>NC_059333.1:94252500-96687500 GCF_018350155.1 Leopardus geoffroyi
CTACTTGCTAGATGGGATGCTGCTCATTTCATTAATCGATTAATAATGCCAATTAGATCTCTATAATTTACTCAGTTGAGGGGTTCCTGGGTGGCTCAGTCGGTTAAGAGACCCTTTCTTGATTTCAGCTCAGGTCATGATCTCACACTTTGTGAGCTCGAGCTCTGCATCAGGCTCTGCACTGACAGTACAGAGTCTGCTTGGGATTCTCTCTCTCTCTCTCTCTCTCTCTCTCTCTCTCTCTGCCTTTTCCCAGCCCCCCTCCCCTTCTCCCTCTCAATAAATAAACTTAAAAATTTTTTTGTTAATTTACCAGGTTGAATTTTTGTTATTTTTAATAACCTGTTAACGAACAGAAATCTGAATTCTGTTCCTAACAAACAGACTAAATGTAACCTCAATCCCATAAAACAATCCCTTCAGATACTTGGAGAGTTAAATCTTATCAGACCTCCTCTTCTACAAATCCACTTGGGATTTCTTTCTATAAAATGGCTTCCAGTAGAAGCCAGGTCAAGATGGATGGCTCAGGTCAAGATCCCAGGATCGGAAGATGGGAGCTTCGTATTGGGCTCCTCACTGAGTGTGGAGCCTACTTGGGATTCTCTCTCTTCTTCTCCTTCTCCCTCTGCCCCTCCCCGCGCATGTGCTCGCTTGCTCTCTCTCTCTCTCTCTCTCTCTCTCTCTCTCTCAAAAATAAATAAATAAATAAATAAATAAATAAATAAATAAATAAATAAATAAAAGACTTCCAGCTGGATTCCCATGGGTAACTCTAATAATCTACCTTTCTAAGGCCCTTTTTTAAAATCAGATTTTGGAAACACTGCAGCCTATCACTCTGTAAGTACAAGACGTGGATTACCATCATTGCACTAGCCTACTCATTGGCCGGAACAAACCACCTCTCCCCCTCACTATGACCATCTGACCAATGAGAATAAACTGTCAAATCTTCCACCCCTCTGGTAACCCATGGGCACTTGGGGACTCAATCCACTGTCATTAGGCAGAGTTGATAACAGGGTACTGACAAGTTCAAATCTGAAGGAGATCATGATGTCACTGTTTTTTCACTAAACTGCACTAGGTTATTGATATCATTTGGTATTCAAGTCAGCACTACAGTCACTATTTAAATAGATTTCATATTTATATGCTGTGAGTAATTCTTATGTTGTAGGAAATCTTTTAGATAGGTTTTTGGGTGTGTGTATGTATATTATCATATGAAATCATAACAAAGTTCACTTCACATGAAACAGTTTTATTATCTGTAACCGTAATTCAAAAGTTTCCGTAACAGAATAGTCAGGCACTAAAGGAAAAGTCTGATTTAATCAAGATACTTTTTAATCTTCAACCCCAATTTTTGCATGTGTCAGTGGCAAATTTCAGCTCTAAGAATGTATATAAAAATAATGACAAAAGGGGCACCTGGGTGGTTCAGGTGGTTTAGGGTCTGACAGCTGTCATGATCCCAGGATTATGGGATGGAGCCCCAAGTCAGGCTCCACAAGGAGCATGGAGCCTGCTTGGTATTCTCTCTCTCCCTCTTTCTCTGCCCCTCTCCCCCACTCGCATGGGCGTACTCTCTCTCTCTCTCTCTCTCTCTCTTTGAAATAAAAAATAAAAATAATGACAATGATTCTACATATGGATAACCCATCTAAAAAGCAACTAACTTCTTAGCTGACATTTCTCTTATTGGAGACAGGAAGAAGAATGCTTTCTTCCCCTAAAACTGAGTTTATTCTCCTCAATATTCACACCCATTTGGGTATTTACATAAAGAAATCTTTTCATTTTTTACACATGGCTAGAAAATTTTTTTAAAAGTACCACAAAAATGTAGACTCTTAAAAATAAATATAACAGCTTATAACGTAGTGGGGAGGAGGGTGTCTGTAAATACTTCCCTAATTAAATTTCATGAACTTTTTTGAAAGTACCAATATAATTCATGAAATATTCTGGAAAGGTTTTACTCAGAGATGCTTGCTTCTATTTGATTTTTTTACTTTAAAAAACAAAATTTTCCTTTTGTGAGAACTTGTTTCTTCATCTTACCCTAGTCTGTATGGGTTTTTTCATGAAGACTGTTGGTGGTATAATCATATTGCTATGGGCTTATAGCAACTTACAAAACTCTTAAACTGATGAGGGTCACAAAGGGATTACCCTTTTGAAAAATAAAACAAAAGTCATTTGTGTTTATTAGCAGTCCAAATCTGGAATCCCTACTTTGATCCAGTAGAATAAGAAGGGGAAAAAAATGATGCATCTTTTTTATGTATACTACAGGGTCATTCTTTTATAAATATTATTCTGCCAAATCTAGGACATCATTGGAAAGATGCAAGATTTTATATGTTACTAAAAAAGACAAAACCACTGCCTAAACTGTATTCCATTGACATTCAATCAATTGTAAGATGCTTGACAATTTAAAAGATGTTAAAATGGGAGTGGAAGTGAGAGCTTTTCATTAAAATAAAAAAAAATTTTTTTGAGTCAGAGAGAGAGCATGAGAGGGGGAGGGACAGAGAGAGAGGAGGACAGAGGATTGGAAGCAGGCTCTGCGCTGAAAGCAGTGAGCCCGGTGCGGGGCTCGAACCCATGAACCGTGAGATCATGACCTGAGCCAAAGTCAGATGCTCAACTGACTGACCCACCCAGGTGTCCCGAAGTGTGCTTTTCAAAAATTAATGAAATACAGTATACAGTTTGAGAATAAATAAAGAAATGAGCAAGTTCTTACACCTAACTTAGAGAGCTATCCAACAGTCCAAAGTTGCCCAGTGAGCACGTTAAGAGCTTCACGGACACAATCACAATATTTGGTTGTGAACAGCCCAACATGCATCATTCAAAAAACCCAGCTTTAAGTCTGGTGTCTCAGAAACCACAAAAATTCATCTCCTGCACAAAACTTTCAAAATGCATGATACAGTAGCACCTAAACACATGTATCTGACCCTTCTCTCCTTTCAACTTCAAATGAGGATCCATCACACTTTAGTTGATCTCTTATACAATATTCCTATAACCAATTCTTTCATCCTACTTTAAATACCAAGAATTTTTATATTAATTTCTTAATTATCTAAAATTTACAAAAAGATGAGTCATTATCCCCTTGAAGAGACCGGCAGTCTCACTACCCACTAAATCTAAAATTGAAGGTAATTTCTAAGATCAGCCATGAATCTAGGGTCCTCATATTCTGAACGCATACAACCATTGGTTCAGAAGTCTCAGCACAATTGGTTAGCAAAGCAAAAATTACTTTAAAAAAAGTTTGGCATCCCTGGGCAGATGGAGTATAAACAGTGCTAGGAAAGTTCCGACATCCCATAAATTCTACAATACGTCTGATTTGTATTAAAATGCCATGTCTTACAAATACATGTGTTTTCGAAAACTCAGTCTCAACCTAAGGAAAAATATTGTTTTATCCCACATTTGAAAGCATTCTACATCCCTCTTAGTCTCATTAATTCTTGGGATATAAAAACCAATAAATGATTAATACTTTCTTCTAAAAAATTAAATTATACTCCATCTTCTCCATTTGCTTCCTACCTACCCCTGACCCTGTCCCCCTACCCACAACCTCTGGATGAAGGCTATATGGGAAGGAGCTTAAGATAAATACATGTATTATTATTCATGTTTTCAAGAAGCCATTTCTGACAGTGGACAGGAAGTATGTCTACCTAACCTACGATTGCTGTAACCACATGGTAAATTAACGTTTGAACTACTATTGTTCTCTGGTGGTTGGAAGAAATGCCAGATTCCTTCAATTTGTGCTTTATCATATCCTCTGTTTTCTTGCTCCCAGGTACTCATATCTAAATATTCTTATTAGCGTCAGCCAAATGAAAGGAAATAAAAGTTCCGATTTTAACTGCCAACGTGCAGTCCTAACCTGGGCTTTACAGAATGAGAGTTACCAGGAAGTTAAAAGACAAATCTTCTCTCTAAAGACTCTGGAAAAAGAATTATTGTTAATGCCCAAGTTTTATTTAGTTATCTTTTAATGTCTCATTTTACTAAATTCACTACTCACAAAGTGATTCGCGACATCTGGAGAAGTCTAGCCTATCAAAATCTACCAAATAGAAACCTACCTAACCTAGAAGCATATGTACACAAAAGCAAAAAGTGGTCACATCTGATCCACAGATGCTTTGGTCACTTTTTCCCCCTGTCATTTCTCTTGTTGATTTGATATTTGTGGTCCATTTGCTCTCGATGATTGGGGCGGGAGTGCAAATAATACTATCAATTACTTCTACTTTTTTTTTTTTTTTAATGTTTATTTATTTTTGAGAGAGAGACAGAGAGACAGAGAGAGAGAATGAACGGGGAAGGGGCAGAGACAGAGATGCAGAATCCAAAGCAGGCTCCAGGCTCTGAGCTGTCAGCAGAGAGCTCGACGCGGGGCGGGGCTCAAACTCACGGATCCTGAGATCATGACCTGAGCCGACGTCGGACACTTAAGCAACTGAGCCACTCAAGCACCCCTCAATTACTTCTACTTTTGAGTGCATATCAGGAAAAACTAACACCAAAGAGGTTTTCTGATTTCACATAAATTAACATCTTTAGTTGCACTTTATAGACTAATCCTAAGCCAAACAGAAAAGACTGCTGAAAAATGGATGACTACTGTGAGAATATTAAGGTGGTGGTGATCATAAATGTTCAGAAAGCTGGAGTAGAGAATTCTCTGGGTGTGAGGCCAAAGCTCCACAAAAACAGGTTCAAAACGGGTGAAACAGACACAAGATACGTAAGTAAAATAAACAAAACTGACAAAGGCAAAGGCGGCCAAAACCAAGCTTCCTATAATGAGGCAGAAACCCGCACTATACTTTCTGTCACGATGTCTCTCTCGAAACAAAGGAAACTTCAACAAACTTTAGTGTTACGGCAAACCCAATACTAAAAATTCTGTAGAGGTTTCATGGGCTCAACACATTTGTAAAACTTTTTATATCAGCTACAGGGCCTACAACTACATAAAGCATCACAATATGTGTGATCTATTGATATGTTTTATAACTGATTTTGTGGAACACAGTCTCTAGGATATACTTACAAACGTACTTTTTGATGGGCTCCTAGAAATAAGTGACAAGACTTGCCTATCGCTATTCATGCAAAACTACTTTGACTCCTCTTTAGGAGTCACAGGACCTCCTCCTCTTTACTTGGTGCAACATTTCAGATGACCAGTAACTACTAAAATAACATTAGTGAGCTGCAATAAATGTAACTCCTATAAAAATCATCCTAAACTGGTCAATTTCAATAACCTCTACTGTCCCTTGAGCAAAACTAATTATGCTGCCAATAGTCACATTACCTTATAGCAGTAAAAGTCTAAAAACATTGCTTCCAAACCTTATGCTCCTTATTACTCTCTCTCATCACATCATAAAGAAATATACGGTTGAATAATTTGTATATCTGCTTTTCTTTTTTTTTTTTATGTACAGCGCACAAATGTATGCAAATAGCCTGATTTTGTACTAAAATAGCTCAAAATGATTCATTGGTTTTGAGTCGACCATCAAGATGCCAATTAAGCACTGAACAAAATGTATTATCACCCAACCTTATCTACTAGACCAGAACAATATCATTAATCAATTTACAATCATAACTACCAAGGAATAAGTTAAATCTGGAACATCTCTCTGATAAAAACAGAATCAGGAGAGGGACAAATTCCTTTACCTATAGAATACATTATCTTTCTGAAGTGATCTCAGCTTCCTAGTACTTGCATTTTGAGCAACTTTATTGTTTTATTTTTTTTTTTTAAAGTTTATTTATTTTGGGGACAGAGAGAGACAGAGCATGAATGGGGGAGGGGCAGAGAGAGAGGGAGACACAGAATCGGAAACAGGCTCCAGGCTCTGAGCCATCAGCCCAGAGCCCGACGCAGGGCTCGAACTCACGGACCGCGAGATCGTGACCTGGCTGAAGTCGGACGCTTAACCGACTGCGCCACTCAGGCGCCCCTTGAGCAACTTTAAACATTTATCCAAGCCACACTGAAAGCAAAGGAAAGGTAAATTGAAAGCTCCAAGGAGAATGCACATTTTTTTTTAACATACAGTGTTTTATTAGTTTCAGGTGTACAATATAGTGATTCCACAATTCCATACATCACCTGGTACTCATCGACAAATATACTCCTTAATCCCCATCACCTATTTAACCCATCCCCCACCCAGCTCCCCACTGGTAACCATCAATTTGTTCTCTATAGTTAAGAGTCTGTTTCTGGATTTGTCTTTTTTTTCTCCCCTTTGCTCATTTACTTCTTAAATTCCACATATGAATGAGATCATACAGTATTTGCCTTTCTCTGACTGACTTATTTTGCTTAGCATAATACTCTCTAGCTCCATCCATGTTGCTGCAAATGGCAAGATTTCATTCTTTTTTATGGCTGAATTATATTCCATTGTAGATATACAGACATAGACATAGACATATATTTAGATAAAATCACTTCTTCTTCATCCATTCATCAGTTGATGGACACTCGGGCTGCTTCTGGAGAGGGCAGGTTGCCTTAGTAGGTCCACCAGAGTAAAACAGTTAGTACAGCATAGATACTGGGGCCACGCTCTCCTAGATTTAATTCCAAGCTCCACTAGTTATTAATTGTGTGACCCTAGGCAGATTACTAAAGCCCTCTCTGTGCTTCGTTTCCTCATCTAGATGATGAAGAAAGCCACAGTTCTATAGCTGGGAAGAAGTGAGCTGGATGGAAAGTACTTAGAAGAATGCCGCCCACGTGCTTGGCTCCACAACCAGGTTAGCTGATGTCACTGCTATTATGCCACAGCCTCGGCCACCACGTCCTCCCCCGCCCCAACTGACCCTACTACTGTTCCTGTTACATTCCAGTTTTAACCAGTAAAGGTAAGGACCCAGACTTTCCTATGGGCACACGTAGTCGTGAATAAAAATATCCAGACAACAAAACTATCAGTAGCATAGCTTGGGATGGGGTGGTGATTCTGATTTTAAGGTTTTTGCTAGGTTCGGCCAAAAAACTCACAGGCCTATCTGCACATCAATGCTGATTTCGCACTGACCAAGGGAAAGCAATACGGTGTGTTACTGCGTGCGACTCTTCCTTCCCGTTCATAAAAGCATCTGTCCTTGCCATCGACTCCAACAGCCCTCTGCGTTTCCCCCCATACTTTGCCAAGCAAAATGTGCCCAGTGTTTCACGGGCTCTTGGTAATGAGGCAAGCCACAACGGACAGGTCCTGTCCATGCCATGTGCCCACTTGGTTGCACTGCTAGTCAACACTGTTGGCCCTCACCCGCCCCCACTGAGCCAAGGTTTCTGAACCTTAAAACAAACAACGGGTAATTGCAAGGAATGCCTAACCTTGCCCCAATGAGCCGTGTCCTCATGGCACACCGCTAACACCAGACCCTGCCAAACAGCAGACTTTGGGGTAGAAAGTGACCAAATTGACAACAACAATCTTGTCTCAGTTGCACCCTTTAATTTAATATAGAATAAGTTTGGAACTCTAAGATCAAAAGAGAGTTTATAAAGTAATAAAAACTTCTTTCTATCAATT
The DNA here is from genome assembly GCF_018350155.1 of Leopardus geoffroyi. Lineage (NCBI taxonomy): Eukaryota > Metazoa > Chordata > Mammalia > Carnivora > Felidae > Leopardus > Leopardus geoffroyi. Next base: position 94,260,129 of record NC_059333.1, read on the forward strand.
ACCCTTTTTTGAGATATGATTCAGGTGGAATAAAACTCTATTACTCATTCAGTAACATATTATGAATGCATTATATGCTTTGGGAGGTGCGTGGAGGTCAAAGCGAACAGAAACGAATCACGAGTTGGAAACTCAATGCCGAGCATTTTCTTCTGCTCGGGAAAAATCACGAATATTCTCACAATCCTTTCTATTTACTAAGGCAGCCCGGTTTATTTACGAAAACTTGGCCGCAAGTGGCCAGAATAAAGGCATTTCAATGGGGCTGTCTTTTACTTTCTTCCTTATTCTCTACCCCTTTCTCATTCTCCTTGAGAAGCATCTCTGGTGCATGCTTGGTTTCTAAAGGTCTGATGAGACTATGGATGCTACAGTGAATGCTGAAGTCTGAAAGAAGTATTTCTCTCTCCCTCTCTTTGAGTCAGAAAATTCTGAACACAAGAGGATCCATTCAAGGCATGATGGAGTGCCTCACAGAGGCAGCAATATGTTCACAGTTGGCAAACAGAGATCTGTTTGGACAGTGAGCACAGCCATCCACTCAGCAAACATCAGCTTTCCTATTAGTTCACGGCAGAAAGAACCAGACGCTGGCGGCCCTTCTTTCAGACTCCAACACCACTTTGGGACAAGCCTTCTAAACAAAATGCCTTTGTCCAACAGTCACAATTCAGTGGGTCCCAACGGCTTTCCTAGAAGCTATGTCTGTCTATTCACAATTGCATTCGGGCCCAAAAATCATTTGTAAAGGTCTGGAGGAAAAAACTAATGGGAACCACCCCAATTTCCATTTACAATAATAGATAAGAAATGGCTGAACAGCTTTATACCAATCAGTAAGAAAAGCAGTAGGAAAGGTACAAAACATATGGCGAATCTAATGGGCTGTCTCTTCCCTTAAGGTGCTTTTGGGAGCACGGATGTTGTTACCATTGCATTCTGGAAGAACATCAAGTATAACCTTTCAGAGGGAAGCCAGAGGAAAGATGGAGTAAATTATGTATGTGAATGTGACATCCCTTCCTGTAAGGTTTCAAAATAATATGCTTATGCAGTGTCTTAAGAACTGTCAGTCCTGAAAGATGCCATAAACTCATTAAGATGTCCAGGTCTACCCAAACTTTCACCAAATCCTGCATGACATGAGTTAAAAAAAAAAAAAAAAAGAAAAGAAAAAACCCTAAAGACAGATGACAAACTCATGGCCTGTCTTGCTTTCTCCCACTTTGGGCATGAACTTGCTGTATGACTACTTATTCCTACGTACCTGATAAGAGAAATCTGCCAAAATGTCATTTTGCTTAGTATAAATATGAAATCAAATGAAAACAGGAGTATGATACGATGTCACAGAGGAAGGTCAGAGAGGGGGCGGGCAGTGTCCCCCAGGATATTATAGTGCCCATCGCTTATAACCTATTCTCATTACTAAGTATTCCTTTATACCTTACCTCCCTATCGACATCACTTCTATATATGTCAAAAATGAAGGGTAAATCTCAGAACCCAGAAAATTCTCCATGTAACAGACTTCTAAGAGTAAACCTTCCTAGGGATGCCTTGGTGCCTCAGTTGGTTAGTCATCCGACTTTGGCTGAGGTCATGATCTCATAGTTCATGGGTTTGAGCCCCACATTGGGCTCTGTGTTGACAGCTCAGAGCCTGGAGTCTGCTTCAAATTCTGTCGGTCTCTGTCTGTCTATCTCTCTCTCTCTCTGCCCCTCCCCCACTCACACACTATCTCTCTCTCTCTCTCTCTCTCAAAAATAAATTAAACATTAAAAAAAAATTTTTAAAAAAAGAGTAAACACTCCTCCTTAGGAAAACTACTGCCAGTCAGTCTATGGCTTGTTTTTTGGTACCGTCTAGGAGTTTTCACATTTTTAAAGGTTGTAAAAGAAATAAAGAGGAATATGCATCAGAGACCATACATCTGCAAGATATTTACTTTCTTGTCCTTTGTAGAAAGTTTGCCAATGTTGTAGCAAATCATTAAAAAGCCTCAAATAGGGGAGCCTGGGTAGCTCAGTCAGTTAAGCGTCCAACTCTTGATTTCAGCTCAGGTCACGATCTCACAGTTTGTGAAATGGAGCCCGAGTGGGGCTCTGCACTGACAGTGCAGAACCTGCTTGGGATTCTCTCTCTCTCCCCCTCCCCAGCTTGCTCATAAGCTCTACATAAACAAACCAACATTGTTTTAAGAAAGCCTCAAATAGGGACGCCTATTGGCTTAGTCGGTTGAACGTCTGGCTCTCGATTTGGGTTCAGGTCCTGATCTCACAGTTTGTGGGATTGAGCCCTGGATAGGACTCTGCTTAGGATCCTCTCTCTCTCTCTGCCCCTCCCCTGTTCATGTTTGCTCACTCGCTCTCTCTCTCAAAATAAATACATAAACTTTTAAAAAGCCTCAAATAATAATTCGAGATTCTATTTAAGCCAAATCATGAATGTGAAGCCCACTTATGACTGTGCTTTCAAATAATCTCTTCCAGGGTTCGAGGATCTAGAGACTCAGGACAAGATGAACATGACAGAATTGAGGACAGAAGGACCCCGGCCAGGATTCCACTGATTCAACTGCAGAGGGTTGATAAGACAATCCTATTCTACAGCTTCATAATAAGACAAATTCTTTATTCTTTGGAAACGTACCTAACAAACCACTCAAGATGGAGAATTCCTCACTTACAAAATCAGGAATCATTACCGCTTGCCCTTGTAAAAGGGTGTTAGTTGAATCAAGTGAGTCAAAGAATATGAAAGAGAGTACCTAAGAGAGGGTGAGAGAGATCTTTGTATCACATGAGGCCCTCTGGTTTTCTTATAGAATATGCCAAAGGAAATCCTGAACAAATAAAAGAGAAGGCAAGGCAGAAGGCTTTACAAGACTTCTTTTGTTATTTCCTACGTGCACAAATCCAACCTCAGGTAGCTATCTTTTTCAGTGAATAAAGGAAAGAGGCTTTTTATGAAGGCAAATACTTAGTAAAGCCCAAACATCTAACCTACAAGCTAAAGAGTCATTAAAAAGAGGGAGGAAATAAAAGATAATTAGAAATTCCAGATGCTATAACTCCAAGTTCTACCTCAAGATGGCCGACTCAACTTAGTCTGGGAATCCGACAAATGTGATTTGCCAGCTCCATTGCAGTTCAGTTGCCTTTTAAGGATGGTCAAGATCAAGTCTCAAATTTTTGTACACTCAAGGGTTTATTTGAGAAGGCTGCCAATTTTTTCGAAACTGATCATACACATACACACGCTACTTCAAGTACGACTCATATCCAAGTGATTGCATCATGCAAAAACTCATGAAGCAGAGTTGCCAGCTAAAAGAGACAGGACACACTCCGTTAAAGTTGCATTTCAGATACAAAATAATTTTTCATGTAACTATGATCCAAAGTAATTTTTTTGTATATAAAATTTCTTGTATATATTACCTGTATATATCAAATCCAACTTTAACTGGATATCCTCTATTTTTACTTGCTAAATCTGGCAACGGTACATGAAGAGTGAAGGGAAACCCTGCGTCTGTTAAACAGCTGCCATTTTGTAACACTCTTTAGGCTGGAAGGTGAGAAACAGGTGAGGATGACTTAGACTCTCAATCCGTCAGCAATTTGTGCAAAGAATGCTACAGAAAAGCAGTTAAAGACACAGCAGGAGACTCTCATTGTCTCATTCAAACAACCACAGGGAAATAAAACGCCCAGGACTGGGAAATCCTCAAGAAGTGCGGACTTACCTTACAGTGCTGCTCTGAGCTCTCATGAGGTCACCCTCACAAGAAAAACAGCGGCAGAAGGGTACCGCTAGGGAGCTAACTAAAAGGCCCACTCCACTCTCACCCTCCTGGCAGACACACACTGCCCACATCCCTAATGTGTCCAAGTAGCAGTGTTACAGTATTTTGGTAAAGGGAGAAAGAAACGAGAAGAAACCCCACAGATACTAAAAGGTCTGGAAAGCAGCCAGAATCTGGGTGGAAAAACTCTACCCTGCACTTTCCCCGCTGGGGCTATGGCTTTCTCGAGAGAGGCACTCAGCCAGAACCCAGCCCCTACGATACGTTTCCAATGGAAGCGTTAACAGAACTTCACTGTAGGAGCCCTTAGAGAGACTGGAGGCAACAGGGAGCTCTGAAAACATGGCTGGCCCCAACATCCACACGGGGATAAGATCATAAGCATAAAAATTCTGAAGCGTTGTTCAAATAAATCCACCAAGAAGCTGGTGTTAGCTAACAAGTGCTGTTCAAACTCTAAACTTGTGCTCACATTTGCGTATGGGAGCAATTATGTTGACAACAATTGCCACAAAGATAGCCCTTTTATTAAAAATTAAATAACAGCAAAGGTACTTAGGTATACTTCTGAAAAAAATATTTACTGCTTCAAATGCTCCTTGCTCCTCTCCCCAGACTACAAGATCATTTTTGCCCGGCTCTCAGGGATAGTTTTACGTTTCTAACTAAGCCAGTAAGCTGAGGGCACATACACCATTGCATTCATGTGTTTAAACTCAATTCAAATGACAAAAAAAACAAAAAAAAAGAGAAGCAATTATTAACACAACAGTGTGGTCAGTAACAGTGTTGTCAAAAATAAAATATTCCTAACAGCTACCACTCCTTCGCTTGGCATATTAAAAACATGAAAATAGTACTTCATATTACTTCTTCCCTTTCCTGTTCCCTATCCCCGAGCTAGGCATCCCAGGGTCCGGTGGTCAGCCTGCCATGGGGAGTGAAAGCTGGAGTGGGAGGAGGAGGAAGTCCAGGGGGGGAAACGCTCCAGCACAGAGCATCCACATGAGAGGGTGGCCTAGCATGGGGATCAGGAGACCAGGTTGAAGAAAATATCAAGCATGGTGGCAACTTGGAACTGTATCAGAGCCTGAGCAGGGCAAGGAGGGAGTCTGGGGAATCAGAGCCCAAGGGGTAAGACAGGGGAAGCACTGTGAGGCTGACTACATGTGGAGGGAGACAGATTTCTCACTATCAAAGAAGAGTTTTATAGAAACGTGGTAAGGAAAATTAAAATGAACCCTTGGTTTTGGATTAGAACTGGATGTTATCAGAGCAAACACAGATTTACATGTATACACACACACATATGTGTGTGTATATACATTGCACATACAACAGATATTATACATATATTCAAATATTCAAATATTATATATATACATTCAAATATTCAAATGTATGTATGTATGTATACACACATTATGTATATATATATACATTCAAATATTCTCCAGCCCTGAACACAGTCTTGGAGAGATGCAACCCCCACAGTAACAGACGCACATACTACCCAGATTTTGGCTTCTAAATACCATCTTCTTCTAAAAGAAACCAGGAATTCCTAGGAAATGGTTAATTCAGGACTATGGCAGGAAAATTTCAAGACAAACCTGGAAGATCTTTTTGTGCCAGAAAGGAAGTGCTCAAAAAATGATGGGGACATGTTAAAAGGACACATAAGATGCCTGGAAGAGATTTTATGTGAGCATCAAAATAAATGACATTACTGATGGATTATAACCCACTGAATTAAACCAAAACCATGATGTGACTCTTAATCTCAGGGTCATGAGTTCGAGCCCCACACTGGGCATGGAGCCTACTTTAAATAAATAAGTAAATAAGCAAACCAAAACCATGTGTCTGAACTAGAATGAACAAATGAGTAAATGGACATTTTGACACTGACTTATTTACATTCCTACAAAATACTTATTGCAAAGGGAAAATGAGAAAATCTGTAAGAGAGAAGACTGGCAGATGCCCAACAAGTGCCAGAAGGCATTCTATTTGTATTTGTAACAATTATGTTAAGTCTGAGGCTGTTTCATAAATTTTAAAGAATCATTTTTTAAAGAGAGGAAAGTGATGGCTTAAAGCATATATTTAACCCCACCAAACATGTAAACAATGTCCACTTACTTTCTCCTGAGAGCTCTTGAGGCTTTCTCAGGGAAAAGAGAAAAGGGAGATGTTCTCATTGGTGTGGTCCATTCTGATTTTATCACACTTTAAGGCTGTCCTTAAACTCGCGATCCCCTTCTTCTGTTCAGAATGGAATCTCTCACCATGCACACGCAGAGTTCAGATCACAGAGCTAGGCACAACTGGAGACATCAACCAAATCCCACCTCTACCCCTCCATTTTACAGATGAGAAAACCGAGGCCCCAGAAAGACCAAGGGGTAACACCAAACTCAAGGAAAGAGGAAAAATGGCAAATAGAAAGCAACTATAAAAAGTGAAACATCAAAGAAACATTTATGAAATGTGAAAGCTCGGGGCGCCTGGGTGGCTCAGTCTGTTAAGTGTCCGACTTCAGCTCCGGTCATGATCTCGCAGTTTGTGAGTTCGAGCCCTGCATCGGGCTCTGTGCTGACAGCTCAGAGCCTGGAGCCTGCTTCGGATTCTGTGTCTCCCCCTCTCTCTGCCCCTTCCCTGCTCATGCTCTGTGTCTCTCTGTCTCTCAATAATAAATAAATCTTAAAAAAAAAAATTATAAAATGTGAAAGCTCTTCTCAGCAATCGAAAGCTTTCATGTGGGAGGCCTTGTCTTAAAGGGAGGCCTTTAAGATTTGAAGGAACAACTCACAGTGCCCTAAAAATGTCCTCTATAACAATAATTACCATTGCACATTTATGAAGGCTCACACTATGTGCCAAAAATCATGCTAAGTGTTCCACATAATCTCGTTTAATCCTCACAGCTCTGCAAGGTAGAAATTTATCATCCCTCTTTTACTGTGGAGGAAATTAAGGAGTAGAGTCATTATGTAACTCATTTAAGGTCAGAAAGTTTGAGACAGAAGACCCAAAACTGAACCCAGGCAGCCTGACTTCTGAAACCTGGGCTCTGAAAGTGCTTGCACCCAGTCCTGGGGGCCCGATTGGTCCGCCACGCCTGTGCGACCGCCTCGTGATTTAACGGGTACTATTCTGAGCAGGCTGGTGTCAAAGGGGAATGAACTCCTTTGGCATTCTCCATGTGGACAGTAGTCCAGAACAAGGATTCTCAAAACGTGATTTGCTACAAACCAGCACGTCAAAGATGCGGGAATTCGAAGAAATGAATATGGAGGAAACTGAAGTTACCCGCCCAGACGATAAACAGTCTACAGCACAGCTTCTCGGATCCCGTAACACGTTAACGTGTGGCGTAGAGCTCGAAAAATCTGCAGTGATGACAAAGTTATCTAAGAAACTTTTGCCATGAAGCGAAAGCAGCAAGAGCCAGATCCCTGCCCTGCATGGGATTCTTCACCTAACAAGTCTCGGTACATTTCAAAACATGCTACAGAGTGTAGGGTTTGTTTCCTTACAAACTCATTTCATAGCAAGAGCAATTTCTAGCAAGTGACTAAAATCATTTCACACATTTTTTTCTCACAGACTCCATCCAAACGCTCATCTACACATTGTAAAGGCACTGCCAAGAGTCAGTCCCTGAAAACAAAAACGGAATGCAAAGTTAAGGAGGAAAAGAAATACCTACCATTCAATACACAAATGGTTCCAACCTCATACTAGTATGAATAGCTTTGTATCTTGGATCACGACTTTTTGAAAAAAATGACTAGAGGTCATGATTTAATTTAAAGTAACTTGGACTTTCTTTTATGTCAACTTTTACAGACCCAGGTTTGTTTCTCCTCCTGATGAAAAATTAGTTATAACCTGGGAAACAAATTCTGTAAAGGTCCCTCGTAGCTCTGATTAACCACCTCCCAGCAGTGCTAAGGAAGCCTGAGAAGCCATTGCTTCACCAAGGCAACCTGATAACATAACAGGTTTCTTAGCAACATGGTAGTCAGAGTAACCATTCACCATGGTATTAGAATTAGGTTACCCACCCGGGTAGAGGCCAAAGGAATAATTTAAACTCATTAAATCTATAGGCCCAAGGTAACAAGAAAAACACAAAATTTTTGAATACCATTTGTGGTTCACCTATGAAATTAAGTTCTTATGTGACTTTTCAGCACTACAGTAGATACGTAGATATTTAGAAACGTAATTCCCAAATGTAAAACAATCCTTAATGTTTTTAATACCTTTTTTTAAAAAGAAATTTGGAGCTGGCTATATGATCTATGTTACAAGTAGAGTCTTTTCAATAGAGTATTTTTTCACCAACAGTGAAAACTTAACAGGGCAAGGTATAATTCTGATGAGAAGATTTTATAGAAGCGGAAAGTTATAATCCAAATACAAAAAACAAAAACTTTAGAGTGTGTATGCAAGTACTCTTAATAAATAAATAACAAAATAACAAATAAATAACAAAAAATCATGATGATTTCCAATTCATTAAAAACATCTATGAAACAAAAGAGTGATAATTTACTTTTAAAGTCAAATACTTATATAACCATTGGCTCACATATTACAGAAGGTTAATAAATGTTCTATGGATGGAAAGAAATAAATTCATAATTTATATAAATGCCACTTTCCAAAAGCTACAGCAGAGATTGTTTGTGTTGGGAAAATATAGGTTTAAAATTGCACTCAAGAGTTACATGAGCTATTCAGTTTTACGGTCCTTGCAACCCCAGTCATTTCCATCGTACTTAAGATTACTTAAGAATTCATAAAAATAGAATGTTTTTCACAAATGCTATGCTTTCACGTTGGGAGCTTTTCAGTCTCATCTCACCCACTGAAAGAATATTCCAAAAGAAATATAAGCCTGATTATCAAATGTGACTGTTATCTTTCATAATGACACATAATCTCTCTCATAATTGTATAGTGTAGATCCTGCCTTATATATTATTTCACATGGCAGGTAAGTCATCTAAGGCAAGAATCACACATTTCCATTTTTATAGCTCTTGAAGCACCTGCTAGAGAACCTGGCAAACAGGAGGACCTCACTAATGGCTGCTGACCGGACAAATGCTTGAATCAGTACCACTCCACAACAGTGTAACTCTTAAGACAATTTTGTAAATTTTGCCTGTTCACCCATAATTATTTTTCTTTGCCATTCACCTCTCAGTGTAAGCACTTCATTTATAAACGTGATGCAAATTTTGAGAAGCTTTAATTGATCTTCCTTTTGGGGCAATACCTTGAGTCATCACAGTTTCCTCACAAGGACTCGTTTCTAGACATCAAAAACATCTTCCCTTCCATCAAAGAGTCCCAGAACGAGAAGCAAGAAAGACACCAGGCCAAGCAAACCCAGACAAAATGCAGGCATCCCAAACCCTACACGAGTCCAGCAGTGGTGGAGAAGGGCAGAGGTGCCCCCGGCCAGCAACCAAAATGCGATGGGAGCATGTGGAACAGGAAGCGTCACCAAGCACAAGATTACAAATCAACAAGTAGGCGCTATCAGCCAAAAAAAAAAAAAAAGCCATTCAACATAATCAATCTACTAAACACAGAGTAACACGACCCAGACTCTGTATTAGAGTAGCACCCTGCAGTACCTTTTAATATATGGAGACTAACAACCCAAGTATCACGGAAAAAAAACAACGATAGTGCAAGTGAGAAAGAAGGTCAGAGGAAGAGGACAGAGAGAAGAGAGACTGCAGCCTGGCATTTAACACTGGTAACACAAGATTACAGATTTGGAGAGGAGTCGAAAGACAGAAATGAGAAACGAACAATCACCAGTATACCCTTACGACATTCACTGCTTTGCAAATACACTGCATTCTCCTTGATGTTGACACTCTAGACAATGAATTCTTCCAAATAATCACCGGAGTTCTGAAGACGTTGTTGTTTCTAGCCTGAAATAACTGATTTGATACATCCAACCTGGTTGGATAAGAATTTATATTTCCGGAGCTCTGAAGTGAAGTCCTTGTAACCATAATATGTACGCCAGGGGCTATAGGCTCTTCAGAGGGGAAATACTAAAAGTCAGATGAAGTCAGGAGTTGTAATCAACTATAATTGGAGAATATAAAAGTCAAAATAAAATAGGGGATAAGATACCTACAGAATTAATCCTTCCTGAATAAATACAGTGAGCACACCCAACAACAGAAAGGCAAATTAGTGAATTGGTACCAGTACTTATAAAACAGTCTTCTGAGAGGGGCACCTGGGAGGCTCAGTTGGTTGAGCATCCGACTTCGGTTCAGGTCACGATCTCACAGTTTGTGAGTTCAAGCCTCATGTCGGGTTCTGTGCTGACAGCTCAGAGCCTGGAGCCTGCTTCGGATTCTGTGTCTCCCTCTCTCTCTGTTCCTCCCCCGCTCACACTCTGTCTCTCTCAAAAATAAATAAATAAACATTAAAAACAAAACAAACAAAAAGTCTTCTGCAAATATGATTATGAGGAATTGGTTTTCCAGAGCCTGGTCACAAACCCTACCTCCGTCTTCCCATGTATGCTTAAAATTGAGTTTTCTACCCTGTGAAACCAAGAATCACATTGTTACATTAGGAGAAACAGTAGATCTGGCAACATGTATGTCACACGCACCATCTCTGACCCCAATCCAAGGCCATGGCAGACCTCACCAAACGCTGCACCTTTCCCACTGAGCCCACAGGGTGTTTCTGGATCCTGCATTCAGCACTCCAGTCAACGACAATCAGTTGGTTGTGAGTTGGCAGGAAAGTTGAAACTTCATTGTCCTTGCTACAAAACAGACAGTGCTTGAAAGTCTGGATTTGAAACCTAGATCTACCACTTAAATAGTCTGCATAAGCTCTGAGCAACTCAGGCCTTCTAACCTCTAGAATGGGTCGATGAGGAGGACAGTGATGACAGGGTCAACTCTTACAGTATTAACAGTGATGGTTGAGAGTAAGCCAATGTTTACTATGTGTTAAGTTCCTCTAAGACACTCCCACTGCCCCCAAAATATACCACTGTGTTCAGATTTAATAACAACACATACATCAAATACTGATACAACACGAAGTGACTCTGTGAGTTTCATAGTGAGGACTAAGACTAAAAAACAGTAACAATACACACAGACACAGGAGCAAACTCAGTGAGATGAGGCCAAAAGGACTCAGTCTGCAAGCATCATCAGCTGTATGCTGTGTGATCTTAGGCAAATTACACAGCTTCTTTGAGCCTCAGTCCCTTCACCTGGAAAATAAAGGGGGTTGGCTATTTACTCCTAAAATTGCATGATCTTATAAGTGAAATGAGATTATATATGTAAAGGTAATTTCAGGTTCACTGCTTTATCATGAAACAAAACACAATCACTATCAAACCACAATCAAATTTCTGAATATTTAATCCTCAACCTCTCCCCACCCAGATGTTACACTGAATGAACTTACTACCCATCACTGTTTAGTTTAACCTATCCAATTACACCTAATAGTATTTACAGGGATGAAACTTACAAACTGACCACAGAAAGAAAGGAATTTCCTAACAAATGCTGTGTGAAACACTGTGATGCCGTAGTTTCCAAGAACACTGGAAGTATTTCCACCTTAACCTCTGGTGGCTCCCATAGTTTGTGGGTCACCGGTAGCCTTTCTAAGAAGGTTTACATTTGAGACTGTGTAATTTTAAAACCCCAGGAAAGGACAGCTCGCTGTAGGAATCCCACGGTGTTTCCGAACCGCAGCCATTCCCACAGCGTCACGCTCACTGACCTTTATTCTGTTCACCCCAGCCCTGTTTGCCTGGGGCCTCGCACCTTATAAAGCACCTTTATAAAGGATCAGACACTCAGAGCAGGCTGGACTCACAAGACAGAAACAAGGCTCCGGGAGGAAGGAGACATGGTTTCAAGCAGCGGGTGTGAAGCCATGTGGCCTGGGCTGGTAATCCCACTCCCTTTCTCACCAGCTGTGAATCTGGTCAAGTACCTAACTTACCAAGACACACTGAGCAACCTCAGTTGCTAAGTATTTGAGAATAATAAACGATCACAATTAAACTAGCTCCTTGGTGTTACCCCATTCCAAACAATGTAAGAAACATAACTGAACGATGTGATTTTTGAAGAAAGCAAATAGGCAAATTTATTCAAAACACTAGTTTCCTGGGACTATCACTTATCATTAGATTTAAGAAGGCACTGCTTTCATACTCCAAAAATGGAAACGACTACCTTGTTGCCATGGTGAGCCCCTGTTGAGGTGGGAGCACCTTGTCAGAGAGAATTTGAAATAGAATGCAGTTAATTCTCAATGACGGGTGTTGTGGAGGAGACATCAGCAGAAAGGTAGAGGCGGGACAAGATGTCCTCTAACAAACCTGCCCTAAGTGAACATTTGTTTTCACGCATCTTGAAAAATAAGTGTCAATGACAATATTGTAATGGAACTTTTTTTTAAAAACAAATTTCCCCTTCTAAAATGGCACCATGATACAAAGCAAACTATATCTTAGAAAAAAGAACAATTGTAGGGTACCTGGGTGACTCAGTTGGTTAAGTGTCTGACTCTTGATTTAGGCTCAGGTCATGATCTCACGGTGAGACTGAGCCCCGCGTCCCGTTCTGCACTGACAGCACTGAGTCTGCTCGGGATTCTCTCTCTCCCTGCCCCTCTCCACTCTCTCTCTCTGCCTCAAAATAAATAAATAAACTTAAAAACAAACAAACAATTGTGAATATCCCATTATTATGATTAAAATTTACAAACTTCAGGCAAGTTCACTGTTCTCTGGAAGCAAATATTAATGCTAATAAAACTACAGTTCCCCAACTATAAAAAACATAGGAAATAAAGTTTAAATGCTTCCCTTCCCACTGACATGGTTCATTGCTAGAGCCCTTCTTCCAATAGTAGGGGAAACACCTGGAAGTGATAAAACAAGAGAGAACAAAAGACAATGATCTAAATGAGTGCAAACTGCACAACGCAACGTAAAATGTTGCAAGGTAGGGGGCGCCTGGGTGGCTCAGTCGGTTAAGCGGCCGACTTCAGCTCAGGTCATGATCTCGCGGTCCGTGAGTTCAAGCCCCGCATCGGGCTCTGTGCTGACAGCTCAGAGCCTGGAGCCTGTTTCGGATTCTGTGTCTCCCTCTCTCTGACCCTCCCCCGTTCATGTTCTGTCTCTCTCTGTCTCAAAAATAAATAAACGTTAAAAAAAAAAAATTCAAAAAAAAAATGTTGCAAGGTAGGTAAGACACCCGGGGCACAGTGAAGAAAGGAGGTGTGATAAGACCTTCACATTTTAGGAGGAGGTTGGGGCCCTTGAGGCATGGAACCGAACACAAAGACCAGAAGACAAGATGCCCAGGGTATGCAATCAGTATAGCTCACAGGCTTGAAATCTTTCCAACCTAAACTCAACACCAGCACTCGAAACATGAAAAAGCAAGGCCCTACCCATATCACAATAGTACCACTTAGCAGTGCTTTAAAAACTTTGCTTAAAAATGAAAAATGAGGTTTTAGGGGTGCCTGGGTGGCTCAGTCAGTTAAGCATACAACTTTGGCTCAGGCCATGACCTTACAGGTCGTGGGTTCGAGCCCCGCGCTGGCTCTGGGCAGATAGCTCAGAGCCTGGAGCCTGCTTCAGATTCTTTGTCTCCTTCTTTCTCTGCCCCTCCCCCACTTGCACACTCTCTTTCCCAAAAATAAACATAAATAAATAAATAAATAAATAAATAAGAGGCTTTAACTGTAACTCAGTGTAGGCTGAGTTCTAAATAATAGCAATAAAAACAAGAGGTTGACCAAACACATCTGTAGTACATCTTCAGGCTGAAATTCATGGAAGATGGTTTAAAAGTTATAGAAATAACTGAAACAATGATGTCTGAAATTTTTAGTATTTTAATTACACATTCTCCGGAACTGATCTCTAATTCGTGTATTAAAACAATCATTCCTCCAATAGGTACTGAGTGCCCAAGCGCCAAGCATTGCCCTGAGTGACATGCAGGGGAACAAAACCCCCAACACTGCTACTTACACAAAGCTCACCTCTTTGGCTGGGTTGGCCACAGTGGTGTAACAGTCGATCACTAATACAGTAATTCTGTTACACATTACTACTACCCAACAAATAGGCAGGGGCCAAGAAATGTTTTCACCTAAGACAACTGCATTCATTTTTCGAAACAAATAGAATTCTTTTGAAGTTTTACTTATTTTAGTAATCTCTGTACCCAGTGTAGGACTCGAACTCATAACTCCAAGATCAAGACTTGCGTGCTCTTCGGACTGAGCCAACCAGGTGCCCCCTAAATAACAGAATTTTTTATAATAGGATTTTTAAGGTGCTCCTTTAAAAGGAGCAACACAGGGGTGCCTGGGTGAATCAATCAGTTAAGGGACTGACCTCAGCTCAGGTCATGATCTCATGGTTCGTGAGTTCAAGCCCCGCATCGAGCTCTGTGCTCACAGCTCAGAGCCTGGCGCCTGCTTCCGATTCTGTGTCTCCCTCTCTCTCTCTGCCCCTCCCCTTCTCATGCTCTCTCTCTCTCTCTCTCTCTCTCTCAAAAATAAACAGTTTTTTGTTTTTTTTTTTTTTAAAGGAGCAACACATATAAAAAGAAGGCAGTTCTACAAACACTTTTGGACAGAAGAACACACGCAGCTGATCATCTCAACTAAGATATAGAGAAGTCAGCCCTACACTTCTGAAACCTCAGGACAATGACTGCACATGGAGTTCTTCTCGGAGGTGAGCCACTGTGCGGTATCCCGGAAGAACTCATTTAGAAGAACCAGTAAGTACGTCACCACCTGGCACAATAATGGAGACAAGACCTTACGAGAGTCCCCCACCTCCAGCTGCTAAGTGAGTTAAAAAAACAAAAAGTGAGTTAAATCAGGTTGTCAGGGACGGCTTTGGCTTTGAAACTCAAGTCAGACACGCTGTGAGCCACGTAACCTCTTTGGGTTGTCGGCGAGAACACTGAAAAGCCACAGTGCAGTGCTTGTTTGGAGACACAGTGGTAACGTAGCTCACCGAGAGTAGGAGAGAGAACAGGCTGAGGAAGAGAACGCTGACATGGAAAAATCTTTGGCCTCGGCCTCTCTGCACCCTCTCGTGTGTTGAAGAGAAAAGCAAAGACAGGGGAGGTGCTACAGGAGGACACGCAGAATATCCATTATTCTTCTCCCCTCTATTTCACTTTCTCATGCTGGCGGAGGATTTGTAAGACAGGAATAAGAAGAGCACAGTGCCAAGGCACTAGAAGTCAGAAATTTGGGGACATGGCACGTGCATCTTCCCCCTTGTCAAGTTTATGCAGTTTGTCAGGCTTTTCTAAGACCGGGGGTGCCGTCAATGAGTCTGGGGGTGTTTTCGAGGAGGGGACCCATAAATGTGCCCTACCCATCAATCTTTAAATATCTGACTGAGTAAAGCAAGCATCTGAGATGCTTTTTGAAGGACTTTGCCACAATGCTCAAATCCCAAATTGGGAGGGGTTTTTCTAAAATACTGCATAGAGGTGAGGAGACGAACATATGCAATCCCAAATTTTATTCAGACTTTAAAAAGAAACAGACAACAATTCATGAACGACACAGTTACTTTGGCCAGGCTCCATAAGTTAAAAAAAAAACCACGGCAGATAGAACATCACAGAGGGAGAAGTTTCCATCACTGGAGGACGGGAGTGAGGCAAGGAATTCTAAGAACAATTAATTCATGGAGATTCTCTAAGCTCCCCAACTTTGGAAAGCCCTACTTCAGCTTTCTTCCTCTTCTAGCCTCAGCATCTACAATCAAGTTTTTGTCACGTAGAGTCATTCTCCTTTTTTTAAAATCTCCGTCTCCGAGTAAAACAGAAGGTACAGTCTCCAAAAGCAGTGATCGCTTGCAAGAGCTAGCAATTCAGTAAGAATTCAATATACACCTAGTATATTAAATTTTTTAGAGCGAAGCAAAGAAGGCACAAAATCTACATTAAGTCAGTGCAGTATAATTACTTCCTTGTAATTAAAAAGCACAGTGAAAACCTTAGGCAAATTATTTTTCTTTGTTAGGAATTAAATTACCAATACAAGGTTCACAGAGCCCATTGGCCTGTTTTCTGGCAACAGCAGGGAAATCTTCCTGTAACTATGATAAACATATTCTAAGTAAAATGGTACAAGGTAACATGAAATGCTGCAAATACGAGGGAATTAAGTTTTGCTCCTGAGTTTTTAAAATAAAACATTTCCTTTCAAGTCTCAATAAGAGAGAGATCACTGCAAAAGAACTTAACTCCAACTTTAAACACTTGAAAAGAAGATAAATACAGTCTGTAAAAGAACTGAGTGTCTCCAGCTCTCTCAAAATAAGAATGCAAGTAATGAAAACAGAAATGTTCTGCTTTTTTTGCACAAATAATTTTTCAGAGGTGAGACCTACACAGGATTAGGTGTCTTCTGTGTCTATCTGGATTGCTCATCTATCGATTTCTAGGCTATCAGGCTAATCGATGGATATGGTGAGAGGCAGAAAAATGGCCAGAAACAGGCCAGGACATTTTTTTCTAAGACTATCTAGTAGAAAGATATGGGAATTCCTTTCTCTCTCTCTCTCTCTCTCTCTCTCTCTCTCTCTCTCTCTCTTTTTTTTTTTTCTTTTTAAGAGAAAGAGTATATGAGCAGGGGAGAGGGGCGGGGTGGGGGGGGATGGAGAAGGAGGGAGAGAGAGAGAGGACGGAAGAGGGAGAGAAAGAATCTTAAGCAGGTTCCATGCTTGATTCCACGACCCTGGGATCATGATGTGAGCTGAAATCAGGAGTAGGATGCTTACCCAACTGAGCCCCCCAGCCTCTCCAGCCTTTTATAAATGAAAAGGTCATGTGTCACATGAAAAGATACCAGGAAATGGACACAACCTATTAAAGAGCCAACCAAGCAGACCATGGAGCGGAGAGGGTCTTCTTGACAGATCAATGTTCCTGACAAAAGGAACTGATGAGAGCACACACCTTCAAAATGGCAAACAGTAATGGCCCTTGTCTACCATCCTGGAAAAAAAATTTTTTTCTACAGGTAGTATTTCACTACTCAGGCACCAATTTTCAGAACAGTCACAACATTCATTCTTAATATTTGAATTTTGGTCTATTTTTTTCTTCTTTACTTCTAAATCTTAAAAACTTTATTTGTGGAACAGGTGGTTGGCTGTGCTTATGAAGTGATCAAACTGAAAGGCTACACATCCTGGGCCACTGGACTGTCTGTGGCAATTTTGGCAGAAGTATTGTGAAGAATCTTAAGTGGGTGTGCATTCAATTTCCACCGTGATAAGGGTCTCTATGGAATAATAGATGATGTCTTCCCTGGTGTTCCTTGCATCATGGGGCAGAATGGAATCACAGATGTTGTGAAGGTGACAGACTCCTGGGGAAGGGCCCGTCTGAAGAAGAGCACAGACACATTTTGCAGGATCCAGAAAGAGCTGCAGTTTTGAAGCCTTCAAATCCTGGGACACTTCACTGTCTACGCTACAACCGGATTTTAGTTGGGGGTTGTACATATTGTTCTTTTTACGTGATCAGTGACTCAGGCAGTAATATTAAAAGGGGCTAGGAAAAACACCAGTTTCCTAACATTACAAACAGGAACGGTTCACAAAACCGTGCAGCTATATCCTGACGCTGGATGGTTCCTATCTGGTGCAGTCCTAACCCGATTAATGCAAAAGCGGCTCCCCCACCCTTTGGAGGCACCACCACCAAGGCTGCATATGCTACAGTTGGTTGCTCTTCAAACCAGACCTGTGTTTAAAATGTGTGTCACAGAACTTCTAGTTCCCTCAGAACACCTACACCAACTTTTTTCTGCAATCGCATCCTGGGATCCGACATATAAATCCAATAATGCCTGTATTGTGTGTAACTGCTCTAAAGGATGTTATTTTGTGTACTGTATGCATCGGGATGGTTACATTGCCATAGGGTCTAAAAAGAAACATCTGCATAGAAACAAAGCAATCAACTATCCAAGCGGCACACCAACTAAAACAAACATTGAACAGTGAAAGAAAATTCATACGTGAGAATTATTAGCAAAAGGGGTAACAGAGGAGATCTGTGATACTAGAGGAGATACTAGTGAAATAATTTTAAAATAGTACTTCCTAGTTGGTTCAGTCGGTCAAATGTCCGACTTCGGCTCAGATCGTGATCTCGTGGTCTGTGGGTTCAAACCCCATGTCGGGCTCAGTGCTGACAGCTCAGAGCCTGGGACCTGCTTCGTATTCTGTGCCCCCCCCCACCCCTCCCCTGCTTGCACTCTCTGTCTCAAAAATAAACATTAAAAAAATAATAATTTAAAATAGTATTTCCTAAAGCAAAGGAAAACCCCAGAGGAAAATTTCTCACAACTGTGATCTGAAACGCTGGTATTGTAGCTCGGGAATAACTGGACAGTGCTCCCAACATCTAAACCTTCATCTCCTTCACAATTACGTCTGTTGGGTCACATTGCCCTGTGAGATATACAAATTAGCCTTTCTAGTCTGCAGGCTGGCAAGCCAATTTGCCAGTAACATCACCATCTCACTTAAAATTTGAAACTTTACTGATCCTGAATTTTTTTTAAAGGCCTGATTTTTTTTTTTTCCTTGCCTTTTGCTCATACTGCCCAAGGATGTCAACAGAACCAAAGACTGGAAAAGGATCTCATATTTTTCTAAGTTTTGCCAGAAAGCACACCCCTTCATCCCTCTTAACCAATGCTGTTTGCTTCAAAGCCATTACCACCTCTGGTGACGGTGTATGTTTATTCATTTAATTCTTTACTGTCTGTTTCATCCTGTTGGTTCTACTTCCTGTTGTCTTCTCAGTACAGAGAACCATGAATAACATGGTCAGAGCTCATTAGTATGAGCTGAATGAAAGAACAATGCAAGAAGTACCAAAGATCAAAAGTCAAGGTTTTGAGGTCAATGGAGACCTGGGCTCAAATTTCCACACAAATTCCAAAGAGCAACCGCCCCGGGTTCAAATATCCATCCCTTAACAGTTATTTGACTTCAGATAAATTGCTTATAATTTCTACATTTCCATTTCGTCATTTGTACTTTAAATAACAGCGCTTTATCGCAAAGTAATTATGGGGATCAGAAGCAGGCTACACACTTAGCCACGTACCCAGCATACACTAAGTATGAATAGAAGTCAGCTGGTGGTATTAATGCCGATCACTATGCCAAAATGGGGGTCGGCGTGGGGAGGGGGACAACGCAAAAAATCCTTAGTCTCCATGTAACCGTTTAATAATCTTATAATGTAGCTGAATTTATTAACATTGAAAGGGTTATCTTAATCGAGAGCTAGAACAGACCAGACACTGGTCTACCTAAGACTAGCAAAACTTGGAGAAGTGAAAATATGAAGTGCCACCAAAGACTGAAAGAAACGTAACATCATCCAAAGACAAAACAAAATGTTCTCAAATAGCCTGACTGTAAGATCAATAAATAGCCTAACCAGGTTTTCACCAACAATCAGAAGTGGGTTACAATGACACACATCCTGACAAAGTTCTGAGAAGCATAGTGGGTCCATAATTAAGTAAAGCAACTCACTTTAAGGACACAGCTAAAGAGAAATAAAAATCCGTCTTTTAAATATATCTGTAAAAACTGAGGGGCGCCTGGGTGGCGCAGTCGGTTAAGCGTCCGACTTCAGCCAGGTCACGATCTCGCGGTCCGTGAGTTCGAGCCCCGCGTCGGGCTCTGGGCTGATGGCTCAGAGCCTGGAGCCTGTTTCCGATTCTGTGTCTCCCTCTCTCTCTGCCCCTCCCCCGTTCATGCTCTGTCTCTCCCTGTCCCAAAAATAAATAAACGTTGAAAAAAAAAACAAAAAAAAAAAACAGAACAAACTGAGGGTTGATGGGGGGTGGGAGGGAGGGGAGGGTGGGTGATGGGTATTGAGGGCACCTTTTGGGATGAGCACTGGGTGTTGTATGGAAACCAATTTGACAATAAATTTCATAATAAAAAATAAATAAATAAATAGATCTGTAAAGTAGAGGAGAAATTCTAGGTTTTGGTACATGGCAATTCTAAACCTCTGGAAATGAAATTGGGAGGAGCGCATTTTTCATCTCTTACTTAGTCATAAATTGTAAATGTAAATTTTGTATAACAAATTGTGTTTTCAAATAATCACACCCAAAAGCTATCAGACAGAACTTCTGACTCACTCATCAAGAAAGTCTCACTTCTTAAAAAGCACAAAGGAGTAGAAGGGTGACCTGGGTCTGTCCACACAAATTCCAAAGAGCAACCGCCCAGGGGCTTCTTATTTTTTTTACATTTAGAACCTTCATGTCACAGAAAGTGACAGCAATCTAGAATACTCATCTTTTAGCTTGCTGGATCTTGCTTTGACTTGCCAAATAGACAACACAATCAGCTTTCTGTAATTTCTCTGCTGCTAGTGTGGCAAAAGGGTGGGGTTTGGGAGCAGAAAAGTTTGTAAAACATTCCGAGTTCCTTTTTAACCCTTTCTTAAGCTAATAAAATACTTCATCTCTATTTCTCATCCTTGCTCCTAAAGTTCATTACATTCTGCCACGAAATTAAACAGATTCTATAAGCACACTTCACATTTATTCCAACTATCGCTGTTTTTCCTTGCACGGGCATTAAAGATACAGAATGATACCTCAAGGGAGAGAAACTTCCTCAAGACTCCACGTCCGAATTCCCTGTGGCGGGGACTCTACAGTTCCTACAGTTTGCATCACCTGCATTGAAGAGCACTGCTGATCATGTCAAATGCAACTGACCCCCTGACCACTCAACTTTTTTTTTTTTAATTTTTTTTTTTAACGTTTATTTATTTTTGAGACAGAGGCAGAGCATGAACGGAGGAGGGGCAGAGAGAGAGAGAGAGGGAGACACAGGATCAGAAGCAGGCTCCAGACTCTGAGCCGTCAGCCCAGAGCCCGACGCGGGCTCGAACCCACGGACCGCGAGATCGCGACCTGAGCTGAAGTCGGATGCTTAACCGACTGAGCCATCCAGGCGCCCCTCTGACCACTCATCTTACAAGTGCCTTTAGCAAACCCGTGCCCAGCACTGCCACCAAGCTCTGCCTGGGCTGACGCTCCGGACGGGGAACGGGTCACAGGTCACAGCACGCAAGATGCTGATCACTGGTTCCCTACGAGAGGAAGAGCCCAGGGAGTTCTGAGCCCGAGGAAGTCCACTTGGGAGTCTGGTGTCTGGCACGCCACATCCACCGAGCTGGCCTCGGGCCCGACGGCTGACTCAACCTTTGGACCCAGCTCTCCAGCTGCTAGTGTGAGGAGACCACGGACGGTCATCAGCCTGACTCACACTTCTTCCTGACTCTATCCTTCCTGTGACTGCGTCAGCATGGTGAATTGTCCTCCTCTGCTGACCCAGCCTTCGCTAGCTGTCTCCGGTCCCGTTGGCAAAGGATTTCTCCCCATCTACACCTTGTTGATTCCGGTGAGACCAAGAAGTCACTGCCTCAAGTGCAAAACCAACTCCAGGCCCAAGTCACGGCTGCTGAGAATGACACCCATGCTTAAAGCTACTTGTGGTGTTGGAAGCTCAAGACTCTTTTAAACTCAACAGGCTACTTTGCATCACTCTCAGGCCAGAGTATGGAAGAAAACCATCATGTCCAGCCTTCATTTACTAAGCAGTCTGGGAAAACACTATGAGGCTACCCAAGGACATCCCCTCAGTGGGGGAGCAGCGGTCTGTTTCCTGAAGGCCTCGATACCTCCCTCTTCCTTAGCTTATGGATGGAGGCAGGTATGGAGTGGCTACCTTTAAAGAAGACATACCAACACTCTACGTGACCACAGAGAGAAATCCTAAAAGCATTTTAAAAAATTTTTTTAATGTTTATTTATCTTTGAGAGAGAGAGACAGACAGACAGACGAAGCGTGAGTGGGGAAGGGACAGGAGAGGGAGACACAGAATCAGAATCTGAGCTGTCAGCACAGAGCCCAACGCACGGCTCGAACTCATGAACTGTGAAACCGTAACCTGAGCTGAAGTTGGACACTTAACCGACTGAGCCACCCAGGTGCTCCTAAAAGGATTTTTTTTTTTTTTTTAACATCAAAAAAATGTATCTGCTAGGAATGCCTGTGTCATTTCAAATCTTGATTCCAGGTTATTCTGGTAGAGATCCAAAATCGATTAGAGATTATTAAGGAAATCAGCTTCTGTCAAGTTGGAGAGGAAAGGTTACATTTACACATAGTGGCCTCCCTCGTTGCATCTTCCCCCCACCCTAAACCACAGCTTCCAAATGGTATCATTTTTCCTGCTTCTGAGGAGACTGAATAGAATCTAGAAAATAACCTCCCAACTCTAAGATACTATCAATCTGTAAGTAGTGCCAGTTTTATGACTGGTTCTAGAAATCCAGACATATTTTATCACCACACTATAGGTTCATTTACAGACATCTTCTCCCCCACATTGTTGCTTGCTCTCCCTGTGTGCCCGCCTCTCTCCGTGGCACAACTAGATTCCCATACCCAACTATAAACCTGCTCTGACCTCCCCCACATCCCTCATATCCCATCAGTTGCTGAGATCCGTCCTGCCTCTATTCCCACAGCACAGCAACTACATAGGGCTTTGTGTATGGTAAGCATGCAAATATCTGTTACATGAATGAATAAATCAGATGATTATGACTTCTTCTCAGGAAGTTTTATTTACACACACACACACACACACACACACACACACACACACACACAGCATGGCCACTGCTTTCAGGGAACCATGGGTTAGATCTGAAGACCACAGCACGTACTTAGAGGTGAATCATTGAGGCTCTCAAAGTGTAGTGAGCCCAAAGATCACTTTGGAGGCTTGTTAAAACAGGGATTCCAGACAGCCGTATCTTCAGAGATTCATTCTCAACAGGTCTGCAAGAGGTTTGGAATCTGCACTTTTACCCAACACCCAGGAGACCCACCATCCACATCTGAGAGACACTGTCAAGCTGGATGGATGAGGCGGGAATGGAGCCGTGGGACAACACTGCCCGCCCACACCCACTTCTATGTGCCGCAGAGGAAGACATATTTGTTTTTGCCTAGGGACCCACGAAATCTAAGGAACAGTGCAATCCAATCAAGCCAATGGGAAGAGAGGAAGAAGACAAGAAATGTTTCCGTAAATCACTAGGTCAGAATGGGGCAAGTCGGGGTCACCACAAAACTATGGCTGATGACTATGGAATGTAAAACCAGAAAGATGTCGTTCAACCATTCCCCTCGTCTAAAGCCCAGGAGATACTTGGGGACCATATGCATGTTGCCAACAGGGAGGATATGGCACAAAACCCAGGTATACCACCTCCCTTGTATATATGAAAGGAGTGTTTTGTTGTAATATAGACGTTTTAATCATCTCAAAGTAATTTGGGTCTTATATCGTATATTTACCTTGATTACAACTGTTTGGGTTTTTTTTCTTTTTCTTTTAGAGAGAGTGTGAGCAGGGGAGAGGTTCAGAGGAAGAGAAGGAGAGAGAGAGAGTGACAGAGACAGAGACAGAGACAGAGAGAGAGGACCTTAAGCAGCCTCCAGGCTCAGCAGAGCCCAATGCCGGACTCAATCCCACAATGCTGAGACCATGACCTAAGCCAAAATCGAGTCGGACGCTCAACAGACTGAGCCACCCAGGCGCCCCACAACTGTTATTTTTATGCGACTCCATGGTCCACTGGTTCCTAGACAACAGCAAAATACAGAGTAAACCTTTTCAAAACTATACATTTCCAAAGACAAACCAAGCTTTTGGTCAAACACTGATATTTATGGTATTCATATTTAAATCACAAGGCAGAAATATGAAAATCACAAATGCTTACCAATTGGGTGTGTGAGGAAGCTGAACTTAACAGGCAATGTGGAAGTAAAAAAAAAAAACCCTGAGGTTCTCAGGATGTGGCACGGGCTTTTTACCCACAAGCAACTTCAGGCTTCTTCCAATTTTCCTGATCTGTGGGACCTCTGTTATAATTTGTATTTTTATCCCCTTTACCATCACTCTCTACAGATATCTTTGGTTCTAAGACATAATAAAATAAGAAGAATGTGGGATTGCAGGAATATCCCAGCTCCCTGGGTTTCTACGCATCAAGCTTTTGTTGCCTTTTTTCCCTCACGTGTTTCTTTTATTCTCACAGCTACAGCCTTGACCCCCTTCAAAACTTTAGACAAGCTCTTAACTCTTACCAGTCTGTGTCCTACCATCTGTCAAGAAAAGGCATTGATGAGTGTTAATTTGAAAAGCCTTATAAAAAGTTCACAGGCAGCTTGAAGCAAAGCGTGTGATCTTCTCTTCCCACCTGCTTTACAAAGTCAATATATGAGCTTTCAGATGAGAAAGCAGCCAGCTTCTCATGAATGTTTCCTAGGCTTCCAATTCACCCAGCAGTATACCAGGCCTAATGGGTTTGCCCGGTTTCAGTGTGTCCGGCTTCCGTGGGCCAGTACTGTGGCTGCACTAGCCTACCGCGGCAGCAATGCATTAGCCTCTGCCTGCCTCCCCCACCCCATCCTGTCCCCACAGGCTGTGACGGTCCCATCCACACTTGGCAATCTAGAACTGACACAGGCTGACAGCTTGGGCTTCAGGCTTCCATCAGATTCAAGTTCAGTTCCTTTATGACTAGCTGTGTGGTCCTAGGCAAGTTGCCCAGCCTTTCTGACCCTCAACTTGCCCCTGTGCAAAATGCAGGGGCTGTAAAAATCAAACCTTCCTCAGGGCTATTGGGAAAATTGTATCATGTAAGCCAATTACACAGCACACATAACAGGCTTTCAAGAGGAGGGTCTCTCATACCTACATCCAAGACAGAAGACATGTTTAGGAACCCCTTCCCATAGTAACTCTGTGGTCAGCTCTGAGCTGACATTTGCACTCCCCTGCTATCCAACAGCAAAGTTTCACGACTGGCAACTACACGCTTTGAAAGGCTACAACTCCGGATGTAAGTAGCTCGGGTGTAAAGTGCTGAAGAAATGCCCAAGGAACATGTTAAGATAAGATGAAGATTCTCCGATCCTTGTCCTCAGAGATGCTGATTCAGTAGACCCAGCATCAGGCTCAGGAAACTAAGTACATAACAGCCACTGCAAGTCCCTCAGAAAAATAACTTTAATACTCTTTAATAAATAGTGAATCACATTTCAGATAAACTCATGATTCCTCCAGCACTTTCCATCTGCAAAGCACTCTCACATGATCTCCCTTGACCATCACCGTCCTGGGCAAGAATTCTAGAGACATGCCCCCCAAATCATCTCTAATCCCTGGACCCTCCCTCATCCTCCCCATGAAATCTGTAGTGACAGCAGGAACTAAATCTCCTCCAATTTAGAGACTACTTTTATTTGGCTCACATTTTAGGACAACAAAAACACCTCACTGATACAAAAAGAATGAGTTGAGAATGGAAGGTTAAGCCTCCTAGAGCATCAATACTTTAAATGGAAATACTGCTGAAAACTACCATGCCCTCAGAATTCCTGTGTCCACTTGTGGTTTTTCAGTCTTGTTATCCACCCCCCCCCCCACACACACACACATACATAGCTCCCTTCCTTAAAATTTGCTGATTTTCATCTCATTTGGTGTGAGAAACCAAAAGCTTCCATGGGACAACAAATAAACCAAACAGCAGGTACTAGGGAGGGCACCAAGGGCTCTTCTATGAATCGCATGCACACTGCTTTGGTATTGACTTATTCAGAATCTGATTGGCTAATCAAAGGCCTTTCAATTACCTGGCTTGGGCTCGGTTTGGGAATTGGACACAGAATTGTGTTCCTTCAACCAACATTTCAGCTAGGTGGGGCCTGAATATCTCTACTGAGCTCTCACACAATGAGAGAAAATTTATATTCTATGTAGACACTTAATATACAAAAAGGGAATAAAAAAAGGTTCATAGAAATTGTCTGGATAAGACTATTCGGCCTAGAAGAGTTCTCATTTCCATCCCCACAGTGCAGAAAAGGAATATGAGGGCAGAGTTTTTACACCTCTACTAACTCTGGCCCCCTCCCCAAGGAGAAATGAAGTCCTCTCAGGAGAGTCCTAACACCTCATCTACATTCAACAAGTTTCTCACATATTATGGTAATCAAGTGTTTATGTACTGGCTTTAGATTTATGGCTTTTGGGGTAGACTCCTCTCTTCGATATATTTCAACCTCTTCAAAGACAGAATGCAGATCAAATTCACTTTATATCTTCCACAGTGTGCAAAATATAAAAAGAGTTCAATAAATTAGGTATTTGCTAAGTGAGGAACCACTCAAGGCTGTTCTTAGCTGCAACTCCATCCCAAAGTTGGACTTTTCCTCAGATAAACAGACTCTAAAGAGCCCCTTTCTAATTATTTGCCTTATGGCGATGGGAAGGAGAAATGTCCAAGTTGAAAACGAAGGATGAAAAGACTATGTACACATTTAGCTATAATACCTCCTCCACAGGACTGTAAAATCCTCAAGAAATCATTTAAAAGAACAACTCAGAAATGTTTTAGGGAGAATACTTCTTCTACTCAGTCTCCCCTCCTTTATTCCACAAAGTTCCACAGAGGACAGGAAGAGAAAGAAGGGACAGCAGACATCATCTTCTGCAGAGTTTTTCCCTGACAGTAACTAGATTCTCTATCACACACCTGAGATAACTGAACAGCGAAAGCAGTGTGAGACAAGAGCCTTGGGCTGTCAGGTAAATCCGGGGAACAGAGCAGAGAAAGCAAAGTGGTGGGGGCCAGAGAAGGAAACAAAAATGAAAATGAGGAGAGCAGCTGGGAACCCCTCTGAGACAGCATGGTGAGAGAGGAAATTGGACCAGGGGACCGGATGGACAACAAATGGGGGGGGTGGGGGGCGTCGCAGAGGAAAGTTCTCCAAAGTCCATAGAGAATCAGCAATCTGGCTAAAGCATGTATGAATAATTGGGAATTAACTGTGTACGCAAAGGACTTCACCTCATTTACCACAGCAGTCAGATAAACACCATGCTAAATCCAATAAGAGGCTGTTCGGGTACAGCCTCACCGGAACCATTGGTCTCACTGTCCTCCATGACCGGAGAGAAATTTCACCATGCCTCTGCAGTCACCCTCTGATTTCCGTAGGAGGCTGCTGTTTGTTTGTTTTGAAGAGGCTGGTTCCACTTCTCAAGATTGAAGTTTGAATAGGACCACATTAGTCCAGATGCTCTTTCTAAAAAATCTTTCAAATCCACCCATTCAAAACATTAACATAAAAATAATCAGAGAGCAGCTGGTGCAATTAACAAATTGTTTATATTTTCCCTTCCACTGGCTTAAAAGTACTAGAAGGAATTTTAAGCAAGAGGAGACTGCCATTCAGCTTTCAGAGTTTTAAATAGATGATTTTCAGGATTTTTTCAGGCTAAAAATAATAGTCTCTATGTCAGACTTGATATTGTACAAACAGGCTTCAATTCACGTGACTAAACTAAATGGGGGTCTCTCTATCCAGTAGATACCAAGGCAGGCAGAAATTGAACTACTGGAATAAAGTTCAGTCTTGGGAAACTTCTGGTCTTTCAGAATTTGCCCCCTAGAAAACAAGAGCAGTCTTCCCAAATACGTTCAGATGCTTTTGGTCATAACGAGCTGAATGATGAATCCACCCTTTGGTGGGGGAAAATGGGAGTCATTCTGCACCTCGAGGTGTGAAAGCCAACAGTCTTCACAGCCCTCACCAAGAGCCTCCGGATTCCCCGTTGGAGGAGGTGGCCACAGAGCACAGAAACATTCCCCCAAAGGGCATCTTTTACCACATGCATGAATGGATTCTCAGTTCACCGATGGACTCAGAGTTTTCCCTGTAAATAACACATTGCTGGGCCACGTTGTATCAACAGTGAATGAATCTCACTGGCAGCTCTCTGGCATCTCGGCACTCCTGCCACAGCAACAGCCCTCTCTTCCAAGGCATCGTGAGGCTTCAAACATCTTCAGCATGATTCCACACGGTAGCTCGAAAATTACACATCGAGTCTTCTCCTAGAGACGGCGGGTTCAAAGAACCCATCGGAATTGTCGTTCACCTCTTGTATGTGAATGGAGAAATTCCTATTAAGGTGTGCGGTAACCCCTGGGCATTATTTTAAAATAGTTACGGTCAAGTTCAGGACTCTTGTGATAGAAGAACGTGACACAAGCCGTGGGACCACCACCAGGGAGATGTCCAAAGGAAGAAACAGGTAACCTTTATAACAAGCAGAAAAGGGCATTCTACAAATCTCTTATCATCTACCCCTGAGCAAAAAGGCTCGTAACATTCCTCCTTCATTTTACTGTATTCCAGTTTCTCGTTCTTTAACTTACGCAAAGGGGAAAGAAAAACTCCCCTAAGAGACTCCTTAAGAAAAGTTAGTAATTTAATTTCAAAAGTTTTCTATAAACGATTTTACTGGGACCTTCTCACAACAAACTAAAGAATCGTTTCAATGCCCACATTATACGGATGAGAGGCATTCAGATATAAGATTAAATACAGCTGTAGTAAAACTGACATCACTAAGACTAGAACAAACCCTTAGCAATCCACTCCTGAGCTTTCCTTTTACCTTTCATTGAAGAATTTTAGAAAATGAAAGAAGGGGAAAGGAAGAAGCTCCTTACAGTCAAATCATGATGGTTTTTTAAAAACCCTGACTTCACAGAACAACTGGAAAACGGAAGACCTGGGTGATACAAGTGCACACAAACATAGGTGTTGGAACATCAGGTCTGTGTGTCTAAACCTGTGTCTATATGAAGCGATTTCACATGCAGGGTTTAGAGAATCTGGGAATTCCCCAGGCAAGTTTTTAGAAATGTATTTCTGCTGTATTCCCATGGAAAGACGGCCTCTCATACCAGTTCTACTTCATTTCTTCCCCAAGACCAGTCAGGAAATGCCCCCTCCCCCAGGAGCATATTACTTTGGAATAAAAGACGAGGAAGAGGAAGGAGGAGGAGAAGGGGGAGGAGGGGGAGGGGAAGACGGGGAGGAGGCATCTTTGAATTTCACCTCAGATTTGCAATCTTGACATCCCTTAGTTGGTCATATAAAAAATCCAGAAATTGAGACCTAGGGAACTCTAGATATTCCTACTTCTAATCTTAGATATTCCTTACTCGGTCACTATTTTTTAAAAAAACCCCAGAAATTGAGACATAGGTAGTTTTGGTCATGGGTTTAAACACACTCAAACAAAAGTACAGAAATTCCCACAGGCAACAAAAAGAAAATGTCCATTCCAGAGATGGTTTAAAAAGCACATATCAATTTGTAGATCTCTTAAATTATCATTTACCTACTGAGCACTAAAAGCTGCTAAATGATTTAGACCATGGGGTGTTTGAATCCTGATAGTGGAGCCTATTTTTGTAGGCACACAATGTTTTCTTTTTGTAAGAGGCAAAGGAGGAGGGATGGAATGACTGGCCAGGCAGCAATGGCCCTCCTTAAAATAATAAACCTTAAAATGTTTCTAGTCAACCACGACATAACTATTTTGCTACAAACATATCTACTTTCACCACATGCCTACCTCTCAAATGCTGGCTTCCATTCATACCCCCAAACAATAGTGCTAAAATACAGGGCAGACACAGGGTACAACCCCTGTACACATCTGGTGTTTATAGGGGGAAACACTACTATTGGATTTTTTATTTCAAAGTACTTTCATTACTAATGTATACAGCTGTTTTCTGTTGGCTAATAATCGGAACTGTAACACACATATGCGCAGGGACTCCAGCTTGTGCCAAGCTGTTTGTTCTCAGCTGTAAACAGCTGGAATTCTGAGCGTCGGGGAGATGCCCCTGGACTTCCCTCCCCAGCCCACCCTACTCCCCCCTACCCCCTCCCCCCCCCCCCCAAAAAAAAGGAGGGAAAAATGGTTAATACAGCTGTTTTCCTCTCAGGAACACCCAAAGAATGCAATTCCTGTCTCCAAAACTCCCCCGAGCTCATCTCCACCAGTATTATGTTCCCTGTTCATACTAATATATGAGGGGAACTTTCAAAAGCTATCCCATTCTTTAATAAAAAGAATAGAGGGAAAAAATGCTGGGCATCCAAGTTTCCAGTAGTAATATATGCCACATCTACAGCAAGGAAAACACGGAAATCAAGCAGAATTTCCTACGAAGAATGTGCATGCTGGATCACACTCACATGAAATGGCAGTTGATTTCACAGAAGATGAATGTGTGCTTTTGAACCAAGTGTTTCCAAAGTACATTTTAAGCCTGTCCTAATATAATCATATGAAATGTTTATGTGCTTGTCTGGGGTGTCACTTTGTTTTCTAAATAAAGGAGCGACTTCATTTTGCAATAATGGACACAGGAGTTCCAGCTTCGCTCTTCTGTGGACTTCCCCCGCCCGGCTCGGCTTACCACCTTTGTAGGGCCACACGGACCCAGCACAGAAGGCCTTTGTGTATAGGTCTCAGCCACAGATCTTCATACAGCCACTGGCAAAGGCCTCCGGAGGAGTCCCTTTCTTTCCCAACTAAACACAAAGGTTTTATCTTACAGTAAACAGAGAAGACTTTTAACATTAGAGCAATACTGAGGCACTGATGCCATCCAAATGGCTCAAAGATTTGCATGATGAAATTCTGCTACCTTGGTTTGAACTCAAAACTAGCTATTAAAAAGGGGGGCGGAGGCAGGGGGAGAAGGGCATGTTTCAATACCTGAAAGTTGCATTTACAAAATGTGTTTCGGCTGAACTCTTCTGCTGGTTTATGTAGGAAGCCTGGAGAAGACCAGGTGGAAGGAAGAGAAAATACACACGGCCCTGTTTCTGTAGGACATTCCCAGGGGTCTCCATCCACTGGCCTCCTTCGCATTCTCCACCAAGCCCACCTGCCTCCTGGAGCAGGAGACAGACAAATCCTCACATTCTTCCTTCCTCTCTCTCTCTTCATCAACTCCGGACGTCACCATGGAAGGGAGACTGGGAACAACTACAGGCAGGTAAGAAAGGATCATAGCCTTGCTCACTTCCCCAACCCCGACCATTTGCAAAGCTAAGGTCAAGTTTTGGTGTCTGCCCTGACTCACCAAAGGCCTCTCTTCTACGTGGAACCTCTGGTGGCTTTTTGATCATGGGGAAGGGGGCAGCGTGAAGGGGGACAGACGGACCATGGGTGACCTCAACACATGATTTGTCCACCATTCTGAATATTCTACACCCAAATGAAGAGTGACAGAGAAGGCACTGCCAGGTCCTTGGGAAAAAAAGGCTGCAGGAATCTACAGAATTAGGAAATAATATTCCCTCTGGACTCACATTTCTTTTTTTAATAAAAGTCACTAGGGGGTAAGAGGAGTGGAACTTGGCTAACACGTGGAAACTTATCAATTAAATAACAAAGATAATAAAACTTAAACAAACAAAAAACCCTTCGATTTAAATGTTGAGTATTCTACTTGAAGAAAGGCAAGAGGCAAAGCTGGGCATGAAGCCGGTCCGTGTAAAACAGCAGGGGCCGGATGGAGACTGACCGCAGGGGCTTAAACTCACGTGTTGCAGTCAGAGTGGCTTTTAGGTGCCTTCAGTTTTCAGAAATCCACCCCCCGCCCTTTTTTTTAGGTTTAATTAAGCAGTGAATTTCCTTCTTTGTGGCAAGCACAAAATGTGAGGGTACTGCGTGAGAATTTTCATAAAGTGCTATGTAAATGGGAAATAGTAGCAGCGAGCTTTCAGAATGGGGAACGAGGTAACTCATCCAACAGAAGTGAATGGACCAGAGCAACCTATTTGGCACACGCACGGCCTTCATCATTCAGTGTTTATGTGGCGTGCTTCCCAACGAGGAGAGCAAGTTACATTCAGCCCGCTCTTTTCAAAAAGTGAGTATCATAAAGTCAGTTTCTGGCTGCATGGCCTTATCCATGAAATGGCTTTTAATTATTTGATATTGGCCAAGCAGGCAGGAAATACATGACTCATCTCTACTGTTCTTCAATGTTGTTTTCCAACAAAGTCCTCTAATCCCTGCAATAAATAAAACTGTCCTGCTTTTAAAAAACATCCCTTTGGGAAGCATTTAACCCTGCATTTATTTTAATAGTTAGCAACTACTTTGTGAGCACACATAAGTACAAGGTCCAACCCCCTATTCCCAAATGCACCAAGTGGCTCCATTCTCCAGGCTGGCCTCACTCAGTAACATGCATTCAGCGGGAGGCCGCGGAACATTCCAGAGCCTTGCTCCGGCAACCCCTTCAGTGGCTCCTTGAAAGGGCTGTTGTGCACCTCTGGCAGCATCGGTGGAGCTTTCAGTGTTCTACAAGTGTTCAAGGCACCTTCGGAACAGAAGGGACTATGGGTGCAGATGTGGGCTTGCTGGTGTAGAACCTCAAACATCAGTGAAGCATTCTGGGATGTCACTCAAGGAAATATAGGGGCACATGCGTGGCTCAGTCGGTTAAGCATTCAACTTTTGACGTTGGCTCGGGCCGTGATCTCGTGGTTGTGAGATTGAGCCCCACATTGGGCACCGATGTCAGCATGGAACCTTCTTGCAGTTCTGTCTCCCTCTCTCTCTGCCTCTCCCCCAAGCTCCCTCTTTCTATCAAAATAAACATTAAAAAAAAAATTATAACTGTGTGGCAAAAGGAAAACTCACATCAAGGCAGGAGTAGAGGGAAAGCCTTGAGCAATCTAGCTTAGCTGTTTGACTGTAAGGCCCATATACAAATATCAACAAATGGACATAAATTATGAAATGCCGAGTTATCAGTTATGCACAAATAGATCACCAACACCAACACCTGGTAAAAGTTAGTAAAGGTTCCAGTTTGTGTCTCAAAAGCAAACCTGATTCCCTGGACTCTACAAGTTTATGAAATTATTCTAGATCTATTTATAGGCAGTAACATTTACACACACAAAAACTAATTATAAATGGTTGTCTACTAAGAAGGAGATATTAGGTAGTCACTGTTTCACAAAGCTGCATCTTTTTGAAAGAAAATTTTCTAAAAATAACCTTTAATGCCAGTGAGTAAATCAGCACAGTTTTACCATACACATGTACCTGAGTTGGTTCTGTGTTTGCTTCTGTGCTGACGCGTGCCTCTGTGCCTCAACTTTCTTCCTCACTGTTGTCTCTTTATCTCCTGGCTGTTTCTCTCCTTCAACATGACTAAATACTATCAAGAGAACCAAACGAATAACCCAAAAGATGGAAGTGTCAATCTCCTTCTCATTTCTAGGCATCCCGCCCGAGTGTGTGGTCGTAAATATTTGGTAACAAATGGCTCTCCAGGAAAAAAGGGGGAAGGCGTGTCCCGGACGAC
The DNA here is from genome assembly GCF_018350155.1 of Leopardus geoffroyi. NCBI lineage: Eukaryota > Metazoa > Chordata > Mammalia > Carnivora > Felidae > Leopardus > Leopardus geoffroyi. The sequence goes on from NC_059333.1 coordinate 94,293,391, forward strand.
AGTGTTGGCCAATTTCCTCCATATTAATAGTCCCCCCATGGCCAATATCCACCCACCTACACGATACTACTAAACATGGACTTGAAAAGACATGTGCAGCAAGGTGCTGCTACACAGCCTTTCCACCCTCTAGGTACAACAGACCGAATCACCTCAAGAGCCCAGATAATATCAACAGGTATTAAAATGACCAGGAAGTGAGAAGTTGAGTATTTGTTAGCTTTGTTAAATTAAATATAATTTAAATTGGGAGCTGGTATAGTTTAGTGTTTAATGATAGCTGGGTTTATCGACCAGCTCGCAAAACGTCTGAAAATTTGACACCCAGCTCTTGTGAGAAGGCACAAGCCATCTGCAGCACTCCCGTGACAAGGTCTACTCAGCCCTGATGCGTCACACCAGGCAAAGGGGCAGTGGAATGCTAGGGAAATTGCAACACCTTCCCTGGTTCCCACAACTTCAAAATAGCAGGAATCAAAGAGTGTAAGAAAACAAGGGCTACTCTGGAAGAGTCCTTTTAGAATATTAGTAGGAAAGTAGGAGGGGCAGACTGTTGTCTGTGAACTACTGGGCTCACGGGAGCAAATCATGCTAGGGTAGGGCAACGTGTGCAATGATGGCTGCCTGTCAGCTATTTTCACTGGCTACCACAATTTGAAACTGTAACTTGAAAAATGAGGGTTCGCTCAGTCGACAGTCCCCAACTCTTGATTTCTGCTCAGGTCATGATCCCAGGGTCAGGGGATTGAGACCTGTGTCAGGCTCCACGCTGAGCACAGAGCCTGCTTAAAATTCTCTCTCCCCAGCGCGAGCGTGCATGCACTCTCATGCGCACGCTCTCTCTCCAAATAAAAAATAAAAGAGGGTAAACAGAGCATTACCTAAGATTTATGTGTAAACACACCACGAGCAGCCAAGAAACACAGCCCATGAGCATGTTCTGCCTAGGGAAAAGACCTACACCACAGCATGAAAACAGGTCCTGGGCCCAAATCCTGCCCATGCCGGGAAATTTAGGAAAAGCACATCACTGGAATAGGACCACTTTTTCAGAAAAGTGTTACCTCAAAATGATCTCTCGGAAAACTTAAAAGAACTGCAGTGAAACGAGGAATAGACAGGAAAATGAAAGAAAACCACGTGTAATCGCGGTTGCTTCCACTAACTAGTTGTGTGATCTCAGGCAAAAGTAGAGCCAATCACTATTTACTAACCAAACACCAGACACTCTACTACATAAGGAGACAACGGGGAACGAGACAGACGCAACAGCAGCCTTCACCGAGTGTATATTCCAGAGTGCAAACAGTGTTAACGCTTGAGAGCCTTGGGTGACTGATCTCTCAACTGCGCTGATCACTATTCCAACCTTGCAGAGCTATTAAGATAATTAAACGAGACAATGCAAATGGCACAAAGGGCACTTTTGTCCTTTTTGTCACTATCTAAATGTGTTCCTTTTGTAGAAAAGGAAAGGACGCCAACATTTTTTATCTTTTTGATTCTCTTCTCTGGGAAGGAACAGAGATGCAGAAACCTCCAAAATTCTAAACCATCTGAGCGGGTATATAAAGAAGTGACTGTTGGGACCTCCAAGAGTTCTTACAGGTTCTGATTCTTTAGTCATTACCTTAGACAGGTAATTACTCTCAGAAGGGAAATGAACATAGAGCTATGGATCTAGATTCCAGAGTGTGTAGAACAAACAGATCAAGACAAGAGCACATGCATTCAAGTGAATTACTTCCAACTATAATCATAAGAATCATCTCAATGGGGAGAGATCAAACAACTCAACCGCAGGCTCTCAAACAATCCAAGAAGGGCTAATAATCACTCATTCATTCATTCATTCATTCATTCATTCCACAAAGTCATTCAACAAAAATTTAGAGGGTGTATTCTGAGGCACTAGAAATATAGGAGTGATCAGTACAATCCCATACATACTGGAAAAAGCCAAATTTTTGCAAGCTTGGCTATAAGATTACAACCCTCCTAATTCAGAATGAAACAGGTAGCTTTAACATGCTGACGTTTTCCTCCAAAGTCACTGCAGACACACGCTCTGACCTAGATTAACTAATCTAGAATGTAAAATCTGAAATAAACTTCATAGACGCTTACTCTGAAATGTACATATTTTAGTCCCTGGATTCCATACGGTTTAATCTTTTTGTTTTCAACTCCCAACAATCTGCAATGTGCCTAGCATAATACCTTGCCCCAGGCAAGAGACAAAAGATCTTAAATAAATTATTTGTTAAAATGAATGAAATGTAATTTCCTAAAGTGTCAATACATCTGTTAATATAAACCAGAGCACTTTAAGCCCTTTGTGTATCAAAGAATACCCGAAGACCTCTTTGGACAGCCATAGTGTCACATCTCCACAGTGCTCCTTCGCCTGGGAAACAGAAACACCCTCCCAACAATAAATGCAAGCACTTGTCAAAAGAACAGAATGAAAGCATCTGTCCTGACAGCACGTTATTTTCTAGGACAAATACATGTATGTTAGAATATTCCTGGATTTCTTAACCTAATGTGATTCATACAGATCATAGAGAAATCCGTCTGTGAACACCCAAGCCATGTGAGTAAATGCTTTCTGGCAGTTTTTCTTTTCTTTGTACCTACCACTGCCATTTGTAAATGCTGTTCTATAATGTGGACATCTCTATGAGGCATTTTATAAAATGCGATTTTACTTGTAGAAAACAGGATAAAAATTCATATGACTTTAGAACTGAAGTTTAGTGTACTGGAAAACAAAGACTAATTCTGCTCTGTATGGCACAGTATTAATTCTCAATCTACAGTAAGTCTATAAAATATATTGCAGTTGTACACATGGAGAAACAAACTGTAATTTGGCGAAAAACATATTGAACTATAAAGACAAAAAATGGAAAGTAATTCAACAGTCCCATTTAGATTCCCAATATCAGTGAGGGAACCTGTTTGAGACTATCCCTTCTCCCCCACAAAAATTCAATGAAATACAGAATTCACTTTTGGGGAAGCTTTTCTTATAACAGTAAGGGTACAAATATTCCTGGGATAGCTTGAAAAATGTATTAATACTCAAGAGTAAGGTATGAAAATAATTTATGCCACTAACTAAAAACTATAATAAAGTACTTGATGGGAGGAAACAGAAAATATTTTCCCTCAAATAACAACCTTATATTCACTTATATTCATCTATATTCCAAGCACTAAAAGTAACGGCTGTAATTCATTCATTTTTCTCCCTTAAGACACTACACCAATCAACCGACAAGATCATACTCACCTGTAGCTATTTTTTTTTAAGTTGAAAACACACACACACACACACACCAGCAAAACCCACGAGTGTACAATGAAATTTTCCTCTTATGAGTCACATACTGAGTATTCATAATTGATTTTTTTAATTTCACACAAAAGAATCTTTCAGCACATTTCCTCACATTTGAAGCGATGGTCTTACTTTTTCTCATTGAATTAATAAGCAAGATTTGATTTCAGGTTGCTGTTACGTTCCCAAATTATTAGTTTTCCTCTTTAAAAACAATATCTTCCTCCCTCTGGCACCAAATAATCACCAAAAAGATGAAAATGCCACATCTTTCAACCTTTCACATATACACACACATACACAAATACATGTATAAACACTGACACCTATCATGCCTACACAAAAGGTAGTTGTGAATTCCTCTGAAGTATAAGTACTCCATTCACCACAAAAAAAAAAAAAAAGGACTATTTATATAAATTGAGCTTCGAATAAATATTGGCAAACCACAGACTTACTGCTTGTAGTTGCCTGTAAGGCAAAAGATATCAATCGATAAATAATTCCATACATTTTTAACTTTATTACACAAAAATTTATGTAGATATGGCAAGAGAAAAATCAGTGCACTGAAAAAAATCTGATGGCATTCATCTAAGTGATCTAAATTTAAGTTATAATATGCATAAGGAATATACCGTCACAATGATTTTTCAATAGCACGGGTATACTTTTCAGGTAACTCAATGCTGACTTCCCTTCAAAGAAATAAAAAACATAACTGCTTATGCATAATTGGTTACATTTTAAATGAGTAAGACACTTAGAGATATGCCAATTAAAACCATGATGAGATACCATCACCTACCAGACTGGCAAAATGTATGTTTGTTTGTGTGTTTGTTTGTTTGTTTTTTACATAAGCTCTACGCCCAACATGGGGCTTCAACTCACGACCCTGAAATCAAGAGACACATGCTCCACCAAATGAGCCAGCCAGGCACCCCTGGCAAAATGTTTAAAGTCTAAAATTATTAAAGGCTGGTAAGGTTGTAGGAGAAAGCATTGCAGCCTTTTGGGGTAAGTCTGGCGTTGTTTAAATAAAGCTGAAATCCCATTCCTTGGTAAATATTCTAGAGAGATTCCAGCAGACCTGGAGGTGCAAATGGAAATGTATGCAGCTTCACTCTTCTGTTCATAATGTCCAAAATCCAGGAAAAACCCAAACCTTCATCAGGAGAAGAACACAGAAATGAGGAACCCAAATCCTATATGGTAACAAAAGCATGCATAAAAAGCCATACATAGTATCTTTGAAGGTCATAAACTATGTTAACAAAGAAGTCAAGAAAGAATGACTATATGTATGATTTATGGAAAGTCTGAAAACAAGCAAACTAAACTACATTTCTCAGCGTGTGTGCGCGCGTGTGCGTAGGTATCTACGTGAATTCATGTGTATACAGTAAAACTACAAAGAAAAATAAGAAAAATGATTATCCCCAGAGGTTAGTGGTTTGGGAGAGGGAGGACAGATATGATAAGGAAGGGCACAGATATTTGTTAATGATTATTCATGTTTACAATCTTTATATACTTTCGCAGTCATCTTCATTATTTAGTATCACCTAGAACTGTAAATTTTTATTTTATGATCTAGGTGGGTGATATGGGTATTTATCATTGTTCTCTAACTATACATATGTTAATTATATATATGTATTTTATATATCTCTTTTACATATAAGCACATATATTTTATATATATCTTATGCATTCTCGTGTAGGTCTAATAGCTCAGGATGAAATCAAAAAGATCAAAACTGAACTTCTAAAAGAAAATTACTGTTTGTGGTACCACTGTGGTTTTGTCAATGCTGTGATTTGGGGTCAAGGTCAGAAACAAGGAAGCACGCTGGTTCTGGCACAGAGCTTCCTTAGAACTCAAAGCCATACCACAGCTAACCACATTCTACTTCTTTTAGTATACAAATACCCATCCCCCTGAAGGAACAAATGTTAACAATGCAAAGGGGTGGGAGTAAAATTGTACTGAAGACCAAAAAGAACAGATAACAAGTTTGGTGATAACATGGAGAAGCTGGGAAGCCTCATGCTGCCAGTGAGAATGTAAAAACGGTGCAGCCTCTTTGGGAAACAGTCTGGCGGTTCTTCAGAAAGTTAAATACAGAGTTACCATATCACCCAGCAGTCCTACTCCTAAGTATATACTCAAGAGGATTAAGAACATCTATCCGCACAAAACCTTGTACACAGATGCTCCTAGAAGCATTATTAATAACAGCCACAAAGTGGAAACAAAGTGGCAACAACTCAGATGCCCACCAGTTGATGAATGGATTCATAAAATATAGTACACCTACACAGTGGAATATTAATCTGGCAATTTATTTATTTATTTATTATTATTTTTTTTTAATTTTTTTTTCAACGTTTATTTATTTTTGGGACAGAGAGAGACAGAGCATGAACGGGGGAGGGTCAGAGAGAGAGGGAGACACAGAATCGGAAACAGGCTCCAGGCTCTGAGCCATCAGCCCAGAGCCTGACGCGGGGCTCGAACTCACGGACCACGAGATCGTGACCTGGCTGAAGTCGGACGCTTAACCGACTGCGCCACCCAGGCGCCCTTAATCTGGCAATTTAAAAAATGAAGTCCTGATACATGCTACAAAACAGATGAACCTTAAACTATGCAAAGTGAAAAAAGGCCAACCACGAAAGACCACAAACTATAGGATTCCATTCAATTAAAATGTCCAGAATAAGCAACTCTACAGAGACAGAAAGTAGATTCAGGTTGCCAAGGGCTGGGGATATGGGGAAATCGGAGATGACTGTTAATGGGTATAAGCCTTTTTCAAGTGAGGAAAATGTTCCAAAATTCATCGCAGTGATAGTTACACAACTGTGAATACACTGAATGACTGAACTGTATACTTCATATAGGCAAACTGTAGGGGCGCCTGGGTGGCTTAGTCGGTTAAGTGTCTGACTTCGGCTCAGGTCATGATCTTGTGGTTCGTGGGTTCCAGCCCCGTGTTGGGCTCTGTGCTGACAGCTCAGTGCCTGAAGACTGCTTCGGATTCTGTCTCCCTCTCTCTCTGCCTCTCCCTGACCCGTGCTCTGTTTCTCTCTCTCAAAAATAAACAAACGTTAAAGAAATTTAAAAAAAAAATTTTTTTAAATAATAGGCAAACTGTAAGGGATGTGAATTATACCTCAATAAAACTGTTATTAAAAAATGCATTACAGGGGTGCCTGGGTGGCTCAGTCGGTTGGGCGGCCGACTACAGCTCAGGTCATGATCTCACGGTCTGTGAGTTCAAGACCTGCATCGGGCTCTGTCCTGAGAGCTCAGAGCCTGGAGCCTGCTTCCAATTCTGTGTCTCCCTCTCTCTCTGCCCCTTCCCTGCTTGCTCTCAGTGTCTGTCTGTCTGTCTCTCTCTCTCTCTCAAAAATAATAAATTAAAAAAAAAATTTTTTTTTAAATGCATTACAGATGATCCCTGCCATAAATAATACACAACAGTCCTTAGAAACTGTCAGGGTTTGGTAAACACACACAAGTGTTAAACGAACTTCTATATTCTAAGTCTGAAGAAATCTAACCAGTCACAAACCTAAATGCTGCACAAAATGGCTTTGTTTCCAATTCTTGGTACAGTAATCAATAGGTTTTGAGCTGAGCCATCCGAGGTTAGGCAAGAATGCATGATAGCCCGCAGAGTGTGCTAAGTCTTATATGCATGCGAAGCAGTTTCTTCTATACATGACCCATGACCTCTTTTCTGAAGTGATTTTCCAGGACTCTCCACAAGAGGAAAATCTGAAACTCACTAAATTCATTAACCAGAAGGCTTCCTTGTGCTTTCTTGACTTCATATGTAGAGATTTTTTTTTTTTTTTTTCCAAACCACACTGGAAAATAACAGGATTGGAAAAGCGATCAGTTAGTTCACATTCCATGCCACCAAAATCCAACAGCCTGCCCAAATGTAGACGTGAAAGTGAAACAGTCCCAATGTCATTGCGTGCTATTTCCAATCAAAGTTCTATGTAGCAGTTAAAAACGAACACAGCTAAAAAAGTAGAGAAACACTGTACCAACAATAATCACTGACAAAAACAAGAATGAGATTTTTAAGAGCTTTCTAAAAAGGAGTGTCAAAATCACTCCTGGCCTTCTCTTTGGTGGCCTTTGATGGCTTTATTTTCGTGACATCCTTTTTTCCCCCCACTTCTTTTACATTTATTTTATCTCAACATATAATATTCATAAATGTAAGCTGCCAACAATCCTTTCAACAGGAAGTTGGGGTAAAAAGACAAAATCCAAAGGTGGAAAATAGGGATTCCTTCCATTGTTCTACATTTGAAAAATAGTTGCAGCCAATATAAATGTTTAGCAACAGCTTACCGTTATGTGGCTTTTAAAAGCCCAATAAAAAAAACAAACTCCAACATTATAAAAGTACAACCCTCATCCTATAGACAAGTATACTTTAAATTATACAATCATATAGATTTTTCTATTAATCCGACTCCAATACTGGATCCTGCCCCACCCCCTGCAGCTCATCAAACTGACATTTCTGATTTATAGTTGGCCTTTTCATTGCTCTGTTCCATCACAATCCCAAAAGGAGTAGACTAATGTTATTTAGAAGGCAGTTTCAGTATCATTAATTTTTTAGCATTTCTTCCATAACACTTAATAGGACTTGTTAGAGTTGGGGTCTAACCCCTAGATGTTAATATAACCCACAGCAGGGACCAGGCTCAAGTTGGCAGGCTGGTGACCATAATGAACACTAAAGAGAAGAACCTGTGGAAATGCAGTCAAGACCTGCGGGGCACGAGGGGCAGCTCCCCCCAGCAGGTGAAGAACACAGCCAGACTTCCACCTAATTCCAGGCACAGCTCTACGAGCAGAGGTTCTGTTCAAGGGAAGAGGATGGGGGCTTTGGTGTGTGTCGCGTGTTGTACCATACAGCGGTGGTGCCCGTTTCTGTGCTTGCCTTCAGGCCCACGTCAGATGGAAAAGAACAGCTTGCCGCAGGGCACAAGGCTAACACACTCCCCACAAGGCAGACTCCGGTCAACAGCTGACGCCTCCCCAGCCCCTCCTCCCCTGATGCCCCTACCAGAAACCCAGGGCACAAAAGAGCCCAGGGCAGGAGGAGGCCGAGAACGGCAAACTGGACCCCGATGTGCATTTCATACACAGCGAACACGGATCCAAGAAGGCACTCACCTCCAGGCAAAGCTGCCTTCCGAGGGTGTCCTCCAAGCCTCTGGCCCTCAGGTTTAGAGTTACAGAAAACGCTTTCAAATCAAGTTCATGAGGCTGCAGCTCCCGAACCAGTTCCCACACTAGGCTCCCCATCAACAGTCAGGTTATGACTCCAGATAGAGGAAACGGCATTGGGATATGGCAGGGGCTGACGGGCTTCCCGCAAATTTTCGTGCGCATTGGTTAAAGCTAGTGTGTGAGAAATGTTACAGCACCGACACGGACATATACGTGCAGGCCACAGAATTAGTTTTCTACTTGCTTTTTGTCTATAGCATATCCTCGCAAGAAGATGTTTCAGCTGGGCCCAAATGACGGGCTTCCCTAAGTAATGGCTGATAAAGTAAGTGTGTGAGTATTCACAGCATAGCCCATGTACCCTGGATCAAGATTCTCTCCCCCCGTGTGGACAGGCTATCTGCCCTGCATGACGTGCCATTTACAAAAGGACCCTGTGTCCTACCTGTATGATGTAAAGGCTGAACTAATCGACCTCTGTATCTCCTCTCCAAACCTGAAATGTTACAGTATCTGTGCTCTCTGAAGATGACAAAACACAGAGAAGGCTTGAGTGCCAGTGAGGTACCTTAAAATACACAAGCAGTGACTTTTTAAAAATGGATTTGGGGGCGCCTGGGTGGCTCAGTCGGTTGGGCGTCCGACTTCGGCTCAGGTCATGATCTCATATTTTGTGGGTTCGAGCCCCACATCAGACTCTGTGAGAACAGCTCAGAGCGTGGAATTTGCTTCAGAAGATTCTGTGTCTCCCTCTCTCTCTGCCCCTTCCCAACTTCTTGTGCTCTGTCTCTCTCTTGCTCTCAAAAATAAATAAACATTAAAAAAACAATTTTTTTTTTTAAAAAGAATATCCTTGATTGTGGTAAGGACTACACAAATCAACATACACACAAATGAATCCGTGGAAAGTTGGTGTAATCTGAGTAAACTCTGGATTGTACCAATGTTAATTCCTGGTTTTGAGACTATACTATAGCCATGCAAGATGTTACCATTAGGCAAAACTTGATCAAACATACATGGGATCTCCACGTACTTTTTTCTCCCGAGTTTCTTGTGAATTTATAATTATTGTAAGTTTAAAAAACGCTTTTTTAAATACCAAGAGCTTTAGAACTCAAGATGTTGAGTTCAAATTCTAGATCTGCTACTTACTACTGTGGATACCTTACTTGGCCATTCTGAACTTTTGTTTCTTCACCTTTTAAATAAGGATAATGAATATTAGCTGGCAGCTTAATGAGAATTAGAAAGGGGAAAAAAGTATTTCATCTTCAATAAATGGGACCAGATGGCAAAATATTTTTCAAAAATCATTCCATATATGGTATTGCTCATATGATTAAGTCACACACTCTACCTACAACTTTTTGCAATCCATTTGTAAATGTGACTTTTCTTATTTGTAGACAAAATTAGGTTTTACACTTACGAACATTATTAGAGCAATAGCCATGCCACCACGTAGATTAGAATATTGAGGACAAATAAACTTTCAATAGTCCATAAGCTGATGAAATAAACCTCAAAAGGTTAAGCAAACATTCTACAAGGGAAAGCGATTTGACCTGGAATTTGATACGGTTCACTGCCACATCAAGATCAAACACATTAATTAGCTGCTTTAACCAAATAAATTCCAGTTGCTCTGGAAAATGAGCACTGAAATAAAATTCCAAAAATCAGCAATGGCCAGATTTCACCACAGAACCCCCGCTTCCACAGCAAGGCCTTCCGGGTTTGACCAGCAAACAATGTACAGACCCATTCCAGATCTGGGCCGGCAGGGTGGCTACATCGGGCCTGCCCCATTGCCTCCCGCAGCATAATGGACATCCCTGTGCCCATCCCTTGCTGGCAGCCTCTGTGAGGGCCCACCCGCTGTAGGCCACCCATGCTACCAGCAATTCTGCACCCAACCCTGAGCACCCACTTCCTCCTGCAAGACCAGGATGGAGCCCCTTGGCAGCTGCCACTGGGGCTAGGTGGCTGATGGCGGGAACAACAGCAACTCTTAACCAGACGTGGTCAGACAGTACGTGGGGAAGAGATGGACAAAAGACGAGACGCCAGACAAATGATGGCCTAAGTTCTCTTTTTTTCTCGAAATAATGGTACTACTTGATGCAACTGATGACAGCAAAACATATGAAGTTAATAAAGACTTTTTTTTTTTTAATAAAGAAAAGAGACTTGCTAATGTGGCTCGGCAAAGACTCTGAAGTTTCATTTCAACAAAGAGTGTCCTGAAAATGTGTAATGCACAAATTATCTCATTACCATCACACAAAAGAATGAGCACTCCCACTACCCTGGCGTCCTACTCACAGTCGTATTTGAAGAAGAGACTTACCAAGAACATTTGGAAATAAGAGTCTCTGGATATTTTCCCCCCCTGGTATGTGTTGCGAGAAAAAGAACATATAATTACATAGACAGCTCCCTTGCCACTGAAACAGGACCAACATATAAAGCTGTCTCTCCCCTTCTAGTCCTGCCCACAGCCTAAGCCTAGCCCAAAACACAGCAATAAAACATCATAAATGATTTGGGGTAACTTTCTAATTCCACCGGTGTATGGCCTATGAAAAAAATATCAAAGCCTCTTTAAAGAAAATCAGAGGACTTGACTGAAAACGTAAATAGACCGATTATTCTACATTTAGTATGCCATCCTCTCCATGTCCCCCTTATCTTGCTGGCTTTTCCTGCGAATTCATTTGGTACGGGCAGAGGTTTGTGTTTTACTGAGCCGAGAGGGGTAACCTGGAGAGCAAAAGAGGAAAGTGGCTTATAGGGGAGAAGAAACACTGCAAAATATAGCCAATATAAAGGATTTCCAAAATGTGCTGTAAATACAAGTCCACCCACCTAGTAGACTTGAAGGTGATGGAGGAAAGCCAATGCTGAAGCAGGAATGAGATCCATACGCTGGGCCTGAATCTGCCTCAGCTTTGCTCCATAATCGAGGGTAAACAACCCACCAAACCGATTCAAGGGAATCACATAAGTGAATGAATGATACGCCAGGAACTAAGAGTTACACCGCATGCCAAAAGCCACCCACCAATCACACAGGGAAGCTACAACGATAAAGGAAAACAGGTATCAAATCGCTTGGCCATCTCCAGAGGCCTCAAGGAAAGGAACTCCTAGGCGCCTAAAAGCGCAAGAGGGCTTTTTGAAAAACCGAGAAAGCTTTCCCCATCTCTGTGGCAGATGGGCTCCACATTCTCCCTATCGCTTGGGCTAAGTATTTGAGGGTCATCACCGACTTTCTCTTTGTAACTTTCCCATTTCTGTAATGTAAACCATCCTGAAAAATGTAAGCCATGCTGCAACAGCGCTGATGGCTCTTCCTTTCAAAGGTTTCCCCTCATCTGCAATCCTGATGCCACTCCACATTCACCTCATACCTAGAGCGGGGACGCCACTGGGGTCACACTCCATGATTTCTAGCTCTCTAGACTACAAATACATCTAACAGCATGGTTTGTCTACTAGTCATATTGGAGGCAGGGGGACCAGGAGAGGCTACTGTCACAACAGCTGAGAGATTATGAAAGCTCAACAGCAGGAGACAAAGAACACAAGTTTTATTCTAAGACACCTTGAAAGTCGCTGTAGTATCACCTAACCGACTGGCCTGTCTGAAAGGCAAAAATTTCTTATGTATAAAACGAGACAGGTGTATCAGCTCAGTGGCTTTTCAGTGTATGTGTGTTCGGAGCACTGGGTGGCCAGGGGAGACGTTCTGAGGGCCGCCACCAGAAGGATGAGCAGGTATCCCTGTGGCCTCTCCGTGCCCCTCCCCCGCCACTACCCCGACTGCCCACTGTTGCTAAAAGTGGAGGTTCCACGTAGGACTAACTAAAGAAAAGGTTCTACAATAACCTTTGGAAACGGTGGAAGCCACGGAAGGTCTAAATCAGACAGAAGTCCCATCTCAATCTGAAATTCCAGGAGTTGACTTTTTTGGCCCCTTTATAAGGCGACAAGGAGCTGTACTCGGAGCTTTTCAAGGAAGCAATTCAAAGCAGGCGGTGGACGCAACAGGCCGACACTGAGCATCAGACGGGATCCTGGCAGCGCGGAAGCGGACGCGGACGCGGACACCATGCGGCGGGATTTGCTCCTCCGCGGCCCCTCACGGCCCCTTTCTCCAGTTCCCACCAAGCTGAAAGAGCTGTTGCCACCAAGGCACAAACTACAGTTTGCCTCTGCTTCGTCTGCAGGCCAGGCCTGGGAGCTCGCACGCCCACCGGCCCGTGCAAGAGCGCGGCCAGGGCAGGCTGCAGGCTGCAGGCTGCGGCCCGGTCAGGCCTTCTGAAGCCTCCCCTCAGATGTCTGCGGCGCCCTGGGTCTCACCCCAGAAGTTAGCTCCCGCTGATAAGAAACCCTTCCTATGGCCAAACAAATCACCACTCCTGTTTTTCTTCCTCCTCCTCCCTTCCTATAAAAAAGGGTGTCTTTTAAGTATATCTAGAAGGAAACCCGAACAGCTAGGCGCTTTCCCCTCTTAATTTGTTCCTTATCCCGCTGGTGATTCATGCCTTCGGCCGCTCCTCCCTCAGCACACTGAGGCGGCTCTGTTCTGCTCGGTTGTGGGAGGCCACGTCAGCAGGAAACAGCACCGGCTGCCAGGTCACATTCAAGACTGTCTGGAGCAAGTCAGCGTGCAGCACCCGCAGGACAGAGGCTGCTCTATGGTTTCTCCCGAGCGAAGGGAGCGCTCGGCCTGGAAAGAAAGGCCGGCCTCCGAGCGCCACAACAACACAAGCTTGGGGGAGACTCCAAGCACGACGGGTTGCTTTCCCCCATTTCTAAATGTTCCCCAAATATTTCCAATTATAGTGTTTGGTTTCCCTTCTCCTTCTTTTCTTAGAGGGCTTACTGTACTGCCTCCAGATTCATATTTGGAAAAGGCTGCCACCAGCCAAATCAAACTTCGTCGTGGCTTTCTGGCTCCTGAGTCCGACAGAGGAAAACTCTGCAACTCAACCAATCTCAGCAGCCCCGACATGCATTGAATCAGGACGGAAAACCTGACCTAAGGGGCTGACACACAAAGGGGTCACTGCGGGTCTTTTCTCTTCTAAAAATGCACAGTAAAAACAATAAACAAATAAGGCGTGCCAGATGTCATCGTGGTATCTCACAGGACAGATTTATGACAACTAGCAGAGAGACCTGCACAAAGAGACCCAAGGAATAGAGGACAATACAGTGGTTCCCCTTATCCGAGGTTTTGCACTGGCAGCCTTCCTTACCCACCAAGCAGACGACCCTCCTTCTGACCCATCCTGAGAAGGTCAAGGGCAGCCTAACGCCAGGCCACAGGGTCTGTGCCATTCACGCCATTTCATCTCATCGCAAGGGTATTTTATCACCTCACATCATCACAAGAAGGAGGAGTACAGAACAAGATATTTTGAGATATCATACAACTTTCGGTTTCATATTTTGCACAACTTTTGTACAGCATATTGTTATAATTATTCTAATTTATTATTAGTCATTGTCATTAATCTCTTACTGTGCCCAATCCATAAATTCAACTTTATCATAGGAATGCAGGCATAGGAAAAAACATAGTACGTACAGGGTTTGGTATGATCTGCAGTTCAGGCATCCACTGAGAATCTTAAAATATATCCCAGTGGAGAGGGGTGGGGGGGGGGGCACTACTGAACCATATTTTAAGTAGCCAGTCTAGTAAAATCAATCCTGCTCAGGTAAACCAACATGATTAAGGTTAAGATGCTAAAATAGCACGGTTCCTATGCACCTAGGGTACCAAAAGTTTCTTGATCTGTTGCAAATTAGAACAGGAATTCTGTAAAAAGAACAAATGTGGTTCCCCCCCTCCAGAAACCTCCTCAGTTGAGGGCTTTCCCCTCTACTCTTGGAAGGTCTTCTTAAGCAGACAGCCCAAAAGTCAAATCTTTCTCCTCAAAAACACTATGTGTGCTGAAGAAAACATCCCTTCCCATGGAGAGCAGTAACAGAAGAAACAAGGACAGAAAGAAAGTGAAGACAGAGTGGTTCATGACAAGGAGAAGGGGGTGTTAATGAGAGAAGCAGCACAGGATGGAGGGCAGAGAGTGATACACACGAACACCGCAAGGACGCGGCAAAGGCAGTCTGCTCCCATCAGCCCTGGAAGGCACTGAGTTACCACGCAGAGAGGTGTTAACTGCCCTAAGCACACATGCGCACACACAAACCCTAATGCAAGAGGGACTATGTAGATTCCAAGAGGAGTCTATAGGAATAGAAGCATTAGGAACAACCCAGAGACAGAAGAAAACCACACAGAGCCAGGACACTACATGTGGCTACAGCACTAACTTTTCCATGAGGAACTGGAGACTAAAAATCAAATGTTCTAGGTACTTAGAGATTTAGTGACATAAAAAGTACTCTTCTAATCTTTAGCCATTCATAAAATGAACAACAGTACATCTAAGCTGAGCATCACCTCATCAAACCTGGTCTTCACAGAGGAACAGGGTATCTTAAGTGGATCTCACCAGTACCTCCTTATGGGGGAGAAACTCAGTTTAACTGGCTACCACATGTTTCACATGTAACACTTTCACCAAAGAAAAATACTCAGATGCCCTGATAAACTACAGCAAAGCTTTAAACTCCTCTCGAAAATAAAAACTACCAAACCTCATATACTGCTCATACACCTGGAATAAATTTAAATTAGTTCTTATGCAAGGAAGGTATTTAGAGGGAGATGGTCCAGATTCAAAGGTAACACGGTTAACACTCATGGTAGGCCAAAAAACACAAACCAACAAAAAAGGTGGGGGGCAGGGATAAGTCGCCAGGACTAAATGTTTTCCACATAAATGTTAGAAGCACATAAGAACCAGACTATATCATTTTTAATAGGATAATGCTGTAAAAACCAGCACACGGATGAACCACAGAGGAGCTCTGAAAATCTTACCAAAACCCCAAAGTGAAACCCAAAGTGAAAATCTTACCAAAAGTTTTAGACCAAACAGAACCCACCCAAGCGGTAACAATGGCAAACATGTACACACATACAGTGTGTGTGTGTGTGTGTGTGTATTCAAACATATATAGGCATTAAAAAAAAAATGAGCCTTCTGGCATAATGAGACAGACATTTGGTGATAAGCTAAAACTAACAAAGAGCATCGCAAGATTATGGTTTGTAGATAAATGCCCGAGGACAGATCTAGAAGGAATAGTGTTTAAACAAATTGATCACATTCCTAAAACTGAAAAGTAAATAGAATAGTAAGTTTCTCCATTTTTACACACACGAGCGTACATGAAATGATTATGCAACACAGAATTAGGAAAACCCTGTATCAATTTGTGATTTTTAAAGACCTGATTGGGGTGGGGTTCCTGGGTGGCTCAGTCCGTTGAGCGTCCGACTCCGGCTCAGTCATGATCTCCCAGCTTGTGAGTTCAAGCCCCGCGTCAGGCTCTGTGCTGACAGCTCAGAGCCTGGAGCCTGCTTCGGCTTCTGTGTTCTCCCTCTCTCTCTCTGCCCCTAACACACTCTTATTGTCTCTCTCTCAAAAATAAATAAACATTAAAAAATAATAATAATAAAGACCTGATTAAATCTGGAAGAGAAATTAAAAACTAAATTAGTGTATTTCATTGGTTCCAAGTAACTTCTCTTTCCTCATTTTAACATCTGAAAAAGGAAAACGTTTTACATTAATGGCAAGTCATTATTCAAGGATGGTTGTCTCCTGTTTTGTGGAGATACATAAAATAATGACATATTCTCAAAATCAATGGCATTCTAGATTGAGTAATAGGACCACAAATAATCCTAAGAAACCAAAGCAAAAAGGACAAGCATGGGTGGTGTCCTATAGATGAGAGACCAGCGGCAAGGCAATGCCATCGGGTTCACGGACAAGAGGCAGGCACAGGATGGGAGCCAAGACAGACCCTTTACGGTAGCTGTGGTACGCCTAGGATGAGAAAGCATCTCTTTTTGTGCCCTTAGGAATTCCGCCACTCACAAATAATTCAATACCTTAAATAGCAGATGACATACAAATAAAACCCACCCAGTGCTCTAACAAATGCAATGTAAACTAATGAGAACTCAATCTTTAGAAACATACTAGGTAGTGGGGGTGGTTCAGTTGGTTAAGCCTCTGACTTCGGCTCAGGTCATGATCTCACAGTTAGTGAGTTTGAGCCCTGCATCAGGCTCCGTGCTGACAGCTCCGAGCCTGGAGCCTGCTTCGGACCCTGTGTCTCCCTCTCTCTCTGCCCCTCTGCTGCTCAAACTGTCTCTCTCTGGCTCTCAAAAATAAACATTAAAAAAAAAATATTTTTGGGGCGCCTGGGTGGCGCAGTCGGTTAAGCGTCCGACTTCAGCCAGGTCACGATCTCGCGGTCCGTGAGTTCGAGCCCCGCGTCAGGCTCTGGGCTGATGGCTCAGAGCCTGGAGCCTGTTTCCGATTCTGTGTCTCCCTCTCTCTCTGCCCCTCCCCCGTTCATGCTCTGTCTCTCTCTGTCCCCCCCAAAAAAATAAACGTTGAAAAAATAAAATAAAATAAAATAAAATAAAATAAAATAAAATAAAATAAAATAAAATAAAAATATTTTTTTAAACATATACTGTACCAGTTACACCATAATCTCTGGAGGCAGCGACTAGAGCATGACTTGTTTTAAATCCCAGGTGAGGGGCACCTGGGTGGCTCAGTCGGTTAAGCGTCCGACTTCGGCTCGGGTCATGATCTCGCGATCCATGGGTTCGAGCCCCGCATCAGGCTCTGTGCTGACAGCTCAGAGCCTGGAGCCTGTTTCAGATTCTGTGTCTCCCTCTTTCTCTGACCCTCCCCTGTTCATCCTCTCTGTCTCAAAAATAAATGTTAAAAAAAATTAATTAAAAAAAATAAAATAAAAAAATAAAAGCTTTTAAATCCCAGGTGATTCCATTGTGAAGGGACGACCACACCAGCGATGTCCATGTATGTCTACCATATGCCAGATGCTTCCCACTTTAATTTTTTTTTTTTTGGTAAGTTTATTTACTTATTTTGAGAGAGACAGAGAGAGAGAGAGAGAGAGAGAGAGAGAGAGAGAGAGAGAGAGAGTGTGTGTGTGTGTGTGTGTGTGAGTGAGCGAGCCAGGGTCAGAGAAAGAGGGAGACGGAGAATCTTAAGCAGGCTCCCAGCTGCCAGTGCAGAGTCTGTCACGGGGCTTGAACTCACAAAACCACGAGATCATGACCTGAACTGAAACCAAGACTCGCACACTCACCCAGCAGTGCCACCCAGGCGCCTCAATGCTTTACATGTTAAAATGTGCCAATTACCAACTGAGAAGCTACTAAAAACTGGTGCCAGGTACCATGACAGTAACGGAACTTTGCTGTTTTCTGCGGTTTTGTTTTTTGTTTTGTTTTGACTTTTTTTCTTTCTTCTTTATTAAGGGAGTGTCCCAGATGTATCATCTTGTTCAGAGGACTACAGAACCTAGAAAAGCTGTTGCTGCTACGGATGCGTGACATACTGCTACTGATCTTTTTATGAAAATACAAACATATGCATACACACACATATTATATATATGAATTTTTGGAAACTTTAGCTGTGCTGTCAACTTTGGGAAAAGTATCTCAATTGTACAGTGTTGGGTTGGCAAACTACAGAAATTAACAGCCATACCGGTCTAGAAATATTAAACCATTGTTTCCATTTGTACAGGGGTAATGCACTGTATTATATACGTAAAGTCTTATCTACATTGGTTTGATTACAGAAATTAATAAAACATTCTCTAAACTTAAAAAATATGTGGCAATTATTAAAACAAGAAAAAAATTATCCTGGGTAATTTTCTTTCCCTTTTTTTTGTTCCTAGTCAAGATTAACTTAATGCTAATAAAATTTCAGAGAAATTCTTGTAGTACCTAAAGAGTCTCAAATGATAATTTAACATCTCACTTGCAAAGAGAAAATCCTAGATAATTAAGCTCTTGAAATCTGCCCACACTCGAACCTATTTAAGAGCTTAGTCTTTTCATGAAAATTAGGAACATATAAGTGGCAGAGAATTCTAGAGGAATTAAAGTGAGAGAGGAATGAACACTGAACAGTAAGAAGAATTTTAGACATGATCTGGTCCTCTTATTCTCAGGTGAGGAAAGCGAGGTTCTGATTACTGGAACTAGAGTGAATGGGAACGGAGTTAAATTTGTATCAGGGGGACTCTTCCTCTAATCAGAGCCACAAGGTTTTGTCAGGTTTCTTCATTTAAGAGGGAGGAGGAAAAGTAACAATATAATCAGCTGATTTTCACCTTAGGAGTTCAAGTCTAGTGACCTTGGATGTGAACCTAAGTCAACAACAGCAAAAAGCTGCACAACACAGAGGGTCTGTGAAAGGTGCACAGTGAAGATTTGTATCGACAAAGGGAAACAAGCTTGACATAAATTTAAAGAGGTCAGGTTAGCAAGGCTATTCCACCCTTCCTGTTGAGCCATTCCCTACGTCTCCTAAATACATTACCCAGAGCCACTTTTCAGCACTCTGGCTCAAATTTGAAAGAATCTCATTTTCTCCAGAGTCTGTTCTGTGGTTAATTACTTGCCTTCTGACCACCCCGGGTAAAGCCAAGAAACAGGTAGAATGCACCTGTTGTTCTTGAGTTCCATCTGAGATGGAGGCTGGCATTCTATTCACCTCGGAGGAATGTTAATTGCTGATACCAGCATGACAGGTGCAATGAGGAGTAGAAAAATGATCAATGAATTCAAGTCACAGAACAGCAGCAGAACTCATCTAGAGATCATGAGAAAAGCTCTTCAAGAGCTGTAACTTTAATTACTAATAATCGGTCTGGAATTCAGTTTGACCCTTGAAACAGATTTTTAAAACAAGGCACAAAGTTCTGAGTTCCTACAATGATGCCCTGTCCACCAGAGGGGGAAAAAAAAAGAATATGTATAATCCTGTTTTCCACGTTACTATGGAGTCATTCACCAACCCAAAATGCCTCCCATGGCTTGTTTCTCCTCTCTTCTCCAGGCACCGTTCCTGGACCGTTACTGGTGTGCAACCCTATCTATTTTGAATTCTGAGTCACTTCCTTCCCCCCCCCCCCCAGTTTTATGCTTTAAAACCTGCCTATTTCTTTAGAAGATACACGCTGAAGCCAACTTCAATATGGGTCTACCTATGTTTACCCTCCCCCTTTTGGCTTTTTCTTTTACTATGTACAACACAGCTAACTGGCGAAAGAAATGTACTTGCTTATTACCTGTTGATCTGTTCAGAGGTTTCCTAACTCAGTGATCCCCACATACACGTAATGCTATTCATTAAACTTTAAAATATCCCTAGGATATCTTTGGCAATCATAGTCTCATTATGTGGGAATGGAGGCACAAAGAAAGAGGAATTCCTGATAAAATGGCAATGGAGTTAGAAGACGCAAAGTGAAAGACGGTTTACAAACAAATCCTTTGAAAACAGAGTCCCTGATCCAAATGTCAGGTCTTTAAAATTCCAGGAGACAAAGGGGAAAAAATTTCAGACCAAGAAAAAAATTTTACCTTTGAATTTATGATCGAAGAGTTTAAGCCGATTCTTTCTCATTTTTCTGCATTCACATGGATTTTTTTTTTTGCCCCTTTTGTCCATTTTGTGACCAAACTGAATCCCAAGAGTTCTCTCTTTTAAGTGCGCTAACCTTACAGTCCGTTTTCCTTACAAGTGCCCTTCACCTACCTCACCTCAGTTGTTCTCAAAGCCTGGCCCCAGAACCAAAAACATCAGGATCACCTGGGAACCCCCCAGAAATGCAAATCATCAGCACACCCTACCCCCAACCCGAACCGAAACCCTGGGGCTGGTACCAGCAATGTGTGTTTTAACAACCCTCCCTGCTAAAGTCATTGGTAATGACCCGCACCTGACACCAGATACAATCCCTTGGAGTCACGTACGCTGTGGGACGACCGGAGTCAAATACCAAGGTGTTTCCTGGACACTGCCCCCATTCGAGGTAGTGGGTACAATCTAGAACGAAGGACATGAAGAGGGAAGCAACAGTGCTTCCCCGATTCTTTCATAAAGTCAAGCAGAAACAGGGTAAAAGCAGCTTCTGCAAGCACCAAGTGGTCAGATGGTTCTTTTCTCACTTTTTCCAACTTCATCCACCCTAAGCAATCTTAGCTGTTCTGATCAATTCTCAATTTTAGTTTACAACAGGTGAACAAATATTGTGTTTACATCTAAAGAGAGAAATCTGTACTCTGCAGAGATCAAATTTCTCTTTGATGGCCCTTGTTTGAGGCCAATTTTAGTTAACAGGTTTAATAAACACAACCTCCATGTAGAGTTGCCTTAGTAAGTATCTGAATACAAAATAAAAGATCTTTAAGCACTTTGAAAAACTGCAAAACTTCCTCAAGAACACTAACCTGAATGAAATGGACAGACAAGGGTCGCAGTATGTGCAGTGTAACTTACTAGGGGAAACATGGCCTAGGAGTCTAAGCTAGCCTGAGGATTCGGTTAAGCAGCGATTCTCAATCTCCACTGCGATTAGCATCAACTGTGAAACTTTTCAAAACGACTAATGCCCAGGCCTTACCCATCTACAATCTGACAATTTCCTAAAATTAACCCAAAGATCGACCGCATTTATTTTGTTATATTGTTTTTTTAAGTTCCCTGGGTCATCTGATGAGCAAAATTTACAAATCACCACATTAATACAACCAGCTTTAAAATTCTGGGGGAAAATAAAGAAATAAATATTAAAAACAATAATAAAATTCTGAGATGTCAGAGATATTATTTATTTTAAGCACATGATGCAAGAACTAGGTCACTTAAAATGTGAATACTTGACTCACAGAATAAAAACTGTCTTGATCATTAACTAAGAATAATTAACTAGCGATGCCTGGGTTAAGCGTCAGACTCTTGCTTTTGGCTCAGGTCGTGATCTCACGGCTTCATGAGTTTGAGCCCTGCATCGGGCTCTGTGCTGACTTTGCAGAGCCTGCTTGGGATTCTCTCTCTCCCTCTCTCTGCCCCCACCCCTGTTCACTCTCTCTCTCTCTCTCTCTCTCTCTCAAAATAAATAAACTTTAAGGCGGAAAAAAAAAGGAATAAATTAACCAAGTTAACTCAGATCTTAATTTCTAATTTATGGGATAACATACCATGCTTCCGCTGTATTCTGTACTTTATTAATATTTTATAACTATTTCATGCTTATACTCCAAGACAATTTAAGTATAGAGATTGATTACACTACTTGCAAAGACCTCACTGCTTCTCTGTTGGTACAGTAGGCACAGAAAATCAACGCTGCTGGATGTAGCATGAGACCCATTGAACCGATGTTGAAAGATACAATCCTCAAGAACCAAAATAATCCAACCCTGGAACCTGTTAAAAGACTGGGCACGTCAAGAAAAGGACAAGCAAACCAGAGTTTAACAGGACATTTACATGAGGTGCGTGTATATATTCACTTTAATGAGAACTGCAAAACAAAACATAAAATTCACGTGGCCAGTCCTCTCACAGAATAACATTTTCACTCAAAAATACACTAATAGGGGCGCCTGTTGGTTGGCTCAAGCATCCAACTTCGACTCAGGTCATGAGCTCATGGTCCGTGAGTTCGAGCCCCACATCTGGCTCTGTGCTGACAGCTCGGGCCTGGAGCCTGTTTTGGATTCTGCTCCTCCCTCTCTCTCTGCACCTCACCTCCCCCAGCTCGTGCACGTACGCTCTCGCTCTCTCTCTCTCTCTAATATAAACATTAAATTTTTTTTAAAAAAAATACACTAAGAATAATGCTTATATTTTGATCTTAAGTTTCTACTCCTATTCCTAAAGACTTTTCTTCCCTTGATGCTGTATCTCCATTTCTTGTCAGTTTAGAATAGAAATTACAATTCGGTAATGATGGGAAGCTCTTCAAATTAAGTAAAAATGTGGAAACTCCTATAGCCAGAAAGTTACCACAAAACTGGTGTTAATTCTGGCTCTACAATGCAACATATAAAGTTTCCATAAAGGTGCCACAGTTAAATTATGAAATGCTTCCACTTTAACTCAAGACACAGAAAGACTTGAAAAAAAAAAAAAAACTTTTCTCTCCAAATTGCAAAAGGAGGGTCAGGGAGGGGAGAGGAGGTTACATTGAACCACATAAGAAATGTGGGTATATTCAAAGAACCCCAAACCAAACATCATAAAGGAAAGTCACTGATCTGGGCAATTCTGAGGCCAGCTTTCTCCACATTTGGATGGGCCCAGAAAGAAGCATTAAAACATCCTCCCCCCCACCTTTTACCCAGCAGTCTTCACATCCTCAAAAAACAGTGCGCAAAATACTTTCCGAGTCACTGAAAAGTGTCCTCAGAGAAGCAACAGCCAAGTTGACAAGCAGAAAAGAGTTATTTACTTTTTTTTTAACTTTGCCTTCTCATCCTGTTTTGTTCATCCTGTTGCTTGTCCAATTGGGATGGAAGGAGTACAAAATATTCATTAAAGGAAAAAACTTTTTCTCAAAGAGCAGATTCCATCTATCTTAGAGACATGTCCAATTCATCTAGCACCCATCACTCATTCTATCCCTTCACTGGGCTCGCACTGGTCAGCAAGTCATGACAACCTCCCTAAGCACCTGATTGCCCTTCCCACTTCTACGTGCCACCACCAGCCCCCCTGCCCACACCAGGCTCTCCTGGCCTCCTTCCTGCCTGCTCTTCCCTGCTGCCCATCTCCCCACTTCCCTCCCTCTCCTCTTAGATCACAATGGTGGTAGACAAAGAGAAAAATTACTCCATTTAATGCAGTGACCAGACTCATTTGCAACTAAAAGTGTACCCTATCTATTCCTGGGTCTGACACAGAGTTTGAGAGTTGACTCCTGCAGATAAATGCAGTGATTTTTAACCACGCGAAGACATTTATAAAACATTAATGAGTAATCTACATGAAAATATTTGCCAATAACACAAAAAATAAAGTTGGTCTTTTACTATTAAAGAGCGTTGAAAATATTTTCCGAGATGTTCCCAGCCTTCTCCCCACAAAAGGAAACAAATTACCAGAAGAATGAATAATCATTCCTTCACCCTTTTTACAGATAAGTGGACCTAACCCATATACCTAATGGACTTTGTCAGAAGGGCTGGGTGTTTCTGAAAAGCACTCTTCCCTTCATTCATTATCTTAATTTGAAAAACTAAGACTGCATATAATTAAGTACAATAACAACCAAAAAGGAAAAAGAATCTCTGTGAATTAACTCAGAATTTTCCCATCACTTTGACATGGATTTGTAGCAGTTTATTAGTAAATGACATTCTTTATTCTGAATGCCTAGCAGGTGCTGGAAAGGCACTTGGATACACAGATCACCAGATTTGGTCCCTGGTCTTGAGAACCCTACCCTTTGAAGAACCCTTTACAGTTTCTTTTAAAGACACTTCCGACATGACAGTTTCCGTTTCAAGTTGTAAGAGTAAAAACTACAGAAAGAAAAAAGCAAGACCCAAAAGACTACAAGCTGTGAAATAAAATGTGGCAGACAAGTGAGGTAATGGGACACCATTTGCTCTTCTGAATTATCGGACATCCAAAGAACTGCGACATTTAAGCAACTCCAAGCAGTGGTACCTTCAGAAATGGCATTTTAACCATTGTTTAACAAGTCTGAAAGGCAAAAGGGCACACAAGCTAAATTCCCATCGTAAAATTTTTGAATGCGTTATTTTGGAGCACGATGACAAGAATGTGAAGACATCTAAAAAATCCTAACCAGGGGCACCTGGGTGGTCCAGTAAGTGTCCAACTTCAACTCAGGCCATGATCTCATGGCTCCTGGGTTCAAGCCCCACATCGGGCTCTGTGCTGACAGTTCAGAGCCTGCAGCCTGCTTCGGATTCTGTGTCTCCCTCTTTCTCTGCCTTTCCCCCGCTTGTGCACTGTGTACCCCCCCCAAAAAAAAATAAACATAAAAAAAATTTCAATAAAAAAATATAAAGAAAGAAAGAAAGAAAGAGAAAAGAAAAGAAAAGAAAAGAAAAGAAAAGAAAAGAAAAGAAAAGAAAAGAAAAGAATCCTAACCAATCACACAAGTTCACATGGGTTTTCCTGGAATACTTTAAAATGGCAGGTAACAAAAATGAAGAGTTATTCAATGTCTGGCCATAATGGAAACTGGGGGCCTAACATGGTTCTTGTTTATTGGAACCTTACAATGACCCAGAAGCTAAGTGCTTTCTACACAGTATGTCATTTGATCCTCAGGGTAACCCTTCAAGATGGATACTGTCATTCCTATTCCACAGATAGGAAAACAGAGGAACAGAGAAGTAACTGATTTTACGATCTACAAGATGCAAGGAATTTCTAAGCCAGGTAATCTCACTCCAAAGCCCATAAAGATCTACCCATATGCCTTACAGCCCTTCGGTACTGCCTAAAAGCAGGACACACGAAATAAAGATTAAAAGTAGCATGAAATTTGGGATGCCTGCCTGGCTCAGTGGTACAGCAACATAACTCTTGATCTCAGGGTCAGGGGTGCCAGACCCACGTTGGGTGTGGAGTCTAAAATACATTTTATTTTATTTGAAAGTAGCATGGGATTTAATTGAAATGTAAAAGGCAAGGCATACCCAGAGGAACTGCTTTACAGGCCTGTCTGAATATGGCTGCTCAGGCATGCTCTGAGAGTTAACTATTTATTACCCCCAAGAAAAGCAACAGCTGAGGCTTGAACTACAGCAGAGCTTACTTTATTTTTTTTTTATTTTATTTTTTTTAATTTTTTTTTCAACGTTTATTTTTGGGACAGAGAGAGACAGAGCATGAACGGGGGAGGGGCAGAGAGAGAGGGAAACACAGAATGGAAACAGGCTCCAGCCTCTGAGCCATCAGCCCAGAGCCTGATGCGGGGCTCGAACTCACGGACCATGAGATCGTGACCTGGCTGAAGTCGGATGCTTAACCGACTGCGCCACCCAGGTGCCCCAGCAGAGCTTACTTTAAATGAGTGGAACAGCGAGCCCGTGGTCTTCTCCACAACCTACGTCTGAACAATACATACATTCCCATAAACGTTTGTCAGAAACGTCTGATCTGCTGCCATCACCATCAGCCTCACGAAAGCAAGGCTAGAGTAAGTAGGCAGTAAAATGAAGGCTAGACCTTCCACTGATTTCCAGGAGTCAGATAATCAAGTCCCTGCACACAATTTATCACGACATCTCCTTAGAACAAAAAAAGATCAGCAAACCTGTGTATATTGCTAGATAATGGTGGTGGTGGTGGTGATGAAGGCCCTTACAGTGGATTATCTCACAACTGTATTGGATAGGTATTAGTATCATCCCCACTTTCAGAGAGAAAAACTGAGGCTAAGGGATTAAGCATTAGCTAGCAAACAACCAGGGATCACACTACATAGCCTTTCCTCTTAGAACATCCTCCTTATAACTGCTAACTAATCAAATCACAAAACTTTCCTTGGAGAAAAAAAGGCCAAAGAAAGTCCGACGATGGAACGTTAGGTGAAGTTTTTGTCTTAACTGTGTAAATGTAAGAACAGATGTAAACAATCGAGATAACTGGCAAGGGCAGAAGAAGGACAGAAAGAAGCAGATACACTGGGTACCTCCGTGGAGACGGACTTTACACCTCTTGGGAAGCGACATAGTTTGGCACTGATGCAACCGAGTCGCATGACATTACTCAATCCTGGCATGATGACAGCTGCATGGACGATCACAGACCTTCCTCCCACCCCTTCCATGACCTGGACTTTCTCCTCTAGGCCCATCAATACTTGCCAGCCCTTGCGGAGACGACCCTACTGGTCAACTTCCAGTTGCTCAGCAGCAAGCTATGGTCTGAAGGAGGCCTAGCAGGTCCCCTTATGGAATGCCCGTTCACAACATATGTCTGTGCACGTCTATGTATGACAGCAAAGCCAAATCATCACTTTCAAAGTAAAGCTCCCAAACATTTCAGAGATCGGGTATACTCCAAAATGCTAACAGTTGTTTTTGACCAATATCTCTCTCACACACACACACACACACACACACACAGAGGCAAAACCGCTTTGTCCGGAAGCTGACATCTAAGAGCTATACGATGGACTAGCAAGCTGATGGAGCAAGTCCAAGTTTTCCTAGAAACTCAGACCTTCCCAGCTTAGAACCTCACTGAAGGACTGAGGACCCTCCCTCACCGAATACAGTTTGGGATCAATCAGAAAGACACGCAGGACACTGGGGCTAGTCTGGGCAATTCTAAAAGATTTTCAAGTGAGGCCTAACTCTTCATGTAACATTTCAGATAAGCGATCACTCACAAACCGCCCCCCGCCCCACGTTCCCCAGGCCCCTATTGCGAAAGAAATGCGTTTTTAAGGCAGTTTCTCACACAGAAAAGTGGCTCTCAAAATCCTAGTCTTATAATATGAAAAAAAAAATTTCCACTTATATATGATACGTTCTACAAATAAACATAGTCCAATAACAATTACATGTTCAATGTGATGAAAGTTTGCAAAGATTCAGAAGAAAGTAAGGCACTCACATAAAATTAATTTCACTCTCAAACCACGCAAATACTTTTGATGAAAAACTTGTTTGCAGATGTAAGCCAAGGCAAGGGTTCAATCAACCTCAGAAGACCGACTTCACTTGTCACAGGTCTTCTCCCTTGGTTCTAAGCCAGTAAAACAAGAATTTCTCATTTATATGCAGAGTCTGCTTTAAAGGAGTAGACCATATAGACGCTTTGCTTGTGAAATTATAGTCTGCCTCAACTTGTAAACCCCAGCTCTGACACCACTCATGTCGTTTCTCGATACACAAAGCAAGAGACAGCGAGAGTCCCCTTGGACCTGTCATGAAATTCCTAACAAGAATGACAGGTCAGTGTTTTAATGTGCCAAACAAGTCTAATAAATGCACTTAAGGCACCAAATGAGGGAATTAAAAAAAAAAAAAAAAAGTAACATTAAAGTCCCTGTGGCGGTCTGGGTGCTGAATCATACAAGGATGGGAGGGGGGTGGGAGACAATCGAGGAGATTCAGAAATGTGGAACCGCTCTCAATGGTGTCATTCACGGAGCCCCCGAGCAGAGCATGGTGTTCATCAATGAGACAGTTCCCACACTCAGTGCAGCAGGAGGAGAATGAGACACAGAACTGAAGAAGGCTTGCAGAGAATAAGTAGGGGAGGGAACGTTCCATACTCTGATGGCAGCCAAGCTACAGCCACGTCGGAGCAGGGGTCTCCTGTTCACCTCCTACCACACGTTCTGCTGTCGTTTCACAGTCTCAACTCCCTGGACACAAGTGAGAGGAGTAAACCGCATCTGTAAAAGGCGTCTAAGTTATTTTGGGCAGAAAACATTAACAATTGGGTTATCTCTAAATAGTATTCTTTATTAAATTAATGGTGTTTCCCAAGCATTTTACTTTAATCTGTCTTTTCTCCTATCACCATGACATCCACCTGTTTTCTTCAGGCTCACGATTTGTATATAAGTCTTAAAACACAAATAAAAACTGAAGTTGTAATATATTGTATGAAAGTACTTGAGATTCTAAACATGTTTCTCTAAAGGAAACTGATTAGCTTCAATGATCCAACATTTTTGAAAAGTGGACGTCCTTCTACAGAGACATTAGAGACCACAAAAAGTATTGAACTAAACATTTTTAAGCTCCCAGCACAAATAATAACATTTTAAAAAATCATCACACCTAATGGGATGCCAGAGCCAGTCAAGGATCTAGTTAATAATTACTAAGAGGCTGCTGGGGCGCCTGGGTGACTCAGTCGGTTGAGCATCCTGCTTCGGCTCAGGTCATGATCTCACAGTTTGAG
Organism: Leopardus geoffroyi; assembly: GCF_018350155.1. NCBI lineage: Eukaryota > Metazoa > Chordata > Mammalia > Carnivora > Felidae > Leopardus > Leopardus geoffroyi. Next base: position 94,321,922 of record NC_059333.1, read on the forward strand.
TTCGAGCCCCGTGTCTGGCGTTCTGCTCTCAGTGCAGAGCCTACTTCAGATCTTCTGTCTCCCCCTCTCTTTGCCCTTACCCTACTCACGTGCTCGCTCTCTCTCTCTCACATACAAATAATAAAAGCATTTAAAAAAAATTTTTTTTTCAACGTTTATTTATTTTTGGGACAGAGAGAGACAGAGCATGAACGGGGGAGGGGCAGAGAGAGAGGGAGACACAGAATCGGAAACAGGCTCCAGGCTCTGAGCCATCAGCCCAGAGCCCGACGCGGGGCTCGAACTCACGGACCGCGAGATCGTGACCTGGCTGAAGTCGGACGCTTAACCGACTGCGCCACCCAGGCGCCCCAATAAAAGCATTTTTAAAAAGTCCCTTAAAAGAGGCTGCGCGGCTGGCAGGTAGGGTGAGGACACTGGGTCACAACTGAGTTCACAGTCTAATTCAAGAGCTAAAGAAAGGTACCCACAGATCATCAGGCTGTTCCAGGCAATGCCACCTCTACCTGCTCCTCCAGGAATGCAGAGGTCATAATGGAATGGAGTGGTCCAGGAGGGCTCCTGGAGGAGACAGACCCAGAGCCCTAAAGGAAATGCAGTATTTGTTTTGGCTGCAGGATTTTACAGAGAACAGAGAAATGGCCCAGATAAAAAGATGGCATGTGTGGACAGGAAGGAAGGCTGCGATGCCAGCACCTCAGCCCAGACATGGATATGAAAATAATAGGAGAGACCCGCAGCTGCCCTCTATTAATTCCTGAATTTAAGCAAAGGCAAGACTTCATATTGATTGCTAAGATTCCTTTTTTCCCCCTGACAATTGGCTCTTTATACTTTCATCTGGCCTAAGAAAGAAAAATCTTTTGTCTAGGGTGCCATAGGTACATTGCTGCCTCCAAGTGAGAATAAACTATGACCTTTTGTGGCCCCTTCAAGACCTATGATTCATGTTCCATGGAAAATATTGAGAAATATTCCATTAGAAATGAATTTGCTTTCACAGCAAATTGTACGTTTCCTGTGTTTTTCTTCCTTCATTATCACCAAGGACATTCTCATGAAAACAAAGTCTTGTTTTCCCCCCCGAGTAACCGTATTCTTTATATTGATTTGCTTTGACTCGCCAAACTGCCTTTTCGTGGCATCACAATGAGCTTCTGGTGTCTTTCTAGTGATGTCATAAATGTCCTACAGAGAAAATCAGTAGGCTAGCAAACTCAAGTAAAGAAGGTTGACGTCATATGGTGTAATTTCAGAGTTTCCAGGAAAGCCTCACAACCAACCGCGCTCCCTACCCCTAATCCCCTCCACTCCCAACAGCAATCCCTAACCCGCTGAAATAGTAGTGTTGAAATAGCAAAGTTACTAAGCTGCCAGTTTCAACCGTGGTATAAGCAATAGTTATGACTTCAAACTTTCCAGAAAGGCCACAACCAACACCCTCTCAAACACCCCCAAAAAACCACCTCCCCACCTGCCGGCTGCTGTTGAAAGACCACAACTAGAACTTTATTCTCTTCATTTCAATCTCCAGCAAAATGCAAACACTTCTTTCAGAAGCCCCGCATTACAATAAAATTCCTTTTCAGATCTTTTCCTACTAGGTCTTTAAAAGGTAAGCAAGAGAAGCTGCCTCCTGCATTACTGGTCCTCTCCCCTAATACCTCCTCCTCTTACAGCAGCTGGAACTGGAAGCCCCACCTGGCTCAGCCCAACCCAACTCTGGGTCCAGTCCTAACTTTGGGCAGAAACAATTTCAGGAATTCTAAATCAGTACTCCTGTGTCACACTCTCCGCTCTTAGTTCCGTTAGCAGGACATCTGTCTTCTTCCATAGACCCAGTCTCTACCACATGCTTTTGCTCTGCAAACCACCTGTACTTCATCCTGGCCATCTGAGTACTCATCCTGGTATCCTACCCAGAATCCTGTTATTTTAGAACAGAAACCTACCTTGCTCTTGTCACATGCCCAAAGGGAACGGAGTCCTACTACTGCGGTTCCCTGATGTAAAGCCACAGAGCAAGGCAATAAGGAGCTCATGCTCTCCAATCAGACATACAAGGGGTGAAAACTCAACTCTGCCTCTTTTGAATCTTGTGTATTTAGATTAACCTGCATGAGCCTCAGCCTTATGCATACTATCATATCCATTAAATGAGAGAATACAAAGCCTAGCCTGAGAACTAAATAAGTATTAGCAACAACAGGGATGTAAATTGCAGTGAAAGGATAAAAATGTTACAATTTGTGTTGGAATTTACAAATATAGTGCTCATTCCCACATTCTGTGTTGATATGCTCTACCCACGTGGAGTGAAGCATTCACTTACACTGGAACTCGACAGAAGGCTTATTTGTGGGGGACGCTCAGGGACCGTCTATTATACAACAGTGGCAGTCCCTGGGTCTGGACTCCAGGTTCCTTTCAGCTCCTGGTTCCTTTCAGCTCCTGCAGTTCATCCTGCTGCCCCAGGGCTTCCCAAGCTCTACCCAACCACTTGGTTCCCTCTCCTGGTCTCTCACATCCTGTGTCATTTCAATTAATTGGGCCAGGTACCACCATGCCCCACATGTAGATAACCATAGTAGCTGGGGGTTCAGAAGAGAGCAAAGGATAGGAAGGCTGGGGAAGCCAAAGATAAATGGCTCCACAACTCTGCTTTAGTCAAAGGCATTCCTGAAATCACTGGAAGAGGTGTTAATGTCACTTATCTCCAAGTATCATCATGAATAAATACAATGCTCCAATTGTGAACAGAGTGATATACTTGCAACGTTCCCGGCAGAGTATACCAGTTACTGACATGAACTAAAAAAAAAAAAAAGTGGGGGAGATGCTAACTAGATGGCCACGCGCACGCGCGCGCACACACACACACACACACACACACACACACACAGGCATGCATGCATGCATGCATGCACAGACTTTAGACACAGAATAAAAGCAGGTGGCACGAAAGAGTGGATTTCATGTATGTTGACCTACTCAGCAATTTGCTTTTTATAGATTATATTGCACACACTCGAGTTGTAGAGGAACACAGTCTACCTGCCAATTAATTCATGGGGCTCCGATGTGACCATGACCAGAAGCTCAAGTGCTTTCTTACTGAACTGAAAATACTGGGTTCATTCTATGTAGGTGAAATGATTTTTTACCGAATTTTTCTAGAGTGGTTTTTTTTTTTTTTTAAAGACAGTGGATCTTGAGGTTTTATTTGTTGATAGTATCTGTTTATTACAGAACTATAAGTACATAGAAGATTCTGTATCTCATACTATTTTAATATATTTATTTCCTTTCTACTTTTACCTGAAGTTTCTTTGTATGGTTCATCACCAAAGCCTAGATTTAGTTTTTAAATGCTTTAGAACACCAAAGATCAATTTCAGGAACATAATGGTCAGAGAAATGCAATCGGTAAAAATCATTAATAGAATGGTTAAGTCATTTCAGATTAACTGCAATTAAAATTCATTAGGCTTGAATCTTTGAAAATACACTCATTTCTCCAAAAATAGAAGGTTTTTTCCCCTAAATTTTGTTCTCATAGGTACAAAACCAAGTAGCAAAACCACAAAGCAGCATGCTCTGCTATTAAACAACGCAATAGAAGAACCACCCTTTTTCCATGCAGCTCATTATGGGAAACTCAAACGGGCATTTCCCTTCATTCATTTATATACTGGTGAACAAGTCCAGAAAATTAAAAATAAGGCCTCTGGTCAGATTCTAGTCCAGCCAATAACCTAGTATTGAATTTGCCATTACAGGCAAATCCCTATAATCCCAATCACTGCCAAGAAGAGCTGTCACAAACAGTGTCCTCCCACACGGTAGAGTTTACAGGCAAACTACAGATCTGGATTGAGCTTCCCACACGGAACTCTACCTAAGTCATTTCTTTCCAAAGTGAACTATAGAGAGGAGGCATTGCCTTACACAACTAGAAATTAAATGAAATGCCCTCGGAGCTGTACTGAAAGAACTACACCCAAGGAGTGTCACCCTACACCTGGAACTTACTTAGATGACAAGATTCTGGACTCGGGGTTGATGCTGTAACAGAGAACTTGCAAGGGAGTATTTTGCATATGGAGGAACATAATTTACTAGGGGCAGAGGGAAGACCGGGGCGAGCAGCTCTTAAAGAGCCTCCAATGATTCCCTCCTGCCAGTGCTCCCACCCTGTGCAATTCCCTTTCTCGAGTGGGCGGGACCTAGTACTGCCCTCTTGCCCTCTAGTTGCTGCTCTGATGAAGCCAGCTGCCACGTGCAGAAGCCACTTAGCGAGGAACTGAGTGAAGCCTCCCGCCAATAGCCCACAAAAACCTAGATCTTGCCAACAACCACTCAAGCCAGCCTGGAAACAGACTGACCCTTAGCCATGCCTCCCAATGACTGTGGCTCTAGCCCCCACCTGTATTTCAGCGTCTTGAGAGGCCCGGGGCCGTGGGACACAGTGAAGCTGTGCCTAAATCCCTGACCCACAAAAACTGTGAGATGATCAACGTTGTTGTCTTATGCCACTAAATTTTAGAGTCCTCTGTTAATCAGTAGCAAATAACAGACACTTCATACAGACTTTTTACCTCTAAAAACATCATCTGGTTAGCATCACAATATATATTTGAAATTTTTATCTACTTTGAACAAGTTCGTGTTCTCAGCTGAGAATTTAAAGTCTTTCAAAATCTCAACATTTTCCAAATTCCATAATATATTAACATACTGCAAGCTTTCCCAAGTTAAATTAATTCACGTAAAAGCCGACAGAATACCAGAGGCACTTTGATTTTGTCCCTTACACATCACAGGCCTGCGTCAGCAGTAAGGAGACCCTATTTTACAGAAGGATAAAAAAGTTTTTAAAAAATCCAAGATAAATTTTACTTCTGGAAAAGAACATGCAGACACAAAGAAAAACTTTACTTCCTTAAAACAATAAATAAAGGAGAAACCCCTCTGATTAGAAGGCTTACAGAAACTTCCTTACCTTGAATGCACTGAAGCGTTCCATCCTCCGCTCTTATTGTAAAAGTCTCACCTGGATTAACTTGAACGAGAATGACCTGCCAAAATAACACATTAATTTCAATTTAATACTAGAGCATCTGGGGTTTCTCTTCAACGGTTTTATTACTTGAATTTATGTACTAGACAGGAAGTATGTGGCACAGAATCCTGTATAAACACAAAACTTAGGATACGTCTTAGACCTGGTTCAAATTTAAGGGGGAGAATTACGTGCATTTGAATTTAGCTAAGTGAATTCTCCCGTGTTGTTTAGGATGGTATATACCCTAAAAACTCAATTTTTTTTCTTTCACACAATTCCTTCTTTTCTTTCACTAATTTAGAAACAACAGATAAAGAAGAAAAAAGACCAGAAACTATACTTATAAAGGAAAATGGCACAGAGAAATATAGTTCTGGCCTAAACACTATTGTATACTGTTCCCAAGTGTCCATTACTGACCTGGGTTATAGGATTCTACTGTGTAAACAAAGAAAGCAATTTATAAGAAAAATGTTTGGGAGATCTAGAAATAATGATACACACTATAAAATAAATGGATAATATCACAAATCGGCCTCAAACTCTCAAATCTTTAAGTCTATTATCTAAATGTCAGTGAACATAAATATTTAATATTAGCAGACAACTTCCAAGACTAGACCAAGCACAGCAATGGCAAAGTATGTTCTTTCAAGAGCCTTACAGTTTTAGCTCTAATCCAGTTCCTTTAGGTAACAAAAGAAAAAAAAATCACTAATTTATATCTAAATACAAATTAAAAGATGTAATCCAAGCTTAAAACCTGTACTTGAAAATCATCATGTGCAAGGTTGACACTATTAAAATAATTACTGTACATTTCTGGAAACTGAAAGGATGTCAGGGTCGTATTCATCTTCTAGCTCTCGGGGCAAGCCTTGTCCCTCCCTGCATTGAAACCATCAAGCATACCGTCCCCTCTGCCTGTAATAATCTTCCTGTCGTCCTTCACTGCCTACCACCCACCTTACTCCTTGCCTGACCACCTAATGCCTATTCATTCTTGTCAGCTTAAGAAGTATCGTCTGCTGGGGTGCACCTGGCTGGCTCAGCCGGTGGAGGGTTGTTACTCTCGATCTTGGGGTTGTGGGTGTGAGCCCCACGTTGGGCGTAGAGATTACTTAAAAATAAAATCTAAAAAAACCCAAACCAAACAAAAGAAAAGTGGCATTTGCCTCTCAGGACAATGGGTCTCCCACCATACGGTCGCGCGCGCGCGCAAACACACACACACACACACACACACACACACACACACACACACACACACCCCTACACTTCTCCTTCCTAGAATTTACAACTGCAATTAATTAAGCCATTATTTTAGGGTCTGTCCTTCTTTCTTTAACATTAGCTCTAGAAATACAAGGCCTGGCATAAAAGAAGTATTCAAAACTGTACCTGGCATAGAGTATGTGCTTGATAACCATTTCTATTTAAGGAATGAAAGTCGGAAAACATAAAGGAAAAACGATCGCAAACAATTATTTTAACTTAGAAATTAAGCTTTCATAATGTTCACCCGAAAAAAATAACGTTATTTACTCTATGTACCATAATTTATGTTTGGTAAAAATGTTTGAGATCAAAGCTGTTTGATCTTTAAGAACTAAACCTTTAATATCCATATATTTTCCTTCTTCTAATAATTCCCCACAGAAGACACTGCTGGGATATTGTAATTATTTAAATCAGGAAATACATTAGCTGGAGAAAACAAGATGATTCAGGGAAAAGCAGTCCAAGTTTCATCCCTGGTGCTTCTCATTATCTTGAATTGTAACGGTGGTTTCAAGGCAATTTATTTTTCCTGTACGGTAACTGTGTCAATAATCTTTCAGTCTTAAGTATTCAAATTCTCACCAATGTAAACACACTGTGCCATTTTAAGAACTCAAAAGGAAATCCCTTCAGATCTCCATAGAGAGATTAAAACATTTCAATTGCTTTCTTGAAACTGAGCTTTTAAAGTCATTCTTAACGTGAAAATAGTTTTGATTTAACTTTATTTTCACATAAACATAGGACATAACTCGACTACAATGGAATACAAAAAGACACTCCAACAAAGAAAGTTCCCTAGGTCTTTTTAAAAGTCCTTAGACCAATTCCAACATCACTGTAATACAGCAGAAACCATTTGCTTATGTGGAACCTCTCGGGATAAGACGTATACTACATGCCTGTAGAATTAGTTAGTTGGAGGAAAAAAAAAAAAAAAAAAAATCAAAGGACACCAAGACTCTGCCCCAGATATTCTCTGACAATCCCCGATTCACGTACTCTCTTCCACCACTCTCAAAACTGTCAGACAACATGTCCCGAATGCCGGTTCTCAAAGTACACTTCACCAGTATTATGGAAAGTCCCGGGCAAGAAAAGGGATTTCTGAATTGGGGTATGTTCCAGATTCTGTCCCATTACCTGCTGATCACATTGCATGAAGAGTGTAACGGTTCCTTGGCGGTCACTGACACCAGGCCACAATTCAAAGAATGGCCCTGAGGCACCCAGCCTCCAAAAGCCATTTATGCCATCCCTTCTCTGCTTACGGAGGCCAACTCCTGACCCCCACCCCGCTTCTTCAGGGAGAAAGATGATAGGTAAAGAGCTTTTAAGCATCCTACTAAAATACCACTCTTCAAATGTTTAGCCCCTGTAATTTTCCCTGCTGCTGGGTTGCTATGGCAACCAGATTATAATCTACCAAGTTACCTCAGAAACCAGGCAAATCACCTGTGTCCCAATATCAATTTTTCTTAGAGCAAAAGTCATTATTGGAGCAAACCGTATTCATCTTGGCATGGAGTTATTATAAAAGGAGGCATTTTATGATCCTGAGGCCAACTGACCACTTTGCTGTTTTCACTGTCAATAAAGGAGAGATTAAAAAAAAAAAGTTTTGACACACACCAGTGCCCGGGGACCTGTCTCTGACAACAGACATGAATGAGACAGCAGCAGCCTTGTCTTGCATCACCCAGCCTTGAGGAGCGTGAGTCACATCCTGGCAGGCTCCCTGGCACTTAACCTTTCCTATCATAGCAGCCTCTCTCTCTCTCTCTCTCTCTCTCTCTCTCTCTCTCTCTCTCTCCCTCGCTCCCTCCCTCCCTCCCTCCTTTCTCTCTCTAGCCACTAAGCAGACAGACATAACTATTACAAGTTCTCAGAAATGCATAACGTAAAACATCCTATCACTGCCCAAACCTCATCATTTTTTGTCCACTAAGAATTTCCTGCTTTTCCAAAGTCAGCATTAAAACAACTCATGCTGCATTCTGTGTCTTGTCAGAGGAGGAAAAGACAGAGAGAGAGAGAGAGAGAGAGAGAGAGAGAGAGAGAGAGATTTTAACCACTGATATATTCTTTGTCCCCAGAGATATTAAAATAGAACCATGTTAATCAAATCACAAGAGCATACTTCAGGCTATGCTTGCTTCATCAGATGAGTCTCAAATCAGGGCTACAGGAACCAAGCAGCCCAAGATAACCAGAGGCAAGTTTGTCAAAAATCAATGAAAAATAAGTGACCATTCTTCTAAAATCTTCCAACAATAAAACAAGAGGTAGAATTAATATTATTCGCTAAAAGGCTACCGAGCATCATGACAAAGCTTTGCCTAACAAGACTACTGAAACAGGTGTTAACAGATCTTTCCTTAAAAGGTATAAATCTAACTAGGCTTCTTACCCAGTAGATGAGGAAAAGGAAAGCTACTTCTGCAATTTAAACTGTGGGTGGCTGGTTAACCAGATCAATAGTATCTAAGACTATTCCTGGAGGCAAATTCCCAATGTACGCCTCAAATAAAAAATGACCAGCCCCCTGACCGGTCACTGCCATGTGATGTGTCCATGACAAAAGCCTCTGCTGGAGAATGGTACTGACTGACCCAAGATGCGACATTACATTCGCAGCTTCCTTACAAGTTAAATCCAGTACCCAGACAATCAAGATATAAACTGTGCTAGGAGAGGGGATCCCATTTCATTTCTGATGCTTTCTCCACTTGCCATCTCTATGAGGCTGGTCTTACTTACTATTAGCAGTTTTGTGTATAAATGAACACTCCACACTTGGAGCCAGCATTTATGATTATTCAACAGATATTTTTAGGCAGAAAAAAAGATATAACCTAAAAGCTGCAGGAGAGTTCCATGTAAGGAAGGATTCTATCCAAGAATATCAAATAACTTTGGAAAAATGACTTCTGACTACATGAGAGGAATAGCAGCACTTTTTTTTTTCTGAATTATCTCTCTCTCTCTCTTACTCTCTCTCTCTCTCTCCCTCCCTCCCTCCAGATTCCCAAACTCTAGAGAAATCCTGGCAAAGCTCCACCCAGACCCTGGAAGGCCCAAACCATCCATCAATCCACCTTTGAGACCCTGGTGTCTGGGCTAGAGACCAGAGCTGGCCTCAAACAAACTGAAAAGTAGGCATCATTTATTTTCTGCGTCCCCTCTCTTGGCTCCGAATCAGGAAAAGGGAAAAGATGAGCTGCAAATAACCAATAATTATCTTTGTGGGAATAATATACACAAAGAAAATGTCCTAAGATTAAAATGTGACAGGTAAAATAGAAATGTACTAGAAGATAATAGGAGAGTACTGACTGCCTCATCTGCTCAGCTGTCCTACCTGAAACCTGAATCCAAAGCTGGCAGGAAAAAAAACATGTAAGACCAGGAAGCCTCCAAAAGTACTTATACACTGGGTCAAGGCACAGGGACTTGCATGGGATGTGAAGCTGGGGCTTGGTCTGTAACACTGATATGACAAATAGTCTTGTTTTGTTTTCTTCCTGAGCTTTAGGACTTGTTCAGTTAATTTTTTTCTTTTTTAAAGATTTTAATACCCAACGTGGGGCTTGAACTTACAACCTCACGATCAAGAGTCGCAAGCTCTATGGACTGAACCAGCCAGGCACCCCTGGACTTGTTCCGTTTAAAGCAAGGAGCAAGAATTCTCCAATGTTCCAAAATTTTTAATAGTTTGATTTCTTCAAAGAATGGCAGGTTCAAAAGTTGGCCTCCTCATCAGACCACTACATAGCTCCAAAATTAACTCAGCATGATGCAGGCTACTTTATCAAGTCTTTTTAACAGCTTTTTCTCGATAATTACATAAACAGTTATTATTAAAGCCCTGTGGTCTGCCAGGTAGGTATTACTAACCAAATTATACAGATGGGGAAACTGAGGCTGAAGAAAGGTAAGAAACTTGTCTAAAGTCACAAAACTACAAAATGACAGAGTTAGCACTGGAATCCAGCCCCATCTGACCAAAATGCACGCTCTTCTCTTCTAACACACGCATTCCCTGCTCTGATAGCCATGGGCGCCACAAAGTCAATTCTTCATGAAGATGCTTTACACTTTAATAAATAGCTATAAGGAGAGAACTACTTAACTGGGTCAAAGGCGTGTCTCTGAGACATGTTCTGAGGACAAGTTCTGTTCTAGGAAATCTAAGCCCACTCCCTGAGCCAGAGCCAATATAGCAGTTAGAAACTGCCCAAAACGGCAGTTGGAAACCCTTACCTAACAACAAACAGTTGTTTTTATACTGAGCAAGATTTATTCTCATAAAGCCCTTGTCAAGTCCTTGAATTCCCCTAGAATCCTAAGATGAACCAATGAGCTAATGACGGACTATCACAATCACTAGGTGCCACTCTCATGGGCCAAGAGGAGGCATAAGAAAAATAAAAGAGGACTCCTGGAAAGATTGTACCACAGCTTCTATGTTTCCCGAAGTCATCTGTGATTAACCAAAAAGAAAAAAAAAAAAAAAAGGCAGGAATGGATTAACAGGTAACCAAGGGAAGAGAAATCAAACCAAGGAGGACACTTTTATGCACTGAAATCACGCCAGTGCCTGCGGAAAACATATACATTCAAAAGAGTTCAGTAAGTCCATTTCACAAAACAAGTGTCCTCAGAAAAATTACTACTGTATCTCTATTAATTTTAGCAAGTATCAATGAGTGGCCAGAATGGGTTGGGCATTCCTCCAGGCATTGGGAATAGAGCCTTAGACAATACAAAGTTCTGCCAGGCTGACAAACAGAACTTACATGGGATGAGGAGAGGTGGGGGGTGGGTAGTGTTTAAGCAAAAATAAAACCTTTATAGATAGTGGTAAGGGCTATAAAGAGAATACAATGGCAGCTTGTAAGAAGTCATACATTTCTCCTCTCTTTAATTGTATACTGCCTTGAATAAAGAGATTCTATTACAAAAAGAGCTGCTGTTTGCTAAGAATAAAAATATAGCCTTAACTTAAATGGAAAAAATGCAAAATGTAATATAGATGGCCAAAACTAGGTTAAAAGCCTCTTTTAAGAGGGCCACAAATGCCAGAATCTAAGGTTTCAACTACAGGACTTTCAAGATAAAACTCAAGAATATAAAAGACCAAAATTCTATGTACGCTTAAGTACAGTTTTTCCCTAGCTAAAAGTAACAGCCACCATATATTCTTGAGTATTTGAAGCACCATGATGTTTACTTTAAATAATTTTCTTTCACTTTAATAAACAAATTTTTCACCCAGTTTTTCAGTGCGAAAAAATAGAACGCTTCTTCCTTTGTTGAAAATTATGTTCACTAAGAACAAAATGTGATTCTTGTCATCACTACTTCGGGGTTAATCCTTTTCAAAAATGTCCATCAGGTGAGATACAACCCCTTTCTCCCCCTCAATTCCATCCACGCACCCCACGTCCACAGGCTGGGTTCCGACCACACTGATGGCGAATGGGCAGTTCAGACCACTTCTCACTAACCAGCCCTACCATGTGCTTTTTGCACACTGAATCGAAAATGTCCCCCACCATTTAGATCCAGCCACCTCATGTCTAGTTTTGATCGGCGGAGAAAGAGCAATGTGACCCACACTGATGTGGTAATAATTCATGTCATGCAAGTCTGGTAAGCTACGCATTGAACCTAAACAAACAACTCTACTATCAGAATCTCAAGGCCAGCGGCCTCTGGGTGGCTCAGTTGGTTGAGCTTCCGACTTCAGCTCAGGTCATGATCTCACAGTTCGTGAGTTTGATCACCACGTGGGGCTCTGTGCTGACAGCTCAGAGCCTGGAGCCTGCTTCGGATTCTGTGTCTCCCTCTCTCTCTGCCCACCTCCCCCTCCCCTCAAGAGAGACTTGCACGGTCTCTCTCTCTCTCTCTCTAAAATATAAATAAACATTAAAAAGAAAAAAAAATCTCAAGGCCAGGTCAGTGAAGAAACAGATTTAACTGCCTATATTCCCAAGATTCTAATATTTTTAAACCTATTTCAATGTTGGCCATGTCACTCATTGAACACTGTTCTTCCCCCACTAAGATATAATCAAGAAATAATGTGCCCAAGGGGAATTCTCATCCTTCTAACTGACAGGAAATCAGTGCCCAATATTTTGTCATTAAATATTCTAATGACAGAGCTAACTTTTCTATATTACTTATGTGTTTTCAATTGTCCAAAATTGGCACTCCTATTGTCTGGTATCTTATGCCCACTAACATAAAATCAGAAATGAATTCAAAGAAGTCCTATTCTAGGGATTTGGAAGGATTTTACGGAACAGAGAGGGCTTCACCTCCCCACCACTACACAGCATGTTATCACTTATTCAGCCCTTGACTTTCCATCAATGACACTTAGTTAACATCGATGCTCAATGCTATCATTGAAGCCTTGATTTTTGGAAAGCATTTACTTGCTGAGTAGTTACCATGTGCCAGGCATGTTGTAAAGTACTGACGATGCCAAGACGAGAAAGAGGACGTCCTCTTTGTGTGTGGGTGCAAGGGTAGAAAATACAATGAACTGTAATAAAATCAGACTATTTGCTACAAAGAGCTATGGAAACTGAAGGAAGCATTGAGAAATCGGGGAAAGTTAAGTTGGGAGTGATATTAAAGCGGGAGCGAGAGACTGCAAGTGGATAATCAAAAGACCAATCACACAAGCAAATGCACGGAGGCCTGGATGGCAGGATGTGTTTAGAATTCCGAAGTGGCCATAATGACACATGCAGGGAACAGAGGCGTAAAGGCGAGACTGCAGAGCAGGGCCACCTAGGGAAAGTCTTTGTTATTCCCACTTACAAGTCTGGATTTTACCCTGTGAGCAGAACCCCCCAATGGGAAAGCAACGTTACTAGACAACCCCAACCCGTGTGGGGACCTCAAACTGATATGGGAGACGCTGGGCACATGGAGACCAGTAAAGAGGTTAATGAAACATCCACCTGGGACATCATTCAGGGATTACGCTGTTCAAAGTTGAAGTTTTCAAAAACAACTGCTGGTTTAGCATTTAAATACGGCTAGCCAGGTCACGGGCTCTGCCGCAGACACGTTCAGCCCCATCTCTTTACCAACACTGAATTTTTTAAGATCATGGAGGTGTAGTGAGGTCTATGGTTTTGCAGTCCAGAACTACTTTAGTTTTTCCTACTTCCCATCACTCTAGTTCTGTCCTCTGTGATGCTGCCACTTCCGTGTCTACCCTGCTCTCGCTGCTGGGCATCCACCGTCCGCCTGTCTTGTGTCTCCTCCCTCCTCAACTTTTTCTGTCCTTTATTTCTTCGCTTTGGGTTCTTGGCTTTTGCTCTAAAAAGCTAAGCCCAAGAGCGTTCAACAGCCACCTGGTATTCCTTTCCTTTATTTCCAGTCACCTCACCAGGCAGTCACAGTAGATAAGGCATCCACCTGCCACATTTTTGGTGGGTTTTCGCACCACAAGAAAAGGACGACAGGGGCGCCTGGGTGGCTCAGTCGGTTGAGCGTCTGACTTCGGCTCAGGTCATGATCTCGTGGTCTGAGTTCGAGCCCCATGTCGGGCTCTGTGCTGACAGCTCAGAGCCTGGAGCCTGCTTTGGATTCTGTGTCTTCCTCTCTCTCTGCCCCTCCCCAGCTCATGCTCTGTCTCTCTCTCTCTCTGTCAAAAATAAATAAACATTAAAAAATTTAAAAACAAAAAAAAAAGAAAGAAAAGAAAAGGACAAGTAGGACTGGTAGGATATTGGGAAACAGAATTAGGATTCGAGGGCCCAAAGTGAATCATCTCCCCAAAACATCTACTTGCTGATTCCTAAAGAATTCCATTTCACACTAGTCCATTTGCTTTTTAAATCTTGAAGTTAAAGTTTGCCTTTCAGCGTCCCGTACATCCACAAAAAGTTTTGAAGAATAAGTTAAGGACTCAGAATTTTAGATAAAACCATATCACACCTACAGTGCCATCTTTAAATTAGATAAACCAATCTTAAGAAATTTTAGATTAAAAAAAATAAATATACAATGGCACATACTTCTTCTACACGTTTAAGTGTCTTTTCCTGCCATACTGTATGGTGAGGTAAAATGAAATGGAACTCAGGCCACAGCTGTCTTCTAAATAACATGCTAGCGTGTAAACACTGAGTAGTTAAGTCACTCTCTGCTCATCTTATTTTAATTTCAGTTCATTTTAAAAAATCAGCCAAGATAACCAAGCTGCACAGTGAGAAGAGCAAACCAGATAGATGGCACTTGAGTCCCACTCTGCTACACAAGGCACTTAACCTTTCTGGCCCTGTATTTCCTCACTCATACACACACTCATACACACACACACACACACACACACACACACACACACACGAGAGATAATACCTCATATTATGTGCACTTAAGGAAAAGAGCAACCCTAATGCAGCCCTGGTACAAGGCTTACACATAATATGTACTCAATAAATAACTATTAATTCCTCTTGTCTTCAAATTTCTACCAGTAACAAACCTCTAAGAAAAAAATGTGGCCTCTGAACAAAAAATATATATATTTATATTAATGTACATAATATATAAATATATTATATATTAATATATAATATAGAAATATATTATGTATATTAATATGTAATATATAAATATATTATATGTTAATATATAAATATAATATATATATTAATATATAATATCTAAATATATGTTTAATTTTTTTAACTGAATCTGCATTTGATCTTCTCAAAAAAAAAAATCTAAAACCAGCCAATTCTCACCTCTGACCAGATTTTGTTTGAGAAACATTCTGACTTTCCTTAAAAATTCACCTCCCAACTCATTCGCATTCCGGTGTCTGTTCAGTTTCCGTGGATTCAGGCAATAACAGGGACTTTGGAATCCATTCACAGAAGTTCTGAAATCTAAGCCCTTTACGTCTACAAAATGGTTTGAATTACTTGGAAATGCATCTAATTAAGATTATCATAATGAAAGTCAGCAATAAAAAGTAATAAAGTAACACCACAGTATGTGGAAATTTCCTATTAACTGCTCAGAACTCCAGAAGACCCTTTTCTGACCCACAAGCTGCCTTCTCAAAACACACAGGAAGAATTAAACTTGGCCACATTCTCCAAGGAGCATCAGGCATTTGCCTTTTTAAACACTTAAGCAAGTAGCTTGAGAGGTTATCCACCATACATTCCAGGGAAACAGAATTATACAGCTGGATGCTTAAAACCATTAAAAAGTTTAAAGAAACTGTCCAGATTTAAGGTTTCAAGACAAACAGACTGAAAAACGCTCTTCAAAAATGCTTTAAGATTTTCCTTTCTAGATCTTAATATCAGAGCTTTGTAAGCAACTGTTGGAAAGCTCAGAGCATTTGTACTCTTAGTCTTGGAATAATGATATCCCCGAGTGCATACACATACCGATCTGTACAAATGAACAGATTATTCCAATTCTTCCCTCATTCTGCACCAAGTCCAAATTCAGGACTGACACTAGTCTCTGCAGACAACGGAGGAAAAATGTGACAAAGATTTTCCAGCCGGCCCCTCCCCTCCTCCTCACCCGCCCTCAGCACATACAAGTACACAGCAGATTCAATGCGCGGCTCTGATTCGGGGCCAGTTTATGCACCATGACATCAGTGCAGTATAATGAGCCAAGTTTAAACTCCATCTGGGACAAATAATGTCCAGGCACACTGTGACTTCTTTTGTTTATATACACTGACTAAATATGTCTTGGTGGTAAATGAACTAACTCTTAAGATTTATTTCCCAAGGCCTCCAAAACAATATTCTGCACCCCTGAAGCAACTCCCTGCCTCCAGTTCTCTTTCCAAGGCTATGCGTAAGTGATTTTTAACAGAACACATGATTTTGAAACATATAATTAACATCTTGAGGAGAGACTAAGTCCAAGAAGCCCTTCATCAATCTGAAACAAAGAAAACGAGGAACTGGCAAGCAAATGGGTGCCGTTTCATGGCTCATGGTACAAATACGGCATGACACTTAATTCTGTATTCCCCCTGAGAATCAGAGTAAGCAGAGGTGAGAGATCTAAGGAATGCTCACGGAGCAAAGTGGCCCTTTTCTTTCTCCTTGGAGAATAAACTTGGGGTGTTCTGTGCTTGCAGTTTCGACCTCAGTTAAGGGAAACAATCATAAATTCAGAATGAAAAACAAACAATGTAATAGATTCGAGTCTTACAAGAAGTTGTTAGATTTCTTCAAACACAAAAAACTGTGCCTCTGGGGTGATGTAATTTTTGAATGAAAACGAAAGGCCGGGTTTGGGAGGAAAAGAGGGCAGACAAAAAGGTCATCTCCTTGCTCCTTGGGACAAGGAACCCCTGCTTCCCTTCTTTGGTCACCACTGTCTCTCTCCACAGCTGTGACCCCAGAGGGAACCACGCCTCTGCTGCAAATCTCAGGGAAAGAACTATCCCCCTAAGGAAAGAAAGGGAGGGGCTCTGGTGACCTGGGCCTAAAATGACTTCACTCCCAGCTCCTCCTCCAGGCCTCAGACACCACCACTACCACGTGGCCTGCAAGCTTCAGAAGCTCCAGGCCCAGAATCACTGCCACCTTCCAGAGCTCGTGTGAACATCATCATATAAGATAACAGGAATACTCTTCCCAATGAACTTTATCATGGACTATCAGGTAAAACTGGTCCCAGGTCTCTCCCAACTGTTTACCTGAACAAGAAGACAATGAGACATCCCTAACCCAAGCAACTCTACACCCTTTTCGATAGGTAGGTTCTAAATGGATTCAAATCCAGCTGCAGGTACTTAACCTTTTTTGCCACCAGTTCTGTCTGTAAAAATGATCAGCACCTTATCAGGGTGTATGATTACTGGATGAAACGAGGTATGTAAGCCCCTAGCACCAACTCCCCCGGGCACCTAAGAAGCCCTCAGGCAGTTATCATTCACCCCCCCCCCTTCCTCCACCACAAAGGGAACAAAGAAATCAAAATATCAAAAGCCATTGTTTCCAACAATTCAACATACTGCCCACTAAGAAAGATCCACTCAACCATAGTGGAGACCAAAAGCCTTCTGGTGATCAGTAAGCTTACAAAGTAACATTTAAGATTGAAGTAAATGCCAAAAACTCAGATACTTAGAATTCTTTCAATGTCAAATATCTGACTTTTAATGAATCTTTTACATTGTTAAGGCACTGAACTCTCTGGAAAAGGCAAACTTACAGAATCTTTTATCCCACACTTGCCCCTTAGTTGGAGTAATCATTACAGAAGGAGCCTCTGTAACAAAGCTCCGGTCCAAAGGTGGAGCAGGTCAAGCCGGTGTATGTAGTGCCTACCTTCTGGTCTCCCGAAGAGAGGCCCTTCGAAGTCCCAAGGCAGCTTGAAGAAGCAGTGATGTGCAAAGGCCGTCAATAAAAAAGTGGGAAAACTCTTCAGTGCCTGACCCTGAGGAAACGACTTTAAAAATGAGAACATGGGAGCGCCTGGGTGGCTCAGTCCGTTGAGCGTCCAGCTCTTGGTTTCGGCTCAGGTCAGGATCCCAGGGTTGTAAATGGAGTCCCTAATCAGACTCCACACTGAGCATGGAAGCTGCTTAAGATTCTCTCTCTTTTCCCTCTCCCTCTGCTCCTCCCTAGCTCATGAGCTCACTCTCTCTAAAAATCTAAATAAATAAGAGAAAATGGAGACTCCTGAGAAGTAAATTGGATGTGAACCCCCACCTATTAAGGGATAATGTCCTCTATCACCCAACTCCACCCTCAGTGGATTCCCTGGGTCTTTAAAATAGGTATTATTCACAGACAGGGTATACATAAGCCTAAGGTCTGATTTCCCATCACAACCCCCAAAAGAAACTTATGGCTGCCATTCCTTCGTAATTCCTAGTATATTCACATTTTATATTACTTTTATTTTCAGTCATGACTAAAGTCACCAAATAAATCATCAACAAAACAGTCATTCCAAAAAGATACTCTTCATATGGACTTTTTGCAAGGTAAGGAGAAGATGGGTCTCAAACAGGCCCATTCTGACAATGCAAAACAAAAATTAAAACGGTGAAATCAGGACAGATGGATGAGGTACACGACTCTGGCTGGTTCAGCTACCGAACAACATCCCTGAGCAAAGCAAGCACATGCTTCAGTGTGTCACAGTTTCTCCCATAAGCTAGAACTCAACATTCCCACAAAGACCAAAGAAATTTCTGTCTGAAGTAGTAACACACTTCAGTCGGTGCTGCATTTTTCTAACTACTCAGAAAACACGAGAACATTTTAACGATACCTCTTAAAAATTAAGTCACATAACATAACTAGGTAACAAGCGCAAGTCCGTTACTCTCCAAATCTAAAGTTTGGCTCACATGATTTAATTTCCATGTCTTGAAAATAATAGCAATGGAACCCTGATGACAGCTTTACTGACATATATACTTTCTCGTCAACCTGCCCCCAAAGCTAGACAGTCCGCTCCAGCTCTGTTGCTGTCTCCATTTAACTGCCCAATTATTTGCCAAGCAGAAACCCTTAGCAAAGGAATTTTCTAAATGGAGGCTATCCATTTTATCCAAACGCACACCTACTCTACCGCAAGGAGCAAGAAATGGGCAATAAAGAGTGGATCCAGGAGAGGCAGGGTCAAATTATTCCAATTAATGATCACGCCAAACACACCTGCTGCCCATAAAACACATTCCCTTCCAGCAATGATCTGATCTGATGGTCGCCTATTAAGGAAAAAGGCCCAGGGCAGAGAAGCAATAGCGATGTAGGAATGAACACGAAAATGGCACACGAATTCTGTTTTTTCTGGAGGCCCACTACAGTTCAGCTTCAGTTTATTCGAAACGTAGAGCTGGCTGGAAAATTACTAAGAGGCACCTAACTCTGGCCAACCCCAATTTAAATGGGGAAATAAATGTAGTCTGAAGGTAGCTAAACCCAGAACTGTAACCTAGTTACAATACTGTTGTCACTTGAGCAACTGGCTTCTCCGTAGGCTGTTTAATTTTTACATAAGCATTTGGAACGTAAAGATTCATGTTACTAATTTTATGCAGCTTGCTCACTATTGTCTTGTATGTATCATTTCTATATAATCTTACTTTTAAAATCAATCATTTGAACAAAAAAGAGAAAAGTCTGCCAACACGAAAATGGCTATATGCAAACATATGTCTTAACACATGTAGACGGATTTTTGCTTCCTCTGTGTGTGTATATATATTATTTTTACTGCACTGTGTGATACAGCAATGGCTGTCACATCACATTTAACATGACACATACACATTTGCAAAAGAAAATAGACATTAGAGGTCGGAAAACTATCATATTTAATCTTATCCAAGGAGAAAGTTAATACAGAAATGGTATGAAATGCCTCATCTAGGTAATAACCAGGAAAAGTCTGCTTTGAAAAGATTCTATTTCAATAAGTATTTAAGGAAGCCTCAATTCTTGGAGACTGAAAAGCAAGATTATAAACGCAAGTATCTGCATCTCTGCCCTTGGAACAATGATAGCTTGCATCTGTGTTTAATGTCCCTAACTGGTCTGTGTCTGTAAACAGTAAAAACCAAGGCGCCGGGTTGTTCCTTCTGCCC
The DNA here is from genome assembly GCF_018350155.1 of Leopardus geoffroyi. NCBI lineage: Eukaryota > Metazoa > Chordata > Mammalia > Carnivora > Felidae > Leopardus > Leopardus geoffroyi. The sequence continues at coordinate 94,341,889 of NC_059333.1, forward strand.
TTCCGATGCTTTGGTGAGCTCTCAATGTGGCACTGATTGGGGGCCCAAGTTCTGCTCACCGAAAAGCAGAGGCCAAAGAAAACAATACGTGGGTCCTAACTTGTAAGACATATAATTGAAACCCTCCCACAAAGCCAGGTGAACCAAAGCCCACAGCAGTTCATTTCACAAGTCGTAAGTAGAAAACTAAGAGGCTGAAAATCACTTCGTAAGTAGGATACAAAAATGAGTGTGCCTGAAAAGTCAAACATTTTTGCTCTATTTAAAACATGAACTGCGTGAACACAGGATGCAATTTCAAAGGTAAAAAGGTTGACAGTTTCCAGGTTCCAACTCGGATGGCCATAGCACCCGGGCGAGTGCGGAAACCGAGTGAAGTGGACAGAGTGGGGCCTGAGAAAGACGGTCCCCATCTAACGCGGGCAGTTGCCATTTTCTGCCAGTCATTGTTGCCAAACGGGAAGACCAGCCCAGTGTCATCAGATCTTCTGGGATTTCCAGATACATAGAAAGATCCAGAATTTTATGTAAATCTTCCAATTTTTAAGTACTGGCAACCTAATTATTTTTTCAATAATTGTATCAATTACAAAGAAGGGGGGGGGTGGAGAGGCCTGTATGACAGATGCAACAAGTAGCCTGTTTCCAAGCCCTGGTTTAGACGAGTTAAATTTGCTCATTTCACTCATCCTTCACCCATTCTGAAGGATTTACCGAGTGCTACCTCAGACGCCAGGCGTGGTGTGAAAAAGAGACACGGTCCCTGCTCTCCTGGAGTTTACAGTGCAGCCAGACGGTCAAACATTGCAGTAAACTGAAAACAGTCATAATGTTAAAACCACCGTAGAGTTTAAAATTGCCGTTGTTTTGCAATGCAACTTTGCCACTCCAGTGTTCTCCCTTAATCCTCTCCTTTTTGAAGGCAGCTCAATTTCTCCCATTTGAAGGATACGGCCTACGTTTTGTCTCATTATTATTGCCTTTGGCTAATTAAATTCTGAAGTGTCTCTCAACCCAGACAGCTCAGAGCTGTCATAATTACATGTCATATGCTGTAATTATCGTGGGTGCCACATATAACAACAGCCTCTGATAATATAGCATCAACATTTTCCTTTATGAGACAGAGATTATGCATAGGCTATGACTTTTCAGAAGCCTTTGTAGTGAGCGAAACTGGCAAACCTAAGGCAGAGAGGATTGTCAAACCAGACCACAGACCTGGATAAACTCACGCCTTTTTTTTACAGCTGAAAGCAGGCCCTCAGAAGCAGGGGTGGCTGCCTGTGCTGCTGGAAGGTAGTTCTGGGGGAGAGGTCCCCCCACTCTGCATCTCTATGGGGTCAGTAATTCTGAAGGACATCATGGGACACACAGCCACACTGGATGCATCGGAGGACAAAAAGATGCACTGACAAGAACACTGAAGAGCAAAGGCGCCAGAAAAGAGAGGGTAGAATGTACAGATGCAGTTTGGAGCACCGCTAACATTAGCGCTCTCCTGAATATACTATCCCTACAGAGCAGCGTCACTTCAGAAAACAGAACCCGATTACCTGATACGCAAAGCTGAGTAATAATCCCAGACTTCCCTTCAAGTGAGGTGTCTGTTCAGGCTCAGCCTCCCCACAGACACCCTTCCTAGCCAGGTCAGTCTTCCTGCCCGCCTATTCCACTCCCGGTCCACCCCTCCCCTGCGCTCCCAGGGCACGGACATATCCTGCAATCCAAGCACTTCTCCTGTGGCTCTACACATGTATAAATACAGCCTCTTTATTTTGGTAAACCACGTTTTGCTCCCCAACTCGATCGCTCCTTCCTTCAGGGCCGGAACAGTCGCATTCATCTTTGCATTGCCAGCACCTACCAGCACCTAGGGCAACGCTGGGACAGAACACATTGGACAAATACTTATTAAAACGAACAAATCTAGGGGCGCCTGGGTGGCTCAGTCGGTTAAGCGTCCAACTTCAGCTCAGGTCATGATCTCACGGTCTGTGAGTTCAAGCCCCGCATCGGGCTCTGTGCTGACAGCTCAGAGCCTGGAGCCTGTTTCGGATTCTGTGTCTCCCTCTCTCTCTGACCCTCCCCCATTCATGCTTTGTCTCTCTCTGTCTCAAAAATAAATAAATGTTAAAAAAAAAAAAAATTTAAAACGAACAAATCTATTACTGAATCACTCCTTAAATTCAGTCGTAAATCCTACCCTCTCTCTCCTCCTTTCTACCCCAAATCTCCAAGAAAAGATGACCGCAGTCCCTTGACACCTGCGGCCTTGTTATGTGTGAGGGGTAGAGAGAACTTGGATGGCAGCTTGCGGTAACCATTTTCTCTCAACATCTGTGCACAACTTGTGCACTTCTACACCTGGATGCCGAAGAGTCTGCCCTGAGACCCAGCTGCCCCACGATGAGTTTCCCAAACCCAACACTTGACCAACCTACCTCTCTATCTTTGACCCGAGCTCCAGCCTCTAAATAGGATTCTGTCGTAAAAAGAGCTGTTATGTAACGTTGCTCAGCAATAATAGCTGCAGCCTCTATTTTCACCACCGGTCCCATTCTCATTTGAGTATCTTTCTGTTTCCCGGGCAAACTTCCCAAGAACTGTTTACCCATTTGTCTCCGCTGTACTGATTGTAAAACACTCTCTGTGTCTCCCTGACACGGTGGCTATCAGGATATTTAAAGAGTAAACCTGCATGGTGAGAGGATTTGAACTACTGAATGCACGAAGGGAAGCCATCAAGGAAAAGTTATTAAGAAGATATCAACCAGAACAGAAAGGGTCACTGGATTAGGAGGAAAAGCACATTTGATGTAAAAGACACGCCGATGACGAGCACCATCTGAACGTGGAAAGTTTTAATATGTTTAACGTGCTGTCTGGAAATGTGTACTCAAAAGAATGCTCCAGGAAATCTCTGGCTGTGTATTCTGTCTAGTGGAAACAAAGGCTTTCGAAAAGAAGAAACAAAAGGGGGGGAGTGGGGGGGTGGGGAACTCAGTCTTGATAAAATGACATGCTGAATGCTGATCAAAAGGAACAGGCAAAGTCAAGAGAACTACCGACAGGGCTGAGGTACTTTAACCTGTCTTCCAGGGCAAGCCTGTTTACAGGTTATCCTGAACTGGAAGGAGAAACAAGTTTTCTGTTTACATTTAAGGAGATCTACTTCCTGAAGAAGAGGCAGTAAGAACACTCATTAGCAATTAATACTGTGCAAGCTTAAAGCGGGGCGGGGTGGAGAAAGACAAAAGAAATATAACATGGTTACCAAACATTTGCTACTTTCCCTCAAAGAACAGTAGGACAGAGGGGCATCTAACCCATCCCCACTGACCCCTTCATGAACACATATATGAGAAGAGTCACCAACAACATGAGAATATAAAGAGGCATTCCACCCTCCTCTAGGTTACAAGTGTCACAGATTAAGTTAGCAAATCAGCAAACTCTATGTTAACACTTCTGTTCTCAACCTAATGGTTTCCTTATTTAAACCCTGGTGACTGCTGTAATTCTTTTTTTTTTTTTTTTTTTTTAATGTTTATTTATTTTTGAGAGCAAGAGAGACAAGAGTGTGAGTGGGGGAGGGACAGAGAAAGAGAGGGAGACACAGAATCCAAAACAGGCTCCAGGCTCTGAGCTGTCAGCACAGAGCCCGACACCGGGCTCAAACTCACAAACTGTGAGATCATGACCTGAGCCGAAGTTGGGCGCTCAACCGACTGAGCCACCTAGGCACCCCTGACTGCTGTAATTCTTCAGGGATTATTAAAATATTAAACCAATAGAAAAAGTTGGAAATTGGGCTGAGGCTTACTCTTTTGTGCTTAAAACTAGCTATTACATTACCTCTAAAATATGCTAATAGTTTCTAACAAAGGTAGTTAAATTTATATACCATAGGTTCTAAAAATGTTTGCACCAATATTCTGATTATTGATGGGCATTCACTATAATTGATATGGTCATACACAAAAACTCAGGTCAGGAAACCTGATTTTTAGAACACAAGAATAGTATGTGGGCAGGCATATTAAAAGAAGCAAACTTTATTTAGCTAGGCTGATCTATTCAGAGGTAGAACAAATTATAGTGACAGAAACAGAGATACTTTATTTAGAAAACAACAGTTCAAAATAAAGCTGCTCCCATTTCAATCCTAGGTAGATATCCAAGAGAAATGAAAATATACATCCACACAAAAATTTGCACACAAATGTTCACAGCAGTACTATTCATAATGGCCAAATAGTGGAAACGACCCAAATGTCCATCCATTGATGGATGAATAAACAAAATGTAATATATCCACGTGATGTCAGTAAAAAAGGCATAACGTATCGATACATGCCGCTACACAGATGAACCTTGAAAAGGTTACGCTAGGTGGAAGAAGCCAGCCACAATAGGCTACATATAGCACGAGTTCATTTACATGAAAGGTCCAGAACGGGCAAATTATCTACAGAAAGAGAAGGTAGATTAGTGGTTGCCTGGGAATATGGGGAAGAAAGGCCTGGGAAGTGACTGCAACCGGGTTTCTTTGTATCATGATTAGAAGGTTCTAAAATTGTGGTCATGGTTGTGCAATTCTGTGACTGTAGCAAATTCCAATGAATTGTGTACTTTAAATAAGCAAATTACATGGCATTTGGATTATATCTCAATGAAGCTGTTACATAAGCAAAGCTGTTAAGTCGCTTCGGTCCACACTCCGTGTTTACCATTGTTCCTGTTCGTTTTTTAGTTGGTAATATACAGTTTTCTTACATCTTCAATCATAATGAGGGTGGCTTTTCATTTTAAGAAAAGAATCATCTTTTTCCTGCTACCTCTAGAAAATGACCAAAGTTTCAAGCTTTGGATCATGAAAATTAACAGTGTCTCTTATTTCGAGAGCCAGAGTAGGGCCGCGTATCTTGCCAAGGACCCGTACTAACTAAATCCAGAAACCATCAGTACAAAACTCAGGAGGAGGAGGCCTGTGGGGACTGAGGAGCTTTCTCATAACTGCGGTGGTTCTTTTGCATATACGGAAATGTTTAGAATGTCCTCCGCACAGCTGCAAAGTATTAAGAATGCTATAAACACACACACACAAGGTAAGCCTCGCCATACACGCTCCCGGCAGAAATGCAGAGGCACAGCCCCGTGGCCAGTGGGCAGCTCTTTAGAATGGTAGAATTGGAGAGGAGGCTCAAGGGCTGCCTCCCTCAAAATGTCACCCCCAAGGGCCTGCCAGGCAGCGCCTGCAACATCCATCACTGAAGTCAGCCCTGTGTCTCCAAAAGGTCCACGTTGAGATGAAAAGGTGTTGCCTCAGAGGGACAGCGCAGTAAAAACCTTCAAAAGCATTAGTAGGGCTTTCCATGAGGAGAGAGCTCTCGCAAACGAGCCTGGAGCCTGCTTCAGATTCTGGGTCTCCCTCTTCTGCCCCTCCCCCGCTCAATTCTGCGTGTGTGTGTGTGTGTGTGTGTGTGTCTCTCAAAAATAAACATTAAAAGAAATTTTTTTTAACAAAATAAAATAAAAATGTGACTTGATACACCAAAATTATGAAGCAGCTTCTACTTGGAGCTGAGGCAGACACACAGAGCAGTGAAATGCCGCATGGCCTGAAGACGTCATAGTCTTTTCAGGCTCTGGTCGTTTCTAGGTACAAAAAAGTTTACTTCTAAAGAAAGAATTAGAAAACTGTGTGCTAGATTTCATAGACTACAAGAGGGTGTTCTGTGCAGACTGAAATCACAGCAATGAGGAAGGAACCATCAAAACACATAAATGGTGCACAGTAGTAACAGCATGAGTAGGTGGCCTCGGGTCTCCCACGTACACACGTGCAAACAGGAACTAGGTGACGACGCTGAGTCCCAAGATGCGTTCCAAGTTGAGTCACATTTGAGCACGTTGGGGTTTTTTAAACCTTTTAATTAGTGAGAAGGGAGACCAGACACCGCACCTTGAACCATTCATGGCACTCTGTGGAGATCTTCCCATGAGCAGATCAGGGGGAGAACGATGAAGAGCGTAAGGACTAAAGCCAGAAGGCTGCCGGGCCATGGCCCTTCACTCGGATTTTATTCCGGGTGTCACAGGACAGCTCTGAGCAGGGCACTGACGTGATGCATGTGTTTTTTTAGCAACTCTCTCCAACGAGGGCGGTGTGGCAAATACCTTCTGTGGCAAAAATAAAAGCAGAGAGACCAGTGAGAGGAACTGTCCTCCCTGGTGAGAGACATCGGCTTGGAGTCCAGTGGTGGGAGCGGAAGTGAAGTGGACATGGCAAATTATGGTTTCAGCAAGTGGTCCTGAGATGAAGCCAACAGGCCTTGCTGACAGGCTGGGGAGAGGAGGGTAGCAGGTCCAAGTGAAGACGTTGGGGTTGAGGAGCAATGGAGCTAAGGGGGCCGAGGCTGTGCCTAGAGGAGACCTGCCACAAGGGAGCCGAGACAGGTGGTAACTGGGAAGGGCTGTGGAGTCAAGGGAGAGGCTCTGGCTTTGTTGGGTGGGGGAACGGGGTGGCTGTTTGTGCGTTTGAGGTAAAAGACACCACGGTGTGATTAGTGGCAATGATCCAGCACCGAGAGAGAGAGACTGAAGAGTCAGGAAGGGAGATGCCTGTATCAGAGGTGAGAAGGGGTGAAATTCACTCAACCAACCAACGTTTACCGAGCACCATTAGATATTCTTTGCTCTTGAGAGGGTCACGGTCTAAAGAAGAAGAAAGTAATATAAATAAATGAGGCAGCAAAGTAAGATCCAGTAGAGGCAGAGATGCCGCATGAATGGGCTATGATGGAGAAAGGGTGTTCCTGTACCGGGAAGGATTGCGGGGAGGGGAAATGGGCATGTACTCCCATCACCTGAATGGCTGTCTAAAACTCAGTTGAATCACTGACAGAGTTTGGGTAAATACTCTTCAAGCAACTGTTCCCAATTCTACTTTTCCTAAGACAGAAACTTTCACGCTTCTAAAGAACAGCACGAAGACAAACGCTATTTATCTAATAGAAAACTAAGCAGACCCGGTTTTTGTGGTCAATAAAAACCATGTGTTATCAGAACAGCTCATCTAATAATTTCCTTACAGTTTTACTTACCACTTAAATCTCTCTCTTCCCAAGCGTTACATGAACGAGTTCAGAAACATCTTTTCTACTCGGTAGTATTCAATAATACTGACAAAGAAGTTTTACAGAAAAGAAGTACCGTCATCTTCTGAGCAGCAGGCTCTGGGTATGGAAGGGCGGCCCCAGGAGCCAGAGTGGGTTCACATGGGCCTGTGCATCTTGCCCAGGTCACTCACGCCCTGTGTGAGATCAAAACCTGACCCTCCCTCTGAGTGTCCTGCTCTGGCCGACCAGGCAAACCAGTCAAGCATAATATAGGACATGAATAAACAGACATTTTATTCCAAAGACTTGTACATATTTTCAAAATGATTCATTTCCAAAATCAGACATTTTTGTGACGCTTCACCAGGAATACTAACTGAATGAGATCAGATTTGCTGTTCTCAGAAAACACAATGGGATATTTTTTGAAAGCATACAGTAATTCTACAACAGCACCGCCTACCTCCGGAACTATTAATGTTCAAAATCACAGATATTGAATCTCAAGCAAAAACAATGACTGAGCTAATGTTTTGCACTCAGACAACTGTACTTAAATTCCCCTCTTGCTGCACCAACCTGCTGGGCTGCATCTCCATTCACCAAGTGAGGCATCATGGCGACCTCTCCGTTCAGCAATGGTGGCAGTTCCAGAGGGATTTGGTCGGTCATCATCATTGTGACGTACATTCATGGAGAATTTCCCTCAACTGGCTTCCTGCAAAAGAACCACCATCTTTTAAAAAGGACTCAGGACCCCGAAAAGTCATCTCTAACAAGTCAGCAATTTAAGTGCATTGTGATGAAGTCAGCTGAAAATCAAATCATTGTAATCACAGAGTGCTGCATTATTTTTTTTAGTATTTGTTTTTGAGAGAGAGAGACAGACAGACAGACAGACAGACAGAGCACAACAGGGAAGGGGCAGAGAGAGAGGGAGACACAGAATCTGAAGTAGGCTCCAGGCTCTGAGCTCTCAAGCCCAGAGCCCGACGTGGGGCTCGAACCTATGAACCGTGAGATCATGACCTGAGCCAAAGTTGGACGCTCAACTGACTGAGCCACCCAGATGCCCCTAGAGCACTGCATAATTGTGTCAGTCCCCAAGAAGGGTAAAGCAAAAGCAAGAAAACAGCCTAAACTAGGAGACCACAGACTTGAGTTTCCAAGCAGCTATGTGAACATAACCTCCTGGACCTAGACTTCGTCTTTTAGTTATAATTTTTTAAAATATATGAATAACAGCAACTACCCTGCCCCAGGGATCTTTTTGGATCTAAAACTAGACAAAACTGTGAGAAGGTCAAGTGTCAAACAAAAACTGGTGGTATCATTATCTTTAATTACAGAAAACAAGGCCAAAGAGGATGACCTATAAAAACAGGTGTTCCCTTTCATTAAGATCAAAATACTGTTCATAAGCAGTTAATCCAAGCAAGTTAACAAAGGTTATACTGCAATTGTTACAATTTCTGACCTTGCCATTAATTTGGTAATTAATCATGTTCTAATTATCTCTCTCTCGTCATTTCCTTGAATTGAATTTAACCTGCTGTGTATTTATATCTTTATCGCTGTGGAGATCTTGAACTTCCCCATATCCCAGACAGAACCCAAGGCACCTTGTGCAGTGTAGGGCTGAAAGGCAGACTACCTTGCTTCACGGAATAAATGATTTTCAAACAAGTATTCAAAACAGTACAAAGTGCACTCTCATTCCAAAATGGTACTTGGTACCAATAATTAGCTTTCCAATACAATAGTCGGAAAAACAATAACAAATTCCTATACAGAATTATAATTTGTTCTTTCAGAAGTATTTAAACATCCTTCACTTATGCCTAAAAATTTATGGCACAAAAAGTTTAATAGCATGTGCAAGGAAGAGACAACAAATACATGCATTTAAGTCCATTCAGAAGTAAAGCCACATAAACTTTTTGTCATTCATAATAAAGTCCTCCCAAATATCAAATGCAAGGATATTTGATCAATGAACACTTTAATACTCAATGTCCAAACCAGGCAAAACTGTGGGACAAATCCTTTAATGACTGTCTCAAATCTGTCCCAGATGGGTATGACAGAAAACAAATATTTTTCTCATTCTTAAACCCCCCCATTCTGAACATTAAATATACTTCCCTCTCCCACAATTCCACCCAAAGAAAATCCTTCTCTGGAAGTATCAAATGATGCATAAAAGCCACCCAAGAGATTGTAAACTTTTTTATTTTAAATAGGTAAAATTTTACACTATTCATTATAACCCCATTTGGAGAAACTAATTATTTTAAGCACCAAACAACGAAGTCTTGTCCCAAGTAAGGAAGCACATTCTATAATAACAGGTCTTATAATTCAGTGTTAATAGTACCATCATGCTGTTTTATGAGGCAATTACTCAGTTCCTAAGCAAATAAAGGTACAAAACCCAAAGCCCAATAGTTTATCCTGATGAAGGAAACAGATTCTTGCTCAATAAAATTAACTAAGGTAATCCCATTGACACTGTCATGACATCACCGTTTGAGTAGGTCGAACGATGGAGAACTGATGTCCATGTCAATTGTATTCCTAATATACTTAATCCTACTAGTGCATGAGGAAAGACCAGCTACTTTCTCCAGACTGCTGATATTACACAGGCTTGTTTCTTAAGTGGAATGTTTTACTTCACGTTTCTTCCGAACTGCAGGCTGGATAAACAGGGCAGTAATTTACATCAGGGGTCTATGAAGCCTCTGGGGTGAAGAAGCACTCTCCTCTATCTTTTCTTCACTCCTCCCCAGGAAGAGTTCCAAGGCACTTGCTGGCACAGATTATGGCTCTGTCTTCTCTCCCTTCCCTGCTAAAGCAGTGAGGGGCCAAAGCCCTTTGCCACGCAAGCAGTCCCCGGTCATGTCACACGCGAGCACAAGGATGGAACCTGCACCTTTTTTCTCACCCAATGAGGCAGCAGGAGCAAACCAACTTCAGGGCCTGCCGGTAGGTCCCTGCAGCCTGGAGGTCCCGCCACTAGGCCAGAGAACAGTAAATGATGATGGGGGGCTAGGAGGAGGGGGGCCAGGACTGAGGTCCTTAGTCAGGACCTGCTTTGGGCTAAAGCTATTTATGCTCCACTGGTCCAACCCAGCTGCCTGATTTTCAGTATTTGGGGTTGAGACTCAAATCCAATTCACCAGTGCTATTTTATTCCTATTTGTCACTGTCTCTTGGGGATAACTGCAGGTACCGGGTAGCAGGAGACAGTTGTAATCCGACACAAAATTCAACCGTTCCTGGCCCGCTGGCCCTAATACCAAAGAATATCTCAACACCAACATTATATCTTACAGTGACAGTTGCAACGGAAGAAAGCTCCTGGTTGGTGCCATGTTACACAATGGGACTCGCTATTAACAGGACATAGCAATCCTGTCTTGCCAGGTAACACTCTTAAGCACAGATGTCAGTTCCAAATTATGGAGTTAAACTCTAGGCCCTGCAACTCTGGGCTTAGGGGAGAGACCTGAGGCCCACACGGGTTTTATAGACAGATGTAGGATGGGAGCCCAGAGTTGCAAAAACACCCGAAGAAACCCAAGTCCACCGGCAAAAAGAGGTAAGTGGCATTTGCTTTTGAAAACTGTACAGGCAATTCTGGTAATGCAACTATTCTATAAAGAAAAAAAGATGCCTGAATCCTTTTTTTTTTTTTCTTCCCCCCTACTACAATGGATTGTCTACTTCACAGATGTATAGTGGTTATTGCAGACTGCGGAGGGGAGCAGGGGAGGGGAAGGCAGGAGGAACTGCACATAAAATAAAGTCAACTATACGACCATCACTCAGATGGCAATCAGTGAGAATTTATAAACATCAGACACTCCTACTGTCTAAACTCAACCACACTGTTAGTCATGGAGGAAAATGGAAGGATGAATATAATGCATAGAAAGCCACTGTGAACCCTGGCACAGAGTCTCCCTTCTCCATAACCAAAGCTGCTGATCGATCCTCTTTTTTCCTAGGCCACTGGCTTGCTAAAAGCCGACGTCTGTTTTCTAATCTCTGAATTTTAGCAGACATAAACCAGACTTTATCCTGAGTGGAATATTAGGTAAGAGACTCATCGAGGTGAGGTGGTACACACAGCCAGCAATATTTAAATTCCCATTTCTAGGCTCCATATGCATACGTAGGAGAGTTTCATTTGCCTGAAATGCAAGAGATATATTGAAATAATCAGTAAGTTATCTCTAAGCAAGATAATGCCCGGGGCACCTGGGTGGCTCAGGTCATGATCTCGAGGTCTGTGAGTTCGAGCCCTGCCTCGGGCTCTGTGCTGACTGCTCAGAGCCTGGAGCCTACTTCAGATTCTGTGTCTCCCTCTCTGCCCCTCCCCCGTTCGTGCTCTCTCTCTCTCTCTCTCTCTCTCTGTCAAAAATAAATAAACATTAAAAAAAAAAAAAAAAAGATAATGCCCAGCTATTTAGCAAGGAAACCACCTCCAAGTTGTCCCTTAACATTATGACGGAATACAATTTCGCATCACAGATTGAAGGATAAGCGAAAAGGCAAGAAGGGGACTTCAAGAAAAATGAAAACCACAGATGCAAAACATAAAATAGGATACACACTAGTACCTTTTTGGTTATTTCCCAGTGATGAGGAGAAATGTAGCAAGTTTCCCCAATACAAAATGCAAAGTCAAATATTCAGGTATTAAAGTGGGAAAACCACACTGCCATTAAACATTGACAGTTAAAGAAGGTTTAAGTCCGGGGGCGCCTGGGTGGCTCAGACGGATAAGCAGTTAAGCATCCATCTTCGGCTCAGGTCATGATCTCACAGCTTGTGAGTCTGAGCCCCACATCGGGCTGTCTGCTGTCCGCACAGAACCTGCTTCAGATCCTGTCCCCTCTCTCCCTCTCTCTCCCTCCCCTGCTCGCACTCTCTTCCTCTCTCAAAATAAATACTTCAACTTAAAAAAAAAGAAGGCTAAATCCAGCCAGAAGACTTGGGAAGGCTTACTAGGCATCAATCATTCAATCGATCAGCTCCTGAAAAGGTGAGTCTCCTGTGTTTGGACTGGTAACCCAAATAAACTGCACCGGTCCTCCATTGGAACAGGTGTGCCTCAACCCCACCGCTCTGAGGAGACCCATGTGACATACCCAAGAGACCCCATATGACTTTTTAATGGAATGAAAAGATGAAGCAATAAATGTGGAAGGCTTACTACCCAAACAGTTGACCATGAGGACCAAAACTTACTCTATTTGCAATGACTGTGGATGGAAAGTCACACATCTTCATTACAGAGAAGGCTGGCCATAACTTTAGTTTTTCTCAGGGATGTGGGGTCACTGTTTACAACAACACTGTGTGCAATCACAAGGTGATGTGTTAAGGAGTTACTGAAGCATTTTGACCTTGTACGCAGAGAAATTCATGCCTACTTTTTGGGTTTTTTCCTCTTTCTCATTAGGCAACACTGCAAACCATCCCTCCTCACATTTCAGGATGGTATCCTAAATTTGCTGTCTTACCTCTTCCTTGGGCTCCTTAGGAAGCCAGACTGCTAGTCATGTACACGAGTAGAAAGAAACAGTCTCTGTGGGGTCACTGAAGCTCCCCTATGTGCCTTGAGCCACCTTCCTTGACCATTTGCTGATTATCAGCTCTAAGAGAAGCTGAATGGCCAGATGTGTGATCTCTGGAAAACTGAGCTGTAACTGTTTTTTATTTGAGTCAGAAAGTCTCATGACAAACCACCCTGACAAAACATTCATTTTTCTGGTCTGGGTTCTTTCTCCCCTAGACAAATGTGTATCCGGGCTGGCCAAATGGATCACGGAACTCAAGTATTTCAGACAAGGCTGTACCACATTCACACCGTCCCCTTCACACACAACAGAGTTCTTGCAAGGATCTCATTCTTTAGACCACTACCCTTTACAAATAAAGAATAAATGTGCTGCAAGACTAATGAGAATTAAAAAATGGAAAATGGATGATCTCTATTACAATGCTTTTTTCTAATCCTCTGAATTTATTTACTTATTTATTTATTCATTCATTCATTCATTCATTCATTCATTTATTTATTTATTTTTACACAGGGCCCCAAGGTTTCACTCCTGTTCTTTATTTTGTTCTTACCCATACCCATGCTTCCATTTCAAAGAATTCGGTAACAACCACAGGCCTTCACAACCTCTCCCCCTAACCACACATCCTAACACTAAAACCACAAGTGCTTCATGCCCAGCTAGTTCTGTCTTCTGACTGACAGGGGAGGGACGCCACACGAGCACTTGTGGTTAACTTCCCCCTCTCCTGCGAGAGCCAGTCGTTTGCCACCTTGATTACCTGCTAGCAAGGCCCAGCACTAGGGAAGAAGTCCTGAGCTAACAGCAGGCGTGGGGGCTGGGCGCTCTGAGAAACGAACAGATCCTCACTGTTAGTTAAGACATTTAACTCCGTCCAAATATGCCCCAAAGCTTTTAAAGAACACCTTATTTTAAAAGAATATTACAAAAGGTCTTCAGTTTTTACATTACTCTAGGCAACTGGCTTATTACTTTTTCCTCTTATTTGGCTTTCCCAACTCCAAGTCTAAAAAGGTTTTCCATGGTATTTTGGCCCCAGCCTATACCAAGAAACACACTGGCCAAATTCATGAAAAACTGGATTCTCAGGAGAGAACCGCAGATCCATTTCCAAAGGCCAGAGAAAGCAATTATATATGAGGAAGCTTTTCTAACTTGAAAAAGCCAAAGCCCTAATCGCTGTTGGGAGAGTTTTTAAATCGGTGAACCTGGTCTTCAAATTAGTAACAAAATGTCCTGGTCCCTCACTCCATGGGCCGATGACCCAAATTTCCTTACATTAATTCAAAATGTGAGTGGGCAGTACAGTACACAAATTAGTTTCAGACGACAAGAGAAAAAGAAACATAACAACACCAAAAGGAGCAAAGTATAACCCTCAGAACCAAAGGAGCCCACACAGCTGCAGGAGAAGGAGGGGACTCTCTGAGGTACATCTCAAGTCAGGCCCTGAGGCACAGGCTCCCAGGCTCACTTTACCTACACTCTGACGTTGTTTTTGACTGATTTCTAGACGATCCTAGGGAAGTGTCTAAAAAGCAGATGCGGTGAGGAAACCAATAAGAAGAACGCACATGATCAGCGTTAACTTTTCGCCTCCATTCTGCATTTTAAAATGCACTTTCAGAAACCAAATGGGTTCCTTGATGAGTGGGACATTGATGAAAACATATCAATTACGGGAACTTTTTATAAAGCAGTTGGGCAAATAAATAATCTACTAAATATTAACCCGTAATTAATTATTTTATTAAATTTTTATTAAAATTAACATTTATTGTTTATTATTAATATTTATTAAAATATTAATCTAAGTAATACTAATTAGATTGATTTTTTTGGCCTAATAAATACTCTTCAAAATTCATGCCACTGAAGATAACTGTGATTCCATAAGGTTTGTATTTTTTCCAATAAAACAGAGATTAACCAATCACATTCACATAATCTAAACAGCATGTAAACATTTGGCCTGCAACATGCTTGTTCTACAGCCAGAGAAAAATACTGTCATGGGTACATTAGTAAAACCATAGCTTGATTCACACTTCAAGAAAATTTCCTTCTCTACTAAAAATATCAATTGACTTCTAACACTGTGGGCCAGCTTTTAGAAAATTGTTACAAACGTCCCAGAGAAACGTTCTAGCCATTTACACAATACTAATAAGAAAAAGCAACTTTTTCTTGTTGCAAAGGCAAGAAAAACCCCAGCAGTAGTCAGAAAGACAAAAGGACAAACTAACTCAATCATGGAAGATGGGGGGGGGGGGGGGGGGTTACTTTACCAAGTTGTGTTTGGGGCAAAAGGGTGCTACGAGGTAACTAAGAGATCACTGTATTCTTTTACAACAATATAACTATCAGGTAGCTAATGCTTTATGAGTGATTACAAGTTTCTAAATGGCTAAGTCTAATAAAAATTTATTATGACAAACATTTGTGCAGCTGATTTACATTTGTCCGTGCCGTGGCTGTAGTAAAACAAAACAAAACAAAATGTAGAAAAGTCAGAATTATGACAGAGAATCACAGAGCAGAGAAAAAAGAAATAAAGAAAAACTATGTTCACGAACCTTGTCTCATATGGGTGGCCTTTATGCCCATATGCCATCAGTCAAAAGACTGACAACTTCCTAATGTGTGGTCTCCCTTTGTAAGCTTTATTAGCAAGATTCAGAAAGACAAAGAAGGAGGGAGAGAGCTCAGAGAGAGGAGGGGAGAGAAGGAAAAAAGTTAGCTGTACACATTCCTGACAACTAATACGATGTCAAAGTATCATTTGTTATTTTATCTTCCTCATCAGAAAAACCTCTTTCCTTACTGCTCCACACTGGTTTTAAAAGGTAAACCCCTGGACCGGTATTTCAAGACCTGGAAACTCTGAAAATGGTTGTCATTTCTAGCCTTCAGAGCAAAACTAGAAAGAAACAGCTTTCTAATAATAACTATGGAAACACCAATAGCATCAATAGGGGAGGAAAAGCGATTAAAACAAAACAGAAACACTGTGCAATCATCTTTACCTCTGGAGCTGAGAAAAATCTGCCCATCGATCAGCACACATCTGTTTTTACCACCTCCCTGCGCCTATGAGAGGAGAGTTTTTCTCTCCCTTCTCGGCAACATGAAACCAGCTCCCTGCGCCTGGCTCTGCCCATGCAGATTAGCATGTGGCCATTTACAAACCTGGACGTGAGAAAGCTGGGTTGGTTTTAGTGTTTTTTCTTGCCCTCACCTCTCCCGTACCGTGGACTGGAAAGGTACTTGGAGACAGGAAAACACTCCCCTTTGCTTTTTAATAAATCAAATTAAATTGGGGGGGGGGGGGGAAGGATATGGAGAGGGACTATGGATTTTTATCTGAAATTTTCACAGCCCCTTGGCTATCAAGAGCTCAAAGGACCAGTGTGTTATGGTAAAAAGCATTACCATAGTCCGTAGGACTTCAGGACTGAGTACTGACTGCAAAGCCTGAGTTCTAATCCGGGGTTTGCCCATTTACTCTGAAGTTGAAATGTCCCCTTTCATAAAAGGACAAGAGTATAGATTAGCCTTTAAGGTTCTTTTCTGCTCTTAACAGACCACACTTTCAAACACCACTGCTGACTTAACACAGATTAAACTCAAGCTAGAAAGAGGCTTACTCAAACTCTGAAAACCTATAGTTGCTCTTACTTGTGAAAGTAGAACCTGAGCCTCGTGCATAAAAGGGAGGAAGGATCTAAGTAAAATGTTGGAAAAAAGAATGTATTGAGCAAACGGCGATGGTAATCACTGTGTTTTTATGCCAATGAAATCTAATTTTACAGCTGAGTTCCACACAGCTGTGGAAGAAAGACTCTTGCCACGGCTTGCCACGTGAATGAAAGGAGGAGGGGTGATCACTGTTCAAGCAGAAAAACCTCTTGAGACATGAGCAGTACCTGTAGGTATGCACCCAGCTGGTTGGTTGAGGCACAAATTGTCTGGAATTTGTCTTCTTGTCTGATATGGGTTCATTAGCGAAGTTAAATCACGGTCGTCTAAAAAGTTCTCAGCCTTAAAAACATTCTTGCTTTTTGCATCCAATTATAAACACAGGACATTCAGGTGCAGTGTTTAAATCCACAAAGAAATCCTGTGAAATCGAGTTCAGATTAAAACCACCACCACCTCCCTGGATTAAAATAAATAATGGCTTAAGCAACAAGTAAAAAAGAATTGTCCACTGTGATCTGGGGAACAAGGAGGGATGCCAACTTGTCTAATATATAGGCCTTGCCTTCAAGAATACATACATGTTTGTGTGTGTGTGTACTTTTAGTTTGCCTTTGCCTAAATGGCAAAGCACACCCATGTCTGAACTCAAAACTACTACGCAGGGGTGCATGGGTGGCTCAGTTGGTTAAACATCTGACTTCGGCCTGGGTCATGATCTCGCCATTCCCAAGTTCGAGCCCCACGTCAGGCTCTGTGCTGACAGCTCAGAGCTTGGAGCCTGTTTCAGATTCTGTGTCTCCCTCTCTTTCTGCCTCTCCCCATGCTCTGTCTCATGCTCTGTCTCTCTCTCTCTCAAAAAGAAATAAACATTTAAAAAAAAAAAAACCCTACTATATAGAAGGCACCGTTTTTGGTGGGGGAAGGGGAGTCTATATATCTACAGATTATATGTAAACACTATACTAATCTGAGGCTACTTTTATAATTCTCCATAAATAATACAGAGGTTGCTTCCATAACTCAATACGTCCCAAATCTTTTAAAAAACATAAAACCGGGGCACCTGGGTGGCTCAGTCGGTTGAGCGAACGACTTCGCGGTCCGTGAGTCCGAGCCCCGCGTCGGGCTCTGTGCTGACAGCTCAGAGCCTGGAGCCTGTTTCAGATTCTGTGTCTCCCTCTCTCTGACCCTCCCCCGTTCATGCTCTGTCTCTCTCTGTCTCAAAAATAAATAAACGTTAAAAAAATTTTTTTAAATAAAAAATAAAAATAAAAAATATAAAACCTATAGGAAAAAAAAATTACAGCACTGTATATTTACAGTCTCTGGACCTGAGTTCCACATCCGCATATACGTAACAACTCAGTTCTGCAAATATTAGCTAAAAAGGAAAGGGGACCCATCTACAAACAAAAGCTTAACGAATGTTTGTTTGGTTTGTTCAAGTTTGAAGTTTGCTTTGTTTGAAGTTTACATATGTAATTAGACATTTTTATTAGAACACCTCAACTCCAGCTACACTCAGCACAATAAATCTGACCTCCCAAGGATGACACTCTAGCACCTGCAATGAAACATTCCAAAGCTATGAGCCCTTATTTACACACATATCCAACCTAACTTTCCCCACATACTTTATCCATGGATGCAGGTAACTGAAAATACATATTTTCAATGAAATTTGGACTTGTATGGCTCTTTCTTTATATCCTTTTCTATAGGGCATTGAAGAAAAGTCTAGAAAACTATAGTCCAAGAATGTAAAGGTCATTTCTTTGAGTTTATTTATTTTGAGAGAGACAGAAATAGCGTGAGTGGGAAAGGGACAGAGAGAGAGAGAGACAGAGAGACAGAGAGACAGACAGAGAGACACAGGATCCCAAGCAGGCTCTGTGCTGTTGGAGCTTGAACTCATGAAACCATGAGATCATGACCTGAGCTGAAACCAAGAGCTGGACCCTTAACCGACTGAGCCACACAGGCACCCTTGGAAAGGTCATTTCTAAAGCCCCCTCCAGTTCTAAGACCTCCTACCACCATACCACCTACCTCCAAACTGCATGAGAAGGTAGAAAGAGATGAGATGTGAAGTCAGAAGACAAGCTCTCCTTCCCAGCACCCGCAACTCACTCCTTACCCAGCCCTCAGGCACCACTATCTGCCTGAAACCCCCACAGCACTGCCTGTCCTCTGTGGTTCAGGGTATTCCTGCACAGGATGTCTGCATCTCAGTTTCTGCATCTGTAACAGGGGTGCTTAACATGGCTTCTAGACTCCCCTTTAATAAAATCCCAAACGTATTAAGAATTAAGTTCACATTTGTGCAACCACTGAGTACCTAACAGCCACACATAACACCCTTTATTTGGGGGTAAAAATGTGTTACAAGCACCAAACAATTGACTGCTTTCTGGGAAAGGGTTAGAAGAAGAGCTCCGAAGCTCTTCCTTTAGCCTGGGGGGGGGGGGGGGGGGGGGGGGCGGGTGGCAAGAGTTCTGTGTGAACCACCTCGCACTAATGCTCATCCAGCTTCACAATATTCATGTGAGGTGGGCGGTGTTCCTTTTTTACATATGTAGCAACTATTGAGTAATCTGCCCAAGGAGACTCAAATAGAAAGTGATGGTAAGAATAGCCAACTGATTATAACATTCAAGATTCTCCCAAGGAAACGCAAAGTGGACAAGCTGATGCAGAATTCACAGGTTAGTGGCTTTAAAAATTATATAAAACATTATCATGGTGTTTTGCAATGTTCATCGTTGTTGAATCACTGTTGTACACATGCAACTAATAAACTATTGTGTGTCAACTGTATTTTTATTTTTATTTTTTTTTAAGTTTATTTATTTATTCTGAAAGAGAGGCAGTGGGAGGGGCAGAGAGAGGGAGGGAGAGGGACAATCCCAAGCAGGCTCTGTGCTGTCAGTTCGAACCCACAAACCGTGAGATTATGACCAGAGCCGAAATCGAGAGTTGGATGCTTAACAAATGGACTGAGCCACCCAGGCACCCCCTTTTCTTTTCTATTTTTTGTTAATGTTTATTTTTGAGAGAGAGAGAGCATGCACACATACACACACAAGCAGGGGAAAGGCAGAGACAGACAGACAGACACCAAGGATCTGAAGCAGGCTCCACGCTGTCAGCGAAAAGTCCAACACAGGGCTCCATCCCATGAGCAAGGAGATCTCAACCTGAGCAGAAGTCTGACACTTAACCAACTGAGCCACCCAGGCACCCCTTCCTTTTTTTTTTTTTTTTTTTTTTAATTGAACAAGCACATGACACAAAATTCAAAAAGTAACTTTCAAAGCCACTCAGTAAAAGTACATTTCTCACCTATCCTCCACTGCTCCCCATACAACAGCAACAACTCTGAATTTTTGATGTATCCTTACCAAGGTACAGATTTAATAATTTTTAAAACATTTTTAAAGTAGCTTAAGGAAGGTTAAGCAAATTCATTGTATTAGCATGTAGCCCAGATGGTTAAAAGTTAACCAGGGAGGGGGAAAAACCCCTGCATAAACCATATTTTAAACTAGTAGAGTGATACTCTCCATGGTGACTGTTAATGAGATGTGCCAGGACTAACCACAAAAGCAAGAATGCAGCTGACCGAATTATTGATGAGGTGGTTAGAATAAGGCCTTTCGTACAAAGGGTTTCGAGATTCTATTATTTTCAATATCTCAAAAGGACTTAGTTGAAAGATACCTTCTAAAATAGCATTATAAAAGGACCCGAACATGGGGCGCCTGGGTGGCGCAGTCGGTTAAGCGTCCGACTTCAGCCAGGTCACGATCTCGCGGTCCGTGAGTTCGAGCCCCGCGTCGGGCTCTGGGCTGATGGCTCAGAGCCTGGAGCCTGTTTCCGATTCTGTGTCTCCCTCTCTCTCTGCCCCTCCCCCGTTCATGCTCTGTCTCTCTCTCTCTGTCCCAAAAAAAATAAATAAACGTTGAAAAGAAAAATAAAAGGACCCGAACAAAATTATCATCTGTTGGCTGAACAAATATTTGTTGAGCACCCACTGTGTACCAGTCACTGTACTAGAATCCTAGGATTCTAGAAATACAGGCACGGGGTTAAGCAGCATTACAGTGAAATGTTACACTGGATAACTAAAACAGAATCCAAGCTGGATACTTCTGATGAAACAACACAGAGTCAACAGACCTCCATGCTCTATGAACCCTTTCATCGGAGATAAACTCCAGTGTCTAAATTTGGTTTCCCAGCTGTGGCCTCTTTTCTCGACTTAAGTGTTCCAGAAGAGGAGTTTGTCTTCAAAACATGCCCCCTACCTCAATCTTCACTTCTGATCAGCCAGGAGGATACTAAAATTGTTTCTCGAATCAGCTCATATAGAATTCAACCATGTTTACGTTACATACCCAGTTTTGTTTATGTAAACAGATGTCATAGAACACTCTTTATAAGGAAAACAATCTGCACCATTAAGATCGTTGGTGTTTTGTCTATTTATACTTAAGTATGTATTTCAAAGATTTCTGACATTTCATTAACAATCGTAGGTGTTGGTTCAATTTTTTTTTTTTTTTTAATATCTCATTCTTTTCTCCACCTCTAAGGTGGAGGGGGTGGGTGTCAATGAGAGAATACTATAGGATACACTGAAAACCAGCATGGTGTTATTTCTTGAAGAATCACTACAATTGATGACATTCTCATAAGCAACTTGGTATTTCACTTAAAGTGACTAAACACAAAACACACACCAGGTGTTTCTTTGAGCTTAAAACCTACTGAAACAGAAAGTCCACATGAAGTGACAAAACTCGCAAAGAAACAAATTAGCAGGTGCAAAGACTCATGTAAGGAAACATCTATTTACTATTTCAGATTAACTTATTACTATAAAATTTTAGTATGAGATAATATATGCAACCACATTACTAATTTAGACCAACATTTTTTAAAAAAACACAAAAATGTGGAATTCTTTAGGAAAACTATTTTCCTCTTCTCAAGGGGAAAAAAAAAAAAAAACTGTCACGTACCACAGAACATTAAGGAGGTTGGTTTTCCTAGATGAAGATAATGACTCCTATCCACGTGCTTTACGTGCAAGTGGATGAATCTAAATGTTAGAATGTATGATGCCTGCCTATATTCTAAACACTCCCTGTGAACGAGGAGGACATCATTAATTACACTAATATAATTTATTAAGAAAATATAAGGGGGCTACATTTATTCATTTAATAAACACCTAGGTTCTGCTCAGTGCAAGATACTTTTAATCTGAAATCATGCAAATTCTAAACCTGAGGAGTCTGTTAAGATGTCAAAATCTTTCCAGCAAAACAATTTTAAATGTCAACTCGGATACAAAACCCGTATTCTCCAATTCAATTTTCATATTTCCCATAATGACAATGCATGAAAGACACACGCAAAAAATATTGCCATGAATGTCACTGAAGAACTCAGAAGCATGGGAATGAAAAAGACAAAGAACATTTTAGGGTTATTAATAGTTCTCACCTCAGGATCCCCACAAAAGGGTCCCCCACACCACACTGTGAGAACTACTGCACCAAACTAAGCTGCTTAGATGTAAAAGAAGAAAATTTTAAGTTCACTCTCTAGTAGACAAAGATGGCTGTCCTTATATTATAGTCTGTATATTCACAATTCACCTGACAGATTCTGAACAAAATTATTAATCCAAATGAAAAGCTATCCAATTCTAGCAGGGATTTCTCTCTTTAGGACTTTATGTTACACTCTTTAAAGCACTTTGGGGAGGGGCACACTGCCAGTGCAGAGCCTATTTGGGATTCTCTCTCCCTCCCTCCCCTCCTCCCTCTCTGCCCCTCCCCTGCTAGCTCTCTCTCTCTCTCTCTCTCTCTCAAAATAAATAAACAAACTTAAAAATAAATAAATCAATCACTTTGGTGAAACACATTCATTTGGTAAAATCTTGAAGGAAGTAAGAACAGTAGGCTGGTGGGATAAGAAAATGGATGTTGAGGGCCAGGTCCCCCTCTGCAAGGATGGTCAGCAAAACTGGAGGTCAGGAACAGGGGAGGACCAGATTCCAGTAAATCCAGGCCTGCTAGATGGGACTCCCATTCAACCTCTCCTGATCAGATTCATGCCCTGTACTCAAAGCAAATAATCAAGCTCACAACAATCATCGTGGACATGATAAAGTTCCCCAGGTCACACATAAGGCCAGCATGCTAGCTCAGTTCATCATCCAGCTGGTCTGCTTTGTAGGGAGGCTGGAAAAGAGTCATTCTACTGGGAAAATGTTTACTCTTTCAGATGGAGAAGGGAAAACATGAGACCATTGAGTTGATGCCCCTTGATGAAGAAATCTCTGGAATCATGGAAGTAGCTGGAAGAGTTAAGAGCCAAGGCAACCATCATGTGTGCATCTTATGTCCAGTTTAAAGAAGATAACCATCCTTTTGATCTTGGACTTTACAATGAAGCTGTGAAAAATACCCATGAGTTCCCTCGGTTTTTTCCTTTGGGGGTTGTACAATATGATTGATCTTGATGATTTTTTTATGATTGCAAATGAGCTACACTGAATACTATTTAAGGAGGCCCCGGATATTTGAAGGAAAGATTTCTATGGTTTTTAGTATTTAATTTGTTCTCTTTGTAATGTCTAACAGAGTTAGGTAAATGAAATTAAAATCTCTTTTTTTTTATTTATTTATTTTAGAGACAGCAAGCACAATTGGGGGAGAGAGAGACAGAGACAGAGAGAGGGAATCTTAAGCAGGCTCCATGCTCAGCACAGAGCCCGATGCGGGGCTCAATCCCACGACCCTGGGATCGTGACCTGAACCAAAATCAAGAATCAGATGCTCAACTGACTGAGCCACCCTGGTATATGGTCAGATAATCTGCAAGAACAAAGAAGTTGCCCTGAATTTACTTTTCTGTTTTATTAACAAAAGTTTAAATGGTTTTTAAAAGATCTCAAGTCCAAGGAATAAAGACAAAAATTTGTGTTGCCATTCCCAAGTAAGAATCGTGCCTGCTCTGATCGCTAGACCTTCGTTTACTGCTCAACGCCATCATTCAAAATCCAGAGACAACTTGATCTAGTATCTTCTAGGGTCACTAACTTATTTTCTTTTGCCTCAGCCTATTATGTCTTTCATCAAAGAATCCAAAAAAATCTTTCTGAGGCATAAGAACTCTTACAACAAGAAACTCAAGTTTCAAATACAGACAAATCAGTAAGACAGTGACATTCATCTCCTAGAGCAACAAATTAGTAAAATTAAAATACAGCACGGCTAACTGATTTGCATGCAACAAACAATACTAGATAAGAGACTTCCCTTTTATTTTTAAAAATAGATTTAATAAGCCTATTAATTTTCCACCGGCCACTATAAATAAATGGAACTCCAAAATATCTTTCTCTCTGCAAGGGCGTCCTGGCCAGTCCCTGTTCGGCTGACCCTGAGTGGAATGTGTATTTACATGGCCCAGGGGCAGCATTGTGTGCTGGTGGGAAAACACTTCTCACAAACCTCCCATTCAGCGCAGGGCTCCACAATAGGTACTCACACAGGAAGCGGGCCTTGCTAACAGCACCTCTGGTTGTTCCAGAGAGCTTTTCCAAGGCAGCAGGTCCAGTGAAACCCTGCAAATGCCACGTTCACAGGCCCTAACTGCCTAGACTTCAGGGTCAACAAAGCTAGTGTTGCCCACAACCACCACCCCGGTTCTTCCCAAGGTGAAACTGAAATGGTGAACAATTTCGTTTCATTTTCCTAGCTTATCTTTCAGGACATCACTCTGTTCAAAAAAGTAAAACCCACAAACACACACACACGCACATGCACACACACACACACACACACACAGCCATAACATTTTTTTTCTCAAACTGTAAAACACTCCAAGTGTCTATTGCTCTTCAAAGCCAAATGAAATGTGTCAGTATGGAATATGGACTTTAAAATATCAAAGCTTCAAAAATCACTATTATATCTACTGAAAATTATGATTCCTTAAATATTGACCATTTTGTTTAAATGCAAAGGATAAAAACTATTATTTTAACTCCTAATAGAAAAGCAGGCATTGTCAACATCGTATCAATAATGACTTCTGCACAAATATGGGAGGAAATAAAGGTAGCTGCTTATATATGCCATCAAATCCATCAACTGGTGGTTGGAAAATGCAGTTAATAAACAGGTTTTGTCAATTCAATGCTAAACTACTGAACTACTGGTAATTCTTTCTCCTCCCAAGCATGTAAAACACACAACCTGGTTGTTTGAAAAAATGTGTTCATTAAATTCTCAATACCCCAGTTTCTCAACCTGCAAAAGAGAGGTAACAGCTGTTTCCTACAGTAATATTTTTAGACCATTAAATAATTTAATGATATTGGGCAAAGGGCAACCCTCCTGGATAGTTTTCCTCATTTCTCTAATTAAAGTACTGACCTCCATCATCAAGGTCCCTGCCAGCTCTAATAATCTATCAATTTGGGCACAGCAACAAAGAATATCACAATTAACACATACATGGATTTATTAGAAGTGTAATACTTAAGGCAGCCACCGTAAAAATAAAAGGTATCTGCACCCATGCCAACCATAAATAACACCACTTACTAGCCACAGGCAGTCACTTTTGCAAGACAGAAGAAGTAAACCAGAAATACCAGGAGGAAATGCTCACAATGTTTAATCCGAAGGTACATCTATTTATGTAAAAAAACTGAAATGAAATAGTCAAGATGTAGACAATGTTTAACCTACAGATAACGAAATGACGAGTCAACTATATTTTTCCTTTGTACTTACTATAGCTCTTAAAGTAGCCTACAATGAGCAACTGTAGTTTTTATAATGATAAAAGTTAACTTTTAGAAACTTGATGTAATCCCCTTCGTTTTGCTCCGTATGCTTGTTTAAATGTTTGTAACTCAAAATGCTTTCAAATCACTGTCCGACATAAAGTGTAGACCTAAGGGGGTATGGGCTTACCCAAGTCTCACAAAACTGGTTTCCACCAATCAACCGGAACTGTGGGCCAAGGCACTGGAAGAACCTGCACACGGTTAAGGAATAGATTCGGTAACATTTATAGAACCAGCCCTCGGGTCATGCTTGCTAAGTAATCCCTAGATTAGGCCCGCTCACCAGGACCAACCCAAACAGTTTTCTGTGTTTTTGTTTTGTTTTGTTTTGTTTTAAAGGGAGTAGGGGAAAGGCAGGTTCCCCAGCCTTACTTTTTTTAGATAACAAGCACTCCAAAAAATCCTCTTCCAACTGCCAAAATAAATCAAACTTGCTGGGTGGAGGACTCTCTGTCAGTCAAACGAGACTCAGCAAAGATAAACTAATAATAGAAATCTGTTACATACTTACTTAGCTGTGCTAACTATGCTAGTCCTTAACTAGCACAAAGGACTTCAAAAACTCTGGCTCTGAAAAGTACAGGGTGGAGTCGGAGAGTTCCCTCAGGCTTGGCAGGCCTCCTTGTCAGTGGAAAAGTACCCACCCACTCCTATCTTCGTGGGCTCTCTCCACCGCACCCTCCCTCATGTGAAACCTTCTAAAAATATTTGTCCCATATTTTTATTCCCTCATCCCCATATATTATAACATGCAACACATGTTCACTCTAGGAATCTGGAAATACAGAAAAGCAGGAACAAAGTTTCAATTATTCAGAATCCTATCACCAAGAAACATCCACTGTTAAGAGGTGATGTGCTTCACTTCAGTTTTTTTCTATCCGTATGAAATCTATAAAGTTGGAGGGCTACAATTTACACAGTGCAGACCAATCTATTCTTTATTTGATACTTCATGATCCTAACAATAACGTTGTCAACTTTAAAAGATAAGTAAGGACTGGTTCCTAAAAATCACATTTTCAGAGAAGGCAGTAAAATCCTCTTCTAGGGTCCTTGACTTTGGCAGAAAGATAGGGGAGGAAAAACATATTTAACCCACATGCCCAACGTGCACCTAACCCAGTGTGCAGCCAGAGGCATTAACTTCTTTCTAGAAGGTATCAGAGCATAGCGACAGAATACTCTTAGATTGTGTACAAGTATTTAAACAGAAGGGGCGCCTGGGTGGCACAGTCGGTTAAGCGCCGACTTCAGCCAGGTCACGATCTCGCGGTCCGTGAGTTCGAGCCCCGCGTTGGGCTCTGGGCTGATGGCTCAGAGCCTGGAGCCTGTTTCTGATTCTGTGTCTCCCTCTCTCTCTCTGCCCCTCCCCCGTTCATGCTCTGTCTCTCTCTGTCCCAAAAATAAATATAAATGTTGAAAAAAAAAATTAAAAAAATAAATAAATAAACAGAATTATGAAGTAAATGGTCCCCACATATCACTGTAAATTCAATTCTTTGTTCCATGTTTATATATATACAGGTTTCTAAAAAGTAAAGTTTTACTCTCTACCTCCTAAGAGCTATAGGATGTTTTATGTTAACTATTCATAACACATCTCTCATAACTATAAACCAAACCTACCCTCCCAGCAGAATATATATGCCAGGAATCAAGTGTTCTGGTTGCCCCAAAACACTTATCCCCGAGCATCTAGGCATACTGATGCCAGGAAAATTATTACCAGGGAACCGAAGTGACAAAGACTCTGATGTGACTTAAAATATCTTAATATAAAGTCTGAGCATATATATCATCACAGGACAGAATAGTGAAAAGTTGGACACTATCTCATCCATACAACAGAAAACTAATTTTAAAGTGCTGTAGAAATGAATCTATTAATAAAGGAATATGTTTACAATCCACTGTTTATAGGGAAATGACATAAAGGAATCACATATTAAATAAAAGGTCTAAGCCATGGTCTTATTTGTGCAAAACTAGGACTAGTTTATTTTTCACACAGGAAAAAAAAAAAATAGAATATACCATAAAGTGTTCACAATGATTATAGTGAGGAAAGGAGAAGGAGGAGGAGGAAGCTTTTATCTACATGTTCTGATACTTGTTATGATGCTTTTGTCACGAGGGTGGGGGGGAGGAAGTATATGGACCACAGAGCATCTTAAAGGTGATCTCATAATATTTGTCAAAGAATCTCATGGAAAAATGAGAAACGGATAATGGATATCTGGTCAATGACAATTCTATTACATAAAACACACCTCTATGACTTCCTGACATGGGCCACTGGTTGTGCCGGCCCCATATTCTGAAGCTGTGCACTAGCTCACAGGTGTGGTTTCCCCTTCACTTGAGGCACAGCTGGGCAGACCAGCAGTGATGGTGAGGACTGTGAACCTCCTAGAAGCGATTTTCAGTTCCAAGATAGATCAGAGAATCCTAAATCTAAAAAGGAACCTTGAAAAGTTCAGTTCTGACTCAGACTTGTACAATTATCTAAACATCTCTAACAGACCAGAGGCTTGAAACTATCATAACTCAGAATTTTTGTATTATACTATATCCTTCAGTTAGTTATCCCAGGATTTCCTCTCCCAAACAGTCAGTAAAAATATGTTTCTTCGGAATAACAGGATGGCAGGAATAGATAAGGTCAGGATTAGCCAGACCTGTGTCTGAGTCAGTGAAAAGCATAAACTGTTGAACATTTTAAAATCACCACAATAAAAGGAATTCTTCCTTTGACGAAGGATGTTATCCCTGACCCTTCCTTTCCATCATCACCACCACACGCGGCAGCACCCTCCTTTAGGAACTAAAGCAAATCACTTCTAGGTCCTGGAAATACCTGAAACCAGCTTACTCTGCCCACCATCCCACTATGCACCGCCCCCCTCCATCCGTTCTACCCCGCACGCGCAGATCATGAAATTCACTTCCGGAACATCACTTCCGCTAAGTCACTGCTCGCTCAAAACCAGTGATTCTTGGAGCAGAGGCCAGAGAAACACCGCTAAGGGATGCAGAACCACGGACTTCGCGCTGTGGGAGGAGCTGACCCACAGCCCTAACCATTCAGGCGCGTGCTTCTCCAAGGATGACGCAGGAACCCTTCGACGGAAGTAAGCGGGGCGCCTGCTGAGAAATGCAGCTTCCGCACAAATGTTCAGAGCCGCATTATTCATAAATGCCAACCGAGGAGAAACTACCCAAACATCTGTCAACCTCAGGATAAATTAATAAGATGAAGTACAGCCACATGACGGAATATTCTTTGGCAGTAAAAAGGAATGACGTACTGATAACAGGCTACAACATCAACCTTAAAACAGAGTGTGCTAAGGGGCTTGCCTATAGTTTCACGGGTTAGCTTGACCCAGATTGCAATTCTCTGCTAGTCCCAAAACACCATGTCTGTGGGTTAAAAAAATAGATTTATGTATGCTAGCTGAAAACAGCCAGTCACAAAAGGCCACATACTGTACGGTTTCCTTGGTATGAAATGTCCAGAAGAGGTGAACTTTTAGAGACAGAAAGACTGGTGGCTGGCTGGGGCTGGCTGGGTGTGGGGGTGGAGTCGGAAGGGACAGCTGACTGGTACAAAAATGTTCTGGAATTTGACTGTCGTGATGGTTGTATAATTCTGTGAATATGTTCTACAAAGATTGAATTTTACGTCTTAAATGAGTAAACAGTATGGCATGTGAATTGTATCTCAATAAAACTTTAAAAATACAGATCTCTCCCTTCCACCACGGAGCTGCTGAAGCAGAATCTCTGGAGGGAGGGGCCTAGATATCTTCCCTCGGCAGGAGGGAGGAGGACACACATGTTTACTAAGTACCCCAGAAAAGTCATAAAATGCGCTCAACACCCCTCTAGCCCTTTCCCAACGCTGTATATAAACAGACTTGGTATCGTATTCTGTTCCTCAAAACCATTTCTCAGGCCCGATACATCTACTTTAGTCACCCACCCTACATGAATGTATTTCCCACCCACACAACCACCCCTCCTAATCAGTGACTCTCGGGGGAGCGGGTGCCCACTCAACCTTTGCTCTTGGTACTCTCCTCCTGGGACATCAATCTGTTCTGCCCAGGCCTTACCTGCTGCTTAAAGCTACCTTAGGATTGCTCCCATTCATGATAAACTCTACTAAGAACCCTGTGGACATTCATACCCTCAAGTGTGAAACGAGGGTGATGGACTACTAGACTTCCTTCCCTATCTGACAGCTTGCGCTTCTCAGAGGAGAGACTCCAGAGAAATTCTCGACAAGCAGACTTTCTTCCATTCAGTTCGCTTGTTACCTCCAAATAATGTGTCTTGTGCAACTTCTTCCCCTACTTAATT
The DNA here is from genome assembly GCF_018350155.1 of Leopardus geoffroyi. Taxonomy (NCBI): domain Eukaryota; kingdom Metazoa; phylum Chordata; class Mammalia; order Carnivora; family Felidae; genus Leopardus; species Leopardus geoffroyi. The sequence goes on from NC_059333.1 coordinate 94,371,555, forward strand.
TAGTGTATGGGGAAGTTAAATAACTTGAGGAATTTGTTTGAAAAGGCTGGAGAATGTGTATGTGTTTAAAGGTCCTCAAGATACTGCTATAGGGTCTGGCATATGGTAAGGGCTCAGGTATTTGACAAATTCCTTGATGCCTAAGAAGTCACTCCTTGAGCTCTAGTCTATTCACAGACTTCTAGGTTTGCTGAGGTATCCACACAAATCTTTGGTGTGGGGAGACCTGTAATTTCCACACTGCTTCTGTTTGACATACAATGTTTGCTGCCCTTCTTTTCCAACACTACCAACTCGTGGCAAAAACACCTGTGATGTGTTTTGGTTTTTCTGCCAGTAATGATGGCTTTATGACAGCATCTGAGGGACAGCGGTACATCTAAGGTTAGAGGTACATTCCATGGCATGAAATGAACAAAGATAACTGGCCCATCTTGTGGTCCATCTGCAATCGTATTCTCTGCGGCAGGCTACAGCCATTCATTACAGTCCCCCACCCACACACACAGTGCTAGGTCAGAAAAATGCCAGAGCACTCGGGTAATATTACTGGAAGCAACACAATTTTGAAAATTGTTCTTCAGTGACTACTCTTGTCAAGATGAATAAATACAAATTCCACATGAAAATGTGTGTCAGAAGGCATTCTACTAATAAAAGCCAACTTTTTGAAGAAGCTAATAACTTTCGGATCACATTTTATAGGTACAAGTATGCCCTTTTTTACTTCCAGCAACTACAGTGATAAAGTTAACTTTGTAAAGCTAAAATCCAAGATGCTGCAAAACAAAAATACAGGGGGCTGTACGTGTACACACACACATACACATACACACACACAAACTCTCTCTCTTTCTTTCTCTCTCTCTCTCAAATACTAGGATATTACAGAGTACTTGAGATTACAATGCCCATGTCTAAACCTACAAAATATCTGACTTCTGTAATTTCTAATATTTTTTCAGATGCTTGCAATTAAGAGAAAATATCCACTTCTTCAGATTGTGCTGTCTTTTTACATTTTAACATTACATAGAATAAAACCTTGGTAATTCAAATTAATTGAGGAAAGGGAAGTCCCATCTAAATGTATACAAAGAAACATCTGTAAGAGCAAATTCAAATGCAGCTGAAACTTCCAAAAGCACTGCCAAGTGGGACTCCTACCTGCTCTACTTAACAGATAAGACACACGAGTACCTCTAGCAACCGCTACTTAAAAAATATTTCCCAAGTACTTCAGAAGAGTTTTATTATATTCTACTCCCTCTCCCGGTTCCCCAATCCCAGCCTCATTTTGCTAAGTTATTTTTCAAACTCTTCACAGATGATGAAGAGATTATTGGGGTGAAAAATCAGATTTACCGCATTCTCTTCAGTACCTAGACCAAACTAGGTAAAGAATGATTTAGTTTGTTTTCTGTGCTGGACCCTAAGTAACAGTATCAACTCATATTCCTAAGCCTATCCTGCTACATGAGAAAGCAAAGTGATATCAAATACTACACTGGAGAATCAGGACACCTGGGTTATTCTGATTCTACCAAGAACTATGTTGGTGTCCCTATGCACAAATCCTTCTCCAGCTTCATACTATATGCTGTTTGGTGAGAGCCCTAGATTTTTTTTTTTCACATGCCCACTCCAATTAATTCAGTACAGTATTGAGAAAGATTCACTGCACCAGTTCCGTGATAATGAGAGAGGGTTGCCAAGGCTATGAAATTGAAGGAGGAGAGCCATGTCACATATTTGCCACCCACTGGTTAGAAAAAGCACCATGGACCCTCCCACTTGGGCGTTCTCCTCAATCAAGAACTGTGGTGGCAAAAAAGAGGCATATTTGGTGCTGGGTTAGAAGGATCCAGAAAGTCTCCGGTCTCTGCCTCTAATTCATTCAACATTGCCGACAATATTAGTATCTGATAACTCAATAGTGACTAATTTTAAAAACTGTTCAGCAGGGGTGCATGGCTGGCTCAGTCGGTTGAGCAACGGACTCTTGGTTTTGGCTCAGGTCATGATCCCAGGGTTGTGGGATCAAGCCCCATGTCGGGCTCCATGCTTAATGTAGAGTCTGCTTGAGATTCTCTCTCCCTCTCTCTCTCGGCCCCTCCTCCACTCCCACATGCGTGCATGTGGGCATGCACACACCCACTCTCTCACTCCCTCTCTCAAAATAAATACAAAACCACTTAAAAAAATAAAGTATATTTCCGTCTCACTTAAACCAGAACTCTGAGTATTATTTGGCCATCATCCATCTATCTATCTATCTATCTATCTATCTATCTATCTATCTATCTATCTTAAAAGCCTAACTGCTGGATAAGTGAGTAAAAATACTATTTTTTAATACCTTCTGTACAAACATCACTCATATCCTAAGAGAATGCTGTCAACACAAATGATGAGGTCATACTCTCTTCCATGACAGCTATCTTTTGTAAAGTTTTTAAAAAAGGTTTTTACACGATCAGTCACACTTCAAAATATACCTCTGAAGATGCAGATCTCTAACTTGATATATGTAGATTATATTCCAATTTTTAAAAACATTTCATAAGAGGGGCGCCTGGGTGGTTCAGTCTGTTAAGCGTCCTGACTTCAGCTCAGGTCATGATGTCGCGGTTTGTGAGTTTGAGCCCCACATCGGGCTCTGTGCTGACGGCTCAGAGCCTGGGGTCTGCTTCGATTCTGTGTTTCCCTCTCTCTCTGCCTCTTCTCTGCTCGAGCTCTGTCCCTCTCTCTCAAAAATAAACATTAGAAAAAATTTTTTTTAATATTTCATAAGAAATTCTCACGCCAGACACACTGCCTAAACTCTACACGATATGAGCAAAGAGGATCTCAGTGGCAATCCAATATCTGGAGTTTAATTCAAGTTCTCTTCTATCCACCAGCTGTGTGACTTAGGTTTCTCAGAGCTTACGTACACCTGCAACATCATGTGGCTGGACTAGCTGATCTCGAATTCCCTTCTAATTCTGATTCCGGGATCCCAATACAGCAGTTTCAGCAATGTGGGATAAATCCTACATAAAGGTCTAGTTAGAAGGAATTTTCCCTGGATAGTACTTGCTTAGCTACATCTCTTTAACGAAAAATTACAATAGCCGTACAGCACTCACTCAGGTCACACCTTGAATGATAAGCATTTTTAGGCTGCCAGCTTTTTCTAGAACAAGATGAGGCAAGCACTTCTCTGGTACTAAGCTTCTCATTACTTTGAAACTGAATGGTTGTTTGATGAATGGTAAAAACTTCGAGATCTGAAGGCAAAGTGGTATATACTAGACTATCATTTCTTGCTGTATGTAGTGAGCGATGTCCTGAACATCCCTGAATAAGGTCTGCCTAGAACTTCAAATTCTCCTTCAGCTTTTTCACAAGGTATAAGAAGGTCACAAATACAGAATCACTTAATTCTCATAGCCCCTGGCAAATACCAAAGACTCCAAATCATATTTTTTACATCGGCATGAGCTTTTCTACCACGAGGGTTTGATTACCCCTCTAGCATGTTACAACCTACACTAATTTCAAAAATGCAATCAATCTCAGCATTTAAAATTTGCAATGGATTTTTAAGTTTGTTTTTAAAACAGCAGCACTTTCAAGATTATCTAATCCATCTCTTATTTTTGAGAGGTCACACCAGTGATTAATGGGAAGGGTAAGGTCTCTGGTCTCTCCAATCACTTCATATTTCTGAACATATTTTCTACCTAAGTTTATAAAGGAAATTTGAGCAACTGGGTGGCTCAGTTGGTTAAGCATCTGACTTTGGCTCAGGTCATGATCTCAAGGTCTGCGAGTTCGAGCCCCACATTGGGTGAGCACGAGCCCCTCTGGTGAGCAGAGCCCCACTTTTCTCTCTCTCCCCCCACTCTGTCCCTCGTGGGATTCTCTCTCTCTCTCTTTCTCTCTCTCCCCCTGCCCAAGCTCACTTGCACCATCTCTCAATAATACATATATATATATATATATATATACACACACACACACACACACAATATATATATAGATAGAATATACATATACATATATATATGAAACAACGGAGTTAGAAGCTCTTTACCACACCCACACACATATACACCAACTCTCGTTTATCAAATTCCAATGGTTAATTATCCTCCCGCCTTCTCCTCCCATCCCTGACCTCCATCAGCTTCTATCTGCAAAGTCCCAAACCAGTCAACTACTGAGGCTCTCAGAGAAAACAAGTATTACCTACATTAATAACAGGAAATCTCCAAACGACACACACAAGGAAAAGATGACCACGCCTAAGAATGGTAGTTTACAATACAGGCATAATAAATTATAGGTCTTAACTAGAAGCACATTACCTTAAAAAAAAAAAAAAAAAAAAAAAAAAAAAAAAAAAAAGGTGGAGGGGGAGTCAATACAGAGAGATTTGTTTTCTAAACAAACAGGAAGACTCAAAAGTATCCTCTACATTCCATCTGGATTCTACAGTTTTAACCAAGTCACTGCAAAATATCCCTGGGAGTAGCCTGGAGGAAAAGTAATTGCAAACCCAAGGAAAAGTGAAGGAAACAGATACACCTGTAAGGAAGCGGGAACGAACTACATGTATCTATTTTTTCCTAAATCCATCCAGGTGGGAACTTCCAAAGTATATAAAATGGAACAAATAAGCTGCTTTGTACTAATATATCTTATGTGAAAACAAAATTCTACCATAACCAAACCTGAAAACTCTAGATTGAATAGCTCGAGGTTCTTTAATACTAGACTTCACAGAACTAATATACACTGAGAATCGCTCCAGGGTCACACTTTTTTGAACACAAACTTGTCTCAAGAGCTAGGGTTCATCAGATAATATTCTTTGGGTAATACTGCTGTAGCTATCTAATTATTTTCAACTCTCCTAATGAAATGATGTGATATCTCTATCTTTTTTCACCTAAGAACTTAGCCCAAATTTTTGGTAAAGAGTCAAAGAAAATTGGATCCACTGGTTAACTCCATAATCAAACAAGCCATTCACAAGTCTAAAGGACTGACTGCACAATCTTCTTCTTCCACGTAATATCAAAATATAAGTCGCATTTCCACATTAAACATGGTTTGAAATTGTCTAGTTATTCGAATTTCCCCTAGGAATAGTATGCCATTTGTTCTTTCTACCAAAGAGATCCAAGGCTCAATTTTCCTAGTCCCCAATGCAAAAAGAAACCTACAACATTCACTTCCCCTGGAAGAAGTATCACTTTTCCCAAACAGTAAACTTTTTTCTCAGCCTTTTGCATTCCAGGCCACCACTACAAATAGAAAATAGTCTCTCTAGTAAACAGGAAATGTACAAATGGAGAATGTACACCTTTCGGGCCCTTCTAACGCTGTACCTGAGCACAAAACAACGTGGCCATGCACTTTCAACATCTGAACCAATTACGCATTAACAAACAGTTCAACAAAGGAAGCATTTTTTCCCCAGACCCACATTCCATGCGGCCACTTCACAGTCAAAGCACTGAAGTTCGTTCCTCTAAGTCAGAGCAGCTATCTCTTCCCCCTTGCATACCATCAGCAATCACAGCTACAATCATAAAAAGGCTAGACCTAAAAGAGAGATGTTAGACAAACATTACATCAAGGGGCTACGATGTTCGAATGACTACAAAAGCCAAGGACATAACGTCAATGACTAAAGTGGTCCAGTTTGCCTTTTTCCCTCTTTTGTAAAACATGGCTAGAGAGAAATACGTCTTCACATTTAAAAATTGAAAAGCTGAGGCGCCTGGGTGGCTCAGGAGGTAGAGCGTCTGACTTCGGCTCAGGTCATGATCTCACGGTTCATGAGCTGGAGCCGAGCATTGGGCTCTGTGCTGACAACACGGAGCCCACTTCAGATCCTCTGTCCCCCTCTCTCTCTGCCCCTCCCCACTCATTCTCTCTCTCTCTCTCTCAAAATAAACTTAAAAAAATATTTTAAAAAATTGAAAAGCTAAAAGTATGCACATAATAGTAAAAACCAACAGACAGCTTCATTATCTATGGGTGTGGTAGGGTCCCCTCCCTAAGGAAAAAACAGAACAAAACCTTAAGGCTATATGCATTCGTACGTGACAACATCCCTCAGGACCTTGTGACAGGAGACTACTTAATCAGACTGCATGTCCGTGTGTTACTATGTATGGGAGACAAAGAAGTAGAAAATATATAAAAAACTACACCGCATGGCGTTGGGGGCTCAGTTCTTTGGTGAGAAACCCAACTGAGCCCTGCCGGCACAAATCAAGTTGCTTCCTGGAAAGATAAGGCTCGGTGTCATGCCTCTCTGTGCAAGAATCCTGCTACATGGGGACGGCTACAAGCTGGAGAGTAAATGCCCCTTTAAAGAGGGAGCTCAGCTCAGGCCTCACTACCATGCAGGAACGCAGGCCCACACTGCCAAATTTCCAAGAACGATCAGAAATTTCATTTTAGGTGAAATCCCTTAATTTTTAAGTGTCGCTTCCAAATTCAAGAACAAACAACACTGTGTAAGGTCAAAAAACAAAATCTGCAGGCCATATCCTTCAGCCCAGTTTACAAATTCGATCCCATCAAACCAGATGGAGCAACCAAAACTACCCAGAGAGGTCCCATCACTTGTCCAAAGCTGAAAACATGATCTAAGAAATGAGTCTCATCAATTTATAGCACCATCTAACTACCACACGTTGTTTCATTTAATCACCAAATTTACTGAGCACCTACTGTGAGTGAGATGCTGTTGCAGACATTGGAAATTCACCAATGCACAGGTAGAGGGGAAAAAAACAAAAAACCTGTCCTCCTGGAGTTTACATTCTACTAAAAGGAAACAAACAATGAACATAATAAGTTAGTTATGTAGTGTGTAAGAAAGTGATAATTACACACACACACACACACACACACACACACACACACACACAGCAGGGCAAGTAGAATCAAGAGTACTACATATTAGGGCACTTGGGTGGCTCAGTTGGTTAATGATCAGACTTCAGCTCAGGTCATTATCTTGCAGCCTGTGAGTTCGAGCCCTGCATCAGGCTCTGTGCTGATAGTCTGTGTCCCCCTCTCTCTCTGCACCTCCTCTGCTCGCACTTTGTCTATCTTTTCTGTCTCTCTCAAAACTAAATAAACATTTAAAAAATGTAAAGCGTATTAATTTCATGTCCTACAAAGATTTTGTTGGGGCCAAAATGTTTTCTAAGCCGTTACAAAGTCTAACATGGCTAACATGTAACTAGACAAATAATTTTTGTACGCTTCAATTCCCTATCCCTAAAATAAAGATCCTAGCCTAGCCTACCTAACGCCCACTATTGTTAAGACGATCTTTAGCTACTATCTGAGAAAAGTGAACATGTTCTATTTTAGTGAAAGAGTCATAACACTGCCTATTAAATCTTTCCAGGTATTCAGAATACCTCTTAAATGTCCCAAGAGCTTATTAGATTCTATCCTTCAGATGCAACAAACAGCCACTAAAACCGTTAACATTTCCTTTCCCTTCTAAGATCTGACCACATTCTGAAGTACCATAGTAAGATGTCAATTTACAGAAGAAATAGAATGAAGCTGTTCATATTTTCCTCCCATTTTCATTCTCCTGATTATCCAGCACTGACCATTTTCTCTTACCATGATTTTGCTTGCCAACAGCTATGTAATGTCTTTTACTCTCTGTGAAGTTGCTAGTATGCATTACGTGTGATCGTCTCTTTCCTGCAACCCAGAAACGGACAGAAATGACAGGGCAATATTGTTGTGAGATACACTCCATCAGTCTCTGGTGCTCATACAAGTCCTGCCAGGTAAGTAAAAATGCAAGGCCCTGCTTGTGCCGTACCCAGGCTGTTTCTCAGAGTTCTGTTTGCAGTGAACAACTTTGACAGATGGGATGAGGTCTCTCCTCTGGATAAAGACCAAGTTCACCTACTGCACGCTACAACAGCAGTGGTTTGCCCCAAGTCTAGTGTTCCACGTGTGTGCAGCTCCATCTGGACGCTTCGGATCACCCCTGAGGGTCTGGGGAGCCAGGAGGAACTGACACAAGCATGCTGATGTCTGGGCTGTTTGGTACGCCCCTGTCTGTGGCACGGAAGTCCCTCGTCTTCTGCCAGCATAGGACAAACGGCAACAGAAGAACTATTAGCTTAAGGTAAATCAAATGCCAGACTGAACAATGCCAAATCAAGTTAAAGAAGCCCACACTTACTTACTCAAAGAGGTCATTCTTAGTAAGCTTATAGACAACACTTACAAACCATCTTATCCTAAATGCATGCCTGATTCATATTGTACTTTAGAACTAACGTCCACAAACATATACGCATATTACTAATAGAGTGCCTCCCACATTAGGTTTCAGAAATAGTTAATAAATTCCAATCGAATCCAGCTATCATTAATCCTTACCTCGTCTAAATTAAGTAACTAGAGAGCTGTGTCTGAATCTGTACCTGGCATTACAATCAAGTCTCCCACCCTATCAGCACAGACTGCTTCAGAAGACAGGGGAGCAAGTTCTAGGCAGAGTTCTAAATATCCAGGGGCGCCTGGGTGGCTCAGTCAGTTAAGCATCTGACTTCAGCTCAGGTCATGATCTCACAGTTCATGGGTTCGAGCCCCACATCGGGGTGTCTGCTGTCAGTGCAGAGGCTACTTTGGATCCTCTGTCTCCTCCTCTCTCTCTCTCTGCCCCTCTCCTGCTCATGAGCAATCTCTCTCTCTCTCTCTCTCTCTCTCTCTCTCTCTCTCTCTCTCAAAAATAAACAAACATTAAAAATCCAGATTAAGTCCAACTTCTCAGGGCCTCAATCTGTTTACCCATGAAGTAGGAGGGCTGGGCCAGAGGGACACATCTCTTTTTCCAGTTTTGATGATTTCCAGAATCTGATGATTCTACATTCAGCCTATACATGAGTGGAACATTCTTTACTGCTTTGTTCAGTGCTGGAGTGGTTTTATGAAGTGTGGTCCTGCAGAAAAGCTGGAGAATGAACTAGATGTCCTCTCAAGATACCTCCTGGCCCTATAATCCCATGATGTGCTTATAATGGAATTTGGCTATCCTTATAATTAGAAATGTAACTTGCTGGTCACACATCTGGATCAGATAAATCTGCACAAATAGCATTTCACCAGAAGCAGAAATGCCAAGCAAATGACAGCTGTGCTGTTACATCAGCCTTGCAAATAACAAGGAATACTATTTATCCATAGAAAGTAAGTGACCACAGCAGACAGTAAGTAATAAAGCTGACTTTGGGCATGGGGGAGATGTTTATAAAAAAAAAAAAAAATCTATATTGGTCAGACTTCCTTATTGGTTCACAAGGCTGGTACAGAAAAGAATTCCCATACATACCTCAAATGCCAAAACACTATTTCCTTATTTCCTGCCATCCTAGTTAATGATGAGTTTCTTGCCATTGAACTTTTGTAAATGTAAAGCCTCCTCTGACTTGAATGTCAACGTATCACATGGAACCAGGAACCTAATCCACAATTAAGTATTATCAAAGTGTCAAATGTACTCTGGGAATACTCACAACCATAGAAAATAAATGCATTTCAAGTTAACAATTAATTTCACTCAACCAACGTGCTGGATAATGTGAAACAAGAGGAAATTATTTTCCTAAGAAGAAATAAAAGCTCTTCCTAGCCAATTAGGTAAGCATTAACTACCTTACACTTTGAAGCACATTTCTTAAACCCAAAAACTTAATGTGTTAACCTAACTGCTCTGAGGAATAACTGACAAAATGCAAGACTAACGGCAGATGGGAATTGCTAACCTTACCCCCAGCCGTTCAATCTTGTAAGTTACAACACTGCTGAAAATTTTACTTTCCACGTTCAGAAATACATTCAGACTTTGGGTGATCATGATGTGCCAATGCAGTGTCCATCAATTATAACAAATGCACCACTCTGATGGGGGAATAGGGATAATGGGAAGGCTATGTATGCGTGGAGGGAAAGGGGTATATATATGAGAAGTCTCTATACCTTCCTCTCAATTTAGCTGTGTATCTAAAACTGCTCTTAAAACAAACAAACAAAGAAAACCTTCCAAAAAATGGACTCAGTGTATTATAGATTTAAGAAGAAAGTAACTTTTATATCAAGTCAATGCCCTGCTTTGAAATGTATGTATGAAATAAGATCCTAAGATTTTAACCTATAAAATGTAAGGCTCAAAATCATCACTTGACATACAAAACACAAATACAGAGAAGCACAATATCAGCATAAAACTCAAAATTCTAGACTTGGGTCCAATTTTGTGCCATGTACAGAAAAAACAAAGAGAACAAAGATCAGAGAGACAATGAAACAAAAGATACACCACAGAAACCAGGGTTAGATTTCAGATCAATGGAGAAAACAGAGATGATTGGAGAAGTAAAGTCAGTCAGAAGCAAATTTCTGTGGCCATTAAATGGAAGAATCCAGAAGGTAATCCGATTCTTCCCATTTTGCAATACTAACGAACAACCACTAGTAACAACCAGTGTCTTTGAATCAGTCCTGAAAGGAGTACAGGGATAGAAAACGACGCAACAGATGAATCTCTGGAAAAAGAATAAATCACAACTTCCAACCTTTATATATCAGTTTTTACATATATATCAATTTTTAAACTCAAACCTTAGACTAACATGACATCCTGATGGTCAATCAATTTTCAAAAAAGTGTTAATTAACTATTTCCAAATACTGGGGAAACAGTTTAAGTAGCTGAGGTTCTAAACTGATTCTAATTCCTAAGAAAGTTACTGTAAGGAAAATGAGTTAGCACTTCAAAAAACCTAACCACCAGATTCAGAGACTCAAATAGACACACACATTTTACGCGTAATCATGGGATGTCCTTAATAAACACAATCAGCAGGAGATTCCTAGTCTAGACTTTCTTTGGGGCCCTCAAAGCTTTCTACTAAGAACATATCAAATCTGAGCCCGTGATGGTTTATCAGCAAACCACCTTTAAATTACAGGTGAGAGCAGAGCCTTCTGGCTTTATGCCAAGACGAAACATCACATGGGCAGTTCCCATCCCTTCAAGCTATTGCTAAAAATTCTAAGATTCAAAAGGATGTCTTCAACCTAAAAAGGGCAAGAAGTCTCAGGAGAAGGTCACAGCTGAACCACACTCAACTTCAACAGTCAATCCATGAGAAAACCAAGCATATTCCAAAGCCTCAGGTACAAGGCAATTACTGAAACTGGGTAATGCCGCCCCCCACCCCACCCTTTCCAATAATTCTTTCAGGTAACTGAAGGTCATTATCAACTAGCCTTCGGAGTGAAGTACAAACTTTTGATAAGATAAACCTTATTTTTCTGTTGAGGTTCTTCCATAGTTGTTTTCTTCATTCAGGTTTTAAACAACCTCCTCATTCGTGTTTAAAAAAATAATAACTGGCGCTATTTGTCAGTCTTTTCTCTTTCTCCACCCTCTATTATTCTAAATCCATTCTTTTGTTTTAGAACGCTGTTTGTGACTTCAGATTTTAAACCAAGCATTCGAGATTCTGCGCAGCCACACAGACAGGATTTCAGTTACCAAGGCTGCCAAATCAACAGCCAGTCCAGCAGTGCAAAAATCCAGTCCCTACCTTTTTTTTTTTTTTTTTTTTTTTTTTTTAAAGAAATAGATTTTCTGCCTCCATGCTTTTCATTTCCAGGAACAATACTTCTCTCACGAAAAGCCAAGGCACCGATCAGAACTCGGCCTTCCCTCACCCAACACCTCACGTTAAAAAAACACTCCCAGGTCCTATCTTTCCTTACTAGGAACTCCTCATCTTAAAGGATATTGACAATTTGCCAAATTGTGGCTATTGAGGCATTATTTGCCCTCTCAACACATTTCCCTGTGTACAGAATTGTGAGGACTGAAGGAAGACCTGAACAGTGGCGACACAGGGGTAATCCTAATACCTGTGCTTCAAATACCTGCCTGCAAAATTTCTTTCCAACTATCTACAGACCTTCATGTCAATATCCACCCAACTCGCCTGCCAGTTTGTTCTTCCTGATCTCTCCTCCTATTAAGCTAGCAGGTACACTTGGAACTGTAGATCCAAACACAAAATCCCACCAAGGGCAAAGGCACAAGGACCTTCTAGATTCCTGCAACTGATACAGATTTATTCTTTTATTCTAATCAGCACATAATAGAAGATACTGAGACCTCATCTCAGATTCTGTGTAGCTTAACAGCATAACATTTATAGTACTTAGTAGAAGAAATCATGAATTCATATTTTTCATGTCTCCCTAATCCTGGGGATACGCAGATTTATACAAATGTCCATCCCTGTCCTGTCTCTGTGACACACTATTTCTGTAGGGTGTGGGTTCCATTATCTCAAAGGTTGCTTAAATACCTATGTAGGAGTTTAGCAACAACAACAACAACAACAACAACAACAAAAGTGTGTCCTTTATCTCCTGTATCAAAGGGTCAACAGACAGTCAAGTAAACACATTCCCATAGCAATCATATGACACTCATCACCAGAAGAACTTCCTGTAAAAGGCGGCCATGGCCAGGAATCTCCAAAACTAGCGTCTGAATTTCCTCCCGCAGTTTAGGGAATGCCCCTCAAATCAATGAGAACAAGAAAGATGCCTGGGTGGCAGCAGACAGAAAGCTATTATTAGAGTCAAAAGCATTTTGTGCAGATTGCCCTCATCCAAAGGCGCCGTGTTTTCATCTGCCACAATCTAAATGTCTCAGTATGCTTAAATATTTACTTCAATCAACCTACTGCTCGCAGAGAAGCTACGATGAAAAGGGAGATTCCTTTGTAATCTGAAATTTACCATTTCCACACTAAAAATGAGTACTTTCTTACAGACATTGTCATATTGGTTAAATGGCATCTCTCACCTTCTTCTGACAAAGAGATCTGCATTCAGTTGGACGTGGACACCTGTGCTCACCCTCCCAAATCCCAGGATTCCATTAACATGACATTATTAGAAGATAGCTATTTTCACAGGTTTTAAATGGAGAGGAGGGGTCTTTTAAGGATTAGTACAAAGTGTCATTTCACTTTAAAGAATGTCAAGTGGAAGTTCACAGAAAAAGTTAAAAATAAGAAATCCAATTTGGATTTGCCCGAAATCATACAACTAGGCAGATTCTCCTTCTCTGTGTATTTTATTTGGGTTACTACTTTTGGCTTTGAGGCATCATTTTCTCTGAAAACAAAAATGATTTTTTTCCTAAGGTGATTTTAATACTAGTTCCTTAAGTACTTTTTCAGTTCGCCTTTATGAACTTAAAGTATTAGGAAACTCAAAAGTATTTGTTTTAGGGGCTCCTGGGTGGCTCAGTCGGTTAAGCATCCAACTTCAGCTCAGGTCATGATCTCACTGTCTGTGAGAGTTCAAGCCCTGCTTTGGGCACTGTGCTGTCAGCTCAGACCCTGGAGCCTGCTTCAGATTCTGTGTCTCCCTCTCTCTGCCCCTCCCCCACTCTCTCTCTCTCTCTCTCTCTCTCTCTCTCTCTCAACCTCTCTCTCAAAGATAAATAAACATTAAAAAAATAAAATAAAAATTTAAAGTATTCCAGTTTTCTTCTTTGGAAAAAAAAGTCAAACATTTTTTATAGTGGGAGCCTTTCTACAAGAGATCAGAGAGAAGAATCCATTAATTTTCTCTCAGACAACCACACTGGAGGCCAAAATCTTTAACCAGGGAAGGGAGAGAGCATTCATCAGTTAAGTGTAGTAATGTTCTAGGGCTTTGTTTATAAGTCCATCATAAATTGCCACCTTTCTTGGACTAGAAAGCTTTAACTGATATATATGTAGTTCAGAATAAAGTAAAGGAAGAGGCAGGCCTATGTGAAAATGCCACCTCACAGAGATTTTCCTGCCCCTAGACCAATGCAATCCCAATCTGACTGAATAATGTCACATTTAAGGCTTGGTTTCCTTGCTCTTTGACTCTACACATTTTCTCATGTTACAAATATATTTACATTGCTCATTAATAAAATTCCTAAGTTGTTAATTTTTTAAATAGGAGAAATTCTATTTTTAAAAGAATAAATAAATTTCCAACTACACCTATGCACAGATTTTTAAGTGCTTCCAATCCCTTAAATTATATTCAATTCAGAACAGACATGATTTTTTTTTACCAATCCAGTCCCATTTACTTCAAATGCCAGGTCTCCAGCTACCTCTCTTGAATAATCCTACTTACCTATGATTATATTCAAGTTGTACTTATGTGGCTTTCGTGTACATAGATTTTCTTTTCTTTTTTTTTAAATTTTTAAAGTTTATTTATTTATTTTGGAGAGAGAAAGGCGGGGGGGAGGGGGACACAAGAGAGGGAAGGACAGAGAGAAAGAGGGAGACACAGGACCTAAACAGGCTCCAGGTTCCAAGCTGTCAGCACAGAGCCCGACGTGGGGCTCGAACCCAGGATCTGTGAGATCATGACCTGAGCCGAAGTCGGACGCTTAATCGAGTAAGCTACCCAGGTGCCCCCCCCTTTTTTTTAATTTTTTTAAGTTTATTTACTTATTTTGGGGGGGGCACACAAGCGAAGGAGGGACAAAGAGAAAGAGGGAGTGTAGATTTTATTTTCTAATGTGAATGCAAACTTTGAAGAACCACATTCCTATTTATTTTGTTTACTTAAACCTCTTCCCCCCAATATACTACTTTATATAAGACAGACATTTTTTATTTATGTATGTATTTATTTATCTAATATAATTTACTGTCAAACTGGCTTCCATACAAACCCAGTGCTCGTCCCAACAAGTGCCCTCAATGCCCATCACCCACTTTCTCCTCTCCACCACCCCCCATCAACCCTCAGTTACAACAGACATTTTTTAAAATTCAATCTCTAAAACTATTAACATTGGTCCAAATTTACCCATGTCAAAGTCACTCTAGAAATAGTTACAATTTTATTTTAAAATTATACTTCGTTGTCTTAAAAAGTTAAAGACCCCTCTTGATGCCCTTGTGACCTGAAGAGAATTTACAGGCTTTTATCACATATAATGGAAACTTTCAAACTTCCCTTAACCACTCTGAAACTCAAGAAAAATAACTTAGTATTTTTGTACTGTGATCATTTTTTTTTTTTTTAACTAATTTCCACTTCGTTTTTTTAACGAATTAAAATAAAGGAAAACTGTATACATCCACTCTCTTCCTAGGAGCTGCCATTTCATCTTTGCGGAGACGTGCACTCAAGTGGAAAGGCAGGAAGAGCTCACAATTCAGAAGGGAAACACATACAAGCATACAACACAGAGCCATAAAAGACCACGTGCAATTGAGCAATTGAGCACTAAAAGAGAGCTCCATGGGTGAGGGCATGGCTAGGACTCATCATACTCCAAACGGCAGCACAATTCTCTACAATGTACACTCTCTGAAAGCAGTAATTTTTGTTCTGCTCTCTGCTGTATCCCCATGCCTCAAGAACAGTCCAAACAGTGCTCAGTAAGTATGTGCGGAATAAATACTTGTAAAAAAAAAAAAAAAAACAAAAAACAAAAAAAAAACAGAAATTGTGCAACACATAGTAGACATTACTAGGAAAGAAGACAGGAAAAAGACATGGCAGTGGTTAAATTTTATTTTGAGATTGTATTTCTTCCGGTCACCATTACTTCAAGGTGGGCACAAACTTTAAGTATCTAAGGGCAGATGACCATGATGGTAGTCAAAATATCAAAACAGGGGCACGTAGGTAGCTCCGTCAGTTGCGCATCCGACATCGGCTCAGGTCACGGTCTCACAGTTTGTGAGTTCGAGCCCCGCATCGGGCTTGCTGCTGTCAGCACAGAGCCTGCGTAGACCTTCTGTTCCCCTCTTTCTCTTTCCCTCCCCTGCTCCCGGTCATGCTCTCACTCAAAAATGAATTTAAACATAAAAAAAACATTAAAACATTAAAAACATTAAAAACATAAAAAAAAAAACCATAAAAACATTAAAACATAAAAAACATTAAAAACATTAAACATAAAAAAACATTAAAACATAGAAACATAAAAAAACTGTTTTTAAGAAATTCAAAATATCAAAACACACAAGGAAAACCTTTAAAAAGTAGGGACCTTAAGGCCCTTAAAAGAGAAGAACTAAAGGCAAATAAGCTAACTGTAGTTGAATTTGAGTTAACTTTGAAGAAACAAACCTGTTCTAGGTTGCTATGGAGCAGTATTTTCTGAACTAGAGGCCAAGACCCATTCCTGTGTGATATAATCAATTTAGTGGGTCACTGACTTTCTTTTTAAAAAATATATAATAGTACAGAATTGCATCACAAAGAATAAAGGCAAGCACGGACTTAACGAAACTTTTGACTTTTGATTCAGCTATTACATACATAAATATTTTTGTGTATGTGTATTTACTGAGCTACTATACCTCAAAGCGTATCCTGGTCAAAATATGTGAAAAAAATACTGCTACACAAAGCCTCTCAACCATGACTATTTGGGTTCAATGTAAAAATGAAAGATGTCAAAAAAAAAAAAAAATTAACTGATTCATCATTAAAGCTGAAGACATTCTGTCAGGAAACCATGGCACCTGGGCACCTGGGCAGCTCAGTCAGTTGAGCATCCGACTTCGGCTCAGGTCACGATCTCGTGGTTCATGAGTTCGAGCCCCACATCAGGCTCACTGCTATCAGCGAGAAGCCCACTTTGGATCCTCCCCTCTCTACCTCTCCCCCACTTGCTCACGCCAGCGCACATGTGCATGCTGTCTCTCAAAAATCAACAAACATGAAAAAAACAAACAAACAAACAGGGCACCTGGATGGTTCAGTTGGTTAAGCATCTGACTCTTGACGTCAGCTCAGGTCATGATCTCACGGTTGAGGAGTTCAAGCCCTGAGTCAGGCTCTGCGTTCAGCACCGAGCCTGCTTGGGATTCTGTCTCGCTCTCTCTGCCCCTCTTCTGCCCCTCCCCACCTCAAAATAAATAAAATAAACTTAAACAAAACAAAAGAACTGAAAGAAACCTTAGTGACCACCTGGTCCAATTCTTCCATTTCCCTAATCATAAACATAAAGATACCTCACACCAAACTGGTAGTTAGGGGCACAATGGCTGTTGACCATGTGTCAAGATGTCATACAGGTGGCCTTGACATCAGTTGAAATAAAGAATTAGATGCCCTCCCTGATACCTCAAATCAAAATTCTTTAATGTAAAGCTACAACCAAGTATTCCTGTGCTTATCTTTTGACGATCAGATCTACACATTTTCAGGAAAAAAGATAACAGGGACTTCATTTACATATATGTCATTACTCATAGGACTCGGGACTTCAAACATGATAAAAACCATTAAGGAAAAAAAGCTTCTTCTTTTGAAGTCTGAGAAGACACAAAGACAAGGAAAAACATTTTTTGACCAAAAAAATGCATTAGATAACCCTTAAATAGAAGAAATTCCACCTTGAGGTAAGTTACAAAACTTAAAATGTCTGAAATGGAAATGCCCTTTGCCACGTTTGGGAGAAATCAACTTCCAGTCTTTGAGTATCTGCAGCAAAGTAAAAAGGAAAGATTTGTGAGACCTGCTCATCCAATTTCTAACCAGTCCAGACCCACCTACATTTTCACCACCCTCCATTTCCATTCACAAGAGCACAAAATGACTCCTTAGAGCAAATCCCTCAGGAAACAACTACTAACTTCCATGAAAAACCAGCAACAAACATTTAAAATTACATTAATTCATGTTTTTAAGTCACTGTCCAAGTTCGGGAGGCCCGTCTGGTCCTGTATTTTTTTACCGGCCCTGGGCACAAGATGACATGATTTGGGGCAGCCTTTCTTTGTTTCTTCCTCTTCGTTTACTTAGTAAGAAGAAACCCACAGATTCTCTAAATTTAGAGAGTAGAGAAGTATGGAATCTTCAATTTTTCTTACGTTTCATGAAAATCAAGAAGTTCAAGTATAAGTATGCCCCAATTTATCGCACTTCACTTTATCGTACTTTGCAGCTATTGCGTGGGGTTGTTTTTGGTTTGGGTTCTTTTCTTCCCCCCTCAAAGTGAAGGTTTGTGACAACCAAGCAGCAGGCAAGTATACCAGCACCATTTATCCAACAGCATCTGCTCACTCCGTGTCCCTGGGTCACATTCTGTAACCGTGGCAGGGTTTCAAACTTTTTCAGTATTATTATATTTGTTACGGTCATCTGGGATCAGTGATCTCTGGTATGATTATTGTTATTGTCTGGAGCACCACAGCCACACCCACACAAGATGGTGAACTTAACCATAAATGTTGTGTGTGTTCTGACCGCTCTGCCAACCAGCCACTCCCCCATCTCTCTCCCTCTGCTCAGACCTCCCTATTCCCTGAGACACAACGACATTGAAATCAGGCCAGTTAACAGCCCTACAATGGCCTCTAAGTGTTCAAGTAAGAGGAAGAGTCACAAGTCTCTCACTTGAAATGAAAAGCTAGAAATGATTAAGCCTAGCGAGAGAGGCATGTTGAAAGCCAGGCGGAGCAGAAAGTTAGGCCTCTCGCACCAGTCAGCCAAGTTACGAATGCAAAGGAAAAGTTCTTGAAGGAAGTGAAAAGTGCTATTCAAAAGTGAACACACAAATGATAAGAAAGCCTTACTGCTGATATGGAGAAACTTTTTTAGCGGTCTGGATAAAAGATCAAATCAGCGACCACATTTCCTTAAGCCAAAAGCCTCATCAAGGGGAAGGCCCTGACTCTTTTCAATTCTATGAAAGCTGAGAGAGGTGAGGAAGTTCCAAAAGAAAAGCGTGAAGCTGGCAGAGGTTGGTTCATGAGGTTGAAGGAAAAAAGCCGTCTCTATAACATAAACGTACGAGGTGAAGCAGCAAGTACACGTAGAAGCTGCAAGTTATCCCAAAGATCTAGCTAACATAATTAAGGTGGCTACACTAAACCACAGGCTTCGGTGTAGACAAAATAGCCTTATATTGGAAGAAGATGCCGTCTAGGGCTTTCATACCTAGAGAGGAGAGGCCAATGCCTGGCTTCAAAGCTTCAAAGGGCAGGCTGACTCTCTTGTTAGGGGCTAATGCAGCTGGTAACTTTAAATTGAAGTCAATTGTCATTGACCATTCTGGAAATCCCAGGACCCTTAAGAATTATGCTACATCAACTCTTACCGTGCTCTATAAAAAGCCTGGATGATAAAACATCTATTTACAATATGGTTTACTGACTATTTAATCCCACTGTTGAGACTTACTGTGCAGAAAAAAAGATTCCTTTCAAAATATGACAATGCACCCGGTCACCCAAGAGCTCTGAAGGAGATGTACAATGACATTAATATTGTTTTTCATGTCTGCTAAAACAACAGCCCTTCTGCAGCCCATGGATCAGCAGTAATTTTGACTTTCGAGTCTTATTTTTTTTAATTTATTTTCGAGAGACAGAGTGTGAGCAACAGAGGGGCAGAGAGAAAGGAGGAGAGAATCCCAAGTAGGCTCCGTGCTGTCAGCACAGAGCCTGATGCAGGGCTTGGTCTCACAAACCTTGAGATCATGACCTGAGCCAAAATCAAGAGTTGGACACTTAACCGACGGAGCCACGCAGGCTCCCCTTTCAAGTCTTATTACTTACGAACTACATTCCATAGCCTATAGGTGTCATAGACAGTGCTTTTCCTCACTGAGCTGGGCAAAGTAAACTGACAACCTTCTGGAAAACATTCACCATCCTAGATGCCATTAAGAACATTTGTGATTCACGGGAAGAGATCAAAATAACAACATGAGCAGTTTTGGAAGAAGTTGATTCCAACCCTCGTGGGTGACCTTGAGGGGTTCAAGACTCCACATCCAAAGCTGTGGTAGAAACAGCAAGAAAATGAAAATTAGAAATGGAGCCTGAAGAAAAGACTGAACTGCAGCAAGCTCATGATAACACTTGAATGGCTGAGGGGTGGTTTCTTATGCAAAGAAAGTGGTCTCTTAAAATGGAATCTACTCCTGTTGAAGATGCCCTGCAGATTACTGAAATAACAAAAACTTCAAAATATTACATAAACTTAGTTGATAAAGCAGTGTTTGCGTTAGACAGGATTGACTCCAATTTTGAAAGAGGGTCTACTATAGGTAAGATGGATCCCATCAAACTGCATCCCATCAAAAGCATCCCATGCTACACAGAAATCATTTATGAAAGGAAGAGCCAATCCACGAGGCAAAGTTCATTGTTGTCCTATTTTAAGAAATCCTCACAGCCACCCCAAACTTAGCAACCACCACCCTGATCAGCTGGTTAGCAGCCATCAACACTGACGCAAGACCCTCCTCCACCAGCAAAAAGATTACAATTTGCTGAAAGATCACGATTAGCATTTTTTAGCAATAAAATACTTTTTTTTAATTTTTTTAATGTTTTTATTTATTTTTGAGACAGAGAGAGACAGAGCATGAGCAGGGGAGGGACAGAGAGAGAGAGAGACACAGAATCCAAAGCAGGCTCCAGGCTCTGAGCTGTCAGCACAGAGCCTGATGCGGGGCTCGAACTCACAGACGGTGAGACCATGACCTGAGCTGAAGTCGGACGCTCAACTGACTGAGCCACCCAGGCGCCCCAGCAATAAAGTACTTTTTAATTAAGGTATGGATTTTCTTTCTTTCTTTTTTTTTTTTTTTTTTTTTTTTTTAGTGACATAATGCACATAACAGACCACAGTATAGTGTAAACACAACATTCGTACGCACTGGGAAACCAAAACTTTCATTTGACTCACTTCACCCTGATATTCACTTTATTGTGGTGGTCTGGAACCGAACTCACGGTATCGCCAAGGTAAGCCTGCGGTTATGATTGGCTCATGGTTAAAAACTCTCTAATTCCATACACATACATTGTCACACTTTCACACACACCAGGCAAGAAACTTTTGTTATTGGAAGGAAGTTGGCAGAACAGTGTGAGTAGTGTGACACTGATGACATCAATTTTGCCAGATGTAGGTCTGCAATAAGCTAACTATCGTTTCCAACTGCTAATCAATCATGTGACTGTGGCCACTAATGGACCTGGGGCCTGCCAAGTTTCATGTGCCCGATAGTTACGAAACAGCTTCCTTTGCATGGGTCTCAAGACAGACTTAAACTACTTTTTTTTTTTCCAGGCCTTAAAGCATAATTCATGCTATCAAGTAGCAAACTAAGATACCTGAGACATCCTCCACCATGAAATCATCCTCTTCTAGCAGGAAGGCAAGATGCTACAGTCATAAGCAACTAATCTCCCTAAAACAAGTTACTAACGTGCAAACGCACAAAGTAAAGGGCTGCTCTTCAACAGAACTAGTCTGTCTTTAAATTCGTGACGTTTTCACTCTGGGGTAATGATTCCTGTTTAAGAGGCATGCAAGGCTCAATCGTCCTTCCAAGTCCTTGGTACAGTCTGCTTGTGTGTGTGCAGACGTGACACGTGTGAGCGCACACACATTATGGTTTCTAAGTTACAGAATGCACAGGATTTGGAAACCAAGAACCAGATCTGCACGCTGGCCTAGCATGAGTTTGGAATCGTTGCTCTCTCTAGCACAGCAAAAGGGCCACCTCAGCGGGAGTCACAGCAGACACGGGTATAGCTCAGCACCCACGTGCAGTCAACTGTATATGACCTCTCTCAAGACACAGGCACACGTACCATTAAGTGACTGAAAAAATGGGTCCAACAAACGTTGATCCATTTGTAGGTAACTATCTCAATACAGCATTTGCATGGTCATAACCTGATGAAGTCGTCCTCCAGAGTCATCATTCTGTGACACCAGCCTTGCATGAGATGCAGCACAGCACGGTCCTAAGTTCATGAGGGAAGACCTTGTTTCCAGAAAGAGAACAGTTTGGTTTGGGTTTTTTTTTTAATGTGTTACTTGAGAGACAGCGTGTGAGCAAGCGTGGTAGGGAAAGCAAGAGGGAGAGAGGGAGAGAGAGGGAGGGAGGGAAAAAGAGACAGAGAAAGAGAGAGAATCCCAAGCAGGCTCCACGCTACTAGTGACATAGGGCTCAAAGTCATGGACCAGGAGATCAGGACCCGAGCCAAAATCAAGAGTCAGACACCCAACCAACTGATCCACCCTGGCTCCCCCAGAGAGAATATATATATATATATATATTTTTAATGTTAATTTATTTTTGAGAGAGAGAGACAGACAGACAGAAGAGGAGTAGGGGAGGGGAAGAGACACAGCAAGACACAATCTGAAGCAGGCTTCAGGCTCCAAGCTGTCAGCACAGAGCCCGACGCGGGGCTCGAACCCACGAACCACAAGATCATGACCTGAGTCGAAGTTGGACACGTAACTGAGCCACACAGGCGCCCAGAGAGAACAGTTCTTAAAGGTCACATGGAAAGGAAAGCAGGCCAGGGAAAACACAAAAGAAGAGTGATTTTATTTCCTGGCCAAAATAAGGAGAGTTTGTCTGTGGAGAGGACATAAAGGCAAGTCAGTCAGTAAACTTACCTAAGCTGTGCAGTCACTACCCAGCACAAGGCTGACTTAGTTCTAAAGCTTTGGCTAAAAAGGTAGCTACAGACCACACTCTACAGTGTCCTACATGAGCAAAACTCAACCCAGATGTCTTTAAATAATGCTCACCCCTTCCTTAAATCATCATTAAAAGTGTAAATGGAGAGTTTATTGGCAATGAGGCAGTTAGAATAAACATGCAAAATCATTCTCAAAGCTATCTTTCATTCTACCAATAAACCGTAATTCTCTTTTCAAGAAGTCAAATCACTTTCTTGTGATATGCGGTTTCCCATCCCTAAAGAAGTTTTCACCAAGTGCAGAAGTCAAAGTCCACAGTAACTAAATGATTCGCCCAACTTCAAACAGAAGCTAATACCAGAGCCAGGAATAGGGTATAGTTGCCTACCGTTCCGTACTTTTTGCCTTAAAGTCCCAATCCACTCTCGCATCCAATCCTGACTCTCTCTGTTCTCATTTCGCTACATCTGAGAATCACGAACAGGAACCGAGCAAACAAGATTTGTTGAAAACACCCCACAGCCTTCCGAATTCCCAAATGTTTGTGGAAACTTCTCCATACAAACCTTTCAAAGCAGAGTTCCAGATCCAGTACTTAACATCATAGCTGATATAGCACCTGGCTCTAGGACTCCAAGTCCTTCACTTAAATGCTAATGATAACAGTTCAATCCCATAAACAAAGAAAAGGTCTGTTTTAGAACTGCAGACGTGTTTAATTATGTCTGCTGAGTGGCTAAAGTCCAAAACCTGCCACCATCTGCAAGCTCTGTTGACTTGCCTGCATTTCAGGTCCCCACCGCTGCTGATGGAAACAACCACTCCGGACCTTTTCATCAACATAAAGAAAAGATTAAAATAATTAGGTTTAAGTGCCTCATAAAGGCTTAGATGAAAGCACATTATAGGAGGCAGCAATACCATAGTTTATGTGGTCTCATTTGAAATGGAACCTGGCTTTATTACCAATGAGTGTACTGGCTGCACGTTGCTAGGTGGGAGTTGTGTTCTGTCAACACAAATCTACCGAGCAGGCTGTAGGAGAAAGAAGAAAAACTCAACACTTCCTTCTTAAGAGCTGCTTTTGGCCCACAAAGTCCATTTTACTGTCTTATCATCTTTCCTTGATGTTAAGTTTGACCAAGGAGCTGGACTCTTTACAAGCCAAGAGCTCTCCTCCAAGGCTGACAAGCATAAGGGAATGTCAAAGCAATTTCTGCTCAGCTACAGAGGAATTAACAAGGGGATGCCTCCAGACGTGGTAGGCCAACCATGTCTCATGTTAGTGATCAAACAGGAATTTGTTGTTAGGCATTATGGTTTTAAGCATTCAGTTAACTGATTTGTAAAAGTATTTTTAACTCATAAGAATCACTGCTATTGAATGATACAATCACTGACTACCCTACTGAGGTCAAGATACTGAGTCATAAAATGCCAAGGAGTTGTCATTTCTCCAGGAAAATGCAAACTATAAATTCTCCCCGGTCTCTCAGACTCTAAAACTTCACTGTCCAATACTGGGGCCACTACAGCTACATGTGGCTATTAAAATTAAATAGAATTTAAACTGTCGTTCCTCGTTCACATTAGCCATGTTTAATGTGATTAGTGGTTATCCTACTGGATAACGCAGGCAGGATATCTCCATCATTTCAGAAAATTCTATCGGACAGCAGCGGTCTAAAAGGACATGTTCTCATGGACAAAAACGCAAGGCCTATGAACTAATAGTATTTCACCTTATAAACCAAGTGTGGCACTCTAGCAGAATTGTTAAGGGCTTATACTATGGAGCCCAGCTGCTGAATTCCAACTGACAACTTACGAACTGGGTTGAGACTAGCACCTAGCATCTCGGTGCCTCAGTTTCCTATCTATAAAACAAGGATAGTTACAACATCTATCCCCACAGGACTATGGTAGCAAATAGATGAGTTAGTTAAGCGCTCAGAACAGCAAGTACTAAGCCAATATGTGCTGTTGTTATTATTAAGCCTGACAGTATGCTTCAGAGCCTTAAAAATGCACACCGTTGTTTCTAGTTAATGAGTATTTTGTTCTTTTTAGTATGTGTGACTGCCTGTAACAATCTCCATGCCCTCTCGGGACACTTAAGAGAAAAGATAAGATTAATTAGCCAAAACTTGCTTTTAAGTTTGATTACCTTTCACAAAGTCAGCTCCTCACTTACAAAGAATAAAGATTATTTTATTTTATTATTTATGATAAAAGTAAAATTCTAATGAATCAATTAATTGATTACATATAAACTAGGCTAGTTTCTCTAACTCAGATTAAATTCGTAGCATATAAACATATTTTTAAAATATATATAGGCATATAAATAAAGCCCATAAATCCATTTACTTATTCTATAAAACCCAAGAATTCTCCTTAATAAGCACCTGCAATTAGCAAATACAGTTCTTGAATGGAAACCTACTATTAAAGTTATATCCAACTTACTGGAAATTCCCTACCAGTTGAGCCTAAATGATTGCATGAGCTTAAGGTACACTATTTAGCCTGTTTGAAATAGCTGGGAAATATAAAGGTTGAAAACAAACAAAACGGAAGAACATTAATGGCACTATATAAGAGTTTAAAAATTTATGAAACATCGGGGTACCTGGGTGGCTCAGTCAGTTAAGTGTCCGACTTCTGATTTCAGCTCAGGTCATAATCTCACAGACTGGGAGTCTGAGACCTGCATCAGGCTCTGTGCAGACAACACGGAGCCTGCTTGGGATTCTCTTTCCACCCCTCCCCCACACCTGCGCATGCAGTCACTCAAAATAAATAAGCTTAAAAAAAAAAAAAAAGCTTATGAAATATCTTCATTTTTTCAACAAGAACAATCAAGTCTGAAAAATAAGCTAATTTTAGCACTACCAAGACACGCATTTGTTTGTTACTGTGATTAACTTTTTCCCAGTTTCAGAAAGTTTGTCAGCCAAAAATCTGAAAAGTGCTGATCAGTTAGAAATTGCTTAATCTCAACCACAACTTTATACAGCAAAAATTCCAATGTTTCGTTTGTGAAACTTTTCTAAATAAGAAAATAAACTTTTGAAAGACCTTCTCCGAAAAAATACTGAAATATGTAGAGATTAAATGATAAGAGGTCTGGGATCTGCTTCAAAATATTACAGCGGAAAGTGGGGAAGGGACAGGGGTAGAGTGAAACCAGAGAGACCATGAAGTGATGTTTATTTAGACAATGACAAGGACACAGGGACCCACCACTATTCTCTACTTCTGTGTATGTTTGAATTTTTTCAAAATTGCAACTTTTTTTTTTTTTAATGTTTTATTTTTGAGAGAGAGACAGAGCGCAAGCAGGGGAGGGGCAGAGAGAGAAAGAGACACAGAATCTGAAGCAGGCTCCAGGCTCAGCTGTCAGCACAGAGCCCGATGCGGGGCTCAAACGCCACAAACCGCAAGACCATGACCTGAGCTGAAGTCAGAAGCCCAACCGACTAAGCCACCCAGGTGCCCCTCAAAATTGCACCTTTAAAAAAAAAAAAAAAAAAAAAACCTCACCTAAGTAGAAGGTTCTTTTGCTTAATGTAGAAGGTAAGGGGTAAAAATCATAACAAACGTCCATCGGCAGAATTTATGATTATGCCCCAAGGAGTGTTAATTCTTTCATGTGACTTGGGTTTTGGATTTTGTTCGTCTCTTTCTTCACCAATTCCACAGAAAGAAAACCATAAGGTAGATTAGCTCACATTCTCCAGAAATAGCCAAGGGTCTTATAATTCTTGACTCAAGATGTGCCCCTTTTTTAAGGCTATCAAGAAGCTGCCTTCTGTTGATGGATCTGAGGTTAGTATCTGAACATCTAAAATTACACAATTATGGTAACCTAAGTGATTTCTAACTCCATCGGTCATTTATCAAGTTGCAAAATATTCTACGAACAGTCTCGGAAAATGTTAGCATGGTAAAAGTATTTCACGGTACTTATCATTAAAAGTGCATTAGACACGCACCTACAGATTTTCAGTTAGAGGTTCTTCATTTTTGAGATGATATGAAGCACTGGAAAGAAAAGCGAGTGAGGGGGGTGGAATCTGTTTAAGTAAAAGGCATATTAACTTGTAAACAGCATTAGTGGCCCCTCTAAAAATGGTTTCAGGCTATTCCCTTACTTAGAATGGAGAGGAATAAAGAGCCAATTCAATGAAGAGGACTAACTGGAATTGTTAGCCAGATTCCACCACTGCTTTCCCAGGGGTGAGGAAACAGGAGTAACCTGGCCAGAACATCCAGGCTCTTCGGGCTGAGGCACCAAGGTGCTCTGAGTGGTGAGTGTGGAAGGGGTCTGCACCGCCCAGGAACTGAGGCTGGCCAGCCAGTTAGATTGAAGGACCATGGCAATAACTTCTAAGATTCACCAATTCTTTGAGGAGCTCAACCTTTGCCCAAGAGTGTTAACCCTGTGTTCGCTCACTCTGACCACATAAAAGCCAGCAAACATTTTACAAAACATTTTGCTTAGCTAAGTAGAAGGAATAAATAAATACCAAAGCAATTCTGACTCCAATCCCTTTGAGACAGACGACACATCTAGCCCGAATGAAAGGAGTAGCCGAACAAGGCCATGTCCTGAGGCTTAATTGTGGTTACCCTCTGAAATGGCCCATCAACCTACAGTTACCAGGTCACGGAAGTGGACAATGACGTTTCTCAGCGAAAACACCAGAAGCTGACGCAAGTAACTCTACAAGGAACAATGCAATATGTAACACAGAGAAGATTTATAGAGGAATATGGAGGTTCAGGAGAGGATGTTATTATGCCCTCTCCTCTCCTGTACAACTTACCTATAAAGACCACAACTGCCTGGATTCAAATCCTGACTCCACAACTTGCCAGCCCTCTCAGGGCCACAGTTGCTTCATTTACAAAAAGGAGATGATACAATATCTACCGCATGAAACTGTGAAGATTAGGTGAAATGGGTATAAAGCACTTAAAAAAGTGTCTGGCACATAGCAAGGACTCTGTCTATGTTTTATTATTACCATTATTATTATTATTATTATTATTCTCTTTCCCTACAAAACATTTTTATTCTTGCTATAAATAAGTGCTCCTCAAAAAACATTCTGTCCCACAGGCACTTGGGTGGCTCAGTCGGCTGAGCAACCGACTTTTGATTTTGGCTCAGGTCATGATGTCATGGTTGGTGAGTTCGAGCCCTGCATCAGGCTCCATGCTGACACAGAGCCTAGTTGGGATAATCTCTCCCCCTCTCTCTCTGCCCTTTCTGAACACTCTCTTGTGCATGTATAAGAGATAATAAATAAACAAACAAACAAAACTTAAATAAAATTAAAATTTAAAAAAAAAAAAAAAAACCATTCTGGCCCAAATACCTGCTCCATAGTTTTGAAGGAGAGAACCACACACTAATTCAAGTAAACTGTTTGAGGAAACGGCAGGGTTGAGTACTTAGAGTAGTGGGGCCACGCTCAGGATCCTCAAACACGAATATCTTATCTTCTTGTTTCGTGTTCTTCTTTACTCAGTCGGCACGGCATCGGCTGACACTAGAGATGTAAGAGGTGAACTTATAGTCCCTCCAGAGGAGCCCAGAGTCCAGTGGGAGAAGAAACAGGTAGGTAACAACAACAGGGTAAAAGAACAGAAGCCAGAAGCACCTGGAAAGAGCTGTGGGGGCTATAGCATGGGTTCCACTAGGATGGGCCCGTGTGTTAGGAAATGTAGATTAAAATCTTTAGTACCAAAAAAAAAAAAAAAAAAAAAAACTATGTCATCACCCTATGACTTAAGGGCAGAAGAAGGGCAGAGGAGACACTCCAAGCAATGGAACACAGGTAGATTCCTGAGCGGCAAGCTGACCGGTGCCCATGGGGAGCATGGGTGTGGAGGCCGGGGAAGATGCCCCGAACACTGCCTGCACTCAGGGGCCTTTGGGTAATACCACAACACACAACCTGAAACAGTCATAATCCCACATCCTCTGTGTGGGGGGGGATCTAAAAAAAGGTGTTCTACCATTAATTCTCAGAGGAGGTCTCTTCAAAACAAACACGAGGGGGACACTCCTTCAAACGTACTTAATTAGTCACGAGGGCAAGTAGTACGGAAAATTACTGGGTTCCCAAGGTCTACGAAAGAGCTGGTTCTAGAGTACCACCTCCTGGCCCACAAGTCACTATGAAACTACAACCTCTTATACACTCTGTATAGGCCTCATGTAATTTTCTTAAAGGGCGATGACCTTCCACTCCCCTGATATGGGTACACTGCAGCGAAAACCCAGCAGAGAGTGTTTTTAGATACAAAATTCCTGGGGCGCCTGGGTGGCTCAGTCGGTTGGGCGTCCGACTTCAGCTCAGGTCATGATCTCACTGCTCGCGAGTTCGAGCCCCGCGTCGGGCTCTGTGCTGACAGCTCAGAGCCTGGAGCCTGCTTCGGATTCTGTCTCCCTCTCTCTCTGCCCCTCCCCTGCTTGTGCTCTGGCTCTGTCTCTGTCTCTCTCACAAATATGAAAAATAAAACTTAAAAAAAAATTTTTGTTTAAAAGATACAAAATTCCTGAGGTACGTGTAGCTCTATGACTCACGGTAGTCGCCTCTTTTTCTTAACATACGCAACACTAAGAAAAGGTACCTTTATTTTTATGTTCTTTGATAAAACAACAGCATTAATGTGGCATTCATAATTGTAATAAAGTGACAGGAACTAAAAGGAAAGCCCCAATCTGGTGCCTTTGTGAATGTGGTAAAGCCTCAGAGATCAGATTTACATGAAGCCGCACTAACCTACCTCCGCTCCGCTTTGATCCTTCCCATCAAAAAGGTAGCAGGACTTCAAAAAGCACATCAACTGGAACGGAGTGTTCCTGCAGGTTAGGACCCAATCCCAAAAGAACTCATGATCTGATTACAGTACCATATAATAGAGAAAACTAATACTGCCTGAACAATATCTAAACAGCAGATTTAAAAAGATGACAAAGAGGCGCCTGCATGGCTCAGTCGGTTAAGCGTCTGACTTCGGCTCAGATCACGATCTCACAGTTCATGGGTTTCCGCCCCACGTCGGGCTCTGTCCTGACAGCTAGGAGCCTGGAGCCTGCTTGGGATTCTGTGCCTCCCTCTCTCTCCGCCCCTCTCCCGCTCGTGATCTGTGTGTATGTGTCTCTCTCTGTCTCTCTCAAAAACAAATAAACATTAAAAATAATAATAAATAAAAAGACAAAATTAAGAAGCAGAGTAACAACCTAGAGGAGGATTCTGGAAGCTCATGAAGACTGAGTCAGGAAAAAGTCCTAACCAGGCCTCAGGTCTGCACAGAAAATCAATTGAGAAACGACTCCCCGCAAAGCAGAGACTCGGGAGCAGCTACAATCTAAGCAAAGGGAGAGCTGGCACGAGCCCCAGGTGAAGGAGTATTGTGTGCTTGCTTAACTGAAGAACACAAATCCTCATGCTGTTCAAGACGAGTGCTTCAAAACAGCTACCTCTGTCAAACACCTGGACAATCAACTGAGAGGACAAGAATCAAAATTACAGATGTTTTGTCTTCAACCTACATACCGATATCTCAAAAGAGATAAAAATTCCTTTGTGTGGTCTGCAAACCGAATGTCACTTCCCCATGAGTAGCACTGTCTTCGAAGACAGAAATTTTGTTAGTGTTCTTCAAACTCACTGAATTACACAATAACCACAAGAGTAACCGAACACAGTGCGGGAGCAGAAGTCTGCCTGTAGGCTTAGGTCTTAATCTGAGCCTTGTGACCAAGCTTTACTAAAAGGCTCAGCTTCGACAAACCCCCGGTTTCCCAGAGGAAAATGAGCTTTCGTTCCTGAAGCCTGTGGTCACCTCGAACCTGAAAGGGCAGGATACTTGCAATAAATTCCTCCAAAGCTATATAACGGCAGACAGCAAAAGAGAATGATCTCGTTACTATCTTGGGCAGATATACTCTCTCTCTGAATGTTTTCTCATTTAGAATATAGGAATCACCTCATTCCCCTTCCAGGACTGACACGAAGGTACATAAACAAGGTCATGTGTGAAACTTAAGCTCTAGTGCCCAGGAGAGCAAAGCATGGTAACTGTTGGTCAATGGCACGACTTCTTCCCAGCTCATGGCCCCAGACCCCACCTCCCACCCAATGCTGGAACACCTATACTTCGCTGTTACCCTATCAGCCACAGAATCATGGGGAAACATGAAAAGAGATAAGTAACACCAGCTCCCATCAGAGATGGGCCAAACGACTAAGGAAAGCCACTAAATAACAGTTGTGGGCTAACAGCCAGTTTATCACAGAAGCACACACAACCCAAATGAAGCCTCTGACCTGCATTTCCCAAATCATCTCAAATGGCCCTTGGTATATCTCCGCATTCCAACTCTTCATGCATCCTTGGTAAATACTAAATATCAAGGGTACTGAGATTGACAAAGCAAGTATATGGACCACATATCCTACCTCGATACCACTGTCACCAAGAACAAATGTATTCCAAATATTAGATTCTGTAACTCTAAAGCAACATTTTCTTCCACTCACTTCCTCAGGGAAAAATAATTAAACATAAAAACTTCACAGAGGGATAAAGTAAGAAGTCAATGTTCTAATATAAACATGACTAGCCCAATTCTATCACTGCAATATACTCTTTGACTTCAGTACAAAAATCTTTTCTGACCATCTGGAGCTGCTCTAGGCATGAGGCCAAAACTTTGCAATTCCTTTTCAAAGTAAATGACAGATCAGTAACTGCCACGTTGCTAATGCACAGCAGAAAGGAGCACCTCATATCCTAGTCAGTGTTCCCTGGGGTTTTACACATGTAGTAAAAACAAAGTGCTTCCACATAAATCTGCCCGCTTACCAATATTCCATGTCACTTCTGAGCAAGATGGCATTTTTAGGGTACGATCCTATCACCCAGTTTCACAGGCAAAAGTAGGACCTTCTGCAGGTTTCACTAAAAGAAGCCATCTCTGAACTAGAATGAAACCTATGTATGTCAACATTTCAGTTCTCCAGAAATGGCACATGGGAATCCCCTAGAAATATGGAGTCTGTCCCCTGCAGTGACTGAGACGTCTTTGAGATCGCAATAAACATGGAGTCACATAATACACAGGGCAACAGGAGTGACCCCGGTGATCTATAAAGTTGGTACAGACCTCTTTTTCAACCCCCTTGACCAACCAGCAGGATCACTTTCTTCATTCAACCAATAAACCAGAGAGCCGATTACATGCCAGGTACACACAGTAATGGTCAATGGAAATTGAACTTCTCAACACCTCTGCCAATTTCATGCACTATGCTCATCATAAGAGCAACCTGAAAGCTGAGAGACTTAAATTTGGCAATCTTCCCCTGGAGCATACTGAGTAGAAAGATATTGACCAGCGATGGCTATGGACTTCCTACAAATATTTTCCTCCAGATTTCAAGGACATGAAAGTTATCTCTAAAGTCACACTTTCCATTGGGAAACTAGCTTACCCTTTCAAGAAAAATATTTTAAAACTGAACAATCTGAAAATGTATCTGGTAGCAGGCTGTTTCTTACAGAGATAAGCTATAAGGAGTTTTACGGAACAGTAAACAGTAGCTAAAGACTGATTACAAAATTAAACTGCAGACAGATCACAAATAAATAGAAAATAGGCTACTACAGGTCTCTCACTCCCCTGATGAGCAAACTCTTCCTTGAGGATGCATTCACAGATTCAGAGCTAAGAGAGCTGGAAAACTCATTAGAGATCTTTTCCCCCTGATTCTACCTACTTCACCTCTTAGAGAAGTTATTTTGTGTGTTTGCCTTCAAAGGATCATGTCATCATTACCAAATTATTCGTATCTGAGGATCCTGATATGGATACTCATTTGGAGCCAATTCCAAATGGAACCCTTTTGTCCTGTCCTGAGATTGGAAAAGAGATGGACAATCTTATCTGGCACAGTGGCAAGAGAATTCAGATACCAGTAAGAAAACAGAAGCAGAAACTTTAAAGCAGAATCCTCAGCACAGGAATGCATAAGGAAGATTCTTTGTCCTTAGTCATTTGGAACAGAAGAGAAAGAGAAGTGAATGCTGACAGAATTACCTTTCCCGAAGGGTTTAAGAGGCTCAAGTGGAAATTCCAAAGCAAGTATCACCATCAAAGGAAATTTCTGGGAGGAATGGAGTAGGAGGAGAGGGCTTCAACAACTGCAGGATTCTGAACAGGAGGAAGCCTTCTAAAGAAAAGCAGGACTTTCTGAAGACATTTTGGGGTGAGGCGGGTGATTTGGCAAAATGCAAAGAACAGACCACAAGTGAGAAAAGACCAAGAATGCTATGTAATTTTCAGGTGCCATGGAACACCAGAAGAAAAATGAGAAATATACACAAAACTCAAGGCTTGCCTCAGAAGTATTTAACAAGGAGGAAAGGGAACAAAAGCTACAAGGAAGCAAGTGATGACAATGGGTCACTCAAAAGAAATCTTAATGATCTAAGGAGAATAAATGAGTTTTTGCAGCAATAGCTGATATAGTATTTCGACTTCTTTCAAAGGAGTTACCGATAGTTAATATTTTAAAGAGGGAAACTATCTTTTGACTCCACCTAAATTCACTTAGGTCTTTCATTCGTTCTCCTCTCTTTTTGATCTCTATTAGTTATTCACTTAGTTAAGATTATATTTATTTTCTCTCAGGGGTGCCCCAGTGGCTCCATCGGTTAAGCGTCCGACTCTTGGTTTCGGCTCAGGTCATGATCTCATGAGCTGTCAGTCCGAGCCTCACAGCAAGCGTCCCCTCATGCTTAGTATTCTCTCTCTCTCCCTCTCTCTCTGCCCCTCCCCTGCTCGCTCTCTCTCTCTCTGTGTCTCAAAATAAATAAGTAAACTTAAAACAAATTGTATTTTCTCTCAGTGCTATAGGGGCATCAGGAAATAACAGAAATTAAAATGAGAGAAAGATGAATGAATGAATGAATGAACAGACTGATGAAAAAAGTACTTGGAAATACTGTACATAAAATCAGCCCTGCTCAAATTGCAAAATGTCAATCATAATGCTTAAAGAATCATCAAGTAGTGATAAAGAGAAAAATCCCACTTTCAGGAAGGAGAAAAGTAGCAGATACCTGGGGAACTAGAGACAGGTAACAGGCATGAGCACAGGGGGAACTTGCCGAGCCAGACAAGAAAAAGAATATTATTTACAAATGGCTGCAAGGAGGAGTGGGGGGAGCGGGCGGGGATTGACTCTTGATAGTAATGCCAGCAGGGCACCAGCTTCAGATATCTTTATTGCATCACAAGAAACTGTTAAGAAGGAAGTAAAACTGCACAAACTTAACCTCAGTACCAGCATGAGCGTCTCATGCAACCACTTTTCTCAGTATCCCTAAACAGGCAGACATTCTGATACAGAAAACAAATCATGATTTTTGGTAAGTATCCCCTGGTACCAGGTTCACGCATCATGCGTAAATTTGTGGAACCAACAAGTTAATCCTGGAAGAAAGATCAGAGATCTCTTTGGTTCTTTGCTCCAACTTAGTCAAGATTGTGTAACTTGTACACACATAATCACTTCCTGCCCACTGAACAAAACAATTAATGGACTGGGCACAGTTTCTGAGATGATTAAGGGAAGAAATCAACCCGGCCATGTCTCACTGCAGTTCATTTTTAAAAAAAAAACACGAAACAGGAAAATATAGATATCATTGTTTTGTTGAATAGTGGCCATTCTTTCTTTACATGAGTTTCCTCCCACAAACAGACTGTAAATGACATACTGGGAAAAGAATTTGCTTCAAAATGGCTCTAACAGGGGCACCTGGGTGGCTCAGTCTATTAAGCAGCTGACTTGGGTTCAGATCATGATCTCGCAGTTCATGAGTTCGAGCCCCACGTCGGGCTCTGTGCTGACAGCTCAGAGCCTGGAGCCTGCTTCGGATTCTGTATCTCCTTCTCTCTCTGCCCCTCTGCTGCTCACACTCTGTGTGTGTCTCTCTCGCTTTCAAAAATAAGCATTAAAAGAAAAAATGGCTCTAACAAAATATCCACCATCCATATCTTGCATTCGTTATTAAAGGGTAATGTGCAGACTCTGCCATTTTGGAAGGGAAAAATAAAAACTGATAAACCTTCACAAGTTCAGAAGCATGGACCATTCATACAGGATGGAGCCTACAGAGGAAGAAGTACCAAATCAAAAAGGAAGGAGAGAGAGAAAGGGAAAGAAAAGCAACTATGGCTCCCAGTCATGGCTTTGATGACTTCCCAGGGCTGGTTCCATGACCTCAAGAGGTCCAGGAACACTTTCCTGACCAATGAATCCAACCTTTTGCTTAAGCTGGTTTGAGTGGGTTTCTGCTATTTGCAAGACAAGTAATTCTGGACTACTATTAAACACCAAAAATCTTTCAATCTTCATGTATTTTCAAGCATCTCAGTTATTTTTTTTTCAAAGGTCTGGATTTTTAAGCAATCTCCACACCCATGATGGCACCCAAACCTACAATTCTGCAATCAAGAGCCACACACCCCCCGACTGAGCCCGCCAGGTGCCCCATCTCAGTTACCGTAAAGTGAAAATCTCATATACTTCCAAGAATTAGAACTGGAACACAGCTTTAAAATTAAACCAAACAAGTTTTCTCCTGCTTCAAACACAATGGGCTATTGGTGTCAATGTGCTGCTCTGTTAAGTCATTTATTCAGTAAACACTTAATGATTACTTCTTGTTGGCCAGGCACTGTATTCAACGAAAAAGGAAAGTGTCCCTGCCCTCAAGGAATTTGTTAGTGAGGAACACAGAGGGAAGTTAGAAGTGTCTCTGCTCCTCTCCTTGCCGCACGCCTCGACTCTTGGGCTCAAACACTACTTCTAACTGAACTAAAGGCTCCCTAAGCTTCAGGTACTGGTTCACGCAAACCATCAGTTCCTCTAGTCTTCTACTTCTAAAGGGGAAATGAAAAGTATGATGTGGGCCTGCAGGGTTTTCTCTCACCAAAGTGGGTAATCAGCCTCATGACCTAGGGGACATCGAGGAAAGCTTGGGCATGGGTCCAACTCACAAACATGCCTTACCCTCTGTCTTCTATCACCACCAACTCTCACCTGCATGCCACCGACAACTGCCACCCCGGTGCCCCAGAGCAATGGGGCTGACATTTAAAAGAGGGACTTATCATTTCTAATTAAAATCCACCACCTTTCACTTTTTCTTTAAGATTTTATTTTTAAGCAACCTCTACAACCAACATAGGGCTCAAACTCACAAAGCCGAGATCAAGAGTTGCACGCTCTACTGACTGAGCCTAATAGGAAATTAGGCACTCCCACCAGCTTTCATTACTTATGCAGAGGTTCGTTACAAAATTGAGTCATGAGAATCCTAAGAGTGAACATTCGAGAATTAAGTGTCAACTGGTTCACCATGAGGGTCCTCCGTTGAAGATGGAAGCCCATTGTGGAACATTAATAAGCAACAGTCAATTCAAGCCAAAGACCTCCCACAACTAACAGGAGCTGACTACCTGGCTAAATCTTCACATGCCTGCAAATCCAGATGTGTATTCCCTAAAGATATAGGTCAAAAGATGCCTAACTGGTTTAAAACATTTCAAAATGAAGGTTCTCACTAACTACATCATTCAAAAGAACAGAGGAAGGAATATGTGCTACATGGCTTCTATTTGTCTAAAAGTTTTATTTCACTAAGCTAGATAAACATCCTTATATGCAATCATCCATCTAGTATCCTGGAAAAAATATCATTACGCTAAAGGTTAAGCAAGTTTATACAGGCTATCAGCTGTAATGTTTTCAATGATTACTTTTCCACGACAAAACACGAACTGCGTTACTGATTAAGAAAAATAAACAATAACGCCTAACTTGTATCTCTGCCCTGATTTCTTGCCAAACTTAAATACAGCAGATGTATTTCCAATAAACAGGTTAGACAATCTACAACAAATTCTAGCTAGGTGGTCAATAATCCATACAACCACTTCAAACCTAAATGCCTAATCATGAAAACAATTTTTCAGCTCGAAATGTTCAACTCCCAAACACTCTCTGAATATCAGATGAAATTCTCAAAGCCATTTAACTCTATTTTTACATGTAAGTTTCAAACGTCCCATGCCATAGGGTGCAATTAGTGTCAGGAATCCAAAGAACTAATCTCAAGAGTCATCAAAAAAAAAAAAAAAAAAAAAAAAAAAACCCTGGGAGAGTCTATGGCTCCTATGGAAAAAGCTAACAGAAAGCCATGTTTCTTTTACAAATGAAATTACAAATATGGATTTTAAAAATGTCCCCCAGATATGTTCTACAGCATGATACTGCCAAAATGTGTTTTACAAAACACACATACAAGCTATACGTACTACAATTACCATGAAAGAATCCCCTGCTTTGCTTATTCTTGCGCATAATTATAGTGACAAATGAATGAGGAAAATAAACGTTATGAAAAATGCTGGTATTGATGACAACCAGAAGCAAAATGTTAGGAGCCAAAGAGTCACCACTGTAGGCGAACTGCTAAAAGGTTTTAGGAATTAAGACAAAGAGAGAGGACAACATTCAGAAAAGCTCCCTTGGTTCACTGTTCTCTTCTTATAAAGATGTTACAAACTCCTTTCTCACAGATTGTTTCAGGAAGCAAAGAAAAAGTTGTAGGTATAGTCGATAACAAATATGATGACCTTCAATTATAATGCTTCAGCTCTGGAACGCAAGAAGTTAGTTCTGTTGTACACGAACTACACATCCATTCAAGTAGAATGATTTCTTTTACCTCCTCTGGACGCAAAGCCTGACACATCTCCTTCTTCTAGCGCTGGCTACTCCTGATGTTAAGGAAGTCCCTTCAACTTAAGACCTTCCTTTCACCACGTGTTTCTGGGAAAATCCAATTGCTTTTGAACGTCTTAGAAGAATGAATTATATGGGACGCCTGGGTGGCTCAGTCAGTTAAGCATCCTGATTTTGGCTCAGGTCATGATCCCAGGGTCATGGGATCGAGCCCTGCGTTGGGCTTCACACTGAGCCTGGAGCCTGCTTGGAATTCTCTCGCCCTCTGCCCCTCAACCTCCCACCCTGCTCATACTTCCACTCGCTCTCAAATAAATATGTAACTATATAAAAGAATGAATTATATACCAACTGAGAATCTGTAATAGAACACGCCAAAAGAGCAAACATCAAAATAGCGATAAAGATCTTCTGCCTTATTTTAAAAAAAGATATAGGAGGGACATCAACTTGGTAAACAAATAAAAATCATCTTTTAAAAGATCTTCTAAAAACCAAAGACACAAAAGAAGTCGTGGAAACCAAGTGAGCTGTGAGATTAGGAAATGTAACTCTGAAAGGCAGTATGACTAGGATGTGCAGGGACAGGCTCACATATTTTCTCTGTAACATTAACTAATACCAACTTTTTCTTCTTGTTACTGAAACCACAAAGTAATTGATTGCCCTAATGAATAAACAGATTTTCCTCAACATGAATGTTGCCTTTGAAAAGCAGATTTATCTTCTGAAAGAAAGCTGTGACAAAGCCTTC
Organism: Leopardus geoffroyi; assembly: GCF_018350155.1. Lineage (NCBI taxonomy): Eukaryota > Metazoa > Chordata > Mammalia > Carnivora > Felidae > Leopardus > Leopardus geoffroyi. The sequence continues at coordinate 94,409,700 of NC_059333.1, forward strand.
CTTCAAGCAAGTTTCCAACAGCCAGTGGGAGATGTGAGAGACGGGGCAGTCTGCAAACCTGTAGTGAACAGTCTAGAAGGGAGCAAGTTCTGACACTATTCAGAAAGCTTTTCTACGCACCTAACTTGCAGAAATCCATTCATGATTTCAATGTGGATAAGGGCCAAATGTCCCTACAACTGAGATTAAGAATATCAAGTATTTTTTTTTTCCCATGACATTGTTCTTCTCCCAGCCCAACAGTCAACTTGTATGCTGCATTGTATGATTTTTTTTTTCCTCTCCCCGCAAGTTAGAAAATTTAATTTTCTTCGTTTCCAGCCAGGGGCCACTCAAACAAATCTAATGGGTGTAGACAGCATTTCCTGCCTACTGTAAGAAAATAATAGGATTGCCATTATTAACATGGCCTGAGGCATGCACTGAGGTGGGGCACTGAAGAAACTGACCTTTAATTTTCATCAGTTAGCCTACACTGACTGCCTGGTTTTTGTTTTTGTTTTTCTAATAAAGGTGAAGGTTATTTTTTTTCTCCAACACGAAGGTCTAACACTGGCTCATTCACTCTCATGGAGCAAGCCAGGCTCCAATCCCTATTATCCTTTCCATTCAACGGTGTTTATGTCTAGAAAAACCCTGCCGGTACACAACCAGCTAAAACTCAGTTTTGTTTTTCTTCTCTTACTTTGTTGGACCTAGGCTTCCAATCTGTAAGAAGTTGGTGAGGTTTAGGTTCTGCCAAAACAGAGAAAACTATTCACGGACACTCCGCCAAATAAAGAAATGAGCATCCCAAGAATGAGCGGCAAGGGTGGCTAAGATTTCCGGAAATACTTCAAGGTCTCAACCTGCAGGGCTCTGTTCCCCAGCAGTGGCAGTGTGATGCCATTACAGACATGAGGGACACCGTCTGAGGCGCTGACCCAGAGATGAAAGGCAGGTCTGGGGAGCCCCATGGTTTCACCCACCGATGTCAAGGCCTGATCTTCTCTCTTAAAAATGGTTGGAACAACATCCACAAGAAAAGGGAGAGGGAATGAGAGGGAGGGACTCTGCTTTATTACAACTCCCCTTTGATCCTAGACTTTAGGAGAGGAAGCAGAGCTGTCATAGCTCTACTTAAAAAGGGACAACCTCTCTTTGAGGGGGCAGGGAGGAAGAAAAACACTGGTAGGAGCACATGTAATAATTAAGTACTGCCTGGCGTTCAGACATGCTTCTTTTTCCCCCAAAGGGCTTCTTACATATATTATTTCATTTTACGCCCGCATCACCCTACTAAGGCAAGCAAATTAATGTATGGCTTTGGAGAGGAGATACAAAGCTGTCCCATAAACAAGGATACTCAAGGAGTCAGTGGCAAGACCAAGAGAAAAATCAATGGCTTATATTCATATCCACCTAAAATAACTGGGAACACTTTTAAAATAACGATCATCCTATTAAGAAGTATGTCCAGGAGTTAAATGACTGTAGTCAGTGAATAAAATAAAACAGCAGCCATCACTTGCTAAGCGCTGGCTCCAAGCTCTGTGCCAAGTCAGAGAGTCCTAACAATTCCTGTTCAAAAAGCCACTGAGACTGAGTAACTTAATCAAAGTCAGACTTTGCAATCTGCAGTGGGGTCTCATTCCCCAGAGCACACGGGTTCAGTCATTCCTCGACAAATGACAATTAAGGATTCACCTTTTACCAAAAACATGAATTCCAAATGAAATGAGTAGTTTCCCATGTCCTGCCAACACAGAAATCGTGTGGAGAATCTGCTTTTACAGACAGCAGCTCAACAATTCCCAAGGAGAATGGTTTCTCTTGAACCTTAAAAGAGGTTTCCTTTTCATCTAACCTACCTTGCAATTAAACTTTCTAGAAAATCATTCTATGCTTTTTCATGAAAAATATTATGAAAGCTATTTCTTGAAACCTGTTGTTGAAGGCACACAAATACAGCAATCTGTGTTATAAACACTTAAAACAAAACAAAACAAAAAAAGGTTCTCTATTCACCTGCCAAGCAGAACGTCTGACAGTAAAACTGTCCCTCTACTGAACTCATGGATGACTCAGTGGAAACCAGAATGTGGAAAACTTGCCACCCCACATGAAATATAATAGGAACAAACTCGCTCACCTTTGTGGGGCTACATCATTCCCAAACCCTGGCCTCATCTCTTCAGGCCTACAATCCCTGCTTCTCACAAAAAGCGAAGAATAAAAACTTTCAAGACTTGCAAGTTCATGGCAAACACCTGGGACCCCGAATTATTCCAAATGAAATGAAGCTAAGGGGACCTAGTAGAGAAATGTATTCGAATCCTTAATTCTCTCTCCTTTTAGCCAACTACTAAGCCCTGGTAGGTCTGAACAAACTTCTGAGAACACCAAACTAAACTGAGAGGATCAGAAAGCGAAACAGAAATAGGAAGTGGCATTGTTTCCATGTGTAAATTTAATAGAACAAGCAGCAGGCAAAATCTAAAAAAGACAGGTTTTAAAATTCTTCAGATAGTTACAGGTATCATCAAGATGCAGTGAAAGCCACGGCCCAGTAATCACACAGCAGGATTAAAATATGTCAAAATCAGACAGACCTGGAAATAACTGGGTTTCTTCACTAATGAAGAAATTGTAAGTTAAATGAAGATACCTGTTGCTAGTTAAAGCCTGAAGTAAAATACAAGCCTTTCAAGTTGCTACCCATTTCTTCTCCCTCCTCCTTGAAAAAAAACAAAAAACAAAAACCAAAAACAAGAACAAAAAAAAAGAGCATTTTAACAATTAAACTTACTTCCTAAGAGGCTCAAAACTACAGACTGTATAATTTCTTTGAACAGGCGTCTACATACATGGGCGAGTTGTAGGATCCCTTCACCCAAAATTCAGTAAATTTCCACCTTTTGGGTGACGGTGGCACAAGGGCTGGACAGAAGAGGAGGGTCCAAGCAATTTAAAAACAAAAATAAGGAAATAAGATGCCCAAATCCTAAAATAAACACATTCCTTTTTTTAATAGCTGCTTTAAACTGTTCTCTTCGAACCCTAAGGTATCAAATAGGTTTTTAAAAGTAAGTATTCTTGTTAGTTGCAGCCATGGTAATCTGTGTGTGAGCACCTGCCGTCAGCAAGCCTGAGAGTTGGGCTAAGACCGAGGCTTCCCAGCCTCCAGCTTTCCAAAGAGGAGGGCACTCAGGCAGCCCAGCTTGGGGCAGTACTTCTCCGGACGGTTTCCCATTCACAGCCTCCCTCCTGGGCCGAAGAGAAACAAGAAAAGGTTCAAAGAGCCCTCCCCATTCTGTGGCAACACACGCCCCAGAGAAGCACAGGGCTCCTTTGGGGCCGGGGAGCATTTCCGGGAAGGAGCAAGAAGTATTTGGATGAGACAGCCTGAGAGCTCCATCATTAATTAGCCTCTTAGCCCGCACAGCCCCACACAAGGAATGAAAGAAAGCAAGTCGGGCCGCACTTCAGAGCCTTGTCCTGAACTCACCTCAGTGAGCTCACTTTCTAAAGATGGAGTAGAGAACTAAAAGATTTCTAACAAAGGAAGCATTTAGGGATGCCAGCTCCCCAGGTTTAGCCTGGGCCGTCTGGGAAAGCACAGGGCTCCTCTGAATCCTGAGGTCACCTTTCATTAACCACAGGGGCTGCTGCTTTGAGCTCAGAGATGAGGCTCTCTCTAGTCAGTTCTGTGCTGGTCCCATCCCTGTGGTTGCCTCCGGAGCAACCCAAACACCACAAACTACTAGCCTCCAAAGGAGAGAAAGGGTTAGTATTCGGAGAAGCAGGCTCTGCTTTTCCAGGTGCAAATTAGAAGCACAGGATCTTGCTCTGTGCAAAGTAACTTACATGAAAGGCTTCAAGGAGAGGGATGCAAGTAAGATGAGCAAAACTGAACCACCACTCAGTGAAAAACCTCTCAGTTTCTCAGACGTCCGAATAGGGCAAAAACTTCACTACCATTTCCGAGCCCACTGCTCTAGATTTTTCCCATTCACTACATTGAGTTTCTTATAGATTACTTTCTACCAAGTATAATTTTCTTCTCTGGTTTCTCTCATCCTAGGGTTAAGTTGCTATTACAGAAAACAATTTAGGAAAATCTCTCTCTTGGGAAACATCCAGAATATCATAATTGTTTCAAAAATAAATTTTAGGCTTCTGGGCAATAGACAAGTTCAGCACATGGAAGGCCTTCAGCTAACACTTGGCTTTAGAACCCAGCTTGCTACATTGGAAACACAACTGGACGTTATTCCAAGTCGGAGATACAAATAAGATATTTCATGTAAACTACTGAGAAGCAGTGTAATGAAGCTGAAAAAAGTTCTGGGATCAGTCTAGGTGATATTCTTAACCTTCTCGAACATGCCTTCTAATCTTCAATTCACTTACCATTTCTAGGGCACCTGGTATGCACCAGCTTCTGCTGTAGATACTGGTAACACATACAGAAAAACAAAATAATATCTACCTTCCAGGGCTAGTTTTTTGAATATGGTGCACGCATATATATATATATATATATATATATATATATATATATGTCTGTATGGAAATGCCTGGCATGTGGTAGGTGCTTCACAATTGCTGGTCACTACTATTATATTTCACATCTGACTTGTGGTCACAGAGTGTAAGTTTAGCGCACAAATGACAAGTGTCCTAAGCCAGTTTCTATATAAAACTGCCAAGAGCTGGTTATTGTTTTACCCTAAAGAATATGAGGATAGGGGGAGCCTGTGTGGCTCAGTCAGTTAAGTGTCCAACTCTTGATTTCAGCTCATCTCATGGTTCATGGGATCAAGCCCCGTATCAGGCTCTGCACTGACAGCACAGAGCCTGCTTGGGATTCTCTCTCTCCCTCTCTCTGCCTCTCTCTTTCTCAAAATAAATAAATAAATATTTTTTTTAATAATAATAAAATAAAGACTCCCAGATCCCACCCCAGACACAATGAATAAAAGCTCCCTTGCACCATCCACCCCACTCATGTTATAATACTTTAAAAGACTCTTCTCTTCTCCAGTATACTTTAACTCCACCTAAAATAGCTGAGGCCATTCTCCTCAAGTTTCCATGACATCCTCTTTGACACTTTCTCCATGGCTTAGTTTTACACCAAACACTTTGGCCACTAGTCTAGCAGAATCAACTACCTCAGCTGGGCCCCCAATATCTTAGCAAGGCACATTTTGGTTTTTTTCTATCCTTTCATGTCACCCTTCTAGAATGTCCCTGTAAATTGATCATTTTAAACTACCACAAATCCCTGAAAAGTTACCTTTTTCATAAAATAACTTTTAAGTTTTTATTTTGAGAGAGACAGACAGCACAAGCAGGGCAGGGGCAAAGAGGGAGGGAGAATCCCAAGCAGGCTCTACCAGGGCAGAGCCCCACACAGGGCTCGAACCTGTGAACAGTGGGATCACAACCTGAGCCAAATTAAGAGTCAGTCGCCCAACCGACTGAGCCACCAGGCATCCCATAAAATAAATTTCTTAATTTATAATTCCCAAACTGAGTCCCAATAGATAGGCAAAATATATACAATCAAGGACCACATTTTTAGGGAATAGAAATAGAAGCTGTTTGTTAAAAATTTTCAAAATCCATTAGTAATCTAATATAGATATGAAAAAACTCATGTATTCTCTGGAAAACCCTTATTTACATATTTTTTCTTTTTTTCCTCTTTTTTTTTTTTTTTACCATAAACTTTACATCCAACGCGGGGTTCAAATTCATGATCCCCAGATTAAGAGTTACATGCTCTATGGAGTGAGCCAGCCAGGCGCCCCTTTCATTTCTTTAAAATAGTAATAAATGAAAAGCCAGGCTTGCACTGAAGGTGACTCATGCCTTTGTTTTGTTTAAATATTATATCTCTACTATGAGAAAAAAATCAGGAACACTGTTGGAAACACAAAAATGTCCACAATATGGCCCATGCTTCAAAGAGGTCCACGTCGGTAGAACAAATACTGACTGAGCACCTGAGATAATGCACCAAGTTTAAATGGCACATTCAACCTGGGAATTCATCCATTCAACCATCCAAGGAACATTTACTATGCACTCACCACGAACAACCCTGAGTTAAATCAGTAATCATCCTCACATTCAAGTAAGGGTGACAAGGAGACAACCAGACAGCACGGAAAAGGACAAGTGTTCTAAAAAGTACAGGTAAAGGGAGAGAAGAATTTAAAGAAAATACAAAGTACCTAAAATGATGGTTCTGGAATGGAATGAGGCTATGCAAAATGGAATGGGACATTCTTTTCCTTTGAGTAGGCCAAAAGCAATGAGGAGCACTCTGCAAACACGTTATAATTCTTCATATCTCCACTAGATGTAAAGACACCATGACTCTCAGTACCTTTTGGTATCAGTTGGTAATGATAGTTACCCCTGGAGTAATTAGTGGGCCACGAAAATGGCCTGCTATGGTATGAACGCTATTTAAATACACAGCAGAGAAAATACAGTATACCCGTAGAGAGGGCACAGCGCACACACACTACCACCATACCTTTGCAACTTTACACTGTTTTTTCCAGGAGTTCAGGAATTAACGAACTATCAGGGACAACAAATACTTTTTTCTAATTACATATGCATGTAATTAAAGTAATGTAATCTTCCCTAGAGCTTATTTGTACATGAACTTAAACCTTCCCATCTGAATTTTTGTATCTTCAGTATTCCTAGCATGCACTTCGCATCTGATGTTTAAGCTTTGTACTTTATCACTTCATGAAAATCCCACCACCTTTTTCTAAGTGACCTACCCAAACCCAACACCAGTATCTCAGAAGGAAAACAAAACAAAAACCAAACCACCAACGCTCAGGGTGCAGTAACGACTACAAAATTTTTAGCTGCTAGAGACAAGTTCAGATGCATAAAACAGAATACTACATGCTTTCTTTCACTCTATCCCTTCCAACAGGGTTTAGTCTAAGGAACTGAAGAATGTTAGCACCTAAACACTTCCAACATGAGTACTGAGATGACTTAGGCCGTTTCTTTAAGTGGAAATCAAACTTCTTCCTACAGTACTGAAGATGACCAAATGGAATAAAAAATATGACAGGTCTAATTATACATCCCTGGTTTTTAGATGACTCACAGTGAAATTCGGGATAGACTACCTTTATGTGCCTCTCCATAGTCTGTGGATGTTAATAATCTGATTCATCTTAATATTAAAATGCCTTTTTGTTTTCCCCTCCAGAGATCTACTACTTTTTAAATAGCTTCTTAAATTCAAGTCAGTTAATCAAATGAGGACTCTCCGAACTCTAAAAATGGCCTAGGGGAATCTCCCTTTAGAATGCAATAGGAGGAAGAAAAGGAAAAAAAAACAAAAACAAAAACACTGCATACCAGCATGGAGGTAGACCAAGGGGGAGCAAAGCGAGACAAACTGAGATGGTATGGAATAAATCTCCTTCAATATTTTTTTTTTTATTGTAGTAAAATACACAAAACATCAAACATTTTGAGCACTTTTCAGCATACAATTCAGCAGCGCTGAGCACATTCACAGTGTTGTACAACCATGACCACGATTCGCTTCTAAAACTTTTTCATCATCTCAAACAGAAACTCTATACCCATTAAACAATAACTCCTTTCCCCCTCCCGATAGTCCTAGTAATCTCTGTTCTACTCTGTGACTATGAATTTACCTATTCTAGGTACTTGGAAATACACAGTATCTGTCCTTTTGTGTCTGGCTTATTTCACTTAGCATGATGTTTTCAAGTTTCATCCATGCTATACAATGTATAGGAATTCCAATATTTTTTTATGGTTGAATAATATTCCATTGTATATATCTACCACACTTTGTTTATCCATTCATCTGTGCATGGACACTGGGTTGTTTCCGCCTTTCAGATATTGTAAACACTGCTGCCATAAACACTGGTGTGCAAGTATCTGTTTGAGTCACTGCCTTCAATTATTTGGGGTACATACCTAAGAAAAGAACTGCTAGGTAATTCTGTACTTAATTTTTTAAGAAACCACAAAACTCTACCTTTTACGTTCTCAACAGCAATACACTAGGGTTCTGATTCAATGTATGTTTAAGTATTTTCTGATTCACTAATTCAGAATATTTATTTCTATAACTCTAAATCGGAATGATTTTTCCTGAGACAAGAAAAACCACAAAAGAAATATCCAAAGACTTAGTATTTTCCTCCTAAACAATTTAAACAATGGAAGATACAGAATGTATCATAACAAAAACTTTGTTAATATAAAAGGAAGCATAATATCCTAAAAATATCTTCAGCATCCCACACATACAATTTGTAATGTAAAAACAGGTCAATCTGACCCCTAAAAAGTCACATACTAAAAAATTTCATTGTCTGAATAAATGGATGTAAATATACTGAGATATTTTTAAAGAAATTTACTCTTCTTACCGGTCAGTTCATTCAGCACCTGCAATGAAACTGTCCAGGAAGGTCTTGCTTTAGTAAAAGCAAAGGAGAAGGGTGTGTGATGAGTTTATTTAAATACTACTTGCATCCCTTTCCCCAAGTCGGCCCCAACAGCAGAGGCAGGAGAGATGGGCAACTAAAAGCAATAATGCTGTTCTTAAACCTTTAACACCTGCTCTCACCAATCCGCCATCAAGTGCTTACAGGTGGTAAAAGAAATTAACAAGTAGCAAAGCAAACAGAAAAACTCCAAAACCCAATGAAGAGGCATAGTTGGAGGCTATTGGTGGGGGCAGGGTGAGATAGATATTTACTTGTTGTGGTGATTTACTCTGCATCCAGAAATACATTTCTAACTTTTGCTGGTAAACTGTTCCTAGAAGGGGATGGCATTGGGTAAATCAACAATGTTAAAGGGCTCCTGCATCTCTGTCAAAGTCCAGCAGTAGAACTAGCTTCAACCCTTAATGCAGTTTTGCACTGCTTTTAAGTAAACTGATTTTTCCAAAGTGCTTAAAAGTAGTTTGTTCTCCTAATTTGGTAAATATTCCCTCTGAAGATCTACTTAAACTTCTGTTACAGTAAAACCTTTTCATATAGAATAGGAAACCAAACTTTATCTTAGACCCGCCTGGATACTTGCAAATTCCTAATTAGTTACATCAAGAACAATGGAGTTATTTTTAATAGAGATCCCTTTCACATGTTGTAGAGAATCTGAGTCCCGTAAAAGTAAATTAAATCAAGCTATTTCCTGGGATATTTCCTGAAGATTTTGGAATCTTCAATTACTTCTCAAACATAAGACATTTGCTCATACATAAAGACAATTTTCTAGACAATTATTTCAACAGAAAGCTTTTCACAATTGAAGACTATGAGTTAGTATTAAACCAACTTAGTTTAGGTAAATTTTTCTGATTGGTTGCCTTTATAAAAATCTTCATCTTCCAGAGTCAAAACGGGGATGTATCAGAAGCCTTAAGCTCGGATATAAATTTAGTTTTAAACATAGCCTGTAAGCACTCCAATTTTAACACTTCTCAAATTTCAGAAAGGATTAAAGAACTGAAGTTGCCACCATCCTGCCCTAGGAGTTTGGTGGCAGACACGGTTCTCTACACAACATCCCAAAAATATGAGCAAAATACCCCTTCTCCTGTAAGTTAATAAAAAATGCTTTGCATTTGCCCCAAACAAGTCAGAAGAGAGTAGAATATTACATAAACAAAGAATCTAGTCTAGAACTCAATACATGCCTTCTGAGTCAACAAACAAGTGAATGAAAGAAAATTAAATTTTAAAATCAAGCATAACCATATAATAGAAGGAATATTTAAAAACACTGATGCTTACTAGAATCTCAAATAATGCTAACTTCAGCTCAATCTCACTAAAATCTTCTCCCTCCAGTTGTTTAAAACTGACAAGCAGTTGTCATGATATCAAAGAAACAAAACATTAGGAGCCAATCCCTGAACCAACAGGGAGTATTGCCAAGGGCATCTCATCAGCCAAGGGCATTGCAAATTACACTCCAGGAGTAACGGAATGCTAAACCTGCATAGCTCAACCCGGGACAAAAAAGATTCAAGGGCCAATCCACTGTCAAAATGAGAAATACCCCATCTGTGGATGGCTAAACACCATGTCTATCTTACCCGATTTTCATTTGGTGGCTTAAAAACTTCCTGTCTCCCTATCTCCACCCCGAATCCTTCATATTTCTGGTCAACAAGGACCGATCCTTGCCCATAAACCTGAACCAAAAACACCACCACCACCACCACCCCCCACCCCCCACCCCGCCCCCCGCCACTAAGCTTGTGACCAGGGGCTAGCCTCTTCTTAGCTCTACCCTGCAAAGTGCCCAAGGACCATCAGTCGTGAGCCTGTTCTTCACCCCTACACAGACCTGCCTCTGTCTAACCACAAGGATTCAAGTATTTTCTGCCTCGCTGAAACACGTAACACCATACCATACTGTATAGTCTAAGGCAAAAAAGGATATATGTGTATACACGCTTATGAGTAGTTTCCTATTTTCAAAGGCATTCAGAGTCAACTATAGAACGATGCTTCTCCTCAAGCACTTAAATGCATTCCCCACAGCTGCAAGGATGAGAATTAAGGTTTGCTCGAACATGCCTTACCACAAAAAACTCATTTAATGGATTAACCTCATTAACATGAAGAAAAGGCAATTGTAAGTTCTAAAATGGAAATGCAGGTAAATTGCAAAAATCCCTCTACACTGAAAATATTCTCCTCCCCACCACCCCCCCCCGCCCCCATTTCTCAGCGGTAATTACGGAAAGCTCAAATAATAGGCTTACTAAGATACTACACAATGACTAAAGCCCTGTGCCTCTATCATTCAGTATTGGAAGTTCCTCTAAAAGATTGCACTCTTTTCCCTGCCTCTTAAGAAAAACCCTGAACCACGCAAACTGGCATGCCACGTCAGCAATGCTAGCCAGCTATAGGCTACATCTAAGGAAAAACTTCCCCAAAACATGGAGCTGGGATGACTTATGTACAGTACAATTTTTGAGACGTCACAAATCAACTATTCTACTAGGGGAGGGAGAAAATGAACACAGCAATCTAAAGCTTTAAGCTTTATTTACTCATCAGAAAGGGGAAAATAAATCATTTTTCAAACTGTCCACGTGCAATGTGGACGTCCCTAAAAATGTGCAAATTAATAGAATAGGAACAGCTCAGTTTTAAACTTTGATATATAACAAACTATGGAGTTTGCATACAATTTCCCCAAATACTTTTCAATACACCGACTCATCAATCCCTTGGGACAACTATTTGGGGGGGGGGGAGGGGGGAGAATGACACGGATGAGATGTTTTCTCTTCATAATAAAATCGGGACACCTAAACACCTAAACTGAGAGAGGTTCAGAAGTTTATCAAAACACACAGCTAAAAAGTAAAGCAAGTCTTTGGCAGCGTAGATGTTCTGATTTCAAACTGATGTTCTGAAGCAGCCCTCACTAGACTTCCAAGATTTCTAATCTTTGCCCATTATTTGGCAACCTTTCAACATCTTTCATCTTTCAAGGTTTTAGTAAGTCTCCCATTTGTATCAGTGACTTGACATTCAACAAACGGAACCATGCATCATGAGTTAAACGGTGTTTCCTATATTGGTCATACTCACGAGAACACTGTAATCCTATTTATAACGTGGTCTTTATCCTGGTTCCTTGAAAATAACTGGGCTCCCAAGGGTCAGAAATGGGTATGAAAAGGGTGTTTCAGCTCTCTCAACAGTGTCATTAACTAATGACTTACCTGTGACTGAATTTACAAGTTTGAAAGAGCTTGGAGGCCATGCAATTCACAGAACACTAACATGATACAGATCAACTTAGAGCTGATTTAGAAGTACAGGTCTTTCAGGATCATGTAATGCTCTAGCGTCGGGATGATGAACTGCAACCAACCCTGGGAAATACGGTAACTACGAAAGGTACAACAGATTCAGGTATGTTTATACTGAACCTGGAAGTTACTTCTTTAAAAATCCTAACAAAAAGAAATGACTTTACCATTTGTCTTTCCCTGCAAGTAGTATGCCCCCCACACACAAAAGTATTCGACTACTGGACATTTATGTACAGAATCCAGATGAAGGCTTATTATTTAACATGAGTTGGAATTTTCATGATTTCATACAAAATCAAGAAAGTTGTTGAAATTCCTTCTATTAAAAGAATTCTAAAGTGCAACAGAAATAAATGAAACTCACTAATCAAAAAACCACTTGACCATTTGCCACCAAGTGTTTCTGGAGGTTTATTTTCATCTTAAATATATTCTTCCCAATTCATAGATGAATCTAGTGTTTTATATCTGAATTTTACTCTTTGACAGTAAAGCAAGGATTTTAATTCTTCAGATTACATGTCCACCTACATAAGGAAAAGCGAATGATGGTTTCACTGTATTATTTACCTGCCACTTATGCAGTCATATGAAAAGAATCACCCACTGAACTGGCAAACATGGCTATTAAGCGGGTCATTTTTTTTTTTAACTCCCCATCAGTGACTTTTCATATTGCCTATTTACACTCCTTTATTACACTAAAATAACCAAAAAGGTCTGCCTTTTCAGCAATTCCTATAAACAATTATTTCAAGCAAACAAGAAAATGTCATTTGAAGTTTTGTCCATCAGTTTTAATTATGCTATGTAAGCATTTTTTTTAATGTGCTTATTTTATCCACTCCAGGTATAAAAGCAATACTGAGCTATCACTAACTCAGCATTTAAATTCTACTAGAAGGTTGACTCTAAGCATCTTCTGGTGGTAAAAAAGAACACTGAACTAGATCTAAAAAGCAGTATGATCGCGTTAAATGTGAATGTATCTGGGAATCAGAAAAGTTCTACACTGTGATCTCCAATATGGTAACCACTAGCCACAAGTAGCAGTTTAAAATAACTAAAAGTAAATACAATTTTTTTAAAAAGTAAATAAAATGTAAAACACAGTTCCTCGATTGCAGTAGCCACATTTCAAAAGCACAAAAGCTAATGTGTCTGGTGGCTGCCATGCTGGACAACACAGCCATAGAGCTATTTCCATCATTAAAGAAAACCCTGCTGTTGGTAGCAATGCGATCTTACACAAGTCAGTTTCATTTCTGAGAACTTCAACACCCTTGTGTATAAAATGTTCATAACATCACCTAAATGTAAAGATTGTTATTAGAACTTTAATGAGATAATGTATTTAAAAGCACAGTACATAGGCCTTAGTACACATTAGATATTCAAGAAAGAGTAGTTATTAATACGATTCTACACTAGACTTTCGCCAAGGATGGCAACCGTCCTGGGCCTTGTCTTCCTAAACTGTAATGTTTGAGAAGTTCTTTTGGTTAACTTCTAAGGACACTATCAAATCCTTCCATAGTAAATTAAGTGTTAAGGAGAGCCATCACTTACTGAATAAATTACTACCTAGACTCCTAGAGCTTCCTAACCAATCCCAAGCATTCTTTCCAAAACCCCCAAAGACTGGCTCTCCAATAGTCCGCAAGTCTGATGGGAGCTATTTACAAAGTCTGTCCTAAAAGGTTACGGGAATATCTTTCTGGAACTGTATATACTGTAATTAGAAACTAGAACCCCTATTCCATGATGATATCTTGCACTTTTAACATCTCTTTTAAAAGAACATGATCTTTACAGATACATGTTTCTTTCTTAGTATTTAAACCAAAACACTTTAAAAGCACATACGAGTTTAAACACAACTTTTTAATGATTTTTTTAAACCAGCTATGCCTCATTCTTAGCCATTTGTGGGTGACCCTCTAAACAAAGTGAGAATTACACCTTCATGGGTGAGGTCCCCTTTGCACGGCCAGAAACATGCCCAAAGACTTTACTCTCATTAACAGCTGTTCCCTGGGAACCAGGACACTGAATGAACGCTGGGTCCACAAAGCCTGCCTCCAATGAGGGGGAACCAAGCCCCCCCCCCACAAAAAGCACAAAACCAGGGCCACTGGCTGCCTTGGGTTCTGGACCTCTTCCCCCGTCCTGTCCAGGTCCCCAGAGTCACAGTTTTAGCCTGAGAGTGGAAAAGCAACTCAGGCAGTAGAAATCAGAACAGAGTGGTGCATTTTTGCCCAAGGCCTGTAGCCTCAAAAAAAAAAAAAAAAAAAAAAAAAAAAAAGTGTTATTCCAGAGCAGATTCCTTTTCTTCCGGGTCTGTCTGCTCCCTCTGACTCTTTGCCCACAACCACAGTGCCTCCCCTTTCCCAATGCCCCACCTCGCTCCACGCTTTAAAAAAAAAAAAAAAAAAAAAAAAAAAAAAAAGTGGCTTATTCCTCTCCCTTAGTTTTTCCCTAGCAGGGCCTGGAAACTGGCGGAAATTCAAATCAAATTAGCTGCACATTAAAAAATAAACGGACAAGCAATCAAAGGGTGCCCACCCAACAAAAGACCTCGCCCGTTCCAAAATATGATTAAGCCTGGGTGTAAGAGGGGGAGGGAGACTAGAAACCGACAGGGATGGAGAGATAAAACGTGCGGATTGGGGGCCCCAGCGTCGGCTCATAGCGGCCCAATTCCAAATTTTGTTCCAAGGAAATGCTAGGCAGAAGAGAAAATAAAAAGTTGTAACTTTTAAGGAAGTCGCAAAACGGCACTGTCTGGATAATATGCCACTGCTTCCCTTCGTCTGGGATGGCAGGGTGGGAGCTGAGATTCGAAAAGCTCCAACTCCAATCGCGCACTCCTGGAAGCCTCTCCGCCAACGGCGCCTCCAGGCGGCCCAGCCCAGTCTCCCGGGACACTGGGCCCCGTGCTCGGGCTCCCACGGGGCGCCCGGACCCGGACCTCTGGGAAAGTTCGCTGGCACAGCCCGAGGCCCCACTTTCCTCCCAGGGTGACAGGCCCTTCCCACGCTGGCCGGCCCCCGCCCCGCCGCGGGCACCAGACGGTCCGCGCGGCCCCTCCCGGCCGCCTCCGGGCGCGGATTCCGCCGCCCGCCCCACCCCCGGCCGGGGCGCCCCTCGGGGTGACCGACTGACCGGAGCTACGCTGGCCCACACACCGGGTCGCCCGCTCCTTCCCGCCGCGCCCCGTTCCCCCGCCCGATCTTCCAGCCGCTAGGCTCGCCGAGTCCGGCCGTGGCCGCCGGTTACCGCCCCCAGCCCGGGGGGAGCCCGGGGGGGCAGGACGGGGAGGGAGGACGTGGCGCGCACGGAGGTGGCCAGCGGCGAGGCGGGGAGTGTCCTGGAGAGGCCCGGCCGGGGGCAGGGGGCCGGCTCGGCTCCCGGGGCTGCGGGCCCGGACCCTCCCCGCGAGCATCCCAGGGTCTGAGGTCCCGGCCCGCCCCCGCCCGGCGCGGAGAGGCGGCCCCAACTTCCAGCCCCACTTCGCACGCCCGCCCTCCTCCCTCCACCATATGGAAATCTACAGCCTCAGAAAGTGACACGTCGAAGATTCCTCGGCCTCTCCGCCCGCCCTCCCCCTCCCGGGCAGCGTTCCTGCCGCGGAGATTCCGGGAGGGGGAGCAGATTCCTCGGACAGAATCTGCTGGGAAGGATGGGGAGGGCGAGGGGGGGAGGGAGAGCCCGGGAGCCACTGCCCAGATTTTTTTTCATCAAGAAGAATCTACCCGCTTCTTTCCCTCCTCCAAACCCAGGCAAGCTGGGGCGACGGGAGGGGGGGCCAGAGCCCAGCAAGATGCGGCCCCAAAGTGGAGACCAGCCCCCTCCCGGGCCCCGTGTTCCCGGGGTGCCCAGGCGAGCGCGGGGCGCCCTAGCACTCTGGCGCCAAGTTTTCCCCGGGAAGCCCGGCGCGCCCGGAGCGCTCCGGGACAGGATCGCACTCCCGCGGACTCCGCGTCCGGCCGGGGCTTTCCAGCGCGCGGGACCCGGCGGCCGAGGTGCGGGGTCCCGGTGCCTCCAGTCTGCCGATCGTGCACGCCTTACCTTCCCTCGGGCTGAAAAGCGGGGCTCCGGGCGCGCCACACACCGGGTCGCCCACGCCTTCCCAGCCGGTAGTCTCGAGGATCCCCGCTGCCCCTTCGCCGCTCCCGCCGCCGCCGCCGCCGCCGCCGCTGCCGCCGCCGCTCTCCTCCTCCTCCGGCCGCCGCCGCCGCTCAAATAACTACCAGGAGGGTTTGATGGGGGATTCCGCCATGTCAATGATGTCGGGACCACATGGGGATTTGGGGCCCGCCCACTGCCGTAAACTGCAGAGTAAAACCGCCGCCACAATCTCAGCTCCGCAGGACTGTGGGAGCCACCCGTGCGCCCCAGGCCTGCGCAACTGACGACACACTCTTTGATTCAGCCAGACTAAAGAAGTCGGAGGCTTTGGGGAACTAGCAGCTCCTAAAACTCGAGGGCTGGCGTTCTGCAACAGATCACCAAACAGCAATATAAATGCAGTGTTTGCTGAGTAATAAGCAGAGCGAAGACTCTATGACGCTTTTTCATTTACACATCTATTAACTTTTTTTAAATCCCCACAACCTTGTGAGCTATTTTGTCACTCCCTTGTCTATTTCCCACAGCACTTGTTCACACAACCAACATAGCATGAACAGATTTTATTATACCAAAGTTAAAATGTCTGTTTCCCCCTTTCAGTACTCATATGCGCTCACAAGGGCACTGATCCGTATTCATATCTGTGTTTCTGTCCTGTCAAACATAGCTGAGTGCATAATGGGACCCCTTAGATAACTGTTGAGTTTATATTAAGTAAATGTAACGTATTCCTCTTGTAGAGGCTCAAAGTGGTTAACAGATTGCATCCCCTCCCACCCCTCAAATTATCCAGGAGGGAAGAGGCAGTTTTCCCTGCCCTCTCTCCTCAGCTTCCCAGGTATTCTAAATAATGACATTCAGCATCAACTGTCAGATAAAGTTATTGTACATAGTACTGTATTAAAGCCAGAAAAACATAAAAGAATACTGCAATGAAAAATGTTTTAAAAAGCTGTGATAGCACTCAGAGCTTAGCTCAGACATGTAGAGATGGGATATTATCACAATTGCCTATGAAGAAGGAGGAGGAGAGGGGAGCAGAAGGAGAAGAAAAGAAAGATGTGTCCAGATTTCATGTTAATGAGTTTTCTTGAACCTGGCAAAGAACTGAAATTTAAGGCAAGCAACTAACCCCAGTCTTCTCAATTTCTCTTGCCTGCTTTTACTTCCTTTTGCCAAGTCTTTCCTTCCACATGTGAATTTAACCTTCTGCCCTCTGAAGTTTGCCAATTTATCTACTCATTTCAATTCTTCCACATACTTTACGATTAATTTATTCAACAAACATGTATCGGGGTACTTTATCAAGGCACAATGCTAGGTTGATGCTGGGGATACAAAAATGATTAAGACCTGGGGTGCCTGGGTGGCTCAGTCAGTTAAGCATCTGACTCTTGGTTTTGGCTCAGTGTTTGTGGGTTCAAACCCCACATCGGGCTCTCTGTGGACAGCACGGAGCCTGCCTGAAAATCTCTCTCTCCCTCTTTCTCTGCCCCTCCCCTACTCTCTGTCTCTCTCAAAAATAAATACATAAACTTAAAAAAAAGTTTCTTTAAATGAACAAGACCCAATCAAGTGGAGGACATAAGCACTAGATTCAGAGCAATGTGAGAAGAACTAAAAAGAATTACAGAGTTTAGGGGGACAAGAGCTATCAGACTGTGGGGAGGCGGGCAGTGATTTTAGCAGGAGCTCAAAGACAGACGACTGCATGATCTTAGGACAGTGATGAGGAAGAGGTATGCTCCAAACAAGTGACAGCACGTGCACAAGGACAGAGGTGTGCTTCCAAGTCATGAGAGTTCAGCAGCACTGCAAGACCTGGCTCTGGGGGAAGCTGGAAAAGCTGAGACCAGAGCTGGAGGGGCGGTGGGGGGCACTGCGTTTTTCCTTTCTTTCTTTCTTTCTTTCTTCCTTTCTTTCTTTCTTTCTTTCTTTCTTTCTTTCTTTCTTTCTGTATTTTCTTTCTTTCTGTTCTTTCTTTCTTTCTTTCTTTCTTTCTTTCTTTCTTTCTTTCTTTTTCTTTTTTTTTTCTTTCCCAGGCAGGACTATCACCTAGGATTAGAACCGTGTTTTTAGAAAGATGGCTTCAAGAGCCCCTTTGGAGACATTTGGCTGAAAGAAGCCAATAAGGATGGAGGGCCACGTTTGCCTAGATTCACTATTATCTCACACATCCCCAAAATCAAATCGTAAATTCCAAAAAGAAAGGAGCTATTTCTCAGTATTCTGGTTTTTGGTTTTGGCTTGTGTGTGTGTGTATGCTTTTTTGGTCCTAAGTTCAGCAAGTGCTTGAATCCTATTTCTCCTCGCACACTCCTGTTTCTCTCCTGATTTCAGTTATTTCTGCCCGTTTCTTCCACTAGACTGACTTCGTTCTAATTAAGAAGAATCAATATATAGAATACAATTGTAACTGTATGTTCATATACATGATCTCAGTGCTTCATTCATCTTCTTATCCCAGCACCTCATACCAGTTTCGGCACAGAAAGAAACCACAAGAAATGTTTGCAGAATGAGAGGAAGTATGGGGTAGGCAAAGGGCATGGAAATTATAATCACACAAAAGCCAATGATGATGGGCAAGTTATTAAAGTTCTCTGAGTCCTCTGTTAAACATTTAAATAAATATTTATTTGTTAAATGGTGATTTGCCTTCTGTTAAAGTTGTAAGAATTAAAAGCCTCTAGCAGCCAATACTCAATAAATAAATATTGGTTTCTCTTTGAATGAATGAATGAATAGAACAGGAATTGAAACTTCAAGGAAAAAGATGGACCTTCAAAAGGGCTCTGAGGGGCACCTGGGTGGTTCAGTCAGTTGAGCATCTGACCCTTGATTTCAGCTCAGGTCATGCTGATGGTGAGGAACCTGCTTGGGATTCTCTCTCTCTCCCTCTCTCTCTCAAAACAAATAAATAAACATTTTTAAAAATGTCAGAAGGGCTCTCAACTGTACGTTGAAGGGTTCAAATTGAATACAGTGAGGTTATAGAGTCATGGAGTGATTGAAGTAGGTTTCAAAGCTGACTATTCTGGCAGCAGGATGCAGAAGGCTCTTGTCAGAAAGGCATGCCCTGAACCTACCCTGGATGGGAGATGATACAGACTTAGGCCAGAGAGATGGTCTGCAGATGGGAAGGAGGGCCTGACTACAAGGCAATGAGTCTTCCCATATGGTGTTGACAACCCAAGTCACCTGCCTCTCTAGGTCCTAAATTATGGAACTGTAATCATAACTTTGCTCCAAAAGCATTTTAGAATTTGCTCAATTACAAAAATTAACATCCAAATGAAGATGCCTAGAAGATAAGGCCTGTATGAAAATATACAGACTTGTAAGCCTTTCTGTGTGTGTGTGTGTGTGTGTGTGTGTGTGTGTGTGTGTTGTGTGTGTGTGTGTGTGTAGGCTTCACACTCAGCAAAGAGTCCATTGTGGGACTTGAACTCAAGCCCTTAGATCAAGTGTCTGACACTTAACTGACTGAGCCACCCAGGCACCCCAAGCCTTTATATTGTCCATGCAATATAGGCTGTGTTGCACTAAAAAAAAACAAAAAAACAAAAAAAAACAAAGTGATACTTCCTGATTTCAAATATGTTATAGCAAAAGAAATGCAACTTTAACATGTAAGAAAGCATGAGTTTTAAAACTAGCATTGAAAAAAATCTTAAACCATGAAACCTCTGAACACATTCTCTAGGTCTAGACTGTTGAAATTTAAACTTCTTTCTCAGAGATCACTACAGCCAGGAATACACAGTATCTAGAAGACCTAGTTAGGTTCCTGTCTCAATATCCTTCCTTTGCTAGATTCTCCCAGGCAGGCGCAGTCTTGCCCTCTAATCTTGAAACCCAATCTTGACCTTAGATAGAGGGCATTAACTCTTTGCCTTTACTTCTTGTTCTGATGTCCTGAGCCAGATCTGATACCAGTCTCAATATGAACATTGACAAAAAAGCCAATTAATCCTGTTTGGATTACTCCGAATTTACTGGAGTACTAACTAGAGTAAAGGACAGCCAGCTCAGTCAATAACACAATCTAAGAGCAATACGTCAGCCTCAGTCAAACCCACTTTTCTAGAACAATGTTATAGCTTCACCATATATATATATATATAATATTATACATAAATATATATTTTATATTTTATATATATATTTTGTAAAGTCACTTCAAACAAGAATATCCATTCCATAGTCATCAGAAACTATTCAGGTAAAAGCTGAATGAGTGCCAGGGCTCATAAAACCACAGGGTTGACAGGGAGCTAAAGGTTTTTGAGGTGCTCTTCCTCCCCGATCAGAATCTGTTTCCATGTCCGTGACAGCTAAGCACCCAGCTCAGCCCGAACGCCACCAGGAAGAGGGAAACGTTTCTTGCGGAGAATGCCTTTTATCAGCAACGCCAAATCTATACCAAGTCTTCTGACACCTGCCTCCTTGCCACTTTCCCCCAACGGTCCTGTTTCTGCCCTCTGGAGGCGGACAGAATAACAACAGTTGCCTTCCACATGACTTCCCTTCCAATGAATTGACCATCCCTGTCACATGCTCCCTAAAGGTTCCATTTTCCTGGATAATCATCTCAGACATGCTGAATTCTTATCTCATCACATGGCTTCCAGATCTCTCTCCTTCCCTTTCTCCTGCCACCACTGCTGGCCTACTTGTTCAACCTCTCCAAAAGATGAGTATCCAGATTCTGTTTACATTTTCCCCATCGTCAGAACACAACCACAGAGTGGTTTCCTGCTTCAATTTGGACAAAACGCTGTGTCATTACAGGTTAATGTTGTGTTGATTTCCTTAGCTGCCTCCTCATCCCATTGAATCATTTTTCCTTCCATGAAACTTGTCAAGTTGGCATACATTAGGAATGCAATCGATTTCATCTTACTTGACTTTGATTAATGTTAATTGCTTGACTAATTTTATTACATTTTATTTGTAAGTTTTATACTCACATTCCAGCCTACCTGGGCCTTTCTAGACATTGAGTCTTTCACCAAAAAACCTTTACCGGCTTTGTGACGTTCATAATTACGACAACCATGCTTTCCATGTTGCCATCCAAGTCACTAACAGAAACATGAAACGAGACAAGGCCAAGGATGACCACTAGTAATTTTTCTCCAGTTGGAAGCAAATTTGAGGCAAAGTTATTTAAATAGCTATGAATCTGTCCATCACCCTGGCTTACCTGAACCACACCACCAGAGAGGAGCAGGTTGGTCTGACTCTTCCTCATTCATAGTCATTGTTAGCCCTCTTGCCCACTCTCATACCTGATTTACTCCTATGGTCACCTTCTCTTCATAAGAGGTCAAGAGCTCTGTGTGATACCTGAGTCTCTTCATCAGAGCTGTGCTATATACTGTCTTCCTCGAACAAATTCAAAATTTTCCCTGGAGAGAAATACATGTAGGTAGAGATAAAGATAGAAGTGGAGATAGAGAGATATAAACTAGAGATAGGGAGAATGTGTCTTTCACAGAGAAAGGAAGCAAAAAACACAAACAAATAGTTTTAGCTCAGCAACGTGCCTGAGATACAAACCAACTTGATCAAGGAAAAATTCTGAAATTGGCCAGGAAGCAATGAGTTGAAAATGGAGTAACCTTTCTGCAGAGCCAATGGTGCCCATTCTGTTTGTGGAAGGGTAGGATGTTATATTTGAAATCATCATTTCTAGTCTTTTATGTAGTTACCACAATATTTCTTTTAGTTCTTGGAAGCATGCCCCTTGGTACATTACATGTAATCCTGTGTCTCAGATCTTACTAGCAAGGGGTTACATTTTGATCACATTAGCATTAATAAACACCCTTTCTCTGACTCTGGCAGCCACCATTATTGTAGGATTGCTCACTCCCTTTGTACTCTTTCCAGTTCTTTCTAGAAGTTTCCTGTGAATTTATGAGCAAGTTCTTCAGGTTGCTTCAGTAACTTGTTCACTCAGCCAGGACAGCTAATATTGTATCTACCTCTGTGCTGAGCCCCCTGCTGTTGATAGAATTGTGGAAAGGGAACCCCGATTACCCCAGCACCACAGACTCACTTCCTCTCCCTTGACAAATTCAGTTAATCCTGGTCATCAGATAGAGGGTCCTTGGCTCCCAATATTTGATGATCTATAAATCATACTCCGTTTCCATGAATTTGGCTTTTTTTAGATTCCACATATAAGTGATAACGCACAATATTGGCCTTTCTCTGTCTGACTTATTTCACTTAGCATAATGCCCTCAAGTTCCATCCATGTTGTTGTAAACGGCAAGCTTTCTTTCTTTAAAAAAATTGTTTTTAAGTGTTTATTTATTTTTGAGAGACAGATGGAGAGCACACATGCAAGTGGGGCAGGGGCAGAGAGAGAGAGGGAGACTGAGGATCTGAATTGAAGTGTGCTGACAGCAGAGACACTGATGCGGGGCTGGAATTCACAAACCTTGAGATCATGACCTGAGCTGAAGTCGAATGCTTAACCAACTGAGCCACCCAGGCACCCCCTCTTTCTCTCTCTCTCTCTCTTTTTAATGTTTGTTTGTTTGTTTATTTATTTTGAGAGAGAAAGCTAGGGAGGGGCAGAGAGAGAGGGAGACACAGAATCCCAAGCAGACTCCACACTGTCAGTGCAGAGCCCAATCAATGCAGGTCTCGATCCCACAAACTGCAACATCATGACCTGAGCCAAAATCAAGAGTCAGATGCTTAATCGATCGAGCCACCCATGCACTCTGAGATTTCCTTCTTTCTAATGGCTGAATAATATCCCATTATCTTGATGAAGAAATAAGCTTTTTTATTTGACAATGAGAACAAAGCAATTTATTGAGGTTCCTTTTTCCCTTGGTTGCTAAGGAAGTCAAGGTAAGTTTTGTTCTCAAGTACAGCAGTTATCCTTAGCCTAAAATTTCTGGTGAGACCATTATACCTTCCTCTTTATTACATGATTCATATTCACTTAATCTTTATTTTAATGAACCTATCTTATCTCTGTTTTATTTTATGCTGCTCTATCTTTATGGGAGGTAAGTATATTATTTAGAACTCTTTGGTTTCAAGTGACAGGAAACTAATTCAAACTGTATTGGAGGTAAAAAAAATATTAGGTTTAGAATGAAAGAGCTTATTCTAAACCCATTTTGAAATTCCTGAACCAAGCACTAGCATTAACAGCACATATACCAAAATTGGAACGATACGGAGATTAGCATGGCCTCTGCACAAGGATGACACACAAATCCATGAAGCATTCCGTGAAATAAAATAAAATAAATTTTTAAAATAAAATTCCTGGGGGCGCCTGGGTGGCTCAGTCGGTTAAGCGTCCGACTTCAGCTCAGGTCACGATCTCACGGTCCGTGAGTTCGAGCCCCGCGTCGGGCTCTGGGCTGATGATGGCCCAGAGCCTGGAGCCTACTTCCCATTCTGTGTCTCCCTCTCTCTCTGACCCTCCCCCGTTCATGCTCTGTCTCTCTCTGTCTCAAAAATAAATAAACGTTAAAAAAAAAAATTTTTTTTTAAATAAATAAATCAATAAAATAAAATTCCTGAACCAAAATAACACTAATACAAATGACACTAACTGTAATTTTTTTTTAAGTCCACTTATTTATTTTGAGAAAGAAGGAGAACACAAGCAGGGAAAAGGCAGAGGGAGAGAGAGGGAGAGAGAGAGAGAGAGAGAGAGAGAATCTCAAGCAGGCTCCACGCTGTCAGTGCAGAGCCTGACTCAGAGCTCGATCCCACAAACCTTGATATCATGACCTGAGCTAAGACGAGGAGTTGGACGCTTAGCTGACTGAGTCACCCAGGCGCCCCTGTAATCTTTTTTTTTTTCAAGCTTATTTATTTATTTTGAAAGAGAGAAAGTGAGCATGCATGGGCATGAGCAGGGGAAGGGCAGAGAGAGAGGGAGAGAGAGAGAGAGAGAGAGAGAGAGAGAGAGAGAATCATAAGCAGGCTCCATTGTCTGCACTGAGCCCAACAAGGGGCTCGATCTTACAACTGTGAGATCATGACCTGAGATCATGACCTGAGACAAAATTAAGAGTCAGACGCTTAACTGACTGAGCCATCCAGGCACC
The DNA here is from genome assembly GCF_018350155.1 of Leopardus geoffroyi. Taxonomy (NCBI): domain Eukaryota; kingdom Metazoa; phylum Chordata; class Mammalia; order Carnivora; family Felidae; genus Leopardus; species Leopardus geoffroyi. The sequence goes on from NC_059333.1 coordinate 94,433,796, forward strand.
CCTGTAATCATTTTTTTAAATTCCATAGTTTACATGTGATAGAGCAACAAATACATTGTTTATGCTTATCAGGATAATCAACATTCTTTCACTTACTTTTCATTGATTAACTAGTAACATTTTCTGTCCAGCTTTATGATAATTATTCCAAAGAAGATGGAATAAGTTTAAACATCCCTCCCTGGGGCACCCGGGTGTCTCAATTTGTTAAGCATCTGACTCTGTTTCAGCTCAGGTCATGATCTGAAGTTTTGTGGATTGAGCCCCACATCAGGCTCCACACTCATAGCACAGAGCTTGCTTGGGATTCTCTCTTTTTCTCTCTCTCTGCCCCTCCCCTGCTTGTGCTCTCTCTCTCTCTCTCTCTCTCTCTCTCTCTCTCTCAATAAGTAAATAAACATTTTTTTAAAAATCTCAGGCAGAAATTTATTTTTATTTATCCTACATAGGACTTAGTGCACTTATCCAATCTGATGATCTGAGTCCTTCATCAATTTTGGAAAATTCTCAGTCATTATCACTTCAAATATTGTCTCTCCTCCATTATCTCTATTTTCTCTGGAACTTTTATTAGATAAATGTAGGATCTTAACCTCTCATATATTTCTTTCTTTGTCTTTTTTTGTTGTTTCCTATTAATATCCTTATCTACCTTCTAGTTCACCAATTCTCCCTTCATTCATGCCTACTTTTCTCTTCAACTTGCTTACTGAGTTTTCAATTTTAAGATTATATTTTTCACCTCTTGAAGTTTTATTTGGTTAGTTTTCAAATCTTCCTATTCCTTTCTTGGAGTATCTTATTTTTCTAAGGTTTTATTGAGATAGTATCATTTTTTAAGCAGTTTTATTGAGATATAAATCACATATTATAGAATTCACCCATTTAAAGTGTCCAATTCAGGGGCCCCTGGGTGGCTCAGTCAGTTGAGTGTCTGAGTTCGGCTCAGGTCGTGATCTCGCGGTCCGTGAGTTCGAGCCCCGCGTCGGGCTCTGGGCTGACAGCTCGGAGCCTGGAGCCTGCTTCGGATTCTGTGTCTCTCCCTCTCTCTGACCCTCTCCTGCTCATGCTCTGTCTCTCTCTGTCTCTCATATAAATAGACATTTAAAAATTAAAAATAAAAGAATATAAAATAAAGTGTCCAGTTTAACAGCTTTTTAAACTACTTACAGAATTCTGTATCCATCAACAGAATTAATTTTAGAGCATTCTCATTATTCCCAGAGGAAACTCACCCCTTTACCCATTATTCCTCAAATCCTCCCAGCCCTGTGAGCCTGAGACAACCACTAATCTGCTTTTTGTCTCTATATTTGCCTATGCTGAACTTTTTATATAAATGGAATCGGACAACATATAGCTATGTCATTAACTTCTTAGCCTACTTTCAAGACCCATTGATGTAATAGCCACATGTATCAGTAAGTCATTTCTTTTCATTACCAAGTAATATTCCATTGTTTGGATATACCACATTTAATATATCACTTCATCCGTTGATGGACATCTGGATTCTTTCCACATTTTTGTTATTAGGAAAATGGTGCCATGAACATTTGTGTACGGGTTTTTGTATGGACATGTGGTTTCCTATCTCTCGAATGTATAACTAAGGGAGGAATTGCAAGGTCATGTGGTTATTCTATGTTTAACCCTCTGAGAAATTGCTAGGCTGTTTTCCAAAGCAACTGTAGTACTTTACATCACAATCTTGTATTTGCTTTCCTTTCTGGTGATATAAAATTCTTTCTTTTATGTATGTAATACTCAAATATGTTTACTTTGCAGTCCTTTTCAGATTGTTCAATTACATCCATTTCTTGGGGTTGCTAGTCTTTCTGTGTGTTATTCTTACTCATGCTAGAGTATTTCCTTGGGTGCTGTATATTGGTTTGTGAGCTTGTCATTACTAGATTTTTCACTGTGATAACTAGGATGTGGGACTATACCCCCATGTCAGGCACCCAGAGGAATCAATAACTTAGCACCATTTTTGTGTTAATTTGTCAATTTAAGCCATTCCTATACTATGAAGATCACATAAACTCCAAGTCTAAGTCCCCAGGAGATATAGGCTGAGAATCCTAATTTCTGAGAATAGATTTTCTTTCCTTTTTTTTTTTTTTTTTTTTTAACTGTGGCCCAGGTAGAGACAGTTTTCTTGTTATCTCACTATGCTAAGGAGCATATCTTTTTTAGCGGAAAACATCCCAGATTTATTTAGAAATCTGTTTTAACTCTCTACTTCCCATAGACCTAAGGGTTCATTTTCTTTCCCTATGTGGGTATTAAAATCAAAACCTCAGTAGGATGTTTAATTTTTTATGTCAACTTGACTGGGCTAAGGGATGCCCGGATAGCTAGTAAAACATTATTTCTGGTTGTGTGGGAGGGTGTTTTCCAGAAGAGATTAGGATTTGGACTGGTAGACTGAGTAAAGATTGCCCTCAGCAATGCAGGTGGGCAGCATTCAATACATTAAGGGCCTGGATACAAGAAAAAGATGGAGGGAGGGCAAATTGACTCTCTGCCCTTGAGCTGGGATATCTATCTTTTTCTGCCCTCGGACATCAGTGCTACTGGTTCTCAGGCCTTTAGACTCAGACTGAATTACACCACCCACTTGTCTGGTTCACCAGTTTGCAGATGGCAGACTGTGGTACTTCTTAGTCTCCGTAATTACGTGAGCCAATACGTATAATAAATCTCTCTTTTTTTAATGTTTTACTTATTTTTGAGAGAGAGTCGGAATTGGGGAGGGGCAGAGAGAGAGGGAGACAGAGGATCCGAAGAAATGGGCTCTGCTGCAGACAGCAGAGAGCCTGATGTGGGGCTCGAACTCATGAACCACGAGATCATGACCTGAACCGAAGTCAGATGCTTAACCATCTGAGCCACCCAGGTGCCTCTAATAAATCTCTTCTTATATGGATATCTGTATATATCCTATTGGGTCTGTTTCCCTGCAGAACCTTGACCAATATACCTAGCTATTACTCACAGGTAATAATCTTCTCCAGAGCTAATAAGACATCAACTTACAAACTCTTCACTCTTCTGTCATGACACACAAGAACTTCTTTTTCTTCTAAACTCAAATATGCATTAGGCTTTACTCCTGTTATTGTATATTATCCTGTATTTCTTACTGTTTGTGGTGGATTTGCAGCATTAGCTTTGTCCACTGCTTTTCTGGAAGTGAAAAATTTCTACCACTAATATTATATTATATTTTATTATTCCCCTTTCATAGATGAAGAATCAGAGGCATGGGAAATTTAAGAAGTGTTCCATGGGGCACCTGGGTGATTAAGCGTCCGACTTCGGCTCAGGTCATGATCTCGCAGTCCGTGAGTTCGAGCCCTGTGTCGGGTTCTGTGCTGACTGCTCAGAGCCTGGAGCCTGTTTCAGATTCTGTGTCTCCCTCTCTCTCTGCCCCTCCCCTGTTCATGCTCTGTCTCTCTCTGTCTCAAAAATAAACAAACGTTAAAAAAAATTTTGCAAAACTTAAAAAAAAAAAAAAAAGAAATGTTCCTTACGTCATACACCTAGACACTGGCATTTCTAGAATTTAAATCTTTGAAATCTTTAAATCTAGCCATGAGCTCTAATGACAATATTTGGTATTATCTTATTATAATATTGGTAAATAATTATGCCCATTATCTAATGCTATGATTTAGTACTAATGTACCAAATCTGTGGTAAAGGGAATGAGAGATGATGTTGAGTTTGTTCTTTACCTGGTTTCCCTCCTGGCAGCAAAAACATGTGCCTCAGCTCTAGACCTCATAACTTCATATCACATCCCTCCAGAAGATAGTCTTTTCCAGTAGAGCTAAGAGAAAGCAAGGAAGTACCTCCTTCCCAGAATCCCTAGTAAATGAATACTAGCACTTTGTCGGCTCTGATTAGATGATGGGCAGGGGGGAGGGGGTGTCAACCCTTAAACTAATTATGGTGATTCAGACAAAGGGATATAACGATTGCTTTAAACCAATCTGGGCCTACCTCTAGAGCTCTGAATAGAGTCTATCTCACTAAAACCAGTGACAATAGGGGAGGAGTCTTCTCCAAAGATATTTGGTGAAATATTCCCAGAAGTGGAGGAAGGAACGTTTGGTAGCAAGAGACATTTCATAAGCAGGGAGGACAGGAAGAGCATTCCAGTAATAAGCAAAGGAAAAGGGTGACGTGAGCATGATAGATAGAACGTAAAAAGGGGCATGCAGTATATTTTTTCTAATTGTTATAATACTGGAATACCGTACAGAGCCAAGCTAAATTTTTTTTCCTGATTTTTTTGTCTTTCTAAAGAGACTATATTTTGTTCTAAGACCAAAAACGTGCTTCAGAGCCACAATCTCTGGGATCACAATCATTCCTCATCCTCGATTTACTGCAATCATATTCTCCTCTCAGCACTCCATGGAAATGGTTTCTGACCCCTAATCAAGGCCTCCCCCAGGCTGAGAGACGTACAAGCACCAGAGCCTTGGGCAAGGAGGGGGCAAGAGCATAGATCCCTTCTAAAAAGCATTGTCCCCCAGTGGCCACCTCCCGTGACAGTAGAGGTAGAAGCAATGTGAAAGAAGAACCAGGGCATCCATTATGTTTACAGCCGTGCCGAGATCATGAACCAAATGGCAAAAAAGGAGTCAGAATGGGGAGGGGGCACCTTTTCAATGCAGTGATTCCACCCCCCATTCCCCACCACCCCGCCAATTCCAGCCCCCAGCTCAGGCTTGTCTTCAGACTTGTACCATCTGATGGTGGAAACTAGCCAACTGCGAGCATACTTTCATCTGCTGAGGATCTGGGTATAGTAAAAATTGAGGGACAGAAAAACAGGTTATGAAAGTTGTGGAATGTTTTATGTGTTTGCATTTAACAAAATAGTGCCTTTTATACTCACAAAGATGCCTGTGTTGTGGAGTTAAAACCCCTGCCTTTACTGCGTCCACCGGTATCCCCCTTCTCAAAGCTCCCTGGCCTTGACCTTGGTGTCTAAAGCTACGTGTTCTTTGATTTTTCTCCCCAATTCGGTCTCATTTAATGGTTCAATACACATGTATCGAGGATCTACTTGTGCATCAGGCACTGTGCTCGGGATGTCAGCAGTGAACGAGACAGACACACTCCTGCCCTCATGGACCAATTTTCCTGGCCTGGCACACAAGACTCATTGCATTCCAGCTTGACCACCTTTTCTGTCTCATCTCCTTCCTGCTGCTCCACTCCTCCCACCCTAAGCTCCAACAGTAACAAACTGCACGTCGTACTCTGAGAACACCAAGATGTTTCATGCCTCCAACGCCCTCCCTTTCCTCCTTTTGTTTAACTAGTAATCTATTTGTCCTTCACATCCCTCCTCTATGAGACCTCCTTAACCTGCTGAGTTTATAATCCTTTCTTATTCTGTGCTGTTTGTATCTTGTGCACATTCTTTTGCACACATCATACCCTATTGTAATTAATCATGTGCTCTCAGTGATCTCTGTCACCACACTGTGAGCTCTTCCAGGGCGGAGAGTGGTTCTGCATCCCACAGGGCCTAGCACAGAGCCTATTATAGACGCTCTGTAAATACCGATGAATGGAATTGTAGTATTTGTATGCTGTTATTAATAAGAGGAACGCTTACGTAGTGTTCTTTGTTTAATTTTGCTTACTCATTAAAATTCATGAACAAAAGGACTAATGCCTTTTTAGCATCTTGATTTAAAGTCATTGAAGAGGGGCACCTGGGTGGCGCAGTCGGTTAAGCGTCCGACTTCAGCCAGGTCACGATCTCGCGGTCCGTGAGTTCGAGCCCCGCGTCAGGCTCTGGGCTGATGGCTCAGAGCCTGGAGCCTGTTTCTGATTCTGTGTCTCCCTCTCTCTCTCTGCCCCTCCCCCGTTCATGCTCTGTCTCTCTCTGTCCCAAAAATATATAAACGTTGAAAAAAAAAAAACATTAAAAAATAAAATAAAATAAAGTCATTGAAGAAATGAAAATGGGTTGAATTTGTGTACCATTCAGAGAATTGCTAGCACTTGTCCATTTGACATTGTGTATATTGTACTTGATTAAAGGATAAAATCCAAATTTGATACTGAAATTTATATAACTACTAAGGGAAATACTATTCACGATTTTGTTAAGATTATTGTTTTTATTTGTTTCAGTCACCTCTACACAATGTGGGGCTTAAACTCATGACCCTGAGATGAAGAGTCATATTCTCTTCTGATTGACCCAGCCCGGTGCCCTGCTATTTGTGATTTAAAAAAAAAAAAATTTTTTAACGTTTATTTATTTTTGAGACAGAGAGAGACAGAGCATGAATGGGGGAGGGTCAGAGAGAGAGGGGGACACAGAATCTGAAACAGGCTCCAGGCTCTGAGCTGTCAGCACAGAGCCCGACATGGGGCTCGAACTCACAAACTGCGAGATCATGACCTGAGCCGAAGTCAGACGCTTAACCAACTGAGCCACCCAGGCGCCCCGCTATTTATGATTTTTAAGTATAATTTGAAGTAGTGTCAAGACTTCCTTTATCGCTCCATAAGCTTTTATTAAATATTGTCCTTTAAAATTATTAAGCTTTTTTCTATCTAATAATATACCCTCAAAGTAATTCATTCGAACAGTATACAAGTATGCAGAATGTTTGTGAAGTTTTCTTTATTTATGCCCCGTGCACACTTCCATATCTTCCCCTGAGAAGTAACCGTAATAATTCTTTTGGGTAAGCTTTCAGAAATTTTTTGTGTTGCAAAAATATATTGTGTGTGATCAGTTGATTACACAAATGGGGTATTATGCATATTTTTAGAATTAAACCATCTAATTCCTTAACCCCTTTCAAAGCTGTTTCATTCTCATACTTCAATACTTCAGTCAATCTCATGTCTTTCCCGACGTCATATTGAAAGCCAAATGTAGTTTTTAATGCATTTGTCTGTGTCTCTAACTTGACCTTATCTCCCTTGATGCTTTGTAATGTATAGATTGGCTGAAAATGCAAGAGAGGTTGTTTTGCGTAAAATATCCGAAAAATTGATTCAATTTTTGGTTGTTTATCAGAGAAGTCTTAACTTTTATCCCTTCTACTTCCCTTATACTTCAGCTCAAGTCCTTCTCTGTCCACTCGATATTCACCTCTACATTTCTGTTATATAATTTTACCTTTCATCATATTATAAGTTTATTCTAAACCGCATTTCATGGGAAGCCTCGCTGGCTCAGTTGGAGGAGTGTGCAACCCTTGACCTCTGGGTCATGAGTCCGAGCCCTACTTTGGGTGTAGAGATTACTTAAAAAGAAATAAGTAAATAATCTTGAAATAAATAAATAAACAAATAAACAAACCACATTTTATTAAATTTCACAAACCTTTCACTGAGTACATTTTTCTAACCCTCACTACTGACCTTGCCATATCTGGGTTCATAAGTCACTTCCATTTTGTATTTGTTCTTTTTGTATTTGTAATTGAATTTGTATTTGTAATTTTTCTTCACATTAGTTTATATTTATTTTTAAAGTATTTTGGCAAAGCCATACTAGTGGGCTAATTTCACCCAGAGTAAACAGATACTTACTTATGTTGGGCAACGGAGACTTCTCCCACCATCTATATACCATACTGCCTAAAATTTTACCAATAAAAACTCACTGCGTCAGCCTAGGTATTGCCCTATTTCTGCTACTTTCTCTTAAAATGTAAGCAACCTAAGGAAGTATAGCACCCTGGAAACCAAAACTGAAGTGAGAACATTCATCTGATTTCAGGTAAATTAACAGCTCAATCAGAAAAATTCTGAGTAGAATAAAAGAGAAGAGCTGTAGCTTTGCCTGATCAAGAGGGCACAGAAAAGGAGACATGAAGAACAAAACTACCTCATTCCTGGTAATCTAAGGTTTGCCTTGTTTTCAACTTGTTAAGGTTTTTGCAGTGAAGTTAGTCATGTCTACTTTGTGTTGGCAACATAAGGTACTCTAATGGCTCTGTGTCTAGGAAAGAGGAGATCTGTCTTCACTCTCTTTCTCTTTTTTTTCCTTTCTTTCTTGCAACAAATATTTATCGAATGCCTATTTTGTGCCAGGCACTGTTCTAGGTACTGAGGATACAATGATAAAACAGACAAACATCCTTGTTCTTGTGGAGCTTACATTATAACAGGGAAGAGACAGACAATAAATGATAAACATAAGGAATCAATAAATGATATACTATATAAGTAGGTGGTATGTTCTGAAAGAAAAAGAAAAGTAGAACATGATAAGTGAACCCAGGTGTCCCTGGGGTATAAGTGGGAAGTTTGCAATTTTCAGTAAGAAGATTTAGAGTCATCGAGAAGATGCCTTTTGAACGAAGGTGATGGATTTAACTGTGGGGATATCTAGAGGAAGAGTGTTCCAGGTAAGGAGAGAGCCAGGGAAAGACCAGAGGTGGGGATATGCCCGGCTTATTCAAGAAATACCAGGGAGGAGGGACCTGGGTGACCCAGTCAGTTAAGCATCTGACTTTAGCTCGGGTCATGATCTCACAGTTCGTGAGTTTCAGTCCCGTGTTGGGCTCTGCAATGACAATGCAGAGCCTGCTTGGGATTCTCTCTCCCACTCTCTCTGTCCCTCCCCCACTCGTATTCGTGCTCTCACTCTCTCTCAAAAAAAGAAAGAAAGAAAGAAGGAAACAGGAAGAAAGAAAGAAGAAAAAAGAGAAAAAAGAAAAGAAAAGAAAAGAAATAGCAGAGGGATCACTATATTTAGAGTCTAGCAAGCAAGAGGTAGAGTAGTACAAGTTAAAGTTGAGGCAAATGGAGGCCAAATGGCGGAGGGTTCTGTAAGCACTGCCTGAGTAAAATAGGGAGTTAACACCAGGTTCGGAATGGAGCGCAAGAATAGCAAGAACGGGGGCAGCTGGTTGACTCAGTGGAGCATGCAACTCTCAATCTCAGGGCTATGAGTTCAAGCCCCACGTGGGGTGTAGAGCGTACTTTAAAACAGCAAAAAAGAATGGCAAGAACTGGCTGAGGTGTAAAGGGGTCACTCTGTCTACCGATTGAGAGTAGGTGATTGGGCGCAAGAGCAGAAGCAGGGAGACGAGTCAGGAAAACTACGGCAGTAATCTCGGGGCGACACCACGGCCGCTTGCACCAGTGTGGCGGATGTAACGGTGGGAGGATTTTGCATCTGTTTCAAAGATGGAGCAAACAAGATGTGTTGACAGATTAGATACGGGGGTGTAAAAGAAAGGGAGATAAGGAGGAGGCCAAGGTTTTTGGTGTGAGCAATTGGCAGGATGATGCCATCAACCAAGGCAGGGAGGGCTGTGGGAGAAACAGGATTGGGGGAACAACAGGAGTTCAGTCTGGGGCACGTTAAGGGCGAGATACCTACTAGATACAACGATTTCGGAATGGGACTCAGATCAACAGAGGAACTCAGATCAATAGCCTAGAGAGGTTGCCTGGCTGAGGGTCTGATCTGATCTGAGGGAAGCCAGGTAACCTCTCTAGGCTCCATCTGTCAAGTGAGAAATTTGGACAGGAAGAACTGCTAAGTCTCTCTAACACTTTTTGATTCTAATTTTTGTGCTAATTTACACAATTACTTGCATGTGCTGTCATGCACTACACTTTACGTTTGTAATTTGAAAACGGGTGGTCAAGGCAGGCCTCATTGAAAAGGTTCTTGTAAACAAAGGAAATAAAGACGTTAGCCATAAAGGTACCTAGGAAGGAATTTTCCAGGTGAAGAGAAACGCCAGGATAAGGACCCTGAGGTAAGAGTAAGCCTGTTCAAGCAATCGCTGTTTGAGAAGTATGGGTTAAATACAAGGCACATACCCGACTGATAAAACCCCAAAGAGAGCAAAAAGTCTTTCATGAGGCATAAAAAACACATTAAAAAGTTTTAAAGAATTCAAAAGTTAGTGGAACGTGAACTAGCTTAAAAAAAAAACAAAACAATTTGATGATCCAAGCATAAATGAATCAAACGTAAGAATTACTTTTACCCTTATATCGCTATAAAAAAAATTCAAAAATAAAATTATCGGCAAATATACTTTAGAGTTTTTGTTTAAACCTTTCCTCCTTTTCAAAACAAGAGTCTAAATTTTTCAAACTGCAGTTTTCAAAAACAATCTCAAATTTAGCAATAATGAAATAATTTTTTTTTTTTTTTTTTTTTTTAACTAGGCTCCATGCCCAATGTAGGGCACAACCCTGAGATCAAGACCTGAGCTGAGATCAAGGGTCAGACACTTAACTGACTGAGCCACCCAGATGCCCCCAAATAATTTGTTTTTTAAAGAAATAATCCCAGGGTGCCTGGGTGGCTCAGTCGGTTAAGCGTCCAACTTCGGCTCAGGTCATGATCTCATGGTTAGTGAGTTCAAGCCCTTTGTTGGGCTTTGTACTGACAGTTCAGAGCCTGGAGCCTGCTTCAGATTCTGTGTCCCTCTCCCACTCTGCCCGTCCCCCGCTCATGCTCTCTCTCTCTCTTTCTCAAGAATAAATGAACATTAAAAAAATTTAAAGAAATAATGCCAATTGAATCAATGAATAGGGTAACTAGAAAAATAATACAAATGACAAGGTAATGAACTTTCTAGTTGTATGAAATGCTTTTTGATACAATTAGGAGTTTAAAAATTAAAAGCAAGGGAGATTTCCTCATGAGACAGGCTGAATCTTTTCTGGTGTTTTCCAGGATTCTCACATTTCCTAAGAGTTTTGGTAAGCCAAAAATATTCTTTTTTATCTGCTCCCCTAATCAAAGTCTGTTGATCGCTAACACAAATTGGGAGAGATACTCCATAAATTTAGATGTCATGTGGCTTCCTGGCTTCCTGAGGCTGGAATAATTGAAATGCAAGTGTGGAAAGAACAGGGAGGAGGATGGGTCAGGTGAAGGAGGGACAGTGAGCGGTGTATGCTGAATGTGAGTTTAAGATAGTTATAAGGCAGGCAGGTAGATTAGAAGTCTCAGATCATGGTCCTATGTTAACAATAACAACAGAAAACCTGTACAGAGCACTTACTATGAGGCAGGGAATGCATTTTACCTGTCTGTAAGAATATCTTTCTTCCATTCTGACAAGTGAAATATATAGCAAACTGGTCATAAGTTCTTTAAAAATTTAAAAAAAAAATTTTTTTTTATGTCAAATAAGCTCCATGCCCAACATGGGGCTTGAACTCACGACCCTGAGATCAAGAGTCACATGCTCTACCGATCGAGCCGGCCAGGAGCTCCATAGCCGTAAGATCTTTAAATGTAAGATTTGAAAATGTATTCAGCTCCCTTTTACCTTCTAATGTTGGAAAGAAGAATTTCACTAGCAGCCTATTCCCACCCCTCCACCCCCACCCCCACCCTCTTCACATGTAACTTATTCATTCTGTCTAGAAGCTAGTATGATTTTCCTCTTTATCCTTGGGTAAATAATAACAGAAAATACTTCAAGAGTGTTTGCTACATGTGCTGGGAAAATATTTAAAGCAGTTCACGTATCTTAATACTTGTGATCATCTTCGCAACACTTTGAAACTATTACAATTGCTATCCTTACTTTACAAGAGAGAACACCGAAAGCAGTTCAACAACCTGGACAGAATTGAGCCAGGATATCTGCTGAAGAAGAGAACATGGGAGATAAAGCAAAATGTAAATACCGTTTTAAAGATACTGATCTTCATAGAGCGCAGGAAGAAAGGAGAAATCCCAGCAAGGATGACCTTCTGCTTAGATACTGGTACCCTGATATGTGCAGCAGAGGAAAGTAACTAACTGAAAGAATTCTTGGGCCCAATGCAGGGAGACCATCCTGGGGTACATCACACCTCTTTCCCTCTAAAACCTACTTAGAAGGAAACAAAATCTTGACCATAAGCTTACGGGGCCTGCCATGATTTGGGTCTCTCGGTACACCTTCCAACTGTAAATATGCGCGTTTTTGTTTGTTTTGTTTTGCTTGCTCTTTGAATACTCTCCCTATGTTTGGGGAATTCACCTCCCTGCCAGATCTTGACCTCCCGCACAAGCCACACAGCTTTTTTTCAGCTCTGCTTTTATCAAGAATAGAAACTACTCTTGATGTGAATGGCTGAAGAACTGGAAATATTTAACATGCAGGAGAGAAGATTTTGGTGGGGGAGGCTGGTGAAGGAAAGCACGGATAGCGGATAGTGACCTCTCCAAATATTTGGAGAGCCTGGAGAGCCGGCACATGAAAGAAGGCTGTGGCTTAAGAGCAGAAACTGGGGGTGGGCGTTGGGGAGGAGATGTGGGGGAGAAAAAGCAAGATAGCCAAGCGGGTGAGGGGAACTACTCCAAGCATTCTCCAAAACGATTGCGTTCCATACAATTTTTCTAAAAGTCATCTTTCTTGAGGTATTGCCTACATACGACAACAATGCATCTATTTTAAGTGTTCATTTTCCTGGATTTTAACAAATGGAGACACCCACGTAACTACTCTAATCGAGATACAGGACATTCCTATCACCCCAGAAGGTTCCCTCCACCTCTGTGTCAGTCACCCATTCCTTCACCCAGCCCTAGCCTGCCGCTGATCTGATTTTGGTTGCTAAATCTAGAATTTCATATAAATGTAACCCTACATTCTATATGTGTTTTCTCTCCCTGGGCATGGTTCTTGAGATTCATCACTGTTGCAGCAGGCATCAGTTGCTCACATCTCGTTATTGCTCAGGAGTGGTCCACTGAATCGCAGCATACCAAATTTGCTTATGCGTTCATTTGTTGCTGGGCATTTGGCTGGCTTCCAAATTTTTATTGTCTTGAAGCTTCTATGACCATTCACGTACAAATGTTTTTGTGGGTATCTGTTTTCATTTCTCATGGGTAAATACTTAGGAGTGAGATTGTTAGGTTACATGGCCGGTGCATATTTAACTTTTTAAGAAATTGTCAAGCTCTTTGCCAAAATGGGTGTGCTAGTCTACATTCCTGCCAGCAACATATGAGATTTCCAGTTGCTTCACACCCTTGCCAACATTTAGCATTGTAAGTCTTTAAATCGGAGCCCTTCTTAGAGGCCTGTAGTGGTGTCTTATCGTGGTTTTAATTTGCATTCCCCTAATGAGCAACGATTTTGGATGTTGAGCATTTTTTCATGTACATATTTGTTACATTTCTGTCTAGACCAATGTGGACTACATTTTGACTGAATATGGTATAAAGGTCAAGAGTCAAACTTTTGCATCTGGAACTACAATTGTCCTATCATCGTTTGTTGAAAATATAATTACTTGTATATTGAATTATTGTGGTCCATCGTGGTCAAAAATCAAATAATCTTTTATGCATGAGTTTATCTTTGGACTCTCTATTCTGTTCCATTTTTCTCTTTGTCTATTTTTTATGCTGGCACCATGATCTTCGTTAATGTAGCTTTATAGTAAATCTTGAAATAGTGAGTCTCCTCCAACTTTGTTCTTCTTTTTTTTTTTTTTGGTTGGGATTCTTTTCCAAAATTGTTTTTCCTATTTTAGGTTTTTTGCACTTCCACATAGAATTTATAATCAGCTTTTCAATGTCACGATCTTTTCAATTTCAGCGATCTCACGGTTTGTGAGTCCGAGCCCTGCGTTGGGCTCTGTGCTGACAGCTCAGAGCCTGGAGCCTGCTTGGGATTCTGTGTTTCCCTCTCTATCTGCCTCTGTCTCTCTCTCAAAAAGAAAATAAACACATTAAAAAATAATATGAAATAAATAAATAAGAACTCTCAGCAAACAACAAGCAGAAACTTCCCACAACTTGCTAAAGAGCATCTCGATAGCCGACATCCTCCTAGGGGACATCACACTGAATGCTGGAACACTGAATGCTTTTCCCTTAACTGGATAAAAAGCAAGGATGTCTACTCCTTTTACTCCTATTCACCCTTGTCCTAGGAGTCCTAACATAAGAAAAATAAATAAAAGGCATAGAGATTGCAAAGAAAGAAGTAAAATTGCACTTACTCACAGAGAATATGATCATATACAAAGGAAAGTTTAAGAAATCTCCAAAAACACAATGTGATCTAATAAGTGAGTTTAACAAAATTATAGGAAACGTCAGTATACAAACTAGCAACAAACAATTTAAAAGTGAAAATTTTAGGGGCGCCTGGGTGGCGCAGTCGGTTAAGCGTCCGACTTCAGCCAGGTCACGATCTCGCGGTCCGTGAGTTCCAGCCCCGCGTCAGGCTCTGGGCTGATGGCTCAGAGCCTGGAGCCCGTTTCCGATTCTGTGTCTCCCTCTCTCTCTGCCCCTCCCCCGTTCATGCTCTGTCTCTGTCTGTCCCAAAAATAAATAAACGTTGGAAAAAAAAAAAAAAAGTGAAAATTTTAAATACCGTTTACAACGGTGTCAAAAACATACTTCAGGAAAACTGTAACAAAAAAATGTACCAGATGTCTACACTGAAAACTATAAAAGACTACTCAGACAATTTAAAGAAGGTCTCCGGAATTGGAGAGATATACGATGTTCAATAGTTTTTGTCAACGTTAAGATGTCAGTTTTTCTCAAATTTACCTGCACATTCAATGCAATACCAGTTTTACTTCTTTCTTTGCAATCTCTGTGCCTTTTATTTATTTTTCTTACTTTAGGACTCTTAGGACAAGGGTGAATAGAAGTAAAAGGAGTAGACATCCTTGCTTCTTATCGAATTAAGGGAAAAGCATCCAGTGTTTCAGAATTCAATGTGATGTCCCCTAGGAGGATGTCGGCTATCGAGATGCTCTTTAGCAAGTTGTGGATGTCTCTGTTTGTAGTTTGCTGAGAGTTCTTATTTATTTATTTTTTATTTATTTATTTAATGTTCTTGTTTTATTTTTGAGAGACAGAGACAAAGCACGAGCAGGGGAGGAGCAGGGAGAGAGGGAAACACAGAATCCCAAGCAGGCTCCAGGCTCTGAGCTATCAGCGGGCTCGAACCCATAGACCGTGAGATCATGACCCCAGTGGAAGTCGGACATTTAGCCAACTGAGCCACCCAGGTGCCCCAAGAGTTCTTCTTTATTTAGTTATAAAGAATGAGTATTGAATCTTGTCAAATGCTTTTCCTGCATCTCTTGAGATGATCATACGGTTTTTCTTCTTAGGTCTACCAAAATGATTGACTTTCAAAGGTTAAACCAATCTTATTACCACTTGTAATAAAAAAGCCAGACAATCACAAGTGTCAGTAAGGATACAGAGAAAGTGAAGCACTCATACATTGTTGAGAAGTACAGCCACTTTGGAAAACAGTTTGGCAGATCCTCAAAAAGCTACACATAGTGTTACCATATGACCTAACAATTCCACTCTAGCTATGTACTCAAAAAAAAAAAAAAAAAAAAAAAGAAACCATATATGTGCATGAAAACTTGTACATGCATGTTCACAGCAGTATTATTCATAACAGTTTTCAAAGTGGAGATAACCCAAATGGCCATCATCTGATGAGCAGATAAGCAAAATGTGATATATCCATTTAATGGAATAATATTCAGCTGTAAAACGATATTAAAAACTGAGACATGCTACAAACTAGCATTTTGGATGAGCCTCCAAAACATGATGCTAATTGAAAGAAGCCAGTCACAACAGGCCACATACTGTATGATCCCATTGACATAACATCCCCCCAATAGGCGAATAGAGACAGAGCAAATGAGTGGTTTGTAAGGTGAAGGAAGAGAGGATTGGGGAGTGACTACTAATGGAAATAGTGTTTTTCTTTTAGGGTGATAAAAACACTCTGGATTGGTTACACGATTTTGCAAATATACGAAATCACTGAACGCCGCTCAAACGATGAATTTTATGGTATGTAAATTACATCTCAATTAAAAAATAATAAAACTTGGGGCGCCTGGGTGGCTCAGTCGGTTAAGCGTCCGACTTCGACTCAGGTCACGATCTCGCGGTCGGTGAGTAAGAGCCCTGTGTCGGGCTCTGGGCTGATGGCTCGGAGCCTGGAGCCTGCTTCCGATTCTGTGTCTCCCTCTCTCTCTGCCCCTCCGCCGTTCATGCTCTGTCTCTCTCTGTCTCAAAAATAAATAAACGTTAAAAAAATTAAAATAATAATAATAATAATAATAATAATAATAATAATAATAAAGCTTTACATTCCTGAGAGAAACGTTACTTGGACATGATGTATTATCATTTTTTACATGTTGCTGGATTTGATAAAGTAAAGCTTTGTTAAAGATTTTTGTGCCTGTTGACATGTAGTCTTTTCTTGTAATGCATTTGGTTTTAACCTCAGCATAATGCTGGCTTCATAAAAACAATTGTATTGAATTCATATTTTCTTTTTAAAATATTTGGTAGAATTCACCAGTGAAGCCATTTGAAACTGGAGTTTCTTTGTGAGAAGACTTTTAACTACACAATTTTTTTTAGTGTTTATTTATTTTTGAGAGAGAGAGAGACAGAGAGACAGAGCATGAACAGGGGAGGAGCAGAGAGAGAGGGAGACACAGGCTCCAGGCTCCAAGCTGTCAGCACAGAGCCCGACGCAGGGCTCAAACTCACAAACCGTGAGATCATGACCTGAGCCGAAGTCGGATGCTTAACCGACTGAGCCACCCAGGCGCCCCAACTACACAATTCTTTTATAGACACAGATTATCTATTTTTTTTTAAGTTTATTTGTTTTTGAGAAAGAGAGAGCACAAGTAGGGCAAGGGCAGAGAGAGAAGGGAGAGAAAGAGTCCCATTCACTCAGGGTTCCATCTCAGGAACTGTGAGACCATGACCTGAGTCAAAATCAAGAGTCCGACACTTAACCAACTGAGCTACCCAGGTGTCCCTCCATTTGTTTTTTTTTAATGAGTTTTGGTAGTTTGTGTTTTTCTAAGAATTTTCCCATTTTGCCTAAGCTGTCAAATTTGTTGGCATGAGGTTGTTCATGACACTCCCCTTTTATTCTAATGTCTGGGAGATTGATGATGATATTCCTGTTTTCATTCCAGATATTGATAATTTTTTTTTAATTTTATTTGAGAGAGAGAGAGAGAGAGAGCATGAGCAGGGTAGAGGGTCAGAGGGAGGGAGAGAGAGCGAATCCAAGCAGGCTCCATGCTTAGCACAGAGCCCAACATGGGGCTTGATCCCATGACCCTGGGAGCACAACATGAACTGAAATCAAGGGTCTGATGCTCAACAGACTGAGCCACCCAGGCGTCCTGAAGCTTAGATTATTTAATTAGGCATTTACAGCTACAAATTTCCCTCTGCACACTGGTTTAGCTTCCTTTCCATGAATTTTGATATGCTGTGTTTTCATTCTCATTCAGTTGAAAATATATGCAAATTTCCTTATAATTACTTCTTTGAGTTACTTAGAAATGTATTTTTCAATTCCCAAATGTTTAGAAAGTTTCCGAAAATCTTATTCTTAATGATCTCTAATTTTGTGGTAGTTGAGAATATACACTGCATGTTTTCAATGCTTTTAAATTTATCGAGACTTCTTTTAAGACCCAGATTATATCCTATCTTTGTGAACATTCCATTAGCCCTTGAAAAAGAATGTGTAATCTCTTACAGTTTTGTGGAGTGTTTAAGCAGAGTGTGAGTGTCTAAGTTGCACGTGTTGTCAGTGCTATCCACGTGTTCTGTCAAGTGTTAACAGAGGAGTGTTGAACTCTCCAGCTATATTTGTAGATTTGTTTGTTTTTCTCTTCCATTTTATAAATTTTTGCTTGATGTATTTGAATCTGTTTTTTTGAACTTTGATTTTATTTATTTACTTACTTACTTATTTATTTTTAATATGAAATTTATTGTCAAATTGGTTTCCATACAGCACCCAGTGTTCATTCCAACATGAATCTGTTTTTAAGCACATGAATCTTTAAGATTGCTGTATCTGTCTGATAAATTGACCTCATTATAAAGTATTATTTTTTTCCTGGTTCTGAATTCAAATTTGTGTGGTATATTTCTTTATTACTTTTATTTAAAATTATCTGTGTCTTTATATTAAATTTTTTTTTAAATATTTTTATTTATTTTTGAGAGAGAGAGACAGAGCATGAGTCGGGGAGAGGCAGAGATAGAGGGAGACACAGAATCTGAATCAGGCTCCAGGCTCTGAGTTGTCAGCACAGAGCCTGACGTGGGGCTCAAACCCATGAGCTGTGAGACCATGACCTGAGCCAAAGTTGTACCTTAACTGACTGAGACACCCAGGTGCCCCCCTGTGTCTTTATATTAAAAATTTTTTTTAATGTTTATTTATTTCTGAGAGAGACAGAAACAGAATGCGAGTGGGTTAGGGGCAGAGAGAGAGGGAGACGCAGAATCCGAAGCAGGCTCCAGGCTCTAAGCTGTCAGCACAGAGCCCAACACAGGGCTTGAACTCACAAGCTGTGAGATCATGACCGGAGCGGAAGTCAGATGTCAACCAACTGAGCCACCCAGGAGCCCCTGTGCCTTTATATTTAAAATGGGCTTATTGTAGTTGGTATATAGTTGGGTCTTGCTCTTTTTTTTTTTTTTTTTTTTTTTACATTTTTAAATGTAAAATATAAATAACATAAAATATTATGGTATTATGTGATAAAATATACATAACATGGAATTTACCATTTTAGCTATTTTTTAAGCCATTTAAAAAAATTTTTTTTTAACGTTTATTTATTTTTGAGACAGAGAGAGGCAGAGCATGAACGGGGGAGGGTCAGAGAGAGAGGGAGACACAGAATCGGAAGCAGGCTCCAGGCTCTGGGCCATCATCAGCCCAGAGCCCGACGCGGGGCTCGAACTCACGGACCGTGAGATCGTGACCTGAGCTGAAGTCAGACGCTTAACCGACTGAGCCACCCAGGCGCCCCTTAAGCCATTTTTAAGTACATACTTCAGTGGCACAAACTACATCCAGATAGTTGTGTAACTATCACCACTATCCATTTCCAGAATTTAAAAAATCAATCCAAACAGGAACTCAGTACCTATTAAACAATAATTCCTCAACTCTTGCCAACTCCAGTCCCTGGTAACCTTTCACCCTTTTGAGTTCCATCCACCCTCACTCCCAATTTCCCCAACCAACTACCCATGCTTTCTTCTCCTGCCTGCTCTAGATCACTTGTAAGGCCCTTTCTGATCTAAAGATTGTACTTTTTTAAATGCCTTTGGATTTAAGAAAAAATCTTGATGTCTAGATGATATCTTGCTATTCACAAAGATTAATGGGCTTCTTTAAGTTTATCTTCCTGGTTTTTCCCTCCCTTGGAGCTGTACATCCTGCAGAAATTATGCTACTATGCATTTAGTAAAAATATTTTATGATTACTTTGAAACTCAACAAGCCATAGCTAAATGCAATTAAGAATTGATCTGAGCACAATGACAATAAAATCTATAAAGATCTTTGGCTTTTCCCTCAGTGCATCAAATTGCTGAAGTTTTCTTCAGATTTCTGGTCCTACAAATACCCATTTGAACTTCTTGATTTGGTGAAAGCTAGTATGCGTGAGTTATAAATTCCTTGATTGCACAAGAGGAATCATTCTTCTGGAAATGTAAACTAGAAAGCAGCAAAAAGAGATTCCTCCTTCAGTCTTTGTGCTAATTGGAGTATTATCTACTATGTACGCTGGTTTCTGCTATGTTCACAAGCTGACAAACTGGACAGTACATTTTTCACATTGTTTCAGCCCATGTAAATTTTTCTAAATAAATGGTTCCTGCTTGCCAAGCCTCAGTGAATAACACTGACTTATTCTCTGTCCACGAAGCTTACCACATGGATTACATATATGCATTACTCACACAACACAATCATTGGCCCATACGCCAGAATGAAATATGATTTTACAGTTGCCTCTAGAGCACATATTTCCAGATTTGGTTCCACATATAAGGAGACAGATTTGCTGTTTTTGTGTTTTTATACAGATTCAAACACGTTCAACTCAAGCCGAAGTATATGCTCCATAGGCTAGTTCTTTTGTTGGAGGAAACGGTTGCTTCTTTTCAATCTGTCACCTACGTAAAAAAAAAGAGCAACACTGTGCTGTTTGCATTGTTAAAACTTAAAACAGGTCCAAAGGAAAATGTGCCTTGGAAATCCTTCACTGATTTGTTTTTGCAGAACAGCTGGAGGTGAGGCCCACTGTACTAATCATGTCCAGTTGCTGCTGGTCGAGTTGCACATTCAGGAAATTCATAATTAGGTGGTTATATCCCCTGAGTTTCCCCTGAAGCACACTCTTTACGACTCTTGCTTTGTCTTCTTCCTTGTCATTCAAAACAACCAAAGAAGAAGAAGAAGAAGAAGAAGAAGAAGAGAAAGGAGGAAGAAGACGAGGAGGAGCAGGAGAAGGAGGAGGAGGAGAAAGGAAAAAGAAAGAAAAAGACGGAGAGACATGAGGGGAAAAGGGAAATTGGAATAAAATTTTAAATCATGACACCTCTAAAATAAACCATATGGTCTTATGACTGCTGGCTCTCTCTTAAAAAAAAACCACACGCACACACACAAAACACAGCCACAGTATGTGTATATATTAGTGTGTGTGTGTGTGTAGTGTTCAGAAACATTCAAAAAAGGTTAAAAGAGTTAAAAACATTTCAAAATGGCGCTGTTCTTAAAAATTACATTCTGTAAGGTTCACCTGCCCCTGCTCATGTTTTTATTTCAAAGAGTGTGGATTTAAGATCAACTGGTACTACATGGTCTTCAAGGTTTAAATTTTAACATTTCATTTCATTTATTTTATTTTTAAGTTTATTTATTTTTGAGAGAGAGAGAGAGAGAGAGAGATAGCATGAGTCGGGGAAGGGTAGAGAGAGAGGAGGCAGAGAATCCCAGGGTTCGAACTCACAAACTGTGAGAAGTCAAGAGTTGGATGCTTAACCGACTGAGCCACCCAGGAGCCTTTTGTTTTATTTTATAAAATTTCATATTATTTTAATAAATTTTACACATTTCCTTATTCTGTCTGCTTCTCTCCCACCCTCCACCTTTGGACTTGTTTGATAGCACAATGTTGGAATTTGTAGTTTAGGTGTTTATCAATCCCTTACTGATTGATAGCATGTTTCTTACTCTATATTGGAAGATCTGACTTTTTTATTTTATTTTTTTAATTTGGTTTAGTAATCTCTACCCCCAACGTGGGGCTAGAACTCGTGACCCTAAGATCAAGAGACACATGCTCTATGGACTGAGCTGGCCAGGCAACCCCTGAAGATCTTTTAGTGTATAGTTGGGAACAGCAGGGTTTCTTAGGATCTTTAATTCCTTATGAGGCAGTTTTAGAGAAAAGAAGGAAAGAGAAAATGCTCCATGAGACAAACTGTGGTGAGGAATATGAATCATTATTTTCCTAATAATCTTATACTACTAACTGTTAATTCATCGATCTAACTGAAATAAACAGAGGTTCAAGTTAAGTGCTACATGCTAATTAAGCAAAATTAAAATCAAACAGAATTCTTCAATAAACAAGCCATAGAATTATCATATGATCTAGTAATTTCACTTCTAGATACCCAAAAATATTGAAACCAGGCACTTAAGTATTTGTACACAAATTTTCATAGCAGCACTATTTTCAATAGTCCAAAGGTGGAAACAATCCAAATATCCAGCAATGGATGAATGGATAAACAAATTGGGGCACATGCATACAATAGGATATTATTCAGCCATGAAAAGAATGAAGTCCTGATCCACGCTAAAAGATGGAGGTATCCTGAAAACATGTTAAGTGAAAGAAACCAGACACAAAAGTCACATACTGTATGATTCCATTTTTATGAAGTATTCAGAAGAGGTAAATCTATAGGACAGAAATCAGATCGGTAGTTACCAGGGGCTGAGGGAAGGGGAGATTAGGGAATAACTGCTTACTGGATACAGAATTTCATTTTGGGGTGATGAAAATGTTTTGAAACTGGGGACCTGGGTGGCTCTGTCTGTTACGCTGCCTACTCTTGATTTCGGTTCGGGTCATGATCTCACACTTTGTGAGATCGGGCCACGCATCGGGCTCTGTGCTGACAGCACAAAGCCTGCTTGGGATTCTCTCTCCCTCTCTCTCTGCCCCTTCTCTCTGAACATGTGCTTGCGCGCGCTCTCTCTTAAAATAGATAAAATAAATTTAAAAAAAAGAAAATATTTTGGAACTGGATGGAGGTGCTGGTTACCCAAAATTGTGAATGTACTAAATGCCACTGAACTGTCCATTCTAAAATGGTTAATTTTAGGGGCGCCTAGGTAGCTTAGTCAATATAGCCTGCAAGTCTTGATCCTGGTATTATAAATTCCAGCCCCAGGTTGAGTATAGAGATTACTTAAAAATAATAAATTCTTAAAAATAAATGAATAAAATGGTAAATTTTATGTTGTGTGAATTTCACCTTAAAAAAAGCAACAGTAGAGAAAGAAAGAAAGAAAGAAAGGAAGAAAGAAAGAAAGAAAGGTGAAAGAAACATAATGCATGTTTTCTCTTAAGATCCCATTACTTCTTGGAGGCTACAAAATTTGAAGTTCTTAACAAAGTTGTACGAAGGGCCACAATCTGGCAAAACAATCTAGCTGTGCTTCATTTTCTCAAAAGCTAATTTAAAATGTTAATTCATATATTAAAAAACAAAACTTATAAACATAGCAATAATCATTTTCATACATTTTTTCTCTAAAAATAGGTTCTCATGTGAATTATAGGTGCATTCTGGGCTTCACTTCCAAATTCTACACCCGATCTTTCTTTAATGTACATGTGAAACCAATACATTACTGAAGGTTAATATAAATTCAGCGTTTCTCCATTAAGTGATATCTCCTCATATCAAACAGAAACACTTCCTCCTCCAGAAACCCTCTCTACCCCTCCTTAATTTCACTAAATCAAATTGGTAACAGAGGAATTCTAGTCCAGTCTTTTCTTAAGGAATATGAGAGCTTAACGTAGAAAAAGGGCAGTAGCATTTCAGATTAAATTATTTTCTTCCCCAAATTTACAAGTAAAATTATAGAAAAATAAGACAATACACATCAGCTAAAGAATAAAATGGGTGAAGTTAGGCAGGAGAGATTTTCTCAACCCCGGGGACTGTGCACATTCTTTCTGGCTCTCAGGTAGAGCTAGACAGGTAGACCAAGTCTTCTCTCCCGGGAGACTGTAAGCTGGGGCACAGACAGACTTCCTTCTGCTGTCTTAACAGGGCTGACAGTCTGCCTGATGTCACCATGTGTGTCCTCGTGGGCAGAGACTTCCAGGCAGGCCACGATTCACTGAACTGTCACTGGGTGACATATACCAGCAGCTGGAGCTGAGCCCTGATGAGCAGATCACTCGAAACCAAGCAGAGAGAGGAGGAACAAGCTGAACGTGGCTCTCTATGAATTAGACTTACTGGAGGGCAGAGAATGTAACTTAAACTTGAACAGAAAAGGTAATACAAGTACCTAATGAGATCTAAGGGGTCCAGAGAACAGACTTCCCAGATTTAAATACAACAAAAACATGATTTTTAAGTTTAAAATCACTGGTGAAGGGGCGCCTGGGTGGCTCAGTCAGTTAAGCGTCCAGCTTCCTACTTCGGCTCAGGTCATGATCTCACAGCTTGTGAGTTGGAGCCCCATGTCAGGCTCTGTGCTGACAGCTCAGAGCCTGGATCCTGCTTCAGGTTCTGTGTCTCCCTCTCTCTGCCCCTGCCCCGCTCATGCTCATGCTCATTCTCTCTCTCTCTCTCTCTCTCTCTCAAAAATCAATAAAATAAAAAGCATTAAAAAAATAAAAATAAAATGACTGGTGAAGAAATTGGTAACTGTTGAAATCCAACTAGTCGCCTGGAAACTGGATGCAAGACCTATTACAAGCCCAGAGCAAAAAAATGTAAATCATAAGCAGAGAGATGAGAGAGAGGTTTAAGAAAACTGACGCGAGAATATTTGGAGTCCCAGAAGGAGAAAATGAGGCACATGAAGGAGAGGGCATATTTAAGCAAAACAAAATGAAGCATACAAAAAAGATTTTTTGGCATTGAAGAAAGGACCCCAAGTTTCAGGCAGGAATGATAATTATGGCAATTTTTTCATTTATATAGATAGATAGTTATAGATACACATACACATTTATCTATATTTGTAGATGTATTAGATTTATTTATATGTGTATATACACACATATATGGCTAGATGTATCCTGGTAAAATTTTTGAACTCCAAAGGTAAAGTAAAAAATCTCATTCTTTCTGTGTAGAAGCTTGTAGGTTATTTATAGAAGAAAAAGATTACATTGTTACTGAAATTCTCCTTCGCAACACTGGAAGCTAGAGCACAAAGGAATACATTTCCAGCTTAAAAATATACCTCACTTATTAGGGTACAAGAGAGATGTTTGTAGATATGTGTGAATTCTGAGAAGTTGCACATCTCATTACTCATCTGGGAAAAATACTAGAAAAACACTTTAATCATAATATTAAAAAAAAACCCAAACAAATAAAACAGAGACTTGACCAGGAGAGAACACTATAGTGAGTCTTGTGTTTGTGATAACTAATTGAAAATGAACGAACAAGGACCCACTTGGGAATGTGTAATGTAAGTACTAAATAAAGACCCTAGAAATAGAGAAGTGTACTAAAAAGGAAGCTTCCAAGAATAATCTTGGATTCAAAGAACTAAATGACCTCAGCAAAACTAAAGAATGGTGAGGAGGAGCATGAGGAGGAAGGAAGCACAAATATTCCCAAGGCTTTATCTCTTGGGAGGGGAGTGAGGAGGAAATTGCAGTAGATGCCTTCTTCCAGTTGTTTGTCGTGAGTGGGGAGTGGTATTGGGCTAATAAAACCCCTCAGTCAGGGGAAAGTTGGTGTCGGTCTTTTTTTCATGCACTACCAGGGAAATATTGGTTTGGTTTTCTATGAGGGCTGGGAAAGGCAAGTAACCATTAACACAATGTAAAAGGGGAGCTAACTCTCAAAGCAGGTGTTATAATAGTAATACTATGGAACATGGAATTGAAGTTTAAAATCTCTAAACAGAAAAAAGAGGGACCCTATATAATGATAAAAAGCATCATTTATGAAGAAAATAAAACATTGCTAAGATTATTTTTTAAGTAGGCTCCATGCCTAACGTGGGGCTTCAACTCACAGTCCTGAGATTAAGAGCCACAAGCTCTACTGACTGAGCCAGCCAGGTGCCCCAACAATACTAAGTTTTTATGCAACATAGCAGCTAAACAAAATTTTAAAATGTTAAAAATGCCAAGTGCCAACTGTTACATAAAATAT
The DNA here is from genome assembly GCF_018350155.1 of Leopardus geoffroyi. Lineage (NCBI taxonomy): Eukaryota > Metazoa > Chordata > Mammalia > Carnivora > Felidae > Leopardus > Leopardus geoffroyi. The sequence continues at coordinate 94,459,060 of NC_059333.1, forward strand.
ATAATATTTTATATGAGCCAAAAATACTTGTCTATAAGCAAAAGACTTGAATATCAGGATTGACTAGTTCTGATAGATGATAGATAGGTAGATACATACATACATACATACATAGAGGTAGACAGACAGAAAAAGACATAGATGAATTAAATAATATAATCATTATGCTTGCTTTATATAGATATGCTCATCCTCATTATTATGGATTCCGTTATTGGTGGATTTGCCCATTCGCTAAAATGCATTTAAAATGCATTGCTAAAACGCAACCCTCAAATCAGTATTTGCGACACTTTTGCAGTCATTCACAGACATGTGGCAGAGTAGCAAAAAATTTGAGTTGCCTGATGGGCACATTCCCAGCTGAAGTCAAACAAGGTGACGCTACCTTCTTGTTTCAGCTTTCATATTACAAGCAAGAACCTTTTCCCCAGGATATTTAGTGTCATGTTTTGCACATTTTTATGCTTTTTGTTGGTGAGTTCACTGTTTCAAATGGCTCCCAAGCATAGTGTTGAAGTGCTGTCTAATGTCCTAAGCACAAGAAAGCTGGGATGTGCCTTATGGAGATACTACACGTGGTAGATACATTCCATTCAGACCTGAGTTATTGTGCTGTTGGCTGTGAATTCAATGCTAATGAATCACAAATACCCATTAAATAATGTCTTTCAACAGAAACGCATATAAAGGAAGGTTATATACTGATTGGTTGACAAAAACGTTGTTGGCTCATAGGAGCCCAACCCTGTTTTTGCCCTAGAAGCAATGGTTGCGTGTTCACGGTCACTTTATAGAACGTAGTTACTGTGCTGGGAATAATGAGAATCACCTGTATATGGATTTAGAGCGAACTTTCAGCTCCTCAAACATAGAATAGCCATTTTTTTTAATATTCCATGGAAGATTTCTAAAAATTATTATGTGTTTTCCCTTAAAGAATACCTAAAATTATGGTTTTCTGGTCATAATTCAGCAAATTAAGAAATAAATAAAAATGATACAAAAACCTTCACTTCATCGGAATCAAGAAGTACATACCTAGATAGTTTGCTCCTAAATTCAAAAAAATATTAAAAACTGTCAAAAAAGCAATGAAAAATTTAAGATTATCTAGAAAGTAATGAAAATAATATTTCCTACCAAGGCATATAGTACTTGGTAAAAGCTCCATTCACAGAAAAGAGTAATACCCTTAAATTTTTTATTATTAAAGAATAAAGATGTTAGGGGCACCTGGGTGGCTCAGCTAGTTGAGCGTCTTACTCTTGATTTCAGCTCGCATCATGATCCCAGGATTTTGGGATCAGGTCCCATGTCCGGCTCTGCCCTGAGCGTGGAGCCTGCTTAAGATTCTCTCTCTCTGTTCCTCTGCCCCTCCTCCCTGTTTGTGCTCTCTCTCTCTAAAGAAAATAAATAAAAATAAAAAATAAAGAAAAAAGATGTTAAAACATAGAAATTTTAGAATATTTACAAAAATTAGAAAAAAAAAACAGCTAAAGAAAAAAAAACCAAACTAGGAAGGGGGAATTAAGAAAGACGAGACCTGAAAATAAAGAAATAGGAAATAAAAAGAGTACAAAGAACAAAAAGCTCAAAATCAGTTGATGTGAATGACGTACAAAAGGAGAAACAATTTTCATTTGAGGTTGAGGAATGCAGGGAGAACCAAAAATATACAAGATTGTCAATGACAAAGAGCACGTAAGGACAAATACCAAAGAGAAGAAAAGAAATAAGACATTATGTGCAACTCTCTAAAAATCTGATATTTGAAACCTAACAAATGATATAATAATTAACTCAAATAAAGACAGGAAAGTTGAATAAACCATTTTTAAGTAGGCTTCACACCCATTGTGGGGGTTGAACTCACAACCCCAAGATCAAGACATGAGCTGAGACCAAGAGTCCAGTGCTTAACTGACTGAGCCACCCAGGCATCTCAAATAATCCAAAGTTTTTAGAAGTGATTTAAGATCTAGCATTTACAAAAGCAACAGGATCAAGTGTCTTCATATCTGAATTCTAGCAAAACTTTAAAGTAAATAATGGCGAGACGATTTAAACTGTTCCTGATCTTAGGGGCTCCTGGGTGGTTCAGTCGGTTAAATGTCCGACATCGGTTCAGGTCATGACCTTACGGTTCATGATTTCGAGCCCCATGTGGGATTCTGTGCTGACAGCTCTCAGCTCGGAGCCTGGAGCCTGCTTCACATTCTGTCTCTGTCTCTCTGCCTCTCCCCTGCTCAAGTTCTGTCTGTCTGTCTGTCTCTCTCAAATATAAATAAGTATTAAAAAAATTTATGAAACTGTTCCTGATCTTAGAAAAAAATATAGGAAAGCACTCTAATTAATCTGATGAAGACAGGAAAATTTTAATACCAAAACCCAGTAAAGAGAGTGTCAAATAATAATTCATGTGACCAAGCAGGGTTTGTTCCAATAGTGCAGCCACCCTCACTAAACCCAACAACATAATTTTTGTTCTTTTTCATTTGCAATCATGTCCAACTCGCAGAACAGGACAAGAACAGTGAAAAGAACTCTCATGTACCTTTCACCCAGAGACACTTTTCAAATTTTGCCAACTCTTCCAGCAATGCACTTTATAGGAAAAAGATCCACCCAGTGCCATGCGCTGCACGTAGCTTTGTCTCTAATCTCTTCAGATTGGGAACAGGTCCTCGGCAATCTCTTGACTCTCATGACCTTAACATTTCAAAGACATCACAGGCCAGCTATTTTGTAGACTCTCCCAGTTTGGGCTTGTCTGATGTGTCTTCACGATTACATGTGGATTATGCATCTTTGGCAGGAACAGCACAGAGTGATGTGTGATGTTGCATCCCCTTGGGTGGTATTCGATGTTGATCTGCCCACACCTGGTAGTTTGCTTACCAGAGAAAGGTGGCATTGCCTAGACTTCTCCACTATAGAATTTCTCTTTTTCTCTTTGTAATTAATAAGTTCTTTTGCGGGAAGATACCTAGATAACTAGTAAATATCCCGTTCCTTGTCAACTTTCACTTACTAGTTTCTTGCAATGCTTTTGTCTAGATTGTTTATTTTTGTGATGATGGTTAAGTGGAGAATTTGATAATTTCTTCTACATTTATTGGTTAGCATTCTACTGCGAGGAAGAGCTTTTCTTCTGATTTATTTATTTCTTTATTTGTATCAGTGTAGACTAAAGAATTCCTATTTTACTCAATGGTTTACCATCCCTTACTGTTATTTATTTTGATGATCAGATTGTTCCATATTTTCCAAATTTCCAAATTTCCAAATTTTCCAAATTTCCATATTTGATGTTCCAGATTGTTCCAAATTGTTCCAAATTTCCAAGCTTGTTTCTATGTCTCTTGGGCAGATCCATATCTTTCTGTGAGCATGCCCTTATATTCTCTCCTAGCAAGATGTGCCAGCCTTATCTTTTACTTTGCTGCATTGGCCTTGAAATCAGTCATTTCCCTAGGAAAGCATGATTTGCTTTAAAAGAAAGTTTTTTAGAAGCCAAGATCTGGGTAGTAGGTGTGGCTTATTGCTATTGAGATATCACTATATCACTGTGTCTAGGTTATCTAAGTGGACAGAGTTAGGAAATACACAGAATAAAGTCACAACAATGAGATACCACTTTGAATCCACTAAAATGACTGTCATGAAAAAGACAGCTAATATCAAATGTTGGAGAGGCAATGGAGAAACTGGAACCCTTATCAATTGATGATGGGATGTAAAATGGTATAGTCACTTTAGAACAAAATTTGGCAAGTCTAAAAAGATTAAATACAGAGTAACTATAAGGCTCAGCGATTCCACTTCTAGATATATGGCCAAGAGAATTGAAAACCTGTCCACCAAAATCTCACATATGAATGTTCATAGCAGTATTGCTCATAATAATGGCCAAAAAGCAGAGACAATCCAAATGTCAATCAACTGATGAGTGGATAAAAAATATGGTGCATCTGCACCATGGGAAGTTATTTGGCAATAAAAAGGAATGAAGCACTGATAAATGCCAAACCATGGATTAACCTGTGTAGTGAGTTGAATGGTGGCCTCCCCAAAATATTGTCCTCATCTTTGTTTCTGGAACCTGTGAGTGTTACCTTATTTGGAAAAAGACTCTTTGCAGATATAATTCATTTACAGATCTCAAGAAGAAGAGAACATCCTTTATGCAAGTGGGCCCTGAATCTAATGACAAGGGAGTGACAGGTGTCCTTATAAGAGAAAGGCAGGAGATTTGAAAGACACACATACACAGAAGAAGGTGAGATTAAGACTGAGACAGAGAAGGGAGTGATGTGGCCACTAGCCAAGGAATGCCAGCAGAAGCTGTAAAAGGCAAAGCAAGATTCTCCCCGCGAGCCTCCAGAGGGAGTGCAGCATTGCCGATAACTTGATTTTGGACTTGGCCTCCAGAATTGTGAGACAATGAATTTGTTTTAAGCCACCTGGCTGGCAGTAATTTGTTGTGCCAACCTCAGGAAACTAATACCACCTCAAAAATATTAAACTAAGAAAACGAATCCAGAAACAAACAAACAAAAAACACGTATCGTATGATTCTGTTTATATGAAAATTTCCGAAAAGGCAAATATGTAGTCAGAAAGATCAGTGGTTGCCAAGAGCTGAGATCAAAGAAGGGATTGACTGAATGGGCAGAGGCAACATTTCAGGGTGAAGAAGATGTTCTAGAAATGTATGGTGGTGGTGGATGTACAATTGTATAAATTCATTAAAAACAACAAATTGTACACTTACGTTGCACCTCAATAAAACTATTATAAAAAATAAAAAGTGAAAAATTTAGATATATATTTACGAAAAATTTTTAACACTTATTTATTTTTATGAGACAGAGAGACAGAGAGTGAGCAGGGGAGGGGCAGAGAAAGAGGGAGACATAGAATCCGAAACAGGCTCCAGGCTCTGAGCTGTCAGCACAGAGCCCAACGTAAAACGGAGGGCTCGAACTCACAAACTGCAAGGTCGTCACCTGAGCTTACCACTGGCCACTTAACTGACTGAAACACCCAGGCGCCCCTAGGTATATATTAGACAAAGAAGGAGAAGAACTTATATAAAGAAAACTGAAAAATCATTTTTCTCCCTCCATGGGTATGGCAAGCATTGTTAACTAAGATAGGAAATCCTAAAGTATATTTCTATATGTCATATCAACATATATTTATTTTAAAAATTTGTAAAATTTTTGGCCAAGGATGCCATAAATTATATGAACTGAGAAAATAATATATTTGAAGAAAATTATCAGCAGCTGACAAAACACGAATTTTTCTGATAATGCAAGGTAATCTTAGATGTTAATAAGAAAATGGCAAACAATCCAAAAGAAAAATAGGCAAAGAATATGAAAAGCAAAGACAAATGGTCAATAAATAGATGATAGATAGATAGATAGATAGATAGATAAATAGATATGCATAAACTGAAGCACGATGAGAGAATGCAGATTAAAGCATCGATCAGGTATCATTTTCTACTCCATCAAAGTGGGGAAATTATAGAGCAATAGTATCTATTGTTGGTGGGAATACGATTAAGAGTAACAGTCTCCTATTTCCTGTGGAAATACCTCAAACTGTTATCGGGCCATTGGAAAGCAGTTTGGTAATGCATTAATGTAAGATACAGACACACTTTCGCCCCATTCTTAGATGGTAATTTCACAGAAACGAAGGATCAGCACATGTGAAATATGTACCAGGATGCTTATTTTATAGCATTGTCCATAGAGGTGGCAAATTAGAGGGGAAAAAGAAAATGCACCTCAATGGAGAAACTTGTTCAAACAGTCACGCTATATCCACAACCACACTGAAAAAGATAGAGATAGCAAGTTAGAGAAAGAGATACTAGTTGAATTAGAAATTCTTTCAGGTACTACTGCCTGAGAAAAGCAAGTTGTAGAGAAGTATGTAAAAATTTTTTAAGTTATGTATTTATGCATATATGTGTATGAATATGTGAGTGTCTTTTGCATCTGTCCCTCATAAAAATACCATTTCCTATTATACTTAATAGCGAATATATGAGATGCTTCTTTGAGGCCAGATGAATATCCTGTTCCCCAAATGCGTTTCATTCAGTGCATTTTGTATCCTGGCCCAGATGAATTAATTACATTAGGTAGTTACAAATGAATCTTTTATTTTGTATAAAATAAACTTTATTGGTGCACCTGGGTGGCACAGTCAGTTAAGTGTCCGACTCTTGAGCTCAGCTCAGGTCACGATCTCACGGTTTGTGAGTTTGAGCCCTGCATCGGGCTCTGCACTGGTGGCATGGAGCCTGCTTGGGATTCTGTCTCTCACTCTCTCTGCCCCTCCCCAGCTTGTGCTCTCATTCTCTCTCTCTAAATAAATAAGTAAACTTTAAAAATAAAATAAAATTAAATTAATTTTACTGAAATACACTGAATCATTTTTAAAACCCTGTTTTTGTTCCCTGGTGGGTTTTGAAGTTTGAATGATCTACACAATGGCTTCCTTTCTTTTTGTCTTGGCCTGTGAAGACTCAAAGCAAATAGACTTACTTCATGCTTACTCATTATCTCCATGACCAAACTGAATACAGTCGATGTTTTCTGTTTTCTCTCAGACAATCTGACACTTCCAGGGAAAAAAACTATAACATATTAGCCAATGGGACAGGTAAATTATGCTTTCGATTTTGGCACCTTCATCAGCAGTATAGATTAGTAAAACTGACCAGAATAAAGTTTTATTATTCTAGGTTCTATTTTTCTGCACTTGACAGTTTCTTTTTGAAGTTTCTGCCAAAGCCTCGTTCAATGATATTACCCACAAGTAGCATTTTTCTGAGTATGACATTCAAAATCTGTCTCTATAAAATAAATTAGGACATTCACAATACTGCACTTTTACTGTCCAGTTTTTGATGTTAAATACTTAGAGTCTTTGAAAATAAAGTAGACCCTTCTGAGTACAAGTGACTAGTACAACGGAAATCTATTTCAGTTCGCAATGCTTCATCTAAAATCATTTTTCAAGAGAATCACCATGTGCATGAAAAAGCTTTAAGGTTTGTTTGAATGATAAGGTTTATGCTTTTTTTTTTTTAATTTTATTTAAATCCAAGTTAGTCAACATTTTGTGTAATAATGGTTTCAGGAGTAGAATTTAGAGATTCATCCCTTAGATAAGGTTTATGTTGTATTGCTCTATTAAAGATTCATCTGAAAAGAATCAGGCTAGGTAACTTTTTGCTTAGAATGAGAACAATAGAACCTAAACCCCATGCTGGTTTTTTCCCAAAGGGTAATTTTTTGGGTTTTTGAAGTAATATGGAAACCCCTAGCACAGACCCCTAGACCCCTTAGTGTTTTATCAAATAAAAATACAGAATTAAAAAGTAAATTTTTTAATCATAAAGTTTCACACAACGTACTCTAGTTTTTAAAAACTTTTTAAGTGTTTATTTTTGAGAGAGCGTGCACACGCATGAATGGAGGAGGGGCAGAGAGAAAGAGGGAGACAGAATGTGCAATAGGCTTCAGGCTCTGAGCAGTCAGGACAGAGCCTGACACAGGGCTCAAACTCAAGAACCACGAGGAAATCATGACCTGAGCCAAAGTCAGACGCTTAACCAACTGAGCCACCCAGGCGCCCCACACAATGAACTCTAGAAGCATTAAGAAATCTCACTAAGGGGTTAGGCGAATAACTATTTGAACACTATGAAAAAATTTTTTTTGCTTTTTCTCTAATTTGAACTGAAGGTGATTGTACGTCCATAGAGTTAACATAAAAGCAAACATTTTCATATCTCAGAATGTTGCAGGGGCTAAAATGAAGAACTCAGCTTCAGAGATTTGAATTCTGGTCCCAACTCAGCCATGTGGAGATCTCTGAAGGCTATGGCTTGCTAGATTGTAAAAAGAGGTAGTTGAATTAGGTGGAAAGATTATAATCTCTTTTCATGTTAAAAATTCTATACCATTAAGGTCAATGAAGCTTGGGTACATATAAAAATGGCACCAAGTGATTCATTGATTCAAAAAATATGCATTGAGCACATATTACATGCCAGGTATTTGTTCTAGGCACTGGGAATACAAATAACCTACCCTTTCAAATATGGAAGAAATATAAATATAGCCAGTTAATATAACAGGCATCTAATAAATCTTGACTAAGCCATGTTATACACATTCTGCTGTTACACCATTTCACTGCACCACAATTTCACTGAAACCACTCTTGTCGTCAGTGACCTCCATGTTGCCAAATCTAATCACCAGTTCAGTTTTCAGTTTGATACGTCTGTAGCATTTGACCCAGCTAATCATTCTCTCCTCCTTGGAGCATTTCCAGGAGTTGGTTGCCAGGACGCCATTCCACGATTCTGCTATTAGAATAGCTGTTTCTTTTCCATTTTCTTCGCTGTTTCTTTCCATCTCTCTTAATCACTAAGTGTTGGGGGGCTTCAAAATCCATCACTGGGTCTCTTTTATTCTCTATTTACACTTACTTCCTGGCTGAATTTTATCCAGTCCTATGGATTTAACTACTACTGACAACTTCCAAATCTATATACTCTACTCCACTTCTTCCCCGAGCTCCAGAATCACATACCAAGTACGTATTTGACAACTCTAATTGGAAGAAAATCCAAATGCCACTCTCCCCCTTGCTCACTCTGAGACTCTTGAGATTTACATGAGGAGATGTGGGGGGAGTGTATTTGGGGCCGGTACCTGTGATGGATGGGGATGAAGGAGGCAGCACTGAGAAGTGGGAGAAAGCCGAACTACTACGGCAGTGACGACAGAGTCCTCAGCTGATTCTACAAGGAGCATTAGAGCTGGGATGGACCCTCAGAATTGTTCCAGTTGAGGCAAAAGAGATCTGAACCACCGCATGAGCCAGTTATTGGATGCAGGCTACCCCCAGGAGGGGCACAACCTTGAGCAAGGTAGTTTCCTCCTACAGAGAGCAGTTCCTGGAGAGAACTCAGCTGTGACCTGTCAGCTGCCAATATTCACGGTAGCTGGCGGGTAGGAGTCAGGGGGAGGGGGCAGGAATGAATGTCTCCCCCTGTAGGAGGACCTAGGTGGTGCAGTTTTTGCTCTAAACACCCAGTATCTGGTAGCATCTCATACTCCTCAATTTACCTCCCTTATGCAGCTTTATTTTTTTCTCAAAGTGTAGACTATATGTTTTACTCATTTGTTTGCTCGTAGATCCCTGCTAGAATAAAACACCACGAGAGCAGAAGCTTTCTTTCCCTCTTTCTTTTTTAATCCTATATCCCCAGCATCTAGAAACAGTGCCTGGAACAGAGTTAGGCGCTCAATAAAGACAGTCAATGAGTGAATAAATGCACCACATACTCGCTATATTCTAGAAACTATGCTGTGTTTTGGCATTACAGAAGTGAACAAGACAGGCTCAGTCACTACCCTCACAGAGCTCACAGTCTAGAAGAAATTATATACATATATAGCAGACATAGATAAAATACGCATGTGTCTACTATATTTTTAAAAGTGCGATCACAGCCAGCTGCTATTATATAGTATTTTACTAATCTATCTAGTTTCAGCCCATCTGATAGTCCATCATATAAAACTTTTTACTGAATGACAATGTCAGAAGACTATAAAAAGAGTGGAAACTTTAGTTAGAGAGTTATTTATTGCTCCGGCTAGTTTTCAGAAAGAAAAGTTAGATCACTGGGACACATCTTTTGCCCAATTTAGGAGGAAAGAAATAAGGGACAAAATAGGAGCAAGACAAGCTCAGAGAAAATGAATACTCACTTTTCACTGGAATTTTTATTAACCAACATCCTGTTTTCTAAAACGCTGGAAAGCAAGGCTATAATTGTATCTAAATAGATAAGGGGTAAAATGTTCTGTAATGAATGGATAATTTATAGTCACTTTGTACATAGAAATATAATTTTTCCATTACTTTAGTTTCGGGGACAGCTGAAATGTAATAGGGACTAGGAAATAACACTTCAGTTTCTATGTCCTCATTGTAGAATCATATGCTCATCTTTTTATTTTTTAATTTTTTCAATGTTTATTTATTTTTGAGAGAGACAGAGACAGAATATGAGTGGGTTAGGGGCAGAGAGAGAGGGAGACACAGAATCGGAAGCAGGCTCCAGGCTCTGAGCTGTCAGCACAGAGCCCAACGCGGGGCTCGAACCCATGACATGTGAGATCATGACATGGGGCCGAAGCTGGACACTCAACCGACTGAGCCACCCAGGCACCCCCAGATGCTCATCTTTTAAAAAGCAGATTATCTCCCTAAAAGTTATGTTTTCTGCTTTCTATACGCAGCCATATTTTATTTCCATCCACAACCAACTAAGTGGTTTTGCCTTTTAGAGCGAGATGAATCCTGTTGCTCCCTGAGTGTATTTTATTTGAAATGTGAAAGCCTTTCACTCTGTGTTTTCTGTGTACTGGTGAACAGGAACAACCAACATTTAAATTCTTGGTTTGTTGTAAACGAGGTATTTTGGCATTTCTAGAATAACTTGTGTGCAAAATCTCAAATTGTTCTATATTTACGAGCTCACTAGTCTCTTCTTCCTTGCACATTACTGTCACAATGCAGAAGTATAAACTGGAAATGCATGAGTTTATGTGCCTCTCTTCTCTGCATTACTTTATCCTAGAAGCAATGTACGCCTTGAGAAGAATAAACATTTCTATCTTACAAGTGAAAAAAAGCAAGATTTTTTATGCTCATGGATAATAAAACCATTGATTTTCACTTCAGACAGCTTGACGTGGTCTTTTATTTTTTTTTAATTTTTTTTTTTACGTTTTTATTTATATTTGAGACAGAGAGAGACAGAGCATGAGCAGGGGAGGGGCAGAGAGAGAGAGGGAGACATAGAATCCAAAGCAGGCTCCAGGCTCTGAGCTGTCAGCACGGAACCCGACACGGGGCTTGAACTCACGGACTGTGAGATCATGACCTGAGCTGAAGTTGGACGCTCAACCGACTGAGCCACCCAGGTGCCCAACATGGTCTTTTATTAAAATAAATTCAAGGAGTGCCTGGGTGGTGCAGTCGGTTAGGTGTTCGACTCTTGATTTCAGCACAGGTCATGATCTCACTATTCCTGGGATCAGGCCCTGAGTTGGGCTCTGTGCTGAGAGCATGACAGCTGATACCTGCTTGGGATTCTCTCTCCCCCCACCCCTCTGCCCCTCCCGTGCTCATGCTCTCCATCTCTCTCTCTCAAATAAATAATTTAAAATAAGTTCTAGATTTCTGATGAATACCTTAACTGTCAATTTCATATTAATTTGTTGAGATGTCACCTCTATTCCTGGATATCTTTTAGGGAAGAGTAGACAACTATTAGCCTGGTTGTCATAGTGTGCAGATCCAGTTTAGTTCTATCATTGCTTTGACGACTGATGGTTAATTAGATGGCAAGGTCCTTAGAGCAGGTCTTACAGAGCACACCAAATATCGGAACTCTACAAATTATTTTTGTTGATAATTAATTAATCCTCCTTTCACAATTAGAGGTGATACTTGAGTACCTCTAAGCACAAAAGGGCTGCTGCATCCCTCAATTTTAGAGTTAACAATATTTGATAAGGAGGTAAAGAGCCATGGATAGTTAGGTAGTACAGAATCTTACAAAGGGAAGTGACAGGAAATGATCTCTTACTATGAACTCAAATGAGTGTCAGGTGTGGCAATTCTAACTTGTCCGAAACCTCACACACCATTGCACCTGTGTCTGCCTCACTTTCTCTGTATCTCTCTCTCTCACTTCGTCTTCTTTTTCTTCCTTTTTTAGAGATATGTATGTATGTATGTATGTATGTATGTATGTATTTTGAGAGTGGCTGAGACACCACCGGTGGGGGAGGGGGGGTGTGCAGAGAGAGAGAGAGAGAGAGAGAGAGAGAGAATCCCAAGCAGGTTCTGCACTGTCAGCACAGAGCCTGATGCGGGGCTTGAACCCATGAAACTGTGAGATCATGACCTGAGCCCAAATCAAGAGTCAGATGCTGAACTGACTGAACCATGCAGGCGCCCCTCCCTGTCTCTCTTCTGTTCATCTCTCACTATCTCATCCTTTATTTGCTTTCTTTGAGCTTCCCTGCTTCTTCCTTGTTTTGTGCATTTTTCTTCCTTTTCCTGACCCCAGCTTGTTCGTGTGCACTAACGAGAAAATATATTTGAAGTATATGTTTTAGGGTTTCTAATATTTTTCCTACAAAAGTTTTATTTTTCTGTTAACTTTATTTTTCAGTTTTGGAAACAGAAGAGTAAAATTCTATACATTTCTTCATTTAAAAGCTTTTCAATTATGTCTAGATTTTGGCTTTTATGGGCTGGTGTAGTTTAAGTTGAAAAGAAAGATTACTTACTCCAGGTTTGGTTATTCCTCTAAGAATAGAACCCTGCCCATAATATGTGTCCAATAAGTGATTTTTGGATGAATGCTCAATGTACAAAATTAAATTCTTACTAGGATACTCAGTAGGTGCTCTTGGTAGCATGAAGCATCCCCGAGGCATGGATACGCATTTAAGACATAAGCCTGAGTGGGGCAGCTGGGTGGCTCAGTCAGTTGAGCGTCTGACTTCGACTCAGGACATGATCTCAATGGTTCATGAGTTCAAGCCCCGCATTGTGCTCTGTGCTGACAGCTCCAAGCCTGGAGCCTGCTTCGGATTCTGCGTCTCCTTTGCTCTCTGCCCCTCCCCCCCCCCACTCTCTCTCTCTCTCTCTCAAAAATGAATAAACATGAGAAAAAATTAGTAAGACATAAAAACCTGAGGGTGCTACTTATTTTTTTGCTCATCTACATATCCAAATCTTTGGTAATAGCCAGGTAGAGTTCCCCTGCATGAGATTTCTGTGTAACAATACCCAGAGGGGTTCTGTCATCAGAAATCTTATGAACACTCAGAAACACAGGTTGAGAACTACATATACTATCTCCCATGCTTCTGTTCAGTGAACTCCAGAACAGTGCTTCTCAGACTGTAATGTGCAAACAGCTCACCTGGGGATTGTGTCAAATTGCAGATTCTGGTTCAGTATGTCTGGGGCAGGGCTTGAGATGCATTTCCAACAAGCTCCCAGGTGATACTGCTCGGGCCGGTCGGTAGATCGCACTTCAGCAGCAAGGGTCTAAAGGTAATAGGGTTTTGTTACCACCCCTTGGTTCCTTCACATTAAGGAACTGTTGATGAACCTCAGCTAGAAAGGGCCTGGCCTGTATTTTCTCCTGTCATCTGGCCTGTCCAGGGGTGTCTGTGTTTGCCTTAGGGTTTTGTTACTGATGACGTAGATTCCTTAGTATGGACTTGTTAACCCTGGGAACAGCTGCTGGTTGCTAATTTGTGCACCATTTGGATGCTGGTTCTGGCAACCACATTCTCTGAAGCTTCAATTTTCTTTGTTTTGCTGGGGAGGTAAATGGTGAGAGAAGGGACAGGAAGAGTTATTTCTTGCTTTATATGTAAGCTGCATAGCACTGTAATACTTTCTGTGTGATACCAGTGGTGATTTGGGACACTACCCTCAAATAATATGAATTTCATGCATGTTATCTCCTTGAATTCTCACAGCAACTTGGTGATGTAGGTGGTATTAACATTATAATATCCATCTTAGAGGTGAGAAAGTGGAGATGTAAAGTAGTTCAAGAACTCCTACAAGGAGCTTCCACAAAGGAAGAAAACAGCAAAACTGGGGTTCACACCCTCATATGGTGACTCCAAGTCCAGTAGGAAGATGGACCGTCCAAGCTTTGGGGGTGTCTTTGGATCCCTACACATCCACAGATTTAATTTTCTTTGGTTGTTCATTGGCCTGCTCTCATATCTGCCCTCTTTCTACAGAGTTAGAGCAAGAACAACTTGATCCCCTTGACAGTCTGTTGACCTCAGTTTGAGAAAGATCATTCCTTGGTTTTTTAATTTTTTTTTTTTTCAACGTTTATTTATTTTTGGGACAGAGAGAGACAGAGCATGAACGGGGGAGGGGCAGAGAGAGAGAGGGAGACACAGAATCGGAAACAGGCTCCAGGCTCTGAGCCATCAGCCCATAGCCTGACGCGGGGCTCGAACTCACGGACCGCGAGATCGTGACCTGGCTGAAGTCGGACGCTTAACCGACTGCGCCACCCAGGCGCCCCAATCATTCCTTGGTTTTAAAAGAAAATGGAAGAGGGGCCTTTGGGTGGCTCAGTCGGTTAAGTGTCCAACTTTGGCTTAGGTCATGATCTTGTGGTTCATGAGTTCGAGACTTGCATTGGGCTCTGTGTTGACAGCTCAGAATCTGGAGCCTGCTTTGGATTCTGTGTCTCCGCCTCTCTCTGTCCCTCTCCCTCTCTCTCTCTCTCTGTCTCTCTGTCTCTCAAAAATAAACATTAAAAAAATTAAAAATCAAACAACAACAAAATAAATTAAAAAAAAAACACAGCTTTGTTTAAAAGAAAGTGGAAGAATATAATATGTAAATGGAGAATAAGGAGGCAAAATTAAAATGAGGATAAATGCCGAGAAATGGGGTTATCCTCTTCCCCAGTTTATCTCTTTCTCATCCTTTTTGTATTCCGCTACGGAATGGAAGACAGCTTTGTAGATACTTAGACTCCTGACTTCTACTATTTTAGGAAAACTTATTTTTTCAGTATTTTATTTTTATTTCTTTCTTTATTTTTTAAAGATTTTATTTTTATCAATAATCTCTACACCCAGCTTGGGGTCAAACTATAACCTCGAGATCAAGAGTCACAGGCTCTACTGACCGACCCAGCCAGGTGCCCTTAAATTTATTATTCTTTGAGAGCTTTTCAGCATTTTATTAGGAAACAATTTTTCTACTGTAGTCAATGGTCAAGTTATTTGAAGTTTAGAATCCATAGTATTGCTCATATTCACATTAGACGCTATGCTTTGGGGTGACTGCATGCACAGGGGATGTGATTGGTAGGAAAGTGAATGCTGCATTTGTATTCAGTGTTTTCTTTCTAAAAAATTTCAGAGGGAAAGAATCAGGCAATTGCTGTACATTGATGTTTCCGTGGGGGCAAAAATGTAACTCACACAAATTGGAAAGTGAAAAAAAAAAAAAAGGGTTTAGCAAATTTCTCTTCAAACTATTTCTTAGAGCTCTCTAGAGCTCTCTAGTCTGCTCCATGAGCCACTGGGATGAGGCATAAACTTGTCAGTTAAAGAGATTTTAATGTCTTTCAGCTAAAAACAGGCTCTTTGGTAATTTGTGTATTTTGGGTAAATATTCATTGTTTATGGATACCCTCACCACCACTCAGGTCTTCTTTTAATGGTCCTGGAGGTGAGGCTGGGAGAGGGGGTGCTGGTCCTTGAGCTCTCCTAGAGTTGTTGGATTAAAATAGGCCCTTGATGCCCTCCAGGATGATGGCCCTTATCCCTCCTGGTTATAGGCATACCCTGCTGACATCTGCCACTGAAATCTCTGGTTACGAAATTGGCATTCTCTTGATTCAGCCAAGGCCTAGACTATTGCTGGTGCTGCAGATCCTCTGGTTACGTCCAGAGCCAACATGGTTGGGAAAGCCCATTCTTACCCCAGGCCCCAGCAACCTCCTGGCTGGCCACTGGCTCTCTACTCGGTCATCCCTGACAAGGGTCATGTGGGAACTTCAGATAGCAGCCAAGGGAGACCTTAGGGGCACTTCTCTGGCTTCTCTCCACCTGGACCTGTTCCTCAGCTATTTCCAACCAGCTTGGATGGTGCCATGTTAAAGCTGGGTTTCTCCTAAGGAACTTGAAATCATCACAATGTGTATCCAAAAAAGTTAGGAAAGGGCCCCTGCTCTGGAAAACCTCTAAACATATCTGATTGTCTCCATTTCCCCATTTCTCATTATCTTGATCCAAAAGTAGGCAGGGAGATGACTAGCCCATAGGGATTTTTGGTGACAATTAGAAAATGACACTCCTCAGGTGAATATACCTTTGGGCCAGGCTGCAAAGCTTGGTGAGTGGAGAGACAAGGCCTAGAGAGACCTTCTTACTTGGTTCCTTGGCCAGGTATCTGGGTGCAGCAGCAGATTGCATAACCACTTGCAGTAGGTCTGGAGGAAGAAGCTAGAACCCAAATATCTGAATGCTTTCTTTTCTTCTCCCTCTCTTATCTTCTCAACTCCTCCCCAATGAGCCCCCACTTCCCCTTTCTCTTTAGGGAGTCACGAACTCCCTTTATGTCATATCCTGAGTTACCATTCTTATTGCTCATGTGAGATCCCTATGAACTGAGCCTACTGTGTGTGGCTATCAAATCAAGTCTTGCTATGAACTAATTACCCCCCCCCCCCCCGGCCCCGTGTAGTAATTAAAACAATAGACTTTTATAATCTCACACAGTATCTGAGGGTCAAGTATCCAAAAGTAGCTCAGCTGGGTAGGTTGCCATCAAGCTGCACCCAGGACTATAGTCTCTAAAGACTTTACTGGGACTGGAGGATTCATTTCCAAGCTCACCCATGTGGCTGCTGGAAGGAGGTTTCAGCTCCTTACTGGTGGGCCTTTCAGTAGGGCTTCCCATCATATGGCTTCCCCCAGAGCGGTGATCCAAGATAACCTAACCCAGGAGTGACATAGTATCACTTCTTCCATAGTCTGCTGGTCACAAAGACCAACCCTCCTCTAGAGTGAGTGTGGGAGGGACAGGAGAAGGGTGTGAATACCAGGAGGTAGGGATCAACAGGGGCCATCTTGGAGGCTGGCTACACATAGTTCTGCCAGCGTTCTTCAATGGGTGCAGCACTGACATGTGGGGTAAGACAACTGTTGTTAGGTAGGACTGTCCCAGGCATTGCTGAACATCTCGGCATTCCTGACCTTCACCCACTAAATGCCAGCAGCATTTCATAGTCAATGTGACAATCAAAAGTGCCCCTGCAACATCCCTAAGATGGGCAGTATTCACCCCTTGTTGACAACCTATCTAGTGTGTGAATCAGGAGCACCTACACGTTGGGAGTTCATTAGGATCAAAATAGATCAGTTTATTACTTTCAAAAATATTACAACCATTGCACTGGCACCTCCCCGTATGGTTTGAAGTGACTGAGCGATTGATAGTCCTATAGCATGGAGGACTGTAATTTGAAGGAACACTGAACTTGGAGAAAATGCTTGCTTCATCCTCCCTTTCCCATTTATTTGCTGATGACCTGGAGCAAGTTCTTCAACTCTCTGAGCCTCACCTGTGAATAGGAAATACTACTACTCACCACGCAAGGAGACAGCTAAAGAGAACAAAGCACCTTTGAACCACACATGGCTTACTCCTTCCAAAGGCACTAGAGTGTCCCAGTCCCTGTGGTTTGTAACAGGAGTGTCACAGGAACCAGTTAACCCAACAGGCCTGCGGAAGGGGCCAGGGTTCCCCTGACAGGACAATCAATGCAAGCCTGGCTTCACTCCTTCACAGAGGCCTGAGATTTTCCTAGCTACCCAGATGACTGCTGGGCTTTATTTTGGGGACACACCTGGTTGTCAGCTAAGCCCACCATTTCTTCTATCTTATTGCCTTCCCTGGTCCTTGGCCAAGGTGTGACTCTCCTGGGACAACTGTCTTCTCCCATTTCACTCCTCTGTTATGGGTTTCCTTTTCCCTAACCCGAACTCCACTCCTCCTCTCCTCCAGAGCATTTCCATATTCTTTTTGGAAGGTGATCACATGCACCTTCCACTTCTCCACGAAATGCCTCCACCTTCTGGAAACCTGGCTCACTTCTGAACTTTGTGCTTCCCCTGCAGCATCCTTAAGTTGACTTTTCCTCCAAGATTTCAGGCAGAACTCTTCCATCCATAGCTGTCTGCCTTTTTCATGCTCTGGGTTAGGGAGTACTGCTGGAGAACATCACCCAATTTTCCAGAAACATGTAGTCCAAATTCATTTCCAGGTCACCTGGGCCATCAGCACTGCCCTGGAACTCCTGCTTCCCTGGTCAACATGTTCCTTCAGCCTCCATAGCATCTGTCATAAGCCTTTTCCTTCGTTCGCTTCAGACCTTCTACTTTGCTCCTTTGTACTTCCTCCTCACCTCAGCCCTCAGATGATGCTGCCTGCTACTCCACAAAAACCTAGAAGCCCGATGCGGATGCCCACAATTTCCTGCCACCCCTCCCATCACCTCACCTGTCCCTTTACCTGCACCTACCTACCTTCCCCCAAGACTAACGTCTCTGCCTGAACCCAGGCTCTCACATCTTGGGCTTCTTCAGGTGCTTCCCACCAACAATGATCCTCTCTTCTATAGTTCAATCTTGACGTTTTCACTGGATCCTTCCCATTAACTATCCTCAAGTCTTTTCCATCTTAAAACAAAACAAAACGAAACAAAAACCCCCAAACAAAACAAACGAACGAACAAACAAACAAACAAAACCAAAAGAATAAAAAAAAAACAAAACCACTCCCTCCAACTCTTCCCTTCCTTCCCTGGCCCCACACTTTCCTCCTATCCCTCCTCCCCATCACAGCTCAAGTTCTTGAAATAACTGTTATCATTTTCCTGCCATTTCCTCACCTCCCTTTCCTCTCAATTGACCGCAATCTGCTGGTGCCCACACCTCTCCTCAGAAACTGCTTTCACCCAGGTCATAAACTGTTTCCCCATTGCTAATTCTCATGAACAGTGCTCATTTCTTATCTGACCTGACCTCTGAACATTTGACACTGTCCACCACTCCCTTCTCTGTTGGAAGACTCTCTTCCCTTGCTTCCATGTGACCACATTTTCCACCCCTAGTGATCTTTCTGAATCTTTAATCGTGTCCCTTCCCTCACTCCTACTTAAAATTCTTCAATGATTTCCTCTTGTCCACAGGATATAAAGCTTTTTCATGGTCTGTTCTCTCCCACATGGTGTCTTGCCACTGCCTCCCCCGACTCATCCTTCAACTACACTGAACTATTTGTAGTTCTATCGGGTTATTTGCTGTGTGTTCCTCTGGACTTTTGCACATGTTTTTTCCTGTTCATTCCCTCTTGGCAGGTTAACTCCTTTTCATCACTTTTTCCATGGTGCCTTCTATGGCCTCCTTGTAACAGTTAGATGTTCCTCCCATCTTCTATCATGCGTTTGCCTCCATAATAGTACTCATCTTGCTTTAATTGTCCATCTACTCTTAGATTTTAGGGAAGAGACCTTTCCTTCCTTGCAGTTTTAACCCTAGAGTCTACACAGTGCCTGGTGCATAATAGGAGCTCAAGAGCTATAGGGAATAAATGACCCTATGAATGTGTATCACATGAATGGCATACGAACACTTATAAAAATTAGTTGAATTTGAACTTTAGGTGAGGGAAATATTAGGGAGATAAGAGATGGATTTAAAGGGGATAAAGGACCAAAGAGACCTTCCTCCTTGCATCTCGTGTTAAGGTCAGACAGCCAGATGCTCTCCTATCCTTCCCCTTTATCTTCTTTGACAAGGGAAAAACACCTGCCACTTAGAGAAGCCACTGTTGACCTTGGTGTTGCCATTTCAAAGATGATATTGAAAACAAAAGATGGGCCAGGATGGGAGAAATAATTATTTTCTGGTTTTCTTTTCACAATTCAGGTGGGAAAAAGAAGTACAGACTCAAATGGAAGAGGAGAAAATACCCTAAAAAATACAGCAGATTCCCCGGGCTGAAATTTAAGAAATATTTACTGTTTAGAATTGTTAATGTTATTTAGGTAGAGATCTTGAAACGAACAAGCTTATTACTTTACCCTGCAAGTTAAAAAAAAAAAAAAAAAAGACAACAGAGGCAAATCCATATATTTTCTAACGGCAAGGTCCCACCTGCCTTATTTATTGAAGAAAAGAGTGTACACTTGCTAGTAACACCCACACGTAAGTAAATGAAACACGATTATGCAAGAATCCAGGGAATGTCAACTAAAACCAGCCTGGTATTAAATAAATAGAAATGACTCCTTCCCTTGTTGTAGCCACATGGACTTTCCCTTGCACTGCCGATCTCCAACAGATTTCATTTCTATCTGGTTTGTCTTCAGAACTGGGGAGGAGAGATCCTGGATTTGGCAGGTGCTGAGCTTGGAACCCACACTCACTCCAGCAGTGCTTCTGGTTCAGATGACTCTTGAGGCCAGTAACACTTCCAGCCCCAGGGAAACCTCTGTTCCGGATTTTTCCCTCAATCCACAAGGGAGTTCTTTTTTTGCAAAACGCTTTGGCTGTTCCTAAAGCTTTCTCTCATTTTGTCTTTTGAAAACCATTTTGTGGGGTTGGAACGTTGCAGGTTCCCCCCTCCCCCTCCACCCAGATGTTTCTGGTTCTCAGGATGTACACCTGTGAAGTTGGGCCACTTGGGAGAAATGTTTGAGTTTTATTTACAGCGGAGAAGAATGTGATCTTCACATGCAAATGTTCAAAATGGTTATTTTGTTCTAGGGAGTTGACTGCAAGACCTGCTAGTTAGCAGGGATTTGAAAGGAAAATATGAAGGTAAAATTATCTAATCATCAAATATATTTTGAGTGTCTACTCTGGCTCAGCAGCACTGCTGGGAATCGTGCAGTGGAAAGAAAACAGGGAGAAAAAGAGAAAGAAAGAGACAAATCTATTCTAGTTAGGGAAGGAGGTAGAGGAAGATGACAATATGAAAAAATAATAAGTCAACAAGAGTGCAGTTTGTTAGATAAAATTGTTCTGAACTCTGAAAGATCAAATTACACGCCGAGAGTCCTGCTTTTTGCAAGACTGTCAGGTTATCTCCTTGCTTCAATGAGGGATAATATATATGAAGTATCTAGCATAATATCTGACACATAGTAGGTGCTCAATAATATTATTTCCTGCTCTGGTCTTAGCCTGAGCTACTCATCCATGAAGGTGATTCTGTATACCAAGAATAAGTGCTTTCGCGTTCAGCAAAATGTGCCACTTAACGTCAATCTAAAGGGACTTTAGGTACAGCTGTGATGGAATATTCTTCATACAGTCAATAGTTACTGTTAGTGAGGCGCCTGGGTGGCTCCGTCGGTTAAGTGTCTGACTTTGGCTCAGGTCATCATCTCGCGGTTCGTGGGTTCGAGCCCCGCGTCATGCTCTGTGCTGACAGCTCGGAGCCGGGAGCCTTCTTCGGATTCTGTGTCTCCCTCTCTCTCTGCCCCTCCCCTGCTCATGCTCTGTCTCTCTCTCTCTCTCTCTCAAAAATAAATAAACAGTAAAAAATTTTTTTTAAAGTGACTCACTTCATTTCATATCACTTTCATAATAAATATAATCAAGAAGCTACCATTTGTCAAGCACAGTGATAGGCAATAGGAACCCAGAAATTATGAAGCCATCATCTCTGCTCTCAGGAGTGGTCAGATAGAGCAGCAGTGTAAGATAAAGCCCCAGAGACAAATACAAATAAATTCTCTCGGGGACTCAAAGAGGGAAAGGTATTCTTGGGGGAGAAGGGAAGAAGGGAGAAGGAGAGAAGGGAAGAAGGGGGAGAAGGGAAGAAGAGCGTCAGCAGGGGCTTCAACAGGTAGATGACCTCTGGGATGAGCCAAACAGAAGTGAACTGAACTTGCAGGGAAGGGAAGGAAGGCAGGAAAGCCTCTGGAGTGTCTAGGCCCCCTGAGTTGCCCAGTTTGCTTGAAACACAGAATGGGCAAGGGGCACGGTGGGAGATGGGCCTGGAAGGGGGGTGGGGACCACAACATGAGTGTCTTCGATGGCGCGGTGAGGATTGGTGTTTCATGTGGTCACCTCTGGTTCATGTTGAGATTTTAGAGACGAGAAATCACATGACCGGCCATGCATAAGACAGCAGGTAGGGAATGGGAAGACCAGGTAGGAAGTGACCATAATCAGCCAACTAAGAAGGAAAAGAGATCATAGGATGGTGGTGGCTGTGGGAACGTACAGAAGGTTGGATCGGGATACTTGATGATCCTGTTTTGCTGTGTTTGTGGCATGTGTCACAAGTTGAAATTACTTTTCTTGCATGTTCACGTGACTATGGTTTTTTCCCCCTCCCACGATTATAAATCCCACAAGAGCAGGGACTTTGTCTCTCTTCTTGTTCACTGCTTTTTGGTGGCTCCAATGTTTCCTGAGCCACAGCAGCGATTCAAAAAAACATGTGCTGAATGACCGCATGACTGGTGTGGAAATAGAACCGATGTGACTTGACAAATGACCGATGCAGGACAGGTGGGAGGCAGAAGCGGTGAGATGTTGTGAGGACGGTTTCCAGCTTGGTCCCTGGAAGAATGCTGAACACATGGCTGGACTGGTTTCCCACATATCAACTTACTTCCTTTTGCACTTATGCTGTGTATCGTTAAGAGACGATTCTTTCCTTGCAGTGACTCTCGTTGTTGTCCCTGTTGTTGCTGTCATTGTCCATTTGTCGTTTCTTTCTTTAATAGGTAATCTTTCATTTCCCTTCTAATTTTTCCCCCAGTTTTATTGGATACGTTTTGCCGGAGGTTCAACAAGGAAGTTTGCCTTGTGTTTTTTATCAAGAGTGTTTTCAAGGGAGGAGGCTTCTTCCCTCTTCAAGAGAACAGGTCTCAATATTTTATTCATGAAATATTAGGACCCTCGGAGGTGTATACAGTGAATGGGAAAGATTTATCTGCAATCATTAAGAAAAGAATCTGGGGCTTGGCTGTGTACAAATTCCTGCATGTAAAAAAAAACTTTCTAGTTTTGATAAATACTGCTTCCAAGACTTAATTTTTTTTTTTTAAACAAGGTAGCACATTTTGGGAGTTACTATTATATTAAAAGCAGAGAAGAAAGACATCTGATAAGGAGGGAGAGGGCACGTCAAAGAAGACACCATCACAGAACTGGAAAAGATTGAAGGGCATGTGACTTATGGATGATTTTTGAGGAGGGAATTTGTAGTCTCTAGGAAAATCCCCAGGGGTACAGAGGTTTCTAGGGCCAAGAATTATGGAGCCAGGGATTGGGTAGAAACAATTGGCCCATCTGCTATGAGAAGATGCTGTGGCCTTGCTCCACCTGGAGATCAAGCTAAAAGAGTCTCCATAGAGAAGGTGGTACCTGTGTCGTGAGGACTCAGAGGAAGGAAAATACTGGAGGAACATTCTCTAAGAGGCATTTCATGAAAACTGGCAGTGGTGTTGGTGCAAAATCATAGTGTTAGGAAGGAAGCTCGAAAAGAAGCAGCTCACCCAAGCCCAAGCAGCGGTAGGTATGTGGAGAAATCAGTGCTGATAGATATAGTAAGGAGAGTTTATGATCCCTCATTCTCACATTGCACAATTCTGGGGAGGGGGGCACTCACACATAACTTATGTAAACTTATGTAAACACTACACTCCTGGTGGTGGCAGTCCCATAGATGCTACTCCAGTCACCTAGCTAATATTCCTCATTGCACCTGTCTTCCAGAAGAGTGCAATGAGGAGTACTGTCTATAGGGAGATGAACATCTTGAGTTTTGGTGTTAGAATTCTTTTGGTTGCAAGTCACAGAAACTCAACTCAGACAGCTTTAGCAGTAGAGGTGATCTATTGGCTCATTCCTGTGCATTCTAGGGATAGAGCTGGTCTCTGTTTCCATCTCTTGGCATCATTGCATTCCCCTCTGTGTTAGTATCATTATCTCCTATGGTTGTGTGTGATGGGGGCAGGAAGGGTGTGTGTGTTTTGTTGGGGTGGGCGTGTGCTGGGGGTGTGTGTGAGTGATATTTTCTTTGGCAGCCCCCCACCCCAGAACCATGTGAAAAAAAAAGTAGAGAAAAGCAGTTTCTCCTACGGAAGGAATATAGTTATCTTCTGGATTACAGAGATCGTGAAACCACAAATAAAATGTCCATGAGCAGGCTTGAATAGAGTTGCTGGTGGGCCATTAATTATCACATCTTTTAAACTATACGCTACAAATCACTGCTTTAAAACATCTTTCCTTCCTTGTTGAGGTAATTCCATTACATTCTTAAAGAAACTCAACATGAAGAATTCTGCTTAAAAGTCTTCTTTCATGGTCAATTTACAAATTTAATTAATATGGCTTGGTAAGTGATTATGCAATTCTAGAAATGAATATTACTGGATTAAGTTGTAATGAGTACTTTATAGAGAAAGTCAATACATGGTGTGTGTTTTCAGTCTTTGTCATCTGGTTCTAGTCTCTGTTTGGCAACAGCATTTTATACGTGGCTCTGTTAGTGCAGCCAAAAAACCTTGCATACTTCACAACTTGCCACTCTTTTCAAAGATTTAGTTAGAGACTGAAGCTTATAGCACATGCTGCTGGATTCATCTTCTAAAGTGAGAGTCTCATGGGCCTAAAATATCTCTTGTACCCACACATTTCCTGGTAGGCCAAACTTCACAAAATAAACATAGATGACCTCTCATCCATCCAGTCTTCCGGAAAGTTTAGAAATGATGCAACCTTTTGGCAATATTACATGACACATTGCTTTCCTTGTGCAGAGCGTGAACTTCCTTCATTCTGCACAATCAGGACAAACAAGCCTTTACGTTAGCACTGCCCCGGATTCTGAAACAAATTCTCATCAAGTTTAACAAAACTAGACATTAAATAAATGGCCTTGGCTTGGGGAAGAATGAGTCAACATGAGACACCAGGGGAAGTCTCGCGGTTGCTTCATAGTGACATATTAAGACATTTGAGAAAGTAGAAGCTGGTTTTTCTGTCAATACCTTGGTTTCCTTTCCTTTCTTCGTCCCCCCTGCACGCAGGAATAACAATGTCTGGAATCAATATAGCGCTCTTCTTCTGTGAGGTTGAGTATTTTCCCACACGTGAAGCTTCCTGGCTGTGCGCTTTCCCTACACGGGAGAGTGAGCTGTGAGATTTTCTACTGCTCCTCTCCCTGCCTCGTTCATCTCTGGACCACTAGCCTAGCTCTCCACTCGTTTTCTTGCTGGGATGGCATATTCTGGCTTCTTTTATTCAACAAATAGAAACAAACCTTTGGATGTTGATCAGTGGGCTATGTGCCTCTTTTAACCCCTTTGGTTGTTGCATCTAGTTTCTGCTCACTCCAAGAGGAAGAGATATGCCCTTACTTGTTTCCCAGGTATTTTTGTTTTGTTTTGGTTCGTAAAGATTTTTCTTTGTCCCACCATTGCCCCGTTGCTCTGTTTTCTCCAGTCCTCACAGATCCTCCATGTTTTAAAGGGCCACAGTGTCACAATTATGGGGCATAACTAGGCACAACCCAGTTAAAGAATTCTGGACAGAGAGGTGATCCCAAACTATTGTACTAATAAGGCCTTTCACACTTTGTTCCCAATCTATTTTTCCAGCCTGTACTCCCTCTAATGCATCCCATATGACGGTGCTTCTCACACTGGACAAAGTGAAGAACCAGCTGTTTTATGTCCCATCTATCAAGGTCGGATATGTGGTCCTACTGTGCAGGGCTAGCGTGCAGCTTGGGTGACACTCCCCTCGCCGCACATGCTTGACCACACCTGGTTTATATCCTGCCCCAGGACAAGAGGCCACTGACCGTGCAGTGTCAAGTTACCACCGTTTCTATAGCCTACTCACTCGTGATTTCTTTCCTTATATGGTCAGAGAATGTAACAATCACAGTCCACTGACCACACTTGGAGTAGCACAGCCATAGGCTCTATCCTCACCAGGCTCTTACCAAGAGCCTGAACAAACCTTGGTTGTTATTACTTTTGAACTCTGACCCTAAGTTTTCCAACAGCCTGGGTGCCTCTGTTCCCCTCACTTGCTTGGCATGTCCCTACTTGTCTCTGAAGGCCCACATTAATTTTTTTTTAAGAAATAATTCGCCTAACATATGTTTATCATTTTAATGTGTAAAATTTAGTGTTGTTAGCACATCTACAGTTTTGTGCAGCTGTATCACTACCTAATTCTGGAACATTCCTGTCACCCAACAAAGAAGCTCTCTACCCATTAGCAGTGGCTACCTACTCCCCACTCCCCTCCAGCCCCTGGCAACCACTACTTTATGTCTCCAAGGATTTCCTTATTCTGGACATTTTGTATCAATGGAATCATATCATACATAGCCTTTTGTGACAGGCCGGTCTCACCTGGTGTCATTTTTCCAAGGTTCATCCATGTTGTAGCATATATCAGTTCTTCATTCCTCTTTATGGCTGAATAATAGTCTATTATATGGATATATCACATTTTGTTTATACTTTTACCAGTGAATGGGCATTTGGGTTCTTTCTACTTTTGGGCTCTTATGAATATCACTGCTAGTAACATGTACTAGTTTTATTGTGGATATGTTTCCATTTCTCCTGGGTATACACCTAGGGATGAAATTGCCGGGGTTGTGTCATACCTCTATGTTTGACTTTTTAAGGAACTGTCTACGTAATTTCTTCACATTGTTGCCAATACTTTTTTTTTTTTTTTTTTTTTTTTTAATTACGGCCATCCTAGTGGACTCTATACATATTTTTCTTATGTGAATTCATCTCTGGCTCTTTCTCTTTCCAAAAAGAATCAACTCCCTTTCCCTCTCTGCTCTCACAAGAAAGAATAATACAGTAATAATAAGAGTAGCTAATTTTGGAGACTTTGTGGGTGCTACGTACTGTGCTAAGTGCTTTACATGTGTGAGCTCATTAAATCCTCATATAATCTTTTGTGAAGTTGGTGTTCTTATATCTTCTATTTTATGTATGAGGGCACAGACAGAGAGAGAAAATTGTCTAACATCCTGTACCTGCAAGAGTGAAAGCTGGAATTTGAACTCCTGGACATGTTGGACCCCAAAGCCAATGCTTTGAACTATTAGGCTTTTAATAAATAGAAACTATTAATATTAAAATCTCTTTTTTAGGAGTACCTGGCTGGCTCAGTCAGAGGAGCATGCTACTCTTGATCTCGGGCTAATGAGTTCAAGTCCCATGTTGGGAGTACAGATTACATAAACAAATAAATAAATAGACTTTTTAAAAAGGTTTAGGGGTGCCTGGGTGGCTCAGTCGGTTAAGCGTCCGACTTCGGCTCAGGTCATGATCTCACAGTCCGTGAGTTCGAGCCCTGCGTCGGGCTCTGTGCTGACAGCTCAGAGCCTGGAGCCTGTTTCAGTCTGTGTCTCCCTCTCTCTCTCTGACCCTCCCCCGTTCATGCTCTGTCTCTCCCTGTCTCAAAAATAAATAAAATGTTAAAATAAATAAATAAATAAATAGGTTTAAAAAACCAAAACCCCTTCTTTTAGAGCAGGCCCATGCTGTCTAGTTAGAGCTAGCCATGTTTCGTTGCGAAAGAATTGGTGGAACGTTATCCCTGGTTTACTCAAAAGTATTTCTACAAAGTACAGTCAACAGTTTCATTTTTCCACTCAGGATCTTCCAAAATACAAAGTAAACTGTCCCATTCCCAAAGCTCTCATCAGACCCCCTATCTAAAGCCCTGCAGTGTCATCTGTTTATCCCCAGTCACTATCACACAAAGGGAGGTATTTTTTGATTTCATCTTTGAACTTGATCTTGAAGAAGACGATTTGGAATTCATTGAACACATATTTATTAACGTGTCTTTTCTGACTGAGATGTGCCATGAGGATATTCTTTTCTTTCTACTGATTTTCTTTCTCTCTTTCTGGGCAATAAGAGATTTCAAGATACTACTTCACTGTGAGCAAAATCTCTGTCATTTTTTTTTCTTGTGCTTATTTTTCATCACACATAAACCCTAATTATTTTGTTAGTGGGTATCCCCTGGTGGGTGGGCATAGGCTCTACCACTTACTAGAGGTGTGTGTGTATATCTCTAGGTCTGTACACATAGATATATCTTGCAGTGATCACAGTAATGCTATGAGGTGTGTTTTACTATCACGAGTCTATGGTTAAACCAGTAGAAGTGTAGAGAGATTAAGAAACTTACCTAAAATCACACCTGTAATAGTAAAAGTAAATCTTACAGCAAAGGGTCTGTTTAAGTTATTTGATCATGAACCCCTCCTGCCCCGCCCCCCCACATTTTAAAAAACAACACTTCTATAAATAATTGAAGAGACTGTGTAATACACTCTCCCCTCCCCCTCTCTTTGTCATTCCTGCAAAGCCTTCCCAGAAGGAGTTAATCACTTCCTTCTCCTTCCTGCCCCGGCCATGTTGTGTCACGGCATTTAGGATGCTGTGTTGTAATTTGTTTGTTTACACCATCTGCCTCTTTCTGAGGGCAGGGTCCACGTCTTATTTTCTCTGTATCTTTAAGTGATACCTAAAATCTAAAAGGTGTCCAATCAATGATTATTGATTTAACTCTCTGTCACGGCCACATTTGACATGTGCATACTACTCAGAACCCCAGGTGAGGACAGCAATGAACATTGCTCCGAAACAAGGAAGAAGAAAACAAACTCATCAATTCCCAGTGCTTCTTGGGATAACAATCCAACATACCTAAATGCCTTTAGTTAAATAGGTCCTATGGGTTAGTGTGGGCCTCGGGTTGGCATGTGTTCTTATCAAATAAATCTGCCAAGATGGATGAGTCAACTTACTTGAATGAGTATGCATCAATAAGGCTTAAAAAAAAAGATGCTCGTATGCCATCCTATCTTTAAAATTTTTTTTTCAAGGGGCACCTGGTTGGCTCAGTCGGTTAAGCGTCAGACTCTTGATTTCAGCTCAGGTCATACTCTCACAGTTTGTGGGTTCGAGCCCTGCATCGAGTCCCAAGTCAGGCTCTGAGCTGACACTGTGGGCCCTGCTTGGGATTCTCTCTCCTCTCTCTTCCTCTTTCTCTGCACCCCTCCTCCTCAAAAAAAAAAAAAAAAAAAACAAAAAACCACAAAAAACAAACAAACAAACAAACAAAAAAACAAAAGCACACTCAGTTCCCATCCTAACTCCTGAATTAGAGTTTGCATTTTAAGAAAAAATAAATTCTTTTCTATCCAAAAGTGCTTTCTTTCCTTCTCATACCTTGGCCCAGCAGTGGAAGATTGCTTATTCTGGTTCTGAATAAAGCTGGGGCAAAATTATGTTGGGCTTTCTTCTTTTGGTTCTGTGCTGACAATTCCTTTTATTGTCCATATTCTTCTGTACACTGGTCCATGACCTGATTCCCTTGTCTCCCCTACCTCTGCCTTTTTGTCAGTCCATTTCTGTATCTGCTTTCGAAGAAATATTTTTGGGGGCACACGGCTGGTTCAGTCAGGAAGCATATGACTCTTGGTCTTGGGGTGATGAGTTCAAGCCCCATGTTGGGTATAGAACTTACCTAAAAAAATTTTTATGTTACCCTTCTCTTTTCATTATACACATCAGTGGTACATGTCCCTGTGAATTAATGCAATATCTCCATGAGGAAGGACATCTCACAGAGGTCAATTGGTGGTCCTCAGATCACATAGGAAGAGGAAAACTAAACCCAGAATCCGGATTTCTGCTCTGTTCTGTGCGAGTTTTCTCTCACTGTATGTATAATTGTTATTGCTAAAGCCTCATGTGGTACCCACCCCTGCCCCTAAAGTTTTGGAGAGAGACATGAAAGGTTTTCTTCTCACAGGACATTAAGGGAAAGAAATTGTGAAGAAAACTGTGAAGAACCTTCAAGATAGAGTCATTATTTGCCCAAAGGGCTAGGTTAAGTACACAGGAAAGGGTAGTCTTCCTACCTCCTGAGGGTGGACCCAGTTCATCTGAGGAGGCCATTCTCTGGCCATCCTTGAGATGCACGCAGGCGGTGACCTCATCCTTCCCTGAGCAAGTGTGGCCACTACTGAAAGGGCAGACACCCCCCAGGGAGCAGGCAGGCGGGCCAGGATGTGGGGAGGGTGATTCAGCAGGTAACAGCAGTTCCTTTCACACCACCCTGAAGGAACACCCAAAAGGCTCACCTTCTCAGAGGAGTTTCAGAGGAGAGACACCAAACTCCTAGTTGCCCCTGCTAATTTTCCTCAAAGATGAATTTTGTTTCTCCTTTTAGGAGAAAAAGCCCATATCCTGATTTACATAAATCACAAACTTCCTCATGAATCTGATCACAGCAGTATGGATTCATTTTCTTTTATTCTGGAAAGGATTGACCATAAGCACCTTTCAATTTAATGTCAGCTCCTGATAAAACATTGGGTGCTACAGGTTGAGGAGCCCCTGTATCCATCCAGCAGAGTCTGAGGCCCCCAACACGCAGCTGAGACATGTGTGTCAAGGGAGGAGAAGAATGGAAATTTTGAAAAAGTCTCTCCTTGAACTTCCTTAATCTACTCTGAGTTTAATAAGCATAAAAATATGATGTGTTGGGGTGTCTGGGTGGCTCAGTTGGCTAAACCTCAGAGTTCAGCTCAGGACATGATCTCACGGTTCATGAGTTCGAGCCCCACGTTGGGAGCCTACTTTGGATTCTGTGTCTCCTTCTCTCTTTCTCTGCCCCTCCCCCACTTGTGCACACACATGTGCTCTCTCTCTTTCTCTCTCTCAAAAATAAACAAACTTAAAAAATATGATGTGTTACCAAAACTCTAAATATAATTAGTGAAAAAATAATAATAAGTAAAATGATTGATACCTGAAAGCTTGTAATAAATAAAATTAATTTGAAATGCGTTGGTGTCCTTTTCCTTACTGCTAAACACTTGGATCATAAGAACTGAAATGTTGTTCCCTTGAAGCGTAATTTAAAGTGTATTTTTTCCTTTCACAGTGAATATTTTTAGACTGGACATTAACATGCAAATTATATGGATTAAACTCTACCAGCACCAACCCCCTGCACCTTCATAATAGCCTGTGAAAAGTCAGACCACAAAGGCACAAAGACGGCCTTATTACTTTTAACCTTTGAGGAAAGCGGCTTCATCTACCACTCAGAGTTTACTCGGGTATCAAACTTACAACATACCTATGGCTCCGAAAGGCCCTGCCAGATAACACCCCCACACACATGCCGAGGTGCTCTTTGGACTCTGCTATGGAGACGGCTTGGAAATTAACGACACAGACTGAGAAGGACAAAGACAGGGGGAAAGGGATTTCTGAAATGTCAGGGACTCCCTCCTGCTGACATTTTCCTAACAGCTTGTCAGGGGCTTTCTCTGTGACACTGGAGCTGGATTTTCCCACAGGTAAACTGGATATTCAGTACTTACTAGGGACCCCTGCTTTTCTTGGAAGCCACTTGGGGGATGGGGGTGTCACCTGATGTTGGCTACTTCAGCTTGAAGGCCCTGGGCTAGTTAGTGTTGGGCATCGAGGGAGGTGAGGTTTGGTGCTTCCAAGGTTTCCTTGGTCCTAGCCCCCCCTTCTCCTTGTTTCTTAAGAAAGAAATATGATTCCTGTCATTCCCCTGCTTTAAAACCAACTTTGGACTTTTACCGCCCATACACGAAGTTTAAGTTATTTAGTATAGCATGAAGAATCTTAAGAAACTGGCTCTAGCCCACCTTTCCTTTCTCCTTTTTGACACTCATGACTTGTTTGCCCCAAGGATCCTACAAACCTTTGCTGGTCCCCAACTGGAGGTCACTGCACAGGCTCTCTTCCTGGGTCCACCTGCTCCACTGACCTTGTCTAGGCAACATGCCCATGGGACCCAGTCAACTGTTAGCCATGGCCACGCTCCCTCTAGACTTGTTTAAAACCTTTATTGTGACACTTATTCCATTCGAATATGATTAATTTGTTACATTTCTGAATCTCTTACAAGACTATGAACTCCCCAGGGTGCCAGGGTGGCTCAGTCGGTTGAGTGTCCAACTCGTAATTTTGGCTCAGGTCATGATCCCAGGGTGTGGGATCACGCCCTGCATTGGACCCTGCACTGAGCATGGAGCCTGCTTGAGATTTTCTCTCTCTCTCTCTCTCTCCCTCTGCCCCTCTCTCCCACTCCAACATTCATGCTCTCTCTGTAAAATAAAATAAAATGAAATAAAATAAAATAAAATAAAATAAAATAAAATAAAATAAAAAAAGATTATGAACTCCTTGAAGGCAGTGTCTGTATCCATTTCTCTCTGAATTCCCATCTTCTACACAGACTCTGGCAAGAGCAGTTATTTTGGTGCAAGACATCCATATTATACTCTAGTCATATGCAATTTACTAGCCCTCCCATTTGCTCTGCCTGGGATTTCATTTCCCTAGAAGGGTAGGAGTTAAGTAAGGTTGAATTTGTTTCCTACCTGCAAATGATGTCAAGTCAAATTGGAAGGCAATATTGAATCAACGACTGCTGGAGAAGGAGTCAATAAAATTGGATTCTAGCCCTAGCTCTGATACTAAGTAGCCGGGCATCTTGAGAGAGATTGCTTGGTCTCTCTGACCTTCAGTGTCTTCATTTATGAAATTAAGACTTTATCCTGGGCGATGTTATTTTCTAAGGAATATCCATAGTTTCCTATGGGCAAAAAAAATCCTCGGGGGAGGTTTGAGGAAAAGACAAAATGAAAAGGGGTTGGGTGATGTAGCTTTTTAGACACGAGATGATTGTGAAAGGGTCCAACACTGGCCTGCTTCACAGAGTCCTTAAGAGAGGAGAGACTTATTCCTTCCTGATGTCTTTATGTCTACACCCCAGCGTACTAGAAAAGTCAGTCGTACCCTGTTTCTTCCACTACCCTGATCTAGAGGTTCATCTCCCTTGAGAAGTTCTTCCTCCCTGCCCTAGTACAGGGGGCAGGCTTTGAGGAGGTAAGCACAAAGTAGTGGGAGGTCCTTCACAAACGGAGGCCTGTGATGGGTGGAACTGTGTCATCTAAAAAAGAGACACTGAAGCCCTAATCCCTGGTACTTCAGAACGGACCTTACTTGAAAATAGGGCTGCTACAAAGCTAATCAAGTTAAAATGAAGCCATTAGGGTGGGCCCTAATCCAATATGGCTGGTGTCGTCATGAAAAAGAGAAATGTGGACGCAGAGACAGACACACAGAGGGAAGATGAGGTGAAAACTCACAAGGGGAAGACGGTTCTGTGACTGGAGTGATGCATCTACAAGCTGAGGAATGCCAAGGGTTGTTGGCAAATACCAGAAGCCAGAAGCAAGGAAAGAGTCTCCTCTCAAACCGCCAGAGAGAGCCTGGTCTTGCCAATGCCTTGATTGTGGACTTCCGGTCTCCAGAATTGTGAGACGATACATTTGTGTCGTTCTAAGCCACCCAGTTTCTGGTACTTGGTTACAGCGCTGGGAAACAAATCCAGGATTCAGGCTGAGCTATGTGGGCCGCACAGAGGAAGAACGGGGCACTCGTGCCTGTATGCACATACATGTGTGTGTTAGGAAGATGTTGCTGGTGTTGTAAGGTAATTACATCATGGGCAGGTAGTGGGCCAGCTCCTGGGAAACTCAGCTGATGCCATTTGTCTGAAATGACTTAAACCCAAGAGCAGATTCTGCTTCTCCTTTCTCCCTCCCTGTTTTGCTCTTCTGTCTTTCCTTGCCTTACTGCAACTTACAAACCCTCCCTCACCTCCTCTCTGCGTTGGCTCCTTTAAAAGGGACATTTTATTCTGATGTTTACTTAGAAATGTTAGTCCTACAAACTATGGCCTGGTTGACGAGGCCTCCAGTGAGGGAGGGAGAGAGGCCTCTTGCTTACAGGAGATTTGGGGAGGTTCAGACCCTGGTGGCACCAGTAAAAGGAAGCCAACCAAGGTAACCTTCTTTTTTTTTTTTTTTTTTTTTTTTTCCAGTTCGTAAATCCTCCTTGTGAAACTGGTATAATAGATGCTGTATAAGAACTCTGCTGAATCCCCCCCTCTGGAATCTTCGGGGCGCCTGACATAACCCTCGCCCTCCGCACGGTGGAGGGCAGAGAGGCTTCCTCTGTGTGCTTCATCACCGCTTTCCACTGGATCTGGGTTTGGGCTGCTTGATTTGAATGGAGGATTGTTCGCTGTAGCCAGTGACCGGTATAGCTGCCAGTTCCAACACTTAAAAAATACAGTACTGCTTTTAACGTAGAGCAGAAGGGCGTTGAAGCAAGGACGCAGGGGTTCCTTGTCAAATACACTGCCCATCTGTCCTGGCTCTCCTTGGAGGGGAGGGCCGATGCTTGCCCAGGCAGAGAGACAGTTCCCCGGACCTCCACCTCCAAACCAGCAAAAATGGGGAAGGAGGCCCACTTCATCTCTGAGCTCTTGAACAGACCGTTTATTGGGCGGATTCAGACTGATAGTTCCTTTCCCATGAGCTCACTCTCGGAGTTGGTATTTACAGAGTAACTATGGCTGAGATGTGTGCCACAGACATCTGGTATATGCCTCGAATTAAGTGCTGTGAGAGAGAGATCATTTCTGCGATTGAGGTGGCAAGGGCTGTTTCATGCTCTATGAATTGGTATAGACATGATACACATAGTTTTTCTACGGAGATGAAATGGGATTACATGGTTAAATATTCACGTTTTAATTATTGGAAAGAAATACGTTAATGAACTATTATTGAAATATTTTCCGTATAGAGTCAAGTAGGAAAACCCAAAGAGTTAGGCTTTTTCTGTACGCTTGCAATGAAATAATTTCATTGTTTGCTGCAGAAGGAACATTTTTATAAAAGAACCGAAATTTTTCAGTTGCCTAAGTGCCTTGACCATGACTGAGTACAACTGCTAGGAAGCCAGGCTGCTTCAAAACTCCACGGGAGTGTTTGGATACAAAGAGAAAGGAGATTCCCTAAAGAGGATCACATTTATTTTCTTGGGAATGGGTAGAAGGCAGAATGAGATGGTCTCTGATTATTCTCTGGGATACAGACAATTCACTTAAGAAACAAAACAAAACAAAACAAAACAAAACAAATCTAAGGCATTTTTGTTTCCACGTCCTCATGAAGTGCCGGGAAGGGACTCTCACCTATGTGGAACCTACCTTTGCTAAGCCACTGGTAACATTCTTCATGAAATGGATGAAAGGGTTAGAAATGGCTCTTCTGCCCATCTTAAGGGCAAAAGAAACAGAATGGAGAAATAATAACATCTTGATTTCCTAGGTGAGCGCCAGTGGGGACAGAAGCAATATTATTATGAGAGAACAGGAACACATCACGAATGGGTCTCAGAAAGGCAAAATGACAGGACCACAAACACACCTCATTGAAAAAGAGGTGCGTTTTCCTATTGTTCTTAGGTATAATGAAGGGCAGGAAGATGGAGAATAATATTCAAGGCATCTGCAAAGGAAATGAGCTGCCAAATGGCCTTTTTTGGTGCTGTAGTATGAAAGGACACCTGCCTTATCCACCAAATAGGCGGGGGTTTTTTTCAGGCTTTTTTTTTTTTTTTTTTTTTTTTTTTTTTAAATAAGATTAAGCCTTGCTGTTCTGAGGAATGAATCAGAGGCATTACCTTTACCACAAAAATAACTAATTGAAGGAAGTGATTTACCTCTTTCTTATTTTATCACATCAGAAGGAGCAAAGATTACAAGTAAGATCTAATTTTTCTTGCCTTATTGATCATGTCTGAATGCTGACCATGTTTTTATAAAAGAAACAATGCTATGTTCTCAAATTCTCAAAACGAGGAGGCCAGAATGACTTCATCAAATCTATAGTAGGAAGTGCAGAGCTGAACAATACACTAGCTTGTGTGTTTTGACTCCACTGTCTCCATGGTAACACGCATGAACAAATTAAGAAAAATATGAGCCATTTGTCTTTAGGGTAGAACTTGCCAAATCTTATTTAGGCTAATTAGTTTTTAAATTAATGATATTTTAGATAGTTAAAATGTTTTCCCAAGAATTCTCATGCAAAAACCTGTTGTATTTATTGACTTTGGTATAATTAAATGTCCGTATTTTTAGACTAAGCCAGTTGTAGAATGAGAATTACTAACTTGCATAAATTAAAGCAGTAAGCATTTCAACAAAGGTTGTGTAGGTAAGAAGCCACAACAACTGTTAAAAAGTTAAAATTTTAGTTCGTCTGATTATTTGGCATCGTGTGAGTCCCATTTCTTAAGAGATGGAAATATGTCTTCAAATCAATATTTATTTTAGGCAAATCATACTAGTCTACGAAGGCCATGTACTCAGGGAATGAACAGGAGCACAACGAGGGGCAAAGCTATGGAAATCAAAGGGGTGTTAAAAGTTGACCCTCAGCAGGGGGCACCTGGGTGGCTGTGCTGACAGCTCAGAGCCTGGAACCTGCTTCAGATTCTGTGTCTCCCTCTCTGCCCCTCTCCGGCTCGTGGTCTGTTTCTCTCTCCCTCAAAATAAATAAACATAAACATTTTTTTTTAATTAAAAAAAAAGTTGACACTCGGAGTATTGATGTCCAAGAACCTTATTCAATCTCGAGTATCTATTAACTGTCTTTTATCAATGGCCAAAGCGAGGTTACATAACCTTCTCACCGCCCTAGTTTAAAGACCATGAGCAAAAGGGTACAGAATTGCTCAAGAACCTATCCTGGGGGGCCAAAAACACAACTGGCACTAGGAATTGTGTGGAGCATGCTGAAGGCACAGGGGCCCTCCTTTTGCTATGTAAGACTCATGTGAGGTTAGGAAGAGTTATGGAAAAGAGCCAAAAAAAAAAAAAAAAAAAAAAGTAGGGATGCCTGGGTGGCTCAGTTGCTTAAGCATCTGACTTTGGCTTAGGTCTTGATTTCATGGTTCATGGGTTCGAGCCTGGCATTGAGCTCTGTGCTAACAGCTCAGAGCTTGGAGCTTGCTTCAGATCCTGTGTCTTGCTTTCTCTCTGCCCCTCCCCGACACATGATCTGTCTCTGTCTCTCTCTCTTTCTCTCAAAAACAAACAAATAGACATTAAAAAAAAAAAGTGAAAAACCTGAGCTTTGAGCACCTGCACAGAGACAGCCAGAACCCTCTCTGCAATTGGTGTTAAATGTTTGAACACAAGGGAGCAGTTGTTCCCACACCACTACTGCATGATCCTGAGAAAAGGATCAACAGATAGTGCAGGACTGGCATTATGGGAAAGGAAAAAAAACTGCCCAAAAGACACAGAGAATTCCCTGAGATTCGTGAAGGTCTTTCACATTTTGTCAGTGAGGAAGGCTGGAGACCTCACTGAAGAAACATCCTGTGTGTTTTACTATGAATACACACACACACACACACACACACACACACACACACACACAGAGCTTATTCTGCAGTGCATTGGCATCGTTCTCAATTAATAAAACTTCCTCGGGTTCCAAATTTTAAGACAATATTGTTAAGAACACACAGCTGATCCAGGAGTGTTTGACAATTTTAGTCAAGATTCCGCTACTGAAAGTAGGCAGACTAGCCACACAACACTGCCCCTGTGGCACTGTGCCTGCGGCAGTCCTGCACTGGAGAGGACTGCCCATTGCTTGGGGCGCTGCACCCTCTGCCCTCCGCCCCCCACCCCCCCACCCCCGTCAGCTGGCAAACCCGGAAACATTCATGCAGCACACAGACAAGACTACAAAATGAATTTTCTCCTGCTATTTGGGATGAGGGGAAACGAATTCCTTCTTGTTGTTTACGACAACAGTTTGGGTAGCATTTAGAAATATAAACACATAGTTCAAGAGAGAATAAAGAAGATTCGAATTTAAGATGATAAACTTAGTTATTGGTATATTGTATATATTTTGTATATTACCAATACATATATCAGGAGTGTTCTCTGGATTTCAGAAAAGGCTTTTTATTTATTTATTTATTTATTTATTTATTTATTTATTTTTTCAACATTTATTTATTTTTGGGACAGAGAGAGACAGAGCATGAACGGGGGAGGGGCAGAGAGAGAGGGAGACACAGAATCGGAAACAGGCTCCAGGCTCTGAGCCATCAGCCCAGAGCCCGACGCGGGGCTCGAATTCACGGACCGTGAGATCGTGACCTGGCTGAAGTCGGACGCTTAACCGACTGCGCCACCCAGGCGCCCCAGAAAAGGCTTTTTAAAGTCACCATGCTAAATGTAAAATCTAGAACTAAAATGCTTCCAGAAGAGCACACAGAAATTTTTGCAGCCTTGAAAAAGTTTTCTTAAACACAACACCATAATCCATAAAAAAGCAATAGATTGGATTTCATCAAAATGAAAACAGCTCATCAAAAGACACTTTAAAAAAATCAAAAGGCAAGCCACAGACTGAGAGAAAATATTTAAGTATGTATGTCTGATAGAATATATAAAGAACTTATACAATCCAACAATAAAAATAAACTCAATTTTTAAAATGGGCAACTGTTTCACAAAGGAGATGTATGGATGGCCAAACTGGCCATGGAAATACAGTCAATATCATCAGTCATCAAGAACATGTGAATAAAAACCACAAATGATATATCATTTTACACCCATTAGAATAACTAAATTAAAAAAAATTTTTTTTTCAATGTTTATTTATTTTTGAGAGAGAGACACACATAGAGTGAGAGCAGGGGGAGAGGCAGAGAGAGAGGGAGATGCAAAGTCCAAAGCAGACCTCAGGCTCTGAGCTGTCAGCACAGAGCCCCATGCGGGGGTCGAACTCACAAACCATGCGATCATGACCTGAGCTGAAGTCGGACGTTAAACCGAC
The DNA here is from genome assembly GCF_018350155.1 of Leopardus geoffroyi. Classification (NCBI taxonomy): domain Eukaryota; kingdom Metazoa; phylum Chordata; class Mammalia; order Carnivora; family Felidae; genus Leopardus; species Leopardus geoffroyi. The sequence continues at coordinate 94,497,562 of NC_059333.1, forward strand.
TGAGCCACCCAGGCGCCACTAGAGTGGCTAAATTTTAAAAGACTGACTTTATCGAGTGTTGGTAAGGATGTAGAGAAACCGGGACTCTCATACGTGCTGGTAGATATGTAACATGGAGCAACCACTTTAAATACAGTCCCACAATTACAAAACTAAGCATACACCTACTCTATAACCTAGTACTTCTCTTCCTAGGAATTTACCTAAGAGAAATTAAAACAAAAAGATCTGTAAAAGAATATTTAAAACAGATTTATTCATAATAGCCTAAAACTGAAAAGAGCCCAGGTGTCTATGAACAGTAGAATGGCTTAAATAAGTGTGATATATCCAATGAAAGGAATACCACTCAGCAAAAAAAAGAAAAAAAAAAAAAAAAAAGTGATGACTCGTTATACATGCAACATAAAACCATTATACTGAGTCAGAGAAGCCTTACTCCAAAGAGTACATACTATACGATTCTATTTATATAAAGTTCTAGAACAGGCAAAACTTTTTTTTTTTTTTTTTAACGTTTTATTTATTTTTGAGACAGAGAGAGACAGAGCATGAATGGAGGAGGGGCAGAGAGAGAGGGAGACACAGAATCGGAAGCAGACTCCAGGCTCTGAGCCATCAGCCCAGAGCCCGACGGGGGGCTCGAACTCATGGACCGCGAGATCGTGACCTGGCTGAAGTGGGACGCTTAACCGACTGCGCCACCCAGGCGCCCCAAAACTTTTTTTTTTTTTAACGTTTTTATTATTTTTTTTTTTGAGACAGAGAGAGACAGAGCATGAAGGGGGGAGAGGCAGAGAGAGAAGGAGACACAGAATCGGAAGCAGGCTCCAGGCTCTGAGCCATCAGCCCAGAGCCCGACGCGGGGCTCGAACTCGCAGACCGCGAGATGGTGACCTGAGCTGAAGTCGGACGCTTAACCGACTGCGCCACCCAGGCGCCCCAAGGCAAAACTATTTTATGATAAAAAAAATTTCATAGCAGTCGTTGCATATGGTGAATGAAAGTGGGGATTAAGTGGGAAGAAGGGACATTCTGGCTTGGTGGGAATGTTCTGTATCTTGGTAAGAGTTTCAGTTATATTTTCCTGAATTCATCAAAAGTACACTTAAGTTTAGTGCATGTCACTGTACATGAATTTTATCCTAAAAATCTGTGGATGAATACTGAGCTCTAGTCAGTGAGATGCATGTTGAAGTGTTTAGGAGTAAAGTATACTGATGTCTGTGACTGACTTTGGAATGCATTAAAAAAGGGGCAAATAAAGGAATAGATATGTGATATGTGATGAAGCAAATTAGCAAAATGCTACTTGCAGAATTTAGGTGTCAGGTACTGGGAAACGGTTGCCCATTGTATAGTTTTTTTTCACTTTTTCTGTATATTGGAAATTTTTCATTAAAAGATGTTGAGAAAAAATTAAGTTAAGGGCACCTGGGTGGCTCAGTAGGTTGAACATCCAACTCTTGATTTCGGCGGAGGTCATGATCCCAGGGTTATGGGATTGAGCCCTGCTCAGGCTCTGCACTGAGCATGGAGCCAGCTTGGGGTTCTCTCTCTCTCTCTCTCTCTCTCTCTCACTCTCTCTCTCTTTCCTTCTCTGTCCCTCACTCCCTCTCTCTCTAAAATTAAAAAAAAAATTAACTTAAATACACACCTACCCTGTGACCCAGAAGCTCCACTCCTAGGTACTTGCCCGAATTAAATGAAGGAATATGTTCACACAGAAATTTATCCGAGAATATTTATAGCAGCATTGTTCCTAATAGTTCTAAACTTGAACAACCCAGGTGTCCATCAACAGGAGTATGGGGGTGTGAATTGTGGTGTATGCATACACTAGAGTGCTACTCAGAAATAGAAAGGAATGAACCACTAACACATACAATAAGATGGCCGAATCCCAAAACTGTATGTTGAGCCAAAGAAGTAAGAGACTGAACTTAGAAACAGGCAATCAGAACAGGGGTTGCCTATGAGGGATGGGAATTGATGGGAAGGCCCATGGGACCACTCTCTGGAGTGAAGGAATGTTTTATATCATGATTGGGATGATGGATATTCAGATGTGCACCTTGATCAAAGCTGACTGAATTGTACATTTAAGATCTGTGTGGGGCATCTGGGTGGCTCAGTCAGTTAGGCATCAAACTCTTGATTTCAGATCAGGTCATGATCTCATGGTCATGAGATCAAGCCCTGAATCTGGCTCTGCCCTAACAGGGAAAGCCTGCTTGGGATTCTCTCTCTCCCCCTCTCTCTGCCCTTTCCCTGCTGGTGCACGTGCTCTCTCTCTCAAAATAAATAAATAAAAACGTTAAAAAAAAAAACCTATGCATTCCTATATATAAGGTTTACCTAAGGTGGGTAGGGGGAAAGCTAGGGAGGAAAGTTCCCAAGATGTAGGCTGAATTGTCTTCCTCTGTGTGACTACAGATGACAATTTAGAGGCAATAGAGAACTCTGAATAGGAGGGGGCAAAGGTGATAGATTCCATGTTGGTAATCCAACTCTGAATAATGGGATGAGTCTATTCCTTGAGACATCCCAAGATAGGAAAAAAAGACACTCAATATTTCAAGGTGTTGTAAGATGAGACAAAATAGTAATATCTTAGTTTGTGGACAATATAGATCCAACCCCAACTTTAACTGTACAGGATTATAGCCACACTGGTACATTTTCCCCTTTGTCTTAGGAAATGTACAGAGTAAGTTCCCATAGGGAAACTAGATGTCAGAACTGATGGATTGAAATCATTGCCCTTTAACTCCCCCCAGGCCCTCTCTGGGAGTCTATTTCATACATAAGGCGAAGAAGGTGGGCTAGCTGCTTTGTTTCCTAGCCTTCAGCAGGTTGGAAGCAGCAAATTAGAAATGGGGAGGAGACAGTGAAATAGCCAGAGGCTGTCACTCAGACAGCAAGTGACAGCTCACAGCAGGCAGAAAGGATGAAGCGAAGAAGAAATATAAAAAGCCAACCTAAATGCTCAAGCACACAACAGTAAGCGAGGGACCCCTGCAGCTCAATTTATTTAAATAACTCCTCAGTGCACTGCAGTGTTTTACAGATCAGCCTAAAGTCTTTCTTAATGTCCTAAAAGAAGAATCAAGAATGTGATGGCATCATTATACAGTTTCTAAGAAGTCAAAGAATTGCTGTATTTTCTTAATTTTTTGATGCAATGTAAGTAGAATAATAAACATTTTTGGTTAGAGAGATGAACTCTACTTATTAAAAAATGCTTCTGTAAAATACTTATTCCCTGACAATAATGAATAATACGCTTCTTACTTCTTAAGATTAGTGGAGGCTAACCCATCAAAATCATACGTTAGGTGGCAATATCTTGAAAAAGAAAAATAATAACACTTACCTCTGTTACCAAAGCTGAGGTCTTGAACTTTCTATCTTTCCAGACTTCTGAATCAGTGAAATGTCATCCCTATTATTTCATAAGGGCTTTATATATTGAGACACGTCTTGGAATTCCTTTCTTCTGAATGTCAATCATTACATCAGATCAGGCCTTGAAAACTTTATAGCGGTTTTGTGAAAAGGCGATCCATTTTGTGTGTTTTTTCACTGAGCAGTGTAATGGAGCCAGCTCCTACTGAGTCGCGAGAGCCCATTGTAGCATCTCTTCCCAAGACTGAGTTCAGAGATTTCACATTGTCAGCTTGAAAACGGCCACGGTGGGAGTATTTGTACCATGAAATCAACAAACACTATCAATCAGTGTTATTTTCTTTTCTTTTCAGAGAGCCGGTTGCTAAACATTTATCAGCACGCCACTGGTTATATCAGATGCTTTAGATACATTGGATGGTCTTAGATTCAATTGCCACCACCTATGGTTCTTTCCTAAATAAGAAATGTAAATTATTACAGCTGGTCAGTCCTGAGCACAATTGGCAAGGTTAGAAAGCTTGTTTTGTTACTTACATTTTATTGGTATCCGGACAATCCAGTTTAATTATTAAATTACTTAAGCAATGGTGACACAACAGATGGGAAATAAGCTAAGTAAAAAAGAAAATAAAGTTTATAGGGTCAGTACTGTTATAAAATATGATCCTAATAATACTTGCGTCAAGAAATCCTATCATTTGTCAGATCCTGAGAGGTCTTGGAAGAAACAGACAAGTAACTGAAGCAAATATTAGGCGTCAGGCTTCCTATTTAGAATAGAAGTGGATCACAAGCCTCCACAGAGACAGTTGTTTTTATCAGGGAGGGTATAAACCCTTCTATTATCTGGATATTTGATGCTCTTGAGACAGGCAAGTTCATTTAAAGCACTCACTCTACCAGTGAGTAACATTTGTGATTGTAGGGAATTCCTAAATGTCATTGCTTATGTAAATCCAACCTGATGACTCTTATAACCTATTTGGGATTTGAGCTTTGACATGTGCTCACCTGTAGGCACTTATGTATTTTTGGCTAGGTTTTATTGCTTTGTAAAAACCACGAACAATTGACTAGGGCCAGAGCTGTCGTTACAGGGGAAAAAAAAAATGTTCAAATAGCTTTTTCCATTCCTCTTTAAAGCTAGGAAAGGACTATTTATATGCTTTCAAAGAGATAGATTGGCTATTCACCCCAGTCTCATATTTGATCCTGAAAAGCAACAGAGACTTTAGGATGACAAATATCTGTTTATCTAATAGATTCTGGTACTTACTGCAGTCAGTTCATCAAATTCTCTGAATAATTCCATCCAAAAATTTGAATTCACAAATGTTTATTTAGTGCCTAATATAAGCAAAGCACTCTGCTGGTCATTACAGAAATATAAAAGGATGGCCAAGATATGGTTCCTGCCTTCAAGGACTTTAATACATAGTGAAGAATACACATTTAGCGTGTTATAATCAATTGCAATTTTTTTTTTTTTTTTTTTTTTTAAATTTTGAGCCCGGGTGGCTCAGTCGGTTAAGTGTCTGACTCTTGATTGTGGCCCAGGTCATGATCTCAGTTTGTGAGTTTGAGCCCTGCATTGGGCTCTGTGCTGACAGTGCAGAGCCTGGTCGGGAGTCTCTCTCTTCCCCTCTCTCTGCCCCTCCTCTACTTCCTCTCTTTCTCAAAAATAAATAAATCAACTTAAAAAAATTTTTTTTAAATACCATAAAATATTCAACTCTGAAGATAAGAACAGACTCCTTCATGTTTAGAAAAATTTGAGAAAGTGTGTCTACTTTCTACTTCTTAGGGCATGTCGACTTCTTAAAGGCAGGAGGTTCTCTATCACGGTTTCAGCTGTGTCCAGTGAAGATTTATCAAGAGTTTTGTTCAATGAATCTTGTCCCTTTGTGTTATTTTTATAAACATCTATGATCACTGAGTCTAAAAATTAATAACTAAAGATCCCTGGGTAGGAAGATGTCAAATAACCAATTTATCTCCTGATGGTCTATGCTATTAAGTTTCCCAAAGTATTGCTTGTACTGTTTTTAATTTTTCAATTTCAGTAGGACACTTGAATTTCATCTGAAGAAAAAAAAAAGAATCAAAATGACTTGTCATCATGCACAAAATAGCAATTCTACTTATAAAGTTCTAATCCCATTACTTAAATGTTCTTTGTTAAAATAACGTTATGCTTCCCAGGTATTAATAAATATTGAAAAAAATAAATATTGAAATATATACAGGAAGGAGAAAATCTGCATTTCATATAAGTGTTTTCATAATTTGCCAACTTCCTTAAGTTGGAATTTTATCAGAAAAAAATAGAGAAAACAGGAAAAAACTGAAGCCAAAAAAAAGGCATATTGAAATCAAGAAAAAAATTGGGTGAATCCCAAAAATGCTACTTGTAAATTTGCCAAAACATTTTAAAATTTCATATGAGATTTCATTCCCCCTTCCATGTGATTTATTTAACTCTAGCCCAACAAATGTGGCTGTGAACACAGGCACTAAATCTTTAATGCCAAAGTTGGCCAGAAGGCAAAAGGCATACTCCATTCTTGGGACTTTGCCGCTGTACTGCCCACCCTCAACACAAACCTCTACCTTCTCACTCCCACCTCCCTCCCCACTCACCTCCCACCCCTGGCAAGCCAAAACAGATTCCTTGGAGGTAAGCCATACTAGGCCAGGGCTAGTGTTCCTTAAGAACCTGCAGTACAGGGGCGCCTGGGTGGCCCGGTCGGTTAAGTGTCCAACTCTTGGTTTCAGCTCAGGTCAGGATCTAGTCTTTCGAGAGTTCAAGCCTCACAGTGTCTGCGCTGACAGTGCAGAGCCTGCTTAGGATTCTCTCTCTCCCACTCTCTCTCTGCCCCCCCACCCCCCACTTGCTCCAACTCTCTTGAAATGAATAAACTTAAAGAAACTAAAAAAAAAAAAAAAAAAAGAACTTTCAGTACAGTGAGCCAGTCACTTCATCAATCTGGGCCTCAGTTTCCTCATTTGTAAAAGGTGAAAATAGCTGGCCTTCCTGACTGTTTTTCTGAGGCTCAACGATCTTGATGTATGAGGAAAAGAAACATGAAAACCCTTTGCAAATGTGGTTACTGTTTATTTCAGATTATCTAATTTCCAAGTACATTAAAGAAAGTTTAGGTTTATGAAACCACATGATTGCAGGGCCGTTTCCTTTCGCTATATAGGGAAGTTCCAAAATTTCCCATGTTTCACCCATTAATTACGTTAGTTCATTAAGGACAAGGTTGAGTGGGTTAGTGGTTAGGTTATGGGACTAGGCATAATACTTCCTGCATTCTTATCTGACTTGGCCATTGTTTTGTTATTGCCTCAGGGAAAATCTTAATGCCGTAATTTGCTGTAAAAACAAATACATATCAGGGATATTTACTTTGAAAAAGGGTTATAAGACTTTGAATGGATTCATATGAGAGGGCTTTCTACGTGAATCTTGTTCTTTGGAGCCAAATTATATTGTATAATTCAAAATCAATAAGAAAGGAACTAATTTTAATTGAGTTTTACCTTGTCTTAAGCACTGTGCTTACATTCTCGTTCAATCTTTACAAGCTGTAAGGTTTTTAACATTACGGCCATTCTTACAGATAAGGAAGCGGAGTCTCCGTAATTTACCCAAACGTCATCAACTACAGGACATAGGGCTGGGATTAAAAAAACTCTCTTCTCTTTAATGTGAAATCTCTACTCCTCTTACTAAACCTCTGCTCATCACAGTGTGGTCTGTGGAGAAGCAGCAAGGGAATCTCTTGGATCTAGTTAGAAATGCGGAAACTCAGGCTTCTCCCCTCTGCTTCCTAAATCACAGTCTGTGATCTAGTTAAGAGTCCCACATTAAAGTTTGAAAATATTTCGCTAGACCACCTGGCCTCTCAAACAGACTGCTGACATAATTGCCCCTCTTCACAGCTGACCTGGTTTCTGGATGAGCCCCCAACACCCACACGCACCCCCACGCCCCCACACCAGCTCAAGCTCCGGGCAAAATTCTCTTTATATAAGGCACTGGTTTATTCCGGCATTATAACCTCCCAGTATTGTTTCATAATGAAGTGTGTGTATGATCTTTTTCTGTGCCACAGTATGCACTCTATGACAGCAGGCTTCGTCTTGGCCATCTTTGTACCCTGTGAACCTGTGGCTTAAACTGGGGTTGATCAAATGAATGATTTAGCAGCGCTTCTTAAGTGTCTCAATACTTTTTTCCCTTTGTTATCTCTTCCCCAAACGTAGCTGCCAGGCCTGACACTCCTCACTGTGAAAGGCGCAACTACCATCAGTTGGAAGAGTGGCTAGTAAGTCGTGCAGGCTGGATCCTAATCTAGCCCCAGAGAAAGGCTACCGTGTGCAGAATCTCAGTGCCGGGAAGCTTCCCCTGTCTTTGCCACCAGGAAACCTCATGACGCTTGGCAAGTCTCTTCGATTTCCTGAATTTTCATTTTCCATCAAAGACAGATGAAGTTTGAGTTCTAAAGTACGGGAATTTTTCACCTATTACAGTCTGCTCCTTGCGTTTCCATCACCTCCAAGCCTTCCAACCCCAAACCTTCTCTTTAGCCAGAGCCTGAAACCGAAAGAGGGGGAAAAACAAGGAAGAAGGTAAGTATGTCTCACAACTGATCTTAAGCCAGAAAAGAAGAGACCTGAGGTAAAGTCATTCACGCTGATGAACTTTTGGAGCTTTTCTTAATCATGGCCATTCCCTGTGGTGGCAGCTCAGGGGTACTACTTCTTGGGTATACTGCTTTGTGTTTGGTACCTAGATGTCCTCTGCGAAAGACACCAGATTGGCCAGTTGGGCGGCAAACTGTGTGCAGTTCCGGAAAAGTAGAGAAAGAGATACATGAGTATACCCTCGGCGCTCTACAGCAATGCTTTACTACTACCTTGTCTCAGTGACACAGTTGTGAGGTGTCTCAGATCTTTGTTATTAATAACGGTTATACGACGTTGAACTTTGCAAATGATTTACTTTCTCTCTCTTTTTAAATTTTTTTTTTCGACGTTTATTTATTTTTGGGACAGAGAGAGACAGAGCATGAACGGGGGAGGGGCAGAGAGAGAGGGAGACACAGAATCGGAAACAGGCTCCAGGCTCTGAGCCATCAGCCCAGAGCCCGACGCGGGGCTCGAACTCACGGACCGAGAGATCGTGACCTGGCTGAAGTCGGACGCTTAACCGACTGCGCCACCCAGGCGCCCCTGTCTCTCTTTTTAAAGTGTTGGAGTGAATTCAAGTATCCCGACCACGGTCACTATTTTTCATCACTCAGTGCCTTTTGTTAAATGTTTATTTGGAGGGAGATAGAGCACGAGTGGGGAGGGACAGAGGGAGAGAGAGAGGGAGAATCCCAAAGCAGGCTCCACACTCAGTGTGGAGCCAGGCATGGGACTCGTTCCCAGGAACCGTGAGCACATGACCCCAGGCAAAACCGAGGGTCAGATGCCCAACCGACAGAGCCACCCAGGCATCTGTCACCTTGTGCTTTTTTGAGTGAGAGAAGGAAATGAAGTTATAGAGAGTTCTAAAGGAATATCACATAACCAAGACCTTATCTTACCTCTGCCACAGCTGTGAAATCCAGATATGGCCAAAGGGTTGTGCGATTCAGATGCATGTGAACATCATTTCTCTCGTGGTGCTCTTGGGAATGTTGACATCGTAGTTTTGCTGACAGGGAGTTTCCTTGTGAGGTTTTCATGGCCTGTTGAAGAAACTAACATGTTTGGAACACAATTCAAGGCTAAACAAAGAGAATGGTTGGTATTTATTTAAAATGCTTTCCATTAGTAAGAGAAGATTTGATAGTTGTGGTTTCTCTCACTACCCTTAGAACAGAGACTTTTAAATTATTTTGACTGTGACCTACAGTGAGAATACACTGTCTAAAGTAACCATGGAGTATGTGTATTATATTTAGAGAGGTTTATGTATAATTATATATATACAGATGTCATGATTTATATATGAGTGTATATATAAATAAAATTTTAGTTTCACAAAACCATGCTTACTTTTAGTGTGTTAATAATATTTTTTATTCTATCTCAGTAACTAAAAAAGACTAAATGCAATCCACTAAATTGATTTCATGACCATTAATGGATTGCAGCTCAGAGTTTAAAGATGTTGCTTCAGAAGCATCCTCATTTTACTGCCATGAACAGTTGCTTACTGCCAATTACTGAAATGATCAATCTAGTGTCCTCTTTCACAGATATAAGTTAGAGTTCTGGCCAATAGATCATGACAGCTGCCTTAGTATTAGATGACTGGTTTGACCATGATAAAATAAAAACACTCTTTCCCATTTAATGGAACTCAGTTAATTCTATAAAACATGTGGTCAAGCTGCTGTTGTTAAGGCATTCATGGATATATTGTCCTATTTTATCCCAAATTTATAAAACACTATGCTGTTGTGTTGATCAAGTCAGTAGAAAAGAAACATCATCAAGATAGCATTATAACATCTCGGTGTACATTCTTTCTTAAAAAAAAGTTTATTTTTTTTGAGAGAGGGAGCGTGCACAGGAAAGAGAGAGAGAAAGAGAGAGAGAGAATCCCAAACTGACTCCATGCCATCATTCCAGAGCCTGACGTGGGGCTCGATTCCATGAACTATGGGATCATGACGAGACGAAACCAAGAATTGGATACCTAACCAACTGAGCCACCCAGGTGCCCCAGGTATGCATTCTTATTAATAAGGCAGTGGCTAGAATATTAGTGTTGGTTTTCTCTATGATATGTAAATATCAATATAAAATATAGCGTATGGTCCTCTTCAAATTTTTCCCATCTATTTTTGCTTCAATGGGATTCAAAATTAGAGGCTAACAATTTTATTTTTATTTTTATTTTTTAAATTTATTTATTTTTGAGAGACAGAGGGAGACAGTGAGTGGGGGAGGGGCAGAGAGAGAGAGAGAGAGTCAGAATCTGAAGCAGGCTCCAGGCTCTGAGCTATTAGCACAGAGCCCTATGCCGGTCTTGAACCCATGAACCATGAGATCATGACCCGAGCTGAAGTCGGACGCTCAACTGACTGAGCCACCCAGGTGCCCCTAACATTTTTCTTTTTTAACTTTTAAAAGTTTCAAATTATACACCATGAAGACAGGTTTATATGTGCAAAATGTTTTTTATTCTTCTGAAACGTTTCTATACTGAAAAAAACTTTTCCGTATTTTTGTCATTGGGATTAATTAACTATTGTTCTCAGGGTGATTTTCTTAAATAAAAGCAAACATAAAAGAAATGTTTCTTTGCTTTTATTTGAAATGTGTTTCTTTTCTGGCCATTCCCTTAGAAGCCAGTGTTGAAATATAGACTCTAGTGCCATATGCCAATTCTGACAAGTAGAGTTCAGGGAACAACCAACGCAGAATATTAGACAGACCCTGGGATAACTTTCTACAATTGCAACAAAGAGCTGTCTAAAAGTAGCTACGCTGTTATTTTTAGAAACTGGATTTTGTGATTTTTAAACATCAAGCTGATTTTTGCCCTTGGAGAAAAGCGGAATGCAGGAATGTAACCCAGCACACCTGCTTAAGCAGGAACATTTTATTTTTTAATTTTTTGAAAAGGTTGTTTATTGTTTAGTAATCTCTACACCCTATGTGGGGCTCGAACTCACAACCCAGAGATCAAGAGTCGCACACTCTACCGAGTAAGCCAGCCAGGTGCCCCAAGCAGGAACAATTTAACGTTCTGTTTTGGAATGTAAACTGGGTGTACTGGTAAGACTCTACCCTGTATAATTTGAGATATTTTTTTTAAACTGATATCCGAATGTAGATAGACTCTTCTAAGAATGAGGATGGGGGCAGGTGGCTCAGCAGCAGTGGAGAGTGGGAGAGAGAGAGAGAGAGATTGAGAGGGTGTGAGCCACGTATGGTACAGAGCATGGGTAGTAGTAAGAGGGTCACAGTGTGTGGGGGCTCTTCCTCTGGTCATAAACCGTCTAGGCAGTAATGTGATGGCAGGATGGGGAGGCTAGTGTGGAAGTTCTAGTTAGACTTGGTCAGGAAAATATATGGGGCAGTTCTCTGGGAAATTTTCAAGTAATGCAGAAACCTTCTGTTGGGGCCTCATTTCTGGACATTTTGTAATAAAAAGATAAAGTCAGGTACATATAGATGATGTAGAGTGTATATTATATAGATTAAACAAGCATGGACACATTCCTTTTATAATGTCACAAAATATTTGCATAGGTAATTATTTTAATCACATTAGAATAGTGATATCAAGTGATATGAAGACAGACCTTTGCCTTTCCCAGCATAGACCAAAGATTCCCTAGCTAGATGCGAACTCATTGAGGAAGAAACAAGCTCACCTTCTATTTTCGTATGGTTTAGCAAAGTAAGTCATTCTTTTTTGCTTGCCATCTTAGAGTGCCTATTTCTGGTGGTCTCCAGAGTGATTATTCCGTAGCTTCTTAAAGAAGGTATAGAGCTGGGTGACTGGATAGAACCTAAGGGTGAACTGTTGAATATTTTGTAAGGCGGAGAAAAGGTTTCCACCATCTGTTTTTCTCCTGTGTAAGCCCGATCCTAGAAAGTCTGGGAAACTCCAAGTCACCTTGGTTTCCTGCACTCACAGAGCTCTCCATTAACAAGCCACTTCGTAGTGGGGCCAGTCAATGGAGACAAAGCATAGCAACATGATAAAGAACAATGGAGACTGGCAACTTACTTTTAAACAACTTGGCCACAAACATTAAAATAAGCAAAAAATATATTCCATATATATATATGGATATTACATATGTATATATGGATATGTATATTTACGTATCCATATATACAGAGACAGCACATGCAGCATGTTCAAGATTGGTAAATCTAAATTTAAAATTGTTATATTAGTTTTTCAACTTTTCTGCAAATTTGAAAATTTTCAAAATAAAAAGTGCGTGTGTTGGAGGAGGAACAGTAACAGAGAGGATAACCAGCACAGATGCTACATTTAATGAGGTTATTACCTTTAAATTATATAGAATTATGCTATCTTATGTTATACAGAACCTAGCTTAGGGCTTTGAACTTAGGAGGGATTCACTTATTTTTTGAATAGCATAGATTAAACTGCTTGTAAGAACATGCTAAGAAAACCTCCCAAGGGTCCAGTCCCTTCTCCGGCGTCTTGGGGCTGTGTGACTCCAGTATCCACCGTCTCACCCTTGAATGGAGGCCGAGGGTGAGGAAGACATATTACCTTCCTCTACATTGGTTGAGCGGTGAGCTGCATGAACCAGCAGCATCTCCAGCCCTGGGACCTTGGTAGGGTGCAGACTATCACTCTAGCCCCAGACCCACTAAGGCAGAATCTGATTCATATGCACCTTAGTTGTGTCCCTGTTAGAATAAAATGGGCTAAAGCCATTTACCTGTGTTAAATGTCTCCACGCCTGCTTCTGAATCAATGATAAATATATAGCCAAAAAAAGATTTCTGAGGACTCATTCTTTTTCTTTGCCAATGCTTAACAGAGAAATGTTTTTCTAAATAACTATAAGTAGCTTATTTTTTCAAAACTTTTTTTTAATTGTGGGTGATAGTGATTTTCCACATGTGAGCTAAGCATCACCCACAATTCCTCTGATCATGGTGACAGAACATATTTAGATTATAGGTCATATAAACTGAAGGTTTCGTTAGCCCTGGAAAATACAATTCTAAAATAGAAAACGATACCAATTGGGATGCTTTAGTTTTAAAAATATGAAACTGTTCTGTGGGTTGTAAAAGTTTGCTAAAAGGTCTTCTTGACATTTATAATTCTCTTCCCAGTAGCCCTTTAACTAGAGACAATTTAAAAGTAGTTTGCTGAGAGTTCAAGAGTTTAGAAATGTTTTTTTTTCCCCCTTTTATTATTCTGCAGTCTGCGCTACCATAGCTGAGGAAAAGGAGAGGAAAGGGGGCCTTCTATCTTCTGCAGTCTCGAGTGAGGGTTGAAACTTAGGGCCTCTGTGGTGATGCTTTAGGAAAAAAGATCAGAGATGCAGATGTATCTGTGACTTGGAGATTTTAGTGAGGTCCTTGTTACAATGAATATTGTGGACCTTCTGGATAAATATGTCCAGTGTAATTATTAAGCTTTAAAAATACCAAAAGAAAAAGAAAGGGAAAAAAAAAAAAACCCCTCACATTTGGAGCTCTGCATCTGGAAGCCTTTTTCTCCCCTTAGGAAATATTTGTGGCTCTTTGTTCCTGTCATGGAGGAAAATGTGCTTGTAAATTTCACCCAAGAGAAAGCATATCTTTGCATCCACCACATCAGGAAGGAATAGATACAATCCCACAAACATATGCCAAAATCTCCAGAAATTTGACCAAAGGCTGGGGGAGGGGGCTTGGGGGAGGTGGGAGGGGTGGAATCATGCAAGAAAAGCAACCCAGCCCGGCAGAAAATTTGCCAGCTGAGGATGTTGTCTGTGCCAACCTTGGCCTCAAAGAAAACACTCCACCCTCTTAAAACTGCTAAGATGGCAAGGAAGGCAGTGCCTTCTCTGGCCATCAGACCTCCCTGGACAAATGGATGCCTCCAAGAGCAGCCAAAGCAAACTTCCCCCTACATGTTAGACATACATCTATATGCACAGAGGTCAGTCTTGTGTGTCAGGTAGTTGCTTGCAGTGTGAAAGGAGCCAGGGAAATCACCCCGAAGTTTCTCTGACTGCCTATCTGGGTGCCTAAAATTCAACCAGTATTGTTCCTTTCCCTTTTAGTCAGGATATATGCTCACCCTCAAATTTCCTTGTGATGTTAAGTAACCCCAGGGTAGGGGGGGGCATCTCAGAGTTTCATCCAAGACTCTTTTGTATTAAAACCTGAGGTCTTGTTCCTAGCACCGGGACCCCTAAGGCAACGATTCAAATGAGACAGGGTGATTCCTTTGTTCCTGCTGCCCACGCTTCCTTATTCTTACTTCTTAACGGGGGTATGAACTGTTTTTACACAACACAAAGTAATTTGCTCTCCAGGTGAGGCGGAAGAGAAGAACTGATGGTTTATTTTCCCCGTTGTTTGCTTCCTGAGTGTGAGGATGGGCTCACCTGGAATTCCTTAGAGCTGCCCCACCATGCCTGGAATCCAAGACTGTCAAAGTGGTTTCCCCCATTTGGGGGGCAAACCCACTCCTTGTATGGGGGACCTCTGGATATCAACTGTTGCCTTATCAGTTAGGGACAGAGTAGCACCTGGAGTTTGAGAGCGAGCCAGTCACTCTGCATATTTTAAATGCCCTCCCTTACAACCCATACAGTTAGAACACTTTATATTGAAATGCTTCCTGAGGTGAAACCCTGTACTGTAACCAGAAGTCTCAAGGGAAGCATTTATTGCATTAGTCTTAAAAAAAAACCACTCTTATGATGAATTAAATCTGTTACCTTGAATATTTAATTCCTACCATACATAATTTTAACCATCCCTTCCAAACAATTTGTTTTCATTACAAGGCTTAATGACCATCTCCTCTTGCCAGAATCACACTAGCCCTTTCAGAAGGAAATGTTTAGCATCCCCCCAGTAATACTAGAGCTCAGCAGTTAGAGGTGAATTGGGGAACCTTTGCTTTGTTGGTTTGGGTAGCTCAGATGTGGGGTCGGGGCCTGTGCACGTGAGACAGGTGCACACACACACACCTTCTGGAATCTTAGGCTGGGAAGTGTGAGTGGCACTGATTCCTACTTCCGGCTCCTATCTCAGTTTGCAGGCTCCTGACATCAGGTTTCTGCAGTGTGCCAAGCAAGAGCTCTCTCCTACATCAAGCCGGGAATGGCAATGGAACATTCGAAAAGCATCTAGGACTCTTGAGAAAATCTCCCTCTAGATAGATAGTGTCTTTGGCCCCTTTTGCCTCCTTCAAGCTTCTCTTCCTGTCTCCTGGGACTTCTTCTTCCCTCCTGAGGTACCTCCCCTGGCCTGCACCGGCTGCTCCCCCAGCCCTGCTACCGCCACTATGGGACACATCCCATAGTCTTTAGAGACCACTCTCCTTGCCTCAACCTCCTGGCCCTTCCCTTTTCTCCAGCCTTGCCTCCAGCTCAACTTCTCTTCTGGTTCTTCCTTGCAAGCAATATTATACTAACTAATATTTTGTGGTACTTGCAGTTTATAAAATACAGATAATTATGTTGAGCACAAACAATGCTGTCAGGATG
This sequence comes from Leopardus geoffroyi, assembly GCF_018350155.1. Classification (NCBI taxonomy): domain Eukaryota; kingdom Metazoa; phylum Chordata; class Mammalia; order Carnivora; family Felidae; genus Leopardus; species Leopardus geoffroyi. Next base: position 94,513,191 of record NC_059333.1, read on the forward strand.
GTATAATTATCCCCATTTGAACATAAAAACAAATGTAAGGCTCTGAGGGTCAGGCTCATTCAGGCTGAAGAATAACTGATGGGTTCATGCTGTTCCACTCTACGTGTTAGGGAGCTACCTCCATCAACAGGGCAGGCTCTGTGACTGCCCGGGCCATGGCATCTTCTTTAGATCAGTCTACTGGACTTCCCAGGGTCTGCCAAAGCCCCCAAGGTTACATGAGAAAGCTTCTTTCTTGGGTTCCATTATCTCAAGTACATTTATCCATGTATTATATATATATATATATATATATGTATCAGATGTTATCTCACCTTTTGTTATCATCAAGTGACAGCCTTATGCCTGCTAGAAATAGCCCAGTATCTCCTCAATCATTTTTAGGTGGTTGTATTCATTAGAAAGGTAGTGTCTGGGGCACCTGGGTGGCGCAGTCGGTTAAGCGTCCGACTTCAGCCAGGTCACGATCTCGCCGTCCGGGAGTTCGAGCCCCGCGTCGGGCTCTGGGCTGATGGCTCGGAGCCTGGAGCCTGTTTCCGATTCTGTGTCTCCCTCTCTCTCTGCCCCTCCCCCGTTCATGCTCTGTCTCTCTCTGTCCCAAAAATAAATAAACGTTGAAAAAAAAAAAAAAAAAAAAGAAAGGTAGTGTCTGAGCCAAAGTGAGTGTTTGAATTGGGTGGGGTGAACCGGCAGCCTGGGTTCCCACTTTGAACAAGGCCTCACTTTGGGCTCCTTGGTAGGCACGAGGGCAAAAGAGTCTCCTCGATGCAGATGCCTGGGAGGGAGATGTGGAGAAGCACAGGGAAGGACCTCTTTCCAGTCTGAGCATGGAGGGAAGGGGCAGGGAACAGATTTTGAGGACCTTGATTTCTCAAGTGATTTCCTGAGACTCATGATACAAGCAATGTCGGGGCGGGTCCCAACTGGGAAGATGTAAAGGAGAGCCGTGGAGAAAGGCATCTTGCAATTTTGATGGAAAGAGCCAGCCTTCTTGCAGTGTTAGGGAAAAATCTGTTGTAAGATGGCCGACAGGACTGATAAGGGAATTCCAGTCCTTGTCAGAAGACTCCCCTTCCGGGATTTCCTTCCTATTCTGCTTGCCACAGGCATCAAATTACTACCAATTAGGGATGCCAAAGTAGCAGACTATAAATTGTCCCCTCTGTTGATGCTCCGGGCTCAGATCTCTGGAGAATGATCTCCTCTGGGCCTACCGGTGTAAAATAAATATCCTACCTCCTTCCTTCCACTTGGTTCTTCTGCCAGGGTGATCCAGACCAGTTTTCTGTAACAGCAGAGGGAGGCTTAAAGGAAGCCCAGCCCATGTGAGCCTTTGAGGGAGACAGTAGGAGGGGGCGTGAAAGCATCTCTCCTCTAGGGGAGCGATGGAGGCCTGAGAAGGAAACCTGGGAAAGTCATCCCAGACTCCCACAAAAATAACTTGGGGCCTCCTTCAGGTGGGGAAAGATCTAGGCCTTGTAACTATACAGGAAGAGGCTATCAATGGTTATATGGTAATAGGGACATCTATTACCATGATTAGCCAGCTCTTGGGTTGCTGAGGTGCAAATATTGAAGAATATCAACATAGATTCAGGCTAACCTTCCCCTTTTTCTTTTTTTCTTTTTCTTTTTCTCTTTCTCATTCTCTTTCTTTTTCTCTCTCTCTCTTTCTTTTTTTCAAGTTTATTTACTTACTTTTGAGACAAAGAGAGATCGTGCACAAATGGGAGGGGCAGAGAAAGCGCATGAGAGAGAATTTCAAGCAGGCTCTGAGCTGTCAGCGCTGAGCCTGATGTGGGGCCTGAACCCACCAACCATAAGATCATGACCTGAGCCGAAGTTAGATGCTTAACTGATCAAACCACCCAGGTGCTCCCTTCCCATTTTTCATAAACAGTATAGCAACTGCACATTCCCAATTACTGTTTTTGAAAAAAAAAAAAAAAAAGTATTTATTTGTCCACATAATGTAGCAGTTATGGGCAAATGTTCTTGAGGATGACTGCCCACTGGGGACTGCCAGCTTTCTTAGCACAGGCCCATGATGGAGCGGTGTGTGGGCCAGCCCAACCTCTCCGGCCCCTGGCCTTGTAACCTCTGACAAACTCCCCTGTGGAACAGAGGCACGTAGGCAGGAGGCGGTGCTTGGATCCTCCTGTGGAGAATTGAGACAAAGAAAACGAGGGGAAAGTTAATTTTCTGCGAGTGTATTTCCTCATTCTCTTTCTCCATGGAGGCTGTATGTCCAGTGGGAAGATAAGGCTGTGCGAACAAGCAGAAGCAGCTGAGCTCAGCCAACTGGATTGAAATCTTCACTCTTACCCAGGGGAATGGTGGGCAAGTCTCTTAAACCCTGTGGAGGACTGGCTGATGGGTAGACAGATGGCTCTAACTGTGGAAGGCAGGACCACATCCCAGTTAAGAACTCTGTGTTCAGACCGTCAGGTGTGAATCCCAGTTAAACTACTAGTGGGACCTACTAGTGGGACCTGGGGCCAAGTGTTCAACCTCTGCGAGCCTCGGCTTCCTCACCTGCAAATGGAGGAGTGGGCGACTAACTCATAGGGTTGCTGTGAGAATGAAATGAGGAAAACAGATACAAGACCCATTGCTTCTCTCACATTTCATGCACTCAGGAAATATCACTTATTACGGTGGACGTTTTCGATGCACTTGTGTTTATACCTGAGCTGACATTATTTTTTAATGGGTATTTATCTTCATTTTGTTACAAGCTGTTTTTCTTTTTGAGGAGCCATTCTTACCTTTCACTGACCTAAGACCCCCACCCCTAAACTCATTTTTGGCTTAGGGGGTCCCTGTTTTGTGTTCTTTGTGTGAGGACTTCTATTACAGTATTTACCATAGGGCATTTTGCTGGGGTTTATCTCCTTCAGGAAATTCTGGATTGCTTGAGGGCAGAGGCTTTGTTCCCAGAACCCAGCCTTAGTTGGCTTTCACCAAATACTTGTTAGATAAGTATAGAAGAGAATAGATATCCTTATCTAAAAGGAATTTTGATGAACCTGGAAATGGAAGCTTCAATCCTATCCTACCGTATGTATCAGAATATAAGTGGCCCAGCCTGAAGCTGACGTGTGGGCCAAAACAAAGAGATCTGGTCATGTTTTCTACCTGCAGCAGGAGTGGCTGACTATGAGGCTGTCCTTTCAACTGGTGGGTTGACCTGGAAGAAGCTCCCCCAGTCTCAGTATAGAAAGAACAAGGGGGTAGCCCTTGGAACTGCTTTATAGAAAATGAAGAACTTGAACTGAGAACTGTCACTATGTGAAGAATTGAACTTGCCTTCTCCCTCTGCAATCAATTTTACTTCTAGGTGCTCTCCCCAGACCATCCCCTCTGCTGTTTCCATAACCCTGGAATTCAATTCCTTCTCATTTCTTGTCTGAATTACTGAGTCACCAGGCTTGTTGGTGTCTGTCATGCCATCCCATTCTCCATAGTGCTTCTGAGGTGAGCAGTCTATAGAACAGATCTGTCCCCATTCCCTGTCTCTCCCTCACCTGTCACTGTTCAGGGTCTGTTTGCTCCCCCCACTGCTCCCTGGATAAAGGCTGAATCCCTACTCGGGCTCCCTAACTCTTTCAGGGTGGGCCCCTGCTTTCTGTCCATTTCCTCCTTCTCCAGCCCTTCCTCCCACTTCCCTCTTCCTTTTATCTCCAGACATATTAAGCTGCAGGATGTTCCAGAGCAGTCCCCTCTCTCAAGTCCATGTTTTCATGTCCTCTAGAAAGTAACCCTTGTCTCCTAGGATAGTTTACCACCCCATCAATTGTTAGATACAAGGAGGTACCCAGATCTTTCCTCCACTGTGGCAATAACCATATTGGATTACAATGAGCTAATTGCTGAATTCATTCATCTAACTTCCATTTATTTCATCTCCTTTTCAATGCCATTATAGTGTGCTTACCAGCCATCTTTGAGATACATGTTAGAGATACATGTACCCATAAATAAGCCAGGAAAAAAAATCCTGCTTCCATGGAATTTGCATTCTAGTGGAAGGAAATGAATGATAAATATATGAACAATTTATTTTCCAATAAAAATTTGATACAAATCTTTCAAGGAAATAAATAGGGTGAAATGATGATTAGCTAGTGTTGGGGGTATGTGAGTGGGAAATCAGGGAAGCCTTCTCTGAGGGAGGTGATATTAGAATCGAGTCCAGAAGCACAATGAGAGGAAAGCTATACACAGAACTGGAGATGGAAGATGGGTTCCCGAGAAAGGACTGAGTTTGGCGTGCTGGAGGAAGGAGAGAGAGCCACTCTCCCAGGAGCATGGCATGAGGCCCCAGTAGACAGTGAGCTCCTTGAGACTCCAAGAGGAATCTCATACCTTACCATGACCATAGGCTCTAGACATACCCGGTGTGATAACAAGTATTTGAATGAGTAAATATGATTTTGAAATTGGCTTTTCTTTGGTTTCCCACACCAAAAAGCTGAAAAGGTCTTCCATTTTTCTAGAGCTTTTATCCTAGGAACTATAGTAAAATATTATTTTTTCCCCCAGCTTTATTGAGATATAATTGATATCATATTATATAAATGTAAGATGTATGACGTGATGATTTGACGTATCAATACATTGTGAAATGATTACCACAAGGTTACTTAACACATCTGTCACCCACGTTATCTTTTTTTTTTCTTTTTTGTCATGGGAACATGTAAGATCTACCCACTTAGCGAATTTTGAGTATGCAATACAATATTGTTAACTATAGTCACATACTGTACATTAGATCCTCAGAACTTATTCATCTTATAATTGAAAGTTTGTACCTGTGACCAACCTCTTCCCATTTCCCCCCAACGTTCAGTCACTAGCAACTACCATTCTACTGTGTTTCTTTGAGTTTGACTTTTAAAAAAAATTCCATATATAAAGGACATCTATGGTGATGTCACCGTATTAGAGCAGTTCAGGAGAAATTCTCATTGAGAATCAAGGAGAAAAAGTTCTTTTTGAGGAACAAGTTTGAAAACTCTTCCAGAAGGATGCTCAGTAGGGGAAAATTCTTTAAAATAACAATCACAGAAGTGGAGGGAGAGGTTGGTTTATCTTAGAGAAGTTTTTGTTTAGAAGGAGAGGTACTTCAGGGAATAAAAACATTGGCTGCCAAGGAAATTAAGGAGTAAGCAAGCCACAAATATTCAAGACCCTGTCAAGCTGGGGTGGGAATAGGAAGTTCCTGTGAATCTCTATATAGTAGTGAATCATGATGCAAAATTCATATCTTAACACGGAAAGTTCACAAGGATTTTGATTAATTAGAAGACAACTTTAAAAGGATGTGATTAATGCTGGAAAAAAGAGTGAAAAAAAGGATGTGGTTAAGAGATAATAGAGTCATTTTTTTTTAATTCACATATTTCACAATGCTTTATTTCTTTGTTTGTTTAAGGTGTTTAGGGGCCAAGGGCTTCCCTCACTATTTCCAAGGAAATTTTTTGCTTGTTTGTTCCTGTTATTTTGGCAGTGCATCTATTTATATTGATAAGAAGAACTACCTAACTAGCCAGGTGAATAAAATGCATTTTAACCCCAGGGTGATTTTTATCCCGTGTTATGCAGTACTAGACCTGATAGATTTTGGAGAGGATAGGTAGCAATCTTCTCCAAAATGAAAATCAGGGGCGCCTGGGTGGCTCAGTCAGAAGATTAAAAAAAATTAAAAGAAAAAAATCAACATAGAATAGAGTCCAGAAAAGAAACCACAAACAACTCCCAAGAATGAAACTGATAATGGCTAACTCGATGGCTTAATCATGTGCTTTTTAAAAAGATCAGATTTATCTTTATTCACAACAAATTCATTAAAATAAATTTATCCAACACCGAGATTATTAAATGTTTCTTTATACGGAGTATATAGCCTCCTTGGAGCATGAGTGCAACAGGAGTCCCAGCTTGAGTCTATGAAACTTTAGACTTTGGAGGGGAGGGGAGAATGAGTTCAGCGTGTCAGTTGTCGCTTAGATTTAACCCCAGGCCTAAGCCCCACGGGAAATGTATCTGAGACGCATAGAGAGAGTGGGGTTATCAGAGAGAAAAACCCTGAGGAGCTTTATTTTAAAACATGACACTAGGGTGGGAACAAAACTGGGGGCTGCACAATGGCAAGAGAGGAATGAAATATTCTTACCTACTTCCCAACACAACACTGAAGCTTTGAGGACTTTGTTACCTCCGCTGCAGCAAAAGGCAGTGGGACCCACAGACATGGCAGCAGGCACAGGTTGCCCAGTGGGTGATGGAGCAGCAGTGAGTGCAGACAGCAAAAGCAGACCCTCTGGGAGCACATGAGGTATACGTCCAGGGGCATCTAGAAGTATTTGAGAGACACAGGCAATTGAGGTCCTGCAGAAGGTAACCGTGGAAAGTGGGTTAGGGGCAAATAAAACTTGGGTTCTTATTAATTTGACTCCATTAGAACCCTCAGGCTGTGGAAGCCTGGGAAAACATGAATTAAATAAAATCCTGAGTTCTGTGTGGGGCAGAAATAAGGAATAATTGAAGTGAAATTAAAGAACAATATGACTTTGTGCAGTGTTCTTCGTATCAAAAGTAGGTAGTTGGATGGAAAAATACATTGAGACCACAATCCTGTGGTCCATGCAAGTAATGCATGCTTTTATATGTTTTGACTGAATAAAAAGCAAATTCAAGATGTTACTTGGTGACCTACCATCTCCAAAAAAACTTGTAAGGCAAATTAATTATGGAATTTATAGTTGCAAGCGCATTTTCCCCAGTTCTTCTGGTTTCATGTTTTTTACTCACAAATCTTGTTAACTTCTAATATACTTGTGATGTGGATTCCTTCTTAATGTAGAACACATTTTAATATTCTTGTTTTTGGCAAGATTTTACACAAACATGTTACTTCCAGAAAGTGATTTAAGAAAGAAATGTTAATAGAAACACCTTTATAGTATTCATAGGTGTTGAGTCTTTAAAAATACGTGGGATCAGATTTAAAAATTTTTATCATTTCTAAAATTAGCACATTAAAAAACTCTTATCCAGTGTAATAAATATGCACCATGGAATTGCACAGTAGATAAAAGAGAGATGAATACTAATTTACAATTTTAGTGTTTATTGATTTTTTGAATTACAAAAATAGCATTCTCGTTGTAAAACATGTAGAAAAAGTTGAAACACATTAGTAAAAAAATAAACCACAAGCCATAATCCCAACCTGTTAAAGGCAACCAGGTTAATATGGGGGTGTTCCTTTTTTCTATTCTTTTATGTGTATTATATATACATATATAAAACAGGATCATATTGTATAATAGCTTTTACATCCTGATATACTTCCCGCAACTATGTTTTCTTGCCTCTTATTTCTCTAGTAATTTAAACTATAATTACACCTTTTCTATTACTAATAATCTTTATGTTATTTAAAGCCATTTGAAATATTTTTCTCTCTGCTTATCAAGCTTAAGAATATAACTATTAATTATCATATGCGTAAAATGAGAAGTCTTTCAAGCTTTTGCTGTCTTTACTGTCTCTCCCCACCTCACAGTTTTGATTGATGTACTCTGGAATTTAGATGTAAATTACTATTGTTATTTTACATTATTAACTATTCTTTGGAGATTGATTTTTGAAATTTGTTTTGTCTTCTAACCATACTAATCACAGGTTTCAAGATGTTGATCTAGGCTTAATTGGTTTCCTTTGCTCCCTATCATCTGCTTTTATCACGTCATCCTCATTCTTGAGGTCTTTCTTTTGATCCCTCCCTAGGTTGGCTGGATTGTATCCCTAAACTGCAAGTACAATATTTTCTGAGCACTGGCTAATGGGAGAATATTGGTCTTTCTTATAAATGAAAGTACATTGTTCTTTTCCTCCCCAGCTTGGAAGCTCGTCTTCATTTACTGCTGCTATTTGGTTCTCTGGAGAAGGTGATGGTTTTCCTTCCCTTGGGGCAGTAGCTCTCAACCTCCGCTGTACATTCAAATCACAGAGAGGGAGATTTTTTAAATGTCAGTGCTGAGGTTCCATCCCAGAATAATTAAATCAGAATGTCTAAGGATGGTGCCCATACACTAGTATTGTTTAAAGGCTCACCCAGGGGCGCCTGGGTGGCGCAGTCGGTTAAGCGTCCGACTTCAGCCAGGTCACGATCTCGCGGTCCGCGAGTTCGAGCCCCGCGTCGGGCTCTGGGCTGATGGCTCAGAGCCTGGAGCCTGTTTCCGATTCTGTGTCTCCCTCTCTCTCTGCCCCTCCCCTGTTCATGCTCTGTCTCTCTCTGTCCCAAAAATAAATAAACGTTGAAAAAAAAAAATTAAAAAAAAAAAAAAATAAAGGCTCACCCAATGAATGATGGCTGGGGTTGAGAAACACTGCTTAAGACTTAAGTTGTTTTTTTCTTGCCTGGATGCTTGTAGGGTTTTTTCCTTCTCCTTAATTCTTGAAATATTCGATACGATATGTCTAGGTACCTGTGTCTCTTCATTACTGCCTGGTAAACTTTAATTCTATAAACTCAGCAGTTTCCCCCTGTTAGTTCTTTGTATATTGCTTCCCTCCTATCCATTCTGTTTTCTCTTTCTTGGATTCTTAGGACATGTTGATGGTATTTCCTGGATCTCTCTCTCCCTTATATTTCTCTTATTTTCCCTCATCATTTTGTCACTGTTATCAGTTTGTTTCAAAGTCATCAGTACTGGTTCTGGGTCTTTTGGGAGTCATAGACGCCTTTGAGAACTTTATTAAAGTTAGATTCTATTCCCCCCAAAATGGCCACATCATAAAGTTGCATATCATTTCACGGACCAACTCTTTTGATCTCTGTGATCCCTACATGAAAGTTCATGTCCCCATGATAGACTCCTGGTCTAAATGAAGTTCCATTGCTCACTCTCAAAGAGCAGGGGAGAGAGAGAGGCTCAGAAATCGAGTAGCTGTTCCCGCACACATATGAAGTCCACTTGGGAAGGGGGTACTTCCACTGCCCTCGGTTTGGTTTGATGAAACTTATTTAAGTTCCAAGTTTTCATGGTGTTCTGACAAGATGTCTACCATTATTTTCCAGTCACTTGTTCTTGCCCTGCAGGAGTAATCAACTGTATGATAGCTAGCAGAAATCACACGGATTTTCTAGTAAGTACCCCTCTCCTATCTTCTAGGTTTTTACTTAGAAATTTAAAATACAATGGATGGGTCAAGAAAGGGACCATCACTCTCTTTAACACAAGTGCACAATCCCTGTCTCCCAATCCTGCTAAATCGCTAAGAGATTAGCTCTCCTGCTCTCACCGTTTTCACTCCATAGATGTTGCTGCTCCATTATGTTTAGGTTTCTAATACAACAGGAGAGAAATCTAAGGAAAGATGATTTGCCTTCCATTCTGGATGAACGACATTTTTCTTCTGCTTGGATTCTCATAAGAATCTTTATTTTACCTTGAAATTCACACTTTCACTAGGATGCATCTAAATATCTTTTCATTTATGATCTTTTTTCCTTGTATCTAGGAAGCTATGTTGGTCTGCAGATTAAATTTTACCTTTAGCTCACAAACATTTTCTTTGTTTGTGGTTTTAAATATTGCTCGTCTTACATTGGTTTAGATCGTTTCTCCAAAACTGCCATTATCCACACAGTGGACCCTCATTGTTAGTGTTCCATGTCTGTTATCTCTATAGATGCACATTTGTCTTGTCTGCTTTCCCTCTCTCATTGGCCCTGGAAAAATTCATCAAGCTTGTCAGCTGTATTCATGATACAGTTTTCTACATTGTCAGTTCTGCTCTTCACTGCTTCGAATGAAGTACAAAATCTCACAATTGCAAAGTAATTTCAAGATGCTTTTTCCCTTAGTCATCCAGTTCCCTTTTCATTTCTTTAAAAAAAAATTTTTTTTAATGTTTATTCATTTTTTTGAGAGAGCACACGCGTGAGCGCGTGGGGGAGGGGCAGAGACAGAGGGAGACGCAGAATCCAAAGCAGGCTCCAGGCTCTGAGCTGTCAGCACACAGCCTGATGTGGGGCTCGGATCCATGAACCATGAGATTATGATGTGAGCTGAAAGTCTGACGCTTTACTGACTGAGCCACCCTGGCGCCCCTCCCAGTTCCCTTTTCATTTCTCTCAACTGATTCCCTCCTGAACTCTGTCTGTTCAATTTATCTTGTATCACTCAGTTCTGGGTGTACAAGTTTTTTTTTTTTTTTAATTAAGAGCATATATAGATACATCTAAAAATTTTTGTTTCTGAAGTATCTATGTTTCTCTGATATGATTCTCTTCTATCTTTTGCATGCTATGTTTTCTTCCCTTTATACTACAGATTCTTCCGTGGGTTATGGCAGAGCTGGCTAGTTGTGCCCCAATATCTGTTTTGCCTTTGTCCTTTTTTTTTTTTTTTAAGTTTATTTGTTAGTTTTTGAGAGAGAGAGAGAGCGCGCATGAATGAATGGGAGAGGGGCAAAGAGAGAGAGGGAGACAGAGAATCTCAAGCAGGCTCCTTGCTGCCAGCACAGAGCTCGACATGGGGCTCCAACTCATGAATGGTGAGATCATGACCGAGTTGAAATCAAGAGTCGGATGCTTAACCAGGTGCCCCTGCCTTTGTCCTTAGTAATAGAACTCTGCTTTCTAGCTGGGCACCTGGCCCCTGAAATAAACCTGCTTGTCTCTTGGAGCTAGGCATGCTCATAAAACTAAGTTCCAGCCAGTGGGATATACGTAGAAGCACTATGTACAGAGCTTCTGGGCAGTGTCTCTAAATGGAAGGGAGAGTGTCTCTTTGTCATCTTTTCTTGTAGCTGGAATGCAGATGTAATGATTGTAGCTAAAGTAGCCCTTTTGGACAGTGAGGTAAAAACCATGTGCCAAGGATGGCAGAACGATAAGATAAAAGGGGCCCACTGAGCAGCACCAAATAAGGACTGGACTGTCTACCTCTGGACTTTGTTTAGGTGATAGTAAAATAAATACTATCTTATTTAAGTCAGGATTACTTTGGGTTTTCTGTCACAGCCAAATTTAGTCCTAACTGACATGAGACTTTTCTGTTTACTTATATTTATATAGTGAGAATTCTTTTTTGCTACCTCCTCCAGAAACCAGGTAAGGGGATTGAAAAAAAATATGTTTACTCTTTTTTTCCCCACTTTTTAAAAATGTTTATTTCCGGGGGCGGGGGGAGATCAAGCGAACGGGGAGGGGCAGAGAGAGAGGGAGACACAGAATCTGAAGCAGGCTCCAGGCCCTGAGCTGTCAGCCCAGAGCCTGACATGGGGCTTGAATTCATGAACCATGAGATCTCACAAACTGTAAGATCACGACCTGAGCTGAAGTCGAATGCTTAACCGACTGAGCCACCCGGGTGCCCCTGTTTATTCTTTTTCTTAAAAATATTTTTAGACCACTTAAATCTAAAATGGAGTTGTATGGCTAGTTCCTTAGACAAACAACCTGGGGGAGTCAGGGCCATGTGAAATCCTGGAAAGGAAACTTGATCTCTATCATTCCCTCCCCTTGCTAACCTATGTATCATAAATTGCATTAATATACATGTGTAAATATATGTATTTACCATCCAAATCTAGAAATAGCTTATTTCCTACAATCCAGCAGGCTCCCTCCTACCCTTCTCCCGGTCACAATCCTTGCTCTTCTGCCTTCTATAGCTGTGGATTAGGTTTGATGGCTTTGGACTTCATACAGGTGTAATCGTTTGGTAGTAACTGTGGCAACCACACAGGTGTATCACTCAGATCACCCTTCAGGAGATAACCCACCACAAAGAGTGCAGTTAGGTGACAGTCTCCAGATGTATGTGTGCCTCAGCTTTTGGCCTGTGGTTCTTCCCTTCCTTCCTTCCTCCCTTCCTTCCTTCCTTCCTTCCTTCCTTCCTTCCTTCCTTCCTTCCTTCCTTCCTTCCTTCCTTCTTTCTTCCCTTTCTTTCTTTCTTTCTTTCTTTTTTTCAAGTATAGTTTACAGACCATGTTACGTTAGTTTCAGGTGTACAACATAGTGATTCGACAAGTCTATATGTTATGCTGTACTCACCACCCTGTAGCTGCCATCTGTCACCATACAATGCCATTCCAATACCATTGACTATATTCCCGAAACTGTGCCTTTGATCCTAGTGATGCTTCAGCCTTTGAGTTAAGGTCATGTACGTCCGGGGTAGCATCAGTCAATGACTGAGCAGGCTGATGAAGGCTTGCCATTTGTGGCTAGTGAAAGCCCTCTCTAAGGGTAATTTTTGTATTGAAGCTCCTCATTGAGCTCGCCAAGATTTTCCTGGAGCTGCACTGAAGGCTGAGGCTCTTTTTATGCAACTGTATCCTTCTCTTCTAAATGTCAGGCTTGGAGCCTCTCCCCTGCCCATTACTATTCCCAGCAAATCTTTCGTACTTCTTTTCTTTTTAGATTTTTTTTTAATAGACGTTATTTAAAAATTTTTTAAAAAATATTTATTTATTATTTTTTCATGAAAGAATTTACTTAGATAATATGCAAATCTCCCACAAAATTCTCCACACAGGGTAGTGATTATGCCTTGTTACTTTACAGTTTTTTAATATTTATTTATTTATTTATTTATAATTTTATTTTTTTAATTTACATCCAAATTAGTTAGCATATAGTGTAACATGATTTCAGGAGTAGATTCCTTAATGCCCCTTACCCATTTAGCCCATCCCCCTCCCACACCCCCTCCAGTAACCCTCTGTTTGTTCTCCGTATTTATGAATCTCTTATGTTTTGTCCCCCCCTCCATTTTTATATTATTTTTATTTCCCTTCCCTTATGTTCATCTGTTTTATCTCTTAAAGTCCTCATAAGAGTGAAGCCATATGATATTTGTCTTTCTCTGACAAATATCAGTAACTTCACTTAGCATAATACCCTCCAGTTCCATCCACATAGTTGCAAATGGCAAGATTTCATTTTTGATTGCCAAGTAATACTCCATTGCGTATATGTATACCACATCTTCTTTATCCATTCATCCATCGATGGACATTTGGGCTCTTTCCATACTTTGGCTATTGTTGATGGTGCTGCTATAAACATTGGGCTGCATGTACCCCTTTGAAACAGCACACCTCTATCCCCTGGATAAATACCTAGTAGTGCAATTGCTGGGTCCTAGGGTAGTTCTATTTTTAATTTTTTGAGGAACCTCCATACTGTTTTCCAGAGTGGCTGCACCAGTTTGCATTCCCAATCTTTTGTATTTCTAACTCAGTCTTGGCGTCTGCTTCTTGGAGGACACAACTGCCATCTTACTTTTTTGAGTCTCGCTTATTTTGCTCAATGTTATGTTGAGACCCATCCATGTTTTCTCATAGGAGTAGTTTGTTCTTCTTTCATATGGATATGGATAGTCTAAAATCCATATACTTGTTCTCCTATAGATGTTTGGCTTCATAAATAAAGTTGCTATGACCATCCTAGCACATGTATTTTGGTAGATACAAGCATTCATTTCTGTACGGTAAGTACCTAAAAGTGGAGTTCTGGGCCGTAGGGTATACATATGTTTAGTTTTAGTGGACACTGTCAAACACCTTCCTAAAGCAACTTTTTAATCACTACACATCTATCAACAATTTATGAGCGTTCCAATTGCTGCACATCTTTGCCAACACTCGATATCGTTGGCAATTTGCTTTCCTGTTACTAATAATGTTCACACTTACTGGTCATTTTCTAAGCTGACCGTTAAAGCATTTTACCCATTTTTAGTTTGTTTTCCTATTTTATTCTTATTGATTGCTGGAAATTCTTTATATGGTGTGGATATGAGTCCTTTGTCAGGTATATCTATTGCTAATATCTCCTCCCAGTCTGTGGCTTGCCTTATTACTCTCTTAATATTGTCTTTTGACAAATATATATTCTTTGTTTAAATGAAGTTCAATTTTTCCATCTTTTATTTTCTGGGTAGTGCTCTTGGTGTTCTATTTAAGGAGTTTTGTCCAGGGATCATGAAGACATTATGCTCTCCTCTAGAAACTTCATTGATGTACTTTTCACATTTACATCTATGGTCCATCTCAAATTAATTCTTCCGTGTTGTGTGAGAGTGAAGTCAAAATTGAAAAAAAATATATGGTTATCGAAATTTCAACTTACAAAGTTTCTTCTTTGTATTTGGCGTAAGGGCTGTGCTATTTGACAGATTTTGTGGTAGGCTTCCTATCTAGGGCTTCCAGAGGTACCTCCAAGCTTACTGTGGGTGTGTGATACACCCAGGCCAAGGATTCCAGCCCAGCGCCCACTGCATCGTCAAGGAATACTGCTGCTAGTGACAGCCTGAGGCTTCGGGGAGCTACTTAGGCCTCGCCTTCATGCCCAGCTCCTCAGACACAGGGAAGGTCTCCAAAGCTTGGGGAAACCATCCAATAATACAACTATGGCCACTGTTCACAAGCTTTCTGTTCCCAACTTCTACTGTTGTGTTAACCCTCAAACTCACACAATTTTCAAGACTGAAAAGGATCACTGATGTCGTCCGCTTCCAAGGCCTCACCCCTCCAGGGGATGTTTCTCCTTTGGTGTCTGGCAAATTTGGCCTTGGATGTCTTTTTTAAATATGGTCCCAACTGCACAGGATTTAGAAGAAATTCTTTTGAAGTTTCTGGCATTTGTATGGTTTCCTTCCCTAGCTTCCAGTACTGATTTAGGGTTTTGCATATTTTTAAGTTTTCTAGGTCATTTTGGATGGGATTGGGAGGCAGGTGGTTCAAATATGTGCCCTCCGTCTCCCATATTTCCCCTGAAATATAGTAAGATATTTTTTACTTTTAGTCTTGTGTGGATTGTGGAAAAAACTCTGTATTAGTTCTGGGAGAAAATGTATTTATTATTAATAGTAAACTATTAATATTGGCAATTAGAATTTAATATTCATTCATTTACACATTTGTTTATTATATGTTTCACTTCAGGCTTTTTTTTCTAGGCACTTTTTGAAAAGTAATTGCGATCTTGCTGTATATCAAATTTATATATAAGTATTTTTAATTTTTTTAATGTTATTTATTTTTGAGAGAGAGACAGAGTGTGATCAGGGGAGGGGCAGAGAGAGGGAGACACAGAATCCAAAGCAGGCTCCGGGCTCTGAGCTGTCAGCACAGAGCCTGACGTGGGGCTTAAACCCACGAAGCATGAGATCGTGACCTGAACCGAAGCTGGACGCCTAACCGACTGAGCCACCCAGAAACCCCTCAACTTTATATATTATTTGTAAACCTTTTTATTGTACTGTGAGCATGTCTTCATGTTAATTATCAGTAACATGGAGAAAGGAGAAATGCTCACAGTACAATATATATTCTTTATATATGTATTATAATCCAATTTTGAAACACCTTGTAAATGTGAACATATATCTATATTTGTTCATACAGATAAAGGAAAAATTATGGAAATATATACACCAGACTAAACAGTTAAGAGTGAGGATGGTATAGTAGGTGAGGGAGGCTATTTCTTTTACTTCATAAATTTCTATATTTTTAAATTGTTCCCCCCAAAATTTTTTTAAATAAAAATGTTCTTTGTTTCTTGAATTTCTTAATTCAGGGAATGCATCACATTTTATTATCCATTCCATTATGTTGCTATTTAGGTAGTTTCTATTTTTCTTATAGTATAAATGTCTCTGTTGTTAAAGCTTCACACACACACGCACACACACACACACACACACACACACACACAATTCCTTAGGATTTATTTTTGCAAATAGAATTACTCCTTAAGAACATTGACAAGCCAAACGCTCATTTTCCAAAATTATTTTTTCATTTTCTATTTTACCTTTAGACTGTAACCCATTTGCTTCGGTTAGAATTAGGTTTGGCAGTTTATGATAGAAAGTAAAAACTAACAGTGGCAAAAAACAAACAAGCAAATAAATAAAGTCACAGTAACAGCCACTTCGAAAAAATAAAGATATCAAAAAATTAAAACAAAACAAAACTAAGTGGCTGAAATACTTAAGGTTGACAAAGCTTCATGTATAAGATTCCCAAAAGCCCTTGTATTTTGTTAAGTCCAGAGGAAGCAGAATGATACGGTGCTTCATGAAATCATTAGGCACCCAGCTGTGTATGTGCCACTGTGGCTGCCGTCCTTAGGGTCACAGTATGATTGCTGGAGCTCTAGCTGTTACATCCCCATCTGGCAGCAGGAAAGAGGAAGAAAGCTGCCCAAAAAATACTTACTGAGTTTACTTTCCTAAAGTGTTGGTGGACTTCCAGAAGTCATTTCATATGGCTTTATTTTATAATGTAAATGTGAATGTAACATCATGTATAATGTAATGTCATGTAAATATAATAATATAATAAATAAATAAATATGTATATCTCTCTACATATCTACATCTAGCTACAAGGGAGGCTGGGAAATATATCCTCCTATTAGAGCACACTGCTGTCTCAAAATCAAATCAGGATTCTGTCACTGGGTGAAAAGGGGTGGTAAACATTGTATAGGAAACTGGCAAGCTCTGCCACAGCACGGTATCTACCATTCTGCTCTGACCATAATTGAATGTTTTCTGGTTTAAATTGGACTTTTTCTGTGGTTATTAGTGAGGTTTTGTATTTATATACATACATATATGTCGCATGTGGGGTTCTCCAGAACGCACATCCCAAGATGGAGATTTGTGATCAGGAAAGTTCTTGGGGTCAATACCTGTGGGGGAGACAAACAAAGCAGGACTCAACAGAGGGAGAAGCTGGGCTGAGGGGCAATTTCACAATTGTCTCAGATAAACCATGGGGGATTTTGAAGCTGGGATGTCTTTTCAGAATTGTTCCAAGTTAGGGCAAGGGAACAGATTTTCATACCTGCACTGACCAACCATTGGATGAAGGGTGACTGAGTAAGGGGAGCATGGGTGAGGCAGATTTCTTTAGCCAAGGCAATTCCCAAAGCTGGAGGAGTAAGTCCCTCAGTCCAGAAGGATAATTAGGGTGGGGCAATTTCATTTCCTCTTTTGTAATTTACTGTTCACTTCCTTCATTTATTATCATAACATTAAACTTAAAAAAGCACCATATAAAACATCAATGTTCCTTTTATTTAAATAATCCCTGTTTTGACCTGCCCATCAAGATTAGACACTCAAGAACCTTCTACCCAAATCTGACACGTTAACATGAATGTATCATTTGTTTCAAATTTCTCTTCTTCTCATTTTATTTTTGAAAAGAATTTTTAATGTTTATTTTTTGTTTATTTATTTATTTTGAGAGGGAGAGAAAGAGTGGGAAAGGGGGCCCGAGAGAGGGAGACAGCATCCTAAGCAAGCTCTGAGCTGTCAGTGCAGAGCCCAATGCAGGGCTCAAACCCATGAACCATGAGATGGTGACCTGAACTGAAATCAAGAGTCGGATGCTTAACTGACTGAGCCATCCAGGCACCCCTCTTCCTCTCATTTTTAAAAAGCAAGCAAATATTATCTATACAACTAAAGTTCTATCTCTAATTCTTTTCCACTCTCTCTCTAGAAATAACTATTACCCTGTTTGTATCCCTCCTGTGTATGTTTTTATACTTTTAGTGCAGATATGGAACAGATAAATTTAGTGCAGATAAACCTATACAACTGAATATATTATTAACATTTCAATAAATAAATAATTGAATATCTATTAATTAGGGTTCAAAATAAATAGGAATACTATTTCTAAATATTATGTATACATGTTCTTGCAATTTGTAACAAAAAGGAATTTCTTCATGAAGCTACAACTGTTGATTCAATTCTCATTGTTACCCAGGTCCCTGCCTCCTTGTTAGAAAAGATGGAAAATCCTCTCTTGGCAGAAGCACCAGAGAGAGTGTAAGAAATTACTTTAGAGGTCAATGAACAAATCATATTCAATCTCTTCCACAGTGATTCTTCTCTTCAATCTCAGACCAAGAGGCGTTGTGGTAGTGGTAACCTGGGGAGCGTGAATCATTCTATGTTTGTTAAAAAGCAAGAAAAGGCTTCACCATTAAAGTCATTTGTAAACAAGAAGTTTCCTACAAAGAAAATCTCAGGCCCAGATGGCTTAATTGGTGATTTTTACCAAAGGTTTAGAGAATTGACCCAAATCCTTCACAAACTCTTTCAAAAAATGGAAGAGGAAGGAACATTTTCCAACTCATTCCGTGAGATCAATATTGCCCTGAAACTGAACCTAGACAAAGAGATCACAAGGAAAGAAAACAAAAGACCAATATCCTTTATGAATATAGATCTAAAAATCTCCAACAAAATACTAACAAACCCAATCCAGCGGCATATTAAAGGGATTACACAACCACAAACCAAGTTTTATACCAGGAATGCAAGGTTAGCTCAACATGTGAAAATCAATTAAAATAATACATCAGATAAATAAAATAAAGGATAAAAACTACACGATCATCACAATAGATGGAGGAGAAGCATTTGAAGATAACCCAACACATTTCATGTTAAAAAGATTCAACAAACTAGAAATGAACAGGAACTTCCTCAACCAGATAAAAGGCATCTACAAAATACCCACGGTTAACATACAAGATAGTGAAAGACTAAAAGCTTTCTTCCTATGATCAGAAACAAGATAAGGATGTCTGCTATTACCACTTCTATTTAACATTGTACTTGAGGTTATGGCCCAGGAAATTAAGCAATAAAAGAGAAAAGAAAATACATCCAGAGTGGAAAGAAAGAAGTAAAGCTATCTCTATTTGCAGATGACATGACCTTGTCAGAACCTATGAATTCAAAGTGACTGTCAGGGTTGTTTTTTTATGTTTTTTTTTTTTTCATTTATTTTTTGTTTTAATGTAGTTAAGAATAAAGATCAGAGGTAAATAGTTCTTCTGTTTGAGCAGGACTTGTGATGGCAGTGTCTTTGTCACCTGTAAACCTTTAGGACACAGCCTAGAAGTTGGAGATTGAAGAAAGGAAACAAATAATGGCACCGGGGAATAATGTAAAGGTCTATTTTCAGAGTTTATTTCAGGATAAGTCTTTGCAGTTTATCAGAACACGTAGGAAGTTTTCTCCATTTAATATGATTTAGACAATATGATCTCTAAGAATTATTATTTATCTTTCAGATGTGTGTGGGTGTGTATTTCACCCATAGGACACACACAGTCAAGATCAGGAGATCACAAAGAGAATGAGAAATCACGTCTCCACTTGACCCTGGCAGAGGGAATCCTGAAAATATTGGGTAATGAATTGGCAAAGGCCATCCTGGATTACTGTTGTTCTAGATGACAACTTTATAATGGTTATTCTAGATGAAATTGCTCACATTTTGAGAATTAGACTTCTGCTGATTAGGGTGCCTTATGGGTTGTTTTGGTTGTCAAGCTAGATTGCAGGTCAGGGCACACCATTGTGGCCAGGAAGTTGGGGTTTCTATGAATGAGATTCTCATTCTAAGAATTGAAATGTGACCTTTACTAAGAGAGGGAGGAAGTAGAGAGGTGATCCTGGACCAAAAAGTCAGACCTGGAACTGAGGTACGCCAATGAGTAGAACTCTATGAGATGTTTCCTTTAGTTGGACTCTGGAAACAGTTATATATAACATTCATGGCTTTATCTTAGTTTTTACCTTTGAGTAAGTAATAAACACACCCAATACAAAATTTAAAAATTATACAAAAGGTATACAGGGGAAGGAAGGCTTCCCCTCCCCCCTCCCCCACAGATAACTCAAAACCTTGATCAAACCGATCAAACTCAAACCTTGAATAGAGCAGCCTTGTTTAATGGTGCTCTGAGGACCTGAGGGTTGAGACAATGAAGAGAAGTGTAGCCTTGCAGTCCATCCCATCCCCTGAAGCCCACTTGGCAGTGACAGCATGATTTAGGGTAGGATGGGAGGGAGAGAGCTGTCCAGGAGTTTGGGACGGTGCTAAGTGTCAGGGTTGGCTGAAGAGCGTGATGAGGCTTGGAGGAGTCATTGTAAGCATAGTGAAGGTGTAGGTTGTTGGCGTGCACTGACACTAATCCCATGTGAGGCTCAAACCCTCTGTCTCCACATGTACAACTCAAAAACGACCCTTGAAGGAAAGGGGTGGTGGGGTGGGTGGTGGATGGGTAGGAAGCCTCCTTTTTGCTTGTACAAGAATGGAGGTGAGCCAGTCGGCAAACAGCCTACATGTGGATCAAGTCAGGAACCAACATGCTCCCCACAAACACAAATGCACACACACAATGAGCCTTTTTGAGAGGACAAGGCTACAAAATTGCTTTTTTCCCCTACAACCTCTGCCTTTTGTTGCATCTCTCTGCTCTTCCATCTGCCTTTCACCTCCTTCTCTCTGCTTTTGCTCCCCACCCCATCCCCTTATTGGACAAATACATGTACTTTCTTTATTACAATTTCGTTTATCTTTACCCCAAGAGGAATGTAACTTTGATAGAAAAGAGAGTTCTCATTTGATTCTCTAATGATATAGTTTTGTGTCTATTTAAGGCAAGTCTTTAACCTTTCTGAACCGTAATTCCCACATCTGTAAAACTGATGACTACTTACACATTTCCCAGGCTTGCTGAGTAAAGCAATTATAAAACACTCAGTAATGTAAAAAAATAATGTAGAAATTAAGAAATCTGCCAATTCCTGCTTTGAGCATTTTGGGTGGTGCAGACTGGAAGCTCCCAGGCAATCTCTTAATGTAAGACAACTGGCCCTGGAGAAGACACATTATTGGAGATTCTGCTGGCTTCGCCAGAGGGGCGGAAGTCTACAGAAGAGGAGAAAATGGGAGACTAAAATCTGTGGTTTTGCAGATCAAGCCCCTGGGAAGACAGGGCTGCCTCGGGGTGACTGCTGATGGCAGTGGTACTATCTAAAAAACTGAGATTTGAGCTAGCCTCAACGTGGGGAAGAACTGTCTGTGACTTTGTGCTGAGACAAGAGCTTCATTGGGATCAAATGACTGACAATAACCTTAGAGCACATTTCCTCTATGAAGAATAACCATATAAGCTTAAATCCCTGTAACCGTGTAAGCCGTGTAACCATATAAGGCTAAAGCAAATGAGAAAAGGTTGAAATCAGATCTGTACACTGTATGTCACAATTTTGTGTGTAGGTGGTTTTATTATTTTTCTTAGAGTCCACATTTTCAACAATTAAAATCGTTATATAATTAGAAAAAAAATGAATGAGAAATCATTTTATGATGGAAGCAGTCTAATAGCCCTAAATATAGAAATGGTAATGTAATTATGGAACTTTAGAAATTGTTAAAAAAAAACCCAAAAAACAAAATAAAGGGTATAAAAATCAATATGAGAACATGTCTATGATATAATAAATGTAACAAAAAAACAGGTATATGTATATACAGTATGGTTAAAGCTATGTAATATAATTATACATAAACACTAGAAGAAAGAATATACAAAAATACTAATATGTTTTCTGAAGGTTTTTAAAATCTGTGAGCAATTCTAAAACTTTTTTTTCTAATATTAACCTTTCTTAAAAGGTTGTTTATCACTTCAAAACTTAAAATATAGTAAAAATGATACTACTTTTTTCAGAATTCTTGGGGACCGGGGCAGCTGTAAAGAAAACAATAAATCTGGAGTTCAAATGGTTGGTCGGGAATGCTGTGCCTCTGGTGTGGCGGGAATTAGAGATGGCCTCTACCGAGAGGAAGAAATTTGAGGCCAAGGATGGAAGGTACATGGGGTCCCTGCTTCTGTCCTGGGGCCCATGGAATAAGATGGGCTGTGTGATCTGGGAGAGGGGGCTGGATCTCATGAATTTGGGGGATTCATGTTGTTCTCCGAATGTATTTATTTTTTGTAATACTCAAGCCTTCAAAAAAAATCGTGTTCAAATTTGCTGGCCTCATTGCTGCTTGTAGAGCAAAAAGGGGAGATCCCTGTGACCAGGCTTAGGGAGAGCTGTGCTCCACCAACTACAAAGGGGTTGCTGAAAGGAGGAGATGAATCTCACAGAAATGGAGGCAGGAGCTCTTGACTCAGCTTTTCCTCTCCTAGTTGGGCAGTGTGAAGAGGAGATCCGGAAGCTTCGGTGCTTTATTTTTGCTCTGGTTGCAGGCATTTCCCATTAGTGGTCAGGCAGCTTGGAGCAGTGGGAGAGGAGGAGGCCTATAGCCCCAGGATAGCAGGTCGGTAGCTGTGGTCTGAAGCTGCTCTCTGTGCAGTCGCTAAGTGGCCAGCATTCCCCAGCAGTCTTTAGTTCTGTCCAGTTTCAAAATGACACCCAAGCTGCTCAACCTCCTCATAAAAGCCCAGCCACTTCAAGAGGAGGCTGAAGGTTTGACAGCTCAGTATCCTTCTCAGTGATGATTTTTTTCACCCATTGTTCACTAACTTGCTACCTCCTAAATAGCTCTTTCCTCCAGACCTGCTTTTCCATTCCTGCTACCACTCCCTGAACTGTTTCATGATTTTATGTCAACATCATTGCAATAACCTGGGAGCTGATTTCCCTATCTCTGATCTTAGGAGCCCTGCCCCTAAATTACCAGAGTGCTGTTTCTAAATAGATTTGACCATGTGGCTCTTCATTGATTGCAGGGTCTCAGTCTGAGATTTAAGACCATCTACAATTTTTCCCCTTCTGCATTTCCCACTCCATATTTTACCATTGGCCATATGTTCTAGCTACATAACATTACTTAAAGAGCCTTCTCTTCTTAATCTTTTTTTCCATTTCTCTCTCTCTTTTTTCTCTCTCTTTTGTCTTCATTTCTTAAAACAATAAGAACAACAATAAAACCCACAAGCATGGGCAATAAAAATGAGGGAAAATGAAAGTTCACCATCTAACAACTCCAAACACATAATTACTTAGGTATCATTTGATAATAATTTATTATTTCTTTGTGTACATTCTAATTCTAGATTATAGACCTTTTTATTATTCTCCCTTTGAAGACAAAAACACACATTTTCAGAGAAATCATGGTGGTTCTCATTTTTTTTTAAATGTTAATTCACAAATCTCACGGTTTTAATCACAGGTTAGAAGGTATGGAATTTAGTCCCTAAATGCAGAAAAGCAAGATACTTAACTTTCTTTACTTTGCTCTGACTTGGTGTATTAATTTCTGTTTCCACCCCCATTCTTCTGGGTGTGGCAGACACGTAATTTCAGTTGATTTGCTATACCTCTCTCTTCTTTCTCCTTGGTCAGATCTATGTTCTTAGGGAGCTTGCACTGGATCGTCAATTTCGTCTAGCCGCATCAGCATCTTCTGAGATGTCCATCACCGTGATTGTTCCTTGCGCGTTGTTTATCGCCAGCCATTGAAGAAGCCACTGGGGAGACTCCCATAACCCCATGTGGTCTCATCGGATTTCAGGACTCCTTCCGTGCCACTTTTGGGTGTGGGGAGATCATTGTTTGACTCTCACACAACGGCCCTGCTGGGGAGCTGCACAGGGAAGGCTCTCAACCATTAAACATGCTGCCATCTCTTCTCTGGGGCCTTACCTCCTCTTTGGAGAAGAGCCTCAAGGGTAAAGTCCAGGCCCCTGTCACTGTGACCTTCTGCTCTCTATGCTCCTCTTCCAATTCTCCTTTCCTAATCTTTTTCTAGTCTGGGTCTTTTCTGTTCTTCTAAGGGACTCCATTCAGAAATCTGAAGAGTCCCTTTCTCTGCTTAATGCTACCTTGACCTTTTCCTGAGATGACAAAGGTCTAATCCAGTGCTTGAGCAGAGGGAGGAGTCAAAGGCAGAAAAGGAAATACTGGGGAAAAGCAATGTTTCAAAAATATTCTTCTTCCACAATAGCATAGATAAAATTTTGTTTTCTGCTTTTTAAATTGACCATAAGCATGCCTCGTCTTTAAAATTGTAATTCCCACTACTTGTCTAATAATATGTTGCTTAAATTCCACGTGGGTGTGGGATTTGTTGTGTTCTTTTGGTTGTGAGAAACACTCGAAGCTAGCTCTAATGGGGCTGGCTTCATAGAAAGGGCAGTGGGAGAGAGGCTCTGTATCGAAGACAATTTTGGGATCTTTAGCACCTTCTCACTGCTGCTAGCAATCAGGCTTTAGAGATAGTACATCAGTTAGACACATTTTGTTTGGGTTTCTATCCCTGTTTATATTGAACAAAGAGGTTCTAACGTAATGGGCTTCCCTAGCTCCGGATGCTTTTTGAAAGATCCAAGTATGTACCTTATGTCCTAATGTAGTTCCCAACTGCACAGATAGCATCAAACAAAAGCATTTTGGATACACGGAGAGCTGAAGAAAATAAGTAAGAAGACTCAGTTTGTTATGTAAAAATTTTAGTTTGCTGACCATGATGCAAAATCCAGTACACTAGATTTTGAGTCCAATTGTTGAAGTTCAAATTTCCATGGTACTTGATTGTGTTTGCATGAAATGTGACATAATGATATGTCATATAATGGTACATATAAAATGACCTCAGATGTGGCAAACATGTTGGGAAGGGGGTGAGGAGATCAAGGAAATTATTCTGAAGTAGGGTTTGCATAGCAAACACAGATTCTTCTGTCTTTAGATTCTGTATTTGGGCTGGTGGACATTGGTATGTGGAAAAGGACTAAAGTCTCCCCCACTCTCCCATGCTTTCACCCCACCCTTGCCACCAAGGGCACAACCACTGGTGTTAGATATAGGCTTAGAGTATCTGACAGATCTTACTTACTTACTTACTTACAGATCTTGAGCAATATACGTAACTTCTCTAAATGTTACTTTTTCATTTGAAATGTTGATAACCATACCTAACTATTAGGGTTGTTGTAAGGAGTAAAGAAAATGTGAAGTCCCTGGCTCATAGTAGGCATTCAGTAGAGGCTAACTATTATTAGTATTATTATTGCCTGTGAAAGGGTCTGTGAGCATAAATGGAATGATTATGAAGAAAAGATGAGGTTAAAAAGAAACGAACACCAAGAACAAATCATTCAGCCTGTGATGACTGCCCTTTGGGGAGTTTTAACAGCTGATCATTGCTTGATTTCATAATATTTATTACCTTTCCCAAGGCCCCACAAAGGATTGTATGTCATGTTTATTAGTTTAAATGATTTTAGCCCCTTGAGACTTTAGATTTTGTAACACCCTTTGTGGTACTGAAGGTTCTCAGGGGAGTTACCAAATCAAGACTGAGATTTCCTTTAAAATGTTAACAAAAAAAGTAAATCAATAAAGTGTCTTCTTCTTCCTAACATAACATCTAATAAATGGCTGGATTCATATCTTAGCTGACAACAGAATGTTATTTAATCTCTTGCCTCTTTCTTCTATCTCACTTCTCCACACCCCCCAAATAAGCACGAGAAATGAAAAGCTGCAATTTCACCTCCAAGCAATGGTCTGGGCATATAGATAGGACATTCCAAAGGGCGGAACAGAGCATGTGCTAGAAATAAGAAAAGAAGGAAAACCAGAGGGTGAAGACCAGCAACCATGGCCTTCGAGAGTAATTCTAAGACAAGAGACAGAAAGGAAACCCGGAAGTGGGTGTGGGGGGTGGTGGGATGTGGTCAAGGGCATCAGTTCGCACTCTGAATACCCCTAGGGCAGGAGACTTCACTCAGTCTCGTTCTCAAAGCTTCTTCTCTTGAATGATCTCTCCAAAAGGATAAATGTCACCTGAAGTCATAAATTCTGTATAAATGTTGATGCTCTTACCTGAGAGTATTCCAGCTCCCCCTGGAAACCAGGATTTCTCAGGAAATCTGAGTGGCCAGCCAACTTCTGCTGTTAACGGTATGGGAGAGCTCCAGGAAATGATCTCTTTTAACCTCAGTGCCTTCATTTGCATTATTTTGTTTAACAAACTTTTGTGTAGCACCTACCAGGTGCCAGGTATTGTGATTCACCCTGATAATAAAACAGAACAAGAAAGACATGGTCTTTGACTTTCAGATGCTTATCGGATAGTACAAGTAGACCAAAAACAAATAAACAACTAAATGAAATAATTACAAATGATAGTGGGTCCATCAGAGAGGTAAAGAAAGAACATAGGTCAAAGCAGCATGATGGATGGAGACCCTGAGACTGACAAGGTAAGTGAGCATGAGGACCACCAGCAGCGGGAGTGCGGGGTGGGCGCGGTGGGGGTGGGAGTGGGGTGAAGTTGGAGAGGCTGTCCTGTGGGACTAGGCTGCAGAGACGGGCAGGGATGGGGACTAGGCCATGGGTTTCACATGAAGAGAAGTGAGAAGAAACCCATGGAGGATTTTAAGCAGAGATGAGATGATCCATGTGTGGTTTATGAATATTTCAACATTTCTGTCTGTTTGAAAATTCTACTATTCTGTCTACCCCCTCTTAGTTCTTTGGCCCAAGTAGTCCTTTTAATAGAAGAGAAAATTCTCTAATATAAAGAGTAGTCCTTGGGTTAGAAAATCCCTTTGTAGGTACCTGCTGACCTCTCCTGCCATCTCTCTCCCATTTGCCTGGAACATTTACCCCTCTACCATTGTAACAAATCCCACCTTTGAACTTTCTTGGCATTTCCCTACAAATCCAGTGTCAAGGTATATGACCCGTACCTTATTGACTTTTGAGGAACTATGTTCCAACTTGTCTTCAATTCTCTGTGAACCTAGAGTGTCACCTGACTGAAGCCTCTAGCCTTAGCATTGGTAAACCACAGTGATTCTTCTCCACGAAATCATTTACTTTCCCATACCATTTGCTTGAGAACTGTGTGATAAGCTCGTCAAGAAAAAGAGAAGGAATCTAACAAACATTTGGGTTGTGTCCTGTGTCTCCCACAAAGATAAAGTTGTTCTCTCCAAATTATGGCCTCCAAAGACATCCTAAACCCTTTAGGCTTAAGTGTTTTAGGATATCCAGTGAGAGCTCAGCAAATACCACATGGCGGGGAACCATGACCACAATGTCTGCTTTTAAGCAATTTAACTCATGAGATGTGAGCAGAGAACTGGTCTTTCAAGACTCCATTTCTCACAGAAGCACATGTAATTTCTTCACCATGCCTTAATTTAGTCTGGCAGTCAGTCTATTGGCAGGTATTGTGCAGCTTTTGTGTTTTACAGCCCCACATGAGAAATGGGGAAGGGCCGGCTCGGATACCTTTGGATTTTGTATGAGCTGTTGGTGCCCAAAGTTGATCTTTTCCAGCAGCTGGTAAACAGATTTAAGATGCGGAATCTCCTCTTTTTGTTCTCTTTTGCCTGGAGAGCCATAAATGTCAGTCTCGTAACTTCCTCACAAACAAAGCCCATTGGTACGTTAGTAAACGCAGACGGGATGTACGCTCAGAAGAAGCATGTGAAGACACTTTGTCACCTTCCGTCCCGTGGTGGGGCAAGGATAGTGCGGGGAACGCGCCTGCGCAGCACGCACAGGAAAACTATGTTTTTAAAGCTTAGTTGAAAGGTAGACTTAGCATTCACCTGAAACAGGCAAGTTAGGTGCAAGACTATTTTCGTCAGGTTTTTTCTTTCTACAGTTTGAACAATTTTGAATTAAGGAAGATTGGATTATTAGGTCGGAAATGAGGGCCCTCACAATGCACAAACCATCTTCTTAGGATGCTTGCACTAGTTGTACAGGAGTTAAAAAAACAAACAAACAAACAAACAAACAAACAAACAAACAAACAACACATTTCTTTCCTTGCCTTTTACACCCATTCTCATCTTTTCTAAAAACTCCCATTCCACACTCTACCTTTTCCTAGAGGATTATGTCTAAGTTGAGGTTATTTTAAAATTTGCTGTCTTCAGAATTATCTGTCAGTTTTCTCCCCCCTAGAATGTTAAGTCCTCCTGGCAAAGCCTTACAATCTGTTTTCCTTGAACCTACAAGAGCCTTGTTAACTGTGTGATACGGGGTAAACCAAACATTTGTGTAGTGTCTGTCTGCCTGGGAGATAAAGCTGTTCTTGCAATTAAAGTTCTGGAAGACATCAATAACTCCCTTTCATTTTAGGCATTTCAGGAGAGTTGCCTCAAAAAAAAAAAATAGGAAAAAAAAAAGAAAAAACAGTTTTACAAACTCTTTGGATGTGTGGAGAATCTCACCGTGTTGCAGTGAGATAAGGAGTATACTTTTTGGCAAATAAATGAATTAAAGAAAAGATTGATACAGAAATGAACATGTTAGTAACATAACAATGACAATTCCTCCAATTATTTTTGACCAGGTTTTTAAAATGAAAAGCGCTGCTTGATCCTGCTTGATTGAATGACACCATCTCTTGGTTTTTCTATTTTAGTTTCATGTATTGAATTTTTCTAAGACTAAAAACTGCTAATTCCAATAAATTAATAGTTAGAAGGAAACATTCATTTATAGTAAAGTTCTTAGTTTTTACCAAAGGTTATGGAAATGACCAGGCCTAATTCTGGATTTTAGCAGACTACTTTTCCAAATGTTGCAATACAAATGGCTAAAATTCAATTAAAAACATTTTTTTAATGTGTATTCATTTTTGAAAGAGAGAGAGAGAGGGAGTGCGAGTGGAGGAGGGGCACAAAGAGAGGGGGACACAGAATCGGAAGTAGGCTCCAGGCTCTGAGCTGTCAGATGCTGGGCTCAAACTCACGCACCATGAGATCATGACCTGAGCTGAAGTTGGACGTTTAACCAACTGAGCCACCCAGGTGCCCCTAAAATTCAACTTGAAAGGCTTCTCCTAAACATCCCTGAGTTTTTTTCAAAACTTGTATCCAGGGTTATGCCAGTTTGTAAAGTGTCCTTAAAACCACAATGATCCACAAATCCCCCACTGAGGATTGAAATGCTTTGCTTAAGGAGCAAAAGACATATTTTTGTGAAAAACTCTTACATAGGAGAACACAATTATTACAACAGAATGATTTATAAAAAGTAACTTGTCTATTGTTGGTGAATGCTAGTTTTCTGTTATTCTAGGGAAGAGGCCCAGTTTCTTCATTTTCTAGATTAGAATCCCCCTAGATATAATATGTGGTGGAGGTGAGAGTCTCCCTCTGTGTGGATGTGTGTGTGTGTGTGGGGGGGGGGTTGGGGGGGGTTGGGGGGGTGGGGTGGCTGGAGAGAATATGACACAGTCAGTCAAGTCTAAGTACAACTTGTGAGATAGTTAAACCTGGAAAAGCAAACTGCTGTTCCCCTAATTTAAATGCCCAGCAAGCTGACTTGGCTGTTATTGGTAAGTCTAACAGAAGATGAATCTAAATATGCAACGTGGACTCTTTGGCACCTCAACTCACGCTTTGGGTAATTTCCTAGGGGAAGCCCTTAATTAAAGGCATTCTCTTCCTTCTTTCCCCTCCTTCTTTCCCGTTCTTCCTTGATGTCCACTGACGAGAATCAAGCAGGACACTACCATGTATGCAACTAGTTTCGGCTGACCTGCATGCAGTCTGTCTTGAATTTGAAATTAGATCTTCAAACTAATGTCATCAGCATTTTACCAAAATACTCACTGATTTATAATGCGTTCATGCAAATGATAAATGGCAAAAAAAAAAAAAAAATTGATCACAATCTGAGGGTCTTAGCTTTAATTTCTGCACAACGTAGTTTGAAGGGTACCCAGAGGTATTTTCTTCCAACAGCTTTGAAACCATATTCAGGATGGGCCACAGTTTCATCGTGGTTGCTGCAAGGATTCGGTGTCAGGCTTGTTTCAGAGTAGCATGAACTAAGTGGATTTTATTATTATTTTTTAAAAAAATTAAAGTTTATTTATGTATTTTGAGAGAGAGTGCACGTGCGCACGAGAGACAGCATGAGCAAGGGAAGGGTAGAGATAGAAGGAGAGAGAGAATCCCAAGCAGGCTCCCCACTGTCAGTGCCTGGAGGCCGATGCCGGGCTTGAACTCACCAACTGCAAGATCATGACCTGAGTCGAAACCAAGAGTCAGATGCTTAACCAAGTGAGTCATCCAGGGGCCCTGAACTAAGTGGCCTTTAAAGCTCCTTTGTTGATAGGATTCTGTGGTTTTGAGACCCAGAGCCTTGGAATTCTCCAGAAGCAGACATGAGAATTTCTACAGTTATTTGTAGTGCCACAGGACAGTTGAAAGTGATCGGTACTCCAATTCCTAAGTAGACTAAGGCTAAAGAAGGAAGGAAAAGAGGAGGAGGAGGGAGAAGGGAGGAAAAATAAGTACAATAGAAGTCTGTTTAATATTTAAAGGCCAAAAAGTATGGCATACTTACCTCTGAGCACTTTCTCCCCTTATATTTTACGTGCATGTGTGCGTGTGCCTGAGAGAGAGACAGAGAGAGAGAGAGAAAGAGAAAGAAAAAGAGAGACAGAAGGGAACTGGTACAATTGGCTTACATTTTAACCTTCATTTCATTTACTTCGCATGGTCATCTTTAAATGAAGTCTTCTCAATCCCCCGCCTCCCGCCCCACTCAATACACTAAGATCCAGGGCTTAATCCTGCTTGTCTTCAGAAGCCTGCCTTGACCATCCCAGCCCAGGACAGTTTGCCCCTTGGTCTCTCACTTACTATTTGAACTAGCCATTTGGCTCATATCAATGACAGTCTCATGGTGCCACTTATCTTGCCCCATGTGTATATCTTATCTGTCCAATTAGATTCAGAGCTCTTAAGAGCAAGAGAGACTATCTTTTGTTCTTTCGTTTTGTTTTGTTTTAAACTGTATCATACATGGGAGCTTAGCACAGTGCTTTACACATAGTAGTAGGTGGTCAATAAATACTTGTTAATTGATTAAAAATTAATTAATTAATTGATTACAGTTTGTGAAAGGAACATGTTTTGCAAGACCACCTTGTGGGCCCAAAGAAGAGGAAGGTTTAACAATCTTCATGCATCCACATTTTTCTTTAAGGAGAACAGAACTCCTGCAAGGTTCAAATTTGTGTGATTTCAGGTTGAGGATAATTCCGCTTCTGCTCTTGTCACAACGCCTTACACTTAATAGGCAAAATATCCACCCTAGCTGTAGTATCTATTTCAAGTTACGTATTTTAACAAAAGAGAAATTTGGAGATCTGTGTTGAACCGGTTACAGGGAAAGAAGGAATCAGTTGCTGGAGTAGTATTATTTGTGCTTTCATATCCCCCTTCAATATATCAAAATTTGCTTCTTCAAATTTCTCTCAAGAGCACCCTTCTTCATAGCAGCCAAAGATCTAGTAAGGATTAATTTTCTTTTCTGCTATATTTTTGTCCAGATCATACCGTTCAGCCTAGACTAGAAAACAGGGAAATGTATGTGTATATATATATATATATATATATATATATATATATGTATGTATTTTGTATCCTGGATGAGTTTAAAATAGAGTTTGTCACAACAAGCAATAATTATGGAGCACTTAATATTTGTAAAGTGCTTACCAATCTTTTACCAGTTTGCCTTTGAAATAGCATTGTTGATGTAGGCCACTTATCTTCTGAATTTCCAGATGGAGAAAGGGCAGAGAGGTTAAGTGGCTTGCCTGAAATTTAATAGTATGTTACTAGTACTGCTCCAGTATTAATGCTCCACAATTCCTGAGGGGACAATGTTATCCATGTTTCCTTTCTAATTTTGAAGGAAAAGCAATCCTAGAGCTACCCATTATCTGCTGATTTGTAGGATGGGAGAAGTATTCGGTTCATGGCTTTTATTTGTTAAGACATCAGAAGGTACTTTAATCAAATAATACTGAACAAAGAAGTTTTGAGTAACGTAGTGCGTGAAGAAAATCATTTTGTGGTGGAGAGGCCCGTATAAAGCTACAGTGAGACTTTTCAGCACAGTAGCCAAAGAATCAAACCTCAATTTAAAAAGCTAATGAACAAAGCTCTCCTTTGCTAAACGCATTTTTTAGGCGATATGATTTCTATTTTATGTGAGATGATTTTATGCTTTGAGAGAGGCAAGGGGGGATGGGGTCAGACTACTGGTGCTGTGCGGAGGGTATTGGTGAGGTGACCGGCTCTCCCCGAATCTGTTTCCAGAGGCCAGCTCCAGGACGCCATCCTATTGACTTATCACGCCTGAATTCAGTAAGTGACCTGGAATGACCTGGAGCCTTAGATGTTTTTTTCTTCTCTAGATCTGTCCAGGTGATTCATACATGCTTCTTTGCATGCCACCAAAGAAATCCATCTTGGGAATGCTATTTTGCTCTGATTGGCCTCTTGTGCTGTGATTGGTTTCCCTCTTGGGAGATGAACTGCACCTGGAGAGGCGCAACTGTTAGGAAAATGGATTTTTATCCAAGTTCATTACTATCCCTGCTCAGATATGCCTGCTGTTCCGGTTGTTGCTTACCTGCTTGTGGATCAGGGTTGTATGACTCTCACTTAAACATCACTGATGAAGCATTATATTGAGCCTGTCAGTATTTAAACTCTTGGCCCACAAGCCAAATAGAGCAAACAAATCCCACCCTTTTTCAAGTTCACTAGCCCTGAATCACCTTGACCAGGTTTTAAAGGAAACTCCTCTTTAGTGGGGCTCTGGAAAAGCTGGATGGAGAGTTAGCTCCTATCCTTCCTCTGTTTCTTTATATATCAAGAAATGTTTTAAGAGGGAGAGAAGTTTGCACCCTTAATAAAGTCTCCCCAGCTCAGATAGTCTTAGCCTCATCTCTGAAACTGTTCATCAGGTAGATGTTGGGAACCCTGGATATATTTGGAGAGAAAAAGGATCAAATCGAGCAAAACACAGTATTTCAAAAGTTACTTCTAAGGAAGAGATAAAAAGTGCTCTTATTTGAAGTAGCCAGTCTCCTTCATTCTCTGAGAAAAGATTTTTTTGGTTACTTTAGTCAAATAAGTTCACAATAATTCTTAGGATTTATGTGGAAGAAAGAGTGAAAGTTGTCTCTGGCTTTCTGATAGCTGAATTTATCTTATACCTGCATAAAGCCAAGTCTTTAGAGATATGGCCTTCAGTCCCTGTTATTATACTAATTAAAGAGATTTTATAATCTTAATATTGACTTATTTTTGATAACTATAGTTATTCTTTTGCCCCACATGCCCCCCCCCCCCCCCCCACGCCATTAAGGGCCTATTCAATTAGGGAGCATTTTCTTTTCCCTGGAAATTTAGAGTCAAGTGAAAAAGTCATTTTGGAAGTGACACCCTAAAGCAATGTCACTATGATAATCCAAGGAGACTGTAAACCAAAGAATACATTTCTTTTTCATTTCATTGCTGGCATGTTTATTACCTATTTATTTCAGTCTGTCTATCTCTGGGAAAAGCTTGACATTAAAGATAGTGTTTTGTTTTTTTCTTTTTTCACAGTATCTCTGGGTTGTGAGGAAGAAACCTGAGAACCTATGGTGGGGCATTTGGCTATATGCACACTAGTAAAAACCAGCATTTCACCTCCTTGTAACAGTTTTCTAAACTTCATTTTGTGAAGGGCCCTGAGGATGAGGATTAGTTAGTTGGGTTTCTGCATTAATAGCAGAAAATAATAGTAGTTGACATTTATTAGGTGCAGACTATATGAGAGGCAGTGAGACAACCACTTTGCATGTAATATTCTGCACAACAACCCTATCATATACTAACACAAAGCCCATGATAATACTAGAGTATTACTACCCGAGTGAGCAGATGAATGAGACTGAGCTTTGGATGGTTAGGGGAATTGCATGTGGTCCCACTGATCCTGGGAAATAGACCTGGAGTAGGAACTTGGACAGTTTTATCCAGAGACAGGCCGTGGCCCTTCCACAGCTACATCTAGTGGCTCCTTATGGGTCATCGCCTGGGGAGGTAAGAGAACATCTTCCCATAGGTGACAGGCGGTGGTCCACTATTTGCTGAGTACTCACTCTGTGTAGACTACTAGGACTCATAAACTCGAGAAAAAAAAGTATGTTCCCAAAATACCATGGCAGAGAATGGAACTTAATTTATGATAAAGTATATATGTGTGCTGGTTGGCTGATAGGACCAAGAGAGAAGGACAAACAATTTTTGTTTTGGTGGACAAAAATTATTGCTATCTCCTGAAAGCCTTGAAATTGCCAGCCTGCTAATCTCTAGGACTAGTGGTAAGGAGGCATAATGGTTTCTCCCCACTCACTACCAATAAAATGATTTCAGGAAACCATGAGGAGTTTTTAACAGAGGTTGCCGCTTTACAGGCAGTGTTTCAGGAACCTCAAGAATGATATAATAACCTTATAGAAATTGAGATTTGAGAAATAATTGGTGTGTTTAATGAATTAAATTATACCAAGAGTCAATGTGCATACATATATTAGATATGTATATATATGTGAAAAATGAATCTTGACCCCTTACCTCACACCGTACTACGAAAGCAAGTCCAGATGGATTGTAGAACTAAATGTAAAAGGAAAAACAGTAAAGCTTCTAGAAAATAACAGGAAAATGTTTTTGTGATTTTGAAGTAGAGAATTATTTCTTAAATGGAGCATAGAAAATAATAACAAAAAAAGAAAAGATTGATGTATTTATTAGACATTGATAAAACTAAGAGCTTTTGTCATCAAAAGTTACCATGAAGAGAATAAGAAGGTGAGCTCAAAATAGAAGAATATATTTGCAATGCATAGAACTCACAAATGACTCAGAGCCAGAATGTTTAAAGAACTTCTAAAGATCAACAAGAAATGAAGCAGACAATCCAGTAGAAAAATGTGCGAATGACTGGAACAGAGGTGTCACAAATGAAGATAATCAAATGGCCAGTAAATATTATCCATCAGGGAACATAGGTGATTTCACTACCCTTTTACTAGAATGGCTAAAATTAAGAGGACTGACAATACCAAGAGCTGGCAAAGATACAGAGTAACACACACTGCTGGTAGAAATGTAAGTTGGTATAATCACACTAGACAACAGTTTAGCAGTATCTCCTAAAACAAGACATATGTATATCATATGCCAAATTATTTCCCCCCTGCATATATACATAATGGAAATGAATTCATATATGTACAAAAGACATGTCCATAGCAGCATTATTTATGACAGCCAAAAAGTGACCATCAACATGAAAATGGAGAAATGAATTGTGGGTATATTCATGCAATGGTATACTACAGAGCAAGAAAAAGGGATGTATTACCAACACATACAGCAAAAGGAATGAATCTCGTAAATGTAATGCTGAGTGAGAGCAGCTAGACACAAAAGAAACTATACTGTAAAATTATATTTATATGAACTTCACAGACAGGCAAGACTCACTGATGGTAATGGAAACAGTGGTTATGCAGCATAATCTTGCCCACTCTGACTGATGCACTACCAATAATTCCACTTTCTCTCTGAAGCTTTACATGATATTCTCCTTCTGTAATTACAAAGGAATATTGCTTGTACTTCTATTTAGAATTTATGTCATTCTGCCTTTCTTAACAATTAGCTTCCTTTTCAAAAGCTTGTTTTCTTCTTCTATCATTAACTACCTTTTCATCATATACATACATACACACTACCTCATTTCAATACATATACTGAGATAATGATAAAGAAAACAAGGTTGAAATTATTTTAGGATAATCTCAATGAATGTTTAAAAATAATCTTTTACTGTAGTAGAACACACACACACACACATATATATGCACACACATCATAAGCATACAAACCAATAATTTTTCACAAAGTGAACAATCTCATATATTGAACACACAGATCAAGAAATAACACTTTGTAGAACCCCAGCTATGGCCTCTGCAAAGGAAACCAAACCTCAAACCCCAAATTATAATGGTCATTTCTCAAAAGTAGAATGGGGCTTCCCACCCCAAATTTAGTTCAGATGTTAAGATTAATAATGCCACACATATAGCAAGATGATATGAGAAGACTTATCACATAGTGAAGTTTCTGGGGGGAGTAGGCAAGTCTAAAAATGGCTTGAGGGAACAAGAAAAGAAGACTAGCCTTAGATTTTTATAATAATTAGAAGATGGGCCAGAGTGAGTATTCCTTCATGCAAGAAGGGGCTTACATGGTCTGAACTGCCCACCGGCATCAAAGAAAGGTGCACCCAGGGTTTTTTAATCAGCTTGTGTAGATGTGGAACAGAAGGGAAGGGGGGGGGGTGAGGTTAAAAGATATCAGCAGTCCAACATCAAAAAATGGAGTCAGACTTTACATGAAGACAACCTACATTTATTTCTTGCTCATGTTACTTGTCTATCATGGTTTGAGTGGGAGCTTGGTCCATGACATCTTTATTCTAGACCGTCAGAGCAGTCATCATCAGGGACATTGCCAATCACTTTAGTGGAAAAAAGAAAGAAATAAAGAAAGAAAGAAAGAAAGAAAAGCAGAAAGAAAGAGAAAAAGAAATAAATAGAAGAAAGAAAAAATATCCTATCTCACTCTAAATTATATTACTTCTGTCCAGAAGTATCATATGGCAATGTACTTATATTTCAGTGGCCAAATCAAGTGACATAACTGTTGGATGCGAAGGACTGAGAAGAGTGCAATCTACTATGTGTTTAGCAGGAGGAGAACCACAGTGTTGTCTACCCAAGCAGATCTTAAAAGGATGAGTAGAGTATTGATAGGTGAAGGAAGAACATTATTGAAACTGAAGAAATGACATGAGCAGAGATGTGAACGGTTGGGTGGTGTGGCTCAACGAGAGAATGTCTAAAATGAACATATGGGAGATGAGGTTAACAAGAAGGGTTGAGTTTAGTGATAGAAAGCCTTGAAAATAAAGTATTTTGAACCTAAAGAATGGGATGGAATGAACAATTTTGAGAGTAAACAATATGTATTTTCAGTAAGATGGTTTAGATAAAAAATAAGATGCTGGGAAGTTATTGTAATAGGGAAGAGTGGGTGAAGCTCTGAACTAGAACTAGAAGCAGTTGTCATAGAAAAGTGCAGGCTGGGGTCTTTGGAGGTCCAATTGGATATGAGTTGAAAGTGAATAGTGAAAATTATTCCATTTTCTTCCACCCCGGATGATCACGTGGTAGAATGGTTGTGACACTTCGTAGGGCATGGAGGACTACAGGGAGTCAATTAATAAATTTGCTTCTGGAAATACTGAGTTTCTGATGATGGAAGGGCATTGCTATAGACTGAATGTGCCCTCTCTCAAATTCATATGCTGAAATTCTAATGCCCAAGGTGATGGTATTAGGAGGTGGGGGGGGGGGGTCTTTGGGAGGTGATTAGGTCATGAGAATGGAGCCCTCATAAATAAGATTAACACTCTTATAAATGTTTATTTTTAAGAGAGAGAAAGAGAGAGAGAGCACGAGCAGAGGAGGGGCAGAGAGAGGGAGACAGAGGATCTCAATCAGGGTCTGCACTGATAGCAGCGAGCCTGATGTGGGGCTCAAACTCATGAACTGCGAGATCATGACCTGAGCCAAAGTCTTAACTGACTGAACCACCCAGATGCTCCAGATTAACACCCTTATAAAAGAGACCTCAGAGAGTGACTTCACCCCTTCTGCTATGTGAAGACACAGTGAGAAGACAGCTATGAACCAGGAAGTGGGTCTTCACCAGATACCGAATCCTCTGGTGCCTTAATCTTGGACTTTCCAGTTTCTAGAACTATTGGTTGTAGCCACTACATCTATGGTATTCTGTTACAGTAGCCGGAACAGACTAAGACAGACATCAAAGTGTAGAGGAACACTCAGAAATTATTGTCTCACACCTAAGAGCAGACAGAAGACTAAACTTAGATCCTAAAGTCTACATCAGGTAGGAGAAGGTTGAGGCCATGGAACTGAATGAAGTGGCCCCAGTGAGAGATGATAAGGTTAGAGGAAAAGAAGGCTGCAGACCAAACTTTGGAGAACAGGTACGTTTGGGGGCATGTGGAACATAGCAGAAGCTGGTGAAGAAAACCAAGAAGAATCTATCAGAGAAAAAGAAGGAGCGTGAGCTGTAGGAATAGAGAGGTCCAAGAAAAAGGGGAGTGGCTCAGAATGTCTAATGCTGCCAAGAGGACAAGCAGGAGGAGGTCCAAAAGGACGCCATTGGACTTGGCTGTTGATGGCATTTGAGCAGAGAAGTGAGATTAGATGGCAGGAGGATTGTGGCAAGAAAGGGGAAGAAGCAAATATAGATTCAGCTTTTGATAAGTTTGGTATTGAAAAGGAGGTGAGATATGTATGGGAAAGTCGCTTAAAAGAAAGGCAGAGTTTCTGGAAAGCTTAGCTGTATCCCTTGGCATGCCATTTTATACACTTACTTTAAGGCAAATATTTTATTTAAACATAAGTTATGCTCAAATCCAACTACAACTCGTGGTAAGTCCGTAAGTCCATCCTCAGTACCTTACAGGTGCAGCCGAGGAGAATTCCACGAGGGTGGACACGTGACTTGAGGGACCAGACAGGATCAATCCCAGGCCTGTGTCTGAAGTGACCCAGAATTCTTCTGCTGAGCTTGGAAGCTGGCCGAATGTGAGCTGAGAGCTGCCAGTGGTCATCTTTTCCATTACATGGGTTCAGCCTGAGAAAGGTGCCAACCAACACTGAGGAAAACAGAGCAAAAGAGACAGTCTGGAGGTGGAAGCCTAGCCCCAGTGTGCCCCCTCTTCTGGCTGTGCCCAAGGTGCCTTCTAAGTCTGTGCTTTTCTGTTATGTAAGCAAATCAATTCCACTTTTTGTTAAAACTAGTCTGAATTGGGTGTTCTGGCATCTGCAACTGAGAGAGTCCTAATACCTAACATTACCTAAAGCCACGCTCTACTCCAGTATCTTCTACATCAGGAGGAGTGGGATTTAAAAGAGATGAACATTTATTAAAACCCGTGAAGCCGTGATTATGAAAATTCTGAATAAAATTGAATTTGACTTTGTCTTTCTTTAGACTTTTCATGGGTTTCACTGTAGGAATAGGAAAAATGTAATAAGATAAACATGAACTTTTGAGTCATCCGTGTACATAGTTGTCTTCGAGATACAGTTAATGGAGAGCATACACATCAGATTATTTAGTTGTTTTCCTCAGAGTCTCTTTAAAAATAATGAAATTATCACGAACAAAAGGATAATTAACCTCTGATCTTTTTAAGGGAAAAATTTTCCATCTTTATAATTGCAAAGTTCCAAAATCCAAAAGAATCTTTTCCCGTAAACGTTGCATGAGTTGGTCTTCCTTATTTGTGTTTTGGATTAGTTCCCAGTTGACATCAGATACAGCAGCAGACCCTTTCTCTTTTGTGTGGTATGGGGAAGCATCAATTTGTGAGTTGTAAATACCCAAACTCTGTCCTGAAGATTAGCCTTAACTAAATTGCTCTGGGCACAAGAGATGGGGAATTCTTCTACTTGCAAAATTTAAAAAAAAAAAAAAAAAAAAAAAAAAGAATCTTAACTTTCAAAAGGAACAGGAAGCAGCTTGTCCATAATAAATCACCAGCAAGCAAGTGTTCTGCAGAGGAAAAGGTTGATATTAATAGAGGCGGCATTTTTCTTTCAGCAGGAAAGATCTTTCAGTGAATTTGGAACTGACAGCCTTGAAAACCTAGTCAGCGAAGAGTTTGAATGCCACAAACTTGAGAAGAAATGTTATTGTGTTTTATATACTTGAGCATGCTTCTTCCTCTAATTGGGAGGTAGTTGCATTCAAATGTCCACATCATCGACATTTGTAAGCTTCACACAAGGGAGGCCACAGTTCGCTTTTTTGTTTATATGTCAAGGAGTTTGACTAATCCATTTAATTATCAATGGGAAGAAAGCATCAATGGGGTAAAATTGTGGCATGACAAAGAGTTGTTCTCTGCACCCTGCATATAATTAAACAGAAGTTTTTCTTGATGCATTATCATATATTAGAAAGGAAAAGGCAGTGGCCTGAGGGTCAGAAGATTAGTTCCTAGGCCTCTTCTCTTTTACCGCTGCCAATTTAGAAACATGGTTAAACAAGCTAATCTCTCTGGATCTCAGTTTCCTCAACTGCTACGGGCAGTGATTGGAAAGGATTCTATTGACACTTTGGTTGATGTGCCAGTTACTACTGCTAGTAACAAATTATCCCAAATCGACTGGCATAAAACGAGAACCATTTTATCGTGCAAACAGATTCTATCTAATTCAGGCTGGGCTCAGCTGGACAATTCTTTTGCTTGTCCAAGAAATTACTAAGGTCACTCAAAGGTACTCAGATGGCAGATGAGAAGGTCCCAAAGGTTGAAGACAGGTTGAGTCACATGTTTTGGCAGAGATGAGTTCAAGGTATCAACTGGAATGTCCAGCAAGGTCGCTTCTTCAGCCTGGTGGTCTCAAGGTGGTCAAATTTTTTTACATGGTAGCTGGCTTCTCCCAGAGCGATCATATTAAGAGAACCAAGTAGTTTCAACCTAGCCTTGGAAATCAGATACCCTCATCTGCACTGCATTCTGTTTGTCACAAGGCTGTTCAGATTCAATGGCAAATGCTATAGAGCCCACCTTTCTTTTTTTTTTTCTTTTTTTTTTTAACGTTTATTTATTTTTGAGACACAGAGAGACAGAGCATGAATGGGGGAGGGTCAGAGAGAGGGAGACACAGGATCCAAAACAGGCTCCAGGCTCCAAGCTGTCAGCACAGAGCCTGACGCGGGGCTCGAACTCACGGACCTCGAGATGGTGACCTGAGCCGAAGTCGGCCGCTCAACCAACTGAGCCACCCAGGCGCCCCTAGAGCCCACCTTTCGATGAGAGCAATGTCAAAGAATTTTGCAGCCATATTTTAAAACCACCACACCTAGTTATGAGTTCCGAAATATTATTTCTCAGTATTATTCTCCAACAGAGTGTCCATTCCCATATCTTTCTTTCTTTCTTTCTTTCTTTCTTTCTTTCTTTCTTTCTCCTTCCTTCCCTCCTTCTTTCCTTCCATTCATTCATTCATTCATCAAATATTTTAGTCCCTTCTCTGGGTCAGACATATTGAGTAGCCTACAGTAAAATTGAAGGGCAAAACAAACACAAAATCCCTGCCTTTATGGAGCTTGTAGTCCAACGAAGGCCACACACATTAATCAAATGCAGGCCAATGTATAATTACAAACCCTGCGAAGTACTATGAATGAAAAGTGCAAGAATCTCTGCGGTTCCACAGCAGAGAGCTCTGGTTCAATCAGGGTGCAAGGGAAGCTTCATGAGGAAGAAATGTTCACTTTGATATCTAAAGAATGGGTTCATGAAGAGCATCAATATATCCCACACAAGACTTCCTCCTGTTGCTCTGCAGCCCCTAAATCTCCTAATTTAGAAGACCCTTTTTTTCTACCCTCCCTAATTACTCTTTAGCAGTAGTTCATTACGGAAGTTACATGTTCGGTATCTCGTATGTATCCACCTCCTATTTGTTCTTATCCTTATCAGCCTTTATTGACTGCCTACTGTTAGCTGAATAGAATCAGTAGGTTTAGTGTGGCATTGCACGTGTTCTATGTGCTGGCTCTATCCTAACTTTCTGGCCTCATCTCTCCCTATTCTCTTTGGACACCATGCTCCAGCCATACCAGGCTACTTGCTCTTCCCAGAGCATGCATTCATTTTCATGCCTCTGTGCCTCTGTTCTCACTGATCTCTCTTTCTGAGATGAATTCCCCCCTTGTCTCCACCATTAAAATGTCTTTCATTCTTTCTTGCCCCAGAACCATCTCCACTAAGGAGGCTGTCCTAACTTTTGGGACTAATTACTCTGTCCTCCAAGTGTTCTCTGGCCCTTTACTGATGCTTCTTTTCCATTCTGCTTTGTTAGCTCACTGCCCCTAAATTTTAAGATCCTTGAAGACAGCAATCATTAAGAAATCATGCTTCTGTCCTCCAAAGTGCCTATTACAGTGTTTTTGCCATAGTAAGCATTTAATAATTGTTTGCAGAATGGATGGATGGATGGATGGATGGGTGAATAAGAATCCTTTTTTTAAAAAAAAATTTACTTTGGGGCACCTGGGTGGCTCAGTTGGTTGGGCGTCTGACTTCGACTCAGGTCATGATCTCACAGCTCGTGGGTTCGAGCCC
This sequence comes from Leopardus geoffroyi, assembly GCF_018350155.1. Classification (NCBI taxonomy): domain Eukaryota; kingdom Metazoa; phylum Chordata; class Mammalia; order Carnivora; family Felidae; genus Leopardus; species Leopardus geoffroyi. The sequence continues at coordinate 94,555,151 of NC_059333.1, forward strand.
CGCATTGGGCTCTATGCTGACAGCTCAGAGTCTGGAGGCTGCTGTGGGTCCTGTGTCTCCCTCTCTCTCTGCTCTTTCCCTGCTCCCACTCTGTGTCTCTCTCTCTTTCAAAAATAAATAAACATTAAAAAAAATAAAAAGCAATAAAGAGAAATAAAAAATCTTACTTTTTGTGAGAGAAAGAGTGTGTGAGTGGGGGAGGGGCAGGGAGAAAGGGGGATCAGAGCATTCGAAGCAGGCTCAGTGCTGACAGCAGAGAGTCCGAGGCAGGGCTTGAATTCATGAACCATGAGATGATGACCTGAGCCAAAGTCAGACGCTTAACTAACTGAGCCACCCAGGTGCCCAATAAGTATCCTTTTAACCAACTGATAAGGATATAAAGCACAGAGACCATAGTTACCATTTTCAATCAGCATTTAGCATAGTGGGTAGTACTCACTATTGATAGTTCACTGTAAATAAACATGTAACTTTCATATGTCCCTATTTCAAATATCACCGAACCTATTAAAACACTTTCCACACAATGCTGGTTACGTTTTTAAGTACTTCTGCTGAATCGTAAATTCTTTGGGGCAGAAACTGTGTCTTCCTTTTATTTGTGTCTGTTATACTCCCAGACGTTTGTTTTACATACAAATCACTGATATGAAATGAAAATGTCTGTAAACTAATAAAAAAGTTTGTAACCTATTTCCTAAGTTCACAAGTTACTCAGATTCTTTTCACATTTATTACATATACATCACTGTACTAATATGTGAGTGTGGTGTGTATATACCTGTATATTAAGACGTGGTGTAAACCATTTGCCTTGGATACGCTATGAAGGAAATGATCTTGAAAAGCAACCATACCTAGCAAGTCTTTGCTATAACTCAAGAATCTTTCAATACGTCTCAAGCTTGCCCTTCAGTGTTGCCATTAAACAGGTGTTATCATTGTATTTGTTTGCATATTGCGTTTTATTGCTTTTGAAGAGAGTGATAATGATGACTATCTTTGCAGAGCAGTGTAGCCAAAGGGCTGGAAGGAGAAATGGGTCATAAAGTGACAGATGATTAGAGCTAGAAGGGACTAGAAGCCTAGTAAATCCAGCTCGTTTATTCTACAGATGGGGAAACTGAGATTCAAGTTGAAGTACTCCACGATGCTCAATTTTGGGGAGTCTGACATAAAAAAAGAGACTTCTTAGATTAAGGGAAGCACGAAGTTTATTGACTCTTTTCTCCTCAGAGGGTCTCTTCCAAACAGCACTGTTCTGGGACACACCTGTTGGATCCCAGTCTGAGCGTGGTAAGCACACACTTATTTATACCACAAATGACATCATCCATCCATCTTGGAAGCCACAGTGCTCACTCCCGTTGGTTGTCAGCGGTGTCTAAGATGTCCCCTGATTTCATTGACCTCTGTGTGTCCTGGAACCTTGACCTCTAAGGCTCCCTGGTGCCAGAATGTCTGCAGCTGTAGGATCAAAGACCCTCAGGGGAAAAATCCACTCCTAACTGAGATGAAATGGAGTGAGTTATTAGGAAAACTAGCTATATGTCCCAGAACCCTTGTTCATCTGGAAAATGCTTGAACTGTATCCCCAATATAAACACCAAGCCCTAAGAGCTAAACACAGCATAAGCCAGAGACAGAGTCTCCTGCCTGGCAGGCAGAGCCACATTCCGCCTGCCCTCCTGATGTGCCTGGCACATAGTAAATGCTTTATAAATAATCTGTGAAATTAATGAAAGAATGAGGCAGCATGTAATTAAAGATACAAAGATAGCAAAATTGGGAAGCCCAAAAGATCAGGTGAAAAGTTACAAATTTCAAAACAGTGGGTTAGATATTTAAATGTAGGTCCTGAAATTGAGTCTAAATTCTGTCTCCAGCTTCCTGGCAAACAGAGCAAAAAGGGGCATGCAGTGGGCTTCACCTAGTTCTCATTCTGGTGGAGAACACAGCATTATAGGGCATCACATATTTTTCTATCTCTGAGAGAAATGAGTCATGCGGGCAATCTATCTACGTCACTAAAGTGTCATTTATGTCTTGAGGACATGTGAAGATGCTTCCTTGGTTGGCAGCCAAAGTAATTGCTTGTAACAGTTTGGTAATATCCTCCCCAAACAGTGGTTGTCCGCAGTCTTTGCTTAGAGAGAGAGTAACTCCATTTTGGTTATCATCCACTGGCTGTCTGTAACTGCTATTTCTTCACAATCCTTAGCCAGGACCCTCCGTTTGAAGCTGAACCTCAGAGCATTCTTAAAATATTTTCTAAGCCCTCTTTACTTACAGATGTCCTTCTTCCACTAGTCTTATAGAGCTAGATGCTAAGATATTTTTACAGTCTTCTATACTTAGTATGGCTTATAATCCTTGGCCATGTTATCTCAGGCGCCCCCTTAAGAATCCCTTAACAAATAAAGTAACCTGAGCAGAATAAAATCCTTGTTGATTGATTGATCTGAGACTTGCAGTGCACTCAGCCCAGTCTTGCTGTTCAGCTCTCTGCTGTGGCTCCCTCCCTCCCAGTGTGTCTATTCCACTGAGATATTTTCTCCTACTTCTGGCCAAACTCCATATTTTTCCTCTCATTGATCACCATATCTGTGATAGCGTCCACCTCCCCATCAGTGGTCGTAAATCAGATTTGAGCTCACCTTCTTTATGATATTTGACAAACAAAGCTTGTGAGAGTTTGAACATTTTAGGTTTTTTTTTTTTTTTAATGTTTATTTATTTTTGAGAGAGAGAGAGACAGAGAAAGAGTGAAAGTGGAGGAGGGGCAAAGAGAGAGGGAGACACAGGATTGGAAGCAGGCTCCAGGCTCTGAGCTGTCAGCACAGAACTTGATGCAGAACTTGAACCCATGAACCGTGAGATCATGACCTGAGCCGAAGTTGGAAGCTTAAACTGACAGAACCACTCAGGGACCCCTTAAATTTGCTTTTAGCACTGGCATGTAATTCTTTTAGTTTTTTAAAAAATGTTTATATACTTTTGAAAGAGGGAGAGAGAGCATGAGTGGGGGAGGGGCAGAGAGAGAAGGAGGGAGAATCCCTCGCTGTCAGCACAGAACCCAATGCTAGGCTTGATCTCACCAACTGTGAGATCATGACCTGAGCCAAAATCCAGAGTTGGACACATAACTGATTAGGCTACCCAGGTGCCCCTAGTCCCAGAATTTTAGAGCTAAAGGGACCATACGATTAATTTTGGCTCCTTTGTTTTATAGACGAGAAAACTAAGACCAAAAAAGGTGAAAAGATTTGCTTTTCAGCCCTTAGCCTGGAAAGTATTGAACCCGTGTAACCTTCATGGTGTTTATTTCTGTATCATCTCTGTTTTGTGAACTAGAAGATTTCAATCTACAAGTCATTGTCCCTTATCCTCTGGTAGTCACTTTACATATTCTTAATCAATAATAAATTAACAAACTAAGTGAAATAATATATCATGGTTCATTTTATATTCTACTCCAACCAAAAAGAACTAATGAATTAACAAATAAATTAAGGTCATTTAAAGTAGAAATAAAATACATAAAGTATGTCAGTCATTTGGTTATTTCATGGCAGAATTGACAACAGATGAGTTTTTTCCTTGTTGTATCTCAGCCTTATCACTATAGCATATTGATTATAAATACTTAAAAAAATCTAATTCTGACAATTCTTTTTCCTAAAATATGTGTTTTAAATACTATGATTTTAATTTTTTTATAAGGAAATTCGATTTTAATTTTTTTAATGTTTATTTTTGGGAGACAAAGAGAGAGACAGAGAGACAGAGCATGAGTGGGGAAGGGGCAGAGAGAGGGAGTCACAGAATCCGAAGCAGGCTCCAGGCCCTGAGCTGTCAGCACAGAGCCCATCGCGGGGCTTGAACTCACGAATCGTGAGATCATGACCTGAGCCGAAGTCAGAGGCTTAACCAACTGAGCCACCCAGGTACCCTTAAATACTATGATTTTAAAAAGCTATGATAAAGTATCTGTCCACATCAGTAAATTCCTTCTTCTAAGAGGCCAAATGGTCAATGGCAGTCTTGCTTATAATAAGCAGATTTATGGAATGGAGAAATAATCAGTCTTTGCAGAAGCTTCCACAAACAGGAGATGTGAAAAGTGTTCGGAACAAAGAAGGGGTCATCCCTAAAACATACAGGAAGCTTTGATCTTTCTTGTTGCCTACAGCAAGGTGAAAGGGTAAAGTCTTCAGCAAGTCTGATCTGTGTATTCAGGTTAAATGACACTTTCAACACGTATGGGCAAGCAGAAGGGTTACTCAAATGGTGAAAAATACAGGCTCCAGACATTGTGACTCTACAAAAATACCAAATGTAAAATAAATTCTTTTTTTCCTTGTAAGTTCAACTCTAGGAAATAATGAATTTCCTTCACAGGAGTGATTAGATAGCGTAAGAATGCAAATTTGGCACAGTAATCAAAACCCAGTAATGTCGGACATTTTACATTCTTGCCCGTGATCTAAGTTTTATAGTCCTTCTAGGCATGTCATGCTTCCCGGGTTGTAGCCACTGATACTTTGAGAGACTGTGGAAACAGTTACTCATGAAGACCTACACCTTTGAGAGAACACCCAGAGGGTAGTGAAGGAAAGGAGTGACAACTCTGCTTGTGTTTTGACTCATCCTAAAGAAATGCATTAGCCCTTGAGATATTTGCTAATTTTTCCAGAGCTAGCATATTGTCACTGCAAGCTCTATCCAGTTACTGTGTCATGATTTATAGATGCACTCCCAATTTTTGAGCTCTGTGTAAGCCGTGCCTCATAGCATCCCTGACACGTATCCATCCAACTGCCACAGAGAGCTTAAACCTGTCTGGCAAACCCAGTGCATTATCTAGAAACATTGCTTCCAGCATGTAAATCCATCAGGGATCCTAAGACTTTACATTTCTGAAGTCATAACCTTTTTTTTTTTTTTTTTTTTTTGGAGTAGAAACTTCTCCTGCTGACTCTCTTCTGACATAAAAGTGCCTTAGCCTTAGTTTTGTTTTGAAACGGACAAAAGATGTGCCAGGAAGCTGTTCTCTCGTCATAGCTGCAGTCATTGCTCGGCAGATGCCATTAACTCCTGAGAGGATCCCAAAGCAGGGTGACAAGCAGAAGAAAAATGACAGAAGCTTCTAAGTCTGGAGTCCTCATTCTGTTGTTTATGGGGGTAGACCTGAGGTCTCCAGAAGAGGCATGGTAAGGTAAATCAAGGGAATCAACGCTTAGTCCCAGGCAGCACTCACCAGGCACCCAGCCACTAGAGCTCACACAGAGGCAGAAATCCAGGAACCAAGTTACGAGGCCACAGATGGACAAGCAAGGACAGTTTGATGTGGAGTCCCAGTATTGGTGCCAGCCCTTAGATTCTTCTTGCCTTGATTCGGGTCTCTAAATTGGTGTTAAGGGCCCGGGCAGTTCTGTCTGAGTATGGAGTCGAGAGCAGCGTCCGCCATATTGAGGGCCATTAATGCCATTACAGTATTGCAATTTGAACATAAAAGTACCTAGCCAGGGCGAAGCCTTGCTCAGAGCCTCTATTCACCAAGCCATGTGCCCCACACAGCCTGTGGGAGCTCACGGGCAGCACTTGTTTATAAGTCCCCCCAAAAGGCTCTCTACATGCTGGGGTGATTCTGGCAGGAGACTCACTGGCCTAGCATTCATAATCAGGCAGGTCCTAAAATGTGCACTTCTGGAGATGCCCCTGAAAGATGTTACACCTACAGGTATAGAGACACCGGGGACTGAAAGCAGAAGAATGACTCGTCATTCAACTTAAACCTGTGTCTGTTACAAGACCTCCTATTGCGAGTGGGGAGACATTTGTGTAAATCAGAAAAAGATCTCGTACCGCTCCAGCAAGCATGGGTTGACGATCAGAGAGTGAGTCATTTTTAATCCCTGCTCTTCCCTTTGGCCAGCATGTACAAGCATCCCTTGTGGCTCTGCCTATATGTCACTTAAAAAAATTTTTTTTTAAATTTTTAATTTGAGAGAGAGAGAGAGAGGGAGAGGGACAGAGGGACAGAGGGGAGAGAGAGAGAGAGAAAGAGAGAGAATCTCAAGCAGGTTCCACGCTCAGTGCAGAGCCTCATGTGGGCCTCAATTCCATGACCCTGAGATCATGACCTGACTGAGATCAGAAGTCAGACGCTCAACTACCTGAGCCACCCAGGTGCCCCTATGTCACCTTTAATAATAGATCTAGAAACTGTTTTGCAAATGGCAAAAGTATATATATTTTGTTTAAAAGTGTCAATTGCTTTAACAATTAATATATTCCACAAGTTGTGTAGCTAAATTCTAGCACACCTTCATTTTAAATATATCAGGATTTTCACAAAATGGAAGTGGCTTGGATCTCTCTCTCTCTCTCTCTCTCTGGCCTTGAGAAGCCCCAGACAAGGGACAGGAGGGAGGGAGGCAGGAGCTGGAGTGAGGGAGGCCCGACACCTTCCACTGCAGGGAACTGAGGCTGCCTGTCAACTCTAATCATTTTCCTGCAGGAAATGTCATTGCATCATTGCATTGCAAGAAAGTGATGTCATAGTATGGGGCCCTGATCTACTTCCTGACTTTTAACCTGAGTCTTGTAACCTTTTTCAGCTGTACAGCACCCAGAGAAAATGAAACACATTGAAATGTAAAGGCCAGCGTGTCTCATAAAGGCCTGTGAGGCCCCAAGATGGGGTTCACTTCTGCACATACATTAATGATCAAAAAAACAGTTTTGTTTGGTTACCACATCCTGGACATGACATGGTCCTAGTACCTAGGAAAGTCAACGGAAAAGAAATAGTCTTCAGGATGTGTCTGAAATTTCTGGACAGGAACCCTTCCGTTTCCTCATATTGGGTTTAATTAGTGGGGACAATGCTAAATTTAATTAGGATGCATGGCTTAGTTTTTGTTGTGGCGGTGTTTTGTTGTTAAACTCTCTGTGAAAATGAATAATGGTCCCTGAACCGATATTTTAAATCTTACATATGGCATTTGTGTCTCCATGTCTTAGGATTGGTTACAACCCCAGCCTAAATGACATTATTAAGCTATTTCCTGGAATGTCAAGAGCTGAAATTGCCCTGTCAAGAACGACTCTGTTCTTTCAGGGATTGCAGAGAGCAAGGGCTCAGATTGCATTCTTGCTCTGTTATTATAAGTTTTTGCCTGGCAGGAAACCACTGGGTCTCAGATAATTTGCATATATCCAATGAGAGTGATCCACTGTTCTATGGAGGTTTTCAAGATTGCATGACAACACTGTGGAAGAATCTCATATGGGGAAAGGGGATTTTTTTCCCCCCTTTCCCTAAGCCCCATTTTAAATAGTTTCCTTCCCACAAGCTGATGTGTCCACATTCAAAGAGCTATAAGTAACCCAGCCTATTTTCTTGCCTTGGCCTCTGTCACTAGTCCAGTAATATTATCAGCCACACAAAACTGGAAACAGGCTGTTTTAAAGTAAAGGTGCCTTATTCCTTCCGGAAGGCCTGTAAAGCAGACTTTTTTTGGCATGTGATGGTAAGCATGAACCAAAAATTTAGTTCTCCCAGGCAAGGGCATAGTAAAATGTCTGCTCATTTCTTTGTGAAAGCAAGGGCAAGAAATACCCCCCACATATTTCTTGAGAACTGAATATAATTTTTAACATGTTCTACATGGGATTCCAGTCAGCTTAAAGCACTTGGTAGTGACTCTTTCACTTATGTATCAGTTTGGGATCTTTAGAACTGTGCTGATTTTGCTGAGCACCAAAGTTCCAGGAAGCAATCACTGGACCTCACTGGCCCCATGGTTGGTGCCATAGCAGCTGAAACTTTAATTCTTGATAAAATGCCCAAAAGTCACCTTAAACCCTTTCAAAACAGAGAGGGATGCAAATAAGAAAGCAGAATGGAAGTAAATAAATAAATAGCCAGGGCACTCAGTCCTGGCTCAAAATGTTCAAATAATATTAAAATTAATTCAGGCTCTATACTGATAAGTCCCAGGCCCAGAGCTAGACGTCTTATAGCTTCTTAGGTGACAGAGGAACATGTGTTGATTGCAGAGCTGAGGTCTGAGTGGTACCTAGAGGACTTCCAGACACCAGCAATTCAGTTGTGTCTTCTGGAACATATTGTTTAGCTTCTCTAAATATCATATTTTTCCATGATATGTCTAAAATGTTGTGTCTACTCAGGTAAGGTCATGATCTTGTGGTCGGCGGTTCGAGCCCCACATCAGACTCTGTGCTGACAGCTCAGAGCCTGGAGCCTGCTTCGGATTCTGTGTCTCCCTCTCTTTCTGCCCCTCTCCCACTCACGCTCTGGCTCTCTCTCAAAAATAAATAAACATTAAAAAAATTTTTAATGTTACGTCTAAAATTTTCATTCTGTACTTGTGCATTCTCAAATGAATGGACTCCGTAGACACTGATATTCAAAGGCATCTAATAAATGTGTTGAATGAATCAACAACACTAGACACTGTTTTTGTTCTTGTGTTTGATTTTCTGCTATGTGGTTTACCTAGATAGTGTCACTGAATTCTCTCAACAATCCTAGGAATCAGCTCTCCTCATCAGTTCCATTTGACCAGGGAGGAACCGAGCCCATTACCTACCTAAACTGACCAGAGGGCTAGGATCTGAATCCTGGTGTTTTTCATTCTGAAGTCCTGCCTGCTTTCCATTATGCTCCATGGGTGCTTCTCAAACTTCAGCATGCATCAGAATCACCTGGAGGAGGGTTTCCCAACGCAGACTGTTGGGACCCAGCTCCCAAATTTTCAGTTCATACAAGTTCCCAGTGATGATGCTGTTGCTGGCATAGGAATCACATTTGAGAACCACTGTGCTATATTATTAAGACCTGTGGGCATAGAGACATAGAGACATATAAGAATATATGACATAGAGAATATAAGAAGCAAATCTTTGGCCAGATTAAAAGAGACCTCTTACATTTTTTTAAAAATGATTTTATTGTTGACTAATCTCTATACCCAGTGTGGGGCTCGAACTCACAACCCCAGGATCCAGAGTTGCCTGCTCTACTGAGTCAGCCAGGTGCCCCAAGACCTCTTACAGCCACCCAAATAAGCTGTGTCTTCTGAATTGAGAGCCACTCAACTGTTGAATGGGGTTGCCTCTTGGGAATGGTTGAGCTGTCAGGGGCATTTAGACCTTGGGACATTTGTGAGAAGTTGGCCAAAAGGACAACTATGGTCCCTTCTTATTTTATTTTATTTTTTTTAATTAATTAATTTATTTTGAGAGACAGAGAGTACAAGTGGGGGAGGGCCAGAGAGAGAGGGAGAGAGAGAAAATCCCAAACAGGCTCCACACTGTCAGCACAGAGCCCGATGCAGGGCTTGAACTCATGAGCCATGAGATCATGACCTGACCCAAAATCAAGAGTTGATGCTTAATAGATTGAGCCACCAAGGCGCCCCAGCTATGGTCCCTTCTGACTATTAAACTGTCATGAGTGCCATAGACAACTTATAGAGAAGCGAGGAGGGAGGCTCATTCTCCCCTTGCAGGAGACCCTTCTCATTACGGCTACTATTCTATGTTTTAATTGTGTTTGAAGATCTACAGTTGCTTTGGTAATGGCAATGAAGAAATGCTGAGCAAAATGGTTGCTTAATTTAGGTAAGATAGAATTATAGTTTAATGAAACACTAAACAGGGACAAAAGGAATTTAAAGAAAACATTCATTCACTGCAAATTTGTATTTCAGATTTAAAAATTTTTATGACAATGATGATAAAATTTCCATTTTAAAAATCATAATATGTAATCAGAAAAAAACAAGGTTAATAATCTAAAAGGCATAAATGTACAATTATCTCAACTTTTATTTTATAAGAACACAGAAAAAACTGTTTGAAGATGAAAATTATTTTTTAAGTATTTCAAAATAATGGCCACAAATATAACAAATTTAAGAGGAACACTGCTTCAAATTTATTGTCCATTCTTTTGACCCTAGAAGAAAAAAAAAATAAAGTAGTGTTTATTTCTACAATTTATCAAAGAAAATAGAGTGTCACTTCTGACATTTAATTTAGCCTTTTTTATGTCACAGGAACCCAATGAAGGATGACTCAAGTAACAGCACCATGGTACCACTTAAGGATTTAAAAGGAATCACCAGAGAGAACAATATTGGCGATATTGGTGAAGGGGGATGGCAGAAAGATATAAAAAAGAAATACATGTGTAATAAAATATCTGGCATAAGCATAAAACAGTTCAGAAGAACCATTACTTTTGTGGGCAGGGACTGTCTAAGGAAGTGAGGAATCTCTCTGTTGAATATCTTTTTTGGTCATTTGTTATTTGTTTTGTCTGGTTTGGATTGGCTTGGGGCATTTTGAAAATTAACAGAAGGTTAAAGGGTTCTTTCTAAAATCTTTGAATGAGAGCCAAGAATTTAAATTTGATTAGAAGTAAGAGGAAGAAAGCAAACATTTCTTGAGCAACTATCAAGGGCCAAGTCCGTGTAAGGGTCTTTGTAGTAATTTATACCATTTCACTTTGCAACATGTTGGGTAGGTGTTATCGCTAGGGCTCAAAGAGGTTCAATATTGATTTGCTCAAGGCTACTCAGATGGTAGGTGACAGAGGAAACAATTATACCTCAAACTGTCTGACTTCAAAAGTACCATGACTTCTCAGGATCTCCACATACCATAAATAATGCTGAAAGCAATTCTTCAATAAGGCACTTTTCCTTGGTATGGAAGTTCCTATCTACTTTTCCTCTGTATTCCTTCCTGGAGCTCTGTTTTGGAGTCCATGACCACAGTAAATTCCTGCATGTTGTGTGAATTGCTTTTAAATTTGAAATATTCCTGACATAGAGTGAGGTAAGATTTTAGCTCTGGCTAGGAATACGTAAACGTGGCATCTAGTATTGCAACCTGCTACTCTCCTGTCTTCTGAGTCTCATACTCCCAGTCCCACCATTTAGCTCACTTTAGTCAGTCTGCATTCTCAAGGAACACATATTCTTGGAAAGGAGCTACACACACATGAATGTCACATAGAGGAGCGTGGCTGTATCTTGAGTGTGAAGGGGAGTCACGGAAGGATGTAAAGCGGGAAGGTAACAAGAGCACATTGGAACTTCAGAAGGTTCAGTCTAGAGCCTGCATGGAGGATAACTTCTCAAGAAAGACAAGATTGGAAGCAAAGATGTCTGAGTGAGAGAAGATGGAGGGCTGGACCAGGGCCATTTGATCAGTACAGAGAGAGGGGGACACAGGGAATAAGGGGTGTAGCTGCCAGGATATGGTGATCAGCTCAGGTGGGAGGAGTCAAGGATGATTCCAAGTCTCAGGCTTGTCCTGAGTGTCACCAGGACTGCTGGCAACTGAGCTGGATTTACAGGAAGAAGAGCAGCTGTTGGGGACAAGGAGATGATCAGCGCCATTATAAACATCTTGAGTTCGATGTGTCTGTGAGACCCCCAGGAGAGTGTCCAGAAAATAGTCAGATGTGGAACTCATTAGAGGAGGAGAAGGGACTGGGCTATAGACATGGATGTGTAAGGTATCAGCCCAAAGGTGATAACTGAAGCCACCAGCCTTTAAGGATTCAGCAGAGCAATGGAGCCATCAGACAGATTGAAAAGGAAAAACCAAGGAGAAAGGAAGAAAACCAAAGCAAATGGTCCATGGAAGTCAGAGGGGAGAGGATTTCATGGAGAAAGTGGTCAGTAGTTTCAAAGGTTGTGAAGAGGTCAAGGAAAATGTGGATTGAAAAGACTCCATTGGGCTTGGCTATGTACAGGTTGCTCATTGGCAGCCTTTGCCATAAGAATGTCAGTAGAAGAAACGAAGAGATAAGTTGTTACATATGGCCTAGATTGAAACTGTTCTTATAGCCCGTGCTCTTCAGCACTAGGTTTATTATGAACTCAAAGCAAGGCATCATTTGGATCTGGTATGTAACCAACTAAAGCCATGGAGTGTCCAGTGGCAAGCTTCAGTACCTCATTGAGTTGAACCCCAGGAAGAAGTCCTTTTGATGCCTTCTATTAGGTTCTTAAAATGGCTTTTTATTAATGACGGGCTATGAAACCCTAAGTGATAAAAGTAGGACTCACCCATTAAATCCAAGGACTGTCTTGTCTCTCACGGTCAAGAAATCCCATGGGGTGCCTGGGTGGCTCAGATACTCAGTCTAAGTATCCGACTTTGGTTCAGGTCATGATCTCATGGTTTGTGAGTTTGAGCCCCTCATTGGGCTCTATGCTCACAGCTCAGAGCCCGGAGCCTGCTTCAGATTCTGTGTCTCCCTCTCTCTCCACTTCTCCCCTGCTCACGCTTTCTCTCTCTCTCTCTTTCAAAAAGAAAAATAAACATTAAAGAAAAATTAAAAAAAAAAAAAAAAAGAAACCCCTTTGCATCTTCCTGAGCTCTTCCCTTATTCCTCATGCTAACTGATAATAAGTTCTGTTGATCCTACCTTCTAAATATCTTTCAAATATTTCACCTCTTCTCCATATCCACTAACACTACCTAATTCAAATCTCATTATTCCTCATGTGGGCTCCTGGTCCTTCTGGTGCAGGTGACATTTCCCCTCAGTTATGGGGGTCCCCTGTAAGTTAATGGGGGACCAGAATATGTCTTGCTTATCCTTCTGTCTCTACCCTTCAGCTTTTAGCATGGTATATGGCAAATAATATACGTTCACTAAATGTTGAGGGGCAAGTATAAATAATGAGTGTTGTATTTAGGGCTTTGGAATCAGATTCCTCAACACGTGATAGGAGGGAAGTCATATACTAGTGAACACAAGATATTCCTCTTGTCAGATAGGTACTAATTACCATCCAGCGCTTAGCAATTCTATTGCTTTAACTAGCAGCTTTCTTTCTTATCCATGACACTAGGTTAGTTATATGAAATAAGAGGAGAAAAACATTTGGAACAACCTTTTTGCACATAAACTGGAGTTTAAAACTCCTTACTTATTTGGTAAAACAATGGTTAAGTTCTGCAACTACACAGATTGATCTAGAGGGTATAATGCCAAGTGAAATAGGTCAATCAGAGAAAGACGCATACCATACAATTTCACTCCTATGTTGGGTTTAAGAAACAAAATGAACAAACAAATTTAAAAAAGGGACAAATGGAAAAACAGACTTTTAAACACAAGAACAAACTGGTGGCTGCCTGGTGGCTTGCCAGGGGGAAGGTGGGTAGGGGAATGGGTGAAATAAATACAGGGGATCAAGTGCACAAAGAGTACACTTATCTTGATGAGCACTGAGGAAATACATAGTATTGCTGAAACATTATATCATACACCTAAAATTAATGTAACACGATATATTACTTTTACCTGAATCATAAAAAAAGACGACCAACAAGATAATTCTGGTTGGTTTGATATGACAGACCGAATACTGAGCAAAGAAAGTTGTTTTCCCAAAGTGGTTAAAGCGATCTATAAATCTGTGACAACTCTCATATCCATCTTGATTGGATAATATTGCTAGTGCATATTCCTTCTTTTTTAAAAAAATTTTAATGTTTATTTTATTCTTGAGAGAGAGAGAGAGAGAGAGCAGGGTAGGGGCAGAAAGAGAGGGAGACACAGAGTCTGAGGCAGGCTCCAGGCTCCAAGCTGTCAGCACAGAGCCCAATGCAGGGCTCGAATCCACGAACTGTGAGATTATGACCTGAGTCGAGGTTGGACACTTAACCGACTGAGCCACCCAGGCGTCCCTGGTGTATATTCCTTCTGGAGCTAGCAGGGTAAAGGCTATGTGGGGTACCCCAGCGACACATCAACATGGCTTAGGACAGGTGAAGAGCCACCCCTGGTTGCTGACAGTCCTCCCTTCTGAGTGTTAATCTTCCCCAATGGAATAAAGTTTTATTTGAAAATCACAGACCGAGACCGATCTGGAAAAGTTTTTGGACGTGGTTGGCCAAGCCCTGTGGTGTTAGAGATGAGGAAGCTCAAGTCCACAACTACTGATGTGTGCAGGGGTGAACTGCTGCCTTACCCACTGTCCCTGCTGGCTGGTAGGGCCTGTTTGGGAGGGAAGTGACGTTGTGTCATTCCTCAATCCTCATAGCCTTGATTGTGTGCCACCCTATTACTTTGCTCGTGGGTCTCTCTCTTCTTTCCCGGGGGAATGAACTCAGGTGCCCAGTAACAGCCACTGCATATTCTCTTCGTTAATTAATACAATGCAAAGTGTCTAGCCAACATTGTTACCTCCCTAAATGGCTTTGTGCTCACATATTGGCATCATATGATTATAGAGAATGGAGGTTTCTGACTTCTGCTCAAGTTTCTGCTCTTTTAGAAAGCAAAAATTTCTTCTGTTTTAAATATATATCTTATTTGTTTTATTTATTTATTTATTTATTTATTTATTTTAATTAAAAAAATTTTTTTTTCAACGTTTATTTATTTATTTATTTTTTTTTGGGGGGGGGACAGAGAGAGAGAGCATGAACGAGGGAGGGGCAGAGAGAGAGGGAGACACAGAATCGGAAACAGGCTCCAGGCTCTGAGCCATCAGCCTAGAGCCTGACTCGGGGCTCAAACTCACGGACCGCGAGATCGTGACCTGGCTGAAGTCGGACGCTTAACCGACTGCACCACCCAGGCACCTCTATCTTATTTGTTTTAAATACAGCACTTAAAGTTTGTTGAAAAATATATTCATAATAATAACATTAAATTTTTTTTTTAATGTTTATGTATCTTTGAGAGAGTGAGAGAGAGGGAGAGAGAGAGAGAGAGGAGACAGAGCATGATCAGGGGAGGGGCAGAGAGAGTGGGAGACACAGTATCTGAAGCAGGCTCCAGGCTCTGAGCTGTCAGCACAGAGCCTGACGCGGGGCTCGAACCCACGAATTGTGAGATCTTGACTGGAGCAGAAGTCAGGTACTTAACTACTGAGCCACCCCAGTGTCCCCATAATAATATTTTAGATTAAAAGTAAGGAGCAAGGAAAAAAAAACCCTAGTAGGATATTTTATATTAAAAGATTAAACTGACTGTCAAAAGGAAAATATGTTGATACTCACAATGGTTATAAAATAAAAACTGACAAAAGGCAGTTTTCAGGTTACCACCTCATCTATTTCTTCTGCTTTGACAAAATATCAAGCTCATTTTAATACATCACAATAGACACTTCCCTCTCATTTCCTCTCTTAGCAAGTTGCTGTCACCCTTGGCATCATCTTGCTGATTAAATGAAATGAAAATATCCTGGAAAAAATAGCTTCCATTTCTGATATGTGAGTTAATTTTTGTCTGTGAGAAACATAAGAAAGACTGTCCACAAAATGCATGCCTATGCAAAGCCACTCGGAGTCTGTAAAACTGAATACACTCTCCAAAAGGTGTGGCTCAGCAGGGTGGAGCCTGGCCTCCAGACCCTTTGAGACCAGGAGCGAATCCTGACTCCACACGGCAGGCTCAATGTCCTCATCTGTGAAAGGGGGAGAATGAGTTTTGCAGTGTTGTGAGGAAGAAAGGAGGTAAAGCACCTGACAAGTAGTCACTGCCCAATAAATAGCACCTACAATCACTCTGCTACTACTCACCAGCATTATTATTCCAGAGAACATAATGAGATCAAGGGAATGCTAATGCCCTGGATTGCAATTATTTTTCTAGATTCTGATTTTTCTATCGACCAAGTGGAGGAGACCACATAAAGGAACTCGTGAGGAAGAAATACAGTGCATTCTGACCGCTGTGTGGTTCTACTTGAGGTTTTACTTGGATCTCCCCAAGGGGATTTAGTTCCCAGAAGCGCCAGAAAGACCTTGGTGTAGCCCAACATGAGGTCTCGGACCTTTAGGATGAGAGTCATGGATGAATTTATGGCAAAACACATTGCTATTGCTGATGATGCAGGGTACATCCGCTAGAAGATTTGAAGCCAATATATTTCTGCAGATTTGTCTTGTGTTTGGAGGAAGACGGTCCTCCACTGATAAATATTCTGTCCTCATATGTTTTTTCACTGTTTCAAGGGTTTACCTACATCTTTTATGGGAAGCAAATATTTCTCAATTCATTGAGAAAAAAAAAATAAAACCATTGTATCACATGTTAAGGGGGAAAATATTTTCTTTCCCCTTTCATTAAAAAAAACAAAAAAACAAAACCCCAAACATAACAATGAATAATGAAAGGAAAACAGAGGGAGCCATTCCATTCCGTGGGGGAGGGGCGGAGTAGCTGCAGGGGACAGCTGCAGCACGTCTGGCGTCCCAATTCTTTCCTTTCCCATCACTTTATTACTTACTGGACCAAGAATGTAGACAATTTCGGCTATGGTTGTTTTGCGTTTTAGTGTCTCAACTTAATCTTATGCGGTGCTCCTTTGCCCCCTGCACTGAGTCCTAAGCCCACAGGGTCACTTCATGGTGTTTCATGTAGCCACAGAAGCGGGGACTCTTACTCCTTTTCCAGCTCCAGCTCCTCCCATGAGGCCCTCGAAAATTTGGAAGGGCTTGTGGTCTTAGTTTGGGCCGCTGTAACAGACTACCATAGGCTGGGTGGCTTAAACAACAAACATTTCTCACCGTTCTAGAGGCTGGAAGACCAAGATCAAGGTGTCAGCAGATTCAGCATCTGGTGAGAACCCTCTTCCTATTTGGCAGATGGCCACCTTCTTGCTGTATCCTTATGTGGCGGGGAGAGAGAGAGAGGAGTCTGGCCTCTTCACCTTCTTATAAGGGCATCATGAAGTTAATCCCATCATGGGAGCTCTACCTTCCTGATCTTACTAAACTTAATTATCTCCCAAAGGCCCCACCTTCTAATACCAGCACAGCGCAGGGGGTGGGGGGGGGGGAGGGAGGGGGGAGGGGTATTAGGGCTTCAACATGAGTTTTGCAGAAAACATTCAGTCTGTAGCACTCATATAATGCTTTTATCAAAATCATCAAACCCTTTATGCCTCTTTCAAGCATTTCTCACTGTGGTTTTAGTTGGCGACCAACTGACTGCATACGCACACACACCAACACTGTGTGACCCTCAACCAGATGCTATCTACTGTTAGCGTCTTCCTCCCAAATCACTATGTTAAAGCCCTACTCCCCACTGCGATGGTATATAGACGTGAGTCATTAAGGAGAAAATTAAATTTAAATGAGGTCATGAGGATGAGACCCCCCCCACGAAGGGATTAGTGTCCTCGTAAGAAGAGGACAGAGTTCGCTGTCCAGGAGCAGGGCCCAGGGAGGACAGTGAGGTGACATCCACAAGCCAGGAAAACAGGCCTCAGTGAAGATCGACCTTACTGGAAAGCTGACCTTGGGCTTCCAGTCTCCTACACCATGAGAAATAAATGTGCGTTGGTTAAGCCACCAAGTCTATGGTATCTTGTTATAATAGTTTGAGTTGCCTGGGATGCAAGGTGACTTCAATTCTCCTAAAGTGAAAAGGCATTTGGGCGCCTGGGTGGCGCAGTCGGTTAAGCGTCCGACTTCAGTCAGGTCACGATCTCGCGGTCCGTGAGTTCGAGCCCCGCGTCAGGCTCTGGGCTGATGGCTCAGAGCCTGGAGCCTGTATCCGAGTCTGTGTCTCCCTCTCTCTCTGCCCCTCCCCCGTTCATGCTCTGTCTCTCTCTGTCCCAAAAATAAATAAACGTTGAAAAAAAAATTAAAAAAAAAAAAAAAAGAAAAAAAAATAAAATAAAGTGAAAAGGCACAGGGAAGAGAGAAATGATGAATATGGTGATTCCTAAGGGACTGATAAATTTCTGAAAACATGTTTTCAGACTTACGGAAAAACTCTTAGAAGTGAATATTTTCTATCATGAGATTGACTATTACATACATGAAAAAAAAAGGATTTTATTCTCTAACACAATACAATTTCCCCCAAATCTTCCTTTAAACTATCACTTTCTTCTTTCTTACAAATTTTCACAGCTTTTGATTTTCCCGATATTTACATACACTTACACGCATAAATATTCCTGTATTTACATATGCATATTTACGTTGATACATTTATGAAAGAAGAGTAAATCAGCATATTTTACAGTATTTATATAGCTTTTAATAAGTTTATAATTTTTAATAAAATTTTAAAAATATGATTTGTCTCTTCCAGCACATAGGGAACCTAACATCAAAACTCTCTGGAGGCTCATTAAATGCAGAATCACCATGTAGAATTCTATATCCTGACCAGTGATCTGCCATTTCTTCTGAGAAGGTTATATGTTTTCTAGAATTTTGACAAACAATACATTATTTCACTGCTGGAAACTGTGCCTAGTATCACTGAGATCTCTACATGGTAACATGGTAACATGGTAACAAAGGTTTGCTCAAGCTGCACATGCTCCTTGTGGGCTCGGGGAGGCGGTGGTGTATTTATTAATACAGAACCTCATATCCCATTATGTCAGCCACTCATCCTTGCTAATGAAACATGATATGCCACCACCATGGATTAAGTGGTGTCAAATCATCCAAAAACGCTCACCAAAGATTTGCTGCTTGTTAAATTTATCGAGAGCTTTCACCCAAACTCATGCTGCATTTTATGCACATGGGAAAACTGAGATTCTGTCCAGAAGTGACACTGAGAGAATCCTGTGCTAGGAAGAGAATTTTTAGCAGAATCTCTTGGGGGCATGTGCTAAAAATGCATATTCCCTGCCTCCAACCCCTGAGTTTCTGCCGGGGTGAGTGGGCCGGGATGAAAGCCAGAAATCTGATTTAATAAGAACCCTGGGTGATTTTGATGTTATTGATCCACATTGAGCAACATGTTGTAGTTGTGTTGGATCTTGCATCCAATTTAGAAATTACACACTTAATTTAGAAATCACTTGTTTTGAGCAAGATGGGCAAAGGCAAAATTCTAAACTTAGAGAACTTTGCTTTGTTCTCAATGAATTTTTTCTCTTTCCAGGAACTTCAGGTGGCTTCACTATTGGGTTTCCATGAGGCTGGCTTACCAAGCTCTGGACATAATTTTTCATAGTTTTCTCGCTGACCTCCATCCATTGTTAAACTTTAGGTGTCATGCCCAAAGATGGCAGCCAGATGTCTGATGCCAAGGAGTTATGGGTGGCTAACACTTTAATGTGTGGTTCTCCTGGGTTTATGTTCCTTTTAACAAAAGGGCTCTAGGAAGTTGGGATAGTCCCCACAAGGGAGAAATTTCAAATACTAAACTTCTAGATGCACTGGCAGTACAGCAGGGAGGTCATTTTGGGCTACTAGCCTCAACTCTCAGTGGGCCTCCTTGCAAAATCAACTCTGTTCCTAAGAATGTACAGGATTTCCTTTGCAGACTTATGTAGAAGTTGAAAGGACAAGACTGACCACAAAAGGTATTGAGAGTGCCAAGTTCTTGTCTTCCAGCTTTGCTGATCTGTGCTGATATGATCAAACCGGGAAAAAAATTGGCTAACATAACTCAAATTCACCTGACCTTAATATAAAACTAACTTGAATCATCAAGCCAGTATAAGAGTTTGCAGTGGGAAATATCTCTTTCCAGGAGGAGGCTGTTCAACCCACAATGGAGTGACCCATATCAGATGTAGGAATTTGGAATCAGAAATCACTTGTACTGTTCTCCCAGTTGATCCTGCTCTAACCCTCCTGGAGGCCAGAATTATGCATCTTGATGTCTAGCGAAGGAGAGAGGATACAATGTGGGTGACGAGAAGCCCAGGATAAATCTGAACTGTTAAGAAAAATAGCTCTGGGTTCTGAATCTGGTCCTCCTGCTCAGTGGCTGTGTGATGTTGGGCAAATTACATAATACTTTTTATTTCTTTTTTTTTTTTTTTATTTTTTTTTCAACGTTTATTTATTTTTGGGACAGAGAGAGACAGAGCATGAACGGGGGAGGGGCAGAGAGAGAGGGAGACACAGAATCTGAAACAGGCTCCAGGCTCTGAGCCATCAGCCCAGAGCCTGACGCGGGGCTCGAACTCCTGGACCGCGAGATCGTGACCTGGCTGAAGTCGGACCTGGCTGAAGTCGGACGCTTAACCGACTGCGCCACCCAGGCGCCCCTCTTTTTATTTCTTTAATATTTGTTTATTTTTGAGATACAGGAATAAATCATGAGCAGGGGAGGGGCAGAAAGAGAGGGAGACACAGAATCTGAAGCAGGCTCTAAGCTGTCAGCATAGAGCTTGACGTGGGGCTCATACAGACAAGCCGTGAGATCATGACCTGAGCCGAAGTTGGGAGTATAACCGACTGAGCCACTCAGGAGCCCTCAAATTACATCATTTTTTAGCTATAGTCTACTATGTGTGAAATGGGAAGTACACTGATACATAGTAAACATTCAGTTCATACTTCTATTACTATCATATTATTAATATTCTTCAAATTTTTTTTTAATGTTTATTTTTGAGAGAGACAGAGGGAGAGAGAGAGAGAGAGAGAGAGAGAGAGAGAGAGAGAGAGAGAATGTGAGCTGGCAATGGGCAGAGAGAGAGGGAAACACAGAATCTGAAGCAGGCTCCAGGCTCTGAGCTGTCAGCACAAAGCCCAACACAGGGCTTGAGCCCACGAACCGTGACACCATGACCTGAGCCGAAGCCAGACGCCCAACCGACTGAACCACCCAGATGCCCCAAATATGATTAATATTCTTATTAGCCATCTGAGAAAAAGTTGGGAAGGTAAATTTGTTGTTGGTGTATATCAGCCTCTTTGCTGGAGTAGAAGTAGAAATAGTGGGAAAAGTCTGATTATAAAAGATACAGTGATAAGTAAGAGAGACAGATCAGGTACTAATAAGGCAGACTTTCCATTTTAGCATTCAGGATGGAAAAAACTGGTTCCCCCTTTCTGAAAACTTACATGTATGTGTCTATTCCAGATAAGTCCTGCAGAAAGCTTGATGAACACTGTCAGGGACACACAGAACATGGCGAAGCTCAGGCACAGGTCGAAGGCTTGAAGCGTCAGGTGGTATGCTTCATAGTGTGGTGGGTCCACACAAGCTGATGGGAATTTTGCATATGGAAAAGGGAAGGCAACTGCATAACCGAGGTAACCGGTCCCTGCAATCCCTGAAAACGAGTAGAAGCAATATGGACCAAGGAGAGCAGATTCCAAGGCTATCGCAAAATGAAGTGGACATCCCATAATGCTTAGAATCACAAAGGTGAAACTAGCTTCCCACTGAAAATAAAACAAAAATAAATTGTTACTTTGGAAACTAGACTCTTCAAAAGCTTCTCAGCGATGTGGAGAAAGAAAGCGTTGTTGGATACTAATCTCTTTTACTGGGAAGTGAAGGAGAAATGGGTTACAATTTTCTCTTTAGGCCCTTTTATTCTCTTCTTGAATCTACACTCTGGGAGAATAACATATCAGCCAACTGAGCCAAAAACTAATTGAATCCCATTCAACAAACATGTATTTATTTATCTTCTATCATGTGTTAAGAGCCAGCTCATGGTGGGAAAAAGATGAATACCAGAATCCCTGCCTTATCCTAGGACCTTGCTAGTCAGGGCATGGTCCATGGTCCAGTAGCACTGACATCCCTGGAAGTTTGTTAGAAATGTAGAATCTCATACCTCCCCCAGATCTACTGTATCAGACTTTACATTTTAACCAGATTCCCAGGTGACTCACACTTATTTGAGCCATGGGAAGATCTATGACCAGAACAAAGTAGTCTTTCTATATCCTGGGATTACTTGGCTCCCTACTATTGAAATGCAATATATCATAGGCTTCCCATCCTTTTTTTGGGGGGGAGAAGTAACAGAGACAGTGGAAGGACATCCCTAGCTGAGGAGTTGAGACTTAAACATACATTATTAAAAACAGAGGAGCCTATAGATCCATTTATTCAGAATGAAATTTGGGAGCATAACATTGGTTCTGTCCTCTCCAAACTGGAATACTTAAATATTTACAATAATCGCAGGAACTTGTAGAAAGTGTTTGGAGAAGAAATCAGATATAAATTATTCATTTAAGGGGCACTTGGGTGGCAGTTGGTTGAGCGTCCGACTCTTGATTTCAGTTCAGGTCATGATCCCAGGGTTGTGGGATCAAACCCTACATCGGGCTCTGTCCAAGCTGAGAGTGGAGCCTGTTTGAGACTCTCTCTCTCTCTTTCTCTCTCTCCCTCCCTCTCTCCCACTCATGCTCTCTCTCTCTCTAAAATAAAAATAAAAAATATTCATTTAAAGCCAGTTTATTACTGAAATCCGTCATAGTAAGGCATCAATCAGAAGGAACTCAATTATAATTGGAAATCACATTCTCTATGTTCCATCCTGAACTGGTAGAGGTTTGACCTTCAAACCTATTCAACCATCCTACTCAAGGTCTATATATTTACCAGGTATCTCTTGGTCCACTCTTTGTGAGCCACCAGCAGAAGTATACCGGTCATGATGGCCTGTGAAAGGAAAATGGAAAAATAATATCCATGATAGAATGTACCTCTGGAAAGAGTTCAATCTGTCTCACGGTTTGACAACTTTATTATGAACTAGAAAGAATAGCAAATGGCTAAATGGATTTATGGCTCTGATCTCTTCCTCATCTGGGATGACAATGAAGAAAAAAGCCATCAGTGTCATAAAGACATGATTCATACAAGCTCATTTTTTTTTTTTTTTTATTTTCTGTGTTGCCTTTGCCATTGCAATTATAACCTCCCCTACTGTAAGGTGTCACTGCAATAAAAGCTTGGCTTTATAACCCTTGCCATATGTTTTATTTTGATTAATTGTCTATCATTCATCTTTCCCACAAATTGCTAAAATTACAAATGGGAGGAACCGGAAAGGAAATGTGTCACAGAACCCTGAAAACTTGCCCAGCAACAGCATTATCTTTTACTCTTTGCTTCTCTTTTGAGATTCAGGAGCCTCAGCCTACTGGTGGGATGCAAATATGTGATCTCCGTTTCTCAAGTAACAAAGATTATAATTAGAGTGAATGCATGGCGGGACATTAATTGTTCTGGGTGCACTGGTGTTCAGCTTTTCAAAAGTTTTGTTTTGTTTTGTTTTGTTTTGTTTTGTTTTTTAATAGCCTCCGTTGAGGGAAAAAGACCCAAAGTGCAGAATGAAAATAGTTCAACAAAGGAGGGAATGGTGTCAGGGCAATATATAATGAAAAAGAAAAAAGAATTCTGGGCTCATCTTTGATTCAGCTCCGGGTCTGGTGAAGGAGACCTTTTGTGGTCACTGAGCCTGGAAACTGCTTATTCCTGACCCATAAATCATTTGTTCCTGGTCAGGGAATGTTTTTAGATTGAGAGAGACAACCAGGAAGAGACGTGCCTGAAACCAGATATAGAATGAGGGCAGGAGTAAAAGCAGTTACGAATTAGGTTTTTGACAGAGAAATAAACATGACTGTATATATAGTATCAACAAATTTAAGGGGGTGGAAATCAGAGCTTCTACCAATATGGTTTTGTGATATGCTGCTTTTGTAGCTTCTGTGTCCAGGCTGTTTTTTTTTTTTTTTTTTAGATCCAGCTTTTCATTTTCCTGGCATATTTTATTTTGAACGCCCGACTTGGAGAATTCGAGAGAGGGGGGGAGAAGTGTGCACATGTACGTTCACACAACACTTCTCGTGTGGCTCAGGCTGAAATTCCAGACGTGGCATTGCCACACCATAAAACTCCCGTGGATAAAAACAGAACAATCTGTAGTCAAAAGAGGTTGGCTTGATTCTCAAGAGGAAAGTTTCCAAGGGACCCTGTGGAGGTTGAGCCAGCATACATAGCACAACAAAACAGAATTATTAAGAGCAATTGTGCTGAGCCGGGGGCCAGTCTACACTTTAAGAGGCAAAGGCATCCAATGGGCACCTTACTCCTCTACGGGCGAGAAACACAGGGGCAAACAAGAGAAAAGCGAAGGGGACACTCCTCTCCTGGTGTAACTCCAAGGAGAGAGCTGACATTATTAGACACTTAGATTCCAGGTTGCCTTAACCACTTTGGCATGAACCGTTTCTTTCCTTTCAAAAGTTGAAAAATGCAGCCGAATTGCAGTCGCCTGATATTTTGGTTGTAGCTGCCAGCTTGAATTTTGCTTTGTTTACACAAAACTTTGAAAAGATCTTTCATGGAGTAGGCTGGTGTATGAATGCCACTCAGTAACTTGGGAAACCCACCCTGTGGACGGAGGTGGCTCAGGGGCGAGCACACCCATCTTCCCTGGTGCCCCTGTCCAGCATGCCTGTGAGACAGAGGGCGGGTGTCCCCTGAGTCATAGCCTCCTGTTTTCTTGCTTTCTTTTCTTTTTTAAACTCTTATTTAGACAGGGAAGAGGGAAGAAAGAAAAAGGAAGAGTTTTGAGGGTAGGGGAGAGAAGTCAAATGGGAAAAGGAAATGTGAGAGGCGGTGTCTGAGAGGCAAGAGCTGGGCACAACAGGGCAGTCGGGTTTCAGAAAGGACCCAGAGGAGGGGCCTGGGGAGGTAGGAGCCCGGAGAGAAGGCCCAGTCCTGCACTCTGCTCTCTCTCTACTCTTCTTGGCAGGCTAGGTTTCTGCTCCACAGGCAGTTCCAGAGAGATTGCTTGGGGTTTGCAACGGTAGCAACTAACACTCTGGTCAGATGATAATTGTGGGCCCTCCCACAGGATCTTTAAATTGCCCCCTGTAAAGGACATAAAGGACTAAAGGTTCCCAGAAGCAGATGAATTGAAGGAAGCGGGGAGGCATCACAACAGTAATAGAAACTTTTAGAGGGATCACTTTATTTATTTATTTTGAGAGAGAGAGGGAGGGAGAGAGAGCCTGACAGCACAGAGCCTGACATGGAGCTCGAACTCACGGACCACAAGACCAGGACCTGAGCTGGAATCAAGAGTCAGATGCTTAACCGACTGAGCCATCCAGGTGCCCCTAGAGGAATCATTTTAATATGGGCTAATTTATTCACTTATAAACATCTGTTGCGAGTCTACTGCCAACAAGGGATGTGATAGGCACTCTGCAGATGGCATAATAGCATAAATTAACATTTACTGAGCCCTTACTGTATGTATGCCAGGCACTACACTAAACATTTTACATGTGGTAACTCATTTAATCCTTATAACGATGGAGATCTTCTCCGACTTTAAAAAGTTTATTTATTTATTTATTTATTATTTTAAAGAGAGAGGGAATGCGCATGAGCGGGAGAGAGGGGCAGAAGGAGAGAGAGAGAATCCGAAGCAGGTTCCACCCTCAGCATGGAGCCTGACATGGGGCTTGATCTCACTACCACCAGGAGACCACGGCCTGAGCTCAAACCAAGAGCTGGAAGCTTAACCGACTGAGCCACCCAGGTGCCCTGATCTTCTCCTACTTTTTCGAAGATGGAACAGAGAGGATAAATAGGACAAGCAAGCTCACCAAGTAATAATCATACACACAGTGGCTCCAACTTTCATTGGAATTTGCAGTCCAGATGTGAAAGTAATGTGCGTATAAGAATGTCCACAAAATGAGGCAGGGAGAGTGAGTACACTCCGTGTGAGAAGGGCCCAGTGACAAGATACCGCTTCCAGGGGGAACGATCGTGGAAGAAAGCAGCATGGGGGAAACGGGACCCGAAGCAGGTTTGAGGGATGGGTGTGATTTCAGCAGGAGATGGCAGAGGGAAGGGCAGTCTGGGCAGTGGGAGAAATGCGTGTAAAGGTGGGAAGGTGGCAGCCAGGCTTGGGAAACAGTGAGACAGGGGCCCAGAGGGGCAGGAGCTCTGGTTCCTGGTAGAAAAGAGTAGGAAATCAGGCTTGAAAGCCACATGAGGCTAGGTTGAGAAGGGCCTCAAAATTCAGGCTAACATATCTCGGCTTCCTTTGGACAATGAAGCAACACTGAAGGTTTTTGAAGGAGGAGCTTGACTGACACGGCAGAGGTCTAGAAAGACAAGCCTGTGCTCAAGTGTGTGCTGGGTAGGAATGAGGTGAGGCCTAGGCGTCTGTCAGAATTGGGTCTTCAAAAAAATTTTTTTTTAACATTGATTAATTTTTGAGAGTAAGAGAGATAGAGCATGAGTGGGGTAGGGGCAGAGAGAGAGGGAGTCACAGAATCTGAAGCAGGCTCCAGGCTCTGAGCTGTCAGCACAGAGCCTGACATGGGGCTCGAACTCACGGACCGTGAGATCATGACCTAAGCCGAAGTTGGACACTTAACTGACCCACCTGAGCCACCCAGGTGCCCCATTTCTGTTCTGTTCTATTCTATTCTATTCTATTCTATTCTATTCTATTCTATTCTATTCTACTTTTATAAATGCTGCTAGCTATGCAATGGATGGATTTTATGATTCATTAATGAATGGGTTCCCACAGTTTGGCTATCAAAGTCATGTAGGCATGAAACCTGGGTGGGGGTGGGAAGTGGTAAGGAGTTGAGGGGGAGGTGGTGCCCAGTGAGCATGAGAGGAAAGAATGGATAAGGATATGCCTCACGGGAAAAATAAAGGTTAGCTAGCAACTGACTGGATACGGTGGGGTAGGAGTGAGGCTGAGGGTGGGTTGGTTTAGGGCACTGTTGTCAGAGTGGTCTTAGGACCAGCAGCATCGGCATCACTTGGAAACTTGTGAGACAGGCAGAGTCTCAGGCCTCAACCAGATTTTGTAAATAAAATTTAAAAAATGTTTATTTATTTATTTTGAGAGAGAGAGACAGAGAGAGAGAGAGAGAGAGAGGGAGAGGGAGCACGAGCAGGGGAGGGGCAGAGAGGGAGAGAGAGAGAATTCCAAGCACAGCGCAGAACCCAAAATGGGGCTTGAACCCTCTAACTATGAGATCATGACCTGAGCCGACTGAGCCACCCAGGCGCCTGGCCTCACCCCAGATTTCCTGAATCGGAATGTACATTTTAACAAGATCCCCAGGTGATTCATATGCACATTACAGTTTAAGAAGCACTAGTTTGGAGGGAAGGGTTGAAATCAAAAGTCACTCTAGGCATGAATCCCCAGGTGATTCATATGCACATTACAGTTTAAGAAGCACTAGTTTGGAGGGAAGGGTTGAAATCAAAAGTCACTCTAGGGTTTGAAATCGAGTTCGAAGCCAGGAAAGTCTGGAGAAGAAATCACTGCCTTTGGTGGTGAGCTGGTTTTTGGGGAACAAGCCGGGCTTACAGAAGTTTAGGATATCTAAGCGGAAATTGGCCATCAGGTGTTTGGAAATCTCAGGACCACTGAACCCATAAGAGGCTTGAGTGATGATGGTACAATCAAGTCCCTTCTCTGACAGAGGAGGAAACTGGGACCTGCACGGGACGTCTTGCCCACCTTTCCCCAAGTGCCTGTCTCCAGGTAGGCTTCTGGATACAGCACTGTTGTTTGCCATTAACTAAGTCACTGGAGGGTGCCAAGCCACGTTTTCCGGGATTCAGGTAGAGCCCGGTCCATCAGGCACTGTGATCTTGCTGCATACTTTCTGGCAGCTGATGGCCTTTAAATAACCTAGTTCAGAAATCCTAGGAAAACTGCTTCTCATGTGGCTATCAGAGTAGAGTGAGGAGAGTTCTGAGGACCGATACTTTGAAGAATTCAGAAAGTCTCAAATGAAGGCACTGAACAAATGCAAAGTTCCGTTCCGCTTGTAAAAATCTATGTTTTCTAAGTCTCCGAAGGGATATGGAGTCATTTGCAAAAGGAAATGTCAATAGGATTGAAATGCACACATTGTCTTTCCACCAAAGGAAGATTCACTCTTCAGGCACATTGAGAAGTGGGAAGGAAGGAAAGTTGTGGCACGAGTCAGAGACCTTTTGTAGTTGACCCCGATCAGACAGAGCTGTGCTTCACTAGGAAACTCACTAGAAAAAGAAAAAAAAATCACATTGTTCCAAACTTAGACATTACTGAAAGAGTGAGCACTCTTATTGCTTTCCTTTTCATGACGATTTTGTCCTGCTTTAGTGTGAATACTGGCTTGACTTTTAGTCCTTGCAACCTAATGAGAGTTCAATGATATGATGCATTTTGTACCACCTGAGCACGGACTCATTCCCTTATTCAACCATATTTATCAAACAGTATTTATGGAACACCTAGTATGTGACTCATTCTGTTCCAAGTGCTGGAGGCACAGCAGTAAACAAAATAGAAAACAAAAAATCCCCACCGTTGTACAATATACATTTTGTTGGGAGGGGTATTAACAAACAATAAATAAGTACATTATGTAGTATATTAGATGGTGATAAGGACCATCGGGAAAAGAATAGAGTGGGGAATGAGAGACTGGGGATGCCACTTGTGGGAGAGACTTACAATTTTATTTTATTTATTTATTTTTAAAGTTTTATTTATTTATTTTGAGGGAGACAGAGTGAAGAAGCAAGCAGGGGAGGGGCAGAGAGAGAGAGAGAGGGAGAGAAAGAATCCCAAGCAGGTTCTGCGATGTCAGGGCAGGGCCCAATGCCGGTCTAGATCTCAAGAACCATAAGATCATGACCTGAGCCAAAATCAAGGGTCTGATGCTTAACTGACTGAGCCGCCCAGGCACCCTGAGATTTACAATTTTAAATAGGGAAATGAGGGTAATGAAGGAAGGCATCGATGAGAAAGTGTTATTTCTTCAAAGAATTAAAAGGAAGTTAGAGAATAAGCCTTGTGTGGGAGGAAGCTCCAGTCAGAGAACAGATAGTGCAAAGGCCCTGAGGCCAAAACACACCTTGGAATATTTGAAAACAACAAGGAGCCAGTGTGATGACTAAGGGAATGGAATGAGCTAAGGGAAGAGTGGTAGGAGATGAGGTCCCAAAGCTAACAGGATGGGGAATTCAGCCACTCGGCAGGGAATGGAATGGGGAAGTGAGCAGGCAGCAAGAGGTTAGGATCAAAGCGTTTGGACAGATATTGGGCATGGATGGGATTCAGGGCAGGCAGCCCCCAAATACGCCACTTTGGTGTATTGATTACTTTGAATTAAAGTTACTTAAGCAACTGGTGCCAGAACATTCCTCTGTCCCCCTGAAATCAGGAAATGAATTCCCCATGTGAAGGGTACCCTCCCAGCACCTGGAGGGTAGAAATTTTCCTCGCTCACAGCACAGACCAAAGGCATGGTATTAACTAGCATGTGTGTAGAGCTTCAAAACTGGGGAAGCTCTTTATTACACAATCTTTGTTCAAATTTGGCCATTCTCACTGAGCATCTTAGGGTTAGACAGCTCTGCATGGACTCTCTTTACCTACAAAATTCCTCATGGTATAGGTAAAGCAGTGTATAACTGGCTGAGTGAGGGTCCTGCTCTTGACCATATACCAGGAATGTCAGAATCAGGACTTGAACATAGGCTCCGTCTCCCCAAATCCTACCTTTCGGATTCCAATTCCCTATGCCATTGGTCTCAAAATCAAATAGCCACCAACTAGCTGTATGCTGGAGACAGACCTTGTCATTTCTCTGGGAGTAACTGATAAAACAGATATTGGCATAGAGCAAATCTATATTCAATAATTTGTGATCCTAATCAACTCTCAGTGTCTGCTGAATGTTCTACGATAGGCTGCAGGGATAGGCAAAGAATTACAAGAAAGGAATACAGAGTTGGACTATAATTATGGTTTTATTAAACACTGGGTCAGTTCTGTAGTCAGAATTAAAAAAAAATTAATAGAATAGAAAATATCAATTCATTTTACACAGAAGGTAAAATATTGTTTTTTTTTTTTGAAGCTGTTTGTTCTATGGTCTATATATGTATCAAAATCTAACTACTTATCTAGAGAGAACTATATACATGTAACTATGTACATTCTAGGTCCTGGATGTAAAATGTTTTTCTTACTCTGGGTCATCAACAAAAAGTGTGGAAGCTGCTTGAATAAACGTCACTGTCAGTTTTGCATTCTGGTAAATGTTTAATAACTGTTTCTTTGAATGAACATATGGTTTCAGGTAGGAGATGGGGGAAAAGAGCAGACCGGCAAGACTGGGAGGTAGATGTAAAAGAATGTATTAAAAAAGAAAAGAGGGGATGCCTGGGTGTCTCAGTCGGTTAAGCGTCTGACTCTTGATTTTGGCTCAGGTCATGATCTCACTGTTTGTGGGCTTGAGCCCTGCAATCAGGCTCTGTGCTAAGGGTGCAAAGCCTGCTTGGGATTCTCTCTCACCCTCCCTCTCTGCCCCTCCCCCCACTTGCTCTCTCTTTCTCAAAATAAATAAATGAACATTTAAAAAATTAAGAAGAGAAAAGAAAAAAGGAAAACATCATCAAAGTGTTTCCTTGTTCAGTCCCACACTCGCACCATTTGGCTTTCTCCCATCTACTCACCATCCTTAAGTCCCACTAGATGGAGTTTTTAAAAATTGAGACCTTGTTTGTTTGTTTTTTTTCTCCCCCATTGTTAACTCAAGCATGTAGTAGGTTATCAATACATATTTACTTAATAAATAGATTAAAATGATATTTTATAGGGTCTTGCTTTTAGGTGATATCTTAGTTAAAGTTAGATTTTTTAAGATTTAAAGTGTTGCCTCTCCCAAGACTGGCTACATTTTAATAGAAAACTCCTTCAGATCAAAAGGCTTTAAAGTCTAATTGTCTAGTCTTCTATGGTGAATGTCATGCATCACAGGAAACAATGAGAGAAGGATTTGTTGCAAGCCTCTGTAACTCCTCTTAAATCATACCGCCATGGAAGACACCTACTCACAAGGCTAGATGTGTTCATTTCTCGGGCTGGGGTACCGGTCTAATCCTTCCTTTGTACAGTCATTCAGTAAATAGACATGGAGAGCTACTTGGTGCCTACTTATATTTGGCACATGCACACTTGCTAATGAACTGTGAAGTTAGTGAAGTACATCACCCCAATTCTTGAATTATTTGCAGTTCAAACAGTTGCGTGCAAAGAAAAATGTGGGAGAACTGGGGCGCCTGGGTGGCGCAGTCGGTTAAGTGTCCGACTTCAGCCAGGTCACGATCTCGCGGTCCGTGAGTTCGAGCCCCGCGTCGGGCTCTGGGCTGATGGCTCAGAGCCTGGAGCCTGCTTCGGATTCTGTGTCTCTCTCTCTCTCTGCCCCTCCTCCGTTCATGCTCTGTCTCTCTCTGTCCCAAAAATAAAAATAAACGTTGAAAAAAAAAATAGAAAAATGTGGGAGAACTAAGGTTTGGGGCTTGCAAATCCTTGGATCATGTCAATACACCTGAGTGTTTCTAGTGAAAGCATTCATCTGAAGATTATTTTACTCGGTTCTCCATTTTTTTTTACATTATTTTTTATGGTTTACATATTTCTTTTTCTAAAATTTAAATTTTAGTGGCACCTGGTTGGTTCAGTCATGAGAGCATGTGACTCTTGATCTCAGGGATGTGAGTTTAAGCCCCACGTTGAGGGTAGAGATTATTAAAAAAAAAAAAAAAAACTTAAAACAATAAAATTCAAATTTCAAAAGATAGATTCCAATTTCTCAGAAAACCAAGGTGAGAAGATTAAAACAACTTTTTAAGAATTTCTTGAACAGCATTTCATTATACAACTAATAGAAATATATGTTCTACAGTCATCTAATTTTCTGTAGAATTTTGACTTCTTTGTATTGTTGCAAAACTTAAACAGGACATGTCATTCTTTTTTTTTTGAAATTAATTAATTAATTATTTTAATGTCTATTTAAAAAAAAAATTTTTTTTTAACATTTATTTATTTTTGAGACAGAGAGACACAGAGCATGAACAGGGGAGGGGCAGAGAGAGAGGGAGACACAGAATCCGAAACAGGCTCCAGGCCCTGAGCGGTCAGCACAGAGCCCGACACGGGGCTCGAACTCACGGACTGTGAGATCATGACCTGAGCCGAAGTCAGACACTTAACTGACCAAGCCACCCAGGCACCCCTTTAATGTCTATTTTTTGAGAGAGAAAGACAGAGCATGAGTGGGGGAGGGGCAGAGAGAGAGGGAGACGCAGAATCTGAAGCAGGTTCCAGGCTCCAAGCTGTCAGCACAGAGCCCCATGTGGGGCTCTTGAACTAGTGACCATGACATCAAGACCTGAGCCGGAGTCGGACACTCAACTAACTGACTGAGCCACCCAGGAACACCCCCAAAAAGACACATCATTCTTTTTCTTCCTTCCCTCCCTTCTTTCTATACTCTCTCAATATATGTAATAAAATATTTTCCTACCAAAGCTCCATTCCAGATGGGGCAAGCAATCCAGACATTCCATCCTGTGAACCAAAGCTTGTAAGAAAAGACAGGGAAGAAAGCGATAACTCCAGAGAATACACTGAGAGTCCCCAGAGAAATGAGAATTCGGCCAGCAGCCTGGGATAGGCTCTGCATCTTCCTCTGTGACTTGGGTCCTGGATCTCAAAGATATTTTGTTACCAAAACATAAGGGTATGTCAGGCCTCAGTAAACAGAAGTTTCTTGGAGACAGTAGCCATGACGCATGTGGACTGTTGATCTACTTGGAAACAAGCTTGCATTTGTTTCACCAAAGATAGTGAATTGTAATGAAGTAATCCTTGACATAAATTTGATACAATTAATTCTAATACTAGTTTCCTGAGAGAAAGAGAAAGAGAGAGAGAGAGAGAGGGAGGGAGAGGGAGAAGTCATTCCTTGTTTTGGATTTCGGCCTCCATTCCCTTCATTCTGCCCTGTCGTGGGGAGTGCCCACTTCCTGGCTTAATCAGATTCAAAGGCTTGCTGACTGAGCTAATTGTTTCTCAACTCAACCTGCCTGGTGGTTCCAGCATAAAGCCAACATCCTTTGTGCACAATAGATCCACATTCCCAGCACAATTTCCCACAAAACAAAGTAAAAATAAGCACTCTGATCACTTTTCATTACATTTAATTTCAATGATTTCAAGCAAACGCAAGACCTCTCCCCATTGTTCAAAGTTCAGTTCTATTACCATACTTTTGAAGTTTTGGTAAAGATTTTTGACACGGTTTCATTCCCAAAGGTGCATACGCTTCATCATGGAGTTCTGTCTTGTTTTCTCGAAACCAGTTTCATTTTAGTTGTTTTATTATTAATTCAATTATCAAGTAGAGGACGAAGGTGGAAGTGTATGCGGTTGTAAAATGCACTTTGAGCAGTAACTTATTAGTCGGATGAAATACCAATCTCCGATCATTCTTTTTTCTTAATTTTTTTTTTTTTTTTTTTATCGCGAGTCCACCCGCCGCTGCCACCAGCCCCCGCCCTCCCCCCCTCGGGCCACCCCACCTCGGGCTGCCCCCCCTCAGGCTACCCCCGCCCCCAGGCAGCCCCCCCTCGGCCTGCCTCACCTCACAACCACCACCATGACCGCAGCCGCCACGCCCCTACTCTCCAATCATTCTTCAATCATAATTCAATTCAATAATTAGATGTTGGGCTTATGTACATTGAAGCGATTGTAAAAGGCTTATCTCTTAATTTCTCATGTATTTGAGAAAGTGGTACGTATTTGCTTTTGACTAATAGGACACGTTTGTTTCTTCTAAGATAATAATCTGAAAACACAGACCGTTTTCTGACGATAGCTGAATAATTTTCCTGTTCTATATTAATACTCTTTCCTTTAAATGAGATGATGAAAAATAATTTTATGAATGGAAATGCAGTGGTTCAGAACACGGATTTTGGTATGAGACAGAGCTAGGATCCATTATCTGCCAGGTATGTGTCCTTGGGCAAGGGCAATTTACTTAACTTTCTGGGTCTTTCTTCATATGGGAATAAAATTAGTGTTTATCTCGCTGAGTGGTGATTAAAAAAAGTAAATGAGCCAATACATGTAAAATTCTCAGCACCGAGCTCTGTATAGCAAAGCAGCTTAGTTATCTCCCTATTATTACGTTCGGTGGTCCATCTTTGGGGTTCTTTCAGCATGGGACAGAGGCACAGTCATTACTGTTGCTTTTATGCATCAACTTACAGACATTAGGTTTGACTCTTCCTGATCAATATGGTAAAACTCCTAAAGCATCCTTCCATGAATGGTGAGGAGGGAAGCTTCTCTCTGATTCTCTGCCTTTTTCTTTCTGTGTTTTGGCCTTCTATAGCTATTCCACAGTGCGACCCAGATTTTGAAGCAGTGGCTTTCTTGGATGTACAGGATCCAGGAAATCAGCTCAGGCTTTCTGCAATAGCCGTTATTTCCCATCTTCTGTCAACATTGTGGGAGGATATTCTCTCTCTCTTTTGTTCCTAATGCCACTAGGTAAGTTCCACCAGGGCAGAGGCCTTCCAAGTCTTTTACAAGCCCTAGATGTGTAAGATGTTCCCAACACCTAGAATTGTGTCTGGCCCAGAATAGATACTTAATACACATTTGTTGAACAAATGAACTAATACTTTGGACCTTGTAGCTGTGCACTTGGGCCCTGAGCGTCTGCCCCAGCATAGAGGTAAGTGTCTCCACTATGCCACACATAGTGCTAACCACAGAGTGCTAGCCACTCTGTGCTAATCCTGGTGTTGCCCTTGCTACAGAGGGAAGGGGTCTGGACTGAGGAAACACTTGTTTGTGTTAGTATCTGGTTTGGGCTGTTTTGACTTTTTCCTTTACTTTTTATCTCAAGGTTATAGCTCCATGGTATGTCAATATACTGTGGGTCAGATCACTCTCCCCTGTTTGCATGT
Source organism: Leopardus geoffroyi (assembly GCF_018350155.1). NCBI lineage: Eukaryota > Metazoa > Chordata > Mammalia > Carnivora > Felidae > Leopardus > Leopardus geoffroyi. The sequence goes on from NC_059333.1 coordinate 94,589,739, forward strand.
TTGGAAAATAAAGACTGTTGAAATACTCATGTTAAACAGTACAAAGATGGCAAACAAAGAGAATATGTTTTTGTTTTAATCTGGGGGGGCTTTTTTAGGGTTTGTAACACTGTCAGGCTAACCCTGATACTGCCAGTGTGACTTATAAACCTGAATTTATTCGTGATTAGAAGAATTGTTGCCCCTTAATGTGAAGAAGAAAAAGGACAGAGGTAGAACCAGGGATTTCTCGCTGTGTATTTTCCCAGCCACACGTTTCCGCAGGAATCTACCCGCACCAGTTTCCTTAAAGCAAAGAGACTTGCAGGGAAGGCAGCTAATTGGAAAGGAGAGAGTGTAATTCTGCTTGTGACCAGGGATTCCTCTCAGATGGGCCATGTCTTCTGTGTTCCCGGTGTCTGCAGCCAGCAAGGCTCACAGGGCCCCTGCAACCTCCTGTCCCCCTCCAGCGCCCCCCGCCTCCCATTTGGCACCACAGGAAGGGGGTGTGCAATCAATCCTCCTTGGAGGCTGCTTTGCAGACCCTACCTTCCCCCTTACCTAGGGTGATCCAGCGGTCTTTGCTCAGGAAAGAATGGCAGAGGTTGTGCCAAACTCCTCTTCAATCCAGCTTTGCCACTGAAAAAGAAAGAAAGAAAGAAAGAAATGTAACCTAAATCCCCCCCCAAAGGGTGGGATAATGTCAGCAATGCTGAAGGAGAGAAGCTGATTTGGACACTCTCTACCTCTTTACGTGTGAACCCTAGAAATAGCTCTGCATGCATCTTGTTCTGTTTTTTTTTTTTAAGTGGGTCTCAAAGTTACAGAAAGGGGACTGTTTTTGTCAAGGTAAAAGAAAACAGACCTCTAAACAAGAGATGAAATTAAAATGCTTTATTGTCCCAGCAGCTTCAGATGATTAGCTTCATTTGTTTACATATTGGAGAGGTAGCTCCTGTAGCAGAAAGAGCATGAACTTTGACATCAGAAAGACCCGAGTTTGATACTAAGGATTCCATCTAATATATACAAAAGGAATGACAAAATTAGAAAATTAACACTCTGCTACTCCCCTTGTGCTTGGGATTCAAGCACAATGGAAAAGGATACTTTTACAGTGGAAAATATGGCGGTCACCACCTTAACCAAGTGATCAAACTTTGTATCACCAATACCAGGAGAAATTGACATCAGTGCCTCCTGATATGATGCAATGGAAGTCTACACTGTCACCTGAATAGTGTTTTGGGCAAAAATGTTTGGCCTGGATCTAATCACAAAGAAACAATCAGACAAATTCGGGTTACGGGCACATTTACGAAGCAGTAGCCTGGACTCTTCAAAAATGTCCATGTCATGAAAGGTAATAAAATATTTCTGAGACAATTGGAAACATTTAAATATGCATTTAATATTGGATAGCAGTGTATCCATGCTGAGTATCTTGGGAGTATGAATGGCATGATACTTATATAAAAGAATGTCCCATTGGTGAAACTAGTTTAGTGTTTCTTATGCTTTTTTCAGCTTTTCTATAGGTACAAACATTTTAAATTGAACGGTGAGGAAAAAAAAAAAAAGCAAATTTATTAACTGCGTAAAATGAAAGGTCTAACTTTTATTCAGACATATGGCTACAACTGGCTCAATAATCCTTGACAGTATTGATGAATGCAGGCTACAGTATAAGGACAGTAAGGAAAAATCCACTGCCTGCCTTCAACACCAACATGGAGCCCGTCTTCACAGAACAGGGACAATGGAACAGGTATGTTAGCTTACACTGTGAAGATATATCGCTCATGCGGACCCAGTGATGAGTATCTTCTATATACTCTTTTGTCTTTCCAGCTATTCAAGTGTCTTAACAGCATAAAAACCTTCCTAATGATCATTCATTTGCTTCTGCTTTTTACTCACCATTTGACTTCAACTTTGAGTGAACCCTCTCTTCTCATAATGGCTTGGGGTTTAAGGAGAGCAAAGTTCAATTTTTATCATCCCTAACTGGGAATTGTCAAATTTAAAGCCTTCCAATCTGCAAGATGTTTGGACCCAAATGGACCCAAATGTACTTACCTAATTTAGATTTTATCTGCCTTTTGTATATCTGACCCCCGAATGTGTTTTGAAATCATCTGGAATTTATCAGAATTTTCCCATGTTTTTGCAGAGCAAAACAACTTAAGTGTGTCGCAGCAAACTTGTGCAGCTCGCTGTCAGTTTGCTCTCCCGAGCCTTGCAGCTGCAAGGAAATGCTCTTATTGGCAGGCCTGACCTCGCCAGGCAGCCTCCCACAGGCTACTGTGGAGATGGTCTGTCCTTGGAAAGGCTGCTCCTATCTTGTTTAATCATGGAGACAGAGGAGCCATAGATAGAACTGAGATTGTGGCAGCGGCTGTGATTGATTGGTGCTTTGGCCACCAAGGAGCGGGGAAGAAACTAAGAAAACAGGAAGAGAGAAACAGTGGGGGTGTCTGGGGAAGAGAGGTGGAGAGAAGATGGAGAGGAAAGAAGGACAACAAGAGGGGAGTCAGAACATAGAGGAAAACACTCCCGAAGCCAAAAACAGCTTCTTGCGTCACTCACAGATCCAAAGCCTGGGTCTGGACAGAGTTGATTCCAGGACAGAGGACCGATGGAAACCACGGGCCATTCATGTACATTTTACAAAAGATATTTGTAGGGTGGACAAAAGGGAAATAAATAGAGAGAAAGGGCAAAGGAGCAGAATGAGAGAGAAGGAACTCTATGCAACCTGAAATGTTCTCAGATTATGCTTGTTTTTAAGTTGATTTCAGGGACAGACCTTGAAATCCTCTTAGACAGGAAATGTATACTCATTTAGTTCCTTCTCTCGGCATTTTTGAAAAAGGAAAGAACCAAATTGCTCTGTGAGAAACTAAACCCACGTTTGGATCCAATTATATCCATGCAATAAGCAAAAGAGAGGGAGGAACAGTGAGGATGGCTTCACTACCGTTGTCATTGTTTTTCCCATTTTACAGATGACAAAGCTGAGGTTCTGAGGTATTAAATAACAAAGGTGACACAACCAATCAGCACTGAATCCTGGCTTTGAATCTGGGGATGCTTGACTCCGAAGCTGGTAATTTTTGTTCTTCACTACCAGGTCAGTTTACAGATGTACTACATCTTGTAAAACATACATGCATATGTGAAAATTGAACCATGAAGTATACCAAAGCTGTATACCAGGGCTGTACTCAAACCAAGAACATAATAGGAAGGGAGATGATGCTGTGTATACACAGAGGAGACAGTCTTAGAACTGCTGATTCTACTCCCAGTTAGAGAAAGAGAGAGAGGGAGGGAGGGAGCGAGAGATTCTTCGTTATTTCATTTTATAAAATTAGAACAAAGGGGAAAACTGAAACCAAAGTTTCATTTCTATGTACTGAAGTAGAAATCCGAATTTCTGTCTAGAGCATTGCTGTGCCTTGTTTTCCATCTTTCAGTGCTTCACGTGGGGGCTCTTGCCCTTAGTGTGGAGATGATGGCTGTTGCACGCATTGTTCCTGAATGGCTGGCCAAGGGTGGAGGCTAAAACAAATGAATAAGATGGGGGAGCAGCATAATGCAGTAGGGAAAGACCACGGCTGTGTGACCTTGAGTAAATCAAAACCTCTCACCATCTTGATGTCCTTCTCGGCAACATGTGGAGGTTAGACTAGATAATTTTTAAGATTCCTTCCATATCTAAGATGCCGTGACTTGAAAGAAATCCCAAGGGAGCTAAACTGCCTGCGTGGCCCAAATGCCTGTCTCTAAGAAGCCTTTATCAGTAAAAATGCTATCTCCTTGAGGGCTGGGAACCACCAGCTAGATCCACTTGTGTCTGGTATAAGCGAAGGGGACAAACCAAGCACTGCACACTGTCTATTGGCCAATTGGATTTTTGCTGGAGAGATTTCACCTAGAGTTCCTCTCTGGAGGCCTCACTTTGCCCTCCTGGCACACCAATAGGCAGCCCTGAGCCAGCATCCGCCAGCTGGATAATTAACAGCCTTTGAGTAACAAATTGGTGATCTTAGCCCAGCCCTGGTGACTGTGTCATAAAATAATTAAAACTTGTCAACCAACACAGCAGAGGCCAAGAAGGGAAAGGATTGAAGGAACGTAAAGCCAAATCGCTCTTCTTGTCCAGCTCCTTGAAAAGGGATGAAAAGCCAGGAGGCAACTGGTACCATTAGGAGCCATGGAGTACCTCGTGTAGATAAATAGATTGAGGAGAATTAAGTGAGGCTCTGGACATGCAGAGAACTCAAAGATAAATCCCCACCCACTAGCTGAGAGGCTAGGTAGGGTTAACCTCTCTAAACCAGCTTCTGATTGGCCAGGAAACAAGAGTCCTTACTCTACTCTCCAAGCAATGGTTAAAATATCAGGAACCTCACTTTTCTGTATGCTCATAATACAAGAAAGCAAGGTGAGCTAAGGATGGTACAAACACTTGATTCATTCCCACAATTCATCCAGGTCTCTGCTCAAAAAGCCCCTCATCACAGACCTTTCTCATCAATCTCTTCCCCCATCCCTCTTTTGAGCTTAATTTTTATCGTCTGACTTTATTCTTCATAGCTCTTGCCTTATTTGTTAGCTGTGTGTCTTCTCGACTAAAATGAAAGCTCCATGAAGGCAAAGACTTTGTTTTGTTCCCTGTTACATTCCAGAGCCAAGAATAATACCTGGCCCATGGTAGATGCTTAGGAAGTACTGATGAATGAATGAATGAATGAATGAATGAATGAATGAAACTGCTTTTATCTAGACCATTTTGCTGAGAAAGCTGGCTCCTCAGGGCTTCACTTGGAAACATTTAATATCTTGGTACCTTAAATCTCTCCATTCCCTCTCCATGAAAATCCACATAGAAACACGAAGAAAATCTTCCAGGTCGACTCTCTGAGCTGTGAGACCGCACTGCAGATACATGTGCATTGTATGTGAATATATAGGAGAGGTGTGCCCATCCTGGGATTATTTTAACCTTGCTCTACCAGCATGTGACAAACATCCACATGACTCTGTGTTAAATAGAGGAAGAAACAAGGCCACAGACGAACCGCGTGAGTCTAGCAAGAACTTCCGCCTCTGGGAGAAAGCTCGAATGTGCCTTTTAATCCACGGTGATGCCAACTTTTAAAGCGGCTCATATTCACAGGGATCTATCTAATTGAATGATCTTTATGCATCTCTGTCTATTCAAGGGTTTCATCGACTTCTTTATCTGGCTACTTTTCATAGATAACAAGTGTCTTCTCCTACTCTATAGAAAAATGAAATAGTGAAGATATGAAAATTTGTACTCATGAGAAGTGGATTATACAAATTGATGCTTGTAGCATATTTCCATTCAGATGATATTGTGATCTTTTCTGAGATAGGACAACTGGTAAACTAAGTGCATCCTTTTGACATAAGGAGTTGGGTAGCATAGTATAAACACCTACTTTTACCAGATGATGCTATCATTTGTGTACACAAAGGCCCACACTTTCCTTTCTCTTTTCAACAATGCAGATACCCTGCCCTGGTTTTTATTTATTTATATATTTATTTTAAATTTTTTTTTTCCAACGTTTATTTATTTTTGGGACAGAGAGAGACAGAGCATGAACGGGGGAGGGGCAGAGAGAGAGGGAGACACAGAATCGGAAACAGGCTCCAGGCTCTGAGCCATCAGCCCAGAGCCTGACGCGGGGCTCGAACTCACGGACCGCGAGATCGTGACCTGGCTGAAGTCGGACGCTTAACCGACTGCGCCACCCAGGCGCCCCTATATATTTATTTTAAAGAGGAGAAAAAGGCATTTCTAGATACTTCCCCATCTCATTGTCCCAGTACATAAGCCTTTCTATTTCTTCTTCATGATCCACACAAAGCTAATTGACATTAAAGATAAAAGCTCGGCCTAAGCAAGCCTCCTTTACCCAACTGACAAGTTCACTAAAAAACATGTGGGGCAATAAGAATGAAAAGTACATAGTAATGACCCAACTAGAGAATTGCAGAATGGAATGGGACCTGAGAGATCAGCCAGTCCATGCCTGTCATTTCACAGACTAATTCCATGGCCAAAATACCAATACCGAAAGCTGTCTAACTGCAACCTTAACGTAATTTAATAAGCCAGTTGTGACCACTGATCTTTCTGCTATATCTACATTTAGCACTAGGTGTTGCTCTACCGCTATTTAAAGTCAGATTTCTTTGATACGCAGCGGGAGCTGAGCCTCCTAATTTGAGTTCTGTTCTGCAAATGCTGAGTTTTTAAGACGATACCCTGCTAGTATTTGCTATGTTTCATTGAACCAGCTTCATTTAAATGGTGCAGCTCTTGCATACTGAATCTACCCAAACAGCCACTCTGCAAAGGAGTGATCGATACATGCTAGGGAAAGGCTACTCCAAAGTCAAATTTTTCAAATTGTCCTAATTCAAATATTTACTTAAACTCTGTTTTTATATTATGTGCAATGCAAGGGGAATGACATTGTTGCTGTGTGTTTCCTGGAACTGACTGTCTGCTACAAGGCCACAGATAAAGTTTGTTTATAGAAAAACAAAATATGAAAAAAAAAAGTTTAGCACTCTTCTATTTGGGGTTTAATACTCCCACACATACCAAGGGGGAGGAAGGACAACTCTCTAGAACCTTTCTTTCCCCAGGGCAACAGAGGACAGAAATGCTTTAACCCCCTCTAGTGACAGATGCATCATTACTTATATTAGTTCAGTTCTTCAATTTGAATGGCAATACCGTAGGGAGAAACAGGTCCTGCTTTAAGAATCTCATAGTTTTTGGGGAGCCTGGGTAGCTCAGTCAGTTGAGTGTCCGACTTCAGCTCAGGTCATGATCTCATGGTCCATGAGTTTGAGCCCCGTGTTGGGCTCTGTACTGACAGCTCAGAGCCTGGAGCCTGCTTCCGATTCTATGTCTTCCTCTGTCTCTGGCCCTCCCCCACTCACACTCTGTCTATCTTTGTCTCAAAATAAACATTAAAAAAAAAAAAGAATTTCATAGTTTTTCCTAAATTTTCAATTCACCTTTAAGTTTTAAAGGGAATACAATTCAACTATTAAGTATGAATCTTTGACATCATTACTCAGTTGTTTCAACTTGGATAAATTTGATATAAGCTCAGCATAAATGTTCAAGTTCTACAGGTCACACATTATAATTATCTGATACTGAGTTTAAAATCGTCTGGATATATGGAACAGAACAATGTCTCGTATATTGTTGCTAAACTTTTTTTTTTTTCAGTTTTGGTTATTTGCTAATAATTATTTGTGTTACCAATAATCAGGCAATGATGCTAATAATAGTCCTTGGTTTTTATTTTTATTTTTTTAATTTTTATTTATTTTTTTAAAATATAATTTATTGTCACATTGGTTTCCATACAACACCCAGTGCTCATCCCAACAAGTGCCGTCCTCCATGCCCAACAGTCCTAGATTTTCCTAGCAGAGAGGAAAGTGGAAGAAGGAAGCCAGAGTAGAAGCATCCTAATCCCATTACCAGGCTTAGCATAGCGGGAGAGAAGTAGTTAACACAAAGTTAGCTGCTAGGATCCATAATATAAACTCTTTGGTCTAGTCCTAAAGAGAGAGTTCCTTCCAATTTTTATAGTTCAGGCCTCAGGCTGAAAAAACTAAGGGCTTGGCTGAAGTTTGACTTTCTTATAAAATGTTCTTTTCAGCTTTCTCCCCAGCACAAATCAGCCTTTCTTTTCTGAAGATTCTATTTCCTTTACATCCTTTGAGGATAAAACTATGCTTTGTGGTTTTTAGACCATATTCACTTAGGATATTTAAAAACAGAGTGAATTCTACTGTTTCTTCCAATTCTCTCTTCACAGAGGTTCTCCTTTCCTCGCTCCTTATAGCATCAATGATCGCCTAGAGTGGTATCCATTACTATTTTTGCACTTCATCTGTTACGCTCCATATGAAAGATGGGCAGCTTTTCAAAAGAGATAGGTCAGACTCCTGATCCACGTTCTTGTAAACTTGGGGTAAGAGGTGTTTATGTGTTAGGAAAATTGTCTATTTCCTATAAAAGGGAGGGACGGAAGAATTTTTGAAAGCGTCCATTTTGTAAATCATGTTTAGTGAGTGGCAGGAAGGAGAGGCACGATGTGGTAGACTCTGAGGAAGTTTCTGCCATCTTTAGTCAGACCCACTTCTGTATGGACCTTATATAGGTAAGTCCTCTGGTGTGTGTGTATGAGATAAGAAACAGTAAGACCTACGGAAATAGACTTATCATTTACATGCACAGACATGCATACACAAATCACAAAACGCTCATCCTTTGTTTTTCTTTTCTTTTTTTAAGCTTTAAAATTTTATTTATTTTTGGGGGGAGCAGAGAGAGAGGGATAGAGAGAATCCCAAGCAGGCTGTGCTGTTGGCCAGAGCCCCATGTAGGGTTTGAACTCACAAATCACGAGATCAAGATCTGAGCTGAAATCAAGATTTGCATGCTTAACCAACTGAGCCACCCAGGTGTCCTTGTTTTTCTTAATGCCAAACTGACCAAAGTATTTTTTAAAAAAATGCCATTGTATGAGTTCTTCTAATGTCATCTACTACTCTCTTCCATCCTTTTTTTTTTTTTTTTCAATTTTTGTTAATATTTATTTATTTTTGAGACAGAAAGAGACAAAGTACAAGCTGGGGAGGAGCAGAGAGAAAGGGAGACACAGAATCTGAAGCAGGATCAGAGCCTGATGTGGGGCTTGAACTCATGTGCTGGGAGATCATGACCTGAGCCAAAGTCAGATGCTTAACCTATGGAGCCACCCAGACGCCCCTTCTGTCCTTCTTATTCTCTAGACAGGTTACATCTGTACAATTCCAAAAAGGTGAATATAACTCCTGCTTTTGCTTAAAAAAATTGTTTCCAGCTTCGCTTAACAGCCTTTATTTTAAGTTCGTTCCAAGAGTGAGACAAAAATCTCTCTACCAAAAGGAAAATAAAAGCCAAATTCCTATGCTTTTGCCTCATTTCATGTTTTATTATTCTATGTTCCCTAATAATACATTCTGTAAATATTGAAATGGGCACGTGTTCTGTGGACGGGAAGCAAGGCTATGCAGTTAACACAAGTCGTCATCTCCAGACGACGTCCATTTTAGGCCACGTGCAATTTATATATATTTTTCTCTTCTCTTGATATAAAAAAAAAAGAGAAAAAAAACCCGAAAAACATTATAGAACCCAACTATATGCATTTTGAGGTCAATGAGTTCGATGCTCCCAGCGACGTCACAGCTGGCCCGAACTGAAGCCTGGAGATGTGCTTGCTGAGGTCCACAAATGAGAAAATGTAGTGATGAGGGGAGACCATATTATTGCAAGGTGCTATACTTAAAAGCTTATCAAAGTATAGAAGTATTATTATTATTATTATTATTTTCAACGTTTATTTATTTTTGGGACAGAGAGAGACAGAGCATGAACGGGGGAGGGGCAGAGAGAGAGGGAGACACAGAATCGGAAACAGGCTCCAGGCTCTGAGCCATCAGCCCAGAGCCCGACGCGGGGCTCAAACTCACGGACCGCGAGATCATGACCTGGCTGAAGTCGGACGCTTAACCAACTGTGCCACCCAGGCGCCCCTAGAAGTATTATTGATGTCTAGTAATGTTTGTGTACAACCAGCTAAGCCCACACACACTGTGAAGAAGTCATTGTATGTGTTTATAATAATAGCAATAAAAAAATCTCCCCAAACCTGCTTACCTTTTCCTTGTTAATTCTGAGTTAAAGACAGTCATTATAAGAAAGATGTTTCAAAGTGCATTTATACTTTTGTCGAGTGGAAGAAGTATTTACAACATAGGTTTAATTGTGTTTTCAAAAGTATAATAATTCCAGTCAGGCAAAATTTGTGTTCTATTTCCTTAGAGGAGATTTGCAACTTTTTTTGGGTGCACTTTCAACAAAAATTTTTTTAATGTTTATTTGTTTTTGGGAGACAGAGAGAGACAGAGCATGAGCAGGGAGGGGCAGAGAGAGAGGGAGACACAGAACCCAAAGCAGGCTCCAGGCTCTGAGCTGTCAGCACAGAGCCCCACGCCAGGCTCAAACTCATGGACCATGAGATCATGACCTGAACCGAAGTCGGACACTTAACCAACTGAGCCACCCAGGTGCCCCTGGGGTGCACCTTTAAGGGTGCAAAAATTTTCCTTTTAAATACTGGCATTAGAGTAACTTTGGAATGAGCAATCTGTAGGTTCTCTCTAACCTAAAGGAGGTGTTTGTAAACAGAGGACCTACTTCTATAGCACAAGTGAGTTATCTTTTATCAGCATTTTCTCATCATGAATGATAAGGGAATATGCTCTTTGATGTACATCAGTTTTCCCTTCAGATTTTTTTCCAAAATATTTCAAAACACTCTGATTCCCTAGGCCATACCATTTTCCTCTGACCTTACTCCCTCTTGCAGAATTCGGCCGGAGAACGGTCTCCTGTCTCCCTCTGGGAGTCTGCTACTCCTGCCACACAGAATCCCACACTCATTTCCTCCAGCTGCCTCTAGGCGGCCCTGGGCCCTGGGCCTTCACCCAGCAGCTGATGTGAGGCTCCGCTGCATGTCCTTGGCAGATAGTGGGAGTATGGTCTAGTACATTATCTTTGGACGAGGACTCTGGCCTTGACTCTCCTTCGTCGGGAGTTTTCTTCCTCAGGGGACTCCTCAGTCTCACACAAATACAGCTGGCCCTGGAACCTCCCTAGGCTTGTCTGAATTTGCAACAGTTCAGGCCTGTCTGGGGGCCCTCTGTTACATAAAGATTGGGCTCTTGCTCCCAGTCATCAACTGTTTTGTGTTTAGTACTGTCTGACTCTATAGAAAGATAGGCAGGAAGGAGAGTGGGAAGAAAGGAAGAAGAAAAGAAGGAAAAGAAGAAAGAAAGAGAAAGAAAGACAAGAGAAAGAAAAGCAAAAAAGAAAGACAAGAAAGAAAGACAAAACAAAGAAAGACAAAAGAAAGACAAAGAAAAGTAAGGAAGAAAAGAACAGAAAGAAAAGAAAGAAATTTAAAAGGATGAAAGAAAAGGACTAGAAATAAAAATCCTAAGAGGTACACATTTCCTTCCTGTAAAAAAGGTTATTACCTACTTGGTTATAAGTATTTGTAGCTAAATACACTGCAGATTTTATAATAAGATGACTAAATTAGAGCACATATCTAAATGCCAACTTAAAGACTTTTGGGAAACTGTCAGTCAATACCAGAATCTCCTCTTATAGGAGATGTCATCGTAAAGAACACTTTCTCTACCTAGGACCAAATCCAGATTCATGGTTTTAGCAAATGAGAGTAGAAAACATCTTTTACCCATCAGTCTCAAATTCAACTGGGAGCTGGACTTTAGAAACAAGCTTAGCTTTAACAATTTTTGAAAGTCCTTGTGCAATATTTTGCACAAATACACTCAATGGGGAGGAAGTTACAAGTTCGGGGAAATTGCAGAAAGGTATCTGTTCTTTAGCTGGTCTAAGTATTGGGTCCAAACAAGTGCGTGGACTCCAAGAATACCAGCAGCCATAGTATTGGCCCACTGGCACTGGAAAATAGCTCCCAAATTCTCTGGGATGAGGGCCATCTCTCCTTTCCCCACTCCCCCACTCAATGCAATTGGGCCAGTAGGGCACAGATATGCAAGTGATGAAGGTTGCCATCTAATCAGAGAATGGAGGAACAGTCCTCACCTTGTTCCAGGTGTGGCGTCTTCATTAAGGATGCCTAACGTCATGGTAGCTTTGGGCTAGGGAACTGGTGTTTGCAGATCTTCCCGAGCCTGCAGGCAGCTCAAGTTGTTGGTCTTGTACCTACTCTCTCTCCGGTCGCCTCCCATCCCAGGCGTGGAGAGCTGGTTTGCTGAACTGGACACATATCACTGCTTGGTATCTCAGTAATATAACCCATGCTGCTGTTCCTTTGAAGTTATTGTGAATCGTGCTTCTGATATCTTTCCCTCAGTTTCCAGCTGCAAATTTAATAAACACAAATTTGTTTTTTCATGTAAGTTATTAGATGAAGCTATGTGGGGCCTTGTGGCAATTCGCTAAAGGCATTATTTTAGGTTGAGAGTCACACATTATGATAAACACTTTTTGGAGATTATTTAATCAATTTTGGTTCCACATAATAAAATAATCAGAAATACCATGTATATGTATTCTCCTGATTTATCCACTTAGTAGCTCTATCCAAATATTATATCAGGTTTATTTATGATAACTAATTCCTGGGGAACTCCTGCTGACTCATTGTGATTCTTCTTTATCTGAGAAAAATAATAATATTCATGAGTAGTTTTCTGTTTATAAAAGTAATAAGTGGCTCTTTGTCAACAGGTTTTTAACATAAATGCATTAAATAGAAAACAAAAGCCACTCAAAATCTCACTACTTAGCACTGTAAACAATTTGGTTAACTGCCTCTCTATCTCCACTCCCATCTCTTGTCCTCTCCCATGCACGCATTTTATTCAGTCCCTTCCACCATTCACTCTGTTATCTTCCCTTCCCCCCAGCTCAAACAATTGGACAATAGTCACCTGGCACCTTGAGGGGATATGGGTATGACAAAACCAGAAAAAAAGGGTAAGAGAATTTTGATCCTTAATGTCAAAAGCTGCAGGACTAGCTGCAAAATAGAAATGTTCACATGCATACTTGCAGATTGAATATATATATATATATATATATATATATATTTTTTTTTTTTTTTTTTTTTTTTTTTTTTTTTTGAGAGAGAGAGAAAGCATGCATGTGAGTGGGGAGGGGCACAGAAAGAGGGAGAGAGAATCTTGAGAAGGTTCCATGCCCAGCATGGGGCCCAACATGAGGCTGGACCTCATGACAGTGAGATCATGACCCGAGCCAAAACCGGGAGTCAGACACTTAACCGACTGAGCTACCCAGGCTCTCCTAAGAGTGAGTATTAGTGAACAGGTCAGAGGAATTCAAGGAAGGCTGAGGTGTAGACTTGGAGATATCACAGTCATGAAAGCCCTAGATCAAGAGAACACAGCCTCAGCCTGTCATCTGCACAAGGGAACCACATGGGTGTCAAGTCAGTGCCCAGGTGTTCTTGCTGATGTCCAGTGGAAACCACCAGTCAGTAGTGACCAGCCAACTGTCTTGACACAGTGCCCTCTTCAATTGCTCCAAATAATATCGGAGGAACAGATAACTTGATTAGCTTAAAGCCCTACCTGTATTAAATGATGCCCAAGTAAAACCATTGTCATCTGCCCTCCAACATATATGTCCAATCTGACATATGAACCAGAAGCCCAGCTTAAGATGGCTGTTGCCAGAACATCCCCCACTCTGAAGATAGCCTTTCTTCTTTCACACATCAGAAGAAACTTCCATGCCCTTCTCTCCCTGCTTTTTCCTCATTCTTCTTCCCTAGCATTTCCATTCATCAGCTGGTGAAGGTCATTCTCTTTATCTGCACCTAAGCCCTGTCTACCTCTCCAGGTAGTGTAAGGCTGTCCCTCTCTATCCTTGCACTGTACCTATTTTCTGGTCTCCGTTGTAACACTAATCTCTACTGCAGTACAGTAACTTTTTTTTTAAGTTTATTTATTTATTTTGAGAGAGAGGCAGAAAGTGTAAGCAGGGGAGGGACAGAGAGAGACAGGGAGAGAGAGAGAATCCCAAGCCTGCTCTGGGCTGTCAGCACGGAGCCCGACACAGGGCTGGATCTCAAGAACTGTGAGATCATGACCTGAGCCAAAACCAAGAGTCAGACGTTTAACTGCCTGAGCCACCCAGGTGCCCCAGCACTGTATCTTTTCATGATCTAATCTGGGCCCTCCACTAGAATGTAAGCTATAGGTTAGGGATTCTATTTTCTTATTGTCTCCCCAAACTATGCTTGGTGTTTAGCATAGGTTAGGTGTTCAACAAATTATGGCTGAACAATTAGTTCATTTTATCTAGAGTCACATTTTTTTGTTGTTGTTGAACACTGGAAACCAGTTTTCGTTTCTCAGTCTCCTGGTGATTCTTCTTGACTCTTCATTACCAAGCACAGACTCTGCAATTGCAACTACAATGTTTTTAGTGGCTGGAATGTCAAACACCTAGGTTTAGAAACTGGAACTTAGATGAGCTAAGAGTTCTCTAGGAAGAGAAATATTCTTTAAGAAATAGTCTTTTAAAAAATTTTTTTAATGTTTATTTTTGAAAGAGAGAGAGAGAGAGAGAGAGACAGAGTGCAAGCCAGGGAGGGGCAGAGGGAGAGGGAGACAGAATCTGAAGCAAGCTCCAGGCTCTGAGCTGTCAGCACAGGGCCTGATGCAGGTCTCCAACCCACAAACTGTGAGATCATGTGAGTTGAAGTTGGACACTTAACTGACTGAGCCATCCAGACGCCCCGGAAATAGTCTTTTAAATTTGAACTTAGTATTTATCATGAGTCCCCTTATTCAGGGCTTGACACTTAAAAAAATATTAGCATTTATTTTTGAGAGAGAGAGAGAGAGAGAGAGAGTAGAGGAGAGGCAGAGAGAGAGGGAGACACAGAATCTGAAGCAGGCTCCAGGCTCTGAGCTGTCAGGACAGAGCCCAATGGGGGGCTCAAACACAGAGACTGTGAGATCATGACCTGAGCCAAAGTTGAACGCTTAACCTACTAAGCCACCCAGGCGCCCCAGGGCTTGATACTTTCTAATAAAATTCTTACTCTTTTGAATTTTGGGTCCCTTTTTCCATCTATTCTATCTATACTTTGGAGGGCCAAGAAACTTCAAGATCATTCCTTGAATAGTCTCTTGCTATGTAATCACGTCAAAAATTTCTTTAGGTGTTTTTTGAAATCTGCTTTTCTAATGTTTAGAGTTTGTGTGTGAGCATACTCAGGGTTCCCAATTTTTGGCGTGTTGTAAATGCTAAGAAAAAAAATAGACACTTTCTGATCTTAAATCGACAACCCAACTTTACAACTTAGGGAACTAGAAAAAGAAGAACAAACTAAACCCGAAGCTAGCAGAAGGAAGGAAATACTAAATTTTAGAGCAGAGATAAGTGAAATACAGACTAAAAAAAAAAGGAGAAACTCAATGAAAACAAGTTTGGTTCTTTGAAAAGATCAACAAAATTGACAGCCTTTAGCTAGATGGACTAAGGGGAAAAAAAGCAAAAATCACAATTACTAATATCAGAGATGAAAGTGGGGACATTACAATTGATTCTGCAGAAATAGAATTATAAGACAGTACTATGAACAATGTACATCAAAAAATTGGATAACCTAGATAAAATGAAAAAATTACTAGAAACACAAAACCTACCAAAATGCAAAATGTGATATAATATAATACATATTACATATGGTGGAATACTAGTCAGTCTTAAAAAGGAAGGAAGTTCTTGCTACAATATGCATGAAACTTTAGGACATTACCTTACGTAAAATAAGCCAGACCCCAAAAGCCAGTGCTCTACTAATTTTGGGTTTTGTTCTTTTTCTAATTATTTTGGGTGCAAGAGTAGATTGTTTATTTGAGATTTTTCCCGTTTCTTGAAGTAGGCCAGGATCCCTGTAAACTTCCCTCTTAGAACTGCTTTTTTTGTGTGTCCCAAAGATTTTGGAATGTTGTGTTTCCATTTTAATTTGTTTCAGGATATTTTTAAAATTTTATCTTTGATTCCTTCATTGGCCCATTGGCTGTTTAGTAGCATGCTGTTTAGACTCTATGTGTTTATTTTTCTCCAGTTTTTTTTTTTTTTTTCTTTTAATTGATTTCTAGTTTCATACCATTGTGGTTGGAAAAGATACTTAATATAACTTCACTCTTCTTATATTTATTGAGACTCTTTTGTAGTCTAACATGTTCTGGAGAACATTCCAGGTGTACTTGAAAAGAATGTATATTCTGCTGTTCTGGGATGGAATGTTCTTTATATACCTGTTAAGTTCATCTGATCTAATGTATTGTTCAAAGCTACTGTTTCCTTATTAATTTTCCATCTGGATGATCTCTCCATTGATGTAAGTAGAGTGTTAAAGGCCCTTACTATTATTATATTACTGTCAGCTTCTCCTTTTATGTCTATTAATAATTGCTTTATGTATTTAGATTTTCCTAATGTTGGGTGCATAGATATTTATAATCGTTATATCCTCTTGCTGGATTGATCCCTTTATCATTATGCAATGCCCTTCTTTGTCTCTTGCTAGTTTGTTTGATTTTATTTTAAAACAAAACTTAAAATATTTTTAGATGTCACCATGAGCCTAACATGGGGCTCAAACCTACAAAATGCAAGATCATGACCTGAGCTGAAATCAAGAGTCGGTTGCTTAACCAACTGAGCCACCTGGGCATTCCTGCTAGTTTGTTTTGAGGTTTATTTTGTCTGATATAAATATTGCTACCCCAGCTTCTTTGTTAGTTTGTTTCTATTGTGTGAAATCCTTCTCCATCTGTTCACTTTCAGTCTGTGTGTGTCTTTAGGTATGAAGATAGTCTCTTGTAGGCAGCATACAGATGGGTCTTGTTTTTCTATCCGTTCAGTCACCTTATATCTTTCATATAGAGCCTATGATGGGGAGCATTTAGTCCATTTACATTTGAAGTAATTATTGATATGTATGCGCTTGTTACCATTTTGTTAATTGTTCCCGGTTATTTTTGTACTTTTCCCCCACTTCTTCTCTTGCTTTCTTCACTTGTGATTTGATGACTTTCTTTGATGATATTCCCTGATTCCTTTCTATTTTTTGTTTATCTACTAATAGGTTTTTAGTTTGTGGTTACCATGAGGTTCATATATAACACCCTATAGATAGCAGTCTATTTTAGGTTTTAAGTCACTTAAGTTCAAACACATTTTAGTATATGTGCTGCCGAAGCGAGCACAAGTTCAAACACATTTTAAAAGCACTACATTTTTACTCCCTCACTGCAATTTATGAACTTGATGTCATATTTTACATCTTTTTATTTTATGTATTCGTTAACTAATTTTATAGAGATATATCTATTTTACCACTTTTGTCTTTTAACTTTCATGTAAGCTTTGGTTGTAAGTGATGAACTACTAACTTAATTACATGTTTGCTTTTACCAATGAAATTTTTTCTTTCATAAGTTTCTTATTTCTACTTATGGCTTTTTCTTTTCCACTTAAAGAAGTCTCCTTAATATTTTGTGTAAGGCTGGTTTAGTGGTGATAAATTCCTCTCTAACTTTTCTGTGTCTGGGAAACTCTCTCTCCTCCAATTCTGAATAATAACATTGCCAGGAAGAGTATTCTTGGTGGTAAGTTTTTTCCTTTCAGCCCTTTGAATATGTCATACCTCTCCCTTCTAGCCTGCAGAGTTTCTGTTGAAAAATTAGCTGACAGCCTTATGGGTGTTCCCTTGTACGTAACTAGTTGCTTCATTTTTTTTAACTTCTTTGAACAGATTTCAAGTTATTCATTGTTGTCTTCAATGTTTATGTGCAAAATTTTGGTGATACATATGTAATTTGTGTAAAATTTAAAATTTACATTGCTTACTATCCATATGCTGTATTTGGTGTATGGCTAGCTGAATTATATAAAAACAAAACTCTAAGAAAAAACAGAAATTAGTATATTTCTCATTTCTAACTATTGAATCTAAGTTGCATTTTAACATTTATTGCAAAAAATTAATCTCTGTTAAGTGCTAGCCTAACAGACTTCTTAAAGTTTTGTAAACAAAATTATGAGAAAAGATTTCTTGGTGTGTATATATTCTATATTAATCAACCTATTTTCCTAAGGTTGAAGCCTATAGAAATTACTTTATAGTGATTAACTGAAAAAAATAGGATTAACATAAGGAATACTCTGCTTATAATTTATTTATTACCTATAAATCAGAATTTCTGAGAGCAAACATTAAACTATACAACCCAAGAAAAATAACTGGACTTACAATTTTCTGAAGAGTAGGAAGAAAATATTTATTTATTTATTTATTTATTTATAAATAAAGTTGTTTTTAAAAAAATTTAAATGTTTTATTATTTATTTTTGAGAGAGAGAGAGAGAGAGCACCAGCCGGTGAGGGGCAGAGAGAGAGAGGGAGACACAGAATCTGAAGCAGGCTGCAGGCTGTGATCTGTCATCACAGAGCCCGACATGGGGCTGGAACTCACGAATCATGAGATCATGACCTGAGCTGAAGTTGGACACTTTATCGACTGAGCCACCCAGGCACCCAAGAAGAAAACTGTTCTAATAAAATATTTTGGTAAATGCAGGTATCCTCCCTCCAGTTTCTATTGAAGTAAAAATAATTAAAATAATGTGAAGAAAACAATATGGCAACCAAGCATCAGCAAATAATTATGGAAGATGCATAAATCAAGTTGTGGGAGAATGTAAGGAACAAGTGTTACAGCAAATTACACAGTGTTGGAGGCTTGCTATACAGTTGGAGGAAAGAATGAATGTTTCTATAATGTCTGGGTTTCTGTTGGATTCTGTTTTAATTAAATGCAAACAGTAATGTTTGAGTTTCACTTAAGCAGTGGTAATCAGCAGAAGTCATACTGCCTGTCTCACCAGAATATTTTGGAAATGGGACGGGTACATTTTTGATCAACAATGATTAGGGGCTATTTACTGGCATGTGATGGGTACAGGCCAGGGATGCTAGAGGTCTGCTGTGTGTGCAATGATTTTGTACAATGAAGAGTCGTTCTTTGTCCCACACAACTTCCAAAGGTTTTATTGGACATTCATGTAGGTGAAAAATCTGCTAATTATTTGAGCCTAGAACCTAAACTCTGTTTAAAAAAAATTTTTTTTTTAAACATTTTTATTTGTTTTTGAGAGACAGAGAGAGACAGAGCACAAGCGGGAGAAGGGCAGAGAGACAGGGAGACACAGAATCTGAAGCAGGCTCCAGGTTCTGAGCTGTCAGCACAGAGCCTGATGCGGGGGCTCGAACCCACCAACTGTGAGGTCATGACCTGAGCCGAAGTCAGACGCTTAACTTACTGAGTCACCCAGGCACCCCTAACCTAAACTCTGTTTTATGTATACATTCAAAATATTGCTTTCACACTTTTCATATACACTGCATTTTTTGGAGAATGTAACCAGTGTCCAAACTGAGGAAAAATTGTTTGGAACTTTGCTAAGAGTTGTTTACCAACAACTCTTGTTCATTCAACAGTCATGAACTGATTGTTTATAACTCACTTGGCAGCAAAATCTGACCTGAATTTATTTGAGGCTATTTGGAAAATTATGTTACCCATGGCAACACCTTCATCAGTCAACAGTTGTAACTGTCACACTTAAATGTCAATATAAAGAAATTGTGTTCACCCTCCCTATTTAAAGTGTCCAGCTTTAAGGGGACCAGTAGCACTATAATCACTTATGAACTTACTAGAAATGCCCGGTCCTAGACCTCTGAAATCAGAATCCACATTTTAACAAGAGCCGCAGGTGACGTGTATACACATCAAAATTTGAGAAGCAATTTTGTAGCAGTAATTGGATGGAAATTTGTCTTAAACAAAAATGTATTCACCAAAGGCAATACCAGCCCCTGATCCTTTTATTTATGTCTTCTAGTGTGGTTTGTCTGAGAATTTTACATATTGAGAGATAGTCTATTTTATTATAATTTACTTTCTCTTACTTCTCCCTTATTGTCAATACATTATATGTAGTTTTTGAAACTACAAATTAATTCCATTTTAAGATAATAGAGGGGATGCTGTCATAATAAAAAGGGCGTGTTGCTCTGATAGGGCTGGGAGCTACTGAATAATGGAAAGATGTACTGATGGAGAAAAATATATTCCCAACATATATGAATTCCATAACAAAAACAATGTTTTATGGAAAAACTGTGTCAAAATAACCCCTGGTGGAAGAGCTGCTTTGTCTAGAATAAAATTTGGATTCTGGGATAAAGATACAGAGATAGCTTCAAAAATAAATGCATTCGCTGCATCATTCAGAGGCAAGAAGCTCTTGTTGTAAAGAAAGTGAAGCTAAAGTGTACAAATTGCTACCAGATGTTGCTGATAGAGATAATAGTATAAAAGCCAGATCTTTAAACTATTGTAAGCCATTTACTGTTCTTGGTAGAGATGATGAGTGATGGTGAAAACATTTTGTATCATGGACAAGGTCTCCAATTTTATCATAGCTGACTACCTTTCAGAATTGTCCAATTTAAAGGAACTATATGTTCTTTTTTTTTTTTTTTAACATTTATTTATTTTTGAGACAGAGAGAGATAGAGCATGAACGGGGGAGGGTCAGAGAGAGAGGGAGACACAGAATCTGAAACAGGCTCCAGGCTCTGAGCTGTCAGCACAGAGCCCAATGCGGGGCTTGAACTCACGGACCGCAAGATCATGACCTGAGCCGAAGTCGGCGGCTTAGCCGACTGAGCCACCCAGGCGCCCCTACATGTTCTTATTTTTAAAAACACTAGTGTTCCACATTCTGTCTTTTCTGTGATAACAAGTGCCTAGCAATTTTAGAATCGTACAGCAGAATTTTAAAATACATGGTGCCTTCAAAATAAAAGTGCCACTTTAATAGCAAGTGGGAGTTCCTGCTTTTGAAGAAAACTTGGGCTGTGGTGTGATCATGATAGAAGACTTTGCAAAATGCTTCCTTCCTGATTGATTTTAGAAAACTTGTCACCTACAAAAATGGTCACATTTGCCCACTTTTAAAAACTTGGAAGTAGACATTACTAATTTATGTTAAAAACTTTCCCCCAAATGACTATCAAATGGGGTCTTAGCTCACTTGTTTAATACACTTGCTAAAACTATAAAAATGCAACATCTCTGATTCGTTGGCAAAAACAAACAAAAACTGTCCCCTAAGATATTGAATGAATTGGTAGACTAGGAAAAGGCTGTTGACTGCACAGTCTATTCATTTCTGTTTTAATTCAGGTCCCTGGTACCTTACCCACAATTCTAAAACTCAAAAAACTTTGAACACCCAAAGTTTTGTTCGTAATTCATTTGACAGCAAAACTCGATCTGCATTGACGTAAGGCTTTTTACAGTCTTTATTTTTCCATGCAGTAGCTTACTCACATCTTTTGCTGCAGAAATACAAGGTGTTCAGTATGGGGTGCAATCCCAGGCCTTGCTGGGGGTGCAACATAATATGTGCTCTATGAATTTTCTAAAAATTTATAAAATTCTGAGTATCTTAATTTTTTCTGTTCCTAAGGGTTTTGGAGCTTGTGGGCCTGTGCAGATTCCCAGAAGTGAATATGAGATGAGTAAAGGACTGGAAAGTAATTCTGACGATATGCAGGGGCCTTTTGCATTGTATTTTAAAGGCAAGGATCTATAACCCTGAAATTTGTTCCCTGAATTTTTATTGTTATAAGGATAGTGACGTTATATCTCTGGGCAGAGGGCCTGTAAGCCTAAGTTAGCATGTAAGCCAAATAATTTGCCCTAATTAAGAAATCCTCCATTCATCCATCCATTCCACTTTGTTCTTACAGGAAAGTTCTGATTCTGGGGGACATCTAAGCTCAGCTGAAGCTATGAGCTAAGAGATTTTTGAGATCTGCTTTTGCCAGTCTGAGGTGTGAGGGTAGGGGGTGTCTTGACAGGTGTCATAAAACTAGCCTAAGACATTAGTTCGAAAGTGCACTTTAAAAAAATTAAAAAAAAAATTTTTTTAATGTTTATTTATTTTTGAGAGAGAGAGAGACAGAGTGCGAGCCAGGGAGGGGCAGAGAGAGAGGGAGACACAGAACGTGAAGCAGGCTCCAGGCTCTGAGCTGTCAGCACAGGGCCTGATGTGGGGCTCGAACTCACAACCGTGAGATCATGACCTGAGCTGAAGTCAGACGCTTAACCAACTGAGCCACCCAGGCACCCTGAAAGTGCACTTTTCATTCAACAGATTGTAGAAGTGTGAGAACCTATACCAGCAACAGTTTAGAGTGAATGCCCCTAGGATTGCATTTCTACTGGAAAATGAAAAATGATGCAGGGAGATGAAAATGTTTCCAAACTCCTTAGCTGTTAGCAAATGTTTGCCAAGAAAACACTTCCCTAATTCTCTGGAGGTTCTAAACGATTAGAAGGCACATGGGCAGGGGACCAAGTGGCTCTCACCCTGGGAAGTTTTGCCTTTCTTACTATCACTAAAGAAACCTTTTGTAATAAGTCCTTCTATTTCTATTCTAAGTAAAAACATTTGCTGGTATAGCAAACATACTTTTTAAATCTAAACAGAACTAGGAAAAAATAAAGCCAAACCCATATTTACAGAAATATTTTTCTTAAAAAATGCAAAGAAGGCCAATTATAATGGAATAGAACGGTGTCTGAAACTAGATGATTTTGAGACTGAAGGTGTCCTATCTGGTTTCAACCAGCACTGCAGTTAGGAACTAAAATGCTGAATTGGTTGTACGTTTATTTCGGTGAAGGCTGAGTCAAAAACTTGATGGGAGAGAAATCTGTCTGTAATTTTGAAATGGGAGCATGTATGGTACAGCTACTGGTCCAAGGGGGGTAGAACTGAGTCTTACAGGCAAAATTGCAAAAGCTCAAATTTACGTTTCACAAACACATAGAACGTTCGTCTAGCTGAAGATAAAATGCAACAGTGATATGACGAATTGGCTCCACTGATGCCTTTCCTAATTCATCTCCCCGTGAACTGATACCCCTGCCAAATAAGGCTCATCCTGAATACTGGTTTTCCTGACTATTGGCTTCTTTGCTATCTGTACCAAGATGCAGAATCTGACCACTTCCAACACCTGCATGCCTCTCACTCAAGTCTACCCTTGCTTGGATGGTTACTTTGTCTTCAAGCTTCTACCCTCCCCACCATGCAGTCTATTCTCCATATAGTCGTCAGTATGGTCCTTCTAAAACAAGTTAGATTATGTCGTTCTTTGGCTTGAAGCTTTCCACATCAATTAACATTAAATTCAAACTTCTTCCTTTTAGAAACTTGTTCCCTGTCGCCCGATTCCAGTTTTATTACTTTTCTCCTTGTTCACACCACTCTATTCACCTTCGCCTCCTTACCCTTTCATGGAAACACCAAACACATTTCTAGCTCACCGTCTCTGTACCTCCTAGTCCCTCTGCCTAGATGCTCTTTGCCCAGACATCTGACAGCCTTTCTCCTTTTGTTCTGCTCCAAGGCTATCTTATCAGAGAGGCCTTCACTGCCAATTTCCCCAACCCCACCCTGGAAGCTTTTTCCTTTACCCTGGTTTATGTTTTTTCATTGTACCCATCATCTCCTCTATATTGCATTCAGGTCTGTCTTCCTACAGAAAAGCAGAGGCTTCTTCTGTTCATGCAATATCCTTAGCTACTATAACGGTACCTGCAGCATAGTGGTTTTTCAGGATGTATGAATGGATAGATATTTAAATTTGATGTTGAGTGTGAAAGTCAAAAATACAGGAGTATGTTTGGATAAAATAGCTTTGAAAAAAAAGTTTCTTTTTTAATTATACGTTCCTAGAGCCATTACTTTTTTGAGATCATTTTTTACTGTGCAATTTATGGATTTTTTTTTGGAAACCAAGTACAGATGCTTTTATAATTATTTATTTTTAAATGTTTATTTATTTTGAGAGAGAGCCAGAGAGAGCGAGAGCGAGCTGGGGAAGGTCAGAAGGAGAGGGAGAGGGCAAGAGAGAATCTCAAGCAGGCTCTGAGATGTCAGCACAGAGCCCGAGGGGAGGCTCAATTCCATGCACAGTGAGATCATGACTTGAGCCAAAATTATGAGCGGGATGCTTAATCCACTGAACCACTCAGGTGCTCCCAAAGTTACTTTAGCACAATTGTAGCAATCAATTGATACACTTGTTCTAAACAAATACTCACTCTTCCAAATTATTTCATATGTTTTCTTATTTAATAATCATCCTATCTCGTATGTATGTACAAATCCATGAAAATGAGTATCATTTCAAACAACAAGTAAACACTGAAAATACAGAGATATTTTAAACAAGTTATTAGACTTACTGAATGACTGTTGGATCAGAAAACCCTTCAAAGGGACTGGCTAAGGGTAACTGAGAAGATTCATCCCTGGTTGGGGCTGTAGGCGTCAAATGTGGCCCCTTTTTAAAGAGTCATGTACTAGATAGCTTACAAGCTGAACGTTATTGGGAGAAATTATAAAACATGAATGGTCCACAGAAAGCTAAAATGAAGATATAGAGACACAAAGCTTTAATATACTTTGGCAATATGCACTCTGTTCCTCATTCTCTCTTGAGATTTTTGGCCATAGACATGGTCATGTATTTTTTAACTAAATTAAATTAATTAATTAGGTCATGTGTTTTTAAAAACGTTAAGTCTTGATAAGTACACTGTTCTCTCATCTTTCTGTCACTGTTATGATGCCTGACTTGATTTATGTCAGCAGGTGATCAATGATAAAATATCTTCCTCTGTACTCTGTGTTTTCAGAGTAGCTGTGTGCTGTGGTTAATTAGCATTAAGAATCAAATGTTTACAAATTAACAAACAAAGTAAATGGTTGCTAACCAGGGGACTGGAAGGTGGACCGAAAGACACAGAAGTCCCGCAGGTTATGTCAGTGAGGATTACTGGGGGCAAACAATGAATGCAGACCCTTGGCTGTCTGAAAGAAAAGACTACCAGGGCTTCATAGACTTAAGGCAAGGCTGGGAGCAGCAGATACTGAGGAAGTGCAGAAGGTTAAAAGCAAAAAAAAATCAGGAAGTAGGAAACTGTCTCTCACTGGGTCACCGGGGTCAGGGCCAAGTTGATGCTGGGGCTACAACTGCCTTTGCTCAGTGGGTCCCATCTCAAACATCACCTGCTTCCTCGTATGGTCCACCTGGCCTTTGAGGTAAATAAAGTGGTGGTGGGAATAGGGAGGAAGGATCTGCCCTTTGCTTTGGAGACTGCGGCACAAAATTGCTCTCTTGCTGAGACTATACACATTTGGGGAGGGCTAATTCTCTATAAGAAAATGGAACTATCAGAAAAGATGATAGATGCTGGGCATCTCAAAATGACCTAGATGATTTGGACAGCAGTATACATATAAAAACACCATGAGGGAAAATCTAGGGGAACACAACTGTATGCAAATTTTAAAGAACAATCTGTAAATAATATGTGTATTAGCATTCATTATATTTTATAGTGTATTGTATAAGTAATATGTATATGTATATACACATAACATGTTGCTATTAAAAGCATTAATGAAAACTAACAACAGAAATAATATGATAAAAAACAGGAAATGGACATGAATATATCATTGTCAGTAAATAGCACAAATAATAAACACAAAAAAATAGTGTTCATCATTATTGATTGTTGAATGAGTCCTGGTTAAAACAAGATGTGATTTTGATCCATCACA
Source organism: Leopardus geoffroyi (assembly GCF_018350155.1). Taxonomy (NCBI): domain Eukaryota; kingdom Metazoa; phylum Chordata; class Mammalia; order Carnivora; family Felidae; genus Leopardus; species Leopardus geoffroyi. Next base: position 94,615,159 of record NC_059333.1, read on the forward strand.
TTTTCAAATATAAGCAACTAATACTTAATAGTGGAAGGTGTTTTTACAGCATCTCACAGATCTTTGAAAATGTTTATAAATGTTGATTCAGTAGTTCCACTTTTAGGACTCCATCTCAAGAATTTAGGGATTTGGACAAAGATTGGTATTTACAATGTTCATTCCAGAATGTTTGTAAATTGTCCCAAAGCCTGGGAACATCCTAAAAGCCAACAGTAGGTGAAGAGATTTAAAAAAAATGATTGGAATATTCTTCAACCATTAAAAATCATATTTACAAAATTAGTGACAGTAAAAAAATACTCAGTGAGACAAGGAGGATTCTGAATTGTACAGCATGATGATAATTTGGTAATGAACATTTGTTTAGGTATATAAAATGAACAAAAAAGAAATGCAGCAAACAATAACAGAAAAGAAATGGGTGTGTTGGGAGGGTTATAGATAATTTCCATAAAAAGAAATTTGTTTTCTGTTATCTCCAAAACTTTGTATTTTTGTAAAATATACATGTGGAAATTATTAAAAATGGGCATATATCACTTTTATACTGAGAAGAAAAGATGAAAATTAGAGAGGATTTAGAATATCATTTGATAAAAATGTCAAATGTGTATCCAGATGGATATATAATAGGATCTTGTAGTCACTTTCTTCTTGACAACTCTGAAGACAGGCAAGATTTGGAAAAATAATAGCAACAACCAACAATCAGCAAACCTCTCGGGAAAACAGAAATAATTACATACAGAATCACAGTACACCTAAAACTTCTCTTTGGCAGTCCACAGCGTATGTTTGTCTATCAACAACATATGGCCTTTTACTATTTGATTCCTCCAGCACAGAGAAGCAGAAATTCAATTATTGTGAGGGCACTTAAATAATTTTATTTCTCATTATAGTTAATAGGAAGACCTATTGTTGTAGGTCAGTGCCAAATGTTTTAATGATGACACTTAGGAATTTGGGATGCAATTTTATAGCCTGCTGCTTCTCAATCAAAAGCATTACAATTTCTAAAGACAAGCTTGTAAGAGTGCAGTTAATTGTGTGTAGAACACTTACCAAATCATCTGTGACTAATAAAACTTGAGAAAGAAGAGGAGGAAAGGATATTCAGCCTTTCGGTAACATGCTTGTCTTACACTTGCCAAACTCTTCTTCGGCAATACTCGGTTTGCTCAGAGAGCCATGTGTTTAATTGTAAAAAGCTGTCAGTATCCTAGGATTTAAAAGACATCAATCATTTCTGTCAACAAGGAAAGAGTGACGGCTTCGTGACTCTTCTATCATTAGGAAAAGATGTGCTCAAGAGAAAAAAATGTGGTCTAGGGAGGGATGAGCAACTATAGGTTACAGGGAAAAAGAGTTCCAGACTGCAATTTCACCCCCCCTCCCCTTCCCCTGGACTGGAATACGACATTTTTCATTTCATGTAATTCCATGTTTGCAGTAAGAAATTATGTAACTCATCCAGCCTCAGCTTTGCAATATCCACTAAGTGCTTTAAAGTGGCCATCCTTATTAACAGTTTGGTGTATGCTGGGCCGATTGCTTCCCTCCGCCTTGGCAGAATGCAATATTGTGTAATGAGGTTGGAGCTGGCCTATATTCAAAACTACATTCCAAAAGGCCTGTTGGTCAAGCCACAAGATAACTGGTTCTCTTTCTCTTAAGATTTTTATTCTAGGTGGACTAAAAACATAAAAATTGCCCTATTTGCACAGTTCCATGGGTAGATTGGGAGTTTTCCATTTTATTCCCAACTTACTATTTTATGCTAACATTTCTGAATTATACTCAGCTTCAGTTTTAGAGACATCAAGACACAAATTCCAGAATTCTGTGTTCTAAGTTGGGTGGCATCAGGCTGGATACTTCACTTTCCTGAGGCTCGGTTTCCTTACCTATCATTAGCAATAACACCAGTCTCGGAAGTTGGAAGAAGGCTTTATAGGTGATGTCAACAAGGCTCCTACTTCTTAACTATGTCACCTCAAGCAAATTATTTCCTCTTTCCGACCCGCGTTTCCCTACCTGCAAAAGGGCCACTCGTGGCTACCGGCTCCAGTAGGCGAGGGTATGATAACACAGGCAAAGCTCCTGGAACGGGTGCCTGGGCAGTTGGTGGCTTAAGAGCACCTGAGAATAATAGCAATAATGCTAGTGAACATTCCATAGGTTGATGAGGTTGAGTCACGAGACTCTGGGAGAAGAGAGAAGAAACGGGGAGGAGGACAGAGGCCCGGCCTCTGGAGCCCTTCGGCCCAGCCGTGGCGGCCAGCCTGAGCGGCAACGCACCCGGACCCGGCACCGCCTCGCCCCACCCCTGCCAGGCCAGGGCGAATCCGGGCGGCGAGTTCCGGGCGGCGGCGCAGCGCGGTGCCCCCTCAGGCCCTTCCTCCTCCACTCCTCCCGCGCCTCCAGCTGTGCCAGCTGCGCCCGAGGCCCGAGAATCCGCCGTCACCGCGCAGGTGCCCGCGGCCGCCCTCGCCCTACAGGTAGGAGCCGCGCCGCGGCCGGGCGCGCCAGGCTCCCGCGGGCGTCTGCTTTCTGCTACTCTCGCGCTCCGTCCCTCCTCCCGTCGGCCCCGGGCAGCTGGCCGCTCCCCGCCCAACTTGGACGGGACCTTGGCAGAGGCGTCGGCGGCGGGCGCCAGAGCCCGGCGGCCCCGCGGGACCGGCCTCCCGGGAGGCCCCGGGGCCTCCTGTGCGCGCCTTCGGGCCCAGTTCTTGCAGAGTAGAGGCGGACAAACTTCGGGCAGTGCTTTTTCCAGGGCGGGCGCTGCCTGGAGCGCAGAGCCTCGCGGGCGCCAGGGGAGGCTGGGGGCGTGCCCTCAGGGTGCACCAAGGGCCTCGCCGGGGCAGTGGGGCTGGTGCCCCCGTGTCCTCTCGCGCCCGGGGGTTCTCGTGCGCCGTGGGATGGCGGGGATGGCGGCGCGAGGGGACCAGCATCCCGAACCAACCAGGAAGTGCTGCGCTCGGAGGCTTGGAGCCCAGCCTGCCAGATGGACGGTGCCGGGCGTGTGGCCACACAGCTGCTTGCTGTGCGCCCACGAGGTGATGACGCTGGGGTGGGGCAAGGGCAAGGGCCCAGGAGCCCGTTGTGTGGTAAAGGGCTTGTTTTTCTGTCTCCATCTTAAGGTGTTTGGGACCCCGGTCTCTGATCCAGGAGCGGGTGCTCCAAACGTTGGTTAGGATTTTGTGACGCCCTTCAGAACTGCCCTTGTACAATAAGTCCAGAGCCACCGCCACGCCTATATTTGCTTCTTCTCCAAGTCTCAGGTTATTGCCTTCCTTCCTTCCTCTGTGAAGTACTACATTCAAGCAGATGCTTAAGGACCACAGGACTTCAGTGTTTGATCATCCCTAGGTCTTTCTCCAAAATGGAGAGTTCCATTAACTTTGTCTACCAGGTCTGCCAATTTCAGTTTAGATAACCCCTTGTGGGCCTTCTGAGGGCTTTTGGGAGACTGGGTACCTAGAGACCTCTGTGATTTAAAAGGGCTAATTTAGGGTGGTGTAATGAAAGCGTAAAGAATGAAAAGAATCTACAGCTTGAACCGTTAACAGACACCACATTTACACACTGCGTTACATTTGAGTAAGGATTTCTTTCAGTATTAAATGTTTTGTTAACTTACATACAAGTGAACTTGTACACAGGCTTTTAGCTTGAATTTGTATACAGCCTTTAAATGTTGCTTGGGGACCTTTCAACTAACTCCCAGTCTAACCTTTCAACTAACTCCCAGTGTTAACTCCCAGCCTGTCTTTCCAAGATCCAGTATAACTCACAATCAATATAAGAAGCATGAGTAGTTAAGGATTTGTGGAAGATGTGTCTTTACCTTGTTTGTCCCCAATGTCAGAGTACTCACGAATTACAGTGGTAAGGGCTGTAAAACTCTCGCAAAGGTTTGTTGATCTGCTTAAAACTAGGGAGTGGGAGACCCTTCTCCTTGTCTGATTAATTAACAAGTGTATGTTTCTTTCCTTCTTTCTTTCTTTTCTTTTTTTTTTTTTTTAATCTTTTAATGTTTATTTATTTTGAGAGAGAGACAGAGCATGAGTGAGGGAGGGGCAGAGAGAGAGGGAGACACAGAGTCTGAAGCAGGCTCCAGGCTCTGAACGGTCAGTGCAGAGCTCGATGTGGGGCTGGAACTCATGAGCTGTGAGATCATGACCTGAGCCGAAGTCAGATGCTCAACCGATTGAGCCACCCAGGCCCCCCAACGAGTGTATGTTTCTTAGTTAAAACTAATTATGAAAACTCATTTACCTTTAACCCTTAAACAGAGTTTTTCTAAATTTTATTTTTATTGTGGTGAATACCTGACATAAAATTTGCCATCTTAGCCATTTGTAAGGGTACAGTTAATCGCATTGAGTACTTTCTCGTTGTTGTCCAACCATCACCACCATCCATCCACAGAACACCTTTTGTCTTTCCCATAGGGTTTTCAAAACATTTTGATGACAGTGATTGTGCTGTAGGCTTTAGTTTTCGCATGATTCAAGGTTTGAGTTCCTTCCCATGGCTTTATAGAAATGCACTTTTTTTTTTTTAGAATTTATTTTGTTAGCCTGTAATTTTTTTTAATATAATTTATTCTCAAGTTAGCTATACATACAGTGTATACAATGTGCTCTTGGCTTTGGAAGTAGATTCCCATGATTCATCACTTATATACAACACCCAGTGCTCATCCCAACAAGTGCCCTCCTCAATGACCGTCACCCATTTTCCCCTCTCCCCCACTCGCCCCTGCCCCGCTCCCCATCAAAATGCACTTTTAAAGAGGAAAGGTGAAAAGCCACAGCCAGTTTGTGTTTAGTAAATCTTATCTCCACCAGGACAGATCTGATACATTACTGTTTAAGAATAAGCTGGTAAAGGGGCGCCTGGGTGGCGCAGTCGGTTAAGCGTCCGACTTCAGCCAGGTCATGATCTCGCAGTCCGTGGGTTCAAGCCCCGCATCGGGCTCTGGGCTGATGGCTCAGAGCCTGGAGCCTGTTTCCGATTCTGTGTCTCCCTCTCTCTCTGCCCCTCCCCCGTTCATGCTATGTCTCTCTCTGTCCCAAAAATAAATAAAAACGTTGAGAAGAATAAACTGGTAAAAAAAAAAAAAAAAAAAAAAAAAAAAAAAAAAAAAGAATAAGCTGGTGAGCTATTTAAATTTGCATATAAAGGTATTGTGAAGTCTAGCTATCCAGAGAGAGGAATCCGGGAGGTAGTTAGTTGTTATTGATAGTTTCCTCCCCTTCATATCTCACCTTAAATTGAAATACTTTTGTCTCCTTTAGCAGTGCAGTAGCCTGTATCAAAGGCATGCTTGAGCTCAGACGGTGGCACCTTTTAAGTGACTAGAAGCAGTTTTGACCAAGATAACTGTTGGGTGTGGCGATTTCTTCTGCTCTCCAGGTGTCTACTAAACAATGATGCTCGAGGACTTAGCACATAAGACATGGCTCTTTAAACTCACAGTTGCTCTGAGTCATTGTATTCAGGAGACAGCTGTCACTGTGCCAGGCCTGGTTTTATGTTTACAATCCTTTCAATGTTAGCACCACACAATAAAATGTATTCTCCAGCTGGGGTGTGGATAAATGCTGTTGCAGAGTGAAAATGAGAAACTTGTAACCTAAATTTCCGGGAAGCCTGCGACTTTCCTGATTAGAAAAGGAATTGTACACATCATATCTTTTGCTGCAGTGGGAATGCATTCCAGTGTATTGGTTTCCCTAAATTCACAATGCAGTGTAAAATCTGGATCCCAGATGTTTTAGTGCTGGGTTGTTAAACAACCGTATATGTTATGTAAGTGTTTCATAGTGTCACAGGTTTTTTTTTTTTTCCTTTCTGTTGTGAAATTTTCTTAATTTTTGAATTTGTTAAACAAACATTGCAGGTTAATTTTTGAATTTATTAAACAAACATTGCAGGGACAGAAGAAAATGATTTATTTAATCAGTAGTTATGTAGCGCCTACTATGTGCCTGGCACTATTCTATGCATTTTACAAACATGAACACCTTTAATCCTCAAGATAACCATGTGAAATAGGTATCAATACCATCTCCCTTTTATAGATGAGGTAATTTGAAGCACAGAGAGATCATATAGCTAGCATACGGCAGAGCTGGGGTTCCATCTCTGGCAGCCTGAACCCAGAATTTGGGGCACTGCTGTCTCACCAGTAAAATATAACCTGAGATTCCACCCTCCTAACCAATAAACTTTTTTCAAGTTGTTATATTCCTATCTTGTATTTGTCCTTAGGGAGAAATAATTTGACATAACTGCAATCAGAGTGTAACTCAGAAAGTCGGTTCAACTCCCTTATTTTTCAGAAGAGGAAGTTAAGGTGGAGTTTGGTTAAGTTCAGGGCTGGGAGCCTTGGGGCAGAGTCCTGGAAACCTATTGGGCTAAGCCTTACTTCCTGATTGTGAGGAGGTTGGGATAGAGATCCTGGGAAAGTCTGGAGAGGCCAGGGTTTGTTTTGGGGAGGGCTGTATTTGCCAACCATGGGGGAAATGACCATTTTGGAGCTAACCTGCTCACTTAACTCCTAGGTTATGTCAGGGGTGCACAGAGCAGAAGCTTGTGGCCAACTGTGGGCCGTGGGAAGTCTTGCTGCTTAGGGCTCCAGATCCCAGATTCCTTCTCCAGTTGCTGGTGATGCTCGTGGCCCTGGGCTCCCCTCTGCATGAAGGGAGTAGTTTATTCTGTACTCAATCATGTTTTGAACTTTTTGGATCTCGAGTTGGGAACCTTTGGAAAGCCTCTGACGCATAAAAGAGAATCAGCCAAGAGCAATATGGAAATAAAAATAACTTCATTTAGTCTGTTCTTTTGTTGACACACACACACACACACACAGACACACACACACACACACACGCACATCTAAGGGCATAAACTGACAAACTTTGTACTAAGAACAGGAAAATCAAAGTTCAGTATTCAACAGAGATTTTTTTTTTTCAAAGTGAGCTTTTATAGACAGTACATCTGGATGAAGGAGAATAAGGAATAAACATGGGAAAAGAAAAGTGGTGGGCAGGGAGGGAGAAACAAATGTAGAGAGGAGGAAGCGAAAGAGGGGGCACAGAAGGACAGTGCTAAAACCTTGTCAGTTCCTACACAAGGCTGTGTTTTGGTGTGTTACCTCTTCATGCCCTTGGAGATGCCAGACGGAGTTGAAATTTATCTTTCCTTTGGTTTATCGTGAAGTGACTTCAATGTTGTTTAAAACCATTGCTGATCAACAGAGGATGGGGAGGAGATACCCAGGGATACTTTAGCACTTGCTTGGGATCTTCATACTGATCCAGTCTGTTTTTCTCTATAGCACTTTGGTATGCGTGGACTTTATATAGAGCATGATCACTAGGAATAACTAGGTTTGCAATCTTTTTCTTTATTTCCTGTGTTTCCCATGAGAAGGTAAGATCCTTGGGGCCCTAGACTATATATTTTTTTTCATTTTTGTCTCTCCAGTGTCCATTATGGTGAACAATAGTTGTGAACCGAATGAAAAGGTGCATTTAATAGATGAATGAAGATGGTGTGATTCATTTCATTCAAAATGTATAGATATTTCCAGAAAAGAAGGTTTTTGTGGCTAACGTTTTACTTCGTTATTTGTTCTCCTGTGCCGTTGAACCACTCTTACAAATACGTTTGTAGATGTGGAGCGAGCCGTCTGTGGAATTTAGCAACTGTGCTCAATTTTTTGGCCTTTAAAGTTTTTTTTTTCAGTGTTCTGTACCCAAGTTTTGATGAAAGAGTCCTTTGAAATGAGATTGGAGAGGTAGCAATGGATTGGGATGGAGGTTCCATGGCTTGGAGCAGGAAAACACTTCCAGATGTATGAGGGAGAGGGGATGTGACAATGCAGAACCCAAAGTGGGAAATTTGATAAATGGGGCTAAGAGTAGGAAAAACAGCAAATTGAAGGTGAAATTTGACATTGTTTTAAAAATCTCACCATTGTTCCCACTTTGGAGTAAAAACCTGTAAGCTAAGCTAAGGGTAGAGGATTTGGAGATGAAGTATATTTGGGATGCTAACATGATTGTGATGCCAAAAAGAACAACAACAATAAAAACAGAGAAGGGAGGGGGGGAAATCCAGCCAGAATCCTATATCCTAAGGAAAAACCCACCTGTTTGGATACTTAAATATTTCAAAGCTAGGAACATGGAGCAAAGACTAACCCCAACTCTTACCTCCCCTCAATCCCAACACCGAGCTGCTACTCTTGTGACTGGAAATGCAGGGTGATGGGGCAGTGACTAAGCAAAGTAGGTCTGTGAGGCTTCTGAGGCACAGTTGGGCTCCACAAAGTCCTCACTGGGAAAGATAATGACTAGGGGCCTCAGCCTAGTGCCAGAGAGCTGGGATTCACAGCTGAGGACTCCAGCACCCTGTGGCCTAAGACAAGTAACATAAAAATCTTCTGTGCCTTAATTTCTCCACTTGTAGAAAAGGGATAAAAATAGTACCTATCTCATAGGATTGTTGTGAAGACAGCAAAACAATGCCTATAAAATGTTTAGCATAGAGCCTGGAACATAGAAATGGCACAGTAAATGTTAGGCTCCCTTCTTTCACACATTGCCCTTCCCTCCCTCCCAAATTGTTTAAGAGTGACATCCATAAATAACCGTGCAAACGGGAATTGCTGCTAGGACCGACATGGAGATGTAGCCCTATGGGAATACGACTGAGGGACTGAGGGAGAAATTAATTTTTCCCGGGAGGAAATCTTGGATGAGAGTGGGATTCCATGAGACCCAGTGATGAGAAAGCAGTGGACAGATTTCTGGCTACAAAGCTGATTACAACTAGAGAGAATGAACTGTATGCCTTTGATAATTATTCTTTTGGGGTGTATGTTTAAAAAATTTTTTTTAATGTTTGCTTATGAGAGAGAGAGAGAATGAACAGGGGAGGGGCAGAGAGAGGGAGACACAGAATCTGAAGCAGGCTCCAGGCTCTGGGATGTCAGCACAGAGCCCGACATGGGGCTTGAACTCATGAGCCATGAGATCATAACCTGAGCTGAAGTCAGATGTTCAACCAATTGAGCCACCCAGGTGCCCCTATTGGGGTGTATGTTTTGATGTTAGCTAGAAAATGTGATTTTTCTTTTTTTTTCTTTGTATAAAAATTTTTTTAAAATGTTTCATTTATTTTAGAGAGAGAGAGAGAGAGCATGAGCAGGGGAGGAGCAGAGAGAGAGGGAGACACAGAATCTGAAACAGTTTCTAGGCTCCAAGCTGTCCGCACAGAGCCGGATGCAGCACTCAAACACTGGAATGGCGAGATCATGACCTAGGCCAAAGTCGCTCACTTAACCAACTGAACCACCCAGGCACCCTGAAAATTTGATTTTTATTAATCCATTAGTGTAGCATGGCATGTAATAGAGGAACCCTGGTTCATTTAGTAGAAGCATAGCATTTAATAGAAGCGTGATTCATTGCTCTTTACCAATGAGTATATGTATAGAGGTGTAATTTTTATTTTTATTTTTTTAAGTTTATTTATTTATTTTGAGAGAGAGAGGGAGAGAGAGCTGGCACAGGAGTAGGGGAGGGGCAGAGAGAGAGAGAGAGAGAGAGAGAGAGAGAGAATCCCAAGTAGGCTCCATGTTCAGCACAGAGCCTGACATGGGGCCCAATCCCACAAACTGAGTCATGAGATCATGACCTGAGTCATTTAACTGACTGAGCCACCCAGGTGCCCCTAGGGGTGTGTTTTTAAAATATATTTACAATTAAGAAGAACAATATACTTTCAAGATAAGAGTGAACTAGCTCATGCTATGTTGGCAAAACACCCTTCTTATCACATTCTCTTTTTTTCCCCATCACGTTCTTTAGCTTCCCATTGTATGTGAGGAGGGCATCGCTGGCAGTGTAATGTTTATAGGGGTGTGGGTAATGCGTATCCACACAAATCATGAATGGAAGCAGAGACTGTCAATAATTTTGACCAGAAATTTTCACACTTAAAAAAAATGATGGGTACCGTTCCCCACCTCCCAAGAACCACTTTTCTGAATGAGCTCTTCTGTGAAATCCCAGTATGTAAAATACCCAAAAGGAGAGCTGTTCTTATTGACAGTTCCTATGTGGGAACAGTGAGCTGGCTGCTTCTTCCAGTCTTCCCTCCCTGACTGCCACCTGGCACCAGCTGGCCCTCAGTCTGGAAACCCAGGGCTCCTAGGAGTAGATGTGAAGGCACTGCCATATCTTTATGGTAGGGAAGAGAAGACTAAGACACAAAAAGAGGAATGGAAAGGAAAGGCACTGGACTGCTCTTTCAAAGCTCTTGCCAGAGGTGTGCTAGAACTAGTTCATATGGAGAGGTGATTTTTAAATGTCCCAGGATTTTGTGAGCCCGTTGTTAAAGGTGCCATGATGATGATGATGATGATGATGATGATGATTTTAGAGAGAGAGAGCACAAGTGTGGGAAAGGGGCAGAGGGAGAGATTGAGAGAGAGAGAGGAGAGAGAGAGAGAGAGAGAGAGAGAGAGAGAGAGAGAGAGAGAGAATCTTAAGTAGGATCCTCACTCAGCACAGAGCCCAAAGCAGAGTTTCATCTCATGACCCTGGGATCATGACCTGAGCTGAAATCAAGAGTTATAGACGCTCAACTGATTGAGCCACCCAGGCACCCCTAAAGATGCTATTATTAAAAATAAAATTATCTAAGATTTAGGTTTTATTGCATTAAATAAGTTATACTGAAAGCAAAGGCAATAAACACCACAAGTCCTCACTTACTGATTATATTCTACTAAATCTAACTGTTATTTATGTCCTTGAAGTTGTTTACATCTGTTGGTTCCGTATGGCAAAAATGCTGTAACTATTGCTCATCTTTTCTCAAAATGCGTGTTCAGTGACATCATGTTAGGAGCTTGAAACTGGCCATGGTTTGAATATTTACACCATGGAAATAGGCAGCAGTACAGTTAGGGCTTCTCCCCTGCCCTCAGCACACCACTGGCTTTACCCCTGTGGAATATTAAAGTTTCTTTACTCCCTCCTTCTTTGTCACTGTGACCAAAGAGACTTGCTCAGTTTTTTTCTGCTGTGATGGTTCTCAATTGGACATGTGGTTGGAGGGAAAGAAATACACCGACTTATACAATGTGCTTATCTGTCTTTTTTCTATTACGTGGTACGATTGTGATTGGTTCCAAACATTTTAGATCACAACTGCATTCAATGTAATCCTTGACTCTATTCTTTTGCATAGGTAGGATTTTTCTGACTCTACCCTATTCATAGCCTAGTCTTCCCTCCCACCCACCCCCCCACCGCCCAATGCCCTCTCCCTACCCTCCATCACAGTCATTCTAAGGTCTGCCTAAACAAAATCACCTGGGAACTATTTAAACTCAGATTCCCAGGTTCTATCACATACCTACTAAATTGAGATGCTTGGGGAAGGGAGCTACTTGGTGAGTTCCCATTCCATGCACCTGCTTGGCCCTGTGGGCCCTTCCTGCCCAGCTCTGGTGTCTCATGTACTCTGTTTAGTGTCAGGTCCGTTGGGCCACTGGGCCCTGGTCACATGGGAGCTTTGATTTTTATGTTTGGCCTCAAATTCTCATTCTGTGAAACTGCATTCAAAGGGTGACTTTTTGCCCCATAAATCTATTTGTCAGAATTCAGTTCTGTTAAGTCCTGAATTCCTGGCTAGGGGGAAAGCTCTGTGTAGCACAGGAAGGCTAACAGGGGAGTCGCGGGTGCTGGGTCTATCTCTGTTAGCCTTCGTGTTTGCCTTTCTGAACTGCAGTTGCCCATCCCTTGGGATTATCAGGAGGGTTCTGTTTCTGGAAGACACCACATTGGGTTCCGCCTGGAGGCCTTTGCATGACGCCATTCCCTCTGCCTGGAACACCCTTCTCTTAAGTCCTTGCATGGCTTGTATCTTTTTAACATTTAGGTCCAAGACAAGATGTTCAAATGTTACCTCCCTACAAAAGCTTTCCCTGACCATGAAATCTGCTTCCTCACTCAGTCTGCATTGCTTTGCCCACAGACTCATCCCTCTGAGCCCTTATTACGGGTTATTTTCATCCCAGCACTTAGCCCTATCCGAAGTCTTCCTTGTGTCTTGTTTTCTTGAATTCAGAGTTTTCTACAAAAGAATGTAAACTCTGTGACATCAGGGTCTTGCCTGGCACGTAGTAGGTGCTCACTAATTACTTGTTGGCTGGATGCCTCTCCAAACTGCTATGTGAGTATATAATGGTAGCGTGAACCCTGGCTTCTCAGATGGCTCGACTGCTTTTCTAATTGTTCTTTTCTGAACTTGCAGATGTTATCATGTCTGTGGCAATGATTCTTTGTGGGGATATGACTGCCATTTGGAACAAGGGTCACTCTTGACCAATGGGAAATAAAATCTGTAGCTTTCTATGTGAAGGTCACCTTTCGTTTTCGGAGAGCTTATAAAGATTTGATTCAGCTGCACCCATTTGCCCTGTGGGTGAATGATCTATGACAGAATGGAGCAACAAAAACATAAAAGTGATGTAAAGTAACTCTGATTAATTTTGGGAAACTCCTGTTTCCCCTAAAGTCTTTTTGAGTTCTACCAGGAGCCATTTGGGCAGGGTGATGAGAATTAGGGGGTGTGCATCCCTCTGTAAGACACCAAGAGACCAGAAATGCATGTGGGAGAGGTTTGTCCCATCCCATCTCACCAGGCTTGACTAATGGTGAGGTAATTTTTGCAGATCTGTTGCCAAGAAGGCTAACAGAGTTGACAGTGAAAGCCATCACCCTGTGTTTGGAATGGCTCTTGCTCATGCTGGCATTGGAGAATTTATTAAGCAAAGTCCTTTGAGTGCTCAGCATGTGCTTGTGGGGGTAAGATGTGGTTCGGCCTGCCTGGAGCTTGTGGTCCAAGTCATTCAGTCCGCTGGAGTCAGGACTGTCCCACCATCTGGAATGGGCTGGCACTTGGTAGTGATAACATGTTCCAGTTTTTCCACATAGTGGTTTTCAAACCGCTCTGCGTTTCAGGGGCAGGCTAGGATTGGAACTGGGGTGGGTTTGGAATGCAGAGAGCAGAGTTCTGGAACTTCTCTAAACCCCACTTTCTATAAAAGCATCTCATTAAAAACTAATTTTGTATATTTTCCATTCAAAAAATAAGCTTTTTGTTCCAGATTTACAGAAAAGTTGCAAAGTTCTCTGTTATTAACATCTTACATTGGAACGGTACATTTGTTAAAATTAACGAACTGATATCACTGCATTATTATTAACTTAAAGTCCATACCTTACTCAGATTTCCTTAGTTTTCCCCTAACATCCTTTCTTTTCCGCCTTCTCTTGGCGATGATTGTTTCTCAGACTTTTCTGTGTTTTTGATGTCTTTGGCCGTTTGAAGGGGTACTGGTGTTTTGTAGAATGTCCCTCAGTCGTAACTTTTATGATGTTTTTCTCCTGATTAGACTGGCATCATGGCTTTTGAGAGGAAAACCACAGAGGTAAAATACCACTCTCATCGCATTGTATCAAGGACAAGAATAAATTGTCACTTAGATTTTTCTTTATTTTTTGCAGGAGTAAAGTTAAAATGTAGGTATTTCCGGTGTTTTTTGGAGTGGTGGAGGTCAAAAGGCACCTTTTCCCCTATTGTATACTGACTTTGCACTCAGTACTTTAAATTACTGCTGAGATCAGCTATAGGGAAAGTTGTAGTCATTTGTTTTTTAAAAATTCTTTAGGATGTGGAATAACGTACAGGGGTTTAAGAATAACGTTTGGCTTTCCCATCTCTTTTTCTTTAAATTCTCCTTAAATAGAAACTTTGAAAATGCTACTCAGCATCTTCTTACCCTTCTTACTGCTGGAAGAATGGTAGACTTGTTACAGGAAGCCTCACGCCAATCTTGCATGTTTTCTGTTTTCTAAAACAAATTTCCTATGTATGGCATTTTTCTCTGCTGAAGAATAAAATTAAATAAATTGTATATAAACCTATATATCACCTTTTTTAAAAAGCATCTAAAAGCCTATCATATCCTAACATGCTTACGGACCTGGCTTAAAATAAAGGAAAAGCATCCTAAAAATATTTCATTCCCTTTACTTCTTTTACTGTTACAGATTTTCTTTTGTATTTCATTAGTCAATTTTGTCCTAAAATTCGGGGCTTTAACGTATTCTTGTTTCTGTGCCAGTTCACACATACAGAAATACTTTAGAGAGTGGTTTTAGTCGTAGGCAAGTTCTCCTTTTTTAAAATCAAATTGGGGGCAATTATATGTGGAGACCAGATGACCTGGCCATTTGGGCCAGGTATTGGTTAGTGTTTCGGGGGGAGTGGGTTACCCATGTGGCCCCAGTGCTCTGATGCCCCATTGAGGACTCAGTCTTCCTACAGAGAGTATGAGGCCCATCTCAGCATGGCTGACCCCATAAGTGGCCAAGTGAACTCAGGCCTATGAGTCAGTTCCCAGCAGGATCAAGCAATAGGCCCAGAGCTGGACCTTGACATCTGGCTAGAGAGGCATGATGGGTTTACTGCTGCAATCAAATAAAGAGTAACAGTATTAATTTTGAACATGTAGAGAAGTCATTATTGTATTGCATGATAATTAAGCACAAGTTAAGCATAAAGGATAAGCACTTCACTTGATTGACTATAATTAGAATTATTTTAACACAGTGGGGCACCTGGGTGGCTCAGTTGGTTAAGTGTCCGATTCTCAATTCTTGGTTTCAACTCAGGTCATGATCTCACGGTTTTGTGCATTCGAATCCCACATCAGGCTCTGTGCTGACAGTGTGGAGCCTGCTTGGGTTTCTCTCTCTCTCTCCCTCTCTCTTTACCCCTCCCTCACTCACACTCTCTCAAAGTAAATAAATAAACTTAAAAAAAAATTTTAACACAGTCAGATCAGACATTCAATTCTCATTCTTTCTAATCAAACTGGTGCCTATATTCATACTGTCTTTTGATTCCACCCAGGATTTTTTTTTTTTCTCCATTTATTTGTTTCTTCACTAAGTCATAGACTTACTGATTCATCTTATTACTTCTATGTAGTAAAATTTTCCTTACACGGTGATTTCCTAGGGCCAAGGACCTAGAGAGGCTATGAAATTTGTCCATAACTAAAATGACCATGTGTTCAATGAGCAGGAATGACCAGAAACAATGAATATAATTTCTCTTCATCATAGCACACAGATCAAGCTGGGTGTGGGGCAGGGATGGAGAGACACGGTTTTACATAAGGCCTAGGCTTCTTTAGCTTTGGAGTCTCTTCACCACAGCCCTCAGAGCTGATGTGCAAGGGAGGTGTCACTGCCCCAGGGCAGGGAGGATGGTGACACCCCCACCCCCTCAACTGAGGGTCTTTAGGCCCTGAATTAGCCTGTGGCCTCACCAGCTACCCTGAAGCCTCTACTCCTCAGAGGTTAGGCTTGAGGACATAGTTTCTCAAAACAGAGGCTTGGTTTTCTTCAAAATGTAGATCCACTGCTTAATGCTGCCAAAATGAGTTTAGAATTACATTAGCAGAGGATGTTTAAGTGATGGTAATTCACTGAGCACACTCTTCTCAGCTCTGCAATGCCTCCTACAGCATTGACCGGTCCTCTTTGATCTTATCCAGCCCACTTTCCTGCCTTTGCTGATTATATAACAAAAGGACAATCTTACTCGTGTGTGGGTGAGGTTACCTGGACTCAGTAGCCTGAGCACTTTCCCCTTCTCTTTAAAGTTTCTTTAGGTTTCACATTTTAAGGGGTCAGTGATAACTTCCATTTATCTATCGTTTTACAAGTGAGTCATGAAAAAAATGGAAAATGGGTTTTCCCATGTGATGGCTCGCATGACAGCCATCACGAAACATAAGGAAGAACGGCACTTGAGGAGAAATAAGCCTTTAAGGATTCTAAAGATTGAAAGAAAAAGAATAAGCTCTCAAAAAATGTAGCCAACTTCAGGGTGCCTGGGTGGCTCAGTTGGTTAAACGTCCAACTTCGGCTCAGGTCATGATCTCGCAGTTTGTGAATTTGAGCCCTGCATCGGGCTCTGTGCTAATAGCTCAGAGCCTGGAGCCTGCTTCAGATTCTGTGTCTCTCTTTCTCTGCCCTTCCCTGTTCACTCTTTGTCTCTCTCATTCTCAAAAATAAACATTAAAAAAAAATGTTTTTATTTTAAATAGGAGGCCCAAAATAAATAAGTGAGAAATTTAAAAACTTATTCAGATTAGTAAATGCCAGCTTTTTTTCACATTATTAAGATATTTGCAGTTGTTTTGGTCAAAAGCTGCTTACTTGAAAAATGCATTTAAAAGAAAGATAGCTACAATAGGGTACGTTTTTAAAAAGACAGCCTCCTGAGTCTGCCTCTAAAGCCACTCGGTGAGCATAATTTACTTTTTCAGTCCTGTGAGACGTTTGAGGAACACAGATTCAGTGGCTGATTATTCTTCAGTTCCTGCAGGATCTCTCCTTTCATACAAGCAGGACATCTCTAAGTCAGCCTTCTTGACTAGCTCCACTAACTCATCCTTTTGAAGTTACAGACCAAAAATGACCTGATTTGTACATTCTTAGGTAATTTAAGTGCATTTTCTACAACACGTGGCTGTTTATGCGTGAACTTAAATGGTCTATATTCACAATTAGAGACTGTGGTCATGCTGGAAAGAACCATGGTCCGATATTCACGATACCCCTGAGTTCTTGTTTTGTCTCTGCAACTGACTTAGTGTGACCCTGGGCAATTTATTTCCGGAAATTCCACTAGTGCTCTTGTCTGTTTCAGGCCCTGCCTCCAGAGCTGGGATAAATGAACTGTAGTCCTAGTCACTACCCTCGGGGGATTTACGGTCTAGTTCAGTGGTTCTCACACTCCACTGCACATCAGAATCCCCTGGAGGGCTCATCAGAACGGAGTGCTGAGCCTCACCCTAGAGTTTCTGATTCAGTAGGTCTGGGCTGGGCAGAAAATTTGCATTTCTAACAAGTTCCCAGATGATGCTGATGCTGCTGGTTTGGGGACCATGATTTGAGAACCACTGACCTAATGGTTTAGCTGACACATCAGTAACCACAATTCAAAGATTAATGCTGTGAAATAAGTACAAGTAATGTGGACAACAGGGTGTGGAGAAGTGGATCAAAAGATGAATGAACTGGAGATCTAAGAAGACCTAACGGAAGCAAGAGAGGTCAAGCAGGATCTTGGCAAGTGGATAAAGCCTTGACAGGTAGGGCATTTGGGGGATGGCACCATCCCAGTCCTTTGATGCGAGGATGTGTGTGGGAGCTAGGGAGAGTCTAGCATCAGTGGGCTGAGTGTCGGTGTGGGGGAACAACAACCAGAAACAGATGGAATTGTTTCTGAGAGAAATGAGAGAATGAGAGAATGAGAATGAGAGAGCTAGAAAGTTAAACTAAACATGTTTTTGGTTTTTGGATCTTGTCAGCAAGGGAACAGCATGATCAGAGCCATGCTTAAGAATGGCACCACCTCTGGCATTGTGATGAATGGCTTTGGAAGTGACAGTGGTTTCAGGAATTATTGGGGCAGCTCGATCTTCAAGCAGGAGTGGAGCTGAAGAAGAGCGTGAAGGTGGGAAGGATACAGTGGTGGCATGGATCTATGCACAAGTCATAGATGTGGGAGTTGATTGGCTGCTGGGGATGAGGGAGGTGGAAAGGTCAAGAGAGACTGAGGATTCAAGTCTGAGTTGTTGCGGAAGAAGGAGTGTGGACAGATAAATCCCTCAGGGAAAATAGATTGGATAAGAAAACGAACAGGTGGAACCTTGGTTTCTTTAGGAGGGCGCTGGACCAGATGCCTTTTTAAAGGTCTCTTTTTGGTTGATTGTAATCAATGTTTTGGTTGCTTATTGTCTGAACATCACAGAATGTATTTGTGTGAAAAGCAAATGGCCTGTATGTAATAGGCACTAATTAATATATTTGCTAATTGGTTGATCCTGGATAATCACTGGCTCGAAAATATTTACATCTGTAAGTAGTCTTCTTTTTGAACTTATAGTTCTGCTTAAAGTTTTCTAAGTATGTCTTTCTCCTATTTTATATACTATGCATGTGGACATTTTCTTCTTGTAATTCTATGCATGTATTTTAAATAACTATAGTAGATATTTTAAATCTTTTTGGCTTGTTCTCCTGTTATAATACTCACAGCATATACTGGTATATTTGTGCACAAGCCTCTTTTTCCTCTGGATCATAAACTCCTTTTGAGTAAAGAACATGTCTGATTCATTTTTGTGTTTCTCACTGCACTCATCATGAGTGATTGTATAAAGGGGCCAGCAAATGTTTGAGGAACTGGACTGAATCACTGAGTAAAAGTCAATTACTATCTGTTTCTTTAGTGAGAGATAAAATGGCTCAGGCAATAAAAAGTAGTAGTTTAAAGGGAATGGAAACCCGTGTATTTTGGGAGGTTGAAAGAGGAAACGATTCAGTAGACTTTCAGGACTAGAACGTAGCTATTCATGGACACAGTAGGAACCAGAAGCAGAAGCCCATACAAACCAGGACAGCTTTCAGATCTGTCTTAAATTAGCCATTGAAAACCTTGGGCCAGACCTTTCTACTCTGGGTCTCAATTTCTTCATTTGTAAGGTTGTGGATGTAGTAAACTACAGAATTTTATGCCTCTCTGCATGCCCCTAGAATTCTAAGCAGGGAACAGCATGAGCAAAGCATCAGAGATGGAAAAGAGTATGTGTATTCTTTGTGACCAGGGTGTGACATGCTAGGAAATGAGGCGGGCGAGGTAGCTGGAGGCCCCGTTTCAGAAGGGCATTACTGCTCAGATAAGGAGCGTGGGCTCTATCCTGTAGGAATGTCTGTATGAAGCAGTTTAATTGGGAATGCTCTCTGCGAGCAGGAGTGAGGGACCAGGAAGAGTCATACCAGGAAGCAGGCATTATGGAGTTGGCTATTGCCAGGGGCAACTGATTGCTTGATTCCAGGGGATCGTCTCAGGAGAAGTCTTATGAAATGTATGTCAGCACAGCTCACCTGGAGAAGGTGAAGGGAGAAGCTTTTATCGATTTCTTGTCTCCCGTTGATTAAAGGCAGCTCCACTTTTTCACTGGCTACCCCTAACCTGACTGCTAGGTGGGTTCCCCCGGGCACCTCATGAGGCAGTATTGGAGAAGCCTGGGCTGGAGAGGCCCTGTCAGGTTGCACTTAAACGAAGCTGGCCAGATTCTTCATGGGACTGGCTGCCATCACAATGGCAGGAATACGAGGTGAGTTTGAGAGGATTTAAAGCAGAGCATAAAAGGCAGCCGACCTAGGGAGCTATCAAGGGATTTTAAACAAAGGAATCACCTAGTCAGATTTCTGCAGTGGTGTGCTGGTAAATGTTTAACAACCAGCTCTACAGAAAAATAAATGTGCATGTGTGTATACATACGTATGTATATATGTCTGTTTTAAAATGTCCTCACATAAAGGTTGTGTAGCACACAATTTACAAATAAATAATAAAACATACAATTTTCTTGATGATAAAGTCCGTTTAGCTAATTGAGTCTGACAGGTTTCTGTTGGGTTTATGCTGAACTCTTGTATTTATAGCCAACCTATGATTACAATTGATAAAAGAGGGTAGTTGATTTTTTTCCTGTTACAGTATGGAGTAAGATCAAAGTGAAACAATGAAGGCATATCCCAAACCTTCACTTGTTCATTATGCATCTTTGTGAATTGGATAGTATTAGAAGAATTATTTCCTTAACTTTTCATTTAATTCACAACATAGTTACTACAGGCACCACATATTAACATTTTCTCCATCAGTTTAAAAAAAATTGTTTTTAAGATTTATTTATTTTGGAGAGACAGAGCGAGATAGAGCACGAGTCGGGGAGGGGCATAGAGAGGGAGGAACATAGAATCCAAGGCAGGCTCCAGACTCTGAGCTGTCAGCACAGAGCCCAATGCGGGGCTCGAACTCATGGACCGTGAGCTCATGACCTGAGCCGAAATTGAACGCTTAACTGACTGAGCCACCCAGGTGCCCCACTCCACCAGTTTTTTAAGGCTAGACAATCGACAAAACAAAAATCAGACTATGATTTATAGGGTTTGTCAGTGTCCATGTGAAAACCCTCCCATTACAGCCCACTTCAAGTTGCTGTAGCACATTTCATGGTATTTTCACATGTGGGCAACATAGATCTAAATAACCTCAAGGTCATAGATCTTAGTGAAATGAATTAAAGTAGTCAAGAAGTGATGCATTTTAAGTACTTACTATCTTTGGGTTTAATATAATTTATTTCACTGTAAGTTTATATAATTTAGTCTTTCATAAATGTTATATTTAACAACTGATTCATAACATTTTTGAGAATTTACCAATGAGTTCTTAGGAGCCGGGATGAGCCAGCCTAGCACATGACTGGAGTTATAATTTTAGAAGATCACTTTGGTAGCGATCTGTAGAAATACTTTGAAAGGGGGTGTAGGGAAAAAGCATCTGAGTTATAGTAGGTATGAAAAGCAGAACACAGACGGGGAGAATGTCTTCAGACTCTACCGGCATGAGGATTCAAATGAAGTCAGGTTAATAGAGACAATGCAAATTTTACTGGTCTGTGTTCAAATGTGGATATGTAGGACCTTTATTAAGTCTCCTCCAGGTACTCTGGGAATGTTAGAGATATCTTACCTGTGCTTACAGAGCTTGTGTCCTTGGCTGTCTTTGGCTTTGGCTTCTTTGTTGATGACCACGGGCCACAAGGATTTGAGGGTGAATCCCTACCCCTGCCATAGCTGTGGGTGCCTTCCTGGAGCCTGGGATCCATGCCAAGGAAGCCATGTGCCAGGCCTTATTTTCCTGTTTGCAAATCTGGGGGAGGAGACACTAGAAAGATTTTGGAACCTGGTGTGTGCCTCACATGCCTTGCATAAATTTGTGTCAAGGAGCCTGAAGTTGCTCGGTGTGTTTTTCCGTGACTCACAGAGGCAAGGGGGAAGATAGCCTTCTGCATTTCTTCAAGCAGCTGCTGACTGCAGCCCCTTTTCCCTCTCCTGGTTTGGCCCCCAGAAGTCACAGCTGTCTCCCTGTCCAAAGGCCCCCTCTCCCCTTGCAGATTAGCTGGTGTAGATGAAGGCCTGAAGGCCAGGAGCCCCCTGATCCATCCACACAGATGGATGAATTTCATTTTTGGGTCATCCAGCCCCCACTACTCTTAGTAGAAAAGTAAGGTAGAGTAGATTCAAGTGTGGAAATGGCCTTTGGGTGCACGGTGGTGCCAGTAACTGAGGTGTGGAATATGGAGGGCGGTGCATGTGTGGCCGGGCTGTGGGAAAGGGAAAGAGGATGTAATTGAGGTGTGAGGCATATTTGAATTGTGCTCAGTTTTGAACTTGATAAACTAGGTGCCTCTGGAACAATAAGTTCAGTGGGTTGTGGACATTTGGGAGAAAGAGAGGAAAGAAATGGCGATATTGAGAGTAGTAAAGCAGGTGAAGCCATGATGGAGACAAACACCTCTCCTGTGAGAATGGTGAATGGGAGACATTGACAGGTAGACTAGCCAGAGCTCAGAACCCCAAGGAACACCAGTGTTCAGGAATGGTGTCAGGGGTGAGGGGCCCCAGAACCAGACAAGGAGGAATGTCCAGGCAACTCTGAACGGAAGGAAATGGCACAAAGGACCTGAGGCACCACCGTTGCGGCTCATGCTGGGAACAGTTTGGCCCATTGTGTTCACACTTACAGTTTCCCAAGTTTATCTATTCAGACTTATGATTATGTTAACTCAGCTCCTTTCCTCCCTCTGAAAAAAAGGAGTCAGAGACTCTGCAGTATCATAAACGACCCAGGGTCAGGAAGACCTCTGACACTTTTGCACCACGTCAATACTTTGATCCGGCCTTTTATAGTCCGTGTGAGGAGCAAACAAACTTACTTTAAGCTAAAGGGAAATGTCAACTTTTTCCTGTTTGATGTTTCTTGCTGTGTTTTCCATATTAATCACTTCATTTTCCCTTTGGTCATGGGCCTGATATTTTTTTTTTTCCTCTCACATTTGTCATCTGCGTGGTATGTCAGGCAGTTTTTCACCCTGAGAGAGTGACATGGTAGAGCTCAAACAGGCAAGGCCACCACCAAAAGTGTGTGCGACCCTTGGTGGTTATGTTCATGAACATCCCAAAAGCCCAGTGCTACTGAACGGAATTATAGGCTTTGAAATGACCGTGTGGTTTCCATTCAGCAAAGAATCTACTCCAGGCATGTTCAAGGGTTGTTGGTTTGGGAGACGTTAGATGACTCCAACATGAAAAGGCAGAGCCTATCTAAAGGGATAGTAGAGGAATTTTCTACATCACAAATATGTCGAATAAGTGGATTTGGATGTGACCACAGGCTTGCCATGTGAAATTCTACTCTATGGGAATGAAAGTTAGTGGCTTCATGAAGACATTTAGTGCAGACTGTGAAAACGTTCTCGTATTCTTTTGCCAGAGCATAGAAGCACGGAGAAATAAAGATGGACCTGCACTGTAACTGTTTGTCCACTCTAATCCTCTTAAACACTTATGTGTCTCCATGCACATAGCGGTGGAATTAAATATAGCTATTCCTTCTAATGCACCAGCATGAATGTGTTAGTTTACTGCTCTGGGAAGAGGAAACCTGGAGAAAAAAGTCCTTGGATCAGTTAGGTATTGTGTTTAGCTACAAGTATCAGAGACCCACCCCAGATAGTGGCTTTACGTGTCCTGTAAGAGCAGCCTGGAAGCAGGCAGTTGTGAGCTGGCCTGATGGTTGTGGGCACCCGCAGCTGGTAGCTCTCTCCAGCTCTCCAGTCCGCTCTCTCCAGGTTATGGCCCTTGTCCAAGATGGCTGCTGGAGCGCCAAACCTCATGTTTACAGAGCAGGCAGAGGGTGAAGAGGGGGAAGATGGGCCTGCTGTCTCATGCCTCAGAGTTCCAGGATTCCTTACTTGTATCTCATTGGTCAGAGCTGAGGCACACTGGCCTAGCTGTGGCATTGTGTTTAATTCACTCCATCTCTAAATTATTATAAAACTCATTTTTTAAAATTAATTCACCTCCGATCTTCTCCCATTGCATGAGATTGGGAGAGAGCTTATGGAATAGTCAGATTCTTTAGTGATAGAGCTAGTGGGTTACATGGATTAAGGGATTTATTGTAAGGAA
Source organism: Leopardus geoffroyi (assembly GCF_018350155.1). NCBI lineage: Eukaryota > Metazoa > Chordata > Mammalia > Carnivora > Felidae > Leopardus > Leopardus geoffroyi. The sequence goes on from NC_059333.1 coordinate 94,638,390, forward strand.
TTGGCTTACTCAGTTGTGGGGCTTGCTAAGCATGCTTAAAATCCATAGGTCTTGAAATTCAGGCAGTCAAGAAGAGTATATCATGACCAGGCTGGAACCCCAAGAGCAGGAGCTAATGCTTGGAGTCTCTGAATTCAGGAAGGGTTTAAGTCTTTTTTTTTTTTTTTTTTTTTTTTTTTTTTTTTTTTTTTTTTTTTTTTTTAGAGCTTTCAGCTAATTACGTCAGTCCCACTCAGTATTTCCTTTGACTAAATTCAACTGATTACATACATCTGCAAAATCCCTTCACAGCAGCACTAAATTAGTAATTGACTGAATAACTGGGAAAAGGTGTGTGCTTGCTTTAAAAAGGCTGCTGCCTCACTTCTTTCCTCTAGCACTCGTGAGAGAATATCCGTGGCTACCAGCTCATGCTGGAAACATACAAGAAAGGTAATTTTGGGGCATGTATTTAGGCTAGCCAAGTAGACACATCACAAAGTCATCGAATGCACAATTTAATTGTCACCTAGAGCGAGAGAGCTCGGGTGTTTCCTCATTTCTGATATTCTGGAAGAAGGTGGACTGATACCATCATTGGTAGCCAATGAGAGCCTGGTTTTGTGCATTTTAATTATTTTCCCTCTCTGTTTATTATAGATAGTGAAGACTTTATTTTTGATGTTTTCATTAAGCAAGTAAAGGGCTTTGAGGCTCATCAGCCACTGTGAACTCATCAGAGTTAACAGAACTTAAAATTTGCTTTTAAAACTAATGGCAAGATGTCCAATTTTTTTTCATAGCACTAATTATTTTTCTCACCTGTACCTTTTTTGTCTTTTTGTAGATAGAGATATGAATGTTGCCTTTCATTCTTTATTCAAGCTAATAATAGCTTTTGTAACTATAGGAAAAATTAGCATTGTAGATTTGTTTTTACTGATCAGATTCAGATGCTCACTAATCTATTATTGGAAGAGTCCTCTATATTGTTTTGTAAAATAATGGTTCTATTGATATATGGTTGACATATGATAAAGTTCACCTTTTTAGAGTGATTTTTAGTATATTCACAAAGTTTTGTATTAATTACCACTAATTCCAGAACTGCCATATTCTTTTGTATTAAATATAGATGTATCTTTAGACAGTGAAGAATTTGAAAACTTAGTTCTGTTATCTGATTTAAATTCACTTGAAAAAAGAAATTGGTGACTTTTGGGAAGAGAAGAGTGACAAATGTTTGGGCTTAATTTTGTGGAAAGAATACACATAAAGTCTTCATTATGGGATTTTCTACCAAATTTAAGTATATTATTCCCTCAGATGTAATTCAGAATCGGGCCTTTCATTCATTTGTTCAGCAAATATTTATTGAACTTTACTCTGTGCCAAGCTAGTGTCCAATGAGACTTTCTCAGAAACCTTGTGGTCAGGTGGGTGGAGGGATTGGTAAAGTCCCTGCGAGCCCAGGAGGCACAAAATTGCCAGAGCTAGTATAACCCATGAGTGGAGATTTCATAACTGTGGATTTGCAGGAGGGAACAGACTACAGGTTTTGAGAACACATCTGAACATTCCATGAGGAACCTAGATCTTCTTGGGGGCTGGTTTAACAGCAAATGGGAACAAAATTACTAAGGTCATAGACCTTAGTGGACATAGATTCTGAGAAGGGCAGTGAATGTTGCTGCAGTTAATGAGATATGAATTGAAGGGTTCCCACTGCGATGTGGTTTATATCCTTCGTCTCTGCTTAAACATAACCTGTCAGAGAGGCCTTCCCTGGCCATCTTTCCAATGTAGGACCTTGTCCTGCTCCATCACTTGCTCTGCTGTTTCTTCTGAGCTCTATGCTGTATGTTTGCTATTGCAGCCTCCCTCCCCACTGCTGCCAACAATGACAGCCCCCTTAGAGCAGGTGCTGTGCTTTGTTTGCTGTGCTGTCTCCAGTATAACGTCTAGTACCATGTCTGGCACATAGTGCTGATAAAGAATTGTTGCATGCATGAGTGACCGATCTAAAAAAAAGTGTGTGACTTAAGAACCTCCCAAAGGTCCCACCTCCTACGTCCATTTATCTTTGGTGGTTATAAGTTCAACATCTGAGTTCTGGGGGGGACACAAACAATCAGACCATAGCAAGACCTTTCTTAATGTGGCAGTCACGTGGCTTTATACACACATCCTCTCTACTTCGCTCTTTCTCCGCTCTGTGCCAAGATTCTCAGGGCCAGACCATGCCATGTGCTCTCTAGCCTTAGGGCTCTTTGAATAAGATGCCCTTCCTCCCTTGTCCACTTACAGATAAAAATATCCCATGCTTTTCTGGAGTCTTCCCTGACCACCCATTTTTCCTGCATGCTGGATCACTTTTGCCCCCCCACTGTTGTTCACACAGCCCTTTGATGCACAGCTTTGTGGGTGCACAGTATACTTTTGTTGTTGGGCCACATAGGCAGCCTCCTTCATGAGTTTGCCAGCTTTTTGAGGACAGTGTCTGTCTTACTCATTTTTGAATCCCCAGTGCCTAGCAGAGTGCATAACAGAGAGCAGGTATTCAGTAGATACTGGATCGAAGAAATAAAATTCAAATAAGCAGTCTTACTAATGGATGCAAACCAACCTCTATAAATGGCCACAGAGAATTTAAGTGCAGACAGAACCTTGGACTTGGCAGTAGAAGTATATAAATAGAACTCTAGGAAGTGGGAACGTCCTCGGGGGTGATGTGTTTTTGTGTATGTGGAGAACCAAGGATCAGCAAATGTGTCAAAGCTATTTTTGTCTAGGACTGAACTGGGTTTCATCCTCATTTTGATGGTACTTTCCCGGGTCAGTGTTCAGGAGACATGAAAAGTTTTTTTAGAACCATTCAAAGAATGTGTAATCAAAGTTTGTTGTTTTGTTCTGTTTGTTGCTATGTTGTTTGTGTCTGCCGGGTTTTGTTCTTATTTGGGAAGTTAGAAAAGCAGAGGCAAGCTGTTTGGTTTCTTGACTGAATGGATTCAGCTGTATGAGTGATCAGAGCCTCCTGTGCATTAAAGGGAAGTTCATCCGTGCCGCCTCCCTGGTGTTGTCAGCCTGTGGGCCTGACCTGATTTCTCAGCAGTTGGTAAACTGATAATCCTGTTTATGTCTATCACCCATCGGCATCCTTCTTTTAGTCCTCACACAGAGAAAACGCAGGCGCACTCACAAACACAAAGGTTCCTTTTGTTCTTCAGGCTGGCAGTGATAATAATTAAAAAAATTGTTTTCTCTTTTTTTAGTCCAAATTTGTTCTTGTATTATCTGAATTTCATTCGATAATGAAAGAAAAGGTATTCCCTTTTCCCAAATGAAAATTCAGGCCCAATGAATTTGCTGCCTCATAGGAAGAGTCTGCCCTCACCCTGTATCAGCCTGTGCGGTTTATACTAGAAACACCGCTGCCCCCTCCCTGAAATACACACCGTACCATGAACGTCAACCACCACATCCATGAAGACCCTACCATGAACATTGAAAAGGGAAGAATATCCTTAATTTTTTTTTCTGGGCATGTTGACATCAGATACATTATAGTATGCAAATAGACTTTAGGTTCCTTTCCTGGTGCTTATTAAATTCATCCCCTTCTCACTTAGGTTAATATTATGGTTGTGAGGTTTTTCTTGGTTGCTGCATTTTGTCCTCAGTTCTTACAGTGTGAGAGAAGCATCAGCCACTTGGGGGCACCCAGGTATTTATTTAATGGAAAAAAAAAACCCAGCAGGAATTGCCAACAGAAAGTCATTTGATCTTAAGAAAAAAGGGTAAAAAAACTCAGTGCAGATAGGCCGTTTCAACATATCTAATTTGGAAAGTCAGTCGGTGTTGAACACAGATGACCATATTCTAAGGAAGGAAATTCACCAGACAGCCTAGTTTACTGTATACAGAGTCCGTAAAACCCTAGCCAGGTTCCTGTTAGTAGGTACTTCTGCACAGACCTGCAGCCTTGGGCATCTCAGAGAGAGACTAGCAGTGGAAAAGCAGAATGAGCTGTGAGAATTCAACTGTGAGCTTCCCCGGGGCCAAGACCACATTTTCTTACTCTCTGTGGTGTACTGGGGATGTGCATTCCATGACTGTTCAATGAAGGGCTAGATGGATGCCTTGGGTGAATGTATAAGGAACAACGAATGGATGGACAGAGAATGGAAGATTTAAGGCAATGATGACTTATTAATAAAGGGTTTAATTAGCAGGAGACATAACCACAAGGCAATGCATGTATTGTAAGATATATTTGCCTGGCTAAAATATTTGCATGGGAGACCAGAATTGGTAGAGAAATTCCCATGTTACCTATTCCAGTTGAAATTTTGTCAGGTTGAGCTTTGTATTATATATGTGATCTAGATGTAGATATATATACCTATATCATATATATGTGATATCAGATATATATATCTGATATATATATATCAGATACATATATAATATATGCATTTGAGTATGTAATCAAAATCACAGAAGCTCAAACAACACTAATGTTTAAATTATAATTTTTATGGTACCATCCAACATAAATTTACGATTATAATGTTGTTTTGAGGCATAAGAGATTCTGAAATGCCTTTTGAATTCTTAAATAATAATTAATTATGTTAAGCATTTTTAGCGTTCTTACTTCTTTGCTCTATTCTAATTCCTTGAGAATTCAAGGCCCAAGTAACGGCTTCTGTGGCTCAGTTGCTTTATAAATCCCCGACCCAGTAATGGAGGGTCGGTCTGACCAGCCGTTTGAGATTGGCTCCAGCCTGGATCTCGCTTCCTGAATCTTTTCTTTAGCTCTGCAGCTTCCAAAATGCACTATCATTAATTCAGCCAGGGGTGAATGAACCCTACATATCTGCTGGAAATCAAACTCACTGGGACTGATGAAGACCAGGGTACTATTTTATTTATTTAAGAAATTATTATTTCTGTGTAGTTGGGATCGTTTATTGGTAGCTAGAATATTCTTATATTAGGAACACATGCCCTGAAGCCACATTAAGGTCACAAGTGTCCTTGGAGAGGGCAGAGCAAAGAGAGCTTGATGGCCTTAATCCTGAAGTACCATTTCCACGTTGGAAGTTCAATCCCAGAAGCATTTGAGTGTCTGTTGCATGTAAAGGAAAGGGAGCCGCTGTTGAACCCTTTCTATGCAGCAAGCATTGTGCTTGGTGCTTTTCCACGTTTGATTTTAGCATGCTTGTGGCACTTAAATCACTGTGGAATGTGTAGGGCTGAAAGAAGCAGCCTCTGTGCTCAAGGACATTCTAGACCTGTGTTGTCTAGTTTGATAAGGATATGTGTGGCTATCAAGCACTGGAAATGTGGCTAATCCAAGCTGAGGTGTGTTCTAAGTGTAAAATGTACACTGGGTTTCTAAGATTGAGCACAAAAGAAATGTAAAATATGTCCTTAATAATTTTTGTATGGATCATATGTTGAAATTACATAGTATATTGGATATAAATTAGGTTAATAAAATGTCATGAAATTATTTTCACTTGTTTATTTTTACTTTTTAAAAACTGTTTGTTTCTTTTGAGAGAGAGAGAGAGAACATGAGTGTAAGAGCGGGCAGAGAGAGGGAGAGAGAGAATCCCAAGCAGGCACCATGCTGTCAGCACGGAGCCCAATGCAGGGCTTAATCTCACCGAGCCACCCAGGTTCGCATCTGTGACCCACACTGTATATCTGATGGACAGTGCTGTTGTATAGGTAAGGCACGTACATAAATTGTTGGAACCTCATCATGGGCATTTCGGTTGGGGTAAACTTTTTGAAGGATAATTTGGCAGTAGCCCACGATTAAAAAATCTGGATCTCTAAGTGTATTAATTTACTACTGGACACAGAATGCTGAGCTTAAAAATAGGCACACCCACCATTGTGTTGAACTTTCCCTTATTAGTCCCTCTGAAATGTGTACTTGTATTGTCAACAGCTGTTTATTGATTAGGTATTATGCCAGGCACTGTGGGAAGCATTCGGAGTCCAATACAAAGATAAATCGTGAAGAGTTCCAGATTGAAATATTAGATGATTCTGTGTCAGAAGGGAGATTCTAGGGGTACCCAACAGCTATACCAGCTACAACTGGATAGCCATCTTAAGAGGTGCAGATGCAGAGTTTTGGCAGTTCCAGAGGACTGTGGTCACTGTTTGGCTTGGAGTCTATGTTTGAGATGGAACCTGATGGATGGATAAGAGGATGTGCGTAGGCAGAGACTGGGCAAGTGGAAGGGATGGCCCAGGTGGAGGGAACGGCAAGAGCAGAAGATCAGAGGTGAGGCAGGAGGGGTCTTGTAGGAGGAAGGGGGCAGTCACATGCCTGGAACATGATGTTTGTGCAGGGGGTGGTAAAGGCCTGGACTTGAATAGAAGGCCGGGCTGGGGAATCTGGACTTTTTCCTGTAGAGCTTAAATGCCAGTGAGTGTGTGGTGTCTTAAAATAGTTTCTAAAATACCCAATTAGTAGTCCATCCAGAATTCTGAATGCCTGGGGGTGCCTGGGTGGCTCAGTTGGTTAAGCATTCTACTTCAGCTCTGGTCATGATCTTGTGATTTGTGAGGTGGAATCCTACATTGGGCTCCGCTCTTAGCACAGAGCCTGCTTCAGATCCTCTGTCTCCCTCTCTCTCTGCCCCTACCTGGCTCATGTTCTATCTCTCTCTCTCTCTCTCTCTCTCTCTCTCTCTCTCTCAAAAATAAATAAATATTAAAAAATCATTAAAATTCTGAATGCCTGAAACAGTGACAGCATTTTTTTTTCCTTGAGAGTGAGGTGACTTAATGCTTAAATGTTTTTTCAAAAAAAAAATTCTTTTGAAGGAATGACTTCAAGTTTAGGTTCTTCAGATCCTTCTAATGTGGTATTTAAGTAGTAAGTCATTCTCTTTAGGATTGGGAAATATAAGACCAGAAGGGATGTGTTAAGACATAGGAGAATAGATTTTTCTCTCATAGCCAGTTTGTTGAGATGAAAAATCATACCAACTCTTTTTAAAATTTTTTTTTTGTTTATTTTTGAGAGAGAAAGAGAAAGAGTGTGATTGAGGGAGAGGCAGAGAGAGAGGGAGACACAGAATCTGAAGCAGGCTCCAGGCTCTGAGCTGTCAACACAGAGCCTGACATGGAGCTTGAACCCATGGACCATGAGATGATGACCTGAGCTGAAATCAGATGCTCAACTGACTGAGCCACCCAGGCGCCCCTGTTTCTCATTTTCTTATTGATGGACATCTGAGCTGTTTCCAGTTCAGGTTATTATGAATAAACTAGCCATGAACAAACACAAAAGTCCTTTGTGGGTATGTGTTTTCTTTTCTCTTGACTAAACACTTAGGCATGAAATTATTGAGTTATGGGTGTGTATATATATGTTTAGTTCTATAAGAAACTGCCAGAACTTTTTCTAAAATGGTTGTATTGTTTTACACTCAGATAAACAGTATATGAGAATTCTGATTGTTCTACATTCTTGCCAGCATTTTGTCCATTCTGGGGCGCATGTGTGTGTGTGTGTGTGTGTGTGTGTGTGTGTGTGTATGTGTATATATGTAGTGATATTTCATTGTACTTTTTATTTAAATTTCTTTGATGAATATTAACATTAAGCACTCTTTCATGTGCTTACTAATCATTAGTTTATCTTCCTCTGTGAAATGTCCCATCAAATATTTAGCTCTCTTTTTATTGAATTGTAGTCCTTTTTCAGATAAATGATTTGCATATATTTTCTTCCAGCCCGTGATTTACCTATTCATTTCCTTACTGGTGTCTTTGTGATGAATAGGAATTTTTAACTTGGATGAAGTCTAATTTTTCTCCTTTTGTGTTTATTGCTTTCTGTGTCATATCTAAAAGCTTAATAGTTTTAGGTTTAACATTTAGGGCAGTAATCCATCTGAAATTAATTTTTTGTATGTGGTGTGAGGTTGGAGCTGAGATTTATCTATTTTTGTCATGCAGGTATTTAGTTTTAGCATCATTTGTTATAAATTCTTTCTTTTTCTATTGGATTTCTCTGTTGATTGGTAAAAGTTCAAATGCCCTTGTAAGTGTGGGTCTGTTGCTGAGCTCTCTGTTCTGTCTCATCGGTCTATTTGCTAATCCCATGTGAGTATCACACTGTCTTGATTATTGTAGACTCACTTGTCAAAGTCTTAAAGTCAGGTAATTTAGGCCCTCCGATTTTGGTCTTATTTTTTATGATTGCTTTGCTTAGTCTAGGTCATTTGCTTTTCTATACATATTTTAGAATTCGCTTGTCAATTTCTACAGAAAAGTCCAGTGAGATGTTTGTGATTGGGATTGTTGAATCTATTAGATAAGTTTGTGAAGAACTAACAATAATATTTAATTTTAAAATCCATGAACATGGTATATCCACTTATTTAGATCTTTAATTCCTCTCAGCAAGGTCTTATAGCCACATTCTCATTTGAACTCACTCCATTTGGGTTTTGGGGCCCTGTTCCCCTGAAACCACTCTTGTCTAGTCACCAGTGACCTCCATGCTGCTGTATCCAATGGCAAGTTCAGGCATCCTCTTTCTTCATTTCTCAGCTGCCTTTGACATAATTGATCATCCTATCCTTGAAGCATTTTGTTCACCTGGCTTCTATTCCTCAAGCTTTCCTGGTTTTCTTTCCATCTAACTATCTGCCCCTTTTTGGCCTCCTTTGCTGTATCCTTCTCTTCTTCCAAACATTTAGATGTTAAAGGGCCTGAGCCTCAGTCCTTAGACTTCTGTGCTTTATCCATTCTCAGTTAAATGGCATAAATATGTTATTTAGAGCCAACTGACTCCCAATTTTATATCTCAGTTCAGAATCGCAGACTTATAGATGCAAACCCCAGAGTTACATATACAGTTTCTTACTTATCCTCATTTGGGCATCTAAAAGGTATATCAAACAAACTTAATCTATGCAAAATGGAAATCTTAATTTGCCTCTGAAATGTATTGTTCCTCCTTACTCTCTATTACCCATTATGCTGCCAGCTCAATAAATGGGCTTTGCTCCCTGTTGCTCAGATGCCAATCTTATAGTTTTCCTGGACACCTCTTTTTCTTTTACACCCCACACAGAAGACCGGCAACCCGCACCAGAAAATGCTTTTGGTTCTATCTTCGCAATATACCTTAGATCTCTCTATGTAGCTGTCCTTCTAGTCCAAGCCACCAACATCTCTCATCTGGCTTACTGTAGGATTCTCCTAAGTAGTCTTTGTCCCAGTCTGTTCGTTAGCCACACAACTGGAGTTTTAAAATGTCACAGTGTTGGGGCACCTGGGTGGCTCAGTCGGTTAAGCGGCTGACTTTGGCTCAGGTCATGATCTCGCGGTCCGTGAGTTTGAGCCCCTCGTCAAGCTCTGTGCTGACAGCTCAGAGCCTGGAGCCTGTTTCAGATTCTGTGTCTCCCTCTCTCTGACCCTCCCCCATTCATCCTCTCTCTCTCTCTGTCTCAAAAATAAATAAAACATTAAAAAAAATCTTAAAATGTCACAGCATTTCATTCCCCTGATTAAAACATTTCAGGGCTTCCCATTGTATTTAGGGGGAAAAATTGTGCAATGGTTTACAGAGACTTATGTGATCAGACCTCCCTGTTTGCTCTCTGACTTCATTCTCTTCTGTCGCTCTTTCTTTCACAGCACTCTGACTACACTGGCCTTTCTGTTGTTCTTGAACACTCCAAGCTTATTTTGTTCAGGGCCTCTGCTGTTTCTGTTTCTTCTGCCTGGAATCTTTCTCTCAGATAATTACGTGGCTTATTACCTTACTCCATTCAGATCTCTGCTTAAGTATCGTTTCACCAGAGAGGTTTTTTTCTGACTACCCTACCTAAGGGCGTTATCTGGTTTGATATTTAATTGTTGATAGTCTTTCTCTCCTAGTAGAATACAAGCTCCCTGAGGATAAGGAATTTCTGCTTGGAATTGTTAATGCTCTTAGCCATGCCTGGCATATAATAGGTGCTCCATAAATATTTGTTAGATGGATGATTGTGGGCAAGTTAACCTTGCTGGTCCCATTCTCTTCTGAGAAATGAGAAAGTAATGGTACCTACCTCATAGGGCAGATGTGAATGTCAAATACAATATTGGGTGTAGTAAGATAGTGTTGGCTGTTATTATAATTACTATTTAATAATATGAATGATTTAAGTCTCATAAAACAACACAGAAATATGAATGCCATATAAGGTAGTATTAATTTCCCTGGCATATGCTTTTTACAATGGTTGATTTTAGAGGTATAACCTATGATCCAGTTATTGATCACTTAGTTGGAGGAAATAGATATAACTACATGAAACGCTAAACACCATAGGATATTTAAATAACCAAACCAGACAATAATAGAAAAGTCATCAGGTATGACTAGTTTCCTAATGCATTTGCTGCTGATTGTTCTAGGTGTAGTAAATAAAAATGTTTTTTTCCTAAGCCAGGAGGATCTGAGAAGGCTTTGGGGAGGATGTGGGTTTGGGCTGCCCCAGGAAAAGCTGGGGAGGATTTTAATCTTTTACTGGTCGTCAAGGGAAGGGCATCACAGGTGGGGGCAATGGCACAAACCCAAAGGGGAGGAAGAACTTAGGGGGTTGGAAAAATTGAATAAGCCATTGGGACTGGTGGAAGATGTCTAATGAAGAAGCTGTTTGAGAGCAATACGAAGAAAATAGGGTAGGAACAGAAGTAAGTGGCTTGAGGCTACAGGAAGTGCCACCACACAGGAATCCTTCCGTAGATTGGGCAAGCTAGGCAGGAAGTGCTTCTGGGTGGTTAGGAAAGAAGGTAACCTATCAGGGGCTTGTTGCTGCCAGATTCAGTCCTTCCTTCCCCTGCAGGGGAGGTGGCCAGGGAGTTACCCTCCAGGGCGCTCACAGTGGATGGCTGTGTTGACTCCATGTGCCATGGACAGGCAGCAGCAGCAGGAGGGCTCCATTCTTCCTTTCCAGGTTCTGGAAACCAATTTTGAACTTTCTTTTTTGCTCACAAGAATTCCCATTCTAGTTCTTAGGTGATGGGAGTAGAAGGCAAGTGATCATTTTTACTATGGCTCCTTATTGAAGGAAGAAAGAATAGGGAACTTAGAAATTAAAGGCCCATTAATAAACATAATAATTTATGTTTTTTTTAATGTTATTTATTTTTGAGAGAGAGAGAGAGAGAGAGAGAGAGAGAGCAAGCAGGAGAGGGGCAAAGAGAAGAGACACAGAACCCGAAGGAGGCTCCAGGCTCTGAGCTGTCAGCACAGAACCCGACACGGGGCTCGAACTCCCGGACCGCGAGATCATGACCTGAGCTGAAGTCAGACACTTAACTGACTGAGCCACCCAGCCTCCCCATAATAATTTTTTTTTAACATGCATGTTAAGAAATAACTTGTTTTTCAGAAGACCATACTATATTGGTCATATAAAGCCATATTCTAAAAAATTTTTTTTTAACGTTTATTCATTTTTTGATAGAGACAGAGCGTGAGTGGGGGAGGGGCAGAGAGAGAGGGAGACACAGAATCTGAAGCAGGCTCCAGGCTCTGAACTGACAGCACAGTGCCTGACGCAGGGGCTTGAACTCACAGACTGTGAGATCATGACCTGAGCCACAGTTGGACGCCCAACCAACTGAGCCATCCAGGTGTCCCAAAGCCATGTTCTAAAAAGGAAATGCATGCATTGTATGAGAAGGAGCCAAGTATTCTGTGAATTGATCAGGTTATTAAAAAATAAAGATAGGTTATTTAGTCAACCATGAGATTAAATATATCATAAAATATTAATGATACAATTTTGTGTAAATTGCAGTAACGTAAAAGGGTGTTTGTCCCTACACCTTAAGATTTTTCTTATTACCAAGTTACAAAATGTTGTTACCTTTTGGGGGGTTAGAATATATTATACAGCAATTTGTGGCAGTTAAGAAAATGACCCTATAAAAGTAAAAGAAGGAAAATAAATAAAATATAGACATGAGCTACGACAGATGTTGCAGAGTAGGGAGTGGATGTGAAGACAAAAAGCGATGTTGTTGTTAATGCAGCCCTGGCAACACGCGTCACAGATTAAATAATGAACGCCAGTTAGTGGGCACAGCGAGGAGGGAACAGAGAGGGTATTGTTTCGGCTTGTCTATCTAATTTCAGACTAATTGCTTAAGTACAGGCTTCTGTTCTGGTTATAGCCAAAGGAAAATTGAACAGTTGAAATACTGTAAATTTTGTAACTCACCCTGGATCGCCAATCAGAACTAAACGAAAGAGCTTTGAGCAAAGAATGCAAATCAGTTGTTACCCTTGCCTGCAGATGGAAGCCTGGAGAGAAGCAGGATGCACTCAGTAAGCTCTGTACTCGCTATTCCTTCCTCTCTGGATCGGGTTCTAGTTGATTTGATACAAGGGATGGACTCTCATGTACTCTTCTGTGCTCAGGGCTGCAGCCCCATAGAGCAGGTGGCGGATGCCAAGTCCTCCCCACACCCCCACGCCCACCCTGCCCGGGAGTGGTGTCTTCCTGGGCTGCGGCCTCTCTGAAGTTTCAGGCAGTTGGGGTAGACTTTTCCTACTCTGGGTCTTTGTGACGAGCTACTGAGCTGATAAATGTGAAAGCACTTTGCTGATACAAATGAAGGGATGACTATTTTTAGGGTGTGCAGTTGGTGGAGGAAAGAACACAAGTCAGAGGTCCTGGGTTGAATCCTGGGTCATCTCATACCATGTCCCCCCTTTTCTGAATTCCTTTTTGAAATATCTTCCTGTGGTTTTTTTCTTTTCCTCCTTAAATCGGATAGAGGTTCTTTACTTCTGTGTGTGTGTGTGTGTGTGTGTGTGTGTGTGTGTGTGTGTGCGTGCGCGCCCCACGGGACACCTTTGGCATTCTAGTGAAGTTAATGTATCCCTTTTCAGAATAATGTTTAATGCGTAACTCAAAGGTCTAAACTTAAATGCTTAAAATTCAAATGCACGGGATTACAAAGGAAGCCAATGATATGATATACAGTTATCTGTAGAGCAAAAGATAAGTGGTATTGTTACATACATCCTTTATTAATGCATTCCACACCAAGAACTAGTGGCAGGTCTGGGAACTACTGTCATTTGGAAGTAGAGATGGGTGGAAATGTTACTTTGAGGTACTTGTAATAACTGTAATGTGATATGCAGATATCTTTTGATTTCTACTTGTGATAAGTTACCAGTATGGTTAATTTTAGCATGGACTGTTGCCTGCATTTGTAAAAGAAGGAAACCCTCAATTTCAGTTGGAGGTTCGTAAAAATTAAAATGAAAATTTTCTCCCACTCACATTTTGAATTCTGTTCGAGATCCTCCGAAACACCTTGCCTTAGACTTTACCCGTGGGGTGCCCGGGTGGCTCAGTTGGTTAAGCGTCCGACTTCGGCTCAGGTCATGATCTCGTGGTTCCTGAGTTCAAGCCCCACATTGGACTTTTTGCCGTCAGCATAGAGCCTGCTTCAGATCCTCTGTCCCCCTCTCTGCCCTCCTCGCCACTGCCTCTCAAAAATAAACATTAAAAAAAAAACCTTGGGGTGCCTGGGTGGCTCAGTCGGTTGAGCGGCCAACTTTGGCTCAGGTCATGATCTCGCAGTCCGTGAGTTCGAGCCCCGCGTCGGGCTCTGTGCTGACAGCCTAGAGCCTGAAGCCTGTTTTGGATTCTGTGTCTCCCTCTCTCTGACCCTCCCCTATTCATGCTCTGTCTCTCCCTGTCTCAAAAATAAATAAAAACGTTAAAAAAAATTAAAAAAAAAAAAAACCAAATCCTTTACCCTTTACTCTTGTGGCTGGTGCTCTTGGGGGCAGACCCCCTGTTGCTGCCCTCCAGCTGCAGCCATCCTTTCTCTGCAGTGCCTACAGATGTGCACCTCTATCCAGGCAGGGGACTGGAGCTCCAGACCTGTATCTCCTGCACATCCACCCACTCGGCCTCCAGAGTCCCAACTCCTGGGCCCTTCCGTGCCCCTCTGCTCCTCCTCCCGTGTTCCCAGCTCTGCAGATGGCCTCAATAACCTGCACCTGGCTCAGGCTCCAAACCCGGCTTGAGCAAGGGAACTAGCAAGAGCCACTGCTGCCTGCATTACTGACCCAGCGTCCTTGGGGAATCTTGGGAAAGTGTAAACTTTTACATTTGAAAGCACTGGTCTGCCCTTCCTTCTACTTGGAATGTCTTAATTTCTACCCCACCCACCCATTCCAAAAGGCCTCGATCCTTACTTTATCTTTCCAGTGCACACATCTGGTCATTTTACCATTGAAACTCTCTCTCTTTCTCTCTCTTTTTTTTCCTAAGAATTTTTTTTTTTTTTTAAATTTTTTTTTTTTTCAACGTTTATTTATTTTTGGGACAGAGAGAGACAGAGCATGAACGGGAGAGGGGCAGAGAGAGAGGGAGACACAGAATCGGAAACAGGCTCCAGGCTCTGAGCCATCAGCCCAGAGCCTGACGCGGGGCTCGAACTCACGGACCGCGAGATCGTGACCTGGCTGAAGTCGGACGCTTAACCGACTGCGCCACCCAGGCGCCCCCTAAGAATTTTTTTTTAATGTTTATATATTTGTTTATTTTGAGAGAGAGAGTGCACGTCCAAACACATGGGTCCAGAGGAGGGGCAGAGAGAGGGAGACAGAGGTTCCAAAGTGGGCTCCACACTGACTGCAGAGAGCCCAATGTGGGGCAGCAGAGAGCCTGCTGTAGGGCTTGAACTCAAGACCAGTGAGATCATTACCTGAGATGAAGTCAAAGCTTAATGGACTGAACCACCCAGGCGCCCTCTGGTTTAAACTCTCTTGATGTCTCTTAGCCTCTGTGATATGACATCAGAGGGCTCCTGCCTCTCTTGCAGCATTTTCTTCTGCTCCCTGTGGTCCCTTCAATGGCCTGTTCACCATTTCCCCCTTTTCTTTGGAAGGCTGAATGGGTGCTCTCTGTCTGGGGATCCCTTACCTGCCATGTGGCCTTCTGTTTTCATCTCTGTGGCTGCTTCCCTGCAAAGCCTTGCCCGGTCTACACCATCATGAGGACTGTCTACAGAGCATTTCTCCTCTCCCAACTCCCCCTCCCTTGTGTCTGACCAGAGTCTGGCAGGGTTTCCCAAGTGGTATGCACCTAGAAGGACAGATTGATTAAAGTACGTGGTTAGGAACACTTACTTCAGAGCCAGACTGCTTGGGTTCTAATCCCAGCTCCACCAAGGGCAAGGTACTTACCCTTTAGCTGCCTTGGTTTTCTCATCTGTAAGGCTGGTATTATAAGATAGTGGTGGGGGGGGGGGGAAATGGTGAGATTTAAATGAGTTAATACTTGTAGAGCAGTTTAGAACCATGCCTACCTTATAATTAGCTTTAGTTTCAGTGATGTGGCTTGGGCTTATTAAGAAGTCACATCCTGCTTGGGGTGCCTGGGTGGCTCAGTTGGTTGAGTGTCCTACCCTTGATTTTGGCTCAGGTCATGATCCCAGGGGTCGTGGCATCGAGGTTCTCTCTCTTCCTCTTCTTCTCCTCCTCTCCCTTGCTCATGCACTTTCTCTCTCCCTAAAATAAAATAAAAAATTTAAAAAAGTCACATCCTACTATACTGTTTTTTCTGGGTTTTTACTCTAGTGCAATTTGAAACCAAGTATTTATTCTTCATCTCCATTGACATTGATATTGTACATGGATTTTTGGCAGAAATAATTTATATGAGACAAAAGGAAATACTTTTGACAGGAAAAATCTTAGGGATACAGCCTTTTAATACAGTGATGGACACTGTCCCACCAGTACTTAGCTGGTTAAGTTGGGGGTTTATCCATATTTATTCCATTTCAGAGATTATGTTGACTGGCATTTTACTTGCAGATTTTTGGGTAAAGGAGGGATCAGCATTATTTATCAGAGGATTTTTCTGGGAATGTAAATCATTGTATATATTTGCAAACCAGAACTACCGAAGAGATGGTTTTGAGTGTAATCACTTTTTTTCTTTTTTGCATGAGCATTTTCATATCTTCAAGAAATATTCTGCTCTTGTAGGGGGGACAAACTTTCCTTGAACCTCACCACACACTTATATTGTATGTGACATTAATGCACCCTTATAACAGATCGTCTTCTGCTTTTATTGTGTTTTCTTCCAGCATCAAAGTTGTATTTCCCCTGAAACTTAATTGTTCCAGCCTTTTCTTGGTTTTGCCACCAGGTGGGGTTCTGGCTCCTTCTTAAGGCAAGGGACGCATATCTAGAGGCCAGTTTTCTCATGGAGGTGATTGTCTTGATCCCCTCATTCTAAAGTGACCCCAGGAGAAACCATTGAGCTCACCTGGGAGTGGGTGGGGGAAGCAGGTGGGGCACATGTGAGGTCTCTGGGGGTCTCCAGGTTTTTCATGCCTTATCTTGTGCTTATGTGCTAACGTCTTCTGTTGCACCGGTTTTGAGAAACTTGATTTTACCAGCAATACCTATATAAATCTGTTTGGCAGGAAATGAATCCAGTGTTCCTTGGAATATTTGGTCCGATGTTATATCTTAGAAGAAACAATAGAATTAGAGAATCTTGACCGTGAAATAGGTCTTTTTTTTTTTTTTAAATCAAGGTGAAGTCATGAAGTAAGCCATTACAACTGACACTGTTCTTGGAGTTGAAAACTAGGGGTAAACTATGTATATGGTACTGTGAACACGTCGTGTTAAAAAGCAGAGCGTGGATTTTCATTATTTCTTCAGCAGTATACTGGAACTTTATGGACTGTTTGGAGATAGAAATGCCTTTAGGAAATTATCAATTGTACTTTTCTAGAATGAGAAATGAGTTCACATTTCTTCGTTTGAAACCATAGCGAGTCCTATTCAGTTCCATTTTAAACTGTAAAGAACTATAATACGACCAAAAAATCTTTTATCTTGTAAACATAACCTAAATATAGATGGTAAAACTGAATTATGAGTGATTTTCAGATTTACAGACACCAAGAGGGAGTCATAAGTTAGAATGATCCTCAGATGGTAGCTACATTTGAGGCGAGCGTAGCATAATATACAGAAATACTGAATCACTCACTGTGCTGGTCACCTCAAACTCATGTGACATTGTATGTTAACGATATTAAAAAATTAGAAGGTTTTTTTAACACATACTCCTCTCGAACATAAGTTGATTTTTAGACTTTAGTGATTAATGAGATATTAGGCTTATTTAACGCTACCCCTCAAAATTTGAAAACGGTATGTAACTTTGATTCTCAGCAATGGTCCCTTCATGTGTCCCTCTTATGCAAAGTGAAATTGCAGTGCTATATGTTACACCATCACCACCATTGAACTTCATCTCATGACCCTAATGGGGAGCGGATCGCATTCCTCCTGTTTAAAATGAATGAGTCACTTTACTACAGCGTCTGAGAGAGAAGGGAGTAAGGGTTCTCTTTGTTTAAGTTTGTGTGTTATGGTTTTCTTAGGCAGCAAGTTCAAAATTGAAGCCTGAAGTCTTTGCTCATGGTGTACGTGGTTTTTATTTCTCACAGCAGCCCAGTGTCTATTTAACATATGGGGAGTGGTTTCAAGTTCATTTCTAAAGCTTATAGGCTAAAGTGCTTTGTGGGCTTGGCTATGACTTAAGTTGCCAAGTTCGGAACAAACTGCTTTCCTTGTGTTTGTGGATTCCCTGGGTAGTCCGAGTCCTCCCCTCTGGGCTGGATCAGCTGCTTTGGAGATTAGTTTCATAGTAAAGATTCTTTCTGTAAAGCAGTATGGAGGGACTGCTTTCACAGGGGCACCAGGTTAGTAAATAACATTTTGAACTTTTCTGCTGCATGTGTCAGACTTTCTCTCTACTGACTGCGGGCGATTACATGACAGCATAGCATTTGTGCCGTCGCTGTGTTCTTGTAGAAAATGATGTGAGTTCGTGGAGGTTTGGAGGTTATGATTCTCCTTATCACATATGCGTTGTTTGGCAATATTATATACACATGGGAGCTAGAATGAAATGGCATTTATGTGGTGGATTTGTAGTCCGGAGATTTGGACTTGTTTGTAAGCATTTTTAGTTCCTTTTTCCGAATTCCTTTCTTTCTGCCCTCCTGTTAAGTCTTCTAGGCATAAGTGTGATTTTTATACATGGCCGATTGTACTGTTTTTGAACATGAGGTGGCCTTGTGCTACCCTCCAGCTAGCGATGTCGTGCCTCACACCGTTGTGCAAAATTGCCTGGTGCCCAGTTTTCCCTTGGGCCTACTTAGAGTTACAATGAACCAGAATGCCGTTTTCATTTTCTCTTTGAAGAGTCTGACATTTTTCTAGAATGCCTCCTAAAATACCCACATAACTATTGATGTGGGCACCGTGTACAGGTGCACAGCTGTCACTGTTTTCATTCTCGAGCAATTCCTCACGATCCGAGACTCCTTCTGGAGTAAATCTGATGGCAAAAATGGAGCGTGCCTTGTATTGCTAATAGTAATAACACGAAATTCAGTACGTAAGTACCAAGAGAGTATCTTCTTTAATTTCATTAACTTAAAGACCTAGAGAGCAGTTTTACCTTAATTAATTTGTCACCAAAGCAATCCAGCAAGAAATTGTTCTGCACGAGTAAATTGGATGATGTTTTAAAGTTTGTAACACTCTATAAAATATTGTTGTGTTTATGTTACTTTAAGTGTGCTTTGGTTGGAAGTAATGTGGGAGTGTTTTAAAATAATGCTAATATGCCCCTGTTATTGCCCTTTTCTTCTGCTCTTCCCCCCCCCCTACCCCCCCCCGCCGCTGGGAATTACAGTGTATTGGAAGGGATCTGTTCTTCCCTGTTCTCCTCTGTTCAAAAAAATAAAATTGAGGGAGAAGAGAGACAGAAAAAAGAACTTTGAAAAAATCTTTGCGGTGACATGCTAAATTTTAAGGACGCTACTTCCTTGAGGATCACAGTTTCCATATCTGCTGAGGCTGAAGTTATAAAGTTATGACTGCATGCCATTTCAGGATCACAAATTTGACTGTACTTTATACCCCCAAGATACAATTGTATCACTAATGATTGCCCCTGCCTCTGCAGGTCTTTTCTTAACAGCAAATCCACTGGGTCATTTTAGCTTTCAAAACAAAACAAGACAAAAAGGCAAAGATTGCTGTAACTTGCTTAATATACACTCTTACTGCATATACGTACTCTTTATTATACTGTTATTAATAATTAAATGCTCTTAATTTAAAATTTAAAGAAGGACTTTTGTCAGCATGATTATTGCTGCCCAGTGATTTTTCAAGAACAATGTTAAGAACATTTTGCTCCCTGGTTACTTACTTGTGTTTAGTCGGCATAGATAAAAGTCTTCAAAAGCTCACGGGAAACTCATTTGTGTCTGGTGGATCTCAATTTCTGTGTTCCCAAGTGCTTCACAGCCTTTCCTCTAGCGAAGATACCCAAACAAAATACCACTGAGTAGAAACACAAATAAACAAATGTAGCAAAGTATAGGAGAAACTCCCTGAAGGCCAGATTTTAGGGTTTTCCCAAAGAATATTCATTACATTTCCTTCAAACATGGGGAGAAAAAAAAGACCATACATACAGTAGGGTGTTCGAAATCTGTAATTTGAGGATAAAGTAAGCAAATCTTATTCCTGATTCTAGGTTTGAAACTTGCATTGTAATTCTTGTTCTCATCTTGCTGGACTAGTTTGGTTTTGTTACAACTCTGCCTTTTGCCTAGAGTCAAGTAGAGACGGGTATTTTTCTCATTCCATACCATCTAATTTTTTTTTTTAATTTTTTTTTTCAACGTTTATTTATTTTTGGGACAGAGAGAGACAGAGCATGAACGGGGGAGGGGCAGAGAGAGAGGGAGACACAGAATCCGAAGCAGGCTCCAGGCTCTGAGCCATCAGCCCAGAGCCTGACGCGGAGCTCGAACTCAGGGACCGTGGGATCGTGACCTGGCTGAAGTCGGACGCTTAACTGACTGCGCCACCCAGGCGCCCCATACCATCTAATTTTAAGCGAAGCTTTGAGCTGATTAATTTATATCAAACTGATTTCTTGTTGGAATTCAAAGTACTCTAGATGTCTCATAAATCTCAGATGGCTTGTGAACCTAGCTGATAATGCATAAGCGTGTGATCCTTATTTTCTTTTAAAACGATTCAGAGCTTCGAGGTTGGAGACAAATCCTCAGGCAAACCATTTCAGTATGAACTGGCCCACACACTGGGAGAACTGACTGGCGGTAGAAGATAGGCACTCAGAGGAAAGAAATGAATACATAGAAGTAACTGTGATATCAAGAGTCGGTTGGTTTTCTGACTGCTGAACCTTGATAAATCTATTCATGGCCCAGGTGGCTCTCATTCCCACCCCTAGTCAGGATCTTTTCGGTGCCCCTTTGGGGAGGTGTTAGTCTGTGGTCTCTGGCCTTGGATTCATGATCTTTCTTGTGCCTAACCCCCAGGTTCTGGCTCAGCCCTGCTCACTGACGGTGACGATGCGCAGAAGTCCTGTGTTTGTGTATCAGAAAGTGGGGAGGACTGTGGTGCCACCCACCCCAGACATTCAGTATTTAATAGTGACAGGAAAACTGACTTCCTGGGCGGATTTTACTCCCGAGGCTGATCTGACTGACCACAGTCCTCTCCATCTAGTTCCCTCTTTCTTTTGGAAAAACCCAATTTAAGTTTTACAGTCTGGCATTTCTTTTCTTTTTTTTCTTTTTAATATATTTTTAAATGTTTATTTTTGAGAGAGAGAGAAAGACAGAGTATGAGCAGGGGAGAGGCAGAGAGAGAGAGAGACAGAGACAGAGTCTAAAGCAGGCTCCAGGCTCCGAGCTGTCAGCACAGAGCTGGATGCGGGGCTCGAACTCATGGACCGTGAGATCATGACCTGAGACAAAGTCGGACGCTTTACTGACTGAGCCACCCAGGCACTCCTACAGTCTGGCATTTCTGGAGGTAGAGTAGAAATAATAGTCCTAGCAGGAATGGTAGAGGTAGTGGTGGTAATAATAATATAGTAATAACAACAACTAATACCAAAACCATTCCCTAAGGGCAGTCCCTGTTCTGAGCCTCTTCTCTGTTTCTCACAACAACCCCAAGAGGCCAGTTGTTCTTATCCTCATTTTATAGTTGAGGAAACTGTCCCAGGAAGATTCTGTCATTTATCCCAAGTCATAGCGGATAGCAGCATTAACAGTGCTGTGCCTCAGAGAAGTGCTCTGGTGGGAAGAAAATTTAGTACGAGAAGTTTATGTTCTGGGGAGCTATAATCCGATATTTGTTATTAATGAGAAACAAACAGGTGAGCACTGATACCTGTGTCACTTTTCACACTCAGAGATGCTTCTGTTGACTCACTGTCAACCAGTAAGGCATGTCCTTTGTGTTCTTACTCTACTGGGTGGGAGGTGGGCTTGTACTGTTTTCTCACCTGTTCTGCTGGTGATCAATGGCAACATACAGAGTTTGCCCATGGTCAGTAAACGAGACCAATGGCGACCATGGAAAGTCATGACCATGGAGAGTCAGCCCACAGCATTGAAAATTGTCTTTTGACTACATACTTAAGCTCATCTTGGAACTTCTGAGACTTTTAAAGGCTAAAATAATAAAACTGCTAAGGCTAGGAACTTGGATCTTGAGATCGTTTAACTTAATTTGGCCTGTATGAGTGTCCTCCTCATTCCTGCCCAGTATGATTTCCTGCTGATAATCAAAGCTCTGGTTATTTTGTCAGTCCTGGAGGCTTTCTGAGGCCTAGTGGAAAGCCAAGAATATGAGACAAGTGTTTCCTTTAAAAACGTAAATGTGCATTTGAAAATGTTGGGCAAATAGCTTACTTTAGCTTTTGCTAAAACTTAGACGTGTGACAAGTTTGGAGTCCTTTTTTAAAAAATCTTTTTTTGTGTGTGTTTATTTATTTTTGAGAGAGAGAGACAGAGAGAGACAGAGTGTGAGAGGGGGAGAGGCAGAAAGAGAGGGAGACACAGAATGCAGAGCAGACTCCAGGCATGAGCTGTTAGCACAGAGCCCGACGCGAGCTTGAACTCACAAACCGTGAGATCATGACCTGAGCCGAAATCGGGCGCTTAACCAACTGAGCCATCCAGTGCCACAAGTTTGGAGTCTTTAACAGTATTTGAAAACATAGCCCATAGATTAAGGAACTATGTTTAAAGAGAAAAGAAGGAAAGAAAAGAAGTCAAACAATAAAGATTTGGATCTTTGGATGGGGAAGCACTTTCTCATTCTAAAACCAATAGAGAAATCACAAAAGGAACAGGGTAATAGATTGGAATTCTCCAGGTAGGAGTATAAAACATTTTAAGTACAAAAATACTAACTGAAACATTACTTATTATCATAAAAAGTTGGAAGTACTCAAAACATACAATAGAAGAAAATTGTATGATGGACCATTATGCAACTATTACAATTTTGCAATGGTATGAAAAAAGTGTAATAGCAAGTAGTGATGACAGATATTTAATTTAAAACACTTAAAGTTAAACTATTTGTGCACCATGTACTTGGCCCTATTTAAAATCTACGTATCTCTGTCTGTATTATGCTTAAGGCGATAGCAGAAATGATGGTCACCTTAAGTTAATAGAGGTTTAGGGATTATTTTGAAGTTGAGACTTTCTGGTAGTTTGTATTTTCTTCTCTATATACTTTTCTGCATATTAATATTTTTAAACATTATAGTTGAAGAAAAAAAAACCTACTTAAGAAGAGAAAAAAATGAGAACAATATGTACCAAAATTTAATTGCAGGTTAACATCACCCATATTCTATTTAATTAAGATGGCGGCTTTAAGAATGATTTTAATTTTCCTCAGTTTGTAAATCTAAGATTTCCTTTCATAAGAAATTATAGTTTTTATAATAAAAATTAAAATAGGTTAGGAGTGACAGGTTAGATGAGGCAAGATCAATTTTTATAAAGGATGAGATAATTTTACTTTGGAGAACAATTATTTCACTACGTTTATGCATTATTTTAGGAAATTGCCTTTTGATTTTTATCTATCAGGTTTAAAGTTTTAGTCAGTGGTTATAGCCAATGCAATTTTAAGGTAGAGAGTTTATTTAATAAGGGATGTGGGAGGAAGCTCACTTAAATACTTGAAACATCAGTCTAGGAATGACACTTTCATGGATTTCCATTGTGTCTCGAGAACACTTTCCTCCTCATCTTATACTGAAGCCTAGAATGATTGAGTCCTCATTTTATACCGAAGCCTAGAATGATTGAGTCCCAGAGGCCACAAGGTTCCAGTTGAGTTGGAGTCTTTGGGCCCTTTGAGGTCTTTTGACTCCCCAGTTATTGCTATTTCTAATACTCCATTCTGTCTGCTTAAAAACATTTTAGTAATGATGAATGAATATTTCCATTATTTCTGGTTTGGTAAAAATCAAAAGCTAATACCATTCAGCACTTACCTAGTGACATTTGAGAAAGAGGCTGAAGGCCCGTTAACTGCTTCCAAGGAAAACTCACCAACTTCATAGGCATGGTCTTCATTCTCCTCATTGTTGAACATTTTGTTCCTGGGTAAGGCTTATTTACTACACATCTGGTTTTCATGTTTATTCTGGAAGACAGCAGCCACATGGAATGACTAGAGATCACTTGATACTGAACCCTGGAAAAGTAGTTTCTAATAGCTTTCTTGACATTTATATATCACAAAGTTAACCCCTTTAAAGTGTATAGCCCAATGATTTTTGGCGTATTTACAGAGTTGTGTGACCATCACCGTAATGTAATTTTAGAACATTTTCGTCACTCCAAGAAGAGGCCTCGTACTCATTCCCTTGCTCCCATTTTTTTTCCTCCCCCAGCCCTAGGTAACCCATATTCTACCTTCTGCCTCTCTAGACTTGCCCACTCAGAATATTTCATGTGAATGGAATCATACATTATGTGAGAAAGCTGGACATTTTAATTTGATGCTCAAAGACTGCTTAGGTGAATGTGACCTGGCCGCTGTGTGGGCCCTTTCTTCTTCTTCTTTTTTTTTTTTATTTTATTTTTTAACGTTTATTTATTTTTGAGACAGAGAGAGACAGAGCATGAACGGGGGAGGGTCAGAGAGAGGGAGACACAGAATCTGAAACAGGCTCCAGGCTCTGAGCTGTCAGCACAGAGCCCGACGCAGGGCTTGAACTCACGGACCGTGAGATCATGAGCTGAGCTGAAGTCAGATGCTTAACCCACCAAGCCACCCAGGTGCCCCAGCCCTTTCTTCTTAATAGTGTCCTGAGGCATGAGATTGAGACAAAATGAACTCAGTGTTGTTACCTGTTTATTAGATTAAGTGGCTTATTTGTGTTTTCTTTCCCTATATTCAGATTCAAATTAAGATCTTCTGTAATCAGATTTAAAAACTATGTGGGAGTATATAGCCGTTAATGAGATTGTTGTCGACTATGTTGCAAAATTGTGAGGTTATACTAGTTAATAGTTGGGGCCTTGAGTGAATCACTTGACTTCACTAAGACTTATTTTTTTTAATCTATAAAATATGGGTTAAAATATAAATACTTCCCTTGTAAGGTTCTTATGAGAATTAACTAAAATAATGCATATAAAAGGCCTACTGTAGTTTGATGCTTCATAGGTGTTAAGTGATGTTAGCTATTGTTATTAGTGTCATTTATAATAAATTGTAGAAAGTTATTTTCCTTTGCTTTAAAAAAGGCTTGTTTATGTTTACCCATTTTTGATAGAGCATGAGGGGTGGTGGCAGAGAGAGAGAGAGAGAGAGAGAGAGACAGAGACAGAGACAGAATCCGAAGTAGGCTCCAGGCTGCGAGCTGTCAGCACAGAGCTTGACGCAGGGCTCGAACTCACAAACTGTGAGATCATGACCTGAGCTGAAGTTGGATGCTTAGCCGACTGAGCCACCCAGGTGCCCCTATTTTCCTTTGTTTTTTAATGACTACATCTATGCCCTCCTAACGATTTGAGTTGGCTTGCAAGAATATTTGCATACCATTAAACACACATACAGATATACACAGGGATGAAAGAAAACCAGAGCTGATAGAGTTAGTAGAAAAATAATATCAGAAGAAAGTACAATAAGAATAGTAATGGGGGCGCCCGGGAGGCTCAGTCAGTTGAGTGTCCAACTCTTGATTTCGGCTCAGGTCATGATCTTGTGAATTGTGAGATTGATCCCTGCATTGGGCTCCATCCTGACAGCGTGGAGACTGCTTGGGATTCTTTCTCCCTCTGCCCCTCCTCTGCATGCACACAAATGCACGCGCACTCTCTCTCTCTCTCTCTCTCTGTAAATAAATAATAGTAATGATAGCTAACATTTAGGTAGCAGGTTTTCAATGGGCATTTCTGTAGCATCTTTCTTGGCGAATAGTGCCAGGGAATAATGCCAGATCAGAAATGGGCAGAGATAATCCAGGAGAGCTTCAGGCCGGGAGGCACCTTGAATGTTCTCTACTCCACCTTCCTACCCCATACATGAGACATTGCCATCGATGACAACTCGGTGTGGTGTTGGAACTCAGTGTAAAGGTGAGTGTATTGTCTCATAATGTGTATAGCAACTGTTTATTAAGCATTTCCCATGAGCTAAGCTCAAATTAGAACCCAAACTGACTCCAAAATGATATAATTATGATGTAAACTCGTCTGCTCAAGGCAACCAGTTTCCTTGTTAATCGTTCTTTTTTTTACAAAGTTCTTATACATATTAAAGTGCAGCGTGTACTATCATAGTGCCCCCTGCTCCGATTTTCATAGTCCCTTCTACATGGAGAAGCAGACACCTAATCAGACAGTTCTCCTGATATCGGAAGATAACTATCATTCTCTTGCTCAAACATGCGGGGTTACTTTTCCATTGTTCTTTTAGATTACATAGATTACACTGCAACCGTTCCTTTTTCCTGGAATGTGCCTTCTTTTCCAGTACGCACAGTGAACTCCGAAGCGATTCTTCAAGATTCCTTTCCACTGTACCTTCCCGGCAGTTACTTTCCCCAGTCCCCAGATCGAGCACTTCCTCCTCTAGGCTCCCACCACACTACCCTTCACGTTCTGAGAATTAGTTCTTTTTTTTTTTTTTTTTTCAACGTTTATTTATTTTTGGGACAGAGAGAGACAGAGCATGAACGGGGGAGGGGCAGAGAGAGAGGGAGACACAGAATCGGAAACAGGCTCCAGGCTCTGAGCCATCAGCCCAGAGCCTGACGCGGGGCTCGAACTCACGGACCGCGAGATCGTGACCTGGCTGAAGTCGGACGCTTAACCAACTGCGCCACCCAGGCGCCCCTGAGAATTAGTTCTTAAGAGTCTGTCTCCTCCCCTAGACCGTGAGCCTCTGTCAGAGAGCTGTTGACCTTTGTGCTCCTAAACTCCATCCTGGCACCTGACACGTGATGATGGCTCCAGACAGTAGAAGAGAGAATTTTGATCTCACGTCCTATAGATTCCTAACTATATCTGACTTTACAGATGATAGAGGTCTTTGGATCAAGGGTGTGCAGGTACACTTTGATTACCTGAGGGCTGAGGTAGAAAACCAAAAAAGCCATAGCCTGTGGCTTCTCTCAGACCCAAAGTAGCATCATCTTGGGAAGCAGACTGAAGGTTGGTCTCATATGGCTCCTGTGCCATTCATTTTCACTTGGTAAAATTCTCCACTGACTGCCTGATGTAAGCATGGTACTTGCTTGTGCGTTGGGCAAGGCTGCTACCCACACCTTTGCTCAGAGAGCTTTAGATAAAATGATTATGACATTGACAAGTGGGGTTGAATCACAAAGTTCACAGTAAACTTAATACCAGTATTCAAGTAAATGCTGATAAGAAGATACAGAACATTCTGTTTCAATGTGAAATTATAGTAGTTTTTCATAGAGTGTGGAGTTTTCCTTAAAGCATGGATAGAAGGTTAATTTAAGAAAAAAAATTTGTAACTGGGGCAGTAAGGGCCTGTCACTGGAGGAATGAATGTGTATGTCACCAAGGGTTGCTATAATTCAGAAAACTGGTCTGAGTCTTAAATGGATTCATTAGGCCCTAATTAGAACATTCTACACGTGGTAGGTGAGGTGCGGGTGTTATCTGGTCTCAGGAGTTGTGGAGTGCCTACTCTGAGGGCTACTCTGAGGGCTACTCTGAGGGCTAGACCCTGGGGCCCTACCTCTTGCCATCTGAGTCTGGATTTGCCAGCCTTCTTTATCCACACTGAGTCTTCACCTCCCGTGTGGATTATCACGATACCAGGCACCCCGGTGAATGCACCTTCTCCTTTAACTTTTTGCCACTTTTGTGCTAGCTTTTCCCTGGAGCTAGCTGGAGCCCGTGCCCTTGGAGGCCGTCGCTGCTCTGAGTGGTCCCCAGAGGTCTGGCCTAGGTCTGGAGGAGGAAGACCAAGGCATAGGATTCTAGAGTTGACGTGGACACAGGGTGCAGCCGTTAAGAGCATGAAGGAGGCTTTTCTGGAGAGTGCTGATGTGGTGCCATCCAGGTGCTGATGGTGCACTTCCTATTTTAGGAAGCTTTCCATTTCCCAAGGCCCCTTCCGTCCTAGAGAGCCCAAAGTGTTATGAAGTCCTCCTGTATGCTGACGTGACAAAGTCCTCTCTAGAGTAACCATCCTCGTGTGCCAGCTCCATTCCCTGGAACCACAGAGGAAACATCTACTTACATCCACCGGGCTTGATAGGTTTGAAAGGCTTCTCATTTTTGTTCAGCCTAAAAACTTTAGATTCTTTCGACTATTTCTCATACCATGTTTTTCAGACTCTTCTCCACACTTGTCCCTATTCTCTGAATGTCTGTGGTTTACCCTTGTTCTGTGGTCCTCAAATTGAATGTAGTACTCCCAACTGTAGGCTGACTAGCAGGCTGGGATTATCGGCTGCTTTCCTGGATACTGCTCTTCTGATAATGTATCCTAGGAATGCATTAGATCTTAAAAACAGCAATATATCTTTTAAAGTGTTTATTTTTGAGAGAGAGAGAGAGAGAGAGTGCGCACGCACTCATATGAGCGGGGAAGGGGCAGAGAGACAGGGGACATAGCGGATCCGAAGCAGGCTCAGCACTTACCACAGACAGCCCAATGCGGGGCTTGAGCTGCGAGATCATGACCTGAGCCAAAGTCAGATGTTGAACCCACTGAGCCACCCAGGCTCCCACAAATAGCAATATTAACATGTGCCATTTTTGGACAGTTATTATATTTGAAGGCAGTGTGCCAAAGTGCCTTAAATATGTCACTCAATCTTCCCCACACTAAGGCCAGCATTACTGTTGTATTTCCTTGATTTGAAGACACTGTTAAGGGCTAAATATACCATCAATTAAATTCCAGCTTTTCAGGGGAAAAAGAGGAAAGAAAATGCCATCACGTTGAATGTAGATGTCAAGTCCAGTAGTCATGCCAATTTCAGAAAAGTTAAAATGCGTGTGTGTTGGGGAAAGGGGGCAGAAAGTACATGTTGGAATCAAGGAAATATGGTATTTTCAGTCTACAGGTAAGGAGACGGACCTTAAGGAATTTGAGTAACGGGCCACAGGCTGTAGAAGGGAGAACTAGGGTTCAGGTCCAGGTCTGCCGACTGCAGTGTGCATTCCTACCATTCACGCTGTTCCTGCCCAAGGCCTGGAAGGTGAAGTTAGCTCATCTCCAATTCCTGGGGGAGGGGGGGTTTCCTCACAAAACAGCTGTCAATCTAAGCAGCCCCAGCCTGTGCTTGTAAGTGTATTTCAACCTAAATGCAGATATCTGCATTTATCCTTGGCAGCAAACAAATTTCTAAGCATTCCTTTCCCCATATTTTAGTGTGTTGACCACATCAAAGCATATAAATGTTTTTGTGGCTCTACAAACATTTACTTAGGTATGCCTGAGAGTGGTATGTTCATTAATGCTACTGGCGATGAGGTTGGTTTAGCACAATTGTTGCAATTTAAAAAAAAATTTTTTTTTAATGTTTTATTTATTTTTGAGACATAGACAGAGCATGAATGGGGGAGGGGCAGAGAGAGAGGGAGGAACAGAATCGGAAGCAGGCTCCAGGCTCTGAGCCATCAGCCCAGAGCCCGACGCGGGGCTCGAACTCACGGACCACGAGATCGTGACCTGAGCTGAAGTCGGACGCTTAACCGACTGAGCCACCCAGGCGCCCCTGTTGTAATTTTTTAATACAATCCACTACTGGTCTCATCGGGCCTGGGAATTTGGTTCTGTTTGGGGAAACTCATGCATTTGATGGTCCCATGGCTCCCTGAAGCCCCCATCCTAGGCCGACTCAGGCCTGTGGGCTACCCTGTCAGTGCTCCTTCATAGTTAATATGTGTGCTTCTGTTTCTGTGGCCTCTGGACTTGGCCCTGAGTCAGAATCCATGAGGGCCACACTGCGCTAAACTTTGCTCTGCTTCTCACTTGCCCTCTGACTGCACATGCTCACATCTTTCTGTTTTTGTTTTTTGTAAAATCCTGGGTTATTTGATGCAGTTTATAGAAAATCTCTGAATCATGATGAAAATCTCTGAATCAGGATGATCATGACAGTAACAGAATAGGTGGGTTGGGAATTAAAAACACTTCTTTTTATAGCTCAATTGTGGTTGAAGGAAGAATATCTTGCGAACTTTCTAAGAGATATCTGGATGATTAATTAACAAGAAATCCAATCCAGTTGTTCTAGTTCTCTCTAGACGAAGACGGGGAGGAAGTAGAAAGTGTCAAAAATGTATAATTGAAGGTTTTAAGAAAAAGAACCTGCCTAGTAGCTTTCAATGACAGAAAGCATAGAACTAAAGAAGAAATCTTCAGTGTAGTCTCAGCTCCTGGAAGTGTAGATTTCTTTTTTTTTTTTAAAGTTTATTTATTTTGAGAGTGAGAGAGCATGAGGAGGGGAAGGACAGAGAGAGAGAGAGAGAGAGAGAGAGAGAGAGAGAGAGAGAATACCAAGCAGGCTCCACACTGCCAGTACAGAGCCTGACATGGGCTCGAACCCACAAACTGTGAGATCATGACCTGAGCCAAAATCCAGAGTCAGATGCTTAACTGACTGAGCCACCCAGGTGCTCCCTGGAAGTGTAGATTTGTCACTGGCAAACAGATTTAATGTATTTTTTAAAAATGGGAATAAAGAAAAAAGTCAAATATACTCCAAACCTTTTACAAAGACTACTTTAAATTATGTGCATGGCTTTTATATGTGGAGTTATTAGGCCTTCATAACTCTGTTTAAACAGGTAAGAAATATTGAGTAAAAGTTAAGTCCATCAGATGCCTCTTTAGATTTTGACTCGTAGCCCAACATAACTCACACCTCTTGTGAGAGGATAGTTACTGTCCTGTACTTCTTGGCTAAAAATAGAAGCCACTTTCTGTCTAAAAATGAAGGTGTACGGCTTAAAAAGAAAACCATGTTGAAATAACTCAAGTTGAAATCAAGTTTAAACTCAACTTTAAGTTGACTTTAGTGTCGTACTCCAAAAATGTGATAAAGTTGCCTTGATAAGAATTGCCTCCTGGATCGTGAATGAAGGTGGTAATAGTATACAGATCTGGAGGTTTATCAACCCACAGCAGAGCTCTACTCTTTGCCTGATGAGCGATTCAGTATGTGCCACAGCCTTGGTGTGTTTTTATTTGCTACGTGGTAGATACTTCTAAAGACATAAGTTTGGAAATTTTAGAAGGGAGTGGGACTGTAGATCTACCCCTTATAGATTCAGCTTTTGCCTCTATTATCAGTTCCCTAGGGATCTTTAGAGGTCCTTTAGAATATCTGTGGGCCATTATGCAGGTGAATTAAGGTCTTGATAGAGCCATAGCAAGCTGGTTTTGTTCTCACTGAGTATAACCCTTCTGCCATATTTTCCTTCCCAGAACTTCATTCCTCCTATCATTAAAGTAAATACATAGTTTTGGAGTAGTCTAAATCCATGTCTTTCAAACTGATGCCCATATGAATCCCCTGGGTATCTTGTTAAAATGCAAATTCTGTTTCTGGGGTATGGCAAAGATTCTGTGTTACCAGCCATCCAACAGACCACACTTTGAGAACCCCAAATCTGAAGGTTTTCACTGTCCGTGCTCCCAGGGAGACAGGTGGTGGGAAAGGGTGAGTGATAAAACACACATTACATGGAGGAGCCTCATATGTTCATTGCTATGATTACTTTGGCATGTGACCGGCTGAGTTCAGAGAGACAGCAGTGTACATATTGAGAACCTTAAGGGGCGCCTAGGTGGCTCAGTCGGTCGAGTGTCTGACTTTGGCTCAGGTCATGATCTTGGGGTCTGTGAGTTCAAGCCCCACATCGGGCTTTGTGCTGACAGCTCAGCCTACTTTGGATTTCGTGTCTCCTTCTCTCTCTGCCTCTCCCCCACTTGTGCTCTGTCTCTGTCTCAAAAATACATAAATGTTTAAAAAAAGTTAAAAAAAAAAAAAAAACCAACAACTTTGGGACCTGCAGTCCTCCCTCTGCCCTTCAGCAGTTGGATCACATGGGCACATTACTAATCTCTCTACACCTCAGTTTCTGAATTTGTGGCAGGCAGTTAATATGAAAACCTAGGTTTAAGGTTAAAAGATATAATGCATATAAAGTACTTAGTAAGTGCTTGCTATTCATAGCTATTGGTGGTAATAATTCAGGAAACATTTACTGAACACTTACTACATGCCTGGCGTGTTAAGATAGGTATGTAAGGATCAAAAGGCACCTCTTTCGACTGGGATTGAATTGGTTTATTTGGAGTCCCTGGAGTTGAGATTGGATCTAAAACTTTTAACTCTAAGTCCAAAGCCCTTCCTGTCTCATTCTTTCTGTGTGCTCACTGGCTGTTTCTTATGATGTGAAGCCACATTAAAACAAACCTGTCTTCAGACAACTTTAAGTAAGTAGAACCCATATACTGACTCTCTGTGAATTCAACATGATCTAACTTTTAAAACCAAAAGTGAGTCCTGTTTGGTTGCTTGGGTTTACACGAGTTATCTGGGGGGGTTGAGACTAAAGTGTAGGTTTTTGTTTTGTTTCTTATCAGCTGAATTGTTTTGCTTGATCAGCGGGAAAGGAGTAATACCAGAGAATAGGTGTTATCGATTTCTATTCTGGTGGATCCTAAGCATTCATCTGCCTTCCATTTGCCATCCACTTTTTCAAGTGATTTCAAAAGGACTCTGTCTTTGCATGAACTAACTTGTTTTTCTCATACAGACTTAAAAAATATGCACCCTGCCTCTTTTGCAACAAGGCAGCGCAAATGCTGGGTTGCTGGGAGCTGGGTGTTTTCATTTGTCTTTGGTACCTTTCTTTGCAAAGGAAATGATCACTGCCTCAGAATTTATCTTTTCTTTATCTAATAGGTTTTTTAGTTATTGAGAAATGCAAGCTTTTTTTCTGAGCTTACAATAGTTTGTGTGTATATGTGTGTGTGTGTTACATACCTTTGTAATTTTTTAAAAAGATACTGGTTTGGCAGAAACTTAAGTGTGACTATTGTGTTTGTTAAAGCATGATAATCTCACTGAGCAGTCTATAGATAATGAAAACAATGGAATTTGAAAATGTTCATTGTAGGCATTGACAGATTGCTTTCTTTTAGTGCTTTGACAATGTCTTTTTCCTTTGTGCCTTTCTGTTTATAAGTTTATCTTATAACAAAAATTTGTCTATTTTTGTTATAAAAACTGGAGAAGTGATTTTGGTACTGGCTAACTCTATAGGATCGTTGAAAATTACCTGCTCTTCTTTGAGTGTTGGTATATGTCAATCGATTTTTTTTTTTACAACTTATTATTCCTGTGTCTTTGTAGATTTTTAAAAAATAACTACTTCATTAGGCTATAATTCACAAACCATAGAATTCACCCACTTGAAGTGTACAGTTCCAAGTTTTAAGTATATTCACAAAATTGTCTTTGCAGATTTTTGCCAGTCCATTTTTCTTTCCTCTTTGTACTGTGTAGCCCAACCCTCTTCATTTTACCATTCCTTTAACGACTTTTCTTGCTACTTATAGTTTTGGGCATATATAGGTACCCTGACAATGCTAAGAAGCTACATACTTCCTGATTACACTGTGGTTTTTTATTAACTTTATATTAGTGCCATTTTAATGATGAATCATAATCTGTCAACTGTGTCCATGCGTTATTAAGCCTGGCATGTTTCTCGTTACTCCTCTATCCTTCCTTCCTGCAAACCTCACCCTCCACCATATCCAGTTTGGCTTGTTTACTTTAAATATTGCATTGATTCTAAAATGTGACAGAACTGAACTGGGATGGTTCCATTAAGACTTCACACAGTGGAAACTCCTCTGGAAATGGTTGTTCACTATAGTAACTGTGTAAGCAGAGCCAGCTTTCTGTTCAGCTCAGTATCTTTTTTTTATTTGTGAAAGAACACCATTGGCTGGCTAATAAAAAAGCAACCAATTGAAAGCAATGTTACTTATCTGACAAAATTCTATTTGGGGCAGTCCACCTTATTATTATTGAATGCTTTTTAGCTCCAGGCCTTCAGCATCTAGAGGAGGGGATAGGGGATGGTGGGTAGAGACTTTGAGGTAAAGTCTAAATGCGTTAATCACCTGCCTAGACCCTATGCTCGTCTACATGGCACCTTTTTTCATTTCCTTATACCTGCCATGGTTTTGGATGTGAAATATAGTCATCATGTTGAAGAGATATTTAGAATCTGGCAGGACTTATTAATTGATTGGATATAGAGAATTAAGGAGAGATAATTGCTAAGGATGAGTTCCAGGATTCAGTTTTTCAGGGTAGATGATATTTGCAGTTCATTCAGAAAGGAAATACAAAATGAAGAAATGTTCTGGGATTTGGAAGATGATGGATTCTTTATTATAAACTTTTTAAAAATTTTTACTTATTTTTGAAGGAGAAAGAGAGAACATGAGCAGGGGAGGAGCAGAGAAAGAGGGAGACACAGAATCCAAAGCAGGCTCCAGTCTCTGAACTGTCAGCACAGAGCCTGACGTGGGGCTCAAACTCACGAACCATGAAATCATGACCTGAGCTGAAGTCGGACGCTTAACTGACTGAGCCACCCAGGCGCCCCAAGATGATGAATTCTTTAAAAAAATGTTTATTTATTTTTGAGAGGGAGCGGGAGAGGGAGCAAGAGAGAGGCAGGCAGAGCATGAGCCAGGGAGGGGCAGAGAGAGAGAGGGAGACAGAATCTAAGCAGGTTCCAGGCTCTGAGCATTAGCACAGAGCCTGATGTGGGGCTTGCACTCATGAACTGCGAGATCATGATCTGAGCCTAAGTCTGATGCTTAACCGACTGAGCCACCCAAGTGCCCTGGAAGATGATGAATTCTAATTTGATCATATTGAGTTCATCCAACGGGGAAGTTCATAGGCAGATGGATATATGGTTCTGATGCTTAGGAGAAAGAACAAGGCTGGAAACAGATATTGAGGGCCCAGTAGACACTGGTGACTAGGAATACAGAGATGGCTTCTGCCTTCAGGAAGCTTCCAGTCTTCCAGAAGAAGCAGAGGCATGGACTCTGTGAAGAGGAATGTACTCAATGGTGTTTTCCCCCAGAAGCCATTGAAATACCAAAGAAAGGAAATCTCAGCATGCATTGTAACTGAGAGGTGGGTAGAGTGGAAAAGCATGATCCCAGGACTCTGGAAAAATACCAGCATATAAAATTGAGCAGAAGAAAAGCCTCCAAGAAAATTCCATCTCAGTGGCCGGAGAAGGAGGAGGACCCCTGGAAGAATGTGGGAGCATGAAAGCCAAGAGAAGACATGGAGTCAAGAAGAATGGAGTGCAGGGTTATGCAACAGGAAGTTAACAGAAAACAAGCACAGGGAGGTGACCTTTGGGTGGCACAGTATACGGGTGGTTCCGGACTTTGGTGAAAGCTGGCAGAGTATAGAGGTAGAAGCCAGGTGCAGTGGGTTGAAGGATGAAGGATGAGGGAGGAGTGATGAAATACAAGGAGTAAGTAGACAATTTTCTGAAGCAGTTTGCCTCTAAACGGGGGGAGCTAGTAGGATAGAGTCAGCTGAGGTCCGAGTCCAGCTGAATGCTTCTTCTGCACCCATGTTTAAAAACCCCAGGGATGGGGCGCCTGGGTGGCGCAGTCGGTTAAGCGTTCGACTTCAGCCAGGTCACGATCTCGCGGTCCGTGAGTTCGAGCCCCGCGTCAGGCTCTGGCCTGATGGCTCAGAGCCTGGAGCCTGTTTCCGATTCTGTGTCTCCCTCTCTCTCTGCCCCTCCCCCGTTCATGCTCTGTCTCTCTCTGTCCCAAAAATAAAATAAACGTTGAAAAAAAAAATTAAAAAAAAAAAAACAAAAACAAACCCCAGGGAGGGGGACACCTGGGTGACTCAGGTAAGCATCCAACTTTGGCTCAGGTCAGGATCTCCTAGTTCATGAGTTCGAGCCCTGCATCAGGCTCTCTGCCATCGGTGCAGAGCCCGCTTTAGATCCCCCGTCCCCCTCTACCATTGCACCTACTCTGCTCGCACGCGCTCTTTCTCTCTCTCTCTCAAAAAAATATATATATGTGTGTATATATATATATGTGTGTATATATACATATATATACACGTGTGTATGTGTATATATATGTGTGTGTGTGTGTATATATATACGTGTGTGTATACGTGTGTGTGCACGCGTGTGTACACGTGTGTGCGTGTATACGCGTGTGTGCGTGCATGTGTGTGCGTGTGCGTGCGTGTGTGTATATATATACACACACATACGTGTATGTATATATACATATATACCTATATATGTATACATATACATATATAGGTATATATATTAAAAAAAAAAAAACCTTGGGGAGGGGGCCAAGAAGTCAGAGCGTTGAATTGGCC
The DNA here is from genome assembly GCF_018350155.1 of Leopardus geoffroyi. Taxonomy (NCBI): domain Eukaryota; kingdom Metazoa; phylum Chordata; class Mammalia; order Carnivora; family Felidae; genus Leopardus; species Leopardus geoffroyi. Next base: position 94,674,260 of record NC_059333.1, read on the forward strand.
CAGGGTTCGATTTTTCAGGTGATTGCAACGGAAGGACAGTGGGACCATCAAGGAGAGGTTTTCAGCAAGAGAGGAGTTAGAGTCGTGGACTATGTGCTCTCAGCTGGATGAACAGGGGCATAAGGGCTGGCACGGGCTGTGGGAGCAGGAACAGCTTGTCTGAGGTGCAGTCGTTGCTGGGTGTCAAAGGTGTGTTTGGATGCAAGTTGGATACAGGCACCTGTGAGGAGCCTGAATGCAAAGAGTTAATCAGGCAGTCTTGCTGCTATTCCACCAAAATAGATGGTGATCTCCTGGTTTTAAGAATGAAAGAGTCACAAGGCAGATCTGTAGCCATTTCATCATGAGCCCTAAATTTGAGATGTTTTGCGGGCTTGGTGGGAGAATACAATGCCACTAATCATATGTGTTCATCCATCCCACCAGAGGAAGATGGAAATAGTATCTCTATTGTCCTGGCTATGTTAGTTCTTTTTCTAGACTGACTTCTTTTGTCAAAAATTAAGTAAAATCTGCTTATGTCCCTTCTAATAAGTAGTTTGGTTAGGCACAAAGCATGTAGAACAATTTCCAGCTATCAGGTTTTGATGAGGAGAGTTTATAGAGTATTGTGTCCCTCTGAATATGAAGATAGTAGCTTACAGGGAATGGACGGAGCAGGGAATGTGACGTTTAGGAGTCATGATATGATTCTCCGACCTAATACTTACACAGTGTGACCCTGGTCGGACCTCTTGATCATTTTAAATCTTTGCTTCTTCAGCTGAAAAGAAGGTGAAAAATAATAGTTTGCCCGCAGAATGAGGAAAATCGGATATGCTGTATATGTGAAAAATACTTTGTAATCTGGAAAGCAGTATGCTCACGTTCTCTGTTTTGCCCATATTGTGAGCTGTTCTAAGTCTTAATTCACATTTATTCATTCCTCCTTTGGTCTATAGTTACTGAGAGTCCAGAAGACACTAGGAACTGGGAATCTAGAGATGACCTCTCCCTTCAGGGAACTGAGAATCTTCTAGGGGAGGCAGAGGCCAAGCAGAAAGAGTGTTCTTAGTGGACTCCCCTAAATTCTGTAGAAGCAGTGAGCAGAGGCATCTAAAACAGCCTGGGAGGTCAGGGGAGGCTTCCTGGAGGAGGTGGCACCTGTGAGGAGCCTGAATACAAAGAGTTAATCAGGAAAAGAAGGAGGGTGGAAGAAGGCAAAGCTACAGAGGGAGCAGCCTTTTGGGAGGCTGAGAGGTCGGAGAGCATGGAGCATGTTTGGTTCAGTCCGGCTGAGCAGGGAAACATATTACCTTCCAAAGCTTGACTGTGAAATAACAGCAAAAGAGAAGTGAGAAGTACAGGGGACCATACGTATAAAGGAGGTGCTTTGAGGATGTTTTAAGTGGTAATAGGAAGAAACATGAGAGCAGGGAGGTTGATAAGGGAGTTGATTAATGGAAAGGAGGGTTTGAAAGAAGCCCGGGCTTGAGAGCTGGGTGAAGTGGGAAGAGCGGCCGTCTTCTGGGGCTTTGGTGGGAAGGAGGCAAATACATGGAGTAAGGTGAGGAGCAACGAGAGGGTTCCTTCCCTAAAGTGCCTCTTCTCACAGTGTAGGAAGATATGTGAGGTATTCCCAGAGCCCAGCACGGTGGGTGCTCAGGACGTTGTGGTTGCTCAGTAAATAGCTGCTGATTGAATTACCATCATCCTGGCCGCTTGAGAAGCCCCACAGACAGAGTGGCGTGACTGGAGAGCACAGTGATGTGCCAGTCTGGCTGGCACGCACTGCCTGTCTCCAGTGCACTGAAGTTCGGCAGCCTCTCTTGCAGTTTGCCATTGCTTGTTAGAGCCGATACGGTCCCTGTGCTTTTGATCCCCAGGGATGTTGCAGAGTCGGGTGTCGCTAGAAAATTCTGTTCCTTGGCGACAGTCACGGGAGTGACGGTTTCTTGAGCAATCCCACACTAGTTTTTTCCAGTGAGGCTGGCAGCCTGTCCACACCTACTGAGCAGAGTCTGGCTGCAGCCGAGACAAAAGCGGTTCATCCTGCCTATCTGGTCGTCCTTCTTACACATACTGGACGTGGTTCAGAGCTGCATTATGTGGAAACAAGCCGGCCACAAAACAGACTTGTGTGAGCATGCAGGGGACAAAAGAGGCCTGAGTTCTAGACTTGCCTCTGTTTTCTCTGCATGACCCTGGGCCTCTGTCTTCTCAGTGCATTGAAGGAGGTTGGACCAATGGATTGCACAGATCATCATCATCACTGACCAAGTTTTGTATCCGTTGGTTTCATTAGTCCGGAGATTGTATCCTCATTTCTTACTTCGTGTCTGCCACGAAATATATGTGCCACAGGTATATTGAATCAGATTGCATTAGCTTTTCTTTCTTCTCAGATACATGCAGATGCGCAAAGTAAAATAGTGCCCGTTGACCATGTAATTTACTTGTTCGTTCAGTTCATTTCTTCTCAACAAGTGCTAAAGATCTGAGACAGATCATACTTGACGTCTTTCAGAAATGGCAAGGAGCTTGAAACCCCTGAAGAGAGAGTTCAGAGGAACTGAGAAACTTTCCTGAGGCTCAGAGGAGACAGCGGCTGTGCTCCCATAGTGGGGCTGGCCATGGGGATATGTCTAGAGAGTCTGTTACCCAAGTTCGACACATGGTCATTCAGGGTCTCCAAGGAGCTTACAGCTCAGGAAGAATGAAACAGACACAAACAGATGACTTCACCTTAGCAAAAGACGTTGCATTTGTATGATGGCCACCAAAGGAACAGCAGATTTGCTAAGTTTTCTACTTTCCGCAATTTGTTTGGCATTTAGGAAACATGTCTGTTACCAGGTTTTGTTTTTTCACTTCTCTTGGCTAGAATGTCAGTGGTTGATTGATGTACCTTTCCCATTAATGTTACTAATAGAGAACAGTAATATTTATAATATCAATTATGTATTGAGTTCTTACTCTGTGCCAGGTACCAGATTAAGTACTTTATTAGATCCTATTAGATAAGATTAGTCTCATTTTATAGATGACAGAACTGAGGCTCAGAGAGGCCCAGAGTAATGTAAGTAAAGCAAGAGGCTACTGGTTCTAAGACTCATAAGTGGCAGAACCAGGTAAGAGGCTGTGTCCTTTTTTTTTTTTTTTTTTTTTTTTAAATATTTCTTTAAGTTTGTTTATTTTGAGAGAGAATGTGAGCAGGGGAGGGGCAGAGAGGGAGAGAGAATCCCAAGTAGGCTCCATGCTGTCAGCGCAGAGCCTGACGTGGGCTTGAACCCACACACGGTGAGATCATGGCCTGAGCCAAAATCAGGAGTCGGATGCTTAACCAAGTGAGCCACCCAGGTGCCCCAAGAACCTCTGTTTTTAAGCCAACTGGGCTCACTCAGGGTCTGTACATTGTTTTCAGATAGGCCAAAGGAATGAGTGAGGATAGATCATGGAAAATTAAGGAAGGTGGGGGTCTTGTGACAGGCTAAACCTGGTGGATTCAAAGTTCTCACCTAATTTTTAATTTTTATTGACTGGGTTTGTTTTTGTTGTTGTTTTTGTTATTGTTGTTTGCTCAGAAAAGAGTTTTGAGTGCTTACTGTGCACTGTGGGGATGACCCAGTTGCCTGTCCCCAAGAGTTTACAACATCACAGAGGACATGAGGCGTGCCCCCAAACCTCTGAGATATAAGCGCCACCGAAAACTTAGAAACCAGATGATGCAAAGCTTAGTCAAGAGAGATGTTGTCTCTACCTGCAGGGGATGGGTTGGGGAGAGTCGGCAAAGTTTCAGTAAGAGGAAATGTGGAAAGTCTCAGCAGGCGGAGACGTGGAGGATGGGAGGGTATTTAAAGTGACAGAAGATGTCCGGGTGGGGAAAAGACCAGGGCCAAATGTAGAGTTATGTGCATAATTATAATTCAAACACTCAGGTAACCACTACTGAGATCAAGAAAAAGAACTGTGCCAGCCACTTCAGAAGCCGGCCTCATATGCCCCATCTCAGTGCCAACCTCTCAATCCCAAAATTATCACTATCTTTGTATTTCTTGATAGTTTTATCACCTCAGTGTGCAGCCCTAGACACTAGGGTTTAATCTTGCTTGTTTTATCATTTTCTTACTTGGTATGTATTTTGAGCCCATTTTAATCTACAGATTCTCTTGCATCCTTTTCTTTTCCTTATAATTTTTCTTGAATAAAATCTTGGGCTGTTTGACCTATAGACTTGCCCATGGTCTGAGTTTTGCTGGTTGTATCCTCATGGTACAGTTCAGTATGCCCCTCTGTATTTCCTTCTGTAAATTGGCAGTTGGCTTCAGAGGCCTGATCAGATGGAGGCTCAATCCCTAGGACCCATTTGACCAGACAAATGAGTAGCAAGTGAGTATAACTTGAGTAGGAGCTTGGGCCAAAAAGGCATTTTGAGTAGAGATCAGAAATCCAAATGCTATAATCGTGATCTTGGGCTATGTATGGTCCAACTCTCTCTCTCTCTCTCTCTCTCTCTCTCTCTCTCTCTCTGTGTGTGTGTGTGTGTGTGTGTGTGTGTGTGTGTGTGTGTAGGGGGCAGGGAAACTAGAAGGGCCACTTTGTAGGTTTTGGAACCAGGGGACAGCATCTTCACAGGTATCTTTTCCAGCCACATATTTACATGGAAGTGACTCTATTGGTCACAATGTTAAAACGGTGGACTAAGGAGTGTCTGAAGTCTTGAAATATTATGCAGATGGTTGGTTGTCCTTTTCTTTAGTACTGTGCTATAAAGTTGCTAAGAATTTCCTATAAATGCTCTGTAAGTAAAACTATGTGATAGGGAATGGTAAGTTCATAATATACATACTTTTGTGACTAGCATACAAATATCATGAGTCTAGACAGAAATATGAGTCTTAAATCAAGAAGAATAAAAAGAACAAATCTAAGTAAAAGGAAGAAATCTAAGAAGGTTATATGTTGAAAGAGAGGGAGATTTGTACTTAAGAAAATCTGAAAATACTCACTTTTTCCAGATGGCTTATTGAAAACTGCTACCATAAGTAGAATTTATTCATTTTTATTATTTTTTAAAGTTTATTTATTTATTTATGTAATCTCTATACCCAACATGGGGCTTGAACCCATGACCCTGAGATCAAGAGTCATATGCTCTTCCGACTGAACCAGCCAGGTGTCCCTACCATGAGTAAAATTTAAATAAGGCAGTGGTCTCACAAGTATTATTTCTTTATTTTTTTTTAAGTTTATTTACTTTGTGAGAGACAAGAGAGAGTGTGAGCAGGGAAGGGGCAGAGAGAGAGGGAAAGTCCCAAGCAGGCTCCGTGCTGTCAGTGCAGAGCCCGATATGGGGCTTGAACTCCTGAAACTGAGATCATGACCTGAGCTGAAATCAAGAGTCGGACGCTCAACCAATTGGGCCACCCAGGTGTCCCTCACAAGTATTATTCCTTAGAGGAACTTCTTGGTGTCCTTATTCCCCTTGTGTTGCATTTGAAAAGTAAGAAGGCTAGTTTATAATAATGGCAACTAAAATGCACATGGCACTTACTTTGGGCCAGATATTCCATTTTTAGCATTTTATATGTTAACTAATTTAATCTTACAACAACCCAATAAGGTAGGCATTATGACTCTTCCCATTTTATGGACTGGAAATTGAGGCACAGAGAGGTTAAGTTACTTGTTTAAATTTATACAGCCAATAAGTGGGGAATGGACATACAAACTTAGGTAGCTGTATCATTCTAGTGCACTACCCCTAGGCTAGAATCCAGGTGGGAGCTGGGGCCAGTGGCTCAGGTATTTCTCTAATAGGGAGGCTACATATCTGTTTTCAGTCTGAAATATCTGTTCTTAATTTCAGGAGAGCTCAGAAGTAAGTCCTGGCCCCACTGCACACTGTAGACAAATGAGCCAACACGTGGTCCCTCTCCTTTTTCTTTGAGCCTTGATTTACTCACCTCTGCTGTAGAAGGAATAATAATACTTCCCTTATAGAGTATCCTGAAGATCAGTGAGATCGAGTATTGGAGAATGTGTTAAAAGAAGTAAAATGCTATGTTGGCTATAATTTTAATAATATGCATTATCATCATCACGTCTCTATTTTTGAGGAACTTGTGAAAAGAGCTTCATTTTATTTGAAATATTTGGACTTCTAGAATAAAGAGAGGGGGCTTCCTAATTTGAAGTGTTAGACTACTTTGGTGTTAAGGAGAGGAAATTTTCAAATGAACATATTAAGGCTTTCCTGTTTCAAAGGTTTAATTGAAACAACTTTAATAACTTCTTCAAGAAGGCAAAAGCAAATTTAGCTTTAGTTTTGATGATTGTTTTCCCTCACCTGAGCATCACTATCATTAATAGTGGAAGCTCCAACGTTATAGATAAGAGCCATGGATCATCAAGGCTCCACTCGGAAGGTTTAGTTGCCTGAAAAAAGGCCAGGTTTGGGGTGCCTGAGTGGCTCAGTTGGTTGAGCGTTCAAGTCTTTTTTTTTAATTTTTTTTTTTTCAACGTTTATCCATTTTGGGGACAGAGAGAGACAGAGCATGAACGGGGGAGGGGCAGAGAGAGAGGGAGACACAGAATCGGAAACAGGCTCCAGGCTCTGAGCCATCAGCCCAGAGCCTGACGCGGGGCTCGAACTCCCGGACCGCGAGATCGTGACCTGGCTGAAGTCGGACGCTTAACCGACTGCGCCACCCCGATGTTCAAGTCTTGATTTTGGCTCACGTCATGATCCTAGGGTTGTGGGATTGAGCCCCATGTTGAACTCTGTGCTGAACATGGAGCCTGCTTAAGATTCTCTCTCTGTCTCTCTCTCTCTTTCTCTCCCCACCTCTCTCTCCCTCCCTCTGTCCCTTCCCCTCCGCCCCCACTCACACATGCGTTTTCTCTTTCTCTTTCCCTCTCTCTCTCTCTCTCTCTCTCTCTTTCTCTCTCTCTCTCGATAAAATAAAATAAAATAAAGGCCAGATTTGCTTTCAGTTCCAGTACAGGCCCATTTAACTTTATCTTTTTTTTTTTTTTTTAATTTTTTTTTTTCAACGTTTATTTATTTTTGGGACAGAGAGAGACAGAGTATGAACGGGGGAGGGGCAGAGAGAGGGAGACACAGAATCGGAAACAGGCTCCAGGCTCTGAGCCATCAGCCCAGAGCCTGACGCGGGGCTCGAACTCACGGACCGCGAGATCATGACCTGGCTGAAGTCGGACGCTTAACCGACTGCGCCACCCAGGCGCCCCTTAACTTTATCTTTTTAGCATTGGTGTTGAACCAGTCCCCAAACATGGCCAACATTTGTGCATGCCAACTGTTGATTTTTAGGGTAAATTAGATTAGAGTTTACAAATATACAAGCATTCCCGAGGGTGGGTGAGGGATGTTGTGGAACAAAGCACTTCACAGTATTTTACATATTACCTTGTTAGTGGGTCCCCAGTATCTGCTGAATATAGAAAGAATAGTGAATTTCATTTTTGCAAAGAATGTAACAATAATTAACCAAGATTGGATTTAAAGACATTAGTAAAATGTCACTTATATTTGATAGTTTTTAAATTTGTCTTAAATGAAATGTTTCAAAAGTACAGATTAACATTTAGGAAACAAAAACCTGTGTACCTATAACATCCAGATTTAACAGGTTTTATTATTTAGACCTATATCCTTCTGAATTGAAATAAGAAGCAAAGAAAATGTTACGGGTATATTAAATCCTTTTAGTACCCCTTCCTAATTGCACTCTTTCCCATCCTTGCTCTCTAAAGGGACTACTCTTCTGAAGTTGTTGTATATTATTTCCTCAATTCCTTTTATGTCCTACTTCTACATATGTCAATGGACAACATACAGGATTGTGCTGTGTATTTTTTAATCGTAAACCAAAATTCTAAGATGTCTTTTTTTCACCAAACTTTGTGTTGAGATTTATTCATGTTGATACATGTAGTTCTGATCCATTTATTTTCTCTGTTGTATAGTATTTCATTAAAAATATTATTTATTCTTTCTCTGATAAATGGACACTCTCGTCCAGTTTTCTTTACTGTGAACAGTGCTTCAGTGCTCATTCATAATACATTTTCTTATGTAAACTCACTCATCGTTGAGTTTCTTGGGGAATATATTTAGGGGAAGAATTGCTGGCAGTAGTTTATGCCATCTTCAAGTTTATTGCCAAATATCTTTCCAACGGGTTATTTTAACTCCCATTTCTATCAAGCAGTGCATGAGAGTTCCATTACCTTACTGATACATTATAATTTCTGACTTGCAAAACTTTTCCTAATTCAATGGATATGAAAAAGTATCTTACTGTTTTAATATGACTTCTCTGATTACTGGAAAGGTTAAACATGTATAAAGATTCACTGTAAATTTAGAATTCTTCCTCTGTGAGTTGCCTGTGTATATTCCTGGTTTATTTCCTGTTGGCCTTTGGATCTTCTTCTTTATGTATTTATAGGAGTACTTTGTATATTCTATGTATATCTTCTCCAAACTTGGATTTGTTGTTTAATTTTGCCATTTGTGTAACAAGTTTTAAATTTTAGTGTAGTTAAATTTATTAGCTTTTCCTTCATGGTTTGTGCCTTTTAGGTCTTGTTAAGATTCTTTTGTGACCCTGAGGTCATAAAGACATTCTTCTGTAGGTTAATATTTTCCTTATTCATATTTAGGACATTAATCAACATAGAAATTATTCTTATGGGAGCTGTGAGATAGAGAACTAATTTTATTGTGTATTTCTTTGTGAATTGCCGGTAGTGCTAGCATTATTTATTGAGGGTTTATTCTTTCTTTACTAATTGTTTTCCATGCCACTCTCGTCATAAACCAAGACCTGTATATGCATAGGTTTGTTTTGGGGGTCACTGTTTGGTTCTCTGTGTCTCTTTCTCTGTTAGTACCATACCATTTTAATCTCTCCAGCTTTTTTTTTTTTAAGTTTATTTGTTGAGAGAAGAGAGAGGGAGAGAGAGAAAGAACTAGGGAGGGACAGAGAGAGAGAGAGAGAACTGGGGAGGGACAGAGAGAGAGAGAGAGAGAAAGAACTGGGGAGGGACAGAGAGAGAGAAAGAAAGAACTGGGGAGGGACAGAGAGAGAGAGAGAGAGAGAGAGAGAGAGAACTGGGGAGGGACAGAGAGAGGGAGAGAGAATCCCAAACAGGCTCTTCCTTGTCAGTGCAGAGCCCAGTGTGGGGTTTGAACTCACAAAGTAAGATTGTGACCTGAGCCAAAACCAAGAGTTGGACACTTAACTGACTGAGCCACCCTGGCACCCCTATAATAATTCTTTTTTTTTTTTCAACGTTTATTTATTTTTGGGACAGAGAGAGACAGAGCATGAACGGGGGAGGGGCAGAGAGAGAGGGAGACACAGAATCGGAAACAGGCTCCAGGCTCTGAGCCATCAGCCCAGAGCCCGACGCAGGGCTCGAACTCACGGACCGCGAGATCGTGACCTGGCTGAAGTCGGACGCTTAACTGACTGCGCCACCCAGGCGCCCCAATAATTCTTGATATCTGGTTCGACAAGGCTTATTTGCCTATTCTTAATTCTCTTCTGTTATGAATTTTAGGGTCATATTGTCAAGTTCTCTGAGAAATTCTTTGAAATTTGAATTAGTAGATTAGTTTCAGGAAAAATAACATATATTCATTTATTTGGTTCCATATTTATCAAGTTTGGGGATATAATTTTACTGTCTTATAGCCTCCTTTCGTTTCTGATGAGAGATGAGTGGTCCTTAGTATGGTTCTCTTAAATTTTGTAAGTCCTTTTTGTCTGGCTGCTTTTGACATCTTCTCTTTTCTTTATATGCTAGCAGCTTGGCTTTATTGTGCATAGATGTGATTTTCTTTGTATTTATTCCTGCTTGGGATTCACCAAATTTCCTCAATCTGTAAATTTATTTTGTTTACCAAATTAGATAAAATTTGTGGCCATTATTTCTTTAAACTTTTTTTTCGCCCTCATTTTTTCTCTAGCCCAACTTTCTGGGCCTGAAATTACATGTATGTTGGGTCTTTTGATGTTATCACATAAGTCACTGGGACTTTGCTCATTTATTAGAAATCTTCCCCCTCCCCTTCATCTGTTCTTCAGATTGGGTAATTTCTAGTGATCTGTCTTCAATTTCACGGATTCTTTCTTCTGTCATTGCTATTCTGTTAAGCCCATCCAATGAATTTTTCTTTTATTGAGATTCCCTTTACATTCTTGAGCTTATTATAATAGTTGCTTTAAAATCCTTATCAGTTGATTTTAACATCTTAGAATGAGTCTTCATTAACAATAGCCTTTTCTCTTCAGGATGAGTCACGTTTTTTGTTTCTATATCTATGTCCAATAGTTTTAGGTGACATTATGACTGAGATATTGTAGAAGCTCAATTCAGTTCTGTTCAAGAGGTTTGTTTTTTTTTTTTTTTTTTTTTTTTGGTTTTTGAGTGGGCAGTTGATTTGGCTGGACTTAAACTCCAAACTCTGCCTTTCCTGTGGTGGGCAGCTGCAGAAACCTCTGTTGAAGTCACTTTGGTACTATCTGAGTTGCTTTGGAGTGTACCCACGCCTGCATGGTTCAAAGTCAGCCTGTGAAGAATTTGACACTCCTCCTCTGTGACTCTCCTTTCCAAGGTTTCCCACTTCAGTTTTCAGCTGCTGTGAAAGCCAGGAAGCCTGTTATCTGGTTCTCCAAGCCAGCAGGATTATGGATTTTAGTCACCCAACCTGGCTCGGACTTAGTCTGCCTTTAGACAAAAGCAGTGCCATTCTTTTCTTCCAAATATAGATTACTTTCCATTTCCTGCTTCTTTCTGGTTGTTCTGTAGCCAGTTATTTTTTATAATTGAATTGGTAGTCCTCATCTGCGGGATGGCTGGCGGATCTAATAGGGGCAACACCACCATCACTGAAAGCCAGAAATTGGAATCCTAGATCAGTTTTATATAAAGTTTCTCATTTTGTAGTTACCTCAGTTCCATGCAGTTTCTGCCCAGGGCTGCTGGGTACAGTTCTTCTAGTCTCTTTTAAACAGTGTAACTCTTTGAGGCTCTAGGTTATTCGGGGAGTCCGGCTTCCAGGCACCTGCCTCCTATCGTCCTGGGGTCATGTCTGCTAACATTCATGTGGGGACAGACCTGTAATCTCAGCTCTTTTATCCAAGACCAAAACCCCTGGGTGCCTTCAGCTTCAGTTCCAGTATACTCATCTGACTTTCATTTGTTTCTTCATCCTTGGAAATTGAAGGTTTTCCTTCATGATTGCTTTTGTTGTTGCTGCCTTAGCTTTTATCCTTAACTAAGTATTTTTAAAATATGATTACAGTTTATTCAGCAATTCTGTGTTTGTACTGGGAAAGAGACAGCTACATTAGCTTAATCCATTTTGTTTTCAGACATTTGTGGCAGTGTTTTCTATAGTGTGTGACATCAGACCATCCTCAGAATTCAATTCTGACTGCTAGTTCTTGTCCTCAGGAGGGGACTAGGCTCTGATGTGGGTACCAGGGACTCGGTCAGAGGCATAACTAACATTATTTCAGCATCTGTTAGAGCCCCAACTCCAAGCCACTCACTTTATATCATTTAATTCTTCCAATTCTTTACTTCCAACAGCATTACCCGATTATAGATTAGGAGACTGAGACTTAGAGATGTAGAGATTTAGAGACTTGTTTCAGCATAAGGAGATTCAGAATTCAAGCTGTTTGACTCAAAATCACATAACTTCAGTGATAGTCTGCTGCCTCCACAGACATTTTTTCTGTGAATTAAGTATGTGAATGGGTTAAAAAAAAATGAGACTTTGCTGTGTTTATCAGCAGCCATGACAAAATTTGAGGGCTCATTAGCACGGGGGAATGTCTGGAGGAGTCTACACATGTGTTTGCCAGCTCCATTCTTCTCATTGGCGAGATTTGTGGGATATCACAGAAAATGCTCAGTTTTGCCTCAACTCACTCAGAAGGAAGTTGTTTCTTCCTTTGGAGAGAAGTGAAAGGGAGGATTCATAAGAAGTTTAGACAGCTGGAAAGAACTTTAATGACAAAGTCTACATGAGGGAATGCAGGTTCTTCCTGAATGGGGCTGCCATCATAAGATGCAAAGATCAGTTTTAAGAAAAAACAAAGCAATGATAGTAGAAAATGATAAAGTCAAACCTTTGAATTCACAGTTTAGCTTCTTAATCAACATGTGTTTTTATCAAAACCAACATGCACCCACTAAAACTAATATTTAATATTTTGAGCCAGTGAAAGAAAAATGTTCTTAAAACCATTTTTATTTTGGAAAAAGTATTTATTTTGTTCATGTGCACGCACTGAATCATTGGTGGTCTAAGTCTACCTTAGCGAGAAAAAGGTTTACTTAGTTTTTCAAGGAGCACATTATTTGTTCCTATAAATTCATGTGTAGTTAGCTTCCTCTCCTATAGACCCAGCACAATACATAGGTATTCTGCTCTTGGCCATAAAAAATTGCCCATAAACACAAAATGATGTTATTTTCAGAAGTCTGATCATAGTTTTTAAGCCGTGTTAATTACCTTTTTATTTTAATAAATAATATACCTTTATTTTAATAATATACCTATACCTAAAATAATATACCTATATTTTAATAAAGAATTTTCCCTGTGGGATCCTTATTGATTTAAGTCAATCCAGTGCTTATACAAAGTCTCTCACATACACTTAATAAACTTTGGAATTAAGAGGGGGCCCTCCCCTCCAAATACAAATGTTTATATGTATTGCCATTAATAGAAGCAGGAGCAAATCTTACTTAGATGTTTGCTCAGAACATCTAAATTCCCTTGGCATTTGGGGTAGGTTTTTATCTCCTGGATGGGGTTGCTTAGAATGTATTGTTTTCTCTGGCATTTAGTGATGCTGAAAGGGGAGTCTTTTTTCCAATAATATCTCTGTTGTATTCATTTCAGTGTTTAGGTGAGGAAACTGAGCACTAAAGTGACTTTGTCCAGGTTAGTCAAGGCAACAATAGGAGCAAACGAGGCAGTTGTCTCCCATCAGGTTTCTGTGTGACCTTGAGCTAGTCATTTAGCCTGTCTGTGCCCTCAGTTGCCTTGTCTGTCAAAAGGGGCTAGGAATAGTAAAGGCGGTGGAGTTAATGCAGGCGAACCTCCTAGATCAGTGTCTGACACAAAAGCACCATGCAAGTTTTCTTTTTATTATTACCAGTAACTTCACAGAATGGATGTCTGCAGGAGGCAGGATGGTTCATGGTTCCTGTTGGTTTCAACACTACCCTAGTCCGAGTTTCCTGGATAATAAAGTCTGAGCTAAGGTTGCATGGTGGGCTTTATCCAGCAGCAAGAGTGAGGGGAGAAGGGAAGAGAGAGGGAAGGAGCATGAAAGGTGGTGCATTGCCTGGCTGCCATAGCTTCACAAGAAAATCAGCCCGTTGCTCAGTCACATAGAAAGCTTCTAGTTTGGCTGTGTGGTACCCATGTGCTCAGTGAAGTCAGGCAGGGAGGGGAGGGGAGGGGCATGTGTCCACCAGCACCTTAACTCCCCTGATCTCATAGGCTGTGTAACTCAGTTCCCCATGCTCCCTCTGCCCCTACACACAACTCTGGAGGTGACTGGGTTCCAGCTCTAGTGTAGCACTGCTGCCTTGGAATCCAGAAGCCTGAGGATGAGCCAGTGTCTCTGTGGGTCTGGCCAGAGGTGGGTGGAGCTGGGGTGCTGGAGCCACACCAGCTCCTGCTGGACCATGTGCTGTGCATGCTGTGCAGGAGCCCTGCCCTCAGCCTGAAGGAGGCAGAGATGGATGGTGGTGTGAGGAGAAGAGGGGACAGTGGCAGTGATGTGTATCTCCGTGGAGCCCAGTGGCAGAGGCTGGGGAGGCGGGCAGTGTGGAACCATCAGTGTGGTCTCTGCCCCGGGACCAGCCTTGCCACTCACCTCTGTGCAGCCTCAGTAAGCTTCTGTCCTCAATTCTAAGTGAGATTATCACGCGAATTAGAAGAAATATATGTAACGTGCCTTTAGTGCTTGGCCCAGAATAGACAATAAATGACAGGGAATACTTTCCTATCTACCTATATTTGAAATAGAGATCACTTTCCCTTAACACTTGTATTTGCCTCTGGAAATAAAACATCCACTTGAATTCAAAGTTATGACTGAGATGAACCAAAGGAGGCTGGTACTACAGCAAAGGGGAATATTTAACCCTAGGGCATGTCGACGGAAATGGCTAAGAAAGCTTATGGCAGAGAAGAGAGGCCATCCAAGGAGGTCAAAGGATTCAGGGAAAATCATGAGAATCAAGAAATGATTCCACGCTAAAATTTGTTTTGTGTAATTATAGATTTGTTTTTCTTTTTAGCTAGGGAAAAGGGAGAACGCATGGTTTCCAACTCCTGTCCCGTGGGCGCAGTGAGTCTAGGTTATTTAGCACCATCATCTGCAATCTTGACCCTCAGGGAGGATAGCAGTGTCAGTGTTAGACCAAATGGAGGCTGTGACAGGAAACCAGGAAGGAAGGATAAGCAAACGGGAGATTGCTAGGCTCTGGGGGCCCCAAGGTCAGATCAGATCTGAAACTCAGAGGGAGGATAGTGTTTGGGAATCATACTTATAGTTCCTGGAACCATAGAAGTGACAGCAAGTCTGAGTTCAAAGGCTATGCACAGAAGGGACTATGATTCCACAGAGCATCTCCTTTTCCTGAAATGGGTACAAGCAGAACACGGAAGCAGAACAGGGGGATGGCTTTCGAGTCAGCCAGAGCTGTGCTGAGAACTGACTTACTGACCTTCGGACTTGTCACCTTGGTCAGCCTGTCTTGTTATCTGTAAAGGGGGAATAGCAGCCATACCTCCATCATGACCTTGTTGTGAGGACGCGTGAAAAGCTCTTGGTGGAAGCCTGGCACACAGTTAGCTCTGATAGCAGTTCACTGTCTTACTTGCTACTGCTTCAGCAGCCTGTGTATTTCTTGCAGGTTATATTCCTCTTGGAGTTCTTTCAACCAGATGGCTTTTCCATCTGAGAGTATCTGTGGTATATGAAGGAAATGTCTTTGTGGCATTCACTGGATAACCTGGAGCTGACTGGTTTCTCAGTAGATAGCTCACTGATGAAGTCATTTAATCAATAAATATTGATTGAGCAGGTGCTCAGCAAGGTGTCAGGGGTAAACAGTCTGGCTCTCACCCTCCCCCACCTTAGAGTGTCCTCATCTGGTGGGACGAGGGACGCGTCAGCACCTCAGCTCATGATTACTGCTCAGTGGAAGGGCTTCTTAAAGTAAGGTTTTGAAAGGGACATCCGTGAACCTATGAAAATATATGCAAAATACTGTGTGTCAGGATATATTCATTTTTTTTTCTGGGGTTGGGGGTCCATAAATCTCATCAAAGCCACAAAGGGTACTGGACCCAAAAGGGGGCAGGAGTCACTGCCACAGACACAAGGGACATAGTAATGCCTTACCAGCCAGGGAGAGGAAGATGAGGCCAGGGAGATGTGCAAAGAACAGGAAATGCATTAACTGGGCTTGACTGCTTAATGCCTGGTGATTGTTTTTTTTTTTCACTCAAAGTCTTGGTGGCTTCTCTCCAAATGGGGGAATTGAGTCCAGAAAATTTCAGGACTGGTTAAATGGGAGAGCCCTAGTCTTAGAGGAGCCCATCCAGGAAGACAGTTGCTAGATGGTACATTAATTTGGGAGCTAACTAAGAGATGAAAGGCAGGATATTTCCTAGCCTGTCAGCCCTGAAAAATACTGAAATGAAAGAAACTTTCCTAAGGTTAATTTTCAGGGGCCACCTGTTAATAGAATTCAAGGGAATATTAGCAACCTAGATTACTTTGGCCTGTAGATGTGTGTGCATTATGACACTGGTTCCTCAAGCTTCCTGAGGTGGAAAGTATAGGTGGCACTGTTTCCATTTTACAGATGAGATGCTGAAACCCTGGAGGCTGCGGGTTGCCCAGGTTACACTGATAAAAAGGGTAGAACAACCATGGTCATCTGGCCTGTCCCCTCCACCACGGACATTTAATTATCTGCCCAAGGTGCATAATAAGCCCTCCATTGATATTTGTGGAACTAATGTTCTTTTATTAAAAAAAAATCAAAGATCCAAGTAAACACCAAGATTTTTTTTTTTTTATTTTTTTGATGTGTTATTTTCTCAAAATATATCATCTGGAATGTAAACTATGATAATATCATTTACTTTATTCAAAGTCAGCTCAACTAAAAAAATATTTATCCAAGGTTTACTGTGTCACCAGAGATTGAGTTAAGTACTTGAATCCACATTTACGATGTTTGCATTTCAAGGAACATTGAGTCAGTTCTGCACAAATCATTGCTATATAATGTGTTTGGGGAGGTTATGTAGTATGGGTCCACCAATTAATTTCATCATAATGAAAAATGGGAAAACAAGAAATCCCCATGACTCAGTTTGGTTTTAAATGATCTAATTATAATTCATTTCACGTTCAAACATGACTCTTGGTTTGGAAATCCATTCCATTTATTTCTCTAGGTAAGCACAAATAATGTATTGGAAAAAATATGGGGAACTCTGCATGTTCTGTTAGAAAGGGAAACAAGAAGTAAATCGGTTACCTTCACAAAATGAGTGTTAAGTTTTGGGTTATTGTTGTTCCTTTTTGAGCTGTTTTACTCTATGAGCATGTAAAATGGGAGTGAAAGTCTTCAGTGTCTGTCCCTCCTGCTAGCTCCAGTTCTACTTCTGGCTGGTTAAGTAGCTGGACTTTGGAGCCAGATCGACCAGGGTTGGGTCCAGCTCCATCACTTCCCAGCTGCACGGCTCTGGGCAAGTTGCCCATCTAAGCTTCTCATCTTAAAAATGGGGGTAAGAATAGGACTCAGCTCCTAAGGTTATTGTGAGGATTCAAGGAGATCATGCGATTAATCTTTTTGAATAGTGGCTGGCATTTAGTATGTACTCAGCTAATATTGAGTAATGTTAATATTTATTTTAATATTAGTAGTTATATTTGCAATATATTGCATATATATGCAATGCCTTCGCTAAAATACAATAAGACTATCAAATATAAATATATTTACTAATATATATATATATATATATATATATATATATATATACACACATACTATCAGAAAGGAAAATATCTGCTTCCTTTGATGTCCTATTTTCCAGTGATGTTGAAAATGAAGATCAGAAAAAACTCTAGAGTTCTCTGATTTCACCCCTGAATAACGGGAAGTAATTAAATGTTCCCTGCAAAAAATTTTAATTCTAGTATTCAATACCAGAAAAGAAAAAAAGCAACCCTATTTACTTTCCAGTTAGAGATGCAAACAAAAATAAAGCACAGCTGCTGTTACTGCTCCATGGGCACCATCTCTACTTGGTACCAAGAGAGATAATGATCTTGCAGTATAATTTTATAAGGAGATAATGAAATCAATTACATTATCTCAAGGGTAAACACTGAAGGCCTTATCCCATTGCTGGTTAAGATGGACTGTAACTGTGGCAGCTGCTCACCCACCGTTATAGATTATTTTGGATGAAAGAAAACATGGGCTAATAAATTAAGATTTGACAACATAGGAGTGTCGATGGCCTTACAGTTTGATATTCAAGAATGAAAGCAGCAATACAATTGATGGATAAAAATTCAACACAGAGCAACCACGGACATGAGTGAAGGCAGTGATAGACAAACAATTTGGTTCATTTTGATTATTAAATTGTAAAGTTTTCACAAAAGCTTAGAAAAAAAAATCTGCAAACCGTTTGGGTCCACTGAAACTCCATGTGATCTTATAAAATATTATGAACCACAAAAATAAGAGGCTGAGAAGAAATATAGGAGGCTGTCGGGATATGTTTCTATTAATTATAATGACTATAGAGTTAGTAGGATTCCTTCCAAGGCATGGTGATTGAAGTAGATAACATCTTTTGTTGTTATGATACTTAAACTTTATAGAAAAGATTAATTTATAGACATTCAACCCATTAAATAAAATCAATAATTATGAACTTCTATAACCAAGTCCGTGAGATTTCAGGGCCAGAAAATCTGCTTTATAAATAAGTGAATTCAACACTGACACAAGTTGCGTGACCTTGGGCAAGTTCCTTATCTAACTCTTTCAGAATAATCATAAATACCAGGTAGTATCGTATCAAATAAATGTGCTAAAATTGTGCTTATTAGCACATAGTAAAAACTTGAATTAAATGATAAGAGGCTTCCTTTCTGCTTCTTTTCTCACTCTTAAGTTTTTTACAAGTTTATATGCTTCTTTTCTTTCTTTTTGAAAAATGATTTTTATTTTAGCTTGATCTAGTGACTCTGTACTATTTATTCCAGTTATCTTGCAGTGTATAATTATTCTAGTCTCTATATCTTAAATTTAACATGCATTTTAACAGACACTCTGTCCAAGAGAAAAGTCATTGGAATAACCCTTGTTTTCCTTTGCTGTGCTAGGAAAGTTGGCAGAGTTAACCATAAGACAGTTTAATCAATAGAAAAGGGCTTACAAATTCATGAGTAGCAACGATATGATGTAATTTCTTACTTGTTTTTCCTTGTCTCATTTCCTTTAAGTTTCTCATTACCTTGTATTTTAGATAAAGCAAAACCTGGCTCACGGTTGGCATCTAGTAAGTGTTTGTTGAATCGAGAAGGAAGGAAATTAATATTTTAATTGTGACCAGAGGCAACAAGCTCCTCGATGGAAGCTGAACAGACAGTCATTAAATTATGCAGATTAGGAAACATCTGCCACCTGCTTCTCGTATTCATATGAAGAACTACTTGGGTTAATTTCTTAGGTTAAAGTAAGTACATTATCAGGGGAAGCGGAGTAATATATATAGCATTTTTTGTCTATAGTTAAGGTTCCAGTGTTAAAAGGACCTTAGAGAGGAGATGGCTCAACCTCCTTAGTTTATTACCAAGAGGAGTTACCAAGGCCCTGAGAGTGTAAATGGGCCCATCCTGAGGTGCTGAGCATCAAGAGGAGGTCATTTCCTATTCTTCCCATTTGAATCTTGCCGAAGAGCACTTGTTTTACTGAAACTTCCATCTGTTCCAGGGGCATTTACATATCTACCAAAACTATACGGAAAGATAAAGACTGTGGTTGAGGAGATCAGCTTTTGGGTCAGAGAGACCTGGTTTTTTAAATCCGTTCACTACTTACTAGCTCTGTGACTTTGGATGCAAATTACATAATCTCTCTATGCCTCAGTGTTTTTATCTGTAAAGAGGGGTTGATAAACTTCCGTCATCTTCGATGGAAATAACAAAACTTCATAGATTATTATTGATGATAAACATGATAATGTATAAAAAGGACTTATCACCAAGCCAGGTACATATGAAGTGATTGGTACACGTAAACTGTTATTATAATATAAATGAGAAGTGGAGAAGAAAGTTGAAGGGAAGTGATGTAGGCAAGGATAGGCCTGTGTTTTGCTAATAGTGGGCCATCGATACGGCTGCAAGCTTCCTTACGGCCAACGTGGAGAAAGAAACATGATTGATGACATACTTCACAGAGAACTTTGTCATATTAATTATGTATCTCTGGCCCAACCAGAGCCACATTTCTCCAGCCCAATCTTCTGTATTTCCAAACAAAATGTCTTTCTACCAGACACGGCAGTATAGGTTCCTGAGACTTGACGGATTACAGTAAGGGCGGTCCAAGTTTGGCCAAGACTCTCGTAGTGTTTCCCACAGAGACCCCCAGCTTCTTGATCACACCTGTAGGAGAGAACCTGGCCAAGGGTCTTCCACTCAGCACATGTCGTTCTCAGGAAGGCCTTGGACCTTGGAGAAGGCCAGGAATGAATTTGGGGTTATGTAGCTTATTCCTCTCACCCATGTCAGGAGCTCCTTAACTGCAGGGACCAGCCTTATTCACCTTTACAGATTTCCTCATTGCCTCTCACAGTGAATGGCAGACGCTCAGTAAATGTTTGTGATTTGCAGGAATGAATGGACATGTGTGGTGGAATTGCTGGTATGAAAAACCTGCTGTTTTAGGGCCGGGCTGTAACAGAGCAATTCTTTCCAGCAGTATGAATTTGCCATTCAGCTCCGAGGATGGCGCTCAAGGTTTAAATCTTAGTATTTATTTATTTTTTTAATTTTATTTTTTTTCAATGTTTATTTATTTTTGGGACAGAGAGAGACAGAGCATGAACGGGGGAGGGGCAGAGAGAGAGGGAGACACAGAATCGGAAACAGGCTCCAGGCTCTGAGCCATCAGCCCAGAGCCTGACGCGGGGCTCGAACTCCCGGACCGCGAGATCGTGACCTGGCTGAAGTCGGACGCTTAACCGACTGCGCCACCCAGGCGCCCCTAAATCTTAGTATTTAAAGGAAAAATAAAATCTATATGAATATGAACTCTTCTTCCCTGGGTACTGATGTTTAAAGACTTGTGTTATTAAATGTCGAAATGAGATAGAACTGGTTTTCTTCAAAAAGGAGAGAAGTACGATTTGAGCACCTCCAGTATCTTTCAGAATAGGTAGACTAATCAATTACCTTTCAAGACACGTACATTATTATAAGTCATGGGAAGTCATGGCCCGAACCTCATGTTTCGAAAAGATAGTATTTACACTTTGCTTGGGATATCACCTACAGAGGAAATGTGGAAAAGGTTATGCTGTCATGAAAATGTCTTAAATCTGCTTATGGAAATTGTTGTAAAATGCCCTAAAATGTCTTTAGAAAATATTTAAAGTTGCTTAATTTCATGTGATATTTTTCCGTGTGTTTGTTAGAGTTAAGTATCAATTTATTTTCTCTGAATAACCATTCCCAAACCAGTCTCCCTGGAGTCTTCTCATTTATCCAACCTAATGAAATTGGGTGAAAGCTATGCTGGCATTTATTCAATGTAGTATTTCTCTTTCGTACTTGCTTGTGATTAAGGATCTCACTCCAATTTAATTTACAGGCTAGGAATCTTCTGAATGTTAAAGAGGAAAATAAATGAAAACATTGTTTGAGTAAACTGGGGCTCACACAGAGCTAGCTGACTTGTTTCCATATGCTGTATCTAAGCCTGGATTCATATTGTAGAATAGGGTTTTATTTGACCAAAATAATAAATCCTTGTAACCCCTCTTTTTTCCCCAGCCCCTTTGCTCTTGCCCTGTCTGAAGCCAACATGTCACTGAAAAATGAGCCAAGAGTAAATACCTCTGCACTGCAGAAAATCGCTGCTGACATGAGTAATTTGATAGAAAATCTGGACACACGGGAGCTGCACTTTGAGGGAGAAGAGGTGGATTATGATGTGTCTCCCAGCGACCCCAAGATACAGGAAGGTAAAGACTGGTGGTCTGAGCGAGAAGAGAGTTTCTCAGAGTTGCCTGGCAGAGAGCAGACTTGAAATAACCAGCAAATGATTGATCATCCTTGCTGATGTCCTACCCTGGGCTGAGACCATTTCACTAGCTGTATTCTTGTTGTAGCAGGTTATGATTCTTAAACAGATGCCCATAAAAGGCAAGTTATGCTAATATCGTGTATTCTTACAATATCATTGTGTCCTTGCAATAACTTTATTTACTTGTTTATTTTTTAGTGTGTATTCCTTTCTCTGCTATTTATAAGACTCAAGGATTTAAGGAGCCTAATATACAGACGTATCTCACCGGCTGTCCAAT
This sequence comes from Leopardus geoffroyi, assembly GCF_018350155.1. Taxonomy (NCBI): domain Eukaryota; kingdom Metazoa; phylum Chordata; class Mammalia; order Carnivora; family Felidae; genus Leopardus; species Leopardus geoffroyi. Next base: position 94,695,945 of record NC_059333.1, read on the forward strand.
AAAAGCCCAAGTTCTGGAAGTGGAGCGCTTTACATCTACAACAAGGGTCAGAGCATTTATGGACTCACCTTGTATTGGTCCACGTATACCAATTAACACACTGACTTCCATTTTCCTTCCTCATAGCTATGATATGTTTTTAGCTTTTTTTTTTTTTTTTTTTTTTTTTTTTTTTTGTCAAATCACTTGTCTGTCCTATTCACCTCTCAAGAATTTGCTTTCCGTTGAGTCTTGATTCTCATATGCCTTTTTCCTCATTCTGGAAAATGCTTTTTTTTTTTTTTTTAAATACACACCTAAGGCAATTTATAACTTTGATATATAACTTTGCTGAGTGCCGCTCCTAGTCCTCCTCTCTCCTCGATTTTCTGTTTAACGTGGGCTCTTGGGGCATCACCATTCCATCTAGACCATCACATAGAAGCCAAGGAAGAGTTTAGCTTTCCTAATGCTGGTTTAGCAAGAAAATAATGATGCTGCCTGGCTCTTGAAAGAAAAAGAAAAAAAGCCAGGATGTTGGACCGACCAGTGTCCTCACCCAGAGACGGTGCTGAGAGAATACTGCTGGCATCTTCTGCTGCTCTCTGATCTGCTCCTGGCACCTGTCCTTTAGGTCTGTTCGTGGGGCCTGAGTGCTGGAAGACGGCTTCCATGAAGATGACATCATCAAGCAAAGCATCACTCTTTGGTGTGGATTAGACTAGGTTGTGAGGGGAGCCACCATTGCTCTGTTACCGACTGTACATCACAGTTGTCAGTCTGATAAGTAGAGGGCATTGCCGCAGGCAGGTGGCCTTTGTCCCCTCAGGTTGAGCTCTGGCCACGGCAGACTAAGGCCACCTTTGCTCCTGCCTCAGGGGAAGTGTAGAACAGCCTTTCTCCAGAGACAGGTTCTGTCTGCCTTTCCTCCTTGTCTTTTGCAGAGTGGCATGTGTTACCTGGGTCCTGATAGTTTTGCTTAGTGGCCTGTCCTGACCTACCTGTGTGTATGTTCTGACTCCTAACACCCACCTTTGTGTGCAGCCTTTCCTTTAGGCCCTTTATATGAAGGGGGGTCTCTACCTCCCTGATATACCACTGAGCACAAGGCACTCAGAAATGTCTCTGATGTGGCCTTTGCCTTCTTAGTTTGCCTACCAGCTTTTAACTTCAGAGGGGATACGCATGCTCAGAGGGTGAAATGCCCAGACTCCAGAGCCAGACTGCATGGTTGAAATCCTGTCTTTGTTTTGTGATCTCCAAAAGTTACTTAATCTTTCTGTTTGTCAGTTTTCACATGTGAATAATGCTAAATAATGGATGTAACGGTGCCCACCGTATAGGTTTCTTATGAGGACTTAATAATAATAATAATACACAGCATTATGCAAGGGTATTGCGTATTGTACTGTTGGGGAGCAAGAATGTTCTGTCTGTTTCCAAGATCCTCCTAGCTGGACTAAGACTCAAATTGACATGAGACCCATTAACATGGGTCAAATTTGATTTCGTTAAGTATGGGCAATCCACACAGACGTGGAAATTCCAAAGACAGGCACGTCTGGGACTTCAAAGAGAAAGAATGCAATTCACAGGGAGATGACAAAGAGCAAATGTTTGGTAACAAATGTTTACCAGGCCACTTGGAAATAGTGGGACATATGGAGGACTTTGATCAAACAGGCCTTGCTAGTTCTTCCCTGTCTACCATAGCTGGTTCATCGTATAATCTGTGATGGTGGCTCTCCTCCTGGAGCGGGTCCTCTAGCTCAATTCTTTCTAGGCGCTTGAGGGGGAGGTAAAGAGCTTTTCCTGGATCTGCTGGGTTTTGACTGGTTTTTAACTCAAAGTAGTCTTCATGACAAAGTGGCCCATCTTGGGGTGGCCCATCCTTGGCCCTTATAGTATTACATAAGCATACACTAATACTACATATTATTATTAATAGTAGGTGTCTCCTAAGGTTATTCACAAAGATAAATAAATATTCAAGACCCCCAAACCAGGGACTTCTCTGTGCTTGGACTCTTCTGTTAGTTAGGTGAGATTGGTTTAGTCCTATTCTAATCTGAGTCTGTGTGAGAAAGCTAAGGATCATCTTTTTAAATTTCTTTTTAATGTTTATCTATTTTGAGAGAAAACGAGAGACAGCACACACGTGCATGCAGGAGATGGGCAGAGAGAGAATGCTAAGCAGGTTCCGCACTCTTACTGCAGAACCCCATGTGGGGCTTGATCTCACACTGTGAGATCCTGACCTGAGCTGAAATTAAGGGTCGGATGCTTAATTGACTGAGTCACTGAGGCACCCCGCTAAGGATCATCGTTATCCTACTTCGTGTTTAGTTTACTAAGAAATATGAACTAAAGTCATGCAGTATAAATGTGATTCCAGGTAAATAAAAACACACTTTTTCTAATTACTGAACACATTCTATGTGCTAGCTCAAGGCAAGGCCCTTCTCTTTTCATTTCTGTGACAGCCCAATGAGGTAGGTGTTCTTCAGGCCCTCTCAGGCTGGAGATCTTCCATTTGCCCTCCAGTGCCTCCTCCTACCCTTTTCTACCCTATGCTCTGCCCCTCAGGGCTCTCTGCTTTTGTCCTCTGGTAGGGCTCAGACAGTGAAGAGCCCAGATAGGAGATTGGGGTTACCTTGGGCTGACTGTGTCCCTTGACCAAAGGCACCCCTTTCCCCAAGGCAGCCATCCTTACATGGTTCTCTCCTTCTTGTTCCAGTACCTGGCCCTGCATCTTGTTCCTTCAGGACTAGGAATGCCTTCAGAGTCCCAGGTTACTGTCCTTCCTTTATGGTTTCCTTACCCCTATCACATCTTTATAAGCAGTCCCTTTATTAAAACTCTTCAGATTATTCCAATTCCAGAGAATTCCAATAATTCGGCTGGGATGTTGTCTGACAGAAGTGACGCTTGGCTGAGGCATCACAGCTGGTAGGCTGCACCACAGGGTTTCAGACCTTTAAAATCTTCAAGAAGGATGTGGCAGCTTGTTTTCATCGTATCATACCACTTCACAATTGCTAAGAAGTTTGGTGTACAAAGTCTTGGATTTATATGTGAGGGCTAAAACTTGGCATTTGAAAAAGTTTCGAAGTATTCAGTTTTTGTAGATACAATCCTTGGAAATGTAGTAGCTTTCCTAAATTGTATAATTTTTCTTATTTATTTGGTTCATCTTAAATTGAGCATTTTTGGGGTGCCTGGGTGGCGCAGTCGGTTAAGCATCCGACTTCAGCCAGGTCACGATCTCGCGGTCTGTGAGTTCCAGCCCCACGTCGGGCTCTGGGCTGATGGCTCAGAGCCTGGAGCCTGTTTTCGATTCTGTGTCTCCCTCTCTCTCTGCCCCTCCCCCATTCATGCTCTGTCTCTCTCTGTCCCAAAAATAAATAAACTTTGAAAAAAAAAATAAAAAATAATAAATTGAGCATTTTTCACTTGAATGCAAAGTTTCTGGCCACTCAGAATTTTCCTGCATTCTTCTCTGTGACACATGATGAAGGATGACACCTGTAGTAATGTAAAAGTAAAAGTGAACATAAAGTAAAAGGCAACATATAATATTGAACCCCAGAACAGTTTTTTTCTACTTCCGGTTGTAGTAATTGTCATGAATCCTAACTAGAGGCAAAGCAAATGCTACATTTGAATATTTACCAGTGATATGGCTGGATTTCAGACTTAAGAGCACAAGTTGCATTGATACTCTTGCTCATATTTTATATAGTAAAGCATGGCCACTCCGTGTAGATGTAGAAGTTAGCAAAATAGGACTGTGGGGGATGCCTGGGTGGCTCAGTCGGTTAAGCATCCGACTTCAGCTCAGGTCATGATCTCATGGTTCATGAGTTTGAGCCCCTCATCAGGCTCTGTGCAGACAGCTCAGAGCCTAGAGCCTGCTTTGGATTCTGTGTCTCCCTCTCTCTCTGCCCTCCCTAACTTACTCTCTGTCTCGGTCTCTCTCTGTCTCTCTCAAAAACAAATGAACATTAAAAAAAATTTAAAAAGATTAAAAAAAAATAGGACTGAGGGCCAGGAATCACGCATGTGGTTGCTGACACCAGAGCCTGGATAAATAAAGTAGCAGAGGAGACATTTACTTTCTTCTACCCCCAACATCTTTGGTGCCTAAATCTTCCAGGAAGGGCCAGTGTCCTTTGGGTAGTCCAGAGTGCCCACTGCCTAGCCACCCTACACACCATCCCCCTGTCCACGGAACTTCCTTTAAGATCTCCTCCGCTTTATAAACATCCCTCAGTCTCCTAACACTTTGTACTGTATCAAAACTATCCCCCAGGCCTGTTAGTTCTGATTGAAATCATTACTAAGATATGTTTGCATTTTAATAAGAAATTTTTTTTTTTAATTTTAAATGGGGATTCATTTTAGTTAAGTAATTGGGAAAAATATTTTGTGTGTAGTCTTTCACTTTTTCCCTCTAATCATCCTGTACCTTGTTGGTCACTGGTGGTCCTTCAGAGCAAGGAGATGTTGTAGACAGGGATGGACCTTGGAATATGTTTCAGAAGGAGAAGGCATTAATGTCATCTGTGAAGGACGAGTAGCTGGCTAAGATCATGCTCCTGGAATCCATTTCCTCCAGCTTTCCTCTCACCCGCTCCAGTGGTCTGTTCACTGTTTATACTTTGGGACAAGCAAAATCACCGCTGATATCTAATTAGGGTCTTCACTCATTGTCTCCTTTACCTGATTTCTTGTTTCAGGGCTGTGTGTGTGTGTATTTAGAGCAATACGACTTGTGGAAGTTTATCTTTGGTGTTATTCAGAGTTTGTCTTATGTATATTATATACATTATATATATATATATATATATATATATACACACACACACACACACACACATATATATATTTAAGGAAATTTTATTTCTGTAACCACTTGTTTTAGGAAACATTTTGTCTGAGCTATTGTTCATTGAAAGACTTTAGACTTTGTTATCTAAAATATCAATCATTTTCATTGATCACTGTAGGTACCAAGTATCAATCTTTACACTATTGAATTAACACATGGGGAATTTAAATGGCAAGTTAAGAGGAAATTCAAACACTTTCAAGAATTTCATAGAGAGCTGCTCAAGTACAAAGCTTTTATCCGAATCCCCATTCCCACCAGAAGGTAACTGTTTCAGAATTAATTATAAAGTTATCCCAGTATGCAAGCTGGATGGAAAGAGTATTTTATCTATATTATGGGTTAACTTGTCTGTTGTTGGTGGATATTTCTATTAAACAGGCTCTTCTAAAAATAAGCATAAAATGCTTTTATGCTCATATTTATGCTTTCATTTAAATGAGAGTAATACTCAAAGAATAATAAATGTTTCCATTTGTGTGTGTGTGTGTGTGTGTGTGTGTGTGTGTGTGTGTGTGTTAGGCACACATTTAGAAGACAGAATGTCAAAGAAGAGCCTCGAGAGATGCCAAGTTTGCCCCGTTCATCTGAAAACATGATCAGAGAAGAACAATTCTTCGGTAGAAGGGTAAGCCCTTTCAGTCTTCTGTTGTTCAAAATATAATTTTGCAGCACTGTAGAAACATGGCGGCTCCTGGGAGGTGAGGGGGACCTGGCTGCAACTTTTCTTTCCCCCTGATCCCTCACCCAGGCTAGCTTAGCATCTTTGGAACTTGTTAGGCAGCCTTCTTCTCCAGGTCAGAATGGCTGCACTCAGAATGGTTGCATTTCCCAGAAGAGGAAGAGTGTTCTATGAAGAAGTTTTCCTCTGCAGGAACCTCTTTGGGCTGGTTGTGAGTCAAGCTTGAGCTCACCATTGAGGGTTTTGAGATATACTCCTTTAAAAGCATTTATTTCTATCCGTTTGCTCCAGACTTCATAGTGGCTTGTCCCAAGTATATGTGAAGTCTAATTACCAAACTATAAGTGGGCCCTTAGGGTCAGAGAAGAGTAGGACAGAAGCCCCAGGAGCAGGTGCTCTGCCTCAGTGATATGGTGCCACACAGGGTAGAAGATGAATTGTTTTTCAGTAGAAAATTAACAAGGAGGGGCGCCTGGGTGGCTCAGTCAGTTAAGTGGCTGACTTCGGCTCAGGTCATGATCTTGCGGTCCGTGAGTTCGAGCCCCGTGTCGGGCTCTGTGCTGACAGCTCAGAGCCTGGAGCCTGCTTCAGATTCTGTGTCTCCCCCTCTCTCTGACCCTCCCCTGTTCATGCTCTGTCTCTCTCTGTCTCAAAAATAAATAAAAGTTAAAAAAAAATTAAAAAAAAAAAAAGAAAATTAACAAGGAAATATCAGTTCTGTTTTGTAATCTGAAACTTTTATCCTGAAAGGGATATTTGACTTCTCCTTTGTATAGTTGCCATCTTGTTTAAAATCCTTTTAGGGATCTAGAATACATATTTTCCATGATACATGGACATATAAAACTCTACAGTTTGGGGTTACTATGTGCACTTACATGAAAATGCAGCTGAAAATGAGAAGCTGTGGCTTTAACAGTGCAACCACACATCATCATAGTCGATGTGATTGCCATTAACCTCTCACATTTGACCATATTTGAAATCAGAATATAAGTACTAGAAAGTGTCTCTCTCTCTCTCGTTTTAAACTTCCCCCCTTTCCCCCTGAAGAGCTGTTAAACAAACTGCAGTATATCTACCAGTAGTAAATTCAGTGTTGAAATTAAGGAAATCGAGGTTTTTGATAAAATCAACAAATGCCTTAAAACAGTCTACTATGGGCAAGTCCTGTGCTAGTGATTATGGAAGATCGAACGAATATACAGCTTGGGCCTCTTCAACAGTTTGTAAAAGACCTAAGCACATGAAAAGTTGAATAGCAGGAAGCAATTTAAATAAAAGTTCAGGGGAACTATGGAAATAACTCCTTAGTGCTATTCAAGATTCCTTGTCCACTGACAATATGAACAAATAATTGAATAAATTGCAGAAGTTAAGATTGGATAATGGTCACACCACTGTCACTGTTTGAAATTTTAAGTATGAGGACATTATCGCTTCTCTCCTATATTTGTGTTACAGAAACAACTGGAAGACTATTTGACAAAGCTACTGAAAATGCCCATGTATAGAAACTACCATGCAACAGTAAGTACCGTTCAGTGACTTAAATTTTGAAGTACTTTGTAAAAGCATAAATCGGCTGCTAAATTTTGGATCATTTTATCAACACAAGTGCTTGTATCCACTTGTGCATTCCTCGGGTTAAAATTAATGAAATGGATGCAAAGTTGATTTGACAGCAATAATCTAGTTCACAGTGATGCTGTTTTTAAAAATATCAACTATAAATTGATGTGTCTAGATGAACTTGTAACACTGGTCTAGGCTAGATTATCTAGAAATCAATGCCCTTCTCTTCTCAGGTTTCCAGAATAATGCCCCAAAGCATTTCTAACCCTGAAGAAAAAAACCAAAAAAACACTGAGTATAAGTGATGAAAACAGCTGAGCAGAGTTGAATACCCAAAGATTAGACAGAGCGTACTGCTTGGTTGGCCATCTGATTGGCCTGCGATGCTTATAAAGGGCCTGTCTTTTCATGTGAAAGTGAGAAGCATGGGAAAAGCTAGGGAGAGAAAAAACTCCCGAGAAATAAGAGAAAAGAGGTGGTGGGGCTTAGAAGCAGCTGGGAGGCACACAGCTGGCAAACAGAAGGGGGTGGGCTTTTATAGGAGTTCTCAGAAAACAAGCTCAGCCCTTTTAGAGGCCTTGGAGGTGGGGTGTTTTTAAAGGGTTCACCTTCAATTATCAAAGGTCCAGGTAACTGAGACGATATTGGATTATTGTGTTTTTATGTCTGTGTCTTATAAACGGTACTGCTGTGGGGTTGAACGTACGCATGTAGTGTGTGTGGAACTTAAGGACAGACACGGATATGTCCTACAAGATGTGGCCTCCAGTTTAGAGAGTGGTGGCGCATAAGGGAAGCTGTCTGTGTATTGAGGAAAGGAAGCAAGAGTACCTGGGCTCTTTGGAGTTTTCCGGTGGGACTTGCTGCCCGCCAGGGTATTATTTGGAGGCCGGGACGTGTACCCGGCCGGTCCCCTTTACACACAAAGGATCCGGGGCCGAGCCACAGTCCCCCTTCTACAGCAGTTTGCTGTATGTCTGTTTGATGGACTTGAAGGAGCGTCTGTGGTTTCGTAATCCTGGAGAAGTATTTTCCCAGGGAGACTGGCAACATGGGTCCAACCAGAGGATCTCAGGAGGAGGAGGGTGGGAGGGATTTCTTCCCTCCTAGGACTCAGGAATGTGCATCTTTGAAAGAATATAACGAGTGAGGATATTACTGCTATTATTTACAATTAGTTAACTGCTATTTCTCCTGCTAAAAACGCTGCTTCCTGTTGTGCTCTCTGAAATCACATATGCTGTTTTCTTTAATAGAGATTTATTTAAGTGTGTACTAGTACCAGTATGCAATAATTTTCTATTTGTTTTACTGTTCTGCCTGCCCGTGACTTTACTTGTACTATTTCTTGTGGCTTTGAGACAGTGATTGCTGAGTTTAGTCTTCTCTTTCTATGGATAGTGCTACATTTTGGATTCTAATGCTGATTAGATGATGATTACCTTTTTTTAAATGTTCATTTTAATTTATTTTCCAATCATAAAACATTTTCCAAAGTTGAGCCATAGTGTATCTAGAAATTCTAGAATGTCTTCTAAACATTTCCTTGGAGAGGGAAAACCTGGTTACAACTCGCCTAATTTATGTTATTCCACATTTTTTTTTTTTAACGTTTATTTATTTTTGAGACAGAGATAGACAGAGCATGAACGGGGGAGGGGCAGAGAGAGAGGGAGACACAGAATCGGAAACAGGCTCCAGGCTCTGAGCCATCAGCCCAGAGCCCGACGCGGGGCTCGAACTCACGGACCGCGAGATCGTGACCTGGCTGAAGTCGGACGCTTAACCGACTGCGCCACCCAGGCGCCCCTGTTATTCCACATTTTTAATGGCAACTTATTTACCCCAAGAACTTTCGTTCAAAAGTTTCAAAATGATTCAAATTTTGTAAGATACAGTTTGATCTATCTTAATTTTCTTTCTTTCTTTCTTTCTTTCTTTCTTTCTTTCTTTTATCTTCTAACATTATTTAACTTTCCTGTGAGACACTCTGGCCTGGAGACTAGATTTATGGGCTTTTGCCTCATATTTGTCAAATTAGATTGGCATCTTTGTGTCTCATTTTGATAACTGTGAGAAATATTAAAACTCTTGTCTATAAAATCATATTAAAAGTTATTTTTATACAATCATATATAATTAACTTATTTTTATAAGTGTAAAGCAAACCTATTAGAAATTAATTTGGGTTTTTAGGCCAGAGGACATGGATCATAGGCCAAGGGATCAGATAGGATCATATCTCAAATTTCAATAAAATTTCAGTGAAATTAGACATGGACAACTTTTCTTATTTTCATATGGTCATTGGTTAAGTTGGTATTTAGATAAGTAACTTTTTATTCAGGAGAATGACTTAAAAATTTTTTTTAATGTTTGTTTATTTTTGAGAGACAGAATGTGAGTGGGGGCGGGGGCAGAGAGAGAGGGAGACACAGAATCTGAAACAGGCTCCAGGCTCTGAGCTGTCAGCACAGAACCTGATGTGGGGCTTGAACTCACGAACTGTGAGATCATGACCTGAGCTGAAGTCAGACTGAGCCACCCAGACACCCCAGAGAATGACTTTTTAAAAATTTCTTTTAATGGAAACCAATTTGACAATAAATTTCATATTAAAAAATAATAATAAAATAAAAGAAAATATTAAGTACATAAAAAATAAAATACAATTTCTTTTATACTCTTTGAGGTTCTGAAAAACAGAACATCTTAGTGTTTTAGTGGATTTAACATCAGATAGTTCCCTCAGAGATTATTGGTAATTCATTGTTTTCTTTACTCATTTGTAAAATAGGGATAAATGTATTTTGACTCTCTTCAAGGCATAATATGCTAAAAAAAAAAAAAAGAGAGAGACATATTTACTCAATTAACATACCAAATCTCAAGCAGAATTCCTTTTGTGTTCTAAATTTTATTGGTGCTAGCTCTAGTACTGAACCTACTAGCTGGGCATTTTAATTAATAACTGAAAAATGCTTAGATCCCAGGGAATTTAAAGGAAGAGTCATTAGGAACAGTAAATGCACTATTTTTGTAGCTGAAGATTAAAATCTAGAAATGGAACAAAGTGCATAATTTCCAAGAGAAGGGTCCTAGGTTGATCCGATGATGTTGCTAACTTCTGGTAAGTCATTTTACTGTAACTCAGATTCCTTACCTCTGAGAGGCTAATTTCAAGCTAATTCCCCTGTTGGAAGGAAGGAATCTGAAGATAAACATCCTGTAGGTTAATAATACCGAGTTCACCCCTCCCGTGTTTTGTGAGGTGAATGAATTTAGTTTGAGGGGAAGAATGGGTAGAGATGAATAAAGGTGTTTCCATGCCAACAAAGAAGCTGTACTGTTAAACAGCTGCGCCTGCAAATTAAGGGAGGTGTTGTCATTCTCATGATTGAGTCTTAAGAGTTAGGAGAGTCCAGCCTCTCAGTTTCCTCCACAGATGAGCCATCTTCTCTTCTCTCTGGTATGGTGTTAACCGTCTGACCGTGAAGGCAGTCTTTCCTGGCATAGTTGAGCCTACCTCCCAGCCTCACCATAAAGGCCCTGCCCAACCCAATGCTCTTGTGTCCCTTCTGAGAATTTCCTACTTCGGCACTTGCTAGAATTTTTGTTACCTCAGGCTTAAAGGGGACTGCTGAACACCTCCCTTCTCTTCTAGTACAAAGATGAGGTAGGACAGTAGTGTATATATGACTGCCAGGTAATTTCCAGGGTTTGCTGTTACCCCTTGGGTTACTTGCTTGTCCCTTGTCATTTACTTCCCTGTTTCTCTAATGTTTAATTGCATTTTTCACAAGTTTCTTTGAAAAAAAAACATTGATTAATGCATTATTCAAAAGATCAATAAGCCCAGTGGAATACTATCCAGCTAAATTGATCATTAATTCATGTTCTTGAGTATCACTTGTACAAATAGAGAATGGAATTATTATCACTAAAGATACACTGAAAAGTTTGGACAACACAATCTTTGTTAAATTTCAAAATGTGTTATTGGGGTTTGCTTTTTTTATGTTTATTTTTGAGAGAAAGACAGAGACAGAGACAGACAGAGACAGAGACAGACAGACAAACAGAGAGAGAGACAGAGAGAGAGGGAGAGAGAGAGAGAAGGGGAGGGACAGAAACAGAGGGAGACACAGAATCCAAAGCAGGCTTCAGGCTCCAACCTGTCAGTAAAGAGCCCCATGTGGGGCTCGAACTCACAAACTGCAAGATCATGACCCAAGCTGAAGTCGGATGCTTAATTGACTGAGCCACGCAGGTGCCTATTGGGGTTTGCTTCTAAATTGACCTTGCCACATTCACTTTTAATCTGATAAATCTATATTAGAGCATGCATGGCCAGAGATTTTTTTTTTTTTTTTTTTTTTTTTGTCTATAATAGAGCTAGTTTTTTTCTTGAAATCTCACCCAGGTGCCCCTGGACAATTAATGTCTTTCTCCACACTAGGGGTTTCTAAAAAAAAAAAAAAAATTAGAGCATGCATGGCCAGAGATTTTTTTGTGTGTGTCTATAATAGAGCTAGTTTTTTTTCTTGAAATCTCTCCCTAGTGAAACTAAAGTGATGAAGATCATTTTTCATTTTATCTTGGTGCACAACTTTACATTTTCTGTATTACTAATACATATATTTTTAATTTACACTTAGCAGTTTTATTATGATATTCTAAAGTTATGATTTTGGAATTATTTCAAAGAATACTTCCGGTGTCAACCCTATGATAAGAGCTATATGAATAAGAAATTATCCAGGTATTAGATAAATGGTTTCCTTGATTTCTGCTTTTCATTTCCTGTTCTACCATTTATCTGTTCTGTAGCTTTGCATAAATTAGTTACACCTCTGTCATAGTTTCTTCCAGTATAAACCAGGATTGATATTTTCTCTCTGCTCCCTAGAGGTGAAATGAGAAGTTGTGGTTTAGGGTTTTGAAACAGTTTGGATTCCATGCTCAAAGTCTGTGATGTCACCTCTAATAAGTCATGCATTACTACATTCTCTAATTTGAAGCATTTCCACAAATCAGATAAAAAAATATGATACCAAATTGCCATCTTTTATATAAGAAATGAAACATAAAGACTTTATATAAAATGTTTATGAAAAATTTAATGTGAGGATATGTTTGATTTGGGGTTTCTAAGTCTTTCTGAATTTTAAATACTTCCTCAAACAACCCTAAGAAAGATATGGAAACAATTGGATAAAGACTGACAGCAGTGAAAGATTTGTAATTTTTTTCTCCCAAGGTTAATATTAGATTATTTTCCATCACATATACAAAACTTTAAAGGAAAACTGTTATGTTTCATTTTATTAATCCCGTTTACAAGCCTAGATCAAATGCCATTTCGTCCGAAGTGTCACATCAGCAAGGAAGTAGTCCCCTTTCCTCCATAACTACTTTGATATGTAATTGTTGTGGTTCTTCCCACAGAACTTTGTGGATATGGAGTGTTTTCCGTGTCTGGTCTCCGCTCTGCTTCTTGACCCCAGGAGCATATCTTTTTTGACTTTGAATTTTCTGTTGATGCTGTTACTGCATGGTTTGCAACCTCTGGTAGATCTGGGCTTACTGTGGCTGCTTTTAAAGAAAATACTGTAATTTGGGAGCAAACTAATGTGTAACTCTAGTTGTTGCAAGGAATACATGAGATAAAACTCGTGTGTGTGCTGAGAATCACGTAATGTTCTTGGTTTTCCCCTCTGCACTTTCATATTTTCATCTAACACTCATGGGGAATGGCTTACAGCTTTTGCAGCTTTGTTTTGAGGAAACTGACTAGTCTGACCTAATTCTGAGTCTATCCCTTGCTAATTATTGATATTGGACAGTAGCTTCTTTTTTTTTTAAGTTGATTTATTTTTTTTGAGACAGAGCACAAGCAGAAAAGGGGCAGAGAGAGATGGGGACAGAAGATCCAAAACGGGCTCTGTGCTGACAGCAGAGTGTCTGATGTGGGGCTCAATCTCACAAACTGTGAGATCATGACCTGAGCTGAAGTCAGACACTCAACCGACTGAGCCACCCAGGTGCCCCTGGACAATTAATGTCTTTCTCCACACTAGGGGTTTCTAAAAAAAAAAAAATAATGTTTATTTTTGAGAGAGAGAGACAGACCGTGAGTGTGAGAGGGGCAGAGAGAGGGAGACACAGAATCTGAAGCAGGCCCCAGGCTCTGAGCTGTTAGCACAGAGCCTGATGCAGGGCTCGAACTCAAGAACTGTGAGATCATGACCTGAGCCAAAGTTGGATGCTCAACCAACTGAGCCACCCAGGTGCCCCTCTACACCCGGGGCTTTTAAACTATGACCCATGGACCAAATCAAGCTCACTGCCTGTTTTTGTATGGTCCGTGAGCTAAGAATAGTTTTTACATTTTAAATGTTTGAAAAAAATTTATAAAGAGTAATATTTTGTGACATAAAAATTATATTAAATTTTGTATTAGTATGCATAAATTAAGTTTTAATGTAATGCGGTCATGCTTATTCATTTATGTATTGTCTATGGCTGCTTTTATGCTACAATAGTTAAAGTATATGATTCACAGAGCCTAAATTCTTTGTCTGACTCTTTGCAGACAAAGTTTGCCTATTCCTGTTCTAATCCTCAGTTTCCTGTTCTGTACAATGGGAAAAATAGCACCTATTTCAGACAGATTTGAGACAGTGTGTGAAAAATGCTTAATAGGGGGCCAGCAGATAGATATTAAGTACTTAGTAAATGTTAGCTATTGGTGTCATTATTATAATATTTGTAGTTTTTATCTTATAATTTGCATAGGAAAGATGGGCCTAAAATTCGCTTCCTTTGCTACTCAATAAAAATAGAATTATTTTTATATTATTGTTACATAAAATCATTTTATTTCATTTGTATTAAAATATTCTGGTATTCCTGATGTTCAAAGACCTCCCCAAACTCGCCTCAACCTACTCTGCCATTTAATTTCACATAACTATCTTCATCTTCCTCACTCTAGCCCAAATGTACATCCCAAGAGCTCTTTACACCTTCCCTGTTCTGTTTCCCCCTTCATCTCCCACTTCCACATGCGAAGTCTAGCTCACCTTTCAGAAGCTGGCCCCAACATTGCCGCCTTCACACACCGCTATTTATGTGCACACTATGTGACACAGTCCCCCTTCCCCAGCAAAGAAAACACAGAAGAGTTTTGGGAGTAAATCCTCTCTCCTCAACTTTCTTGAACATTCTGTCTCTACGTGTGAGAGCAGACATCACTTTCTAGGTTGTGTTTGAATTATGTATACACTTCTGATCTGTTCTCTCGCAGAGATGAAAACAGGGCAATGCCATTGTTCTGTGTAGTCCCCCAGATGTGTTTACACATAGCAGTATCTAATGCATGTTTTTTTTTCAAATGTGTACGTTTATCTTTGTTCCTTCTGGCTTTCTAAAGTATGAATTTCTGGCCTCTTTTCAGACAGAATTCCTTGACATAAGCCAGCTGTCTTTCATCCATGATTTGGGACCAAAGGGCATGTAAGTTCCGTGTTGCATCTTAAAGAGAAGTGTGAAAGTTGATAAGCATTACCATTTGATTTGCCAGCATGCCATGGTGACATGGCTTTCCTGCTACCTTCTTTTCTCCTCAACAGAGTCAGAGCTTCTCAGGGACTCTATTTATACACAGTGGTACCTTGCTATGTTGAACAAGGGAATCAACTGCTCCACTCTCTTATTACAGCCCAGATTTCCTCTGGCCCAGCAGTAGGAATGTTTAATACAGGCGGCAAATATGAAATACGGGAGAAAGCATTAGAAATAAATATACACTATTGTATATTGGAAAGTGGCAAGAGAACAGATCTTAAAAGTCCTCATCACAAGGAAAAACTGTATAACTGCATGTGGTGATGGAGGTTAACTAGACTTGCCGTGGTGATCATTTTGCAATATATACACATATTGAATTAATGTGTTATATACCTGAAACTAATATAATGTATGTCAATTGAAAAACAAATCAAATATGCCAGATCCCTTCTTTTAACAAGTTACAAAAGTTAGCTATTTATCACTCATTTTCATGATTAAAAATAATACTGTGTAAAATTTGTTAGGTAACAAGATTGGAATTTACTTATTATTTTCCTTCATAATGAGAGAGCTTGATGTTATTTATATAGAGCCTACTTAGCTTCTTGAGTTAAGAGCATTGTTAGTAATTGTTTTAATTTTTTTCTTTCATTAAACCATTAGTATTTTTTTAATGTTTATTTATTTTTGAGAGAGAGAGAGAGAGAGAGAGAGATTGAGATCATAACTGGGGGAGGACAGAAAGAGAGGGAGAGAAAGCATCCTAAGCAGGCTCTGAGCTGTCAGTACAGGGACCCACACAGAGCTCGATCTCATGAACCATGAAATCATGACCTGAGCTGAAGTCAAGAGTTGGTTGCTTAACCTCTGAGCCGCCCAGGCGCCCCAAGCCATTATTATCATTATTTCTTGTCCTATCTTTCAAAATCAAGATATTTCTCTTTCCAAAGCTCTCATAGCTGTGCTCTACTCCTTTGGTATGACTTGGTCCTAGAACTGTAGGTGAAAAGATGCAGAAATCCCTGGGAACATGTGGGCGAGCACCTCCAGTGGTCTCAATGTGAGCTGAACCATTCCTTTGCAGGCATTTGGCAATGTGTGGGGTCTTTTTCAGCTTGTCACAATGACTAGAGGGTACAGTCAGCATTTGGAGCCAGAAGCAAGGATGCTTAAGGTCTGCAGTGTGAGTAAGAGAATGTTGCTGGCTTCAATCCGACCAGGTGCTTTTAGAGATCAGCTGCTAGAATATCCAGACTAACGAATGTGACATTAAGCAATTTGAGAGTGAAGGAGGAAAGGGTGGGGAGGAAAGTTATGTAACAGTTTATTTAGTCGTAAGTTGCGGGGCTGTATCAGCTAAGTGTGAGTTGGAAATTTGAAGATGCCGGGTTAACTTGATGTGTCTTTCAGAGAAGGTATGATAATGAAGAGATCCGGGGGACACAGAATACCAGGCTTGAATTGCTGTGGTCAGGGAAGAGCCTGCTACCGCTGGTCAAAAAGGTAGGACTTGGCAGCTTTGTGTATTCGTTTTAATAGACTGGGTATTTGGGAAGTTTTCAATTATGAATCAATTATATATCCTTTGAAAGTCACAGCAGAGCAAATTTTAAATTATTTTACGTTCCAGTCTTCAGCATCCATTTAACCATTAAAACTCAAACGTGGACTTGTAGGTAGAGTGTGCAAACTTTATTATATACATAAAGACCTGGTGGGCCACAGAACTCCACAACTGGTCGGCCAAAGAACACATACAAGTGGCCAACGAGCACAAGTAGATATCTCAACATCACTAGTCCTTAGGGGAATGTAAATCAAAACCAGAGCGAGGTTCAACTTCATACCCAGAAGGATGGCTCTCACGAGAAAGATGCACAAGAACAAGGGTTGACAAAGATGTAGGGAAATTGGAATACTCCTACATTGCTGGTAGAAATATAAAATGGTGCAGCCACTGCAGAAAACAGTGCAGCAGTTCCTCAAAATCTTAAACATAGGAAGTGAGATTACTGGGCCATATGGTAACTCTAGGTATTTACCCAAAAGCATTGAAAAAAAATATGTCTGTATCAAAACTTGCAGATGAATGTTCATAGCAGCATTATTCAGAAGAGCCAAAAGGTAGGGACAACCCAAATGTCCATCACCTGATGTATGGTTAAATAAAACGTGGTTTATGCATACAGTGGAATGTTTTGTGGCCATACAAAGGAGTGAAGAAAATTAATGGATATGGGGTTTCTTTCTGGGTTGATGAAAATATATAGTTGTACAACTTTTTTGAATATATTACAAACTGGTGAATAAATACAATTTTAAAGGGTTTTAAAGTATGTGAATAGATGTCTAAAAATTTTTAGTGGAAAAAAAGAGAAGTACTAATACATGCTATATTATGAATGAATCTTGAAAACATTATGCTAGGTGAAGAAAGCCAGACACGAAAGGCCACATATTGTATGATTCCATTCATATGCAATGTCCAGAATAAACAAATCTATAGAGATAGAGTCTGTGAGTGGCTTCCAGGGGCTGGGACGAACGGACAGTAGAAAGTGACTGCTAATGGATATGGGGTTTCTTTTGGGGGAGTCACAATATTCTGAAATTAGATATTAATGGTGATGGTGCACAACTTTATGAATATACTAAAAAGCCACTGAACTGTATACTTAAAAAAATAAACTAAAAAAAGAAAAGAAAAATTGGTCAGACTTCAGGGATGATCATTTTAGATCTACATTTGTGAGGATGTGTATTATGGTAAGTGTGATATAGACAGAGAACTTTAATTCATACCCTACCCAACCAAAGACTCCTGTGGGTCAGTATTCTCATCTGATTCTGCTTTGTGTTCTCAAAGCATTTATCACAATGTTTTGGATATAATAGACAATAGTTACTGGTTACAATAATAATTTACTGGAGTTTTGGAAAAATATTAAGAAATATATATTATTTCCCCAATTTTGAAAACGATCTATGAGCTCATGTGTAATTATGAAATTGAGCTAAGTGTATATTAAAAATATATAAACCCTAAGATTTACTTTTATACATATTTACACTACCAACAAAAAATACTGCTCAGTCAGGCTCTTATTTTCTCAGTTTTGAAAGGATGGAAGAAGTTACAAGGGAAAGATCAGGAGATTAGACTAGATAAAAATGGAAGATTCTTATGTTCTGACTAAACGATTATACTAAAATAAAAAAGGTGGGGCGCCTGGGTGGCGCAGTCGGTTGAGCGTCCGACTTCAGCCAGGTCACGATCTCGCGGTCCGTGAGTTCGAGCCCCACGTCGGGCTCTGGGCTGATGGCTCAGAGCCTGGAGCCTGTTTCCGATTCTGTGTCTCCCTCTCTCTCTGCCCCTCCCCCGTTCATGCTCTGTCTCTCTCTGTCCCAAAAATAAATAAACGTTGAAAAAAAAAAATTAAAAAAAAAAAGTAGGAAAAAAAAAAAAAGGAAGTAATATACTAGAAAATACTTGTTTTCAAATGAACTGCTGTAACTTGCATAATCGCCCAGTAGGGGGCCCTGGTACAGATTCCTCCTAAGCAGTCCTCCCCGCTCACCAGCTTTGGCTGGGGCCAACCTCAAGGTTGCAGAGGGCAAGCCCTTGGGAATCTTTGAAGACACTCCAGGCAGTTAGGGTCTGCGTGCAGAGCAGAGTGGAAGCGTTCACAGCCCCCAGAAGCAGCCGTTAGCCAAGAGCTGGCAGGAGTCCGGTCCCCTCCACCCTCTGGTGGCGTGACACTGCAGCAAGCCCTGCACTGTCTCCGGAGTCCCCTGGCAGGTTTGCAGCCCAGCTGCCCACAGTAAAGTACATGCAGACACAACAAAACACGACACATCCTTGATGGCTCCTTTCTTGCTCTACCTTCCGATCCTTCCCTGCCAGGGCTCCTAACAACTCCCTAAGATGCCCCTTTTATAAACTACTTTTACTTACATCCTTTACTCAGAGCAGACGCGTGGGCCAGCCCAACCTGAGAGATCTACTCAGAAAATAGGAGCCTTGGTCTGGTCCATGCAGTCATTTAGTGAGTGCCTAATGTTGGCCTGGATGTGCTCTAGCTCTTGTAAGAGAGCATGCCCCCACAGAGCATTACCAGAGGAGCAGTGAAGGCAGTGACAAAGTGGACAGGCCGTGTAAACAGTATCTATGCAGCAGGGGGCCGGAGCTTTGAAGGACAACGAAGGCAACGGGATGGTGACGGACTTGAGGATGGGAGAGGGTGACTTTAGTTCCAGATGTCAAGGAACTGCTGTTGGAGTTGTCACCTCCATGAGAAAGGGCAACCAGAAAAGATGGGGGCCAGACTTGATTATATAAAAGAATATACCTCCCTTACATCTTAAACTTTGTCTTGGTTGAAGCCTGATTTAATCCAATCTAAAGAGATATGATCCACCCTGGAATGAAATGTGTCATCATTTTAAAATTGTGTAAATCTTTCCATGAAGATTGAAGCCTTGGTTCCCCCATTAATAAGTATTTCCTGAATCACATTTGTGGGATATAAAATATCAGTACCAGACAAAATGATAAGATAGAGCTGACAAAATTAGTTGAGAAATTTTCTCATGGTAGAAGCTATTGGTATCTAAATAGGAGTTACTTTTAAGGATGATGCGCTCATAACTTGCTCTTTTTTATATTTAGACCCAAAAAAGCATTCTGACCACTTTCTCATTTATGCTATATTGACAAACCAGATAAAGCAAACCGGGCAATTAAACTTGCAATCAAGTCTCACGATGACCTTCTGTCAGGGACAAGTAAAAAGAAAAAGAAAGAAAGACAAACAGGGCAAACATTTCTTCCCACAATTTAAAACATCTGCTTTAACAGCTTATCTAGGAAGCAACTCTAAGTTGCTCTAAGAATCTTCTTATCTCAAATAATGTCTGAAGAGAGGGAGAGGTATAGATTTTAAGAAATAAATGTAGGACTTATTTTGCTGAACTTTGAGCTATACCAAGAATTCAACGGACACTAACGAAGCAGAGAAATAATTTGAGGTAAGTGTTAGGAGGAAGCTAAACATGATGGAGCAGTGGACTGGGGTGGGCTGGGCTGGGTCGGGGACAGCTTTTTAAGATTGAGTAGCTTGGGAAGGCCTCCCTGTGGAGAAATGTTGAAGCAGGGAGTTGAGTAACAGGAAAGGACTGCCCATCGGAGGATCTAGAAGAAATCATATGTAGGCAGAAGGATAACCAAAATGTAGAAGGCCCAAAGAATAACCTTGGCAAGTCTGCGGAACAGCCAGACCTAGGAGTTGGGAGGGAACGGTAGAAGGTGAGGCTGAGAAGGTCATGGCTGGTTCCTGTGGTTTGGCCACATTTTAAAGCCCCAGCAAGTAGTGGCCCAGGCAGGAGGCATCTTGTTAGAACAGACTATGATCTCACGTACTTTGGAACGAGAATGTTTGTAAAAGTGCATATTTATTGGTGGGAGGCACGGTGCTGAGCTATGTAGGTGAATCATCTGTTACTTCTCACAAACGTGTCTGAGCTGCGCACTGCTGTTATCCCCATTGTATGGATTTAGACCTCAGGCTCAGTTACCCAAGTTCACACAGTCAGGCGGGTGGCAGAGCTGGGATCAGAGCCCAGGGAGCTGGGATCGGACTCCCAAAGGCTGGCTGACGAACTCCTTTCTTGCTGCATATCCTCCTATTAAGGAAAAAAATCGATTGACAAAAGAGAAAGGAAAGAAATCAGGAGAGTTTTAATGAATGGCATAGTTAAGAAGAGCTTTATATAAAGGCCAGGAGTCAATTTACCCTGATATCTAATGACTATTGAAGAGAATTTGTTACCAGAATAGAAATTATTATCTTTTGCATTCAGCGTTCAAAATCCAGCTGTCACTGCTACGCAGTTCTCTATTTCCAGGCTGCCGCCTCTTGGAGGGGTAGGGCAGGAATGCACGTAGGATGCCTGCAAATGTGTGGCACCCCCAGCGCTGACCAGGGCTCTGGCCCTGCAGTCCACCAGCTGTCATTGCCATTGCTGAGGAACGCTGTTTACAGCCTGTACAGAGCCTCTGCAAAATAAAGAAAAGTACCCATTTCTGCAGGAAGACACAGCCGACCTCGGAGCCCCCCTGCCCGGGGTATCCTGGTGCGGGCTACATCTGCACACTGGTACCTGGTGGCCTGTTCCTATGGACGTGTTTTGCAGCCTTTGCCCTGGTGGTTGTGCCACCAGTCTCTGCTCCCAGAAACATTTCTTTTTTTTCTTTTTTTTTTTTTTTTAATTTTTTTTTTCAACGTTTATTTATTTTTGGGACAGAGAGAGACAGAGTATGAATGGGGGAGGGGCAGAGAGAGAGGGAGACACAGAATCGAAAACAGGCTCCAGGCTCTGAGCCATCAGCCCAGAGCCTGACGCGGGGCTCGAACTCACGGACCGCGAGATCGTGACCTGGCTGAAGTCGGACGCTTAACCGACTGCGCCACCCAGGCGCCCCGCCCAGAAACATTTCTGAGATGTGTTTTGTCATGCCGACCATGGGAGCTGGTACACCTGGATAGGGGTCATCCCATCGTCATCCCACACTGTTGTCCGTGGCGTGGAGCTCTGACGAGAGCCAGCTCTGATGCCATTTGTGTATCCTGGACTTCCAGGTAGACAGGTTCACGGGTCTGCTACGGGGTCTTTCTTCTCAGATTGGCAAACCTGACAGCCGAGGGGTTCAAAGCCTCTGTGGCTCTTTCCCAGTCATCAGCATAGCACAGCAGTCCCGTGGGGCTGTGGCGTGCCATGTACTTGTACTGGTACTGGTACGTGGTACTAACTTGTACCACGAGTCAAGCCAGGACAAGGGACTGCCTTTAAAGAAGGAACTTTAACAGATATGTGATCCATCCACTCCCTTTTATTGCTGAGTTTTATCGACAGGCAAGCTACATGTCGGCACTCATAACTCAGGCCCTCAGAACCACTGAGTCCTTGTTTATATCCTGGCCTGGGCATTTTTGTTGAGCAGTGCTATGAGAATTCTTATAAAGTGTATAATTTCTGCATTTGCTGACAGTTATTGAAAACGTTATCCATTATACTATTCAGTTGCCTTCTTTTAGGTCCCACACGAGAAACTTCTTTGGAATTTAATTTTTGAGGGATACCTTTTTATTTCTTTAATTTATTCACTGGGTAAGAAAAACCGGGAAGCTCAGACCCACCCTGGCATGCCATCACCATAATAATGTTGATGTTGTGGTTCGGTATTTGCTTTCTGTGACCTTGATGCTTTTCCTTTTCTTTAACCATATCACATGTATGCCCTTTACTGTACATTATCCAAGATCCATCCCACCCACTTTTATTGGGTAGGAGTCAGCCTATATTAAAACACAAATGAATGAAATGAAACTACGTGGAGACTAATGTAGATTTGTCTGTATTAAATCCCATATCATAAAGCCACTAAATCGTAAGGTGGTTAGCAAGTTCAGTAACAATTTATTATAGATTTACAGCATTGTTTAACCTGTGTTCCAGTGTTCTGGCCTTTCCTGTTCCATAATGTGCTTTACTTTGTCTAATGTTTGGTATAATATGCCCATTGATATTTTATGCAGTTATGAACTGATTTATTTGATCAGTATACAATTGCAAGTAAACATGATTATACGGTGGTGTATGCAGTGTGAGACAGTTGCCATTTGCATTCACTTTATTTAAATTTTATGTATTTATTTTGAGAGAGACAGAGACAATGTGAGTAGGAGAGGGACAGAGAGAGAGGGAGAGAGAGAATCCCAAGCAGGCTCTGTGCTGTCAGCGCAGAGCCCAGTGTGGGGCTCAATTTCACAGATTGTGAGATCATGACCTGAACCGAAATCAAGAGTTGGATGCTTAACTGACCGAGCCACCCAGGCACCCCATATAGTTACCATCTGTCACCATGCAAAGTTATTACAATATTATTGACTATATGCCTTACGCTGTATTTTGCATCCCTATGGCTTATTTATTTTATAACTTGAGGTTTGTACCTCTTAATCCCCTTCACCTATTTTGCGTGTCCTTCCACCCCTCCTTGCTCTGGCAACTAACAGCTTGTTCTCTGTATTTATGAGTCATTTCTATTTTGATTGTTTGGGTTTTTTTAGATTTCACATATAAGTGAAATCATGTGGTATTTGTCTTTCTCTGACTTCTACCACTTAGTGTAATATCCTCTCTAGTTCCATCCATGTTGTCGCAAATTGCAGGATCCCTTTTTTATGGCTGAGTAATAGTCTGCCACATTTTCTTTATTCTTTCATTGATAGACACTTAAGTTCCTTCCATATCTCAGCTATTGTAAATAATGCTGTAGTAAACTTGGGGTGCAGACATCTTTTCGAATTAGTGTTTTTGCTTTCTTCAGGCAAATACCTAGAAGTGGAAATGCTGGATCATTTGGTATTTCTGTTTTTATTTTTTAGAGGAACCTCCATACTATTTTCCAGAGTGGCTATACCAATTTACAGTCCCATTAGTAGTGCACCAGGGGTCCCTTTTCTCCACACATCCTCACCAACACTTGTTATTTCTTGTCATTTTGATAAGACAAAGAATTTGTACCCACAGAATCTGCATTTTAACAGGATACCCACGTGATGCATATTCACAGCCAAGTAGAAGAAGAATTATTTTATGCTATTCTAGTAGCTTGCTAACCTGCACATTACATCTCTCTTTATCCTTCATACTTTTCTTTCTGAAACATAGTTATAATGATATTATCATCCTATTTCTTGCCTGGGCATGAGGATTCTCTTATTTAATAAGAACCCTGGTGGTGTGATCTTTTTGTTGTTTTTTGTTTCTTGTTTTGTTTGTTTGTTTGTTGGTTTTTTAAACACAGATTGTTAGGCCTTTTAACGGATCTGTGGTGGGGCTTGGGAATCTATTTATTTTTTTGAACAAACATCTCAAGATATTCTGATGGCAAAGCAGGTTTAGGAAACACTGGTTCAATGATATAAAATCAGCCTCCTGAGCATTTCCATCAGACCCTCCTCAATATGGCCTTTGTCCATTTTCCCCTTTCTCCACTCATTTGCCCATTTTTCTTTACTATCCTCCGAGACCCTGGCCTCACCAAACTCTCTTCCAACACGTGCTGCATTTCCACACCTCAGTGCCTTTTCTAACTCTTCCCTCAGTGTGGGATGCACACCTTGCCACCCTGCTTTGGGCTTTATTTAATAGGATCCTTTCTGGCCTTGCTGCGATCCACATCTTTGGGAGAGTGCCTCTAGCCCTTTCTCTGAGAACTAAGGACTCCCTCCTCCTTACACCCATTACCTTTTCATTTTCTAGTACCTTGTTTGCACCCCACTAGCCTAGTAAGCTCTCTGGAAACCTCTGTGCTGTTTCCACCTCTGCCCTAACTCCCAGCTTATCACTGTATTTTTCCACTACGAAACTCTCAAATATATGTCGAATTGAATACATACATACTTTGGAGAGATCATGTCCTATTGAATATCATTTATGAATAGTGCTTAAAACCACAAGTAATTTGAATTTTTTTGTGTTTATTTGTTTTTGAGAGAGAGAGAGAGAGAGAGAGAGAAGAAGCAGGGGCGGGGCAGAGAGACAGGGAGAGAGAGAATCCTAAGCAAGTTTTGAGCTATCGGCATGGAGCCTGATGCGAGGCTCGAACTCGCAAACTGTGAGATCATGAGCTGAGCCGAAACCAAGAGTCAGACGCTTACCTGACTGAGCCACCCAGGCGCCCCAAACCACAAGTAATTTGAAATGAAAAACAGAATATGTGGAGTATTCGATGCTCATTGGGTTATTTTCAAAGGATGATTTTTATCTCCTGAGAGGCTTATTTGCCTCTTTTATGATAGTTTATTTTAGTAAACATTTTTCCAGTGCATTTCCATTTTTCCAACCGCTTGGGCTCCTGCTGTACTTCCTGCAAGCATCACCTGCCGATGTTGGGGACATTCTTTCAGGCTTTGCCGTTAGTGTATAAAAAGCTAATGAATTACTTTGAATTGCTTGGTCCGAGTCCTTCTTAGGAAACTATGATAGACTTCTTATTAGTTTTCGTTGTTGTTTCATGGTGATTTTTATTTTATTTTTTAAAAAAAAATTTTTTTTTTCAACGTTTATTTATTTTTGGGACAGAGAGAGACAGAGCATGAACGGGGGAGGGGCAGAGAGAGAGGGAGACACAGAATCGGAAACAGGCTCCAGGCTCTGAGCCATCAGCCCAGAGCCCGACGTGGGGCTAGAACTCACGGACCGCGAGATCGTGACCTGGCTGAAGTCGGACGCTTAACCGACTGCGCCACCCAGGCGCCCCTCATGGTGATTTTTAAAAAAAAGAAATCCTCTGTGTAAAAAAAAAAAAAAAAAACAATATTATATCTACAGTCTGCTGGAATGTTTACCTAGCTTGTCATAATTTGTTGTTTTTGTTTCAGTAATTCAATACAACTCTAAAATACTTATTACCTTCTTACAGGTGGTTGATAGTGAAAGATTCCTTTTTACTGTATATGAAACCAGACAGTGGTGCCATTGCCTTCGTCCTGCTGGTAGATAAAGAATTCAAAATCAAGGTGGGGAAGAAGGAGACAGAGACAAAATACGGGCTCCGAATTGATAATCTTTCAAGGTAGAAATTTCAAGTATTTTAAAAAGATTTCTCTCAAAAACAAAGTTTTTCTCCCAACCTTAAGTGAAGGAGGAGGTACAATAATTTAAATGTTAGAACATTGTTATTTAGAACTCATCTTTGATCAAAAATAACGAAACTACTTTTCTTTATATAAATTTTTAAGAATTAAATATTCAGTGTGCAACAGAATAAATAATCGCATGTATTGATTTGTGTTTGTTTTAACAAAATGTATGCCTATTAATAAAATTAACTACTCAATGGTACCAGTTTACCAAACAGTAAGCTAAGGAGTGATAGTTTCACATTTTTAAGAAACAAAACTTTATAAATTGATATCCTTTAGTTAACATAAAAACGTGATTTGATTTACAAAAATTCTGTTTACACATAGATTTTAAGAAAGATCTCTTGAAAGGATACTCAAGCATACATTTACTATAGATTTTATTAGTGAGTGTGTGTGTTGATAAATGTTTCTTTCTGGAAGGCTATAGTTATGTAATACGTGTTGTCATTTTCTCTAAATATACATTCGGCCTCATGTATATGAATATATTATAAATTTTTCTCTTTTTCACACATTGACTATATATGTGTATACATACATACACACACACACACACACACACACGCACATCCTTTCTAATACACATTGGCATGTGTTTTGTGTGTCTGTGCATGTATGTATGTGAAAAGATGTTGACCTTCCTGATTTTCTCTGATGGTAAAAGGTTCAAGATTATCCCCCTCACAGTCTGGTACAGTTCTAGGTCATAGTAAATACCTTTATGCATGTTAGCATGAAGGAGTGAGTAAATAACCTGAAAATTTATTTTTGCTATATTGCCATATATTGCTCTATATATGCAGTTTAAAAGCTTGCTGAAAATGTTCAGAAGTCTGCTTTTTTGATAAAAGTAAGATACTCTTTGCTTAAAATTTTCAACAAAATGGCATGTGTTTAATTGTTAATTTTTTTTTAAAGAGACAAAACACAGAGTGATCATTCTTTTCCACATTTTGCTTTTCTTTGAAGGACTCTTATTTTAAAATGCAACAGCTATAGACATGCTCGGTGGTGGGGAGGGGCTATAGAAGAATTCATCCAGAAATATGGTACCAACTTTCTCAAAGACCATCGATTCGGGTCCTATGCTGCTATCCAAGAGAATACATTAGCCAAATGGTAAGATCATTTTGCTCTAAGACTGTTGAGGTACTCGTAGTATCTAATATAATAGAAGGTATAAATTCATCTGGAATCAATTTTCGAGGCTGTGGTAAGATAATATGCATTATACTTAACAAGGGCCTTTCTTTATAGGACTACCTGAGCATAGATTAGTTTTCCAACTTTTGTTTTTAAGATTTTTACAGTGAGCTTGAGACAGCTAGCTTTAGATTTGGAAGTTTGGCTTTAAAAGCTTAACGTCATACATTTTTTAATGATGCAAAGAAAATGTTTATTTAAGTTATTAGCCATAATCTAAGGACGAGAATTTACTTGCTAGGTATTTCTTTTAAATAAAAAGCATTGCGTGGTTTTCTGCCCATGGATGGGAAACTGGTCTGTTTTCAGTCTCAGAAGAACAATGGTGTGAGTTCAACAGGATGAGAGAATTCATCTGACTCATGTGATGATGAGACCAATTTGTTGTGCTCTCGGCAGAATCGGGTCGCTTGCTTCCGTCTACTTACTGTGCTTCCTGCTAGTAGACAGAAGATGGTATTTTCAATCCTTGGTTTACAGTTATGCAAAGTAAACTGGCGGCTTTGTAGAAACTCAGGCAGTGGCTTCGGTCTTTCACTTTGCCGTAAGATATGTTTGCTTTCTTTCTTTCTGTAAAACAGAAATAAATGACACACACACAAAACCCTTGTTTTTTAGGTACGTTAATGCCAAAGGATATTTTGAAGATGTGGCAAATGCAATGGAAGAGGCACAAGAAGAGATTTTTATCACGGATTGGTGGTTAGTATTTGTCTAGGGGGATTTGGTTCGGAGGCCTCTCTGTTTAGAAATGTAAAACAGTTGTGCTGTTCCAGAATCATACGTTATGAAAACCAGCAGTACCTGTAGATGGTCTGGCCAGAGTCTCAACCAATTAACTGGAATAGCCTTCAGTGAAAGGTCTTTTCAAAAAACTTGGCATCCAAATATATCCTTAAAATATTTAGTTTTAACAGTTTTGGTTTGTCTTTCCAGTTGGAAGTAGACACTCAAATATTCATTTCAGTAAAGATTATTTTGCAGTGCAAACACAATTGTACAAGTGAGAGAAAATAATCTTCCTTGGGTGCCTTCCTCATTTGGCATTTCAGTCACCAGATTCAGTGAATATCGTTCTGGATTGTCCCTTTGAAGCTGGAAGAGTTCCATTTGCCTATTACTATTAAAATGTCCTTGGTATTGACTAGGCCTATTCAGCTTTTTTGGAGATACATCAGATTTCAGCTTTTTGGCCCCCTTTACAAATCTCCATGAGAGCTATGATGCTTCACAGAGCCACTGGAAATCTTGTACCGAAAACTCATTTAGCTCTTGAGAAGTTGTTCTCTTGGAGTTGGTATATGCTTGATAGTTTGACTTTAGTTCCAGTTACCCATCTGCCTGGACAGTTAAAACCCACTGCAGCTGCCAGAATTGACTGCAGTGGAAATGAACCTGTCTTGAATCTGTTTTCCTTCTAAGAACTTAGTTGTTGAAATACTCTTTATTTTTCCCTGTCCTGTTTCCTTCCAAATGCTACCTTTCACATCTAAGCTGTGAAAATATCATCATAATTTATTTCCTCCTCATTCTAGATTTTGAGGGGGAGGGAAGAAGAATTAGGAATATGAACTCATCCTCTTCTTTTGTCTCAGTGATGTGGAAATCTATAATTCTACAGCATGCTTTCCCAATCTGAGCACTATTGATATTTTAGACCAGATAATTCTCTTTGTTATGGGAGGTTGTTCCGTGCATTGTGGGATGGTTAGCACCATCAGCAGCCCTGGCTTTTACGGATTAGATGCCAAGTAGGCTCCTAGTCTGTGATAATGTCTTCAGACATTGCCAAATATCCCCCTGAGGGCAGAGTCCTTCTTAGTGGAGAACCATTGATCTAGGGTCGATAGATGAGGTATGTGGGGGTGCCTGGGTCACTCAGTTGGTTAAGTGTCCAACTCTTGATTTTGGCTCGAGTCATGATCTCACAGTTCTCAAGTTTGAGCCCTGCATCGGACTCTGTGCTGGCAGTGCGGAGCCTGCTTGGGATTTTCTCCCTCCCTCTCTTTCTCTGACCCTCCCCTGCTCGTTTTCTCTCTCCCTCTCTCTCTCAAAATAAATAAACTTAAAAAGATAAAGTATATGATGGTCAGTATCATGTCTGTGATGTTTATTCTCGTGTGTGCAGAGGAGCTTAATCTTGGCCTTTATAGTCACAATTTGTCTCTCTACTCAGTTACTGGGAATAAAAGAAAGTTTCATACTTAAGAGCTATTTCTTTGGTTGAATACTTTATAAGCACTTATGTGAATAAATTCAAGCTTAAAATAGTACTATATTCCTTCAGAAAATATTTCTGAAAGTTTGATGAAGACATGAGAGAGACTGAAAATAGTGTTTCCATTGAGCCCATATTTTCATGTTTTATGCAAGAAAATAATATTCTTTTGAAGGTTCTGAACACTAAAATACAGGCTCTCATTTAAACATCTAAAGAGTTGGAGCCTTGAATGTTTTCTACTGTCGGCAAGAAAATAAACCAGGTTATTTCTTTTCTATGGCTGTCTAGGATAACATCTTATTACCACACTACCTTTGAAATAAAACCTTCGTTGTAACTTCCCTCATGACAAGCGAAGAAAATTCTTGTCGTGCAAGTATATTGCAAAAGAGAGCATCAGAAACTGAACCAGTGCTGATATGTCCAGATCTGAGAGAGTGAAAAGCATAAGTAGAAGATGCACATGTCCTATAGAAGCTTCTGATCTAATTCAAGAGCTGCCACATGCTTAAATGAAAACTGTACTAATAGGTTTATAAAATAATTCATGTGCAAACAAAGGGGGATATAGTGAAATGAGAAGCAACCTGGGACCTTCTAGTGCTTAGTTCCTTTGTTCATTAATTCATTTAACCACCCAGCCATTCACTCATTAACTTATTCACTCATTCATTCTAGATCTATTTAGTGAGCACCCACTCTGTGACAGGTACCAAACTAGGCTGTGCATATATAAAGATGACTGAGAAGCAGCCCCTACTCTGGAATGAGATTGAGTAAGGAAGTCCTATGGAAGACAACAGATCGGGGAAAACTGAGTGATGAGCATTAAGATAGCAGGAGGCTGTGAAGAAGGAGGGAGCCCTGAGGCAGGGCGATAACTGAGCCTACAAAGCTTCACCTAAGAGAAGGCTGGCCTGGGGCTTAGTGCTGGAGTTGACCAGATGGAGATAGGCAAATGTTTTTGGCAGAGGGATAGCCAGGACCAAGGCATAGAAGGGTGAGAGTGCACAGCAACTTTGGAGGATGGTGGAGGTTGTGTGGAGCTGAAGCATAGCATCCTTTGGAATGGCGGGTAGAGATGGCCCCCAAAAGATGGTTCAGGGGAAAACTGTGAAGGGTGCTGGCTGAGCTGCTAAGGAGTTTGCACTTAGTCCTGTGAACACTGGGAACCACTGACAATTTTTAAGCATGGGGATTTTAATCCAATTTGTTTTCTAAAAGGCATCATTCTGGTAATAGTGTAGAAGAGGAATTAAACACTGGTTCTAGAGACCACTTGGCACGCCCTTGCTATAGTCCAGGAGAGAAATGGCAACGGTCTTTGCTCAGACCACCTTAGGGACCTGATGATTACGGACTTGGGGCAAGTCCTGTTTATCTTTCTCAGGGGTAGTTTCTAAGGCACAAAGTAACATTGAAAATAATAGTGATTATTTGTTAAATTCTTACAAGTGCCAGGGGCACAACCAACTTGTTATAGTTGAGAAAAGTGAGACCCATAAGGGGGAGGGGAAGGAAACTGCCCACAATCACCCAGTTGGCAAGTGCCAGTGCCGGCTGGGCTCCAGGTGTGTCTGCTGTAGCGTCCCCATGTCATGAAGCCACCTCTCAGGGGAGCCTGCTACTCGGATGGTGTCTGAAGTGCCTTTTATTTTTATTTATTTTTTTGAAGTTCCTTTTAGATCTAAGATTCTTTAGGTGCAGATTGAACTATTTTGAGGCACTAAATAAATTTGTAATCAGATTGGGATAGATTTAGTTAGGAGAAATTTTCTTTTTTTTTTAATTTTTAAAAAAATGTTTTATTTATTTTTGAGACAGAGAGAGACAGGGCATGAGCAGGGGAGGGGCAGAGAGAGAGGGAGACACAGAATCTGAAGCAGGCTCCAGGCTCTGAGCCATCAGCACAGAGCCCGACATGGGGCTCGAACTCACAAACCGTGAGATCATGACCTGAGCCAAAGTTGGACGCTTAACCGACTGAGCCACCCAGGCGCCCCAGGAGAAATTTTCTAAAGAGGTAAATTCTGAGGTAGGCTGTCCAGTTAGAAGAGGTAATGACTCATTAAACAGCCCAGACTATCTAAAAACTAAGAAGAGTACATTTCAGCTGGATGTGAAGGTGTCTTAAGAGATAGTTTCCATATAAAGATCAGTGAGCATTCTCTACTTCGTGTGTCTGGATTAACCACAAGAACATTTGTTTTCTGTCTTTTCTGTGCTTGGTGCTATTTCAAGGACTTAGCTCTTCAGTGTTCATTGAAGTATGTCCTCAAATGAGGTTGGACACCAAGAGGTGGCTCCGAGCTCCATTGGTACATGGCTAATTGCTCTTAGGACAGATCTGGAGAGTGTGGCTTAGCTCAGATTTCTTCTTGATGGTGGTGATTATAATTCATCAGGCATGTGTCAGCAGGCACGTGTACGGTAGCATGTGGAATCTTCGCCGTGGTGGGTTCTCTCCCCAGCCTGTCAGGGTGAGGAGTGCAAGCCGCGTCTGCCACAACCTCTGTGCTGAGCCTATGCATGAACCATGTCAGAAATTGACAGGATTAGTAAAACTGAAGAGTTTTAAAGACCAGATTTTCTTTTTTTTAAATTTTTTTTAGCATTTTATTTATTTTTGAGACAGAGAGAGACAGAGCATGAATGGGGGAGGGGCAGAGAGAGAGGGAAACACAGAATTGGAAGCAGGCTCCAGGCTCTGAGCCATCAGCCCAGAGCCCGACGCGGGGCTCGAACTCACGGACCGCGAGATCATGACCTGAGCTGAAGTTGGACGCCCAACCGACTGAGCCACCCAGGCGCCCCAAGACCAGATTTTCTTAAGGTTTTAACTTTAATTCCGGTATAGGTAACATACAGTGTTACATTAATTTCAAGTACACAATATAGCGATTCAACAGTTCTGTACATTACTCAGTCCTCATCATGATAAGTGTCCTCTTTAATCTCTATCACCTATTTCACCTCCCCCCACCCCCTTCCCTCTGGTAACCATCAGGGTGTTCTCTGTAGTTAAGAGTCCGTGTTTTGGTTTATCTCTTTTTTTTTTTTTTCCTTTACTCATTTGTTTTGTTTTTCAAATTCAACATATGAGTGAGATCATATGGTAGCTGGCTTTCTCTGGCTGATTTATTTCACTTAGCATTATACTCTCTAGCTCCATCCATGTTGTCGCAAATGGCAAGATTTCATTCTTTTTTATGGCTGAATAATATTCAATCACACACACACACACACACACACACACACACACACATCCCATCCCACATCTTATCTATCCATTTATCTATAGATGGACACTTGGGCTGTTTCCATAATTTAGCTATTGTCAATAATGCTGCTATAAACATAGGGTTGCATGTATCCCTTTGAATTAGTGTTTTTGTATTTCTTGGGTAAATACCCAGTAGTATGATTACTGCATTGTAGGATAGTTCTATTTTTAACTTTTTAAAAAAATTTTTGTTTATTTTTGAGAGAGAGAAACATGGAGGCATAGGAGTTGAAGCAGGTTCTGTGCTGATTGAGAGCAGAGAGCTGATGTGGGGCTCAAACTTATGAACCGTGAGATCATCACCTGAGCCGAAACCAAGAGTGGGACACTTAACTGACTGAGCCACCCAGGTGTCCGTATTTTTAACATTTTGAGGAACCTCCATACTGTTTTCCACAGTGGCTGCACCAGTTTGCATTCCCACCAACAGTGCTCGAGGGTTCTCCTTGCCAACCCTTGTTACCTCTTATGTTTTTTATTTTAGCCATTCTGACCATTGTGAGGTAATATCTCATCGTACTTTTGATTTGCATTCCCCTGATAATGAATGATATTGAGCATCTTTTCATGTGTCTGTTGGTCATTTGTATGTCTTTTTTGGAGAAATGTCTGTTCATGTCTTCTGCCCATTTTTAAAAATTGGATTATTTGTTTTTTGGGTGTTGAGCTTTTCAGTTCTTTATTTTAGTTACTAAATCTTTATCATCAGATATGTCATTTGAAAATATCTTCTCCCATGCAGTATGTTGCCTTTTAGGCTTTTTGTTTTGTTTTGTTTTTTACTTAAAAATAGTTGTATTTATATTCTACAATGTACTCAACTACTGGTTTTCTTACAAACTTTCTACAGGATGTTTTTTGAACAGATTCTTCACATTGTGTCTTGACTGTGTTCTTATGGAATTGCAGGGAAATAGTTTTGTGTGTTTCTTTTTTTTTTTTTTTTAATTTTTTTATTGTTTATTTATTTTTGACAGAGAGAGAGAGAGAGAGACAGAGCATGAGTGGGAGAGGGGCAGAGAGAGAGGGAGACACAGAATCCGAAGCAGGCTCCAGGCTCTGAGCTGTCAACACAGAGCCCGACGCGGGGCTCGAACCCACAGACTGGGAGATCATGACCTGAGCCAAAGTCGGATGCTCAACCGACTGAGCCACCCAGGCGTCCCAGTTTTGTGTGTTTCTATAGCTTAATTTGTACTAAAGGGATGACAGATGGTCACATGCAGTCCATAAAGGATTCTGACATGACAAATAGTCAGTTTTTTGACATGGGCCATCCATCCCTTTGATGTTGAAGGTAATGCATCTGTTGAAAGAAGTAATTATAGATTTGGATTACTGATCTCTGCCTCTTCCAGTTTTTCTATATTGTCTTCCCATATAATGTGAACTCTCGTGACTCTAGGATTAGATGCCAAAATGTTCCTTTGAAGCTTAGGAAAGTCTGGTTTTCCTGGAAAATTTTCCCATACTTCTGTCTCAGTATATTCATTATTTACATAGCAGCCAACTCTAATAAATTCTTGCCCTCAATAGGTGCATGTAATTAGCACAACTGTTATACCTACTGCATCTGCATCTGGAATGAGTCTTGGATTAGGTGCCTCAGCTGGAAATAAAACATATGCCATCCTGAAGAAACAGGGCCCACTAAGAGTCTAAAACTTAATCATATTCTTCACTTTCTGCAGAGCCCACATAGAAAATTTTCAATTCCAAGTCTTCAGACAGGTCCTCGATGCACTTGAAGGAGTTCTTGAACTGGAATGGGTTGTAGGAAGGAGAACGATTATCCAGCACCACTACATTGTTCATTTGAACCTTTGGAAAAAAGCAAACAAACAATGGGAACAAGTGTCTTCTTGTGGCACAGTAAAGTCCAGTGTGCGGCTGCTAGAGACAGCGTAGACCCTGACCCTCGAAGCATCTGCCCCGTGTGGTGCAGCAGTGATTTGAGAAACTTTTTTCCTCTTTTTATTTATACCCGAGCACTCCACAGTGTTTTGTAGCTTTCCTGTTTTACTAAACTACAGCCCCCAGTTGACTTCACCCAAGCTCTGACCCTCCTCCTCCAGCGAGGGCCTCACTGGGGAGCAAGATGGAGTCCCTCTCCCAGAATGGGTCACTTCAGCTCCACCTGCTGGTGTGGATTAGGACTGGTTACCTTTTCCTTTTGTTGATGATTTCCTTTGCTGTGGGGAAACTTTATTTTGATGTAGTCCTAACAGTTTATTTTTATTTTTATTTCCCTTGCCTCAGGAGACATATCTAGAAAAATGCTGCTAGGATTAATGTCAAAGAGATTACTGCCTGTGCTCTCTTTTAGGATTTTTATGGTTTCAGGTCTCACATTTAGGTCTTTAATCCATTTTGAGTTTATTCTGGTATAAAAGTGGTCCAGTTTCTTTCTTTTGCATGTGGCTGTCCAATTTTCCCAACACCATTTACTAGAGACTGTCTCTTCCCATTTTATATTCTTGCCCCTTTGTCATAGATTAATTAATTCATTATATAAGTGTGGGTTTATTTCTGGACTCTATCCTGTTTTTCTGTGTCAGTACCATACTGTTTTGATTACTATCGCTTTGCAGTATACCTTGAAATCTGGGGTTGTGATACCTCCAGCTTTGTTATTCTTTCTCAAGATTGCTTTGGCTGTTTGGAGTCTTTCATGGTTCCATACAAATTTTAGGATTGTTTGTTCTAGCTTTGTGAAAAATGCTGGTGGTACTTTGATAGGAATAGTATAGACTTTTTGACCATATTTATTCTTCTAATTCATGAACATGGAATGTCTTTGCATTTCTTTTTGTCATCTTGAATTTATTTTATCAATGTGTTATAGTTTTCAGAGTACAAGTCTTTTACCTTTTTGGTTAAGTTTATTCCTAGGTATTGTATTATTTTTGGTAGAATTGTAAATGGGATTTTCTTAATTTCTCTTTCTGCTGCTCCATTATTAGTGTATATAAAGGCAGCAAATTTCTGTACATTGATTTTGTATCCTGTGACTTCACTGTATTTATTCATTAGTTCTAGTAGTTTTTCAGTGGAGTCTTTAGGGTTTTCTATACGTAGTATCAGGTCATCTGCAAATAACGAAAATTTTGCTTCTTCCTTTCTGATTTGGATGCCTTTTATTTCATTTTCTTGTCTGATTGCTGTGGCTACGACTTCTAATCTATGTTGAATAAAAGTAATGAGAGTAGACATCTTTATGTTGTTCCTGATCTAGAGGAAAAGCTCTGTTTTTCTCCACTGAGTGTGATGTTAGCTGCAAATTTTTCACAGATGATCTTTATTATGCTGAGGTATGTTGCCTCTAAACCTACTTGGTTGAGTTTTTCTTTTTTTTAATCATGAAGGATGTTGAACTTTGTCAAATGCTTTTCTGCCCTATTGAAATGATTATATGGTTTTTATCCTTTCTGTTGTTAGTGTGATGTATCACACTGATTGATTTGCAAATATTGAATCATCCTTGCATGTTTGGAATAAGTCTCATTTGATTGTGGTGAATGATTTTTTTAAAAATATGTTGTTAGATTTGGTTTGCTAATATTTTTGTTGAGGATTTTTGCATTCTGTGTTCATCAGAGATATTAGCTTGTAGTTCTCTTTTTTAGTGGTATCTTTGTCTGGTTTTGGTATCAGGGTAATGCTGACTTCATTGAATGTATTTGGAAGCTTTCCTTCCTCTTACATTTTTTGGAATAGTTTGAGGAAAATGGGTATTAACTAATTTTTAAAAGTTTGGTAGTGTTCACGTATGAATCCATCTGGACTTTCATTTTTTGGTAGTTTTTTGATTACCAGTTCAAATTTGTTGCTTGTAATTGGTCTGTTCAGATTTTCTTCCTGGTTCAGTTTTAGAAGGCTATATGTTTCTAAAAATGTATCCTTTTCTTCTAGGTTATCTATTTTGTTGGCATATAATTTTTCGTAGTATTTTCTTGTAATCATTTGTATTTCTGTGGTATTATTTTCTTTCTTCTACTCATCTTAGGCTTTTTTTTTTCTAGTTCCTTTTTGTGTAAGGTTAGTTTGTTTATTTGGGCTTTTTCTTATTTCTTGAGGTAGGCCTATATCACTATGATCTTCCCTCTTAGAACTGCTTTCACTGAGTGCCAAAGATTTTGTACCACTGTATTTTCATTTGCATTTGTCTCCATTTATTTATTTTTTTAATTTCTTCTTTGATTGCTTCATTGACCCATTGGTTGTTTAGTATCATATTGTTTAGTCTCCATGTGTTTGTGTTTTTTCCAGGTTTTTTTCTTGTGATTTATTTCTAGTTTAATGCCATGGTGATTAGAAAAGATGTATCGTATGCTTTCAATCTTCTTAAATTTATTGAGACTTGTTTTCTGTCTAATATGTGATCTATTCTAGAGAATATTCCATATTCATTGAAAAGAATATGTATTCTGTTGTTTTTTCATGGAATGTCCTGTATGTATCTGTTATGTCCCTCAGGTCCAATGTTTCATTCAAATACATTCTTTCTTTATTGATCTTCTGTTCAAAGGATCTATCCATTGATGTGAATAGAGTGTTAACGTCCCCTACCCTTTGTGTTACCATCAGTTTCTCTCTTTAAGTCCATTAATACTTGCTTTATGTATCTAGGTGCTCCGGTATTGGGTGTGTAGGATTGATCCCTTTATTATGTAATGCCCTTCTCTGTTTCTTGTTATAATCTTTGTTTGAATGTCTGTTTTGTCTGATATAAGATTGGTACCCTGGTTTTTTTGTTTTTGTTTTTGTTTTTTCCACTTCCATTTGCCTGGTGAGTGTTTACTCATCTCTTGGCTGTGGTTTAATTCTCAGTTCAGTTCTCAAACTTTGGTATAATGTTTAGGATCAAATCCATGGAAGGGCAGCTTGGGAGTGAGCTAGAAGTTCATAATCTACTTAATAGGGTTGCTTTTCTAAGCTCTGCTTTCTTGAAGATCTCTCTACTACGTTTGGGTTTGCTGTAGCTTCCCCCTACCCCCCCCAGCCCAGTTCTCTAGAAAGGTGGGGCTTTATTTGCCCTGCCCTACTGCACACTTTCTGCAATGATACTTGTGTCTGGAGCCAAGCAATGGATATTTATTTATGTTGTCCTCTTGGAACAGCAGCTCTTCTAGTTGGAGAAAAAAGTTCCAATCCCTCAGTGTTGTGGTGCCTGTGAGCCCCTGGCTGTCATCTGAACTCATTCTTTCTCCTCAAGCCTGAGATAGAGAACTTCTACCTGAGTTCTCTGTACCTGTGCCAAAGCCCATTTCTGGGTTCTCCTTCAGGTTGATGAATCAGATGGGGAAAAAAATGGTAAAGTCCCCATTGTTTAGATGGTACATCAGATTCTGTTCTTCCTGAATTCATGAACATCTCTCCTTTTGTTCAGATCTTAATTTTTTTCAACAACGTTTTGTACTTTCTACATCCAGTAGTCTCCCTTTGTCCATAGTTTTGCTTTCTGCAGTTTCAGTTACCTGAGATCAACCACGATCTAGAAGCAGATGATTCTCCTTCTTACCCATTGTCAGAGGGTGATAGTGGC
Organism: Leopardus geoffroyi; assembly: GCF_018350155.1. Lineage (NCBI taxonomy): Eukaryota > Metazoa > Chordata > Mammalia > Carnivora > Felidae > Leopardus > Leopardus geoffroyi. Next base: position 94,733,614 of record NC_059333.1, read on the forward strand.
CTAATGCTGCATCACAATGCCTACATCATTCACCTCACTTTATCTCATCATTTAGGCATTTTATCATCTCATATCATCATGAGAAGGGGGAATCAGTACAATAACATATTTTGAGAGAGGGAGAAACCACATTCACGTAACTTTTATTATCATTTTATGTACAGTTTTACTTATTTTATTTTTTTATTACAGTTTTATCACAGTGTTGTAATTGCATTATTTTATTAGTACTATTGTTAATTTTTACTGTCCCTAATTTATAAATTAAACTTTATCATTGGCATGTGTGTATGGGATAAAACTTTGCTTATCTAATGAGCTTTGCTTATCTAATAGTTGCTTAGTGAAGATCCTGAGATAATGATGCTTGTAAGTCATAACTCATATAGCTGCTTTTTCCTCATCAATGAGACCATTGTTTATACTTTGTTTAAAGCATGAACACTTGTTTTTTACCTTCTTATGCATTATCCCCAAACTGAGGGTTCCTTGAGATCTATCTTGAGATTCTCCAGAGCATCTAATAGAATGTTCTACATCCAGGGTACACAAATGCTTGTAGGTTAAATAAAGAGTGGTAAAGACTTAACTGCAGGGTATAGCATTACAAGTGGCCCCCAAACAGAAGGCCTCTGAGTTTATAATTAATGTGTACATCAAAAAATTTCAAGAATCTATGTTGTTTGGTACCTCTCACCTTCAGTGAACAAACAGTGCATAGCAATGCACATTTCTACCTAAAACAGACCTTTTTTTTTTAATTTTTAATTTTTTTTAAATTTTATTTTTTATTTTTTTAAATTTACATCCAAATTAGTTAGCATATAGTGCAACAATGATTTCAGGGGTAGATTCCTTAGTGCCTCTTACCCACATAGCCCATCCCCCCTCCCACACTCCCTCCAGTAACCCTCTGTTCTTCATATTTATGAATCTCTTATGTTTTTTTTTTATTGTATGAAATTTATTGTCAAATTGGTTTCCATACAACACCCAGTGCTCATCCCAAAAGGTGCCCTCCTCAATACCCATCACCCACCCTCTCCTCCCTCCCACCCCCCATCAACCCTCAGTTTGTTCTCAGTTGAATCTCTTATGTTTTGTCTCCCTCCCTGTTTTTATATGACTTTTGTTTCCCTTCCCTTATGTTCATCTGTTTTGTCTCTTAAAGTCCTCATATGAGTGAAGTCATATGATTTTTGTCTTTGTCTGACTAATTTCACTTAGCATAATACCCTCCAATTCCATCCATATAGTTGCAAATGGCAAGCTTTCATTCTTTTTGATTGCTGAGTCATACTCCATTGTATATATATGCCACATCTTCTTTATCCACTCATCCATCAATGGGCATTTGGGCTCTTTCCATGCTTTGGCTATTGTTGATAGTGCTGCTATAAACACGGGGGTGCATGTGTCCCTTTGAAACAGCACACCTGTATCCCTTGGATAAATGCCTAGTAGTGCAGTTTCTGGGTCATAGGGTAGTTCTATTTTTAGCTTTTTGAGGAACCTCCATACTGTTTTCCAGAGTGGCTGCACCAGCTTGCATTCCCACCAGCAATGCAAACGAGATCCTCTTTCTCCGCATCCTCGCCAATATCTGTTGTTGCCTGAGTTGTTAATGTGAGCCATTCTGACAGGTGTAAGGTTGTATCTCATTGTGGTTTTGATTTGTATTGCTCTGATGATGAGTGATGTGGAGCATTTTTTCATGTGTCAGTTGGCCATCTGGATGTCTTCTTTGGAGAAGTGTCTATTCATGTCTTTTGCCCATTTCTTCACCAGATTATTTGTTTTTTGGGTGTTGAGTTTGATAAATTCTTTATAGATTTTGGATACTAACCCTTTATCTTATATGTTGTTTGCAAATATCTTCTCCCATTCCGTCGGTTGCCTTTTAGTTTTGCTGATTGTTTCCTTCTCTGTGCAGAAGCTTTTTATTTTGATGAGGTCCCAGTAGTTCATTTTTGTTTTTGTTTCCCTTGCCTCCAGAGACGTGTTGAGTAAGAAGTTGCTGCAGCCAAGATCAAAGAGGTTTTTGCCTGCTTTCTCCATTTTGATGGCTTCCTGTAACAGACCTCTTTTTAATTCATTTTAGATCCTTTGCTAGCAATTGCTGCATTTTTGTTTTTTTGTTTGGACATAGATTGCCTCTGTGTTCCTTTCCTACACTAAATGAAGTACTACACACACCCCACCATTTGTCTGTTTTCTTATTTATCTTACACAGTATGTATTTCCTTAGGGTATTTTATCTTTGGGGCTTTATTTTTCTTTAACTGAATAAAATAGAGCATAAAAAGATTTTAAAAGTATCTTTAGCTCCTTAGGCTAAATGCTCAGAGGCCTCTCTGGCAAGGCAGTACTCCGGCCTGGTACTCTATAAGGCTTTAATCCTTGCAGTCTACTCCTGCTCCTCCAGGTCTAGCATTTCAGCAGATAAAGTTTCCTTTATTGTACATATTTTGTTCTGTTTTTCCTCGTCATAGAGTAGTTACATCATATATAGATTTAACTCAAACACTGACTTCAGATCTCACCCCATTTTTACATTGGAAAAAAAATGTCATCTATCAGCAAACCTGCCTTCTTCCCTGCTCAGAAAGCCCCCAGTCCTATGGACACTGCTCCTTGGTATAGAAAGTCAGTGTTTATGTTTATCAATTAGAATACTCTTGGCTTGGATTAACAGAATTCTCAACTAAAGGTGGCTTAAACAGTGAGGATTTATTTGTCTTGTTTAATGAGAAATCCAAAGTTAAGCAGTCCTAAAGTTGGCAAAATGGTCTAGTGATTTCAGGGTTCTGGTTTTCCCTCTAGAATTTCAATATGGCTATACCTGCCTAAGCATCATATCCCCAAACAACATCTGTTGTACAGCTACTTTTCCTGGTGTGTGTGTGTATAAGAAAGAGAGATCAAAGAGGAAAAACTTTCCCATTAAACCCATGCGTGCCTCCTCATATATCTCATTGTGGGAGGTAGACTCTGACTGAAGAAAGAAGGTGGAAAATGGCTGTTGTCTGGGCAATCACCAGTATCTGCATATGCGTATATATTTGCATGTGTGAGTAAGAGAGAGAGAGAAATCATAGTGATCTTTTTTTTTTTTTTTTTTAATGGCTCAAGGCTGTTGTTCCCAGGTAAAGTTATACGTGAACTCCTAGCAGAGCTTTCAATGACCCGCCACACTGGAGGAGGAGGATGGTGGCATTTGTGCTAAAATTGCCTTTGCTTCCGATGGCACAATCAGAATTTTATATTTTGACTTTTGATTGGAGCATTTAGTCTATTTACATTCGGAGTGATTATTGAAAGATATGAATTTAGTGCCATTGTGTTACCTGTAAAGCTGCTGTTTCTGGTGATGTTCTCTGTTCCTTTCTAGTCTGTTGCTTTTGGTATTTCTTTCCCACTCAGAGAGTCTCCTTTAATATTTCTTGCAGGGCTGGTTTAGTGGTCATGAAGTCCTTTAGTTTTTGTTTGTTTGGGAAACTCTTTGTCTCAGTTTCCATTCTGAATGACAGCCTTGTTGGATAAAGAATCCTTGGCTGCCTATTTTTCCCATTTAGCACGTTGACTATTTCCTGCCATTCCCTCTGACCTGACAGGTTTCTGTGGACAGATCTGCAAGCCTGATCTATCTTCCCTTGTAAGTTAAGGACTTTTTTCCCTTGCTGCTTTCAGGATTCTTTCCTTGTCTGTGCGTTTTGTGAATTTGACTATATGATATGTCTAGGTGATGGCTGGCTTTTGTTGAATTTAATGGGAGTTTCCTGTGCTTCTTGGGTTTCGATGCCGGTGATCTTCTCCAGAGTAGGGAAGTTTTCAGTTATGATTTGCTCAGATAAACCTTCTTCCCCCCTTTCTCTCTCTTCTTCTTCTGGGACTCCTATGACATGCATGTTATTACATTTTAAGAAGTCACTGAGTTCTCTAAGTCTACCTTCATTTTACTTTTTAAAACTCTTGCTTTTGTGATTTCAGGCTGAGTCCAGAAATCTTCCTGAAACGCCCGGTGGTTGAAGGAAATCGTTGGAGGTTGGACTGCATTCTTAAACGAAAAGCAGTACGTATTCCAAACCTTGGCTGATGTAATTTTTTCAGTGTTTATTGTTTCTGAAATACCTTTTCTTTTCAAAGCCCTTCATATATAAGCATAGCTTTTTTCTTTAGAGTTTGATAAAAAGTGGAATATTTGTGGTTTTCAAGTTTATTTGTTTCTTTTTTCCTGTTACTATTGACTGCATAAATATGTTAGCCTAATTCACAGCATGGATTATATCAGGAACTCTAAGTTTTGATTTTTAATCAGTTATAGGCAGTTAATTTTATAGGCAAAAAAACTGTAACAAGATTTTATCATTGAATAATAAAGGGTGAAATGAAATGTAGCATTTTATTTTTTATTCATTATTCTGCCATTTGATCAAAACACAAAGTCATTAGGAGAATGATTTCATTCAGTTGGGGCCAAGATAATGTAGAAGAATATCAAAAAGAAGGGCAGTAAGAATTGGTGTTGCTTTGGTTCCAGTTTTGAGACAGTTCATGGTAAAAATGTGGAATTGTCTCCTCTCCAGTTGACCCTGTAGATTCTGGGTAAGCATTGAGTGTATTCTTTTTGGTATAAAAAGTAAGTAACTGAAACAGTATAGGCTCATCAATGACTACTTTACATTCTTATTTCTAATGAATGTTTTTATATAGTTGGCTCTCAACCAAGGTAAATTAAGTAAAATTAGAATAGATCTGGATTTGTTATTAATCATGTCCAAATTAGGAAGTGCCAGCTTTTTTTTCTACTATTACTTGAAATTGTCTTAAGCTTTTTTATTCTATCATTTTTTAAATGTTTATTTATTGTTTTTCATTTTTGAGAGAGAGAGAGTGTGTGTGAGTGAGAGAGAGTGAGTGCAAGTGGGTAAGCGCAGAGAGAGAGGGAGACACAGAATCCGAAGCAGGCTCCAGGCTCTGAGCCATCAGCAAAGAGCCTGACGCGGGGCTCAGACTCACGAACCAGGAGATCATGACCTGAGCCGAAGTCAGACTCTTAACTGAGCCACGCAGGCACCCCTTTATTATTCTATCATTAAACATTCTAACATAATTTGTAGATCCTGGGTAATTGGGTAAAAACAAGAATTTTTGTTTCTTATAGTTGTGACTCATTTCTTCTTTCCCGTTCTCCACATTCTCTTATTGCTTTCCCCATTTACCCATCCTCCCTCTTTCAGTGTCTTTCCCCATGCCTTTAAGATTTCTAAAGAAAATCCATAGATATAGTCAGACCTCACTAATACTGATGGCAAAAGAAGTTGATAAGCTTTATTTCAGACACATGTTCTGCCAAACAGCATTATTTTCATGGCTAGTCTAATTCATTGCCTCAAAAGAATTCCATTCACAAAATTGGAAATTCTATCTTCAAAAGCGTTATTTGTATGTTCATTAAATAAATAATTCAGCATAAAGTTACTGAGTGTCTCCTAGGAGCCAAGTACTACACTAATTACTAAAGATGCCATGAATGTGAGTAGGACTCCATCCCTGCCCATGGAAGGCTTGCTGAAGGACTCGTGTCCCAGGTTTAGTCCTAGCCTTATCAAACTTCCTTCCACATATTGAATGGGCTATAGCCTTCTCCACGTTTCTGTCCATCAAACAGCGTTTTTCCCATCTCTCCTCAAGATTCCATTTTAGTTAAGTTGTTCCAATCTGGCCTAGCAATTGTCAACCATACTAGTAAATCCTCTCTTCATAGTACGTATCCAACACTTTACTGTTGTAGGTTTCAATCAATATGTATTTGTTGAGTGCCTACTATGGGAAGCTCTGGTGGGGAAGTCCCTCACAATATGAGGAATTTAGGGCATTTAGGATGGGCAAAAAAATTTAAATGAAAGGAAGAAGTTTCTAGGTGTAGAAACTGTGGTGAGGAAACATTCCGGAGGCAGGAATTCCCAAGGCTTTGTCAGTCACAGTAAAGTGACAAGGCTGATTATAGCTGAGTGTTAGCGTAAGTACGATGAGGGATCAAGCTGGAAAGACCATTGCAGCCAGATGTGGAGGCTTGCGAGCCAAGTCAGTCGTTTGGACTTTATGGAAGAAAGTAGGAAGTGACTGGGGAAGGTTCGAGTCTGGTAGAGGAGTCTGGTGATCTGATCAAAATGGCGTATTAGGAAGGTGAGTCTGGCAATGGGAAGAAGTGGAAAGAACTCGGGTTCGATGAGCTAAATTCCAGCTGACTTGAGTGTGAGGTGCCTACAGGACATCTGAGTAACTTCCAGAAAGCTAGCAAATGCCTGAGCAGGGCTTAGGAGAAAGATTCTAAAGATCCTGCAGGCCTGGCCCTCCATGTTGTGTTAGCTCTCATATGTTTGTTTTCCCCTCAGGCTACTGTCTAGTTGACTTTTCTATCACTAGTGTGGGCTTTCTTTGCTTTTATGGCCCATGAACCCTGGTGAGGTCCTAGGTGAACATCATGGCCAAGTAAATACTATTGCCTGATAATGGTGCTTCATTTCAATTCCATCTGCTTTGTGAAACTTGGAATTTTTAAATTGCACGTAATGATTTTAAAAATTTCCCAAGGGGGGGTACCTGGGTGGCTCAGTTGGTTGAGTATCCTACTTGATTTCAGCTCAGGTTATGATCCCAGGGTCATAAGATCGAGCCCTATATCAGTTTTTGAGCTGCGCATGGAGCCTTCTTGGGATTCTCTCTCTCCCTCTCCCTCTGGCCCTCTCTCCTGCTCTTGTGCTCGCTCTCTCTCTCTCTCAAAAAAACAACTTCCTAAGGAAATAGTAATATTATTAAATATTAATTTCTTAGTGGTACATTTGGCAGAATTGCTCTTCCTTAATTTAGCTATACCATATTATTTTGGTCATAAATTTTTAATACCCAGATCATTGTAAATTGTTATTTTCTATGCCTACAAACACTGTCTCACCTAAATTATTTAGCTTCTGAAAGCCACTACTTTCACAGAGTACTGGGTTGAAAAAATAACATTTATTCTTACATTAATGGATCCCAGAGATCCACAAGGTTGATTAAAATAAATACATTTTTTTTCTTCTATCTCATTGTGTAGATTTGGGGGGAGGAATTTTGTGTCTCTGCCTCATAGCCAAGATACAGGCAAACATCTCTTACAATGGCTGTTTTTATGGAAGAAATACAGTATTTTATTTCTCTAGTGATAGCCAAACTGGTAATTTCCTATTTCTTTTGCCTTTTGAATAACAGTGTTATCATTTAAAGTAGCATAAGCCAACCTTGACTTAGAGGCTGATTATGGCTCAAGTCAGCATCCCAGGGTTTCCCACAGGTCTGCATGGACTGCCCCAAGAGTTGAAATAAAGTGCATCATAGTTATGGCAACTGTATGCGTGTACCCAATGTGTATATTTCAACCTTAGAAATGTGATGATTCTTTTTTTAAAAATTTTAAATGTTTATTTATTTTTGAGAGAGAAACACACAGAGTGCGAGAGAGAGAGAGAGGGGGGCAGAGAGAGAGAGACAGAGAGAGAGAGACATAAAATCCGAAGCAGGCTGTAGGCTTTGAGCTGTCAGTACAGAGCCCAACACAGGGCTCAAACTCACAAACGGTGAGATCATGACCTGAGCTGAAGCCAGACGATTAACTAACTGAACCACCCAGGCACCCTAGGAACATGATATTTCTGATGGGACTTGCACTGAAAAAAATCTTCAAATGCAGCCACCTGGAGACCTACAGAAAAGGGTTTAGGTCCTCAGGGGTGATTTTGTTGTGAGGTAGTTTCTTTCTGTCCTGGACCACAAGCCACATTCTAGAGTTGCAATCAGTAATCATTTAGGAGGAAAAGATGTTCAGGTTTGTCAAATGAGATAATCACATCTCCACACAGGAAAACCAAACAGGATCTTATCAAAGTGGTGGGCTAGAAGGGCATGTGTGGGAAAGGAAAAATAGATCTTCAACCTTGAAGACTATGCTTCAAATAGAACTGGTTCAAAAAAAAAAAAAAAAAAAAAGATAGGAGCATTTGTGCTTTTTCACATTGCTTACATTGAATGGTGAGGATGTGATCTCCTGTCCTTTATTTTTCATTTTCCCCAAATATTGCACACTCTGCAGAAGTCCTTGACAAATGATAAAGTTGGTGATTATCCTGGGGATGCATAAGTTAAGCTGTCTCGAGGCAGGAGACAAACCTGGCTGCATTTAGAAAATATTTTGACCACAGTATTTTGAGTAATCAGAGAGAAAACAATGGACTCAAAAAAGTCTCTTTGATGTCAACTATAAATTTTTTTTTACTTTTTGTTGTCTTCACATGTATTTTGTATATGTGAAGTTCCTAAAAATTCCTACTATGTATACTCTTATGTCTGCTCTACTTGATTCAAAACTAATTAGAAAAGAGGTCAGAACTTTCAACTTTTGAAACTCCGGTTTTACGAAGTTTATACTGTGTTTATAGTGTGACATGTGTTCCGTTAACCTTTGGGTTACGTGACTTCAGCAGAGATGAGAAAGATGACATTGTGTAATCCCCTCCAGGCCATTCATTTTTCTACTTGGCCTATTAATACTTTACTTCCTCCTCTGTAATAAGAAGTAATTTCCCCTAGGGTCATGAAAAGGTATTGGTAAAACATTGGATGCTTCAGATGTGTATTTCTTAAATTACAGAATTCACATCAGTCCTTTTTTCTTTTCTAATTTGGCTTTCATTTTGCACAGTTATTTCTCACATTTTGTGTAAGGCTGCACTATTATGAGCAGGAAAATGCCTTCATTTTCAGGAAACATTTTTCCTTTGCCCTTTGTAGTTTAGGGTTTATGATAGTGTTGTAATACTTTGACCAAAAGAAGAGGAATTTATTGCTTTATGATCATAGACATCTTGTCACTAATTAACTGTTCATTCTGATACAGATATAAGTAAATAATTGTAAACCAGATTACCTAAAATGAACAGTTTTCTTACTTCCTTATTAGTCTTTTGTATATAAGCTAAAAAGACTTAAAAGTCTCTACCCTATTTCCTTTGGAGTTAATTTATTTCAATGAGAAAAGAAAAAATATAGAAGAAAATGTAAGGCATTGATAAATGGAGGGTAATAATGTAATCCATTAGTGTTAACATCTCTATTATTTCAAAAATCCATTAGTTATGCAGGTCAGTAGAAAACTGTAAGAATCAGGCCAGGGTCTGGAACTAGAAGGTAGTATGCTAAGCAAAATTAGAGAAAGACAAATATCATATGACTTCACTCATATGATGACTTTAAGAGACAAAACAGATGAACATAGGGGAAGGGAAGCAAAAATAATATAAAAACAGGGAGGGAGACAAAACATAAGAGACTCTTAAATATGGAGAACAAACAGCGGGTTACTGGAGGGGTTGTGGGAGGGGAGATGGGCTAAATGGGTAAGGGGCATAAAAGGATCTACTCGTAAAATCATTGTTGCGCCATATACTAACTTGGATGTAAATTAAAAAATAAATTAATTGGGGCGCCTGGGTGGCGCAGTCGGTTAAGCGTCCGACTTCAGCCAGGTCACGATCTCGCGGTCCGTGAGTTCGAGCCCCGCGTCGGGCTCTGGGCTGATGGCTCAGAGCCTGGAGCCAGTTTCTGATTCTGTGTCTCCCTCTCTCTCTGCCCCTCCCCCGTTCATGCTCTGTCTCTCTGTCCCAAAAATAAATAAACGTTGAAAAAAAAAATTAATAAATAAATAAATAAATAAATAAGGAAAAAAAAAAAAAAAAAGAATCAGGCCAGGGTCTAAATTGCAACTACTATCCTTCAAGAATGGTAATTTCATAAGCTGAAGAAGCACAATTTCATTCATTTAAAATAAACGTGATGAAAGATGTCAGGTATAATGTTTTATAATTTGGGTTGCAATTTTGGGTTTTAGACTTTATACTATATCCTTAAATGGGAGGCTATTTTGTGTTACTGTTATTCAGTACCGAATCCTAAAATACCCAAATAGCAGAGTGTATATGAACACTAGAGGGAAAAAATAATGTTCTAGTTTGCATTTAGAGCTCTCCACCAGTGGTTCATTGCAGAGCACTAAGTGACTGAACTCTTAGAAGCTAATCTGTTCATGTCTTGCCTACACTTTCACTTCCTTATTTCTTTATCTGGTCTGTCCTTATGCACTTGGTTGCAGTAATAGTTGCATGATTTTAATTACTAATAAGAAAATTCCAAAAGTCAGCTATTAACCAGAGAAATAGGATGACATATATATTTTTTTATCCTATTTTTTTTTCAGGGTCAGAATGCATTTTACTTTTCAGATTCAAATTTAAATTTTAGTTAACATACTCTGCAATATTGGTTTCAGGAGTAGAATTTAGTGATTCTTCACTTACATACAATACCCAGTCTCATTATTACAGGTGCCCTCCTTAATATCCATCGCCCATTTGACTTTCCTTAATGCAGCTCAGAACATAGATTTAAGTATATTCCTCCAAAAATGTATGCACTTTTCAGATGTTACATCAAGAAATAGAGTGTTAGTATTTTGAAATTTTTTTGAATGCTTATTTATTTGAGAGAGAGAGAGAGAGAGAGAGAGAGAGAGAACAAGCGGGGGAGGGGCAAAGAGAGAGACAGAGACTCAGATTCCAAAGCAGGCTCCAGGCTCTGAGCTGTCAGCAGAGCCTGATGTCGGGCTCGAACTCACAAGCCATGAGACCATGACCTGAGCCAAAGTCAGATACTTCTCCTACTGAATTACTCAGGCACACCGAGAGTGTTAGTATTTTGAAGGGATGTGTTCTTATAAGGATTTAATGGCCAAAACATGCTTCTTAATATTGGCAGACCAATATTGGGGAACTATATACATATATTTGGTGTACTCCAAGATTTTGTACCTGCAACTTAAAAATATTAACTCTTATGATACTTCATATTTTTATAGTGTTGCAACAATAACCAATTCTTATAAATTAGTTGCGTTCGACCCAGTTGGCTTCTTAAATTAATGACTCAAATTTCCATTATGAAGTATATCTAATTACCATGGATTGTTAATTTAAATTGTAATTAAATTACTCTTTGTCACTATAGTTTATTTCATATGCCAGTATCTCTAATGCTTTATAAAGTGCTGTACTGTGTACAAGTTCTTACCTTTTATCTCTAGGATTTTAAATGCCTAGGTGTAGATACATTATCCAATATGTATGCAGTATGCTTCAAAATGGCTTCAGAGCTGCTGGATATAGAGAACGCAAATTCAAATGTTGCAAACTGCACAGAAGTACTGAGGATACAAACCTAAAAAGTAAAAAGGTCATATAAGAAGTGGGGGTAAATAAGATAAGAGTTTCCTGGAGGAATACATTCTTAACTGTATGTTGGTGAGGGGACTAGAAGAGGAAGGACATTCAGGTGTGGGGCAATTTAGCTAAAACCTTATCACTATCCAAACTAGCAGAGAAAATACTATTTTTTTTATACTACCAGCTATTAGACATTGTCTTTTTTTTTAAAGAATATTGCATTTATTTGTTTATTATAAAGTTGACTTATTTATTTTTGAGAGAGAGCGACAGAACATGAGTGAGGTAGGGGCAGAGAGAGAGGGAGACACAGAATTCAAAGCAGGCTCCAGGCTCTGAGCTGTCAGCACAGAGCCCAATGCAGGGCTCAAACCTGCAAACTGCAAGATCATGACCTGAGCAGAAGTTGGGCACTTAACCAACTGAACCACCCAGGCACCCCGACATTGTCTTTTTGATAGTTAATACTAATAAAAATATTACTAACATAGCATGTTCAAGTTTATCAGGCACTTTTGATTTAATTTGACCTTCACAATGGCCTTATTTGTCTTCTTTTAAGTCCAAGGTCTAAGGTTGAATCAATGTTAATTTTGTGCTGCTGCTAAATCTCAGGGATTTTTGAACATTAGAGAAACTTCCAAAGAAGTCATGTCACAAATAGACATTAATGATGTAATTATGAGTTCCAAATGTGAATCACTATATTCATCTTTGAAGATAAAGAAATGTTTTTTTTTTACTTAAGTAATTTTTCATAAAGAAAAATTCTATTAAAATACTCCAGAAACATTTAAGGGATATTTAGTGTGATTTATTGCCATCAGAGTTTTTTGTCACTGCTATTTTAACTAATGGAAGTGTAATAAAAACAAACCAAAAACCCTAATCCTGCAACCTGAATCAGGCCAACACTTTCCTTAATGTTGTGTAAGTGTTTGAAAATGTTCACAGGTATAAGACCATCACTTTTCGCTGGTAAGTTTACCATTTCAGCCTTTTCAAATATTGACACTCTGTCTTGGTATGACAAGTCCTAAGAATGGAAGGGAGATACATTTTTGTTATATTTGTATCTTAATATATACTTATGTTTCACCTTCTCGTATTGCATTTTTCATTAAATATCTTATTATACTTGTTTATAGAAGAAACTTTATAATACACAGGCAAGAAAAAGACAAGAAAAAGCATAACCTACTTTCAGAAATTCTCATTCCTCCTTGTGTTCTCTCTTGTGGCAGCAAGAGGGGGTGAGAATCTTCATAATGCTCTACAAAGAGGTGGAACTTGCTCTTGGAATCAACAGTGAATACAGCAAGAGGACTTTAATGCGTCTACACCCCAACATAAAGGTAATAGGTTCATCCTTCTGAACAACCTTTCTGCTGTATTATTCTGTAGTCTTTCAGGTGTGCTTTGCTTTGAGCAGTGGTAATTTGTAGAATTCCCTAATGTACATTTTGAGTGAATAGCATTGGATCCTTCTCAGAAATAAAACAAAAATACTTTCTTATACTTCTGATATCGATGGGGTCCGCAGAGTTCACATTTCTGTTTCTCCTAACCTGATAATTTAGCCAAGAACACACCTTCTACAATTGTTTCAATACTCAGGAGCTTCGTCAAGTTCCCTTGCTCCTTGTTGAGATTATCCTGGAATGTCTTAGATGTGGTCTCCCTGTGATGTCCCTTGAATGTTCATAGCAACAGAGAGCTCATCTAGGATTTAAAAAGCTTTTTCTTAATAGGTGTTATATACAAAACTAATTAAAATAAATAAATACAATAAGCAATAAAAAAGAGCAGTTTGATATTTACTAAAGACTGAAAAAGCTATCAATAATTATTGCCAAGTCATTGAGATACACCAAGGCATATGAATTAATAAATCTCCAGCAGGCTTACAGTATATAACAATTATGTGTTTTTATTTGGCTAAAAGAAGATGTTCCACGTAAATACTAATCAAAAGAGAGCAGCAGTGGCTATACTAGTATCAGATGATATTATAATAGAAAAAGTTTATAATATATAAGGAAGGACATTATATATTATTAAAAGTTTTAATGTAGCAAAAAGATACAGCAATTGTAAACATATACATACCTGATAATGACTATCAAAATATATAAAGCAAACACCGACAGAATTGAAGGACCAAATAGACAATTGTACAATCAATTGTATAATAGTTGGACACTTTAATATCCCAATCTCAATAATGATTTGTATATACATACAGTGGAGTATATTTAAGTCTTAAAAAGAAATGAAATTCTGATGTATGCTAAAACATAGGTGAACCTTGAACACCTTATTCTAGATGAAATAAGCCAATAACAAAAAGGCAAATAGTAAGATACTTAGTCAAATTCATAGAGACATAGAATGGTGTTTGCCAGGGGTTACAGGGAGGAGGGAATGGGAAGTTATTGTTCATTGGATACAGCGTTCCAGTTTTGCAAAATGAAGCGTTCTGGAGGTACATAATGGTGATGATTGAACAATATGAATGTATGTAATGCCACTGAACTGTCCATTTAAAAATGGTCAAAATGGTAAATTTTGTGTTACGTGTATTTTACTACACACAACAAATGTAGGTTACTAAGAACTTTAGTAGTCTCCAAAGTTTTTGGAATGCCTTACTTAAAGATATACAAAAATAGGATAGGTCAGTCTGGGATCATCTAAAGAGATTTCTCTTTAGGGGTGCCTGGGTGGCTCAGTCAGTTAAGCCTCCAACTTCAGCTCAGAACAGTTCGTGAGCTTGAGCTCTGCATCAGGCGCTGTGCTGACAGCTCAGAGCTTGGAGCCTGCTTTGGATTCTCTGTCTCCCTCGCTCTCTGCCCCTCTCCCACTTGCACTCTGTCTCTCTGTGTCTCTCAAAAAATAAATGAGCGTTAAATTAAAAAAAAATAAAGAGAATTCTCTTTGAAAGCAGGAGAATAATAACTCCTCAAAATATCTTTCAAATCAAGAGCTGCCAAAGTATGTATATCCCTATATCCATATGCTTGCAATTTCAACTCAGTGGCTGCCAAAATATCAATATACCTATTAAAAATTTTCTCAGAGGTAGATGTTGGTTAAACATTTTCAGAGTTTTTTGTTGTTTTTAAAATAAGATCAGGTATAGCATAAGCCTTTTAGGTAGAAAAAAAGGAATCAGCTCTTACATTACAAAAGGTATTACAGCTTTTACTGAAATATGTGACCACATTTCTAGTTAAATGGCAGCTTCCCCCAAATGTGGTATGGGGCAGGGCTGGTGGGGAGGCTTAAAAAAGTAACCAGGAATCTTCCTCTTGTAAGCACTGAGAATGAAATTAGAAGTTTGGTGTATACAGAGCATATTCTGGTATTTGAATTATAGAAAATGCTATTCAGGGGATAAAACAGATATATTTTATTAAAACATGAAGAACTTTTTAAAAAGTGCATTACTCGTGGGTTTTTTCTTTTCCCTCCCAAGGTGATGAGGCACCCAGATCATGTATCATCCAGCGTGTATCTGTGGGCTCATCATGAGAAAATTGTTGTCATCGACCAGTCAGTGGCTTTTGTGGGTGGGATCGACCTGGCCTATGGAAGGTGGGATGACAACGAACACAGACTCACGGACGTGGGCAGTGTGAAGCGTGTCACTGTAGGACCATCTCTGAGTTCCTTCACAGTAAGTAAATCTCACCTTTATGGAACTGCATAGAAGGGACATGATTTGTATAAGTATGTGTTAATAGCATGACTGATTGATTGGTTCACTGGGGGAAGCATATTCCTGGATGGACAGACCTGGTTTCAAAGACCACCTAGCAAGTCTGTAACTTTGCATCTCTTAATCTCTTTCTTCTCTTGTAAGAGAAAACAGATCCAACAGAGCATTTGCCAGCTCATAATTAACTCCTGTTTTCCATTTGAACGAAAGATTCATTTCCTATTTGGAAAAAAAAATGTTCATAAACAAAAATGTGCATCAGTTGAGCTTTAAGTTAAATAAGCAGCCTTACTACAAGTACCTGCAAAGGTTTTTGAAATCTTCCTACTTAAAAACATGCAAAAATAGGATAAGTCAGTCTGGAGTCATGGAGGGACTTCTTTTTGAAAGCAGGAGTTTCATAACTTCTCAAAGTACCTTTTAAATCAAGTGCTGCCAAAATACCCATATGGCCATATCCATAAACAGTGCTTAGTGGTTTAACTCTAATGGTTGCCAAAATATCAATACACTCATTAAAAATTTTGATGGTCTCCATTTTATCTTGCTGCTGTATATGCTGGTGACTTTTCTGGAAAACGTAGAGATTTAGTGAATAAGTAGCAAAAAAAAACGGTTGACAGAAAAAGCACTATTCACGTTTATCGGAGGAAGCAATTCAGTAGCTCAATGGTGAATATAGCTCATGTAATTGTATTTGACATAAAAAGGTTAACTGGTATGAAATTTCAAGAATTTAATCTACTTCAGGGGGATGTACAATGGAACGCCTGGTATTCCTTTGCCAGTATTTAAGCAGCTCACAAGAATCCTCCAATGCCCTGTGGCTGACCTCACACATTGTTGTGTGTCTATTAGACCATCATGTGTGAACTTTACACGTCAGCTCAACTAGAATTAAAGGGTCACATTGCAGCATATCCTATGAGGTATCTTTTTTCTTTCTTTCTTTTTTTTTTTTTAAATAACTCTCTCAGGCTGAAACAACAGAGTCCATGGAATCCTTAAGCCTTCAAGATAAAAACAAAGCTAGTAACAATCCGCCCACCCTGAGGAGCGTTGATGATATGGATTCAAAACTGAAAGGAGTAGGAAAATCCAGAAAGTTCTCGAAATTTAGCCTCTACAGACATCTCCACAGGCACCACCTGCACGATGCAGACAGCATCAGCAGCATCGACAGTGCCTCCAGTAAGTCTTCGTCTTTGCTAGAATTTATCTGGATGATGTTCTGTTCTTTCACAGCCGGACACTGTGGACCAGGTTTTAAACCTGTCTTTCTGTAATGGAGTAGCATGAGTAATGCTGAAAGGTGGCTATCACCTATTCAATATCATTCCATTTTGTGGCTTAGTTTGCCTCATTTTAGAACAGAGTTATTGTTGTAGTCACACAAGTAGTTGTGACAACCACAATTCATACTTCTGATGGTAGCAGGATGTCTAAGCATTTCTAAAATAATGCCAAGTTATAAAGAAAAAAAGAAAAGTATTAAGCATCCTTAACTTCTCATAGAAGAGATTTCCTGTCTCTTCCTAGCCAGAAATATATGAAGTTTTATCTTCAAACACTAGATTTTCTACATCTTGTAAATTTACTGTTCTTTCCAAATTTGTCTTAAAGCTCTACAGTTTTCTGTAGCACAGAATTTGTGACTGGTTTTATAGCCTTGCCTAGTTTTAAAAATGATCGAGCCTGCTTTTCAGGGCAGCAAATTTGATATATATCTATTTCTGTGTTTAAAAAAAAAAAAAAGAACTCTCAACTTTCTCCAGGTTATTGTAATCACTGTAGAAGTCGTCAGAATTTAATCCATGGTTTAAAACCCCACCTGAAACTCTTTCACTCTTCCAGTAAGTCTGAGCAGGGACTCACTAGACCTAATGTTGGTAAGTGATGTGTGAAGCCGCAGAATGTCCTTAGGCTTCAGCTTTTGCTGCATGAGCAGAGTGAGTGTGTTTCTGGATTGGCTTTCTGTTTGCGCAGTTTTTACACCACATGTATTATTTGAAATGGTTATCTGAGGAGCTTTTGTAAGAACTAGGTATTTGAATAAATAGGGCCTAAAATGTGGTGGTGGGGATGAAGAGGAATTTGGCAACAGATCAGGGGACAAGTAAAGGGACAAGTAATGTTCGTAATGAATGGCAACCATAGTAAAATCATAAGCTAGAGCTTATTGTGTGCAGACTTCCTGTTACTACCCTAAGCACTGGTGGTGCTTGGCCATAATAGTGTTACAGATTGACTCCCTTTTACAGATGAGGAAACTCAGGGTTAGAGATCAAAAGTAACCTGCACAATGCTGTTCCAGTTTATCACCCTTCCAGAGCTCATAATTCAGATTTGTGATTTAGCAAAAATGCAGATTACAACATCATGAGGTTTTGGCTGGATTCCAAGGCCACGATTCTAGGGCACTACTTAGAAGACTTAGCTAGAGCCCAGCTACCATGGCTGGATATGAGTCACTCACTTGTGGACCCTGGTGTTTCTCAGGGGCTCTGAGGGGGTATACCAAGCAGCTGGGCCCTGGATACTCCCGTCTCTATTGGTACTTGCTTCAACCAGAAAAATTCTGTGTGTGTGTATATATGTTTCTGTGTGTGTATCTATATGTATATATATGTGTGTATATATATACATGTATATATACATATATATACACACATATATATACATATAGATACACACACAGAAATATATACACACATATACACACACATACACACATATACACACATATACACACACATACACACACATACACACACATACACACACATACACACACATACACACACATACACGCATATACACACACACACATATACACACACATATACACACACATATACACACACATATACACATATACACACATATACACACATATACACATATACACACACATACACACATATACACACATATACACATATACACACATATACACACATGTATACACATATATACACATATATACACACACATACACATATACACACATATACACACACACATACACATATACACACATATACACACACATATACACATATACACACATATACATACATATATATATACATACACATATACATACATATATATATACATACACACATATATATATATATATATATATATATATATATATATATATATAAAAGCTCCATGTGAATTTGTGTTGGAAAAAAAAAAAACAAGGTTCTGCTATTAATAATGAAAGGAGTTTAAAGAGCACAGCTCTACATTTAAATTATGTAGTGATTTAAACATAGTGTCTCATAGGACTTGAAACCTGATTTAAGCACAGAGTAACTCTTCATAAGAAATCTGAAACTGAATATTTGCTTGAGTTAATAACTTCCTTTCCTGAGGCTACAAACTGGGTTAGCTTCTTAGTTCAAATCAGTTTTACTTGAACGCAAAAGACCACGATGACCTGGGCTCCTAGTGAACCTTACTGGCTGTGGACAGAAATTAGCGTGGAGCCATGTGCAAGATCACTATGGGTTCATTAGATAATGCACTAACAGGAGGATCCAAAGAGGGCTCTGTGCTGAGAACAAAGAGCTCAGTGTGGGGCTCCGTCTCAAGAACCTTGAGATCGTGACTTGAGCTGAGGTCAGAAGCTTAACTGATTGAGCCACCCAGGTGCCCTGGTAGATGTTATATCTTAGGACACATATGTGGGAAGTGCCAAAAGTGTTTATTTCAGCATGTCAGATGTAGGTGTGGAATGAGGTAGATGCATAGAGGTCTATAATTCCTTATTCAAAATTCTAGGGGTCAGATGTGCTTCAGAAATTAGAAGATTCCAGATTTTAGAAAGGTAATGCAATACCTATACTCTATATTATGTTATACTGCTTGCAGGGTCTGGGAAACACCTAAACAGATCATTTATATTTGTGCAACACCAGGTGGGTTAAATAAAGATTATAACTTCTTGTCAGTTCAGGTCAGATTTTGCTAGCAAATGAGCTATGAGAAAACATTTGAATTTTCAGAGCTTTTGGGTTTTGGAATTATGGATGAGAGTTAGTAAATTTTGTGTATAGATTGGATTGGTGGGATAGATCTGTACCTGTAATGGAAGGTTTTGAAGGTCAGGCTGTGACCTTGAACTTCATCTATCAAATGTCGGAGAATCCCTGGTGGGTGAGGAATGGAGGTGGGATTTGGAGAAGACAGGTGGTGGGGGGTGGGTGGAGAGTTAAGGGTGGTGTTTTACTAAGTTACACTACAGACACAGAGAGTCTGAGTAGCTTGTCCCAGGAATGAAGTGAATGGGAGAAACTTTTTCCAAAGGAAGAATCTGCAGAATTTCAATAGGATTTGGGAAGTGGCGACTGGGAGGTAGGTGGAGAAGAGAGCAAGGAAAAGAAAGGAGCCAAATTTGATCCTGAGGTTTGAGCTTGAGTAACTATGAACAGAAAGCAGAAATCTCACAGAAGACTTGATTTTATGGGAATAATAATGATTCTAGTGTTAAACACATGGTTTTAAGGCCTGGTGGGACAACTGGGTGGAGAAGGTTGAGGGAGTCTTTGGAACGGGCTGTGGATCTGAGAGCCAAAGGAGAAGCCAGAGCTCGAAGAGCACATTTAGAAGAAGATTAGGGAGAACTTTGTGAAGGAGGAGGGACTAGGAAAGAAGGTCAAGAAGCGGGTGTTGCAGTAATGGTGTAGGGGATGCAGCCTTGGCAGTCAAGAGACCATAAAAAGAAGAGAGGAAGAAGGAAAGCCAGAAGACATGGGTGAAGGGCAGGAACACACCCTTTCTATGAACTTTACAGCCTGTGTCTGGGCCGCTGAGGGATGAGGATTGCAGAAAACTGGCATAAAACCTATGCCAAAGACAAGGCAGGTGCAATTATGAAATCAGCTGGAAGCCAAATGCAGACTGAGGAGGACCCCTCAGATCAGCATGGCTGATGTAAAAAGCCTCTCTTCCTGCTCGTAGGTGCTCATGCACTTCTGGGCAGCAGTCACACTAACTATGAGTCCTTGGCTGTATTGCCTTAATATTTAACTTGTTCTGGGGAAGACTGACTTATTTGGAATAATTTAGGCCATGACTGAAACCAAAAACAAATTTGAATTATGAGCAGGTTGAATCCAATCAGTACCAACACAATTTTCTGAGATGAGAATTTGCTTTTTTTGTTTTTCTTATCATAACTGATTGTTAGGTGAAAGTTAATTTTTAAACACATGTATGCATATAAATGTTAAGCTTTAGCTTATGTATATATTACCATATATATAATATATATATTTTTTTTATTTTGGAATTTGACCCATGATTTACCTCATTCTTTGTTCCTGTTTCCTTTCTATCTCTCTTTTTTTAAAAAAAATATAAAATGCCACGCTTATTCTAAAGATTTTACAGGTGAGCAAACAGATTGCCAGTACTTTGGCCTTTCAGTCTCAACAGAGCAGGAAAATAAATCACTGGGAGAAGTCAATAGAATGCTATTTTTAACATTATTTAGTTTTGTTAATATTTAGCACTTTTAAGACATTTTTCTTTTATAGATTATGTCAATAACCTTTGAAGGTTAATTATTCAGTTTAAGTTAGAATATTAGCAGTGTGTGTGTGTGGTGATTGTTTAAAAACCTTTGTTCTGCAAGTACGTATTGATTGCCTACTAAATGCCAGGAGCTACACCACGCAGTGAAGGCACACTCTCCACCCCGAAGAGCTTCCAGACTCGTGGGGAGCATCCGTGCACAATTGTGTCACAGAGTCCGAGGCACCAGGGTGTGCAGCTACTGATGGTTCTACGGCAATGCTAGTGGTAGCCTCACCCTTCTGGGATCTGGGAGGTACCTGTAGGGCAGGTGACAGCTATTGTAGCTCTAGAAAGATGTGGAGTTGAGGATGAGAGGGAGGGAAGGGCATTCCGGACGGGAAGGAATAATGTGCCAACTGTACCAAGGCGTAACAAACCACGCCTGTCGAAACACTGGGAGAAATGTGGTGTGCACGGGGCCTGGGTTGGGGAAGAACAAGGGCCAGAAAGGGAGATTGGCATCAGTTTGGGAAGAACCTTCTGTGCACACTCAGCTTTTAGGACCTGACTCCCTGTGGGCAGGCAGCAGGTGATCTTAGAATGCTTTTAAGCCAATGGTATGTGTTTTAGAAAGACCATTCTGGGACATGTGGTGGTAGGGGGCTGGTCCGCTCCTCTCACTGGTACGTGCTACCATTTATTCATTCAATGAATAGTTTTGTACCCAGCGTGTTTGTTAAGTGCCTCTTTTGTGCCAAGCGCTGCTTTGTGATTTGTAGCTCTGCTTGTCTTCCTGCTTAGTTGTTTATGTGGCCACCATATCCCATAAATGTACAAACTATTTAAGTCGGAATTTTCATCCTTAAGTAAAATGGTCCCGACAAAGCTCTTTGTGAAATGCTGCAGTGGGTTGCTGCTTTTGCGCCTTATGTGATCATAAGCTCTGTGTGTTCTTGTGATAGTTATTATGGATGTCATTTATGATGTTGAGAGTATGGAATGTTAGAGCCAAAGATCTTAGATGCCATCTAGGCCAAATTCTTCCTTTTACATGTAAAGAATTTCTGACCCAAAAAGATGAAGCTCGGTGTCAGTCAGCTTGACAATCCCAGGGCAGGAACAGGGGCTGTGTGCTGATTTGAGGTTCTTGATTCTGAGATGCAAGAGACAAAATTATGTATTGGGCATGCGCCATGTTGGTTGAAGAGAGCCAAGGGCATGACTTCTTCATGGCCTCTCCCATTCATGTTTCTCTGCCTGACCTGGCTTTATTGCTCTCTCGTAGTCCCTCTCAGCAAGTTCTTTATTCATGGTTAACTTTGTGATCTGTTCTTCAGTCACCTAGTAGATGGGGAGAAGAACGTTGAATTTCATTGTCAAGTAATGAACCTGGTTATAGCCCCCACTACTCACTAATGGTAAACTCATATGGATTATGAAACCTCACCAGCCCACAGCCTCAGATAGAATGAACACATGCTACCCTAGTTCCAAGGCTTAAAGATAACAGTTCGGAAGTCTCTAGCCATTCAATAAATGAGACGTGAGCCTCCCTCCCTGGGGCCCACCTGAACACAGTCTCTGCTGCCTTCACAGACACCAGCTCCCTCCGCAGTTTACAGACAGGCATGGGAGAGCTCCATGGGGAAACCAGGTTCTGGCATGGAAAGGACTACTGCAATTTTGTGTTCAAAGACTGGGTTCAACTTGATAAACCTTTTGCTGGTGAGTACCATGGTCGTGGGTGGCTGCTTGTGTTTTGTCTTTTACTTGTCAGCATCTCAGCAAGTATGCATGTACAGGATATAATGTCCTTTATTCTGCTTTGTTTTGTTTTGAATATTTGGTAAAACTTTGGGGACTATGATCCAGTCGTATACACAAGGACATTTCCTTGTAAGTATAATAAGAAAAGAGCATGAAACATAGCTTACTGTTTGAAACCTCCAGGTTCCATCAAGGCATATTTGGGGGGTAATAATCTGTAATTCTGCAAGAGGTGACTTCCTTTGATCTCCTTTTCTGCTTATCATCTTCATCTTCCAGCATTAAAATGACCCATTTTCAGATTATCACTGTGCTTATGTGTCTAAGAGAAGAGAAAGACAGAACTGTATATACAGCCTGAGGTTATTTCAACAGGATTTAGAAGAAAAATGTAATATTAACTACACAGCCTTAGATAATTTACACCAATTCACATCTTGCCTTGACTAGGGATTATGTTGTACTAAGTGAAATGGAAACCTGTTGGGGGAGGAACTTGGGGGACCGTGCTCCTCAATGTAATAGATAGCTATGTTTTTCTTGGCTCTAAAGGTATTGTCCTACCCAAGCCAAGTAATATACGCATAGTGAACATTACCATGTTTCCTTTTACATATCATGGTTGGGGTGAGTGCTGGAATCAGATGGCTGTGTCTGTGGCACAGAAGTTAGTGATGATCCTTGCCCGGGGCACCTGGGCAGATTTCATTGACAGGCACTCCACTCCCCGGATGCCATGGCATGACATTGCCTCTGCAGTTCACGGGAAGGCAGCTCGTGACGTAGCACGTCACTTCATCCAGCGCTGGAACTTCACGAAGGTACGTGGATGGTTTTATCATGATTCAGTCCATGTGAAGAGAAATAGCCTGGAAGAGGAGGAGCCCAGAGGGTTGGCAAGAAGGGGCTGTGGTGGCCCGTCTGCTCTTCAGTGCCTGGTTGCCAGAGTGCCGGGGTCTGTGGGCAAAAGAAAAAGAAAATGTCCCTAAACTTTCACACCACAGGCAATTCGAAGCATGGAGAGATAGATGCTACTTTCAGGGCCTATTGTGATCTTTTGAACATTTTGGATGCTCAGTGTTGATTAAGCATCTGGTTTGGACTGATGGTCACCTAGAAGGCTGTTGTAGGGGGCAAGGGCCTTGTGTGGAGGAAAGAGCTCGAGCTTTCAAGTCCTTCTCGTCCTGGCGTTGTACTGGGTTCATACTGGTCCAGGCTTCTGGAAGGAGATTCTGAGCAAAGGGAAGCAGTGTGAGAAGATAGAGCCAATTTCCTTTTGTCCAGACTGTGACGTCTTTAGTACGCCTTCATTACATAGAGGAAGAACTCAAGTACCTACCATCCTGGTGTCATTAAGCTTCCGTTTTATTTACTATGAATTATGACAAGGCATTAGCGTCCTTGATAATTTGGGACAAAATTATTTTATCAACAGCTTAGAGTCTCCCCTTATTTTTCATTAACGTGAGCTTTCGTTTACATAAACTTGATAACCTCTTAGAAATAATGGAAATATTTTTAACCAAAATTGAGGGAGCATGAATGAATAAATGAAGGGACATTACTTTTAACCTGCTAGTATCTGTGATTGGTTTGGGGATTTCTGTTGCTTGTATACTCTGTTCCTGGCAGGATAAATTGGTAAGCCCCAAAAAACTTTTTAAAAAGTATACAACCTTTATCTCAGAAAATCTTTTTTGGGTACTTACGTTAAAAAGTAATTCAACAAGGTAATTTATTTGGACATTGCTTCTAATAATTCTGATAAAATGGGAAATAACTGAAATGCACATTAATAGGAATTTATGACGTATGGTTCTTCTATATAATTTTCTTGTGAAATTATTAAAATATAATATACAGTTATACATTGCTGTGACAGGATAGTAAGAAATCAGTTTACAAAAAAAATACAATTTTTGGAATTATATACCTCTATAACTCTAGATTACACTTAGGCTTTCTTTAAAAATATAAAACAGTACATGCCTTACTCCAAAAGGTAAAGGAGGAAGGGAAAAAGGAGTTCTCTGCCACTGGAAAATGGAAAGAGCACAAAAATAAATCATCTATTGCCTCTTCAACTAGAAACATTCACGGTTAACATTTTTCTTTTTCAAATGAATCTTAATTTCTTTTATAATCACAAAAGTAGGGAGGAATGGAGCTATTTTCTCATCTGGATCTTTTTTTTTTTTTTCTTTTTAATCTGTTTTTCTTCATTTTAGATAATGAAATCAAAGTATCGGTCCCTTTCGTATCCTTTTCTGCTTCCAAAATCTCAAACAACAGCCCATGAGCTGAAATATCAAGTGCCTGGGTCTGTCCATGCCAATGTACAGGTAAGTCTGGCTTTTCTTTTACACCAAATGCTCCTGGGTAGACTTACTCTTATTAGATCAAGTGCCTAGTACATTGGCTTCATATTTTTCAGTGAGTGCCACTCCAAAACATATCTGAATAGGTCTTGTAAAACTTAGTATTATATTTCCTGTTTAAAAATCTATTCCATTTATCCTCTTTTTAGAGCTCTTTTATAAATATGATCAATGCACATTTTTCCTTCCTCAGCACGTGTTACATCTGTCACTCGTCTTTTATTCTATACTGTAGGGTGTTCATCATTATCTTTATATGTCCATCTTATTTCATCTGTATTATCAGTTTCTTTAGTGACACACTCATGTCCTTTATGCCTCTGTTCCTCCCACTGTAGCTGTCATAGAGTCTTACACATGGTAGGTGATTGATAATTTTCTCAGCTGATATAAAACAATCATTAGGAAGCATGTCCCTTATGAGAGTGTCTCACAGAAAGCATATTCATTCTTTTTTTGATTATTTTTTTAATGTTTATTTAATTTTGAGAGGAAGAGAGAGCATGAGCTGGGGAGGGGCAGAGAGAGAAGGAGACACAGAATCTGAGGCAGGCTCCAGGCTCTGAGCTGTCCGCACAGAGCCCGATGCGGGGCTTGAACCCGTGAACCATGAGATCATGACCCGAGCTGAAGTCAGATGCTTAACTGACTGAGCCACCCAGGTGCCCCAAAAGAATGTGCATTCTTTTTTTTTTTTTTTCAACGTTTTTTATTTATTTTTGGTACAGAGAGAGACAGAGCATGAACGGGGGAGGGGCAGAGAGAGAGGGAGACACAGAATCGGAAACAGGCTCCAGGCTCTGAGCCATCAGCCCAGAGCCCGACGCGGGGCTCGAACTCACGGACCGCGAGATCGTGACCTGGCTGAAGTCGGACGCTCAACCGACTGCGCCACCCAGGCGCCCCAAGAATGTGCATTCTTAATCTATATAACCTTTCATACATAAACTGTAAAAACATCAAATGCTCAAAAAAATTTATATTTCTTTTTTCTTTTTCTTTTTTTTTTTTTTTAATATGTTTGATATTATCACTGGTGGGTTGCAAAATGACTTAAAAGGGTTAATCAATCTGGAATAACTCACCTACTTTTACAAAATATGTTTAAAAGTTTCTTTGTCCTCCATTTATAACATTTGCTATAAAGGGCCTGGTTTTTGTTCCCTCAAAAATGTTTTAAGTTTACATGTAAATGAAGAAATCTTTATGTCACAAGGATTCTAATAAATGTGTTCATAATTGGAAAATGAGGAAATAAATAGCCGTAGAAAAGGCCAGTCAAGGAGAGGCTTGTCCTGTAATTCCTCCTGAAGTCACTCTAGCAATCTGACATGAAGTAAACCTGGGACTGATACCAGTTAAGCACCAGGAATGTGGCTGATACTTCATATCTAAGAAGCTAATTATAGGTCAGTCTAATTTTAGTTCCCTCATTAACCAAAAGCCTTTTAGAGGCGTTTTTAATAGAACATGGAATTTGCTTATTGGAGTCGCATAATTTTACCATATCCCATCTAGCCATCTCAAACTACCAATTGGAAAATTAAGACCCAGTGGGGCTAGGGGACTTGTCTAGGGTCACCAGCTAGTTGGTCGCCAGTAGAGTCGGAGCTTGAAACGCTGTTATGGTCCATTGTTACCCCAGCTCAAGTAAATGAGATCATCAGGGGCAGAGCTCGGATGGGCCACCTTTGGCATTGCTTTTTGTTCAAGGTCATCACTATCAGCATCAAAAGTATTGTTTAAGTAAAGATCCAACAGTCTGCTCCTGGCATCGCTAATGTGGATTTATAGAATCTGGCCATGGACTCTAGTGAATATGATTATATATATGAATGAAATGCCTAAATTAGTTACTTTGTACTATATACAAGTAGAGGTATTTGTATTTAAGAAGTAAAAAGACTTTCAGGCCATAGATCAAATAATAGAACCATCAAAAAGATAAGCCACTTGAGAGAATATTTAGTTATCCCAGGCTATAGGAGACAACTAATTTAAACTTAGAGGCACAGATATATATATATGCATTCGTATGTAAGTTAATGAATATTTTATGAACCTGTTTAATTTTATTCTACTTGGAGGGAAGAATTACCCATGCTATAAGATAAAATAGGAGCCTTCATGTTAAGAAAATAAGATAATTTAAGATTTGAGACGGCATTAAAATTGACTCAGTGATCAACTTATCAAAGTCAGCAGATGCTAATTAAGCATCTGTTAAAAAGGAATTTCTGGGAATTGTACATTTTTGTGATCAGCAAAGGAAGTTTTATCCAATGTTGCATGTACCTACATCTTCTACTATCCCTTGTTAAAGCCCTGTTTTACATATTCTCATCTGGTCCCCCCAGCAAGGTAGATAGTTACTCTGCATGGTCTAGTCTATAAAATGTCTCCCTTAAGTCACTTCTCTGCATCACTGGATACGGTGTTAGAGATGGGGCTGGATCTGTGATATCTCCTGATACGCTTGTATGTTCATCCTCAATCTGCTCTGGTTGGCCTGGACTCAGAAACCTGTAAAGCCAATTGATGTGAAAGGAAGTCCACCAAGACTTACTCATTAATTCATTTATTCAGGCAACATATGTTTATTAAGTGCCATCTGTTTGCACAGTGAAGTCATCAATGCATACTTGAGTGCTGAGGAAGACAAAAGTTCTCTGCCTCTGGAAACATAGTTAGCTGAGGGAGAGAAAGCTGCCACGTGGAAATATTCAGTTAACAATGCTAGGTGTGGCCTAGGACTAAATGCCAGCCTGAGAGTTCGGCAGTAAGAGTGAGAGAACCACGTGGGTGTCTCCTGTAAGGGATAAGCCTGCCTGCTCATCCATGGGGGAACTGACTGCCGCAGGCCATTTGCTCTTGAAGAGGGAGTAGATGAAGTTGAGGTGGCATAAGGCCAGATTAGGGAGGCCCTGGACTACTGACCTGGTTAATTTGGACCCGATCCTGGAGGCATAAATGAACTTTGGAACTTATTTTTCATCCAGGGAGAAGCACGATACAGGAATGCTTTATGAAAATTAACTTAGATCAGAATCGTACAAACCCAGTTTTACTCGTGAAATGCTAATAGCTCTTCCACAAAAAAAGATTCCATGGACAGATAAGTTTTTGCAGATTTTTCAAACCCAGGATTTCTTAGTGCCTTTGTTATGCTAATATGCAGCATGGAATCACTAGGAATGAATGTGCTGTGAGAAACTTCCCAAGCTAAATTGACAGAGGATCTCTCTCATTTTGTCGCATGTCTATTTCCATCTCTGAACAAACACACTTTGGGACCTAAAGTTTTTACATGGGAAGAACTTAGATTAGAAAGAGAGCGGAAGCAAGGAGACCAGGAAGGAGGCTGTGACTTTCATTCTAGCATCTACAAAGTTTGCATTTATAAATTCGTGTTCCTTTTCTTAAAGAGGACTCCCCCCACAATTTCAAGTGTTAGAACTCACAAAACCTGCGTCTCTACTGGCTGCCAGGAGGTGTTTTTCAGAACTGCCAAAATAAGTTCAATTGTGAAAACAGTGGGCGCAGCCAGACAGCGCAACTTTTTGAAGTCAGGAAAGTCTGAGATGACCAGAAACCAAAAAAAAGAAAAGAAGTGACCCTGCTCCGTTTCTCCTTTCCCGTAAAGTGCTGACCACGGTGTTGTTTCACTTCACATTTACTGTCTCTAAACGTTATTCATCTTGTCTAGACATTATTGTTTCAAGTCATGAGTGTATGGAGCTTAGAGGCCAAAAGCAATAATCTGGCTGAATCCCTGGTTTTCCAGAGAACCCAGGAGGGAGCCAGGAGATAGGACCTGGTTGTGAAGTAGGCAACTTGATTTTTTTTTTTAATTGAAAAAAAATTTTTTAATGTTTATTTATTTTTGATAGAAAGAGAGAGAGGGACACAGAGCAGGAGCAGGGGAGGGGCAGAGAGAGAGAGGGAGACACAGAATCCAAAGCAGGCTCCAGGTTCTGAGCTGTCCA
Source organism: Leopardus geoffroyi (assembly GCF_018350155.1). NCBI lineage: Eukaryota > Metazoa > Chordata > Mammalia > Carnivora > Felidae > Leopardus > Leopardus geoffroyi. The sequence goes on from NC_059333.1 coordinate 94,762,310, forward strand.
CACAGAGCCCGATGTGGGGCTCGAACCCATGAACTGTGAGATCATGACCTGAGCCAAAGTCAGACGCTTAACTGACTGAATGAAACACCCAGGCACCCCAGCAACTTGATTTTTAAAGGGTTTATTATCCTATTTCTAGACCCTCCACTCTCTCGGCTATTGTGTGGCAGTAGCCATATAACTCTTACATACTCTTGGTTGAGAAATGTAACACTGTTTAATAAAGTTCTTTCTTAGGGCTATTCTTTTTAAACTTTTTATTTAATGTTTGTTTCTGAGAGAGAGGGAGAGAAGAGACTGAGCATGAGCAGGGGAGGGGCAGAGAGAGAGGGAGATAGGGAATCTGAAGCACGCTCCCGGCCCTGAGCTGTCAGCACAGAGCCCGATGTGGGGCTCAAACTCGTGAGCTGCGAGAGCATGACCTGAGCCGAAGTTGGATGCTTAACTGACTGAGCCATAGGGCTATTCTTTTTAACAAATTTTAATATGATTTCTAACATAGTTTATTGTTCATAATATAATTTAGAGACTACAAGGTTAATTAACTCAAAGGGAGCAAGGGGCTGGAGCAAGGGGAAGAGGTAGAATCTAGAGTCAGACTGTGTGCAAAGCCTAGATTTGCTACATGCTAGCTGTGCAACCTTGGGAAAATACTTCACATCTCTGTTTGCATTTTCTTCATCAATAAAACAGAGACAATAATAGTATCTGCTTCATAGGGTTGTGACGATGGCTAAATAAGCAAACCCATGCAAACTACTTAGAGGAAGTGCACTCATGGTGGATTATATCGATACTACCTTCAGTCTTCAAGCTTTCCCTAGTGTTTTCAAGACTTTGGAACAAAGAAGTTGACATTTTTCTGGATGGGTCGCTAGGCTACTTCTGGATACAAAGTCTTTATACCATATATTTATTGAAGGGGAGAGAAGCATTTGACATAATAAAGTAGATAAATCATAGGGGCAATTTGTGTTTTTTATTGGAAAAAGGGAACCCGATTATTTAATTTTTTTGACACACAACCATTGGGTTCAACCATCCTTGGTGATTCCACACCAGCCCTGACACATAGCCGTTACAGAAGGCTTGCCACAGCCTGCCCGGGAGACTGGAGCCAGGCCTGCCCCCACCAACACAGATTTCTGCTACTGAAAAAAAAGAAAGGAGAGGCGAGGGGAGGCGAGGGGAGGCGAGGGGAGGGAAGGGAAGGAAGAAAGGAATTCATGCTGACTTCAGCAACTTCCACCAGCACTTTTAGAATAATCTTGGGTGTTTCCCCTCAGAGCTGGGCATTCTCAGAAGCCTGCCAAGAACATTGAGAGAAGACAAAGCAGGAGAAAGGCATGGGGCAGAGAATTGGAGGAAAGACAGTTCTGAAACTGCTTATGCATATACTGTATAAAAGAACTTGTTTTCCCCCTAAAAAGAACAAACTAGATTCCTGAATGCTATCACTGCCACTTCAGGTAAATGACCTAGACAGAAGACATTCAACATGTCTATTAAGGTAAAAGAAAAAGCCTGATGCCAAATTGGCATCAATATGGAATCAATATAGGGAACAATCTTTTTTTATTAAATTGGGCAGCTTCGTGCAGAAAAGCTATCCCTTAGACAGTCATTGTTGGGAAGTGCTGCCAAATTGAGGGAAATAATTCCACTGGAGTTAGGTCTTTGATCTCTTTGTCTGTTAAAAAATACATTAAACAGAAAAGAAACTAAACAGGCAAGTGTGAATGACATCCAAATTATATTACTGGAAAAATGTGTTTCTGCACTTGGGGAGAATGGCCAAATGACTCTCCAAAGGCTGTCAATGTAGGAATCAATGTAGATTTCAAAGGACCATGCGATGTTTTGTATTGTGAAAAAGTAAAGTAGGTAGGTGAGGATAAAAAGAAAGCCACTTAACTTACTTCTAAGGCAGTTTCCTAACATGGAAGCTGTTTTCCATTTATGGACTGGGTCTTCATGCAGTAGCATTTCTGTACTTGCTACTTGTCTGAAGAAGTCCTGTGAGAGGGGAATGTTTACTCCCTGTCCAGCACTGCATTGAGCTTTTTGAGGATTATCTCCTTCAATACCGGAAGGAAGAGCCTGATAGTATGAGGCAAATTCTTGAACTAATTTCTATTTCTTGGTGCTCCTGGCCTGCTGTGCCCTCAGTATGGACTGGCAGAGTGAGGGCCAACAGTCTGAGTACCTCCCTGGTCTCCTGGCCCAGGCCACCAGTGACCTCTGCTTGAGAGACATATGAAAAGTGCTCTGGTCCTAGCAGTCTCTGGTCCATGATTGACCTGGGATTTTAGGGAAATAAAAAGAAATTAAGTTATGTGCTGAATTTATAGGGAAGCAAAGCATAATAGTAAGAGAAAAGCAACTTGGGACAAATACTAAGGAAGTTTTGAAAGTTTTCCTTCAAGAAGAGACTTCTGTATATTCAGCTTAGGCCCACTGTATATAAGGGGATCAGGGCTTGTGGATAAAGAGAAGGCTATCTATCTGTCTGTCTGTCTGTCTGTCTTTACAAAGTGATTCCACCATTCTGTACATTACTCAGTACTCACCATGATAACTATGGTCACCATCTATTGCTGAACAACATTATTACAGTATCATTGACCATATGTGACTTATTTATTTTATAATTAGAAGTTTGACCTCTTAATCCCCTTCACCTATTTCACCTGAGAAGGCTATCTTTAAAGCTAAAAAAATACGACATGGTACAATGGAAAATAACTGGGTCTAGTTACGGTTTTGAGGCTAAAACATAAAATTAGAAATATGCTCTTTTTATATACTTTAAAATTGTGTATTCAAACTTGAGGTTTCAAAAGTGAGGGTTAGATTTGATTCTCAGTATGTACTTGGGGTGGGGAGTAAGATGAGGCCCATTTCTGCATGTGTGAGCAAGGGTTTGAGGCTTGTCTCCGTTACATTGGTTTAAAACAAAAATGCAGGCCAAGTTGGTCAGATCAGTTAAGAAAAAGGGGAGAGTAAATCTTAAATTTAAAACAGAAGGGTCAGTGACAATGTGTTTGACCTATGTGGCTCTTTATAAGCTTTCTAGACCATCAAGCGTTTCAAGCGGTCAAGCTGATTTATAGATCACCTCAGGGTCCCTGGTTCAGGGTTAGAGGCAGGACCAAAGGGAAATCTGTGTTTTTAGTTTTTTTGTGGTGATAGATTTTAACTAATTAGGATAATAGTAAATGAATAGTAATCCCAAGTTATTTTTTCTTTGTATCACTTGAAAGATATGTTCAAGTTTAATACAAAATGATGACTTGTTAAAGTTAGATGAGTTTTCAGGGTGAGAAAACAATGCAGGCTTGGACTCCGACAATCGAGTTGGTAATGCGGAACCCCCCTGTATAGGGGGGCAGCCTCCACATGCTGAGGTTTAATAGGCATTAGGGGGCTCCCCTCCACTTTGCTTATGCTGTCCTTCACGTTCTTCTTTTGGCTTACAAACATACTTATTTTCGGGGCGCCTGGGTGGCTCAGTCGGTTGAGCATCGAACTTTGGCTCAGGTCATGATCTCATAATTTGTGAGTTCGAGCCCCGCGTTGGGCTTTCTGCTGTCAGTGTGGACCTGCCTTGGATCCTCTGTCCCCCTTCCTCTCTTGGCACCCCCTCTCAAAAAGAAATGAACATTACAAAAAACAAATATGTTTATTTTAAACATTTAAAGGCCTCCATGAACAGAAACATTTACCGTTACTTTCACAGGAAAGATGGTAAATACATGACCTGCATACATTGCCTTCATGGCAGCCATTGGCCATCAACCTTAGCTTCCCTCCCCAGTGTGTCTGGTTCCAAGGGAGACTCTTTTCAGCATAATTGTCCAGGAAGCCACTTTAATTAGACTTGAACCCTATTTGGCACTCCCAATTTATATCTTATGTTAATGGTTTGTTAAATCTTTGAATCAGGGCAAATTTTGAGAGTGAGAAAGGAAAGAAAAGTATAAGGTTTCAGGATTTGAGGGGAAGACTGAGAAGTTACCACCAAGGATGGTATATAAATTTTGCCTGGAAGTTTTTAGAGGTAGAAATCCCATACATCAAATAAATACTATGTGCCACATACCTACTTCTTTTTGTGTTTGTTATGACATTTATTTTTTTACCCAGTAGCTGTGGGTGTGGGGATGGGAGGAAGGGAGGGAGGGAGGGAGAGAGAGAGAGAGACAGAGAGAGAGAGAGACAGAGAGAGATATCTCATATCTCAGTTGTACAGTGGAGGAAACTGAGTCTCCCTGATATTAAAATGACTTGTTCAAGGGCAAAAAGCTAGTAAGGGCAGAGGTGTAGCACAGATCTCCAGATTTCCTATCTGTCCAGTATACTCTGCAATTTCATACATTGTTCCCAGAGTTATATAGAATCAAATCATTATTTGTAATGTAAGAATTTTGTCAAGGTAGCCTGCATTTTCAGGGCTATGCCCCTTAGCAACAAGATTCAACATAAATTTGAGTGGACTAACAATGGAAACTTCCATTTGTTCAACACTGTGTTATTTCTACTGATGGACAATAATGCAGTTCCTTAGAGATTATGAATCAAGGTATTTTCCCCGTGTGGATCATATTTATTTAAATTTTCCTTAGGAGTTTGTTTTTTTTTTTAAGAGAGAAAGAGAGAGAGCAAGTGGGCAGGGGCAGAGAGACAGGGAGAGAGAGAGAGAATTCCAAGCAGGTTCCACTGTCAGTGCAGAGCCTTTGCAGGGCTTGAACTCACGAACCATGAGATCATGACCTGAGCTGAAATCAAGGGTGGGACGCTTCACCGACTGAGCCACCCAGGTGTCCCCATTATGAGTTTTCTTTTGAGATATTTGCCTGTTGCTGTTCACAATTAAATTTTCCAACTGTACATATTCATCTGATAAAATTAAGTAAATGTTTCGAGGAAAACTATTTTGTAATAAATACCTCATAGTAAATAAAGGAATAACATTTTGAGGATAACATAATCAATGATGTTAGTAAGTACTAGTTTGAATTTAATTAGTGTTATAGAGGCAATTTTTAAAGCTATTGATTAGATCAAGAATTTTACCAACTTTTATATATAACAGACATAAAACCAATTATGTACTAGATTGCTTTATACATTCCTAATAATGTGGAGCCATTCTTTTATTTTCAATTTCAGTTGACCTCATGAGAGACAGTTTCAATATTCATTTCAAATCAGGAGGAGCAAATAGTGATTCTTCTGCAATGTCATGCTACTGCTCAAGGAAGTAGTAATAAGTGTCTATTTACTGAGCACCTACTGTATGCTTAACATAATATTTATTGAGCACCTACTGTGTATGCTCAACATAATATTTATTGAGCACCTACTGTATGCCTAACATTGTACTGCAGTCATAGTTAGAATGCTGGAAAAGTGACCAACAGTGGTTCTTAGTGCTGAAGGTTTGCATGTCCTCCAGACCACCCTACTGTGCACAGCCCCAGTGTACTGTCCAGCGTCTCTGACATGATCTGCCAGAGCTCAAATGCATCCTCTAACGTTCTAATTAATAATAGCAATACCACATACTAGGTAAAGGCCTCCTGCACACTTCTCAGAGATTCATTTCATCCTCTCCACAACCCTATAAAATAGATATTCAACTTAATAAAACAGAAATATGAGGCACCAGGAAGTTGAGAAACTTGACCAGGATCAAAGCTACAAAGTGGTTGGGCTAAGCTTTGAACTAGCTGATCCCACTAGGTATCAGCGTACTTAACACACACTCAGGCACCTGAGCTGGAAGCTCTTGATGTAATCCAGGTGGGAGCAAGTGAGTGTCTGAATAGAGGGAGGCAGTAGGACTGAGAAAGATGAACAATGAAGAAGCACACCAAGAATCAGACAGCCGATTAAAGCCCAGTCAAGATTATATGTCTAAATGAATCTATTGGCATTTTAAAAGGTATTAATCTGAGCACTATTTGGGGAAAAAGGAATCAGCACATTATCACGTCAGAGCTACGGTGACTATATCACATGACTCAAACCAGGACACTTTGGAGAGTAACGGTGGTACTATTAATAAATAGTAATTGTGGAACCATCATGGAAAAAGAATACCAATGGTCACCCTACTCATAACCCCCAAAAGAGCTACTTTTGAAAGACTCTTGGTAGAAACCACACTTTGTGGTTTGCAGTGTTGACAAAATAATTCTGGGTGGAGGAGGATATTTTCAGGATTTGATTTCTAGCTGGGCTCCTTCCTTATGGATTATGTCCAAGGACCAGTTTCCCACCCATCTACTCTACTTGGCCCACACATGACACCCACGCCACTCACACACAATCATTCGGTTGTGTAGAAGAAAAAAGATTGATTTCATTGTATTAACACATCTGGTGTCATCTCAATTGTTTACTCATTTCTGATTGCTGCCTTACAGTTGCTCCGCTCTGCTGCTGATTGGTCGGCTGGTATAAAGTACCATGAAGAGTCCATCCACACTGCTTATATCCATGTGATAGAGAACAGCAAGCACTATATCTACATAGAGGTAAGTGCTGCTCATGTAAACTAGTAGGACAACCTGCCTTCCCATAAATAGCTCACAGACACTGCAGGGTCCCCAAACTCAGGATCTGCTACATTAATCAGCCTATGTTGAGATGTGAATTCAGGTAACCTGAATTTTTACCTCCCCGGCATACCTGACATTCACTTTGTGTTTTCATTAACTCAGGACTCTGATAGGAGTCCCCCAAGTTCTTGTTATTAAAATGTATCAACTCACTATGATATTATTAGCCAGAAATACCATAACATGGATGAGTACATTTTTTACTTGTCTTGAGTTGGAGGGTCCAAGTGTAAGGCGTGTGCTGCTTCAGGAGAGCACATACAAGGGTAATTTGCAAAAAATGGAGACCACTGGATGCCTCTGGTTTGGCGATATTGGAATAGGGAGAGTATAAGGAAAGGAACATAGAAAAGGAAGATGTGAGAATATTGAAGGCATGTACCACTTTCTTCAATCCTCTATGAACCATTTAAAACTTTTGTCAGATGCCAGAGTTTGTGTTCAGAGAATAGAAGAAAATCTAGAGACACTGGGTTTAGATTGGGAACCTTAACTCAACTTCAAAGTAGATATAAAGCTAGCTCAGAGCATTGTAGAAAATCCTGAAAAAAAAAAAGTCACGATAATGTAAGTCAGAGCACATCTTTTGTCTTTATTTTAGTCTTGTCTTTCCCATTGAACTTTTTTTTTCTTTTGTAATATGTGGAGGGAGATGAGTTTCCTGGAGAAAATCATCCTAACCCTATATTCCTTCCCATTGAGTCTGGGCCTCTGCCTTCCATGCAGTGACTACTCACTAAGGGTGAGTAGGAGAGAATTAGACCTCTATTTATTTCATAGTCCTGGAGAAAGAGAAGTTGATTACAAATATTAGCAGGCCAAATGCAATACAGTATTCTGGATGGGACTATGCAGCAAAAAAAAGACTCTGAATATCAAAGTCTGGAGCTTTGTATTAATACTAATACAATTAGTATTATTAATTTCAACAATTATACCATAACAATATAAGATATTAATGGCTGCCTCATCCATTACCCAGAATCCTTTTGCTTTATCTCTTTTTAGTAGCATTAAGTCAGCCTTTCTTATTAATGCTACCACAGTCTTAAATGAGGTCAGTAATGCCATGTGGATACACATGGCTGTGGACACAAACCTTGTGGTTAACACCTCTAGCAGAGGTAAGTGGTTGGCATTTACCCTGCTCTCCCCAAAAAGGAAGAACAGGCCATGGCATGTGGCCATGTTTACAGCTGAGGAATGCTGAGCCTCTCTGTAATATGAATTCAGAAAAACAAACATGGTTTGGTTGCCGCTGAAATTTTTATTTGATGCCTTAAGGGGAAACGGATTCTCAAATGAATTCCCGCACAATGTCTTCTGGTAAGTTTGTCTTATGGAGGCAGTTTACAGACTTCTGTACTTAAGTATAAAAACACGTAAACTAGTAAAAGTGATGATGTTGCAAAGGGATGATAACCATAGTTTGAGTCATTGCTTATATGTCTCTTTAAGATGATTAGCAAAGATTACTTTGTGATGATGAGACTTATAAATCACAAATATATTACAACAGTGTATATAAATATGTAGTAGTGATAATATTTGTACCTAATTACTAACATCCCCTTTATGCAGCGACTAAATCTTTTATACCAATATGATGATAATGTCTTGCCCTAGTTTTTTAGTAAAAATTTTAAAGAATATTTTATAGGTAAATGAATAGTATAGATTACTTAAGCAAAAAGGAAAAATATTTCTTTTTCCGTTTTATTGGTTTATTTATATATATGAAACTTGTGAAAGAGATTTGAAGCTACTTAAAATAGATGTTCGGAAATAATAAGAGAGCCAAACAAATGAGACAAGGCAAGAGAAGATACTAGGAGATAATAGAGGATGGATGGAGAAAATTAGACCAGGATTCTGCCGTCTACCCTGCTAGAAAGGTAAACTTAGCACAAAACAGAATGCTTACCAATATAGGATTTTAAATCGTGAGCATTTGCACAATACATGTATCTGTAAACCTAATATCCCTATTGATTAAATTTGGAATGTTCCTCCATTTCTCAAAATGTAAGTGACAAAGAATTCACATGATGAAATACTAGTGCAGCCTCCCATTTGACTAAGGTATTAGATGTGGTGTTACATAGATGTGCATGAGACCCAGAGTTGAGAAGAGGCTTCTCTTATTCTCGGCGTCATTTACTTTTCTAAATGATTTTAGTAATAAGAACATGTCTGCTATGTGAAAAAAATTTTTGTAATATCAATGTTGTGTTCGTAATATAGCACACTGTCTATATATATATATATATATATATATATATATATATATATATATACACTAAGATAAGAAAGACTTATAGGATCACTCTATTTCTTGTAGAACCAGTTTTTCATAAGTTGTGCTGATGACAAAGTTGTGTTCAACAAGATAGGTGATGCCATTGCTCAGAGGATCCTGAAAGCTCACAGGTAACATTTTGGCATTTTGGTAAAAGTGGTTACTGCAAATGATTCTTGCATTTACTACTAAAATGACTTTTGAAAGCCCATTTTAAAATACTGTCTTTTTGGGGCGCCTGGGTGGCGCAGTCGGTTAAGCGCCCGACTTCAGCCAGGTCACGATCTCGCGGTCCGTGAGTTCGAGCCCCGCGTCAGGCTCTGGGCTGATGGCTCAGAGCCTGGAGCCTGTTTCCGATTCTGTGTTTCCCCCTCTCTCTGCCCCTCCCCCGTTCATGCTCTGTCTCTCTCTGTCCCAAAAATAAATAAACGTTAAAATACTGTCTTTTCCTAGCAGGCATAAATTGGGGTCAGCTAGCAGTAGGTTATTGGTTCCTTCAATCTGATTTCAGTGGCTGAGAATTTTGAGTCTGTTTTTGAAGGAATCTGAATTCTTCCAGGGCACAGTCATTTTTTCCTGGCCAGTCTCTTTCCCACGCCGTTAGACTTGTGATTTGATTTATTTAATGGCACACAGTTACTGTGTTCACTTAAAAATCAAAGCAAAATAGTCATCATATTTTTCCATGAGTTATATTTAAATTCTGGCTACCCTCTGTCCTATTTCTTCAGCTCATGGGATTCTTTTTAAAATAGCAGTGTTTTTAAGGTATGGCCACACAATCCACCCACTTAAAGTGTACAATTCAGTGATTTTTAGTATACTTTTAGTATACTTAGTTTTAGAACATTTCATCACCCCAGAAAGAAACCCTTTATTTATTAGCAGTCGCTACCTAATTCCCCTTATCTTATCCCCTTGCAACCACTAAACTATTTTCTTTCCCCATCGATTTGCCTGGCCTGGGCATTTCATATTAAATGGAATCATACAGTATATGGTCTTTGTGACTGACTTCTTTCACTTAATTTAATGTTTCCAAGACTCATCTATGTTATAGAATGTTACCAGTATTTCATTTATATTTATTGCCAGGTAATATTCCATTTTCTGGATATACCACATTCTATTTATGCATTTGGGATGTTTCCACTGTTTGGCAATTGTGATTAATGCCGCTATAAACATCGTGTATTAGTTTTTATGCAGATATGTCTTTATTATTCTAGGGGTAGAATTGCAGGGTTATATGGAAATTCTATGCTGAACATTTTGAGAAACTGCCAGGATATTTTCAAAAACAGCTACACCATTTTATATTTCCATAGTGTATGAGGGCTCCAATTTCTGTATCACTGCCAGTAATCACTATCCTCTGTTTTTTATTATAACCATCTTAATGGGTGTGAAATGATATCTCATTGTGGGTTTGGTTTGAATTTACCTAATGACTAATGAATGATGTTGAGTATTTTTGTTTGTTTGTTGGCCATTCCGTGTATTATCTCTGGATAAATAGATATTCAGATTTCTTGGCCATTTTTTAATTAGGTTGTCTTTTTATTGTTGAGTTGTGAGAGTTCTCTTATGTATTCTAGATACAAGTGTCCTATCAGATTTATGATTTGCAAGTATTTTCTCCTATTCAGGCTGTTTTCTTTTCTACTTTCTTCATACTACCTTTTTTTTTCATACTACCTTTTGAAACACAAGTTTTTCATTTTGATAAAGTCTAGTTGATCTGTTTTTTCTTTTGTCACTTCTGCTTTGGTGCCAGGGCTACAAAATCACTGCCTAATCCAAGACCATGAAGACTTAACACCCCTTTTCTTCTGAGACTTTTGTAATTTTAGCCCTTACACTTAGGTCTTTGATTTATTTTGAGTTACTTTTCATACATGATGTGAGGTAGGGGTCCAACTTCATTCTTTTTCACAGGAATATTCACTTGTTCCAGGGCCGTTTGTTGAAAAGACTGTTCTTTCCCCACTGAATTGTCTTGGCTCCCAGGCTACTTCTTTTTACGGCTGATTTTAATTCTGTGTAGAAGCAGCAAAATACACAAACAATATCATTACATTTTATTATTTCAACTCATTAAACACAGGCAGTAGAGAATGGTAAGTACATACCCATTTGGGAATTCAAACATTTTTGTACTTTGAGCATAACATGGTACTTTAATATCCTCTTTTTAAACATAGTATATGGGGGGTTTTAGATCTAAGAACATTTTATAACAGTAACTACCAGTATTTTATGTGATTTATGGTTTATATTTATACTGTTACTGAATCTTCACAAATACTCTTCAAAGTAGATCATATAGTCTTGTTGTTGTTGTTGTTGTTGCCGTCCCCATATGTAGAGTTAAAAACTAAGATTCAAGAGGTGATGTGGCCACTAACAACAATAGGCAAACATGGCTTTAAGCTCAAGTCTTAGGACTGCCAAGCCAGTGCCTTCTCCCATATCACATAACTTCAGTTCATTGCCAGATAGATTTGAGACCCCTTCAGGGTTGCCACCTAAGTGGGTTGGTCCTTTGTGTCCCCTCTTCCCATTGAACCAGTCATCAGGTACAGGCCCACTCGAGGAACATGACCTTGGGTGAGGCAGGTCCCTTTGCCCAAGGAGTGCAAATCCCGGAGAAGGACTTCACTGTGAGTGAGTAGCCAGCAGCCAGCACTCTCCATAAGGGAGTGCTGTCTTGAGCCCATGGTGAGGGCATTTAGGCAGCACACCACAGTACCCACCACATCCTGCAAGGTATACCATAGATCTCGCCATTTACTACACGTCAAAATCGCCATTTGACTTTTACAAAAATCTAGGGAGCTGGACTCCATCCAGACTTGCTGGGTCAGAATTTCCTGGAGTGGGGCCCAGGCACTTGTATTTCATAATGGTCCACAGGTAACTCCAGGGCAAAGTCTAGACGGCTCAGTACTCACCTAGAACAGCACGTATAGCCATAAACATTGATGATGATCTGTGCTTTTACAGGTGACTTCTATCTTTTGCCTTCTCATATACTTTTTTTTTTTAAGACAGTTACCATGGCATCTGTTTCTGAGATAACTTAAAATCGGCTTGTTTACAGTTAAACGTAACCGCATACACCAAGATTTCTTGCATCGTGCCAGTCTCTCAATTCTGTGGGTCAATTTATGTCTAATTTACAAAATTAAATTATTCTGTTAACTCTTGCATTTCATTGATGCAGGAGTATCCGCTTTATCTATAAAGCGCATTTGACAAAAGAGAAAAAATTTTTTTTTTCATGAAATTGATATAAGTCGCAGAAATCCATTAAGTTGACAAATGAGCTCACTGGGCCGAGCAGTGAGTGGTGAATATTGCAACGGTGATCAGTTAATAAGGAGACTGGGCTGAATCTCAGCTTCACTCATCTGAGTTATTAGTTCCCTACAGTACGTGTGTTAATAAGTACCTGCAAGATTTGTTTTCAAAGGCGTTGGGAGCCTGAAAGAACATTTTTCTTTACCATATTAATTTGTCTTTAAAAATCTGGACTTCTTCTAAAATCACAGTATTTCAGGACTGTAAAGAACTTGCAGTTATTTTCTGATTGACTATTTCCCAGTGATCCTATGAGCTGCTTCTGAAAGGAATGGGGATCTCTAGTGAGAGAGCATTGTAGGGTAGCATCTGCTGCAGATTGTATCTCACACTTGGAAGTTCACAGAGCACGTTAAAGATGCAATTTCAAGCCTACTCTGCAGAAAACGAGCAGCGAGTCCATTGAATTGCATATTAACTGTGTGTTATTTAGCTCTGATGTCTCAGTGGTCTCCCTTTCTTTGACAGTCACATTTTAAAGGGTATGGATGTTGCACATAAAATTTTTCGTGGCTATCCATATGTATCCTGGAAATATATTTTACGTTTCCCCCCTTCTCTGTATCTCCACATTATTGTTCATCTCCTGTGTTCATTGTAGCTATAGAATATATTTTCATTTAATAATTTCAAGTCTGTGACCTTGTATTCTTAGGAAAGGGAGGGGTGGGATTAAAAGGCTCATCTTGCAGCCTGCCTGCAACGGGGCTCCCTGCTTTCACTGAGGGCCGTGGTGTACCATGCCCAAGTTCATCCCCTTTCTTCCTTCATTGACTTCTCTGTGCTCCACTCTTCTGAGACTCCGAACTTCCCTGCCAAGGTCACATGCCTAGCAACAAGTATAATTTTGGCTGTTGGAAAAAGAAGAGAATAAAGCACAAAGCAGATGGAGGGAAATGACAGTCAGCATTCAGCCAGGCCTGACCAAGGAACACAGGCTCTCTTCCAGGTCCCTCCCACCCTGGAAAGATCAGAGTCTTTGAATTGCCAACTCCCTCAACTGAGCTGAGACTTTATTTTTCTGCCAGTGCTGGACTCCAGGGAACACCAATTCCCTGTTGTGAGTTCTCTGCTTTCCTCACTTCCTCCTGGTTCCTTCTCAACAGCCATAATTCTTTGCAGAAATAGGTTTTTGCAAAGCTTTCACGCTCTGATCCATGACCTAGAGCCTCAGAACATTGCTCATTCCATGGTGAACTGAGAGTAGCTATGGGAATCTCTGCAGAAATCAAAAGGTCTGCTCTAATTAGTAAAACTGTCTTGGCTCCCAACCCGCTGGAAGCCCGTCTTTAACAACTCAAATCTGACTGGAGGTCAGGGAGAAGAAATCATTATCCGTTGTCTAAAGTCAACGGGTTTATGCCATATTTGAAGAAGCCAAGAGAAAGAGCTGGAACTGACTGATCCAGGTAGAAATTTTACGTGCCCTGAATGAATTGTTCCTGAGGATGAAACAGTTTTGTTTACGGAAACTTGACATGCATAATCCTGCTGCCTTGACAAACAGGAAGCGAGGGAGTGCATTTTGCACGGTTATCAACAGAGTTGATACATACAGTGAAGACAGGCAATGGATTTACCGCCTCAGCATTTTCATATTAAACTGCAGTGAGAGATACAATCTTACAGTACATTGAAAAATACCCAATTTTGAAAACTGTTCAAATTCTTCATGCTTCCTCTAACTGTAGAGTAGTGCCAGATAGTGCTTGCAGTTTGCCCATGAGTGAGTGGTATGGAAAATGTTCCTGTGGGGAATCTGAAATTATTTGGGGACCAGGTGTCTTGGGACTTGGCTTCTTTTCAACTCTGTTGTCTCCAGGTATGTGACCTTTTGAGCATGTCTGTTTAACTTCTGGATGCTCTGTTCTTTTCACTAATGAAAACAATACCTGTTCTGCCCAGCTTTGAAAACCATAGCACATCAATTTGTGGAAGAAACTCTTACATTATTTCCAGGAAATTCATCTTCTGGAAATATGCTAGCTCACCGTACAGTTGAACAAGGATCTAGAAGCACTATATTCAAATCAGCTGTTTCAGAAATACTATTTATGGTAGAAACAGAAATGTTTTAATTAAACAGATGTTTAAAGTGACTTATTTTAAATTGTTAGATAGCAACTGCTGGACAGGTAAGCTTTACTTTGGTTTTCTACCTCTGGTGCTTCATTATTGATGCAATAAACTTCCTCCCCCAGCTATAAAATAAGGCACTCAGTAGCATAACATGAATTCAGTTCTGCTTTGTTTTAATTTTAGGTGCTATTTCTTTATTACTCTTTGAAGGCGTGCAGGCTTTCTCATTGAAATCAGTGGTTGTAGATTGAATTAACGATGTTGCCCGGTAATTCTTGAGTCTCTCTACATCGGAGGTACTTTACATGCATTGCTTCACTTAATTCACACACCTACCTTATGAAGTGGATGCGTAAGCTTTCCCATTCTACAGATGAGGCAGTGGAGCCCAGTGAAGTGAAGTAACCCGCGTGAATCCGTCACACAGCTGTCGATGACGGGAACAGAGACTGAGACCTGAGACCGTGTCTCTAGGAACTTTACCTTGTACTCTCCACCACTCAGCTACAAAGCTTCCCTCATTTCAAGGGAAGTAGAAATGTTCGAGTACTAAGCCTCCCAGAAATCTATGAGAGAAACTTTATTTTAAAAATAATCAGATGAGGGGCGCCTGGGTGGCGCAGTCGGTTAAGCGTCCGACTTCAGCCAGGTCACGATCTCGCGGTCCGTGAGTTCGAGCCCCGCGTCAGGCTCTGGGCTGATGGCTCAGAGCCTGGAGCCTGTTTCCGATTCTGTGTCTCCCTCTCTCTCTGCCCCTCCCCCGTTCATGCTCTGTCTCTCTCTGTCCCAAAAATAAATAAACGTTGAAAAAAAAATTAAAAAAAAAAATAATCAGATGAACGTTTAATTTTTTTTTTTTTAAGTAATTGCATGATAGATGAAAAGTTATTTGGCTTAAAGAAAAGTCTGCCTCCTACAATTACCACGTCCTATAATTTGTGTACCATGCTGGGTATGTTTCAGAAGCACTGTCTTAAAGAAATTTAAACCGTGGTTCTAATAAAAAGAACACAAACCATGTAGAATAAGTATGCCGATGGCTGGTTTCACATTTTTTTTTTTTCTTGTAGGCTAACCTCCAAGCTTTGTAAAATACCGGGACGAGAGGTTACACTGGGGCAGAGATGACAGTCAATCGTGGCAGGAGAACATTTGATTTAGATTATTTAACTGCTTTTATTTGATTCCAAGAATTATATAAATGGCAATCTCAGAAGATAGAGAGATGTAAAGATTAGCACAGGGCAGAGGCCAGCAATCATTTTGTAGGATCTTATTTGGGGGCAACTGAAGGACCTGCCTGACAAAGCTTATCAAGTTGAGAGTGAAGTCTTAGTCAGACGTGCTGGGCTAACCTTCGACGTCCTTACATTTAAAAGCTTTTGTTTCCAAAAGATAAGCAATGAAAATAATTACATGTGTGTGCGCGCACAATATGTATTATGCCATAATCTATAAAGTTGAACACGTAATATGCAAAGTCACTGCTAAATAAGGCCAGCATTTCTAGTGGACCAGCAGCGATTTTAGCCAACTCCCTCATTGACAGATAAGAAAACTAAAGCCTGGAAAGGGCTACTGCGCTTCTTAAGATTTGCCAAACACACAATAAAATGGTTTATGTCCCAAACCACAGAGAAGGCTACAGATCCAGTTGTCACATAACCAATGCCACTACGGTATAATGTTCTCTCCACAAAAATACTACGCCCCGAGCACAGTCCTTAGTTCTGGCAGCATTCACTGCTGCAAAATCTACAATGATAGGATTTATACCAGCTGTTGAAGTTTATAGCAATGAAATATGATCTATAAATTCCAAATTCTCAAAAA
Source organism: Leopardus geoffroyi (assembly GCF_018350155.1). Taxonomy (NCBI): domain Eukaryota; kingdom Metazoa; phylum Chordata; class Mammalia; order Carnivora; family Felidae; genus Leopardus; species Leopardus geoffroyi. The sequence continues at coordinate 94,778,510 of NC_059333.1, forward strand.
GCAAAGCATCTCATCACTGGAGAAGCATGACGAGCTCCTTAGGGGCCTTCTTACAGATCCTGATACCCCGCTCCAGGCAACCCCACTTCTGCCGATGGCCCTCTGTGATGAGGAGGGAAGTGGGGATGAAGGAGGGAGGGGGGTTTTCCTGAGAAGAACAAGGAGGGAAATGTAGAGGAGCGCCATGACCATATACATGGTGAATTAGCACTCTGATTTTAAAGGTGCAGGCAACATTACAGCAATCAGAAAAATGGAAAATATTAAAGCTCTCACACTCTCACCACCCTAAAAATGGTTAACCACCCTCCATTATTGGATATTGATTTCCAATTTTCAGATATAGATAGCACTGCTATAAGAGTTTGTGAGTTTTGAAAGAAAACTTATTTTAACCAAAAGCCCAAGAATACAATTTTATAAAATTGTTCTGAACTGCAGTGGATGAAATGATTGCTTCATATATGATGGCTTGGAGCCCATTAGCTCTTACCTTGTTTTTAAGATCATAAGTAATTCTGCCCATTAGGGGCTCAGGTTCTTGCCCTAACCTGATGCCTATCCTTTGCACCACCCCAACTTTATGAGGATGCAGTGTTTCCCTGGCAGCTGAGAACTATTGTCTTCTGGGGATTGGATCCAGGAAGGAGAGTGGACATAATATCAAGTAGAATTTTCTCTTCATTGGCTTAAACTTAGCCACGATTTTATGGTTTGAAATTCAAGAGCCCCTTTTTTCTACAACAGTGAAAATCTAAGTCATTTCTCCTAACTTGCTGAACACAGTTTAAAAATTTCATCATTCAAGAAATTGAAGAACTACTGCATTGGTAAAAGGCAAAGACCCAGATAGGGAGCTAACAGAGTCCTAAGAACAAGAAAATGTGAACCTTCTGATTGTCACAAACTAAATTGGCAAGAATATTTTATCTGAAGATAAAGAGTTTTATAGGACGTTTCTCAGTATCCTACTGAAATCTCTAATTGATATGGGTATGATATGAGATCTCCATTTCGAGGTCATCTCAAAATAATAATCTCAAAATAATAAAACACAATGATAAAAGGGAACCATGTTTACAAACAGAGTCACAAACCCATGATGTTCAAGACCAGCAATCCCACTCCTAAGTGATATTCATGTTTCACAAATGTGAAAAATGATTTATGGGGGTCAGAAGACATAGCAAAATAGATACTTTGAAATAATAAAAAAAAATTGGAAACAATTTAAATGCCCACCAATAGAGAGCTGCTTTAAATATTATGGAAAAGATGTACGGGGAATACTGTATCACTATAATTAAAAAACGGACAAATCTCTATGTACAGATATATAAATAAAAATAACATTCATAAAAGTGTTTATAGTAGTCTAGCATTTGAATAGAAGAAAAATACATATACTTGCTTATAAATTCATAGACTATTTCTGAAAGAACATGGAAGGTAGTAGGAGTTGCCCTCAGGGAGGGGAAACAGCACCTGGGGACAATGGAGAGAAAGAATTTTTTTTCTATCATATCATCTTCTACCTCTTCTATTCTGTACTATGAGCATGTATTACCCAGTGGAAATATCATTTATTTGATGATTCCTCAAAAAGTTAAGCATAAAATAACCACATGACTAGGCAATGCCATTCCTGGGGATATTTCAGAAGAACTGACAACAGGGACTGAGATCTATATACCTGTGTTCACTGCAACATGATTCACAATAGCCTAAAGGTGGAAACAACCCCGGTGCCCATCAACAGATGCCTGGATAAACAAAATGTGCATTGGATATCCAATGCAAGATTATTCAGCCACAAGAAGGAAGGAAATTCTGACAATCTTGAGGATCTTATGCTAAGTGAAATGACTCATACATGAAAGGACAAATATTGTATGATTCCCCCTAGAGGAAACATCTAGAATGGCAAGTTTCATAGAGACAGAAGGTAGATTGGAGGTTATCAGGGGTTTTCAGGGAGGGAAAATGTGGGAGTTATTGCTTAACAATCACAGTTTCTGTTTAGAGTCATGGCAAAGTTTTAGAAATAGAATCGTGATGGTTGCACAACATGTGACACTCATTACTATCACTGTATGGTATACTTAAAAATGGTTAAAATGGCTAATTTTGTGTTATATATATTTAGCATGATAAAAATTCACATAACATGTAATTTAAAGAGAAACTTATTGTAAGTTTCGCAGCTTGATCTCTCCTGTACCCGAGGCTTCCCAGAAACAAACATTCTTCCAACCCGACCCTAGTCTCCCAAAGCATAGAGTACTGAGTGCATAACATGTGCAGGGATCCTCTGTGGGGCACTGCCCCAAATAGAAAGATATGTGGACGTACATCCTGTGTTTCAAAAGAGCTTATCACATAGCCTAGGCAGCAGATCCCTGTGTCACTATCGTGTAAAGCAAAAAGGCTGAATAGACAAAAGCTGAATAGACATCTGTGCCGTGTGCCTTGGGAGTCCAGAGGCAGGAGCAAACCAGCTTTGACTGGAAGATTCAGGATGACTTGACCAAGGAAAGTGCCTTTTAGCTGCCTTGGAGGGAGAAGTGGGATTCTGTGGGCAGAAAGGGTATTCCTGACTCAGAAAGCAGATGAGCCAACCTTCCTTAGTAGGGAGGTGCACCCCTGAGCAAAGGGCAGTGGTCTGGCACTGGACAATGGGTGTGTGAGGATCCAATGGAAGGCGATTCTGGAAAGGCAGTTGAGGCCAGATAGTGTCAGTTTTTAACTGTCTGGTTTAACTCATTTGGACTTTTAAATGCTGGTGATGGGGGAATGGCTTAGGTATGTTTTCTGTTCTTTCCCACTATCTCATTTACCATTTAAGGCTGTGAGCCTCTTACCCTTATCAGGCAGAGAGCTTGAGGAGTTTACATTCTTGAAAATTCTTTTTTTCCAAGTCAAACTATGTTTGCCATCTAGTGATTAATCCGTGCCATTGCAACAACCTACTTGTGATGCCTTGGTCCTCAGCGCTGCGGTTAAGCTCGGGGGCCCACAGACACCATTGTGTTGGCTATCACTTCTGCCCCGAACTTCACCTTCCACGAGCCCTGATACATACATTGGTGTTTGGAGACATTGTAATGACATCCGACCCCTCAAAGAGTAGTAGTAATACTCACATGAAAGAAAAATGTAGTTGTTTTGAAGAAAATGAACCTTAGAAATTAAGTATTAAGAGAAGTTTAAATAGCAGCACCTTTGTGTGAATATGGATGTCTCAGATCTATGGACAAGATTTTTCGACCACAACAGATACCACAATCATTTCCAGCTTCCACTTCTTCCTCTGTACCCATAAATGGAGGCAAGGACTTTAACAGCTTTGCCTCCAAATAGTGATAACCTGTTTGAACATGATTCTCCAAATTTTGTACTTTCTGAATGGAGTCTAAGTAAGTAGCCCCACTTCCTTCTTTTATTTGTTACATTATGGAGTAGCAAAGGCTACTCAAAGACTATTCTTTCAAAGGCTGGCCTCAATCAGTTGGAACAGTCGGCCAAGAAATGATGCGTTATATATGCAGAGGATTTAAAATCATCAGTCACTCAGGATTCTTGAAGGGCGCAGGATAACATTTTGCAGGAGAACCAGTTTTCAGAGCTGAATCAGAGTTTCTAAGCAATGATGACACGACTTGTCATACATAAAATTATTACGATGATATCTTTTTCAAAACTTTGTTGCAAAGCCCCACCCCACCCTCCGTGGGTCCACGCATGGGTTGCTTTCAGTGGATTTTGTCCTAGGAAAAATTATGCTGTAGAAAGAGTAGACTTCCCACTCTACTGCCAAGTTCAGCTGGTTTTTTTGAATTGTTACCTGGATAACAGCTTCTGGCCTCCAATCCAATGGCACCTTCCCAGCCCCGAAATGTGATAGAATGTATTGTAGGAAGCCATCAGCTCAATCTCTAAAACCATATGAACTGCCTACCTATATCATTTTTTGGTGAATTGCTCTGCATCTGACTTTTGTAGGGAAAACCAGAGATACCGGGTGTATGTTGTGATACCGCTGCTGCCAGGATTTGAAGGAGACATTTCAACGGGTGGAGGAAATGCTCTGCAGGCAATAATGCACTTCAACTACAGGTGCCAAAGTTCTAAAGTCGTCTGTTTTCAGCTTTCTATCAGTCACGCGTGTAAGCTGGTGAAAGGAATGGAAATATTTCCCCACATCTATTCAGGGAGTGTTGAACAGATGAACACTTTATTTTACTTTTGAATCTTGGCCTGTTTACTAGTTGATAAAATTCAAATAGAGCCTAAAATCATAAATGGCAGGCCTGGGACACATGGCGAATATAAAAAGAACTAAAATATAAAGCTGTCTTTTATACTCATTGCCTATACACAAGACATACATATACATAGATCTTATAAATGGAGACAAAGACTTTATATATATATATATATATATATATATATATAATACATATATATATGTATTATATATGTATTATATATATGTATAGGCATATGTATAATATTGATTTAAAAATTATCTTTAAGCCACCAGAGAGTTATTGAGCTTTCCATATTATTTGAAGAAAAAAATTAAATTTCCATGTGTTTGTTTATGGTTCTTTAGGTAGCAAGTTTTTTCACCAAGCTTGGGAATGGTAGACTTTGACAGAAAATGAAGTATGAAGGTTCTTTCCTATCTTCTGGAATTTTAATTCTATTTTCTCTACCACATCTTTGCTAAACTTTTAAGGAAAGTATTAAATCCTATTCTCGATATTCTAAAAAGCAGAATTGCCATATTCACTTGAAAAAGACCCGTGAAGCTTCAGACTTGGCCAGTAGAGCGATATGAAGAGGGTTAAGAGGTATGTCTGGTGAGCAGACAGAGAGGTAGTGTAGAAAGTGATGGGAAGGCACCCCTAACATTCTGTCTTGGTCACGTAGCTGGAAAAGAGAATGGGAGTGAAGAGGTAAGTGAACAGGCCTGGGCATGAGTCCCAGCGCCCAGTTACAAGCTCTGGGACCTAAGATACAAAAGAACCCTGCTGAGCATCACAGTTGTATTAAGTCAAAGCAAGGACGGGAACCTGGATGTTTTCTTTTAATATCCCTTGTTTTTCAGAACCACCTGTAATTTCCCACCTTTCTGATCAAATCCTTTTGTGAGGGAGGAGACAATGAGGCCTGGCGCAAAACCCCCAGTGTGTAAAGCAGATAAGGTCTCAGGAGCTTGGTCAAATTAGGGGTAGGGGCTTACATGCCTTCCTGCTGCCCTCCCCTATAATACCCCCCTACAGGATCTGAGGGTCCTCTAGGCACAATTGTGGTCACCACTGTGGTGATTTTTTTTAATCCTCTTGTTTCTTACTGACTGAGTTATTTCTATCAACCAGGATTTCAAGTAAAGATTTTTTTTGTTTCTTCTGGGGTAATTTTGCCTGGTTACAGTAAGAGAGAACTTTAACTATGCTTTGGGATATACACTTTGATTGAAGATTTGCCCATTTCTAATATTACCTGATTTATAACATGACAAACAAAGCTTTTCAAGTATTTAAGGCACTGACATAATGTTTAATTGGATTTTATCCACTTCATTTGCCATTCTAATATTATTTTTGGAATATTGTCAGTTGTAATTATTTTCTATGACTTTTCCTGGGTTTGAACCAGCTGAATGAAATAACATGCTTGGCGTTTGTTCAGCAGCTAAAATTCTAACCTTTTATTATGCAAAAACATCTCTATTTGCTGGCATCATCTTTAAGAATATCAGTATTTCCCAGGGATAACTATATTTTTAATTACTTCTACAGAACAAGCAGATGGAGCATAGAATTTTTTGTTTTGTCAGTCTTTATAATTCATTGACTATTATCAGAGTTGTGAAAAACAAAGTCATTAGCGGAGTCAGTTATCTGCAACTGTATTTTTCACTTTCAAGGCGTTTGCCGACTTTGCAGAGACAGCCAAGGTGTATAGTTTCTTTAACTCAGAAATTATTCTGCTAAGTGTTTGCCCTTTTTACCTCTGAAAGTAACGTGAGTCTGTAAGTGTTCTCATCTATGGAGTTATTCTAAATTTATCTGAGCTGTCACCAAATTTTCTAAGAGAGAAAGTTCATTCATAGCCCATCTTTTGAAAATAGAATCTCTTTCTGAAATCTAATGTCAGTTTTATGACTTTTCCATTTACTTGCCTCAAAACAACCTGTCCCAGCAGTACCATTACAAAAGTGATATCCAGGTGGTTTTTTAGCTTCCTAAAAGTCCATGTAGCATCTTCTCTTAAAAGCACTCGTTCTGTTTTTGCTTGGGTTAGGACTATACTTCACAGATACTGCAGTTGGGATTGGTTCCTTTGAAACCTCTGTAATTCTTTCTTTCCTTTCCGTGTGTTCAGAACCATGTGCAGAGGAGAAAATTCCATCCTTGGGCAGTTAAAAGCAAAGCGTAAGTAACAGCTTTTATTTTCCTCCACAGTTGTCTTTGGTGACATATCCATAATCATTGTGAAACTCTCTTCACAAGAGGTAGCCCACAAACGTTTAACTGAGATTAATCACTTATTCTCGTTAAATTGTCCAAAGCAATGTTCAAATGAGGACCTCACAACTTCAGATGCATAGATAATGAAAAATAAGAGTATTTTCATTATTTACTTTTATTTCTTTATAATAGTTATTTTGATAATAAGTGGGATTTATAAGGCACTTCACAAGGACCCTTCATGTATCTTCTTCTACGATCCTTCACCACAATCCTGGGAAGGAAGCGGGACAAGTGTCATTTCTGCTTTAAAGCTAAGGACACAGATGCTGCAAGGTCAACAGGTATTTATGCGGCCTCTTGTTATACAGAGGTCCCCAGGTTGTCACAACACTGTCTTATATTTAGGGAAGAAAACCAATTCTATTTATTTTATTTTGCCACCATACACTGACTAAACCTTTGAAGGTATTGTACTAGAGGCAAATAAATCAGAAAAAAAGCTCACAGTAATACCTTTCACTTGTACAGTTCTTCACATTTTCAAAGGCACTTTCTCAGATATCTTTATTTATTATTTTATTTTATTTTATTTTATTTTATTTTATTTTATTTATTTTGAGTGAGAGAAAGAGAAAGCAAGCAGGGGATGGGCAGAGGGAGAGGAAGAGAGAGAGAATCTTAAGCAGGTTCCATGCCCAGCGTGGAGCCTGATGTGGGGCTCCATCTCACTACCGTGAGATCATGATCTGAGCTGAAATCGAGAGTCTGATGTTTAACCAACTGAGTCACCCAGGCACCTAGATATCTTCTTACTCAACCCTTCTTTAAACTCCCACCTACCACATATTGTAACTGTGGGTTTACTTGTCTATTTGTCCTGATGCTTGGTTTAGCACATAGTAGGTCCTTGATAGTCTTCTATATCTTGTACAGTAGGTACAGGAAGTCCCACAAAAGTTAAGCTAGAGTCAGAACCCAAATTGTCTGACTTCCAGTTCAGATGGGATACAGATTGTGAAAACTTGGAGGGCCACATTAAAAAGAACTAGATTGTATCCTGAAGAAGACAAGGTTGGTGGAAGCCTCTGCTTCGTGGAGTGAAACTATCAAGGTGGTGTTTTTATGGAAAGATTCACTTACTGTTGGTAAGCAAAGTAGAGAGAGACTGGTGGCAGGCATAAGATAATGGCACGTGGCAAAGGAAAGAAAGGTTATGTATGAGTACAGCTGGGAAAGAAGACTTGAGAGGATGTGGGAGTAGGAAAGTGAAAGGAGTATCAGATAATCCTGAGAGTTTCCACCAGCTGACCTGGAGAATGGAGCTGCCACAGGGAGGTCTGCAAAAGTCATGAGGAGAAGTCACAATTATATGAGGCCTTGTGTTATGGCCTTCACATATGCTATAAACCTCAACTGAGGTTTTTGAAGATTTTATTTACATTGGTAACCTCCTAAATGGAGTGCACTGGGTGATGTACCAGAATGTGGGGAGAAAAGATTAGTCTTTCCATGTATGTATATTTTTCACTTAAAAATAAAGAATTGGAACATGAGCAGAAATGACATAGTAAGGATCTCCAAAAATCCACTCCTTCAAAAAATCAACAAAAATACAGACAGAAATTGTTAAAATGAACTTTTCTTGAGAGAGAGAGAGAGAGAGAGAGAGAATGAGGGAGAGTGCAAGTGGGCAGAGAGAGAGAGAGAATCCCAAGCAGGCTCTGTGCTCAGCACAGAGCCCTACACAGGGCTCTATCCCATGACCCTGGGATCATGACCCAAGCCAAAATCAAGATTCAAATGGTCAACTAACTGAGCCACCCAGGCACACCAAAATAAACTTTTTTAGAACTCTAGAAATTAACCAAAGTCTTACAACAATATGAGGAGTTTTTATTCAAGAAAAACAACACAATCTTGGTAAAAGCAGCAAGCTTTGTAGCCGTTTAATTTGCTATATACCCATCATCCTCTTCTCAGTTCCACAGTAGCCTTGAACATCAACTCCTCATCACTGTGAAAACTAGCAGCCTATCAGCCCCCAGAGGGAGGCATGGGTTTGAAGCTCCCATCCTCTGAAAGTTCTCAGAAAATTGTCATAATTTGACCTATCTGACAGTTTAAAAGACTTTAAAACACCTAGTTTAATATTTGAATATTCTTTGAATATTCAAAGAACTAAAGGAAATAATATCCAAAGAACTAAAGAGAACTATAAAAACTGTATCTCCCCAAATAGAGAATATTTTCTTAAAAATAGAACTTTTTTATTAGAAAGTTTCCATAAAAGTTCTTAAAAAAACAGAAATAAATTCTGTAGTTGAAAAGTATAATAACAGAAATGAAATATATGTTAGGCTCAGTAGCAGATTGGAATAGGCAGAAAAATCAACAAACTTGAAGACAGATCAATTGAAATTATATAGCCTGAGGAACAGGAAGGAAAAAGAATAAAGACAAATGAACAGAACCTTGGAGACCTGTGAAATGCTATCAGACATACCAACATACACATAATAGGAGTCCCAAAAGAAGAGGAGAGAAAAGTGTAGGTAGAATATTTAAAGAAATAACGACTGAAAACTTCCTAAATGTAATGGAAAATATGAATCTACACATCAAAGCTCAACAAAATCCAACAAGGATAAAGTGTTTCATACCAAAACACATCATAATCAAACTATCCAAAGATGAAGACAAAAAGAGAATCTTGAAAGCAGCAAGAGAGAAGCAAATCATCAAATACAAGGCATCCTCTATAAGATTAATAGGCAATTTATCATCAGAAACCGTGGTGTTCTGAATGCACTGTGATGACATATTCAACATACTGAAAGAAAAGACTATCAACCAAGAATTCTGTGTCCAGCAAAACATCCTTCAAAATGAAGGAGAGGTGGAAGTTAAGATGGCAGAGAAGTAGGGAGACACTGGGATTTCCTGGTCCTTCAAACACAGCTGTATTGAGGTCAGATTGCTTGGAACACCCAGGGAATTGATCTGCAGAGTGGTGGAAGGATCTCCACAGTTGGAGGGAGACAGCCTGGCAAGTGTGAGGAGTGTGGATGTGAATTGGGGGAGAGATAAACACTAGTACCATGAAAGGGAGGGAACCCTTTCTGTGGACAGATGAAAGGGAGATTGAGAGGTGTTGAGAGAGTGCAGCATCGAGTTAGCATAAAAGGAAAACCTCTCTGGACCACTGACTAAGGAGTGAGAAGTACTGAGTGTCCCAGTTCTTTTTTTCCAAACAGCTCTTGGAACTCAGATTCTGAGGTTTTGGAAGTATATGACTTTCTCTGGAGTGGAACTTTGACAAGTGCTGCTGGGGAGGAGGGACATGGCCCCTGAGTGCATAGCATGGTGTAGTGATCTCCAGGGTGCACTGGGAGAGAACAGTCCCCTTCCTGGAGTACTTTTGGAAGAGGGTTTATTGCCTCCCCAAAGACAAAAGACCCTGCAGGTGCTAGCCAAAGGCCTTTCATCAGCAGGATGGAGAAGCTCTACTCCAGAGGAGGGGAATGGATCTATGCTGTGTTGCATCCTTTAAGACTTTGGGTGTTGAGTCCCAGCCACATGCCAAAGAAAAAATGCAGGAAAGTTGTGGTGCAGGGTGAGCTGACCATCCTCACTATTTTGTGAGGGCTGCCTGAAGAGTGGAGGTTGAGATCTCTGATCTGGAGATCAGAAATTGGAGTGGCACCATTTTCTCCCCAACACCAACATGGTAGAACCTCAGAGAGCAACATAGCAGTCCCCAGTGGAGGTGGGACACACTTAGACCAAACCCTGCCCCTCTGTGCCTAGCAACTGCTTGTTTACTGGGGCAAGAGTGACTCTGAGCCAATGCAGCTGACCTCCCCCCAGACCAGCACAGCCACCATCCTCAGGCACCAACAGACAACTCTTTTTCTTTCCTTACTCTTTTTTTTTCATCCTCCTTCTTTTTTTCTTTTTGAATCAAGCTATAGTTTCTTACTTGTTTTTTGTCATTTACTTTTCTCTCTCCCTCTCTCTCTCTTTTTTTTTTTTGAAATCAGCCTTTTTATTCTTTTCTTTTTCCTTCTTTTTTCTTCTGCTTTTTTTGTTTGTTTCTTTTTCTTTGGAATCAGCCTTATAGTTTTTTGACTTTATTTTTTTTTTTCTTTTCTCATTTTATGGGATTCCTTTCCTTTCCTTTCCTCTTTTTATAGGATCAAGCTTCCCCCACCCCCCCACACACACCCTTTTGTCCCCCCAGGGTTACATCAATACACAAATAAAAGCACACCTAGTTAAAGGTCCAAACACTCAACCACTGCCAAGTAAGGAAGAACTCTGTAGAGGACTAACCAGTGAGATAGAGCAGCCAAAATGCAACAACAGAGGGCACAAAGAATACACCAGAAATGCTTTCTGAAGTGCCAAGCCCTGGACAGTGTATGACCCCTTAATATAGCAGTACTCTCAGGTGTGGGAAACATAACAAGCTTTTAAAACATGCAAAAGACAGAAATGTAGCCAAAGTGATAAGATGGAGGAATTCTTCCCAAAAGAAGGGTCAAGAAGAAATCACAGCCAGAGACTTGCTCAAAACAGATGTAAACAATATATCTGAACAAGAATTTAGAACAACACTCATAAGACTACTAGCTGGCCTTTAAAAAAGCATAAAAGACACCAGAGAAACCCTTGCTGCAGAGATCAAAGATTTAAGAACTCATCAGTACAAACTTTAAAAATGCCATAACTGAGATGCAAAATAAACTAGATACAGTAACAGAAGGATTGAAGAAGCAGAGGAGAAGAATAAGTGAAATAGAAGATAAGATTATGGAAGATAATGAAGTTGAAAAAAATAGGAAATGGAAATTACTAGTCACAAGGGGAGACTTAGAAAAGTAAGTGATTCCATGAAAGGAAACAATATCCATATGATAGGAGTTCCAGAAGAAGAAGAGCAAGAAAAAGGGGTAGCTGGTTTATTTGAAAAAATTATAACTAAGAACTTCCTTAATCTGGAGAAGGAAACAGGCATCCAAGTCCAAGAGGCACAGAGAACTCCCTTCAAAATCAACAAAAACAGGTCAACACCACAACATTTCATGGTGAAACTGGCAAAATACAAAGCTAAAGAGAGGATCCTGAAAGCAGCTAGGGACAAAAGGTCCTTAACCTACAAGATAAACACATAAAGTTAGTAGCAGAGCAGTCCACTGAAATTTGGCAGGCCAGAGGGGGTGGCACAAATATTCAGTGCACTGAATAGGAAAAATATGCAGCCACAAATCCTTTATCCAGCAAGGCTGTCATTCAGAATAGAAGGAAAGATAAAGTCTTTTCCAGACAAACAAAAACTAAAGGAGTTCGTGACCACTAAACCACCCCTGCAAGAAATTTTAAGGGGGACTCTATGGTAACAAACAAACAAACAAGACAAAAAGCAACAAAGACTAGAAAGGACCAGAGAACATCACCAGAAACATCACCTCTACAGGTAACAAAATGGCACTAAGTTCATATCTTTCAATAATCACTAAATATAAATGGACTAAATGATCCAATCAAAAGACATAGGGTATCATAATGGATAAAAAACAAGATCCACTACATACTGCCTACAGGAGATTCATTTTAGACCTAAAGACACCTGCAGATTGAAAGTGAGGGGAAGGAAACCATCTATCATGCTAATAGAGGTCAAAAGAAAGCCAGAGTATGCATACTTATATCAGAAAACGAGATTTTAGAAAAAAACCATAACAAGAGATGAAGAAGGGCATTATATCATAATTAAGGGGTCTTATCCATCAAGAAGATCTAACAATTGTAAATATTTATGCCCCCAACTTAATAGAACCCAAATACATAAATCAGTTAATCACAATCATAAAGAAACTCATTGATAATAATACCATAATAATAGAAGACTTTAATATCTCACTTATAGCAAAGGACAGATCATCTAAGCAGAAAATCAACAAGGAAACAATGGCTTTGAGTAATACACTGGACCAGATAGACTTAACACATATATTTAGAACATTTCATCCTAAAGCAGCAGAATACACATTCTTGTCAAGTGCACATGAAACATTCTCCAGAATAGATAACCTACTGGGTCACAAATCAGCCCTCCACGGGTACAAAAAGACTGAGATTATACCATGCATATTTTCAGATCACAACTCTATGAAACTTGAAATCAACTACAAGAAAAAATTTGGAAAGCTCTCAAATACATGGAGGTTAAAGAACATCCTACTAAAGAATGGATGGGTTGACCAGGAAATTAAAGAAGAAATAAAAAATACATGGAAGCAAATAAAAATGAAAACATGACAGTCCAAATCCTTTGGGATAGAGCAAAGGCGGTCCTAAGAAAAAAATACATTGCAATTCAGGCCTATGCCAAGAAGCCAGAAGGGTCCCAAATACACAACATAACCTTATACCTAAAGAAGATAGAAGAGGAGCAGCAAGTAAAACCCAAAGCCAGCAGAAGAGAAATAATAAAGATTAGAGCAGAAGTAAATGATATAGAAACAAACAAACAAAAAAAAACCCAGTAAAACGATCAATCTAAAAGCTAGTTTTTTGAAAAAATAAACAAAATTGATAAACCCCTAGCCAGACTTCTCAAAAAGAAAAGAGAGAAGACCCAAGTCAATAAAATCACGAAAGAAAGAGGAGAGATCACAACCAACACCACAGACATGCAAACAATTGTAAGAGAATACTATGAAAAATTATAGGCCAACAAACTGGACAATCTGGAAGAGTGGAAAAATTCCTAGAAACTCACACACTACCAAAACTCAAACAGGAAGAAACAGAAATTGCAACAGGCCATACCAGCAAAGAATTAAATCATTTATCAAAAATCTCCCCAACAAATAAGATTCCTGGGCCAGATGGCTTCCCAGGGGAATTCTACCAGACATTTAAAGAAGAGTTAATACCTATTCTTCTCAAACTATTCCAAAAAATAGAAATGGAAGGAAACCTTCCAAACTTATTCTATGAAGCCAGCATTACCTTGATTCCCAAACGAGACAAAGACCCCACTAAAAAGGAGAATTACAGGTCAATATCCCTAATGAACCTGGATGTTAAAATTCTCAACAAGATACTAGCAAATTGAATTCAAGTATGCATTAAAAAAATTACTCACCATGATCAAGTAGAATTTATTCCTGGGCTATAGGACTGGTTCAATATTTGCAAATCAATCAATGTGATACACCACATTAATAAAAGAAAAGATAAGAACCATATTGTCCTCAATAGATGCAGAAAAATCATTTGACAAAACACAGCATTTTTTTCTTCATAAAAGCCCTCAAGAAAGTAGGTATAGAATAAACATACATCAACATCATAAAAACCATATATGAAAAGCCCACAGTCATATCATCCTCAGTGGGGAAAAACTGAGAGCTTTGCCCCTAAGGTCAGGAACACGACAGGGAGGTCCACTGTCACTATTATTGTTCAACATAGTACTGGAAGTCCTAGCCTCAGCAATCAGACAACAGAAAAGAAATACAAGGCACACAAATTGGCAAAGAAGTCAACCTTTCACTCTTCGCAGATGACATGATACTCTACACGGAAAACCCAAAAGACCACCAAAATACTGTTAGAACTGACACCTGAATTCAGGAGTCACAGGATATAAGATCAACATACACAAATGGGTTGCATTTCTAAATACCGATAATAAAGCAGCAGAAAGAGAAATTAAGGAATCTATCCCATTTATGGTTTCACCAAAGACCATAAGATACATAGGAATAAACCTAACCAAAGAGGTAACAGATAAGATGTATGCTGAAAACTATAGAAAACTATGGACTCCATCATCAACTTATGAATGGATAAAGAAGATGTGGTATATATGTATATAAAATGGAATATAAAAGAATGAAATCTTGCCATTTGCAATCACATTGATGGAACTAGAGTGTATGATGCTAAGCAAAATAAGTCAGTCAGAGAAAGACCAATACAATTGGATTTCACTCATATATGGAATTTTAATAAACAAGAGACAAGCAAAGAAAAAGAGAGGGGTGGGGCGCAAATCAAGAAATAGACTCTTAACTATAGAGAACAAACTGATGGTTACCAGAGAGGAGGTTGGTGGGAGTATTGATGAAATAGGTGATGGGGATTAAAGAGTGCAATTTGTACACTTGAAGCTAATATTACACCATATGCTAACTGGAATTTAAATAAAAGCTTAAAAAAATGGCACAGGCTCTTTGGAAAGCAAATTAGTAGTTCCTTATAAGTTAAACATAGAGTTACCATGTAACCCAGCATTTCTGCTCCATAGTATATCCTGAAGAGAACTGAAAACGTATGTCCACATAAAAACTTGTACGTGAACCTTTATAGTAGCATTATTCATAATAGTGAAAAAGTTGAAATTACCCAAATATCCATTAACCGACAAATGTAGAAACAGAATGTTTATATCCATACAATGGAATATTATTTATATATAAAGAGAAATGGACTGATACAGGGTACAACATGGATGAACCTTGAAAATGTTATAGTAAATACAAAGAAGCCAGACACAAAAAGGCCACAATTGTATAATTCCATTTTTATGAAATGTTTTTAATAGGTAAATCTATAGAGTCAGGAAAGTAAATTAGTCATTGCTAGGGTATGGAGAGAGTGGAATGGGGAGTGACTCCTAATGGGGATGGCATTTCTTTTTGGTGTAATAAAAATATCTTACCCCCCTCTCTGCCCCTTCCCCGCTCATGCTCTGTGTCTCTCTGTCTCTCAATAGTAAATAAACATTTTTTAAAAAGTGGCGGGAGGTGCCTGGGTGGCACAGTCAGTTGGGCATCTGACTTCGGCTCAGGTCATGATCTTAGAGTTTGTGAGTTCGAGCCCCGCTCAGAGGCTCAGAGCCTGGAGCCTGTCTCAGATTCTGTGTCTCCCTCTCTCTCTGCCCCTCCCCCACTCATGCTCTGTGTCTCTCTGTCTCTCAATAATAAACGTTTTTAAAAAATGTCTTAGGGGCGCCTGGGTGGCTCAGTCGGTTAAACATCCGACTTCGGCTCAGGTCATGATCTCATAGTTTGTGAGTTCGAGCCCTGCATTGGGCTCTGTGCTGACGACTCGGAGCCTGGAGCCTGCTTCTGCTTCTGTGTCTCCCTCTCTTTCTGCCCCTAACCCACTAGCATTCTGTCCCTGTCTCTCTCAAAAATAAATACACATTTAAAAAAATTTTTTTTAAATGTCTTAAAATGAGATAGTGGTGGTGATTGTACAACTTTGTGAAGGTACTGAAAAAAAACACTGAATGATATACTTTAAAGGAGTGATTGTATGGTATATGGATTTATAAATGATTTGGAAGCTTTGAAAATAATGAGTTAAGCTTTTAGTATATGATAAATTTAAATATATACTCTGTGTGTGTGTGTGTGTGTGTGTGTGTGTTGGCTCTTTCATAATTTTTCACTAATGATATGCTAGTCAACTCTCTGGAAACATGAGACGTGTTTAGACATGGGGCATGCACATTACGAATATTAAATACTTTCAAAGTTGTATCTCATTGCATCTAGGACAGGGAAGATTTACTAGAGCATTATCCCTGTCTCTGCTTCTAATGGCTTAAAATGAAGATGATAATGAATGAATAAGTCTCTAAAAGAAATATTGCCAAAAACAAAATCAGGAAAGCCATTCAGTGCTGACAGTGACTAGTAAAAAATGCAAAGGTGAAGTTATAGGAAAATAAAAAGTCAGAATAAGCCTATTATTTAGTTTCTCGACCATAAAAATGCCTGAGCTTATTATAAAGCATTCTTTTGGCTCTGGCCCCTTTTCCTGTCTTTGGCTATTCAGGGGAAAAATTGGATTTTAACACAAGAAGTAATTTCAATGCTAAGCCCTCTTATGAAAAGATTTCCAAGTACCCTGGGAACAAGTCAAAATCAGGCATCTCAGTGGGAAAAATGTTCACACTCTAAACATAAAGAACAGATTAATTACATAACGCCCCTTTCTGAGGCACAATGTTGTATTGTTCGTTTTTTCGTAAATGTGTAGTGGGTTTTAAATACATGAACTAGCTAATCTCTAACTGTATAGATAACTGTAGTTCTGTACTGTTTCAATTCTTTAGAAATAACAAAACTGCTATGAATATGTTAAAATTCCTGAAAAGAAAACCAGCAGCTATTAGTGTACTATAATCATCATATATACCAATCTTCAGGGATTTAGTGTTTAATTTAAAGAATTTCTTTATCATTTTTATAATTTTTCTGTATTCTGGCATGTCAGCAGCCAATTTAGTATAATTTAACACAAGGTCTAGAGGTTTTCAGTCAGGATTAGAAGTATGCCTGTATGAAGTGCTACTTTTTTTTAAAAATGTATTTATTAATTTTGAGACAGAGAGTGGGGAAGGGTCACAGAGAGAGGGAGAAAGAGAGAATCCTGAGCAGGCTCCATGCTAACAGCACAAAGCCCAATGCGGGGCTCAAATTCACAAAAGTCATGAGATCGTGACCTGCGCCAAAGTCCAGTGCTTAACTGATTGAGCCACCCAGGAGCCCCACAAGAACTACAGCTTTTTAAGTAGCAAAAGCCTGTAACAACTCTTGAAATCCTTTCACAAAACTTTCTCACAAACATCAAGAGTCTGTTGTATTGAATTCCCATCTTTTGATGGTACATCTATAAACCAAACTTCCTAACAGATATGTCCTAGGGGTCTATATAAAACCTCCAGATCCTCACATACCTCCATGACATATAATTTGGAAATCTCCTGATACTTTTCTATTAATGGCTTTATATTAATGCTTCTACATGCCCCAGGCTTTCTCATACTTTCTTCAAAAGGTACTTGTTACCTCAGCATATCCCCACACTTCAAGTAAACATTGTGAACTTCCCTGTCGTGTGAGCAGGGGAGAGGGGCAGAGAGAAAGAATCTTAAGCAGGCTATGCACTCAGTGCAGAGCCCAACGTGGGGCTCGATCCTACAACCCTGGGATAATGACCTGAGCCAAAATCAAGAGTCAGAGGCTTAGCTGACTGAGCCACCCGAGTGTCCCAACCCAGTTTTCTTTATAGAACACAGTACTGACCAAAATAGCTTTTTCTTTTTTTCACATAGCATGTATGGTGGGATAATTCACATATTAGATGGGTGCCCCCACTTTACCTGACAGGCTACGCTGTATTAATCTAAAATGTCCTAGGCTCCTGGGTGGCTTGCTTGGTTAAGCGGCCAACTCTTGATTTTGGCTCAGGTCATGATCTTACAGTTCATGGGTTTGAGTCCCACGTCGGGCTCCGTGCTGACAGTGTGAACCCTGCTTGGGATTCTGTCTCTCTCCCTCTCTGCCGCTGCCCTGCTCATGCCCTCTCTCTCTTTCTCTCTCAAAATAAATAAATAAACTTAGAAAAACATAAAATGTCCACTTTCTGGCTGGGACCCTGATCTTTCCTTTTGGGTTCTGTTACTGGTCCTAACCTTTAGTTTTTTTAATCCATGAGAGACATTTTTTTGCAAAGAAACAAAGTTTTTATCACTTCACAGGAGCTATTTCATAGGCAAGGAAGAATGGAAAGTAGTATGGATCGTGGGCTGCAAGGCTGTCCTGCTAATTGATACATTGCAGATACTCTCCAGCCTTGCTATGGAATGACACAAATCTGCGCCTTCAAAAATTCCATTTATTACACGTCTTCAACCTTCAGGCTGCTAAGCTAGTCAGTATCACTAATCTTTTTAAAAAATTATTTTAGGGGCGCCTGGGTGGCGCAGTCGGTTAAGCGTCCGACTTCAGCCAGGTCACGATCTCGCGGTCCGTGAGTTCGAGCCCCGCGTCAGGCTCTGGGCTGATGGCTCAGAGCCTGGAGCCTGTTTCCGATTCTGTGTCTCCCTCTCTCTCTGCCCCTCCCCCGTTCATGCTCTGTCTCTCTCTGTCCCAAAAAAATAAATAAACGTTGAAAAAAAAATTAAAAAAAAATTATTTTAAAATAATTTCAGACTTACAGAAGGCCTTCTAGAACTGCCGTATACCCTTCATCCTGATTACCCAAATGTTAACCTTTTACCTTCTTTGTTTTGTCATTCTTTCATAATAGTTAGATTCGTAGACAGATGGGTTTTTCTCTTAAGAACCATTTCTTATTATATATATATATGTATATATATGTGTGTGTATATATATATATATATAATAAAATATGATATGATACCATATCATATATATCTTAGGATATATAAGTTGCAGCTATAATGCCCATTTACCCCTAAATACTTGAGTATGTGTTTCTGAAAAGAAAAAAAAAGACATTAAAAAAAGCAGGTAGAATTCCATTATCAAATTAATGAAATTAACATTGATATAATATTATTATCTTATTTGTACACCTTATTGAAATTTCACCAGTTGAATTACTGGTGTCCTTTATAGCAAAAATGTATGTATTTATGTATTTATTTATGTATTTGCATTGGTATGGACTTATGGATTCTTATTTTATTTAGTGAATATAATTTTAATGCCCAGCTTGCACAGGTTTGGCCAGTGAGTACCTTTATAAGCTGGCTCATCTGTGCTTTTGATATGTTCCCATCAGCATTTTTTTCTTGGTGGCACAAGAAGAGTTCTATACTCTTCTTGTATATTCCCAGAATTAGCCCTAGAATCAGCCATTCCTCCAAGAAACCTAGATTCTTCTAGTGGAAAGTGACATTTAGAAACCAAAATCCTGGTGCTAGAAATGATCATTGCTACCGGGATGTCATTGCTTTAAGACCTGTGGTATACACATTACCTATCTATCACCCATAAATATATCTGTTTGTCCATCTGTCTGTCTCCACGCTAAGGCTTCCAGTTCCAGTCCCATACCACAGAGTTCTTTCTGGATATCTCTTTTTCTATTTTTTTTTTCAACGTTTATTTATTTTTGGGACAGAGAGAGACAGAGCATGAACGGGGGAGGGGCAGAGAGAGAGGGAGACACAGAATCGGAAACAGGCTCCAGGCTCCGAGCCATCAGCCCAGAGCCTGACGCGGGGCTCGAACTCACGGACCGCGAGATCGTGACCTGGCTGAAGTCCGACGCTCAACCGACTGCGCCACCCAGGCGCCCCCTCTCTTTCTATTTTTAAAACTCCTTTCTCTCACAGTGAGAAACCTGGCTCCTTTTATCTACAATGTATATATTTCCTCAATCCTATAATACACGGAAAATAGTTTTAGAATTGCTAGCCTATACTACTATGAAAAATAAATCTATTCCCCAAAATTCAATATTTGTTTATAGTTCTTTTTGTCTTTAGCCTAATGGTATATACTCAAATGTTAGTGTTCAAAATTTACTTGGGTTATGTTATTAATTTGAAATACAGTTAGATTCATTTCTTTAGTCTGTTCTATTTTAGAGGTTTTTTTCCTATATTTTTCTTGATTTTTTTTGAGTGTGTGCAATATACTTCCAATAATCAGAACCATAAAAATGACATACTAAGATAAATATCACTTCCCTATACTTTGTGTCAGTTTCCTCCCCACCCATCTTCTCTACCCTATTTCCCTTACATCTGCTATCTGTAGCCAATTTTGTCAGTTTCTAGAATATTCTTACAGTGTTTCTTTTTGTACAAATGAGCAGATATAATGCATATATTCTTACTTTTCCCATATCAATTCATGGAACTCTTCATTTATTTTGACATCTGCATGGTCTTCCACATATAGATTTGCCATAGTCGTTCAATCATTGCCCTCTGGGTGGACATTTAGATTGTTTTCAGTATGTTTCAGTTACAGTTATGCAATGAATAACCTTGTCCACATATATTCTTTTTTGTTGGAAGTGTATATTTATGGTAAATTTCTAGGGTGGGATTGCTAATCCTAAGTGAAATAAGTCAGCCAGAGAAAAACAAATGCCCATATGATCTCACTCATAGGCGGAATTTAAGAAATAAAACAAATGAGCAAAGGAAAAAAAAGAGCAACAAACCAAGAAACAGACTCTTAACTATAGAGAACAAACTGATGGTTACCAAAGAGGAGGCAGATAGGAGGATGGGTAAAATATGTGATGGGGATTAAAGAGTACACTTTATCATGATGGAAAAATAAATAAAATAATTTTTAAAATATACTTTTTGTTAAATATTGCCAAATCCTCCCCCCCCCCACCAATTTGTATCAATTTGGTTTCGCGCCACCAATATATGAGAGAACCTGCTTCAACCCAGTCTCACTGACAGAATGTGTTGTTTTTTGCCAATACCATAGGTAAGAAATGGTTTCTCAGTATAGTTTTGTATTTCTGTTATGAGGAAGAATATCTTTTCAAGTGTATCTTTTTGTGTGTGTGAATTGTGTATGTCTTTTGCACATTTTTTCCATCACGATTTTGATCTTTTTATCCCTTAAGTTATTAAGAGTTCATTATAGGTTTGGACTTCTTAGCTCTTTATCTGTGATATATACTTACTGCAAATACCTTCTCCTGCTTTGTCATTTGTCTTTTTTTTTTTTTTTTTTTTTTTTGCTTGTGGTGTTTTGTGTCATGTGTTTGTTTTTTTTTTTTTTTTTTAAATCTAGCCAAAGTTATTGATGTTTTTCTTTTATTGTCTCTAGGTAGTTATAAGACTTCTTTACACTCAGGTTATATAAGAATTCACTCTGTTTTCTTCTAACACTTGTATCGTTTCATATGCTTGCATTTCTATTTCTGGTCCATTTGGGGTTTATTCTTGTGATTGGTATGAGGTATGTATATAATTTTTCTTTTTCAAAGAGCTATGCAATGATACTAGAATTTTATTTATAAGCTATGGATCTTTATGTAAAAGTCTTTGCCATTTGAGATGCCACCTTTTATCATACACAAAAATTTTTGTATGTGCTTTTGTATGTGCTTTCTATTGAATTCAGTGGTTTTAACTGTCTTTTCATATGCTGGTGCAGCATTGTTTTAATTATACAGATTTTATAGTATGTGTTAATATCAGATAGTGTTAATGCCCCCTCATAGTTTTTCTTTTCCAGCTTTTATCATAGCCATTCTTGGATGTTTCTTTTTCTGTATGAATTATAATATTAAGTTTTCTAGGTCCATAAAAACAGGTTGGTATTTCTACTGAGATTATGTTAAATTTATAAGTTAAGATGGAGAGAGTTGGCATCTTTTTAATGTTGAATTGTTCTATCCCAGAACAAGGGTGTCTTTATTTGCTCAAATCTATTCTTGTGTCTTTTGATAGTGTTTTAATTTTTTCTTCATAAAGATTTCAGACACCTGATGATAAGCTTATTGTTTATCTTTGTGTTTTATCCTTTTTCCTGCCATTGTAAGCAACAGTTTCTCTGATTTTTATCCTCTAAATGGTCATTGTTTGTGTGTATGAAGGCTATTGATTTCTATATATTAATTTATATCCTATTGTCATATTTAATTTTTTTATCATTTGAGATATTTTTATCATTGATTCCCCAGGTATACTATCATATTATCTGGAAATGGAGATGGTTATACTTATGTGACTTTTCTTATCTAAATACATTAGCTGATACCTCCAAGGCAATGTTAAATAGTATTGAAAATATTATATACATGCACACATATTATATGTGTATAATACATATATATATATATTACATAGTTTTAAGCATGTTAAGAAAGGATTCATTTTCTGTTTTCTTCATTATTTTTATCCAGAATGGGTGCTGAATTGTGTAAAAAGCTCTTCAGCATCTGTTATAATAATCGTATGATTTTTCTCCCCAGCTTGATCAATATCATGTTTTATATTAATGGATGTCCTCATACTGAGCAGACTTGCACCACTGGAATGCATCTCACTTTGGCATGGTGTATCATTTTCTGAATGTGTACCACTAGTGTTAAATCCATAAATGCCAAGCTCTGCAACAGTGTCATTCAGAGAATGATATCCCCCAAAAACCAAAACAAAAACCCCCAAAAGAATGATATCCCCTAAGGCAGTTATTGGATTATAGATTTCTACTGACTCAGAACCTCTGGGGAGGGTTTCCAGATTCCATTTCTGAGAGGTCCTCACAGAGGCAGTCCTTATGCACACTGAGAACCATCAGCCTACCATATAGCTTAATGTGGATTTTTTATGGGAAGTTACTGCAAAACCTTATTTACTCTAGCAAGGAATTTTCTCCACGATTCCTTTAAAAACCTGCTTTATATCTTAAAGTTTTAGATCATGAGCCAGCTTCAGGAAAATAAATTGACGATACCAAAAGCTAAAATATTAGCTGTCACCTGACTGTCCATTTATCCATTTATCCATTCACTCATTTATTCACCTTCCTTTAGCACTATGCAATGATAGGGGTACAAAAATGTATAAGACCTCCATAAGAGTAGAAGAAATGGAGGATTAAATGAATGTAAAATAATATACTAGGTGTTATGTTAGAAATATTTTCCAGGAGGGGCGCCTGGGTGGCGCAGTCGGTTAAGCGTCCGACTTCAGCCAGGTCACGATCTCGTGGTCCGCGAGTTCGAGCCCCGCGTCGGGCTCTGGGCTGATGGCTCAGAGCCTGGAGCCTGCTTCCGATTCTGTGTCTCCTTCTCTCTCTGCCCCTCCCCCGTTCATGCTCTGTCTCTCTCTGTCCCAAAAATAAATAAACGTTGAAAAAAAAAATTTAAAAAAAGAAATATTTTCCAGGAATTTTATGGGTCTGATAGGCTTAAAAGAGGAAATACTTCTTTCTCCTGGATCAGAGATTTCAGGAGTTGATGCTTTAGATGAGCCATCTTTCCAATATAACATTAACAAATGGGGAAGAAATTTATTTACAAAATCTTATGTACGTGAACCTTTTTAGGAACGCATCTCTTACACATCATGTACTAGTACATCAACACATCAACTCTTGGCAAACAAAGCTACAATATTATTTACATATATAAGGGAAGGGTTATCTGTAAATGGACCAATCTCTCTATATAACCTATGAATGAATTTCTTTCCAAGACCCTCATATTTGATAGAAATACCGAGTAACATCAACAGGATAATAGAAAGCATCAGTAATACATGGAAACTTCAGTAAACAGAACATGAACCGCCATTGTTTCTGTTAGAATGCTTCAGATTCTCTTAAAGGAGAAAAATTATATTCTCTTTCTATTAGAATTCGTGATGGTTTTGCTCTGCTCCATTTATTCTTAGTATAAGACTTTCCTTATCCAGGACAACTGCTGTGTGGGAGAAGGACCATAAAATTGTGTGACTGACATTCATGCCAGGATAATGGTTATGGGTTGGCTTGGTATGGAATGCATTTCTTCTTATCACACGAATGGCCTTCATGTGATGAGAGGGCAGCATTTTAAAGTACAAACCTGGTACTGCTTGCTCTGGAGAAAATTCTCCAAAGTCAAATGTAGTTAGGTTCTTTCATTTCCTGATTTTAATGATTTAGAAGGAGTGTTATTCAATTGCCAACATTTTTATTTACACAAAGTCTATAAAATTTAACTGCTGCTGTGTGTTGAAAATGCTGCAAACTATGTCTATATCAAGTAGTTTAGGCATTCATATTTTTGCATCTGATTTAAGCGGCAGCAAGTGTGAACCAAGGTAGATGCAAATGTGACACTGATGTCTTGGTTATCTACTCTGGCTCTGCTTTAATTATCACTCGTTAGTAGTTGCTCATCCAATCATTAAAATACATGTTCACATTTGATATGTTTTTGATTGCCTCAGAAAAAGTAATTCATAGCAAACACTCCAGTATGGTTTTTTAATGTGTATCCATCCATATTAATAGTACAAGATTCTTCTGATAGCAAAAATAGATCCTGGGTGAGTTCTGATATTACACACACACACACACACACACACACACACACACACACACACTATACAATCTATTCTTAACCACCTATTTAATGAGTATATTTGTTTTGAAAAACAGTAAAATGTAATGTGCCTTTATTGAGCTAGGTCATATTCATTTGAATACTTTCTTTTTTACTTTATAGTTGGCAATCAGTGGATAAATTACATATCATTCTGTGGCCTTAGAACGCATGCAGAGCTTGAAGGAAACCTAGTCACTGAGCTCATCTATGTCCACAGCAAGTTGCTAATTGCTGATGACAACACTGTTATTATTGGTAAGTACATGGTCTCTAATTGTGTTGCTTGCTGGTTGACTTCACGCAAAAATCCTTCTTTCTCTTCCTCCCAAGATTCCTTTGCAGTTGACAGGGACTCTAACATGTTATCTAAAACATTTCTGGAGCAGTCTTTTTCACTTGTGTCCTTTCTAATAATCTCTGTTTTCATCTGTGAAGAAACAAAGGCACAGAGCAACTAAATAACCATTGTGCAAATTACAGTATCCAGAGCAGTGGTTTAACCCAGCAGTATAGTAATCAGTTGTTCTCATTAATTCTTTATTACCTCCTTATTTTTATTTTGAATCTAAGTACCTAGATTTTGGGGGCTGGAGGGGAAGACATGGGGAGGGAAAATGAACAGCCCAACTGTCCATTGTCTGATGCATGGATAAAGAAGTACTATATATATATATATAGTACTATATTTATACTATAGTACTATATTTATATATATATAAAGAAGTGCTAGCTCTCTCTCTCTGTCTCTCTTTCTCTCATGTATATATATGTGTGTATATATGTGTATATATATGTATATATATGTATACACACACATATCTATATCTATATCTATATCTATATCTATATCTATATCTATATCTATATCTACATGTACTAAGTGAAATAAATCAGAGAAAGAAAATGCCATATGATTTCACTCGTGTGGAATTTAAGAAATAAAACAAATGAGCAAAGGGGAAAAACAAGAGAGAGACAGAGAGACAGAGAGGCAAACCTAGAAACAGATTCTTAACTGTAGAGAACAAACTGATGATTACCCCAGGGGAGGTGGGTGGGGGCACGGGTTAAATAGGTGATGGGATCAAGGAATTCACTTGTCATGAGCATTGGGTGATGTATGGAAGTGTTGAGTCATTAAACTGTACACCTGAAACTAATATACTGTATGTTAACTAACTGGAACTTAAATAAAAACTCAAGAAAATAAATTTCCAGGAAAAAATGTATAAAATGTATTTTCTCCACTATAATAAGGTACTTCCCTATTCTTTGAGAAACTAAATGTTGTAGAGTGTTTTGAAATCTTTTGGCAGTAAATATGCCTTTTCCATCCCTATCCTCCACTGATAAAAAACAAAACTTCATATCTAGGAATAATGAGATTGTCTTCTCTGGAATATGAGTTGAAAAAACAGAAAAAGTAATTCTGAAACCAGAAAATGTATAGACCACAGTGTGGTGATACATATATATGTGTAGACACACACACACACACACACACACACACACACACACACATTCTTTTAATACTTACCCAGGGCATTTGGAAAAATATCTGTGTCTTCTGTCTGTTGCTCTCTTAGGATCAAAGCTCGTCCGGGATTTATCGACTTTCCTATTCCCCCAATAAACAAGGTTTCTCTTATTTTCCCCAAGCGACTCAGGCCTTGCTCTTCAGAAGCCAATCTCAGAATATTTTCATATTAAATTTGTCAATGACAGTTGGAGAGGAGGAGTACTGATGTTTGCTGAAATGGAAAAACAAACAAACAAAGCCAAATAAAATTCAGTTGATTTCTTCAGCAAGATTTCAAAAGTCTGGAAGTTAAAATTGACAGATGTACATATTTTCCTTTTAAAGCTCATTTTGGCTTTCAGCCTGCTGTACTTTAAATAAAAGTATAGATGAAGAGTACTTTGCAGTAACAGAGCTAATGATTAAATAGATTTGTTGAGTTTTTTAACTGACTTATTTTCTAGAAAGTTCTGTGAATTTTCCAAGGCTACCGTTTATTTAGGCTAGCAATAATCCGTCTTGCACATAATTCTTACCCATTTTCTCGAAACCAAAGTAGTGGCCTTGGGAGTCTGAAGAGGTCTTACTTGCTAGTCTTTAGGGGCTGGATTTTTCTCTTTCCCCAAGGGCAAAACAGATTTCCCCACAGAAAAGCCAAAGATACTTTTGTGTTCTCTGTCTCAGGGGAAACTCTAAGAGAAGCAAGTTTGTTGCTGCTCTAAATTCATAACACAGAGAACAGTATTTCAAATTCTCAGAGAGGAGTTTGAGAAGTTAGGTTGAAAATAACTTACAGGTGTTAAGCAAGCATTTAAAAGCTTAAAAGAAGTTAAAGTAGCCTGTGGCTAAAGTTTCTAACATGGCAAAAGTACGCCAGGGTTATTGAACAATTGACAGAAGAAAAACATCTAATTTTTATTCTCACATTTTCCTCACAAGGAAATACTTGTTTTCCTGCACTACAGATCTCTTCTGTGTGGAGTTTTAATTATCCCTTGCCCTAATGCCCCTGCTGCTCATGAAATCTGTGGCCAAGTCCACTTTTCTAATCCATCTTAATATTGGCACTTAACCAAACTAACATTTTGTTTGCTTTCCTAAACAAAACAAGGCTCTCCTTAACTAGAATTAGAGTATCCTGTTGACTAAATGAAATGATGTGTGTGTGTGTGTGTGTGTGTGTGTGTGTGTGTGTGTGTGTAATCCACTACAGAGCACAATGGGGAGACATAAAACTTGAATCAAACAATGCCACTGCCCCACAGGGCTCAAGGTCTAGAGGGGAGGGAGGTGCTCTTTCCACCTAACACCAGAAACGTCAGAGTGGGTATTGCCGAGCGGGAGTCAGAGGGCCCAGAGGCGTCAATGAGATTGGTAGGTGGGAAACTATGTAGAAGTAATGAGTATCAGTCCTGAAAGGACAGGCTTCAGAGTGGCTGAGGAAAGTGTGTAGTTGAACGGCTGCCTACACTTAGCCTAATCCCACAGATCCCAACCCTGGCTGCAT
This sequence comes from Leopardus geoffroyi, assembly GCF_018350155.1. Lineage (NCBI taxonomy): Eukaryota > Metazoa > Chordata > Mammalia > Carnivora > Felidae > Leopardus > Leopardus geoffroyi. Next base: position 94,805,931 of record NC_059333.1, read on the forward strand.
TAGAGTTGACTGGGGGGCTTTAAAAATACAGATCAGTGGGGTGCCTGGGTGGTTCAGTCGGTTGAGACTCTTGATTTCAGCTCAGGTCACGATCCCAGGGTCATGGGATCGAGCTTTGTGTCGGGCTCTGCACTGAGTGTGGAGCCTGCTTAAGATTCTCTCTCTCCCCTATTGTCTCTCAAATAAAATCTATGTATAAAATTTGGGGGGAAGTTTATCCGTATCTACAATTTACTGTAAAATGGATCCCCTAAAAAAGGTGCCTTAGTGGATAAAGGGATGGAGGGGTACTGGGGGAAAACTGGTTCCTATTTCTGGAAATTCCAGGATTAATTGGTCTGGTTGGGGCGCAGGCATCAAGGTTTGTTTTTTGTTTTTTTTGGCACCAGTATTTTTAAAAGCCTTGTGGGTGCCACTCACATGCAGTCCAAGCTGAGAAATTCTGAACTGGAAGAACAGAGAACACAAGTGGGTAAAAAGTACTGAGTAGTGCATGTGGACTCCGTAGAAGAATCAGGTTTCCTTTAAAACAAGCTGGGGGCGGGGCGCCTGGGTGGCGCAGTCGGTTAAGCGTCCGACTTCAGCCAGGTCACGATCTCGCGGTCCGTGAGTTCGAGCCCCGCGTCAGGCTCTGGGCTGATGGCTCAGAGCCTGGAGCCTGTTTCCGATTCTGTGTCTCCCTCTCTCTCTGCCCCTCCCCCGTTCATGCTCTGTCGCTCTCTGTCCCAAAAATAAATAAACGTTGAAAAAAAAAATTAAAAAAAAAAAAACAAAAAAAACAAGCTGGGGACACCGGAGTGGCTCCGTTGGTTAAGCATCCGACTTCGGCTCAGGTCATGATCTCATGGTTCATGGGTTCAAGCCCCGCGTTGGGCTCTGTGCTGACAGCTCAGAGCCTGGAGCCTGCTTCAGATTCTGTGTCTCCCCCTCTCTCTGCCCCTCCCCCGCTCACACTCTGTCTTTCTCTGTCTCTTCAGAGATGAATAAACATTAAAAAAAGAGAGAGAAAACAAATCAGCTAAAACAGAGTAGAACTGGTGAATTAGCTGTCTGTGACTGCTAAAACAAATGACTACAAATTTAGTGGTCATTTATTACCCAACAGTTCTGTAGATGAGAAGTCCAACGTGGGTCTCACTGGGCTACAATGAGGGTGTCAGCCGGGCTACATTCCTTCCTGGAGGCTCCAAGAGAGAAGCTAATTCCTTGCCTTTTCCGGTGCTAGAGTCTGTCAGTGGCCCTCTTCCTCTATCCTCGGAAGCAGCAACTTTGTTTCTCTCCGAGAGTTCCCAAAAGTCTCAGCCCAAACTTCTCTAATTACATGTCCCTCTGAATCCTCTTCACTTTTAAAGACCCTTGTGAGGGGCGCCTGGGTGGCTCAGTCGCTTGAGCGTCCGACTTCGGCTCAGGTCATGATCTCGTGGTTCATGGGTTCGAGCCCCGCGTCGGGCTCTGTGCTGACAACTCAGAGCCTGGAGCCTGCTTCGGATTCTGCGTCTCCCTCTCTTTCTCTGCCCCTCACTCACACATGCTCTCTCTCTCTCACTCAAAAATAAACATTAAAAACAAAGAATTAAAAAAAAAAATACTCTTGGGACTGTGTTGGTCCCACCTGGATAATCCAGGTTCATCACCCTGCTTTAAGGCCAGCTGATTAACAACCTTAATTCCCCTTTTCTGTGTAACATAACATATTCCTAGGCTTTGGGGATTAGAACACAGTCATCTTTGGGGGCCATTTTTCTGCCTCCCATAGAATTTTTTTAAAAATGTTTATTTTTTATTGGGAGACAGTGAGAGATAGAGCATGAACATGGGAGGGGCAGAGAGAGGAGGAAACACAGAATCTGAAGTAAGCTCCAGGCTCTGAGCTGTCAGCACAGAGCCTGACGCGGGGCTCGAACCCACAAACCGTGAGACCATGACCTGAGCCAAAGTCGGACGCTCAACCGACTGAGCCATCCGGGCGCCCCAAGACACTTTTTAAAACACAAACCAAATGGGGCGCCTGGGTGGCTCAGTCGGTTAAGTGTCCGACTTCAGCTCAGGTCATGATCTTGCAGTCTGTGGGTTCAAGCCCCGCGTCGGGCTCTGTGCTGACAACTCAGAGCCTGGAGCCTGTTTCAGATTCTTTGTCACCCTCTCTCTCTGACCCTCCCCCATTCATGCTCTGTCTCTCTCTGTCTCAAAAATAAATAAACGTTAAAAAAAAAAATTAAAAAATAAATAAATAAAAATAAAACACAAACCAAGAAGGAAAAGACAGGTAAACCCAACTGCATTAAAATTCAGAACCTTATTCATTAAAAAGCACTATTAAAGAGAATAAAAACATAAACCATAAACTGAAAAAAGGATAATGGCAACACAATATTCAAAACCTACAAAATACTACCATAAATCAATATGAAAAAACATCCAAAGGAAAACGGGCAAAGGAATTGTATAGGCATGTCACCAAAGAGGACATACCTGAGGCCCATAAACATAGGAAAAGACGTTCATCTGCATTAATATGACACAAAGAACAGCTTTTAAAAATACCATTTGGCAAAAATGTAAAAGTTGGACAATCCAGGTATTGACAAAGCTGGAGCACCAGGGACGCCACTCCTATGGAGCACTGGTAAACTCCCACGTGTGCAAACAGGAAACAGATCGCTATGTAGAGTGTTTGTGCATCATAGAAAAACACTAAAAATAACCCAAAACACCCATCAACAGTAGAATGAATAAATAAGTCCTGCTGTGCTCGTTCAAGGAAAATAATGCATTACTATTAGACACAGATAAATCCCAAAGACATAATACTGAATGAAAGAAGCAAATCTCAAAAGATTATCTACATATGGATACATTTAAATTGTGCATGTATGCATATTTAACTTGTACATACATGTTTGCATACATTCTTTTGTATTTTTTTTTATATATCACAACGTTTAAAATGTTTTCTAAAAAGCAGACTTAGGAAAGGTCATTCTCTAAATATTGAATGGTTTTGGGCACCTGGGTGGCTCAGTCGGTTAAGCGCCCGACGCTTGATTTCAGCTCAGGTCATGATCTCACGGTTCGTGAGATCAAGCCCCGAGTCGGACTCTGTGCTGACCGTGCAGAGCCTACTTGGGATTCTGTCTCCTTCACTCATGCTTTCTCTCTGTCTCTCTCTCTCTCAAAATAAACAAACATAAAAAAAAATTGTAGAGCAGTTTATAGATTACTAAATTCTTTCACATAGTCTCACTTAGTTGTCACAAGAACCCTACAAGATCTGTGTTATGATCTCGATTTATGAAAGATCAAATTAAAGCTGGAAAAGGTTAAATGGCTCTGTCCAAATTAACGCTGGGCCAACTGTGAAGCCCAAGGATACGGCTACAAATTTTACAGAAAAATCAAAACGTAAGTACATGCATAAAAGACTATTTGTTGCTAACAAAACAAAGCGTGTCGATGGTTCCCAGCTTACAGAGCTCCAAAGTGCTCCCAAATTTCTGTGAAGTACTTGCTCCATCCTTTCTTTGTCACCCAGGGTCCCCACGGGACCACCATTCACCTCCATAGTTATCGTAGACTTCCGTATCAACTATGTGACGATATTGTGGCAAATGGCAGTAAAATCTCTTTAGGAAGGGTCCAGCTTTTCCTCACGTACAACATGCTGCCATTTAGTCTCAGGGCGGGGCTGCTATCACCTTATACCCTGACTGTCCCCATCACAGAAGGTAGCCTCTGCTCCTGTTCCGTCCAACCCTTCTGCTCTGTGTCTGCAGAAGCAGTGGCATTTGTGACTAAGGGAAGAGGAAGAGAAAAGGTCAGGTTCCTTCTGTAGTTTGTAGGACATCTCAAGGATTCAAAACCATGAATCCATAGTGATGAGTGCAGAAAAACGTGCTGGGGTTTCTGAATACACAGCAGAGGAGTGGAGAAAGCACAGGTTGAACTAATATTAAAATACTTGCCCTTCACATGTGAAAGTCAACATTCTCAGCTCATTTGGATTTCAAAATAGCATGGAAGGAAGTTGATAGAAGCTGTTCGCATACCACACAAGTTAGGCAAGAGAATGTTAAGTCCAAAGCCACTAATGATAATCCGTATTTGAGAGTGGACTCTCTCAGTTGTGAGGCTACTCTGGGGTTTGGCATTCATAAGTATATGACGGTGAGTTAAGTAATCAGACTCTGCAGAGTCTGATTCTTAAGTCTAAATGCTGACTGGGCTGAACTCTGAACTGGTGTGTCTTTTCTCTTTGTGTGCTTAATGATTACATCAGTTAGAATCCTTTGAGCCACCAGATGAAAACTCAGCTAGAATTGTGTGAGACAATAAGGAAAATGTATTACTCTACACACCAAAAGGTAAGAAAGTTGGCTAGTTCAGTGGCCTGAAGACCCGGAGTTTTTCTTCATTCTGCTCTGCTATCTTCAACTTGTCTGCTTGTCCCCTCTTGGTTATAAAATGGCTGCAGCAGCTCCTGGCATCATGTCTTCATCCAACATTCAAACCAGAATATCCAAAGGCTGGAAGAGACCACATTCCGGGCTGGTGTCTGTTTATAAGAAGGAGATAAACTTTCTCAGAAGCCCCTGCAGACTTTTCTTCATGTCACACTGGCTACAATCTTGTCAAGTGCTCATTCCTAAGCCAGTCACGGGCAAAAATCATGAAATTACCATGGCTGGCTTGGACTGATCAAGACTCATGCCTGGGTTAGGGCGGGCCTCCTCTTCCTAAAACTCAGCATCTCTTGATAACCTGAACAAAAGTAAGGTTTTCTTAGCAAGGAAGAATTGAGTGGGGAGGGCAACCAACCGTGTCTGCTATGACGAGAATATCGTCCCATGTCACTGGTTCTCCTTATAGGCTCTGCCAACATAAACGACCGAAGCATGCTGGGGAAGCGTGACAGTGAAATGGCTGTCATTATACAGGACACAGAGACAGTCCCTTCAGTAATGGATGGGGAAGAATACCAAGCTGGCCGGTTCGCCCAAGGACTTCGGCTGCAGAGCTTCAGGTGGGCCGTCCAAAGCTGTGTCCTTCTTACATGGTTTCACTGTGGTGTTTGCTGAAACCCAGCCCCACCTCCTGCCCTTAGCAGTCATATCATCCCCCAGATTCTTCGTCTAAAACAGCATCTCCCAGAATATGAGATGTGAGTCACCAGTAGTGTTAGAAATTACTTTATCTGGGGCATAAACATTCTCTATTTTAATCGTTTTTTATTATTATCTTTTGAGAGATAGAAGATGAGTGGGGGAGGGGCAGAGGGAGGGAGAGAGCACCCAGCGTGGAACCTGACACGGGGCTTGAACTCACGACCCTGGGATCATGACCTGAGCCAAACTCAAGAGTCAGATGTTCAACTGACTGAGCCACCCAGGTACCCCTGTTTTTATTATTTTTATGTGTAATTGAGACAAATAGCATTTTAAATTTATTCATTGATTTAGGACCAGGTTGGGTCAACCCATCTGTGTCTATTTAAGGTTTTCAAAGTAAGTCCATTTTTAAAAATTGTAATAGTCCCAATAATACCGGGATGTAAGAAAAATTATTAAAGGAGGGTGTCAGTGACTACTGATAGTAAAGTGTGGAAACTTCAGCTGCAGACATGAAAGATTCCTGATCTCCTCCAAGAAGATGTGAGTTTTAAACTAATCTGTGGTCAAGCTAAGAGAACACTGGGCTGGGAAGCAAAGGCCATATGCCCCTAAAGGAGTCTTTTCGTTGGGTTAATGTTTCTGAGAACTTTCTGGTGCTGGGCTCTAACTAGTCTCACCCCAGCCCCTTTAGTCTAAGTGGTCTGAGCAATCCTTCTAGAGCCTAGCTCAGATCCCGTCACTCTGCTCATGGTCAATAGAAGATCCTGACCACTCTTCCATCCCAAGGCCTTTACAGTAAGCCCACGTTTCCATGATTCTAGAGCTATATCTGCCGAGATGGGTTTTCACCGTGGCCTCCACAGCGAGGGGCAGCGAGTGTCCCTGATTAAGCTTTAAGCTATTTGGGGAAAGCATACTATGCTTCACAGCACTGCTGTTTTAAGTTTTTCTGGCATGAGTGGTTGAGCTTGGAAACGGGTTCACTTGTAGATAGGCGCATAATGAGTCCTTCGCTCCCTGAAAATGCTACCAGCCACTCCCTTGGTACCTCGCCGTCCAGATTCTGGCTTTTGAGAAGCGAGATAAGCTTCAGTTCCAGAGAGGGGTCATTCTGCTCCTCTCTGCCCCAGGAGCTCAGTGAATCCATCCCTCAAAATCTGTCAATACTACTTAACAGTTTTTATTGCTTTTGTTACTAATTGTTTTGCCAGTAAGATTTTTTTTCCCAAACCATTGATATTTCAATTAGCTTCTAATGTTAATTTGTTGTTTCGTGCGGAAGGGATTAAAATTAGTACCCTGTTAATCAACCCATTGATTGCCTACTGCAGCATATATGAGGAAGCAAATATTTCTTCGTGTAAGCTAGAAACAAATGTCTTTTCAGTTCCATGAGAACTGAAGTATTCTCTTTAGAGTGGTGAGTTTCTTTATAACTTTCTAAAGGTATAATTAAAAAGGTGTAGGTGGTTTTGATTACAACGTATTTTTGTTGTAGAAAATTTGGCAAATACAGGTGAGCAATGAGAAAATTAAATTCATCGGGTCGCCTGGGTGCCTCAGTCCATTAAGTGTTCGACTTTGGCTCAGGTCATGATCTCATGGTTTGTGAGTTCGGGCCTCACATTGGGCTGTCAGCACAGAGCCCGCGACGCATCCTCTGTCCCCTTCTCTCTCTGCCCCTCCCCCACTCTTGCTCACTCTCTCTCTCTCTCAAAAATAAATAAACAGTAAAAAAAAAAAAATGTAAAGAAAAGAAAATTAAATTATCTGTAATCCCACTGCCCAGAGCTAGCAATTTTAACATCTGCTGTATATCATTCCACTTTGTTCTGTACATATATATTACTATTGTGTATTTCTTTTTTAAAACATAATTAGAATCTTACAGTCCTATGAAGTTCTTTATTATTTAAATAATGTTACACACACTTTTCTGTGTCATTAAGTATTCCTCTATAACATTTAATGATGCATTGTGTTACATCATATGAGTATGCTGTAATTCTTCCACATAATAAGACCTCGTTGATAGGCAGGTTTTTCACAGATATGAAAAAGTGGTATAGGGATGCCTGGCTGGCTCAGTTGTGGAGTCTGCGACCCTCGATCTCAGGACTGCGAGCTCAAGCCTCACATTGGGTGTAGAGATCACTTACAAATAAAATCTTTAAAATAAATAAATGAGGTGGGTATTTTCGTAGACAAAATCTGATTTACTTTCTTTTTTTTTTTTTTTTTAATTTAAAAAAAAAATTTTTTTTTCAACGTTTATTTATTTTTGGGACAGAGAGAGACAGAGCATGAACGGGGGAGGGGCAGAGAGAGAGGGAGACACAGAATCAGAAACAGGCTCCAGGCTCTGAGCCATCAGCCCAGAGCCCGACGCGGGGCTCGAACTCACGGACCGCGAGATCGTGACCTGGCTGAAGTCGGACACTTAACCGACTGCGCCACCCAGGCGCCCCTGATTTACTTTCTTAATTGTTTCCTTAACTAGATCCTTACTGTGGAATTTCAAATCAAAGGAAGTGTACTGTTTCCTTTATCCTCTAACTTCTTGCTGTTATCATGAATAATGCTTTAGAGGGCTCATTGCTCCTGTCTCTACCATCACTGGGTTCTATTATTTTATTTAATCTTTGCCAATTTGTTGGATTTCAAATGGAATTTCATTATTTTAGTTTGCATTTTTTGAGGGTTTTAAAAAAAAATGTTCATTAGCCATATTGTTCTTGTAATTTTTCCACTGGAAATTACCTAGCCTATTCGTGTCCTTTGCCCATTTTGTTGGAATGTTTCCCTTTCTTTGAATGATTTGTAAGTAATGTAAGTATATAAGAGGCTAATTCTTTTGTCACATTGGTTGCAAATCTGATCTGTCAGTTGCCTTCAAATCATATTGAGAGTATTTGTGGGAAACTTCAATTCTTACTAATTAAATCTAACAGGTTTTTCCCCCCTCCTTTTCTTGCATGCTTCGTATGGTTTCCCCAACCCAAGATCAAATACTATATGTTCTTCTAGTTCTTCTTTGATATTGCTTTTTACATTTAACCTCTGTAGCTTATTTTCATGTAAGAAATGAGGTAGCGACTCTTAACTTTTCCTCCCAACCTACCAGTTGATCCAGAACTAAATGATCTGCAGTATTCTCTGCCTCTCTGACATGCAGTGCCTCCTTATGACACATCACAAGGCTATAAATCCTCACTTTACCTGTAGTCTCTCCACTACATGATAATGTAGTTTGCTTACTTGTCCCAGCGTGACACCACTTTAATTGTAGCTGGGCACTTGAATACTGCTTCTTGCCACCCCACTTCCCAAATCAATATTCTTTGGCAGAATAATCTTGGCTGCTCTTAAACATTCACTCTTCCACATGAACTTGAGAATACTTATTCACATTCTCTTCAAGTTTTTTGTTGTTGTTGAGGACACAATAGATTTATAGATTAATATAAAAAGAATGGACATATTCATAGTGTTGAGTCATCCTGTTGAAGAACAATGCATAAGCTTCAGTTTTTTCAAATTCTTTTCGGATTTTTCTTTAATAAAGCTCTAAGGTTTTCATTATTGGGGTCATTGCTCTTCAGTAATCATTAGAGTTTTATTTTAACTTTTTAGTGCTGATCCTATGCATTTCGTGTTAAGTATATTCTTGGGTGCTTTTATTTTTCTGACAATTTTCAAAGCGTCTTAGAGAAGCAGTTGTCCTTGAACAATCATTTTCACGTTGTCCCAGTGGCAAACACAGATAATATAGTATAAAGCACCACAAAAAACCTTGATTGATTTTATTAGGAAATGTTCTGAAAGATAATATTGGGGCCTAGAGCACAGCCATTTTCTCACACACACACACAAAATTGCAGCTTCCATCCATTTTCCATCTGGGTTATTTTTGAATAGAAATAGAGAGACACATTTCAATGTGAAATCAATTCTAAATAGAGCCAAACATCAGGGTACTGCACTTAATGTCACAGCCATGTGCTGAACAGTTCATTAAGTCCTAGAAAATTATCCAACTTTACAGATGTAACCATCACTCAACAGGAACCATTATCCACACAAGTAGAGCTCAGAATCATTTAAAGTGATAGACGTGAGGAATGGAAAGAACAGGAACTATTTTCTGCAGTTTTCTTCCTGTCCCACTGATGCATAAACAAACATTAAATAATTCCCATGATACACACCAGCATTAAATCAGACTAGATTTCTGTCAAACCTTAGTCCTCAAAAGAATATCCAGAAGACTTCATAGTGTTTTTACTGTGCATTGTAATATGAATCTCTTATAATTAAAAAACTGACAGGACAAATAATTTATTATGAAAAACAATCTGTTATAGGAGCCTGGGTGGCTCAGTTGGTTATGATTTCAGCTCAGGTCATGATCTCAGGGTTGTGAGATCAAGCCACGTGTCAGGCTCTGTGCTGAGTATGGAGCCTACTTGAGATTCTCTCTCTCCCTCTCCCTCTCCCTTTCTTTCTCTCTCCCTCTCTCTGCCCTTCTCCCACTTGTATGCAGCTGCACGTGCACTCTCTCTCAAAATAAAATAAAACAAAAAAATCATTAAAAATGATCTATTGTAGACTTACTTAAATATGTATTCTACAAACAAGCTCTTAACGGATACCTTGGTGGACACATTGTGTCACCTCTTGTTTTCATTTAAAAGCAAAGTCACAGAGATATTCTTTTGGCCAAGTTTTCAGCTGGTTGTATCTGATCCCCATCAAAGGTATTATTATAAGTGATACATTGTCATAACTTGCACTGGCTTTCAAATGTGGTGCAGTCGCATTTTGCTTTGGGTCTTAGGAACAGCCGGCATCTGTGTGCAAACATCACCCCTTAGATCCTTTTTTTCAAAAGTTATTCCTATGTAGTTTGAAGGAGACATTATTTGAAGTAGACATAAAATTTTGAGGTTGTAAAACCCTAAAAATCCTAGTGAGCCCATAGTGCCAAATCCATTTATTTTACAGAATTTTTATACAGTGGGAAAAGTGCAGACTGAAACTAAAAAGAGATGTCCTTTTATCCCTGTAAACCTGGCTGAGCTTTTTCAGAAGTTAATAAAGTTGGAGATGACTGGGGAACATATGCACAGTTACAGTGTGTGTGCCAGAACAGCCTTTCTGGAAGTAAATTTTAATTCTAAAATTTCTCCTGGTGAAGTAATCATACAAATTCACAAAGGATTCTACATGATGAATAAATTATGTTCATTGTAAAGTTGCTCCCAATAATGAAAAGTTGGAAACCATCCAAAAGGTCATAACAAAATAATCGGTTAAAGAAATTTCACATTATGGGATTTTGCAACCATTAAAAATGATGATATAGGGGTGCCTGGGTGGCTCAGTTGGTTAAGCATCTGACTGTTGACTTCAGCTCAGGTCATGATCTCCTGGTTCGTGAGCTCGAGCCCTGCATCGGGCTCTGCGCTGACAGCATGGAGCCTGCTTGGAATTCTGTTTCACTGGCTCCTGCCCCTCCCTGGCTGGCTCTCTGTCTCTCTCTCAAAATTAAAAAAAAATAAAATCAAATTTAAAAAAATGACGATGTAAATCTACATATATTTAAATACAGAGAGGGTGACAATAGAATGACCTCCACAGTGTTGAATCCAACAGTCAATTCTCCTCTGAAGTTGACACAGTTCTCATGGTTCGGGGACATGACATCGTGGCTTTTCTCCAGGCTCCCTGGATGCTCCTCCTCTTCCCCACCGTTGAGGCACACCAGGTCCTATACTCACTCCTTTGGTAAACTCAGTTAAGGTCCCACGGCTTTATGAACATAAATATGGGGACAATTCTCAAATTTCTATCTCCAGCCAGGCCCTCTCTCCCAAACTCCAGATTCGTTTCTCCAGCTGCCTACTTTGCATTACCACATGAATGTTTAATGGGAGTCGCAACAGGTTCAAAATCCAATTCCTGGTCTTCTCCCACTAGCTGGCCCTACCAACAGAAGTCCCCATGTCGGCCAATGGCAACTACATTCATCTGTTACTCAAGCCAAAACCCTTTTTTTTTTTTTAAAAATTTTAATGTTTGTTTATTTTTGAGAGAGAGAGACACAGAGAGATGAGCAGGGGTGGGGCAGAGAGAGGGAGACACAGACTCCAAAGCAGGCTCCAGGCTGTGAGCTGTCAGCACAGAGCCTGACATGGGGCTCGAACTCACAACCTGCAAGATCGTGACCTGAGCTGAAGTTGGACGCTTTACCGACTAAGCCATCCAGGCTCCCCCAAGCCAAACCCTTTTAGTCATCCCTGATGCTTCACTTGTTCCCGCATCATACGTCTACTTTATCGGTAAAACCTGGTGGCTCTGCCTGCCTCTCCACCGCCCAGGCCACCATCATCTGTCACCAAGATTACTGCAGGAAGTCCTAAGTGTCCTCCCTGCTGCAACCCTCACCCTGCTCTCAATACAGCAGCCGTGTTTTCATATGTCAATCAGGTCCTGCCACTCCTCTGCTCCAGTGTTTGCAATCTGTCCCAGTTTCACTCAGTGTAAAATACAAAGTCCTTCTAAGACCTATTTCCTTACTTCTGTTTTCAATGTAACACTAGCCTTTTTGATCTTCTTGGAACCTATCAGGCATGTGAGAAAGGGCTTTAGACTCCGTTTGAAATCTCGCTCTGTTAGTAGTAGGTCTCCAAACTTTAGCTTCCCGTCTGCAAAATGGGAACTCTGTGCCGTCTGCCTCACAGGACTGAGGTGTAAATGTTTTTTGTTTGTTCGTTTGTTTTTGTTTTTTTTTACTCCAGGGCCTTCTATAAACACAGGGGCTTTTATCATTTTCAAATACATCCTCTAAAACTTAGCTTGCTTTGCTTGAGAATTTCTTGTTATTTCTAGACCACCGCTTATATAGGATCAAGTCAGACAACATCTAGTATGTGGTTTCTTTTTTGCCAGGCACTCTGGGGATATGAGAGTAGCCAAGTCATGCTCTCTCAAAGAATTCACATGCTAGAAGTGGTACAGAGAGCTGCTAAAAACAAAAAGTGTATAAAGGACTGCAGTTGTTCTGATAAAACAAAGCATAGGTAAAGTGCAGTGGGGGAGCAGAAGAAGATTCACATTTCTGGGGACTGAAAGAGAAAAATGGGAGATGAGAGAAGGGGAAGCCAGGAATCAAGGGGAAGACTTGCATCAAATCCTAAAAGACAGGAGGTGGGGCCAGGTAAACAGGAAGGGTGGGGGAACACCCCCATGCACTCTCATGCTTTTAAAGCACAGTCAGTATTTTCATTCATTCTTTTTAAGGATGACTATTTATTCATTGTTGGTCTTCCCCATTAAATTTAACTTTACCCAAAAAGGCTCCACATCTTTTGTATTCATTTCTGTACCCTAGAGTTTGGCATTGTTCTTGGCCCAAGAGAAGGGAGGAAGGGAGGAAGGGGAGAAGGGAGGGAAGAGGGGAGGGAGGGAGGAGAAAGGGATACATCATTGTGGTTAAGAGCACAGGTTTTGGTGTCAGATGGTCTGGAGTCCCAGATCTGCAGCTTACCAGCTGTATGACCTTGAACAAATTACGTATCCTCTCTGTGCCTTAGTTCCCTTATTTGTAAAATGAAGATAATAATAGTTCCTTCCTTATGAGATTATTGAGGATTTACTGAGACAGTTCTTGGAAAGGGCTTAGCACATTTGCTGGCCCTTGTCTGGAATGCTAACCCTATCCTCCAAGGTTCTCACCCCCTTAGGCCAAATTCCAAGGATTCTCTTGGAACTAAATTAAGGTCTTTCTGTCTATCCAATAGTTAAGACTTTCAAGCATCAAACAACTTAGGTTTTGTTTTGTTTTGTTTTGTTTTGTTTTGTTTTGCAGCTAAGGTTTTACACACACACACACACACACACACACACACAGTTTTAATGGCTTCTTTGATTTTCTTTAAAAAAAAAAATGGACTTCTCTGGTTGAGTGCCTGAATTGCATTACTATTTGAAACAATACCTGCTGCAAACTTCTTTATGCCAGTTACTCATTTCACAGGGTGCTTGTATTTCAGGGTTGTCCTTGGCTATCTTTCTGACCCAAGCGAAAACATTCAGGATCCAGTGAGTGACAAATTCTTCAAGGAGGTATGGGTTGCAACGGCAGCTCGAAATGCTACAATTTATGATAAGGTGAGGTTTGCATATCACCGCCACCTTTTTTAATTGAATCACGTCACAAAAGCACGTCATTATTTCTGCATATTATTGGGACAGAGTATTCTTAATGAGTGTAAAAAACTGGTACATTTCCAAGTTGTAATAAAATACCTCTTTGTAGACATTGAAAAACAAAGCCAAAAAGTATCATGGATTATGGTTTCAAAGAGACATTAGTGACATTCTGATCTCTGATCTGACACTGGGATCCCATCATGAGCATCCTTAGCAGGTGGTTATCCAGCCTTTGGACATGTCTAGCGACAAAGAGAAAAGAAGCAGATGGGATCCTAAAATGAGTCAGACTGGGGTACAACCCAGCTCACCCACTTGCTGGTGATAATTTTGTGTGTAGTGATTTGACTTTCTGAGCCCTCCGTTCTTCTATAAACTGAGAGGGATAGGTCGGTTATGAAAATAAAGAATAGTCTTTTAAATGCAGTTAGCACATAGTGCATAGTAAATGGCATCCATCCTTATGATGAAATTTATTAATAATGAAACACTTCCTCTGTTGGACAGCTCTCATTTTGGAAGGGCATTTTAAAACCAGCTCCATATGTTAGGGAAGCCAAATGTATCTTTTGGTAAGTTTTGTTCATGGTTATGGTAAAAAAATGTAGAAGAGTCAAGAGGTGTCCAACAGTGGAACAGGTTACTTCATGAAGTAGCCAGTTTTCTGTCACAGAAAATATTCAAGCTGAGATCCACTGACCATCTTTCAGAAGTTGCATAAGAATGTGTTTTTCTTCTTCATGACTGCCAGAGTCCCTTCCAGGATGGAGAATTCATCATTCCTAATGAAACATGACAATCTACATAGCCTTATTTCATACTGAGGACTCAAGGCCATGATCAAATAGGTCATGTGCATGGAATATTTTAAAATGTAATTTTAGCGGTGCCTGGGTGGCTCAGTCGGTTAAGCGTCCGACTTCAGCTCAGGTCATGATCTCACAGTTTGTGAGTTCGAGCCCTGCATCAGGCTCTGTGCTGACAGCTCCAAGCCTGGAGCCTGCTTCAGATTCCGTGTCTCCCTCCCTCTCTGGCCCTTCCCCTCTCGAGCTCTGTCTGTCTGTCTCTCTCTCTCTCTTTCTCTCTCTCTCTCTCAAAAATAAACATTAAAAAAAAATTTTTAATGTAATTTTAAAAATGCAGTGCACAGCCTTGTTTGGATCCTTGGGGGGAGGGTGGGATAGCAGCTATAGAAAGCATTTAGGGAATAATAATAGGGAAAATCTGAATATGGACTATATCTTAAATGACTTGGAATTGATTTTCTGAGACGTGAGAATGGTATTGTGGTTATATAGGTGCATCCTTATCCTTAATACATGCTGAAGTGTTCAGGAGGGAAGTATTCTGATATATGAAGCTCATTTTCAATTAGCAAAATAAGTGTGCAATTGATAACTTTCATACAGGTACAGATATGAACATTTTTGAAAATAAAAAGCTAAGAGAAAATATAATATGCAATTTTCCTCTTAGAGCAGAACCTCCAGTGAAATTGGGGGAATTATTATCCATATTATCCAAAAACTTAACCTTAATGTAGAATAACATCAGTGGAATTCCTGTACCACTAGCTTGACTTTATCCTGAAGTCAATGACTTGTGTAGATCATATAGAAGGATCTATCTATGACTTTTTTTTTTTGATGGAAACAAATCTAGTAGTTTCTTTGGAGCAAATAAGAGAAGCAATTCTTCAGTGAGGTCTGTGCTGTAGCATAAAACTAATACGTGTTTCATAAAGCAAAGATTTTGTCTGTTGGAATTAGTATTTTTCCATAAGGGGATATCTTTCCTTTTAGACTTATGACCTAGTTTCTTCCCATTTGTGTTTTAATCAGGTGTTCCGGTGCCTTCCCAATGATGAAGTACACAATTTAATTCAATTGAGAGACTTTATTAGCAAACCCATATTAGCAAAGGAGGATCCCATTAGAGCCGAGGAAGAACTGAAAAAGATCCGTGGGTTCTTGGTGCAATTCCCCTTTTATTTCTTGTCTGAAGAAAGCCTACTGCCTTCCGTTGGAACCAAAGAAGCCATAGTGCCCACAGAGGTTTGGACTTAAGGGTTCTATTCATTTGCAGCTCAAGAACTCCCACCTCGAAAGGTACACTGCACACACAGTGACATTCTGGAGACCCTCACAGCCAAAGCCAGCCCCGATGCACTATTGTATCCAACCCACAGACCCTTTGGATTGGCTGGGCAGGGCTGTGGTCCTACTGATAGAAGGATGCTGAACATCAGGTGGGCTTTATAATTCCTCGTGCTTATCCTTGTAAAAAGGGACTGCATTCTTAATGGTAGCATATGCTCAACAACTTAAACACATACTCAAATTCCATGATGTACATCAAAATGCATTTCCTTTACTAACAAGAATTTACCTGTACCTGTGATCCAGGTAGCCAAAAATTGTCTAAACCTTTTTGTTCTCCTCTGACCTTCATTTATGCAGCTGGTGACTGACTGCTGGACCTGCCCTCATTTCATAGTGCATACAGACACCGTTTGAGACATTGTTTAATAATAGAAGATGTGAGGCTGCTTCCAGGTTCTTCAAGGTTACTTGAGATACCCCTGCCCATCTGATCCTGAAGTCATAGTGTTTACCCACCCAAGATGTGGGCCTTATTCCTTTTCAGTGACTGAAGGCACAGGGCAGATGCTATGTACATAGCAGCCCATGTAAGGCACTTCTGATAACATTGACACTATAGATCTTAACACCACAGAGGAATAGGAAGGAATTAAATTTGGTTATTGAGGCAGAGATTTCACTTTGCCTCCAAAGGCAGTGACAAGATATGTTCTTTTGATAGGGCCCACCTGATCAAATTTGAAAACATATGTAGGATATTTCATTACACAGCAACTGATAAAACTCAGAGCATGCAGCCTTCAGAAACCTCCAAGGTGTCAGCAGGGATCTGATTCAGACAAGAAGAGGAGATTTCTTATAGTCCTGGAAAATGTCCTATCATCCTTAGCTGCTGGACTGATTGAAATTTGAGTTTCTGCATTTGAAAATCAGACCAGTGAATGCATTTTGTCTTTCAAGAGAATCAGAGGCTTCATAACTCCTACCACATTAATAAGTTAGGAGCCTAACCTTAGTTGACATTCAGCTCTCCAGCTATGTTATCTTCTTTAAGAAAAATTAATTGATTGCAAAATATGTGCTACTTAACTTGCATTATTCAATATACATTAACATTCCACCAGGCTTCTAAAGAGGTTAGGATCTTTATTAATTCACATCGTCCTGGTCTATGAATTGTTCTGGAAACCCGTTTTTCCTTTTTGAATTCTAGCACACCCTTTGGTACACCATAGCTCTAATTTTACAAAGCAGAACTATTCTTCTAGCCTAAAGAGCTGATGTAGGTTCCCAAAAGGCCTGTGCTCATAAAACATGGTGTGGGGGCATTGATTACACACGTATGGATTACCTGGGCAGAACCTCATTTGAGCCATTCTTCAAAGAGGCAAGGACCCAATCCATTTTCGTGGAGCTAATAGGCCAATGGAAAAGGTTAAACAGGAGCACAAAGTCAATAATCTGGGTGGGTAGGAGAGAGTGTCACATTCACAAAAGGATTTCACAGCCAGAGAACATTTCAGACCAATGAGGTAGAACTGTGCTTTATGAATAAATAGTTTCTCAGATAGCTGAAGATGGTGAAAAATGACTTCATTCTATAGCAGCTGTACATAAGACATTTGCTATTTATGAAGTTTAGATTGGCATTGAAAGTGCTGAGTGTATATGGAATACCTAAGGATGTCTTATACTTTACTTTTAAATATATTGTAAACTGTAGAACAGTCAACATGCTGGCTTTTGATTTTGTGCAAGATGCTCCTTTAACACCATGAAAAATAAAAGCCTAAAAGCACCCCTTCTCTTTTAAAAAAAAATCACATAAGCCAACCTCTCCCCATTTTATAGATGAGGAAACTGAGGCCCAGATTGTTTGAAGGACTCACTTGAGTTTCACTCAATTGAGAGATGGTGGAGGCAGGACTAATGAACTTGCTGTGGTTCATTACTGGCCTCTCCCTTGACTTCAACATTGTCCAAATGCAAGGAGATGCAGTAAACAGATTTCAGGCAGGATATGTCGTGTGATGTACTCATGTGCTCATCTGTCTTCCCCTGCTTGAATGTAAGCTCCACAGGGCAGGGGCTTTGCTGTGTTTTGTTCCTAGTGTATCTGCAGAGCTGAGACAGTACCTGGCACATAGGAGGGGCTTAGTAACTCTTTGTTAGGTGAATCAACGAAGTCGAGGGGAGAGCTAATGAAATGACAGATTTATGGAGTCTCAGACAAGAAATCTTACTGTTGGTTTCAGTGGCAAGTTTTCTTTCCCCTGCATCTCCTCAAAGGCAAGATGTTTATTTGCAAAGATGGGAGGCTACTGGCTTTACTTGGCGGATCTTATGGAACATTCCACACAATAGTTGCCTATTTGCAATAGCAGCTTACATAGCGCAGCATTCTGCAGAAGTCACATGGGATGTGGACACGAGGTGTACTGCATGGCCTAATTACCCATCATCCTGACACCGCTGCTACCTAATAGAAGTTCAAATACTTTAACATTGCCATACCTGATATCAACTTTAAAATGCAAAGGATTCAAAGCCTTGCAAAGGCTCAACATTTTATGAATCTGCTCAACATTTTAAATTGACTATAATCCTCTGAAGCACCTATAAATGCTGTACCCAATACTCTGATCATCTCTGTGATAATTTTTGTTTTCAAGAAGGAAAAAAATCCTCTGATCACACAAAACGAATGGTAGAAAGTAGGGTAGCTAGCAAAGCTATTCAGGTTATCCAAGCTTAGTTGTTGGAGGATACTCAACATAGCAGGTCTGATGCAGGCATTTACTCTGTATTAAGTGTCCACTCAGTGATTCACCCTTCCTTGGAATGTTCTTAACTCTCAGCTCTGATGCATCATGCAAAGGCTTGGAGAGGTAGCCATTAGATAATTGAGGGGCACATTGTAATACAAAATAATGGTTTTATTTTACTAACACCTTTGGAAAAAAATTTCATCTGTAGGTAGTCAAAAACATGAAGAGTTAATCTCTTATGTAATAACTTGAGCGATTGTAATATATCATGAACGAACAGTCTCCCAGAGGAAAACGGCAAGCTGAGAAGCCTTTCTGCAGATTAAGACCATCTGCGAACAAATTTGTGTAGACTTGAAGAACCTACACACTTCTTTCAGCGTCTCCTGACTCCTTCTTCCTTCAGCCTCTGGCCCCATGCAGAGCACCTCCTTATTATGTAAAACGTTTTAGAGGACAAGGAAAGGGTTTCCGGAAAAAAAAAAAAAAAAATTAGGCCTCCACAACGAATCTTCGGTTTAACTTCTACTTTTAAGTGACTGACAAAATATTATTATTTTTTTAACAGAGGTAATCGTTCTTTTTAACATCCCCAATCTGATGTGGCACTTGAGCCTTTTCTGATGTCTGTCACCCTCTGTAGCAGGGTAAAGAGGATCCTTCACATCTTTTCATCCCTCTCTACTCTCTCTCGTATAAAACGAGCAAATGCTAAAGGACTTTAAGTGTGCTTAGGAATATATTTTTTATTTCCTTGCAAGATCCTCTGAGACCAATTACTACTGGCAGCTTGGAAATTTAAAATGGATGAGCGTTGAGAAATTCTTGAATCTAGAAATTCACTGGAAAAGGAATTCATCAACATCTCTCAAAAACTTGCAGGTGAAAAGTCAGGGAATTT
This sequence comes from Leopardus geoffroyi, assembly GCF_018350155.1. Classification (NCBI taxonomy): domain Eukaryota; kingdom Metazoa; phylum Chordata; class Mammalia; order Carnivora; family Felidae; genus Leopardus; species Leopardus geoffroyi. Next base: position 94,825,024 of record NC_059333.1, read on the forward strand.
ACATTATTTTTAGGGGGGTGGGCAGGTACCATAAAATGATTCCTAATGGCATTCAATTCACACGTGAGATAGTACAGACTCTGACTTGAGATTGGAAGCATTCATGAAAGGAGCCAAACATTTTATCACTTAATTTCTTACAGGTTATTTTTTTTTCCCTAATACTATTTTTAATTTTTAACTTAAAAAAAGTAATCAAACACAAGATAAATGAAAATTTGTCATGCTGATCATTTGGAAGGTGTAAAGTCAGAGACTAGGATGGCAATTCAACCAAAATCCAGGCTTAGTTACTCTTTCCTATCCCCAAGCAACTATAATTGCTCGCTTTATTCTAGATAAATGCACATAAGTGGATGTCACCCTAATTCTGCTCCCCACTAGGGAATCGAACATCATGCCCTCCTAATGTATATCTACTTGGATCCTTCACACAAAATAGTCTGGGCCAAAGGTACAGATCTTCTCCTAAACTGTTCTAAAACCTCATAACGAAGTATTGCAGTTGGGGCACATGTTACTGACACAGAAAACATACTTGGCAATGGACATCCATTTAGATAAATGGACAACATTTAGATATTCTGGACAGAACTCAGGCTCCGAGCCTCACCTCTACTGCAGCACTTGGCAAACCAAGCGGGGCCTCCTGTTTTTGTAAGTAAAGCTCTATTTGAACACAGCCATGTCCATTCATTTACATGCATTCATGACCAAATGATCCACAAATCTTAAAATATTCTCCATCTTTAAGAAGAGCCTGCTGGGGCGCCTGGGTGGCGCAGTCGGTTAAGCGTCCGACTTCAGCCAGGTCACGATCTCTCGGTCCGTGAGTTCGAGCCCCGCGTCGGGCTCTGGGCTGATGGCTCAGAGCCTGGAGCCTGTTTCCGATTCTGTGTCTCCCTCTCTCTCTGCCCCTCCCCCGTTCATGCTCTGTCTCTCTCTGTCCCAAAAATAAATAAATGTTGAAAAAAAAAAATTTAAAAAAAAAAAAAAAAAAAAAAAAAAAAAAAAAGAAGAGCCTGCTGAGCCTTCCTCCAGAGAGAGCAGAGAATGTCCAGACAGAGTACCTCAACCAAGCAGATCTGGATGAGTTTTAACCTCTTCCATAAGAAGGTTTTCAAGTCTCCCTTATCCCAGAGCCCAACATATGACAATGGATTTATTCTAAGAACAAGGTCAAGTCCTTCCAGGAATAAAATCACATGGTTTTTGGTTCTGGAAAGAGATGTCGTCAGCTAAAGCAGGCCCCTCCCAGCTGAGGACTTATAGTCATACATGGATGACAATGTTTGTAACTCAAGTGTTCAAAAAAAAAAAAAAAAAAAGACGATGGATAGGCTGAAGGATTTGTATTGAATGAGAACCATGAACTCAGGAGACTCAATTTCCCCTGAATTTTCCATCTGTGAAGCATTGGAAATGATATGTGTATCCATTCCCTGCTTCACAATCAATGCTCTCTACGCCTGGTCCCTTAACTGCTTTTTTAAAAATGTAAATACTCATTAATTAAATAATTAAAAGTGTGAAATCAGCAGTGTCTCTTCATTTACAAACCAGATTCCTCATTCTGCACAGAGGTTTTTGTCTCAAGTTTGAGCTTGAGACAGAAATGTGTGTCTTTGGAGTCCTACCCCACACAACAGTCATGGGTCCCCATGAAGGTGAGCCTCAGAGTCTCAGCATCCTCTGCAACTCCCAGGCCTCTGTCACCTATGAGGTATGATGATGTAGTGATGTGGCGAATTTCTTTTAAAAGACCAAGACAGGAGTGCCTGTGTGGCTCAGGTCACGATCTCACGGTTTATAGGTTCAAGCCCTACATCAGGTTCTGTGCTAGTAGCTCGGGGCCTGGAGCTTGCTTTGCATTCTGTGTCTCCCTCCCTCTCTCTCTCTGCCCACCCCCCTGCTCGCTCTCTCTCTCTCTCAAAAATAAACATTAAAAAACATTTTTTAATTAAAAAAATAAAAGACCAAGCCAGCTTCTAATAAGCACATATTTGAGCAAAGCCAGTGGAAGTGCTGAGGTGCATCAGTGAACAGACCAGGTGGCCCTTGATGGTGCCCACATTCTAGTGAGTTGGGAGTGCCCAACAACTGTCTTGGCCGGGGCCTCTTCTAAACACTTTACATGTTTTAGCTTATTCTGTAGCTTTGTAGTTCCATATTCAGGATGTCGTCATGGCCCTAAGACTGCCTTTCCCCACAATTCAAGACTCTGGAGGCTTACATACAACTCCCATGTGCATGAGGTATAGGTGTGGGACTGAAGCAAACACCAGTGGGAAAAACATGGGCTTCAGCATTCAAGAGCTCACCCCAAAGCTCTACCCTGCCACTTGCCAGCAGTGGGACTCTGCGAGCAAATCATCCTCTCTGAAGTCTTCAAATGCAGTAATAAGGGCTCAGCCAGGGAGGCCAAGGAGTTACCTGGGTAAAAGCACAATGCCCCTCACACAGTAGGTGGTTTTGCTCAAGCTGCAGCAGATGCCTTTCTTCCACTTTCTGAAAGTTGAGACAGGCCATCTTGAATGGAGAGGACAACACACCCCATGCCCACATCCATAGTCTGAACTTCTTTCACACTTCCAGAAGGCAAGAAAATGATAGTAACTTCTAGATCATTTTATAATGTATAAAAATGTTGAATCACTATGTTGTATATCTGAAAGTAATAGGATATTATATGCCAACTATACTTCAATTTGAAAAAATAAGAGCTTAAATATCCATCAACTGATGAATGAATAAAGAAGATGTGGTTTATGTAATACAGTGGAATACTACTTGGTCATGAGAAAGAATGAAATTCTGCTATTTGCAGCAACATGGAACTGGAGGCTATTATGCTAAGTGAAATAAATCATTCAGAGAAAAACATATCATATGTTTTCACTCATATGTGGAACTTGAGAAACTTAATAGAAGACCTGGGGGAAGGGAAGAGGAAAAAAAATAGTTTCAGAGAGGGAGGTAGGCAAACCACAAGAGACTCTTAAATACAGAGAACAAACTGAGGGTTGATGGGGGTAGGGGAGAGAGAGGAAAATGGGTGATGGACATTGAGGAGGGTACTTGTTGGGATGAGCACTGGGTGTTGTATGTAAGTGATGAATCATGGAATTTACCCCCAAAATCAAGAGCACACTGTATACACTGTATGTTAGCCAACTTTACAATAAATTATATTTAAAAAAATAAAAAATAGATAAATAAACCCAGAAAAAAATGAAATAGATAAATAAAAATAATACTAATTTCTAAGTGGAAGTTCTAAGCTGGAGGGAGGGCAGAGAGAGGTGTCTAAGGGGAGGAAATAATGGTGGCTTTCTCCAAATTCTTATCATGCTTGCATTGTTGGTCTCCTACATGGCAGAAATAAACCAAAAGTTACAAACTGATGCCCTACAGGCCAAAGAGAGAGTATAGATTTCTTAAATCTGTTTCCACTTTTATTTGGAGAATGATGGTCTTTCCTATTCTAAATCTTGCTATAATCCAAGGCAGAGGTTATAAACTCAAGGCTCACAGGCTGCATCAAGCTCATGGGCATATTTATTTGGACCACATAATGTTGTTTAAGATTGTGAAGTAGTTGCTATGTATAAAAATTGAGAGATTTCACAGAACGTTTTAGGTTTCTGACTTTCATGCAAAATCAGAATATCTAGGAACAGTGGGCCACATGGCATCCAATCTTGTTGGTGCCAAACAGCTGTCCCCTTCAGACGAGGCATGTGCTGTCTAGGTCCCCATTGTCCCCACCATTCCCTATTGTTAAACCAGGGCTGGGCTTATGATTTGCTTTGACCAATAGAACACGGCAGCAGTGACACTGTGCAACATTCAAGCCTATGCCCCAGGAAGACTATAGCTTCCACTCTTATCCTAAAATGCTGTCACCAAGTGAGGAGAGACCAAGCCAAGAGAGAGGACCAGATTACAGCCAGCACCAACTACCTGACATGGGGGTGAGGCCAGGCTAGATCACCCCGACCCAGTCGAACCACCAAGGAAACAAGCAAAACTACTCAGCTGAGCCCAGCCAAAATGGCTGACCCACAGAATTATAAGCAAGTAAAACAGTCACTGTCATAAGCCCCTAAGTTTGGGGATAGTTTGTGACCCAGCAATAGACAATTGATAGCCAAGCTTCTTCGGGGTATTCTGTTTTTCCTTTTTCACATTGTAGTTGCTCTATGACCTACTGCCATCTGGTTTCCAGCCCCTCTACCTAAAGTGACCTACCTATGGTTCTTTTACACTTTTTATTATGATATAACATACCTACAGAAAGTGCCTATGTGATAAACAGGCAGCTTGATGTTTCTTCACGAACTTAACGTACACAGCTCAGCAGCACCCAAATCAAGAAAGGGAAAGGCCCTTCTGCCTGTTCTGCCTGTCACCACCAATTCCTTGACTTCTTCAACCATAGATTAGTTTTGCCTTTTTTCGTATCTCACTGGTCTTTTTCGACAAAGACACATTCCGTCTTTATCTCACTAGGCCTCTCTGAAGCTTTCCTTGGCTTCCAGGTGACTGGTCACTCTTTAAAATCACTATGGCTCCCCTTTCTCTATTTCGCATCTCCAGGTTAATGCTAAGTCTTCTGGTTGTACACAATGCTCAGGTGATCCCACCAACTCCTGCAGCTTCCCTGGCACCTGTGCGCTCACCTGTAGCCCGGTTTACTTAGAACTCACTTTCAAGAGTGGGTAAAGCAAACAGGGACGGGCAAAGCCAATCAAGAGTGGATTAAAGAGGGAGTAACCACTGAAGGCAGCAGGGCCTGATCCTGCTGGGACCCCTGAAGGCTGGGGAGGCTGGGGTTCTTATCCACAAGCTTCCACTTCTCATTGGTCGAATGTTTCCCGGGTGGTGCCCCAAACCCGGTGTTTCTGGCGCTTCCCTGCAGACAGGTTCAGCAAGCTGCTGTGGGTCAGAGAGCCAGTGGAGAAGCAGCAAGAATCCCACGGAGCAGAGCTGCAGCATGAGGAAGTCCTCAGAGACAGGCTGAGGACTTTTAGAGTGGGGCATCGACCGCGCCCCTCGCACGGGCCTCTGCGTTTTCGTGATGTAGTCATTTTCATCCTTTTTTTTAGAAGCATGTAACTTCCCTGAAGGCAGGGATCATCTGACTTTTTTCATGCTCTTTAATCACCATGCAAAGCACATTGTTCAGATTATGTGAAAAGTGGATTGAAAAGTTGCAGTCTCTACCTTCTTCCCCCCAGTCTAAGGGTGCTTATTTTTTTTTTTTTTAATTTTTTTTTTCAACGTTTATTTATTTTTGGGACAGAGAGAGACAGAGCATGAACGGGGGAGGGGCAGAGAGAGAGGGAGACACAGAATTGGAAACAGGCTCCAGGCTCTGAGCCATCAGCCCAGAGCCCGACGCGGGGCTCGAACTCACGGACCGCGAGATCGTGACCTGGCTGAAGTCGGACGCTTAACCGACTGCGCCACCCAGGCGCCCCTAAGGGTGCTTATGATACATGGGATGCCTTGGGCCAATCCAGAAAGCACCAAGGAGGACCCAGAGGAATGAGTTGGTTTTATGTGCTGTGGTAAGATTTGGATTTCTAAATTTTTCTTTAGTATTTGTTAAGTCTCATTTAAAAAAAAATGTAGTTAAAGCTGTCATAAGGGAACTTTTAAACATGAGGTCAAAATCTCATTTGAAAGATCATGGAAAATTAAAATTCAATAGTTTTCCCCATGATATTTGACTATTCACTTGCTGGATGGTAGCTTAAAGGACTAGTTAAGAATTACACCAGATAACTCAGTAGGCAAACACTTGGTAATTTGTGAAAAACAACAGAAGGAGTCCTTTTTAAGTGTCTTTAAAACACACACACACACACACACACATACACACACACACACACACACACACACATTTCTGGAGCCTCGTTTTCATAACCCTTCTTAAAATACTTACATGACAATGCACTCCCCTAGATAAAGACACGGGAACCCCAAAGTGAAGTGAAAATCAGGAAGTTCTTGATTGGCAGTTTATATCATCTTCCCTTCACCTGACAACTTTCCTGCTTTTTTGCCTAGAACCCAGCTCTATCACAGACTCTTTTTTGTTTTGAAACTCAATTGAAGGGTCCCTGGATACAACTCTTCTTTTTCTATCACTGTTTCAATGCCCTCTCTTTTTAAGGTCTGTGTTTTGGGAGGGGGGGAGCTCAGAGGCGCCATAGTAGGAAAACCCTAGGCTTCTCTCATCCCATGAATACAACTAGATAACTATCCAATCATTCTGAATATCCCAGAAATCACCCCGAAGACTGGCAGAACAAACTCCACAACGAAAGAGAGAGAAGAAACTGCATCAAGGAAGGTAGGAAGTATGGAGACATGGTTTGGGGGAGAAAGAGATTGAGGGTGTTGTAGAGGGGAGGCAGCCCTGGTCGCAGAGAAAGGCAAGAGAGGAGCACCCAGGGGAATGCACAAGGAGAACATTTCCCCAAAGCCATTGGTTGGGAAAATGAGAGAGGCTGATTTGGGGGAGTTCTTGAAACAGGTGGGGCTCCAAGACTGGAATTTTAGAGGTCAGGGACTAGGTTGGGTTAGAACCTTGAGGGTGCTGCACTGCACCTGGGAGAAGGCAGGCAAACACCCCCGGGGCAGGCAATGTGGAAACACATCGGGCACACAGTGGGGAGGTTACTGGCTCTTCTCGCAGTGTATCCATGGGAGGTTGTGTTCATAGAGGCACCTCTCTGGGGACAAAGAAGCCAGCGGGTGTCATTTGCCTCCCCTCCACCCTCAGCGCCATCTGCAGAGGGCAGCCGGGACTGACACTGGCTGCCTAGCCTCCTTGTTCCAAGTCCCACATCCCTGTGCTCTGGCATGACTGCCCTTGTCTTTCAAACCCGCATCCATCCCAGTGTGGCAAGATGCTCCCCTGGAAGACCAACACAGGTCTCTGCCACACCATGTCCCTAAAGCCTGGAGCTTGAAAAGTCAGCGGCCTGGCTGGGGTAGACCCCAAGGTACAGCACTGCTCCTGGAAAGAAGGCAGGCAAAAAATCCGGAGGCAGACCGCATGGAAACAGCAATCTGAAAAACACCTGGGATACACAGGAAGGAGACTACTCACTCTTTTTGGAGTGCTTCTCTGAGAGCAGTAAGGATGGAGACCCCTCTCTAGGGACAAAGGAGCTAACTGGCGCCATTTCCCTCCCCTGCTCCTCAGCAAAAGCACAGAACCACCTGTGGTAAGCAGCACAGTGCCGACACTGGCTGCCTAACCTGCTTGTACCAAGTCCCACAACCTGTGCTCTGGTGGGATTGCCCTTCTTGGTCATGGCCTCAGTCCCAGCACAGTGGGTCTCTTCTCCGGAAGACCAGCAGAAACCCCTGGCCACACCACGTCTCCTGACCAGAGATTTCTGCAAGGCTTTGTTTCTAGTAGAAGTAGTATCAGGTCTCATTTCACAAGCAGACCAGAGCACACCTAGTTAAAACTCACCCCACTCTGGCCAAGGACCAAACATGGCCCACAGCAGGCAAGGAGACTAGCAGATGACTAGCCTGAAAGAGCAGCTAAAATCACAGCAGCAGAGTGCATGCAGCACACATCAGAGACACTCCTTGAAGCACCAGGCCCTGGACACTATATGACCTCTTCTTCATAAAGCCATTACTCTCAGGAGCAGGAAACATAACAGGCTTTTCTAACACAGAAGAAGACAGAGGTTAGACAATTGCCAATATGGAGGAATTCGTCCCAAATGGGACAACAAGATAAGGTCACAGCCAGAGATCTAAGCCAAACAGATCTAAGTAATATGCCTGATGGAGAATATAAAGCAACAATCACAGGGACACTTGCTGCGCTTGAGAAAAGAACGGAAGACTTCAAGACTTCCTTAGCACAGAGATAAAGGAGTTAAAAACAATCTGTCAGAAATGAAAAATGTAATAACTAAGATTTGAAACAGACTTGATGCAATGAACACAAGGATGGAAGAAGTAGAGAAATAAATGATGTGGGAGATAAAATAATGAAAAATAATGAAGCTGAACAAAACAGAGAAAGAAGAATCATGGAACACAAGAATAAGGGAACTCAGCAACTCCATCAAACATGATAACATTCTTATCATAGGAGTCCCAGAAGAAGAAGTGAGAGGGAAAGGGGCAGAAAATTTGAGGAAATTTCCTAATCTGTGGAAGGAAACAGACATCCAGACCCAGGAGGCACAGAGAACTCTCATCAAAATCAACAAAAGCAAAAAAAAAACCCAACAAAAGCGCGCCAACAACAAGACATATTATAATTAAATTTGCAAAAGATAGTAATAAAGAAAAAATCCTAAAAGCAGCAAGATGAAAGAAGCCCCTAATTTACAAGGGAAGATCAAAAGGCAAACTGCAGATCTGTCCACAGAAACAAGTCAGAAGAGAGTGGCATGGTATATTCAACATGCTGAATGGGAAAAAATATGCAGCCAAGAATATTCTATCCAGCAAGGCTATCATTCAGAATAGAAGAGTTTCACAGACAAAAACTAACGGTGAGTTCATGACCACTAAATGAGCCCTGCAAGAAATATTAAAGGAGACTCTTTGAGTGGAAAAGAAAGACCAAAAGTAACAAAGTCAAGAATGGAATAGAGAAAATCTCCAGAAACAATGATGAAACAAGTAATAAAATGGCACTAAATACATATCAATAATTACTCTAAATATAAATAGACTAAATGTCAGCTGACATGTGCTGACAGCTCAGAGCCTGGAGCCTGCTTCGGATTCTGTGTCTCCCTCTCTGTCTCTACCCCTCCCCCACTTGTGCTCTGTCTCTCTCTCAAAAATAAATAAAAATTTTTAAAAAAATTGAAAGTGAGGGAATGGAGGAACATTTATCATGTGAATGGACTTCAAAAGAAAGATGGAGTAACAATGCTTATATCAGACAAACTATATTTTAAACCAAAGACTATAACAAGAGATGAAAAAGGTCACTATATCATAATAAAGAGGACAATCCAACAAGCAGATCTAACATTGTAAATATTTACGCACCCCAAAATATAAAAACAATTAATAACAAATATAAAGGAACTCACTGATAATAATACAATGATAGTAGGGGATCTTAACACCCCCTTACAGCAATGGACAGATAATCTAAGCAGAAAATCAACAAGGAAACAGCGGCTTTGACACACTGGACCAAATGGACTTAACATGTATATTCAGGAAATTCCATCATAAAGCAATAGAATACGTATTCTTTTCCAGTGTACATGGGACATTCTCCAGAATACATCACATACTAGGTCACAAATCAGCCCTTGACAAATACAAAAAGACTGAGATCATACCACGCATACTTTCTGAACACAACACTATGAAACTTGAAGTCAACCACAATAAAAAATTTGGAAAGACCACAAATGTATGGAGGTTAAACAACATCCTACTAAACAATGAATGGGTCAACCAGGAAAGCCAAGAAGAAATTAAAAAATACATGGAAACAAATAAAAATGAAAACACAACAGTCCAAAACCTTTGGAATGCAGCAAAAGCAGTCCTAAAAGAGAAGTACATGGCAATTATAGGCCAACCTTAAGAAACAAAAAAAATCTCGAAGAAACAATCTAAACTTACACCTAAAGGAGATGGAAAAAGAACAACAAACAAAGCCTAAAGCCAGCAGGAGGAAGGAAATAATAAAAATTAGAGCAGAAATAAATGATATAGGGGCGCCTGGGTGGCGCAGTCAGTTAAGCGTCCGACTTCAGCCAGGTCACGATCTTGTGGTCCGTGAGTTCGAGCCCCGCGTCAGGCTCTGGGCTGATGGCTCAGAGCCTGGAGCCTGTTTCCGATTCTGTGTCTCCCTCTCTCTGCCCCTCCCCCATTCATGCTCTGTCTCTCTCTGTCCCCAAAATAAATAAATGTTGAAAAAAAAATTAAAAAAAAAAGAAAGAAATGATATAGAAACTAAAAAAAACAATAGAACATATCAATGAAATCAAGGTTGGTCCTTTGAAAAAATTAATAAAATGGATAAACCCCTATCCAGACTTGTCAAAAAGAAAACAGGACCCAAATAAATAAAATCACAAATAAGAGAGAAGAGATAACAATCAGCACTACAGAAGTACAAACATTTTAAAAGAATATTATTAAAAACTATATGCCAACAAATTGGACAACCTGGAAGAAATGAGTAAATTTCTAAAGCATAAAAACTACCAAAACTGAAACAGGAAGAAATAGAAAACTTGAAAAACTGATAACAAGAGAAATTGAACCAGTAATCAAAAATTTTCCAACATATCAAAAACTCAGGACCAGGACCAGGTGAATTCTACCAAACGTTTAAAGAAGAGTTAATACCTATTTTTCTCAAACTATTCCAAAATATAGAAATGGAAAGAAAACTTCCAAGTTCATTCCATGAGGCCAGCATTACCCTGATACCAAAACCAGACAAAGACTCCACTAAAAAAGAGAACTACAGGTCAATATCCCTGATGAACATGGATGCAAAAATTCTCCATAAAATACTAGCAAACAAAATCCAACAGTACATTATATGATCAAGTGGTATTTTTTCCTGGGCTTTAAGGGTGGTTCAGTATTCACAAATTAATCAACAAGATGTATAACAATAAAAGAAAGGATAAGAGCCATACAATCCTTTCAAAAGATGCAGAAAAAGCATTGGACAAAGTACAACATCGATTCATGATAAAAACCCTCAACAAAGTAGGGTTAGAGGGAACATACCTCTAACACAAAATACCCACAGCTAATATCCTCAATGGGGAAAAACTGAGAGCTTTCCTCTATGGTCAGGAACAAGACAGAGATGTCCATTCTCACCACTCTTATTTAACATAATTTGGAAGTCCTAGCCACAGCAATCAGACAACAAAAAGAAATAAAAGGCATCCAAATCAGCAAGGAAGAAGTCAAACTTCCACTATTTGAAGATAACGTGATACTATTTGAAGATAACATGAGACTCCACCAAAAAATGGCTAAAACTGATACACAAATTCCATAAAGTCGCAGGATACAAAATCAATGTACAGAAGTCTGTTGCATTTCTATACACTAATAATGAAGCAGTAGAAAGAGAAATCAAGGAATCAATCCCATTGCTAATTGCACTCAAAACCATAAGATACTTAGAAATAAATCTAACCAAAGAGATAAAAGATCTCTACTCTGAAAACTATAGGACACTTATGAAATAAATTGAAGATGATGCAAAAAAAAAAAAAAAATGGAAAGACATTCCCTGCTCTCAGATTAGAAGAAAAAAATATTGCTAAAGTGTCTATATTACTCAAACGAATCTGCATATTTAATGTAATCCCTATCAAAATACCAACAGCATTTTTCATGGAGCTACAACAAACAATGGAAACAATGTGGTTCCAAGATTTGTACGGAACCACAAAAGACTCTGAATAGCCAAGGCAACCTTGAAAAAGAACGGCAAAGCTGGAGGCATCACATTTCTGGACTTCAAGTTACATTACAAGCTGTAGTGATCAAGACAGTATGGTACTGGCACAAAAATAGATGCTTAGATCAGTAACACAGAATAGAAAACCCAGAAATGAATCCACAACTAAACAACCAATTGATCTTTGACAAAGCAGGAAAGATATTTTTTCCATTGGAAAAAAGACAGTCTCTTCAACAAATGGTGTTGGGAAAACTGGACAATGACATGCAAAGAATGAAAATGGACCACTTTCTTACACTATTCAGAAAAATAAGTTAAAAATGGATGAAAGACCTAAATGTGAGACAGAAAACCATTAAAATCCTAGAGAAGAACATAGGAAATAATCTCTTTGACCTTGACCATAACAACTTCTTACTAGATAGGTCTCCTGAGGCAAGAGAAACAAAAGCAAAAATAAACTATGGGGACTTCATAAAAGTAAAAAGCTTGTACACAGCAAAGGAAACCATCAACAAAATGAAAAGGCAACCTTCAGAATGGGAGAAGATATTTGCAAATGACCTATCTGATAAAGAGTTAGTATCCAAAATATATAAAGAACTTATCAAACTCAACACCCAAAACACAAATAATCCAGTTAAGAAATGGGCAAAAGACATGAATAGACGTTTAAAGGAGACACACAGATGGCCAGACATACAGATGGCCAACAGACACATGAAAAGATGGTCATTGTCACTCATCATCAGGGAAATACAAATCAAAATTGCAATGAGATATCACCTCACACCAGTCAGAATGGCTAGCATTAACAACACAGGATACAAGAGGTGTTTGTGAGAATGTGGAGAAAGGAGAACCCTCTTATACTGTTGGTGGGAATGCAACTGATGTAGCCACTCTGGGAAACAGTATGGAGATTCCTCAAAAAGTTAAATATAGAACTACCCTACAGTTCAGCAATTGCACCACTAGGTATTTACCCAAAGGATACAAAAATTTGTAATTTGTAATTTGAAGGGATACATAAATCCTGATGTTTATAACAGCATTAACAACAATAGCAAAATTATGGAAAGAGACCAAATGTCCATTGAATGATGAATGGATAACAAGGAAGTGCTATATAAATATAATGGAATATTACTCTTCTATAAAAAAGAACGAAATAATGCCATTTGCAAAAATGTGGATGGAGCTAGAGAGTATTATGCTAAGCAAAATAAATCAGTCAGAGAAAGACAAATACCACATGATTTCACTCATGTGGAATTCAAGAAACAAACCAAAAGATCGTGGTGGGGCAGGGGAGAGACAGAAAGGCAAACCAAGAAACTTAACTATAGAAAACAAATTGATGGTTATCAGAGGAGAGATGAGTGGGGGATGGGTTAAATAGGTGATGTGAATTAAAGAGTGCACTTGCCGTGATGAGCACCAGGTGTTGTATGGAAGTGTTGAATCACTAAATTGTATATCTGAAACTAATATTATGCTGTATGTTAACTAACTGGAATTTAAATAAAAAGGCAGGTGAAAGGAAGGAAGGAAAGAAGGAAGGCAAGAAAGAAAGAAGGAAAGAAAGGAAGGAAGGAAGGAAGGAAGGAAGGAAGGAAGGAAGGAAGGAAGGAAGGAAGGAAGGAAGGAAGAGGGAGGGAGGAAGGGAGGGAAATGAAAATCCTCATACCATAGGACTGCTTGAGCCATCTCACAACATGGCAGCTGGCTTCCCCCAGAGTGAATGGTCCAAGAGTGAGCAAAACAGAAGTCATACATCTTTTATGACCTTGTCTTGGAAATCATAAGCCATCATTGCAACAATATCTTATTGATTACACCAGTCAGCCTTATTCAGTAGGGGAGAAGACTATACACAGCAAGAATATCAGGAGGCAGGTATTACTGGTGTCATCTTAGAGGCTAGCTACCACACACATTGGCCATTATGCTCCTTTCCCCACCCCCACTCCCACCGGATTTCTTGTTTTCCCAGGTAGATATTTGGTTATTGCTCTATTTTTTTTAAGTTTTTTTTTTCATCATTTATTTATTTTGAGACAGAGAGAACATGCACAAGCTGGGGATAGGCAGAGAGAGAGAGGGAGAGATAGAATCCCAAGCAGGCTCCATGCCGTCAGCACAGAGCCTGATGCGGGGCCTGCAATCACAAACTCATGAGATCATGACCTGAGCCGAAATCAAGAGTTGGACCCTCAACCGACTGAGTCACCCAGGCGCCCCACTCTATTATTTTCATGAGTTGGTTATTTGGTGATAACTCTGCATCCTAGAAGATGGACATTACCTTCCTGGCAAAAATTCCAAAGCCTTTGTCTTCATAATCACACTGAGTTCTATTATACGAATTGTTAAACGGTTGTCAAAAGCTGCCATGATAGATTTCTATCACGATAGATTTCCAATACCTGGAAAAGAAGTCCATTGTATTCAGGAACCTGAATTCTGATTAAGCCATGGTATTTCTTGTTCACTGAAGCCAACCTCAGCTCTTCTTTCTATTCTTGTAAGTAGTGGGATCTGTTTCACTTGACCTCATTTTTCAAATATACTTGCAAATAACATATTAGTAAGATACCTTGCCTTTTTAGAGGTTAAGAGAGTTAAAGAAGAGAGAAGCATCTTCTTTGATATTTTAATAGGTCAGAGAAAGCTACAAGTACAGTGGTTCCTAAAAGGAATGTTGTATTACAAACAGAAAATGGCCATTATAACAGCTCTGAAATGATACTACATGAAAAGCTTAAATGATAAGTATTCTTTTTGCTTCTGTGGCCCTTGCATTTTTGAACATGAAGACACGGATGCACATCAAATAAAATATTAATGATCATAAATAATAGCAATACAATAGAGAACCAAATATTCAGTTCTCATTAGGAAAAATGAAAAGAAAGAATTTAAATTTACCCCTGCCATTTTTTATTTATTGAAGCAAAGATGTTGTTCAACACAAATGCATCCATTACCATCCAAAGCGAGATACAGATGAGCACGGAGCATCTGAAGGGAAAGTAAAGTCACTCAGCCTGAGAGTTTCTCCATCATGTTGGCCAGAGAAATAAATTATTGAACCTTACCTGAGTTTGTATAGTTACCACTATTGAGGGCCTCAGTACAGAAGCAAACTACTTCAACATAATTTTTATCTTGGCTACTCCTTTTATTTTGAGGTGCCCAGAGTATCTGAGGGAGTGTCTGAGACCTCAAAGAGCTCTTTGTTCCTATCCAAAATAAGCACATGAGGAATGTTAACAACCTCCTTTGAGGTTGTATGCAGTACTCAACTTGTGTCCAACTTAAGGCAGACACAAGCCAAATGACCATCAATTTATTCCTTTGGCAAATGGCACCAAAATCATTAAACTACGAGATTTTTTTTTTTTTTTTGCCTTGTTTGATCTCTCCAGAGATTTGTAGTTGGGAATAAATATTTGAAGGAATTAAAGACAGTTAATGTTAGTTGAACATCCATTGTAAACTAAACTTCTGATTTTACTGTGGAAGGTAGGACTTGTAATAGAGAGTATATAAAACAATAAGTGAAAATGCTGTGCAAATTGTAAAAGACCGTATAAACATAAATCATGTACCCACAGCCAGATATTCGTTCAGAATTACTTCAGGATTTCTGAGACCATGCACCCAACCCAAGACTCCTGCACTTGCTCTGATAAAATAGATCTCTCCAACTTGATATAAGGAGTCACGACCAGGAAAAAAATTGGGGTCTCGGATGATTTGGAGTGTATGTGTGGGTATTTTCCCCATAGACTTGCTGCTATTTCATTCACCACTTGAGGACGTTCATTCATTAGAATGTGATATTGACCAGCTAAATGTACAGAAGAGCAGTGTAATGCCATCAAATAGTTTACCGTTCTCCAGAGAGCTTAAAACATTTCCAAATATGATCCCAGAATAGCTGGGCATGCTCATGGTAGATCAGAGCAGCTGTTATTTTTTCACACTTTATGGAGCAGAGAACTGAGAGATTAAATGACCTGGATAAAGTCTAAATAATGGGTAGAGAGAAAGGAACAGACCTCCCAAATATTTAGAGTTGACCCCACAAGGTTGAGGGAGTAAGTCCAGTTGAAGCAGCCTATAAACTGTGCTGTTTCCTTTCACTCCCCCACACTATCAGGCTACAAAGAATACCAACTTCAGCCCAGGTTTAAATGCTTCACTGACCTTTCTTGACCTTCTCCTTCCCATTTTCAAAAATCCCAATGATCTCTTTGATTCTTGAATCTTATCCTCAAAGTATTTGGGGAGTTTTAAAAACATATACAGTTGTAACTCTGAAGGAAAACATAGGTCTAGTTGCTAAAACAGTCTTTAGACAAAGGCAATGTTGTTTAATAATTAAGAGAATGGATGCTGAAGTTAAATCCTAGCTCTGTCAATATTTTATTGGGCAGTATCTTTGGGCAAATAACACAATCATTCTAAACCTCAGTTTCTTTTACTACACAAATATTTATTGAGTACTTACTTCGTGTGAATCCCTGTGCTATGTTTGAAAGAGACTATTATGGGAAACATGGTAAGGGAATCTATAAGAAATGAACAATAGGATTATTGAGTGCTTTTGGAATTAATACAATAACAGATATGGAGGGGATTTTTGAGAATCCTAAAAAACATACACATACAACAAATGCCTTAATATTATATTTCATTACTCTCTACCTATCATCTACCAATCCTCTGTTCACTCCCACCTAAACCACAGAGATTTTTCATTGTTTTTTACTGTTAACTAGGGTCATCCCATTGTCCAGATAGGTAGCTCTTCTAACACCTTGACCTCTCAGTATCTTGACCTCTACTCCAATGCTTGTGAAGTTCACCTTTACTCCACCTTAGTCATCCCTACTATGACTCATAGACATGGCCGGAAATGATTTTCAGGTTTTTAAACTATATGTGTTTTTATAATTATTTATTTATTCATCAAATATTGAACAAGGGTCTTCAATGCCTTGAGCACTATTCTGACTCCTGAGGATACAGTGGTGATCAATACATATCTGGAGGCAGAGGGAAAGGAGACAGACAATAAGGAAGTAAAAGAAAAAGAAGAGAATTTCAGATGGTCGGAAGTCCTAAAAGAAAAGCAGAGGTGTTGTGAAGTGAATAATAGATTTGCAAGTCTTAGAAGAAAGAATGTTATGTTAGTAGAATGATTAAGGGAAGGTCTCTCTAAGAAAGTGGCATTTCAGAAAGATCTGAGTGGTGAAAGGAGTCATCCATGTGAAAACAGGTGGAAATGTTTCAGGCAATGGGGATAGCAAATGCAAAGTGTCAGGCAGAATGACTCTGGTGTGATTAAGGAGCAAGCAGAAGGCCAGTGTAGCCGAAAGTGAATGAGGAGATAGTAGGAAATGACATTGGAATCACAGCAAGGGCAGGCCAGGTTGAAATTTTACATCTTAGTCAAGAGGTTGAATTCTGTCCTAATTGTTAAGAATCCATTGGAGGATTCTAAGTGGGTTGGAGGGGTACTGATACAATAAATTTTTAAGAGATCGTTTTGGCTGGTATAGAGGACAGGAAGGCATAAAATGGAGTGGATGATGATACTTACTTGTCATAATTGGTGTTTCCCCAATGGTGGGCCCTGCACAATGGACTAGGGTGCAGTTAATTTGCTGGGGGTAACCCCAGAAAGCACAAAGGGAGAAGAAGGAAAAGTGAGGCAGGGAAGGGGAAGCACCAATATGAGAGCATTTGTGAGTAGGCTGTGGCTGTGAGTAGCAGGCTCAGTCCTGCTTCACAGGTATCACATGGAACATAACTCTTGTAAACCCTCAAGCAAAGCAACAGAGATGCGTGAACACTTGAGAAGCTCTCAGTGCATACAGCTCTCTGTCACAGCTTTGGGGGAAGTCAAAGGTAGGCTGTGATTGTCAGGTGCTTTTTTTTAATGTTTATTTATTTATTTTGAGAGAGACACAGAGAGAGAACAGGGAAGGGGCAGAGAGAGATGGTGGGAGAGAATCTTAAGCAGGCTCCACACTACCAGCATGGAGCCCAATGTGGGGCTTGAACCCATGAACCATGAGATCATGACCTGAGCTGAAACCAAGTCTGACACTTAACCGACTGAGTCATCCAGGCGCCCCTGTGATTGTCAGTTTTATGTGTCAACATGGCTAGTTAGTCCCCAGTTATTTGAACAAACATTCATCCAAATGTGGCTGTGAAGGTATTTTGTAGATATAATTAAACTTCATAATTAGTTGACTTTCACTAAGGGAAATTATCCTGGATACTCTAGCTGGGCCTGAGTCCACCAGTTGAATGGCTCTAAGAGCAAAACTGATGCTTTCCTCAGGAAGAAGAAATTCTGCCTGCAGAGACAAGAGTTTGTACCTAACAGTTCCAGTCCATCATTCCTGATGGCCTGCTCTACAGACTTCAGCCTTGCCTTGCCAGTCCCCACAATTGCATAAAGTAATTCTTTGCAATCTCTTAATATATAATCCCCTAGGGTTTTGAACCCCGACTGATAGGAAGAAAGAGAAAAGAAGGAGCCACATTGGTCATTTTAACAGAGAGCATTGAATATAAGTATTAACTGAACAGTCATTGGAGGATTGTTGATAACAAAGACCAAAGGTTAATACTGAAGTACCAATTCAGCACATTGAATACATCCTGCCACTCCTTTCTGACCTGCCAAGTTTCTGTGGATAGGTCTGCGGCAAACCTGATCTGTCTTCCCTTGTAGGTTAAGGACTTTTTTCCCCTTGCTGCTTTCATGATTCTTTCCTTGCCTGAGTATTTTGTGAATTTGACTATACTGTGCGTTGTTGATGGCTGGTTTTTGTTGAATCTAATGGGAGTCCTCTTGCTTCCTGGATTTTGATGTCTATGTCTTTCCCCAGGTTAGGAAAGTTTTCTGTTATGATTGCTCAAATAATCCTTCTACCCCTTTTTCTCTCTCTTTGTCTTTTGGGACCCCTATGATTCTGACATTGTTCCTTTTTAATGAGTCACTGATTTCTCTAATTCTTAAATCTCCCTCTTTGTTTCCGCTTCATTGTTCTCCATAAGTTTGTCCTCTATATCACTGATATAGCCTTTGCCTCATCCATCCTTGCCACTGTGGCATCCACTCGAGATTGCAGCTCAGTTATAGCATTTTTATCTCATCCTGACTTACCTTTTATCTCGGCAGAAAGGGGTTCTAATCCGTTTTCAACCCCAGCTATATTCTTATTATTGTGATTCTAAATTCTGGTTCAGACATCTTGCTTGTATCTGTGTTGATTAGGTACCTGGCTGTCATTACTTCCTGTTCTTTCTTTTGGGGTGAATTCCTTCATTTCGTCATTTTGAAGGAAGAAAAGGAATTAATAAGGTAAAAAAAAATTAAAATTAAAAAAATTAAAATTAAAAATTAAAAACAACCCCCCAAAAATCAAATAAAGGATGCTAGATCCGTGTATTCTGGTCTGGTTGTTGCAAGGAGCTTGATAGAATAGAGAAAAAAGGGAAAGATAAGAAAAGAAAAGAAAAAAAAAATGAAAATGTTTGAAAATTTGAAAAAATGAATATAATGAAATAGAATAAAATGAAATGATGGAAGTAAAAAAATAGAATTTGAAAATTTTACGAAAAAGTAAAAAAATATAGTAGGAAAAAAATTAAAGAAAAATATCTTTAATGGATATGGAAAATAATTTTTTTTTCTCTTTCTGTATTCAAGAATAAGAAAAAAAAATTGAATAGATGGACCAGCAAACAGAGTGAAGTACTATTGAAATTACATTGGTTTCCCCTAGAAGTCGAACTATGAAGCACTTAATAGTCTGTAAACTAAGCCAGAGGAGAGACTTGTGTTCCTGAAGAGCGAGATTGGCCCAGTTGGGTGGGGCTTAGTGTAATGGCTCCGTTCTCCACTAGATGGCGCTGCTTAGCTTACTGGGTGGATTGCCATAGGTGTGCATGCGCATGCGCCGGAGGGGTGAAAATGGCGTCACCCAGATAACAAGTATCTAGTGTGAGAACTCTGTGCTCTCCCCGACCAGCAATCGCGTACCCGTCTTTTGTCTCCGGCTTCCGTCCCCTCCCCACTTTTATAGTGTCCGTGACCAAGCCATCACGTTGCCAGGCGGCACCTCCCTCCTGAGTTTTATGTCAGATGCGGCTGTGTTTCCCAACCCGTCACTTCTGAGGGACTGCGGCTTTGACCCTCTCAGACCTTCGGGGGAGGGTCTCACTGAGCGATGACCAGGTGCCAGCCACACCCAGGAATGTTCGCGGGACTGTGCTGCCTCTGATGCCCAGAGACTGTGGCCGGGTGCCAGCCCGCCCCAGAAAAAGTTCACGCGATCGTGTAGCAGCAGCGTTTCAGGGATTATGGAAAATCACCACACACATCTGGCGCCAGGCTTCACCCTTAACGTTCTTGCTCCAGCACCAGTGAATGTGGTTGTTCTCCTCGGTCCCCTGGGGCCTTTGCCTATGGGGAAGCTGCGCACAGCCTTTACCAAATGTCCTTCCAGCGGGGGAACCGCCTCTCCCCTGTGGCCTGAGGGCTCCGAGGACCGCACTCTCTGCTCCTAGGGATTCGCCCTTCCCACCAGCGCACTGCCAGGTAGAGCGGCTGAGTTTCAGACTCTGCACTGTTTATAGAGTCTTAATGGAATTTAAACCCTCTCCTTTATCCTTTCTCCCTTTTTTGTTCAGTCCCTTGCATACTCTTGTTTTTTCTCTCCAGCTGCTTTCAGGCAGGAGGGATGTTTTCCATACTCTCCCCCCCACCCCGTCTCAGTCCTCTCTCCTCAAGCAAAAACAGCTCCCTGCCCTCTGGGGCTTTCTCCCCCAGTTCACTTCTCCCCGCTGCATACCTGCTGAGTTCTCTGGTTCAGGTTGTGCAGATTGTTGTGTTAATCCTCAAATCAGTTTTCTAGGTGTGCAGGATGGTTTAGTGTTGATCCAGCTGTATTTCAGGGACGGGAGACGCAAAAAAAAACTTCCATGCTGTTCCGCCATCTTGGCCCCTCCCTCTGTTCTTGAACTTCAGGTAACTTGTTGGGCTTCTTTTGCTTGACATGGTATCTGTAAGATTCATCCAGCAGTGGTGGTTCATTATTTTTTTATTGCTCTGCGGTTTTCTACTGTATAAATAAACTATACTTTATCCATTCTTCTGTTAACGGACATTTGGGTTGTTTACATCTTGGGGCTATTATTAATAAAACTTCGATGAACATTCTTGTATTTAAACAGCATATGTGAAACAAACCATGATCGGACAGCGGTTGGCATTGCCAGCTTCCTCGCGTGGAGCTGAGCCAGATCCTGTGGCTGAGCAGCAGAGCAACATAGGTGCTAAAGGTAAGCAGGTGCATGGGGACCATTCACTATGGCTGTAGGCGGATTTGGAAGTATAGCGAGGGACATTTGGATGGTACATCAACAGCATTGCTATACTACTCGATAGGGGCATTTGGAGGTTTAAATGTGGTAACGTATATACAGCATATAGAGATAGTGATTACTCAATAAAAAAGGTTGTTTTTATTATTATACTAAACTTATAACCTTAGACTTTTAAAGCAGCAGGGCTCAGGTGGTACAATACAGTTATTTAGAAAGACCTTTCCAAAATAATACCACATCTGCTACCCTATCCCATCACTCTTCTCTTGTGCTGTGAAGCCTTTATACTCAAAAAATAATTCACAGGGGCGCCTGGGTGGTGCAGTCGGTTAAGCGTCCGACTTCAGCCAGGTCACGATCTCGCAGTCCGTGAGTTCGAGCCCCGCGTCGGGCTCTGGGCTGATGGCTCAGAGCCTGGAGCCTGTTTCCGATTTTGTGTCTCCCTCTCTCTCTGCCCCTCCCCCGTTCATGCTCTGTCTCTCTCTGTCCCAAAAATAAATAAAAACGTGGAAAAAAAATTAAAAAAAAAAATAATTCACAGACCAACAGCTTCAGCATCAACTAGGAAGATGCTAGAAATGCAGGATCTTGGGCCCCACTGATCAGAATCTGTGTTTTAACAAGTCCCTGATTGATTCTGTGGAAAACTGCATTTTGATAAGCAGGAGCTTTAGGCAGCACATTGGAATCACACAGAGAGTTTTAAAACTTACGTATTTCAAATTTAGTGGACAATTGAACTCTGTCACAGAATGTCTTTTAACCATGGCATGAAATACACTTTAGGAAATGCTGATTTTTACTTAAAAATCAACTTTAAGATTAGAATTAAAGATACAAAATGTAAGTAGAGTTTATCTTTGGGTGGTGGTCTTATTTCTTCTTTTATTTTTCTTTTTTATGTTCTTCTTTCTTTCCAAAGTTTGTGCTTAAAATTTTTTTGAATTTTTTTAACGTTTATTTATTTTTGAGAGAGAGACAGTGTGCGAGTGGGGGAAGGGCAGAGAGAGAGGGAGACACAGAATCTGAAGCAAGCTCCAGGCTCTGAGCTGTCAGCACAGAGCCTGATGCAGGGTTTGAACTCACAGACGATGAGATCATGACCTGAGCTGAAGTCAGACGCTTAACTGACTGAGCCACACAGGCGCCCCTCTTTCCAAAGTTTTTATAACACTTACAGAATCGAAATTAAAAGGTTTAGTAATTATGTTAGATGACAGAAATATTTTTCAGAGCTGCGTGTGACATATTTAAGAATGAAGTATCATTATATTCTTTTAAAAGATACAGTTAAATATATAAACTTATAGAAAAAGAGTACATATCACAGAATGAACCTAGGTGGAGAGTATATGAAGACTAATGCTTTTTCAACTTTCCATATGTTTGAAAGCTTTTATAATAAAAAGTTGGGGAGATAAAAAGTAAAAGATTCATTTTGGAATAACATGACCATTATGTAAAGTGTTTATAAGTACCTATCTAAGTATATGTGGTTCCCTTTGGGAATGAAACTGAGATTGGGGGCTATCATAGAGAAGATTTTAGCTTTGTCTCTAATGTGTCAGATTTTTTAAGACTGACTTTGTGTATTATCTTGAAAAGAAACAAGTTTTCATGGGCAAATGGTGTTCAAGATACACGGTGTCAGAACCACACAAGTCCACGTCTTACTGACTTCAGAGTAATACCTCAAGTCTAGGATTCCATTAGGTCCTTTTTGCCAGCACTTAAGACAAGTACACCTACGTCTGTTGCAAGATCCAATGGAGGACGTCTAATGGTGCTTTAGGCTAAAAAGAAGAAAATCCTACTGTCAGAATATCGAAGCCTTCAGCCATGCAAGAGGCCATAGTCTTTTTTCTGAGCTTCAGGAACAGGCATGACTCCTTGTGTGCCTGTTTGTTAACATATGCTTTTATGAAAGAATCCCGTTTGAGATTCCTTTAGCTATAGCATACCACCCAGTAGGAAGGTTGTGGGGGAAACCTATAGCTCTCACGAACTCTAGTCATGGGAGGCTAGCAATGCCCACCAACACAGAACCTACGTGAAAGACCAAGTTGGTTTAAAGTAATACACCACCTAATCTTAATGTTTAAAAAAATATATTATTGAATCCAGGTAATAACGGAGAAAGAAGAACACCATGCTTCCTTTTCCTGCTTTATTCTCTTAACCACTTTCTCCTCTCCCTCCTTTATTCAGAATATATGTTCAGTCCAAAGTTTTCATTACTTTTTTTCATAATTTCTCACTTAAAGCTCTGTGCTTTCATTCTGTTTAGCCCATGATGCAGATAGTTCAGTAGCATTTATGACTGCAATTATTAGGAGTTTGGGTGTTGGCATAAATGATTCTTGTCTGCTGGAATCTATCCAGTTTGAATATGGAGCTGTAAAGAAAAGCCTAAAAAGAGATTTTCCAGGGGTGATGGTGGTGTGAAAATGTGCAACAAGGTGTTATGATTTCAAATTATAAAGATCCCAGTAAAAATACACAGCATAAAGTTACTGCTCGAACCTCTTATGCTTTGTTTTTTCTAAGTCAAACTTAGAAATTCAGACTTGCCAACGTACTGAGAGGTCCGATGTCAGCTGTTGTTAAGAAGATCCCTCCCTCTACCTAGAGCCATTTTTTTTAATGTTTATTTATTTTTGAAAGAGAGAGAGATAAAGAGTGTGATCTGGGGAGGGGCAGAGAGAGAGGCAGACACAGAATCCGAAGAAGGCTCCAGGCTCCGAGCTGTCAGCACAGAGCCCGGCGCAGGGCTCGAACCCACAAACCATGAGCTGAAGTCGGACGCTTAACTGACTGAGCCACCCAGGCACCCCCCGAGGGCCATTTATGAAACCCATGAACCTCAGTCCAGAAAACTTGGGGACAGTCCTCTCATCTTGAGAACTTTGTAGCTGTTTTTGCCATGTGTGCTGTATGGTCTTCCTGTTCCACTAGTGATAGGTAACTATTGGCCCTCCTTCCAAACCTGAGCAAGAGGAGTTTGACTGCATCTCCCAATGCCATTGTGGTGGCTGGTTCCAGGAACGACCCCCAATGAATCACATCTCCTCTATTTATGCCCTTCTGTAGATCCCTCCCATATTGACTCCAGCTTTTTCCAGAGGACTTGCTTTGGCCAATGAGATATTCACAAATGTGATGCAAGCTTGAAAATAACTTGCACACCAAGGCTTGTTCTCTCTTGTTACTGTGGGACTGCCATGTGAAGAAGCCCAGGTCATTCTACTAGAGGAGGAGACCATGTGGAGCCATGTCAAGCTGAGACCTCCTAGACTAATATGCTCCCAACCAACCTGTCAGCTATCTGTAATCACATGAGCGACCTCAAGTGTCATCAGCAGAATGGCCCTGCTAAACCTAGCCCAAACTACTGGCCTATGGAATCATGAGGAAATATTTTTTTTTTAATGTTGTTTCAGCCCCTATGTTTTGAGATGGTTTGTATGACAACGGTTTGTAGGATGGCCCCTACGATTCCTGATCCCAGGCGTTCACATCTTTAAGTGTAGGCAGGACCTGTGACTTGCTTCTGGACAATAGGATATGGCAAAGGTGAAGGGATTTTGCAGATATAATTAAGGTCAGTTGATTCTGAGTTAATCAGAAGAGAGAGTATCCTGGGTGACCTTGACTTAATCAAGTGAAAGTCCTTAAAGCAGGAACTAGGTCCTCTCTGAGTCCAGTGACTCTTTCTCTGTTATTATACAAGCAAGCCATCATGAGTTCTGTAGATGCAAGAAAATTAATCCTGCCAACAACCTGAATGAATTTGGAAGCAGATTTTTTTTCCGCAGACAAGCCTTTATATGAAAATGCAGCCCAGCTGATACCTTGATTACAGCCTTGTATGACCCTCAGCAGAGGCCCAGCTGAGCCATACCCAGACTCCTAACTCAGAGAAATTGTGAGATAATACATGTGTGCTGATTAAGCCACTACATTTGTAGTCATTTTTCATGAGGCAATAGAAAGCTAATAAAATTTGTTACTTGGCAGTGTATAACCTATACAGCCACATTACCAAGCATTCTGTCCCTTTGCATCCATATGCTAACCCTTTCAAAAGTCTGTCACCTTCTAGAACATAAATCCAGTGACTGGCCCAGTATTAATACTGAAAATCTTATGTCCTGGGAAATCCCTCAGTTCAAAGCAACTGGATGTCACCCCAACAGCATGGTAGGTCAGAACCACATGCAGACAGCCATCTACATCTTTCCTCCCTTCAAGAGAAGCTAAAGTTCTTTTTCTGAAGATCATGCCCATCTCCTCTTTAGCGTCTATCTTCAGCTCTCAGTGAGACATTGACTTAATCCCCTTCGAGGAGGTAGAACGCTGTTATTTCCTGGCAGGAAAATAAAGTAGTGGGGGCACGTAGCGGTAGGGAGTGGAATAAGTTACATGTTAGGAGCACAGACATATTTGAAGTACAAAATTCCTGGTTGGCAGCGGAAGAAAGACTGTTCACTAGAGAGTTCTAAGCAGTTCTAAAAAGTTGGAATATACTAGGTGATTTTTGTCTTCATTCCTTTCTTTATAATTCATCTTGTTCAGACAGAGATAAGGATTCAGGAAGGAAAGCCAGCATGAAGGAAGGGCTCCCTGCTACTTATGATTGGCAGACTCAGACCCGTACAACTCTCCCATCTCATTCTCAGTGAGCCTCATTCCAAACTAGCCCGGAGCTCTAGCCAGGCAAAGCTAGTAGCACCTACCCAAATGCCCCCAGCCAGGTACTGGGGCCCAGAGCGTCTCTTCAGGCCCTGGTCCTACCTGCTGTTCTGGCATGTTCCAGCTGTTCCAGTCTGGTTCTGACTCTTTTGCCTCTTATTGGTGTCTTTCTGTCCAGTCCCTTCACACTGGTGCTTAGGACTGGCCCTCGCCTCATATCTCTGCTGTCTACCGGCCCACTTCAACCTCATACCCAACTCAGGCTTCTGGAATTCCAGCCTGGAATCTGAGCCCTAGCCCTCCATTTATCCAAGATGGAGTAAACATGTATGAAATAGAAAACTTGGAATTGTTGGTCTCAAAACAATTAGGAACAAAATTCCAACGTGGACCTGACCCCAAGGTTTGTCCCAATTCCTGTGTCCAGTCAGCTCCATCATGGATTCCCTGGGCTGCCACCATGGCTCTGACACCTGCTCCACTCTTACTTTAAGCCAGAAACCTTTTGCCAGCTCTTAGATGTACCAGGGTTATTCGAGAAGGCTGACAAATGAGAATTCATGCTGCACAAAACCCAACTAGATTTGAAAAGAGAGGATTTCAAGGAGAGACACAGAAAACTGACAAGTCTTCTGGCATTTGGGGAGGGAGGGCGTGAAAAGAGGAGTGTCTTCAGAGTGGGCTGCATGAGGTAGAATTAGTTATCTAACGTTTATTTATTTTTGAGACAGAGAGAGACAGAGCATGAATGGGGGAGGGTCAGAGAGAGAGGGAGACACAGAATCTGAAACAGGCTCCAGGCTCTGAACAGTCAGCACAGAGCCCGACACAGGGCTTGAACTTACAGACCGCGAGATAGTGACCTGAGCCGAAGTCGGACGCTTAACCAACTGAGCCACCCAGGTGCCCCTAGAATTAGTTATCTAAACAAAAGTCCAAGCACACTTGTCCCCAACCCCTATCCTACATAAATCTGTACAGAAATTGTTTTCTCGGTTCTCGGATGGCCCAACTATCAATTTTTGATATAGGAAACGCTCAGGTTTCTGTTGAAAATTTAACTTTCTATTATCCATACAGAATAAATGTGAAGATGAAGATCTGATAGTTCTCAGATTAATTGTCTCTCAGCTTTTCTGTCAACTAGCCCTATAAAATAGCCATTTATATCAGTAACTTAGTGTCACAATAATGCTGCTTGACAGCTTCAAAATCCTACGGCTTTGAACAATGATTACTTACTCTTGCTTGTACATCTGTGGATTGGCCAGGGAGTAGCTAATCTAGACTGAATGTGCGTCCAGACCTGCTTCATGTGTCTCTCTTCCTCCTACTTGGGCCACTGGGCTGGCCACAACATTTTCTTCTCATGACAATGGCAGAGGCACAATAGGGCACCGAAAGCACAAATGCTTCCTAAATACTAAGCGGAACTGGCACGTGGCCACCCTGCCCACAATCCATTGGCTGCAGCAAACCTCATGTTCCAACCCAACACCCACGCCTCTAGTGAGAATTGCAAAGTCACAGGGTAAAGGGTGTGGCTACAAGGCGACAGAAACTGGTGCCAATAAGTCAATGTGCCAAAATAACCTGCTAGGATTGCTATCCTCCATACTTGTATCTCACCAAGTCAGTACTGTCTGATGTCTCCCTAAGAAGGCCTATAGCATATCTGTGTTTGTTTCTGTGCCTGACTGAACTGTGTTCTTCTGGTGTCAGATAAGTGCATCCAATGGCTTTCCCTCTTCAGATTTTGGCTTATTCAGCAAAAAGATTTCTGGAACGCATGGTTACTTTGGCCTCTCAAATTTACACTCCAGTGAATATAAAGGTGTGTGCAGCTCACGGAAGTCTCACCTGCCCTGCCCCACATGAAATAAGAGTCTTCAAATTTTCTTGGAGGAAAGTCCCTTGATTTAGCCATTTTTGAATATGCTGCCTTATCATTTTATTTTTTATTTATTTATTTATTTTTTTTAATTTTTATTTTTGGGACAGAGAGAGACAGAGCATGAACGGGGGAGGGGCAGAGAGAGAAATAGACACAGAATCGGAAACAGGCTCCAGGCTCTGAGCCATCAGCCCAGAGCCTGACGCGGGGCTCGAACTCACGGACCGCAAGATCGTGACCTGGCTGAAGTCGGACGCTTAACTGACTGCGCCACCCAGGCGCCCTGCCTTATCATTTTAAAGATTATGGTTTTGTTGAATCTTGGACATGTTTCCTGCTACAGAATACGTATTTCATTCCTTTGTTTTCCCAGAGACTTAATATGGCTCTGGCCATGTTTTCCTAACTACAGATCAGGTGCACAGTCTACAAGGGGAGGGACAGCAAAAAGGACTATTTTAAAACTGGCACTTACTGCATTTGACATATTGCCTATTACTGAGAATTTGTATTCTTCATATTTCCCCTCACAGGGTATTAAATTTTGATTAAACCCAAGAACCTCTGACTGGTTTCCATAAATAGAAAAAAACTCTGTAGAGCCTTAGCAATGTTTTTATATGCAAAATGAGTTGCTAACTTATCATGCTAATTGTTCTGGTATTTATCCCCCTAAGTCCTAAGCACTCCCTTCAGATTTTCACTACATCTTCCTACCAGCCTATGGCATTCTGGGTGATAAGCAATATTTTTTTAATGAGGTTCCACTTCCACAAACATTGTATTACCTCTAAAATAAATTTATACCTCTGTTTGCCTGGATCTCAAGCCAGAAACATCCAATGAAAGCACATGAAACATTCGCTGGAGTAAACAGCAGTCAATGTCATTATTTCTGGGTATCTAGAGCACAATCCAACCCTACAAAAATAACATCAGTACTCACTGTGTGCCAGGCTCTGTGCTAAGATTTGGAAAGACTTGGAAGATTTACATTCACCATCTTAACGAGTCTTCACATGGATATCTTCACGATGAGGAAGGATTATAATGGAACCCCCAACCTCAGATGCATTAGCAAAGTCTGTATCTGCTACATATTGCATTAACTCAACAAGAAAAAATTTCTTACGAATGGTGTTTGAAGGGTGCCTGGCTGGCTCTATGGGAAAAGCATGCAACTCATGATCTTGGGGTAATAAATTTAAGCCCCATGTTGGGCATAGAGCTTACTTAACAACAACAACAACAACAACAACAACAACAACAAAGACTGTCTTTGAACCCTGTTAATCCATCAAAGCAAATCTTCAATTATTTCCCTACACTTTGCTTTCCGAAGAGTATATTCCCAAGAGCCCCTTGGTTCCTGGGTGTGTGTGTGTGTGTGTGTGTGTGTGTGTGCGTGCATGTATTGAACGTGAGACCCAAATGTCTTTCTCTTGGGCATCTCCAGAGAGTTTATCCTAATTTTCCCCCAATACACATAGTTTATGTAATCAATCTCCTACTACACATTTTATTCACTTCCTTTTTTAAATTTTTTTATTACAAAAATGTTTAAACATTTATTCATTTTTGAGAGATTGAGAGAGAGACAGAGTATGAGTGGGGAAGGGGCAGAGAGAGAGGGGAGACACAGACTCTGAAGCAGACTCCAGGCTCTGAGCTGTCAGCACAGAGCCCGACGCAGGGCTTGAACCCACAAACCATGAGATCGTGACCTGAGCCCAAGCTGGATGCTTAACTGAGCCACCCAGGTGTCCCCACAACCCTTTTAAGTAACGAAAGACTCTTGCTTAAAAAGATGACTTTCACACAAATGTTATTCATAATAGAAGAAACTGGAAATGACCCTATATGTCCACCAACTGGTTAATGGACAAGTAAAATGTGGTCTATTGATACAATAGAACACTATTCAGCAATAAGAAGGAATGAAATCCTGATAAAGGCTGAGCCTGGATAAACCTCAAACAGATCATGCTAAGTGGAAGAAGCCAACTGCAAAAGAGCACGTGTTGTATCTATGGAATCTCCAGGAATGGCAAATTTATGGAGACAGAAAGCAGAGTGGTGATTGCCTGGGGCAGGGGTGAGAAGGGGGATTCAGTGTGAAAGAGGCTGGAGGGATCTTGCCGTGCTAATGAAAATGTTCCAAAACTGCATTATAGTGATGGCTGCACAGCTCAGTAAATTTACTAAAAAATTATTGACTTGTGTATATTTAAAATTAGTGAATTTCATGGTATGTAAATTATACTCAAATACCATTGCTAAAAAAAAATTAATTCATGGAGAATGCTTGGTCACATGAAAAATTGGTCAAATTCTTTGTACAGTAAGCTGCTGACAGATTAATTTCTTCATCCATACAATGAATATAGGAAATCCTATCTCGAAGAAAATTACCTAAATATCAGATGAGATATTAAGATGCAAATGCCTTGAAAACTGCAAAATGGTTAACAGAGGAAAGATTCTTGTGACTCAGCGGTGGGCGGGAATTATTTCATTCTCTCCTCTAGGTGGTGCTAGAATCTAAAAATGAGCAGGCCCCTGGTGGACACGGAGGCTTGGCGCAAAATTACCTTTCCCTTTAAGGTTACATCTCTGAAGGGAATTTTTAGTCCCAGCGTCCTTGAGTCTGGAGCCTTCCCCCGAATTTTTCTTAGGATAATAGAAATCCAACGTCAGTGCTTCTTACCACTCACAAACTTTCAGTTGCGTATTCCATGTTATAGGTTTCCCTCTTTGTCCTGTGGAATTATTCCTATGACTGAACCACGTTCATCTTCCCTTTCTTTTCATTTTCATGGGAACCATTTCTTTTCGTTTTCATGGAAACTTCCGTTTTCATAATAGCTGCACACACTGATTCGACTGCATTTTCAGTTCTCTCAGTACTTTAATATTTAATTAAATAGTTAATATTTAGTAATTTGAAATGTAATTAGTGTCATCAATTCATCAAACCATTTGTAAAGTGTCTCAAAACCTACACCTAGCACACACGGCCACAACAATGAAGAAATGCGACCGAGAGCCTGTGCTGGAAGCATGTGTTGGTGGCAGTAACAGCTGATGTGCTATTTGTTACTTTGCTGAGTGCCATGTGGCTTTATATATGAGAAAGTTCAAGCTTTGATAGTTGTAAGGTGACCTTCTGTAGCAGGTTCAGGACTCAATATGAGTTCTACCCCCTATCTCTCTTTAAAAAAAAAATAGGTTTATAGATTATCTTTTTGCTCTTCATCTGATGCTTTCTAAAAGCATTTGGATCAAGTAGGAGAGCTAAGAGCTCACAGCCTAAGGCATTGGGCAGCAAGGGCACACGGTGCTGTTATCTGAACCCCTGTACAACTGTTTTACTCAGTTCCGATGGGTGCAGGGCTGGTCCTTTAAGGAGATATGAAAGCTGAAGCTTGCTCCATGATGTGTCTTGCAAAAGAAAGAATACGGAAGCAGCATAAAAACATATACACAGGAGCTATGCAAACAGACAGCTCACTACCAAAAATTCCTCACTGGCAAAACTACTTTCTCACAAGGGGAAGGGTTTGAAAAACAGCTCTTGCCTCTTGGAGCCCTCTCTTTGGTGGAAACAAATCAGCTTTTAAAATACAATACCATACAAGCTTTATAAAGTGGTATTTAAGCAGCATTGAAATAGCCTACGAGAAATTAATGCAAAATCAATTCAGGCACACAATTTACATCTGCTGCGTTACCCAGAATGGCTCTCTTCTATAACTGGAAATCTATGGACCTAATTCTGGGATGACTGGAAGGAGTTTTATGTCTTCTGGGATGTAGCTGTGCAATCTGTCACTGGGAGGGAAAATCTGTAACCCTTTAAGGATAGCAGAACCTGGGGCCCTATTGTGAGGAAATGCACATTTAAAAATAACACTCAATGAAATAAGTGTTTCTCATGGGTCTAGGCCTTTAAAGCCCCGCCCTCTGCCCAAACCTGCAGTCTTTCCATACTCAGCAGGCTTTGTCTTTCCTAAATATAGTTCATAGCAAACAATGAGCTGCTCCTGCTTTGAAGGTTGACAGTAAATGCTCAGAAGAGACACAGCCACGCTCATGGCCGTGCTGGAGCTGGGAATCCAGCTTCTCCCTGAATCACTGGGCACCTCAAGGCTCTCCCCTCCAGGTTTTCTCATTCTTCCAGTGGACGTGATGCTGATCAATTTGGTCAAAACCATTGTAGGTTACTGATGCACAAAGTAGGTTTAAAGTTCCAAGTTTTGAAATTAATTGTACTGAAAAAAACCATGAAGTAGCATCAGAGGGGTGGGAGGGGTATGGGAAACAGGGTGGTTTCTGAAAGTAAAACTAGAGTTGCAAGAAAAATTAGTTTCCAGGAAGCGGAAGTTGGTAAGAGTGTCAAATGCCACAGAGAGGAGTTACATGAGGTCTCGGGCCTTCAGGACAGCGTTGTTCACCTTGGGCAGCATTTCACGAAGCTGGAAGGGAAACCCTGAGTTGAGTAGATGAACAGAAAGTGGGTGCCCACTTGCCACCTTCTCCTGGGAGCAGAAATGGGAGGGTTATTGCTGCATGAAAGCATTAAATAAGAGAGAGATTTTTTTTTTCATATTACAAAGGACTTTCTTATGACCTTGAATGCCTCTATCCAGTGCTGACATCAATCCCTAGACATCAGACTAGGAATTCTAATCCTGCCCAAGGCACCATCCTTCTCTGAATGGCTCACAGTAGGGTTTCAGTAAATGTTTGTGGAAGGAAGCAAGACTACACTCTTGAGAACTGCCTATATGCAGCTTGTATTGAAAGCAGACGTCCTTTTTAACCATAATGAAAAATGTCCACTCTTTTGTTATGTAAAGTTTTGCACTACTTAGTTGTATGACCTCAGACAAAGTAATGGACCGTCTCTGGACCTCAGTTCTTCATGTATGAAAGTCTAAAGTGCATGGCTCATGTATAAGAGTGCATGGCTCAGAGTAAGCAGATTGTACTGTTTGCTGTTGTTATAACTATTATATATAACTATTATTATAACTAAATATAACTGTTTGTCATCCTGGAAGAAAGGGAAGGCATGAAACATCTGTACTATGCATGCAAGTCACTCAGAATATTTTTATACAAGGGGAAAGGCATGAAAAACAGCTCTTGCCTTCTAAAGTCCTCCCTTTGGTAGAAACAAAATGGTTTTTTTTTTTTTTTTTTAAATTTTTTTTTTCAACGTTTTTTATTTATTTTTTTGGGACAGAGAGAGACAAAGCATGAACGGGGGAGGGGCAGAGAGAGAGGGAGACACAGAATCGGAAACAGGCTCCAGGCTCTGAGCCATCAGCCCAGAGCCTGACGCGGGGCTTGAACTCACGGACCGCGAGATCATGACCTGGCTGAAGTCGGACGCTTAACCGACTGCGCCACCCAGGCGCCCCACAAAATGGTTTTTAAAATACAATCCTGTAGAAGTTCTTTATAAAAATATCAAGTATAATTCCAAAAAAAGTTCATTAAAAAAAATCAAAAAAAACCCTCATCACCAAGAGTAAACCTTAACGTAAACGACGGACTTTGGGTGATTGTGATGTGTCTATGTGGGTTCATCAACGGTAACAAATGTACCCTCTATACTGTTAATGGCAGCAGGTTGTGCCTGTGTGGAGGTAGGAGTGTATGAAAAATCTCTGGGCCTTCTGCTCAATTTCACTATGAATCTAAAACTCTTCTAAAAAGAAGAGTCTCAAAAACAAATTGTGGATGGGGATGCCTGGATGACTCAGTTGGTTAAGTATCCGACTTCGACTGAGGTCATGATCTCACAGTTCACGAGTTTGAGCCCCATGTCAGGTTCTGTGCTGACAGCATGGAGCCTGCTTGAGACTCTCTCTCTCTCTCTCTCTCTCTCTCTCTCTCTCTCTCAAAATAAATAACCTTAAAAAACAATTTTAAAAATAACTCAAATGTGGGTGAAAATTACAGCATAGAGAATATAGTCAATATTATATAATAACATTATATGGTGACGGTTACTACACTTATCTATAGAATTATAGAATCCCTATGCTTTACACGTAAAACTAATGTAACATTGTATGTCAAACTATACTTTAATAATGGAAAAAAACATTTTAAAGTCTGACAGAGATGCCCTAATTGTGTTTATGAAAGACAGGAACTGGAGTGGCTCAGTTGATTGAGCATCTGACTTCGGCTTGGGTCATGATCTCACAGTTTGTGGGTTCGAGCCCCGTATTAGGCTCTGTGCTGATTGCTCAAAGCCTGGAGCCTGCTTCAGATTCTGTGTCTCCATCTCTCTGCCCCTCCCCCATTCATGCTCTGTCTCTCCATCTCTCTCAAAGATGAATAAACATAGAAAGAAAGAAAGGAAGAAAGACAGGAACCAAAGCACTTTCCAGGAACATGGCTGGCCAGCCACGCCAGAGCAGCTGTGGCTCTGGGGGGCTAGATATCCTCTGTGTTCTGTGAAAGGCAGCCAGAGGAAGGTACAAACCCAGGACTGGGATTCTAACAGCACCTTATGAGATATATTCTGTTCATTTTCGTGCACAGTTAGGATGTGGGTGAGCACTCTGGGGGAGCTTCCAGATTAGACTCCTCTGTTACAGGCAGTGCCCAATACTCTTGTCCATGTCCATGATGAAGTGAACTGTGGGGTTTCTGAGAAAACATTCTAAAATGAGACAAAATGGCAATCTTAGAGGAGTAGGCTTTGTCAATAGAGGCCGGGATGCTAAGAGGTTACTGTCCTGCCTTGAGAATTGTGCAGGCCTGGTTTGAAGTCTTTGTCTTTTCACTTAGTATGTGATCTGGGACATGTTACCCAACTTCTGGCTCTCAGCTGGTCATCTGTCAAATAATAACAGGACCCAGCTGAAAGGGCTGATGTGAGGTTTCAGAGAGATAAGTGTGAGGCACTTTATAGTGTTTGGTGCATAATGACTTTTTTCTTTTCTTAATTTTTAGAGGGGAAGAGAGAAAGAGAGCATGCATGAGCACATGAGCAGGGGAAAGGCAGAGTGAGAGAGAATGAGAGAGAGAGAGAGAGAGAGAGAGAGAGAGAGAAACAGAGAATCCCAAGCAGGCTTCACACTCAGCATGGAGCCTGATTTGGGGCTCAATCCCATGACTCCAGGACCAGAACCCAAGCTGAAACCAAGAGTTGGATGTTCAACCAATTGAGCCACCCAGGTGCCCATGACTTCTTTTTAATTTAAATCAGGGAATCTAACTCTTAACAGTTTTCTGCTTTTTACTCTTCATAGGAAGAAAAATTCTGTTACTACCAATTCCTGATGTTTCATCAGCTACTAGGTAGAATGGAAATTGCTTTCCTTTTTCTCACAAAGATCCAGGATTGAAGTGAGCAGGGATTAGTGATAAAATTGTTTTTCTTCTTTCTAAAGGTCAGAGCCTAAGTTCATGTTTCTCTTACTGGTTTCTCTCTGACTCATCTTAGTCCCCAAAGCAAATTATATATTTCCAGTCTTATTTTCTTTATCTGAAAAATGGGCTTTAATAATTTCTCTTCCCTGCCTTGCAGCATAACCTTATGGTTTTGGGATAATGTCTAAAATGCATTCAAATGTTTTGCTTCCAATTTCCTCTTTCAACAGATATTTTAGATTCTTTTCCATCAATAAGGAGAGGGTGGGGGCTGTATTTCTCCAGTGGTTTCGGTGGAGAACAATACCATAAAGTAGTGGTTCTAAACTCGGGCTGATATGCTTCCCAGGGGACATTTGGCAAGGTCTGGAAATGTTTTTGGTTGTCACAACTTGGGCAGAGGGTGCTACTGATGTCTAGTGGGTAGGAGGCAAGGAACACTGTGTAACATCCTACAATGCAGAAGATAGCGCCCTGCAACAAAGAATCATCTGGCTCCAAAGGCCAGTAGTGCCTTTGGGAACCCCTGCTGTAAATGGTCTCAATATGTTAGCTTTTCTCATTGCTTTTTCTTTTTCCTTTTATGTTGCTATTGTTAGTCTGTCCTCTCCTTCTCCCCTTAAGTAAACGTGCCTTCCCTTTGTCCCATTAATCCTTCTGTTCCTTCCCCCTACCTACCACCAAATCTTTTTTCATTCTCTCTTTCTATCATTTAGTGTATCATGATCCTCCAAAGTTCCCAGTCCTTGGAAAATATTCAAAGTTGCTTTTCCAGCCAGGTCACAATTAACCGTGTGCCCTAGGGCGGGTCCTGTCACTTCTCTGGGCCTCAACTTCCTCCCTGTAAACAGACATAGGACTGAGTGTCTTTGATTGACAACTGTCTTGGCAATTCAAATGCCTAACAATCTTACAAGAAAGTCTTAGTGTAAGAGTCCTTATAAGAAAATTAAGAGTTTATCGCTACATAATGAAAAAGGTGTTGATGCAC
The DNA here is from genome assembly GCF_018350155.1 of Leopardus geoffroyi. Classification (NCBI taxonomy): domain Eukaryota; kingdom Metazoa; phylum Chordata; class Mammalia; order Carnivora; family Felidae; genus Leopardus; species Leopardus geoffroyi. The sequence continues at coordinate 94,860,874 of NC_059333.1, forward strand.
TTGCGTGAATATGTGGAAATACAATCCTTCCAAGGCAATTAGGGGCAAGATAAAATCAGCAGGTGACTAATTTTCAAAGATATGTATGGGAAAGTTACGCTAAAAAGATATTGATTGTAGCATTATTGTAATAATAAAAAGTTGGAAACAACAAATAGCCAACAACTGGGGACTGAGACAAAAATGTATGATATATTTATATGATAAAATACTATGCAGCTGTTAAAAATAATACTGTGGGGGCACCTGGGTGGCTCAGTCGGTTGAGCATTCGACTTTGACTCAAGTTATGATCTCGCAGTTCATGAATTTGAGCCCCGCATCAGGCTCTGCAATGTCAGCACAGAGCTCACTTTGGATTCTCTGTCCCACTCTCTCTGCTCCTCCCCACTTATGCTCGCTCTCTCTCTCAAAAACAAACATTAAAAAAATAACAATACTTTGCAGTTTTTTTTTTAACAACATGGAAAATGCTTAAATACAGGTCAAAATTGTATATAGTTTATATTCACATAGAACTTTTTTTGTTTTAATTCCAGTATAGTTAACATACAGTTTTATATTAGTTTTTATATTCATTAGTTTTTATATTTTTATAAATATATTATATTTTATATTATTTTATTGAATATTTTATATTCATTAGTTTATATTCACATTTAGTAAAAGAGAGCACCATTTTCTATACTGGATGTATTTTTTTAATTAAATAATTTTGTGTTTTCTGACTTCAAAAGTAATACATGGGTACTTGTAAATAATTTTTAAAAACTCAGATAAGAAAAAGGGAAAAAAGTTATCTGTACCACCAGAGTCACCCCTGAGACATCGTTCTAGTCTTTGATTCATTCTAGTTTTTTTTTAAAAAATTAATGTTTATTTTTCAGAGACAGAGAGAGACATCACGAGTAGGGGAGGGGCAGAGAGAGAGGTAGACACAGAATCCGAAGCAGGCTCCACACTCTGAGCTGTCAGTACAGAGCCTGACATGGGGCTCAAACCCACAAACTGCGAGATCATGACCTGAGATGAAGTTGGACACTTAACCAACTGAGCCACCCAAGCACCCCACGTCGGGCTGTCATTCTATTTTTTAACTGCCGGCGGGGTTATCCTGCTCTTGTGGCTTGCCTTGCCATCTTGTCATTACAGAGCGTTCTGCAGAGGTACTTATGTTACTTGTGTAGTATTCCTTTGTATCCGTACTGGATCTATTTTGGAGGAAAGGAAATAAACTTTACAAAAAATTTAATTAAAAAACTTTTTAAGTTTATTTATTTATTTTGAGAGAGAGAGTGCACCAAGTGGGAGAGGAACAGAGAAAGGGAGAGAGAGAATCCCAAGCAGGCTCCACGTTGTCAGTGCAGAGGCTCAAAGTCACGAACCGTGACTTGCACTGCTCATTTTTAAAGTTTATTTCCTGGGGCGCCTGGGTGGCTCGATCAGTTGAGCATCCAACTTTTGATTTTGGCTCAGGTCATGATTCCACGGTCATGAGACAGAGCCCTGCATCAGGCTCTGCACTGCTTGAGTTTCATTCTGTCTGTCTCTCGCTCTCTCTCTGTCTCTCCCCACACACACTTCTGCCCCTCTCCTTCTCTCACATGCTCTCTCTCTCTCTCAAATTAAAAAAAGAAAGAAAAATAGAAGGAAAGAAAAATAGAAAGAAAGAAAAAAAGAAAGAAAGAAAGAAAGAAAGGGAGGGAGGAAGGGAGGAAGGGAGGGAGGGAGGGAGGAAGGGTGCCGATTCACAGCTAGGGACCTGATGGACTTGAATTATTGATGTTCCCCTTCATTACTCATTACTTGGAAGGTATGTCAAGTGGAGGTTTGGCTCAGGTCAGGCTTGTTCGTTCCTATCACAAAATCCTAAAATGGCAAGTGGGGTCATTTAGTGAAGCCATTTAGTGAAACCCCTTGCTTTCTCTCTCTCTCCCTCACCACTAAACGGATAGGTAGGGCCCTAACCTTCTGGTGTCCTTGGTGTGACCAGCCCAGAGCAGGGGAACCACATCTGTAACATTTCATTCTCCTCCAACCCTCCTCCAACTCATCTGGCTGAAATGACGGAGCCGCCTGTTTCCCAAACCCTTTCTCCCAGGGTGGGGGTGTGGGGCCTCAGGCTCTCTTATTTGTCATCAAGTTCCCGTGAAACAGGGTTCAGTGAGACGTCCTTCCCCCTGTGATTCACTGTCCAGTCTACATTCTGCTTTCCTGTCTGGGGATGTTGTGACATCAGATTTATCTGGTTAAAGGAAAAAAAATGCTTACCCGCTCATTTCTTTCCCAGGCACTCTTAAAGTCTTGTAAGGTTCACAGGGGTCTCACTGTGAGGATCAAAGCCTCAAGAGGCCCTAAGGGATACTGCTCTGGCCAAGACCTGCCCGGCCTGAACAAAATTTTAAAGGAGACAAAACTTTCCTTTCTTCCAGCGACTCCTCCCTCTGTGTCTTTGTCTCATCGCAGATATCCCTTCCCTGTCCTTCACCGTGCTCTCCCAGCAGACCAAAGATACCCAACAAATTGGTTTTCCCATATGTTTTAGGGAGTCAACATGCTGGCGTTTGCAAAGAGAGCTACGCTGTCGTGAGGCTTAATCCAAAGGTGTGACCAGGTCACTGTGGGGCCTCCGGTCTCTGAGGGGCTGTTTGACCCAGAGATGCTTCTAAGCTTTCACCACGGGCAATACCCACTTCCCTCACGCTTGCTTGCAGGGTGGGGGTAGGGGGAAACCAAAATCCGCAGAGTATACCGGGCACGGTGCAAAATGCTTCCTGTGGACTTCCACACTTACTCCTCCCGGCACTGTGCGCTGGCATTGTTATCCCAAAAACACAGGATAACGGAGACTTCACGAAGTTAAATCGTTGGCACAAGGGGCAGACTCAGGGATGTTGGTTCTACCATCATATCATAACACTGCCTCCCCATCAGATCAGAGCCTGTATATTTTCGAAGGAAAACAAAATGCCTGAGCCCTATATGAATGTCCTTCTGTACGCCAGCTTAGAGGTGAATCCAAATGTCTTTGTGTACAGTAAACATCTGTAGGCCCTTTTGCTCCAGAACATCTGGGAGGCTCTAGGTTCAAAGGACAAGTCCCCTCCAATTCACTTATACTGACTTGAATCATTGCTTCCCCTCCCCACACCCTTGTCCCTTTGCAGTTGCTTCCCCAGAGTCACAAAGGTGAGCCACAGAGGACTTGTAGCAGTGGTTCTCAAAGAATGGTCCCCAGACCAGCAACACCAGCATCCCCTGGGAACTTGCGAGGAATGCCAGTTTCTGGGGACCCATGCCAGACCGAAATCACAAATTCTGAGGATGGGGCCCACGGTCTGTAGTTTCACGAGCCCCCCAGGTGATTCTGATGTGCTGAAGCTAGAGAACCACTGACCTAAAGAATGTCATTGTCAGAAGTCCTTGGCTCCACCCCTATAACTGGTTGCTAAGCCCTGTGAATTCTGCCTCTGCCTTCTTATTTGTCTCTATCCCAGTTCGGGCCCTGTTAACTCCTGCCTCCATCATAGCAACAGCAGTCTCACCTCTCATCCCTCACCATCTTCCAGTCCACTCATACCACATTATTTCTCTGCTCTGATGATGTCATGCAGCTATTGGAATAAAATCCAAAGCTTCTTAGCTTGATATTCAACATCCTCCAAAATATTCATCTAACTTTCACTTTTAATCTTGTTCCCTCCTTGCCCCTCCCTTTATGCATCCTATACTCAAGTCATACAAAGCTCCTCACTGTTTCCTACAGATCCATACTTTCTTACTTCTCTTCCTTTGCTTATGCTGTTCCTTCTGCCTGGAATTGCCTCCCACCCATTCTCACATACCTGTTGGGGTCCAGCTCAAATGTCATCTCGTCTATGAAGTCTTCTTCCATCCTTCCAACTACTTCCTTCCCTTTCTTGAACGCTCATAAAACGTATCGTTACTTCTCTTGTAGCACTGATTAAATTATATATACTATATGCTTGCTTGTGAACATGTTTGATCTCCCCACTAGAAGGTAAGGGGACAGAGCTGTGCCTTTTTTCATCTTTGCATCTTCCACAGCACCCAGAACAGTGGCAGGCTTAATACATGGTTGTTGAATGAATAAGTGAATGTTGGATCCACATAAATAAAACTGAAAGATTTTCCATCCCTTATTTGTCTAAAAATGCCTGTCAAAACCAATGATATTATTATGTTGCTTTTCTAACAAAGTAGTGTGCATTTAATCTCCTTTCAAAACTGGGGCCAGCTAGAAAGCATGGATTATAACACAAAGTTATCAGGGATAGCAGTGTCAGTACGAACCAGATCGTTCCCACAGTTATCTGGCTTGAGTTACAATATAGGAGAATGAAATTACAAATTTTGTTGCTAACCTTCACCTTGAACAACATAATGGACAGCCAAGCCCTAGTAGTTTTTCTTGCTAAGCAAAGTAAAAATAAAGCAGAAATGACTCTCAGGCCATTTCTGAGATAATTGCCAGAACCTTGGAAGTCCCCAGTAATACTGCTGGCCTGGCTTGATTCCAAAGTTGGGAAAGAGAACTTCTGCTCAGACAAAATGAGTTATGTGTAACACAATACTCTGCTCCATATGAGGTCCCCACTCATAGAAGACCCCTGTTCTCTGTGGGCTATAAAGGATGACCAAGGAAAGTTTTCAGGTCCTCAGCCATGAAGCACCAGCAGCAGTGCATTAAACAGTGAACAGAAACCAGAACAGAAAAGAAAACCCTATGGGGTGCCTGGGGGCTCAGTGGGTTAGGCATCCAGCACCTGATTTTGGTTCAGGTCATGATCTCATGGTTTGTGGGGTCGAACCCCATGTTGGGCTTTGCACTGACAGAGTGGAGCCTGCTTGGGATTCTCTCTCTCCCCTTCTCTCTCTGCCCCTCCTCTGCTCACGCTCACTGTCTCAAAAATAAATAAACATTTTCAAAAAGAAAAGAAAAGAAACCCCTGGATCCCCAGGTTTACTTTTCATTGGGAAGGTCTATCACTGTGGAGAAGCAGAAGTGCCTGGCGTACTTCAAGATTTTGACAGGTTTTTAAATTTTCCTGAAAATCCAAGTGTTAGAGATGCAACCTCTCCTTTCATGGGTTCTGGCTTCTAGCTCGGTATGGTACCTGACTTAACAATTGTCATCTCTTGTTAAAGACTTTGTAATCTGTCTAAGCCTCACTTTTCAAGAGGGCAGTATGCCCTTTCTCCCTGACTTCTACTTGGGCAGAAGGAAGAGTTAGGGAAATGGCCCAAAGCCAAAGTCCTGCCAGGCTGGCAAGAATCCACCTGAAGGATCCACATACCTTAACAGAAACCCATGGAGGAGGGGAAGGAAAAAAAAAAAAAAAAGAGGTTAGAGTGGGAGAGAGCCAAAGCATAAGAGGCTGTTAAAAACTGACAACAAACTGAGGGTTGATGCGGGGTGGGAGGGCGGGGAGGGTGGGTGATGGGTATTGAGGAGGGCACATTTTGGGATGAGCACTGGGTGTTGTATGGAAACCAATTTGACAATAAATTTCATATATTGAAAAAATAAATAAATAAATAAATAAATAAAGCCCAATTCTTTGAAAAAAAAAAAAAAAAAAAAAAGAATCCACCTGAAGGAAAATGCCTCTTCTTCTCCCACGTTGCTAAGCAGGATGACTCCTCAGCAATGAGCAGCCCCCTTTACTGTCATCTCAGCCCTGCACTTCTGTTGTGTGTGGTGGCTTCAGGTGACTAGTCTCTGGGTGATCCTCTGTCATTCTTGCTTGGTGTCTGCCTTGTAAGAAGCAGGTGCATTTCCTTGGTCCATATTCATTTGTGTCTATCTGTAAGACTTTTCTTTAAATGTTTTGAGGTGCCTGCACATCTGTCCTTAGCAGAAGGTTCAATAATCTTCCCTATCTCTCCAGAGAGTTATAGACAGGCAGTCCATGTTGGAGTTGGGTGTCACTGTGAGGTAGCCGTCTGGCAATGTCAAAAAGTGCAAATACAGAGGCACCTGGGTTGGTCAGTTGGTTAAGTGTCCGACTCTTGGCTTCAGCTTAGGTCAGGATCTCACAGTGTGTGAGTTCGAGCTTCGCATCAGGCTCTGTGCTGAAATCACATTGCCTGATTGGGATTCTCTCTCTCCCTCTCCCTCTCCCTCTTCCCCTCCCCTGCTTGCTCACTCTCTCTCTCACACACAAAATAAATAAATTTTTTAAAAGTGAAGTTATTGAGGACTGAATATTTAATGACATGGAGAGATGATCACCATATACCAAGTATAAAATACAAGTTATAAAGCAATGAACATTATAATATATGTACTCGCACACAAATATGTGTAACAAGGATAGATATTAGATAGTAAATGTAGTTATCTCTAGTAAGTGGGTGGGGGTTTTTCTTTCCCTTGTTTTTTTTTTTCCTCCTGGTACATATTTTATATTCCAAATTTTCTACAATGAACAGATTTTGTTTTGGTGATAAGAAAAGACAAGTAAAAATATTTACAATTTTCTAAATACATAAGACTTCAGGGAAAAGACGTTTCTAGGAGAAGCCCTGAATGGGTACATCTAGGGGTTCAGGTAGACAGCATGAGCTCTGCTTTTACCAATAGGGGGCAGCTGGGCAGGGGCTGCTGGCACTTTGCACAAGCCCACCCCCTGAGGGAGGTGACACTCAGGTTCCAACGCGTTGCAGCTATCATTGACAACAACGGAACCAGGCAAGCCTCAAAAGTCAGGCAGGTGGGCTTTCTGCCTAAATCAGATTTGGCAACTGAAACTACAGGGTGGGAGCAGCACCTGCCTTCCCTCGGCCCTTTCCTTACCATGGGGAGTGTGTTCTGTTCATATTTCAGCAAAGCTCTTAAGCCTTAATGCTCCCAGAGTATCATGCCCATCTAGTAACTGCTAGTTTCAGACACATCGCTTGTTTTCCAAGGCCTGAGTAAATTAGGTGGTAGAATTTTGAAAGATGTCATTTACCTGAGCCATTTGGGAAGGTCGCATCATTGTGTTGAATGCTCCCTTCCTGATAGAGCAGCTTTTGCATTTCATTTTCTCTACCTCCTGATTACAGTTGAAGAGTTGAGGGGGTCAATGACGCTCATCTGTATAACAACCCCCACTGAAAGGCAGTCATCACTGTGGTTCTGGTGGATGTTTTAATCAGAGACAAAGAGCTCTGAGCACATAGCAACCTTGGAAACTGCCTTGTATGGCAGCCTCAGGGGTCTCTATGCCCTGAATCTGGGACTGGCCAGGCTGGGGCAAAATAGGAGCCCTTCCTCCTAGTACTGTTGCAATTCCATCTCGTCGAGTCCCTCAAGTACTGTTCATCTTGGCGAACCTGCACCTTGCAGATGCATATAACAAGGGAAATGAGTTTATGGGGGTACTGGTTCTCTTTTTGAGCTCATGTTTTGTAGGTAGAGCTACAAATCTGTTTAAAGTTTGAGGCTTTACAGAAACTTTGTAAAAAAAAAATTAACACTGAAATCACCACTTAGTAGCTCTCCTTCCCTTAGGTGTACCCTCTCTCCCTCTCCATATAGCCTATGTGTTTATGCTCCCAGGGCAAAACCCTTGGGGTGTGGGGTACACTGGGATTCTCCTAAGGCTGCCTTCAAATCTAGTGGTTCTAAGTCAAGTCTCTGAGGTTTGTTAGGAGATAATACTAGGAATAGAATAACCGAGTTATTGCCCCATTTTTATAATGGTGAATTTCAGTAAATGCCTAGGAGTCCCATGGAAGATGCGTGTGGGCAAGAATTTGAGATTTGGTCTCCACAGCTTAAGTCCAGAAAAACTATAACCTGTGGCATTTTTTAGGAAGTATTGGATCTGCTTTCTTGGTGGCTAAAATTCTGCTGCCCTGGACTTGGGCTTCCATCTCTCCTGAACCCTTGAACATCTTACTCCAAAGAAATTAAGTAACATAAACCTTCCATCTACACTGAGAGAAATTTCACAATGTCCTTAGAAGTATGACTTTAAGCGACGAGACTAGTATGAGCTCAACTTCATTTAAAGAAATATTCCTCTGCATAGAAATTCTCTAGAAAATATGTTAACATGAAATCTTTGGGTGGTGAGGTTATGGGAGATTGTTATTTGCTCCCTTTGTTTTCCACAGTGAGTACGATTGACTTTAATTATGAAGAAGACAATTAACCACTTAATAAAGGAGAGTTGATTGCTAAACCACAATTGTTCTATGGCTCATGGAATCAGCGTCTTGATTTTCGCCTGTAGTTGGGTCCTTTTCCCCTGGCATATCCCTTATCTGTTTGGCCAACGGATCCTTTGGGACACACAACTGCCTGGGTTGTGTTTAAGAGAAATATGTTTTTTCAGCTACAAGAGAAAATTCCAAGTTGTCCGGGGCAGGGAGTCAGGGAGCGGGGAGGGGAGGGGGGGCAAAGAGTATAAAAAGAAAGCTTTTGAAATAGAAGGCTTTTTCTCCACCCTTTGTGCATTCCACCCCATGACCCAGACCGCATTAATGACAAAACTCCTGTATGCGGACATGTGTGGAGAAGTTTCTACAACAGGGCTGCATTGTACAGAGATCCTGTGTCCCGCAGGCCCGCGGCAGCTGTGTGCCCTCGGGTCAACATGAACAAATTTCCCTGCAGAAAGGGAGCTGAGCCAGAGGGCTCAGTGAAACCTGCCCAACTTGGAAAGAACTCAGTAAGGGTTGGAGCTGTTGAAACAGTCACGAAGTTTGGGAATCTGCAGAAGATAATCCTAAACAACTACCCTGCCTTTGTGACTCTGTTCTAACTGAAATGTGTGGGGGGGGGGGAACTCTCCCATAGCACTGACTTTTTCTTTCTCAGCTCTCTTTCCTCCATCATCGCTTCAAGCCTGGCTCCCCACAAGAGCTTTTTGCCCTGTGGGTAATTCCCTTAGCTGGCCTCCAAGAGTGGAAGAGAGAGAATTAGAAAAAACAAAAAACAAAACCCTAGGGATCTAAGCTGTGTGCTATTACTTGCTGTGAACAAGAGCTAGAAAGGCTAAGTGTGTGACTACAATGGAGAGCTTGGCTGTTGGAGATCTATGGGAAGAGGCCTAGGAGATTATATCATCAGCTTGCAGATAGAAGAGTCTAGAAAGTATATATATATTAAAAATATGAAGGAGGAAGAGGAGGAAGGGGAAGGGGAAGAAGAAGAAGAAGAAGAAGAAGAAGAAGAAGAAGAACAACAACAACAACAACAACAACAACTCCAAAGCTTCATAGTCCTGTAATTCTGACTGCTAAGGCTTAGTAACCTTCCAGGGCCTAGACTACTGGGTATCACGGTTGGAAGCAACATCGGAGATCATCTGACCCAAGGATTACAACCTCAGATGCCTACAGGGGCCAGGAAAGGGACATAAATGAATGAAGAAGACTGGGTGGAAGGTCACAAGGAATGGTGGGGGCTGAGGCAAACCAGAAGTACATGCATTTTAAAAAACACTGTGTGAGCCAAAGAAAACAGGGCTGCCAGCCAATGTTGTCACATAGGCTGCCCATTTGTGACATATGGCTTTAAACTAATCCAAACTAATTTTGTGGGTGAAGAAATAAAGACTCAGAGAGGTAAAGTGTCTCACTCCAGGTCACACAGCCAAGCAGTAGTGGAACAAATACTGCAGCCCAGTCCCTGGACTCCTGTGCCAGGCTCTTTCCCTCCTCTGTATCACAGCCTGGATGGTATGTGGAGTTGGATCATGGGAGAGAGTACCTCTCTCTTATTATGAATGGTGATGTTGGGCATTTTAGAGAGACTCAGAGACCTTTTTCCTGTAACTCCACATCGGTTCTGTTTTTCCCAACAGGTCATGCCAGCTATAAATGCCACAACCATTTATGGTCTTTCCCACACCCTGACTGTCTTCCTTTAACAGCACATGAAGAATTTCCCTCTGTTGGGTTCCCTTCTGGGTACAATTTGGGAACCTACTGCTCCTCATTCTGAGGCTTCGGGCAACAAAACCATGGCCTGGTTCTCAAAGTTCTGAGTAAGGTGTTCTGAGCATCAGTGCAAGTTTTGCTGAAAGCTCCTTTTAAATTTGTCTCTAGGATGTTGGAGGAATTAATTACTAGTTGTAAAGCACTTTGAAAATTAGGGATGAAAGGATCCGTGGATCTAAAAAATATTATTATAATTAATGAACACCTATCAATAAGCTGTGATTAAGAATAATGGGCATCTTTCACAGGTTATCAAGCTGAGGCATCTTTCACACAAATACTTTGAACCTCATCTATTTTGCCAGAAACATTCCCTTGCCAATTTGTTCATGGAAGTTTTGTCCAACACAAAAAGTACATTTTAAGAGAACATCACTGATACTTTTATACACCATAAGTTAGTAAGAATGGATAATACACTTAATTTCCATTTCTAATTTCTCACTCTTGAGAAAATTTTTCAGATTTTCACAAGCTTGGTTTCAGGAAGTATCACAGGTATTTTTAAGTTTTCTCCTGACTGGTCTTCTGTCCAAGAACTCAACACCCTTCTGGTTTTTCAACCAGGAGAGATTCTTTTGATGGGTAAATAAACATCAAATACCATGCAGAGCTCAGGGGCCACACATAGTAAATGCAGAATAAACATTTGATGAGTGAGTGAGTGACAGGCCACAGTTGCCTGAGTCTAGGTGGGAAGCATGGATAATATTAGTGCTCTCAGTTGGGAGACTACATTGGCTCTTCAGGTAAATATGACAGAATGTTCTCTGGTAATAGGACTTGGCTGCAATTCTTGATTTCTGAGACTGGGTTTGGATTTCCAGTCAATTGCTCAAGCCCATATAGTGACTGGCAGTGGTCTTTCTGCTCACTGGTGATGGAGATTGTGTTCATAACTTCATGTGCCTGTGGACCATGTATAAAAATTCCAAAGTTATTAGGCCTGAGAACAGAACAAAGAAATTAATTACAGTAATTCCTGTGAGACTCACAAGCCACATAGGTGCTGCTTTGAAACAGACATACTTAGTAAGTTCAACTCCTAGCCAATAATAACAGCAAATGTTTAAGCAGCAATTACATTATGCCAGGCACTGCACAAGGCACTTTTCACATATTACCTCATTTAATCCTCATAATTAACTTAATGAAGGAGATACAGTAATTACATATCATATATGCATATATATGCAAACACACATATATATAGTAAACATAAATATAACCCATATTTAGGTGGAGAAATCAGAGGCAGAGAAGTAAAGTAATTCATCCCAGACTACTACAGGTAGGTAGCAAAGCTGGGATTTGGGCTCAGATCTATCTATTGTTGGAATCTGAGCTCTTATCCCTATAACATATAGCCTCTCATCAATCACAGCTTTGCACATATTACCTCTAAGAGACTTAAAGGAGTCGCTTGCCCTCTCTGAGATGTGGCTATCTCATCTTTAAAATAGAAATAGTCATAATTGCTTTGCAGAGTGGGTGCCTGTACATTACTTCTTTTGTTCCTTCCTCTGACTTGAACCCTAAAGTCCAGAGAAGGCTGTTCTCTTCTCACAGTAACCATTCCTGACCCCAATGGATTGGCCAAAGGGTGAGCGTGTGGGCCAAAAGGCCCAATAAGAGTAGTCGATCCCTTTGGCCATACTCATTTGATCAGGGAGTGGACACCTGACCCAAATCAGGTCAATCAAACCCCTCTCTGGAATGTTTTTCACCTGGCACCAGAAAAGGTGAGCTTCTACCCTTTGGCAGTGGTAAAACAGAGAGATGGGAGCCAAGCTATGCTTCCAGGCAAGTGGAGAAGACCTGTCATGGAGAATAAATCAACATAAAGATTGGAGCAGAGGGAATTGGTGGAGAACAGGCTCAAGTCTAAACACCAAGTCTTAGCAATGACTCTGTCATTTCTCCAGTGTAGTTATGGAACCCATAAATCCCATTTATGAGTTAATATGAGTTAAGTTTGCTGTTACTGGCAAAGAAAGAAAAGGAAATGAAGGGAAGGGAAAGGAAGGGAAGGGGGGAAGAAGATACTGACAAATACTTTGCATTGGGCCTATATAAGCCTATGTGGGTCTGTAGGGAAACCCTTTCACAAAGGGTCCAGATTTTAGATATACCATTAGTGGGCTTAAGAAGAGGCTTTGGTAAGTTATATCAATACTGGGAATTGTACCCACTGGAATTTTAGTGCATAACCTTGACACTGCAGTGCAAAGGATATGATCACTACATCACCCAACACTTGATACCTAGCCTATCTCCTCCCAGGGAAAACTTTTGCTCATTATTGACCTTCGGAATCTTGGCTTTTACCAGCAGTTCTATATCAGAGAAGAAATTAAATACATGCAAAATGCTCAAAAAAACAGGCAACAATGACTTTTCAAGATTACAAGCATCAGTGCCTTTTTGGAATCTAAACTTCTTAAAGATGCTATCAGGTTACCTTTTAATTTCTATCTTATCAGAACCTGGAACTTAAACACACACAAAAAATAATGAAATGTTTTCAAGTGTCAAGTAAAATTCAGAAGTAGTTCTTTTCATCTCATCACTTGGCATGTTGTTATAACTTTTCCCCACTGGAGCTAGGAAACATGCCTTTTGGGGTTTTTAAAATTTTATAAATGGGGAATTTGACACAGAAATCTGGTTACAGTCACAGAAGTAACATTAAGGGTATGATCCATGCTGTTATATGATGGTTATTAGCATGGTAAATGTTAATTACATACATATACACACACATACAGATATGTCTTTCTTTCCAAACTATCATTATATGAACTCAGGAACCAAATGAACATGTATAAAATTTTGGATCTATTCCTGCTGTCCTAATTATGCTACTTTTGCTCTCCAGATCCATTTCTACCCTCCCAGCACCTAATTTATAACTCAGGAGACTGATTCTTAAGGCCTGCATCATGGGTTTCCCTGCCCATTAGCTTCTAGTTGGTTATGGCCAGTGAGAGAGCAATGGGTATATGTTTGTGGTATTTATTTCCCTCTTCCCTGTGGTGGACACTGTTGGTGTTATGCCCAGATGACTGCTTCTGTGTTTCCATTTCTAAACTTCTGTCCCTTTTGCTTCTGTTGGCTGACAGCTATACCTTCAGAAAACCACCTTTGAACCACTAAAGCCACTTCACTTCATCCAGTATAGGTAGAGAGCTGGGAGTGTCTAGGAAATCATGTGCTCCAGAGATTAGCCAATAACTAGTGAGAGAAGATGGAAGCCCTACACCCTCGCCATGAGGTGAGACAAACTCAGGTATCACAACTCTGGGGTGTGATTTCACTCCAGAAAAATCTATGAGGTTAGGCTAGGACTAGGCCTTTGCTTGAATCTTCACTCTTGCAAATCTTTTTTCCCTTCCTTATTTTGGCTCAAGAGATGTCTCCAGAGGGCACTTTTTCAATAATTCACTTACACATGAGTTCTCACCTCAGAGTCTGCTTTTAGAGAACCCCAACTAAGACCTCCCCCACATGCATTCACCCAGAACCTCATCATGACAACAGTGGCTGAGCCCCAACTATACCTACAGATCCCGTTAGGTGGCCCCTCTTCCAGGACTCCAGTGGTCATGGAGGCCCTGAGAACACCATTCCTTCTCCTTGTCCTTCAGGTCTGGGACATTAACTGCTTCCCATTGGTGCTAGTCCTTGGATTCTTACTGGTTCTCTTAAACATTCCCACAGATCTGTAAACAGTATCTTCCTTTATTCCTCTTTCATTAAACACTTTGACTATGCCATCTGTTTTCATTTGAAACCCCAGCTGAGAAGCCTCTCTTTTCCAACTCTGCTACTCACTAGCTCAAAGGTGAGAACCAAATTGGTCCAGATAGCAAGGTATCCCTTGCTATCCAAGAGATTTTCCATCTGGAGACACCTGGGTGCTTAGTCAGTTAAGTATCTGACCCTTGATTTCGGTGGGGGTAATGATCTCACAGTTTGTGAGTTTGACCCCTGTATAGGACTCTGTGCTGACAGTGAAGAGCCTGCTTCACATCCTCTGTCTCCCTCTCTCTGCCCCTCCCCAGTTTGCAAACTCTCTTTCTCTCGGAAATAAACAAAATCTTAAAAATCTTTCCATCTGAATTTAGAATCTAACAGATTATGAACAGTGAGAATAATCACACACATATACACACAAACATATGCACACACATCACACCTCATATAATTATTTTGAATGCTACTCAAAAGTGACTAAAAGGCCACTTTGAAGAAAAGTTGTAGAATATGACTTAAAAAGGCTAGGTAGATTTCTGATTCTGTCCATGGATTATTAATGGTAATAGGAATTGGCCCTTTGACATATGCAACTGGAAAACAGATGAAATATATGAAACAACTGTTTGCAGACTTTAAACAGAAGGCAAAGCAGGACCATAAACTCTGAAGAAGAGAAACATACAACATGAGCCCTCTCCATGATTACCCCAGTCAGTTCTGCCGGGAGTTACTTTCCAGATTCAATGCAGTCCCACAGAAGTGAGAAAATAGAGATCAGATTTCAGAGAGGCCAAGGCAACTAGAGTCAGTGTGTCAAAGTACCAGAAATGAGGGAAATACACAAAGAAAGAGCCCTGGAGATCTACAGACAGACCCATTTGAATCTTCAGCTGAATACTAACCTGTGACAGAATGGAGTGAAAATCATTAGGCTAGAAAAAGGAAAACAAACAAACAAACAAACAAAAAAAAAAGAGGTAAGCTGAGCAATTCCTGGAGTTCACACTGGGCTGGGAAATGTTCACATTCCTATTAAAGCAGGAAGATCATATAATACACAGCACATTCAGTAGAACCCTCAGAAGGTGTTGCCTTCTCAGTGGGACTAAATTATCCTAAAGCAAAGACTTCTTTGGACCCAGCCAAACAAAGCTTAAAAGAAAGCCTTGAGAGAATCAAACTGCTTCAAGTAAGTCAATTGCATGTCAGAACAAAGTCCACAATTATTTAAAAGAATGAAACAAAACTCAGCACCCATAAACAAAAAAAATTCACAATGTCTGTTATCTAATTTTAAAAAATTTGGGGCGCCTGGGTGGCGCAGTCGGTTAAGCGCCCGACTTCAGCCAGGTCACGATCTCGCGGTCCGTGAGTTCGAGCCCCGCGTCGGGCTCTGGGCTGATGGCTCAGAGCCTGGAGCCTGCTTCCGATTCTGTGTCTCCCTCTCTCTCTGCCCCTCCCCCGTTCATGCTGTGTCTCTCTCTGTCCCAAAAATGAATAAACGTTGAAAAAAAAAATTAAAAAAAAAAATTGCCACGCATGAAAAAAAGCAGACAAATGATAATAATAAATCAATACAAACAAGTCCAGAAATGACATAGAGGGTGGAATTAAAAGAAAAAAACTAAAATAGTTATTAGAAATATACTTCATGTGCTCAATAATGTAAAGGAAAGGAAAACATGAATATAATGATAAGAGGAATGGAAGATGTAAAAAGAAGACTTGAGCAGAACTTCTAGAGAAAAAAATATGATATTAAAAAAAACCCACTCTGGGTATATTAGATACTACAAAATGAAAAAATAGCAAACATGAATACCTAAGACTATAAATTAATCTAAATGAAACACAAAAAACAAAGGATTTTTGGGGGCACTTGGCTGGCTCATTTGGTAGAGAATGCAACTATTGACTTTGGGGTTGTAAGTTTGAGCCCCATGTTGGGTGTAGAGATTACTCAAAAAGTTGTTTTAAAAATTTTAAAAACTAAAAAAAATAATTAAAAAAAGAAAAATGATTTAAAAAAAATGAACAGAGACCTTTGCAAAAATACCAAGTGGCCTAGCATATTGTAAGTGGAGTTCTAAGAAGAGAGGAGAGAGGGAAAACTTAAGGTATTTGAAGAAATAATAGTTGAAAATCTCTAAAATTTAATAAAAACAGCAAACATACAGATTCAAAAATCTCAATGAACTTTGAACAGAATAAACAGAAAGAAAACTATACAGGGCATGTTATAATTAACTCACTGAAAAACAGTGATAAAGAGCAGCCAGAGAAAAGAAACAAGCTAGAATAAGAACACATGTCCTGTTGGAAACTATGCAGCCAGAAGACCATGGAGTAACATCTTTAAAGCACTAAGGGAAAGCACAACAGTCAACCTAGACGTTTATACCTATTGAAAAAAATCTTTCAAAAACAAAGGCAAAATACATGCTTTTTCATACAAACAAAAGCCAGAAGAGCTCTACTACAAGAAATGTTAAAGGAAATTCTTTGGGCAAAAGGAAACTGATGTCATGTGACAATTTAACATAATGAAGGAATAAAGAACAGTGGAAATGGAAAATGTGTGGGTAATCTAAAAAGCACCTTTTTTCATTCTTTAATTGTAGGGCTTCTATCATATGTAGAATTAAAATGAATGGCATCAGGGGTGCCTGGGTGCCTCAGTCAGTTAAGTGTCTCACATTGGCTCAGGTCATGATCTCACGGTCTGTGAGTTAGAGCCCCACATCAGGCTCTGTGCTGACAGCTCAGGGCCTGGAGCCTGCTTCAGATTCTGTGTCTCCCTCTCTCTCTCCGCCCTTCCCCTGCTCATGCTCTGTCTCTCTCTGTCTTGGGAATAAATAAACATTAAAAAAATAAAAATAAATAAATAAAATGAATGGTATCAAGGACTAACAGGGAAATAGATGAAAGATTTTATACTATAGGTAAAGTTGAAGGTAGACTGTGATAAGTTAAAGATGTATAATGTAAATCCTTGAACGATCACTAAAAATAAATAACAATAAAAATCAAAGAAACTGAAGAGATACAGCTAATAAACTGGCAGTGAAGCTAAAATGAGGTCATAAAACATAAAGTAAAAGAAAGGAGTAGGGACATCTGGGTGGGTCAGTTAGTTAAGTGTCAGACTCTTGATTTCGGCTTAGGTCATGATCTCACATGTGGTTCATGAGATTGAGCCCCGTGTTGGACTGTGTGCTGACAGAGTGGAGCCTGCTTGGGATTTTCTCTCTTGCCCCCTCTCTCTGCCCCTGTCCTGCTTGCTCTCTCTCTCTCTCTCTCTCTCTCAACAAATAAATAAACTTTTAAAAAAATGAGTAAAAGAGGAAGAAAGAAACAAAGAACATATGGAATAATGAAAAACCAACAGCAATATGGTGGATTTAAACATAACCATATCAGTTACTACATCAAATATAAATGGTCTAAACATTCCAATTAAAAGGCAGAGATTGTCAGCTTGGAAACCAAAGCAAGACCAACTATATATTGTCTGGAAGAAACCTACTTTAAATAAAACAACATAGCTAGATTGAAGGAAGCAAGTGGCAAAACATAACTATGTAAGCACTAATTAAAAAGAAAACTAGAGTGGGGTGCCTGGGTGGCTGAGTTAGTGGAGCATGTGATTCTTGATCTCAGGGCCATGAGTGTGAGCTCCATATTGGGTGTAGAGCTTACTTAAAAAAGAAAAGAGGTCGCCTGGGTGGCTCAGTCAGTTGAGGGTCTGACTTCAGCTCAGGTCACGATCTCACACTCTGTGGGTTCAAGCCCCACGTCGGGCTCTGTGCTATACAGCTCAGAGCCTGGAGCCTGCTTCACATTCTGTGTCTCCCTCTCTCTCTGCCCTCTGCTCATGCTCTGTCTCTCTCACTCTCAAAAATGAATAAATGTTAAAAAAAATTTAAAAAAAAGAAAAAGAAAAGAAAATTAGAGTGACATTATTAATATCAAACAAAGATTTCACAACAAGGAACATTACTGGAGATGAAAAGGAACATTATACAGTTATAAAGAGATCAATTCACTAAAATGTCATTACAATTCTCAACATGTATGCACCTAATAATACAGCTTCAAAATTCATGAAACAAAAACTGAAAAAAGAAATAAATCCACAATTATTTTTGGAAATTTCAATATGCCTCCCTTGTGAACTGATAGAACAACTTGGCAGAAATCGGTAATCACATAAAAGACTTGACCAACACTATCAATCAACCTGACATAATTGAGTGTTTCTGGGAATTGGACTCTAATGATAGAATTCTGGAATGGTTTACTCACTCACCAGATGACAATGAAGACCTCATTGCTAGTGGTAGATATTGCTAGTTCCTGGCATGCTGTAACAGAGCAAGTGCTAAAACTTTCACTTGTAGAGAATGGAGATGGAATCCAAGGGAATGGGATGCACTGGCTTGTACAATGTGTCTGGCATTTGAGAAGTATAAAGGAAATAACTCCAAGGACCATGGAATTGAGTGGCCAACTTAAGGTTAAGTGTGAGTGCTAAAGGGTTCCCTGGACAACATTTAAAGAGACCCTCATTTCTTTCTCCCAGAGGGTGGCAGGAACTGAATGTCAGGTACAACAATTAATCATAAAAAAGGGAGAACTTAAGACAAGTTGAATTCCCAGATAGGCAAGTACTATGCTGAAGTCAGAACTTCTCTGTGAACTGTATCAACACACACTTCAGCATCTTCCCAAATTCAATTGCTTGCATTGGCCTGTGAAACAAATACTGAGATAGATGACTTCTGCCTAAGTCTGGGATGGACAGATGACAACCACTACACCAAGCCAGAGATGTCTACAGTTTTCCCTTGAGATCATAGCTCTATCACGCGCCTCATTCCATCTAGCAGCCAAGGGTATGCCTTGGTAGCCAGGAAGAAACAAATGCTTGGAGCATCTTCTCCAGTTTGCCTCACATCTCTATTCGTGTCATTTAAAAGGATAGCTGATCTTTGAATGCATTTAATTTCTTTCTGGAGGCTGCTTCTAGGCATAGCATAGTAGCTTCAGGCAATTTCTACTGGGCACTCAGGGCTGACCTTCAGAGAGGAGAACAGCAGAATTATTTCCCTAGAGGCAAACTCAGACTTACTAGAGAAAGTCATGGGAGTTCCTGGTGTACAAATTTAGGAGTATTGTGCTAGTCTTGGTCAATTTAGTAGAAAATTCTTTTGTTAAAATTGTTATAATGAATAGCTGTTCAGAAGGCATTTTAATATTTTTAGGAGTTCCTACTTTATCATGCCACATTCCAAACCATCTTCAAGTTACCTAAGTTTCCAGTATTTTCTTCTAAACCTCAAATACAACTTAACAGGTGGGCTGGTCTCACTTCTTGTAAGAAAGGAAGGGGAAAAGGCTTGAAGGTAGGCAAGACAGACATACAAACAGATATAAAGAAAGACAACCACCATCGACGTTGACTGCAAAGCTTCTCTAAAATCACATGAAATTGTTTGCCATGGTGACTTGGGAGCTAGCTACATTTAATGGGTTGTGTTTGCCCATTTTGCCACCTGTTTCAAATACTCTGGTCTGTGAGATCCTCTTCTACTGGCAGGCATTTTGTGGTAAGAATAACTTTATTAGTGGTGCTAGCTAAGCATGGTGACTCATTTTTTGGATTGCTGTGTGTTGAATTCAGGGCCAAGCGCTGTCACTGGAGGTGAGTGGCTGAGTCCCCAGAGCAGGGAGAACAAGCCCCCGTGGCAGGGGGGGTACGTGAGCAGAGCCGCCCTGAGTCCTGGTTGGCCTTCTAGCCACCAGCCTGCTTCTTTGAAGTAGCTCTTCTGGCTGTGAAGTCATGTCTTTTACTTTTTGTATTTGGAAAATTGTATGATTTCTTCTTTATTCTGCCTTAGCTATAATAACTCCTGGATCAATCAATCCCCTTGCCCTGCCTTGTCTTTCCCCCCTTTAACTCATCCTGCATACTGATCACAAAAACTTCCCAAACTCGTGCCACTCAGGTCCTAAAGCCTGGTAGGGCTTCTTGCTAGAGGACACTTCAAGGGCATCTCATTTCTTTGCCCAGCCCTCAAGGCCTTTGCAGTCATAGTGAGCTAACATGGCACCCCACCCCCAACCTTACACCTATTATGTGTTGCAATGCCACAGTGGATGGTAGCTTGACTATTTTTCAATCCCCAAATCAGAACACTTTCTTTGACAAATAAGAGAATAATTGTGATGCTATCAGGGGAAAATATTTTCAATCTATGTAATATTGGAAAAGTCTGGTTCTTGTGGTATGATTTCTCCTTCCCAGTTCTTTCCTGCCTCTGTATCACTTTTTTTATGCCTAGAAGCAGTGTGTCCTTTCTCAGTCTCCTCACTTTCATTCCCCAGCCTGTTAATATTCTAATGTTCTGCGTGTCTGTCCAGACCCAGATCAAATGCACAACTTCCACCGCACAATTTAATTAATTTAACTTATCTCTGCTCTCAAGTCATTTTAGAAATCCTTTATATATTTTCCCTGCACTGAAGAAATACGTGTACGTGTTTTCTTTATCTTCGTGTTCCCCTTAGCATCTAGCTATAATAAGCCTTTCTTGAGTGTCTTCTAGGTAATAAGCACTCTTATTACTTCATTTCATTCTCACAACAAACTTTGCATGTGTTACTACCATTTCGCAATTGAGGAAATTGCCCCCTGTGATGGTTAAGTAACTTGTCCAGATTCACACAGTTGGTAAGCAGTAGGCTTGGCATTCAGACCTGATTATCTGTGCCATCAGAGCTCTGCACACACAGGAAGTGCTCAAAAACACTTTTTTCAGAAATTGAATTGAGTCAGGTGCATCAAGAGATAAGGGAATCACTCGGCAAAAGAAGTTAGCACTGAGGAGATTGGAGGCCCTGATATTTTTTCTTCATAACAAGGAAGGTACCAAGTAATTGATTAGATTTAAAAGATTATCGTGAATAAACTACAAGGGAAATGAATGTGAGCAGAGTTAAAAAAAAGGGGGGGGGGCACAAAAAAATCTTTGTTCATAATGTTTTCTCTCAGGTGGGTATTTTCCCTTTTGCTGCTGGTGGGACAGTTGCCCAAACCTCCCAGTATATACTGGGTATATATGCAGTGACTGTATACTGAGTATACATACAATGAACTATACCTACACTGAGCATATGTACAGTATACATATAGCATACATACACTGAGTATTCATACACTGAGTATACATGCAGTATACATGCACTGAGTATACATATAATACACATGCACTGAATATACCTACACTGAGCATTTATGCAGTATACATACAGTTCCTGTACACTGAGTACACATTGAGTTCGGATACTCACATATATATGCACTGAGTATATATGCATTGACTATACATATAGTACATATGCACTGAGTATACATACACTGAGCCTATACACAGTATACATACAGTATATGTGCACTGAGTATACCCTGAGTATAGATACAGTGTATATGCAATGAGTATATATGCACTGATTATATATACAGTACACACACACTGAGTATACAGACAGTACACATGCATTGGTTATACAAGTACTGGATATATATATAGTATACATACAGTACACATGCACTGAACATACATGTAACACTGAGCAGCAATAGCAACCATCCTGCTCTTTCCATAGGTGTCAGTGGACCCCTGGAGAATGCAGGTCACTGGGGCCTATGAGTGCTGGGCTCACCCCCATACCATTCACTTACTTACCCCCCATCATTTACCCACTCCCAGCAAGAGGTGTCATCAACTTGGACACAAAATGATTTTCAACTGATGCAGTCACCGGGGATGACCAGACAGGAAAATGGACACTGCTGCATTTGAAATACGCTGAAAAGAAGGCCAGTTGTGACAACACAACACAGCTTAGAAAGTGTTCTCTGTCTCCTCTTGGCACAGGAAAGGGCCTGGCCTTGTCTCACAAGCAGGGAGTGAAATGGGGAGTGATATCATAATTATTACCTCCATTAATATTAATGTATGGATTCCACTTCTATCAACCCATCTTGATGACCTTATAATAGGTTCATTGCAGGTCTGACTAGTCAAATGCTTCCAGAACAAAATTGCTTCATCAAATTTGGACTTTCTTGATGAGATGCCTCTGGCTTCATCATCTGGTCGGCTCTCATGGAGTTGAAAGCAGGCTGCTATTCCATTTTAATTTCTTTTTCTTTTCTCCTCTCACCCTTAGGGATTTTGGATAAAAGAGTTTATTAGTTGAGTTCACTGGCTTGTCTCCCCAAAGCCTGGAACTATACTTCAAACTTAGCCAAGGCCCTTCCTTTGAGAGCATGCCAGCTACGGAAGACAGACAAGCAGGTGCAAACTGTTTGTTCCAGTCAGCCATCCTGCAGAAAGCTTGAGAACAAGCCTTCTAGGCCAGCAAGTGACATTCCCAGTAGCAGAAAGCAGCGAGAAAATGATCATTTTCATAGTCTGAGTACCATTCCACAACCCATCTTCCTCAGTCCTGAAGTCTAAAAAGCTCTGAAAAACAGAAGTTTTTGTTTTGTTTACGAATCTGAAGCAAGCTCACGTGGTGGTAAAAATCTGACATGAACTGGCATGAAGCTGTTTATAATCTTTATCTTATTTAGCATGAATATTTACAGATGGTGCTGCAAAAAAATTAGTGTTTAATTATAAGGTGTACCCTGGTACTCTGTGTGTATGGTGTGTGGTGTGCGGTGTGTGTGTGTGTGTGTGTGTATCTGAAATATTCCAAATCTCAAAGCACATATAACCCCAAGGATTGTATACAAGGAATCATAGACCCGTAGTCTAAAAACACCATAAAGTCCCCACTTAACAACTGAATGAAAAGATTTACTTCATCTTCACATTCATGAACCAGTCCTAGACTATAAGTTGGAAGACCTGAATGAAATTGTTCAACCTTTCTGAGCCTCAGTTTCTTCATCTGTGAGATGCGGATGAAAACTGCAGTCCTAATTCCTTCCAGAACAGGTTTTGACACTCAAGTGGGAAAGCCCTTTGAAATGGGAAACATCAGATGCATGCATCAAAGCCAAGCCACGTAGCTATTCAATTGGTGACCATTCAATTAGCTTTACAAAAATTTTCCTGATTTAAAAAATACATGCTCCATTAGCTCATTAAGCCCAAACTCTTCACCATTCATTTGCGAGTCTTGATGCCCTCTTACATTTCGTCACACCGGATAAGTGTTGAACACCATACCTGGGCAAACTTACGATTATATATTTGTGTGAGTTTAAAAGCACAGGGACAACCCCGCCTAGGTTACTTTAGGGTTGAAATATTACAAAATGAGAATTTCTGGTCCTTTGATTAATACATATTTTTGGTAGCAGCAATGTATTTTTAAAAAGGTTTTTTTTTTTCCACTTTGGAGAACTGAGAGGAGTTTATGCTGCCAGACAAGTGCCAGGGCTGTGGATGGTGATTAATTTTAAGTGGTTTGTATTGGTGGATCAAAGGTATCCCCTAAACACGGCAGATAAGATCCTAGTCTCATTCTGAAATGGAGGGAGCCGGAACCAGCTCAACAAAAATAGGTATAAAGAATAGAAAAAAAGATTTACAGCAAAGCGCAGAGAGTCTGCGCTCCTTAGGGCTTTTGGTGATGTAAATTTGTCTTCATGGGGCAAATACTCTCTGTTAGCAGAATTGCAAAATGTAAATCTGTGGAACACATGTATGAATTAGCTACCTTAAGTAAGGACTTCAGTGAAACCTAGAATTAAATATAACAATAACAATAATAATACTCGATTTATTAACTGCCTTCTATGTGCTAGGCACTTAAATACATGATCTCATGTAATGTTTGTATCATTTCTATACAGTAGGTATGGTTATCACCCTTGTGTATTCTGTCTCTCTGCTGCTGTCTAGCAAACCACCCGAAACTCAGTGGCGTAAAATAATAATTTCTTATTATCCCTCATTCTTCTGTGGATTAATGGGTTCAGCTGAGCGATTCTCTTTCAGAATTTCAGGTACTTGTGCTGGACATCCACAGTGGCATCTTTCTCATGTCTGTGCCCCTAGCTGGGGAAGCTGGGATATCTAGGGTCTGGCTGGGCATCTCTTTTCTCTCCGCCAACCAGTTTGGGCTTCCCCAAAAGATGGCAATCTTAGAGGACTCAGATTTTTTTTTATGGCAGCTTTCCTTCCCTAGATTGAATGTCCCAAGGTGCAAGCTGCAAGATTTCTTTCTTTTTTCTAAATGTTGATTTATTTATTTTGAGAGAGAGAGAGAGAGAGAGAGAACTGCAAGCAGGCTCTGTGCTGGTGGCACAGATAGAGCCTGATGCAGGGCTCGATCTCACGAACCTCATATTATGACCTCAGCTGAAATCAAGAGCTGGACACTTAACCGACTGAGCCACCCAGGCACCTCAAGAAGCTGCAAGATTTTTTATGACTTAGCCTCAGAGTCATACCAAGTCCTTTTCACAAATTCTACTGGTCAGAAGTGAGTCACAGGACCAATCCTGATTCACAGGTGTAGAAATTAAGCCATGTGACTCATTGAGGGACTATCCTTAGAGACTAGCAGATATAAACATTTATAACAAAAATAGAAATATAAAAAATCATTTTATAAATGAGAGAATTAAAGTCTATAAGGTTAAGTTACTTGTTCAAGGTCAAACACCTTGTAGGTAGTGAAGGTGGAGTTCAGATCTAGCACTTTATGATTCTTCTGTGCTACACTCTATCTCCTAAGTAAAATTATGTCTGCAAAATGAATTAATTTACTAAAACAGTATTTATTAAGGTACCGCACAAAAAGGCATAAATGTATGGTTTCCATCCTCTGAAAGCCCTAGAAGGCTACAGGTTAGTGTGAAAACAACATTGGATATGATTAGAAGCTTGGGGGTGACTGTCTAGCTCAGTTGGAGGAGCGTGTGACTCTTGATCTCAGAATCATGGGTTCAAGCCCCATGTTGGGTATAGAGATTACTTAAATAAATGAATGAATTAAAAAAAAAAAAGAAATGAGAAGCTCAGGGTTTGAAACCTGACTCTGCAACCTTGGGAGATTCATTTAATGCCTTAGAAACTCAGTTTCCTCAAAGGTAACATAGAGATAGCTGTGTCTTTCCTGCAGAATTGGTGTAAAAATAAAATAAAAAAAAGATATGTGAGCATGGTTTTGTTAGTCATAGAGTAAATGAACAGTGAACTTTAACTGAAAAGAAAAGCATGGACCCACAAAAGTTTATATAGCAATGTACAAGAGGAGAGCACCTCTTCGGAAGATACATGAGGATTGGAACTTGATGGACATCAGCCAAGAATGTACTGGAACTGATCTCTGCAATGGCTGAGGTGTCAGACCAGAGGCCCTGTGAAGCACCGTCCAGCCCTACGCTCTCTGACACCAAAGGTTTCCCTGGGAAATTCGAACGATCCTTGACTGCAGAAGTTGCTCCTTTCCTTCCCATGATGGCAAAACACCATTTTGTCAGGGAATAGACAGGACACTAGAAACCCCAGAAGCTAAAACTTAGTGAAAATCCACTCTTTAATTTTATTTCACGTTTACTTCACCTCTTTTTTTTTTTTTTTAAACATTGTTTTCAAAACACTTGATGTGGGGGAGATCACTTGGGAATGAAATATAGAAGTTCGGGCAGCCTTAGCCAAACTGTGGTTTGACGCTGAGTGTCATTGTGTTTGATGAACGGGGATCAAGACGCCAGTGGTCCTGTAGTAGTAAGTGGGTGAGGGGAGAGGGAGTGGGTGGAGGAGGGGAGCCCAAGTCCATCCTGAGCAAGGCCCACCCACCAGTCTGAGCCCTGGGGAGAGGATATGGCAGCCATAGGCAGAAGTACAAGCTCTCACACTCATGAGGTTTTCTGTGATGCTTTGGGGAACAAGCAGGATGGCTTTCAGGCCAGGTAGCAAAGAGAGACAAAGTGGGATTTGACCACTTTCTCCTCTCTTCCTGGGACTCCAGGTGGTTTGGCACAGAGAGGCCTATTCGAGCACTAATGGTGTTACATAGGAAGAAGTAGTAAACCTTTGAACTTAGAAGTAACGTGAATGCCAATCTGTTTGGATGTGGGTAAACTGAGGATACAGAACACTTGGCTCCTAATAGTAATCTGTGTAGACCAGTATTTCCCAAACTTCTCTCCAAAGATTCATTGTTATTGCTTTTCCCTGTTTTAAATAATACTACCTATGAAACAAATATAACATTTTAGACAGCTCTCGCTCTCTCTCCCTCCCTCCCTCTAACCCCTCTCCTCTGCTCACACTCTCTCTAAAATAAAATAAAGGACAACTCCAGAAAGGTAGATACTAGACTAAAATACAGTTTTTAAAATTTATTTTAAGAATTGTTTTCAAAAACATCCTCATTTATTTTTTGCATTTTGTTGTGGACCAATGAATCAGATCATACCAGTGGGGATAGAATGATTAAGTCTACCAGGCTGTGTTAGAATGCAATTGTTCCTAACCTCTGCCTCCTTGCTTTCATTAAAGGAAGGCTATCATTCACTTCCTTGTAAAATTTTCTTCTCTTTCAGCTCCTCTTTTCTAACAAAGTTGGATTTCTCTGCCACACATGTTCCTTGGCTTTGGTGATTTGAAAATCGAGAGAGAAAGCCTAATGAGAGAAAGACCAGTTAGGGATGATTAGAAGAAGTTGAATCTTACAGTTACAAAAGAAATAAGACACTGGGATGTAGTGTACAGCATAGGGAATATAGTCAGTACTATTGTAACAATTTTGCATGGTGACAGATGGTAACTCGACTTATTGTGGTAACCATTTTGGAGTATCTATAAGTAATTGCAGCACTAGGTTGTATACTTGGAAGTAATACAATAGTTGTATGTTGACTCTTCTTCAATACAAATAAGTACATAAAATATTTAAAAAAATAAGTTGATTAAAGAACTGAGGAGGAAAGAAATGAAGACAAGTGGGAAAAAGGGAAAAGCATCCCGTCATGCTGAAGGTATTTTTTCCTTGGGTGGTCATAGTGCTGGGGATGACAGATTCCAGAATGCGTGTGGTGTGAAAGACTTAGGAAGGGATGTTAAGAATAAATGGGCAGTGGTGCTAGGATAAAGTAGGTCCTCTTTACTATTTTTCAGAAACACTAAAGAAGATTAGAGTTCCCTTTTAAAAAATATAGAGACTGGACTTCACAACCCAGGATTCATAAAGATTGTAAAGAATTAGACTGTAGATAATGTTTGGGTCTCAGATGATAAATCTCCCATTCCAACTTGTATTTCATCACTTTTGCTCCAAGACACTGATTCTCCTCCTTTATCTCCTGGGTGAAATTTTCTCTTAGGAATTAAAGAAATTTTATTTGTACAAGGATAGTATACATCTATCTGCTCTATAGATATGAGAAATTACCCTTTTGGGGTGGGGGTGGGTAACTATAATGGCAGTCTTTATTCATTTCATATTTCATGTGTTTGCTCACTCACTCAAACATTTATTTCCTAACTGAAAGGATTTTACCAAAGGACTAGCTAGATATACAGATAATATTAATGCCTAGGTCTTGAATGAACAAATATTCGACCCCAGACTGTAAACACAAGCAATTACACGGGTACACAACAGCAATATCACAAAGCACAGAAGTGGGAAGTGATGAACTATCTTTGGAGGGGTGGGGCAGGGAGGAGAGTTCAATAAAGACTTCCTGGAAGAGGTGACAACTAAGCCTAAAAAGCAGGGGCGCCTGGGTGGCTCAGTAGGTTGAGCGTCAGGCTCTGATTTTGGTACAGGTCATGTATCAGGCTCTGTGCTATCAGCACAGAAGAATCTGCTTGGGGTTCTCTGTCTCCCTCTCTCTCTGCCCCTCTCCCTCTTGTGCTCTTTCTGTTTCCCTTTCAAAAGCAAATAAACATTTAGAAAAAAATAAAATGAATAGCAGCCTATTAGGCAGACTAGGGTGGGGAGAACATTCCTGGAAGTGAACTGGGAAGAGTGAACTATTGATAGCTAGACTATAAAAGTGTGAGGCTGAGCAGGGCAGGAGATTAGCCTGGATGGCAGGAATCAGAGCACAGTGGGGAGTTTAGAACATTGTGTCAGGGCTGAGAGGTGGCCAGTGCAGGAATTTACTCAGGGAAATATGATTTACACTCAGAAAGATTGCTGTATGGTTGCGAAGGACAGATTCAAGAGCAGTCTGGACAGAGAGACCCAGTTAGGCAGCCATCAGGCTGGACGGAGAGACCCAGTTAGGCGGCCATCACAGGAGTCCAGGAGAAAGAGAATCCAAACATGTGCTATGAAGATGCAGTGGGTTGAGGATGGGAAAGAGAGAGACTCATTCTGACTGAGGAGATCTGAGAAGACATCTGGGAAATGGGATTTAGCTATCTTGAAAGAACTGAACTTCAAAGGCCCAAACAGAGGAAATGAGAACTCCTTAGAGATAGTCTGTGCTCGCTCTAAGCCCCCAAAGCCTCGCACAGATGGAGTCACATGGAGGCATTAAGTGTGTGTTTGTAGGATGGATGGAAAAGAAATTCCAGGGTGTGTTAGTTATCTCTTGCTGCATAGTAACAACCCCCAAACTTAGTGACTTAAAACAACCACCATTTATTTTTGCTCGCCTGTCCATAGATTAGATGGACAGCTCTGGTGCTCTGGGCCCAGCATGGTTGATCTCCATGCCAGCAGCCATCACTCACCATAGCATTTGCAATCCTCTGGTGGCTCCATTAGTAGCTGGATGACTGTCGGCTTGAAGGACAGGGTGACTGAGCCACATATGTCTTATCACTAGTAGACCAGCCTAGACTTGCTCCCACTGTGACCGCAGGGTTCCAAGAGAGTGAACAAAAGCACACTAGGCCTCTTAAGGCTTAGGCTCAGAACTTGTATTACTTCACTTCTGTTGCATCCTGCTGGCCAAGGCCAGTCAGTCACCAGTCCAGCTCAGATCCAAGGGGTACAGAGAAATTCTACTTCTTGATGAAAGAAAATGAAAAGTCACATTCCAGAAGGGTGTGGATACAGTGAGGAAAACGCATAATTGTGGCCGTTTTTACACCCTGCCACAGAAGCAGAAGGAAAGGGCCGAGCCAGGTTGGGAGGTTCGACTGTGCAAAGCATAGTCACGGGCACATGGACAGATCGTGCTGACTCATGGCAGTTGGGGCAGGAGGGGATGTAGGAGATGAAGCTGGATAAGAAAGTAGAAGCCAGACCACGGAGGGCGTTGAAGGCCAGGCGGAGGGAAGATGTTTGGATGGCATTCTCCACTCCCTGGGCAGCTCTTCAGCATTCTGTGAGATGAAAATTGACACTTCAGATGAAACCTCAACATTGGTGCCTCCCATTCAGGGCTAGGCTGTGCGTTCCAGCTGTGAGGAAAGTCTGGGAAGCAGCAGGCTCTTCCCCATCATTTCTCCTCGCCCAGTACTCTCTAAGGTGGTGGCTGGGCCCATTCCAGCTGCCAAACTAGCACCCTCCAGGTTTGGAGGGCCACCACACAGGTAAGGATCACAACATTCTCAATGACATACAACATGTTTGCCAGCCCAGGCTAATTTTTAGCTATTTCTCCACCTTCTTTGGAGGTATCCTGATAATAAAACGAGTGTGATTCACAATATCTTATGTTTATGGGGCATAAATATTAAACCTTGTGGTAAAACCAAGTGGTTATTTGTGAAGCCCAATCATATTCACTTTTGAATTTTATACTCAACATGTCCCTTGCACAGCCCTTGAACTAACTCAGGGGCTTGTCCTCTCTGGTTTATAGTCTTGGGAACTAGTCAAAGAGAGGCTAGCCACAGAGTGGTAAATGCCGGGTCACTGGGATGAGAGTAGTCTTGAACCATAAGCCATCTTAACTGACAAATTCCTTGCCCTCCAAAAATAAACTCCTTCTATTGATCTTTAAGATGTATCAAAATAGCAAAATAGATCACATTATCCATTCTAAAAATGACAGCCTTTCAGACAGTTCAGCTCTGTTAAGGGAAATCATGGGACGCTCTTCTCCTGAGTTTTCATGTAATTAATTCCTCTGTGTCCCCCCCAACTTCCACATCTCCTACGTGAACTCAGGACCATGGCCATCTGGTTTCCTGCCTTATCACTAAGGTCGAACACTTAATTGATGTTTAACTATCATAAGCCAAATGCACACATGAATACATGTTTGATCCAGAGAGAGTAGACTAAAGACACTGACAAAATTGAATTCAGCTCTCCCTGTGCCTCTTGCCAGTTATGTTTTGTGGGCAGCTTACTTAACCTCTCTGCACCTCAGGTTTACTATATGTAGGAGGCTCTACCTGACAATTTTCAGGGAAGAAAGCACTCACATGGGGTCTGTTACATAGTAGATGCTCAATAAATTAAAGATGAGAATGGGCATGTTGCAAAAAGAGATAGCCCTGGATTCTGGCAAATTGGGCCTTCTATCTAAAATGTGCAGAAAAGGACATACGGAATAAACCAATTCTGCTTATCTGTAGCTAGCAGGAAGATGTTGTGAGACCAGTCTCATTTTGGGGGCTTCTGCTGTCTCACCAAATCCACTCCCTTCCTCATTTGGAGGTGGGCTTTTAAAGTGCAGTCAATACATCAGACAGCAACATGGCGTGGGCCAAATGTGACCTCACATTCCTAAATACAGCCAATCCATACTGCCGTGTGTTCAGTTGTGCCCCCCCTCTCCAAAAGATATGTCCAAGACTTTTTTTTTTTTAATCCGGTGAGAGTTTTTGCCCTGTTTTTTTTTTTTTTAATTTTTTAATGTTTACTCATATTTTCAGAGAGAGAGGGAGAGGAAGGGGCAGAGAAAGATGGAAACAGAATCTGAAGCAGGCTCCAGGCTCTGAGCCGTCAGCACAGAGCCCAACGCGGGGCTCAAACTCACGAGCTGCGAGATCGTGAACTGAGCCGAAGTCGGATGCTCAACCGACTGAGCCACCCAGGCACCCCAAGATATGTCCAAGTCTTAATCCCTGGCATCTGAGAATGTGACCTTATTTGGAATGTGACCTAACTTGACTTTCTAGAATTTTTGCAGATGTAATCAAGTCAAAATGAGGTCATATTGAATGGGGGTGGACCCTAAATCCGATGACTGGTGTCTTTATGAAAGAAAGGAGAGGGAGATTTGGACACAGAGACACCCACAAGGGAAAAGGCCACATGACAACAGACAATGAACTGATGTAGCTACAAACCAGAGTGACAAGGATTACTGGTAAGCGCCTGAGCTGGAAGAGGTGAGGAAGGATTCTTCCCTGGAGCCTTTAGAGAGAACAAGGCCGTTCCTGCCAAAACCTTAATCTCAGATTTCTAGCCTCTAGAACTGTGAGAGAATACATTCCTGTTGCTTTAAATCGCCCAACTTGTGGCAATTTGTTATGGCAGCCCTAGGAATCTAATACACATACAAATAGCTTTTATTTCTAGTCTCCAGGATCTGTTCCCAGCCTTTCCTGGAAAAAGTTTCATATCCAGAACAAAACATTTTTCGGCAACAGGATATTTTCAAACATGTGCAATTAGTAGTCATAGGAATACAGAAAGGCAAAAAATAAACAAACAAACAAATAAATAAATAAATAAATAAATAAATAGCAAGAGGAGGTAGCAAAGGAGATAAGGGCAAATGGAAAACCATAAAGGGAAAAGTGGACATCAGCAGGGTAGCAGCAGGCAGTGTCGGCCAGAGCCAGCTTCCAGCTGAGTGGAGCCAGGTGGGGTTGGCATTGACAATTCCTATAGAAGACAGGTGTCACGAAGTCAGCCTGCCCAGGACAATCGCAAAGGTCATACAAGGTCAGGCCAGAAGCCAGGACTGAAAATGCCCATATCAGGTTCTCTCCAGGCAGTCAATCATTCCTTGCATCCTTCATCACGGGGGCTCTGGGTTTGCTTATGCTTGCAAAGGGCTAGTTTGGCAGGAGGATGGAATTTCTACTTAAATCATCCCTGGAAAGCTGTGTTTCCTATGAGTTGATAGTACCAATCTAAAATCAACCTTTAATCAGCTACTGAGACTGTACCCAAACACGGTATATTTGTGTGTTACCTGTAGGGACTCGGGCCATTCTCTCCTCCCCACCTTCTGTATCTTAAGGTTGAAGCCCAACCTCCCACAGGTAGGCTGGACTCACTAGGACTCAGGGCCAGGTAAATGGAGCAGGGGGATGGAAGTGCCACTGGCAGCTCACAGAGATGCACACAGGACTGGAGACTGATCTTTGTTGCCAATGACTGTGGTCCTCCCTATTACCTCAGAAAAGAGAGAGAAAACTATAGATGACATACAGCACTAACTAAAATGTCAATGTACGTGGCTATTTTTGAAACACTCCAGGCTGATGGTTGATTATAAATGTCAGTTAGAAATTATTCTTGAGGGCCCTTTCTGTGCAAAACTCTGAACTGTCTGTGGAACTCAGACTCAGCGGTCATGACCGCTGGAGGCTCATGATGTCGTGTGAAAGAAGGGGCCATGTGAACACTCAGATACAAAGCCAGATGAAGGGGCAGGCAAAGGCCAGTGGGAAGGCAGGTGGAGGAAGGACCAGCCATATGGACTCACATGGTTTCTGCGTGCTTACTCTGTGACAGGGGCCGGAGAGGCAAAGAAGGATGAGCAAGGGCCTTGCCTTGGGGAAGATCACAGTCAAATATGTTCAACATATGGAGCTAGTTTCTGGCAACTCCTCTCCCTACCCCCCGGCTCCACCCACTTCTCTGTCCTTGTCACTCTAGCCTACTTTTCTTCACAGCCTTCATCACTCTCTGAGACAATCTTACTTGTTCATTTGGTTACTTGTTAATTGTCTCTCTCCCCCACTGGAATGTGAGCTCCATAGGACCTTGTTCTACTCTATCCCCAATCCCTAGAATGGTGTCCGTTACCTGGAACAATGCAGTTAATAGTTGCTCGATGAATTCTTGTTGCCTGAATGAAATACGGCCCAATAGGAGTAGGTGAGACTAATAATGAAAGGGATTAAGAGCAAAAGCTTGGAATCCAGAATACCTGGGATCAAACCTCAGCGCATCCACTTACTTGCTGTTTGACTTTGATCTGGTTGCTCTACCTTTCTCTACCTCGCTTTCCTCAAAAGGGTAATGGGGATCCTAATATAGCCTGCTTCATAGGATTGTTAGGAGAAATACGTGAATTAATACATACACAAAGCATTTAAGCAAGGGTTAGCAAATATTTTCTTAAAGTGTCGTATAGTAAATATTCTAGGCTTTAAGCCATGTGGTCTCTCACGCAATGACTCACTCTGCCCTTGTAGCACAAAAAGCAGTCATAGTACAGAAATGAATTGAACGTGGTCGTATTTCAATTAAAACGTGGTAAATTACAGCACAACATATAACATATAAGAATTACAACACAGGGGTGCCCGGGTGGCTTATTCAGTTAAGCGTATGACTCTTGATCTTGGCTCAGGTCATGATCTTGAATCAAATTCTTGAATTTGAGCCCTGTGCTGACAACATGGAGCCTGCTTGAGATTCTCTGTCTCCCTCTCTCTCTCTGCCTCTCTCTCTCTCTCTCTCTGAAAAATAAATAAATAAACATTAAAAAAAAAAAGAATTACAACACAAAATAATAATCCATTGGCCAGGGAATTAGAAGTCTTTCTTTTATAACAAATTTCACTGTGGGATTTCAAACCCTCTGAATCTCAGTTTAGTCTATAAATGGAGATAATAACTACTCTTTCCTACCTCAGTGGGTTATTGGGTGATCACATAAGATAAAAGGTGAAATGAAAAGTACAAGTATACTATATACAAATAATGTAAATTGCAGTACAATTCTATAGGGCAGCTTGTATCCCTGGTTACCGTGCACTAGGTAGGTCAGATAGTATTATACTCATTCTACAGATGAAGAAACCAGAGAGTTTAAATGGCTCATCTAAGGTCACACAGCTGATAAATGGAAGAGCTTAGTCTGAACCTAGGAAATTTTTATTCTAGCACAATATTCATCAACAACAGTGCAGCACATCTCCTCATACACAACATGAAACTTACACACACAGTTTCTCTTGGGATTTTTCTCCTTTACCTTTCTTACATGTAAGTATCCCATTTCCCTAGGCTCATCCCAAGCCAAAGAATTCCATTAGTACCATAGCAGTTGCTTCTGATCCTTGTAGTTATCAAGGAATAATTATAAATTCAGTTCATACTTTGTCTTGTCAAACCAAAAAAGAAAGAAAAATTCAGTGGCATTTCAGAACATAATTCCATCTCCATTCCCCTACCCACAACACACACATTTTCAAGAAGCACAAATATCTATCCTGGTTACTTTGTATATAACTTGAGTTGCATATGTCATGTCACTGTAAGAAACTTACTCGGCCCAAGTCTAGAGTAATGAGGACATGAAGCTTTCGGTAGTTAGTGAAGACTTAACCTTAGTGGGGTGCGTGGGTGATTCAGTCAGTTAAGCATCCAACTCTTGGTTTCAGATCAGGTCATGAGCTCACAGTTCATGAGTTCAAGCCCCACATTAGACTCTGCGCTTACAGTGCAGAGCCTGTTTGGGATTCTCTCTCTCTCTCTCTCTCTCTCTCTCTGCCCTTCCCCTGCTTGCTCATGTGCTCTCTCTCAGAATAAATAAGCTTAAAAGAAAAAAAAAAAGACTTACCTTGGCTTTGGTTAGATTGCTGGGGGCCTGCAAGCATGAAACTCAAGTTTCCACCGTGCAAGTGGAGCTTACAACCATGCTAATGGCAGCTAAATGTCTGTGCATGAGTTGTCCAAGTACTGTGTATTTTTCATCCACTAAAATAGCTAAAATTAAAAAGATAGGCAATTCCAAGTTTTTATAAGAATGTGGGGAAACTAGAACCCTCTTACATTGTTGATAAGAATGCAAAATAGTACAGCCACTTTGGAAAACAGGTTGGAAGTTTCTTACAAAATCAAACTAACACTTCCTGTATGACCCAGAAATTCCATTCCTAGGTATCTATCCAAGGGAACTCAAAGTATATGATCAAGATTTGTATGCAATGTTTATAGCAGTGTTATTCAGAATAGCCAGAATCTACAAACAACTCAAATGTCTACCAACTGATGAATGGTGTTTCCATTTTATAGAATCGCTGCTTGGTAATAAAAAGGAATGAATTCCTGATGCATGTAACAACATGAATGAATCTCAAAACCTTCATGGTGAATAAAATAAAATATACATAAAAGACTACATATGGTACAGTTTCACTTATATGAAATTTCTAGCAAAAGCAAAACTATATAGCAGCAGAAAACAGGTCGAGGAGTTTGTTGGGGGAGGTTGGACCACAAAGGGACTTAAGGAACTTTTGGGGGCATTGAACATACTCTAATTTTTTAAAATTTTATTTTAAAGAGAGAGCACGAGCAGAGGGAGAGAGATAATCTTAAGAAGGCTCCATGATGAGCAGGGCTCGATCCCATGACCCTGGGATCATGACCTGAGCCGAAATCAAGGTCAACCTCGGTCAACCGAGGCTCAACCCATGGAGCTACCCAGATGCTCCTAACATCTAAATTTTTATTGTCATAGTTGCATGACTGTATGTATCTGCTAAAACTCCTATAACTCTATGGTTTAGATGGGTGAATGTAAACATATGTAAGTTATATTCTAATAAAGCTATGAAACAGAGGTTTTGAGTATTTTTTAAGTTCATTTATATTTTTCTATAAAATTGTGCATATCTATTTTAGAAAGTGTACAAGGTATAAAAATGGAAAACAAAAACTTTAATCCCACCAGCCAGAGATAACTCCGGCTAACATTGTTAATGAGCTAATATTGAAAATAATACTATACCTTGATAGTTTTTGTTTGGTATCACATCTTTTTCTTATAAAAAAAAATTTAAAGCTTATTTATTCTTGAGAGAGAGAGTGACAGAGCATGAGCAGCGGAGGGGCAGAGAGAGAGCAAGACACAGAATGAGAAGCAGGCCTCAGGCTCTGAGCTATCAGCACAGAGCCCTATGCGGGGCTTGAACCCACAAACTGTGAGATCATGACCTGATCCGGGTCACCCAGGCACCCCATCGTTTAATATTACAACTTGAGCATTTTACCGTGCCATTATAAATTCTTCAATAATTTTTGGTGGCTGCCTAACAGTCCCTTACCCTTAAAAGAGTGACTATATTGTGGCTACTTTGGTAGCACTGAGTAATTTTTTCTTCCTTTTTCTTCATTCAAATGTTTTATGTTTTTAATTTATTTTATTTTTTTTAAGGTTTGAGAAGGAACAGCTTTTTTTTTTTTAATGTGTATTTATTAAACTCTCCCCTAGAGTGCGAATGGGGGAGGGGCAGAGAGAGAGAGGAAGACACAGAATCCGAAGCAGGCTCAAGGCTCAGAGCTGTCAGCACAGAGCCCGACATGGGGCTCGAACTCACAAACCGTGAGATCATGATATGAGCACAAGTTGGACGTTTAACTAGTTGAGCCACCCAGGTGCCCCAGTCATTCAATTGTCATTCAACTTTGCTTTTTGGTGAAGTTCATTTGTAAGTGCTAGAACAATCACTGGGGCTCTTCACACACATTCCACATTCTCCAGCTAGAAACATAGTAGGTTTGGACTTCTCCCCCTTTAAGACAGGCTTGGCCGCATGACCTGCTTTGCCCCAGTACAATATGAGCAAAATGATACGTTAGTTCTGGCAAGAAGTTTTAAGAGCCAGTGCATAGTTTGCCACGTTCTCTATTCCTTGCCGGGATGATCGTAAATGCACGGGTCGAGATGGAGCCTCTGCCGGTCCGGGTCCTTGGGTGACTGTGGTGACCAGAGGTCTCCAGCCGACTCACATTGAAAGGTAGCATGAGTGAGAAATAAATCTTGAGAAATCACTGAAATTCAGCGTTGGTTGTTACTACAACGTAATTGAGATTATCCTGACTCATGTAGCTTATGTAGTTGTTGTGTGGAAATAAGGTGAAAAATGGGTCAATGTCTTTTCAGTTTAGGAGAATGCATAAGTTGGCACTAGGATGGTGTGATCTGAAACAAATAAAAACATGTTTTCATAGCCAATGATTTTCCAATTTGAAAATAAGTTCCTAATGCATTTCTATAAATAGAGTGAAGAAAGGAAGTTGTTTGACTCATAAGAATAAAGTAAACCGTGGGTTTTTATGAAAGTGGCATCAACACTTCAGTAACGAAGGGAAAAGTCAGTTCTGAGACTCGGAATGGATCCATATCTAATTTGTTTTGTGTCCTTTTACTATTGTTACCCAGACGACATTGTGTGCATTATGATTTAGCAAGAGTGCCCCTGTGCTGCTTTGATGGAGAGGGGTGTTTAGAGGTGTCACACAGGACATGTTATGACAATCAAGCTGCCGCCAATGGATGAAGGATTTTATGTTTGGATCCCAAACAGGAAGTTATTTTTCTTGTCAAAGGAAAGAGAATAAATCATCTTTCCCAGGGTCACACAAGCAGAAACACACACAGGATGTAGAAGGTGAGGTGAAACTGCAGTGGCAGGGAAACAGGCTCACACATACAACGAGGAGACAACATTTTACAAATCATTTCAAAGACAGACAAAAAATGCTCTGCCATAGGAATTCAGGGCCCAAAGAAACGGCCTCTCAGTATAAGCAGGGCTGAGATCTGGGGACAGAATTGAAACAGAATTTATGGAGCTCATAAAATGCAAAGAAGAAAAGAAATATTCACCAAACACCACTGGCTAAGTATTTTTACCCTACCGATGATAACAGAGCTTTTCTACATGGTGCTTTTGTTACTATAAATAAAATGTATGTATATGTATACATATATACATATATATGTTATCATAACCTGAATACAATCATTCTCAAAAATCATTTTTTCATCTTTATTTTTTTAATTAAAAAATTTTTATTAATTTTTTTTCATGTTTATTTTTGAGAGATAGAGACAGAGAGCGAGTGTGAGAGGGGCAGAGAAAGAAGGAGACACAAAACCCAAAGCAGGCTCCAGGCTCTGAGCTGTCAGCACAGAGCCCGGTGCGAGGCTTGAACTTAAAAACCGTGACATCATGCCCTGAGCTGAAGTCAGACACAACCGACTGAGCCACCCAGGCGCCCCTATTTTTCCATCTTTAAAAAGTCCCAGGTTTCAGAACACTTCTGGGTATTGTAATATAAAGATACAGAGATATCTGGGCTGGCAGATTCTTTTTTTTTTTTTTTTTTAATGTTTTTAATGTTTATTTATTACTGACAGAGATAGAGAAAGAGACAGAGCATGAGTGGGGGAGGGGCAGAGAGAGAGGGAGACACAGAATCTGAAGCAGGCTCCAGGCTCTGAGCTGTCAGCACAGAGCCCAACACGGGGCTCAGACTCACGGACAGTGAGATCATGACCTGAGCTGTAGTCGGATGCTCAACCAACTGAGCCACCCAGGCGCCCCTGGGCTGGCAGATTCCTTATGTGACCATTATAGTAAAAATTCTGGGGCCCAGAATGGGATAAAACAACACATATATGCCATCTCTATATGTCCATTTCTCTCCTAGACAATGAATTGCTTTGTGTGTTTTTTGTGGAGAAGAGCTAAGGGTAAAGCATGGGTGATTTGTTCCTTTACTATTGAAATATTTATAGTGACCTTGATGTGACTGATGTAGGAAAAAATATCAAATGGCA
The DNA here is from genome assembly GCF_018350155.1 of Leopardus geoffroyi. Lineage (NCBI taxonomy): Eukaryota > Metazoa > Chordata > Mammalia > Carnivora > Felidae > Leopardus > Leopardus geoffroyi. The sequence goes on from NC_059333.1 coordinate 94,899,296, forward strand.
AAGAAATAGTGGCAAAATTACAGTTAGAAATAAGGACTTACAGGGCTCTTGGGTGACTTAGTTGGTTGAGCGTCCAACTTTGGCTCAGGTCATGATCTCACGGTTCGTGAGTTCAAGCCCCGTGTCAGGCTCTGTGCTGACAGCTCAGAGCCTGGAGTCTGCTTCGGATTCTGTGTCTCCCTCTCTCTGCCCTTCCCCCATTTGTGTTCTGTTTCTCTCTCCCTCTCTCAAAAAATAAATAAACACTAAAAAAAAAACTTAAAAAAAAGAGAAAGAAGGACTTATAATGGATTTAGGTTACAAACACAAAAATCAAATACAACTTTTATGTTTAAATTTTTTTAAATTTTTATTTATTTTTGAGAGAGAGAGAGAGAAACAGAGCCGGAGAAGGGGAGGGGCAGAGAGAGAGGGAGACACAGAATCTGAAGCAGGCTCCAGGCTCTGAGCTGTCAGCACAGAGCCTGACATGAGGCTCAAAGTCATGAACTATGAGATCATGACCTGAGCTGAAGTCAGATGCTTAACTGACTGAACCACCTAGGTGCCCCACAACTTTTATGTTTAGAAAAATCATTGAAAGAACATGGATGTTCAGATGTTTAATTTTGGTTTCAAAGCCATTTTTAATGAGAATATATGAGAATTTTTACTTTTCCAAAATCAAAATATTGGACCATATCTTTGCTGGATTTTGAATAATCATAGTGCATTTACTAGGCAGCACAATTGAGTGCAAAGCTAAAAAGACTGTAGCTCTACTTTTGCTGGAGAACACAGAAAAGAGACCGAAAAAGCAAGTTAACTTTCCTCCCCTGTCCATTTGTAAGTAAAATAGGAAATATAGGTCCTGGGTATTGATTTTGATAGTTGCTATGTCTTTAAAATTTTTTGTTTTGTTTTTATTTTATTTTTGAGAGGGAGAGACAGCGTGCAAGTGGGGGAGGGGCAGAGAGAGAGGGAGGCACAGAATCCAAAGTAGGCTCCAGGCTGTGAGCTATGGGCACAGAGCCCTATGTGGGGCTCAAAATCACGGACCGTGAGATCGTGACCTGAGCTGAAGTCAGACGCTTAACTGACTGAGCCCCAGGTGCCCCAAAGGTTGTTGTCTTAATAATAACAGCTAATATTTACTGACTATCTCCCAAATGGCAGACAGTCTAATCTGCATAAAAACCCAACCAAGTCGGTTGTGGTAGACTCTTACTTGGTGTTCCCTTGTTAGCCACACCCTCCGAGTATCAACCACTATAAATTCCCTTCCCACAGTGATTCCGGGCGTGGCCATGTGATTTGCTTTGCCCAATGGAACATTAGCAAACACGATAAGCCGAGACAGAGTAAGTGCTTAAACATTGGCTTTTTCCTCTTGAGATTTAGTTGCTGTGCAAAAAGCTCAGGCAAAATCATGAAATAATGAGAGGCCACATGGAAAGAGGTTCTAGGGAATGAGAGGCCATCTTAGATTATTTCAGTCTTTGGCAGAACTCCCTGTTAAATGCAGGTGAATAAGATAATCAAGCAAAACTAGTAGAAGAACCACCCAGCTGAGCCCCACCCCACTGAATCATTTAAAAAGTAATAAACAACTTAAATAACTGTTATCTTAAGCCACTATATATTAGAGTGATTTGTTACAAAGCAATAAGCAACTGAAATATGGGTAATAAAATTTGCAATCGACAAATATGGAAATTGGGGCTCAGAGAAGTTAAATATATTGTTACGCTCTTATAATGTGATTAGAACTCCAAATGTATCACATAAAATCCCATGTTCTTTTCACTATACTTTAAAATTTCAAATTATGTATCCAAAGAGCTTACTTGGCATCTCTCTGTTGTTCAGTAATAGGCATCTTAGTCATAAAAGGTCCCAAAACAAAGTCTTGACTTTCCCTACCTCCAAATTCATTCCTCTCTGTGTTCTTCACCTCAGTAAAAGACACCAGCATCCTGCCAGTTGCTCAGGCCAAAAATTTGATACTATCATTGATCTCTCTTTCACTCCCACCCCTCAAGCAATTAGCAAGACCTGTCAGCTAGCTTCAGAGTATCCTCTGAATCCCACCCTACTGATCATCATCTCCTCCTCAACTACCCCAGAGCAGGCCACCATCACTTGAACCACCAATATGGCACTGGAGTAGAGGGGAGCATGGCAAAAAGCAGCACCAGAGGGAGCAGAGGGTAAAGGAAAAGGGAAAATAGAATGACAACTTCTGATTCAATAGCTCTTATCACTTTCTCCACCCTCTACCCCATCCCCATCCCTGGCACCATTGGTTATTTTCAGGGCAATGAGGCTAAATCTGGCAGGAACAGGGTTCTGCCATCTCTCTCTTTTGCCACAGCAGCTTTAGCTTATTTCTAGAAAAGCATAGTAACTGAATGCATGTTCATCAATTGCAGTTGATTTGGGAGTGGGGTTTCGCATCTGGCTTTGGGGAGATTACAACAGGAGGGGACTAAGGTCTTGAGCAGGCATGATCCCTTCCTCTGCACATGAGAATGCTACTTTGGATTTTGGTGGTTTATTCCTCAAGAGAGGAGGTCTGGACAGGGGAAGGTTAATTGACTAAGCAAGGCCAAGACTTCCAATAGAGAATGTTTTCTTAAAAAAAAAAAAAAATGAAAAGAGCACCAGGATGTGTTAGACCAATAAATAATTCATTGGACTGCCTATTCACAGACTAATAGAAAAATATTACAAAATGCCTACATGTCAATCAGTCTGCAGTTAGTTAAATAAACACAGAATGCAGATGTCACTTGTAAAACCCAGATTCATACATTAATTGTATGTTTCAGCCAGGCAAAAACATAGTATCTGGTAACTTTACTTCAAAGTCTATTAAAATCTCATAGCCTTGAAAAGGTTACCTGACATCTTGTAGGCCAGATCCAGGGCTGAATGGACATGTTCCCTGCCGCCGAGTGTACAATAGCCAAACATTCAAATGGCACTCTAGTTACATTCACTGCCCTTGCAGAGGAACACTGAGGGCCGTGATCTTTCTGAGCCCGCCGGAATTGTCCTGGCTTAGGGGCCACAGCTGCAGCAGCAAATGCAAAAGCAGAATGTGTATCTGCAGATGACCCCAGTGCGGTTCCATCAGCAACGCCCATGTCGGTTTTATAATTTCCTAATTGTCCCATATGCTTTTAAAAGAAAAAAAGATGATGATGTAATAGTATAACAGTTAAGTCCTACTGTGTTCCAAGAATGGTGTTAAGTGCTTCATCTACCATTTTTCTTTTCCATTTAGTCCTCGCAAGTACTATTATTACTCCATTTTTCTTATGAAATATGTAGAATACGAAAAAACAAACAGTAATCGAAGGTACCTCACGGGTAATACAGCAACAAATTGGCACTTCTGATGAAATGCACTCAGAAGGAAATAAAGTCACTTCTAGGGTGTTCTTGCTAAAAGTGTCTAGCATGGATTCAATCAAGATCAGACAAACCTAAATTGAGGGATATTCTGAAAAGTACCTGGGCAGTAACTCTTCAGATATGTCAAGGGAAGGGCATGAAAGACAAAGACAGACTGAGAATCTGTTTCATATTAAGGAAGACTAACATGTAACATGTGAACCTGGACTGGATTCTGGACCAGAAAAAGAACATCAGTGGGACAGTTGGTGAACTTGAGAACTGTTGATCAGATAATCAGTATTTTGTTAATGTTAACTTTCTGACTGTGATAATTTCACATTTATGTGGCATAAGAAATAGTAACATTTGGGGAAACACTGTGATAGGTATTCAGGAATTCTTTGTGCTATTTTTTTAACTTGTTTTACAAGTAAAAAATTATCTTAAAATTAAAAGTTGAAAAATGGAAAAAACAAAAAAGAAAGTAAAAGAAAAAACCCACAATGTAAAGCATCTCAGCAGAGACTCTAGGAAGAGAGGAGAGGTGATAGCAAATACAGAATGGAAAATGGGAATTCTTCTTTTCCCACAAGCTCTTGATACCATTTGTGGTTTGTCCTTAGAGTGGTTCATCCAGAAGATAAATTCTCTAGTGTAAAATTCTTGTCAATGACAGGCTGTTAGATTTAGAAGAGAATTTAGAGGTACTCTTAGAGGCCTCATTTTGCAAAAAAGACACCTGAAACTCAGTAAGGCATGGGGATCATGGGTCCAAGGTCACACGACAGGAGAGCCAAGATTAGCACCTAGCTCTTCTGGGTCATGGGATGCTATTTCTGTTCCACCACTCACTTCTGAAAGAGGACACCTCTGTGCCACATGGAACCCAAGCTCAGAATGCATGGTGTAGGAGACTTATCCATTAGCTGTGTGATTCTTTCTACCCAGCTACTAAAGATTTGCTTCTATAGCCAGATGATCCTTCACATATTCACTCATTTAGCAAATATTTACTGAGCGCTTTCCAAGTGCCCAGCACTGCTTGAAACACTATAGTTATAGCAACTATCAGAAACACTGCTAATGACCTGCATGACCTTGGGTACATCCCTTTACCTCTCTAAGCCTCAGTTTGCTCTTCTGTTACACAGAGAAGATAGAATTATTCAAAGGTTGTTGCGAGTATTAAATAAGATGCTGCATCTAAGCTCATAGCAGAATGCCTGGCATGTAGGAACTCAATAAATATTAAGTATTACAGTTCTTTCTTTCTCTCCAACCTGAACCTGTGTTAGTTACATTAGCTGGTGGTGATGTTTGGGAGCACTCAGAAATCCTATAGACTATTTCTGAATGTACTGAAAGCTCACATTTAGGAAGGTAAGATTTTCCAACAGAGTAATTTTCCATTTCCCACTCCATTTCTTTGTTATTTTCAAAAGTAGATAAACAATAATAAAAAAAAAATGGGGCCAGAAAGGCCAGCTGAGAAAATTGTTATTGAGCAAGGAATTCAAGGTGGAGTTCTAATATGCAGAATATCAGATAGATTTTTATCTAGATTTAAATGAGACTGTTCTTGGAGGCTGGTTTCATCTAGCCTCTTCATGGGCATAATTTGAATGCCACTTTAGCCAACGCTTGATTATTTCCACAAATGGGAAGAATAATAGATTACTGTATGTAAAGCAAGTTAAGTGCTGCTTAGAACAAGCTTCTGATGCCTTCCTATTGTTATATCCTGAGAATGTGACCATCATCCTCTGCCACATTCCTTGTCACCTGCCTCCCTAAGGTCAGGTTCATCTGGGTACCCACTTTCTTTCTCTCTCCCCCAACCTCTCCCATAGCATCCACTGGAGAACTTCCCACTTAGGATGTATTCAACAACTTTATGTTAAATACATAAATCTATTTGGGGGAGTGAAACCTAGTAAAACATAAAGAAAGAAGGAAAGAAAGAAAAAGAAAGAAAGAGAGAAAGAAAGAAAGAAAGAAAGAAAGAAAGAAAGCCCAAAGGTAGTGAAAGTTCCTTCACTTCATTCAGAATTCTGTCTGTCTATACAGATGGCTGAGACTTAAGTGAATACAAAGTGCTTGAGTTTCATAGGGTTTCTAGGTAACAATTTTCAGTGAGAAGTGGACTATTTAAGGGTTTGGTCTCACATTCTCCAGTCACAAACTCTATAGAGAAATGACACTAAATAAATCCAGTCAGTAGATCTATTTGGTTATAGATCTGTATGTACCTTCCCCTTCCTTGATAATCAGGGATGAATTGATACTTTTTAAAAGTATCATGTGACTTTATAGGGCCTCTAGTGTTGAACATCAATGCTGTAGATATATTACACAGTCAAGTAACCAGCTTAGCAGATCATTTGTCAAGTCCCAATTTCACATTTCTGTGGCTTATCTTGGGTTAGGTAGCTACCTCAATTCTAATCAAATTGGCCAGACAGGCAGGCTCACATGGTGCAAGGGGCCCCATTCCTATGATCACTCAGGCAGTTCTTAAAATATTTTTTAAGTTTATTTATTCTGAGAGAGAGAGCGAGAGAACATGAACAGGAGAGGGGCAGAGAGAGAGGAAGAGAGAGGACAATCCTAAGCAGTTTCCATACTAACAAGCTAACAGCACAGAGCCCCATGTGGGGCTTGAACTCACAAACCTTGAGATCACGACCTGAGTCAAAATCAAGAGTCAGATGCTAACCCACTGAGCCACCCAGGTGCCCCCAGCTCAAGCAGTTCTTAAAGAAAAAGGAGGGTGCTATTGTAGGCAGACACCTAAAAACACGGTGTGGCAATTATATAGAGTTGTTCCTACTTGTTCCAAAATAATTTAAGATAGCTTAGAAAGACACAAACAAAGCAAGATTTCTAAAAAAAATCATTTGAGAGAAGAGACCTATTGGAAAGAAAAAGAGGTAGTTGGAAGAACTCAACAAAAAAGAAGTAAGATTAGTGTTCCAAATTATGCTATAAGGCCCAGCACTTTCTACTAGGAGTGGACCCCAAGTTTGGCTGTGAGTTTCCTTGCAGCAAACAAAAAAAGAAAATCAACTACAGTACATGATTCCCAACATTCATAAGATAAAACATACCAGTCATCAGTGGAAAGGCAGCTTTTCCTGAACAGAGAACTGAGAAGAATTTCTCTTACGTGGTTTAGTGACCCATATTCTCAATGATGTTCTTGTAGGACATAAGACAAGTTCTCTAATGTGACTCAGTGTAGGCCTATAGCCCAACGCCAAGAGTAGAGGGCAGACCAAATATAAAGAGCAGAGTGTAGTGTGTGGTCAGTAAAGAGTGCTGAGGATGTGTCCCAATTGGTGGAATAGAGAACAGCTTTCGTCAAAACTTTGTTTTCTTTTTTGAAGAGAAATCTCCTACTTAAAATTTCTCCCAAGCCTGCTTCTACTCTCCTTCAACCTCAGCCCCCATCCTGACCACAGACCCTCTGGTATCAAAGTTGAGTTGTTTACTTAACAAGAGACTTCTGGTTAACAAGACCCAAACCACATTAGTGTTGGCCGCCTTAAAAGAGCTCTGAGGAAGTTTGAGGTTCTCTATGCCACTAACATTTGCTGGTTCACAAAGGAGTGTTAGAGATGGCAACATGAAATGAAAAGGAAATGAGAAAAGGAAATAAAGGTTGACAGCTAGGGCCCTGCCATTTAGAGTTTACTTCAGAAAACTCACCCTACCTTTATCCTCTACCTAAATTGGTTTCTGAAACAGACTTCATTCTGATTTTCATCTTTCTTAATTTAAGCAGGAGATTTTCTATCTCAGTGAATTGATTTTGGTCAAAATATAAAAAAATAAAATAAAACAGGGGTGCCTCCGTGGCTCAGTCAGTTAAGTCTCCAACTCTTGATCCTGGCTCAGGTCATGATCTCACGGTTCATGGGAATCAAGCGCCATGTCTGTGCGCTAAAAGTGCAGCGCCTGCTTGAGATTCTCTCCCTTTCTCTTTCTGTACCTCCCAAAATAAATAAACATTAAAACAATATATGTAAAAAAGAAAAAAGAAAACAAAACAATTGTGGCAAAGAATGTCTGTTGTGTGGGCAAACTATGGAGATGGAAGAGAGTCAGCCAGACTGGAGTGCATCCGGAAACAGACTCCTAATCCAGTGCTCTTCTTTCCCCTGCAGCAGTCTACTGGGTCCACCGAGAAGGGCTAGGCTATTCCAGGGTGCCGAGAAGGAGGCAGTGGCTTGGGAGGGGGCTTTAGGCCTTTGGGTCAGACATCCCTCAGTTCTAATCCTGCTCTCTTTGGTATCTCAACTTCTCTCAGCCTGTTTTACCATCTCTGAAATGGGAATAAAAATGCCTACCTGTTGAAATTAGAGATAATGTAGAGATTAGCAGCAAGGCCAAGGATTAGAAATTATACAGCACATAAATTAGTCTGGCAAGTAAATAGGAGGTGCTCTTTAAACCAAGGTGGTCCATCTGTCCATCCACCCATCCGCCCATCCATCCATCCACCCATCCATCCATCCATCCTTCTACTTATTATCTTTATTCCTTTTTTCATGGTCTTTACCAGGTCTGAATATCAGCTACATAGTCAAAGTAGGAAGAAATGGAGTAGCCATGAGAGATTAGCTTCCTTCAGAAAGCATTAATTCCAGAGGAATATTCCATGCTTCTAAAGAAGTGAACACAATATTTCCCAATTGTTTAGATGTTAAGAGCAGTGGGAAGTGGGAAGTAAATTGATATTCCTTCTAATGGGAAGCTCTCACTGCTTCCTTCACCCTGAGCATTTGTCTTGTGGTCCATGCATTGGCTCCTAGGTGTCCATTTGTCCATCAGCTCTAGCCACCCTGCAGTACAGCTCTGGTCAAACACACCACTTCTATTGATACAGTCCTCTACCTCCCAACCCTTAAGAAGAAAGAGTTCTTTTTTTTTTAAGTTTGTTTATTTATTTTGAGAGAGAGAGAGAGAGAGAGAGAGAGTAAGCAGGGGTAGAACAGAAAGAGAGGAAGACAGAGAATCCCAAGCAGACTCTGAGTTGACAGCATGGAGCCTGATGTGGTGCTTGAACTCACAAACTGTGAGATCATGACCTGAGCTGAAATCAAGAGTAGGATGCTTAACTGACTGAGCCACCCAGGCACCCCGAGGAGAAAGAGTTCTAATGCTACTTGTCTCTATACTTCTGAAATGTGCCTGCCATTCTTAGGATGCTTTAATTCTTTGTTTATAACAATAATTTATTTGTGATTATCAGTTATACTTATTTATTATAAAAATCTAAAAAATAAAAAAAAAAAACAAACTAAAAGAGGTAAAAAGCAAGTCCTGCGAATTGCCCCACTTAGAGATTTCAGACCTGCTAACATCTCCCCAGCCTTTTTGTACCTAACACACATGCCTTCTCTTTTCCCCCCAAAATAGTATCATGTGGTATATATTATGGGATGTGCTTTATTTACACAGCAATATATTGCAAATATTTCCTCCATGCCATTAAATATTTCATTTTATTCTTGTTTGAGTCTCTTTTCTTTCCTCGGAACCATAGTGGAACACCAAAGCAGAAAGTTGGGAAACCAGGGACCTACTCGGCTGGGTGACTCTGGGTAAATTACTCCATCTTCACCTGAATGGTGTATACATTCCATGTCAGCATCAGGGTTTTATGATTTGAAGCAGAGTAATGACTTTTCTTAAAAAAATAAATAGATTCTGGATTTTAAAAAAGACAGACCTTCTGTTAAGCCTAGGTTTTTGTAAACTCATATACTCAAATCTTTAACTCATATACTCAAATATTTGTAAGGCGAAAAACTGATGATATTAAGGATCTTCTGTGCAAGCCAGATGTTATTCAGGAAGGGAGGAAGCAATGATTAAAATGTTCTAAAAGTATGTGTATCATCAGATGTGTACCTTTCCCCGCCGCTGGCCTCTTCCCACTGCTGCAGTTGATGCATCTGGTGGCTTTCTGAATTTGAACTCTGATTTCTACCCAACCTTGAAGCCTTTATAGTTTATTGAGCTGGATTATCTTGGTTGTAGAAGGAGGTGGTTAAGACCTATGTTTTTACTTTACTTAGCACTCTGATTTCTGTCACAGAAGTCCTATGTGCATTATTTGCAGAAAATGTTTCAAAGAGCTCCAGAACTTTTGTTTTCTTAAGTAAAAAGAAAACAATCATGATACATCCTGAAGTCAACTAAAGTTTCTTTTTGCTGCACAGAGTTTTCACCATTAAATCTACATTTTTTGGTAATTTCATTTATTCCGTCAAATCATAAATTCCTACTGTTTTATTTCAAGGATTATTTTCACCAAAAATACTTTCTTTTTTTTTAAGTTAGTTTATTTATTTTGAGAGAGAGAAAGAGAGAGAATCCCAAGCAGGGTCCATGCTATCGGCACAGCGCCTGACGCAGGGCTCGATCCCATGGACTGTGAGATCATGACCTGAGCCAAAATCAAGAGTCAGAGGCCCAACTGACTGAGATACCCAGGTACCCCAAAAATTCTTTTTAATTTTATGAATAGATTACATGTGGTTAAACAGAAACAAAAAACAAACAACAAAAAAGCTGACGAACTACCAAAGTGGTATTGACAAAAAAAAATAAGGACACAAAAGCATATAAAACGCACATACCTATGCATACACATACATATATACACAAATACTACATGCATAATCACCATGTCTATTGAAAACAATTGGCACATGTCACATCTGTTTCACATAAATATTTTGGTGGAATTCAGTACAGAAGATTTGGAATCCAAAGACCTGCTAGGTGTGTCATCCTCAGCAAGTCACTGAAACTCTCATTTGTAAAGTGGGACAATCGTACCACCCATGAGAACTAACTTAAAAAGTAAAAATAAAAGCAAATCTAAACTGTAAAGCAATACACAAATGTGAGGATTACAAATAAAAGCCAGGTCTCTTGCAGCTCCTAACAGGAATGCCCGAAGATAACAATTCCCCAAACTATCCTACTTTCCCTGAACAGAGGTTCCAGAATGAAGCATCTGAGTTCTCCTTTTAGGTTTGAGTTGCTGACTGAGCCAGGCTCAGAGCCCAGCTTCCCTCTGCAAAAACACCCCCAAGCCTGCTCTTGAACCTCGAGTATGATCTAGTGAAACAGTGAGTTATGAGCCTGTCTGACCTTAGCTCTACCAGTTGCCTTTGCTTAACTGGGTTAGATATTTAACTTCTCAGAGAGTCATTCTCTAACATTCCAAACTGGGACAATCAGCTTCATCATCTACCTTACTCAACGGGTTATGGTCAAGAGGAAGTCAGGTCGATAACTGGGAGAGGTGGGCTTTTATGGCCCTGGGAAGTGCTTCCTCTGACTGGAGTGGCAGGGAAGGGCAGAGTGGGATATATATATATATATATATATATATATATATATATATATATATATACTGCTGCTTGGTTTTATTCTCAAAAGAATGCTGAGAGATAGTTAGACAAGTTGATAGTTACTAGTCTCCCATACTACGGATGAAGACATATGGGCTGTGATGTTCAATTTTATGTATCAACTTGCCTGGGCTAAGGCTTTCAAGAAGATTCTGGTGCATACTCCAGTTAGAGACCATCTCTAAGGCATTCCACTCCCTCCCTCTTATCTCTAGGCCTTTATGTGATGTTCCGCCTGCCCAGATTGCCCTTGGCCCTGACCCCCCACACTCCTCACCCTCACTCACTTTATTCTTGTCTCAGAATCCTTGAGTTTATTTACTCCCAACCCTCCCAGGTCTGAGAAAGACTTCTCTGGGTTGGTTGTCCACATATATGCTCCCAGAAAAACCTGTCCATTCCTCTAAGAAAGATCATTTCACATTGCTCAGTATTAAATTATCTGTCTCCCTCAATAGACTACATGCTCCCTGAGACCAAGGAGTGCACTTCGTTTATTTCTCTATCTCCAGGCCTAGCATAGTATCTAGTAGGTATCTATAGTAGGTATCTATAAAGGTTTGTTGAATGGACAAATGAATGACTGAATGAATGAATCTAATAAGTCATTGTGTGACACAAGTCTTCACTCTGTCAGCTGAGTCCAAGCCAGACAGGATTATGTATGAAAAGTGCCCAACATGTTGCCTGGATCATAGAAAGTGATCTACAAATATCTATTCTTCTCCCTTTTGCTTCTTTTCCTCTCTTTGAAAACATTTTCTACAAAAATCCTAGTACTGAATAAAGACAATGTTCTATTTTGATGGATTGAGTGAAGGAAGATGAGGAATGGTTTCCAGCCATCCACCTAAAAGTCATAGTTTCCAAGAGTATCCCGTGTCATGCTCAAGAAAATGCTCTGTATTTGACTACTGGCAAAAATAATTTATTTGTTGCCTACTTGGAAAAGATTGATTTTCTTCTTCTCATATTTTAGTTTTAAGTTTCCTTTAATAAAAATGTTTACATATGTTTCGAATGGGCATTTGAAAGGCCAGCACTAGCACCATGGTCATCTGTATATCTATTACTAGGAACAGGGTTTCACAACCTCAACATAAGACATTTGGGTACAGATCATCTGTGCTGTCAGGGCCCATCCTATGCATTGTAGGATGTGTAGCAGTGCTCCTGGCTGCTACTCCCTAGATGCTGGTAGCACCACCATCCTTAACTTGTGACAGCCAGAAATGTCTCCAAACATTGCCAAATATCTCTTGTGAAGTAAAATTTTTCCCTCTCCCCTACTGAGAACCAATGTGATAAAAAATGTAGCATTCTGCTATATTTGCTCTATTACACAATTTTTTTTCAAAACCATTTGAAAATAATTTGAAAATATGCAGGTGTTTCACCCATATATATATATATATATATATATATATATATATAAATTTTATTTTCCTTTACTTATTTATTTTTAAGTAAACTCTGCGTCCAACATGGAGCTTGAACTCATGTGAGATCAAGTCACATGCTCTGCTGACTGAGCCAGGCAGGCACCCCACCTCCATATATTTTAGAAGGCATCTCCTAACAATAAGGATATTGACCTGCATAACCAGAATTCCTTTATACATATAAAATATTTTTAAATCTCCAATGTCATCTATAACCCACCCCACAGACTTTATTTGTGCAAAGTAATATTGGCCTTGATTATGGGAAAAGAAGATATATTTTAATGGCTAATTTTGGTCTGATATTTGAAGGATGAATGAATGATTATGCAGTAGTCTTTGCTATTACACTGAGGCAAGGAATTTGCTTTCAAATGGCTTCTCTTAGTTTCAGTGTTCTGGCCAAGTTTTCATGATCAACTTACGGCATAGATGCACCAAAATACTTGGTGATTTTAAAAAATAACAAAAAGGAAAAGAAATGTCCTGTTTTAAAATGAATCACTAAGGATTTTGGTACTTTCAATTCTTTGATATTTTCTTTTTCTCTTTCCCTCAGTTCCTTCCCGACCTCACTTCTTTCTTCCTTCCTTCCTTCCTTTCTTTCTTTCTTTCTTTCTTTCTTTCTTTCTTTCTTTCTTTCTTTCTTTCTTTTTTGTTTATTTATTTATTTAGAGAGAGAGAGAGAAAATCCCAACCAGGTTCCACGTGTCAGTGCAGAGCCCAACACAGGGATCGATCTCACGAACCATGTGATCATGACCTGAGCCAAAACCAAGAGTTGTACGCTTAACTGACTGAGCAACTCAGGAGCCCCTGACCTCACTTCTTTCTATATAGCTTTGACAATGGGTAATCATTCTATGGTCAATTCTTTTATTTTCTTTCTTTTTTTAAAGTTTATTTTATTTTAATTCCAGTATACTTAACATGTAAAATTAGTTTCAAGTGTACAATATAGTGATTCAACAATTCTATACATCACCTAGTGCTTATCACAAGTGCACTCCTTAATCCCCATCACCTATTTCACCTATCCCCCCACCCACCTCCCCTCTTATAACCATCTGTTTGTTCTCTATTATTTTTATTATTATTTTTTTTAATTTTAGAGAGAGAGTGTGAGTTGGGGAGAGGGGCAGAGAGAGAGAGAGAGACAGAGACAGAGAGATCGGAGAATCTTAAGCAGGCTTTACACTGAGTGTGGGGCCCACGACCCTGATCCCAAACCCTAAGATCATGACCTGAACCAAAAACAAGGATAGATGCTCAGTCGAATGAATCACCCAGGCGCCCCTATTCTCTATTATTAAGAGTCTGTTGGGGTGCCTGGGTGGCTCAGTCGGTTAAACATCCAACTTTGGCTCAGGTCATGATCTCATGGTTTGTGGGTTCAAGCCCTGCTTTGGGGTCTATGTTGACAGCTCAGAGCCTGGAGCCTGTTTCAGATTCTATGTCTCCCTCTCTCTCTTCCTCTTCCTCAATCACACTCTTGTCTCTCTCTTTCTTTCTCAAAAATAAACATTAAAGAAAAAAGTTTTTTAAAAAGGAGTCTGTTTCTTTTTCTCTTTTTTTCTTTGCTCATTTTTTTTGTTTGTTTCTTAAATTCCACATGAGTGAAATCATTTGGTATTTGTCTTTCTCTGACTGTCTTATTTTGCTTAGCATAATACTCTAGCTCCATCCATGTGATTGCAGATGGCAAGATTTCATTCTTTTTTATGGCTGAATAAAAATATATATGTGTATATATATATATATATATATATATATATATATATATATACACAATATATATATAGTGTATGTATGTGTATATATAAATAGATATATATATGTATATCTATATATATTTAGGCATATATATATATAGATATAGATATACATATATATATATCTATATATATATATGCATATATATCTCACTTCTTCACCCACTTCACCCATTCATCATCCCATCAATCCTTGGACACTTGGGTTGCTTCCATACTTTGGCTCTTGTAGATACTGCTTCTATAAACATAAGAATGCACACATCCCTTTGAATTAGTGTTTTTGTATTCTTTGGGTAAATACCTAGTAGCAAGATTTGCTGGATTATGGTGTAGTTCTATTTTTAACTTTTTGAGGAATCTATGGTCAATTATTATTTGACTCCTCATCTGCTTTGTCCCACTCACAATTCTTGGCAAATCTATAGTCTTCAAAGAATTGAACTATTGCCTTCTTCTCACTTATATCAAGGATCCTGAGATTTGCTGCAGAAAAAAAAATCATCCAGATTGATTCCTACTTATAAATCCCTAGTGCCTATATTCAGCTGGGCTTTCACAGCCTAGAAATCCTATGGCATTTCCCTAATCATATGCTATAATCTCTGCAGTGGCCATTTGACAGACTTCTGACCTCTGGCTACCCTCATTATAGATGACCTCATCTCGTACTCATTGAGTCCAGAGAAGTTATCTGATAAGAAAGGCTTCAACTTCCAGGCATGCAACCCACAAACTCACCTGCATTCTCTTCTAGTCTTGCCTCTTTGTTTCCTGTCAAAAAAAAAAAAAAAAAAAAATGTCCCTACTGGGCCTGACTCATACCTTTTGCTCTGGGATAGAGCCTGTTTCTGTAGATCTTCCCAGGAATTTGGTCTTCCAGTTATTCTTCCTCTTTCCTGCTTCTTTCTTTCTTTCTTTCTTTCTTTCTTTCTTTCTTTTCAAGTTCATTTACTTTTGAGAGAGAGAGAGAGAGCACGTGAGAGCAGGGCAGAGAGAAAGGGAGACAGAGAATCCCAAGCAGGCTCCTTGCTGTCAGCAGAGCCTGAAGTAGGGCTTGAACTCACAAACCATGAGATCATGCCCTGAGCTGAAATCAAGAGTCAGATGCCTAACTAACTGAGCCACCCAGGTGCCCCTCCTGTTTCATTCCCTCACTACTCAAGTCTCAGCTGAAGGAGAACACTTTCATGATCCTATGACAACCCTCAACTATATCCTGATTTCTTTTATTCACTTAACAGCCAGATTCTTTAAAGAAATCTCTGGAGAAAATGTTCATAGTATTCATCAGATTTTCACTCCTTTGCCTCCAAGAAGGCTAAAAACCTCTTTTCTACATCTGTTTCCATGGAAATCTTACCTACTTTTCAGATGCTCTCCATGTGCTACTGACTTTTGATCCCTCTTCTGAGTTCTCCCTTTCCTGGATTTCCAACTCCCAACAGGCTGAACTTGTTACTTTCTGCCTCCCTCGATTCCTCTCTCAGTGAGTGACAGAGCCCTTCTTGATTGCCGAAGGAGGCATCCTAGATCTCTCTGGCTCTCATATCCAATCAATACCAAAGGTGACACCAATTCTACTTTCTAAGGGGTCTGAAATCCATGTGTTTTTCCCCATTGTGACCATTCCTATCAAGATGGCCCTGATGATTGTAACTATAATCAACCCTTCTGCTTCCAGTTTTGCTCTTCTCCAGTCCATTTGCCATGATGCAAATACCAAAATCTTTCTAATATGCAAATATAATCATATCATTGGCTTAAAACCCATTAGTGATTTGCTGTTGTCCTTAGGATAAAGTTCAAACTCTTTAATTTGGTCAACTGTTCATTTGTTACCTGCCTACCTCTCCAGACTTATCCAGAGCTCTTTGTTGTCAACATCACCCACTCACAGACTAATGCTTCAAATATAATGAACTTATTGCAAGATCTCAAATGAACCATGTAGTCTATTGCTTTTTGAACTTTGCATATACTGTTTTCTCTTCTTGTTTTCTACTGTTTTCTTCGCATATACTGTTTCATCTTCTTGGAGATGACCTGGGACAAATTTCTTTAGCAACAGTTGTATATTCTATACTATAATAGGCCAGAGCCCTTACATGAATAATAAAAGTTCCTTATGGTTTATATAATGCTTCATACATTTTTATAAAGTTTCAGTGTAGGAGTAATATATATTCATCACAGAAAATTTAGAAAAAGCAGGCATGCATGTAATGTGTATATATCTATATATAGATATACAGAGACATAGATGTAAGAGACAGATAGATTTAAGAAATAGGTTCATCCTGTACATATTATATTTTAAACCAACCACATTTCTTTTTGTGTAGAAAATATCATTAAATAATTTAATAGAACATCAATTATGATAATGCAAACAGCAGCAAACTGTAAGAAACCACCATGCCTTCACATGAGAATTGTTTTCGACCTTGCCAAGATCTTTGTACAAACTTCCAGCTACCTTTTTTTTTATTGTGGCAAAATATACATGAAAAAATTTACCATTTTAACCTTTTTTTAAAAAAGTTTTTTAATGTTTATTTTTGAGAGAGAGAGAGAGAGAGAGAAAGACAGAGTGTGAGTGGGGGAGGGGCAGAGAGAGAGGGAGACAGAATCTGAAGCAGGCTTCATCTTTGAGCTGTCAGCACAGAGCCCAATGCGGGGTTAGAACTCATGAACCTTGAGATCATGACCTGAGCTCAAGTCGATGCTTAACTGACTGGGCCACCCAGGTGCCACTTAACCATTTTTAAGTGTACAATTCAGTGGCATCAAGAACATTCACACTGTTGTGCGGCCATAACTACTATCCATTTCTATAACGTCCCCATCATCCTAAACGGAAACTCTGTACCCATTAAACAATAACTCCCCAGCCTGGCATCCCCACAGACCATAATAACTTTTACTTGTACATGTTGTTTTATAATTTTTTACACTTAATTTCCCAGTACCTTTAACTATTCTCCAACATATTTTTTAATGACTACAAAGATTCTGTTGATTACATTATAATTTATTTAACTGGCCTCCTGTGTTTAGATATTTAAAATTAAGTGCAATTCTTATTTTTCACCCTCAAAATAACACTGTACTGAACTTTCTTGCCTTTTTAAAAAATGTTTATTTATTTTTGAGAGAGAGAGAGAGAAGGAACACATGTGTGCGCATGCTTGTGCACACACGCTCAGGGAAGAGTCAAAGAGAGAGGAGGACAGAGGATCTGAAGTGGGCTCTGTGCTGACAGCAGAGAACCCAATGCAGGGCTTGAACTTAGGAGCCTTGAGATAATGACCTAAGCCAAAGTCAACACTTAACTGACTTAACGACACTTAACTGACACCCAGGCGCCCAACCTTATTATTTTGTTAAGCAGTTTTTATCTTAAGTCCTGTGAGGATTCGGAATCAATCATGTTGTGCCACATTTAAGATGAGGCATTTAAGACAGTGAAACTAGTCTGTACAATACCATAATGATGAATACATGTTGTTACACATTTGTCCAAATCCATAGAATATACAACACGAAGAATGAACCGTAATGTAAACTATGGACTTTGAGTAATTATGATGTGTCTGTGTGAGTTCATCAATTGTAACAAATGTACTCATCTGGTGGGGGATGCTGATAATTGGGGAGGTTATGCATGTGTGAAGACAGGGGATATATGGGAAATCTCTATACTTTCCTCCTAATTTTGCAGTGAACCTAAAACTACTCTAAAACATTAAGTCTTGAGGTGCCTGGCTGGCTCAGTCGGTAGAGCATGTGACACTTGATCTCAGCATCCTGAGTTCAAGCACCATGTTGGGCATTAAGCTTAGTTTAAAAAAAAAATTAAGTCTTTTTAAAAATTAATTAATTTATTTTGAGAGAGAGAGAGAGAGAGAGAGAGTGAGAGCATGAGTTGGGGAGGGGCAGCGAGAGAAGGAGAGAGAGAATCCCAAGCAGGCTCCACACTCAGCACTGAGCCAGCCATAGGGCTTGAACCCATGAGCTGGGAGATCATGACCTGAGCTGAAATCAAGAGTTGATGCTCAACTAATTGAGCCACCCAGGCACCCCCATTAAGTCTTAATTAAAAAAAAAAAAAAAACAAGGAAATAGCATTCAGAGAGGTTATGAGTTGTCCAGTTTCCAAGGCTAGGGAGAGACAGGCTGTGACTAGAACCCAGGACTTCTGAGTGCATGCCACTATTCTATACCATATAAGCCAATCTCTTCATTTCTCAGCTTAGCAGAGGATGGCAGTTTGAGCAGAATGAAGTATCAGGGGATAACAAGTATATGCGGAGAGATGGCCAAACCGAGCTGCCAAGTCTGGGTTAAGTGGGGAGAGTGCAGACTTATGCTAGCACAGGAAGAGGAGTTGTGAAATGCTCATGGACAGCAAGCCAAACTGGAATAACTGAAGTCAAAGAAGGGGCAGCACATGACAAGGTTGGAAAAAGCTCTGCATGCAGCTAGGAACCAAGGACGGGCGCCGCCCTACTCCCTGGTCCCCAAAGAGTCCATCATGTGAAGAACTTGCCAGCATGGAACTCTCAGCCTCTGGAGTGCACCCGTGTGCTATGTGCCAACTTGTTCATTAATACAGTAGTAGTAATCGAATTTGGGGAAATGTTTTAAACAGATCTAATGGAACACACACATTTAGCCACAGTAAGGTTAAGTGGGCTAGTTAAAACTCCAGTCTTCTTTGCTCTTTGGCAAAAATGATGTTATCTTGGCAGAGAAACATTGGTATTGAAAGCAGACTGTCATTGGCCTTAAAACAATAACATTTATTATTACTTCACAAATACAATATTTTGAACAAGAAACCTTTAAAACATTAGGTTCACAGTGAACAAATAACAAAAGGGAATCTTCAAAGCAAATGATTTCTAACTTTTCAACCAGCTAATGCTGACTTTACCCATTTAGCAATTTTTCATTTATATAATTTTGCTTAATTTGGGTTTCCTTAAAACCAAAGACAGAGACAAGAACTTGTGAGCTGAGAGCTTATTTGTGAGATGATCCCAAGAAGCAGAAGTGTGGAAGTTGGGAAGTTTCTAGGGAAAGGAGAAATGCCAAAAAAAGTGTTGCCAAATGGGTTTCTGGGTCTTCCTCTTACAGGGGACTTCTAAGGGACTAAGTAGACCATGCATGCAGAATGGTTACATTAAGGCACGGGAGTGTTTATCCATTAACTCCCAGACATACAGACTGGAGCTTCCCCCTGAGTGTCTGTCTCCCCCTCCCATCTCCTGCCCCTGCACTTCCAGGCTCTAGGATCTGACTGAGTAGCCCTCTGTGTTGTGGAGAAAGCCCCAAGACCCAAAGCAGACCATGCCAGGAATAGATACTCAGGTGGGCACAGGAACTACATGGAATGAGCCATCACAGTTGCCCTGAAGTCCAGTGGGCTGAGTGTGTTCAGAGATCACCAGGGTTTATACTTACTTCTTTTGTATTTAAACCTCTTTATTTAAAAACAAAACACACACGTGCACACACATGCACACACACACACATGCAACAAGGACAAAGCCTTTTTTTTTTTTTTGGCTAGTACAAAAAAGCAAATTAATTTTGTAAGTGTTATATTAAGTTTAGTATTGAATTAAAGACAAGAGAAATATTCATCAAGATCATTTTTTTAAAGATTTTATTTTTTAAACTAATCTCTACACCCAACATGGGGCTGCAATTTACAACCCAGAGATCAAGAGTCACATGCTGTACTGATGGAGCCAGCCAGGGGCCTCTATCTAGATCATTCTTCACTCAGCATCCACTAAACTTTGATATTGTAGTTGCACCCAAAGAACAGTATTGTAAAATTAGATAGTGCTCTCAACTATCTAGTCGTTAGTCATTAGTGTGATGACATATGACACATATGACATAGTGTGATACCCCTTCATATCCATAAGGATGGCTATACTAAAAAAGATGGACAATAACAAATGTTGGCAAGAATATGAGGAGGCTGGACCTCTCATATATTACTGGTGGGAGTACAGCCACTTTAGAAAATAGATTCGCAGTTTCTTCAACTTACATTTCCCAGATGACTACCTAGCAATTCACTCCTAGTAAGAGGTTTGAAAACATATCATCACACGAAAACTTTCTACACAAATGTTCATCGTAGCATTATTCATAACAGGCAAAATGGAAATGACCCAAATGTCCATCATCTGATGAATGGATAAACAAAATGTACTGTTCCATGGAATATTATTCAGCCATAAAAGGAATGAAATACTGCTGCATGTAACAGTATGGATGGATATCGAAAATACACTAAGTGAAAGGGGCAGTTACAAAAGATCACACATTATATGATTCCATGTATGTGAAATCTGAAAAGTCCAGAATAGGCAAACTCGATCTCAGGCACAAAGATCCTGTGTCCAGAGACAGAAGGCAGAGCAATTGTTGCCTGGTGCAAAGGGTAAGAATGGGTTTTAGAATCAGGCATTCCCAGGGGCGCCTGGGTGGCTCAGTCATTTAAGCATCTGACCGGCTCAGGTCATGATCTTGCGTATTCATGAGTTCGAGCCCAGTGTCATTCTCTGGGCTCTGCTGAAGGCTCGGAGCCTGGAGCCTGCTTCAGATTCTGCTCTCTCTCTCTCTCTCTCTGCCCCTCCCCTGCTCATACTCTGTCTCTCTCAAAAATAAACATTAAAAAAATAAAAATAAATAAAAAGAATAAGGTATCCGCAGATTCAACATTACAAGCCTTGATATCTTGGACAATGTGTTTAAAAACTCCTGCCTTCAGCGTCCTCAACTTTACAATGGCAATAATAATGGCAACCTGCTGCAGAGATTAAATCGAGCAATGTGATGAGGTGTCTGACACAAAACACATTTAGTAAACGGTAAGTATTTTTACCACTACCTCTATTATTATTGTTGTTCTTATCAATAAAGAACACAGGGTGTGGAAGTGCACAGGATAAGAGATACAAAGTCGAAAATACAGTAGAAAGTGGGCACAGAACCTCTGAACAGAGACGGTGTGATAATTTGATCATTGTGGGGCACCTGGGTGGTTCGGTCAGTTAAGCGTTCCACCCTTGATCTCAGCTCAGGTCTTTGATCTTAGGTTTGTGAGTTCAAGCATCGCATTGGGCATGGAGCCTACTTTAAAAAACAAAAACAAAAACAAAAAAGCTCCATCATTGTAAGACATAAGGACTGCTTTAATTAAATGAACTATTAACATGGTAAAATGTATTAAAAACCTAAGGGCAAAAGCTATAATTAGTATGGAGAACTGAGGGGAGCATAAAGATAATTTCTACACAGTTTGAAGAGGGTCTGTGTGGACTTCTTGGGTGGAACCTCAGCCTTAGAATTCAAAATTATTTTGCCAGGTAACCTTCTTTTTTTTTTTTTTTAAACTTACTTACTTATGTAATCTCTACACCCAAAGTGGGCTCGAACTCATGACCCTACAATAAGAGTCTCCTGCACCTCCAATTGAGCCAGTCAGGTGGCCCTCACCAGGTATCTTTTGAGCTTGCCTCTGGGCCAGTGCTGTTACTAACATTTGTGCATTTAGTCCACCTGCTAACACTAGAGGGAAATGTCATTATTAGCCTGCTTGCTTTTCTGGAAGACTTAATGACTTTCCCCAGGTCACAGGAAGTGGCAGTGTCACCCTTCAAACCCAGTCTGTCTAAATTCAACGTGTGTGCTGTACAAGGAAAGAAGGGGGCCAATGAGGGGGAAGAAATGAAGACAAAAATGAATCCTGAGGAAGATTAGCAGTAAGCCCTGGGCTTTCCCTTTGGATGGCCGCAACCAGGACAGTGACTTTGCTTATCCCTGGGCCTCATGCTCACTGTGTTCCCATGCACAACTCCAGGGGACTCCATTTACGTGCCACACACTGCAAGTGGTGGCAACCAGCTGCCCGTCTCCAGCAGACTGTGTGGCAGCGGGCAAAGTTGCTTACAAAAATATTGCAAGGCCAGTGTGTATGGTGGGGCCTGGCAGTAGGAAAGGCCCCGGGAAAGGATGTTGTGATGTGATAGCCATGAACTGGAGATGTACGAAGGGTCCGACTGCAGCAGGGAAAGATGGAGGTTGGGTTCTCGGAAAGGGAAGGAAAAGGTAACTTTCTTTGGTCCTGGAAAGTTTCTGAGAGAGTAAGCCTTGGGGAACAATGCATCCCTTTAGAGAGCTGGGGCTTGGAGGAGCAGGGAGGGGGCTGGGTGGTCAGTGGGGTGAGGGACTAAAAGAGAAGAGGTGGTGAAAGAAGCCAGAGAAAGACCTTGCCTACTTTGCAGTTTTACCGAAGACTGGTTCTGAGTTGTTTTTGCTGTAGATGCTGGGGTGGAAAAGAAAATAGGTTAGTGATTGGTTCTTTCACTTCAAAAAGAAATACTCAGGAAGTTTTGATGACTCAGTAATGAAAGTGATCTCGTTTTGAAGTATGAAGCACACACGGGGAATTTTCTTTTTGTAGGTGTTTTTTTCACTGTTTGATTTTTCAAAAAAAATTTTTTTTTTTTTGGAAATGGAAACATTTTTCCACCTCTGAGAGGTCTCAATTATGGAAGGTGTTATTTCTACCCACAAGTCAGCTCAGCAATAACTCTGTAGATTTCTCCTTTGATTTTGGATGCCTCGTTTCTGAAAGTTTCCGCAGACTTTTGGAGGCCATTCTCCTCTTACGCTCATTACAGACATGCAGTCTGACCAGGTTTCACCAAGTCACCAAATGAAAGACTGGCAGGCAAGGCTAGTCTTAAAATCCTGGAATTGACCTTTAGTCTCCAACTAAAGTTATCAGAATATTTTAAGATTATGGTAAACCCAACATCATATCTGAAATTTCTCAGAAAGTCTAAGTTAAGCTTGAAGGTTTTCAATGGAAGGTGGGTCAATTCAAATGAATCTGAGAAGATGTATTCATGGTAGCTTAAGCTCCAATTATACACACAATAGTTTGTTAATAATTAAAGTGTCGAAAATATAGAGAGACACCACCCTTAACATAGAGCTTTCAGATCTAAACTAATGCCCCCAAACCATAGGAAAACCAACCTTTTTTTTCAGGTGCATGAAGCATGATACCAAGTTTGTGGGTTGATTGTAGTAAAGATTTTTAAGGAGGAAAACTCTCCATTGCACTGCCATATAGTAATTGCACTAATATTTCCCATCTGAATAATGCCTAGAAGTTTACACAGCTGTTTCATGTGTACTTCTTGCTTATCTGTCACAATAAAGTAGATATTAGCATTATACCTCTGGAGACTGAACAGCAGAGTAAAATGCAGCGGTTTCCAAATATTCTTGTAGCCTAGCAGAGTTTAATTAAAAAATCATATATATAAAACCAGTGGGCCAAAGGTACCCCTTACCCCTACTTGTGGGGCCAACCACTCCCAGAAGTTTCTCTTAAGTACAATTTGAAGGCCACTAGTGAAATTTGAAAAAAAAAAAAAAAGTTTTAAATTTGGACCAGCCTGATGTTGATGAAAACTGTGTATATGTGTGTGTGTGTGTGTGTGTGTGTGTGTGTAGGCTGAAGACTACTTTGGATGCATTATTTAACCTCTCTAATTTTCAGTTTCCAATTTCTAAAATGCAAATGATAATATTGTAGAGTTCCTTGCATTGTAAATTTCTAACCTTAACCTTAACCATATCTTTGTCCCCCTTATTTGCTCAAAGTACTGAAAAAAATAACTTGGAAAATCTAAGTCTTCTGTCACCAAACTTAGGGTTTTTTCTGTTCTATCATGTGACTACAGATTGTATTCTCAAGGGGTGCCTGGGTGGCTCAGTTGGTTAAGCGTCCAACTTCAGTTCAGGTCATGATCTCACAATTTGTGAGTTCAAGCCCTGCATCAGGCTCTGCACTGACAGTGTGGAGCCTGCTTGAGAGTCTCTGTTTCCCTCTCTCTGCCCCTTCCTCTCTCTCTCTCTCTTCTCTCTCTCTCTGTCAAAATAAATAAATAAACTTAAAAAAAATCAAATTAAAAAAAAAAAAAGATTGTATTCTCAACCAGGTATGGAGGCCTTGACAGTGGCACAATGTCCTCTCCTAAAGGAACAAAATAATGTATGTCTTGTTGATAATGGTCTCCTTGTTAGAGCAGCAGAGTGACAACTGGGAAGGAATGTTTAAAGCATGTGTTCTTAACCCATGTCTGAGACCTTTTGGATGAGCTCAAGAGCTCCATGGAACGCCCTAAATTTATGGGCCAAAATTTCAGATGTGTGCAGGGGTGCCTGGCTGGTTCAATCAGTAGAGCATGTGCCCTTTTGATCTAAGGGTCATGAGTTCAAGCCCCACATTGGGCATAGAGACTAGTTAAAAAAAAATTCAAATGCATGCAGATGTGCATATTTCTGGGGAGATGGTCCGTAGCTTCAAAATCATCAAAAGTATCCATAAAATAAGAGTAGTTTGTGACACATGAACTCTGGAGTCCGTGCCTGGATCAAGGACTTTGATGTTCCTTTTACAAACAAAGCCAGAAGTTGTTATAGCTCTTCTACTCTGTCCAACAGAGGCCTGTGATTCC
This sequence comes from Leopardus geoffroyi, assembly GCF_018350155.1. NCBI lineage: Eukaryota > Metazoa > Chordata > Mammalia > Carnivora > Felidae > Leopardus > Leopardus geoffroyi. Next base: position 94,923,883 of record NC_059333.1, read on the forward strand.
CAAACATTAGCGATTTTAAGAACCCTCCTCATATAATAGCCAAATACAAATATGCCTGGGTATTAGATAATGTTAAGGAATGATGGTTTTTTTAGGTGCTATTAAAGAAAACTTTTCAGATAATTTCATTATAAACATATATGAAGATTTTTCACCGTTATACATTTCTATCATTCAAGGAAAAAGGTTTTATTGGGCCCTTTCAAAGAGTCACTCTTATTTTATGAAAAAAGGAGACTGGTAAGATATTCAACATAGAACAGACTAAAAAAAAAAAAGAAAAAACAAAACAAAACAAAAGGCAAAAGTCACTGGATCCTAGACTAACAGCCATTTGGGTGAATCAATGACTGGTTTCCAGACAAGTGCTTAAGAATTTTATCAGAATGTAAATATCTTTGCAGAAAGTGGTTATGAATTACATTATGCAAAAATGTTCTGTCTCAGACCTGGCTTGGGACAAGTTTTTTTTTTTGTTTTTTTTTTAAGTAATCTCCAGGCCCAATATGTGGCTCAAACTCATGACCCTTAGCTGAAAAGTTGTATGCTCTACCGATCGAGCCAACCTGGTGCACCATAAGTTTTCTTTTTAAGTGTGAGAGTAGTATTGTCATCCTGCCCTCTCTCTTCTTTTTTTAACTAAGATTTTGGTAAGTATTTATTGAAAACAACAGATATTTTTTGTTTCCCAAAAGTCTACTCTAAATTTTAAGACAGGATGAGAAAATTATGAATTTATGAATTACATATTTTATTTATATTATTAGTTTTTATTTTATTTTTTCTCAGCTTTATTGAGATAAAATTGACATATAACATTGTGTAAGTTTAAAGTGCACAATATAATGATTTCATATATGTGTATATTGTGAAATGACTATCACAATAGAGTTAGTTAAAACCTCTCTCACCCCACATAATTATACTCTTTTTGTGTGTGATGAGGACATTTAAGATTGATTCTCTTAGCAACTTTTGAGTATATAATACAGTAATGTCAACTATAGTCACCATGTTGTACATTAGATCCTTAAAACTTATTCATCTTATAACTGGAAGTTTGTCCCTTTTGCACACCATTTCCCGATTCCCCAGCCCCTCAGCATCCCAGCCCCTGGAAACCACCATTCTACTCTCTGTTTCTCTGGGTTCAGCTGTGTTAGATTCCACATATGAGTGAGAATATACAATATTTGTCCTTCTCTGTCTAATTTAGTTCACTTAGCATAATGCCCCCAAAGTCCATTCATGTTGTCACAAATTGCAGGATTTCCTCCTTTCTTGTGGCTGAATAATATTCTATTTTCAACATGAAATCCATATATATCACATTTTCTTTATCCATTCATCTGTTGACAGACACTTAGATTGCTTCTTTATCTTGTCTATTGTGAGTGATGCTACAATAAACATAGGAGTGCAGCTAGCCCTTCAATATCTTATTTTCATTTCCTTTGGATATATACCCAGAAGTGGGATTGCTGGATCATATGGCATTTCTATTTTTCATTTTTTGAGGAATCTTCTCAGTGTTTTCCATAGTGGCTGTATCAGTTCACATCCCCACCAACAATGCACAGTTTCCCTTTTCTCCACACCCTCACCAACACTTGTTACCTCCTGTCTTTTTGATAATAGTCATTCTTACAGGTGTGAGGTGGTATCTCATTCAGGTGTTGGTTTGGATTGCCCTGATGACAAGTGATGCTTTCATATACTTGCTCTTTACATATGTCTGTTGGCCATTTGTAAGTCTTCTTTAGGAGAGTGTCTGTTTAGTTCCTCTTCCTATTTTTTAATCAAATTGTTTGGGTTTTTTTTTTTCTGCTGTTTATTTAAACATTTAGTCATTCATTCATTCATTCATTCATTCATTCAGAGAGGGTGTGAGCAGGGTAGGGGCAGAGGAGAGGGGTGGAGAATCCCAAGCAGGCTCTGCACTGTCAACACAGAGCCTGATGCGAGGCTTGATCTTACAAACTGTGAGATCATGACCTGAGCCGAAATCAAGAGTTGGACACTTAAAATACTGAGCCACTCAGGTGCCTCTGTTTTTTCTTTTTCTTTCTTTCTTTCTTTCTTTCTTTCTTTCTTTCTTTCTTTCTTTCTTTCTTTCTTTCTTTCTTTCTTTCTCTTTCTTTCTTTCTTTCTTTCTTTCTTTCTTTCTTTCTTTCTTTCTTTCTTTCTTTCTTTCTTTTTTCTATTGAGTTGCATGTGTCCTTAAATATTTTGGATAGTGACCCCTTATCAGATAGACATCTTGCTAATATTATTTCCTATTCCATAGGTTGCCTTTTCATTTTGTTGTTTCTTTTGCTGTACAGAAAATTTTGGCATTTGATGTAGTCCCATTTGTTTATTTTTGCTTTTGTTGCTTGGGCATTGGGTGTCATATCCAAAATCATTGCCAAGAATAATGTCAAGGAGCTTTTTCCCTATGTTTTTTTCCTAGGAATTTTATGGTTTGGGGTCTTATCTTTAAGTCTTTAATCCATTTGAAGTTAATTTTTGTGAATTGTTAAAGATAGGGGTCCAATTTCATTCTTCTGCATGTGATTATCCAGCTTACACAACACCATTTATTGAAGAAATCATCCTTTCCTTTTGAGTATTCTTGGCTCCCTTGTCAAATATTAGTTGACCATATATGCCATGGTTTATTTCTAGGCTCTCAACTCTGTTCTATTGGTCTATGTGTCTGGTCTTATGCCAGTGCCATACTGTTTTTCATAACTGTGGCTTTGTGATGTAGTTTCAAATCAGAAAATGTAATGCCCCTAACGTAATTTTTCTTTCTCAGTATTGCTTTGGCTATTTGTGGTCTTTTGTGGTTTCATACATATTTTAGGATTTTTTTTTCTATTTCTGTGACAAATGCCATTGGACTTTGATAGGGATTGCATTTTATCTATAGATGGCTCTGGGTAGTATGGACATTTTAACAATATTAATTCTTCTGACCCACAAACATGGGATTTATTTGTATCTTCCTCAATTTCTTTCATCGAAATCTTATAGTTTTCAGGGTACAGATCTTTCATCTCCTTGGTTGAATTTATTCCTAAAGATTTTATTGTTTTTGATGCAATTGTAAATGGGATTGTTTTCTTTTTCAGGTATTTTGTTGTTAGTGTTATAGAAATATAATTGATTTCTGTATGTTGATTTTGTATCCTGCAAGTTTACTGAATTTTTTGATTAGTTCTAACAGTTTTTGGTGGAGACTTGGGTTTTTTTAATATATAAGTCATATCATCTCTAAACAGAGACAATTTTACTTCTTCCAATCCAATTTAGATACCTTTTCTTACTTTTTCTTGCCTAATTGCTCTGTACCATGTTGAATAGGAGTGGTAAGAATGTGCACCCTTGACTCGTTCCTGATCTTATAGAAAAAATTCCAATGTTCCATCACTGAGTATGATATTAGCTGTGGGCTTGTATACATGGCCTTTATTATGTTGAGGTACATTCCTTTTATACCCAATTTGTTGAGAGTTTTTATCATTAAAGAATGTTTTATTTTGTTAAATGCTTGTTCTACATCTATTGAGATGATTATATGATTTTTATCCTGCAGTTTTCAAATGTAAAGTGTCACATTTATTGATCTGAGCATGTTGGACCATCCTGGCATCCCAGGGATAAATCCCACTTGATCATGATGTATACTTTTAATGGGCTGTGGAATTTGGTTTGCTTGTGTTTTGTTGAGAATTTTTGCATCTATATTTATCAGGGATATTGGCCTGTAGTTGTGTGTGTGTGTGTGTGTGTGTGTGTGTGTGTGTGTGTTTTGTAGTGTCCTTATGTGGCTTTAGTATTAGGGTAATGCTGGTTTCATAAAATGAGTTTAGGAATGTCCATTCCACTTTAATCTTTTTGAAAGGATTTGAGAGGGATTGGCATTATTTCTTTTAAAATGTTTGGTAGAATTCACCAGTAAAACCATCTGGTCCTCGGCTTTTCTTTGTTGGAAGGTTTTTGTATTATGATTCAATCCTCTTACTCATTACTGGTCTGTTCAAATTTTCTTTTTTCTTTTTTTTTTATAATTTATTGTAAAGTTAGCTAACATACAGTGTATTTGTGTGCTCTTGGCTTTGGGAGTAGATTCCCATGATTCATCACTTACATGAAACACCCAGTGCTCATGGTGCTGGGAGAACTGGAGAGCAACATGCAGAAGAATGAAACTGGACCACTTTCTTACACCATGCACAAAAATAAATTCAAAATGGATTAAAGACCTAAATGTGAGACAGGAAACCATCAAAACCCTAGAAGAGAAAACAGGCAACAACCTCTTTGACCACAGCCACAGCAACTTTTTACTTGACATGTCTCCAAAGGCAAGGGAATTAAAAGCAAAAAAGAACTATTGGGATCTCATCAAGATAAAAAGCTTCTGCACAGCAAATGAAACAATCAACAAAACTAAAAGGCAACCAACAGAATGGGAGAAGGTATTTGCTAATGACATATCAGATAAAGGGTTAGTATCCAAAATCTGTAAAGAACTTACCAAAGTCAACACCCAAAAAACAAAGAATCCAGTGAAGAAACGGCAGAAGACATGAATAGACACTTTTCCAAGAAGACATGCAGATAGCCAACAGACACATGAAAAAATGCTCAACATCACTCATCATCAGGAAATACAAATGAAAAACCACATTGAGACACCACCTCACACTGGTCAGAGTGGCTAAAATTAACAACTCAGGAAACAACAAATGTTGGTGAGGATGTGGAGAAAGGGGAACCCTCTTGTATTGTTGGTGGGAATGCAAACTGGTATAGTCACTCTGGAAATCAGTGTGGAAGTTCTTCAAAAAATTAAAGATTGAATTACCCTATGACCCCACAATAGTACTACAAGGAATTTATCCAAAGGATACAGGAGTGCTGATTCATAGGGTTACACATATCGCAATGTTTATAGCAGTGCTATCAACAATGGCCAAATTATGGAAAGAACCCAAATGTCCATCAACTGATGAATGGATAAAGAAGATATGGTTTATATATACAATGGAATACTACTTGGCAACAAGAAAGAATGAAATCTTGCCATTTGCAACAATGTGGATGGAACTGGAGGGTATTATGCTAAGTGAAATTAGTCAGATAAAGACAGATATTATACGTGTGTGTGTGTGTGTGTGTGTGTGTGTATTTTTATATATATAGTAACTATATATATATATATATATGTATAGTTACAAACAATATATATATAGTTACTAACAGAGAGGGAGGCAAACCATAAGAGACTTTTTTTTTTATTTTTTTAACGTTTATTTATTTTTGAGACAGAGAGAGACAGAGCATGAACGGGGGAGGGTCAGAGAGAGAGGGAGACACAGAATCTGAAACAGGCTCCAGGCTCTGAGCAGTCAGCACAGAGCCCGACGCGGGGCTTGAACTCACAGACCGCGAGATCATGACCTGAGCCTAAGTCGGACGCTTAACCGACTGAGCCACCCAGGTGCCCCCATAAGAGACTTTTAAATACAGAGAACAAACTAAGGGTGGAAGGGGGTGGGGCAGAAGGGGACAGGGAAAATGGGTGATGGGCACTGAGGAGGGCACTTGTTAGGATGTTCAAATTTTCTATTTCTTCATGATTCAGCCTTAGTATGTTTCTAGGAATTTATCTACTTCTTCCAGCCTATCCAATTTCCAATACTCTCCTCTTTTTAAATAGTAAACTTAAAAAAATTAGAATAGTTTTATATTTACCAAAATATTGCAAAGGCAGTACAGAATTCCTATATACCCCAGACCCAGTTTCCCCTAATGTGACATTTTACATTACTCTGATATACTTGTCACTGCTAAGGAACCAATATTGTCACATTACTATTAGCTAAACTATATATATATATATATATATATATATATATATATATATATATATATATATAAAATCTTACTAGTGCCTTTCTATATACTATCAAGGGTATATTCTATCAATATGACTTATCATTGATGATGTTAACCTTAATTACTTGGCCAAGGTAGTGTTTGCTGTTTGCTAGATTTTTCCACTGTAGAGTTACTTTCACCCCTTTTTCCATACACTATTCTTTGGAAACAAGTCAATGAGCCCAATCCACACTCACCCTCCCCCCTTATTAGCTACATACTGAAATATTTAGACATGAAATAACATGATTTTAAACATATGTTTAAAAATATTTTAGCAAGAAAAAAAAAGCATAGAGAGGGGACATTGATAAAATTAACTATGGTGTTATGCATATGACTGTAGAAGCAGGGAATATATATACTAGAAGACACAGAATTTAAAGCAAATTTTTGGGGCCTCCTTCACTGAGAGATCACCTACAACATGTATAATGTCTAGAGTATCTATCTAACCAGCTTTAGGATACTTTTTTTTTTTCTTCGTAATCTGGACCCTGACCCTAAATTCCTGCCACCCCACCCTTCTCAGCTCTTCTTATACCTGTGCATTAACCTAATAAATTTCATTACATTTATTAAATTAGATTTTGTCTCTTATTAATATGGATTGAACGTTTGTGTTATCCCCCCAACTCCAAATTATATGTTAAAATCCCAACCCACAAGATGATGGTATTTGGAGGTTGTGTCTTTTGGGAGGTGATTAGGTCATGAGGGTGGGGCTCTCCTGACTAAGATTCATCCTCTTATAAGAGACCCCAGAGAGCGGGTTTGCCCCTTCTACCTTTTGAGGACATAGTGAAAAGACAGCTGTCTATGGGGAAGCCGACTCTCACCAGATGCTGCATCAACCAGTACCTTGATCTTGGACTTCCCAGCCTCTAAGATGATGAGAAATAATTTTCTGTTGTTTATAAGCTACCCAGTATATGGCATTTTGTTATAGCATCCCAAACAGACCAAAATATTTGCAGAGCATAATTTACTCTCATTATTCCTTTGGTCTAGCCAAGTAAGGTCCTTGCTTATCAAAGATGCTCAATAAATATTTGGGAATGGGTGAAAAAAATCACCTGGGCAGGTACTAGTTTCAAGGTGAAAATTCCTGGACCCTGCTCCCCCAAGATTCTGGGAATCTACATGTTAATTAACCCCTGTCTCCCTGTTTGATAGAAGTGCTTCATGGACCATGCTTTTAGAAACACTGACTAAATAAATTACAAAGACAGAGACCATCTTGATGATCCCTGTGTTTAATACATGTTTCTGATGAATGGATACACTAATGAGTGAATGAATTTGTATTCTTTGTGAACAGATGGAAAGAGTATATCCACAACTAATTTTTGTTATTGGCTTTTGACACAGTCGTAGCTGTTGGTCACTTGCTTTGTTCTCAAAATCAGCTATTCATGCAAAATCATAAAAAGTATAAAAATGATGACACTGAAAGGGTTTAAGAGACTTTCCCAAATTTTCTGGCTTCAAGGTGGCTAGTTCTGTCCATCTTTACCAACTTCTTCACTACACTGATTTATTGATTAGCTTTATAACCACCACTTTATTGCTGGCATTATGCGAGGCACTACAGAAATAGAGCTGAATAAGAAAATTCCTGGGGTGCCTGGGTGGCTCAGTCGGTTAAACATCTGAATTCGGCTCAGGTCATGATCTTGCAGTTCATGAGTTCAAGCCCTTCATTAGGCTCTGTGCTGACAGCTCAGAGTCTGGAGCCTGCTTCAGACTATGTTTCTCTCTCTCTGTCCCTCCCCCATTCACTCTGTCGCTGTCTCTGTCTCTCTCTCAAAAATAAATAAACATTAAAACATTTTTCAAAAATTCCTTGTATTCAACAGTTTCATGGTGGAAAAGAAACTCAACAGCTACAATACAATGTTTTAAATGTTATAAGAGAGAGAACACATTTTCCGGTGTAGTCTTTACAAGTCGTCCATGTAATTGCGTGACCAGAGGGTGTTAAATCTCTAGAAATGTTTGGCCTCTACCTTTTGTGGCCAAGTGATCAAAATAAATGCCTATTCCTCATTTTGTTGCCTGGGTTCTGTGGCTTAAAGATTCCACTCAGACAAGCTTCTTGGCTCCATTTGTGGCTCCTCCTCCCACGCTAGAGCCAGCACCAGGCATGGCAAACCTACTCATTTAGCTTGGAGCTCTCAGGCAGCCCACACATTAAGGGAAATACGATCAGTTATATTCTTTACAGTTTCCTTAAGATAAAAAGCACAACACAAGTGGATAGTACTTTAAATGTCTGGGTTGCAATATGGTATAGTAGAAGGAATAGAGAATCAGGAATGGGGGGGGAACAATAACAATAAAAACACAGCCTTGCTTCTTTTGCTCCCCCCCACTTTTTTTTTTTTTTTTTTTTACATAAAGCTTTCAGTCCCAGAGCCCTTTTGTGTGTTAACTCTTTGACATTGAGCAAGTCACAGAGTCTCTGAACCTTGGTTTCCTTATCTGTAAAATGAGAGGGTGGGACCTGGTTATATCTAATGTTCCTTCCAGCTTTAAAAGTATGATAAAAGCTTTTATCTACCCTATGACTTCATGTTAAGATCCAGCTGGCTACTCCTCCCCTCTCCCAGCTCTGGGCTAACCTATGGGATTGTGCCGTGAAAATATATGGACATGAATGAAAAACTGAAAATTATTTTGTGTATGTTGGGGCATGAGGAGCTTAGAGTCTAACATTTAAAAAGATACAATCCTGGGGTTCCTGGGTGGCTCAGTGGGTTAAGCGGCTGACTCTTGGTTTCAGCTCAGGTCACGGTTTGGGAGCTTGAGCCCTGCATCAGACTCTGTGCTGACAGTGCAGAGCCTACCTGACATTCTCTCTCTCCCTCTCTCTCTGCCCCTCCCTGCCTCTAAACAAACAAACAAACAAACAAACAAACAAACCAACCAACCAACCTTTGAGAATTTAAAAAGTATTAAAAAAAAAAAAAAAGATAGTCCTGTAGAAAAGTTACACAGAACAAGTGGAAACTAGTGGAGATAGCCAAGAGGAAGCAAAGCACCACAGGCTTTTGACACATTCTGGACAGGACTGGTGGTCAGAATACATGTCCCTTCATCATTTCTATTCAAGTATGTTTGGTCATTGACCAGAAATGTAAGGAATGCTTACTGTTGCAAGACACTAGGTTAGGTCCTAAAAATATTGAGAGAAAACCAAGCTGAAAACTCCATTACTGGGCTAGAATATAGATATAGATAGAATATAGATAAAATTAAAACTGTTTTAAGATTTAAGGAGATCAAGCAACTTCTAAAAAAAATGGTAAGTAATTAAAATTTTACTTTATTTCTTTTTCAAGTTGTTATTAAATTCCAGTTAGTTAACACACAGTGTAATAACAAGTAAACTTTTATAATAAATATTGAAGGATTACAGCTGCATATTAAAATTTCTATACATATTTGTTGTTAAGAATTTCCCAAAGAATGAAAACAGAAAATGCTGTTTTGAAAGGGCTTGCCAAATTTTTAGTAAAAATAGTTTTCTGTATTTGGAGAAAGTGTAATACTGATATTTTAGATAAAGTATTGTGTTTGTCTTTGGATTTAAATGGTACTATATAATTATGAAAATTGTTCCGTACCCATTTAATACAAAAGTGATGTTGTCACTTGGCATTATTATTTCAATGGTGCCCAAGGTTAAAAAAAAAATCTACCTTATCTATCTACCTGAAAAAAAAATGAGAATTGTAAAACAGCTATATTATTTTTATTTTTCTATTTTGGGATTTGATCTCAAGCAGATCAACTCCAGGGACCATGGTCTTCATTTTAGATCATACTGTACAGAATACAGCAAATTAAATTTCAGGCTCCTAAATACTGTGAGGTCCAGGACACAAAGGGAAGGAAGAAAGGGTAAGAGGAATTGCAACCAATTGCAGAAGAATGAAGAATGCTACCGATGGACAGAGATGGAGGCTGTGTGGCTGAAAACAGTGGTAATGTTAGTGAAGGTTACCAGAAAGCTAGAAAGAGAGGGTTTGTAATTGGACAATGGGAAATGGAGTTTCATTTTCTAAGGCAGAGCTGTTTAAGATGATGATAAATTTCGGTTCGGGTTCCTGGGAGTAAATTTAAGTTCTGTGAGAGACAATGGTCATTCTAGTGAAGAAATTCCAAGAATTATGAATCACTTATTTAGATAAATCTGTGACATGAATATTGAAATCTCCTAGTAACATTGTCTGAGAATGTGGTATCTATGATTGCTGCCTTTTGGAAAGTATCAACCTTTCCTGTGTGGCCTGGTCAACTTTTGTTAATTTCCCATGGCAGAGTTGGAAAGCGTGTATATCCTTAGTTTACTGTGCTTCTTTTGCTTTGCTTTCACCTACTCTGAGAGATTCTGTCTTTCAATAAGGAAACTTAAATACGTCTTATTCTGATATTTCGTTTGTGCTTATATCTGCTCCATTATTCTTTGGTTGCAAGCAACAGCAGAAACCGACTCTGGTCAACATGAACAGATGGCAGAGCTATTGAGGACAGAAAACTGATAGAAAGGTTGGAAGCATGCAGTAGGTCTTAATTTCTACAGGTACTGAAACAACTTTTTCCATCCCACATGCTCTTCTTTAACGTGACTTAGACACTCCTCCCATCAAGAGATGGGAAATAGGCATCTCCCTTTTCAATCTAGGTAGATTTGTGACAATGGCAGAATTAAAGTCACATGACTTCTGAGGCTAGGTCATAAAAGGTGATATAACTTCTGTCTGGTTTTTATGGGATACTTGTTCTTGAAATTTAGCCACCATGCCAGAAGTCCCAACAGCCCTTGGAGAGACCAACCTGGAGAGGAACCAAAGTTTCTAGCCATCAGCTTTGGCTGAACCCTCAGCAGGTAGCCCAGCACCAAACTTACTAGGTAAGTGAGTGAGCCATTTCAGAAGTTGGTCATCCAGCTGTAGCTGATGGTCTGTGGAGCACGTGAGCCTTCCCCACCAAACCCTGTCCAGATTACAGATTTGTGAGCTAAGAGTTAATTGTTGTTTTATTCATTAAGTTTTGAAGTGGTTCTTTGCACAGCCATAGGTAACTAGCCCAGAGAGCCAAGATTAAAAATGGGCAGGAAGCAAGGTGACTTCTGAGAAACAGAAAGGAAGAATGGACTCTGGCAAATCCCTATGGGTAGAGTACCACAAATGGAATGAATGACGACTAACCATTTTCATTCTTCTTGCCATTCTTCTAAAGTTCCAGGTTTTTATGAAGGGGGCCGCTTCAGTTCTGCTTTCAGATACCCACTCACCTTTTGACTCCCAGTGGGCAGAAAACCTAAGAAATAGCACCAGTAATCTGTAACCACAGGGAGACAATCATTCAAAAGGGAATATGGATACAGTATGTCTTGTAGTTTTCTATCACTGCTGTGATGAATGACCACAAACTTAGTGGCTTTAAACCACACAAATTTATTATCTTACACTCTGGAAGTCAGCAAGTCAAAATGTGTCTCGTGGGGCTAAAATTAAGATGTCAGCAGAGCTGCATCCCTTTCTGGAGGTGGGAGGGGAGAATCTGGGTTTTATTTTGCCTCGACAGCTCTACAGGTGTTTGCATTCCTTCGTTTATGGCTCCTGCCTTCATTTTCAAAGGCAGTAATATTGCATTTCTCTGTGCCTTTCTTCCATGGCACATCTTCCTCTAGGTCTCCTTTTCTGCCTCCCTTCTCATTACTTTTAAGCACCCTTGTTATTACATGGGTCTTTCCTTGATAATTTAGGATACTCTTTTCATCTTAAATTCCTTAATTGAATCACATCTGCAAAGTCCCTCTTGCCATCTAAGATAGCATACTTGTAGGTTTTGGGCACTGGAACATAGACATCTTTGGGGAGCTATTAGTCTACCTACCATGGTTTACAAAAGCAGAATGGATACTGGGTCAGCTCACCACTCCAAACATATGTCCTTTACACTAGTCAATCTCAATGGTTTATATTTTCTTTCTTCATTTTATTCAATTCTTCAAGCTATCCTTGTTCCATTTTTCCACTCAACTAGTTTGTAACTTAAACATCCAATTTATATTTGCCTATGTGGTGACCCTTGTATTTATCATGCGTAACTGACTCACATTTTTCTGTTTAGAGATTGTATCCAAGTACATCTCCAAATAAGATAAAAAAAATATATTTGCCTGGTTTTCTCTCTCTCTTTTTTTAAACTTGTAAGATTATTTTATTTAATTTTAATTTAATTTTATTATTTTTTTAGAGAGAGAGAGAGAGAGAGGGAGAGAGCGGGTGAGGGGGAGATGGAAAAGGAGAGAGGGAATCTCAAGCAGGCTCCATACTTAGCAGGGAGCCTGAAGTGGGGCTTGATCCTATGACCCTGAGATCATGACTTGAGCCAAAGTCAAGAGTCAGGTGCTCAACTGACTGAACCACCCACGTGCCCTGATAAGATCATTTTAGTTATAAGTTATCATTATTACATTTTTACTTTGTGAATCAGCAATGATAAAGACAATGAATAGTTTTAATTTTTATTTCCTGTAACAAGAAGTATTTGGTTACAAATAACAGAATTCGTTTGGGGCACCTGGGTGGCTCAGTCGGTTAAGCACCACTTTGGCTCAAGTCATGATCTCATAGTTTGTAGGTTTGAGTCCTGCATCAGGCTCTCTGCTGTTAGCTCAGAGCCTGGAGCCTGCTTCGCATTCTGTGTCTTCTCTCTCCCTGCCTCTCCCCCACTCACACTGTCTCTCTCTCTCAAAAATAAAACAGACATAAAAAAATATAACAGAATACTCAACTAATGGTGGCTTAAACAAAATGAGAAAAACCTATGTCTCATGAGGAGTCCAGACAGGTTGCCCCTGGATTAGTTAATTGAGTAGCTCAATGATGTCATTAAAGATCCAGATGCTTTTCCTCTTTTGTTTTCTTTCCCAAGTTCATCCTGACCTGCTAGGGAGATGGCTGTTATAGCTCTAGCAATTATGTCCACACAAACCCTGTCTGAAGACAATGTATTAGTTACCCCTTACTGTATAACGAATCAAATGGCTTAAAACAACAGTAAAATTCATGATCTCTCATGGTTTCTGTGGGTCAGGGATTTGGGAACAGCTGGATTGAACTGTCCTAGTTCAGGCAGGAACTTCACGAAATTGCAGTCAGAGCCAGCTGGAATTGCAGTCATCTGAAGGCTTGATTGGGCTGGAACATCTACTTCAAGGCAGCTCACCCACAAGTCTGGCAAGGGGCATGAATGTCCACAGGATGTGATGAGTGACTCCCCCTAGAGCAGTGATCTTGCCTGCCAGGAGACATCTAACAATGCCTGGAGATATTTTTGGTTGTCACAACTGGGAAGGTGTTACTGAGAGCTAGTGGGTGGAGACCAGGAATTCTGCTAAACATCATACACTATAGGGTATCCCCCTACAACAAGAGTTATCAGACCTAAAATGTCAATAGTGTTGAGATTGAAAAACATGGCGTTCAAGCATATGAACCAAGAAAACAAGGTAAAAGCTGAAATGCCTCTTATTACCCAGCTGTATTCTATATTAGAGGGACCTACACAAGGGTGGAGATACCAGGAGGTGAGGCTTGTTGGAAGCCATCTTGGAGAATGGTTGCCACAGGAAGAAAGCTTTTCCTGGCCCTCTTCTCTTCCCTTTGGTCCCTTCTTTTCTTTTTTCAGTTTTCAAACAGGAAAACCATTTTTATAAGACACACCAGACTTTTCTTCACTCCCCTTTAGTCAGTGTTGCAAGATATGTTTGTCCCGTTATCCCATACGTTAGAATGCTTTGTCCTAGGGACAAAGCACTGGAAAGGGGTGTTGCTGATGAGAAATAGGTGATGTGTTAGAATTTTCTTTCTATCCCTGATGCTCTGAAATTCCATCATGATATGTTCAAGTGTGGTATTTTTTAACTTATGCACTCTATAGGAGATTTTAGCCTGAAGATACGGGACCATTTTCTATTATTTCTCTGAGTATTCCCTCCTATCTATTCTCTAGATCTCCTATCAGATGAAGGTTGGAACTTCTGGATTTATGCTCCATATTACTTAAATTCTTACTCTGTTGCTACATACTTTCTTCTGCAATTTGGGATCAAACTGGGCCCAATCTTCTAGATAACAAATTCACTCTTCAGTTCAGCTTGAGTCAGTATAGTATGATGATTAAGAGCTTGAGTTCAAATCCTGGCTCAGTCATTTATTACTGTGTTGCCTTGAGTAAGTTAATTAAACTTTTAAGTCTTCAGTTTACTCATATGTAAAGTGAATATGCTAATATTATTGCCTACTTTGGAAGATTATAAAGATTAAATATGTTAATGCATGAATGCTTAAAGGAGTATCTGCAGCATAGTATTACTTTCTATTGTTCAATCTATATATTCATTTTAAAAATTTCAATTAATATACTAATTATTCATCTAACTGGTTTGTTTGCATAATAACTTGGTTGTTTTATGACTGTAAGATCCTGTATTATTTTTTGAGGATAAAACATATATGTTATAAAACTCATTTTTAACAGTAACTTTGGGTTTTCAATCTGCTGGTTGATTGGAGTTGGTTCCTCTCTTTCAAAGTAATAGATTTTTAGAAATGATTGGTGATTCAGGGCTGTCTGCTCATCTTAGTGTTTGAAAATCTCATTTGCCTATCTGTGGTACCAGTTCTATATTCTGAGTGCTATGCTTTGCTGACTGGGGTGGAAAGTGGGGCAGCAAATGTCTTGCAGCGCGGGGGATGCAGGTACTTCACCTTCTGTGTGTATGCGTGTGTGTGGTCTCCTTTCTCCTGGCAATCAGTGAGCAGCTCCTTGGGGTGATACCCGGTCTCCTTGGCCCAAGCACCTATACTTATGGAGAGCATGTGTCAGGGCTGGGGGTGGACATGTGTACCTGCTGATTCTCATGATCTTGCTTGATTTTCTTCATATCACTTATCACCATCTAAAATAATGTTAGTAATGGATTATTTACAATTTTATTATTTGCCTCTGTGAAAGCAAATCTTCAGGACTTGGTATTGTGACTGGCACAGAGTAAATGATTTATATATTTATGGAATGAATGAAAGAATGGATTAATGGGTTTAGTTACCGTGATGAAAGTCCCAGTTCCTTGTAGCCATTGCCTCTGAGCTTGAAGCCTTCCCAGCTCTCACCCTGGTCCTACCCTGTACCGTTTTGGTTTACAGATCTACTGGCAATCAAATCCTACTTGCTTTATATAATCTAGGAAGTCCTCTGAATTGCTAGACCTCTGATACTGTCTTTGTTGTCCTCTAGAACTCTAATGAATTTTTTAAAATATATTTTCTGTTATATCTAGGGATTTGTGGTGACAGAAGATATACAGAGTGTGCTTTTAAAAGTTCCACAAGCTGTGTTACTGATTTCCAGTGTTGATTTTAGTTGGAGCATGGATATGGCATTAAATAACATTGAATCTAATAGAGGGAACACAACCCTCTTTGGGATTCTCTCTTTTTTTATAAATATTTTTAAAATATAAAAATATTTCAAATATACAAAAAGATCCAGAGAACAATATTATAAATATGAATTAGTAACTATTCAGATCTAACAATTCCAAACATTTAGCAATATTTGCTAGAGATCTTTTTTTCTTTTTAATAAATTAGGTCTTATTGTTGGATCCTCCTTTGTACCTTCCCATTCCACTTCTCCCTTGTCACTGTCCTGAAGTTGATCTGTGTCCTTCCAGCCTATGCCCATGCTTTTTATAGTTGGCTATACATTTACAGACATAGACAGCATATTGTATTGTTTTATAGGCTTTCAAATTGGACATAAATGATATCAGTTCTTTCAATCCTTCAGATTACATGAAGAGGAAAAATCTCACTTTGGTCAAATTTTGAATGTCTTTTCTGGCATTTATTAACTCCTCTTTTTAACAAAGGAAGAGCAGGCCCTAGGCTAGAAGCCTGGAGCAGGCAATGATAGCTAGAATTAAGTAATATTTATTTTCCATTGTATTTATTTTGATGGTTTTCTTTTATTTTTTAGCAAGTATTGCTACCTTTCCATTTATAGTAGTCATTTATGTTTCCTTTTAAATTAAATAAGAAAAAAAGAAAAGTATGGATTTAGAGAAAAATATTAAGCAGATAATAAATAGTATGGGGGGTTCACAGACACGGCAAGAAAATAGGGGTTTGTATTGGAATGGCTGAAATTTGATACACACTTGACCTAAAGGATAAAGTTCAAGTTCCTTAATGGGACATGCAGAGTGCTACCTGATCTGACCTTTGCTTCCCTTCTCAGTCCAGTCACCACTACTACCTAGCCTCCAGCACAAACAGCCTGGAGTTTGCTCCTTCCCTTACTAGCTGAAGGTGGCCTGGCTATTGCAACCTTTCCTTTTATGGTATTTCCTTCATCCTTCCCCCCCATTCCCCCCCCCCCCCAACACACACACACCTCCACCTGACTCTCAGCTCAACCAGTCAGCATCCAGGAAGCCCTCCCCCATCACTGGATTGAACATATAGTCTTCCAATTCTAAATCCAAGGGTGGAATTTAGTGTGTTTCACGGCATCCTCATGGCCTGAGCAGTTTACTAAGGTGGAAGAGACCATTCATCTATCTGTGATGTTTCAGATAAAAATCTGGGGTATAAAATGAAGGTTGTCCATGAAAAAAAAATGTTTATCTCATTTTTCCTATGTCTGGAGTTTTAAAAATAGTTACGTTCACAGATCTAAATACCTGATCTTAAATTAATGATTTCTTTCAACATGAGAAAGAAATACATTACTTTGTCATCTAGATTAAGGGTAAAAAAGGGACAGAGAAGGGAAAAATAAGGACCATGATGGGAAATGGTAGGTTTTTTACGTCATTTCTACATGCCTTGGTGGCTTGCTGCACCTTATTTACTGTCTTAAGCTGGACGATCTTGTTAGAAAATGATAGGTCAAATCGAGCGTTCTGAATATAACATGATTAAACGTTTGACATTTTAAGGGCAAATCTCCTAAGTAACTGTGGCCATTGAGATGTTAGAACAATTCTTCAGTTTCATGATCCCCAGGGCATACAGATAAGTACAATAATGTTAACAACAACAAAAAGCAGGGCGCAAACCGAATGCTGTTTCTAAGTCTTCCAGTGTCTGCAGTCCTGATGAACTAACTGCATTGGCTTCCGTTCATTCATTCAAAAGTCCTTTTCTGAAACTGACATTCACACCACAGGATTAAGAAGCCCTCACTGCACTTGGCTAGATGTAAACTCCCATTTTAACAGACGTGCAGATACTGCTGTATTTGGGGGGAAAGTTCAAATTTAGCTTTTCTTCCCATGTATTTCGCGTGGCCAAAGCTGGAGGGGAAGGGGGGGGGCGGGTAGGGGGGCTGAGGGAAGTGACTTCATACTTTTGATTACGGAATATCATGTTTACCACTGTAAACGTTCAGCCTTGAAATGAGAAAGCGGGTGGAGCGAAATCGCTCTCACCCGGTGCATTTTGTATGTTACATCTCACCCACCAGCTAAACTTTCTCCCATCAGTCTGAGTAGGTCAGCCACGAAAACGCTGCCTGAAAGGGAAATGCAGCGTCCTGAGGCGGCGAGTGCTGCCTTACCCCGTGTTCCCTTTGGAGTTACCTGAAGCATTCAGCTCTTGCACCCAGAGAAAAAGCTTCTCGTTTCAATTCGGTCGTTTCCGTGGGGAATTGCGGTACGGGCAAGTCCTGGGTGTGGCGATGCCAACAAGGAACTCAGATGTCCGTTTTCCCGCTTCTGGTAAACCTTCCTAGCCCTTGACCCGCTAGTGACCGGCCCTCGAGACCCGCCTTCCGGGATCCCGGGGGTCGCTGGCTGACCCACCCGCCCCCATTGCAAATCGCTGGAGCGCAGGGACGAGTGCGCTTCTCCCCTATTCGTTCCGCGCCTGGAGGCGGATCCCCTTCCCTGCACACAAGTCCTTATATGCACCGGTTGCACCAGCCCGCGTTACTCCAGCCCCACAAATAATTAATGGAGGAGGGAGGCCGTCACTCTTTTTTTTTTTTTTTTTTTCCTTCTGGATTTTTTCAGCGCTAGAGCATTTGAACCGAACCGACCCCCCCCCCCCCCATGCGATTGACGGCCATTGTGCTGCAGTGCACGAATTGGACACACAAAATAAAGCCCCTTTGCCCCTACGATAAGCACGGCAGGGTCCAGCAACAGCTTTTCAGATCCATCCAGATTAGCCTGCAAAAGCTTGGGCGGAAAGGGTGCGCGCCCTTCCCCCAACCACGCTGGTGCAGAGGGACCGGGTCAGGAAGCGCGGCCTCTCCCCAGTCGGAGACCACGCCTCCTCCGCCTTCCACCCCCCCCCCCCCTTTACTCCTCCCAGGAAGCGGTGATAGACAGTTCTGTGTGGTTCTCCACCCCCACCCCCCAGCAGAGTGGAGGAGTTGATGTGTCTCATTATAACAGCCAATGCAGCCGCCATCCACGCACAAGCAAAGAAGCATGTCCCATTTAAATACACCCACGCAGCCCCAGCGCCCTTAGCCGAGCAGGGCGCGCAGCCCACACGCACCGCGGCTCCGGGCTTGGAGATCAGCGCAGGTTGGGCTCCCTGACCCGGAGGACCGACGCGCGGGGGATCGGGATCGGGTGCTGTGGGGCCGGGGTGGGCTGGGGAGGCTGGGCCCGGGGCCTCTGGCGCGACACCCGCATGAGGACGCGAGTAAAATAGACCAAGGTGGAATTTCCAAGGGAGAAGCTTCAGGGTGGTTTTGGACCATTTCTCCCGCGAAGAAGTAGACATGGCGAGCGACTCCCCGGCTCGTAGCCTGGATGAAATCGATCTCTCGGCTCTGAGGGTGAGTAGAACATGTTTTCTGATTTCTTCCCAGCGGTTTGTTTCGGGGTGAACGGGCTCGGTGCGTGAACCCGGGCGGGGGCTACTGGGCAGAGGGAGAATGCGACGCGGAGAGAACCTGGCTTCTGGTTTTGATTCGGGGTCCGCCGAGGTGCTCTTGGCTAAGACTCCTCTCAAAGCTGTGCACTACGTGTCCTCCTTTGGTTGTGGCCGAAGCTCCCCAGAGAACCAGTGGAGCTAATGCCAGTTTCATCTTAGACCAGCGTAAGAGCCTTAAAATGAAAGGCTCGTGTGTGTGTGTGTGTGTGTGTGTGTGTGTGTGTGTGCGCGCGCGCGCGTGGTGTGTGCACACAAGCCCCAGACGGTCGTCTGGTGCCAAGGCGCGAGACCCCACTGCCCCTTTCTGCAAAGAGAGTAACAGCAGCGTGAATAGAAGCACTGGCCACTCACTTTTCCCAGCTACCTGCAGGATGACATTGTGAGCCTGACTGTCCCCACGAAGCCGAACCTGCCGCTCCACGGGGGCAGCTATTGCTGTGCTGGTCTTGTAGATGGCAACTGCCTCCTCTAGCCCCTTTCCGCCTTCTGAGCCCCGACTCCCTCTCCGCGCTCTCTTCAATGCCAGTCTGCCAGTCACCTTTATTTATGGTTTAACTTAGACCTGCCTGTGCTTTCTGACTTTGTGGCTCTGACATTTCAGTTTTATGGTTGAACTTAAGCAGATGGAAGGATGTGTTCTCTGCTTTCCCCCAGTCAGACCGGAACTCCCGTGAGTGTGTGTGTGTGTGTGTGTGTGTGTGTGTGTGTGTGTGGATGTGTGTGTGTGTGTGTGGATGTGTGTGTGTGTGTGTGTGTGTGTGTGTGTGTGTGTGGATGTGTGTGTGTGTGTGTTCGCGCGCGCGCGCGCTCGGCCAGTCCTTTGTAGAGAGCATCTACGTCCCTCCAGGCCCACTGGTTTGCGTTTACCTTCGCGTGAATCGCCTCAGACGCCTTTTCATTGTATTGACTAAGACATCACTGCTATAGAATCCATTTTGCTGTTGTTTTGAGATCAGAATACCAGGAATCCCAGGGTAGCCTCGACGCCTCCCCACCCCCACCTCTGAATCCCAACACACTCTATCGGGGAAGGGGGCAGAGCTTTCTTGCCATTTTAATTAGATGCTGCCTGCGGAAAAGGAGGTGAGGGGTGTGGGTGGCGGCAGCAGAGGGGGATGAGGATTGGACACCAATTAAGGATGGCTTCTTCCTCTCCTGAACCAAGAATAAAAAAAAAAAAAAAGCCACAGCATGTATACTTGAAGCATGGAGGATGGTGAGATAGAATTGATGGTGGGTCTCAACACAGACACACAGGATGGGTGAAGCTTGGAAGTTCACACGCCCTCCTGAGGCATACATTGTTAGACTGATGCTAAATCTTGGGATTACAGACCTGAATCTTCATTACTTCTCCTGACAGTACCTCCTTCTCTACAGTTATTTTAAAGAGCTACCTTTACTGTCAAAGTGGTACTTTTTATTTAGTCTCATGAATCCTCCTCTTTTTAACTTCCCTTCCCCTTCTTAATTCTTCCAAGAGGTGAGGGTTTCTGCAAGGCCGTCCAGGGGTTGAGAAGGAACAGAGATGCCATTTCAAATAGCTTTTTTGATAGTTGGGCAGCAAAAGCTCATTCATGTGATATTACAGTAAGCTGTCTATTTCCTGGCACAGAAATGCCACATTCAGAAACCTCTGCCCCCTGGGCAGCTGGGGGTGGGGGTTGGTAACCGGGTGGGTGCTTTGGCTAAGTCTGTGATTTCCTGCTTTACAGACTGTGCATGTTCATTTGCCCTACTTTCTGCACTGGGAGTTACTGCCAGCGGGTTAATCAGGTGGATGGATGGCCCAGACTACCCGGTAGGGGAAAGTGGCAAAAGCCCAGTAGGGGGTGGGGTGGGGGGTATGGGGAAGGAATCTGAACAATGGGCAAGGCTTGTGGTTTTCCTGAGCTAGAATCTCAACACTGCTCCTCTAATGGAAAGGGCTCTGATGCGATTTTTAAGTTGGGCTTGGTCAGAGGTGTCCCTTGTGGGCTTTTTCTGGGGAAGCTTTTCTGAGATACGAGTATGCACACAGAGCCTGCAGGCTTGTAAGGAACCACGAGGACTCACCGGCCTGCCTGGAGTGTGATTCACACATGGGAGGCCTGTGCTCCAGAGATCTGTATTTTGAAAAGATATCTTTGCAGGATTCCCTGAAATTGCTCTTTGTGGCCTGGGCTTAGTGCTTTGCCCCTGTATTTCTGCCTGTAGGAGGTGTGGAATGAGGGAGGGCTAAGGCCAGCTCTAGAGATGGGAACTGCTGGCTAGAGGACTTACATGCTGATGTGGAGACAATTGCACCCGGGAAGGCTGGGGTGTAGGACCCGCCTTGTAGGGGGTGAGGTGTGTAGGCTGGCTGTTGAGTCCAAAGGCTACACAGGTGATCTCCACAAATCAGAGGGCAGATAATTTCTGTCTTCTCAAATTAGGAGAGGTGGGTTTATCTGGATGAGAGGTCTCATTTGTTCCTAACCCCTCAGGAAAGCCAGCCTGCTGAGAACCTTATGGGGAATGCCTGACCCCTGAAATGCAGCCAAGGTCAGTGGCATCTAGGAGAATTTGCTGCAGCCTTACGAATCCCTTGCTGTTTCGGTGGCTCTTTAATGTACACAATCAATGCTCTTTTTGTAAACCCTGAGCTCCGTGCATTAAAAGCAGATCCTGTCTGGAGAGGCCTTTATCCTTCTCACTTTGGGGGCTTATTGTTCTCAGCCAGTGATCCCAGACTGGACCTAGTCTACATTCTCCCCAAATAGCAACAATGCATAATTTAAACCAGAGCAACCAGTGACAGCACTGATCATTTGAATTATGCAAGATTTGGATGGTTTTAAAAAATAAGATAAAACAGGATCTTCTTTGGCTAAAAAAGAGATGATCTGAATCCACTTTTATTCGTCTTGATTTTTAGAGCTCTGGAGATAAACTAAGTGTTGGGGGGGGGATGGTTTCATAGATTAAGAGCTGGAAGAGAATTAGAGAACACCTACCCACTCCTTTCATTTAATACCAAGCCGAAGCCCAGAGACTGTAGTCATTGCCCAAGGTCACACAGCCCCCTCTCTGCTGGGGTGGAGGTGAGGGAGGGGAAAACGGTGGTTTGGGGAGAGAATCTAGGTTTCCTGACTTCTCATTCAGTGCTCCTTTCTCTAAGTCACATTGTCTGTGGCTGAATCAGAAATCAATAATACATTTTCTGCCTGAGCACAAAAAAATGGCAGAGAGGAATTATTTCACCGGAGTCATGGAATTTTATTTATCGAGAATAAAGAAACTGCTTCATGCAGGTAAACTCATAATACATAAAACCGTGGAGCATTAAGATACCTTTAGAATTCATTTTGTAACCTGCCCCCCCCCACTTCAATTCTTCCTCTGCTGGCAAATGACTGAATCATCTAGGACAGATGGTTGTCCTGCATAGTACCCTCTCTCTGTAACCCATCTCCATCTGAATATCTCCCATGGGGTCAGTCTAGATACACACATTATTCAGATGTCTCTCCATGTGAGGTTTGTAGAATTTTATGTATGTTTTGCATAATCTATGTGGATATTCATATATAGTGTTATGGTTATAAACTATCCATGTGGGTGTATGCAATATGTGTATACATACATAGGCTACAGAAAACAATCTACTCATTCAAACTCATGGCTTGAGTCATTCTCCCTTCAAGACATCACAGTATTAAAAGAAATGAAATTTGCCACCAGTAGGCTTTATTACATATGAGGTGAGATCAGCCAGAAAGCTTTTTGAAGATTAGCATATATCTGAGTCTGAGCACCTTGGCTGTCCTTAGTTTGGCCCGCAGAGGAAGGCGTTCAAGGCCAAGATTGGCCTCTGCTGACTTCATACACTATGTTTCTGCCAGGACTCACACTCAGTTTTCTATTTGAACAGAATTAGATGACCTCTGCTTGTCTTTCCCCCTGCCCCTCACTGCCTTCCAGGCCTAGCTATTTCTTTGTCTGTTAAGACCTATAGATTTAAGAACTGACCTCATCTGGAAGACTCACATGCATCTTTCCCACTGCACTTTTTGTTCTTGTGTTATAAATGGCATTGGGATGTTTTTCTGCCAGCTTAATAAACTGTGGGCTCCATGAGGCCAGAGGTTATGCCTTGCCCATTTTTGAATCTGTCATTGCAGTTAGTTGCATAAACAGGTGAATACATGAATGAGTTGGTGAATGGAGTAGAGTGAGTACTGCATTCTATGTCCATGTCTTATTGGTTCTGTGACTCTGGGTAAGTCCTGGAACCATAATTAATTTAAAAATGGGAATGATCTCAACTGCTTGCCTTTCTCATATGCTGGTTTTAACAATCAAAGTATTTATGGCAATGCTTTATTTGAAAATAAAACTGTAATGTAATGCTCTACACAAATATACTATTCCATGATTAAATAGAATTTTATAGGAAACTTGATTCTACCAACATTTCATCTCAGTGATTGCACCTAATTGAAAATGGCTCTGAGAAAAAGATATCAGAAGGTCCTGCATCTTTTAAAAGTACCTTTTCCTTTATATGTGTCAACATGACCTTATATGTTACTCTGCTGGCCTGGGTTGACCTTTGCCCCAGTATCAACATTCACTACTTTTTTTTTTTTTTTTAAGATTTTAGTTTTAAGTAATCTCTACACCAGATATGGGGCCCAAACTCACAATCCTGAGATCAAGAGTCACATGCCCTAAGGACTGAGCCAGCTAGGTGCCCCTGGTGTATTTCTAAACCAGTACCAGGTATCAGCATTATTCATTAAAACTTTCTTCTTTTTTTTTCTTTTTTTAACTTTTTCCCTTCTTTGTGGATTAAACATTGTTTAAATAAAGCCACATTTATTATGTCTGTGTCTTTACTTTCTTTTTTTAATTTTTTAATGTTTATTTATTTCTGAGAGATTGAGAGTGTGTGTATGAGCAGGGGAGGGGTAGAGAGAGAGGGAGACACAGAATCTGAAGCAGGCTCTAGGCTCTGAGTTGTCAGCACAGAGCCTGGCGCAGGACTCGAACCAATGAACTGTGAGATCATGACCTGAGCCGGAGTCGGTCTCTCCACCAACTGAGACATCCAGACACCCCTTGCGTGTGCCTTTTCAAAGTTTGTGTATTTGGGAGGGGAGTGGCCACCTGAAATGATACAATACTAGTCCAGTATTTAAAACCTGGTCAGAGGTCTCGTGGGGATTAAGGAAATCTTGAAAGATTATTAATTCCTTATCCCAGAGCACTTAGTTAAATTTGGTCTTAAATGAGAGTTTAGCAAAGTTGAAAGAATTGATAAGATAACAGTGTCTCAAAAACAATAACAGCAGAGTAGTTTTTTAATTAGATATATTTGCTGTTTTTTAGAGATATTAAACAGGTGTTTTCTTTGCCATGACATTGCCTCATAATAAAACAGGGTGTAGTGGGAGTTATCAGAACATCAGAGAAATACGCGTAATCATTTTCAGTGTTCTGAATCTTAGTAAAAAAGCTAACATAAGTCATGGTTTGCTGTTTGCCTAATTGTCCACTTAGGAAGTCATGGAATATTTTGTTGAAGAAAGAACACCTAACATTTTTCCTTCATGAAAATATCACATTTCCCACTGCCTTATCTGTAAGGCTCTTTGAAACCTTGTAATTTTGAGTCTTCCTGTGTTTCTGCCTTGGTATTAGTCTTCATGTCCTTGTTGTCCTACACCGTTCCTTTCTTCAGGGGTACGGTTCTCCAGTCCACCCAGTTTTGAGCTACTGTGATTGAATCATGGCCGCCATGCCCAGCTGAGCACAACCAGTCTCTGAGTCTGTGTTTCTGAGAGAATTTGGGATAATTTGTGTCTGAAAGTTGCTTTTATGTCAAATTGGTTCTACCATATCTGTGGGGGAAGTAGCTGTCTGAGAACAGGGCCTGAACTAGCAGTGTGCTGAGAATTCCAAGAAAATCTGGGTGATATTTTTTGAATGAAATGTTATTCTGCTCATATAAATATAAGGTTCCTAGAGGAGAGAGAGGGAGGACTTAAATAGAAAATGTTGGATGAATTCCGCTTGTAATTTCTTTCATTCTGGTTGGAAGTTTATTTCCCTCTAGAGAAAGATGATTCGCTTTCTGCTTTTTACATGCCTCGGCTGTTCTCCAGTTGTCTCAAGGGGGTGCCTTGAAATTCTCAAAACACATTTTATTTCACCCCAATCTTAAACATCTTTCCTTGCTATCCATTGCATGCGGCCTTTTGCTCCTTTCCTCCCTACAACCACTGAGGTGACTGTGCCCTGGGCAGCATCCATGACGAGACTTCCCTCCTGCGTCTCTAGTATCAGCCTTCTCCTGACTAGTCTCTACGTACACTGCAGTGACATTACTCTTCGAACAGCACATTTTCAGTTTGGGTATTTCTTATTCACGACTTTCCCTGACTCCTCACAGTCTACAGACCAAAGACTAAACTCTTTAGTGTAGCAGTAAGACCAGCTATAATTCAGCTGGGCCTCCCACCATGCTCTGCAATTCTGATGACCGATGCTTTACTCCTGCCTCAGAGAACAGCTTCCTTCTCCCATGGATGCTCTTTAGGGGGTGTTGTACCTTATACTGTAAAACCTCGGAGCGTCAGTAACTTGTGCTGCAAGTGTTCCACAAGACAAGCAAACATTTCAAATAAATTTTAACTTGGTAAACGAGCGATGTCTTGCAGTACGAGTGGTAGGAGATGCCGAATGTCACATGACCACAACTGAGCCAATGGTTCTTGAAATTTACTTTGATATATGAGTGCTTTGGATTACAGGCATGTTTCCGGAACGAATTATGCTCGCAACCCAAGGTTTTACTGTACTCCTTTTCTGTATCTACTACCTTAACAGTAAACATTCAAATGCCACCTTTTCCACCAAATTTCCTCTGATTTCTCTCAGAAAGAAGTTATCCATTCCACTTGTAAACCCTTTCAGAACTGACCTCACACTCAGAACTTTCTGACCTGGATTATATCCACTACTAGATAGTAAACTTCACGAAGGCAGTGCATATATTTGATTTTTCTTAAGACTCCCCACCAGGATTACCTTCGGGGCTCCAGGGCTCCTTTCGGTATATGGCTTAGTAGTTCTTTTCTGTGCATAGCTAAGTGGATAGCTTTAAAAATTAAGATCATGTTGTCTATATTATCTGCAAGCTGTTTTTTTAAAAATGTGTTTTCACTTGTTTGCTGCTTTTATTTGTTTGTTTCTATTTATTTATTTTATTATTATTTTTATATTAAGTATAATTTATGGTCAAATTGGTTTCCATACAACACCTAGTGCTCATCCCAACAGGTGCCCTCCTCAGTGCCCATGACCCACTATCTATTTATTGGTTTTTATTTATTTATTTATTTTTTTTTTAATTTTTTTTCAACGTTTATTTATTTTTGGGACAGAGAGAGACAGAGCATGAACGGGGGAGGGGCAGAGAGAGAGAGGGAGACACAGAATCAGAAACAGGCTCCAGGCTCTGAGCCATCAGCCCAGAGCCCGACGCGGGGCTCGAACTCACGGACCGCGAGATCGTGACCTGGCTGAAGTCGGACGCTTAACCGACTGCGCCACCCAGGCGCCCCTATTTATTGGTTTTTAAAGTCAACTCTATACCCAATGTGGGGCTCGGAATAATGGCATCAAGATTAAGAGTCACATACCTTACTGACTGAGCCAGCCAGGTGCCCCTGCAACCTGTGTTTTAAACTTAACAATCACCCTTTTTGCATGCTGTTAATGTTTTTCTATAACATAATTGTAAAAATTCCTTGTCATGGGGGGATTTTAAAGTTACATAAAATTGGAAGGAATATTGGAATGCTCATACATTACAGCCACTTTGTAAAAGAGGTTGGCAGTTCCTCAGAATGTTGAATAATAGAGTTACCATGTAACCCAGCAATTCCACTCCTAGGTATATATACCCAAGAGAATTGAAAACGTATATCCAAACAAAAACTTGTACACAAATGTTTGTAGCATTTTTCAAAATTTATTCTTTATGTTTTTATATTTTTAAGTTTATTTATTTATTTTGAGAGAGAGAGCGAGAGAGAATGTGCATGGGTGTGGAGGAGGGGCAGACGTAGAGAATCCCAAGCAGGCTCTGCACCACAGAGCCAGATGTGGGGCTTGAACTCACTAACCTCGAGACCATAACCTGAGCTGAAATCAAGAGTCAGATGCTTAACCAACTGAGCCACCCAGGTACCCCTGTTTGTAGCATCATTATTCATACTAGCCAAAAAGTGAAAACAACCCCAGGGTGCCTGGGTGACTCAGTGGGTTAAGTGTCCAACTTCAGCTCAGGTCATGATCTCACGGTTCATGGATTCAAGCCCCAAGTCAGGCTATGTGTTGACAGCTCAGAGCCTGGAGCCTGCTTTGGATTCTGTGTCTCCCTCTTTCTCTGTCCCTCCCCCCGTCACTCTCTGTCTCTGAAAAATGAATAAACATTAATTTTTTTAAAAGAGTGGAAACAACCCAAATGTCCATGAATTGATGGGTGAATAAATGGAATGTAGTATATCCATACAATGGAATATTATTCATCAATAAAAGAAAGTTTTGATACATGCTACAACATGGATGAACATTATGCTAGTGAAAGAAACCACACACAAAAGGCCACATAGTATAGGATTCCATTTATCTATAGTCAAACCTATAGAGAAGAAAAGTGGATTTCTGCAGCTTGAGCAGAAGTGGAGAATGCCTGCTAATGTCTTAAAATTAGACCACGGTGATGGTTGTTCAGCTCTGTGGACATATTAAAAAATCATTTGTACACTTCAAAAGGGTGAATTTTTATGGAGTATGAATTTAATCTGAATAAAAAAATAAATAAATACCTTCATATTTAAAATAGAATAGTAGAATGAGGCCCCGACTTAACAATTATCCATTCGTGTCCAATCTTGTTTTGTCTACACCTCCGTCCACTTCCTCCCCGTATTATTTTCAAGCATCATATCATTTCATTTGTAAATATTTCAGTACGCATCTCTAAAAGATAAACACTCTTAAAAATACATCACCACAATCCTATTATCATGCTTAGAAATTAGTATGTAACTGGGGCACCTGGGTGGCTCAGTCAGTTGAGCATCTTGATTTTGGCTCAGGTCGTGATCCCTGGGTCCTGGGACTGAGTCCTGAGTCAGGCTCTGCACTGAGTATGGACTCTGCTTGAGATATTCTCTCTCTCTCTCTTTCTCTCTCTCTCTCTCTCTCTCTCTCTTTGTCCCTTTGCCCCTCCCCCTCGTGCATTCTCTCTCTCGCTCTCAAATTAAAAAAAAGAGAAAGAAATTAGTATGTTACTTAAAATTTCTTTAAGTATTTAGTGTTCAAATTTCTAACCATATGTTTTTAATGACTGCTTACCATTTTGTCGTGAGGATGAATGATAATATTTAAACAATTCCTATTGATGAAGCTTCTGGTTATTTCTAACTTTTCAAGTCTTGTAAATAATGCTTCAATAAATATACGTAAGTCTTTGTGTACATCTCTGTGTCCTTAGAATAACTTCTTAGAAGTGTAGTTTATGACAAAAGTGTATAAAGCTCTTGGTATTGTCAAATTACCTCCAAATTTTCTGTGAGGTAGGCGTTTAGCATTCACAAATGAACACAGGAGGCTAAGAAAAATCATCGTATTTACCAAAAGTCATAGAGCTACAAAATGGCGGAACTTAAAATCAACCTGCCCCAAAGTCACTGCACATTGTGACTCCCATGGTCATTATTTGCCCTGCAGACCTTGTCAAGACATCAGAATTATCTGGTGTGTTATCTTCCTAAAGTTCACAGGTTTCCCAGAAGTCTTTCATTTGGGCACAAGCTCTCTTTGGTGAGCTTAATGGTGTTTGAGTGTTGTTTCCAAGGTATTTCTTCCTTGTGATTTTGTTTTTCAATGAACCAAAGTCAGCTTTGAATATGTTAATTGTTCTTTTTCTTGCCTTAAAAATGTAAAAACCTAAAATGTGAACCTTTTTGGGATTAGCAATAATTTTCTTGTACACTGTGTATAAGGGATGTTTACATTTTTTTTTTTTTTCAACGTTTATTTATTTTTGGGACAGAGAGAGACAGAGCATGAACGGGGGAGGGGCAGAGAGAGGGAGACACAGAATCGGAAACAGGCTCCAGGCTCTGAGCCATCAGTCCAGAGCCCGACGCGGGGCTCGAACTCACGGGCCGCGAGATCGTGACCTGGCTGAAGTCGGACGCTTAACCGACTGCGCCACCCAGGCGCCCCAGGGATGTTTACATTTAATGTGTCATTCTCTTTGGAAAATCATCTGACAGGTATGTTTGGAAGATGTGGAATCAGGCTCAAAGATTTCCATTTTTTAAGAACGGGAGACCACTCAATTTGTGATTATTGCAGAAGCTAGCAAGATGAGTCAGAAGATATGTTATAGGAAGGACCATTCTCAAGCCTTTATCTGTCTGATGATTATTAAAATCAAAATCTTGAGTCATACTTTTTTCAGAATGATGTAGATATTTTAAGATTGCAGTGGAGAAAATGGAAGATGCGGCTGGCAGCCAGAAGGGTAAATAAACAGCC
Organism: Leopardus geoffroyi; assembly: GCF_018350155.1. Lineage (NCBI taxonomy): Eukaryota > Metazoa > Chordata > Mammalia > Carnivora > Felidae > Leopardus > Leopardus geoffroyi. The sequence goes on from NC_059333.1 coordinate 94,953,372, forward strand.
TTGTGTTCTGGACCACAATCTGCTTTCCACTAGGTTTATAAGTAAGAAATTCTGAAAATTGACACAACTTTGGGTTTGTCTGTTTTGCAGAGGGCAATTGCTTAGACTTACTAGATTTGATATCCCAGCCCTCTATTTAAAATGCTTATAAATTGGGGCGCCTGGGTGGCTCAATGGGTTAAATGTCCAACTTCAGCTTAGGTCATGACCTTGCAGTTTGGGAGTTCGAGCCCTGCATCTGGCTCTGTGCTGACAGCTCGGAGCCTGGAGCCTGCTTTGGATTCTGTGTCTCCTCCTCCCTCTGACCCTCCCATGCTCATGCTCTGTCTCTATCTGTCTCTCAATAATAAATAAACGTTAAAAGAAATTGAAATTCTTGTAAATTACTTATGACTGGTAAAAATCTAGAGCTTCATATGGACATGGTTTCATCTTTTCTAATTCTAGGATTTTTTGTTTTGTTTTATTTTTTAGCTGCCTGTATTCCAATTATGGCAGTGTGGTGGGTGGAATAGGTTGTAAGCAGTAATTGCAAACTGTATTTAAATAATAATAATAATAATACTAATAATAATAATAATTAGCATTTATAGAGCACTTTAAATATCTTCAAAGTACTTGCAAACATTATCTAATTAGATACCCTCTCTGCTTATGATCTGGATATAAATGCATTTACATTTAGAACAGGGTCATGAGAAACGTATACCTTTGAAAGTTAATGCTAGCTATGATTTACAAAGCTACGCAATGGTCAGAGTTAGAGTTTGGGATTCTCTTGGATTGTTCTGTGTATCCTTTTGTTAAACCTGGTGGCGGTTTAGATTAAATTTGCACCTTATTAATGCCTCTGCTTCCTTTCTGATCATTAAGAACTGAGTCTTGATCATTGCTCTCCTCCTTACATACACTAAAGTATAAACAACATCAATAAGCTTTAAAATGGGCTCCCTCTCTGCATTTCCTGCCCTGGCCTCAGATGAAACTCCCATTAGTAAGTGAAATGAAGTGGGGTCGTGCAAGAAAGAACTGCTATGCATTGCGGTTTAGTAATTTCCATCTGAGAAAAATAGATTAAACTGCACAGTAGGATACATCATAAAGAAATGCACTGGAGAAATGAAACATCTTTAGTTTGACCGTACTAATGATTTCTTGCTGTTTTGGACATGTGTCTGTGTATCATCCCCTTGCACGTATGTCTTGTGTTGGCAATTTTGATAGCATTTGGAGCAGTACCTGCGTGGCTTACTCGGTAGAGGATTCTGCAGTTGGTAGACTTTCAGTGAATGTTTTCCTGTGCATTGTGATTTTTCTAAGAGCTGGTTGACAGGTTAACTGCCTAGACGGTGTTTCTCAAAGTGAGCTCCCTGAATTAGTAGCCTCATGCTCATCTCTTGGTTTTACCTCTCTGGCCTCCTGGATCAGAAACTGGGGATGGAGCCCGGTAACCTGTGCATTAAGAAGCCCTCCAGGTGATTTGATGTACTTTAGAGTTTTGGAATCACTGACCTAATTTTTTAAAATACAGTTTTCTTTTGTCTTTCATGCTGGCGCATTCGTTCATTCAACAACTATTAATTGAGCATATACTTACTATGTGCCTAGCATTGTGCTACATGTTGAGAATTTGGTAGCAAAGACACATGTGAGTACTGTCCTCATGGACCTTGGTGTCTAATGAATGGGGGAGAAACAGCATATCCACAGAAATTTGAGTTTGCCTGAAAATGTTGCAGAGTAGAAAATAGTGATTTATTTATATAAGGTAACTGCCAGGTTTTCATAAGATGTATGGCTTCAAATTGTAGAAGACACCCACTTTTAGGAATATGGAATTTTATGTTTCACACTAATATATGCATTTTAATTGTTTGTAAGACCAGGAGATACTTGAAGTGCAAAAGTCTACAACTTTCACCCGATAATCCTGGACTGTTCTTTTCATTGCTGTTTTTTATTTTATTTTATTTTATTTTATTTTATTTTATTTTATTTATTTATTAGCATGTTTATTCAGGGGATAGAAAGCCACAGTCCCAAGACTAAGAAGCATCCTTTTGGTGCTAATTTCCTGTTTTTCCCTTTGGACCTGTGGGGATTCAGTTTGAAGCCCCAGGAGGTGCTGGCATTTGCCTAAAAGCTGAAAAAAAAAATCCATATTCACAGCTCTTTCAACCCTACCTTAGTTTGAAGCCTGAAATCTTTGGGTTGTTTATTTTGTGAAACTTGAAAAATGAAATAGACTTTTTGGAATCTAGGCAGTAAGTTAAAGGATCCCCTTACTGAGAAATCCTACAGACTTTCCTTGTAACAATCCCTAAACATCTCTTACCTATCTACAAAGATGTCCCGTGTTGTTATTTTAATCTGTAATTCTTAGATAAACACACTGCTTATACTACATGGTTTTTTTGTTTGGGGGAGGTTGGTGACCATTATGGTTGTTAAGGTAACTTTGTATACAACTTGATAATGAGCATATATCAAAATTGTATTTCATACTTACTGCTGGGAAGAAGCTTTTAAAAAATCAAATTCAAAGACTCCCATTGTAGAAGGCCTATTTAAAAAAAATTTTTTTTTAATGTTTTATTTATTTTTGAGACAGAGAGAGACAGAGCATGAACAGGCGAGGGGCAGAGAGAGAGGGAGACACAGAATCGGAAGCAGGCTCCAGGCTCTGGGCCATCAGCCCAGAGCCGGATGCGGGGCTCGAACTCACGGACCGAGAGAGAGATCGTGATCTGAGCTGAAGTTGGACGCTTAACTGACTGAGCCACCCAGGCACCCCAAGAAGGCCTATTTTAAAGGGAAAAGAGATATTAGATAATCATCATTAGGTTGGATATAAAAAATGTCTAGTTAAAGATGATTGAGTTTTTTGTAATATTGCAATCGGAGGACAGATCCAACTTTCTCAGAAGAGGCCTTAATGTCATTAAAGTAATAGCTAACTGCAAGCATTTTATTATACTCTATTTTATTTTATTTTATTTTATTTCCTTAAAATTTTATTTTTAAGTAATCTCTACATCCAACATGGGGCTTGAATTCACAACCCGGAAATCAAGACTCACAGGATCTACCCACTGACCCAGCCAGGCACCCCACGGTGCAAGCATTTTAGTCCAGAATGTTAGTTACTTTCTACATGGGGCAGGGAATTAATTATGTCATTCCAAAAGTTCTTTCTGGGACCAAGTTTGGGACAGTTTTGTTTCTGTCGTGGTGCTATCTTAGGCTCTGAGGAAACTGTGAATTTAGCATGGCCTCTTTGTAGCCATCTGCATGGGTAAAAGGGCCCTTTGAGCTTTGGAGTTGCTCTAGTTTTCCAATTGAACTCATAAGACTGACTCTTTTAGAGGCCAGAAACTGAGTTTGGATGGTTCTGGTGCTGGTGTCTTACTCAAGTGTGGTTGATAAAGTCAAAGCCAAGTGTTTGCTCTTCCTAAAAGGCCACCCCTCTGTTCTCTTTTCTTTAAACTACTAACGCTGGCACCAGTCAGAGAGAACTCAGTTTTCTTTTCATGGGGACAAATAAGCAAAAGCTCTTCCGTGCTCCCCTGAAGCTTAATACCCAGATGCTACTCCGGGAAAGAACATCGCACACACACTTCTGGTCAGAACAATATGTATGTTCTCTCTGTGAGTGTTTTAAGGATGTAACTCGCACTGGTATTGTAGTCATAATTTCTTGAATATAAACAGCTTTTATTTTTGGAGAAGAACAGATGTAAAAGTGTGAAATACCCAAGTTTACACATTTTGGTGGTGGTGGGGGGAGTGGTGGGGGAAAGAACACTGTTTCTTTAAAATCATGGTAATTCAATCTTAGTTACTCCTTGTTTTCCTTGAGTGACTGAAAATTAGCAGGGGAAATCTCTTGGAACCTGACCAGCTGGGTACCTAAATCTCCACTTAACTGATAGTACCAGGAAGAGTGCTAGTGGGGAATTGGCATAGGTCTTCATCCCTAAGAGCAAAAAAGGTCCTTCCCAAGGAGGAAGCCTCTCTGTGGAGAGGGGATTGTGCACCTTCCGTGAAATATGTATGACACTCAAAGTAAAATGTTAGAGGTACAGAGATCCCAGCCCTAGACAGAAGGTTTGTTTTCTAGATTAGAAAATGTGAATGGCAGGGATTTGAGAGCTTGGTGTCCCTCTGGTCTCTGAACCAAAGCTCTTTCTGGATCTCTGGGTGCCCACTCCCTCCTTTAATTTGTGAGTTTGTTTGTGAAAGGTACCTGGGGTTCTCAAAGCAGCAGGGGCATTACTGTCCCCTGGAGGCCAGGTCCCTTTCTTTTCTTTTCTGGAGGCAGGGTCTCTGCTATTGTAGCGCATCACCTGATACAATGCAAGTTGCATCAGATTTAAAGAAATAGTTCCCTGGCCTTCTTTGCGAGTCCCTGCCTTTTGTAAGTTGCTGCTGCTTCGCAGGATTCACAATTAGCATTGTGTTCCTGTGGAGACTGGGTTTAGTGTGCAAGGCACATTCTCCTTTGTCGTGCTTGGTTCCTTGATAATTCCCATTCGACAAATATTTTGGTCAAGTTTTCTGTGACCATTAGGTCTAACTGGTTGTTTGATATTGCATTTTGGTACTAAGTGATTTCAAGCATGTTTCAAATGAACATCTCTGATCATTTCTTTTCTGTCAGTGAAATTTGGAATGTGAATAAATTACGAGGCCATGTGACTTCCACAGTTCACAGGGCAGCTAGTGAAAACTTTATTCAAACTACGCTTCATGCCATTTAGAAATCTAAATCTGATTTTAAAATATCCCCAAGAATGTGGATACACTGGAACTGTCACACTCTGCTGGTGGGAATATAAAATGGTTAAGCCACTTTGGAAAAATAGTTTGGCTGTTTCTGAAAAAGTTAACTATAAGTTTCCTCTGTGACTCAGCGCATTTGACTTCTGAATGTCTACCCAAGAGACATGCAAACATATGTCCAGGCAAAAACTTGTAACCTGAATGTTCATAATAGCCAGAAGTGGGGACGATTCCAGTGTCTATCAACAGATGAAGAGGTAAACAAATTGTGATGGGGTACAATGGGATACTATTCAGTAAAAAAGAATGACGTACTGATACAAGCTACAAAGTGGATGTTTTGCTAAGTGAAAGAAGCCAGGCGCAAAAGATCACATGTTGTATGATTCTATTTATGTGAAATGTCTAAAAAGGCAAATCTGTCGAGACAGAAGGTGGGTTTAGTGGTCGGCTAGGGCTGGTAATGAAAACGGAGAGTGATTGCAGATAGGCGTGTGGGGTCTTTTTGAGGTGATGGAATATGTTCTACAATTGGATGGTGGTAACGTGAATGAGTTTTATGGTATGTAAATTACACCTCAAAAAACCTGTTAAAATGTAATCTGTCTGGGACATTGCTTCACGGTTGTACCAGCTCCAGACACCACAAGGGCAGATTCCCCAGTCAGGCCACTCCAGTATTTCTAGGAAGGCCCTCTCCTCTCTACCTTGAGGGATGGGGGATTCTGGTCCTACCTTATGCCTTCTACCTACCTTATGTCTCCCTTATTGTGAAGGGTGTCTCATATTTTATAAATGTAATCATAATAACTTCCTTCAAGATAAGGTGGCTGATAACTTATCTCCCCTCCCAGAGAAAGGAGAACTTTGGAGCCAGGTCTAGGATAGCTATTCCTGTCTGAAGCCATTCCTTACTGAACCACTTTCAATTCTCACGGTGTTTCTGGCAGTTACTCACCCCTCTACTGTTCCGCATGCTGCTCTCTCTGCCTAGAAGTCATCTCCGGTCTCTCTTGTTAACAGATAGTTTATTTGTCTCTTCCCCCAACCCGTTGTCCCAGAGGAGACTGTAATTCCCACAGGGCAGGACCTGTGTTTTGTTTATTTGCCTATCTATTTATTAATGAAATGAATGGCTTCTCATGACGTACAGCATAAAGCTACACTCCTTAATTTAGCAAGGTCTTTGATGATCTAACCATTCCCTACTTTTTTTTTTTCAGTGTCAGCAGTCACCACACTATCCCCTCTCTATACACCAATTCAGAGTCTTTCAAATTGTAATGAGTCGTGGAGTGAGTTTAATGGGTTGCAATTAGCTTTAGAAAATTAATTAGAATAGAGTAGAAAACTATTACTGTGCGTATATTGTATATACGTGTGTATTAGGTTACAATGTAGAATGTATTTCTTATAGGGTAAGGAAGCTAAAAATTTGAAGTTCACTGCTCTAGTTTAGTTCATAAGACAGCATACGATTCACCTAGAGGGAGTTTAGTTTGCAAATTGGAGTTCAGTTATCTAGCCTGGGGCCCACAGGTTTGCAACTCCGTGGCCCTCACATAGTTTGGATGTATGTGTTCTCCATTTTAAGAAGCCATAACACGCTACAGTTGCTGATGTCCACCATGCTGATTGAGGCCTCTAGTTCATCTGTTGGACACCTTCTGAGAGCTAGGAGCACTGCCAGGGCCCTGGATGTCCTGGACTGGTGAACACCAGGTACAGTCCAGCTGCAAGATGGAAACGTACGTGGCATTTCCTCTGCTGCTTGGGAAACCCCGAACGCCGTGTTTGCTCCACCAACTCTGTAATGAACACCTATCCATCCTTCAAATGTTCACTCCGAGGAATTAGACGTGTCTTCCGCTACTTTTCGTCAAGTGCAATGACATTTGGTATCTGTGTAGAGATTCGAAGAAGACAAGATGCTGAAAGGAGCTATGATCACTTGATAAAAGGCATTCTCCAGAATTCAGAACGGAAGAGCTGAGCTCTGGGGGTTACAGCTGAAGCCTGGAAGGGTCCTTCCTCGTGGAGGAACAAGTTGCTGCAAGCTGCAATAGCCACTATGGCCACAAGAGCACCCTTTGGGAAATGTGGGCAAGGAACGAGGCTTGGGAACTTACCAGAAGTAGCAGAATTGGGTCGGGGCTGAGAGCCAATTATCACTGAAATCGTCCCCCAGACTCACATGGTCTTGGATATTATAAAAACAGACAGAAAATCTGTAGACACTGTCAGATTATGTCACTGCCAGAAAACTGTAAGGAGCAGTTTTGTCCTGTGTGCCCTTGTGGGGTCGGGGAAGCAGGGAGAGTATGACCCTTCCCTCTGAGCAGCTGGGAGACAGGGTGGAATGTCCTTGAAACCAGTGGAGACAGAACATATGTTTAGCTTTTTGGGGCTGCTTGTGCCAGGTGGTGAGTTAGGGGCCGGAAGGGAGGGGAACACAGGCTGTTGGTTCATGTTGGCCCTGGTTAGGGCAGCGATGTGGTCCTCAGCTTTCCAGGTCCCAGGACATGATATGGTTAGGGTACTGAGTCTCAGGTCACACCATCACGTAGATACACCTGACACTGTTCGGAATATAATTTATTTAATAATGATAATGGCAATATTAATAGCTAATATCCTCTGTGACCACTTGCCATGTGTGAAGCACTGGGCTACTTATTTTAAAGGTCTGGTCTTATGAACACAGTCAGATTTTGTGATGTGTACTGTTTTTCTTCTAACTTTACACATGTGGAAACGCACACTTAGGTTAAGTGACCTGTTGGAAATAATGGAGCCTGGCTTTGAACCCAGGCTTGTCTGACTTTGAAAAGTATGAAATGTGAGCACTGTGCCATTGCTACTTCCTGTTTTCTCAATATATAGTAGAAATACCTTTTTAGTATTGGAACAACTGTCTGCTCTCCAGTGCAGCGTCTTCCTGATTTTGGAGAGATTTAGGAATCTGAAAATTTGATCAGAAATTGACTTACTGTGGCTGGAATAAGGCTGGGGTTGACCCAGGATCTTTAGGGCTGCACCCTATTCAGGTCAGAATACTGATCCCACCATGAGTGGTAGTTGGACAGGTCTTGATAAATTCGTCCAGTCTCCCTTTTGCGACCCTGATCAATCTACAGAAACCCCTGTTAGTAAGACATCTCTCTACCTTGTTCACATTAATCTCTATCTACTTTGTTCTTCTGTCTTGTTTTGTTTATACTGTGTATCACCCACAGCTCTTTGTTTTAGAATTATTTACCCATATAGGCATTAGTGTCTTTAAGTTATAAACTTCTTAGGACAAGAATAGTGTCTGTTTTCCATCTGTGTCCCATAGAATGTCTAACACATACTTCAGAGTAAGGTGCATTCCTGGAATTATCTTGTTTGGATTCTGCAGCCCCACTGTGCACTGAATGGATGGGAGACTGGCTATAATTTTACTGTGTTTTCAGCCTTTAGGAGGAGGGATTGTGCTATTGGGAAATCAAACCTTAAGAAAGTGTAGTCACTCCTGAAAAATTGTCCTAGGCAACTGTTGGACTTCATATCGGCCTTATTAGAAATTTTCGAGGGTCCCACGAACTTTCATGGGAAGAAGCAAAAAGGGGCCCTCAGATGGTGAAATGACCTTTAAATATTGTTTTTCTGTCTCCCCTCACATGTTAAAGTGGTTCATTAACAAAGCACATGATAAATCTCTTTATAAGCCCAGGCTCGGTAAATGGGACATGGGTGAAGTTTTATGGTGACAAGTTACCGAAAACATATGGTGGTTATATTCCCACTTTTGTTCCTTGGACTCTAAAAGGCACTTACTGTGGGACAGCTTCACCAGTGACTAACGGGAAGGCAGGGTAAAGGACATTGTGTTACATCATGGTGCGGATAGCTAACTTGCCAATGGGCTGGTTACCAATCCCCTGGATATCTTCAGCACCTGTCATTAATGTACATTGTTGGCACTCAGTTATCTATTGAATGAAGTCATTTGGAACCTTCTAAGTTTACTTTTGGGAGGTGTATGTAAAGAAAGATTCTCTCTCCTTTACCCGGAGGCATCAGGTGAAGTTCAAGGGTCGCCTCTTGGTGTGGCAGTGGATGATACATGGATTTCAGTTACCTGATAGAAGTTGGGAATGATGGGTCCCACCTTGGCTGCAGACACCCTCCCTCTTCTCTGACTGCTGTTGGAAAGAATTCTGCCTGTGCAGAAGGAAGAACTCAGGTATTCTTCAGAAATGCAGGTGTTTGAATACCTCCTGCACCTGTAAATCCCAGAGAATCACAGAAATAGTCACAAGAATTAGCCTAGAACTAAGTCTTGGGGCACGAGGAAAACGCCCCTTTCCTCTGCCTGTGCTGACATATGTCTAATTCTTTGTTTTATTTTTAGCTTCTACATATTGATTAGCTTTAGCGAGTGCTCACTGGTTCTTGTGGTTTCTTTCTTACAGCTGTAGAAGGATAAGGCCATGGCAGTGAAATGGCATTCTGGGAACAGAACAAGGTGAAGGGGGAGCTTTTCACATCAGATCTAAAAATGCAATTCAGCGACAAAGGCGATCATCATGTTCCCATGTTCCCTACTGGTTATATAGCCTGCTAAGCTTGGATTCTTTTTTTCTTTTACAAATGCAGACTGTTGCGCTTTATAGTAATTAGCTGATATGACTGTAATGGACTCTGGCTTCACTGGATAGAATCTTTGAAATCAAGTGTATTAAATTGACTCTTCCTTTTTCAGGTAATAATGAATAGAAATTCCTGCTATAAACATAGGATTAATAGTTTCCAAGCTTTTATAGGCTTTGGGGCAGTAATAAAAGGAGAGGGAAACGGGTACAGATACAGTCACACTCCATCTCATTCTTTTCGAGGTGTGCTGAGATTCCTGAACACGGCTGACCACGTAAGGGATCCTGAGGGGGAAATGTGCCTAGGGCTTTGGTGGAGGATGGGGAAAAGGATGGCGAGGTGCACGTGCTGCCTATTCCAATGCATATTTGTGCTGAAATGTTCAAATCTTCAACCTATTCTCAGTCTTTCTAAAATCAGGGAGTGTAAATGAATGATGATGGCCTCTGGCGTCTGGTTAGGATTCTCCAGATGACACCTTGGCAGTGAAGTCACCCAGAGCATTTTTGGCAGTTCCACGGAGAGTAACCTATATGGGAGGTGATTGTGACATAATTTAGGCTCGTTGTGAGCTTGTAGCTTATCTCATTTGTTTTTCGAATTACAGGAAGCAGAATGGCTTAGAGGTTACCTTAGGGGTCAAATTCTGGATTTGAGTTCTGGTGCTGCAGCTTAAAAGGTTTGCAACTTGGGGCAAGTTATATAAATTCTTTAGGTTTTTTTCCACACCTGTAAAATGCAGATAATAATGACATGTGGGGATATTGCAGGAATTAAAAAAACCATATTTTATGTAAAGTACTTAGGACAGTGCCTGCCATATTGCAAATGCATGATATAATTTTCAACATGTTCAGCACCAGCATCACTTTTTTTAAGCAACTGGAGAGTCCACTGTGAATCTGGGGCAGTGCAAGCAATTGGGTATATGTAGGTTTACAAGGTATAGGCTGTGTCTTCAAGGAGCTTGAAGTGTAGTGATAGAGACAAATGTAAAAACAGGTATGTTTGGTAGGAGCTCTGGGGTGCATGGCTAGCTGTATAGGGGTGAGGAAAGTGGGGGAAGTGGACCGGGATGGGGAGTGGGATGTTTCAGGGAGCTGAAATACTTTAAAGCTATGCCATTAGTTCTGTGGTGGGAGTGCCATTGATGCCAAATATTGATGTGGGTGAAGTGGGAGTTGTTTCTTAGAAGTAACCTTTGCATCTCTCCTATTCTGCTGTCTTTAGCCTAGAACAGGCTGAATTATTCCATGTCTGGATTGTTATATCTTCCTCTGCTGCCTGCCACCCTCTGAGTCTAGTCTTTCCCTCTTCATTGCTTCTGACATAGGATCTAATATATGTGTGTGTGTGTGTGTGTGTGTGTGTGTGTGTATGTGTGTATGTGTGTATACATATACATATACACACACACATATATATATTATACACAAACACACATATATATACATATATATATGTGTGTATGTGTGTATATGAAATGTTGTTTATTAATAAGCAGCAATGTGTGTGCCCAGCTTTCTATGAGGAAGCCTAAATATTGCAAATCAGTATGGAACTGAAAACACAGAAAGTGCCTTTTAAGCACTTTTGTTTCCTTCTTGGAAAATCTATTAATGCAACACGTTAATATGTCAAAGGATGTTAACTCCGGAATCATTTCAACAGATGTCAAAAGACATTGGTAAAATTTAGCTGTGATTCTTATTTAACCCCTCTCCCCAAAGCCCCCCCAACTGTTCTTTTTTTTTTTTTTAAGAGAGAGAGAGTGAAAGGAGGGGAGGGGCAGAGGGAGAGGGAAAGGATCCTAAGCAGACCCCATGCTGAGTGCAGAGCCCAATGTGGGGCTCGATTTCACAACCATGAGATCATGACCTGAGCTGAAATCTAGAGTCAGATGCTCAACCAACCCAAGCCATCCAGGCACCCCTAATCTTTTTATTTTAAGTAAGCTGTATGTGCAATGTGGGGTTTGAACTCATGACTGACCCCAAGATCAAGAGTTTCATGCTCTACCCACTGAGCCAGACAGGTGCCCCATTCCAATTATTCTTATTAAACTGAGAATAAGGAGATTCTTTCTTGATAGAGAATGTGCTTAAAACCAACAGCCCACTTCATCCCTCCTCTTCAAACACCGGAGAATCTCTGTGTGGTGATACTGTTGGTTAACTACCTATCAGCCATTCCCATCTCCTTTGTTGATGTCCTGCTCTGAATTTGGGTTGATGTTTACCCCTCCCACAATCTCAGAGGAAGTGGACCTCCATCTTCTTGGCCCCAGCATGGAAGAGGTGGAATAGATTAAGGATTGGATTGGATCCCCATCTCCTTCGTCCCAGCATGGAGGATGTGGAATAGATTTAGGATTGGATTCCATTCCTTTTGTTGATGAGTTTAGGCAAGTCATGTGACACAATGAAGGAGTCAGGGAGGTTTGTGGGAAGGGTTTTCTCACTTTTACAAGTGAGCTTTTAAAAATGAGACTTACCCTCTTCTGTACTTGGATATTGTGTAGAAGACCATGATACTTAGATTTGCTGCAGCCATCTGACAATCATGAGGGGAAAGCCTGGAGAATCATAGAAAAACCGACTTAGGTCCCTACATTGTTGAGTAGCTGAATTAATCATGCTACAACTGCCCTGACTCCAGATTTCATATTATATTAGCTAACAATTTCCTCATTGTTTAAGCCATTGAAGTTGCGTATTCTTTTATTTGCACTTGTAAACACCCTAAGTGATATACAGATCTTTCTTGACTGAAAATGGTGTGATGCCCCAATAAACCCATTGTAAGTTGGAAATATCTTAAGTAAAAAATGCATTTAGTACTCTTAACCTACCAAACATCGTAGCTTAGCTTAGCCTACCTTGAACACACTCAGGATACTTACATTAGCCTATAGTTTGGCAACATCACATAATACAAAGAGCATTTAATAATAAAGGTTTCAATATCTCATGTAATTGAATACTGTACTGAAAATGAAAAGTAGAATGGTTGTATGGGTACAGAAAGTTTGTAAGTGTATCCGTTGCTTATCCTTATGATTGTGTGGTTGACTGGGAGCTACAGCTCGCTGCCACTGCTCAGCATCATAAGAGAGTATTATACTGAATATTGCTAGCCCAGGAAAATGCAAATTCCAAGTATGGTTTCTACTAAATGCATTTTGCTTTTGTACCATCTTAAAGTAGAAAAATCGTAAGTCAAATCATCGTTAGTCAGGGACTGTCTGGTATATTCCTTTCATTTTTTTAAAGGTATATTTATTCATTTTGAGAGAAAGAGAGAGAGAGGGAGCATGCAGGGAGGGGGCAAAGAAAGAGAGAGAGAGAGAGAGAGAGAGAGAGAGAGAATCTCAAGCAGGCTTCATACTGTCAATGCAGAGCCCAATGCAGGGCTCGAGCTCACAAACCATGAGATCATGACGAGCTGAGGTGTTCAACCAATGTAGCCACCCAGGCACCCTGAAACCAAAATTATAAGGATTAGATGATAGTGGTGCTTTCATTATTTACAGATGATACCTTAAATTTAGGAGAATCAACTAAAAGAAATTAGAACAATAAAAATTTAGCACTGTGGGTGGATATAAAATAAGTATACCCAAGCCAATAGGATTCTTATTAGTGAGTCAAAATAACCAATTATAAAATATATTTGAAAAATGATACCTTTACAATAATAACAAAAAACATATATATATATATACAATATGCATATATATAATATTTTATATATATATAATATTATACATATATATATATTCTAGGAATGAATTTAACAAGAACTCTTCTGTACAACTTATATAAAGAAAAATTTAAATCTTAACAAAGGATATACTGAAGACTTGAGTAAATACAAAGATATTTCATGTTCCTGGATAGGAAAACTTAGTAATGTAAAGGCGTCTGTTCTTCCTGTGTTAACATGAGATTTCAACAAAAATATCAAGAAAAATTTGTTTTAGGATTTTAGGAAATGATTCTAAATTTCATCTGGAAGAATGATCACACAGAAATAGCTTTCTAGTCTCCTGGTATAATTTGTGTTTCTGTCATTTGTGTGTGTTGTATGTGTCAGTGTTATTGCTGTATAAAGTTTTAAGGGTTACAACTTCATAGTAGATTGTAACTTTTATGAATCCAAAACACTCTGCCCCAGGTAATGGCTTTTCTTAGAAATTATTATTATTGTTGTTGTTATTATTATTTTTATTAAATTTTTAATTTTAATTCCAGTATAGTTAACATACGTTTCATATGTCCAATATAGTGATTCTGTAATTCTATCCATCGCTCAGTTCTTTTGAAGAAATTATTTTTGTTTTTTAAAAGTGTTTCTTTGTGGTTGCTTGATATTTTTTATTTTCTTTTTATTTCTAGACTTTGTATAGATTTCTTTTGCTGTATCTCTTGAAAGAGCATATACATAGTAGATTTTGTTGTTTTTTTAATGAGATATCATTGACATTGTATTAGTTTTACGTTTTAGGATTTGATTAATTTTATGATTTGATGAAAGTATGTATTGTGAATAAGATTTTATTTTTGGACCTAATCTGAAGGTTTTCTTTCAGAGGGAAAGTTTATGTCATTTGGTTTTATTGATTACTTATACATATGATATGTTTGATCATCTGTCATTTTTAAAGTTGCATTTTCCTTCGTGTCTCCATTGCTTTTTTTTTTTTTTTATGTTTATTTATTTTGAGAGAGACAGAGCACGAGAAAGGGAGGGGCAGAGAGAGAGGTAGAGAATCCCAATCAGGCCTTGCGCTGCCAGCTCAGACCCTGACCTGGGGCTCAAACTTACAAATCGTGAGATCATGACCTGAGTCTAAATCAAGAACTGGACACTTAACTGACTGAACCATCCAGTCACCCTCTATTGTTTTTCTATATAAACTTTTTTCAAAAATGCAATTTAAATATGTACTTAAACCTGTAGTTCTCAAATTACACATATTAATAATAAAATGGGAGCCTTTAATGTCCCTATTGCATAACAAAGTGTGAAACCTTATTCCCCTACCCTGATCCCATGCTTCTCTCGCTCTTTCCAGTGTTTAATTCAATCTGATTATAAATTGGATATATATGTTATGTTGTTTGATCTCAACTTAATACTATATACTTAGTTTTTTTTAAAGATTAAGTGTTAAAATTTGAAGGTATTAAAAACAATACATTGTTTTTCAGGGATAGTCTTTGTATTTTGCATTAAATCAGCTGTACTAAATCGGTTGTAGTTTGCCCTTGTTATATTCTTGAATTCTCTATTTTTGATTTGCCTTTCAGTTAGCTGGAATATATACTTTACTTTTTAAATGACTATTATGTATTTGTCATATTTTATGAGTTCTTGCATAGCTTCAAAATTGTCTTTTGCTTTTTTCGTGAACAATAATTGGGGAATACAGTTACTTTATCACCACCCTTTCTTCACCAAGTTGTGTAGGTGGTTCATTGGCTTGTGGTGTGTAACATTGTAAAAGAGACGTTTGGGGCTAATTTGATATTACTTTGTAGTTAACCTGATTTTCTGCCTGGTTAGTTACATGAATTTTGAAAAAATTGGAAATTACTTTTTTGGGTACAGGTGGGATCTGTTTTCAGTTATTTTGCTTAGAACTCGGTGTACTTTTGCTCCTACAAGCTGGTTTTCGTCCACATGTTTTATTTAAAAAAAATTTTTTTTAATGTTTATTTATTTTTGAGACAGAGAGAGACAGAGCATGAACGGGGGAGGGGCAGAGAGAGAGGGAGACGCAGAATTGGAAGCAGGCTCCAGGCTCTGAGCCATCAGCCCAGAGCCCGATGCGGGGCTCGAACTCACGGACCTCGAGATCGTGACCTGAGCTGAAGTCGGACGCTTAACCGACTGAGCCACTCAGGCGCCCCTCATCCACATATGTTTATTTACCTTTACTATTTTTTTTTTATTTCTATTATTTCCTATTGAATTTCATCCTGCGGAATATCTGTTTGCTTTGTTGGGATCTCTGTCCCCTGTGATCCTTATATGTCAACTTTCCTGTCTTTATTTTTATATCTGTCCTTTAAATTGTTGCTGGGAGAGTGTTTCCTGTTGGTCTTTCACAGTATGGGCATTATTTTCCACAGCGTCAGTTCTGTTCTTTACTGTCTCTGCTTTTGCACTTGCGTTTTAGGTAGGTCTTTTCTTCCCTTTTCGCTATTCGCTCTAATCTTAAGGACACCATCTCCTCTTTGCAGTTCCCCCATTTGAGGACACCATGAAGGTGCATTCTCAAATTTTTATGTCTAATATGTTTTGTGTGTTTTCTTCTGAGTCATCAGGACACAGGGCAGAATAAGAGAAAAGAAAAAAGAAATGACCCAATGTTATAGGTCTATTGCTTTTGCCGTTGGGTTTCTGTTTATACATTCTCAAAAGGAAGTAATGAACCAGTCTTGGATTTGCCAAAGGGCGAGATAGGAGTTCCAGCCTAGATGGCGGCTTCCCAGTGGGAGACTTTAGTGAGTTTTAATGTCAGTCTGCACATGTTTGAGTCCTGTGTACCATATATTTAATTTCTCTGTGATTCAGTTTTCTTATCTGCAAAATGGGGCTATTGTGAGCATTAAATGAGACGATATATGTGAAGAAGACACACGCACAATTCTCCTAAATGCAGACATAAGCCACTGTATGATTAGTTACAGAAAACAAAACCATGTCCTTAAAACTTATATATTTTTTTAGATTTCGAAGTTAACATATGCTCATTGAAAAGTTGGTTATTATAAAACAAGAAGGGAAAAAATTATATGGTACCAGAGGTAACTCCTTTTACTATTTTGTCTTGGTCTTTTCCAGTCTGTCTGTCTTTCTTTTTCTTTCTTTCTTTCTTTCTTTCTTTCTTTCTTTCTTTCTTTCTTTCTTTCTTTCCTTTCTTTCTTTCTTTCTTTCTTTCTTTCTTTCTTTCTTTCTTTCTTTCTTTCTTTTTAAATAATTCTATTAAAAACAATGTATTGGTATGGAACCCTGGACATTTTGGCAATAAAACTCCAAAGAGGCTAAGTATACAAAAATATGCTCACACCTAGCATGACAGCTATCACTGTGTTCTCTTCACATTAGACATGAAGAAAGTTCATCAATATAGGGAATAAATGGAACATATAATACCATCCAAAGGCATTTTTAACGTTAATAATTATTTCCTTTTTTATCCAGAACACACAAGTTGTCATTTTGGGCCCTTAATTAAAATTAATTCTTTCTTAGATATGGTTGTCTGAAGAGTGAAACAAATAGGCTGGACTTAAGTGTAACTCATTATTACTGAATTTCCTGAAGGCAGAACGTTAAACATGAATGTTCAACTTGACTTGGTTTGACTTTCCATTTTCTGTAACATACAGATTGTTTAAAATTAAGGTCTAATCAGGGTGGCTGGGTGGCTCAGTTAAGTGCCAGACTCTTCATTTTGGCTCAGGTCATGATCTCATAGGTTTGTGAGATCGAGCCCTGCATCAAGCTCTGTGCTGACTGTGGGGAGTCTGCTTGGGATTCTCTCTTTCTCTCTCTCTCTCTCTCTCCTTTTCCCCTGCTCCCTCCCTCTCTCTCTCTCTCTCTCTCTCTCTCCAAATAAATAAATAAACATTTAAAATTAAGGTCTAATCTTGTTGTAGGTATTTTTTTATGTTTATTTATTTTTGAGACAGAGAGAGAGAGAGAAAGAGAGACAGAACACAAGTGGGGGAGGGGCAGAGAGAGAGAGAGGGAGACACAGAATCTGAAGCAGGCTCCAGGCTCTGAGCTGTCAGCACAGAGCCTGACATGGGGCTCGAACCCACGAACCGTGAGATCATGACCTGAGCCAAAGTCAGTGATTAAGACAGAGCCACCCAGGCATGCTTTGTTGCAGGTATTTTTATTTAGGTACCTTGTCCTGTATTCACGATTAAGGTAAACCTCAAAACTTCAGAACTATTTTTCCGAAGCTGAAATACAAAGAAATATAAAAGAAGATTCTCTGTTTATTCACTTAATGTCAAATTATTTAGTATTAGATAAAAGCATTTAATTTTGTTGTTTAACATTAAAAAGACTTAAACTTTTGATTAAAAGAGTATTATTTTATTTTCTTGATTCATATTAAAAACTAGAGTACTTTTGTTGTTTCTTGGAATTTTTGGGAGCTAAATTTTGAGCTCCCACAAAATTAGAGGTTGGGGTTTGATACTTAATGTGATGCCATTACTGAAAACAGTGTCACAAAACTCGTTTCTTGAGGGACGGCTATACACTAGATACTGCTCTTGGCATTTTGCATATTGTTTAGTTGGCAAGGTGAAACATTGTAGGGCAGTATTTTATTATAAGTCAATGGCTCTCAAACTTTAATGTGTGTTAGCCTTACCTGGGAAGTTTGGTAAATCACAGACTGCTGAACTCTGCCTCTCGAGATTCTGATTCAGTGGGACTGGGGCATGGTGTGGGGGAAGGCACACATAAATATTTACATTTTAACAAAGTGATACTGATGCTACTGATCCCAGGGCCACACTGCAGAACCAGTGTTCTCAGTGACATAGGAGTGGCGAGTACAGGGAATCCTGGGGCATTAATGTTGCAAACCGCTCTTGTCTGGGAGGTGTGTGTCCAGCTTCTGGGGCAACGTAGGATTTCAGCAGAACATTGATGAACACATAGTACAGGGTACGGTCTGAAGAGAGGCTGGAGGAGAAACAACCAGGCGGGGAACTGTGTGAGCAGTGGTGTGTAAGGCTTGTTGGAGGGGTGGAGAGGCAACCTCTTGCTCTCTCTCTCTCTCCTTCCTCTTTTCTCTCTCTCTCTGTCTCTCTGTTTCTCTCTCTCTCTCAACTTCTGAAGCCAATGTGGTACTAATAAACATTGATTGGACGAGTGACATGATCAAACCAGTGTTTTACAAAATTAAGCTGGTAGCATTGTAAAATGAAATGAGAAGGGCAGAAGGGAGGCTCTTGTAGAAATCTTAATCTGGAAGAAATACAAGTTTTTATACAGGGGTCGTTACATCCTTAAAATAAATATGATAGTCAGGGGCGCCTTGGTGGCTCATTTGGTTAAGCATCCCCCTCTTGATTTCGGCTCAGGTCATGATCTCACAGTTTGTGGGTTCAAACCCCACGTCGGGCTCTGTGCTGACAGTGGGAGGCCTGCTTGGGATCTCTCTCTCCCTCTCTCTCTGCCTCTCCCCTATTCTCTATCTCTCTCAAAATAAATAAATAAACTTTAAAAAGAAAAAAAAATATGATAGAATAAAGCTGCTTGCTTTGTGGAGGGATAGTTAAGATGGAGTGTTTCTTTAGACTCGGTTAACTTAAAAGGAATGTGCAGCTCGTGGCTATAATAGCAGAGCGGGAGCTTGGGAGACAGGTGAAAACTAAATAGAGATATGACGATTGATGGACAGATTGATTCATTCATTTGTGCAGTCAACAATGTTGCAGGCGCTGAATGGGCTGCTGGCGACCCCATGAAGGGAACACTTAGAATGGCTGTGAGTGGAAGGTCCTGGCAGTGTAGCTTCAGAGGGACAGAGAGGAATTTAGGGGATCTGATCCTTGAGAACAGAAATGAAGGAGAGAGTAAAGGAGAAAGGAGAATGTGGGAGGAGCGATCATAGCCATTACAATGAACCAGGATACTCGATCTTCCCACCAAGGCTAGAATTTGAGGAAGGAGGTATTTGGGCAATGCCAAATGCTGCAGTGTGGCAAGAAGGTTACAGCACAGAATTCCAGAGTCTGGGCTGGAATATTGGAATGTCCTCATTGCCCTGCAGGAGTGTTGTTTGTAGAAGAAGGGAAGAGTGAAGGCAGTGGTTACAGAGCAATTTTGCAAGGAAATTTAGTGTCAAGCATTAGGAGAGATTAGGAGAGCAGAAAGCTGACACGCTTTCTTTTCTATTCTTAAAGCAAGAAGACCTTTGGGCTGTTAGTGGGCAGGAAGCAATGGTCCGGGGGAGATAAAGGCATTCGTTACCCTCCTGCCTTGCTCAGGAAAGGGCCAATGGGTTCTTCCAGTTGCTCTGGACAAAATCCTTGGAAATCATCATTGGCCCCTCCCTTTTTCTGCATTGCAATTGGATGGATCAGAAAATCCTTTTGGTATTACATTCCCTTCAAAAATATATCCAGGGCCCAACGACTTCTCAACCTCTATTGACACCAACCAGCCACTATCATCTTTGTCCTGAATTATTGAAATAGTCTCCTAACTGGTCTTCCTCTTCCTTTCTTGACCTTGAGCCTGTCCTCAACAGTGTTTAGAGTGATCCTAACAAAGGTGAAGTTGGATCATGCCACTGTGCAGATTTCACCAGAGGCTCCTCCTCTTTGACCCACTCAAAGTAAATGCTGAATTCCTTACAATGGCCTTCAAGGCTCTGTCAGGTCTGATCTGCACGGCTTCTGCTCCCCTCCCCTCATTGTTCTGCCTTCATCTACTGTCCTCCCCCTTGCTCACTGGCTTCAGTGACACCAGCCTTTTTGCTATTCCTCAGACCATCCAGAATGCTCCTGCCTCGGCCCTCTCAGGAATATTCTTCTCCAGATATCTGCTTGGCCAGTGGCCTCATTCAGGTTTTTGCTTACACGCATTTAAGTGTGTAAAGTGAGGCCTCCCAGTACATGCTTTCATAAATTGTGACTCCATAGGGCTTAGCATCTTTTAACACTATATAATTTACTTCTGTGTTTTATTTATTGCCTCTCTCTCTCTGCCTGCTATGCTATAAACTCCGTGAGGGCAAGGACTTTCCCTTGCTTTTGTTCAGGGCTATGTTCCCAGTGGGTAGACCACCTCTCTGAAGTCAGCTCTAAATGGATTTTGCAGTTAGTGTGAGAGGAAGTGTGCGTGGTAATTGAAGGAGACAGCCCTGAGAGGGTAATAATAATAGCTAGTTATTGTTAAGCACCCTACTTTGGGGCAGCTACTTTAATCTATTATCATATTTAAATCTTACAACTGTCTTGAATGGTGGACATTATATTCCATTTGATAGCTAAAGAAGCTGAGTATTGGGGAGGTTTATAAACTTTCACAAGCTTAATAAACTAGTTAATGCTCTTAGATTATGGAGGCACTCTACAATACTTGATTAAGAAAAGAGGATGAAAAGCAGAGGGTTTAATGCTAGAAGCCAGGAAGGATTTTCCTCTATTAGGGAACAGAAAATAGATGAAGAAGTGTAAGAACTGAGACCGAAAAGAGAGTCTGTGCTGAATCTCTTTCTGATGACCTTGATTTTTTTTTTTTTTTTTTTTTTTTTTTTTTTTTTTTTAGTAAAGAAGGAAGCCAGATTATCTGTTGAGGTGGAGAGGAAGTGACTAGGGATTTTGGAAGGGCAAGGGAGGTGTGAAAATAGATCTGTCTGGGCATTCTGATGAAGAATCTACAGGAGGTCACTACTAGTATTCTTGAGATGTTTTCAGGGCCCCTTTGTTAGCAATGGATGGCATCTTTGAGATCATTTAATTCAGCTCCCAAATGTTACACTTTATCACTCTGCATCTTTTTTGTCCGCTATCTATCAAGACCATGGTCACTTCTACTCATCTTTGAAGATCTTACATCTGTTTTCCATTTGTTTATTGTCTTCTTCATTCTTTTATTTTTTTAAGTTAAGGTATAATTGACAATATAACATCATATTAGTTTTTGGTGTACAATATAATTATTCAATGTTTGTATATATTATGAAATGATCACCACAATTAGTATAGTTAACATCTGCTACCATAAATACTTAGTTTCTTTTTTCTTGTAATGAGAACTTTTAAGATTAACTCTCTTAGCAAATTTTAAAAATGCAATACCATATTATAAATACCCAGAAATGGAATCGCTGGATCATAGGGTAGTTCTATTTTTAATTTTATGGAGGGAACCGTCATACTGTTTCCCACAGTGGCTGTACCTGTCTTCATCATTTTTGACTTAATTATTTGTCCAGGTAGATGATCATTTACCATCTGGATCTTGCTGTTCATTGCCTTCCCCAAATCCAGTGACCTTAACCTCTCCCCTCCTCAGTCATTGGTACCTGGTGTTGGACCTGAGTAATCTGTGGCCTTATAAGTGAAACAGTGAAGTGTTAACAGTGTCAGGGGGTGCTGAGAAGGGGTAATGGACAAGTACGAAGAAGGGGAGGAAGATTTGAGGGTATAGATAGGATGGAGCTCCAGTCAAAATGGGCAAAAAATTGAGGCAATTATTCAGGTAGACCTGAATAAAGTTCATTCCTGTTTAAAATAGTTTTGTATGTATTCCAAGATGACTTTGATGTTGAAAAAATGTGCATTTTTTACATTCATGTTGCTGTCATTTTTTCCTTTTTTTTGATTAAACAGAACGCATATTGTTCTACTTAAAACATTAAAACTTTTTTTTTTTTTAATACGGGAAAAGTTACTAATGAGATGTCTTTTGCATAGAATTTTGGATAAATACTGTGTAGGTATGGGTAATAAATATAGCATAGTGATAAATATAATTTCTTAAAATTAGAATTTATAGGGAGTCAGATTATGCATACTTCTTTATTTAGCCAAAGAGGTGGCAAAAAGTTGGCATTTATATTAGTGTGAATTAGCGTTACTATTTATAACATTGCTAACAGATATCTGAGAAGAATTGTTAGTTTGCATACCCATGTTTTAATATTTGGCAGGTTGCTTAAATTGTGGATTTTGAAATTAGTATATACATATTAAAAACAGGTATTGATTTCATTGCTTTTTTCTAAAGCACACAAATTAATCATGTGTAAATTGAGTGGGAGTGCACATAAACACCATATACCAATATATATGAATTCAGATTATTTTTAATGTAAAGAGTTTGGTTTTAAATGATCTGGGTGATTGTAGTCCTTTTTTCTATTTAGTAACGTGTACAGGTTTATATAGCAATGTAATAAGTAACTATTCACATATCGACACAGTGCTACACATTGACTGATTTGCATATTGGCTAAAATATCTTCAGCTTTAGCCATGGAACTTTATAAAAACGGAGGGAAAGTTCAACCTGGCTTAAAATGGCCTATTTTCATTGGAGAAGAGTGTGATAGACTTCTTGGTCTGCCTTCTCATTGGTGCAGGGGATGATTCTAAGTTTCCAAAGATTTCAGCTGCTCGAAGCCAACCCATCTGGGAGGTATTAGAATACTAACAAGAACTCATTCTTTTATATCAATGAAGAGAATTAGTTTGGTTGATTAAAAAAAATTTTTTTCAGGGGTCGAGGGTGGGGGAAACGAGATGTTGGTCAAAGGGTATAGACTTCGAGTTAGAAAATGAATAAGTTCTGGGATATAATGCACAGCACCGTGATTATAGTTAGCAATAATTTATTGTATGCTTGAAAGTTGTGAAGAGAGTAGATCTTGAATGTTCTCATTATAAAAAAGAAACAGTAATTATGTGACTGGATGGAGGTGTTAGCTAATGCTGCAGGGGTGATCGTTTGCAGTATATAATAAGTGTATTGAATCAACAGGTCATACACCTTAAACTTACAAAATGTTATATGTCATTTATATTTCAATAAAGCTGAAAACATTTTGAAAATTAAAAAAGAATTTTTTACTATGGTTTCACTGGACGATGAGCTCTTCAACAGTTAAGGCTAACTAGGGTCCCATATTCATCTTTGTATCTTGAGTGCTTTGTACAACTTCTGGTACATGTTAGGTTTTATTTATTTATTTATTTATTTATTTATTTATTTATTTATTTATGAGTATAGTTGACACACAATGGTACATTAGTTTCAGGTGTACAGCATAGTGATTCCACAAGTTTATATATTATGCTCTGCTCACCACAAGTAAGTGTAGCTACTATCTGTCACCCTACAATGTTCTTACAATATCATTGATTATATTCCCTATGCTGTGTCTTTTACTCCCATGATTTATTCATCCCCTACCTGGAAGCCTATACCTCCCACTCTCCTTTTCCCATTTTTCCCAACCCTATGTTAGATGTTTGATGACTGTATGATTGCCAAAAGCAAGCTTATTTTCTCATTTTCTATCTTTTTAAAAATTTATTTTAGAGAGAGAGCGAGAGAGCAGGGGAGAGGGACAGTGGGAGAGAGAGAGAGAGAGAGAGAAGGAGAATCGTGGGGCTTGATTCTACAACCCTGTGATCATAATCTGAGCAGAAATCGAGAGTCAGATGCTCAACTGACTGGGCCATACAGGGGCCCCTATTTTCTCATTTTCTGACAGTAGTTCTTAAAAAAAGTAATAAAACAAAAGAAGGTATTTTGAGAAAGTAGAGAGTTTAAAAAACAACAAATTATTGAGTTAAGGTGGACATCACTTAGCTAGTTTTTTAAAGCCATAGAAATATTACCTTTGTGTTTACAGTCTAAATTACTAACTCGCAGAAGTAAATGGCCTAATTAGAAACAGTGTGTGAATTTGAATGCATATGTATAAATGTGAGTGTATTTGTGGGGCACAATCATGGACACCCAAAAGGCTGATAATAATATGGCCTCAGAAGAATACGCATTGAAGTTGAACCCTAACATTACTTTATGTGCAGTACCAAACAAGGGCAGTGGAAAGAAGTGTGTGTTTTCTAGATGATAGGCTGGTAGGCTGTGTCCCTAGAGGACATCTTCCACACGGATGAATTTACCATGATGGGTCATTTCTGCCTTGTGGGGTCAGAGACAGGCTCAAGGTCACACAGCTATTGAGGAGGAGCATTGGGATTTGAACCCAGGGCTTCCTTCAAAAGTTTTTTTTTTTTTTTTTAATTCTTTTATCCTTAGGCAGAAACCTGGGGCATGTTTATTTGTTAATATCTTAAAACCAGTTTTGTTCAGCTATAATTCAAATACCATACAAGTCATCCATTTGAGGTGTGCAATTCAGTGGATGTTAGTATATTCACAGAGCTGTGCAGCCATCATCACAATCAAGTTTAGAAAATTTCATCACCGCCAAAAGAAACCTGTTACTTATTAGCAGTTACTTCCCATTTCCCTCCAACTCTCTCTCCACTCCAGCCTGAGGCAACCATTAATTTACTTTCTGTATTAATAGATTTGCCTATAATGGACATTTCATATAAATAGATTTATAGAACATGTGGTCTTTTGGGACTGGCTTCTTTCACTTAGTGGGATGGTTGCAAGATTCATCCATGTTGTTGGTACCTTGGTGGCTCAGGCGGTTAAGTGCCCAACTTAAGCTCAGGTCATGATCTCCTGGTCGTGGGTTCAAGCCCAGCATCGGGCTCTGTGCTGACAGCTCAGAGCCTGGAGCCTGCTTCAGATGCTTTCTCTCACTCTCTCTCTGCCCCTCCCTCCCCTGCTCACGCTCTGGCTCTCAAAAATGAATAAACGATAAAAAAAAAATTAAAAAAAAGATTCATCCATGTTGTAGCAAGTATTAGTATTCCATTCCTTTCTGAATAATATACCATTGTATGGATACACCACATTTTATTTATCCATTCATTAACTGATAGACATTTTTGTTATTTTCATTTTTTTGCTAGTGTGAATAATGCTGCTGTGAATATTTGTGTACGAGTTTTGTGTGGACATATGTTTTTACTTCTCTTGGATATAGACCTAAGAGTACAATTGCTATGTCATAGATTTGGGCTGTGTTTTAATCTCTAAGTTCTTATAGGTCCTTTTGGAAGTTGCCAGAGCACCCAAAATACATGGAAGTAGCAAGATAATGAAGAGCTACCCAAAGCTGTGTGTGTGTGTGTGTGTGCGTGTGTGTATATATATAAGATTTGATAATCATGTTTCTCCTCTGTCCCAAATAGGAACACTCAGTGGAATTACAGAATCTTAGAATTGGAAGGCAAGTGAGAGATGACCTAGTATAACTGCTTTATTATAAAGATGAGGAAACTGAAGCTCAGAGACATACATCTCAGGATTGTGCAGCTGGGTGGTGGCTGGACGGGGACCAAGCCCATGGTCTCTTTTTCTCCGAGGGGGTGATTTCCTCTGGTTAGCCTCTCAAAGAGGGAGTGGTTCTTAGAAACGAGGCTCAGCTGATGAAGTAAAGATGTTTTGTATATTTTGCCACTGGCTGAAATCTATCTGGAGTGATGTTCTAGAACTAGGTTGTGGTAATTCTTTGGGATATGCTATGTGGTCTTAGAAAAAGCTTGCCTTGCAAACCATTTTGATTATAGGAAGGGGGTGCATGAGGCCCCAATGGAGGTAGTGGTCTTAATGCCCATGAAAGAATGTCAGCAAGTGTGGAGGAAACATAATTGTTGAAATTCAGCACACAGATTTTTTTTAAGTTTATTTATTTATTTTGAGAGAGTGAGAGAGAAAGCGCAAGTTGGGGAGGGGCAGAGAGAGAATCCCAAGCAGGTTCCATGCTGTGAGCATGGAGCCTGATGCAAGGCTTGAACTCACGAACCCTGAGATCATGACCTGAGTCAAAGTCAGATGCTTAACTCACTGAGCCACCCAGGCGCCCCACACAGTCTGATTTCAGTAAAGTAGAATTTGAATGTCTCAGAGCCTGATGATCCAGGACATTTACAAATGTCAAGATTCCCAAATGGAAATGGAACTTAAAAAAGCAAGGAGAGAGCTGTAAAGGAGAAAGTTAAATGATTTTTAAATATTATAACACTTTTCACATTGCCAGAATCAATTCAATAAATACTAAAGAAATAAACAACTATAAAATTTCTCATTGGAGAAGGTGAGTGAAGATGTGGTTGATATGGATGCAGAAAGGTGGATAAATCATGCTGCAAGGATTATTTGGTGAAACAAGCCTTTTTTTTTTTTTTTTTTTTTTAGCAGATGTAGGTAAGAGTATTCAGAAGATCTTAGTAAATGCTCTTCATGCCTTTTCATTTTGAAATAAGGTATGATATTGACCTATTGAATCACTCGTTGAATTTTTTATACATGGAAAGAATGTCTTGATTTTCCAATTTCTTCAAAAATATTTCTTGAGATGTGAAGAGTAGTTTTATTGTTAAACATTTCATGAAATGTTTAAGAGACTTGGCAACTGAATGAAAGTAGCAAAATCTGAAAAATGTATTAGTTCCTCAGTACGTTTCAAAGTACAGAGATTCGGGGTCATTTAAAAATTCGAGCAATAGTCATTACATGTTCTAAATTGAAGTACAGTAATTTTCATTTATTTAATTTTTATTGTCATTATTAGTTATTGTTGTTAATCTTTTTTAAAAATTTTATTTAAATCCAACTTAGTTAACATATAGTTTAATAGTGGTTTCAGGAGTAGAATTTAGTGATTCACCACCTACATACAACACCCAGTGCTCATTCCAACAAGTGCCTTCCTTAATGTCCATCACCCATTTAGCCCATCTCCTCACCCAGAATTCAACAACCACTTATGAACTATGTACTCTATGTGAGACATTTTGTTTGCCACAAGGAATGCAAAGATTAACCAGGTATCATTTCTACTCTCAAGGAATTTACAATTTAGTGGCTGAAGTAGTATTTAATGTAGTATTTAATGTATTCAATGCCAGAACTTACTGTTAATTGACATATCCCCCACTCCTGCCAATGCAAAGAGAAAGGGAGGGAGGTGGAGAAATAGAAGGAATAATAAAAATCCAAAAGGCAGGCTTAGGGAATACAGTTTTCATAATCATCTTCTAAATAAGCATGTATAAACCCTGTCTCTTCCAGTTAGCATTAAAGATGCTCCACGGAGGCTAAGCCCTATTGAACTCAGGATGCAGATTTTATTGTGACCAGATGTATGTAACTAGAGGACGTGATGTATGTGGAAAATGCATAATGATTACTTGTAGGGGTGACTGATGATAAACTGGATCTTGGTTTCCAATAATGCAGAGTAAATGGGTATAGCTGATGGAGCTTCTGTAAACTATGCATTCCATATTAAATTTTCCCAGTTTCCTAATTTTAGTTATGTTTTCCCCATCCCAGGATCCAACCTAGTTATTTATTTATTCATTCATTCATTCATTCATTCATTCGTTTGTATGTATGTATTATGTGTTTAATCTAGGAGAGTCTTCCAGTCCCTTTTTTTTCTTCCTGACACTGATTTTTTTGGAGTCCTGGCCAGTTACCCTGGCTAATATCCCACCTTC
Organism: Leopardus geoffroyi; assembly: GCF_018350155.1. Classification (NCBI taxonomy): domain Eukaryota; kingdom Metazoa; phylum Chordata; class Mammalia; order Carnivora; family Felidae; genus Leopardus; species Leopardus geoffroyi. Next base: position 94,980,938 of record NC_059333.1, read on the forward strand.
TGGACATGTGATGATTTTCTCATTATTACATACAGGTTAAATATTTTTAGGAAGAATGCTTCATGACCAATGTTGAGTAGTTGTTACTGTATCAGACTGAAATGGGTAGTGGCAGGTTGCGCTACTCCCAGGTGGTAAATGCCAATTTATTGTCACACATGTGAAATCCAGGAAATAACTTGAATCTTTTTTCAAAAGAAACAGCTGGAGGCATTTGATGGAATTGCCTTAGGCAATGAGACAGTCAGTTGGTTGGGGTAGGAGAGGAGTTTTGGTCATTAATCTGTTCTTATCAAGTGAATGGCATTAGCTCTAGTGATGTAACCTAGTTGCAGTCATGGTTGTTCTGGTCTCAGGGATTCTGCCCACATGTTTTGCCTCCCTTCCATGGCACTGATTGTCTCTGCGTTTGTCCTAGTTGTGAGATTCGTTTCTGTTCTTTTAGTTTCATGGGTAAGAATCTTTTCACATCGGAAGAAGTAGGGGTTCTAAACAGGGAAATTTGTAGGCTGCATTCCCTTATTCAACAAGTATTTATTGGGAGCTTCTTATTGTCAGGCACTGTTCTAAGTACTGGTGGGATAGTGGTGAACCAAACAAAAGCCTGTCTTTATGGAACTTACATTCTAGAGGGGAGACCACTCATAAACAGAGACATAAAAGAATTGTGAAGTGTCAAATTGTGATAAGTACCATGATGAAACAGTAGGGAAGTGGTTACGGGGTGTGTGCGTGTGGATGGTATGTGATAAGATGGGCTGAAGGTCTCTCTGAGGTAATTGCTCAGAGGTGTGAATGAGAGAAGGGAGCAGGTTGCAGATGGAAATAGCCCCCGAATAGGTGTTCAGCTAGAACATGCTCTACGTCTGAGGGGGAGCCAGGTAGCTGGTTGGGCAGCTGGAGGGCAGTGGGTGAGGGGTCCTGGTAGAACAGTAGGTGTAGGAAGAGTGCCAAAATGTGGTCCACACTGAGTATGGAAACAGGAAATTCCTGGAGGCTGGAGCTGTATACTGTTTCACTCTAGGAAAACAAGTATGAAATACCCTGGAAATGGCTGCATTAAAATAGACTTTCAACCAAGGTCTCCCACTTAGCCTCATGTAAGTATTGAACTGCCTTACATGCCATTTGACAGTTTTGCTTTGCATTCATATCTCCAAGGTGATAATACAAGTACTTCAGCCAGAATACAAATTAGCAGTGGGGTCCATTCTTTCCAGCTGCGTATCTCTTTGTAAATATGCACAAATAGTTTTAAATCCTATGGTGCTGTAAAAGGAGCAGTGAATTAGGAGTTGGAATATTTGAACCAACAAACTGGCATGTGGGAAAGCTCTTGAACATTCCTGAGCATTCCCATTTATCAAACTGAGATAAGCCCTCTGGTTGTCTGATGGGGCTGTTGGAAGGATGGAATGGGATGATAGATATGAATGTGCTTTATAAACTGTGATGCACTCTGCAAGTCTAAGGGATTATTATCATTTAGACCTTTATTATAGTTTTGTTAAAGAGAGGCAGTCTATTATCTACCTTTCATTTGAAAGGAGAATGACAAATAGTTTACTTCAAGGTAAAATGCTTCTCAAAGAGCAGAATCTGATCAATGTACCTTAAAAGACCTAATGAATTATTCAGCTGTTCTTCAAACCAGCATATCTGAACTAAGGAAATGATCACTTTTCACTCCCCTTTCAGCCTCCTGGAAATCCGCAGGCTCTCTGTGAGATCCTATCTGGAGACTCTTCTTGAGTTTCAATGCCAGATTAATAAACTAGAAACAGCTTTGAGCTTCTTGGAGAAATGGAAATTTGAGAAGGATTGGTGCATCCAAATTAGGCAGTAGGCAAAGATTCATTGAGTGTCTTACACAGATAGATGGAAAGATGGATGAATGGATAGGTGGTTGGATAGATACATAGATTAGATAGTGCTATCGGGGATAGAAAAAAGTATGAGAAATGGGTATTGATAATAATTATAGCTGACGTTATTCAGCACTCATATGTGCCTGGTATGAGCCCACCCCCAAATCATAGGAGATGACTGATATTATTATCCTATTTTATAGAAGAGGAAAATACTACTTAGAGAGGTTAAATAGCTTGCTCAAGGTCATATAGCTAGACAATTGCAGAGTTGTGGTTTGACTTTAGATTTGCCCAACTACAACCCTATACTCTTAATCATATGTGTTGTCTCAAGTTGCATATGGGCATCATTGGAGAGAGAAGGATTTCCCTGGGGGAAGTTACATAGCAATACTGAACCGTGTATACATGCATTGGAGAGAAGAAGGCTATATACATGGTAGGAATTTAGAGGAAGAAGAGAATGGATTGCTGGGGCCTGAACTACTTATGGGATGTGTGTCTTAGTCTGTTTGGGCTCTACACCAAAATATTACATGCTGGGCAGCTTATAAACAACAGATATTTATCACTGTGTGACCGGGGCACCAGCATGGTTGGGGTAAGGGCCCTTTGCTGCATCACAGACTTAAGAGCATCTTCTCATAGTGAAAGGGACAAGGAAGCTCTCTGGGCCCTTTTTAAAAATAAGGGCACTAATCCCATTAACAAGGCTCACTCCCATGACCTAATCACTTCCCAAAGGCCTACTTCCTAATACCATCACCTTGGGGGTTCGAATGTCAACATATGAATTTTAGGGGAGGCTCAAACATTCAGACTGTATCAGGAGTTTTATTGGAAGAGAAGGCCCTTTAGTGGGGTCTTAACAGATCATAGGGATTTGAGCAGGAGAAAATGAGCAGGTGCTCAGGGGAACCAGCCAGTACAAAGACAATAGAAGGGTATGAGCCAAGGTAAATATGTCCAGGGAGAAGTGGGCTGACGGGCTTTGTCCTTCCTAGAAGAGGAGTTCTAGATGAGGCATGAGGGGAGATAGCATTAGGATGGAAGCCTAAATCTCTGCTGTGAGGTAGAGGAGGCAAGACCACAGAGATTGGATTTCATTCACTTGGCATTGAAGATGATTCAATGGCTCTGAAGCCAGTGGGATTTAATCAGAACTGTGCCTGGAGAGGACTTAATTTAGAATCAGATGTAGAGACCTGTTGGAGTTAGAAAAGATTGGATATGAGTAAAAATATAGTTTTGTATGTCAGATATTATGTATTTATATATCTCTGGGTAAAAGGGAAAGGAAAACCTATGTTAATTCTTTGAGTTGTGCACACAGACTATACAGACTCTCTCGAGATTGGGTCTAGTTCACGTGTGAAGAGGGGATCAAGGCCCTGGAAAGAGTCCTCTCTAAGGTACAGTTTTCCTGCTCAGCTCAGCATGGAGTGTTCATGTTCCTGATGCTTCTGGGTTTCCTTCTCATTATTGTGGTTTATGTTGTTAACTTGACCATTTTCCCTCTGGCCTGCATGATAAAAATACCTATAGTTTATTGAAAACCAACTATGTTCTGGGAATTCATAGCACCTGGAAGAATTAAGTGAGGAAACTGAGGCTCAGAGAGGCTAACAACTAAAGTCACATGTCAGGCACAGTAATGATGGAGTTGGGATTAGATACCAGCCTTGTCCAGTCAGAAAACTTCTGTTTCATCTTTATACTAGTGGTAGTGAAGAGTATGAACTCCATTGTTGGGCAGCTCTGCCCCCCGGCTTGCTAAGTGCTCTTCGTCTGGTTATTAAATGTAACCCATTTAATGGGTTGTAAATGTGCCCCATTTTCCTCATGTGTAAAATGCGATTAGTCATAGTATCCACCTGGCATATTGTAAGGGCTCAACGAATAGCTCTTTTATGATCACTTTCTTTTATTATTATTTTCTATCACCAAATCCCCTTCTGTCGGCTGTAACTTCCTGATGCTCAGAAAAAGGCTTAAATTCTGGCACACAAAAAAAGAGGAACATCTTTGAATATCCATTCCGGTTTGTGTGTGTTGATTGGAAAACTCTAATTAGCTATCTGTTTTTTCCCCCGGGATTTTCTTAACCCAGTTTCCATGTTGACACTGTGCACCCTTTTCTCCATGCCCATCATCCTGGTCACCATAAGCTGCTGTCTGTGCTGTACTCTGGACACTTGATGCCGGTGAAGCAAGAAGCTCTTGATGTTGCCTCACTGTCCCCCTTGCCTTGTCCGCACCAGGGAAGAACTGCCCTCTCCTCCGCTGAAGAGCTATTAGAGCTGTCCTATCTTATTTTGACCATGTGGGGCAAGGAAGAACTCAAGTAACTGATGATATGAGATTTCTGAAGAAGTCACTCAGCAAATTTGAAATAGGCTGTTATGAAACCAGACAAGCAGGGCAAAAAAAGCCACCTACTTGCCTGCAGTTATCAGGAAGGGGGAAGACAAAGGATTCAAAGAGAACCAGTTCCCTCGGGGTTTAGTAGTCATCTAAAACTGAAAACTCCTTGCCTTGTCCTTTGTGGGTTCTTCCAGGGCTGGAACACCAGAGATATTCATTAACGAGTCACTGGTGGGGATAAGCTTTGGTGTAATTGCTCAGTTGGCCTTTCCAGGAGTTACTTCTTTCTTGCCTGGCTTTAATGAGCAGTTTTATATACAGATACAGTCTCCAGTAGTTGTAGGATTGATGTCTGGGTCTAATTTAAAATAACCTGAAGTTTTGCTGCTTATCTAAATGAATATTCACAGCAGGAATTCAAGCATGAGTTTACATTGCTAATGTCCTGCAAATCTATTTGTCCAATAACGCTGACTAATTATCCATTCATCTGCACTTGGAGGACCAGTACAAGAAGAGGAGCAGTGAAGTCTTAAAATGATCAAAATTTGAAGTTAAACCTATTGTACCTCCATGAAAATACAAATGGTATTTTTTTTTTTAACTGGGAGACATTAAAACACAGGCAATGCATATGGAAATTTGATGACTTGTTAGCGATCAAAGAAAGCTCTTATTCTTTCTTTCCAGTCACTTCCCCAACCTTGGTGACTGACAGTGAAATGAAAGCACTGTGAATAGCCAACTAGCACAGTTGACCAATGCCTCCTTTTATCTCCCAGCATTAAGATTATGTTGTCCTGTGGGAGTAGGCATCTACATGTGTAGATGATCCGCTAGGGCTCAGTCTGCCATCAGCCCCACGTTTGTGATGGAGATCATGCAAGGCTATCTGAGTGTGGTTTGTTAATGCGGCCTTCAAACTCGGTTCTTCTTTTGACGGGTGGGGTCTGTCCCCCTTTCCCTTTCAATTTGAATGGGTTTGATGATAGCTTTGTTGTATAAAGTATGGCAGAAGTGACTGCCAGTTTTTTGGGCAAAGGTTTTAAGAGACTTCAGCCTTGACTTCCTGCGTATCAGAGTACTTGCTCTGGGAGCGGCCAGCTGCCATGTAAGAAGTCCGACTATTCTGAGACTGCCCTGTGGGGAAGAAGTCTAAGATACTTGTTTGGAGAGGTTGTCTGGAGAGAGGGATGCCAACCAGTGATCTCAGCAAGATGCCAGCATGTGAGGAAAAGCCTTCAGGTGATTTGAGCTTCAGATGGGAAGCAAGAGCCCCTAGAATCATGACAAATAACAAAAAGCTGTTATTTCGAGCCACTAAGTTTTGAAGTCATTGGTTATCTAGCATTAGAGAACCAGAGTCAAGAGATGTTTATTCTTCACTGTCAGAGGAGAGAATATACTTTGTCCAAAATTGTGTATTTCTACAGTCAGATGCTGAGAACCTCTTTAAACTGATGTTATTGGGGTTCTTTTAAGATTCCCAGTGGACCAAAGAACCCTGTATAAATTGCTGCTCTCATCTGGCTTCTGATTTCTCTTTATTTAACTTTGCCTTACCTGTTTGTTACAAAATTGTGAATATAAATTTCCATTCTTCTGGCATGATATCCATGCAAAGCTAGTGGAAAGCACTGGCCAGAAGAAACACTGGGATGGGTGGGAAGAACCTAGAAATTGGCAGAAAGGACAGAGGAAAAATGATTAGAAGTTAGAGAAAACATGGTGTTCATACTAAGAATGGAGAGAGAAAGAGAAAAGTCCATAATCAAAACTCCTGATTATGGTTAGTTAGCATTTGGCATCCTGAATGAGAAGACAGAGTGACTAGGTGCACTGGTGTTTCTCTGAAAGCCGCCAGGCACATGTGGTGTGGAGGAGATGGTAGGATGGGGTTCAATCCCAGCCTTCACCTGTCCATCGAGCTCCTCATCTTCTCAACAATGGGGGAAAGGGGGCTATGGTTTGTGTATTTTAAATTTTTTTTTTAATTTTTTTTTCAACGTTTATTTTTGGGACAGAGAGAGACAGAGCATGAACGGGGGAGGGGCAGAGAGAGAGGGAGACACAGAATCGGAAACAGGCTCCAGGCTCTGAGCCATCAGCCCAGAGCCCGACGCGGGGCTCGAACTCACGGACCGCGAGATCGTGACCTGGCTGAAGTCGGACGCCCAACCGACTGCGCCACCCAGGCGCCCCTGGTTTGTGTATTTTAAACAGCTTGGAGTTGAAGGCCATGTACATCTGGAGGCTACATGTGGCCCTTCTGTTCACTCAGTGGAGATACATATCAGAAGAATGCTAGTGCCTTTCAGATTTAGTTTTTAACTTTCTCTTCTCAATAATGGGTGATGGTAGATTGCAGTTGTTTTGTTTCTCCAGATGGAGAAAGTGCTGGGCACTTAGGTACTGAGGATACTAGGGCAAATTTCACCCAGGGGAACGCATGTTCCTTTTTTTCTTGATGCTTGTCTTGTTGTTGTTGTTGTTGTTGTTGTTTTAATCCCGCTACGTGTTTGCTAAATTTTCAATGCGTTTTGGGTTGCGGGTGCAAGGATAAGTAAGAATCAAGTTGCTTACTGCTAATATTTGTCTTTACCCTTTCAGATTCTGGTTTTCTCAAATTTTACCCCAGAGTGTGAGCACAGAGATAAAAGCATTAATTAAGTGCACAAAATGAAAATGAAAATAACTATAAAGCACAGTTTAATCCCCCTCAGGGGACACTAATATAAAAGTATATCAACATTTAGCAGTAAGCAGATGGGGTAGAAACTGTCTGAGAGATGCTTCTTACTCTTATTCCATGAAATACAATTTTGAGGGAGGGGTGCTGATTGGCACTAATAACAATATTTCCTAATGTTGGTACATACATGTAATGCTTTCCCATATATCAGCCTTCATCAGTTCATAGCTGAAGAAAATGAGATTTAGAGATGTTTAGTGTCCCGTTCTTCTGGTCTGGGGTTTAGCCATAGGAGAGGTAAGGGGAAGTGAAAGAGGGCTGGTATGTGTTGTCTGAGCCAGAACCTTTAACATTTCATCTCATGACAACCCACTGAGGTAGGTACTGTTCTCATTCTCATCTGACTATCAAAGGAACTGAGGCTCGGAGAAATTAAGTAACAACTGAGGCAGCTGATGAGTGCCATAGCCTGGATTTGATCCATATCTGCCTGCTTTCTGATATCTTCTGCCTCCAAGAGTACAGAATGTCCATCTTCTTCTTTTTCTTTTTTTTAATGTTTATTTTTGAGAGAGGGAGAGACAGCATGGGTGGGGGAGAGGCAGAGAGAGAAGGAGACACAGGATCTGAAGCAGGGTCCAGGCTCTGAGCTATCAGCACAGAGCCTGACAAGGGGCTTGAACTCATGAACCGTGAGATCATGACCTGAGCTGAAGTTGGACGCTGAACTGACTGAGCCACCCAGGCACCCCCAGCATGTCCACCTTCTGATACCAGGTAAAGGTCCTTAGTGGCAGAATGAATCTGACGGCCATTACCCAAGCCTCCATGCTGTAGGGGCCTTCCTTGACGAGTCTTGGTCCCCACCTTTGTCAAAGCTTCCCTTGGTGGCTAAATGAGCCACTGTGGTCTTTTCCCTTCATCAGAGCTAAAGCTTTCTTCATTAAATAAGATCAGAAAGTTAGGGCTTTCATAAATAAATGATCCACTTTTGCAAAAACTTTCCAAATTGAATGGGGAAAAAAAACCCCTCATGTAATATTTTAGTTCTCTATGTAGACTTTTCCCTCCTTTCTATTTAATGAAGAAATAGAATTTATACCAGGTACAGAACATAAACGTAATGTGAGAGATATTATGTTTACTTTACCCCGTTTTTTAGAAGAAGCTGCCACCGAGATGATTTTTATGGAAATTATATCTTGTTATGATTCCCATCATACTGTTATGATTTTCTCTTTTATCTTTAGCCTTTTATGGGCTTGGTTATATCAGGATGTGTGCTTCAGAGTAGGTGTGTCATTCACTGCGGGTTATGAAAGCTGACTCAGAACCGTAATTACTGAAGGGATTGGAGACAGGAAGCAGCCATGAGGCACCTGAACTCCTTCCTTTCTGGACTATTGATGATGCTACAGCAGATGCTCAGATGAGCCTAATGTGGTAGATAGGCACAGCTCACAGCTCTTAGATTCTCATGTGTGTTCCATAGTGGGACATCCCTGTGTTTCCTCATGCATACTTAGGGAAGTCCAGCCCGTAGCCAGAGCTTCAAAACACTCGCTAGATGAAAGTCAAAAACATTAAACTCTTGGATGTTCCTGTTCCCCTGGAAAACGGAGGTATAGGCTCTGTTATTCCAGTAGAGTATTTACCCAGTGCCGATTTGCAGAGGGTAGGTGGCTGCTTCGTTGCGTACCTGGCTCTCCCTGCCAGTGTGGAACAGGGGAGGGCGAATATTTGCCTCCCAGACTGTTTAAGGTGCCACAAAGCCAATGAAAATTGCTATTTCAATAATGGTGGCCAACTGTCCCCCCAGCCCCACTCCATTTTAAATGAGAGAAAATGGACCACAGCAACAAGGCGGTTTTCATTTTACAAGCAAAAGAGTTTCTAAATTTGCAGCAGATAACTCTGGAAAGTTACTGGAATCTTAGCAGTACTGAAGGTCGTCTAGAGAGATGCTTGCTTTCTTTTTATGACACTCCTGCCAAGATCCTCATCATCCCCTGTGCCCACCTCCCTCCCCTTCCACACTGACTGCTGTAAGAGCCGCCCTCGTTCTCTTTTACTTCTTTCTCCCACTTTCTTTGGCTCAACAGCCATTTCTGCTTTCCCTTCCCCTCTTTTACACACTACATACCAGTGGAGATCCCCTTCCAGTCCCCATCCCCTTCTAACTCCTCCTGACCTTTCCTCTCCTGCCCACTACTGGAAGGGCCTCTTCCTGTGTTCTTCTATCTCTACCCACTTCCGCCCCCTAAACTAAGCTCAGCTGGAAGGGCCTCCTCCACTTCTGCCTTCTTCCTCCTTTCTTCTAGGTTTAGTCTTATGGGATCTATTATGATCCCTACAACCAATTACTAAGCTTGCTATTTCAGGTATTCAGTATTGACCCAATGAACTGAAGAATATCACACTTCTGTGTGCCTGTTTGCCATCTGTAAAATGGGAACATGGTCTCTTGCTCTGGCTGGTTAACTTGGGGGATCTTTTCTAGCCTTTGGACCATGTTTGCTTTCGGTATGTGGAGTGTCTGCTGCACACCGCAGAACTCTGGGTTCTTCTCAGTCCCTGATGCTGTGTTGGTCTGGCTCCAGAGCCCTGCCAGGCAACTCCTGGAATGCACACTGGCATCAGATTTCTGTCATCTAGGAAGACGGTGTAGTGGAGTAACCATAAGGCTCTGCGATTAATGAATGTCTAGTAGCAGCAGGGACCATCACCGAACCAGTAGCAAGTAGACGCTGTGCTTTTTCTTCTAGCTCTTCTTTGGTCATGGGTTATTGACAACGTAATTATTAACTCGGTTGTGCGTTGTAATCCTGGTTTTATAGGCCCACATATACCCGTCCGCCTATACTGTGGCATGAAACATAAATTATGATGAAGTTTAGGCCACACAGAGTTTTCCTAACTGCCTTTTCTCCAGCCCTTTCTTTCTTACCTCTGTAGAGCTCTGGTTCTTCTGAGGAGTCAGACAATGATTTCTTTGGCTACAGCTCAGGCTTTTCCTTAATTTCTCACTTGCCTTCCACCTGGTTTGGATTTTCAGGCATGAGCACGACCCTCTCTGTTAAAGTGTTTGACAACTGTGAATTTTTAATTTAAGTAGTATTTCCTAGTAGGATATCATACTCTTATTTCTAGAGAGTAAACTTGGCTAACAAATAGAGTTTTGAGATCCTCTGTCGAAATTGTGGAGGAGAAAACATCTTCTGCATTGGTTATCCATCGTGACCATTATAACCTGCTACAGGGAGTAGAATAGAGTCAGCTGCTCCACCTCTATTTTGAAATTGTTTGAATTAAGTCAGACTGCTGTCTGCCTCTATTTTGTTGCATTCTTTTGTCCTATTGGTGTTAGGGAATTCTTTGTGCATTTGCGTACTTAGTCTTTTCAAGGTATACATTGGTAAAGGAAGGGTAGAAAAATTATAAATCCTTCATGTCGTCCAAATAAGATGTCCAAGAGTCTTATTTATTTCTGAGTTATTTCGTTATCACAGAAGTATTATTGGAGTAGAAAATCGGTAACTTACTATCTGCCTGCTGCTTGAGTAGTTAAAATACTGGGTAATTTGACTAGCTGCATGATTGTTTCTTTTATTTCTTTTCTCTTTTCTTTTCTTTTCTTTTCTTTTCTTTTCTTTTTTTTCTTTTTAAGATTTTCTTATTTTTAACTAATGTCAACATGGGGCTTGAACCCACACAACCTCAAGATCAAGAGTCACATGCTCAACCAACTGAGCCTGCCAGGTGCCCCTACATGATTGTTTCTATTCTGTGAAATTGCTTTTACAAATCAACCAACATTTAATGAGGGATACTGATTTAAATGTTATTTACAAAGCTAAAAGAGAATGTCTCATTGCTTATCTAAAGCATCCCATCTACCAATTTTTCTTGTGATTTATTTTTAAGTTTAATTGATTAGAAGTTTTCTCTTCAGAGCTAGACTGCCGGCATTCAAATCCCACCCTTATTAATGTGTGACCTTTGACACACAGTGCTTCCTCCTTTCTCTACCTCCGTTTCTTCACCTGTGAAACGGAATAATGGCTGCACCTACCTCTATCACCTTTGCGAACTTATAAAAGCTTTATTGAGTTTCAAGTCAGACCATTCTGAGGACCATTCTTTCTGCCTTAACTATTTCAAAAGAAGATGCTACATTTCAAATTTATAATTACTGAGTTAAAGGTTTGAATTGAGTCAGTGTGTTCCTGGCTTGGCAGAGAGGAAATACTATCTAGAGTGAGAAGAAAAAACTGCCAGAGCCTGGCAACCAAAAGTTCTGGTTTCTACCCCAAGTTCTGTCAATTATGAGCTTGGAAAAATTGCTTAACTACTCTAAGCCTTTGACTCCCTGCCTGTGAAAATGGGGAAAATAATCTTTTCCTTGCCAAACTCACAGGACTCTTAAGAGATTTAATTAGCATAATCAATGAGAGAATATATATGAACTTAAAAAAATAAACTGTGCGTTCTGTGAAGTCGGTTTGACTGAAAGCTGGCAGGGATTCTAGATTCCTCAGATTTTCTTTAGATCAGTTTTCTTTTTTTTTTTTAACTCAAGGCACAACTATTTTTAGTAACAGCCAAACATTTGTAAGATCAGATTGCTCATGATTTCTTAACGAATGTGTTATGAAAATTCATTAAATTAATTAACTGATGAAAATTAGTTGCAGTGATGGGAAAAAAGTTGGCAAGTTTTAGTTTTAATTCTTTTTACTTATTGCTTCCAGTGGTTCTCAGTCAGGGGTAGAGGTTTCTGGAAATGTAGGGTGCTGGGGCAGGCATTTTTGGTTGTCACAATAAATGAGGAGTCAGAATGGCATTCGGTGGGCAGGGACGAGGGATGCTAAACCCTTTGCAATGAGCAGAGCAGCCTAGCTTAACAAAGAATTACTGTACTCAGGGGGTGCCTGAGTGGCTCAGTCAGTTAAGCCTTCAACTCTTCGTTCCAGCTCAGGTCATAATCCCCCAGCTCGTGAGTTTGAGCCCCGCATCAGGCTCGGTGCTGCCAGTGCAGACCCTGCTTGGGGTTCTCTCTCTTTCTCTCTCTCTGTTCCTCCCCTGCTCACACACTCTCTCTCTTTCTCAAAATAAATAAATAAAAATTTTTTAAAGAATTACTCTGCGCACAATTCTAATAGTGCCCCCATGAAAAACAACTTGTTACTAGATTTCTATACACGCACATAGGTCATACTATGGGTACATAGCCACTATTACTTGTATAGAAAACAAGTGGCTATATTTCATGTTTTGATAAATTGGAAATGCTTCTTCCCACTTCTTTTCTACATTGATTTCATTTTCAAGGCTGTAGCCATGTCCTGTGACCTTTTGTCATTGATTCTCTGTAGATGTGTGTGATATAGAAAGCCAGGTGTAGGTCAAGAGTTGTTGCTGTGAAAAACCAGAACAAGTAATACCTCTCACTGGCCATCAATTTCATAGGATGCAACATTCTTTTTTATTTTTTTTGGTCTTTAGTGTTTGTTTTCTTTTTATTTATTTTTTGAATAGGTAATACGTGGACATGGCTCAAAAGTTAAAGCAACATAAAAGGTGTACCTTCAAAAGTCTCATTCCAGGGGCTCCTGGGTAGCTCAGTCGGTTAAGTGTCCGACTTTGGCTCAGGTCATGATCTCATGGTTCATGGGTTCAAGCCCCGTGTTGGGCTCTGTGCTGACAGCTCAAAGCTTGGAGCCTGCTTTGGATTCTGTGTCTCCCTCTCTCTCTACCCTTCCCCTGCTCTTGCTTTGTCTCTCTCTCCCAAAAATAAAGAAACCTTTAAAAAAGCCTCACTCTTGTGCTTGTCCTAATCTATTCATGTCCCTCTGCCTCCTGTAAGTAGTCATTTTCATGAATTTCTTACCAGGCTTCTCTTGTTTATGTCAGGAATGGGTATAGAGAGTAATGCCCTCCCTTTTGTAATGCAAAGCTCTTGTGTGTCTGATTGGTATCTCATGTACTCATCGTCGCCAGTGTATCCCTACACTCTTGCCCTGTGTATGAACTGCCCTCTCACTATATATTTAGCTGCAGCAGGTATTCCGCTTGGAGTCATTTCTCCTGGAGCCTCTGATCACTCCGGGTGGACAGACTGTGCCCTTGGCCAATCCTGGGCTTCCCTTCACTGCCATCCTTTGCCTCTCTGAGTCAGATCTTGCCTGGATCCCATATCCTCTCTTTCTTAGTTTACTCCCTTATCATCAAGGAACACATCTTTCAGTAGCTTTCGGAGAAAGGGCACTGTATGTCTGAACATGTCATTATCATGTTCTCATGATTTTTTTTTTTTTGGATACTTTTCTTTGGTAAAGCATTCTAGGTTGGAAATTATACTTTATGTGTAGAGGAGTGATCATCTCAATCATGTATAATGAGTGATTTCATTTCCTCCAAAAGGTAGAAACATTAATAAATTTGAACTGGGTATGTTTCAAAGTGATTCTACCTACTATGGAGCAATCAGGACTACTAAACAATATAGAAAAATATTCTGGATTTTGGAGAGCTGTGCTTTAATCCTGCTGCTACCTAGTCTCTTGTACCAGGAATTAAGAGCGTTTTTGAAGATGAGGGAAGGATATCTTTTAAACAGATGACTAAGTGTTGTTGTAAAGAGAGTATTATAGGCATTGTTCATTGTATTACTGTCAATATATAAAGGAAGAAATGTTTATATTTCAGTAACAACATTACCGGCATTTTCCCTTACTACTGAAAACTGTGAGTTATGGTGTGGGTCCTGTTCTTCTCTTTGCATTCACTGCTAGGTGATTCACAGCCAAATTTTATGCCCAGCACTGGCATCAAGAAAAAGGACTGGTTAGCATGTCCTTTCATTTCCATTGGGCAACAAGTATATATTCCCCTACCCTTTAGTTTTCTTTACACTGATTGCCTCACTTTCTTTTCTTAATTTTGTTCTGTATGTGTCTTTGACAACCTCCGCAAATCCTTTTAAAATGAGGTGGGGGCAGCAATAACGGAATACACAGGCCCAGCCTCATGTGGACTTTCTAAAAACAGCATTATATACCATTCAATTTTTAAAGTCTTTTGTGCTGCCATATTCATGGTAGAAATGGTACAAGTTATCTTCAGTCATTATCACAAGAATGCTGAACCACTAACTATTCAAAAGTAAGTATAAATGGAAACCTATACAAATACATGGTCATTAACATCTCTTGTTTGAAGGGTTTAACACCCCACATAGTTTGTGAATTTTCCTGTTAATTGAGAAGTAACTGCTGACTTACATTTTACAGGTCCCTAAAAAACAGGGATCCCTATGCCTGGTTCCAGGAGTAAATAACAATAGCAGTAGCAGCAATGACAATAACAGCTAGCATTTATTGAACTCTTGTTTTGTGTGAGACACTGGGCTACATTTAAATGCATTATGTAATTCTTCCAACAGCCCTATGAAGTTGATATGAAATTGCTTCTTTGCTCTTTTATGTCAATTCCCCATGGAGCCCCACATTTAGATTCATCTGACCATCTCCTTCTCATTGGGCCTTTGCATTGCTGAGCCCTCCTGGGGAAGACACTTCCATGGTGTTTATTAGTGCTCCTGGACATTCTGTAAGATGGCTGTTCCTGCTTCCTGCTCCCAGATGCTTTGCTCTGAGCCATACCCGGGGACCATGCTAAGACTTCACTGCTCCACTCACCTCCTGCCTTCTTTCTCTGCCTGACCTACATCTTGTGTTGACAGAACTTTGAACTCTTTCTTCCTTCAATGTCCTGCCCTTACACCTATGGACATGTTTCCCTCAGAACTCACCCTCTCCTCTTTCCCCATCAGTGTGCATCAGAATCACATCGGAACTTTGGAAAATTATCAGCTTGCTCCCCGTCGTTTAAGAGGATAGTACAGCAGGTGGGGTCCAGCTGTGTGGGGGTTGTAAAATCTTCTCAGGAGATTCTGATGGGCTTCCTGGGTAAGAATCACCGGGTTGAGCCCTGGAAGACAAAGTGCCTCTTTTGCTCAAGAGTGATCTCTCACTAGGCTCTGGTTCTTAGCCCTTCTTCTTTTTTTTTTTTCTTCTAGGGTAGACCTGCTCCACCATTATTCCCTTTTGTCTTGAATATTCCTTGGTCTTCCTTTCTTTGCTTCCCTCACTGTAGCTTCAAACACAGATTTGGATTCTTCTCTTGATCTTGTCATCACTGGCCTATGTTTCTCCTGCCATTCTTAGACAAGCCTCATAAAGAATAGTTCATAGTTTTTGCCCTATGTGATTCAGACTTTGGTTCTGCTCAAATCGCTCTGGTAAAGATCATCAGTGCTCACTAGAAGCCAGATCCAAAGGGTGCTTTTAGGCTCTGTCTCATCTCAGCTTCTTCAAGGCATATGATGGTCAGGAGACTCTTCCGTTGCCTTCTTTGACACCATCCACTCCTTCTGTTCATCAATCTCTTCCACATTCTGGGTGTGTCTACAAATTTTTTTCAGCAACATTGGGAATAAAATAGAATTTTACTTGTTTTTAGAAAATGGAGTAGTAGGAGAGTATAGATGGAGAAGAAATGTCTTCCTGGCAGTGATCTGAATCTAGCATTTTCTCTGAGGAAAATGAGAACTTCAAGGGAAGAATTTGGTGTTATTTCTTAAAACCTCTATATATCTCTAAATATGAAACTAAAAGCAAACTTATAATTTTAAGTCTTTGGTTTAGTCCGAAGATGGAAAGTGAGCTGTGGGTCCAGAGTATGGTTTCCACCAGTTCAAGAAAACCTGTCAATACTTGGATCCACTTTTGAGTCTGGTAAGCTTACCGGAAGCTAAGTCAGAACTTGGCCACCCTTGTGTACATATTCCTGGGAGAGCTTTACTATTTACGTATCCTGTGGCACTGACAACGGACCTATTTCCAGAACCTGACTGGACAATTATGTGCTCCCCAGAGCAGGACAACCCATCAATCAGCATTCTTCACTTCCTTCTGCTTTCTTTTTTTTTTTCTTCATTATATCTTACCTCAACTCCCCCACTTCATGCAAAAGTAAAGCATGCTTGGTATAGGAAACATGGAAAATACTGAAGAAGAATGGAGAACACAACAAAGTTTATTATCACCTGTTACTCTATCATTCAGATATAGACACCACTATACATGTTAGTACATTTCCTCTCGTCTTCTTATGCAGACATTCATATACAGGTTTCTATTAATTAAATTGGATAAAACTGTATGTAGTGTTGTTTATTCTGTACTTTCTGGCAGTGATCTTTATTCTGTCATGAAAAATTCTTATCAACATGATTTTTTTAATGGCTGCCTAGTATTCTAACATTGAGATGTTCATAATTTATTTAACCAGTCCCCTGTTGTTGAACATTTAGGCCATTTCCAATTTGTGCTCTTATAAATAATGCTACATTTAATAATCTTGAACATAATTGCTCATGCATTGCTGATTATTTCTTTAGGACATATTTCTAGATGCTGAATGTTGCTGGATTTCAGAGTGAGACCAGCACTCTTGCGATTGATTGGCCTCCAGCTAAACCAGCCTCCAAGAGGGAGGGAGGCTCAGGGGCCGAGGGAATTTGCCTACTGCTGTTCACATCTGCTTGAGATCTTCTAGATTGCATGCTGGCTTTCAGAAGGAGGCTTTAAAGAATTTCTTTAGGAATCCATAAATGGCAAGCACTGCCACAAGTGAAATTGAACACATACGCTTCAGAATAAATCCCTATTGGCTAGAGACTGGTTTTGAATTCTGTCTTCTCTGCATGTTTTGGATGAGTTCTAAATTATTTCAGAGAACAGCAGCAGAGCACCTACTATTTGTCAGGCACTCTGCTTACTTCCAGGGATACAGATGAAAATAAGCCCTCAATGGGTTGACTTGCAGTGTAGGAGGCAGATAGGGAGAAGGCTTATGTGGGTGAGAATTGCCCTAAGGGCACAGAAAGGAGTCTCCAATTCTTCAGGCTAAGGGCTGCACAGATGATGTCTGAGTGGAATCTTGAAGAACAAGAACTATCTATTTATTTATGTTTATGTATTTATCTTGAGAGAGAGTGCGTGCTTGTGGAGGGGAGAAGTGGGAAGGGACAGAGAGAGAGGGAGAGAGAATCCCCAGCAAGCTCTGCACTGTCAGCACAGAGCCCCATGCAGGGCTCGACCCCACGAACTGCGAATCACGACCTGAGCTGAAATCAAAAGTCGAGTCGTACACTTAATCCACTGAGCCACCCAGGCGACCCAGAACTATTTATTTTTGCAGAGAAGTGAGGGTGTTCTGGGAGGAGGGAATGACATGTGCAGAAGCTTGGAGTTGTGATGGTGACTTGACAAGTCCAGGAAATCATGGAAACCTTACCATAAGTGGTGTCTGGGCAGAACTTCCCAACCTTAGTGCCACAGAAGGTAACACATCTGCATGGACAGTGACTCTGTCAGTCCTAGGGCCTGAATCCCTAGGCCCTGGGCAGGTTCATCCTTTACCTCAGTGTGCCATATGAAAAAGTCAGGTAACACTGGTTTGGGCACATGGCAGAAGGATAATGGCCAAGAAGATGGAAAGTTGGGCTGGGTGCAGGTTGTGAAGGTCTGTGTGGGCCCCGCAACGGGGAATCTGGATTCCGTCATCAGCTATTTAGGGACAGTCCTTCTATTACAGACTACTGTGCAAGGAGAAGATATAGGTCCCCGAGTTGCATACAGAGACACATGCAGCTGGCTTACAATTTTGCAATCTTAACAATTCCACAGTATGCATTCTTTCCCCCTAGATAACAATTTGATGCTATTAGCTCTGCACACTGACCTGTTTCACACCTCTTTGGGGAAAATACAGCAATGTTGGAATTACACAGTGGAAACTTGCTGTCGTGAAATCTGTTTTGAGCTGCCACAAGGTGACAGTCTAAGGAGGACTGATTTGAAAAGTGCTAATAGTAAAGCATCAGTTATTTTGGTGTCTCCAAAAGTTCTGTGCTATTTACTGTGACTGGTGTGAAAAGAATCAGTAAATGAGAAAATTGTGTTTGGGCCAACATCAATTCAGCCTCCACGTATTGCCACTGTATTTTCTCCTTCCAGCACTTCCAGCTCTACACATATCACTTCATCTCTAAGATCTAAGAATTCTGCAGCAGCAAGGTTAAGAAAAAAAAAATGTTAGGATGCCTGAAGAGGTATTAGGACACGCTTTGCTTTACTATTTTTGTGTCTTGTAAATGTTGTAGATCTTGACCATAGAACTAAGCAGAAAAGAAAAAAAAGTGTTTATGTTGTGTTATAGGAATAGTTTCATTGAGAAGTTACATACTGATGTCTCATGTGTATGGATTGTCTGAATGTATTTGGATTTTAAGAAAGTATACAAGCCTTTGCGTATGTATTTTCTATGAAATATAAATGTATTACAGTGATATTTCTGTTTCAAATGTAAATACAGTTTTTAAATATATTATCATTTTGCAAGTCCATTTGTTTGCAAGGAGGAGTTAATTTTTTTTTTTAATTCTTTTAAACTGAAGTGTAGTTGACACCAGGAGGAATTTTATTTTATTTTCTCTTTGTTCTTAACTAATGGGACTTCAAGATTAGGGGGACATAGGGTTCACGTGAGTAGCTGAACAGTGAGCATATTTTCCTGCCAGTTACCATGGGGTATTTAGGAACCTTGTTTCCTGAAGCCCACCCCACATTTTTCTGAGCAATGGTATAACATGAGTCAGAGACACTCAGAAATACCATATTAAAATTCAGAGACATTTCTGTGTTGTCCAACTTCTTAACCCCCTCCGCATACTAACAGAAAGGTAAGTAATGTACTTTTTGGTCTGTCACCTCTCTCTGTCCATCAATCCAGCCATGACTAATAACAGCGGAGTTCGGCAGACCGTGGAAAACAAGGCAGGCATTCAGTAGGAAAATCACAGACAGATGCCCTTAGCACTCTTGTATCGAAGGCTTTAGAGACTGACGCGTCAGACCTGCAGTGATTCGTGAGGGTGTGAATAGACTTACCAGATGTCACATTTCAGAGGTTCTCAGATGAAGTTTCTGTTCCTTAATCTCTTTCTTGCCACCCCTTCCCCACTTTCTGGTCATCTTGTGATATCGACATATTCCTGGCAATTCAGACTCTTGGTGGGAAGCAGGTTTATCTTAATTTTTATAAACATACTTGCTGGAAAGTAAGTCTGAAAAAACAGCCTATGCCTAATGGATTGATATTTCTTTAAGTCTTCCGTATTGGTCTATTTATATATTCTACCTTTAATGATATCATCATTGGACTTACAATCCACAAAAATAATGGACTGTGTCTAAAGAAAAATGTTTTAAAAATGGCCTTCTGAAAGTCAAATTAGTCAATCAACAATGGTCAGGAAATGGGGACACCTTGATTCTATTAAGTCTTCTTTTCTTCTTGCTACTGGCTGTCTTTAACAGCTAGAAAATTTCAATTCTTATAAGATGGTATCTGCCCATCTATGAATAATTGATATGTAACTATTTATAAGGTAGATGAGGAGTTGCCCTGGCACTGAGGGTCTACCTGTGGTGGAATTGGTTGGTCTAGCATCGTAAGTCATTAATAAACTTTTATCTTTTTGTCTTCTGAGAATCAGCATAAAAGCTGGTGAACCCAGTTCTTCAAAAGTTTAAACAGAGTTACCATATGACTGGGAAGTTCCATTCTTAGGTATTATATGCCCAAGAGAAGTGAAAACATACATCTATTCAAAAGTTGTACATGAATGCGAGCAGCATTATCCATAATAGCCAAAAGGTGGAAACAACCCAGATGTCCATGAGTTGGTGAGTAGATAAACAAAATTGGTATCTCCATGTAATAGAATATTATTCTGCCACAAAAAGGAATGAAATACTGATACATACCACGACATGGCTGGACCTTGAAAACATTATGCTAAGTAAAAGAAGCCTGTCACGAAAGGTCACATATTGGATGATTTCATTCATATGGAATGTCCACAACAGGAGAATGTGCAGGGGCAGAAAGTAGATTAGTGGTTGCTTAGAGCTGAGGGTGGGGAGATGAGGGGATAGGGGGTGGTAGCCAAAAGGTATAGGGTTTCTTTTTGCAGTGGTGAAAATAGTCTAAAATTTACCACAGTGATGGTTGCACATATCTGTGAATATACGACAAACCAGTGAATTGTATATGTTAAATGGTGTTTTATGGTTTGCAAATTATATCTTAATCAAGTTGTCTTTAAACAAGCAAGAAATGGTAAATGTGAGAAACATAATGTTAAAGGTAGCAGTTGCCCTGGGAAGTGGGAGGGAGGGTTTACCAGGGAGGGGCATGGGGCATCCAGATGATTTCAGAGATGGTGGTAATGTTCTGTTTCCTAAGCTGGGTGGTGACTACATGGATATTCACTGTGTTTGATTTATTATAATTTTTATATAAACTGCACACATATATCATAAGCACTCTTGGTATCTATGATGTATTTCATGAATAAAAAGAAATCTGTGATCAAAAAAAAAAAAAAAAAAAGCTAGTGAATCATGGAAACAATCTCTTTTCAGTATCTAATTTTTAAAAATCAAATGTCATTCCATGGATACTTATTGCTTTGTCTCATTATCATCATTACTATCACCAATTTTCTAGTATCTCTTGAGTGCCTGTGTACATTCCGAGTGCTCTATGCAATATAAAGGAGCATATAACATGGTCTTTGTGTTTGGAGAAGGGATATTAGTAAGAGTTGTAATAATTATGATCATTCATTAGGGGCCTGTTAAATGCCAAGCACTGTTGGAGGTGATTTATGTGCAATCTTTTAAAATTTAATTCCTATAATGACACTGTGATATGTGTATGATAATTCCAATTTTACTGATGACAAAACTAAGGCTTGGGGCAATTACGTGTTCAGAATCACAGAGAGAGTTAGTAAGGGATAGATTTAGAATTTCAACCCAGAATTTCATATCAGAGTCTATACTCTTCCTTACCATGTCATGTTAGCATTTGCTTTACCAGTATTTTGTGAACTTCTAAAACCCATGCCCCCTTTGATAAACTTTATAAAAAGATCCTATCGTCTCTTCAATTGAGAATCACGCTCTTTATCTTTCATTATCTGCTAAGATCACTTTATCAAGCCGTATATTCTTCAGTTTGTAATGAACAGAGTATTTGTTTTCCAGGTATAAAATTACACTGGGTATGCATTTTCAAATGACATATTTCCTCTGGAGTTTGGACATGCTCTCCCCTCAACACACAACCTTGAGAATCTTGAGAGCTAGGCTGTTTTGCCAATCTGAGAATCCATTTTCAAAAACAGTGTTGGATCAATGCTAGCTGAGCAGCATAGCAGGTAGCTTTCACTGGAATATAGGTAACAGAATTGTAGATAGAAGGGCACTTAGAGACCATCAGTATAGGAGTGTCATTTTTCAGACAAGGGGGACCTGAGCTTAAGAGTAACCAAGAAGACATGAAACCCTATCTGATCGCTGATGACCTCTAAAAGTCATGAACTTTGTGAATTTGTGAGTCATCTCATGAACCAAAGAAGAGAAACATCATGAGGTTTGTTCACCCATCTGTTCATAAATTATGCTCTGATCTCCAACTCCATGCTGGGCTGTGTCCCAGTGTCCCAAGGGCTTTGCATTAGAAACGTGCAGGATGTAGTCTACCTTTGCAGAAGTCATGGTCTTTTGGAGGATAGAGGTAAAGAGGCCCAAATTAGAGTGATGATACTATAAAATATAGGTGGGACATCTGTTTCAACCTTGGTGGGGGAGTTACGATGTCCGAGAAAGAGATTTCCAGTAGTCAACACTTGAGATGAATCCCAAAAGTTACATGGAGTTGAGAGAAATGTGGTATATTAAGAGAAGTGCTCATCATTTGGCAGAAGGCACAAGGAGATGATGCTGAGAAAGTAGTCCTGGGACATGTCATGAAGGGCCTCTCACTCCCTCCTTACCCACAGGTAAAGGGAATTCATTGGCTTATTCAAAACAGGGGGAAGGGTGACATGATCAGATTTGCTGTAGAGATTTCTCTGGTAGCACTATCCAAGGATGCACTGGGGAGGAAAGGACAAAGTCAAGGGGAAAGATGGTTTTTCTCAGTTGAGAAGTATGAAGCAGTCCCTGTGTGGCACACATAATCAATTGTAACATGCTATTTTATGTACCAAAAGAAGGAAACTGGTATCTTAATTTTCAGCTGTATCTCAATTCCAGAAATGTTAAAATATGGAAAAAAATGTGTATTTTAGAATTGCTGAAATGCAGTTGTCAAAGAATGAGTGCATGAATCTTTTCTGCTGTTTCCTGTGTAGACTTTGAAGGGAATAAATACCTGAGAAATGAACATTACACTCGATTTCTAAGTTGTGCGGCTTCCCTTAGTTAACACTTCACTCAGTTGAGATTACGAAAGAAGCGACTGATTGTTTTCCTTGAACACTTGTTCTTTTGTGGGTGTAACCATCCCTCTCCATAGAATTTTTGGGAAAAAAGATTTCAGAAGTGGCTGAATCAGGAAGCTGCTCTATGGGGGTGACATTATTCTATTTAGATTTCAGGTGAAAGTGTGGAGGCTGTGTTTGTGGACCTAATGCTGACCCCCTATGGGACCATGCTGTAACTCAAGAGGCGGGGTTTAAAAAACTCAGTGTTAAAGTCGGGGCTTGATTGAAAAGAAATACCCCGGGATAATTTACAGTTCTGCCCTCGGGGGCACTCCTGAAGGGAAATTGCTGTTTGCCTGCTTAGTTTACGTGTCTGGTGATTGCTCTCTCCTGCTGCAGCTGGGTATTTCCTGATCCTCAGGCCTGCCTTGTCTGTTCTTCCCCCACATTTGCTCAGTGGGATTCCAGCCAGAAATGTCTAAGAGACAAGGGCAGCTGGGTCTGCACTGACCTCGAGATTGCATTTTGCTGCTGCGGCTGTTTTGCTTCAGTTCACACCATTTGGGGGCACTTCTACAGGCAGAATGCAGCAAGGACTGCCAAACTTAGATATATTCTTCACATTCTCCATGTGTTTGTACTTGTGTAATGAACAGGGTGCCCTGAACTAGGAGAGAGGGTTGAAAGGGCTGTCTGCCCTTAGACACACCAATAAAGTGTCCCTCTTAGGGTGGTTCTTAGAAATGTGACTTATATGGGCATGTCACATTGTGTCGAAGGGAGAAAGCCATTGTCTTTATTGCAAAATGAGATAGAAACAGACTAGGATGGTTATTTTTGTGCCTGGTAAAATGGTTGAAAGTTTCCCTTCTTTCTTTTTAAAAATCTTTTATTAATGCTTATTTATTTTTGAGAGAGAGAGCGGGCGAGCAAGCAGGGGAAGGACAGAGAGAGAGGTAGACAGAATCCGAAGCGGGCTCCAGGCTCTGAGCTGTCAGCACAGAGCCCGACC
Organism: Leopardus geoffroyi; assembly: GCF_018350155.1. Taxonomy (NCBI): domain Eukaryota; kingdom Metazoa; phylum Chordata; class Mammalia; order Carnivora; family Felidae; genus Leopardus; species Leopardus geoffroyi. The sequence goes on from NC_059333.1 coordinate 95,004,283, forward strand.
CAGGGCTTCAACTCACAAACAGTGAGATTGTGACCTGAACCGAAGTTGGACATTCAACCAACTGAGCCACACAGGCACCCCCAAATTTTCTTTTCTTAATAGACAAAAGAATGCATTTGAAAGGTCCTTGTGTATGATAATTGATTTTTTTTTTTTTTTTATGCGTACAAGTTAGAATCAAGACTGATGGTCTTTGGGCAGATCAAGGATGTGCAGTTTTCATATGCTGAATTGCTGCATGTTCATTATGTCACTATGCCTTTCTCTTAGGTGGGACCCTAAGATTTTGGGGATTTCTGTCATTAGCTTTTGTCTGGTTGTGTTGACTCCAGGCCTCCTCCCCTTTCTCATAGCCACCAGTTTGGCTATTGTGACAATTTAGAGAACTGTGGATGCTAGACCTTGCTCGAAACACCCAGCTGTCCATCAGTCTCTTCATGTATCCGTTGCCCTGCCCCTGTCCTGACCTTCCCTGCCCAATTTTTAGTCCTTGTGCTGTGTGACTCCTACCATTTACATTTGTGTAAATGCCACTTTTCAACATCTGGGCACAAACTTAGGTCCCTAAACAAAATATTCCTTTTTTTCTTACCTATTAGAAATAATTTCTCCCTTCTCTGAACTGCCAAGGCTTCATTTGTGCTTGCTTGGGTGCTTAAGTATTTGTTAACTTGTGTCACAGATACAGGCATTAATTTTTCCTAAAAACCGGACATTCTGCTTAAGAAGCTACCTGGGGCAGATTGGTTTCCCTCCCTTCCTCCCTTCCTTCCTTCCTTCCTTCCTTCCTTCCTTCCTTCCTTCCTTCCTTCCTTCCTTCCTTCCTTCTAAGAAAAATGATAATATGTTACATGTCAACAGCAAAGCAATTTTTTAAAGTGTGGCTAAAACAGTTAAAATACCAATGAGTAAGCTCTTTCATTAGGATATAAAATGCTAAAACCTTAGTTTCCTGATCACTAAGGATGCTGCAGCTACCAGTATCCCAACTACACTGTCTTTGTTGGCTGAATTTGGCATTTTGCAAAATGATCTACACATCCTTCTGCTGTTCCGCCAGCTGTTTTGAGTGTAACTTGAAGCTTTTCTCTCACATTGTGTTTTGTTTAAAATGTTGTTTTGAGCTTTGGAATGAAATATGTATGTTTTTTCTGTGTACACACTGGCCAGATACTGTTCTATTGAGAGATGGGTACAGTTTTTGCAGCTTTAGAATTGAAAACCTAGAGGCATTCTGGGAAACTGTGAAGGGGGCAGGTGTTCTTGCTTAGTGGTTTTCTCCCTCTACTCATACTCCTTAAGCTCATTGAGGGCAGGGCCCACACCTGATTGATCTTTGTGTTCTCTGTAAAACCCTGGTAGTTGCTTAACATTTTTTCAAATGAGTTAGTCGATTTTGTGAGGACTTGAAAGGAGGTTTTGAGCTGTTACTTTGTTAGAATTTTAGTCAGTCTTCAGCAATTATAGAGTATAGGGAACTTCTAGGTCTTGAAGTTCTTTTCTCAGTCATTTGGCAGGTTTATCCTGTTACAGTTTTGTCAAAGTCTTGTCCCCCCATATTATGGCCTTATATACAATCACTAAAAAATTTTGGCCTATAAGTATCTTGTGCTAAAAAATAGAAATAGATCTTTGTTTTGTTTTCTTTTCTTTTCTTTTTAATTTGAGAGAGAGAGAGAGAGAGAGAGAGAGCAAGGGAGAGGGGCAGAGGGTGAGAGAGAATCTTAAGCAGGCTGCGTGCTCAGCATGGAGCCCAACAAAGGGCTCACTCCCACGACTTGAGCTGAAACCAAGAGTTGGATGCTTAACTGACTGGGCCACCTACGTACGCTCTTTCCATCAGTTGACTGATTATGGTTATTGTCATACACAAATACTCCTTCCCATAATGCATGCCGAGATGATATAAAACAAAGAAAAATAGTTTGTCCTTAGGACTGAGAGTCTAGGTGGGAGGTAAGTCATCCCAGCCAGAATGGTCTGTGTGGGGTGGGTCTTAGAGATGCTGGATGCATTCCATATAAAAATGTGGATTAGGAGTGGGAGGGCTCCTTGACTTTTCTCCAGTGTCAGGTAAGTAGTAACTTAGAGGTTGTTCTTCCCTTATGAAATGGAGGTGAGTGTACTGCCATTCGAGCTCATGTTGAAGGATTATTGAAGGGTCAACTGAGAGTCTGGATATTAGATTCCTTCCAGATAACCATATGTTTGGATTCCCTTCCCTGAAAAAAATGCACATGCTTAAAACATGGAATCTAGTTTCAGGAGGTTCACAGACCCTCATGAGTACAGGTTAAGGATTATTTGATAGAGGGGCACCTGGGTGGCTCAGTCGGTTAAGTCTTTGACTCTTGATTTCAGCTCAGGTCATGATCTCATGGTTTGTGGGTTTGAGCCCCATGTTGGACTCTGTGCTGTTGTCACAGAGCCTGCTTAGGTTTCTCTGTCTCTCTCTCTGTCTCTGTCTCTCTCTCTCTCTCTCTGCCCTTCCCCTGCTTGCACTCTCCTTTTCTCAAAATTAAATAAACATTAAAAAAAGAATTCTTTGATAGAATATAGTGTAGGGGAGGGAAAAAAAACCTTTTTTCTTTACCCATCTTTGGTTCATTGGTTGGGGCCCTGCTGATTAGACTGATAAAAGAAAGATTAACAATAGAAACACAAAATTTGTTAAACATGTACATTTTGCATACACATGAGAGAACTCAGTGATGAGTAACTCAAAGGAATGGTTAGAACTTGGACTTAAAATAACACCTTAACAGAAAAGCAATAAATTTGTAGAGAAGTGACAAGACAAAGAGAAAGGGTCTTGAGCTTCCAAGAGCACAAACTGTGGAAAGGTGAACATAAAGGGGAAACTAATGGAAGATAAGGGTCCATTTGTAAGATTTGCTATGTAGATTCCTCTGGTGTGTTTCCGGACTATAAGAGTCTAGGGTTGTCTCTGAGGACTGGTAAGAATTGTTCTGCTCTTCCTGGTAGGGAGGGAAAGGGCAGAGAGTTTGTGTGTCTGTGTGTCTGCTTCTTTTCATTTGTCTTCAGCTGAGAAGAATCCGTCAAAGTGACATATTTTGGGGTAGTTCATATTCTGAACCTCTTTAATAGCTACAGGACAGCACATTTATCTCATGAAGGGCATGTGTTAGGTTAACATGCATCCTGTCAGCTAATTAGGTTCGTGGTCTTAGACTTTCACCTGGAAGAGGTGGGATCACCAACATCACCCAGCATCCAGTTCTTTGAAAGCAAATGCCAAGTGCAGTTTGTTGGCAGCTTCTGTACCTAACCAAGGCATTTAGTTCTGTTAATTGGGTGGCTATGTGGGAGACTCTGCGAAACAGGGGCTCTTCAGAGGGGTTTGTGAACAATAATCACTCTGTCCATGAGCAACGATGGGGAGAACTAAAGGTTTAGAACAGAGATCAGATGTGGTTATGTGACAAAAGGCATAAGATGAGGCTGCAATCTTGCACCATTATTATTTATTATCCGCTTTACACCATGTTTGTGCTGCTTTCAAAGATACTGAAACAAGTTATTCAAAGTTATTAACACTGAATGGAGATCTGACAAGACTGTATTCAGTTGGGTAGCATTTTAATACCTGAATTAAAGTGCTGAGGTAATTTGTCAGGGTTTCTTATATATGGCTGATTGTGAGCTTGCGCTTTTGGGCAGAAAGATGCACCTTTGCTCGTTCGGCTTTGCTTTGCTGTGGCTGGTCAGTGCTGGAAAAGGCACAGTAGACTTCCCACAGGTTGCCTAAAAATTGGATTTGCTGATCATGGCGTAGCCACTGAAGGTATTGGGAGTCTTAGTTCCTTTGGTAGCCAGAACCACTTCTGTTGCACATCATTCAAGGTATATTCCTTTCACATTTTGGTGTGCTTTGGGGTGCAATTTACATAGGATGCTGTGTTAACGATGCCTCTCGGTGTTATGAGCAGAGGCCCACCAGGTTGCCAGCCTCAAGATGAACATAATGGGTTGGTGGACACAAGGGGTTCCTCCAGGGAGAGGTTGGCAGGGCATGTGTGGTAAAGTCTCAATGGTGAATGGCCTTGTTGTCTTGCTGCTCACTGCTTTGCTAGGTGGCAGCCATATTGCCATTTCTTTGGAAATTCTGATCAGTTCCCTAAAGACTTCATTACCCCAGGTGGCAGGAGCCCATATGTGGGCTGCTCTTCAATTGTAACGTGAACATTATCTTCCTAAAAGAATCTTCTGTGGCCACATACATTGCACAGAGCAGGCTGCTCTGTGTTCCATTAAATGATTCATAGACCCCTCTAATGGCAGACTTAATGGGCATATAACATCTGTCCATTAAGAATATGTGCTCTGAGGCACTCAGAAGTTCCCATAGCAGGCGCTCTACAAATGCTGGTACCTCCTGGTGTCTGCTCCTGGAAGACTGGGATCATGACTTCTTATCCATAGATCCCCAGTGCACAGCACAGAGCTGGCATGGAGCAGGTGCTCAGAAAATATTTTGGGAGTGATTAATGTGCGATGAAAACACTGTTCATGAGTGCTATGAGGAATTTGGTGACTGAGCTCTTTTCTTTCAAATTTCCTAAGTTAACCATGTTAACCATCACCAATGAACCTAGTTTCTGATACATTGTGCAAATCACACCCTTATTATTGTTTGTGCAAATGGAGAGAAGATGCCGTTTTTTTGAGGCCCTAATAAGTGCTAGCTGTTGTGCTAGATTTTTTTGTAGGCAGATTGTAGGTTGCTCCAACCTTGACTTTAATCACTAGTTTGCTGTGTTTGGGCCTTTGGTTTTTCATCTATAAAATGAATGTTTTTTAGCACTCTTACCAGGGTTGCAGATAATACATGTAAGTGCTTAGTCACGTAGCAAATGCTCAAGAAACGAACACTTTATTCATTTATTTATTCACTTTATTCATTCATTTATTCATTTAACACTTATTGAGGACCTTCTATGACTGTGACACTGTTAGAGGCTAGAGATATCAGTATGACTCAGAACTACCTCATGTCGCTTAGGTACAGTCTGGAGGGGGAGTCAGGCACTTAAACACATAATTACCATATGTGCAGGTGCTATGGTAGTTTTCTAGAATAAATACTATGAGAACACAAATGGAGGAGCAGCTTAGCTCTGCTAGGGAGAAGGATGTGGGTTTGAGGAAGGGCTTGGATGTGATGCCTCATATGAGTTGAAGGTGAAAACCAGCTTATGAGAAGTTGCTTGTGCACAGACTGAAAGTAGTTGAAGTAAAGCAGGGGATGGTGTGTGTGTGTGTGTGTGTGTGTGTGTGTGTGTATGTGTGCAAAAGTGGTAGGGGAAGAAGTACCCTCAACAAAGTAAGCAGCTTGCTCAAAGTCACACAGCTAATAAGAAACAGGACCTGGAATTGGAATGGAAATTATTTCTACAGAGCCAGTGCTATTTCTACCTTTTTACTCCTAATTTTAAAACTATATAAATTACATTCTCGAATGTGCTTTATGGTACTTCTTAGATCCCTAACGTTTTCCGGAGGAAAGTATCTCTAGCTCATGATGTGTGTCAGCAGTAAGTTTTGTGTTATGAACATGAGGTTCTAAGCCAGGCCCTTCAGCAGTGGTTGTTAGGGTACGGTGAGATCTGGTGGCCTTCTCCCGTAGGGCGAGGGAGAGGTGCCTCTGTGAGGAGGAGAGGAAGACCTCACCTCTTGCCATTGGCAGGGATGGGGTGGTGCTAAGAGATGGAGGCTGAGGGGAAGCTCACCAGCTCCGCCCCTGGTCAGTGTCTCTGTTGACTACTGTATAGTATACGGAAATCACCCGTTTAATCATTTTTAAAACTTATTCCTGGAAAGGATTAAGGTTAAATGAGCATATCAAATGGCCAAGTAGTTCACTGGCAGCGATCTTTTCTCTACTTTGGAGAGGTCCACCCTGCCCCACCTTCTCTGCCAGTACTACTGGTGGTGCAGCCATGGATTTGGTTTTGCCGGAGCCCCAGTTCTGCCCCACTCAGCCACTTTAACTGTGCGTTTCTCCCGTGGAGAGCTCTGCCTTCACCCAAGGGACTTTGCAGAGGGGAGAACTAGTGTCTCCTTGCCAGGGCTTGCTAGAACTCCCCAGGCCTCACACTTATTGGTTAGGCTCTAGGTCTGCCAGTGGCTTTGGTCCTAGCCAAATGGTTCTACTCAAAAGAGAAAGCTTATTCTAATGACATGCAGATTTTCCAGTCGTTGTCATTCTTCGTAATTCATTGTTTGACTTGACAATCAGCTGCACAAAATCCCACCTGCCTAACAATACCTCCAGCCACATACTCCCCAGGTTTCTCATCTTGAAAAATGCATTTGAATATAGTGGCTGAGAAGGGCACAGGAGGGGGCTGTTGGAAAGGTCTATCTCTGGAACAAGTGTGGACAATGTGAGAGCTGATGTCAGGTTTTGGGGATGTGGCCATAGATTTGTTTTACGGCACATTCACTGGCCAACAGTAGTCAGTGAAGTAGATACTCTACAAGAATTATACGCTTAGCGTCGTACTGTGTGGTGTGGTTAACTACTGAGGGGAATGCCATAGTCAGGGCAAGAATTTCTGTGCTGTAACAAAAGACTTTTACCTAGTGGGTTTTAAGTAAGCCTCACTGACTGAGCACTGACTAATTTGGTGGGTGGCTGCTTATATCTATTTCCTCATTCTTTTACACTGAAGTTGCCTTCTTCATGATTCAATGATTTTTTTGACCCTTTTAATTGCAAAATATATACTGAAAAGTGCACAAAACAAAAATGTGCCGCTCGTTTAATTAGTGCCAGCATGGCCATTAGACCATCTCTCTGCTCAAGAAATAGAATGATCCTTTTTGCCTCTCAGGACAATTTCACTAATCCAAAGGACTGGGGGGGAAGAGAGGACATTTTTATGTTGTTGAGAAGTAAGACTTAATAATAATTTGTAAAGAGTCTTATTCCCTTTTCGGTTTAGACAGAGTCACTAAGAGATACTAGAATGGCAATGTTGTCTAACACAGGTCCTAGAGTACCAGCTTTAGTAGAGATGTCTGACTATAATTAGCAGCAATTCGAGGTAAATGGCACATGACTGAGATATTGTTGTTTTTTTTTTCAATATATGAAGTTTATTGTCAAATTGGTTTCCATGCAACACCCAGTGCTCATCCCAACAGGTGCCCTCCTCAATACACATCACCCACCCTCCCCTCCCTCCCACTCCCCATCAACCCTCAGTTTGTTCTCAGTTTTTAAGAGTCTCTTATGCTTTGGCTCTCTTCCACTCTAACCTCTTTTTTTCCCTTCCCCTCCCCCATGAGTTTCTGTTAAGTTTGTCAGGGTCCACATAAGAGTGAAAACATATGGTATCTGTCTTTCTCTGTATGGCTTATTTCACTTAGCAGAACACTCTCCAGTTCCATCCATGTTGCTACAAAGGGCCATATTTCATTCTTTCTCGTTGCCACGTAGTACTCCGTTGTGTATATAAACCACAATTTCTTTATCCATTCATCAGTTGATGAATGTTTTTTTTTAAATAAGTATTTCTTTTGTTATCTTTTTTAAATGCTTCCTTTTCTTAAAATCTACTCTGTGAGGACAATGGGAAATTAAACAACTGTCCAGGTCCATCTAACTAATGGGAAATTTTGAATGAAGGAGGTGAAATAAAGAGCATTTGCTGTATTTGAAAATCAAGGATATAAGTGGTACAGATGGACAATATGCTTCTGGATGTTTTTATCAAAACATTCCTATTGGTGAAGGAGACTAAATTCGAACCTGAAGAGATACTGGTAGGCTGACTATGGTACCTCTACTGGAAAAAAAATACTGATACCAGCTTATCCATGTTTAACCACTATGTTAAAACAACAAACACGGAAGTCCTTGTGGAAAATAGGATTTCTGGGAAGATGTGCCATATTTGAATATGGCCTCACATGTTCTCTGGTACCCAGCTGTATACTGCTGAGGAATGTGTATCCATATCTTCATGATATATGGTCTTCCTTACTTAGTCTTTATTTCACCAATGAAAAAGGAAATAGTTTATGTATATTATCTTGTCAGTCTTGATACAATTATTTATTTACTTAGCCAGTATTTATTAAATGCCCTCTGTAGCCTGGATACTGTGCACGTTGCTAAGGATATTAATTTGAAGAGATCCTGGCCCTTGCTCTGTGGCGGGAGGGAACACAGTTGAGTGGGAAAGGTGGATGTAAGCAAATTACTACAGCAACACCATTTACCAGTAAACGCCATTTACTGGTTCCTTTGATGCCTGGAACAAACATAGCATTTGTTTAAAAAAATTAATGGCGTTATGTATTCTTTATTCCATGTGCGTCTGCCACTTTTTTATGGTCATGTGTGTTCAATACTTGAAATCTGTCTGCCCTATGAAATGCTTATGGACCCATGGTTTCTAGAAATAATCTAGAACTTGCTGAATGAAGGTGCTGTCCCACAAGTGACATGTTTCTAAGCTTCTGTCCTTTCTGACAGAAGAGCTACAGGCTATTAACATGTGTCCTTTTTAAATGACTCCATTTAAAAAAAAAAGCAATTTTTGTCCCCATACTGAGCTCTCTCTACTTATGCAAATCCTGTTTGCATTTCAAAGTCCAGCCTGATGCCCAACTTTTCCTTTCAGCCTTCCCTGGCTGTGTCAGTCTGTATTGATTTCCCACCCATCTGAACTCCTTTAGCATTTATACTGTGTTCAGCCTGTTTGGCTGGTTCAAGCAGGGTTCCTACACCCTCTCCCGTCTCCTTTCTGTGCAGGGTCCTTGAGAAATGGATTACAGCATTTCCTCCAACAAACGTTTCCTCCTTATTCACCAGCATGGGATGGGATGGTAGAGCAGAGTAGCCACCCAGTAATCCCTGGGGAGCCACTGGGATTCAGAGGAGGGGTTTACAATAGCCCCTTGTAGGTGCCCAGGAAATGAGCACTGGCCAACTTATTGCCATGTAGTTGTTAGGGCTCCATTGCCCATCCTATGCCATTGACATCTCGTGACTATAGGTCACTACCCCACGGTGACCTCTACTATTGTTTGTATAGAGCCTATCTTAATAAAATCTCTTTGCATGTGGCAGCGAAGGATCCCTTACCATTTTCTCCCTTTCCAAATTTTCCCTGATTACGAAGATGCTGTTTTTCCACGGACCAGTGATAAACATTCTTCATAAAAGAGGCATTGTTCCTTCAGTAGCAACTTGTAATGAGAAAAGTGGAATAGAGACAAAATGCGGCCCTGGTCTGAACAGAGACCGGTTTTCCTTTGTGCGAATAACCAGAATTCCAGTCAGGTTGCCACGGAGATGCTGAGATTATAACTGCCCATGCCAGCAGTCAGAGAATGTTGCCCAATTAGTTATTTTCAGCCACGTGGTTACCTTGACAGTGGCTCAAAAGCAGGTTTTGAGTTCAAAGGACTCAAATGAGCAGCTGGAGGGCTTGCAGTTCTGCTGTCCTCGGTGGGGGGGGGGGGGGGGGGGAGGGGTTGGGGAACTACAAGCCCCGGCATGCCCTGGTTTAGGTCTGTAGGATGTGGTCAGCCCTGTGAATGCAAACTCCATGTTATAATGTTTCCTCCCCCTTCCTGGTAACAAAGGGTTCCTGGAATTCCTGTGTCACCAGCCAGCTTTGTAAGCATTTTTATTTCCCAGGGTTGGCTTCAGATGTTGCAGGTTGGAGACAGTGGGGAGAATGTGCATTTTGGCATTGAACATCGATCTCGTGTAGGTTACTCTCCTAGCTTTAGTTTTCTCTTTTGTAAGCAATCTACCTCACAGGATCAATGCAGATATTAAGTAAAATAATTTTTGCAAAATGGCCTGCACAGTGCCTGGGCATTAGGAGGTGCCCAGGAAAAAGTGGCTCTTTTCAGAAATATTGTCTCAGAAATCATACAGCATTTTGCTGTGAGATTATTACTATCACTACCGTTTGGTCATTTCTTTTCTATCAGACAGAATAGGCTAGGATATGCTGTGATAACAAACAGTCTTAGAGATTTAATACAATTAAAGTTTATTTCTTGACCATGTCCAGAGCCCAACGGGAGAGGACTCTATCCAGCAGCTACACAAAGACATAGACCAGTGGAGACTTCATGTCCACATACGCTTCCAAAGTCATCACCGTATCTGATATAGCAATCAAATATTGCATCTGAAAGTGGCATGTCAGTTTCACTCACAGTGCATTGGCAAAAGAGAATCATGTGGTCACACACCCAACTTAAAGAGGGGTTGGGGAAGTGATATTGTATAACATAACAGCAGGAGAACTTGAATATTTGTGGAACAACTGTAATGGCTATCACCTCTATTAAAGATCAGAAGGCAGATGGACAAGAGTCCTTTTAAAGAAGAACTGTTAATTAAACATAGATAAATAAAAAATGTCTGAATGGTAAAATTCAAAGCAAATCAATTCGAATTCAGTTGCAACAAACAGAAAACCTATGTAGTTCTAGGGTCATCTGAGGCTTGGGATTATTTTTTTGTTCTGCTATAACAGCCTAGCATGAGGCTTCAATTCTTAAATTCACTTTAGGGTCAGAAATTGCTGCAGAGTTCTGGCCATCACATCTGCATTCCAGGGAACTGGAAGGAAGAAGGTGGAAGACAAAAGAGCCTTTCTCTCAGCTAAGTCAGCTCCATTTAAGCAGCCCATCTGTAAATCCTTCACAATAGTTCTGCTTACATATCATTGGCCAGAACCTAGTCACATATTCTCTCCTAGGCTTAACGGAGCTAAGGCATACAGTTTTTGACTTGGATGCATTGGTCTCCCAAATAAAATTGGGATTTTTTGCTACCAAGGAACAATGGGAGAATGGACATTAGGCGGCACTGAGCAGTCCCTGCCACTGTAAGTTACGATGCAAGCTTCTGTTAAGTGGGAATGGGAAGGGAAAGATCGCTCTATACCCTATCATTTTCCACCCTGTGCTACCCAGAACACCAGTGCTTAGAAAGACACAAAATTCCTTTTAAAAATGTTCTATAGCCAGACAGGTTTAGGAAAGAAGGAAAGCTTTGATTTGTCTCTTGGAGACTCATAGGGAACATTAACACATTAAAGGCTCTGGAGAGGCCACACAGTAAAGAATGACCTAAATTGCTAATCTTTTAAACTCAGTGTTCCCAGACTTACTTGACAATGGAAATCTAACATCTTTGGAAGCCCGGAGGGAAGGAGAAATTTAGCTTTTTTTCCTTGAGTCTGCCAAAAAACTTTTTAGATCCTTGAACAAATGGTATAGAACCCCCCCATTCAAAAATTACCTGCCTTGTAAAACAAACATAAACAAACAAACAAACCTGAATATTCTTTCTGCTAGCCTAGCCACAGGGACAAAAGCCTGGAAGAAAAAAAAATAGCTCAGATGCCAACGAAGCCCTGTTACAATAATCTGTGTAAAAGTTGGTATTAACTAACCAGCCATCTGTACCATTAGTGATGACACCAAGTGATGACTGGAACAGCTCATACCATCATTCGCCAGTTGGCAGGCCCCTGTCCCAGGTACATGTTCATGGGCTCTTGTCTGTTCCTACCTGGCTATTGGCCATCCCGCTCCTCTCTCGAAGCAGGAGAGTAATAGGGAATCCAACCAACCAGTATTAACCTCCTCACCCTTTAGAGAAGGTCTGTTGTCAATGACATGGTTGCCTGCTGGTGTTGGGAAAAGTGTTGAAGATGCTATCAAGCAAATATAAATGTCATTGGTCTGTTGTAAGCAGGTAGGAAATGAGTACCTTTGGGGGAAGGGTTCAGGCTCTTCTTCCCAAAATGGAACCTTGGGTAGTTTCCCAATATTTCTTACTTGATGATTTAGGTAATCAGTTCTTGTCTTTAAAGTCCATCTGCTGCAAATGCTATTCTTTTTCTTCATATAAGCGTCTTTAAAAAGGCAAAATGCCCGAATCTTTGCTAGCCTGGTTCCCATCATTTCAACCTCGTGTTGCTGCAAATACTGGAAAGTTACTCTGTCCTGACAGGCCTAGAGAGTTCTCATGTTTGCATATCTCTGTATACTGAATGATATATTTTCCCAAATAGCTGTATAATCTCTGGGACAACCTGATGATGGGAGGGAAGGGACCAGGATAGTGGCCTTTATGTACAAATTGGCCTTTAGAGCAACTTATCATGTTTGAGCTTGAACAGACTGTGGGAGAGTTGGGGAAAGTTCTGGAAGGTGGAGATCCCATCCCTGTCTAAAATCTGCCTTTTGGCTTAGTATCCTGGAGAAATTTCTCAGTCCGCTTTATGGAGTTAGTATGCCTTTCCCTGACAGTGGGTGAGTTGGAAATAGTCCCTGAACAGAACATTGGGCTTTGTGCATTGTACATGTGCACAGGCTACTTTGTTGGCATGGCTCAGGATCTGTGTGTGGGTCAGGAAGTGTGAGAAGGGCTAGCTGGTGAATCTCAACGGTAGACAAGGGATTAAAGTAGCCAGTCTACCAAAATCAGAATAAATATCCAAGTTAATGTTATAAGTTCTTCTTTGTTCTCTTTTTAATTTTATGTTCCTAATTATACATGCCCATTTTTTCTAATGTAAGCCATAAAATAACAATAAGCTTATGTAGAATTATTTGTTTTCTGCTCTAAGGAGATAATTTGGAACTAAGCTAAATATGAGTATGACTATGTAAAATCTGTGAACTGAGAAAAATACATTTGGAAAAATTCAATGATCTCTTATGCTGATATGTACCTATGTACATATCACCAAATTGACTATCTCAGTGATACCAAATTGGCAAATGTGTGATATATAACATTATATCATTCCCCGGACATGATTTAGATTCACTTCTCAACCCAAATACCTGGAATTTACAACTGAATGCAAGCACTACCTATCCTCCCCACACTCCTGCTCTCCTCCCTGCCAGACACTGTTTGAAAGCGAGTGATTTCTTTCCTTTCCTCAGAGGATTTTATTGACTGGAAGAAAAGACTAGAAGTCTAAAGGACTTGGGGTCCTTGTTCTAACTCTGCCACTAACTAGGTGATATGTTGGACATTCCACGTAAACTCTCTTGTTGGAAAATCCTATCATTGTATGAGTATATAGGAACTATCTATCTGGGTCTTTGCTCTTCTGTAAAATGGGGAGAGGGATTTATTGACAAGATCTCAGAAATCCCTGCTCCTGAATGTCAGAGATCTTACTGTCTTGTGGCTCTTGGTGGTAGGACTTTCTTCCTTCAGCCAGCAGATATTTTCTGAGTGTCTATAATGTCCCAGTCACTGATCTGAGTACTGGGGAGATTGCAGTGAACAGAACCAGTAGGAGTCATTCCTTCTTGGAGTTTGTATTTTGAGATAAAGAATTATTAGCCAACACTGTTGAGTACTTACAACACACCAGACATTGCTCTAAATATTTTATGTATGTTAATTATTTTGTAATAATCCCATTTAGTGGACATACTATAATCACTATTTTACAATTGAGGAACCTGAGGCACAGAGAGATTTAAATAATATACTCAAGGTCACTTAGCTAGTAAATGGTGAAGCTGGGATCAGAATCAGGATTTCTGGCTATAGGGTCTGTGGCCTTAACTAGCTTGGTATACTGCCTCTCGCTGTCAATTGATTAACTTAAAATAACCAGTATTCATCTTAGCTGATGGCAAAATCGGGGAAAAAAAAATAGAAAAGAAAGAAAAGAAAAGAAAAGAAAAGAAAGGAAACTGTAGCTTTGGATAGAATCTGAGAGCCCGCTTGGTTTCCCCCTCTGGAACTGCAGGCTCGAGTGGGAAGGCAGGGACACTGAGCAACCACTGGCATATTTTACTTCTAGTCCCAAGTCGCTTGGCCGATTGCACTACCTGGTTGGAGGTCACTGGCCCTTCTCTGGCTCCATTGTTAAACTGCAAGGTCTTCACCATCCCTGTAACTACAAGTTAGTTTCAACATTGGCCATTTGTAGAAAAGTGAGTAATGACAGACTTTCATTCAAAATATTGGATTTGACTCCCACCTCTACTACTAACCAATGCTATCACCTTGGACAATGTTTACTAATACCAGCAGCAATGGCAACAGTAGCAGTGGCTTTTATTTATTACTGTGCATTGTGCGAAATTCTTTATATACGTTGTTTCTGGTGCTCAGAACAGTCCTCAGAAGAGGTGTATTTATCCTCACTTTATAGCCTGGTCTTGGCTGCTGTCTCTACCACATAATATTTAACCTTGGGTAAGTTGCTTAATTCCTTGAAGCCTTAGTTTCATCATCTGAAAATTGGGGTTAGTAATATGTACTCCTCATGGAGTTGTAAGGATTAAAGATGAAAAAATATATGAAGCATTTAGGCCATTGTCTATTTCAGAGACAGTAATAATGACCATTACAGCTTCAGGTCTCACAGGTATTGCTCTGAGGAAGCAGGTTTCAGATCTAATTTTAAAGGCTGCCTTTATGAGGACAGGCTGGAGCTATAGAGTCTCTAGTGAAGCAGGTGAGTGGGAGCAGGATGCATGGGAAGCTGTTTCACTACCAATGGTTGCTTAGTAGCAGGTGGAACTAAACAGGTAGCAAACCAAATAGAAGGTGGGGAGGTTCTGGACTCCTTGTCCTGTGGGCTAGAAGCCACCATCATCAAGGATGGTGTTGCTTGATGCTTAGCTAGGACCATGTCCTGACCCTGCCAGGAGCTAGTACTGGTAAAAAGAAGAGCAATACCACCTAGCTAGGCTCAACTGTGTGGGGCAGATGGTGTCCTGGAGTCAGCCCACAGTCAGTACCACCCTTTCCAAAGGACGACACTGGACAAGTGGGGCTGGGGAGGTGTTCAGCACGTTCACATTCAGGACACAGCCTTGCCAGGAAGGCAGGCCAATTGGGATTCTCCCATTTTACAGTGGGAAAACCAGAATACAAGAGGTCAAATAACACTAGCAAGGAGTGGAATCCTAAATTGAACCCTAGCTTTTTTGCATCAGTTGATAGGTCTGCATAATTTAATTTGTTCTGCACAAATGATCAAATGAGAAAATTCAGCACTCATTGTTCTTTATCTAAGTTTATTTATTTTGAGTTTATATTATATATCATATATATATAATATATATATGATATATATATAAAGCTTATTATTTATTTTGAGGGAGACAGAGACAGTGCAAGTGGGGGAGCGGCAGAGAAAGGGAGAGAGAGAGAGAATCCCAAGCAGGCTCTGTGCTCCCAGTGCAGAGCCAGATGCAGAGCTTGAACTCACCAAACTGTGAGATCATAACCTGAGCTGAAACCAAGAGTCAGATGCTTAACCAACTGAGCCACCAAAACACCCCTATTTTTATATTTTGTAGTATATTCTTTTACTTGAATTACCTCTTCTATTTGAAATGCTGGCTTGGGCAGTATGTTAATGAAGATAAGTCTGGTTTATATTCTAGGTCTACCAGGTATATACTCTTAGAGCACCTTGCATTTTTCCTCCATGTTGCTTGTCACTCTAATTTAATTGAAATTTAAATGACCATGTATGTGTAGTTATGTGTGCTCATAACTACATCAGATCCTTCATCAGATTGGAAGCACCAGGAGGCAGGGGCCAGTGTACCCCCACTCCTACATTGGACAGTAGTTGGGTGTGGAGAGTGTGGGTAGCATTCAGGGGTTGAGTAAACCCCATTGTGGAAGGTAAGACCTTTGGGTCTTCAGATCCCTGCATTAGAAGGAGGGAAAGCCAGTAAAAAATGAGCTTTGAGGGACCTTGCCTGTTTGTGAGTACAGCATGTGGCCTCAGTACGATGTTTCCCATCACTGTGCTCACTTGGGAAGAACGATGGTGTTGAAAAGCCTGGAGGCTCAAGATAAATATGGAGAGTTCTCCTACTGTTCCTGTTTTCTTTGTGCTGTTTTGCTTTTGTAAGCATATGCTTGTCAGTTAGGGCTGAAACCGAACAAAACAGCTGCTAAATATGGTTCCAAGAGAAATAACATTTTGGTCTTTTCAAGGCCCATAAGTTTAGAGTAAAGCACAGTCATTTGGCAGATGTCAGTAGGGAATCTGGGGGTGGCCAGCCATTCTGGGAGCCGTATCAGCCATCCGGACTCTACTGGGGTCTGTTTTACCCCGTCAAAGCACTGGTGACCCCAAGTGAAAGATCTGCAACAGAACAGTGGTCTTTGAGAGGAGTTTGGGAGAAAAGGTGTCTAGAATCTGGCCACTGGCCACTGGCCATCATCTCTCCCAATCCCTCTGTTAATTTCATCTCAGAGAAGGGAGAAGGGTTGGGGAGAATATACATCACCTCTTGTGAAACGAAGGAAGTCATCGTCCTGGTTATATATTTAGGTTTGTCTTTTTCGATCTTTGGGATTTAGTGTAGAGATGTTGTTTAGTGTTCTGAGAAATGCTGGGTCATTCAGGGGGCCTGGAGGAATTAAAATATAATTCAGTGGCTGGGATTTTAACCCCTAAATCTTAAATCTCTCCGTTCTGCGGTGAAGTCAGGCCTGAGCCTGCCAGTATTGCCTGAATTTCATCAGCTGATGAAGGAGAGAATTTATTCCAGCATCCCAGGAGCCCCCCTAAACTTAATGTGTCTTCCCAATTTCTCAGTAATTTCTGAAGAGACATCTGTTTGTCCATAAATGTCTGACCCTGTTTGCTAAGTGCTTGGTGTTGGTTAAAAACAATAGATTTTCTTTAATGGCTTTGTTAGTTGAAAATATACAGAATACAGATGGATTTTTTCTGTGGCATAGGCTGTGTATATTAAATGAACTCTTTGAAGAGAAAAAAAAGGAAGGAAGGAGGTTAATGTTTGTTGAAATACTATAGGTGTCAGGCCCTGAGCTAGTCTAGACACTTTCACAGCTGTCAAGGTAACCCTGTGAGGGAGGCAATATTATCCCCCATTTTAAAGATGAAGGAACTGAGACTCAGGGAAGTGATGAAGCTTGCCCAAACCTGGAGAGCTAGTGAGTAGTAAGTCAAGGGCTGGGAATGCTGATTTTATGAAGCTGAAAGGGTCCAAAGTGGTCAAGAGTCCAGTGTTTGGAGTCTGGCCAGCCAGATACCCATCCTAGATCAGTCACTCATCAATGGTGTGACCTTAACCGACTGCTTAACTTCTCTGTGCCACAGTTTCCTCATCTGTAAAACAGGAGACAACAAGAGCATCCATTTGACATAGTTGTAATAATTAAATGACCCATTCGTGGAAAATGCTTTGAATAGTGCCTGGCACGTAAAGACACTTAAAATGTTCGCTATTATTGTGATTTTTATTATAGTGGCTAACCAAATTTGTCTTTATCAGTACTTACTGAAAAGTTACATTTTCTTTTATGGAACAGCTTGCCTTTTGATATGTAGTTATGTTTCATTATGAAATAATGTAAACTACTCTACCTTAGAATTAAATTCTCTTCTCCATCTCCCAGCAAAGGTTAAGATCTGAATAAAGGCTTGTATAGCCAACAGGGATTCCTGACTTTGGTAAATGTCAATGATTTGCTCTTTTCTTCTTGGCGTATGTAACCTTCTTCCATGCTGCCCATCCTGGCTTTATGAGCAGCTAAACAAACATGAGAGAGAGAATTAAGCTGAATCTTGTCTCTTGGCTTTCCTGTCTTTGTAACATGATTATTAGGTACATCGCCTTGTTGCATTGCACTTGGCGGCATCCTGACAGCCTGTCCTCTCAATGCACCTGAAGCACAGCTTAGACCAACAGGCTTTATGAATTTTCCTTAGAGCTGGGAATACCATAGGAACTAGAGTATGTGCCAGTTTTGTGCAACTGGAAGCTGGGTAAGGGAAATGGAAGGGGTAGTGACTGGGACAGCTTGTCTAGATTGTAAAAAGAAATGTTGTAAGTTTGCTAGACCTTTGGCTTGACATTCTGATCCCAATTTTGGCAGCTTCCTCTAGGCGTGTGGTGGAGAGTTGGGAGTGGGGCATCAACCTTATTCAGCAAATAGTTATGTCTAGAAGTTCTGTGTTGGACACCATGCTAAGTGCTCGGAAATTCTAAAATAAATATGTTATAATCCCTGTTTTCAGGGCATTTGTAATTTATCAAGGGAAAGAAATGGGAGGGGGAGTGGCACTAGGTGAAAGTGGTTATGATAGAGCTATGTACAACGTGCTGTGGGTGCAGAGAGTTGGTGGTACTAATTTGAGAAAAGCTTCACAGAGGAGGTGGCATACTGGGTTTTTAAGGCCGGGCTTGCCTGAATGGTAGAAGGAATAATCTTGGCAGACAGACATTATGAACCAAGGCAAAGAGACATGGCCTGTAAGGAGTGCTAGGGACACAGCAGGTGGTTTGAGGCGGTTAGTTGTAGTACAAAATGATGGGACGTGAGAGTGGGAATGAACACTGGGCCTGAGAATGACAGGACCTCGACTTTCAATTTGAACCACACTGTGTAGGATTCTAAAGCATGGTGTGTTGTGTCTTTTTGGAAAGTTCAGTGTGAAGGAGGAAAGAATTGATTGAAAGTAAATAGTCCCGGCAAGAGAAGATGAGGCCTGTTGTATGAACAGAACAGAGTAGATGGATATAATGGATATTGGGAGATGAAATCGTTAGTACTTAGTGACCAGCATGAGGTTGGAACGTTGGGGTCAGCCTATATTTAAGGTCTGGGTGGAAGAAACAGAATCTCTGTGAGAAACTGAGTGGTATGCTAGAAGACAAGGGAGAGGACATATTTCAACAAGAGTGATGATGCTTGGCAGTATAAATGCCTCAAAGGGAATAGCCAGGACGGGACTGAGAAGAGACCATTATAGATAAGAGATTGAGGTCATTGGTGACCCTTGGGAGAAATTATTTTAGAGTTCTCCAAGAGTGGAGAAAACACATGAATGAGTGCTTACCCAGTTCAAGCTGTAGCATTATTCCACAAGAGCCTAACTAGCAGTTAGATGCATTTGTGTATGGGAGTATTCACAAACATCAGCTCTTGGGTATTTGGAGTGGAGGTAGGGGAGAGGGAAGCTTAGGATAAGTGCTTAATTCAAGTGTTCCTGGACAATATGTCTGCCCTCTGCTTTCCAGGGTCTCAGAGAGCCTCCTCCTTGTAAATACCATGACCCGAATTGTGCCATTTTGTCTTATTATTGTCTTATTATTGTCAGCATACTGTAGAAGATAGCTGCTTCTCGACTTCTCAACCAGTTCCACGTTGGTACTCGTTTCTAGCCAAGTGGGTGATGTGTCACCCAGTTGCCTTCTTTGCTCCTGAGGCACTCCTTGTCCACCTGCTGGGGTCCACCTGCTGGGAGTGAAGGCAGCTAGTGATTGTTCTCACCTGGGGATTGTCCTCAGCAGAAGAGTGTCACTTCACACAAGATCATAACCTCTGGGATGGGGACAGCAGACAGCCTGTATGCAATGACTAGTCAATGGAGGTGGGGTGCAAAGGCTCCCATGCCCCGGGGTAGGATAACTTTGAAGAGTCGCCTTGGCTCCAGAGCTCCTGTGGGATCAGATGAAGTTTTGGTTCCGTTGCATCATTCTGTCTGCTCATTCCAATCCGAATTCTTTCATTCCCAACTGGTGTTGATTCCGTGGAACACCCTGATAAAATCCCTCTGTGTAAATCTCAGTAATTCTGAGTCCCATTTCCTGGAGAACCACCCCAATTTCATGATTGTTTCTAGTTTGTTTATCTACCCAAGGTGGTCACCAATTCATCCCTGTGGCTACTCTGACCTTTAATTCTGAGTCCATTGGATGCACCCAGCTGGAAGACCCCTCTCCCAGCAGCTGGAACAAAAGTCTTGGCATTGCACTTCCTTGGTCCTGATTGGCTGAGACGTAGGCCCACTAGTGGACTGTTCAAGAGGAAAGAGCTAGAAGTCAGTTGCCCAGATGCTCTTGAGATCAGCCCATTGAACCTCAGCCCCAAGGAGGGGTCTGTGAGGTGGGGTGGCCCTTGGCCTAGAAGCTCGTCCCCGCTCTGCTCCTGCCCTCCCCTTCCACCATCCCCTCCCCCACTGCTTCCTAGGCTCCCTAAGGCAGGTGGTAGTCACCCTTCTGGATCTTCTCTCTTTCATTCAAATTCTGTTTTTTTAGTCAAGAAAAACGAATGTTGAAAACACAATTGAGATATTTCGAGCAAATGTAGAACCTCTCTCAAAATTTGTTGCAGAAACACCGCTGAGAAAACAAACTACTGGGAGCACAACTTAGAAACAAACAGCAGCTGCCACCATTTGTGGGCTTTTTTTCCCCCACCGTTCGTTCCCTCATTTCTTTCTAATCCTGCATGTAATAGAACCTGCTGTACTGCTGGCCTGGCGGTCTCACACACACAACTTTCTGTTCCCATCCTGAGGCCTCCCAGGTGCTCTGTTAGCCACGGGGTCTCCGCTGACAGGGCCCTGGGCCCTTACCGTCTCTCCTGTCACAGGGTTCCCTCTGGAACGTTGTCCACACCCCCTGACCACGTGGGGCGTGGCTGGAACCTCCAGATTTCTCAGGCTGTGGAGTGTGGTTTCTTGCCCTCCTGGCTTTATCACGATGGATTACGCAGATGACAATCTTTCTCGGTGACAACGTGCTTCAACTGCTGGGCTTTTGTTTTATTTTTTAATTTGTTTTCTCTGCGGAGTCTTCAAAGGCATACAGCAAAGGGCTTTCCTTGGGCCTGATGTGCTGAAGACTGTAACTCGAAATGACTCTCGCTTGTCACATCAAACTCATTTGTCTCCTTCCCCATGCATGGCAGCCTTGAGCAGCCCTTCACCTTTTAAATGCTGCTAGTGGTGTGCAGACCCTCAGCTTCAGGATGACTGCTATTACACGTTAGCCGATTGCCAACCATGTGCAGGGTGTAGTGCTAGGCCCTCACTCACTCCTCATCAGAGCTCTGCAAGGCGCGTGTCATATCTGTTTTCTCTGCCCAGAGACTGAGGTGCTCTCCCAGGGTGTCCTATGATCATGCAGCCAGTCAAGGGAAAGCTGGTATTTGACCCAGGTCTGTCTTAATCCAAAGCCCAGGCCTTCCCTCTCCTGCCTCTCAGTCACCCTGACAACATATGGTGGTGCTCTTACAAAAGTGTTGACGCTTTTGCAGCCTTTTTTTATTTGGCCTCCCCTCACAGTTCACGCCTAACATTTAAAAATTAAGACAGGGGTACCTGGGTGGCTCAGTCGGTTAAGCCTCTGACAGTTGATTTTGTCTCAGGTCATGATCTCATGTGTTCGTGAGTTCGAGCCCCGCATCAGGCTCTGTGCTGACAGTGAGGAGCCTGCTTGGGATTTCCTCTCTCTCTCTCTCTCTGTCTGCCTCTCTCTCTCTCTCTCTCTCGAAATAAATAAAGAAACTTAAAAAAATAAAAATTAGAACATCTTGGAAACAAACAAACACAAAACACAAAACACAAAAACAAAACACAAAACTTCAGACCTGGCAATATTGTGCTCATAGGTTAATGTAAGAACCAACTGGTCCCAGCTATGTTATCTCCCTCTCTGCAGGGAGACATGGCTTCTTCAGGCCATAGACCCCAGCTGGCCCACTTCACTCTTTTTTTTTTTTTAATGTTTATTTATTTTTGAGAGAGAGAGTGTGTGTGTGAGAGAGAGAAATAGAGAGAGAGAGAGAGCGAGCATGAGTGGGGGAGGCACAGAGACAGAGAGGGAGACCAGAATCTGAAGCAGGCTCCAGGCTCTGAGCTGTCAGCACAGAGCCTGACATGGGGCTCGAACTCACGAACTGCAAAATCATGACCCGAGCTGAAGTCAGACACTTAACCAACTGAGCCACAGGCGCCCTGCACTTTGCTCTCTTATGTTACTTGCCTAGCCTCTGTGGACGTTTAAGTTTGTGATTCTTCATTTAGACCCTTAAAGAAATAATTTCTGTCCAATTAGATATCAGTAGAGGTCAGAGTCAGTTTATGCTTCTGAGTTGAATTTTATAGGCTTTGATATTTTTGTCAACTTTTGTGGACAGTAATTTAGTAAGAAGTAGCACTCATTGGACATTTGTGGAGCACCCTCACATTTAGCTGACTCTGAGGGTTAGGTGACACCTGTTTGGTGGTAAGGACTTGCATCAATCTCCAATTTAGTTTGTCTTCAAAATTCTGCAGGGACTCTTCAGGTACTGCAGGATCTGGAGACCATCCACAGAAACATATTTTGCAAGGACAGCCTTGTAAAGAAGGAATATGATCCAAAGAAAAACATGCTGAGAGAGGCAGCTGTGTTTTTTTTAAAGTTTATTTATTTATTTTTGAGAGAGAGAGAGAGAGAGAGAGAACACAAGCAAAGGAGGGCTAGAGAGAGAGGGAGAGAGACTATCCCAAGCAGGTTCTGCACTAACAGTGTAGAGCCTGATGCGGGGCTCGAACTCAGGCATCGTGAACTCATGACCTGAGCCAAAACCAAGAGCTGGACGCTTAACTGACTGAGCCACCCAGGTGCCCCAGAGGCAGCTATGTTGGTTGCATTTGCTCTTGGGAGCCATTGACTACCTTATGTAAGATTGCCCCACCACACAGAAACACCCCCTTCTTGACTGTGTTCAACATAATGGACAGCTCAGAAGCTTCATAGAGAAAGATCTGAGAAATTAGAATCCTTTCTCAGGATGATGGCTCTTTCATTTTATCCTGATGTACCTGCAAGTGTGTTTCCATCTAACTGTGAGAAATATGTTAATTCTTTGTTATTGTTTCAGTGAAAGTCATATCTCTTTTTGTCTGATTTAAACACATCTCATAGAGATGTAAAATGGAAAGAAAGTAGATTTTGACTAATTTCATAGCTGTAGCTGAATTAAATTTTAATAGCAATTAATATTAACACATGAGTACCCCCAAAGCTAAGGTTATTTATTTGCTTATTTTGAATTTTTGCTTTTGATTACAACAATGCCTAGAATATTGTGCTGAATATTTGTTGTTTTTTTATTTTCTTTTAGGACCCTGCAGGGATTTTTGAATTAGTGGAACTTGTTGGAAATGGAACATATGGACAAGTTTATAAGGTAGGTTCATTTAATTTGAATATAGCATGGCGTATATATGGTTTTTGATTCATGCATGCTAATTAGAAATGCTGTCCCTTCTTGTTCATATATGTCTTATAACAGATTTACAACAAAATTATGTGCTTGTTAATTGACTCTCCATCTTTCAAAATATATCTGTAGTCCCATTGCCTAAACCGGATTCCGGGATTTGGGCATTGACCTTCATTAAATACAACAGTGTCTATATCTGACACGTGAATTCTGATGCTGCATATTTGAACCTCTTTAAGTGTTTACTTTCCTTTACATCACACTGCCAGAACTGGTTTTCAAAGGAGCAAAAGATGCCTGTTACTTTAGAAATTTAAGCTGTTAAAGCATTACAGCTGGAAAAGTAGATTTGTTATTGGCCCAGGGCATGAATTAGAATGAGTTTAGTGGACAGTGTTAGGGGAAACCTGGCTACCTCACAAAGCAAAGGCCTAATGGCAGCAATGACTTTTAGAAGATATGAAATAAGTAAAAGTTAAACTTGACATGAGGAATAAGAAGTATGTTTTGTCCTTTTAGTAGTTTTTGCTTATACGTTCACTCAAAATGCTTTTAAAAGATATTACCCCCCAGTAAAGGATCTAAAAAAAATGACTGTTTAAAAAATGTGGGTTGATTTCCTTTCTGATTATCAAAAGGAAATGGAAATGAACTGTTTTGGATTAAAGTTTAGGGGGTTTTAGTGAATGAGCTATTGAAATAAATGCCTTCAAAAAAACCTAGTTCTTTTCTCATGATTATTTATAGGGAAATATCTATCATTTTCCTGAGTGGTAGTTAGATGGGATGGTGTTTTCATTACAAATTATCTCTTTTGTTGTTCTGTTTTTAAAAGTTTCTTTTCAGATCCCTAAACTTCTCTAAGTGATTAAAATTATTGTGGAAGTCATCTATATTGTAATATTTCCAATTCAACAGAATGCCAAGAGTACACACACACACACACACACACACACACACACACACACACACATGATGATCTTGAGAATCTGAACACAATTGTAAACAGGTACATATTTAAACCCTTATTTATTGGGAGGAATTTATTTATTGGTGTCCACTCTAGGGGAGAATTTCTCCCTTGCAAGAAATGATTAGTTCCTGAAATGGCAACCCCTTGCAATTAGACAGAATGTCGTCCACCCAAGCTGCTCACTTGACGTTGATCCTGTCTGACACAAGGAAGAAATGTGTCTCAGCAAATGCTTTTAAATGCTGTCAATGAAGATAATTAGGTTGGAAGATTGTGTTATTGCGTTTTGAGAAATTGGTTAGAACTTGTGAATTAATGTGGGCTAATGAATTAAACTCTGATTTAGGTAGAAAATTACTTCTGATTTGCTGACAGTCTGGAGTTGCAACTCTGTGGCATGCTCCTGGTTTCATGGCACCCTTAGAGCCATTCCACGGTACCATGCGTCTTCCCATCTGTAGAACATGCATTTGGGTCATGATTCACAGCTTTGTCTACCTCTAAGAGGTGGACTGTACACTCTTGCAAGATAAGGCAACAACGAGGTTCAGTTAAGGATGAGAAGGTTTGGAAAATTCACAAGTATCCCGAATTTCTTGTTGCCTGAAAAAAAAAATAAGGAAAGAAAGTGTCAAGAGGTCTCAGATCTTTTTTAGAGAGGAAAGATATTCACCAACTATGTTGTTAACATTATCCTAGAGATACCATTATTTTAGTGGTCGTTACAAAACTTTGACACCACTCAAGCTGGAAGGAGATTGCCAAGAAAGGTCCTGGCGAACATGTTGGACTCTGGGACAGAAGACTTGGTCTCTTTTACCAGCCCTATGTATTGTTTTGTCGCATCGCAGCTTCTCTGTGCATTAGTCAGGTACAAATGTCATTAGAAATGCTTTGGGGATTTGTAATGGTAATGATATATCTGAAGAATTAAAACTCCCTACTCATTTAAGAGATTGGTGTCTAGGCAACTCAGATGTTAGGTGGCACCTGCTTCTGGACAGAGATACGTGGGTTTCCTGAGCCACTAATCCAGTCCTTTTGTTACCCTGAGTTCTGAGGGATTCAGCTTAATAAAATAGCACAATCTAGTATATGTGAGCCTAAAGAAAAATAAGTTAGGAAGTGATTGTTCACATTACAGGTTATATTTGCCTTTTATGGAATAGACATATTTCTAAAATACTGTAAGCATACATAGAAATTTTCATAGCCCTGAGAAGAGATCTGTATACCAAAAAAAAAAAAAAAAAATTCTATGATAAACTCTTTCTTTGTATTAAGTTTTAAACCTTTGATTTCAACTTGATGATTTCAGCTTTTGGTGTTCCTGGATTTTACAAAATGAAGTCTAATTTTATGAACAATTACATAGACGTTGTCTTTATTTTATGGAAAGATTCATTTTTGTGAGTTGTCCTAAGAGAGACATGATAGAATTTTATTTACAAGTAGTTTTTAAGAAATGTACTTAATACAATAAACACAACTGTGCACAAAAATTGTAGATATTAAGAGAATATTTTCTGCAGTCTATCTGAATATGAACCACATGCATTTGGGTGTGGAAATATAAAGGTCATTTAGTAATGTTTAGATTTTCAAAGTTATTTCTAGTCTCACTCCCAAGTCTGGCTTGGTCTCTCTGTCCTTAGAAGGCTTACCTTTTAACATTTTGGTCCCAGGTGGTCAAGTGACAAGTCACTATGTTTTTTACTTTATTTATTGGATTTAATACATAAATAATAGAGTAGTGATTCTCTGTCAGGACTTTTATTGTAGAAATCATCTTCCCGGGCCTATGGTTCCCATTAAAAACCAAACCAACAAAAAGCCACATACCTGTGTGCTAAAGATTTTGACTATTTATTGGCATGCCACCTATTGGGAGCTAATGGAATCCAGATAATGTTTTTGTTACAATAAAGTAATATTTTAATATCTTAATATGTTGAGATAATTGTTTAATGTGTACTGCTGAAACACCACTAAATCTTAGCCACAAATTTCAAAAATGAATGTTGGTCTATCCGGTTTCTTAATTTGCCATTTTGAAATATATATTGGTTATTATGGACATGGAGACATAATTTATTGCAGAATGACAGGGTGAATTGTGAATACGGTAGAATCCTCAGTATCTCTCAAGTTTTTCTCAAAACCTCCCAAAGTTGTAAAGCATGAACTGAAGAGGACATCTTGGAGGTTACAGGGCGTGTGAGAGAGAGAGCACCTCAAGTGAATGTATGTGTGTTTTCAAAGAATTGCAGAGGTCCTCATAGGTAATCTAGTCCAATCATTCCTCTGCCAAATGTCTATTCAGCCCGACCTTGATTACTTCTGGTCATATGGAACTCACTACCTTCCAGTCAGTCCATTTTCCTACAACTCTCTTTGAGTGTTCATTGTCATTATGAGCCAAGA
Source organism: Leopardus geoffroyi (assembly GCF_018350155.1). Taxonomy (NCBI): domain Eukaryota; kingdom Metazoa; phylum Chordata; class Mammalia; order Carnivora; family Felidae; genus Leopardus; species Leopardus geoffroyi. The sequence goes on from NC_059333.1 coordinate 95,030,721, forward strand.
TTCTACCTTTCTAAAATGTTTACCATTTCAAGTTGTTCCATACCCTCAGAGCTATTTAAAAAAATGAATCATCTTCCACAAGAACATAGTTCTTCAAATATTCAAAGAAGACTTCTCCTTTCTTCACTCAAACACATACTTATGTCTATTGTTCTTTAGGCAATAAAGCCTCAAGTTGCTTGATTAATTCTTTATATCACACAGATCTGAGGCCTTTCATTATTGCAGCTTCTCTCCAGAACTGTTCTAATGTATTACTAAAAATAATACTTTATACTTCTAAATAGCTTTCTATTTTGCAGAACATCTTGTATATGCGATCTGATTTCTGATTTAATTCCTATAATAATTTCATGAGCACCTTGTTCACAGCTCAGGGTCTTTGCAGCACAGTTTCCTCTGTCGGGAACACTTTCTCCCAACCCTCTCATGACTGGCGCCTTCTCCTTCAGGTCTCAGTTCAAATGCTACCTCCTCAGGGACGCCATTTTTCATCCTTGTGTCTACTACAGACAGCCACTACCTCTGCCTCCTTCCCCCACAGACTTTCTCTGTCGCATGAAATTGTTTTATTGCATTCGTGGCATTGCCACTCTGAAATCATCTTCCTTTTTTTGTTTGAGTGTATATTAAACTATTTAAATGCATAAATAAAGGAAAAATAAGGATAGGGACCTAGTCTCTCTAGCCATCAGTGTCTCCTCAGTCTGGCGCATAGCAGACGTTGACCATTGTGGGGCTCAGAATTGAACTTTGTTTTCCTTGAGAATTCTTTTTATACTCATTTCCAGGTTTTTTTTCAGTGTTTGCCATAAAATATTAGTCTACTTACTTCAGAAGTGCCTATTTGCACAAAAGTAATCAACAAAATGCCCTACTTATTTTTATGGTCGGAAGTGGATGTGGAGTTTATGTTAAATGAATTGTTCATAGTCTGTAGAAGCCAGACCCATGCTGGAAATTTACAAAGTGAGGCAAATCCATTTTCTGGGGTCCAGCCTCCTGGCAGAGGTTCTCAGACTTTAGTGTGCAAAACAAATATTTGGGAAATTATTAAAAAATGTAGATTTATAGGATCAATTTGTGAAATTTTGATTCAGTCAGTCTGGGGTGGGGTGCAGAATCTGCACCTTTAATAAGCATACGGGTTTATTCTGATGGTTAGGGCCATGGTGCCATGCCTCCAGAATCTGCAAAAATGAAAGTAGATTATCCTGTTGTAGCAACTGAGTGAATGCTAATCCTAATGCTTTTTGTAATCATTTACATTAGGATTTTAGGGTTTCTGTGCTGACTCCAGCTTATATCAACTGAGAAAAGTAAAAAACATAAAGATCTTGACCCGAGATATGATGCCAACCGGGTTTGATGTACTCATTAAGATATTAAACATTGGTGTTTTTATTTGACATGTTGTGATTACAGTTTAAAGTTGTCCTGAATAATTCAACTCAAGACCTGAGAATCGATATGGTCAAACTGACCTGGTGTAGGTAGAAGAATCTGAGCCTCTTGCATGAGATTTCCTCAAGTCTGTGTATTGTGATCTCTTAATTAACCTTCTGCTAAAGTAAGACAAGGCATTTTAATAGTGAGCTTATCAATCATCTCGATGTAGAGATGATTCTATGATATACTCAGGATGTAATGTAGCTTTTCATAGTCTGTTCTAGTGAATCATGAAATTATACTATTCATTTGTTGTTTAGTAAGGAATGAATACGGGGAGAACGTTGTATTTCTTAGATAATAGTGGCATTTGTTTTTTTAACCAAGAATTTCCAATACAAAGAGTGCATTATTTCAACATTTGTTGAGTGCCAATTTAAAAAAAAAGAAAAAACCCTGAGCTTTGTGTGGGAAGAATGTAGAGCCAACTGAGGTGGTTCCTGCTCTACGAAAGTGTGCAGTCAGATTATCTAATCAGGATTCTGGGTGCTTACCATGTGCTAAAAGCTTTCATATATATTGTCTTCATTACTCCTCATGATTTTTTAGGGGAAGACACTAAAGCACATTTGTTAAACCACATTATCACTCAAGGCAGGGTTTCTCAATCTTGGAACTATTGACATTTTGGGACGGATAGCTCTTTGTTGTGGAGGGCTCTCCTGTGCATTGTAGAATGTTTAGAACGTGTAGAATCCTTGGCCTCTACCCATGAGATATTAATGACACTTCAGAGTCATGACAATCAAAAATTTCTCCAAACATTGCCAAATATTTCTTAGGGAGTAAAACTGTCCCCAGTTGAGAACCATTTCTTTAAGGATGAGACAAAATAGCAAAACTCTTAAAATTGGTGGGCAGAGACAGCGGGAGTATAGAATATGGAGCAATTAATGCTGCCCAGGCAGAGTAGAGACCTGAATGGATTGTGGAAGGGAGATATGGAAGAAGCTTTGAGGCCTTGGCATTCGCACATCTTGGGGTGCAATTTAGCATTTTTGTAAATGGAAAATAAAAAGGATTTTGGAATAGGACTGAGCTGGATTCACAGTCAGGCTCTGCCTCGTTCTGGTTGTGTAAAGATAGCCAACTCACTCTCCAAATCTGGATTTCTTCATCTGTTAGTAACAGCACAGTGTAGGGCTGTTGGGAAGCCTGAAGTGTAATGTGTATGGAAGACCTCAGCACAGCACCTGACACACAGTAGGCACTCAGCAACCTTTTCTTCTTCCCAAACACATGTGCCAGTGGAGCCTAGCTTACCAGTTCTTTCCGTGGTCTTATTTTTATAAGTGTTATGCTCTGAAAGAAGCATTCATAGAAGGTGAAGTCAGAAACACACATAGCCTTGTGTGTGCAAAAAAGAATTGCATTATTTATGTTAAATCCAGTTTGCAATACTTCTTACATGGCATTTAATGACATAATTACCATTTAGATATTATAGTTGATTTTTAGTGTTAAAAAAAAAAAGAAAACTCAACCTCCCAGTGATTTGTAAAGAGAAGGTGGATTATTAAAGAAAATAAGAGTTGGTTATACCACTCTAGAACTTTAGGAGGTGGGTGAGAGTGAATCGTTCACCCTTGAAATGTGTTGGCTGATGCACTCTTCATCCTCATAGATCTCCATGTTGTTTGCGTCTGACTTGGCTTAAGACCATGCTACCTTATGCTATGATCTGTCGGGTGTAATGAATTCGATGGTTGCTGTGTGAGCACAGAGGGAAGACCTATGTGAGTGCCTGTATGCCACATGTCATGTGGAAGGGTCTCTTTCGCTGCTAGGCGGCAAGACCTCCATAGTTGCTACCAAAACTTGCTGCAGGGGACGACGTGGGATTTCTTGTTACTACTAGTGGTTCGCAGCCCTCGCTGTTTATAGAAATCATTTAGATAGCTTTGAAAACCTATACATATCTGGGTCCTTCTCTAAAGACTTGGTTTTAGTTGGTTTGGTGTATGGTTGGGTAGAAGTGATTTCCAGAACTTTCCAGATGCTTCTAGTGTGCAGCCAGAATTGAGAGCCACTGGACTAAGGTATTGCTTCTCAGGTGATATAGGGGCTCTTCTTGGTGTCTTTGCCTCTGAGAAGGAGTCTCTACCACTCTTACCTCTATCATGGGGCTCCGTTCACCTCATTTATTCACTTATTCAGCATCAGCCTTTATTAATAAGTATCTTCTGCTGGTTTGGCACATGTGTACCCACCTTTCATTTGAAGTGTTGAGATTGCTTTAGTTCAAAATACTTCCATTCTACCTCATATCAGTGAATTGCCAAATAACTTGATGCACAGCACTCTGGTGGCTTGTAGTTTTTAGATCTCATAACACCCTTAATGACTTGGTGACTATAAGGCAGTCTCATGTAATTAAACAGTCAATACTTACTATGTAATTACCATTATTTGGGTTTTTTTGCAACCTGTAAAATAAAACTCTGTCTGGATTACAGGCACAGAATTTAGAGCCATGCACAGTTTTAACTGCTTTTTACATGGGAAACATTTGAAACTTAAAAAAAAAAAAAGAATAACCAATTATTACTAATCAATTAATTAAACCAGAGATTGAATTTCTTATCTCTGTGGTTTAACCTCAGTAATTTTAACCTCAGTAATTTTATGAAATCTACTGGATGTTTTGCGAGTGCAAAAAGAAATATCTGCTGTTTGACAAGCAAATACATACTCTTTTCTAAGTTGGAGCGCTGCTTGGCGGTGAGGATTTGGAATGGGGGAACAAAGCATTGCCAGGGCCTCCAAATCAGGCTGAGTACAACATCTCCTGCCAAGTGCTGTGGCCTTGGGCATTGCTTCTGATTTGGGTCCTGTTGCTTACTTTCCAAAGCAATGCACAGAACTTGTCTTTTTTTGTTCCCATCTACAACAAAGGAGAAAAGACTAGCAGCTGGCTCACTGAGAACTCTTAATAAATACCAAATAGCTACCATCATAATCATGGTGATGATAATATCATCTTACTAGGCTGCATGGAAAAGTTATGAACCAGATTATGTGAAGAGATCTGTCTCCTTTAGGGGGAAAGTGTTCTATTGTTTTAGAAAACCTGCCCTAATTACATGATAGAGTCCCCTGGAACATACAGTCTCTGGCAGACCACTAGCATGTTCCCTGCACCTGACACACAGTAGGCACTCAGAATGCTTTATCTTTAAAGCATTTCTTGATAAGCTGTGCTTTGGTCTGTGCATCACATTCAGGAAGACAGTATGAGGCTCCTCGCTGAATTTACTCGAAATCTTACTACTTTTTAGTTTTGCTTCTCTTTCTCTCTTATTTATTGTGGCGAAGTATACATACCGCAACATACTGTTAAGGAGCATTAAGTACATTCACATAGTTGTGCAATCATCACCACCATCCAAATCCAGAACTTTTTACTGTCCCAGACGGAAACTCAGTACCCATTAAAAAATAACTCTTCATTCCCTATTTCCCTTCTTCCCCCCAGTCCCTGGCCTGCCTGCCTTGCTTGCTTGCTTGCTTGCTTTCACTCTTTCTTTCTCTCTTTCTCTCTCTCTTTCTTTCCTTCCTTCTTTTTCTTCTTTCTCTTTCTTTTTCTCTTTCTCTGTTTTTTTCTTTCTTTTTTCTTTTTCTTTCTATCTTTTTCTTTCTCTCTCTCTTTTTCCCTTTCTTTCTTTCTTTCTTTCTTTCTCTCTCTCTCTCTCTCTTTTTCCCTTTCTTTCTTTCTTTGTTTCTTTCTTTCATGTTTATTTGAGACAGAGAGAGACAGAGAGACAGAGAGAAAGAGAGAGAGAGAGAAAACCCGCATGGGGGAGGGGCAGAGAGAGAGAGGAAGAGAAGAATCCCAAGCAGGATCTGCACTGTCAGCATGCAGGCTGATGATGCAGGCCTCAATCCCATGAACCATGAGATCATGATCATGACCTGAGTTGAAATCAAGTGTCGGGCACTTCATCAACTGAGCAGCCCAGGTGTCCCCCTGGTCTTTTCTTTTTAAAATATTCCCAGTTAACTTAATTGTAGAGGTAATCGTTTCCTGGATAGTGTCTTGCAACTCAGGCTTCCCAGTGAGCCTGGAATGGTCCTGCACATCTGCCTGTCTGTGTGTTGGCTTTCCTCAAGATGACTCACCGACAACCCACTTGACCCTCCAGTTGACTGAGTACCCAGCACCTGAAGGGCTACATCTTGTTCTAGGAAGCCGAAACTGAGTCCTTGATTTTTCTACCCCATTTATATGTACATAAAATGATCCTTTTTAGGTTGAGGTGGAAGTGGAAGTCGAGGTCAATAAAAAAATGTGCAAGCATATTGTACAAATCCTAAAAGAGTGTGGCTGATGTTTTCTCTATTAACATGTTCTAGGCTGTGGTTACATTTATTACAGTTTTATAAGTTAGGTTCCCTTTTACCTTTAAGTGTATCAACTCTTTCCTTTTTTAGCAGGAAATTTCTTTTAGATGTAGTATTTCGCTCACAGTGGAATGTTCTGGGTGGAGGAATGTCAGGGTCTCCTTCGTGCAGCTGTTCCTTTATCAATGCACTGCTCACCTGATACTCCCTTCCTTGCATCAATCCACAGAGCGTTCCCCACTCTTAGGTTCTACACCCTCCATTCCCAGGTCCCTCATGATGGGATCTCTGTCTCTCCCTCCAGCCTGACTCACAGTGTGCTTCAGTACTATCTCATTGCTGCACTCATGCACACAGCAGGCGCTTTCTATTTATTCATGCCAGCTACCCTCCCTCCTGAACACCTGGCTCAGACAGCAGCCCCCTCCTCTGTACCTTGTGACACCTACCTACTGACATCTTCTCGCTAGAGCGATCTCACAGTTTTGTAATGTTCTGGCTGTTTCCACTCTAAACTCTGAGTTCCTTGAGGTCCAGAACATTACCTTATTTTGTCTCTAGTGCCAATATAGAGTAGATGATTTAAAAAAGAAAAAGATCATAGTACTCCTATGTTTTGCTGAGTTTTGGAACGCCCTATCTTAGTGGAATATGTGTCATTTTTGCTTAATGTCAACTATTTCATCCCGGAGACTGACACTAAATATAATGTTTAATAGCCAACAGCAGCTTAAATACTGACAAGCTAAATAAAAAGTATCCACCTACTGCATCATGTAACAGAAAAAAATAGGATAAGGAAAAAGTGTTTTCCCTTCTTTCTAAAACTAGTGTCATGGACACGATTCTCTAACCATCCCTGTGGGAAAACAAAAGGGGCCACAGCTCATTTGAACTTGTAAAGACCCTGTTTTGCACTTTGGGGAACAGAGATGGATTTTCTTAGCTTTTCCTTCTGCCATGTCTTCGGGACTGTGGAGTTAAGCATCAGTACTGATGAATTTAACCATTTCGTAAAACCCTCCTTCACATTATTTCACGTGACCTTTATGATGCCCACAAATGAGATAAAAGAGGTATGGTTATCCCTGTTTTACAGACAGAGCCCTTGAGGTCTCAGAGTTTATACATGACTTTCCTGATGTCACCAAGTAGGTGATAGAGCCTGGCTCGTGGTCGAGTAGCCTAAATCTCTTTAAATGTTTGGCAGGGATTGGTTTTGCCCTGCCCTTGTATTGCATGTTAGAATTCATTTTATGTAGATCCCTGATAAGTCTGAATTCAGAATATAAAGCAATGATGCCATGACTTATTTCAATATGTAGTTATTCTAATCTTTAGATCCAAAATACTGACAGGTGATTGATGACTAGGTAATTAATCACTGATTTCTTAGCAAGTGGAGACACTGTTCTTTATACAACAAACCAAATTGCTGTTTCCCCAGAAAGATAAGAAGGGAATTATTTTCCTTCTACAAAAAGGAACTGGCATGCTTTGCACTAGTTACATTTTACAATATGAAATGGGGCTGTGCTGATCATTTGAGGGAATTGGTTGCTTTTTTTCTCATGATTTGCTTTTGGTGGGAGAGGGGAGAGAATAGCATATTTCTAGACTTCTTCAAAAATCGGCTTCAATAGCCAGGTGCATGATTTTTTTTTCCCAAAGGCTCAGCAATCAGACTAGAGCTTGTTAAATGTTTGTTGAATTGAATTGATTTTTTCTTTCAGCTGTAGTTATGTACTTTTGTGAGCAAATGGATGAATGTAACTGCTCTGGAGACCATGCAAATATTTGCCAGGTGCATAATCCGTACTTTTCTCTATCCAGAGCAGAGGGAAAACCAGGTACCTGTAACCCGGCATGGCACTGTAGCAAATTGCTTACTCTTTGCTTTTATATTTGCCCCTCTCGGGGATCTAGGTTTATGTGTGAGGATTTGGGGGGCTGGGAGGGACAATGAAACAGATGATGATAGGTAAGAACTTCTGGGTAATGTAGTTGAGAGTGACCTGGCTACAGTATGAGGATGCAAATGATTTATTGTGTAATTTATCATGAAAGCCAGTTGGGAATACTTGTGTAAAGATTCTTCATTTCTAGTACCACTAAGGGCCACACTATTCAGCCTTTTTTTTTCCCTTCAGGTTATAAGTATGTAGTACCCATAACCGAAGAACACTAGCAGTGCCTCTAAAAACTATTATCAGATGATTCAGTGGCAAGTTTTGCCCATGTCGATGTCACTCATTCTCTTACTATGTGTCAAAACAGTGAAGGCTAGTGAAAACACAGGGCACTGTGTCCTTTTCTTTAGATAGAGGCAGAGTTGATTGTAGATTCTCTCTCTTTTCTTAAGGTTTGTTTGTTTGTTTGTTTGTTTGTTTGTTTTTAAGTACTCTCTACACTCAATGTGGGACTCAAACTCATGCCCCCAGATCCAGAGTCACACGCTCTTGTGGCTGAGCCAGCCAGGTGCCTCAATTGTAGATTCTCTTAAAAGGAGTTTCAAATTAAGCAGATCCTGATTTCCCTCAGCTAACCCTTCTGGTGATTTTAGCATGTTGCTGAAGACAAGACTTGCTTGAACAAGACTAAAGCCTACAGTTAGTCATCTGAGTAAATATGCTATAAATTTAAGATGTGGTCAAGAAATCAGTGTTGATAAGGGATGGAGGAAAACACAAAATAGAAACAAACAAACAAACAAAAAAAAAACCCAAAGCAAAATAGCAATCTCCAAAACAAAAAGCTTTTTTTTTAAATATTCTTTTTCCATCTAGAAGCACAGGAGATTTATGAATTTCTGGTTAAGTTGATGAGTAATACTGTGGTTAAGTGTGCTCTTTGAAATTTGACTTGAATACTATGCATCGTAGTGTTAGTTCTTGTTCAAATCCATATGTTTGTTAATATCTAAAAGTAAGTAGGTTTCCTGTCATACCCCACTTACCACTTACCTCACACCCCAGCATTCGGTCATCTGCATTTTGGTGTTGAAGAGACTCCTTGTTCTGTGCAATAGTCTCTAGGGAGCATCTTTGTTTTTTAAGTTAATTAACTTTTTTTCATGTATTCCTTTTTAATATTATTTTAAATTTATTAGTCACGTATTTATTATTTAGAGTTGACACAACGTTATATTAGTTTCAAGTATACAACAGTGAGTCACCATTTGTATACATTGCATATATATATTCGTGTGTATGCATATATATGCATACACACATATATACATACACATATATACATATACATACATACATACACATATATACCACATCTCTTTTTATCTATTCATCCAACAACACAGGTTGTTTTCATATCTTGGCTATTGTAAATTATGCTGAAATGAACATAGGGGTGCATATACCTTTTCCAATTATTGTTTTTGGTTTCTTTGGTTAGATACCTAGTTGTGAAAATGCTGGATCATATGACAGCTCTAATTTTAATTTTTTCAGGAACTCTCACACTGTTTTCCATAGTGGCTGCACCAATTCACTTTCCTACCACCAGTGCATGAGTGTTCCCCTTTCTCCTCATCTTTGTCAATGCTTGTTATTTCTTGTCTTTTTGACACTAGCCTTTCTGACAGGTGTAGGGTGATATCTCATTGTGGTTTTGATTTGCCTTTTCTTGAGGATTAGTGATGTTGAGCTTCTTTTTATGTGCCTGTGGCCATCTGGATGTCTTCATTGGAAAAATATCTACTCAGATCCTCTGCCCATTTTATTTTAATTTCTAAAAAAAATTGTTTAAATGTTTGTTTATTTTTGAGAGAGAGAGAGAGCACAAGTGGGAGTAGAGGAGAGATAGGGAGACACAGTATCCGAAACAGGTTCCAGGCTCTGAGCTGTCAGCACAGAGCCTGACGTGGGGCTCAGACTTTGCAATGGTGAGATGGTGACCTGAGCTGAAGTTGGAGACTTTACTGACTGAGCCACCCAGGCGCCCCAGTCCTCTGCCCATTTTTTAACTGTTTTTGTTGTTGTTGTTTTTGTTGTTGTTTGTTATTGAGTTATATGAGTTCTTTATGTATTTTGGATATTAAGCCCTTAGCAGATAAATGATTTATAAATATCTTCTTCTAGGGAACATCTTTGCATTTCCAAGCCTGTGATCATTATGTTGTAATTCTAACAGTCAGAGCTGGAGATTAGTTAGGATTATGATACCCACTCCTGAGTGAGAACATGAACATCCAGAGGTTTCAATGTGTTACTCAGGATCTTGCTTCTCAGGAAAGGTATGGCACACACAACTCCTAGGCCTGTAGCCTTGGTTCACAGAGTTCTGCTACAGCTGCCCTCTCACTCTAAGGTCTTGGTTAAAGCTGAGAGGTTTTCTTTGTAGATTTCCATGAAGAACACAGCTCAGGGAGCTGATGATCAGCTAAGATGCTGTAAGTCTGTGGGCACACGAGCTCAACTAACTTCTCTATGGCTGGTGTCTATTTCCAAAGTAAATGGTGGAGGAGAAAAATCTGCTCTTCATAGGCAGTGATTTGGGTTAGAGTAGAAGCGATTAAGTGTGTAGTGCTGAATATTAGTTAAAAAAAGGAAGAAGTAAGAGTAGATAGCTAAGGGCATATGTTTCCATTTGGTGTTCTTATTGACTGAGTTATATGCATTACTTGAATTAGATTTCTCCCTAAGAGGAAGTAGTAGTTGAGGACACTTCTTTTCCTGGTGGTGCAGTCACCCTAAGATATAAATGTGGCCTGAAAATTTGATTTTGTTAGAATAATGGTACTTTATATTAATGTCTACTTTTTGGAGGATTTGGAGGATGGAGGTTATTTACAAAAATCCTCTAGAATAAAAGTTGTAAGAAATAACAAATGTCAACATTGCTCAGATGAAGGACTGGATATCCCAATGAAGCATTCAAGTCTCAGAACTGACTTAAGTCAAAACACGGCCCTGTGGGCTTGTGTGCTGTGGAAAGTCACATTGAGGTTACATGCTACTATCTCTCTGGACTTGAACCTTAGAAGTTAAGTGGCGTTCAGAACTCTTTTGGCAGTTCGCTAAGGAAGAATCTCTTTGAATTTTTTACCCCGGGTCCTCTCTGGGCTCAGGAGTTTCATAGATTTAATAGGGACTTTCGGTGGTAGTTCTTGACTGTTCTTGTGGTTCATGTGTCTTTTTAAAGTTCATGGACTAAACCCCATTCTTTTAACAGTAGAAGCATACTAGTATGCAAGCATATAAGTAGAGTGGGTGTATATAGTACTTATGCCCATTATATGAAAGGCTCCATTCCACAATGTCATAAGGAAGATAGATACTTACCTCTTAGTATCCCTGCTCCACAGATGAAGAATCTGAACCTTAGAAAGTTTGACATGCCCTTGGTCACACTGACAGTAATGGTGCAATCTGGCAGTGAGCCATCTGCAACCTTTTGACATCAAAGATTTAAGTAGATATAATTCATTGGAAGAATGAAAGCATGGTGGGGCCGACTGCTCAACTCAAGAGTTCAGTGATCTAATTAAATGTTTAATTTAGATATTTCTGGTTTAATTGAGAACTACAGCCTCTAGTTCTTAGGATCCCTTTTAAAGCGGAGGAGCCACACTGACAAGCCATCCTTCAGTACTGTCTACATGCTTTATTGCTCCTCTCTGACCAGTTAAAAAAGGTTCAAGAGTTATCTTGCTTCTTGCAGGTGACCTAGTAATTCCGCCAATATGTGAAATATATGTTCTTTAAAATATCGCACTTACGAGGATAGGTAGAAACCCAGCCAAAATATGTTGCTATTCTAGAAGGTTCTTTGACTTGGGTCAATCAAGTAACCTTGACACTACTTCTGCATTTCTGAGCATTAAAACCTTATTCATTTTCAGACAGGAGACCTGGGTCGAATCTGATCTTTTAAAGTGTCTAAGAAGAAAGAATTTACCACGTAGTTTAGGAGTATAAACAGAAGTTTAAGAAGTTTGTTGAAAAACCTCTGTCCTTAAGTACCCTCAGGTATCTTGAAACTCTTTATTTATTCCTATTGATATGCTAATCACAAGTTGCTCTTCAGTGTTCAAGCATTTTCTCCGAGGAATTTGTACTGCCTGTACTTGCTTCATTAAGCTGTACAGTAAAATAGTCCCTTATTTACATAGTGGTACCAACCCTTGCATCCAAAGTAGTCTGAGTTAGAGAAGTTCACTGAGTATTGAACACATCTGTGTCACGGATTCATCATTTTGAAGTCATTAGTTGCTTACTGTTGGATAAATGGACATAAGAGGACACATCGCTAGGTGAACTTTATGTATGGGATAACGGTCTCCCTTCCTACCTAGAATGAGATAACCTTGTGGAGTCCAAAGGCTAGAAAAGTGAATAGATATTTCTAAGGATTATCTAGAATTTTCATGCCACATGAAGATAATGGAAAATTCTATAGGTCACTCTGGATTTGAACCCAAGATGAACCTCTCAAAAACTGAAACAGAGACATTTACTTTTTACTTTTTGCATTTGCCTGTGAACTAGACCTTTAGTGTCCCAAGTGTGATCTGCTGTCCAGTAGTAGTGTGGTTGTCACCACCTGGGAGATGGCTAGAAATGCAGAATCTCAGGCCCTCCCAGAACCTGCTTTTTAACAAGATCCTACAGGTGACTATTCATATGCATATTTAAATTGGGGAAGCATGTGCTTAGTTAGGCCCTGAGGACTAGAGATCACTTGATTATGTGAAACACCCTTCCTAATTAAGGAGAAGGCATTAAGTCCAGATTTGGGGTGGGCTGGGTGCCTGAACGGGGCATTTAACTTCTGTGTTGAACTGTTCTTCTGGGAAGTGAGAAGATGAGGGTAAGGCCTTGATGCCCAGTGCTGGCTGGCTTGTCAGACCCCAGAGAGATAAACCACATACTTGAGTAAGTGAAGAGGAGAAAGCAAATCTTCTTAGCAATGGCAATAAACAGGATACATGATGGAGTCTTATAATACTTAGTGGAAAGTACATACAGATTTGAGACATTTGGCTGCTACAATGCATTGGAGACTTTCCTCTGAACTTTTATACGTTTAATGATAGCCCTGAAACTCTGACAGTCTTAGAACTCTGTCCTTACCGATATTGCAGAACTTCCTGTGGTGCTGTTATATTTCATATTAAAATGAAAAGAAAAAAAGAGCAAGAATGTGAGAATAAATGAATTCTGTTCAACTTGAAATGTTGAAATGAAGATTCACTTAAAACACCTAATGGAAATTTGAGAAAGATGATACACAATGCAGTTTTTGTAGGAGTTCTTCATGTGATTAATCATAGAGTATCTAAAAAGACTTTCTTTCAAGGGTTAAGAGATAGATCCAATGATTTATAGTGATGGGTTAGAAGGTGGGGTTATTCACACAAACCTACTTCTCTATCTGCATGCATCATATACACACTTGTACATACAAATATTCTGCCTATGGTGGCTGCAAATAGTTAATGAGATAATGCGTATAAAGGATATATGGGACACATTGAAGTGTCCAGTAAGTGGTAGTTATTATTATAGGAAGCAACAGAGCAAAGTGTTTTAGATCAGAGGCTTTGGCATGAGATCCTTTGGGTCCAGAATCTTGGCTCTGCCGCTTGTTGGCTGTTTGACATGGGGTTAATTGCTTAACCTCTGTCCATTGTGTCCTCTTCTAAAAAATAGGAATAATAATAGTACCTACCTCACGAGGATTAAGTGAGATAATGCATGAAATGCATTTAGAGGAATTTCAAGAATGAAATGAGTACGCAAACCCACACACACGAGTTAGCTAGTGTTGGATATTTGCAGTATACTCTATGACCTGGAGTCCAGTTAAATGATTGAGATTCTTTGGACATTCCTTTCTTTAAAGCAAAGCAACAGAACTTTAAACTTTTTGTATGGAAATCTTTTACTTATTTTGGTTATTTAACTGTAATACTTAATTTTTTCTCATCCTCATTGAATTTCAATAAGGAGTAAAATTAACCTGAAAGAATATTTGAGACAGGGCATTATCAGGTGTAGTCCTTGAATCCTATCAGATGTTTTAAAGAGCTCTTTCATGCTGGGAGTTGAGATTAGCTGCAAAGTAGCTCCAGAAGATAATTCAGAATCCTGGATCAGACAGCTCACTTCTTAATCTAGATTCCAACTCAAAAATGTATATTGACTACCAGCTTTGTTCCAGGCACCATTCTAATACAGGGGGTAAGAGCATGAATTTAGGCCTAAGCAGACCTCAGTTCAAATCCTGATTCTATTATTACCAGTGACAATATTTTACGTAAATAGTAGGTGAGGATGATGGTATAGGTAATATTGGCAGCGGTGAATAAGCCAATAGAGAACCTTGTTTACCCTTTTCAGCATGTTTGTAATGATGTTATATGCTCTATCTTATTTATTTTGTAGTCTGAATGCTCATGAAAGATATACAGAATATTTTTCTTTGGGCAGCTTTCTTTCAGCTCCCTGGGGCAGATTTCATTGGCCATTAAAAAAAATAATAATAATGTAAGATCTTGTTGCTCTGGGAGTAGATAAGTTCCTTCTGTCTGGGTTAACAACTCCAAGACATACAAGAAAAAAAGAAGCCTTAGGATACTACTTTTAGAAGGTCCTGGATTCCACTGGTTTCTTTTGATTCAACAGTGAATCTATGCTCTGAGGGAGCTAAAGCATGCAAGAATAGATTGATTTCAAATATTACTTGAGGAAAATATCCTTCTCTATATTCAAAACATGACTGAAATGGAATGGATTATTGGAATGCTAGACATTCTGGGCCAGAAAATTATTCTGACTTTCCATCATCCGTTTTGACAGGACCCCAGCAGGTCGTTTTTAGAAAATGTGTCAAATTTGTGTTAAGCAAGGGTAAACAATCTAATTGTGTGATGCTGTCTCTCGGGAATCAGGAGTCAGCTTCCTCCAGACCCCAGAGTGACTTGTTTATGCTCCAGGGCTGTCTGACCCTCGTAAAATTATCCCAGCTGATAAGACTGGACTTGCTGACCTCATTTTTTTGTGAACATCTCATTCTTGGGGGGAATCTTTATGAATTATCTGCTTCCCTCTGTATAATATAAGAACTGTGTAGGATCATTTCATGTGCTAGTGAGAGATGCTTTGTCCCAACCAACAAATATTTCATGTTGTCTTAACAGTTTCACCCACTAGTTCTGAAAAACATTATGATATATGATTTAAAATGGAATTAAGTAATCAGACTGGTATTCAAAATTTCTAATTTTCCAAAAAGGAAACTTTATTGCTACTATTAGTAGGAAACCCATCATTTTAACCACACTTTCAAATATAGTACATACTGGGTGCCTGGCTGGCTCAGTTGCTAGAGCATGGAACTCTTGATCTCAGGGTCATGAGTTCAATCAAACCTCACATTGGGCGTGGAGCCTACCTACAAACAAACAAACAAACAAACAAATAACATAGTGCATACTTTTCAAATTAAAAGTGCTTGACACTGTCCCACCAAATCACAATGATATTGGACCACTATACTTTAAAACGTACCATTGTCAGTTGTATTCTGAGGCTTACCTGAGGAGGAACTAACTACCCAGGGCCACGGTAGGACTCTTGTGGGTGGGTCCTAGGCACTTTTCTTTCTGGTCATCTGACTCCATAAAAATTTTTGAAAAATAGATTTTATACCTACTTTGGTATAAAGACAATTATGTTAATATTATATATTAAAACATTTTCTTTGACCTGAGAGTTCATTGTTTTCTTCGTATTTCAAAATTAGCATGACATTGACAGCTGTGAAAAGCACTGTGGGGCCCTAGGTACTGTGGCCACCCATGCCTAATGGAGGAGTCTGCTTGTACCTGCCCATCCCCATCAGGAGGTCTGGGGTTCAAGGTGGTGGTGGGGAACCCACAAGAATGACATGTACCTGAAACCTTGTGTTTTATCTTAAAAGTTCAGTTGGATTTTGCCTTTTATACTATGGAATACTCATTGTTGCTTCAATTTAAAATTATTTGAACTTAATTCCTACAGAAAGATAGACTTAAAAAAAATCTATGGTTTCCTGCCCCTACTTGGCATAGGGTGGTGACCCTTCCCCCCAAAATAATCTATGGTCACAGGAAGGGATGAGGTTTATGATGGATTCACATACAAAACAAACTACAAATATTATCCTAACCTTTTGTGACTGTGAACAGGTGATCTTCAGGTGAGTAAGATCCCATTAGGATTCTCAGAAGAGCTTAGAAGAGTCTATACAGCACGATTTAGTTTCAGGCTCATTTATAATAAACGCCTCCTTCCTTAGGGCCTCTTGTGTGATTTAGACTCTCAGCTATTTCTAGCAAAGAGGAAGAACAGTCACTCTTGATGACACTAAAATTCTTCTTTTCACCTGCTCCTTTTTAAGAAGTCACATTCTTAGGTTTCCTTGGCATTAAGAGGAGGACGACTTTTCTCTTTGTCCTCTCATTACTGTCTTATCCAGGACAGGCTATTATAAAAGCTTTTTGTTTGTGAGATCAGTTCTCGGATTCCTAACTTCCCCTCTCAAACCTAAATGCCACACTTGAAGTTCTCCCAAATTGCTGCTGCTGCTCAGATGACTCCCTGGCATTGTATGCTTAATGTGAGACTCTTTATTTAGGTACTTTGCTCTCTGGAAAAGAAAATCCTAATGAGTCACCCAGTTTGCTGATTTCTTTGTAGGTGTGACCAGCTAAGTGCCACCATAATGAAGTGGAAACAGAGAAGTCATTTGGATCAGGAGGATCAGGAGTTCATCTGTCTCCAGTCTAACATAGAGTATTGGCTTCTCCTTATTTCTTATTTTATTTTATTTTATTTTTTTTTGTGACAGACCCTTTGCAGCCAAGGGCCCTGGAGACTTGAACGTCAGGGATTCAGGTATTAAGATAGAACCAGGCTGGCTGCTAAAGAGAAAAGAGATACTGTGCTCTGTATGTTTGGTGCCTGAGCTAGGATATTTTGTCATTTTTCTTCTTCTTTTTTTCCTAGCAGGTGAACAAAAGAAAGATGGGCATCATTATGGTTCCAAAAGCCAATTAGGAGTCACCCCTGACATCTTAATCTCCTGAATTTAAATCCATGACCAAGCTTGGCTGACTCTACTTCCTTAATGCTTTTTAATTCCCTCTTCTGTTTTCTGTCTCTACCACCATTCTTCTTATGCAGGCAATGAATATCTGTCTGCTGAGCACCTCAGTGGATTGTCCCCTGATACTATCCCCAAAGCCCCTGTATTCCCATTGTGCAGCCAGTGAGGTCATACGAAAATGCTTATTTGATCGTGTCTTTCTTCGGCCCAAAACATTTCAAATAGTTTCCCATTTGATCAAGACCGAACTTAGCCTACAAGGCCCAGCATGATGTGACTGTAGTCTCCTTCTCCAAAATCAGTTTTATTGCTGTTCCATCTCACTCTCTGGAATCCAGACACACTGCTTTCTTTTAATTCAGCAAACCCAATTTGTTCCTGTACATTTCAGGGCCTTGGCACATACTGTTCCTGCTTCCTGGAATCCTCTTCTCCTCTTATGAACTCCTTCAAGTAATTTCCTCACAAAACCCTTTCCTCATCTTCCAGAAGGTCCTAGGCCCTGTTTTGAGTTCTCATAGTCTCTGCACACTCCTTCAGGGTGTAAAGCTCAGTTTATTGTGGTGTATTAGTTGGATAATGCCTGACTCCCTCATCAGACTGGAAACTCCATGGGGACAGGAACTTTCTGCTTTGCTTATCATAGTATTCTCCATAACTAACATGGTACCTAGTAAAGAGTAGATGCTTGATAGCTAGATAGGTAAGGGAGAAGTATAATGTTGCACATAGATTATGTGCTTAATGTGTACAAGTATAATGTTGCACATAGATTATGTACTTAATATGTACATGTACGATGATACTTACACATGGGAGTCATCAGAAAAGACTTAATTATGAGCCATATTTCTAACAGGGCAGAGCGTTACAGAATCCATTTTCAATGATTTTTTTTTTCAAAAATGGTAAAATCAACGTTTAGGGACTTGAAAGAGGAAGTTTTGTCTGTGACTCACTTCTGAATATATTGTTAAGCTTTTAGGGTAGTTAATGGTCAACCATGCAAACAGGTGGCTGATTGCAGTGCCTTTTGTACTTGCTGTTTCATCTACCTGGAATCTTCTCCTCCAGATACCCGTATTGCTTGCCCCTTCACTTTCTCTAGTTTCTGCTCAAATGTCGTTTTATTAGAGATCTTCCCTGACCACCTCATAGGAACAACCCACCGTCTAGACCTCTCATCCTTTTCCCTCCTTACTGTTGAGGTGGAGTTCCCACCCTACCAGATTGTGTGCCCTTCTTTTCAGTCTCTTTCCACTAAACTCTTTCTTGAGGATAAGGATTCTGTTTGATGAGTCCTCTGCCCCTAGGAAATAAATTAATGTTTGATGCCTAGAAGACACTAAAAGCATATCTTTTCAATGCATGAATGATCATGGTGAAGAAATCCTCAACATTTTATCCCCTTGCTTCTAAGGAATAAGGATGGGGAAAAAAAAGTCCACTTTCATCTTTTGACCTCTTTTTGCCCTTCACCCCAAATTGGCTATCCTGGTGTTTTCTCATTGCTGATGCAGGGAAAGCAGCTTTGGTGTGGCAGGTAGGAGCCAAGGTTGAGTTCCCACCCTACCAGATTGCGTGCTCCGTTTCAGTTCTTGACAGTCTATTAGAAATCTATAACTCTTAAATACTTGTGCTTCTGGGACTTTCTTCATGAGCCTAAGATTTAATTGCAAGCACACACTTTTGCCATGTGGCAAAACTAAAAGACCTTAGGGTATTTTCACTTAAAAATAGCAGCTTGCTCTTCATTAAGCAGCAGCCTACTCTTGCATTCAGTCCTTCTCCTGGCAAGATGTAATATAACAAAGGAAGAGGCTGGTGGTCACAAGCCAGGACATTGCAGGGCTCATTAATTACTTGGAAAATGGTGCCTGGGTTGTGGCCAGAATCCCAAACAAAGAAAGGAAATAGCTCCTGTTCTCCAATTGACAAGTTGATGAGTGAGGTAAGAATGAAAATCATTTGGGTAAGTAAAGGGGGGAAGAAATCAAATGGAAGCAGTAGTTTTGTTCAAGAACAAGTATACAATTAAGACATATTCCCAGCCCTAAGGGGATTGATTCATATCAGTTGAGACCATGGAAATCACTATCTGTGCCCAGCCATGCGATGAATTCATTATCTCTAATAAAGGGATTGGGGACACCAATTTAGGAAAAGTGTTGATGGTGTTAGAGCCTGGGCCAAAGTACATGATATGTATACGAATGAATTATTAATCTCAACAGCTTCTAAATCGGTTTGTTCCTTATGGCAACTTTGTTGTAAATATAGTGAGTTAAATACTCTTACTCCAGAAAATAGGATCCATAATTTTGGCAAGGCTAAGAATCCTAAACCATTGGAGCAAATTTGTTGTAACTAAATGGAGAGAGTTTTAAGCAGTTAAGAAAAATGAGAATTTCTTAATGTTGATATAGAAAGATAATTTAAGAAAAGTACAGTTAGTGGATTAAACCACCTGATCTTCTTGTGATTATATTTTTTGGGCAACATTCAGAAAACTTAGGCTTTGACTTCTAGAATTCTGAGCTGTGCAGAATACATAGGGAGTGCTGATCATTAATACTTTGCTGACATGAGGCCATCAGTCATTCCTTTCTTGGGTGCATTTTGTACAGTTTTCAGTACTGATTGGCCATATTATGTCTCTGCTATAAAAACTGCTGCATTAGGGAAAAATGAATATCTGTCTGCTGAGCACCTCAGTGGATGAAACGAAAACACATATACACACACTCCCACCCCCACCCTTACATCCACTATCACCACAAAACCGTTATAGAGAATCAAGACCTTCTTGTGGCTGTTTCATAGCCTATAAAGAATATAAAGAATACTTGTTTAGGGGCTCCTGGGTGGCTCAGTCGGTTAATCGGCGGACTTCGGCTCAGGTCATGATCTCGCGGTCCGTGAGTTCAAGCCCCGCTTTGGGCTCTGTGCTGACCGCTCAGAGCCTGGAGCCTGTTTCGGATTCTGTGTCTCCCTCTTTCTGACCCTCCCCCGTTCATCCTCTGTCTCTCTCTGTCTCAAAAATAAATAAACGTTAAAAAAAAAGAATACTTGTTTATTGAAAGAGATAGATACTTTTGGAGTTTGTGGACAATTTCAAGGTTAAGCTATGTCCTTTGGGAGGAGGTTACCAGAACTGCCCACTGACACTGACAGTCATGTGTTTAACTTCCCAGACATGTTGAAAGCAAAATGAAATTTAAAGTCTCGCTCTAGTCACAAAGAGAGAAATGCAAACAGAGTCAAGATCCAGGCATTAAAAGAGAATTAAATTTGGTTTAAATTTTTGTTGTTGTTTTTTGCTTTTTAGGGGACGGGGAAGAGAGGATAAATAAAATGGAACTGTTTCTAGGAAGACATACAGACTAAGAGCTGAGTTGGGTACTGGGAGAGGAAGGGGAAAGCACAATAAGATTGAAATATTGATTTCTGCTCAGACCAGACGTGTTGAGGGCTTGGTTTGTAAATTGGTTGAGCAGGTTCATGTGAAAAGGGGGCTGCCCTTTTCATTTTACTGAAACAAGTGAGTGAGGCATTGACACTCATTTGTGCCTTTGAGTAAACCACCAAACAACTCTTAAATAGCTCACTTGGTTATGATTGTATGCTGGGTCTGGAGTCAAATCAAAAGAATCACTGGAGAAGAAGACTAGAACCCCTGATTACGATACATACCCTAGGAGACACTTGGAGGAGCAAGAGAAAATTAGATGCAGTATAAATAATCTCTCTATGGAAACCATGCAGGATGCTTAGTTATGGTACCCATCAGTCTAGAGGTTGACTCCAAAGAATCTGCACAAGGCATAAGTGACCCAAGTTTCTGTTTCAAATGGATGAAAAGCAAGTGCTGTGGGAGTCATTGCTACCGTTCATCTAGTAGTTGTGTGCTCCCTTTACTCTTAGCATATGGTGGTTCTGACAGTGTCCTCTTCTGGATGAGTGGGGCCATATGACTAGTTGTGGCCAATGAAATTGATGGAATAAAGCCTTTCATTACTGATGCACTTTTCCCTTGTCAGGGTGACCAGCATCCCTAGAGATGGTGGCTTCTCATCGTGCCTCAGTGTTTTGTTTTGTTTTTAAGCTAAATGAAGTTGATACTTTCCTTGGTTTTCACTAGTTTTCCCCTACTGTCCTTTTCTGTTCCAGGATCCCATCCATGACACCACAATGCATTTACTTGTCATGTTTCCTTAGTTTCCTCTTGGCTCTGACAGTGTCTCAAACTTCCCTGTTTTGATGACCTTGATAGTTTTGGGGAGTACTGATTGGGTGTTTTGTAGGATGCTCTTTGATACCCTGATGTTTTTCTCATGGTTAGGCTGGGTTTGGGGGAGGAAGACTGCAGAGGTAAAATGCCATTCTCATCACATCATTAAGGGTGACTTGTCCCTGTTGATGTTGACCATGATCATGTGGCTAAAGTAGCATCTGTCAGGTTCTTCCGCTATACCTTTACTTCCTTTCCATACTGTCCTTTTTGGAAGGATGTCTCTATGCCCAGCCCACACATATGGAATGGGGAGTTATTCTCCTCCTTGAGGACAGAGTATCTGTGTAGAATCTTTGTAATTCTTCTGCATAAGAGATTTGTCTTTTTCTCTAATTTATATCAGTATGGACACAGGGATATTGTATTTTATACTTTGGATTATATTCTAGTACTACATTATTTATCTTGTTGCTCAAATTGTTCTGACTTTGGCCATTGGACTCTGTCAGTTATCTGTTGCGTCCCTTTGACACTGGAGATTTTGTTTGTTTGAGCACTTTCTTACTTTCTGGTATTACAGGATGCTCCAGAGACTTGGTTTTTGAGTTGACTGCAACAAGCAAAGCCTTTCTACTAACTTGTGAAGAACATTTATTCTTATTAAGAAAACAAAATTCCAGGGCGCCTGGGTGGCACAGTCAGTTAAGAGTCCGACTTCAGCCAGGTCACGATCTCGCGGTCCGTGAGTTCGAGCCCCGCATCGGGCTCTGGGCTGATGGCTCAGAGCCTGGAGCCTGTTTCCGATTCTGTGTCTCCCTCTCTCTCTGCCCCTCCCCCGTTCATGCTTTGTCTCTCTCTGTCCCAAAAATAAATAAACGTTGAAAAACAAAATTAAAAAAAAAAAAAAAAAAAAGAAAACAAAATTCCAGTAAGCCAGTGAGATTCTAGAATTGTTTGTTTTGGGGTTTAACTTAGATCAGTGATTCTCAAACTGTGTTTCTGGGACCAGCAGAATTAGCATCACCTGAGAACTTGTTAGGTATGCATATTTCCTGGTCCTAGCCTAGGCATCTTGAGTCAGAAACCCTGGGACTGGAACTCAGCAACCTGTGTTTACCAAACCCTCAGGTGATTCTGATGCAGTCTTATTTTTTAAAATTTTTTAAAATGTTTATTTGTTTTTGAGAGAGAGAGTGAGCACAAGCAGAGGAAGGGCAGACTCTACCCCAGGCTGTAGACCCATTCACTGGTTTGAAATAAAAAGGAAGTAAATTAAAATTGGAATTGTATTCATTTTGTTTTGTTTAATTAGGTTTCTTGATAACCATAAGCTAGTAATTCGCATTGTAATGGCTGAGAAACTTGAGTACAATACTGTCAAGGCACAGTGATATCGGCTTTGGGACATGTTTGCAACATGTAACTTAACAGTTTTTTTTCATATTATGAAAGTAATATATACTTGTAGAAATTTAGAAATATGCAGAAAATGTGAATGAAAATCCTGAATCTTTCATAATTCCATGATTATTGCTGGTCTTTTTTAAAAATGTGTTTTCCTATATTTAGGATCATACTACATGTAATGTCTTATAGGTTTTTAAATGTTATAAGCATTTTCTCATGTCATCAGAATTCTTTATAATGTTTTGATGGCCAGATTAAAGCCCATTGTGTGTATGTGCCATACTTCATCAAACAGGTTTATTATTGACTCCAATTTCTTGCTATCACATCTTTGAACATAAATTTCTATGAATTTTACATGATTTTGGTATATAATCATATAAAAAATACTTCTAGATAAAACTAGGCAAAGACCAGTTAACACTGCCAAAAAGGGCAGCTGGGAGGGGCTGGAAATCAGCCCGTGACCTGGTATATGCCAACAAACACACCTTGCAGGTGCTCCAGAAGGCCTAGCCTGGCAGCCAAGGCACACAATCTGAAAATTATAGCAACAGACTGGATTCTGGTAGTCACTTGACATCAGGGGATTCAGGAACTTGTGGAGTGTCCCAAGAAGCCTGCTGAAATGCTCTTAAGACAGGAAAAGAGGGGGTAAGAAGTCTTGTAGGAAGCAGCGTGGCCATCAGTCAGCCTGGTGTTCAGCAGAAGGACCTACTCTCTTCCACCAGCAGCCATCAGGCAGGGCCTACTGTATACCAGGCACTGTGCTGGGTGCTTGGGATACCTCACTGAACTGGCAGATACCCATCTGTATCCCCAGGGTCTTACATTCTAGCAAGGAAAATCTTCCTTGGATGGGGACTGACAAAAGCAAGGTAGAGCCCTGGTTCTTGAAGAACCAGAATATTGAGTGTGTTCCACACAGACTCAGGTGTGGGGAAGGGACAGAATCGATTATCAGAATGCACAAGGCGAGAGCCATACTCCTAGCACATCGGTGACTTACCATCATGTCATGGAGGAAAGACCTGGAAGTGCACTTTTCTGGTCTAAGGTCACATTGGTCCAAACAACTAGCACCTGGCTCGTCCTACAAATGGGAGTATAGTGCTGGTACCTGGATACTCATACTGGGTTATGGGAGATGGGAGTTAACTTAGTGCCAGTGACTAAAATGGAGACAGGAATGCATTACAGCATCTAGCCTCCTGCCTAGCATGTATTCTAGTAGGTTTTCAATAAAGTTTTGTCAAGGGAATGCATAATTTTGGAGAAAAGAAGGATGAGCATTGTGGGAAAGGCATGGGAGAAATAAGACTAGTATCTATGACATAGTCATTATGAGTTTGACTCTGGAGTCAGACAGTCCTACGTTCAAATATTAGCTGTTCCAGAGGCACCTGGGTAGCTTAGTCAGTTAAGCATCCCACTCCTGATTTAGGCTCAGGTCATGATCTCACGGTTTGTGAGTTGAGGCCCCGTGTCAGTGCAGAGCCTCCTTGGTATTCTCTATCCCTCTCTCTCTGTCCCTCCCCTGCTCTCTCTCTCTCTCTCTCTCTCTCAAAATAAATTTAAAAAATTAAAAAAAAAAACAATGAAAAAGCAAATATTAGCTCTTCCATTCTCAAAGCCCTTGAAACCTTGAACTGATTCCTTAACATCTCTGAGCCTCAGTTTCCTCCTCTGTAAATTGGACTAACCACAGGATTTACCATGCTTTAGGGTTATGAGGCAGTTCTTACAAAGAGCCAAGTGCATTTCCTTGCAATAAATAATTGTTAGTTAATAAGAACAACAATAACAATTATTAATTAATAATATCTGAGGGGATATTATTAACCTTTTACACATTCTCTGGTGAGGTCTGGCTTTCTTTTATATCATTGTGATGACCTTAGAAAATTAAGAAAAGTTACTGTTTTCATAGAGAAGGTGAACTATGATGGAATTTTATGCACATCCATCTATACACATCACCTACTACTCTTACTGAAATGAAGCCATCCCACAGCTTAGAGACCAGGCAAGGGAGAGCAGAAGGATTAGCATATGCAATATTATCTAAAATTTAATTGTTGATTGATTGAACATAAAAGACTTGGAGGGGGAAGCCGCATAATGACCATATCTTTCTTCAATCACATTGAGATAATAATTACAAAAAAAATGGGTCCATATAAAAAGACCTGTTAGAGACTTGGAGGTACATGGTTGAAGGGGCAGATTAAGCTGCTAAATGGATTTGTTGTTCTCTTTTTGTGGGAACAGCCTTTCTCCCTTCTGTTCAGGCTAGAATGATATTAGAGGGAAAAGGACCCAGAGCTAGGGTTCACTGTCAGTGTCCTATTTTGTTTTGGCCTCAGATTCCCCAAAGTGCTCACTTTGGGAAGAGTCTAGGAATTCTTTTTGCCTTCTGAAGGACTGTTGCTTGCATAGAAAATCTTGAAAAAATATTTCTAGAAGTAATCGAATGGCCGGGCACTTGCTCTGAACAGACGATCTTCTACTTTTGACTCTTGAGGAATGCAGTCCTGGAGAAAAATTCCATCAGGAGATGTAATAAGGATGGGAAATATATGGAATCAGCATCTGTTATTATGGACAAGGAACACCCAAGTGAGAGTAAGGGAGCTGAAGTTTCACTGGAAGTCTTGTCAAGTCCAAACTCAAGATTGAAGTGTCACACTGTAGCTGTCTCTGTGCCCACAGGATGCCGGGTTTAAACTCTGCACACACAGACAAACATTGCTGTTTCTACATTCAGCCTATGGACTTCATGTCCCTTCCTCACCCTTCCTTATCAGGGTCTCTTGCTTCTTCCCTGCTCAAAACCTAGTTTTGTTCTCCTCCTTCCTGGGCAGCACCTGTGTCACCCCATCTCACTGTGAGGCTCTTGTCCTTGCTCAGTCTTTTTCAAGGGGTATTTGTGTATTTGTTGTTGTTTTTCTCCTTCAGGACTTTCTGCGGTGGCCTAAGTCAGGCTACCCTTTGAGCTGCGTGCTCACATTCTCTTCCCTGTTTGACTGGCACAAGGTGCTCTGAGGTGGGCAATATGTACTTTATTGTCATTTTATAGACGAGGAAACCAGCAGCAGAGAGGCCACAGATGCTGGGAGGGGTGGAGTTGTGTTGGAGTCCAGAGCTCTCTCAGGCAGGAGGTATCCGTGCTTCTCATCTTGATGAGAGGTGTTTTTGCTTTTGTTTTTTGTTTTGTGGGGTTTTTAAAAAATTTATTTGTTGTTATTTTTTTTAATTTTTATTTTTTGAGAGAGGGACAGAGACAGAGTATGAGCAGGGGAGGGGCAGAGAGAGAGGGAGACACAGAATCTGAAGCTGGCTCCAGGCTCTGAGCTGTCGGCACAGAGCCTGATGCGAGGCTTGAACACACACACTGCAAGATCATCACCTGAGCCGAAGTCAGACGCTCAACCAACTGAGCCACCCAGGTTCCCTTAGTTTATTTATTTTGAGACAGACAGGGTGCATGAGCAGGGGAGGGGCGGAGAGAGACGATCCCAAGCAGGTTCCACACTGTAAGCGTGGAGCCTGATGTGGGGCTCGAACTCACAAACCGTGAGGTTGTGACCTGAGCTGAGATCAAGAGTGGGAAGGTTATCCAACTGAACTACCCAGGCGCCCCATCCCTATGAGAGTTTCAGAGAGCATGAGGCTCTCTGCCAGGGGTAGCTATGCTGTTGGGGTGAACAAAAGGAAAAGCTGGGAACTTATTTTAAGACACTGTCCTGGAGCATGAACTGTATTCTTGCCCTGGTTTGCTGGCCTTAAACATAATAATATTTATTTGGTATCATTTATGGGCGTAGAATAGAAAAATTTGTTCCTTCAAGGATGCATCGGAGTTGTGTCCTCCAAAACTTTGAGTCCTTCCAAAACTTTCTGTATATCTGGAAATGGTGATCAAGAGATTCTTTTCAGTGATCCTGATTCAGGACATTTATCGACTGACTGCCTATCTCTCAAGCAGAGCCCTGACCTGGAAATAAGCCACAAAATGTGTGTCATCAGGTACCTCAGAGAAGCCTATGGGCCTGATTCCTGGAGAGATCTTCAGGCTTGTACTCAGAGCCATATATGCTTCTTTTTTTAAGTAATTACAGAAGCTTGTAGCTTACGATACAGCAGATTACTGTGTGTGATTTTAGGCAAGCACATGGACAGCAGGAAGTAGTATCCCTGAGAGAGGAGAGAGAAAGACTGTGAAAATGAAACACAAACCTAATTTTTATTTTTACTTATTTATTTTTAAATGTTTATTTTGTGAGAGCAAAGGAGAGAGAGAGAGAGAGAGAGAGTGTGTGTGAGCCGGAGAGGGGCAGAGAGAGAGGGAAAGAGAGAATACCAAGCAAGCTCTGTGCTGCCAGCCTGTAGCCTGACGCAGAGCTTGATCCCACGAACTCGTGAGATAATGACCGGAGTCGAGAGATAATGACCTCAGCCAAAATCAAGAGTTGGATGCTTGCACTTTCAACAATAGCCAAATTATGGAAAGAGCCTAAATGTCCATCAACTGACGAATGGATAAAGAAAATATGGCTTATATATACAATGGAATACTACTTGGCAATGAGAAAGAATGAAATCTGGCTATTTGCAGCAACGTGGATGGAACTGGAGGGTATTATGCTAAGTGAAATAAGTCAGGCCGAGAAAGACAGATAGCATATGTTTTCACTCATATGTGAATCCTGAGAAACTTTACAGAAGACCAGGGGGGAGGGGAAGGGGGAAAAAAAAAGACAAGGGAGGAGGGAAGGAGGCAAACCATAAGAGACTCTTAAATACTGAGAACAAACTGAGGATTGATGGGGGGTAGGGGAGAGGGGAAAGTGGGTGATGGGCATTGAGGAGGGCACCTGTTGGGAGGAGCACTGGGTGTTGTATGGGAACCAATCTGGCAATAAATTATACATATATAAAACCAACCAAACCACCCAGGTGCCTCTAACCTAATTTTTAAGAGAAAAGCACATAGTCACCTGGTATGGGTACTGTACCTCCGTCTTCTCTGTAAGAAAATGGTTAAGAATGCGAAGGAGTCAAAGAAGTATTTAATTCATCTTAGAAATTTTCCATGAAAAACAGAGGAAAACGAAAAAGTGTTTTTTTTGGATATTAACTAAAATGTATTGGGGAAATCTACATGAGTAAAGTGCTTTTAATTTTTATTAAAAGATATTTGGTTTACCAAAGAAGCTACATGCAGCCAAGTTAGCACACATAAAGATACCCGACATCAATCATAAGGCAAGTGCAAATTACAATTGCAGTGAGCTACACATCTCATCTTGAGTATGACTAATGTTAAAAAGATCGACAGTATCAAATGTTGACAAGTATATGAACCAACCAGAACTCTCATGCATTGCCGATAAGGATGTGAAATGATACAGCTGCTTTGGAACACGCTTTCTCAATTTCTTATCAAGTTATTCATACACTTACCATACGAGCAGGCAAATCCAGTTGTAGGTGTTTACTCAGAAGAAATAAAACACATGCCAAACACAAAGATGTATATGTGAATATTCCTAGCAGCTTTAATTATAATAGCCGAAAGCTGGAAACAATCCAAACATCTGTCGATGGGAGAGTGGGTTACATCTAAACAATAGAATACTACTCAGCAATGAAAATTAATAAAGTACTGATACAAGCAACAACAGGGCAGAACTCAAAATCTTTATGCTAAGGGAAAGAAGCTAGCCTTGAAGGCCACATACTCTGTGATTCCATTAATAGGACATTCTGGAAAAGGCAAACCATGGTAATGGAGAACAGATCAATGGACCAGTACTATGGAGAGGGGACTTGACTGCAATGGGGCATGAGGAATTTTGGGGGGCTGATTGTGCTGGTGGTTACATGACTGTATACATTTGTCAAAATACCTCAAACTGTACACTTTAAAGGGGTGAATTTTATTACAGTAAAACCCCGGTTTGTGAGCATAATTCATTTTGGAAACGTGCTTGCAATCCAAAGCACTTGTATATCAAGGCCAATTTCCCCATAAGAAATAATGGAAACTCAGATGATTCATTCCATAGACCAAAAATATTCAAATAAAATGATTACAATACTGTAATATACAAAATAATACAGAAAATACAACATATAAAGAAAAATAAACAAATTAACCTATTTAACAAGGAACCTATCCAATGACACTTGCTTTTACCTCCTTTTGAGGATTTCATGGAAATGTGACATTGCATTGTCGTTAAACAGATTGATCACTCACACTACTACAGCCTTATTTGGATGGTACTTTTCTACAAAATTTTGCAGTTTCCCACATTTTACACATCTCCCTAATCTCATCTGAAGTGAGGGATTCCTCTGCCTTTTTCTCCTCCTCCTCGGCAGATGAGATGTAGACATGCACATAGACATTATAAAATCTTGCAATTTTGGCCGCTTGCATACCTTGTTCATACTTCTCAGTGATTTCCTTCTTAACCTCCACTGTAATCATCTCCTTCTTACTGTCTTTCCTTTCTACCTTTTTCTTCACGGGGGCCATTGTATATGCTTGCACAGATGTTGACTACAGTACAGTATTAATAAAATCTTGTCGTACACTGTATTTTATGTAACTGGAAGCAGAGGAAAGGGTCTATATGTGCAGGCAGCCTGACCTAGAATGAAGCAAAGCATTCCTAAGCTTACTCTCATATGGAAAAGCAAAGGACTTTCCATAGGTGCTTTGAAGTGACAAAAAGTACACTAGTGCCAGTTGTGGGCACTTTCTGTTGTTCTGAAAAATCACTGAGTACTGCCAAACACTGCAGCCTGAGACTGAGCGTCTGAGCATGGGAGATGATCACCCACAATCCTGCAGAGAGAGAAGGAGAGAGGAATCATTGGCTTGGTTGTGATCATGTGACATTCGGCATGACGTGCTACTTGTATTACAAGACATCCCTCGCTTATCAAGTTAAAATTTGTTGGAAATGTTTGCTTCTCTTGGAGAACACTCGCAGAACAAGTTACTCACGGTGCAAGGTTTTACTGTATATATATAAATTTTACGCCAATTTTTAAAAATCTAAAACTTTGGAAATTGCATTCTTAAATTAATAAATAACGTATACATTTTCTTTTTATTTGTCTAGCCTTTCAACAAAATTGTATTGCATGCCAACATTGTGCCAGACACTGTGCTTGCCCCTGGGGATAGATATATTAATAAAATGTGACTGTGCCCTGGCCTCTTTCGTGTTAGTTCTAGGTCTTTCGCATTAGAGAGATTCTCCAATATTAACCAAGCTCATAGAAAGTTACTGTTTTTAAAAAAAAATTTCTTTTAGTGTTTTATTTATTTTTGAGATAGAGACAGAGCATGAGTGGAGGAGGGGCAGAGAGAGGGAGACACAAAATCAGAAGCAAGCTCCAGGCTGTTAGCACAGAGCCCAACGCTGGGCTCAAACTCACAAACTGTGAGATCATGACCTGAATTTAGGTCGGACGCTTAACTGACTGAGCCACCCAAGGAGCCCCAATAGAAGGTTACTGTTGAGTGGCTTTTAGGAGGACGTATTTGAGGAGACACATTATTAATCATTCCTATCTCTAAAAAGGCTCTGAAAGTCACCTTAAGTGATGGTGATCTGCAGTACTAGTAGAGTAATAGATTCTGTCATCAGAGGGGTTGTGACAGTTTATGGCATATATAAAAGAAAAACAACACCAATCCAGGAGCACCTGGGTGGCTCAGTCAGTTGAGTGTTCGACTCTTGATTTTGACTCAGGTCATGATCTCATGCTTTGTGGGTCTGAGCCCACATTGGGCTCCAGGCTGAGTGTGGAGCCTGCTGAAGATCCTCTGTCTCTCTCCCTCTCCACCTCTCTCTCTCTCTCTTTCTCTTTCTCTCAAAAATAAATAAATAAATAAATAAATAAATAAATAAATAACCCCCAAATCCAGCTTATTAAGATCAATTGTTCAGGACTCAGGTTTTTAAATTTAATACAGACTACCCTCCCTTCATACTGTGCTTCTCCCTGAGGAAATTACTGGCATGTTTGAGGCACAGAAACAATATGGTTCTGTCAGACGTGGTGAGTAAACAGCAGTGCCTGCCCAGACCTTCTTGAGTCTGTTCCCCTGACCCACCCTCTTTTTTTTTTTTTTTTTCTTTTTTTTCTGGCAAGCCTTACGGTAGTTAATCTTTAAAAGAAAGAAGGAGGAACAGGCTGGAAACATAGCTTGATTCTAGCCTATTTTTGGAAGACTCTTTCACTCTACACCTGAATGTCATATTTTTGAGATCCTTGCAGGGCAAGGGCATTTCTGGATATCCTAGTGTGACCATGAATTAGTCCTATGGCCTGAAAAATCTCTGGTGCCCACAGATCCTGCCAGAAATGATCTGTGTTTGTACCACCTACTCTTCTGCATTATTCTCCTTCATCTCCCCAAGCACCTTCTCCAATATTCTATTCCTTTTACCCCCATCTCCTCAGGGAGGGGCCCTTGCATTCCTACAGTCACAGTGGAGGGGGTGTGAATGTGGAGAGAGAGAGGGAGAGAGAGAAACTAAATAGCCAACAGGCTGCTTGGGTAATCTCTTTCTAAAAGCCAAACCTGACACCTCCTTCCAGTTCTTAAAACCCTTCTTATTTCCAAAATCCAAGCGTGCTCTCTCCTCGAGCTTAACCCCTTCCCCACTCCCTCCCTAGCACCTGCATTAGTTATGCCACACTACTTGTATTTCCTAAAAAGCATCACGACACTTTCTTCATGCCTTTGCTTTTCTGCCTTCTGTCTGAAAAAGCATCTTTTCTTTTTGTCTTCTGGGTGAATTTCCAGTCAGCCTTTAGGTGGAAATTAAAGCTCTCTTTCTTTCCTGATCTCTTGGCTCTCTTTCACATGGAGGCCGTCAGTCACCCCGCATTCCCTGAACTCCATTACATATCTCTGATGGAGGATTTATGACACTAAGTGCTAATCATGGGTTATATGCTTGTTTTTGTCCTATACTTTGATTTCCTTGCAGTTGTAATCTTTTCCCCTTGGTATCTCTGCCCCTAGCACATTGTAGGTGCTTAGTTAATGCTTGTTCAAAGCACCATCAAATAAACAATGATAAAAGAAATGAACCCATTTGATACCAGAGGTTACAGGAAGCAGCTAATAATACCCTGTGACCCTGGGCAGATAAGGTAGTTGGTATTTTAGATCTCCAGGTGCAGCTGTCCAGGCGGGGACATGTTACTCTAGGTGTAGAGGAAGTTAAAGCAATATTAACTAGCTTCACATTCACCTGGCATTGACTGAGCCCGAGCTGCAGGAAGGACATTTTCATAGTCATGACCTCGTTCAGACCTCCCAGCAACCTTGTGAAGGATGTCTTGTTATCCCCGATTTGCAGATGGGGAAACTGGAGCTTAGAGGGACTAAGTGACAAGGCCAAGGCCATAGGAGAGGTAATCTAGGAGTCTGAACGAGAGGTGTGGTTCTGGCAGGATCCCTTTCTTCATGAGGGTCCTTGATGTTGTTTATGTCTTCTTTTTTCTTGGCTCCACGTCTGCTAAGGCTTTTGGTTTGGAGTTGCTGGTGTACTTGAAGTTCCTCTGAAGTTTGGAGTCGGGTTTCTTTGGTGGAGGAGGCACCAATGCTTGACCGGTCGGGATGGTGGTGGTGGTGATGGTTACAATGGTGAGGATCTCCTTGAGGCCTTCCTAGAATTTTCTCAGTCCAAGGAACTGAAGAACTCCTTCCAAGACCTTGTGGTTAGGAAGGGGCTTGCCAGGCAGGTAATCCAAATGCACGAGACTGGTCTGTCTGCTCAACTCAAGGATGGGCCACTACTCATTTCCTACCACTTGTTGCCGTGGGAGTTTAGGCCCAATGTTGTCAGGTCTTCCGATTTTCTGAGGAAGCCAGATTTTATGTTAAATTTCCAAATGTTAAATTTGAATTTAAAATTAAAAAGAGCCCCTCTGCTGCTTGTTCTGGTCAAAGTATCTTCAAGAATGTCACTATGCTATTGGCATTTTGGGCAGAATGATTCTTCTTTCTCAGAAACTCACAGATCTCTAGCCTCCCCATCTCAACCCCCCCGCCCCCCAATATTGCTTTACAGTCATTCTGCCAAGGTAAAATGCCATCAAGTTTGCAAATAACTCCTAGGGAAACAATATTCCCACCCCCAGCTGAGGTTTTCCCAGAATCATTTATAGACAATATCCAAGTATCTCTGTTTGTGTTTCATTTGTTGAGAATAATCTGGGCCAAATATGACACCTCAAACTCTTGTAAAATCTTTCTGTCTTAGCCATTCTTCCCCTTACACCAATTTCGGCAGATTTTGTTTGAGTAAATGCACCTGGCTTTTGGTTATAGCCGAATCAGCAGGAAGTTGGCTGGCAGGAGGATTACCTGGAGACATTTGAGCATCTCACACCTTTCTTTGGCTCTAGCAGCCCTGACTCACAGCAGACAGTCAGTCCTGAGGCTCTTCCCAGGAAGAACCCTAACGCTAAACTGGCTGCACTCCCATTGTGGAAGGTTGTCATGTGTGGTAGTGCTTGGAGCTGAGGTGGGGTGATGCATACTCTTCAAGAATAAGTTAATTTTCTGGAAAGCAGTTTGGCCATGTCCAAAAATGTGCATCCATCTTTGAAGAAGTGATCAGAAATATGCACAAAGCTAACTCCAGTAACTAAAAATAGTAAACAAGTTAAATATCCCACAGTAGGAGAATGACTAAACAAATTTTTGGGTTTAGCCATATGATATAATGATAAACAGCCCTTTAAAACAATTTTTATGAAGAATTTTTAATGACCTGGGAAAATGCCATAATAATCCAAAGAAGACAGGCTATAAGACCACATACATACAGAGTTATAGTTTATATGTATGTATACCTATTTTTTATAGGTGGTTTTCCTTTTTACAATTTTCTTTTTTTCCCAAATACTCTCCAGTAAAACAAAACTTTTTTAAAAAATATTTTTTTAAATTTTAGAATAGCTTGTCTTTTTAAGAGAAAAATCCAAAAATAGTACAGAGTTCCCATATACCTTACCCAGTTTACCCTATACTTGCATTATTTTAAAAAGTGGGAACAAAAGTTATTTTAAAATGATTAAAAAAGCTTTCTGTGGCTTATATTATCACAAGATAATTTTTCATAATTGTTTAGGTTATTTTACTAATTCAATTAATTCAATTTAATTTTTATTTTTTAAACAAACTCTGCGTTTGGGCAAACTGCCACGTTGGGCAACTTGGGGCTTGACCTAACAACCCTGAGATAAGAAGTTACATGCTTTACTGGCTGAGCCAGCTAGGTTATTTTAAAGGAGGTTTTCAAAGAAAAAAAAAATGTTATGTTCTTCATAGAAAACATGTGTGACTTGGACCACCATTTACTTTACTTACTTATTTGTTTTTTTAATTTTTTTAATGTTTATTCATTTTTGAGAAAGATAGAGAGAGAGAAAGAGCACAAGTGGGGGAGGGGGAGAGAGAGAGGGAGGCACAGAATCCACAGCAAGCTCCAGGCTCAGAGCTGTCAGCACAGAACCTGACACGGGGCTCAAACCCACGAACTGTGAGATTATGACCTGAGCCTAGGTCAGATGCTTAACTGACTGAGCCACCCAGGCGACCCTTACTTATTTGTAATGCTGCATTTAACTGAGATCTCAAGCATTTCACATGTGCTGGATGGAACATTAGAACTTTCAGAAACTCCCTTAAACCCTCATTGCTATTTGTCCTAAAATGATTTAAATGAATGTATTGTTTATCATTGACTTCCTTTGGGATTTGCTTCCAAAATAGACTCCTATTTAAGACAAAAGAAGTTATTCATCCTGCCTCTTTGAGCTAGGAATTTATTATTTCTTCTCAAACTTCCTCAGCTATGTAAGTCAGGCTTATATTAGTCTATAATGGGTTTAAGATGCAGTCATCTGAAATTGAATTTACCAAGTAGGTGCTATTTTAATACTTTGTTTTGACTGATCAACTCACCAAAGCTGAAAGCTAAAAATAATAAACCCTGTCATTTTAGCAAGTCAAGCCATTACAGAAAACATTAAGAAATGACAGCAGTTGGCATTTAGGAGGTTTTCTTTGCCATGTTATTCCTGAATGGAAGCTCTATGGGAAAGCGCCAGGGAGTGGTCCTGGCCCTGAGGTGGAACTGGGGGCCTATTGTTGGATTCATAGTGTAAGACACTGGAGGGCTCCTTTCTTCACTCAAAGAGTTTCTTCACCAGAGGATTTGGGAATTGATTCACAATCCCCAGTGCTTTTCTCTTTCATTGGGATTAGCACACGTCTGCAGTTTTAGAGGATCACAAAATATTGTTTTCATGTCACAGTTTCAAAGGTTTATGTTGTTAAATTCAAAAATTTAGTCATCACTGGTACTTCCATAGCTTAATTTTTGTGTTATTTTTGGGAGGACCATCTATGTCTTTTGTCTCTCTCTCTTTCTGTCTCTTTTTGAAATGAAGACAAGCAGATCTATGCCATCCGCTCACTTGCCATTTACTCTTCCTTGGGTAGGAAGCCTGTGGACATTTTAACCCAGGGGTCTGTTAGGATAGGAAAAGGGTGGCATGATGAATCGCTTGTTGTGGTTGTCATTAGGATAGTGGGTGAAGGACCAGTGGTTCTCACTTGGGTTGGTTTGGAAAATATAGTGGGAATATAAGGATCACATATCAGGTTCTCCCAAGAAGGTTTTGTCTCCCACACTTCCCATCTGCCTGGTTAGAAATACCCCAATTATAAAATGTCCCACCCCTCTCCAGTTTATAAGGCAGACTCCCTGGGATATCAAAAACAAAATCCAAAAACACCAAAACCCCACTCTTTGTTGCTAGGACACTGCCGCCTCCTGAGTTAACGTTATTAACAAAGGGAAAATCTATATATTCTATCTCTAGAAGTCCGGCCAGAGAGGGAGTAGAAAAGAAAATTAAGAGACAATTAGTTTGGCAGTCATTACTCCTTGTTTAGCCTTTGGGAAAATAAGCCTTCCTTCTTGCATCTTGGTCATCTGGTAGATTCGATTGCTTAAGGAGTGCTGTAGTCCCTGAGAGAAAAGACAGTGGCCCTTCACAAAGATACACCAAAGCACCTGAAAATATCTTCCTTCAGCTGTTTTGCTGTCTAAGATTCAAAGGTACTTAAGTGATTTGGGGTCAGTATCTAATAAGCACATTTGTGTCCCAAATGAAAAACCAGCACAGCTAGGCCTTCTCCACAGAGCACAAACCTAGGTGTTTCTACTTGTACTTCATAGGAAGGGAGAAGATCATTCAAAATATTCTTTTTTGAAACCTTCAGATACGAAGATCTAAATAATAGTCTATTTAGGGTGTTCAGAGCGGCCTAATCGAAGCTGCATAATTGAGTGGAATTAAAAACCGATTTGCTTTGGGTCCTCCTTTCCTCCCGCATCTGCAGTAACCTTTGACACTACATACATTTTGAAAGTCACACTGTGAGATGAGTACAAGGGGTCTTTCAACGGATGCTTGTCACTGAAAATCTTTTTTTTTCAACCCCTCAAAGTGGAAAGCCATAATGAAAAGAAAAGAAAGTGCTTTTAATGAACAGTTTTTGCAGAATCAGCTCCTTGTAACATTGGTTGTTCATGTGAATCAAAAATAGCTGAAAGTAGGTCATATTGTAAAAGTGAATTAGCTTTCACTTCACATTTTATTGACTTTACTAGACTTTTTATCATTCACAGTGGCTGATTGTTAGCTAATGACTGGCCTAAATGAAGAGGCATTTATTCTCTTATTTTCTTTATTTTGCCATCTACTCCTTCAGAATATCAGTGGGGACCATTATGTGCTAGGGGCTTTTACTTGTTTCATTTCTCACCCTCAAGACAACACTGAAAGTTGGAATTTTTATTCTCATTTTTTATGTGGGAACTGAAACTCATGGAGTTCAAGGTAAATGGCCCAAGGACACTCACTCATCAGTAAAACATTTGGACACATTTCTCTGTCTGGAAGGCCTGATGTTTTCTACTACAGTATTTTCTTAAAAAAAATTTTTGTTTGATATATATTAGTGAAACATAATTAAACTGCAGTAAAGTTGCCAATCTTATGCCTCATAAGGCAATGAAAAATGTTTACTGCAATATTAAGTAATTTTAAAAAATGACAGAAGCATTAACATTTATTTGAATTAAGCACTTAGTATGGACGAGGCATTATTTAGCTGTCAAGGTGATCCAGAGGGATGCATTAATTTTTTTTCCCATCTGACTGTGAGTCTCATACAAGTTGAGGCCTTTGTCCCAGGAAGGCCGCAAAGACAGTTACTAGAAGAACTGGGATCCAAACCCCGGACCAGCTGCCTCCATACTCCAAATGCTTCATCTCACTATAGCAACTCAAGTTAGCATAAAATGGTAATGATCTATAAATGATCGATATAAATGGCAATGAAATTAAATATTAGTCTTTTGATTTTGTGTTCTTGTAATATTTTATTATAGAAAAATAAATTTTCTTTGTTCAAGTATCAATAATATTCATGGGCAAATAATTACGGAGTTTGTTTTTTTCTTAATCCTCTTGTGTTGAACAAATTTCTAAAGGGTATTTTAATGGTTGCAACATTCTCCTTCTGAAAGACTGGTTAAGGATGCAGTTGGGCTCTTACAGGGTGGGGACTTGAGACTGTGGCCCCAGGAGAAGTTAGAAAGGTCCTGGTAGGACTGAGGTCAAATCTAGAGTTCTCTACAATTTTGCTTACAGCCATTCCTGCACTGAGACAATAGGAGAAAGGGGGCACTCTTAACTTTCTCCTCCTGACCTGGACATGCTTTCCCATGTCACATGACTATTATTGGGGGCTGGGGTGGAGGCGCTTCAGTAGCTTGTGAACTGGCCACCCTACCACCTAATTATATCCCTTTGAGGAGGATCAGGCCCTGAGTTACATGTTTTTAGAACATAGCTTATCTGCAGGCCTATATATATCTCCAGATATATATATGTATCCATATATATATATGTGGTGTTAGAACATATATTTGCAAATAAAAAATGTTTGGTTCAGATATATTTTTCTGGACATGAGAAATTAAATGTTTTGGGGGCAACTCTTTTAGGTAGAATATCACCTGTGCCAAATTTGCCCAGAATGGAACAGATTAGTAAACAGTATGGAATGAGAACTATCCAATCTCATCATAAGAAAACCCTCTCATTCATATAGTCAGTATATCAGGGCCCAGTCCATACTCATCTTTTATTTAGAATCCCCCAAATACACAAAGATTTAAGTTCATTAAACTGTTTTTTGCTTATTTATTCATTCAAAATATTTATTGAGCACACTTATGTGTCTGCCAGCTTCTAAACCCTAAGGATACATGAAACTCATGTAAGTGAAAGAAGTGGATAATATACAAATAAATAAATAATATTTAGCATGTTAGATGGTGAAACTGCTAGAGGGAAAAATAAAATAAGGTATAAGGAAGTGTGTGTGTATGTGTGTGTGTGTGTGAGAGGGGTTCTTTTTTCATTGATGGCCTTAGGGATAGTGACATTTGAGCATAAGGGAAGTGTAGGAGCAAGTCTTTCAGACAACTACAGGAAGACTATAGCAGAAATAGCAAGTGCAAAGGCCCTGAGGTAGTGTTGATGTTATATATGAGGATCAACAAGGACTTGTCAGTCTTAGACAGTTTAGGTGGTGCTCTTGTGCTCTGACCAATAGTAGATTCTCAAGCCGGGCTTCCTCAATTATTTTTATGATGGCCCAAGTCCACTCTGACTGTCCTCATCCTCAAGGGGCGTGGAAAGTCCTGGGTTTTTTTTAAAGTTTATTTATTTATTTTGAGAGAGAGAGAGAGAGAGGGAGAAAGAGAGAGAGAGAGAGAGAGAGAGATCGGGCCTGTGCAAGCAGGGAAGTGGCAGAGAGAGAGAGGGAGAGGGAGAATCCTAAGCTGCCTCTGTGCTGTTAGCATGGAGCCTGAAGTAGGGCTCAAACTTGCCAACTATGAGATCATAACCTGGGCTGAGATCAAGAGTCGGATGCTTAACCCCCTGAGCCACCTGAGCACCCCAAGAAACTCCTTTAAAGGGGATGAGGAAAGGTAGGCAGAAATTACTGTCAAGCTGGAGAGCTTAGGGAGTCAATCTTGTTTACATATTTAAATATCTCCTTCACAACCAATAAAACTCAAATTGTTTTAATTGAGCATTTAAATCCTCACTGGTAGGTATTTTGGGCATTCAGCTTTATGCCAATTATTGCATCATCTTAAAAGAGAAGCTTTTAAATTAATTAAATCCATTACACTTGAATATTTGATTCCTGCCAATACATAATTTAAAATCCTCACTTCAAAAATAATTTGGTAAAGATTAGTAGCCTTCCAAAATGTCCTAAACTATGCACCTGACAAGGCATAACCTAGTCTCCAGATAGGGACAAACTAGCCCTCTGAAAGGGACATTTCAATTTAGCCCTAGGCAAGCCACTTGGCCTGTGTTTAAGAAGCCTGTGGCCTCTCTCAAACTTGAAGATTCTGATTCAGTAGGTTTGGAGAGAGCTCAGGATTCTTTTTCCAAACAAGTGATTTTCTTAATGAGCCAAATTGGAGAGCCACTGGTCCGGAGTAAAGACAATATAGGTTCTATGTAATACAGAAGAACAGAATGTGGCATCAGTCTGCTTTGGCTCAGATGAGGAAGGGACAATTGTTACACCTTATCTTCTGTAGTTGTATTAGTTAGGAAAGGCTAGGCTATGCTGCAGTAACAACCACCAAATCCCAGTGGCTTCATGCTCTAAAGTCTGTATCTTCCTCTTGCCAAACCCAGAACTAGTGTTCCGGATGAGCGGCTCTCCTCTAACCACTGTATACTGGTGACTTTCATCCAGTCACACCATGTCCCCTAGGGCCTTCTCAGAGACTCCTGCAAAGGCAGCAGAAGAGAGTGTCCATCTTTATGGGTTGTTTTATTTTATTTATCTATTTTTAAAATATAATTTATTGTCAAGTTAGCTAACATACAGTGTATACAGTGTGCTCTTGGTTTTGGGAGTAGATTCCCATGATTCATTACTTATATACAACACCCAGTGCTCATCCCAACAAATGCCCTCCTCAGTGCCCATCACCCCTCTTCTTCTCTACCCTTCCCCCTCATCAACCCTCAGTTTGTTCTCTGTATTTAAGAGTCTCTTATGGTTTGCCTCCCTCCCTCTCTGTTTATAACTATTTTTCTCCCCTTCCCTTCCCCCATGTTCTTCTGTTAAGTTTCTCAAATTCCACATGTGAGTGAAAACATGATACCTGTCTTTCTCTGAGTAACTTATTTCACTTAGCATGATACCCTCCAGTTCCAGCCACATTGTTGCAAATGGCAAGATTTCATTCGTTCTCATTGCTGAGTAGTATTCCATTGTGTGTGTGTGTGAGTGTGTGTGTGTGTGTGTGTGTGTGTGTGTGTGTATGTATGTGTGTGTGTACCACATCTTCTTTATCCATTCATCAGTTGATGGACATTTGGGCTCTTTCCATAATTTGGCTATTGTTAATAGTGCTGCTATAAACATTGGGGTACATGTGCCCCTATGAATCAGCACTCCTGTATCCTTTGGATAAATTCCTAGTAGTGCTATTGCTGGGTCATAGGGTAATTCAATCTTTAATTTTTTGAGGAACCTCCACACTGTTTTCCAGAGTGGCTGCACCAATTTGCATTCCCACCAACAGTGCAAGAGGGTTCCTGTTTCTCCACATCTGCACCAACATCTGTCATTGCCTGAGTTGTTAATATTAGCCTCTCTGACCGGTGTGAGGTGGTATCTCAATGTGTTTTTTGTTTGTTTGTTTGTTTGTTTGTATTTCCCTGATGATAAACGATGTTGAGCATCTTTTCGTGTGTCTGTTGGTCTGGATGTCTTCTTTGGAAAAGCGTCTATTAATGTCTTCTGCCCATTTCTTCATGGGACTATTTGTTTTTTGGCTGTTGAGTTGGTAAGTTCTTTATAGATTTTGGATACTAACCCTTTATCTGATATGTCATTAGCAAATATCTTCTCCCATTCTGTCGGTTACCTTTTAGTTTTGTTGATTGTTTCCTTTGCTGTGCAGGAGCTTTTTATCTTGATGAGGTCCCAATAGTTTCTTTTCGCTTTTATTTCTCTTGCCTTCAGAGATGTGTTGAGTAAGACGTTGCTGTGGCTGAGATCAAAGAGGTTGTTGCCTGTTTTTTCCTCTAGGGTTTTGATGGTTTCCTGTCTCACATTTAAGTCTTTCATCCATTTTGAGTTTATTTTTGTGTATGGTGTAAGAAAGTGGTCCAGTTTCATTCTTCTGCATGTTGCTGTCCAGTTCTCCCAGCACCATTTGCTAAAGAGACTGTCTTTTTTCCATTGGATACTCTTTTCTGCTTTGTCAAAGATTAGTTGGCCATACATCCGTGGGTCCAATTCTGGGTTCTCTATTCTATACCATGGTCTATATGTCTGTTTTTGTGCCAATACCATGCTGTCTTGATGATTACAGCTGTCTAGTACAGGCTAAAGTCTGGGATTATGATGCTTCCAGCTTTAGTTTTCTTTTTCAACATTTCTTTGGCTGTACGGGGTCTTTTGTGGTTCCATACAAATTTTAGGATTGCTCGTTCTAGCTCTGAGAAGAATGCTGGTGCAATTTTGATTGGGGTTGCATTGAATGTGTAGATTGCTTTGGGTGGTATTGACATTTTAACAATATCTGTTCCTCCAATCCGTGAACATAGAATGTTTTTCCATTTCTATGTGTCTTCTTCAATTTCTTTTATAAATTTTCTATAATTCTCAGCATACAGATCTTTTACATCTTTGGTTAGGTTTATTCCTAGGTATTTTATGGCTCTTGATGCAATTGTAAATGGGATCGATTTATAGGTCATTTTAGAGGTCAGGCCTGGAACTGTCTAGCCATTCTGACCATATTCTACTAGGCAGAATCAGTCACTTGACTCCTCCCAGATGCATGGGGCCAGGAAAGGGAAGTCATGTGCTCAGGAGGCAAGAGAAGTAGTTGGTGAGCACACACACATGGCATTGACTCTGTAACTGCCATCTATCAGCTACTCCCTGATGCAATTTTCTGCAGGTTCTTTGTGTTTTTCTGCCAGGTTTGCTGGATACTTCAGTCCATGCTCAGGATTACTAACCTCTCTGACTTCAGCCCTTGTTCAGTGTAGCAAAAGGGAGACCCATCCCCTGGTTAGACTAAATCACACTAAGGTGTATTTGCATCTTGGATCCTCCTTCCTCATCCATTCCAGAAATCATTTTTTGTCTTAAAGTGGGAGTCCCATTCCGGGGATGGCATAGCTTCTTTCCTTTCTTTAGCATAGATTTCTAAAACTTCATCATTTTTTATAATGCTTCTTGTGTTATTGGCAGTGGGGGTTTTTGGGGGCCGGAGCAGACATCCTGTAGGAGGGGATGATTCTAAGTATGGTGTTTGTGAGTTGGGGACTTTCTAGACAGTCTAAAAATATAAGCAGACAAGATAAGAATCTAGGAAGGGCACATTCAAGGGTAGGAGTGGTTTGCCTTTATGGTATGACAAATCATAAAGACTCAATGTGAACAATTGTATTTAACAATACCATTACTTATAATTGCACAGGCCCTGGTTTCTCAAAAGATGATCTTCGAACCAGAAGCATTAGCATCATCTGGGAACATTTAAGAAATGCAAATTCTTAAACCCTACCCCACACCTAAAAAATTAGAAATTCTGGGGATGAAGGCAACAGTCTGTGTTTTGATAACCTTCCAAGTGATTTTTATGCACATCAGCGTTTGAGAATCACTGGCATGGATTGTACCGACTCATTATAGTTTTGTCTAAACCTAAGTAATTAGGGAATCTGGGAATTTTTTTTTCCTCTGGGAGAAAGAGATGGACATAAGCCTTCTGGACACTTTATAGAGAAACTGCTACTCTTTTAGACTAGATGCCTGCTTCTTTTGTATATCTGCCTACAGTACCCTGTAGTGAGAATCAATATCTAGAAAGGTAACTTGAGGCAGTTCAAGTGCCCAAGATTACTAATTATTTTTCATGTACATTACATAATAAAGCAGAAGAAATGAGCTAATAAATTTTATTTTATTATTTTTTAAATGCTTATTTATTTATTTTTGAGAGACAGAGCACGAGTGAGCATGAGTGGGTGAGGGGCAGAGAGAGAGAGAGAGAGAGAGAGAGACTCCCAAGCAGGTTCCACGTTCAGTGCAGAGCCCAACATGGGACTTGATTTCACGATCATGACCTGAGCCAAAATCAGGAGTTGGATACTTAACCCAGTGAGCCACCCAGGCGCCCCTGAGCTAATATATTTTAAAAAGCATTGTATTTTATTTAAAAAAAATTTATGTTTATTTATTTTTGTGAGAGAGACAGAGTGTGAGTGGGGGAGGAGCAGAGAAAAAGGGAGACAAAGAATCCGAAGCAGGCGCCAGACTCTGAGCTGTCAGCACAGAGCCTGAAGCGGGGCTTGAACTCATGACCTGTGAGATCATCACCTGAGCTGAAGTCAAACGTTCAAACGACTGAGCCACCCAGGCACCCCCTAAAAAGCATTTTAAAGCAAAGATACGTTCAAAACCCCTTTGTAGTTTTCCTCTTGGTTTTACTGATTACTTTTGGTCACTCTCCTCTTTGTCTACCCAGAACTCTGGGTGTGATGGTTTTGTAGGGACCTGCAATGTGTAATCCTAGCCTATTTATTGGAAATATTTTCAACTCACCTCTCCCACCGCATACTACACCATCTTAGATGAATAGCTCTAAACAAATTAAATCCACAGGGACCCAAGAGGATCAATATGGACCTCATTCATTATGATGTCTGGAGGATGGAGGAGAGGAGGCTTGGGAACCCAGTGGCCCTAACTAACGCTGCAAGGACTCTGGGATTTGCTTCCTGTCACAAATCGTTGGTGTCAGCAATGTTTGCCTCTTTTCCACACCAGTGGTAAAAGCATATTTAAGATAAAAATGCCTGCCCTCCTGGCCCTTCTGCAAACGTCAATTAATGAATCAAAGTCCAAGATAAACCCTTCCAAAGTGGTCCTCTAGCATGTGCAAGAACTGTCCCCTGCTTCCCCAAGTCTTTAAGATGTCACTGACCACAGCTGCTTGTGTTCTCTGTGACTAAATTTGCCAGATAAAATGTAGGACTCTCAGTTAAACTTAAATTTCAGATCAACAACGAATAACATTTTAGTGTATGTCTTA
The DNA here is from genome assembly GCF_018350155.1 of Leopardus geoffroyi. Classification (NCBI taxonomy): domain Eukaryota; kingdom Metazoa; phylum Chordata; class Mammalia; order Carnivora; family Felidae; genus Leopardus; species Leopardus geoffroyi. Next base: position 95,074,545 of record NC_059333.1, read on the forward strand.
TAGCTATACGCATGTAATATTTGAACAACTTGAAAACTATGTGGATTAAGTATGACCATTTGAATTTTGGATAAACAACTGATTATTTTTTTTTTAGTAGAAGTATATTCCATTATCATATTCTTAGTTATGGGACATACTTCTACTGAAGTGTTAGTCTGTCTGAAATTTAAATTTAAGTGGACATCCAGAAATTTTTACTTGTTAAATAACTTTTATTAGCAACAACTCATGTAATTAATGGCAAAGGAATACTTGGGGCCACCTAGATGTCCAGAGCTTCCTACTAATCCCTAGACATGGCTCCTGATCAGCAGACGGATTTGGCCTTTGGACTCCGTTTATTGAACCGTTGTTACTTTCTTCCTGCCACTCTGATTTTGGGCAACTTCTTGAAGAGATGGTCTGGCTGGTCTCTGCCTGTTTGCAGAGAGAAAGGCTGACCTCTTAGAAACAGTACCAGCCAAGCTGAGTTCTGTTTAACAAACTGGTCTCTCCCCGAAGATTCGGTTCATCTTTTCCGTTTTGGAGCTAGGTGATGCCTGGATATTTGTGGCTCAAAAACCCTGGTGTTTCTGAAAGTTTAGCTCCAGGTCCCTTTCATGAGTTTTATCTTTGGTGAATCACAAAACCTAACTTTCAAACCTAGTTCTTTGTGTAGGCAAAGTTAGCCCATCTAATTACCATCAATTAGATGAATAAGAACACCTGACCCCCACCAACTCAGGCCCTAATGGAAAACCAGTACAGATAGTGTCGGATACAGCTTTACTCAATAGGGCTCACTCAGCCTTCTGTGAAAATAACAGAGACCTAGTGGCAGCACTGTGAAGTCATTTTGTTCTTTCTGTCCCAGATTCCAGTTGCTGCTTCTCTCTAGAGACCTTTTATGCTTGCTTAGTTCTGTATGAAGTCAACAGGAACATAGGACACCAAGGAAGCCTGTAAGAGTGAGAGACTCTGACCCAATTTGAATGTCCCCATAGTTCAGTTACTCAAAAGAATTCAAGTCTTAAAGGCGCAGGACCTTGAAGTCACTAAGCGTCACCCAAACGCCTCCACCCTACGTCAGGATTGCAGAATATTGCTGAAATCATCTTTTTCCCGTTCGTCTCCTCTTCTCCTCACTTTGTGTGTCTGGGGATTTCAGGTGTATAAAAAAATACTGTTGATTTCTTTTATATGGACACAAAGCCTCTCTTATCTGGGTGGAATTCTACTTGGGAGTAGCTGCTGGGATTACACCGTGGAATAAGGCAGGGTGACTTTTTTTTGCTTTGTGTTTTTAAATGCCATGGGGTGGTTAGTGGATATATACACAGTATGTGCAGTAGTTTCATTTCTTTTTTCCATGAAGGAGGCTTGGGTTTGATGGTTGGATGAGATCCACTAAAAAAATGAAATTTAAACTCAAAATCTGTTGATGGTACAGAGCACTCACAGTTTGGCCTTAGTCATAAACTGGATTGAGATTGCATCTCTCTCTCTCTCTTTTCAATTTTAGAGAGAGGGAGAGCATGCATGAATGGGGAAGAAAGAGCAGAGAATCTCAAGCGTGCTCCACACTTAGTGTGGAGTCCAACATGGGGCTCGATCCCACAACCTGGGATCATGCCCTGAGCTGAAATCCAGAGTTGGATATTAAACTGACTGAGCCACCCAGGTGCACCAAGATCCCATCTTAATTAGAGGCTAAAATGCTCCCTTTGCTGGGGTGCTTGGGTGGCTCTGTCAGTTGGGCGACTGAATTCCCTCAGGTCATGATCTCACAGATTGTGAGTTCGAGCCTCATGTCAGGCTCTGTGCTGATAGCTCAGAGCCTGGAGCCTGCTTCGGATTCTGTGTCTCCCTCTCTCTCTGCCCCTCTCCCACTCACATTCTCTCTCCTTCAAAAATAAACATTAAAATTTTTTTTTAAAAAAATGCTTCTTTTGCTCACAATCATAGCTTATAAAGAACAGAGAGTGAGAACACAGAGACAGTGAGGTGGTGGCAGATTCTCTCATTGCTACCTAATTTCTTGTGCAGCAACTACCCTCTGGATTTTGAGTTTTCAATCTAATAAAAGTGAAATTACCTTGAATCTTTTCTAATCCCGCCCCATCCTGTAGACCATTGTGCTCCCCTGATCTATGCTTTCATAGCTTCTCACATTGTAATGAACATACTGGGCTGGGAGTCCCTGAGGGCAGAGATGATGTCCATCTTGTTGACTCGGGAATTGTCAGTGCCCTGCACCGACCTGGAACACAGTAGGTGCTCAACAGGTGGACAAATGGGTTAGACTTTCTAGCAACATAATCCATGGCACCTTTACTTCATTAGCAGATTATAAGTAATATTTTAGGACCAAGAGAATTTTTGGAAAATCTAGAAAGAGAAGTCCATATGTATATTACCTGTTTGTTGTACTAAGTGACCTTTTTCTACTCCTGCCTATCTGCATACTTTGGTCATCTTTACCCACTAAAAGAGGAGTGTCTACATGGCATTTAAAGAATTGTTTTACAAGTGAGATATTAGAAAACTAAATCTCATGTACTAAAACAGAGGTTGGCAGACTTTTTCCAGAAAGAGCCAGATAGTAAATATTTCAGGCTTTGTGGAATTACAGTCTTTGCTGCAACTTTTTTTAAAAAATTATTTTTAATGTTTATTTATTTTTAAGGGAGAAAGAGAGAGAGACAGAGCATAAGTGGGGGAGGGACAGAGAGAGAGAGAGGAAGACACAGAATCTGAAGCAGAATCCAGGCTCTGAGCTGTCAGTACAGATCTTGACGTGGGGCTCGGACCCACAAACCTCAAGATCATGACCTTAGCCGAAGTTGGACACTTAACCGACTGAGCCACCCAGGCACCCCTCTTTGTCGCAACTTCTGAGTTACTGCCCTCGTAGGAGTAAGCAGCCATAGACAACAAGCAAAATGAACATGCCTTCCAGTCAAACACTTATGGACACCAGAATGTGAATTTCATGTAACTTTCACTTATCATGGAATGTTATTCTTTAAAAAATATTTTCCTCCAAACATTTAATAATGAAAAAACATTCTTAATTCACAGGCTATACAAAAACAGATGGTAGACCAGATGTAGCCCAATGGTCAGTTTGGTGACCCCCAGTATTGTGCCCCCCCCCCCACTGAAAGCAAACGAACAACACAAACAAAAAACACTGACACCAAAGTCAAAGTTGTGTTGGTGAAATGGAGCACTTTTGCTTTATCTGCCTTATACATTCCCTAGGTAGCTAAGCACTAATAAGGAACGAAGGGGCATTTTCTTAAGAGGCTTATTGTTATGCCATTTTGTGTTGAAGTATACATGTATATTTGCCTGTGTGCATACATATGTGTATAATAGAAGTAGGACCAAGTGTTCAGATGGCATTTGATACATGTTCCTAGCCACTTGGGATGGTGACAGGGAATTGTAGAAAATACAGTATGATCCCAGTTTCTTTAAAGCATATTATATGAAAAAGTGCTTGTCAAAAGTTCTGGAAAGTGTGCATTTACTAAGTGGTAGAGTGGTTTACCCATGATGGTCGAGAGTGGGATTGGTAAGGGAGGGGGGAGCACAGTACTTGACCTTTCTGTGAATTATTCACTTTAAAATGAGAATGTTTCTTGCATTATTTGTGGAATTAAATTTAAGTATTTAATTAAAAAGTATATTCATGGGTTGCCTGGTGGCTCAGTCAGTTGGGCATCCGACTTCGGCTCAGGTCATGATCTCACGGTTCGTGAGTTCCAGCCCCGCTTCAGGCTCTGTGCTGACAGCTCAGAGTCTGGAGCCTGGATTCTGTGTCTCCCTCTCTCTCTGCCTCTTCCCCACTCGCACTCTGTCTCTCTCTCAAAAATAAATAAGAATTAAATATATATATATGTATGTATATGTGTATATATATATATACATGAAAAAATAAACACTGCCTGCTTCTGTGAATCTACAAATACAGATCACATATTCATAGATTTTAATAGTATTGTAATCGTTTCATATTGACACTTTCTGAAATACAACTTTTGGGAAATCCCTTTATTTATGAGGGAATTGATAATTAGGAAGTGTTAGGTTTTATAGGAGCAAGAGTATCTTCTCAAGGGATGCTGATGTTTTAAATACACAGAAAGTACCAAGAAAAAAAAAGCCCACAGTCTGCAATACTGTGGATCCAAACTATATACCCAGATTTTAAAACACATTTCTTACTAGAACACAAAAGGCTTTTAAAGCAGGTGGTGCCTTTGTCCCCTGATACCAATGTATTTTAATAAGGCTCCACTAGATTTTCGAAGGCTTTGGTTAAATTGGAACTGACATTATGCTAATTAGCTGGGTTTGTGAACGCGAGACAGGTAAAATTGAAATGCAATGGACTCCAAATTATGTTTATTTTCACAAAGAAGGCTCTGAAGAATATTTGGTTCCATTTGTCAGTATTTCATATCTTGCCACTTCCATCATTTTTTCCCCGCCTGGTGTGTTAATCTGGTAATCTGAAATCTTTTTGTCTGCCTGTAATATGATAGGCTGCTTTCCTGTGGTCCATCTGTCTCCTACAGGAGGTGAAAGTACTTTTCAGAAATGGTTTGGGTTGATGTTATTAATCTTTAGAAGCAGAGAAATTCCTTGAATAATTTAATAGCCAAATGGCATGAGGGGAACTTGGTATGAAAATGAATTTTCCTGTCAGCTTTAAAAATCACAGCATGGCCAGCCTTTCATCCATGCAACTCAAATATCAAAACACGGGATGTTTGTTTTCTTTTATGCAGGTTTTTTCTATTTTGCACCACCTAAGGTGATGAGGAAACATCTAGAAAATTTATGCTTACATTTTTTTTTCTGTTAAAAAAAACCCACAACAAACTAACCAGCAAAAAGAAAGCCCTCCTTGTTCTCTGAAACAACAGATGCTGCCTTTGACCTTGGGATTTAAGGGCAAATCTATTCTTGTTTACATGTCTTGAATTTCTTGGGTTTGCCAGTACGAAGGCAGCAGTTGGGAATGGATGCTTTGGAAAGTATATGAATGATTTAAAAAAAAAAATTAGTCTGCACAGCTGTTGCTTAAAAAAAAAAAAAAAAAAAGGTTGTTTCCCCCCTTCTTCCAATGCCACTTACATACAGGGTTTTAAAATTTATTATTGTTATTATTATTATTAATGTTTTCTTTTGTACTTTTAATTGGAATTAACTGAGTTACAGATGTCACAGCTTCTGGGTATCTGATCCAACACTCTCCTTCCTGTGAAGGCGCCTATGGGTGGAGGATGACACATTTCATTTGCAGGGTCCCATTGTTTCTCGATGTTGGGAGAAGAGAACACAGCCAGTCCTGTGTTAGGCAAGCCAGCAGTAGTGGAAATGTTAATAACCAAATAAGATTTTTTCTGTCAGACGTAGCCTCTTTACAATGCCGTCTTCCCTTGCCCTGTCTTTTGGAACATCATTCATGAAGGTAGCAAAAGCTTTCTAACGAATGTGAGGTCCAAATGATATTACTTTGTGTGAAGTATGTCCACATGGGATTATTCTTATTTTGTTAAAAGACCATTAGCAAGTTTGTTGTTGTTGCTGCTGTTGTTTTGAGTCCAAACCAATAGATAGGCATTGACCATTTTTGTTTCTTTTTGCATAAATCATGTCCTTGGGAAGGAAATCTTGATGACGAGAAATTCATACCTTTCAACAACAAAGAATTAAGTAATGACCTTATTTTTCCGATAGTAGTAAACTGAAGCCGGAAGAAGTTTTTCTCTTTAAATATCATAACGTTCAATCTCATCTCTTTCCACTCTACAGTTTCAACCTGGGGAGACTGACAGTGAGATGGCCAGATCAGTTTGTTTCCTTTCAGAGATAACTTTCCTGAATATTTTCTTTTTATCTTAACTGAGGTTAACTTTTTATTTGTAGATCATTATAGTGAAATCCCCAATAGCGGTTACTTTAGTTTATTAGTCAATTTATGGGCAACAGAAAATATATTAGAATGTCACCATGGGTACTTAACTAGAACATTCAAATCAGAAATATCTTTGATCTATTAGCTCTGGCTGCTAATTAAATAACAGGTAAGCAGTTAAGTATAATGAGCCAATGTGGAAGAAGCCAGGGGCCCATGGAAGGCTTCCTTTTCTCAGGCTTGATCAGTAATAAGGAGGTAAATGGATCAGGGCAATCATCTTCCCCTAAGAATAAGGTTCTTTTGCAGGCACTGGCAATCAAGTGCATTTGACCCTTAAACAATGAATGTCTCAACTGTGTGAATGTCCACTTATACATGGACTTTTTATATAAATACAATCTAGTACTGTAAATGTATTTTCTTTTCCTTGATTTTCTTAATAACACTTTCTTTTCTCTTGCTTACTTTGTTATAAGAGTATGGTACATAATACATTTATGAAATTTGGGTTAATTGGCTGTTTATGTTATCAGTAAGATTTCTGGTCAACAGTAGGCTCTTAGCAGTTAAGTGTCTGAGGAGTCAGAAGTTATATGAGGATTGTTGACTGTGTGTGGGGTAGGCCTGCCCACCTAACCCCCTACATTGTTCAAGGGTCACAGACACTCGTGCGTAGCCCCAGTATTGGCTGTCCTCTTCTGCTGCTGTCAGTCATTTTCTTCTGAATCTTCTCAGTATCCCTCTAAGAGTAGGTGAGGACAGATGTTTTAAATTGCATTGTTTAAAAACTGATTCACCCTGTAAAGAGGTAGTTGGGGCGTCTTGCCTTCTCAAATTGATGCTTCTGGAAGGCATCACTGGAATATCTATTAGGGTAGCTGGAATCTACAACAAAGTAGTTATAACCTTTGGCAGAAAAATTTTTTTTAAGTTTATTTATTTTGAGAGAGAGAGGGAGAGTGAACATGAGTGGGGGAGGGGCAGAGAGAGAGGGAGAGAGAGGATCCCAAGCAGCCTCGGCACTGTCAGTGCAAAGCCAGATGCAGGGCTCGATCTCATGAACCTTGGAGATCATGACCCGATTCGAAATCAAGAGCTGGGCGCTTAACTGACTGAGCCACCCAGGTGTCCCTGGAGAATTTCTTAATGATCTTTTGAGAGCATTTTCCTTGTTAACTGCTAGTACTTTAAAAAGGTCCCAGTGCTTTCCCTTGACTGCCTTGAGAAACTGTAGGCTCTAAAGGAGTTTTAAGAAACTTGATTCTCCAAACAACTGCTCCAAAATCCATTTTCTTCGCTCAGGAGTCTAAGATAAATGTTTAAAAATTAATTTGTTCAACCAACCAATGACCTATTCAGCCAACCAACCAGCCAACAAAGTAACTTCACTGAATGTCTTGCTCTGGAACTCTTTCTTAGTCCCTTTGCAAAGCTTTTTAAGAGTACCAAGAAAAGATGGTAAAGGTGTATTTTGTAAAACTTAATAGTTAGACTTGTTAGGTTATCAGTTACGGGATAAACAATGCTATCTGTCATTTTAACTTGTCTTTACATTAAATTTCTTCCAGACTATGGTTAAGGGCTCAACTATACAGAATTCTTACCCAACAGCAGCAACATTTCTACAAAATGATAGAAAGTCACCCATTAGTAAAAGTATAAAGTAAAAAGGGTAAAACATTCCTCAGGATAGAATTTCTTTACTAATTTTTTACATGTGATATTGAACATTTTGAGTCTAGTATATTTTTTTTTACATTCACCTTATTGGAGTATTGGGAGGTACAATATTAATTTTTGGAGTCCACTAAAATGGAATGTATTGCATGAAAGCTTAAACTAATTTAACTTAATTTGAGAGCTTATAAAAGAGGACTTAAGCTTAGTGCATTTTCGAAGTTGCTTTTTTCAATTTAAAAAAAACAGGTTTTGGTTAAAGTCCATTGGCTACATGAGGAACTGTAGTCTAAAAATAATTAGCTTTTGAAGATTTCTTCTCTCTCTCTCTCTCTTTTTTTTTTTTTTTTTTGAGTATGAACATGGCTACAGGTTTTAGGAGAATAGGTTTGAACAGGAGATTGCTGCTAATGAGAGCTAGCATATATATAAAATAGAAATTGACTTACTAAAAAGTTTGCTTTGGATTTCTCTAAAACTTTCTATCTCTACCTATGCTCATCCTTTTTAAACAGAAGTTTAAAAATTAAAAATCTGTATTTTAGAAAATGATCACTTGGACTCAACTTTTGGGGATGCTTTTGCATGTGTTTAAAATTATGTTTTGCCTGTATTTTGACTAAGCATTAGATAATTAAAACACTCATAGTAAAAAATTATATAGATTGTCTGTCTTACAAGGCTGAAGCACAGTTGCTAACCTGTTTCTAAAGAACCTTCTTTCACAAGACCAGTTTCAGGTCAAACCATGTCATACATAGGATGTTTTTCTACAATGAAGAGTATAGATTTTAGATGGAGAGAGACCTGGCTCAAACCTAAGCCTCTTGTTAATTAGCTATTTAGTTTCATGCATGTTATTTTAGCCCCCTGAGACTCAAGAATTGTATATTTTCTAAATGCCAGACATTATACTAAAAATAAGGAAACATCTTTCCTTTCCTTAGGAAGTTTACTGACCAGTGAGAGAGGGTGACTCATAGGCATAATTTTGTGATGGGTATGCTCATGGTCAGAGAAATGTGCTCAAGGTGCCACAGAAGAGTGACATTCCTCCTGGCAGCTCACTCCTTTTCAGCACACATTTAAGTGCTAGGCATAGTCTTAGGACTTGGATACCAGGGCGAAACAGGTAAACACAGTCCTGACCCTTCTGTTGTCTTATAGTCTAAATAACAGAGAGATGATTGTAAACTAGAAATTCTGGGGCGTATCTTCTAGGGTTTGTGAGGATGAAATGAGTTTTCTTTCTCCTTCATGCCATCTCCATCCTGCTCACTTAGGGCCTCTCTTTGCACTCAGTCCCCCACTTGCCTTAGGGGAACTTGTTGGCTGGGCGAGGTTCTCTTTGGGGTAGCTGTTTCTCTTGGTTGACAGTTCCATATAATGAATACCCTTACAGGTCAATAGCTAAATACTTCTTCCCAAGAATGTTTGTGTTATTACCAAAGACCTTTGGAGAATCAAGACCATAATAAGCATCTCTCCATTTGATAGAATTTTGGCTACTGAGCAGGTCTCCATGGGGAACTGGAGTGTCTCCTCGGGTCCTACTATAATGGTGCCTGGCTGCTCTCCAGATGTCAGTGGTAAGTGGTAGGGTCCCTGGTGCTTCATGGAGAGAACAACAGATGGTAGCCCCACCCTACCTCAGGTTTGAATGTTATTGGTTTGTGGGCTTGCCATGCTCAAATCAAAACCAAAGAATTAGGCTGGACCCAGAAGTTAGAATGCTTTGCTACACATAGAAGTCCTTCTTATTACTCTGGTACAAAGAGTACAAAATTAGCTGGTACAAAATCATCTTCTCTTGGGTTTTAAATTTCAAGTTATTATCCTGGGAAGAAGTTTAGGTCCTGTGACATCATCCTATTAAAGTACTTCTAAGATATCTTTTAACTATAAAATTAGTATTAATTATATAAGTTATATAATAATATACTACATATAATGTAATTAATTAATAATTATGAAATGTGATCACTTATGTACAGTTGACCCTTGAACAATGTGGGGGGTTGGGGTGCTGATACCCCACACAGTCCAAAATCTGCATATAACTTTGAGTCCCCCCAAACTTAACTACTAATAGCTTCCTGTTGATTGGAAATCTTACTGATAACATAAGCGGTCCATTAACACATATTTTGTATGTTATATGTGTGATATACTGTATTCTTACAATAAAGTAAACTAGGGAAAAGAAAATGTTATTAAGAAAATCAAGGAGGAGAAAAAACATTTATAGTATTGTACTGTATTTATTGAAAAAAACAATCTGTGTATAAGTGGACCCGCACAGTTCAGACCCATGTTATTCAAGGGTCAACTTTATAGTTCTTAGCTCCTCAGGCAAATAAGTTCATAGTAGATACACAGGTAAATATAAAAATCTCCTTGTAGTAATATAAGAACTATCACTTAGGCAGGAAGGTAAAGAAGGAACACATGCATGAATCATTTCTGTGTATTTTTTTTCTTTTTGAAGCACAGGTAGGATCATGTCATTTCCCTTCTCAAGAAAGTCCAGTGGCATCTTACCGCACCCAGAATGGCCTGTGCTCAGAGTTGCCTTTCATCCCATTTCTCATCCCAACTATTTTCACATCCTTTAGGTACTCTTTGCTCCAGCTTATCGGGTATATTAGCCGTTCCCCCCAAAGACCAGGCTTTATATCTCCAGGCCTTTGCTCATACTGTTTGCTCAGCAAGGGATAAATTTTACTCTTTATTCATTTATAAGATCCTACTAATCCCACAAGACTGAGTTCAAATGCCTTCTCTTTCATGAAACCTTCCATAGTCCTACTAATCAGGATCAATGATTTCTTTCTCATTGTTGGCCGATTGTGTGTACCGCTATTACTCTTTATAGGCTTTTCTCATTCCTGCTTGCATCTAGTTAATTCATTCATCTATCTATACATTTATTCAACAATTATTTCTTGAAAGCTTGTTCTGTCTGTGGTACTGTGAAAGGATATGGGAATGTAGTGGGAAGCAGAAAGCAGACATGGTGCCTATGCTTTGGGAGCATACAGTCTTCAGGTAGAGATAGGCAATAAGAACATAGAAAAATCCACAAAGCTAAAACTGCAGCTGAGATAAGAGCAAGGAAGATAGATTTGTGTATTGCTCTTTCTAGACTCTAATCTTCTTAATGTCAGCGACAGGCTCTTGCTTGGTAGAGAAGGCAATAGTATAAATCAGCTATGACCACACGGTGGGACTCATGCTCTCTGTTGGGGGTTGAATTCTGTCCCCCCAAAAGATATGTGGAAGTCCTAAGCCCCAGTACATGTGTATATGATTATGCTTAGAATAGAGTCTTTGCAGATGAGGAGGTCATACTCAGGGCGGGCCCTAATCCAGTATGACTGGTGTCTAATAAGAATAGGAGAGATGACACAGACACAGACACAGACACAAGAGAGAAGGCCATGTGAAGACAGAGATAGGGATTGGAGTGATGGGTTTACAAGGCAAGGAACACCAAGGAATGGAAGCAGCCACCAAGAGCTAGAGGGGAGGCATGGAACAGATTCTCCCTCAGAACCTCCCTGAGAAACCAACTCAAATGGCACCTGGATTTCAGACTTCTAGCCTCCAGAACGGTGACAGAATAAATTTGTTTTTCATTTTCTTTTTTTGGCCACCCAGTTTGTGGTAATTTGTTCTGGCAGTCCTAGCAAACCAGTATACTGTCCTAGAAGGAAGTTCATATGAACTAGCACACAGCACCACAATGCACTAATGTTTGGGTAAATGAATGAATTTGTGTAAATGATTGAATGAATGAATAGAGTATTGTGTTTGTTCTCTTCAATATTAAGAGACCAGGGTGAACTCAGGATATTTCTTTGTGCTCCAACTCTTTTTTAAGAGGAAAATAAAAATGTGGATTCACAGTTAACAACATTATCATCAGTTGAGGAGGCTGAACTGAATTACTTAATTGCCCATGGGGATCTGTCTTTAGAAATAAAGCTGTGTTTTTGTCACTGTGGCTAGTGAGGGAGGTTTTAAAAAGCTAGAATTACTAAATATTGAAATAGCAGCAACTCTTTCCTCTTCTCCCTCCAAAGTAGAAGGACTCCCTTCTACTCCCTTTGGACTCCCTCCAAAGTATATATTTATATACATTTAAATTATATATATATATTTATATGTATTTAAATTATATATATTTATATATATTTAAATTATATATATTTATATATATTTAAATTATATATATATATATATATATATTTGAGAGAGAGAGCATGAGTGCATGAGTGGTGGAGAGGGGCAGAGCGGGAGAGAGAGAGAGAGAGAGAGAGAGAGAGAGAGAGAGAGAGAATCTTAAGCAGGCTCCACTCTACGTATGGAGCCTGACATGTAGATGGATCTCACAACCCTGGGATCATGACCTGAGCCAAAATCAAGAGTTGGACACTCAACCAGTTGAGCCACCCAGGCACCCCTACTTCCTATTTTATACATCTAAGACCATACCCATGGAGCCCTGTGGTGAATACCTACTTAAATCCCAGAGAGGCAGGAATGGGACGGCACTGCAGCTTGGAGAAGTTGGCCTTTAGCTCTACATGGATCTCCTAGTTGTGTTGTCAATGGAGAATTGAGTCCGTCATTTTCCCAGGCTCTCCTCACAAGACCCTTGCTCCGAGGTGCCAACCAGATGTCTCAGAGTCATAGCCAGGGGAGGAAGGCTAAGTCAGCCATTGTGGCTCTCAGTGCAGAGGGATAAGGCAGAAGTAGAGGTTCTCCTAATACAGAAATCTTCTCTCACACCTGAAGTTTGTATTAAGGTTGCATTAAGGGATGCGGTTTGCAGGTGACCTCAGCAACAGAGCATAGTGGTCCTCGCCTCTGAAGAGGGTGGCTCATTTTCCTCATGTTATTACTTGTCGTCTACATGTCTCTGTGTTTATGAGTGTCACATGATATGGCACAGAGCATTCAACATTTACTGAGCCCCTAAAGATTCAGGATAGGATGTTGAAATTAGCCTCCGTACCTCAGTGTATCCCACCCCTGAATCTCCTGTACAGACCCATATCAGATGAAACCATACATAGCATGCCTCCTGAAAGCCTGTTTTCAGGCTGCTCAGAAAAGTACCAACAGAAAACGTAGTCTCCTAGCAGTTAATTTAGTACAATAAATGATTTATTGAAAGGAATGAATTTTCAGAGGGAACTGCTATCAGCATTTATTCTCAAGACGAGGGTAGTGAGATTGCAGGTCTCAGAGTGATAGACCTGCTGTTTGTATATATGTGTTTTTCCTTACTGTTTACATGCTGGGACTCCTTTTCTCCCACCTCTCCTCCAAGCCAGAGCCCTGCTTTGAGGAAACATGGCTACATGTTTGTTATTTCACAATAATCTTTTTGAAAATTATCATTATAAGTGAATTTCACACTGTTGGTGTTATTTGTACTTGCAAGAGGACTCTTATGAAATATCCATGTAACGACAAAAGGAACAATTGTAGACTTCACTTTCTAGGACCGATAGGTAAGAAAAGAGGATTGAGCTGTTTCTGGAACCCCCTCTGCCACTAATTCTGTGTGTCTTCCATCAATTACCCAATCTCTCACACCCATGATTTCCCTAATGTTTAAAACGAGCAGGTTGAAGCTGAGGACCTCTAAATTGCCTTCCAGCTCTACTGTTCTGTGATTTTTAGCTGTATGCAATTCTAGCCTGTTTGGTTTGTGTGTAAGCTAAGAGTTGGTAAGCAGTATCACAAATAACGACAAAGATAAATTTTTCAAAATTGGACAAGCTAGAATCCTCAGAGGCAATATTCCTGGTTTTGAATTTATAGACTATTTGCTGGTAAAAATCTCCTGAGTAGTTTCTAAACATTTGTATTCTTACTTCCTTCATTTTCAAAACACTGTCTCCGTGATTGCTGAGCGATTCCCCTGAAATGTAATCTCTTACTCGTGGTAGCATGCTGGGCGCAGGCGGGATCCATGTGAAGTTAAGCACGTACAGATCTTGAAGGTCAGAAGTACACCTAATGGCACTCTGTGGTCCAATACCCTCATCTGTAAGCATTAGTAATTGCCATGAATACTCAAGGAAGTGCCCCACTTGGGAGCTGCTGGATTTCAGCCATAAACCAGAATTCGGATATACGCATCTTGTGAAAGCCAAAGTAGGTAGTGTTGCCAGAGACACACAGGTAATACTACCGAATTAATGAACTGGGCATTGTGCCATCCTGCTGAAAAAAGTGTGGCCATTTATTAAGGTTCAACACGATAGACAGAGGAAATGGTGAATTTGCTGGATGTATTTTAGAAATTTGAAAATTGATAGCAAAACAGAAAAGAGACCCCAGTCAAGAGAAGAGGCCTGGCACAACAGGTTGAAAGCATTCAGTGAACTAGATCTTCTGGCCCGTTGGGTAGCCACCAAGAACTGGGCAATTTGGGCAAACGCTTCCTTAGTGGTTTGTGTCTGAGGTAGTGAAATCCTCCACAGGACTTCTGTTTTCTGAGCCCCATCGGAAAGTGGCTACCGTGGGTGGTCAAGATACCACCCTCAAGTTTCAACTTCATTTTCATTTGAAAATGGAAATATTTTAAATGACACACTACATAGTGGCATAGGCATTTATTATTATAAAAATAACATTGTTTTGATAATTTGGTTAGAAGTAGAAAAATACAGAATGAACCCGCAATTGTTTAATCCTCCCATCTAGGTATAATTTTTTAATATTAACCTTTTATTAACCCTTTTGCTGTATTTCCTTCTGGTCTTTTTTGTTGCTGTTGTTCATATCTTAAGCGTAACACCTACACAGTTGTGCACACATTTTGAAAATCGGACATGACAAGTATTGTCTGGTCTTCTCTGCTTTGGAGCAGCCATTACGGCAACTGAGGGCATGAGGATCAGGGCCATAAAATGTCTCCTCTCTCATTTCCTTTCCCCAAAGAAGGGCTGGACTCGAAGACACCCTGTTTTCAGTATGCACACACCTTCCCTTGTCATCCCCTGCGGGAAGTCATGTGTACTCTTGGGGCTTTGGCACTTCCTGACCTTGCTCGTATCTTAGTTGCTAAAACCCTTCCTGCCCCTTCCTACCCAGCTGTAAACGTCTGGGTGGCCGAGTGATATTTTACTTATCTAAATTACAGCAAAGTGGCTGGTGAAAGAGCAAAATATAAATGATGGTTTTTGTTCTCTACATTCTTTTGTAAAGCAAAAGTATTGGTCGTGTCATTCTACACGACAGAACTTGTTAAAATCATGGGAAAGTAGGGGGAAAATGTTTGAAGAATCTTTCCAATTAGTATTTCTGGGTCAGCTGGAGTCAGATGATACATCTTTGGTGTGGGAGAAGGCTCTCGATATTAAAAATGGCTCCCAGGAGGCAGCCTAGTGAGAGGAACCAGTGAGAGCCTTGGAATCAGACAGACCTGGAACTGAATACTGGTTTTTCTTAGCTCCTTAGTATCATCTTGAGCACATTATATAACTATTATGAACATGAGTGTCCTCACCTGTGGGCTACAAATGGTGGTGCGTACTTCCCAGATGTTTAGGGAGCTTAATAAAAATATATGTATATTCCTAACACACAGTAGGTGCTTACTAGTGAGCTTGTTCCTTCTGTTTTCCTCAGAGGTTTCTGGAAAGAGTGCAGAGAAATACAGTTCATCCTCAAGGCAGTGAGTGATGATGATAATGGTATGCTAATATTTACCCAGATAAACACCTTGCACAAAACTATTTGTATAATGTTAATCAGCAGAAAGGTTCTCATCATATGCTGTGATTTGAGTTTTCCTTCCCTCATATTAAAAAGATTTGGATGAGAGTGAAAGTCATTGAACTGAAAAAATTTGTCTGCTTTGCTGTCAGAGCATGTTCTTATATTTGTTAATAAAGCTGGCAGTGCATCTCTTTATGACATTCTCATCATCTCCCAAGAATTTCAATGAGTGGGAGCAGTGAGGGGAGATTGGGTTTTGGGGGCCACTTTGTGTTCGAGTTGAAAAGATATACACATTTGGGAAAACAGATTATGATCTGGATTAGCTGGGTGGCACACGTGTTGTATAAGTGCTTGACAGATTCCCGGAGGAAAAATTTAAAAGAAAATAGTTTTGCTTTTTGCTTGTGGCAGCCATTCTGAAGAGTGTGGTATCAGCTTTTTACTCCACTTCTTAATAATATAAGGTGAGGGATGAGTAGACTTTGTATTGTAATGCTAAAAAATATTTATTTATTTATTATTTAATTTAAAATATTTATTATTTAATTACTAAATATTAGCATGTAGCAAGAGATTGCTCAATAATAGTGTAGAGCAGGAAAAGGGATTGAGAAAAGTTTTCATACAAAGAGGTAAAAGAAATTGAGGGAAATTCTTTATTTTCCAACTCTGGGTTTTAATTCCCCTCACTACTTACCCCATTTTTGTAAGCTTGATGCATTTCTTCTCAATAAGTGGGATTTCCTTAAGTTTTTCTCATTTCACTTAATGGAGTAACTTTGTTTTTGTCATTAAATCCATCCTGAAGGGAAAGATAGACGTTGTAATATGGGAAGTACAAAGTTTGATTCTGCCTTTGAAATGAGTGACAGGTTCCTTCAGAAGAAGTCACACCTGCTTTGAGGTGCATTATGACTAATAGACAGTATATCATTGAACAGACAAGCTCAGACTTTGTTGAGAAGAGGCATTTGTTTACAAGGAGTATTTGTTAAGCATCTGTTCTACTAAATGGGGGAAATGAAGTCAAACCCTTATTTTTTTTCCCTCTTAGTCTCCTGGAACATCACAATCAGATTTTTAAAAAATCACATTTATTTGTTTTTGAGAGAGGGAGAGAGAACTTTCGAGTGAGGGAGGAGTACAGAGAGAGAGAGAGAGAGAGAGGGAGAGAGAGAATCCCAAGCAGGCTTCACACTGTCAGAATCAAGAGTCTGATGCATGGGTCGAATCCACGGACTGTGAGATGATGTCCCGAGCTGAAATCCAGAGTCAGACGCTTAACTGACTGAGCCACCCAGGTGCCCCAGGTCACAATCAGATTTAATGTATTATTAAGTAGTTATTATAGCTTTGTTATTTTGCTCACTTGCTTCCCTTTTTCTCCCTCAAATTTTTAATTTCTCTCTTTTTTTTATTTTTTAGAGAGAGAGAGTGCACGAGTGGGGGAGAAGAGCAGAGGAGAGAGAGAGAGAGAGAGAGAGAGAGAGAGAGAGAGAATCTTAAGCAGGCTGCATGTTCAGCCCAGAGCCCGATGCAGGGCATGATCCCACAACCCTGGGATCATGACCTGAACCATAATCAAGAGTCAGATGCTTAACCGACTGAGGTACCCAAGTACCTCATCGATTCAGTCATCAAACATATTTTCTGTATTAGTTGGAAGGGAAAGAAAAAATATCCCATACGTCTCCCAATCTTGAGAAACCCCGTAAACAAATACTATGGTTCAACAAAGACTGTAATCCGTGAAGCTCAGACCTCCCGTCTGTGGAGGGAGAAGATCCAGGCACAGAGCTATGGGAAAGGCGTTGTGTGAGAGGCAGTAATGTGTATCTTTTGGGGCAGAGCACATCAAGTTTTAGAGAATAGATAAATTGTAAATAATCATTAAAAATGAGTAAAGAAGTAAGTGTGATCACCACAATGGGGAGAGGTTAAGTGGCGGGCGGGGGAGGTAGGTGACTAAGGGCCTCAGTGAGTGACTATCCTAATGGAATTTCAAGTAAAGGACCTATTTGCAAAAGTAGACTGGAAGAATAGAGATGGTGCATTAGATGAAGTCCTTCTCTCCAAGAGGTGAATCAGGAAATAGAGTTCCAGGGAAGGAAAAAAGCCCAGCTACTGGTAAGAGCTAGAGATCCCTAGAATTCTATCACTTAAAGAAAAAAGCTTAAGGATGTTTCAGTTTTTCCTATTTTAATCAGCCAGCTGCTTATGTGACACCATATTATGAGGTTATTACTTAGTAAGATCCTGAATGAAAAGGCTCTCTTAGAGAGAGCCTCTTTTCTCTACCTCTTATAAAATATTGGTCTCAGAGCCCCATTACTTTCTTAAAAGTTATTGATGATTCTGAAAAGCTTTTGCTCAGGTGGTTTATTTCTATCAATTTTTATTGTATTATCAATAAATGAGAATTAATAAAATACAATGAGGAATTTTTAAAGTCCAAGAATATACCAAAAACAAATTCTATTCGCTTTAGAGTGATGATGTCATCTTGAGGCATGTAGCCTCTGGAAAACTCCACTGTACAATTGTGGAAAGAGAGAGTGAAAAGGGCAAAGAACATCTTATACCTATTATAAAGACAGTTTGATGTCATGGACCCCCTGAAAGGGGTTCAGAGACCCTCAGAGGCCCCCAGACCACTTTGAGAACCACTCTATGCTGGTGACACAGTAGCTTTCTGTGCTCGAGATTTGAGGGTGATTGTGCCGATTCTTTCATTCAGTCAGCAATCACTTACTTCTTTTTCCAGGATGAATAACTTTGTATGAAGGGTTAAAAATAAACAAGGTTGCATTTCACACATTGCTTCGGGGTCCAGGACTGGAACTGCTAGTGGTAAAAAAGAAGGAAAACTCAACATTTACAACAGAAGAAGACTATTCAATGGTTTCTAACTTTTCCATTGTTTTTAAACGTGTTGAATTAGATGTGAGTCAATCAAGTGAAGACAGTGTATTTTAATTACACATCATAAGAACCTTCTTGACCTTTGGAGTAAGTGAACATAGAATGTGTGTGGAGTCTCCAGATGGAACTAATTAAGAAGAGGCCTTCCCTCAAAGTCCTGGTTTACATGGATGAGTCTGGAGGCAGGGTTTGAACTTGATTATGGTTGGTCTGCCATCACTTTTAGCTTTCGAGGTTCCCTCCAGCATGATGACACAAAATTGCAACTCTGCCACATCCGGCTGTCCTCACTACCCCTTCTCCCCACCACCACTCATAAAACTCTATGCCTGAAGAGTTCAAAGGCCAAAAGAATTAAATGGAAAACAAGAGTTTGGCAAGCTTATATAAAGGAAGGTTTGGTATCAGGGCAGATGTTTTTGACACCAGCTGCCCTTTCTCTAGGCGACCTCTGAGTGTGGCCATGAATCCCATCGTCAGTCTTTGTTCTGAAGATGCACAGAGGACGCTCCCTAAAACACGAAGCATGCTGTTGACTTTGTTCCCAGGCCTGGTGTCTGCCAAATCTGCCCAGTCAGTTCCCATTGCTGCCAGCCGAGATTTTTCCCATCACCGCGACAGCAGAGCACACACGCCTTCTCTTCTCTCTTTAGAGGGTTTGTTATTTCAAGAAAAGCTGAGGACGGAATTGCTGGGAATCACTGCTGCTGTGTCTGACCACCGAGGGCAAATTTTCTCTATTGGTTGTTTTCCTTTTCAACTTCCTGGGGCCTCGGTGGTATTTACATTTGGGCCCTGTCATTTCATTGTTTCATGAATATCCATTTGAGTGAGACACTTGGCATCCAAATATACTTCTTTTTTTTTTTTTTTTTGGTTCACATTGAGTCCAAATGTCTAACAGTCTCACCATTGATCATTGAAATGGAAAGATTAAAAAATGTCACTTGCTTATTTTTTCTGCTTTAAATCCAGTAACAAGTCGTTTTGCACGCCCTAAGGAGCACAGCTGGCATCTATAACCTGTCTTCTTATTTTCTATAATGGTGCTTTCTACTCCACACTACCAGATCTGGATGAAAAGCTATTAAAAGAGTTCCAGAGGAATTTCCAAGTGAATTATTATTTTTTTAATGGGTAAAGAATGCTTTGGATCTTCCGCTGCTCTTGCACTCAGTGGCCTTTTTCGTAGTGGTCTGCTTGAAGAGAAAGAAAGAAAACAAACAAAAAAATCGTATGTGCTGTGCAATGGCCACATTGGAGCAGGGTCACATTTAGCTCTCTAAGTTGCTACCATTGTTAATCTAGTGGTTTTTGTGGGGTTTTTTTTTTTTTTTTTGCTTTTTTTAACATTGTTCTCAAACTCCTTTCTTACCGAAATCTTGACCATGGTCCCATCTTTCTTAGCCAACTGACCTGGTTCCTCCCCTGCTTTCTCCATAGTGCTTTCTTGTTTTGGGCACCTGTTGACCTAGCAGTAGGTATTTTGCTTTGAATCCTTAGTTTATGGCCTCACTTTCCTGCACACATCCCACACTGTTCTTTCTGTCCCTCCTTTCACCTATTTCTTCTCATGTAGATCCCCCTATGGATCCCCCTCCCTCAAGGCCCAACTCAGGTCATGCTTCCTCCTGGGCCTTCCCTGGGTCTGTGTTGATGGGACTCCTCCACTCCTCTGCACAAATCCAGTGTATGCCCTGCATTATCATGTTAAGTCTTGGTGTTGCCCACCCTCTGGGGACAGCAATAACACACTCCTTACACCACCAGAGGACTCAGGTGGAGCCAGGGGACCATGTATAGAGTATTTACTTACACATGCCAGCTTTTAAAGAGTTGATCTTAGAAGAATAATTGAATACATATGTCTGACAGATTGTAGTCAGCACAGGAAAAATGTGAGTTGAACCACAGGGTGCCTAGTTCTAAGCTTTTTGTGTGAAGGCTATGCTATATAATGCCTCAAATGCTTGATGGAAAGGCAAACATTTAGTCATATAATCTGAATGCTTTGAAATGTTATATATTCTATATGTATTTATTTTTGAGAGAGAGTGAGCGAGCACGTGCGCACATGTAAGTGGGGAATGGCAGAGGGAGAATCCCAAGCAGATTCCTTGCTGTCAGTGCGGATCGCGATGTGGGGCTCAATCCCATGAACCATAGGATCATGACCTGAGCCGAAATGAAGAGTTGGATCCTTAACCAACTGAGCCACCCAGGTGCCCCAGAAAATCTTAAGCAGGTTCCATGCCTTTCACAGAGCCTGACATGGGGCTCAGTCTCATGACCTTGAGATCATGACTTGAGCCAAAATCAAGAGTCAGATGCTTAACTGACTGAGCCACCCAGGTGCCCCAAATATCTATCTGTCTATCTATTTATCTATCTATCTATCTATCCAAATTGATATGTGGTAGATTGTAAAAAAATATTTTTCATAAGTTGAATAAAAGAGTATGTTCCAGCTCTACACTGACATCAGATACTTTGATACTTCAGCTGTGTGTTTCACAGTGTTAAATGAAAGTTATGATATGAAAGTACCACAGATTATTATTAATTTAAAACAATGCTAAAGCCATACATTAGGCCCTACATATGGTCTGGAGTTTGGACCCAGAGGAATGGAAATGGACACAGATTCTTTGGAATATGAAGGAGGGACTGTTTTCAACTTCAGAATTTTTCTGAGTACTAACTGCCTATTTATTTTACGCTGTTACTAAACAATAAAAGATGAGGGAAGAGTCATTTTGACCTTGCTCAATTTTTGTAAGAATACTACTTTGGAGTACATGATAGAAATTTTACTTTCTTTGACTTTATGAATTTTATGTTTGTTGCTGTTAGCCCTTTGTTATAAAGGCATTTTGTTCTGTCAGTACTAGACAATTGGTAAAGAAAAATAATCCCTTTGTAAATTGAATCTGATTTTGCATCGTGGAGACACAGAGGGAAAGGCTGACTGATAATAATAAGGAAGCTAGATGACCTGAGCAAGAGACTTGGACTTGATGTGACACAGATGGTGGAGGAAATGGGGGCTCCAGGATGGGAAGAGCTCGGTGTCTTCTTAGCTGCAAAGAGAGGTGGAAGGTTGGGCTCTGAGTTATCATTCTTTTATGGACAAATAACATCTTTTGATTTTTCCCTTTAGATTCCAAAAGAATATTTACAAAGGATTCATGACTTTCTTTTAAGACATGTAATGAATTCATCCATATGTGGACTTCTGCCAGAATTTTAAGGCATATGCTATTGACTCTTCAGCAGAGAATTCCTAATTCAAAAGAAAAGTTTAAAGCCTAATGTTTAGATTTCCTCTGGAGCCAGGGCTTCGTTGCAACCACGTCTGAGGATGTAGGCACCCTACCCACGTTGTCCCAAAGCTGTACTGACACTGTCCCAAAGTTGGTTACTGAGCGTTTCATACCATTTCTGTTGTAGAATTTGTGCTGGTTTTCACTAGATTAAATAACAAGTGAGAAGTTGACCATTTTCTGAAGTGTACCTATGTTAGGTCTGTAGGTATTGTAAAACAGATGAATCTCTTCGGGTTTGGCAGTTGAGGCATCTTGAACCATTTCAAACTAAGAATGCACCTCCTGGACTGTCCCATCTTTCAGATGAGGCCCGCCCTGTCAGAGGGGGACTTGTGAGTCCCCGGGAGCAGGCTTCATGCAGGTGGCCCCTTAGCATTTCTGTTTTCTGTGACCCGCCACTGTAACCTGAGCTCAGCCAGCTGCTGTTTTTTCTTCCTCCCCACCCCTGCCTTTTTCATGAAAAGTTTCAAATTAAGCGGAAGAGTTGTGAGAATAGTAAGTGTACACCCATAACTTCTCATCTAAAGTTACCAATTAAGAACATTTTGCTGTTTTTGCTCTGTGTCTCCTCCCATATCCATGTAGGTAGACACACACATATTTGGTTTTTTTCTGAACCATGTGAAAGTCAGTTGGAGACATCATGCTACTTCATCCCTTAGTACTTCAGTATTATCATCTAAGCGCAAAGACTGGTCCCTACGTGATCACAAAACCAGGAACTACAAAGGAATTTGACATCAGCACAGTAATGCCATTTAGTACACAGACCTTGTTTAGGTTTCTCCAGTAGTCCAAAGAATTATCTGTATGGTTGTTTGGTTTGATCAAGGCGCATGCATAGCTTTAGTTGTTCTGTTGCTTTAGTCTTCTTTCATCTGGATTAATTCTTCACTTTTTCTATCTTTTACAAAACTGCAGTGCAGAGTTGAAAAACTCCACCTTGGTAGTTTGGTACAGTATCTCCTAATCTGATCTGCCTGCTTGTTTCTTTATGATTAGATTTAGGTTTAATGAATTTTGCAAGAGTACCATGTAGGCAATATTTTGGCCTTTCTGTTGGGTCACATCAGGAACCACATAATGTTTGTCTCCTTCCTGGTTGTGCTGAGTTTAATCCCTTGGTTAAACTGGTACCCACTAAATTTCTCTGTTATAATTTCTCCTTTTCCTTTTTGTAATTAATAAGTAACCTGTGGCATAATTGAAACATTGACCTAAAAGTTTTGATGTCCATTGAGAATCCTTGCCTGAATCAACTGTTATTTTGAAGGTTGCCAACGTCCAGAAACTTTTAACTGAGCACTACTGGTTACCATAGGAACCAAGGAAGCTCCAAGGAAATGGAGCTGCAAGGCATTAACAGTGCCAAGGCACTGACTGACCAAACATCTATCCCATTCTTCTTCGTACTCTTTCTGCCTAGCAGGAAGCCTGGCATGGAGAAAAGCCCACATAAACAATTGTGATTGAGAGAATAGTAATAAGGGCAACACTTGACTATTTCCTTTTAATTAGTTCTGATAGTTTCTGCTTAGAACACTAGGCCTTTTCCCTCAGAAAAACACCAGTGTTTGAGTGCTTTATTCATGTATGCTGTGGTTTCTACCAGCCATCAGCAGTTGTTCCATCCCCATAGTTATCATTGAAAGCACAGGTTTCTCCTCACCATTCTCTGCCCAGAATCATCTTTATTTTATTTTATTTTTTTATGATTTTAATTTTTTTATGTAATCTCTACTCCCAACATGGGGCTCGACCTCACAACCCCAAGATCAAGAGTCATACTCTCTACTGACTGAGCCAACCAAGTTCCCCCAAATTATCTTTAAAGCAACATCTTTCCAAGTCCTGTAAGGAAAGGATGTCTCCCTTCCAGAAATAATATTCGATACATCTTCCTTTTCTTTTCCTGAGAAAATCTCTCCCTTTCAACCAGCAAAATATGTCATGTTAATTTTTGCTCCCAATAGGACATTTGTAACGAGAGAACCAAAACTGTACCACCGTTCTCAGTGGTACCATTGGGCATGGTGGTGTCGTATAATTGCCAACAGAGGATATCGTGTGTGGTTCACCATTTCAGTAGGTACAACAGGGTTACCAGTCGCGAAGTGACCTCATATATAAGTCGTCTCATATCCGAAACTCATAATCCGGGATATATATTGTGGTATATTTGTTTCTGCCTAGTCAGAAACATTGCCTGCCTCGGAAAACTTTGGGTTTACACCTAAAGATGGAATTATATTATCTTTGTAAACCCTCCTTCTGTCACACTTCCTGATGTTTAGTAATTAGTAAACGAATTTGTGCACCATTCATGTTTGTTAATACTCAGGAAACATAGTGTTAGTATCACCATTGATTATTTAATTTGAAAGAAATTATTCGTTTTTCTGATATATGTTTCTGGCTCATTGGAATGGTGAAAGTACGAAATGTCCCAAGTCATCCCTTGCACGTTAGGTACTGTACCAAAGTCTGAGGCCACTGCTCAGCACACTTTAGACTCTGTCACCTCCCGTTGCCGCCAAATACCTGAAGCTGGGCCTGGGTTGGTGGAACCTTCTAACTTTTGTAAACCTAATGCTAACTTTATTAGAATGTTGGGGAGGCTGAAGTGGCGGGAAATCAGCCTGGCTGATTTGTTCTCCAGCTTCAAATCAGAAAGCTATTATGTCCCGCTTGGAACCCCATTTCACTCTTTTAAGCAGGAGAAAGACATGTCAGCACAAAACCGCCTGAGGTTGAGCAACAAAGAGTTATCATGGAAACACCTTTTATGGTGGTAAGTGGTCAAGCAGTCCCCAAGCAGCAGTTTAATGATCGTGGCTAATAGGCTAATAGGGCAGCTGTTCCTTTGGATCTTCACACTTCCATAGATTTGGCCACCACAGGGACAAGAGTCCAGATGGATCCAGACATGTATTACTTACACAGACAGCAAAAGCAAGATCAGCCTGGCATCGGTTCCCCATCTCCCTCACCCCACACATAGGATGACACTGAACTGCAAGGGCCAGATGACAGGTGGCAGGAGTGGTGGATCACTCTGCCCCAGAGGAGCCATGTCTAAATTACAGCCAAGTAGTTTTGTAGACACAGAAGCCTGCAGCTGTGCCCTAGGTGGGAGGGGCTGGTAGGTGGAAAGTCCTGTGCTCAACTGAACCTAGGGAGATGGATGGGAAACCGTCTTGTGGTGGTCTCACAAGATTGGGAGGTAGATGAGAAACTGCCACATGGCAGCTCCCCACAAGGCTGCTTATCTCCCTTCATTTGGGGAGGAATTGTGGGCAGCCTGCCAACACCCGGGTCAGACTGTGGTTAAGCTTTGCCCACGTGGCCTATGTGGAGACGTGCAAGGTTGCCAGGGTGCCATGGTGGAGTCATTCTCTGCATATTGTCCTTCATCTCAGCTATTGGTGTGGGAGGAAGTGCAGAAATAAGGCACCTAGAGTTGTTTGAAGCTAGTTAGGTGAAAATTTTAAGGTGTTTGGACTTCAGACATTATTTTATTCGGGGTAGGATATCCTGAATGTGCTGCGGGAACTAAATAGTCCCAACTTCCATCTTTGTATGTGGCATAACACACAAAGGTTTGTTTCTTCACTGTCCATAACCAGCAAGAGTTGTGGTGGTATTGTACCCCACACAGTCATTCAGAGACTCAGGCTGATGCCCCCAATTTAACATCCTGTAGTTGTAACATCTATAACTCATGGACTCCTCAGTCACTGTGACAGAAGAAGACACAGCCAGAATATCATGTGCCAGCTCTTTTATACTTTGGCTTAAATGTGACACAGGTCATTTCTACAGGACCAGCATACTGGTCAGAATTATCACATGGTCCAACCTAACTGTGAAGGCTGGGAAATGTGGGGGAACAGATATATTTAGTGAGCACATTGTTTTTGACACAGGCATGCATTTTTGAGTCAGCCTATCAGTCTGGCTCAGCACTCACAAGTCGATAGTCACCAAGAAGAGTTTCATGTGGGAATGCTTTACATTTTACAATAATGCTTTCACAATAATTGCTCTTATAAAGAGGTAGAGACTCAGAAGTTCAGAGGAAGGGCTAAGACAGTGAATGACAGTGTTTTCAGTCCTCTACCAACTACAGTTGGTCCATGTATACTATTTGGATGGAAACCAACATGTTTCAGTCTGTACTTACATTGGCAGAGGCTAGGAAGATCATTTTGTACTTGTTAATAGTGAATGGAAATCAAATGGTAGATGAATACCGTCCTAAATCGTCAGAAACACTGTGCTATTCTTGAAACAATTTGCATCCACCATTATGACCCGGAAGCTGTCGTGTAAGGAGGTAAACCCTTCTGCAGTTAAAGCGCATGAAACGGTTTCAGTATTGCAGGTGCAGAACATTTTACTTTCCACATAAGTCTAAGTAGGAATTTAATTGCTGCTCTTCAGAAGTGAAAAACAAGAGAATGTAATAATTACAACTGTCATTATATACTTTCTCTTACTGTGATGCTGATATTAATGGGTTTTAAATACATTTCTAACCTTTACTTTGGCTGTAATTATTGAATTTTTAACATAAAATTCAAACTGATTTCATTTTTTGCACTCAAAATAATTTAAAAGAACAGATCCAGGTTAAGTTAGTTGATGAAGACATATGAAAGAAGTAATAAAATTATATCCCAAGTTCCATTTTTCTCAAAGACGTGAAGGAAAACATGTCTGAATTTTGTATGCTCTGTCAGTTTTAAAGGACGTGTCAATATTTTGTTGGGATATAATTAAAAATTGATCATTCGGGGGAAAGCGTTTTAAACAGCTTTTCCTCTAATCCATACAATTTTGACGTTATCACGTGTAGCCCTGACAGGGATCACCAGTGAGTCAGTTATATTAATATAACTTGGGGGAAGCCAGCCGTTTATGTTGGCACTGTTGGAGCTCCAGCAGGACTCAATCTCTTTTCTCAGTGCATTCCTGGCATGTGAAAGATGAGATGAGGGTAAAAAAGAAAGTATAGGTTGATCCCAACACAGCATCTTACTTGTCTCCCCTCTTCATGGACGTGGCATCTATGTTTTGCTCTCTCCAGATGTTTAAGAATCAGTGGGGAGAAAGGGAGAAGAACAGAATTGTGTTTGGTGCTTAAAAAGGAAGGCTGTATATTCCTTTTCTTCTCGTCTCCTCCTCCCGCCTCCAGTGTCTCTCCATTTGGAAAGGGGAGGTACTGAGGGACTGGAATCTCAGAGCAAACACAGAGAGTGGCACTAAATTGTAGCTGTGTCCAGATACCTAGGATCTTAATTGGTCTGTAAAAGGCAAGGGTCACAGTGAAATACATGTCAGGGAATTTGGTTTCTTACTAGGTCTGAACAGTTGAAATGGTGGAAAGAAAAAAAAAAGTTCTTCTTATATCATTAACCTATGAGAACAGGGAAGAAATTGTTCTGCAAAATCAAGTAGAATTCCAAGTGTATTCTCTATCACATATTTCTGAAATAGAGGAGTGTTAAAAAAAAAAATTCAGTCAAGTAAACTGGAAGATCTAACCGGCTTTATTAGACAATTCATAAATTAGGCAGCAGCCCATCTAACAAGTGGAGGGGGGTTCAGAGGACATATACAAAATGGAAGGTTTTTATAGGAAAGAGTGTGGGGCAAGAAAGTTATTAGCAAAAGAAAAAAATGCTTCAGGCAAGACTACTTCGCCGTACTTCGCCGTATGAGGGAAGGTCAGAGGGATCTTATTATGCAGATGACCTCATCTTTTTGAGATGGGCAGGGGAGGAATCAATACGGAGGGCCCATGTGATAGATTACCTCATTGGTGCTGATCAGCAAATTCCTGACTGACTGGTTAAGACTACATTTCTGGGGGATGTTGAAACTGCAGTTAGGTTAGGTGTTAAGCCCCATTTGGTGACGTAGCCTAAATGACACCATTTTGGGCCTGTGATTCTTTTTAACAGGATAAAGGTGTTTCATGAAAAGAGGACTTGAAAATTATTTATGCTGTAGATAATTAAAAAGTGTTATTTAAGGATTAATCATACCCAGGTGCCTGGGGAGCTCAGTCAGTGAAACATCCAACTCTTGATTTTGGCTCTGGTCATGATTTCACTGTCATGAGATTGAGCCCTGCATCAGGCTCTGCACTGAGCATGGAACCTGCTTCGGATTCTCTCTCTCCCCCTCCCTGCCTTTCCCCTGCTCACACTCTTTCTCTCTCTCCCAGAAAAAAAAAAAATTAATTATACCAATTTCAAACAAACATGAAAGTAGATAGAATGACCTAACACAGACCTTCCTCATTGTCAGTAATCATTAATATTTTGCCTGTCCTGTTTCACTATTCTGTTGCTGCTCCCCTTTTATTTTTTGGTTGGAGAATTTCAAACTTGATCCTAAACATCATGTGCAATAAGTTACTCCAAATTTCATAACTAGAAAGTGGTGAATCCAGGATTCAGACCTCTTAGAAGCTCTGGGGGAATAGAAAAGGCAGAGGAGAAGCCCACTGAGATTGGAGTTGTTCTTAAAATTAGTGTAACTAAGTAATAAGCAAAACCTTCTAGGGAGCCTCCACACTACCTTTGAATCTAGGTGTTTCACTTACTTTCTTAAAAGGGTGGGAATGTATAGGGTGGGTTTAAGATTCAATATCAGAAGCCTTCTCTGCTAGCATATCATTTTATTTATACATTCATAAAACACCAGCTTATTACAGGGGCTGCTTCTCTCCTGAAACATATTCATAGATATGAATATTTGCTGACACGCTTTGCCAGCAGTTTGTGAATTTAAAATTGCTAGGTCAAGCATTGGTCACCTCTGAGGGAAAGCTTGAGCCCATGGGGGTCTTCCACTGTGTTCTGAAAAAGTGTGAGAAGCTGACTCTTTAATTACAGCATTTCTGGAATGATCAAAGGTTTGACACTTACAGTTCTTGATTGTTTAAGATTTTACTATTTTTAAGGAATACATAGAACAAAATTTGAATGACTGCTAATGTCTCAATGGTGCGGAATCAATAATTTGAATTTGATTCAGTTACATTTACTAAACCTGAGCAGAGAACTCAGACCCTAAATTAGGTGCTTGTGATCTGTGGAGATCAAAGAAAGATCCTGGGGAGGGACATTCCCCGCTTTCCTTTCTTGCATGAGGGAGTGGCCAAATAAGAACTGGCTAGTAACTCTAGAAGTGGTGTTGGTGGAGTGACAGAGATCCCATCAGAAAGACCCTCCTCTCCCCATGGGCTCCCTTCCTGGTCCCTGGTGGCCTAGGCAGGAACTGCAGTGGCAGTATCTTGATAGGACACACTGGGAACAACATCATGGGCTCTAGGAAGCCACTGTGTAAAATTTCTTAATTTCCCTGGAGAGAAGAAAGGAAGAGCTTTCAATTAACATGAACACTGGTTACTTTTTCAGGTTAGCTAATTGAAGTCTCAGAAAGCATTGACTTTGTAGAGAGGGTGAGAGTCAGGATTAGTAAATTGTGATTACAAAACTGCTAGGAAGAAAAAGACTGGCAGGGGACAGGAGCCTTGGGCAGTGTGGAGCTGGAGTGAGCATCCCAGGATCCTGTGTGGGGAGAGGTCTACTGAAATGGGCAGAACCTTTCTGGGACTGCCTGTCTGTCTTGCTACATTTGTTGGGTAGAGGTCTAATGCTGAGTGCAGGAAAGTGGGCAGGAAGAAGCAACATGAATATCCAGAGTCATTCTTAAAAGATGAAGGAAGGTTTCTTAGATGTGATGTCTACCTCCTCCCCTTTCCTTTGAAGGGCCATAACCTAGGGCAATTTTCCAAACTTTAGTTCAGTTTCCAAAACTTTATGCTCACCCAAACCCAATATTCTCTTTCTCCTGGTCACAGAGTTAAACTAGTTTCCTCCTGGCTTCTCACAGTTAAGCATGGCCATTGACTGAGTTCCAGCCAGTGGAATGTGGCTAAAAGGATGTACATCTTTTTTAATTCTGGCCAATAAAAACCGCCCATACTGTAGGTCATGCTTTTTCTCTCTCGTTCCTGTCTGCTGACTGGATACACTCAAGATGATCTTAGAATCCATGTGTTAAAAAGGTTAGAAATTTTGCAATTCTCAGCCTCTGAATGAACAAATGGAAAACTACCACACATCAGAAATATTCAGTTGGCATTTTCATGAGCAAGAAATAAGTTCTGTTGTGTTGAGCTGCTGATTTGGAAAGGACAGTGGATATCTGTTATAACAACTAGAGTTATCTACTCGACTACTCATCTTTTTCCTATTCTTATTTGTATATGACCTATACTGTCATTTATTATTTTAAAATAAATTTTAATTTTTGTGACTTTTTATTTTAAAATTAAACTTTCCTAGTTATCACAAATAGAAAACAGTATCACCACAAATAGAAGGTAACTCTAAAAATACATTGAATGACGGATAAAGTAATGTTATTCATTTCTAGGTAGGTGCTGTTGCCTGGAGAAGGTTCTTCACATGAGACCTGCTGTCTCTATGTTTGAAAGGGGGGAATTAGCCATTATTAGAAAGGTGTTAAGGACATAGTAACACCAAACTGAGATTTACTCCTTGACAGAATTAGAAGAGTGGAAAAAGAATTGAAAATATCTTTCTCTTAGTGTGATTCAGATTCGGTGCTATTTAATGTTAGGTCTTGGCCATCTGAAGTCATCTGGTTTATCAATGGTGTACATCTTGCACTTGGAAAACAAAGACTTACTAAGTAGAGACCAGATATGAATGAAGGCTTGAAGATGAATTGAAATATATAAT
This sequence comes from Leopardus geoffroyi, assembly GCF_018350155.1. Classification (NCBI taxonomy): domain Eukaryota; kingdom Metazoa; phylum Chordata; class Mammalia; order Carnivora; family Felidae; genus Leopardus; species Leopardus geoffroyi. The sequence goes on from NC_059333.1 coordinate 95,104,913, forward strand.
AGGGGATGTGTATTGGCCATGGTGGGTAGACCCAACATGACTCTTGTGAGAGGGTGACATGAGAATGAAACAGGCACAGAAAATCTTGGCAGACTATAGTTCACCATTTAAAGTTTTATATAGCTACTTGAGAGTGAGAAGGGAGTTCCAGAAAGGAGAGAGTCAGACACAGAGAGCCCCAGGTTGTGTGTATAAACTGTGCCTGTCTCTGGTTGACTCCTGAACCATACACACATTGGGACAGACTCAAAGCAGCACAGGTAAATATAAAATAACTTAGATTTGACTTATTACCTACTTCAGACAAGACAATGTTTATAATTTAACAAAGTTAATTGCCTGTTAAAATAAACATCAACACTGTTCAAAGGAATATAACAGAATCTAGAGCCTCCATACATAGGACTCATAATGTTCAGTGTATAATCCAAAATTACTTGACTTACAAAGAACCAGGAAAATGTAGCTCATTCTCAAGAGAAAGCTGTTGGAAACCAATCCTGAGATGATCCATATGTTGGAATTATCAGACAATTATTTTAAAGCAGCTATTAAAATTGAGATAAAGGAAATACTCTTATAACAAATTAATGAAAGTATAAGGAATTCCAGGAGCAAAATAGAAAATATAAAAAAGAATAAAGGGAAATTAAAATTTTTCAGTATCTGTGGGGTGCCTGGGTAGCTCACTTGGTTAAATGTCCAACTCTTGATATCAGTTCGGGTCATGATCTCATAGTTCATGAGAAGGAGCCTTGCTTGGGATTCTCTCTGCCCTTCCCCTTCTGTCTTTCTCTCAAAATAAGTAAGTAAACATTAAAAAAAAAACTTAGTATCCAAAAATTAAAAGTTTTGTAAATGGACTTAAGTTAATAGTAGAATGTAAGTCATGGGGGAAGATTCATCAAACATTAAGATTAATGAATAGAAATTATCCTTGATTAAAAAGAGAAAAAAAGGTTGATAAAAAAGTGAACAGTCTTAAGACTGTGGGACAAAAATGAAGTCCAACATTTGTTTAATGTCCTAGCAATAAAGGAGAGAGAGAATGGAAGCACAGAAATATTGAAGAGTAAGTCACCAAAACTTCCACGTTTCATGAAAACCATAAATTTAGATTCAAAAACCTTGGCAAAACCAAAACTAGCTAAATAGAAAAACATACCAACACACATTATAGACAAACTGCTGATAAAGAGAAAATCTTGAAAGTAGGCAGAAGAACATGGCACACTACATACAGAATAACTGATTCCAGTAATTGTGGACTTCTCAGCTGAAGCTATGAAGGCCAGAAGAGAGTGGAACAATATCTGCAAAGTTCTAGAAGGGAGAAAAAAATAATCTCTGTCGAACCAGAAACCTGTATCCAGTGAAAGTATCCTGTGAGAATAGATGCAGAGATATTTTTAAATAAAAGGAAGTGTGAGAGACTTCATTGCCAGCAGATCTGTAAAGAAAGCCCTGTAAGCTGTAGGGAAATAATGTGAGAGGGAAACCTGGATTTTTTAGGAAGTAACATAAAGCACCAGAAATGGTAGACATTTGTGTAAATAAAAGACTACATTTTTTCTTAGTTAAAAAATACATATGACTATTTACAGCAAAAATTGTATCATTATCTTGTGGGCTTTATAATGTATGTAACAGGTAATACATATGACAGCCATAGCATATAAAGAAGTGTATGGTGTGTGTGTGTGTGTGTGTGTGTGTGTGTGTGTGTGTGTGTGTTGGGGCAGGGGAGTTAAATGGAATATATGCTTGTGAGAGTTTTACATTTTTCTGTGAAGTGGTACAATATTAATTCTAAGTAGATTGTGAAAACTTAAGGATGTATATTTAAAAAAAATACAAAGAGGCATGCTAAAAAGTCAATGGGTTATTTAAAATGGAATTGTAAAAATAATGGAGGTATTTGTGGTATGGATAGACTAACATAGTAGGAGAGCAAATCTTTTTTGGTTCTATGGACTGGTCATGGAATTCATTGTATTTACCATTCCTTCCTTCCTACTTCTCTGACTGTTTTCACCAAACTCTCCCCATGGAGTCCACTGGACTTTTTCACAGTGTTTCCATTCACCAACAATCTGTTGAGCTTTGGGCTTATAGTGCTGTTCTTTCCATTACTTGGTAAGGAATGCCCTAAATTGGGAGTTAGGACACCTGAATGGTAGCGCTGCTTCTGGAATGACTAATTGTATGTCCCTGCCTCTGAAGTGGACATTGAATCTCTCTTGGCCTTGAAAACACCTGTAAAAAGGGAGGAGAATGCCATTCTCTAATAGTCCTTTATACTTTTAAAAGGCTACTGTTCTAAGTGAACCTGGAGTAATTCCATAATTATGGAGATGAGGATTTGGAAGTTTCAGATAAAGAAAAATATTTTCTTTTGTTTTTAGATATTTATTTATTTATTTATTGAGAGAGAGAGTGTGTGCACTAGCAATGGGTGTAGAGAGAGAGGAAAGAGAGCATCCCAAGCAGGCTCTGCACTGTCAACACAGAGCCTGATATGGGGCTCAAACTCACTAACGATGAGATCGTGACCTGAGCCAAGATCAAGAGTCAGACACCTAACAGACTGAGCCACCCAGAGGACCCAGAAAAATATTTTCTTACAGATAAGGTTCTGGCAAATTACAAGTCAAAGGTGATTGTGGGAGTCTTACAGACAGCTCATAATATATATTATTAGTCGTGGGTAAATGGGATCTGATGACGAGGATATTTGAGTTTGCTTAATATAGTCAATTTTTGCTATTAAGTGCCCCTATTAAGTGCCTGGCATTATACTGGCCCTTTATATGTCATATATCTTTTAATACCCAGAATAATGTCAACAAGAAAAATTACAATTTCCCTATTTTAGCAATGGGGGAACAGGCATAAGGAGGTCAAGTTGATGATGGTTGGGTGGGATTTGAACCCCTTCCCACACATTACAGTTCCTCTTGTTTGAAGTTTATCACATTTAAATGTTGACATCTGCTTTGTCATTGTCATTCATCCATTGATATGGTTGAGCACTTGAGAATAACAAGTTGCAACAAGATGCATGATCCAGTGGTGATGGTAGGGGTCATACATGACTTCCCAAGAGCCCAAGGTGCTAGAACCTCTTTTTTCTCATCCTCCTCCACTTATGTCTTTAAAACTATTAGTCTACGTAAATCTCATAGCATTTGCCCACATGATTTGTTCTTTTCCACTATTTGGAGGAATAAACTGAGGCCCAGATGAATGGTAGTGTAAGAGGAAGGTGTGAAGTCCTATGTCTGGGCTCAGATCTAAACTGAGGCCTTTTCTTACACTTTAAATTTGAATCCCTATTCTAGAACTTTAGTGGTAAGGACATGTTTTTTGAAGTGTTCCAGGACTGAGCTGGCTCCTGGCAAAGTAGAGTAGTAAGAGGATGGGAATAGCATCTACATAAGCTTGTCACATTTTCTCCTGTCTCATGTCTGGAATGTCATGGCAGCATATCAGATTGGTAGTGACATTTACAGGAGATGAAACATTTTTAATTGGAAAGATGAAGAGTTTTTAAGACCATACAAAATCAGATTCTCAGCTTACTTAGAACCATAGCCTTTTAAAAGGATGAAGGAATCTTAGAGAACACTATTCGCATATTCTCTTTTTACAGGTGCTTTTAAGGCCAAGAGCGGTTCAATGTCCACTTGAGAGGCAGAGACATATAATTAGTCATCCTAGAATGAAGGCTACCAATCAGGAGTCCTAACTCCCAGTTGGGGCATTCCTAACCACGTTTTCCTTCCACTTCCTCTTAGTCTACTTCTTCAGGTAATGAGCTCTTTGTGAGGATCCCCTTTATGTCTCTTGAACTACTATCCTTGAAAACGTACTTATAATGAAAATGTACATGCTATATTAAAATTTTTAACCCATCTTGGGACAAGTTATCATTTGAAGGTGATTAATGATCTTGCGGTGGGGAGAAGATATAAAGGAGGGAGTTCACTGGCTTTGGTGATCTTGAGTAGTTTTGCCGGTGCTATAAATACTGGCCTTGAATAAAATACGCAACCACATTCAACACCTTATTTGACCAGCCAATGCACTAGATTTGATTGGGATCAAAATTTGTTAATCTTTTAAAGCCATATCCCTGTGACATATAATAAAATTCCCTGTCAGTTTCCAAAATATATCATAAAACATTACTTAAGTGGAAATTTTTAGGGGATTGTTATTTGTCGCTGAGCCTTTACTCCAAGTTAAAGCTACTAAGCACAGGATCCTGTTGGATTTGGATTCTGTACAACTAGGTGACTTTCTTAGATGTTCTTATGCTGGAGTTTGCATTAGAACCAAAATTAATTGATTAGATATATCTCTGGCCATTTTTAGATGCAATGGATTTGAAGTTTAGATATATTGAATTTGAAAAGTACCAATGATAAAAACTGTCACATACTAAGAGATTAGTGTTGAGAACTTTTTCAACAATTAAAATGAGAATTTTTGTACAGTTTTTGAGTTAGGCAAGGAGAAAAGGAAGATTTCAGCAGCATATCATACTCAAGATCATTTTGATTTGCCCTGAGGACCACAGGAAAAGCACCTACACTCTGCTTCAATATATTCCTGGAAATAGTAACACACGGTGATTTATTTTAAAACATATATATTTTATGAGAACAACATCATGGAGGGAAGCAGGTCTTCTGAACAAAGACTTGGCATCCTATGAACCACATTACCCATAATAAGCTATAAAGATAGGTATGAAACAATAGAGTAAAATTCTAGTGTCATAAAGCTTCTGTAGTAATTGATTATTACAAGTAGTCCTTATGTTTTAGAAAATGGAACACAGAGCTCTTCCAACTACAGCATTGTGTCATCAATGAATTTGTGTGAATGGAAGGACCCTGCATGGTCCTGGCTTATATGGGAAAAATTATGAAAGAATGTCATAGGCTGTGAAGCACTGGAGGATTTTGGCTTCCTCCATAGATGTCTGAATAGGTCTCTTACTACCCCCTTTATTTCTAGGTGAGTCAAGGCACACATGAATTATCCTCTTACTCTCAGTTTGTGTGCTAAGTGCTATAGGAGGGACTCTTTATGTACCTGTTACGGTGACAGATGATGGTGATGAAGAAGAATAACAGCCAACCCCACTTCTGTCATCTCACTTGATTCAGATATGCTTTTTCAATGGCTCATTTGTAGATACATTCCCCTCTCCTCCCACCAAAAGGCGATAAGGAAATATTGAAGTAAGTGTTTTTTCCTCCTTCATCACCATGGAGTATACTTGGCATCTCTCAGGAATGCTAAGATAGGCCAAGGCTACGTCCTACTCTTGATCCTTCAGGAATGGAGAGGCCAGTCCCCCAAATGACCACATTCCAGAATAGCTAACTTGCCCCAACTTGATTTTTGTAAAGAATAATAATAATTAAAAAAAAAACACAGCAGTGTTTCTTAACCCTCTGGATGCATCAGAATCACTGACGCTGGGACCCCACCCCCAGGTACTGTGGTCCAGGTGCTCTATGGTGGGTGGCAGTTTCCTGTTTTGTTTTAAAGCAGCCTGGGTGAATCTAATGTACAGCCAGGGCTGAGAACTACTAGGCTAGAACCTTCTCACCTGCTACATGGAAGAATATAGGACCAATTTTATTAACATCTAATGAACTGATTGAAAGTGAAAATGGGTGCTTCTTCATAATTATAATTTGTTCCTCACTGTTTATTCTATCACATCATCTCCAGAGTCTTGCCATCTCGTCAACTTTTTCCTCTGAATAAATGCAGTCAAAATCGGGCAGGCTAACATGTACTATTAATGCTAACAAATTCAGCAGCCTGAGTATTGCTGAGGAATTTTAATGGGTGGTGTGTTTATCCCGGTATCAGATATAAATGATACATTATCAGCTGCTTATAAAGAAAACAGTTTTATCAAAAAATTATCTGCTTGAATTTTATCACTGAAGACAGGTGATTCCTGTCCATGGAAGATAAATAGTCTGTATCCTTTAAATAATCGAAGGCATATTTCATGCTAAGGTTCTGTGTTTGTCTAATGTCTTCCATTAAAAAAGTATTTGCTTAATATCTTAAAACAGGGCTATTATTAACATGGTTCTCAAGGAAAGAAGGTTTTAAAAATAATTTTCTCTGCTCTTCGTTTCTCTTACTGTAAGCATGTGGCAAAGTCTTGGCATCTGTTCAGAATAAATTTTCTACTTCCTTTCTGCCTTTTTAGTCAATGCACATTTTATCTGAGTTCTCTCCCTTCCCCCTTTCACCCTTTGGTAATCTGCAGGAAACCAGACCTTACTAATTTGAGTGCTGGATCCTAAATTACCTATTGTATTCTTCCATGTTAGTTAGAGCTTGTGGAGGATTTGTATTGCTCTAGGTGTTATTTAAAAATGTGTCAAAGACAGGCCCTTTAATAATGTGTGATTTTGAGGGAAACTACAAAGGCAGGGGAATTTCTTTGACACTGGCTATTTGCAATGCATTGCTCATTATAAAATGCTGCATTTTGAGAGGAAGCTTTTTGTAAGTGGGAGCTATTTGGTAAAAGAATTTGGGAGTGGAAAGTGACTATGGACAGAGAGGGTTTCTTCTATTCAGGCACCTATCTGTTGCCTGACATGCATCCAGATGTTGTTTTCAAGGCTAAGTTTTCATGGGATTGTGTTGCTCTAGAACGAATGCTTGGGGATTCATTCTGGAATTGCACTCCAGTGCCTTGGAATCCCTAGAAGGGCTGGATAGTACACAGATCGCTGGTCCCCTGCCCCAGAGTTTCAGATTCTTGTGTGGAGCTGAGAATCTGCATCCATGAACAAGTTCCCAGGTGATGCTGATGTTTCTGATTGGATAATGAGCAAATATTCATGAAACCCAGAAAATTCAGGTCTGAGACATGAGACACCCGTGTCTCTCAGACTGAGGTTGTACTATAACTATCTCACAATAACCCAAATTACATTCACCTATAGGAACCCTTGAGGGTTTGGGGAGGCCTGGCAGATAGTGAGAGACCCTCAAAGGTAGTTTTGGGGACACAAGGTCGGCCTGTATTCCCATGCTGCACCATACCTGTGCGGCTTCCTTGCGTCCTGTGATTTGGGGTACTGGGGTATTTGATTTAGGAACCAGTCCCTGAAGTTGCAGTGGTTCGCAGTTTACCAGAGCTTCCAGAACCTTAGTGGGGTGGTAGGAATTCCTGTTCCTCATCCGCCCACCCCACAGCTCTGGATTTGTAAGGTTTCTCCTAGGCTACCTGGAATTCTACTTTGTCTTTCCCTTGGTTTACAGAGGGCAGGAACTATGGATTCTTCTGTATGATCAGCTTTGTCTGAATGTCAAGAAGCCTTTCTTTTTTAGAAAGGCTTAACTGGTAGATAGCAAGACTGAATTCCTCAGCCCCTTGGTGAGAGGAAGCATTCAGATAGTGATGGTTATTATTTTGAAGGTTTAGCACCAAAGCTTGAAATTCTCCTAAGTGAATAATTTTGAAGGATCTACTCCTTGTCGTTACACAATTGGCTTTCTCATATGTGCATTCATGTTGCCAAATCTCCTATATAATCCTCATCTCCCATCAAAAGAGAAAAAAAAAAGGGTAGTTCTATTTTTGTGAAAAAAGAGGAAAGAATCCAGGAAACATTTCAGAAGACTGTAATGTTTTCTTAGCTCCTTTTCCTGATCCATATGAAATTCAAGGAGAACTTGGTCAGTTGTTAACATTACATGAGATTTTTTAAAAGTTAGTCTAAAATTTAGCTTCCTTCCCCTCTCCTCCACAAGAAACTATGAAAGAAGTCTAGTTTCCACCATTTTAATAAAGTGATTCCTTTATAAAGGCCACTGCTTTCTTCTTAGTAAGAGTTTGCATAGAAAGGTAGTGTGGGGCCTGTATGTGCCAGGGTTTCACTTTCCTTCTACAGGTGCCACGGGCTGGGCACTAACCTCATTCTACTGTTAGAACAAACAATTGCCTAGGTCTGTTATATGATTAAGGTTCTGGGCCCTCCTGTTGTTTCCAATCCTCTCCTTTCTCTCTCTTGGAGTTTTACATTCTAAATTCCTGCTTTGAATTTTAAAGAAAGTAGTTTCCATTTCTTTTGTGAGGTTTTGACATCATTTGTTCAGTATAACTGATACGATACCTCCATTTTTCTTTTCAATTTCATTTGTTATTTTGAAAAGCTTCAAGATACCGTTAGGAGAATCCACAGATAGTTCCTTTGGCAGGGATGGTCGTTAGGAAAATAAATTTAGCCCTGCACCAAGGCCCTGACCTATAAATACTCTTGCTGGCTCTTCCTTCTCTTCTTTGTGATTCACTGGGATGGGGATCTTGGCCTGATGCTGTGAGGAGAATGTTTCGATGATAACCAACGATTTTAACCTATACCCGAACTGAAGACACCACTGATGGTCTGGATGATGGCTTGTAGCCCTGACAGTCATTCTCGAGATTACATCTCAGGTCTGCCCTATGAATGGGCGCAGTGTGCCATTTCACACAAAGTTTTTAAATTACTATGTAATGGCAGCTGACATTGCCCTCGTTGACCCTAAGGTACAGCAAGATCCAGAGGGCTAAGATGTATATAAATGTGTATGTGTGCGTGAGAGAGCGAAACAATTATATTTGATGCAGTTTTAGTGTTAACTGTTGATGTATCAAAAATATTAATAATATTTAAAATGTGTTGCTAGCTCCTTTGGCACTGTGTTAAGCACTTAATGTGCATTGCCTTACTCAATCCTCAGAAGAACCCTATGAGGGAAATTCTGCTACAATCCCCATTTTATAGGTTAACAAGCTGAGACTAAAAGAAGATAAGTAACTTGTTTATGACTTAACAGCTGGTAAGTAGCAGCACCAGAATTTGAGCCCATATCTATCTGGCTTAAAAGCAAGGTTCTTTTACACTTTGCTACCCAAGGAAATGTCTAGTTGTGATCTAATGTGGTCAAAACCTGTTTTCGGTGCAATGCCCTTCCTCTTTGCTAGTGTCAGGTTTTTCATATGAGAAAGGCCATGGGAGGCTGCCTCCCACTTTCCTCCCTCTCTATTCCAGTGTTTCACTTTTAAGGTCCTGTTATTTTTTTTTAAGCCCCAAGAGAAACAGAAAGTAGCTCCCATCCAAGTGAAATTTGGGGACTAGGTCTAGTCTATCTCAATTTAATGAGACTATTATATTTCCCACTAATAATAGGAACTATTTGTGTTGAATGCTATTCCATTCTCTAAGGACATCGGGGCACTTATATGGGGTACTTCCTGGAACTGTGGCTGAGGCTGTTTATTCAGGAGGTTCCCAGCACTGTCTGTTTTATTGACTGCCCTAGATGTTGTCAGGTTATTCTTCGAATCATGGCCAGCGTTATTGTAACGTGAAATGTTGATTTCTCTGTTGTTATTGTAGCAATTACTGTATAAGATTGTGTCAGTATTAAAAATTATAATTATTAATTAGCTATATCAATATTAATAAATAGTACACCAATGTTGATAATTAACATTTACTGTGTAACAAGTATTAAAGTATTAGCCCTAATTTTAGTAACAGCATAGTCCTAAAGCCTATAGCTATGATATGTAGAAAAGGTAGGGCACTTGCTGGGGTGAGCACTGGGTGTTATATGTAAGTGATAAATCACTAAATTCTACTCTTGAAACCATTGTTATGCTCTATGTTAACTAACTTGGATTTAAATAAAAACTTAAAAATAATAATAAATAAGAAAGTATTTAAAAAATAAAACATTAACTTAAAAACATTCTATAATATTGTAAATTAATATTGATTCCTTTAAAGTGAAGAATGGTTTTTTGTTTCATCTTTTGATACATCTCTGAATAGTTATTCTTTTGGAGGAAATTTTTAATTTAGAGACAGTTTGAATTGTATAGCATCATAATTCTCAAGGTGGGATCAAGAGGAATAGCAACAACTGCTATTTGTCAAGAATTCACTCTGTGCCAGGCATAGTGCTAAGCCTTTTATACGCATTTACTCACATCAGCTCTATGAGCTGTAAATATTTTTATCTGTGCTTATCAGATAAGAACAAATGAGGTTCAAAGATTAAGCATCTGGTCCAAGAGCACACAGCTCCTAAAGTGTGGATCCTGGAATCCAGGGCCTTTGCACATGATGTTCAATTGCATCTTAAAACTCAAGATTCTGTTATCCTGTTCAGAAAGTCTCATCTGCAGTGATCAGATAGAACCACAGCATTTGTGAGAATTGATTCAGTGGAAGTTTCACGTAATTATCTGGATACTGGGCAAGGTTAAGGCCATCTAATTGGTGCAAGGCCGAAGGATTGGTGGATTAACTGGTGGGATAAACAGAAACAGTGCCTGTCCATTCACGAGTGCTGTGTATCCAGGAGTGCCCTGTATATAGGCAGGGCATGGGTTCTGATTTTAAAAGAGAACAGATTCCAGATGGGAAAGTACTTGACTAATTGTATTTAAGTAAGCTCACATCTATAAAACTGAAGAAACAATAACTATATTCCCAAGGTGGGGGGATGGTTGGTGATCTTTCTAGTTTGTCTTTTTTCCTTATGGTGGATGGACTATTCGCAGGTATGTATTGATATGTGAAGAGGCAAGATTAATTCTGAAGGACTCTAGAACCAGACTGCAGGGGTTTGAATCCTAATTCTACCTCTTATTGACTTTGTAAGCTTGGGCAATTTACACAGTCTCTCTGTAGCTTAGTTGCCTCATCTGTAAAATGAGATGATAATAAAAGAGCCCCTTTATCATCACCACCACCATCATTGCTGTTGCTGTTGTCAAAGATGTTAAGTGCACTTAACAGTTGCCTTGGATAGAGCAGCTCAAACAGAGCCCTACCAAATCATGAACTTGTTAAAGAGTCATTAAGACAGCAATCATGGAAATGAATGCTAGCTAGACCTGGCAAAGGGGTGGGCGTCTCGCACAATCATATGGCGTAGTGGTAGGACCATTTGGATAATTCTTGGCAGGTCAGTTAGGAGATCTGTTATCAAAAGTCCTAAAAAGGTGTAAGCCCTTTGACCTAGGAGTTCTACTCTAGAAACAATGTGACATATGCCTAAACTATGCATAAGGATGTTAGTTGAAGATATTAAAAATAGAGATTTATGTTTATGGACATTGAAGATTTGATAATGAAGTAAGTGAAAAAAGACAAGCTACAAATACTGTATATATATCTAGGAGTCTTCTATTAAAAATATTAATAGATACCTTCAAATGAGGTTTTTTAATGTTTATTTAAAGCCAGAGGTACAGAGGTAGTAAATTTTCTTACTTGCAAAATGTGCTTATACTTTGTTTTTGTTAGTTACACACAGTTTTGTCCATTAATGCCTATATATAAACTTTCATCCAAATATTAAGAATTATGAGATGCTGATGGGAGTCTTTTTTCCCCCTGAAGAGGAGAATTATGTTATCCTCATCAATATACCTGAGGTGTGCAACTGATTGTAATCAGTGCAGTAATGTTTCTCACTAACTTGAGCAAGTGCAATTTAAAAGGGCTTCCTCCACCCTGAAATTTTGATACAATTCCAAGGGACATGAAACCTACACATTCTACCATTATACCCATTGAGAATCCTTGATGTGGAATAAAGGGTTTTGTCACAAGCTAAGTTCTTTTGAAGGTCAAATGGGGTTCTGTGTGGAAAGACCTCCTATGAACTACTAAATACTATGATTGTTTAATGTTCATTCTGAATACACAATTTAGCAAAATCAGCCTGTGTAATTTAGGAGGAATAGTGCTTTTTTTTGGTTTGACTCCTTAGCAGACCATTATGTCCATTCTTACTTCCTCTTCCCAGAGTTAGATTTACCTCCAGGTAATATGACAGTTTGAAGGACCATGATGGGAATGTGAACATAATGGAAGAGTGACAAAAATTGAACTTGTGACTAAAACACCAACTGGGCCGGGAAAAGAATGGCATTTGGAAATTCCGTGAAAATAGAAAATATACAAACAAGAAAATTGAGCCACAGTGAGCATTAGCTCCATTGGAAATACTAAGTTACAAATACTATTTGCTTTTCAATTTTCAGAATCAAACTTTCCATAAAGCACCAAAGATTTAAGTGCAGTTATATAACAGAATCAAATATTATGAGCCTCGTTATACAAAAATAAAAAGAGGTAGGAAGAGCAGGAGTGCTAAAATCTTAATTTTACAAAGAAGGGAATCTAAAAGATACTATTGGTGAAAATTCATCAAGCTGTCTATTTAAGAAGTGAACTTTTCGCTATGAATAGTTATTTCAGTAACAAGTAGAGAAACAAAAATAACAATATAATTATGTTGCAGATATGGAGGAATGGGCACTTAAGAGAATCATGAACTAAATTCTCTAAGCAGAAAGTCAACAGATGTCTAAAACTAATAAATTAGGAAACAACAATAAAAGCCTATTACATTGAGATTTGAAGGCAACACCCAGAAGAAACAGCTAAAAGGGAAACAAGCAGTTGCTTTTAGATATGTACTTGCATTATTTTGACTTATCAAAATTAATAAATTTTAAAGAAAATAGTATTGTTGTAAATTTACAATGTATCAACAACTTACAAGATAAATATTTGTGTGAGTTGGGCTGGGAAATGAATGATCACTTATAACAGGTGTTGACAAACTAAATCCAGTTCACAATCTGTTTTTTTTAAATAAAGTTTTATTGGAACACAGTCACAAACCTATCTGTTTACATATTGTCTATGCCTGCTTTCTGCTACAACAGCAGAGTTCAGTAGTTGCAACAGCCCACAAAGCCTAAAATATTTACTATCTAACCCTTTACAGAAAAAGTTCACTGATCCCTGATTTGTAAACACTGGCTTTCCAGGAAAATGTTATCTGTAGTCAACTTGAGTTTTAGAGATGAGTCACTTTCTAAGTTGGGGCTGCCCCTCTCTCTTACAAGTACAGCTCACTCAATGGGAACAGATGTGCTCCAGGAGTCAGTGTCTAATATTTTCCTCCTTTGGGCATGTAAAAGGTGCAATACACTATCCCTGTCTCCAGTATATAGTGATGTAAAGAGTCTGTCATTACGTTGTAATTCTCCTGACCTTTCTGATGACAGTAAAACCCCAGCCCTTGTATTTTTATTGCTAAATGCTGGATGTTACCTGTCAAAAAAGAGCAGCCTTCGCATGCTCACATAAAAATGAATTTCTGCCTGTATGTCGATGTGGATATTAGAATGAAGCTTATTGACATCCACTAACACAAGCACTAGGCATTCTGGGCCAAAGACTCAGCAGCTGGGCATTAAAAGATACTACAGATACTTGTTTTGTTTTTTAAAGAGATACAGTAATCTGAATGTCATATCCTTGGCCTGTTTCATCATGGTCCTTTTTTTTTTTTTTAAGTTTATTTATTTATTTTCAGGGTGGGGGGCAAGCAGAGAGAGAGGGAGAGAGGGAATCCCTAGAAGCATGCACTATAAACACAGAGCCTAACACAGGGCTTGATCTCACAAACCATGAGATCATGACCTGAGCCGAAACCAAGAGTCAGTTTCGACTGACTAAGCCACCCAGGCATTCCCATCATGGTCTATGTTCATTGTATGTGCCCTTTCCCAAGACCCTCCAGCCCGGCATCCAGGCCCACTGTCCCCCGTCCCTCTGGGAATTTGCTGCTTGGGATCAGCTGGTTCTTCCAAATCATCCTGTCTCCATTCTCTGGCCACTCCTTAAATTTTGGTTGTATCTATCTTCAGTTATCTTCCTAAGAAAAGGGTCTAGTTGGAGGGACTAACTTTTCTGAGTCTTTGAATGTTTGAAAATGATTTTATTCTCATTTTGGATTGATGATTAAGTTGAATATAGAGTTCAAGGATGGACGTTATTTCCTTCTGGCTACATTGTTAGAGATTTGGAGGAGGGTGTTTAGAATGTGGCAGAGTGAAAGGGGAACTTGGCAGTAGAGGTTTCCTTTGTCTTCAGTCTTCCATGCTTGCTTGTGAAAAGTCTGATTCTCCTTCCTGTCTGATTCCTATTCCTTTGTAGAGGACAAGTTTTCCTTTTTCCTTCTCTTTATACAAAGGCACATGTTGTGATGAACTCAGATTCTGAAACTGTCATAATTTTTTGAGAAATGAGAATATTTCCTGATTTTTCATTTATTTAATTTGAAAAAAAGAATTTTCAATTACCAGGACTTTTTCTTGCTTACTCATTCTTCCTTTTCTATGGCATTCTCTCTTGTTTTATGGTTGTTGACTCCTTCTGGGATAGCTGATATTTCTTTTCTATTGCCTGTTTTATTTGTGTTTCCTCCAGAACCATTTCCCTTTTTAAAAATCTTGCTTGTGCTCTTTTTTGTTGAAGATTTTCCTTATTTGTCTGGTAACCCATAAATGACCATTCATAATTAAGATCCAGGCCATTAACCAGCTGTTTTGTGACTCACTGTGTGGGCTTAGTTTTACGATAGTTGAGTGGTTTGGGGTCTGAATGTGGAATCTTTCTTTTGTGGAGACTTTCGATTTCTTTACAGAAGATTGCTACAAATTTATATATTTATTTATATGGTGGAGAGGCAGGTTCTAGGATGATGGAGAGAAGGGAGAGGGGGAGATGAAAGAAAGAGAATGTTAGTTGGCAGGATGGAGGAGGCACGTGGTACACATAAGTGGTTGGTTGCTCTGTATACAACCTTTCAAATTCTTTTTCCTGCCTTATATCTTACTCTTATCCTTTGTTCTACAAGGAATCCCAAGTGTTGCCAAATTCTGCAATATCAGTCGAATCTTTTTCGTGGATTTTCATATTAGAGACTACTCTTCTGCCATGTTTGATTATCATCCTTCCGTTTTCTTTCTGGCTTGAATCTCTTACCTTCTCAGGGCTCTTGTATTAAAAAAAATGTAGATTTACACCATTTTTAATCTTTTAACTCTCATTTTAGTGGGGTTGGTTGATGGAGAGAAGATCAACTTGTGTGGTCAATTGGAAGTAACAATATTATTTTTGCACCTGTATTTTGAGTTGTTATTAGTGATTATTTTATACTACTGTCCATTTTATAGCTGTATGTGGGTTGCACTGCCAAGTTAACCTGTATCTGTGTGAGAGTTCATTGAAACTCAGGATGCTAGGACCATATTTCTATCCTACATTATAACATTATTCCTTCTACTTCCTTCTTCTTAATTCCGTCCTCATTTGTTGTGTGATGCTTGGCAGAGACTCAGGGGGTTGGAAGGGTAGCTCCTTATTCATTAGGCAGCCAGTGCCTGTCAGCCACTTCTGAGGTGATTTCCACTTCTTCCTTGGCCTCAGTCCCTACAAGCAACCTGAGAGAGAGACTGAGTTTATCCATAGCTTCGACAATAAATTGTATTTTGTTAAGTTAGAATGAATCTTGCTTTTCAGTCCCGAAAATTCCAAACGTCCCAGATTCACCCTTGAGAATTACAGACAATTTGAATGAGAACACTTCGTGTTTCTTGTGTGCCTTTCCCTTTTGCTAAGGACTTTCCCTGCATGCTAAAGAATACTAACAAGCTGGCTGGGACACAGGGCCCTGGGTGCTTATTTCACCTTAAACACAGAACAAGATGTTGTTGAAAACAGGCTGCTAACTCACTTCCTCTCTCCCATTTTCTGTCCAGCCCTCATGATATAAATGTTTGTTCTTCAAAATGAGGGAGAGAAATCAGATATTTGGGGTGTCTGTGCAGAGCTCTTTAGGAAGACTTATGTCTTGTTGATATCCAGGCTTCTTCATGAAAATTTAAAATAAATCAAGCTGTTGATTCATAGATTTTCTATCTCTGATATCCCTCCTGGGAAAACAAAACAAATGGTTTTGTGGTTCATTGTCTGTTGTCAGAAAGTCTCCATCATTCCTATGCTGGTTTCTTTAGGCTCCAATTACATTTTAATTTAATAATAAGCTTTGCAACACATACAAAAATGGTAAGTTTTGGGGTTCCCAGGGTTAAAAGTTTAGTAAAAAGCTGTGAACTTCTGCTTTTTTTTTTTAAACTAAGAATAGGGGCACCTGGGTGGTTCAGTGTCTGTTGATTTTGGCTCAGATCATGATCCCAGCATTATGGGATTGAGTCCTGCATGCAGGCTGAGCATGGAGCCTGCATAAGATTCTCTCTGTGCCCCCCTTGCTCACAGTCTCTGTCTAAAACAAAACAAAAACCAAGGATAAAGAAAGTAAAAATAAAACTGAGAGTCATTTTCTAAGCCTTCCTATAAGCTCGAAGAATGGTCAGACCCAAAATTTTCATAAGGTTTCCCAGATGAAGTCCTGATGGTGGCATGACACATGCAAATTGAGGCTCCATCTAATTCCACTTGAACCCATTACCTTGTGTGTGAGTATGGGCTAATCCTTGCTCTGCAGTCACATTCCCTGTTTGAATAAGTGTCCACGAGACCACCGTGCATCATTGTTTCTAAGTGCTTGTGTATCTTCCAGGAACTTAGTTTAGACTGGTCTTCAGAAATCTGGAACATATATGCAGTTATGGAAAAGCATCTAAGTGACCATGTCCAGACTGATGGTCTTTCCATTTAGACAAAATGCTTTTCTCTAGGATAGCAGGGTCTCTGAACACAGAATATGCTATTGTGTTTATTAACCAAAATATATGGGAAATAGGAGAATGGTTAAAAGGGAGACAATGGCTATCAAGCTGAAATATGCATAATTTGGTTGACTACAGGCTACCCTTGTACTGTGATTTAGCACTCAAATTTGGCCTCCATAAATGGATGCTGGTGACCCCTCCTGGAGATGGCTTGCTATGACAGCCCACCTTGATCATGTGCATCCAAGTGTGGACTTAAAAGGAAAGAGGGACTCGTCAACTTCTAAAAGGGAATTACTGCTAATGAAAATCCAAATGAGTCATTGAAAAATTACTTTTTTAGTGTATTTATTCATTCATCTTACACTGTTCTGCCCACTATAGGATGGCACTGTGAGAGATGTGAGTAGCTTAGACATGGATGGCTCACGAACACTGCCCGTCAAGGCACTGATGAGCTAGTGCCCTAGGTAACATAGATTATGAAAATAGTAAAAATATAATACATTTTAATAATCTGCTATTTATAATATATTAATTACATTATTATAATACATAATATATTATGATAATATATTAAGGTTGTCAGACCAACCCCCATGCAAATATAATTGTATTTATTTACTATGGAACAAATATATAATAACTTTAGTGCAAAATGGCACACATTTAAGTTGGGTGAGTAGACTCTTATGTGGTGCCAATGATTTCACACAAAATAAATATAAGCTGATTTTTAAAATAAGATTTGGCAATATTCAAAATACAATTTTAAAAAGTTTGGAAAGGGGGTTCTAGTTTGTGAAAATATATATTGTTGTTTTATAAATGTTTAGCTGTCACTCAGTATCTGAACACATGTATGTATATAAATTCAATACAATGAATGTATAAATTATAGGGAAAGCACAATGTCATCAGTAAGGCATGGATCATTGCTCTGATTCCCTCGACCTTCTCAAAATCTTTTCTAATTTCCCCTTGTTATTCTCACCTAGAGTTATTAATCTAAAAGTCATTCTTGAAAAAACAAACAAAATGACAACAAAAAAAATTCCTAGTGGGACCTCAAACTGCAGCCAAATCAAAATGAATAGAGTGCATTTTGTGAAACAGGAGCCGAAAGTTTCATTTCTAAATATCTGCTTTTAAATTTTTCTCTTGCTTTGCCTGGAAAATCCTCTCCAGAGTATCCACGGTAAATATTTTCCAGAATACTCATGATCCCCGGCAAACAGGAGCATGGCAGATACTGCCAAATGTGCTAGTTAAGACTAGCTGCTAAAACAAATGTTAAAACAAACCAACCCTTAGATAGTTCATATATGATAGTAGTTTATTTCTTGTTAATGTAAGGTCCAAACCAGGTATTTCTTACAGGAAGAGGAACTTTCCTTCAAGAAGTGATTCAGAGACCCAGTCTCCTTGCATTTTGTGACTCTGCCACCTTTAAGTTACTCACTCTGATTTCTCTTTAGTACTTGTCTGCATCAAGCCTGTGAAAGAGAAAAGACTTGGGTGAGGGAGACAGAGACCACATTGGTAGGCTATTATGGCCAAGCCTGGAAGGACTGCATGTCACTTCTGTTTACATTTGATTGGCTGTAAATACGTGTTCATACCTAACAAAAAGGACACAGCATATTGTAGCCTAGCTATGTTTCAGGTTTTGGAACACCTGGCCAATCTCGGTCTCACCAAATTTTGTGTGTTTTCAGGTTGTGTAGACAAAAGTAGGTGACTTCGAAGGCTTTCGTATTAATTCACAGCTGCCTCTAACCTCAAATTTCCTCTTTCCTTGGAATTTTGGTATGTGTGATAAAGGTACACTGCTTTCCATGATAAAAATAGAATCTCATTCCGGCATCTTCTGCTGGTGTAGGTCCTTTAATGAATATTTGCTGACAATAATTCACTGTGGGGAGGAGGTGAAGAGTACTCCAAAGCCAGTTGGTACTGCCTGGAGCTGATTCTGTGTGTCTCTTCCCAACTCTGAGCTAATTGACAGCGTATTGGTAGTTTGAAATTGGCCATGGTGATAGCACTTATACCACAGAGATTGGCAAGTAGTAGGGGCATTTCCCCTAGAGAGGCAGTTGTTAAACATTTACCATCACACCACTAGGTACTTTTCTTATTACCCAGTGGTTCATGGTTTGAGATGGCTGGCATGGCTAATGAACCCTTTAGCAGAGGCTGGGAGAGAACAACAATCAACAGGAAATTAAATGATTAAATAAACTCAGGGAAAAAGTAAGAAATTGTCTGGCTTCTTCTTCCTCAGCCTGAGGATAGCCACTTCAGGGGTTGTTCCTGGCTCCCCTCTGTCTCCACATGTAGGATGTGATCTTAGGAGAGGTCCCCTAGCAACTCACAACTGAAGAGCTCTAGCCCATGAATAAGATATGGCCATCCCTTTCCCACCTGCTAAACGCCTGGCTTCTGGGTCCTGGACTTCCCCAGAAATTGACGTTGTCATTTCCTTCTCTGTCAGTGAAGCCCTTGGTGCTCACATCTTGCCCTACAGATCCCCCAATAGCAGAACTTGGGCAATCCCAACACTGTCCTGAGTCCAGTAGGGTGGGATGGGGGAAAGTCAAGGTCAGTTCTGTAAGTGATGCATGTGTTTTCATGGCAACTGGGGAAGAGTAAAGGGACCTAGTTGGTCTTTACTCTCCTCTTGGTATCATCATGTGGTACCAGGTGGCAGCTATAATCACATAAACTTTTAATTCAACAATTAAATCCAGGAAATGTTTGGCGCGCCTATTCTGTGAAAGATGCATCTGCGCATATAAGGAAGACGTTGAGGCTTGTAATCAAATAGTGGGGTTCAAGTAAGTATTTAACACTCAAGGGTAATTCTGAAACTGAAACTTAATCGGAACTTAATTAATTAAAAAATTTAAATTTGCTTATAAGCAGATAAAAGTCCTAACATCCTACGCATCAATTAAATTTATACTCTTAAATTCAATTAAAATATTATATATAGTAGTTTGTGGAATACTGCTCTAGGCATATTTCTGGATACAGACATGATTAAGTCCCAGTCCCTGTTTTCTAAGAACTTAATATCTATAATTAACTAAAGTCAAAATAGTCACAAATACTTTGATAAAAACAGACTTCCGATAAAGAGTGTCTTGGAACTAGATGGGAGGTAGAGACTAATTTGAAAAGAACTTTTATGGGGAAATTGCATTTGGTTTTGATCTTGAGAAATGAGTAAGATTATACCAGATGGACAGCAATGTTCCCAGGATGAAGGCCCAGCTTGAGCACAGAGTCGGAGACAGGAAATGCAAGGCAAGTTAGAGGTGTATATTGGGTAGGTCATGGGCAATGATGCTGGAAAGATTAAGTCAGCATCTTATCGCAAAAAAATCTTAGTGCTAGACTGGGGAGCTTGAATTTGATGTCGATGATCTGAGTGAAGCCAATAATTACTGTCTTTTTAAAAGAAATAATCAGGTTGGCTCTTAGAAAGATTATTCAGATAACAGTGTAAAAGG
This sequence comes from Leopardus geoffroyi, assembly GCF_018350155.1. Taxonomy (NCBI): domain Eukaryota; kingdom Metazoa; phylum Chordata; class Mammalia; order Carnivora; family Felidae; genus Leopardus; species Leopardus geoffroyi. The sequence goes on from NC_059333.1 coordinate 95,125,037, forward strand.
ATGAAGAAGGAAGGAAAATTGTGAGAAGAATGGAAAAGTTAATGCCCAAACTATTAGAGTTGGCGACACAAGTAGGAAAGATGTCCTGAGGGAAAGCCAGAACACAACCCCTTCTGCACACACAGCGTGAGTCTTGGCCATGCATCAGGTGCTGCCCTCAGAGGAGTGAAAACTAGTTCCTCAATTCAGCTTATAGGGGAGGCAGGCAGTCCAGCTGTGGATAAAATAGCAGAAAGGATGACAACTATCACTTAAAACCCACCTGTTATGTGCCAGACTCCACTGTAACCATTTTGCATCTGTTAACTCATTTAACCTTCCTGAAAACCCTCTAAAGCAGGAACTTTTATTGTCCCTATTAGGTAGGTGAAGAAAATGAGGCACTGAGCATGAAGCATCACCCAGCAAAGCAGTGGTAGAGGTGGGATTCAAACCTAAGTCCGTGCTCTGAACCACTACTTCCCATCAGGAGAGAGTTGGGTGGTGGTCAGCAGTTAGAGAAGGGTGGCGAAACTGGGGAAAGGTATTTCAGGAAGTGAAAGGAACACGTGGAAAGGCATACAGAGAGTTGGAGGAAGGAGGTTGGAGATGAGAGACGAGTTTTACGTTGCGCATCATTTGGACTGCTGGGATATTTAGGTGGGGATGTCTCATTAAGGAGATGATGGGTGGGTGTTTTTGAAGTTACCAGGCATTCTCAGTTTGGTCTCTTTTTATCCCCACGTTGGCAGACACGCTCTGGTGCATTCCATGTGTATTCCACTTCTGTGTGAGCAGGGAAGTACATCTCGAGAAAGTAGATGTAGTACTACCTTCTAGCTCTTTCCTGAGGGGTTCCATTGTTCACTAATAACTCACTTCAATTTAATACTCAAGCAATATTTTCAATAACGGTGGATGCTATAGGAGTACCACTGTGATCCACGTGCCCCCAACCCTTGAAGAGCTCACACTTTGGTGGGTGCCCAACCCAACTGTGGCAAGTACCTGAATAGCTCCTGCCAGATTTGGCAAGATGGAGTTAGCTAAGGAAAAAATAATGATCTTGGCAGTTTCTAAGCAGGAATTGAATGGCTTAATGTGAGTGTGTACGTGTGAATATGTGTGTGATCATGAAAGCATTTTCTATTGAGATGTAGGAATCCATGTAGACGAGTGATCTCATACATGAAGAAGGAAAAATCTTTCTAGATATTCAGTATTTCAGAAGTTCTCTGATATTTTTAGGATAACATATTTTAGATTTACAAAAGAAAATTTTTGTGGCCCCTGGCTTAGGAGACTTGCTTTGGCTGCTCCTCCCTTAAATTGTTTTTACTCTAATACAGGGGTGAGAGAAGACCATTTGAACCATGGTCGTCATGTACACCCCTTCTCTCTGAAGACAAAGGCAGAGGGAAGTCCGGTCTCCCCAGTATAGGCCAGTTTGGTGGTCTTTCATGTAGGAAGCTCTCAAAGAATACCAGCTGTGGCCGTAGTAGCTGTGGAGTAACGATTTCATATTAAGAGAGAAATCACATTTTGAGACAACCAAAAAAAAATTTACTATTGTACCCATGGTTCCATTTTAAGTGGTACCACTGAATTCAAGCTCTTCAAGGAAACTAAATATAGAGGCGGGGGTGGGGTGGGGACATCGTGTGATGTGTGTTCACTGAAATACTAAACACTCCAATATAACACCAGTATATAATTTGTATGGTTACAAATATTATTGGCATAAATAATTCATGCTGCTGTTTTTTATTTACTTGATTAACAGCGTCTTTGTCATTTTTATCAGTTATGATGCCATTGCAATCTTGCACATTGTGTTTAAAGAATACTCAGGGAAATGTTTCAACTGTGTGTCTGGATGGTGTAATGTATTTATTCATTTAGTCGGATGAAATGAAATAGAGGGTGTTTAATATGCATGTCTGCATTGCACTCCATTCTCTCCAAATAAATTACAGACAGTATTAGTCTTTCATTGTAAGAAAAATTATAGTTTGATTTTTTTCCCAAGAAGCCAAAATGTAGCCATTTTGTACTTTTAATTACATTTTTTTGAGGCTTGACAAATGAGCTTTGAATAATCCTGAAAATTTTTGTATTGAGGTGTCAATAGGAAAACTTTGGTAACTTGAGTGAGCCATATCAAATATGAATTGCATACTCTGAGTAAAAAATGTAAAATGGTTTTTCTATCATGGGACAAATATACTTCCGGGAAGTGTAAATGCTGTGATGCAGCCATGCCTTCATATTTGTATCGCTCCATGTAGCAGCCATTGTTTTGGCTCCTGGGCACTTCTGAAATCTGCCAGCTATAATGTCACCGGCACAGGGTATTTTGTCCCTTTCCTTGTCTCCTCTTGCAATGCTCTGCCCCCCTTCCTGGAGCTCCTAACTTTGGCCTCTCCAGTACCTCCTCTTATAGCATACCACCCAGATCTTCTCGCTCAATTACCACCCCTTTCAGCTTCCCCCAAAAGGAAACCCTGGTTCCTTTCCACAGCTGGTGTCTACTTCCTTAAGGTCAGAAATCATGGAGTCACCAAAGTAATTTATGTTCAGGTTTGGGGGACTGGTGTCAGAGAAAACCAGAACTGGACAGCAGTCAAAGAGGTAAGAAGAGATTATATTCAGGACTATTTGCACTAGGGGGAAAGAGACCTCAGTGTGGAACTGGGCTCAACCCCAAATACAACAAGAATAGTGGGGATTTGTAGTCAAGGAGCAGGGGGGTGGTCATTGGATGGAAAAATTACTCAGAGAGCAGGGTAATTCTTGCCAACATATCTAACAGTATCCTTCAGAAGGATGAAGACTAAGCATTTCACTGTCACGATAGCACATTGTAGTTTGGAGACTTGCCTTGAAATGAAGAATTTTTGAACTAATGACCATCTCCCATGACTGGAACATTCAGATGGAGAAAAGGGTGTGTTTGACTTGGGAGTATGTGATTCTCATTTCAGGCTTCTCAGCCCTGCCATGGTCCTTCTTGAATGAATCTTGTCTCCTCTTGGAAGAGGTTGGCCCCTCATTTTCCCTCAGAACCTGCTGAGCCAGGAATCCTTTGGTTCTGTATTGAACCAAGCCAGGTGAAGAAAGCGGCCCAGCACCAGCAGACTGAGAATCCTGAGAATCCCTTGGCTCCTCTAACCAAGATGTCAATTCTGTATTTACTAGCTCTTACACAGTGACTCATCCCTGCCACAGAGGGTGAATACTGCTATAACACCAAGATGGTTTGATCACAAACTCTCCTTTCAATTACACCCTGAATAATATTTTTTTCTAGTACTCCTTAAAAAAAAGCTGCATCCCAATAAATATAACGTAGATTTTTATCTGTGCCAGCTTCTCATCACTAAAAAAAGTCTAGTAAAGCCAAAAATGTCATTTGCTGTGTCCAGGCTTTTCATTATAAGAGAGGCATTTTAAACAGCAATCTGAGAGTGAAATGTTTTTGGATTTTACACTGGCCAGGCTGTTCTGAACAGACTCCGAGTGAGAATAGTCAAATATGATAATCATCTGCTTTGGAGAACGGAAGGAAGCCAGTTTAACTTAAGCTGGACCGATTTGCAACTTGGAAGACATTGGCTCTGGTTTCTCAAAGGCCAGAGGAAGGAAGTGTTTTCAAGGCATCCTATGATTTTTTTTTCCAAATTTTTATTTGGTTCCCTTTGTGTAAAATGTACTCTTTTCTTGTTAAAACCCAGGCTTTCCCATGTAAGCATCCAGATTTCACAACTCGGTTGGATTAGACACTTGGCAAATCTCACAGAAGTGTGGCAGAGCAGGGCTGCATTCTAAATCAGTACAAGTACACAATAATGAGGAGTAAGAACCCCATATAGGCCTTTCAAATAAAGAGGAGCCCAGCTCTGTCCTATGCGGTTAGGTGACATAGCCTTGGGGCATCCTTAGTCAAACTCATTCCTCCACATTCTGGGGGAGGATGAAAGGAAACCTAGAGGGGAGATACTTCCAGAAGCTTTTCTTTCTTCCTTCCTTTCTTTCTCTTTCTTTCTTTCTTTCTTTCTTTCTTTCTTTCTTTCTTTCTATGCTCCCAAGTATGAGACCCGAGTGTAAGCTTTTTAAAATTTTCAAAATATTTAATAATTCTTTAGCTCCCGAGCAGTTATCCTCAGGGAAGGGTGATGAAATGACAGTTCCTGGAAACATTAGTAGCTTAGTTATTTTTGTTTTTTCATTTTGTAAAATTAATGTCCACAGCCCTGTGCCAAGAGTGATCTGATTTGTGAATAGGGACTCCCTTCTTTCCTTCCTTCCTTCCTTCCTTCCTTCCTTCCTTCCTTCCTTCCTTCTCCTTTTCTCCTTACTTTTATCTTCTCTTCATGCTTTCTTCCTCCTTGCCTTCTTCCTTCCTCCTCTCCTTCCTCCTTCTTCCCTTCTGTCCTTTCTCTTTGTCTCTCAACTCTGACAGCTCCCTGGGCTCTTGTCCCATTAGCATCTGCCTCCTCTTGATTCTAGACTGCATTGGGCGGTGTGCTGAGCCAGGAGGTATGTCTAAATTTGAGCTGCCGCGACAGGCTGGTGCCTCTGGAGGCCCCCAGGAGCTGCAGGGTTACTGAACAGGCAAGTTGTAGATCCTTATCTGGTAATTTTTGCCCTTTTTGAGACTTTACGAAGGAAAAAAAAATAATGCTTCTTTAAATCAAACGCTAATGGTTCAAGCCAGCTCTGTTCCTACACAGTCACTGGACATTCTTTTTTTAAGGCCCCCCCTTTTCCTGCTGCATTCCACTTAACCTTGATTAAATTAATGTTGGCTTGTCTGTCCCTGGTAGCATTCACAAAAATGAATCACCTCATGAGGATAATTTTAATTACCATTTTCTTGCAACCTTTAACCATTCTTGGGAGCATCTGTTTGAACTCTAAATGCAAAGAAATTAAACACTTGAAGAATAGTATTATTCCCCCCCCCCCCGCCCCAAGACAGTTTTGAAATCTGTTACTCTATCAGGATGAAGGCAGGTCTGGGACCACACAGGTTGTGGAAATACCAGTCACGTCATGAAAGACAAAGAATCAAGTTTCACTGAGGAACCTCTTCTAGCCTATGGCTTTTCTGAAAAGAAGTCAACGCAGGTTTGGAAATGAGCATCCACATGTCTCTTTAAACCGAACATTATTTGCTTAGAAATTCTTTCCAAATTGGTCCTAAGTCACAATTCTTCCAGATTTTCTTGTATTATTTGAAATATTTTCGGTATTTGATTCTTTAAATGGCAAGCAGCCGTGCCAATTTTTTTGGATTCTGTCATTTGCCAGCTTTTTCTCTGGAAAATACGCTTCATGCTCCGCATTCTGCTTCTTGGTGCCTCCGTTTGGAAAGAAGTGGCATTCACGTGCACATGAAGAATAGCAGCAGCAGGACCCGGCCTCCCTCCAGCAAATGTGTAATGGGTGCATATTTTGTGTGCCATGCGTGGTTGCTGTCCTCAGGGGGCTTCTGGTTGCAGTGTTCAGCAAGGTGAAGCAGATTTCTCAGGAGTCGTCAGCCAGTGGGGTGCCTCACTCAACAGCCTCTGGAGGGAACCCCACCACCACCCCTTCCAATGGCAGGGGTCTGAAATGCTGTGGGCGAGCTTGGGGAATGTTCCACAGCATTTCTGGGCCTCCGTTTCCTCAGCTGTAAATTGAGTTGATCTCAGTGGGTCTCCAAGGAGCTCCTTCATCTCTGAAATGCAGGACTATGGCTTCATTCCTCTGAGGTAAAGGATTATCCTCCTGTAGAACACAGAGTTGTACTTTAAGCTGTGTTCATTCATTTATTCCACTATATGAGCTAGTTTGTGAGATCTCTTTCCAATTGTTGAGCCCCCAGACTGGAGGTTTGCAGAGACAGTGGAAAACCTGAGGGAATTGGGGCTGTGGGGCCTGGAGGTAGGAGAGGAAGAACACCCCCTGCAGACGAACTTCCTGCCGGCTAGCAGCTGGAGCTCCTGGGATCTGGGCCCAGCTCTTTCCTCTCTAGCTCCACAGCTCCCTGACACGCATCCAGTGAGCCAGCCTCACGGAAACACTTGTGTCCTCCAGTGTGCTGGGCTGCGTCACATCCCTCCCACCAGGCCCTCCCAACTTCAAATCTCATTTGAGGGTTGCTTTCCCAGGCCAGACCCTCATCTGACCTCCCGTAATCCCTTGGGCTCTCTTCTAATAATGGTTCTCTTGAAAAATATTGTAATATCTGTACCTATATATGGCCTTCACTATACTGTTCACTTCTTGAGGAAAGAAATTGTGTTTTTTATACATCATTGGATACAGGCATTATCTGCCCAATACTAGGTGCTTCATAAATATTTGTTGACTGGAGGTTTAAAAACATTAACATCATTGAAATCATTTTTAAATCATTAAAGCTTGAAAGCCTTACCTTTTGTTTCTTCCTCCAAAGTGTTCCTTTCTGGTAACAAGAGTTGCAATCTGGCATAATCAGTGTCAATTTTATATTTCTCCTAACTAATGCCCTTTCTTAGAACTCTTGAATTCTTATTCATTCCAAAAAAAAAAAAAAAAAGGGAAAGCCTTTAGGCATACAAATCCAAATTCATATCTCCCTCTGAACAAAAACCTCTGTAAGTCTCTGGTCACCTGTCAGGGTTTTTACAGGTAGCACCACATACATCAACATTAGCTCTACTGTTTAAAACAGTGCTTACTTAAGTGTGCCTCTGTGAAAATCTCATAGTTTTTTGAGCTAGAAAGTCCTTTAAAATTTATGTACCTAAACTCACTGGTTTCTAAGTCTAGGAATGGCATGGTGACTTTTCGAGGTGACAAAGGTTATGAATTGGAAGGCTTTCAGCTTGTCTTTAGTCTGGCTTATCTGGAGCCTCAACATGGCTATTGAAGTTCCATGTGTCAGATGCAGGTATGATAATGTCCAGGAATGTAAGAGGGACTCTGTCTTTCTGTGAGTGTTTCATCAGCCAAGAAACTTCTCCCAGAAGGCCTTCCACAGATTTTGCCTCCTCTCTTTTAGCCAGAATAGGTCACATCCATCCCTAAACCAGTCACTTGCAAGAGGGCTAAGATTACCAAGATAGAGCAGGGTTTATACCTAAATTTGGAATAGCGTCATTTCATTGATGGGTGGATAGTAGAACAAAATTGTGGGTCCCTTATTCAGGTGGAAGGTGAGAAACAAAATTTTCTTTGATAGACCACTGACTCCTTAGTAACAAACCTTGAACTTGAATCCCTTTCTGACTCTCCACAGGTGCATTAGTATCACCACTTCCCACAGTGCGTCAACCACAGGGCTTTACAAATGCGACTCACCTTGGAAAACCAGGTGAAATCACTTCAAGTTTAGTGAGGGGTGCCTCCGATTCTCACTTGCCAATTGTGCCCTGACCAACTGAGAGAAGTTGCTTGCAAACATTGATCTTTCATCTTGCAGAGTATTTTTAGGAGTTGTGTTAGCATTTTTTTGTTTTATTTATGGGCTCTCGAGGGCAAGCAGATAAATTGAGATGTGGAATGCCAGCTTTTGTTCTTTCTGTCAATGTCCAGATGAAAGTGATGAGGAATGGCATTCAAGCGCATTTCAGAGAGGAGGTGGAGTGGGGTGGGGTAGGGAGTGATGCGCAGGGGGAGGAGGGGGTGGGCACTAGGGAGACAGGCAGAAGCACTAAATCTGATTGTTTTATTAAAAGGTCAGTGAAATCAAACAGCACAGACAGGTTTTACAAACAGAACTAAGAAAAAGTAAGCCTCTCTAGGTCAGTCTATCCTCATCCTAGGATGGTTAATCAGCACAGTGGTGACAGATCCTCTGGATAGGTCTATGGTGAGCAGAGCTAGACCATGGTTGTCATCTTCCTACCAGTGCCCCCAGAATGGTCTACCATTGACCCCACTGTTGGGTTAGAATTGGAGAGGTTATAAACAGGAGTATTCATATTTAACTCCTGTTGTTCATATGACTTGACATCTTATTATCCAGGAATTAGCTTAAATGTTACCTCCTTGAAGAGACTTTTTCTACCCAAACCAATGTAAAATTTTGTATCTGCTCCCCCCAAACCTCCCGGCCCTTGCATTTTGACACCTGTTTAATTTAACTCTTTAATTTAAAGATATGTGAATACCACATATCTTTAAGCTTCTTTCTTTCTTTCTTTCTTTCTTTCTTTCTTTCTTTCTTTCTTTTCTTTCTTTCTTTTTCTTTTCTTTCTTTTCTCTTTCTTTCTTTCTTTCTTTCTTTCTTTCTTTCTTTCTTTCCTTTCTTTCTTTTGAGAGACAGAGAGAGAGCATGAGCAGAGGAGGGGCAGAAAGAGGGGGAGAGAGAGAATCTCAAGCAGACTCCACACTGTCAGTGCAGAGCTCCACATGGGGCTCGAACTCACAAACTGTGAGATCATGACCTGAACCAAAATCAAGAGTTGGACGCTTAACCAACTGAGCCACCCAGGCGCCCCCTGAATACCACATATCTTGATCTGAAATGGTCTTTATTTGTGTCTCTACTTCATGTATTTTTAAATTTATTATTATTTTATTTTTACTTCATGTATTTGATTTAACTTCATTAGAACAGGGTCTTGCCTGTTCTGCCTATTGCTGTAGCTCCAACACCTAGAACAATGACCTGTACGATAGGTGCTCAATTGTTGAATGGATGAGTCCTATTTTATGTAATGAAGTCATACTTTATATAAGAAAGACAGGATTTTAAAATAGATTTATTTCCCTTTGGTATTATGGCATTGCCATTTGCCTTGTTTTAGCAAAAATAATATTCATTTATCCATCCAACCACCCAACAAATATTTGTTGATTACTTACTAAAAACTGTCTTTGGTGCTGAGGCCCCTACTTGAAAGCAGACTGACATTTAATAGGGGAGACAGACATGTAAAGAAGTAACTGTGCAGATACTATGATTAAAATTACATACAAGGAAAGAAGGAAATGATTTTTCTGCCTGGGAAGAAATGTCAGGAAGACTTGTACACAGAAAATAATGGTTGGGTTGGATCATGAAATATGTGTGACTGTTTACCAAGGCAGGGCAGAAAGAAAGGAGAGCAATTGTGGCAGGGAAATGAGCATGAGCGAAGATGTAGAGAGGTGGCATCACTTAGAATGGTGGGAGAAATGCTTTAGTTTCCAATGGCCGGAGAGCAGCCTCATAAGAATGAAGGTGTGGGGAGAGGCTATGGAACCAAAATTGAGACTGGAGAGCCAGACAAAAGCCACATGGGGAGGGCTTTGTATATTACATTAAAGATATTCATTTTTATCCATAAAATAGATATGAATAGAATATGAAGAGCTATCAGAACATTTTACACCAGGCAATGTAGTTGTCAGTGTTGTGTCTTACAGACATCATTTGTGAAAATACACTGGTTAGATAAGAATAGAGCTGGCTTGATTCATGTCTTCTCTGACAGCCCTGTGTTGATTTATGGGCCATCGTCCATCTGGTAGGAAGTTCCTAAGGCAGCTGTCTTTTTCTTTTTGTCTTTTCTTACCTTTTAAAAACCAGTGACTTTGATGAAGATGTTGGAGGCCTGAAGATGGAATTTATAAATGACACAAAAGTAATGGGGATCACTAATCTATGGGTTGATAAAATTAAAATTATTTTAATGGGGTAGAAGCGATGTGAACCAAGGTGACATTGCCTAGGGACAAATGTAAGCAAATCAGGAGAAGGAGAAAGGCATTCTTATAAGCAACTCTTCTGAAAAATGCATGGGTGTTGTCCAGCTCAGGGGAATGAACAGCCCCACCTGCCTCTGCCTGGCACCAAGGTCTAGTTTGGGTCTCCAAATGTTAGCAGAAATATTGACCATGTTGGAGTACTTCTGGCACAAGAAAACAACCAAAATGATGAAGAGTCTGGTATCCACCTGATACACAAGTAATTGTTATAGAAACTAGGGCTAATTATCTGGGAAGAAGATATCTGAAACATGAGATCAACCTCTAAATGTTTGAAAGACATGTACGAGAGCTTGGAAAAGAGTTAGAATGATTTAGCAAGTCAAAAGAAATGCACCAAGTGTCTGCTCTGTGTCAGGTATTCTGCTGTGGAGATTGGTAAGAATCACTCCCTCTTATTAGGGCACCCTACATCTGTTGACGTTTGTTGGATGCACATAAGTTTGCTTCAGTGTTGAATAGATATGAGTGGACAAATACTAGGGTTGCATGATAAAGGATCCCTCATGTCATGGTAAGGTGGATCATAATAAGGTGGAATCTAAATGTCTCATGTCTGCTAGGTTTCATGAATTAAACTTCCTTTGTATGTCTACTTTGGAACACAGATGTAGTCAGAAGGGCACTGGATTTGGAGTAAGGAGCTCTCGGTTAGGTAGCAGGGTCCTGCCACTTACTGATGTGATTCTATTATGACAACTTGTGGTGTCTGAGCCTCAGCCGTACAAGTAACATACTATGTTTAGGAGGTGACCTAACTGTAAGTGACCTCCCCAGTCCCTTATTACTACATAGTCCCCAATTCTGAGTCTCTGTATACAGTTAGAAGTGGTGGTAAAGGAAACATTATTTGTGGTGTAAGATCTTACTAGTATTTGCTACAGAGATGAGATTCTTTATTGGATTTAAATCCTGTCCTGTGTTGTATGCAAGGGATTACATGAAAATCTTTGTTAGTTTTGAGTGTTGCCTTGAAAAGAGCTACATTTATTCAATATTCAAATGAATACCTCCAATATGGGCATGCTTATTTACATATAATGAATTGAGAAAAAGGAGGATTCAGGTACTTTAATTGGATTGTATGGATAATAGATTTCCATGTTTGCTTAGAAAAACTAAGTTCCTCTCACCATACCTAAAACTTTAAAGTGAAAATATCACAATAGAAAAAGATATTTGAGCATTAGTACAGCTGGTACACACAAATAAGTAACTTTTTTTAGCATCTCCCTAAAATGTACCTGTCGCTGTTTGGGGTTCTTTATATGTGCTACTCATTTCATGAACAGAGAAGCCCTGAGAAATAAGGGCAGATGAAGATCGTAGGCTCGTGGAAGTCGAGTAATTCCCAGATTCATATGGCTTCCTAACTAGCAGACTAGGGATTTACGTCCAAATCTGGGACTTGACAGCCTTTTTTTTCCCATTCCAATCAGGAAAGCTTAATGGACATAACTGGGAATATAATGGAATAATGGACATAACTGATGCAGCTGGACCTACTGGGGACTCATGGTTTACAATGTTAGTGAAAATACAAGAATTATATTCCAGAATGTTATCATTACATGTCTAGCTGTCCTTTGAATTAGCACTCTTTCAAAGAGATTAAAAGATTAATAGGTAGGTAGAGGAATAGACAAATGACAGGCAAATGGGTGGATTTATGTGTGAATGGACACATTGACAGAAAGTTGTAAGTATTAGCAGTGGCGGAACTTTCTGTTAAAATTATACACGCTTAGTTGCCAAGCTTACTGCTATTATTGCTTCTCTTTAGCATTGGGTAGAAGGCAGTTTGTGAAAAGGATTTGCAATCGTTTTTGCAGATCATATATTCTTCTGTGCAACTGTGTTACAAAGATGTTTTTATTTAAATCCATCAGTCTCCTCCCTATTCCTTAGTGAAATATGCCAGGTCAACAGGGCAGGCTGGCCATCTCCAAGCAACGTTTCACTCAAATGGCAACGCTGAGGAAAATGGTGGAAAATACTGCTACTCCTATGCCTGCTATGCCCACCACTCCCACCAGAGAAAGGGCTTTCCATCAATTCTTATTTAATTCTCAAAGCAACTGGAAAGTGGCTAGATTTACCTTTGGTTAGTAGAGATGAAACAGGCTGTTCAAGGACATGTCCTAGTGGCAGAGGAGACCCTGACTGGGGGTTCCAAGATCGGGGGTTTTGCTAGCTCTGCCGTTCTACACTCCACAGCATTGAAACGGACTGACTGTGTCTTACTTGCTGCTGAGTCCCCAGCACTTAACATCATGCTTGTACACAGTAGGTCTTTAGTGGAGGAAGAAAGGAAAGCAGACAAATCTCTAGAAAATATAATTCATAAGCAATTAAATAATCTATTATTAGTTGCCAAAGATTTTTATGAAATAACTAATACAAAATAAACCCTTGATCTACGAAAAGATCTGAAAATAAAAATCTATAATATTTTAGCAATAACCCTAGTTATCTGGTAAGAAGTTATTTAGTAACATCCTTAAAGCAGTTGGCTTCGGAAAAACACTCCAACTGACCCTAAGGAATTTTGTAAAGCATTTTAGCCATTAAAGGAAAGGAAAGTTCTGTTGAGTTTTTTAAATGCTGTGTGAGCCCATTTGTTTAAACTAAACACCGAAGTGTCTTAGATTTTAATGAACCTAACTGAAAATTTAGCTAAAAACAACTCATTGGGAACCAGATGGTGTAGCCACCATTGTGAGCTGAGCTCAACTCTCTTGTTTTCTGAAGTGCATGTCAATTTAGCTCCCCACAATTCACAGGACAAGGATGCAATTAATTCTGGGAGCCTCTGTACCCTTTTCACCCATTCCTGCCAAATTAACACAAACTTTGCCTTCAGTTAAAGTGTGTGTGTGTGTGTGTGTGTGTGTGTGTGTGTGTGTGTGTATCTGTGTCTGAGAGGGGGAAGGTGTAGGAAAGGATGCCATTTCCCCAGGTTTTCATCTTCTTACATGGTGTGGGGGACAGATGAACACTTCTTGGGCTTTAGTTAATGGGGGCAAGAAGAAAGATGGAAGGCTCTTGAAGAGCACTAAGCAAGTTACAACTTAACTGGATCTCTCAAAGAGCATTGGGTGAGGTGTGAGGGCAATGAAACAGACAATGGCAGAGTTTAGAAGTGGAATTCTATGATATTATAAAAAGTGCCTGGCTAAAAAGTGTAAAAAGTGAGTGTTTTTTGTTGTGGATACCACTGCAGTTTTTGCCTTAATTTCTCTGAATTCTTGACCTTCAGTCATGTGGTTAGACAAATCATTTGTTTTCTCTCCGCTCTGTCTGTATGCTAATCTGCTGGGTCATTTCTTTCCATTTGTGGATATTTAGGTCTTCTCAACACATGTGTGAAACAAACTGTAAGGCACAAGGGTTCTTTCAAACCTCTTTGTCCAAGAGCTCAGTGTTAGAAGCTCATCACACCTTTGGTGGGCTTGGTTGCATTCCTATGTGGGTCAGCTTCTTGGTCAGCTTCTCAGGCAGCTTTTGGAGGTAGTTATCAACTGCTAGTTGACAACTGCCAATTCTTCCTTATTCCTAAAACCTGAGGCTTATTCCATCAGCCATGAGATAGATCCCGGATGATGGCCCCTGAAAGACTAATATGACTGCCTCCTCCTTAAAGGTGATGTTTAAGCGTTAGATCTGTGTTTATAACTCAGTGTCAGCCCTTTGCCTGAATGTAAGTAAGGCCTGAGGCTAAGATTTATTCCCTAAATATTTATTAAGCACACACTGTGGTACACACACACACACACACACACACACACACATACACACACACACACGCAGAACAACACATGGTAAATTGACTTTGCGGGACATAAGCTGTGCACCTGAAAATCACAAACAGGTCATTACAACACATTGCAAAGCTGACAGACTAATGGACATTTACAGGGAGAAATCAAACTTAAATGGCCTGTGTGACAGTGAACTAAGCAGTACAAGGAGTAGACAAGGATAATTGGTTACTGAAATTGTAATAAGATCATCGTCATTGAATTGTCTTGGCTTCTACTTCACCAGGAAGATAAACGCCACTCACACAGTTTCTGAGAGGGTCAGGGAAGCAGAAAGAAAAATCCTGGGAACTAGGCTGAATGGGGCAGAAAGGGCAGGCCAAGTCATGGTGTCCTTGGAAGAAATGGCAACAATTGGGCTTGGCTTGAAAGAACTTCCCTTTTATCTGTTGTAAGTTGGAACGTGGCTGATTCTCCCCAAGAGGAGCTTGAGCTTTGCTTTCATCACCGCTTTCCCGGGCAGCTGGCACAGCGGCTGTAGGCAGTTGTTTTGAGGGCTGGGTCCCTTTTGGCTCTTCTTTCTTTGACTGACAGGGGGCATCAGAAAGAGGTGAGGGTAATTAGAAAACAGCTAGAGGGAGAAACAAACAATCCTCCCATCTCCTAGGTCTTTACTACTTGAATTTTCTCTCTGCAAGTTGATTTGGGTCAGTCAGGAAATTATTAGTGGGATAATGTGGTTCTGTAAGGGTTCCTTATTTATCGATGCTAAGGGCCTTGGGAATGTGTATTTCCTTTGTTCGGTTTCTCCACAGTGGTGGCAGTGCTAGATAAAATATTAATCATAAAGTTTTCTTTATCATTTCCAGTTGCAGAGAGATATTAAGAGTTATGGCCACGAAGCCTTGGTACAGCTATATTTTACTGCCCACGTGTCTTCCCAGAGATGACACATATGCTTTACATTTTGCTGCCATTATTCTTCATGAGATCTCAGGGCATCAATCATCACTGTGGTGGAAAAGTGAAGACGAGGGAAAAAAGCGCCGATGTGTAAGAACAAAATGATGTGTTTGTCTGCAGTGGTAAGGGACAGTCTCCGAATGCAGAAACCAAAAGAGGCTCTCTGACTTGTACCTCTGGAATGAGATTCATCAGCAATGAAACCAGAACCCCGACCAACAGTTGGTATTGCAGAAGTGTTTCGAGAAGCTATGTTGCTGACAGCATATGTGGAATTCAAATCCCATGGGCAGTGTAATGCAATCACGAAGTCTGGGCTGCGAGGAAAAGAGTAGGGATGGCTGCCCTCCAGAATGTCACATCAAGCGTGGCCTGGTTTACGCCAAAGATGAATGGGGTGTTAATGCTGTGAGGGAAAGTGCTCCAGGGATGGCCTTCCTGGCTCTCAGTTGCCAATGGGAACCCGAACTGGGCTTTTCAAGTGGCGTGGATTCTCAAGTGCCTGACATGTCCAGCTTGCTTTCATTGTCATCGACATGTTATTTTCCATTCTGAGAAGCCATATTGGAGGACAGAGTGCTGTGATGAGTATAAATACAATTAAATTAGGACTACAGTAGTGATAGTTATCGTGGCCTGAGTATCTGCTTTGTCCTACATGGAATTTGTCCCAGCTCGTCTCTGAGATGGGAGGCATTATTCTTCTTAGATGAGGAGACTGAGGCCTAAAATGGTTATGGTGTCACGGCCACATGGCTGGTAGAGGCAGAGCTGGGATTTGGATTCCTGTAAGCTAAGTACATTTGCATGCTTCCGTAGGGACAGGTATATGTCATCACTTGGACCTCTTTATATGTTGAGCGTGTAGAAAATGAACTGCCGGCCTAGAGCAGCATGTGCCCTGATTGCCCCAGCACAGATCCCCGATTTCTCAGACACCCCAGGACCTCAGCAGAGTGCCGCACCATAGTGAACAGCATCTTTCCTTGAGACGAAGCAGGCCTGGGGTTGCCTCCCTCTTGACTTCCTTCTCCAGGCCATTTCTGTGCAGTGACTCATCAAGTCAAACCCACTTTAGAACTAGAATAAACAGGGGCGCCTGGGTGTTTCAGTCAGTTAAGCGGCTGACTTCAGCTCAGGTCATGATCTCACAGTTCATGAGTTCCAGCCCCGCATCATGAGTTTGAGCCCCGCATCGGGCTCTCTGCTGTCAACACAGAACCCTCTTCAGATCCTCTGTCTCCCTCTCTTTCTGCCCCTCCCCTTGCACATGTGTGTGCATGGTGCACTTTCTCTCTCTCTCTCTCTCTCTCTCTCTCTCTCTCTCTCTCTCTCCTTCTACCTCAAAAATAAATTAAAAAAAAATTTTTTTAATGTTCGTTTATTTTTGAGAGAAAGAGACAGAACGTGAGTGGGGGAGGGGCAGAGAGAGAGGGAGACAGAACCCGAAGCAGGCTCCAGGCTCTGAGCCGTCAGCCCAGAGCCCGACGCGGGGCTCGAACTCACGAACCGTGAGCCGAATTTGGACGCTTAACCGACTGAGCCACCCAGGCACCCTAAAAATTAATAAACATTAAAAAAAGAAGAGACAGTCCCCAGTGGGTACTTTTCGAGCATAAAAAAAGACGGAAAGGATGTCTGGAACCGGGGGAAGTGGGAGTGTCTCTCAGCAGCAGTTATTTTTCTGCTGATTTTTTACACCGGACTGGATACACTGGATTGCACCCCCATCCCTGGGGAAGGCAGAGGACTCTGTCTGCATGATAGAGGCCAATGTTATTGTGCTTACCTGAGTGAGCATTTAGTTTGCTTTGATCCTGGGCCTCACACTCCAGTTTTCATTTCAGCTAGACTGCTTCCAGATATCCTCTGGCATCACAAAAAAGCCCAGGCCTCAGAACAGAATGACCCAGCATCCATCCATCTACACCAGTGATAATAAATGGCTTCTCTTATGTCACTAGGAAGTAAACCAAATGACCCCTCAGCTATTCACCCTCTTTAAGGTTCTATCTGACCTTGGAGCTTAGAGGAAGTTGGGTGGAGGAGAATATAGCATTTCCTGAGGTGTTCATGAGCTAGCTCCCCATGAGCCTTCACGGTTAGCCCATTGCCCTCTCTGTTTGCGGCTTTTGTTTTTGAGTGTTCATAAAGTATTGCAGAAGAGAGTTCCCCAGTCATCTCACTTGGTTGAGAAGATAGTGTCTCCCCACTGGGACACCCTGGCTATTTCTCAATAAAATGTTCTGCCTCTTTCGACTGTACCGCATTAGCTAATTAACCTCTTCATGGATTTTTCCTTCTGCTTACTTTAATTCTCAGCTGGTATTTCTCTAGGCTCTGGGCCTTGAGAATGGTAGAGTCATTTGTTGAATTTCTCATAGTTTGCTTTTGGTTCTTATGCATAGAACTGAAAGAAGCAGGCATAGAAAGCAGAGAAAAGAACCGAGGAAGAAAACAAGACTGGAGGCGTCCTGAAACAACAGCCATGCTCAAGGCAGGCAAGGCAGGGAGGCGGCAGATGCTTTTTCTTTCTGCCTTGTTCGGGTTTATGTTTTCCCTCTTTACTCTGTGCGGCAAAGTAGTAAATGCTTGTCTTATTGGCTGCCGAGAATCCTTTGTTGTAGACTTCTAGTTCTATCGAAATACCTCCCTTCTCTCCTGGGGAGCTAGATCCTGCCATCACCCCTCCTCCACACTACCCTGCACCCACTCTTAAGTATGACCTCAAGGAGATGGGATGAATTTTAAAACCATCCATGGCTTAGAAAGTACAGAGCAGACTCTTTGTCATGTTGATGACTTTTCAGTGCCCTTCCCACAGAAAGACATTTCTGAAACACTGAGCACCACGCCTGTGGTTTCCAAAGGTAACTCCAGGATATGAGCCATGACAGCTAAGGATGTACAACAAGGTCAGCTCTGCTCTTTGGGCCTGTGACGCAAGACATCCCTTTGCCTGAGTTAACACACTTCGGCTTGAATCCGTCTTGTCTCCTGACTCATCAGGCAACTTTGTATTTACTCTGTGCTGTTTTTGAAGGGGTGGTATCGTGGATATGTACTTAGGCTACCTGTGAGGGCCTTTTTTTGGAAATTTGCCACCACAAAATGTTTTCAAATCTGTTGATGAGCCGAGGATGTCTAGGTAGTGAATAGAAAAATAGCTAAAGCTTGTACCCGGAGTTTGCGAAACAGGGAACTTTCAAAATGATTTGTAGCCTGCTTTTTAAACTGTCTTCACTCTAGCTAAGCCACGGAGCATCACTTAAAACCAGACGGCATTTGTCACCCAGACGGCTTTAGAAAAACCTACTGTTTCCTCATGGAGAGTGGGGGGATTGAACTTGAAGAATCTTTTTAGTTTATTTAAACCTGGGCTTTTCCATAAACCAAAGGAGTGATTGATAGTTTCTCTGCCCATAACAGGTGTTGTTGGCCAGATGTTTCTTTCACGAACTTCGCTCCTTTATTTTCTAAATTGAGTTGGCATCAAATAAAACACATTGCAACTTCAAAATCAGCTGCAACCCAGCAGTACAAGATGAACCAACAGCGGGACATGAGGCTGAGGTGGGCTGGGCACTGCAAATTCAAAGTGATTTTCAGTTACATTAAAAATGGATTTCTCATTTTGAATCTTTGGGAAAGCCATATGATTAATTTACATACTAAATCCCTTTTTATTTTGCTTCTCAGAACACAATTCCGAAAGCCATTACCGTACTCCAAACGAGAACATATTTATCTTGCTTATTCAAAAACAGTGAAAAATCAGATCGTATTTTCTGCAAATAGTTTTTCTGTGCTTTCTTTTGCATATCACATCTTTCTGATTATGAAATAGGATTAAAACAATGGGTCTCTGTTGTGTTATCTACCCACGAACTTTATCACAATGATGGATTAATGCTATAAAACTAAGATTTCCATTTAGCTCTTAAATCTTAGTTGTAATGGGGTGGATAGATATATGAAATGTAACTGTGTTAGTCAGCAGTTGAATCTTCACCTAGTAATAGAAATTTGATTAGTCATAATATCGTTGTTTGCTTTCCACCAAAAAGAGAGGCTTATGGGGTTGTTAATATCAACACAGTGCAAAACTTCTGGGTGAGGCTTTTATCTAGCAACATGGATTTTAGTGATGTATACCCAGAAACTGAAGTTAAGAGTTGCAGGGAATCTGGATTTTCACATGGGTCTCTTGTGGTTTATATGGGGAGTAGTGAGCAAATACTGAAACCCTAGGAGCTGAGTCCTCCAGTAGTCTGGGTAAAAACTGAAATTCTGTTAATTAGTTCTTCATTCCTTGATCTTGTGGCATCTGATAGAGGAAGGGTGTGGGTGGTCTTTGGGGTCAAAGAATTGGAGAATGGACTTTCAGAGAGTCAATTCATCTTTTTAAGACTACTTTGGGTTTTTATTGTATAAAACACCTTCAATAATAGACAGCCTACATTAAGCAGATCATGACAAATGAGCTATGGAATATCTTTGTTATGGTGTTCTACAAGTTCCAGAAGTTGCTGTTATTTCTTGCTAAGATGAACATATGCTTAGGAAAGAAGATACATACATTATGTTGTTATTAGTCATTTGCATTTTGGTGTGAATTGAGGATTTAAGAACAGATTTTTAAAAAATGAAATGTAAAGAGAGATTGAGATGGCTGGTTGTCTGAGCCACGTCCAGATCCTGACAGTTGTGGACCATTTCATAATTTTGCCAGTTGTGTGTTTTTACAGAGCGGTTATTTAAACAATGGAAGGCCCTCTGGTTACATCTTTTGTTCTGTTTACTTCTCCGGAAGTACTAATGAGTAGGATAAAGATATTTCCTGCTGTTTTTTCAATCTTCAGTAACTAATTTTTAAGTTAATTTTGTGGCTTTTGTTCTTTAAGGGAGAGAGTGGCTGCATGCAGCTGATCAGAGTTCCATCAGGGAAGGGTGGTGGAGAAGGTCTATTACTTGCATTTACTCTAGGGTCTGGGTTGGCCCTGACAGCCTAAACTTCTTCCTAGTTGGGACATTTGAAGGAATTAAAAAAAACCAAAAAACTCCTGATGTCTTATATTCTTGAAATCAGATCTGTGCGGTAGGGGTGTTAAACAGCCTTTTGATCTCACACGCAAGGTGAGGGTTGGGGAGACAGAGGAACAAGGGAGGCCTCATCACGGATTTTGCTTTAACGGGGCTAGCCAGACAGACCGAAGCCGGGGGTGGAAGACGGGAGCCAGAATGAGAAGCTACAGTCAGAGACCTTGCCCGGCCTCCGCTCTCTCCGGCTGACAGAAGGGCCACTCTCAAATCCTGGGTTAATATTCACAGACACTTGCAAAATCAAGGAAGTACTTCACAAAATCAAGGAAGAGCAGCTTGCACTTCTGCCTTAGCAAAACTGTGCATTCATAAATACGAAATGCTTCTCCGCACCCGCACTCCCTTTAAATTACCTTTAAATGCCCCTTTCCCTGCCTTCCCTGGTAAAATCCCAGCTGTAGATTTTCACATTTTGGGGGAACTGGATGATACCGCTGGGACCTCTTGCTCTCCCAACCCCACAGGCCTTACTTACCCCTTTTTTGCTTTCTTACAAACCTGGTCTAGTTTTTCTTTTTCCCCCTCATAAAGAAGCAAACTAACCAAACTGGTTTCTTACATCTAAGGTACATTGTGAATGTCAAGAACCAATTCCATTGCTCTAATTCAGCTGGCACTGGCAGGCCATGTGCTCCCTTCAGTAGTTTACCTTCTAAGTGTGGCATTCACACAGGTGTATTTGAATATGCGGGCTACCTATCTTGCTTGACTTATCGGAAGATAAGTGGAAATGTAGGACATGTCAGGTGAACTATTATTGTACATGACATGCCAGTTCTTTCCATGATTCTGTTTATATCCTTAACCTTTTCCTCCCACCGCCAATTTTTAGTATCACCTACCTGGGTAAGTGAACATGTTAATTTCCCACCAGCTACCCAGATCTGTTTGGTTTTCTAGTTTTTGTGTTCAGAGCGCTTATTCTAGATAAGTTTTAAGTTTTAACGCCAACTCAGTCATTTATTGAGTACCTGCTACCTGCCCACACTAGGCTGTAGCCAACCGGTGAGCATAAGGAAGCTATGGAGGCATTCTGTTTCCCATAAATTGCTTCAGTGAAGATGCATTTATGAAAGAAAAGTGAGGGAAGGGGGGCAAGCAAACTAACAAAAAACTAGAAACTAACGCAAGAGGTTTTTTTAAGGTGAGCTATTAAGAGAATCTACACATACCCCAGATCCTTCTCCATCTTTACCTGTTTGGAAAGATGTTAAAGTCTTTTCCAAAATCAAATATACTTTCCAGCAAATAAAGATGGGTCATAATTATTTTTTGGTGTTCAGGGGAATGCGATGAGGACCATTTGAAAATGATTTAAACATCAATGGTATTAGCGCCTAGAGACAAAATCCATTTTGAGTGCAAGTTCTGGTAATTCTGTTAAATAAGAGTGGACACATTATTTATGCTAAATGTTAACTAGTGTATGTAGGATGTTCAGGTTCTTGATAATTTAGGTCCCAACTAAGCACATGTATTCTGTGGGTCTGAGTTAAATGAAAAATCTTATAAGGACAGTCTTGCAGTGCCCTTGCACCTTGCTCCTGCCCTGTCTCTAGATGGCTAATCTGCCCACATCAGAAGAAATTATCCCAAGACAGTTGACAGCAGGGTTAGTAACTATTATGACACTTCCTGCTTCTCGTTTCTGGGCCCAGCCATCAATGCATGCCATCAAAATTTTACCCAAACATGTTCAGACATCAACTCAGTCCTCCATCAACAAGAGCGACCAGTCTCATGCTGGACTGGGCCAGAGCAGCTTTAATACTCTTGAAATCATCATCTTTAAAGAAACAAGCACTCCTTTCTCCTGCCGGAGGCCCTCCTATCTTGTCCTGGTTTCTGCTGTTTGTCCGGGTCTTCCCAGACTCTACACAGTTTCCAGCATGTGCTCTGCTTTGTGTTCCTCTCCAATAGGCTGTTGCCCACCTTTAAGTTGTCTGATAGTCTGTGTATAGAGGTGACACTGTTTGTTAGGTTTTACTGGATTTCTTGTTGCTGTTTAGATGAGCTTAGCCATTCTTCGATCACACACTTTCAGATGCACAGAACTTACTAGCTCATGGTCATTTGTTACTTGGTGTCTCTGAACAATAGACACGGCATTTGACAGCAGTCTCAGACATCGTCAACAGATGATTGCTGCGAACAGAGGATTGTAAGAAAAAAATAAATCTCCAACATGAAAGCCAGAAACACCAAATGTGGAGTAATAATGGAAATCTGTAGTATTTTTAGAGCATTATGCATTTTCCAGACTTTCACATGCCAGCTCATTTAATTCTTACAATAACCTTAGGTATCATTACTCTGACTTTACGTCTAGAAACTGAGGCCCAGAAGGATTTGAGTGATTTGCCCAAGGTCACCCAACTAGTGGGTGGCAGGGCCTGGTGCAGATAGAAGGTCTCTGGCCACAGGGGCAGCATTCTTCCTCCTCCTACAGCTAAAGTAGTTGGAATCCTTGCTTTTTTCTGAGTTAACTGCGTGGCCTTGGAGGAGTAGAGTGGAGGGGCTAATATCATAGGCACAAATGTCTCCAACAGCTCCAAAATTCTTGTTTTCTAGTCGTTTGCATCTACTAGTTTTGAGCATATGAGATCAAAGAAAAGACATCACTGAGGTCTCCGGGAATCTCTATTCCTGGACACTTTGGGGAACCAGGGCTTGGGTTGCACTGAAACTGATTAACCCAAACCTCCCTTCTGTGAGGAAGCCGCCTCAGCCATCAGCACTGGTTTCCCAGGCAGACAGGGCCAGCTGGTCTCCTCAGGGTCTTCACCATCACCGTTGGAGGGTGCTGATGCTACCAAAGACCAAGCTTCCTTCCATCCAGGTGTGGGCGAGCTGCCTCTGAGAGGGGAGAGATGCAGCAGACTGAAGTGAGAAGTCTTTCTGAACATGTGGAATCTGAGCTGTAGAGAAGGAATTGGGTGAAATTTGGTTGGGGAGGTGGAGTAAAGGCAGAGGCATGGAGAGGACATGTGGAGAGTTGTTTGGCCTTGTGACTGTGCCTCATTTGCCTCATCTGTAGAATGGGGGTGGTTTTACATGAGTGATGTGGGGATCAAGTAGTATCCACGTAAAGTCCTAACCTGCCAAGTAATTACGCGCGAAAAGCAAGCTATTAGCTGCTAGGTTTGTGAGAAACAGAAAAACTAGGAACAGTTGGAGAGTCTTGGCAGGTTGGGTTGGATGGGCCCCAGCTAACAGGGGAGAACCCCGCCCGCTTTAAGAGTGGGTGAAATTAATAGCGGTGGAATGATCGTTGTGTGAGAATTCGTGAAGCATATGCCTTCCTGCAGGCCCCCTGCTTTCGTATACATTCAAGGGCAGGGATAACTAATGACATTTTTTCATTTGTCTTTTGTAATGAATTATTCAAGGTTGGATTTTACTCCCATTTACCACCAATGTTCCACTGGAACATGCCTCTAAGTGTATAAAGACCTGAGGGCTGCCCACGACGGGGTTAGCAGTGGCCGATGGCACTAGGACCTCTAATTGCCATTTTTAGCACAGCCCCTGCATCCTCAAACTTGTCTCTTTACAAGGTCTGGTGATGGTAGTGAGGGCCCATGTGATTCTGCATCAAAGGAAATGACAGCCCCATTTACATTTGAACAAATCTGATGTTCACATATGGGAATATGTCCAAATGTACCTGGGTTGAAAACTATGTGATAGAGCATCTCCTTATCTTCCTAAGTCAGCCTGAATCATACCAAAGCAGCCTGGTACTTGATAGGCAGCAGGGGTACCAGCAAAGTGAAATCATCACCAACAGTCACCTTCAGGTTGGATTTATGTTTTCTGAGCTAAAATTGTTCTTAACTATTTTTGTGGCCGCAATGGATAGCTATTTACTTTTAATGCTTTTATAATAAGAAAACACTTGCAAAGATACATTTTAACAGAATTTCATAAGCCTCGACATAAAGGTAATAACCAGAATACTGAAAATAAAACTTTCACCTGTATTTTAAGTCAGATTTATAGCTTTCTTTCATTTCTAACTTCTAGAGTAAAAGCAAAATCACCATCTTATTATTTTTTTATTCAAAAGTTGAAAGGAAAAGGTACCAAATGAAATGATTTTGTATGAATTGATCACAGGATTTGGCAGCGAAGGTCTGGATTAAAACCTTGCTCTTGCCATTAACCAGCTGTGACTTTGAATAAGTCTCCTAATCTTTGGCTCATTACTAAAATGGAATAACATTGATACTATAACTGTGGTTCTATTAATTGTAATGACACCCCACTCTTGTGACTCACACCTTGGACTTATCAGGACCCACCTCTGTTCTGCTTTGAAAATCGTAGATCTCAGAACACAGACTTTGACTCTCCTAGGGTATACTCCCTCCCACCCTGCACAGCTGCTCTTTGATGTTGAATAAGCCCTCAGATCTCTTCTTGCAACCTCTCAGTCCCTATGAAACTTTAAAAGCTTGTCCATCTAGTCTTGGGCCTCAGGATTCCTTAATTTAATCACTTTAAGCCAATAGGTGTTATCTCCTTTGCCCTTTCTTCTTCGAGAATATCCATCTTGCAGACCCCCTCCCAAAGGTCAATCCAACCATTTGCTTTCTTTTTCTGCACTTGGGTTGTACAACTCAACTAAGAGAAAAGAGCAAACCCTAACCCAAGTGAGACACTCAGTGCTACTCAATAATCTCATAATATATACCTGCTCAGTTCCTTCTCCTGTTCCCTGGAAAAGTTACTCCAAAACTTCATCTTTCTTCCCTCCACTGCCCTGCCTTCATTACTCTCTGCAGATGACCTTCTTGCCTGCCTCTTAGAGAGAGTGGAGCCATTGCACAGGTATCACACAATGATTCTCTCTCCCTCTTGCAACTCATCCATGCCCAGCTACATTCTTAATGAGATCTCCGTTGTTAGTTTCCATCTGAGCCACTTTTTTCTACCTTCTTTGTCTTCACTTGATGACTTTCCATTTTTCCTTCCCTCTGTACAATCTGGCTTCTATCTCTGCTTCATAATCCCTGCTTCTATCTCCAGAGGCCTCATAATTGCCAGATTGAATGAACCCTTCTCGGTCCTTATTTCACTTGGTCTCCTATAGCATTTGGTTCTGACCGTACCCTCCTTTTTGAAACTCATCACAACTTCCTTTCTGGAAATTTCTCCTTCTTTGATTTCCAGTGGCATTATAACTTTCTCTTTTTACCCCCTCAGGTTGTTTTTTCTGAGTGTCCTTTGTGAGTCCTTCTGTCTCCATGAAACCAACCCTGAAACTTAACCCCACAGCTGGGATGCCTAGTGGACACATCTGTCTACGTGTCCATTAGGCCCCTGGAAACCTTGTGTGTCTCAAACTGAAGAGGGGTAAAGTTCCCTTGTCATGTTTCCCCTTGAGTCTTCTGTGTCAATAAATCCACCCAGAAATGCCAGCTTCTTCCTAGAGTTCTTTCCTTTGAATTCCCCAAAACCTCATGTAAAAGTCCTGTTGATTCTACATCTTATGTATTCCTTGGATCTCTTCTCTTCTGTCTGCCACAGACTCTGTTTTAGATTCTGTCTGGTTTGATAGTCTACAAATCTTGGTAGAAGATTGATGAACTGTAATCTCACATCTGGGATTGGGTGGTAGTGGGTGGAGAGGTGGGGAAGGAGTGGGGAAGATGGTAACAGGGTATCCTTTTTAGAATCCAATCTGATCCTGTGACTCCAGCCTAAATCCTTTAATGTCAACCCCTTAGCATGACGTGGGAAGCTCTACTTGATTGGGGACCCTGTCTACTTTTCCAAGCTTATTTCTTAATTTTTTTCCATATATGTGTGATGTCATAGCCATACACAGATTCTGGACCTTCCTAATAAGTTGGCCAATTAATGCCTTTATGCTC
Organism: Leopardus geoffroyi; assembly: GCF_018350155.1. Lineage (NCBI taxonomy): Eukaryota > Metazoa > Chordata > Mammalia > Carnivora > Felidae > Leopardus > Leopardus geoffroyi. Next base: position 95,150,445 of record NC_059333.1, read on the forward strand.
AGTGCCTTAAATGTCCATCTTCCTCTTTCTCCTGATCTAGTCCCTTGGATAATTTAGGACTGAATTCAAGTCTTACATTCGCTTCCATTCCTGTTCAGCCCAGTCTGAGTTGTTTGCTCTAGCTCCAGTGTTGTGTAATGTTTGGGAACGTGTCCATCATGGCATTAGTTTCTCAAGCTGAGAGTTCTGAGAACTCAATTCGAACAATCACACCTGGGAATCCAAGATCTTGAGAGAGAAACCAGTGCTAGAAAGACTGAGGCTGCAAGTGAACTCCCAAGAGCCTTGAGAAATATTTTTTGTTCACTAAAATGAAGGAAAGTGCAGTCAGAGAAATGAATGTCACTGTTATGTATTTTAAGTAATTTAAGTAGTAGTTAAGACGCTACATATCTTAAATAGTGGATATTTTGGACACATCGTGTAATTTCTTTGGCCTTAGATTCCTTGTCTATAAAATGAGGATAATAATAATACCTACTTCATAGTTTGTTATGATGAATTAAAATATGTAAAACACTTAAAACAGTGCCTGACATAGTAAGCACACAGAAGGTATTTACTATTAATAATAATTGTGGGGCGCCTGGGTGGCTTAGTAGGTTGAGCGTCTGACTTTGGCTCAGGTCATGATCTCGTGGTTTGTGAGTTCGAGCCCCACATTGGGCTCCCTGCTGTCAGTGCTCTCAGAGCGTCCACTTCAGAGCTTCTGTCCCCCTCGCTCTCTGCCCCTCCCCCTTTCTCTCTTTCTCTTTCTCTCAAAAATATTAAAATGATAATAAAAATAATAATTTTCACTTACCAGCTATGATTGCTACACAGTGCTTGTTATTTCTGTTTTTACTAACGTGATTAGAATCTGTCTTGTTTTGAAGTATGAATATGAAGACACATTTTTTTGACTGATTCTCTACCCGACAACTGTTCAGCGGGTCTAATTTATTACTCATGGTTTTTGAGTCATCTTAGTTTCCACTTTTATCTCAAAGATGTACCTTTTTATTTGACTTGGGAAGGGTTTGGGGAATGATGTTTATCTAAGCAGGTTCAGCTCAGGGCAGAACTCCCTTCCCCAGAGCACAGGGTTAGTTCTGTCCCTGATTTCCAGAAAATGGCAGAATAGTCTGACCTGGCTTCATTAACCTTGTTGGCAACATGCTCTCCCGTGCTCATGCTCGCACCCTCTCATTCATCACACTGCTCTTTGCCCTCTGCTTGGTTTTCTTTGCCTTTCCTTGCTTCTGCTTCCTTTATGTTTTCAAGGCTACGCTACACAAACACTGACTGCTGCTCTTTTTCTACTCCCCACCTCCAGTTCTACCCCCCCCCCCATTTCCAGCAGGACTTGGTGTTCATTTACTTATATTAAAACATTCACAGTATTACAAATGTGCAATGAAGCAAAGGTATGACTAAAAGTCCCATGTGGGCAAGATACAGCATTGTATTCATATTTGTGTTAGAGTAGGCATTTATTTTTTTTATTTTTTTAATGTTTATTTATTTTGAGAGAGAGAGAATGTGTGAGTAGGGGAGGGGCAGAGAGAGAGGGAGACAGAGGATCCGAAGCAGGCTCTGTGCTGACAGTATCAAGCCCAATGCGGGGCTTAAACTCAAGAACCTTGAGATCATGACCTGAGCCAAAGGCAGATGCTTAACTGACTGAGCCACCCAGGCGCCCCAGAGTAGGCATTTAAAGGAAAATTATCAGAATCAAATGAGACAATCTATAGGAGATAAATGTATAAACTCTAAAAATTACCTCACAGATTTTTAAAACCTAATCCAGTCTTTCCCTCTTCCATTATGGAGTACTACAATACTGTCATCATACCAAAATCATGAAGATCTAATTTAATTTTTGAGAAAATATCTTAAGAAGAGGTCCCAACCTTCCTAGGTAACTCTGACCCGATGATCACTTTCATAAATCTGTAAGAAAATTAGACATTTTGGGGCGCCTTGGTGGCTCAGTCAAACATCTGACTTCGGCTCAGGTCATGATTTCGTGGTTGGTGAGTTTGAGCCCCGTGTTGGGCTCTGTGCTGACAGTTCAGAGCCTGGAGCCTGTTTCAGATTCTGTGTCTTCCTCTCTCACTGCCCCTCCCCTAATCCTACTCTGTCTCTCTCTCTCTCTCTCTCTTTCTCTCTCTTAAAAATAAACATTAAAAAATTAAAAAAAAGAAAATTAGAAATGTTTAAATTATGGTTTAAATCTATTGTTTCTCTTATTCTTTTTTTTTTCAATGTTTTGAAAAAAATTTTTTGAAAGACAGTGCACAAGCAGGGGAGGGGCAGAGAGAGAAGGGGCCAGAGGATCTGAAGTGGCTCTGCACTGACAGCAGTGAGCCCAACATAGGGCTCAAACTCAAGAACCTTGACATCATGACCGGAACTAGTGACCATGACCTCTCAACCGGCTGAGCCACTCAGGCCACCCCTCTCTTACTCTTTTTTTAATGTCTATTTATTTATTCTGAGAAAGAGAGAGTGCAAGCAGGGGAGGGACAGAGAAAGAAGGAGAGAGAGAATTCCAAGCAGGCTCCATGCTGCCAGTGCAGAGCCCAATGCAAGGCTTGATCTCATGAACTGTGAGATCATGACCTGAGCTGAAATCAAGTCAGACGCTCAACTGACTGAGCCACCCAGGCACCCCATTGTTTCTCTTATTTTTGATACAGAATGGTGGTAAACTGGTTGAGCAATACTCATATATTTAATGTTTGTCATTGTATTTTTTTCCTAGCCTGATCCTTAGGCTGTGATATCATAAACATGTTGATACCTCTCCCCAATTGTTTTGTTTAACAAATCATTCAGGTCACTCTCATAGGATCCTCTAACAACCCCAACATTGATTTAGGTTGTTGGGAGTTTGTAGTAATTACTTCTTTACCTAAGTGCAGTGTTGAAGAGTAAAAAGGTCTGTTTTATAGGACCCAAATCCCCACATAGCTGGCTCATTTAGACACAATGGAAGTAGAAGTTCAACAGACCTGAATTACTATGTCCTTTTATTCCAACTTCCTTTCCCTAATCCTTTGCTTTAACAGTGTATTTCCTAAAAGGTTGTGAGAATATTATTGGCAATCCAGAAAGAAACTGTTTATAAATATTGGTGTATTTAAAAACAAAATAGTTAGGAAGCTTATACAAATTGGTTTAAGTAACTTCCTCTTTTTTCAAAATCTCATAGTAATTTGAGGTCTCTTGTTGAAATTTAAACATGCTCCTATAATCTATAGAGAACCAGACAGTTGTTGTTATCCTATTGAGTTAATTTTTCTAGTAATTGAATATCAGATATGGGTGTTTCAATTAATAAAATACAATCATAATGTTTATTTACATATGACCTTTATAACACAAAAGCTGGTATTTTAAAAAAAAATTTTTTTTAATGTTTATTTACTTCGAGAGAGAGACAGAGCATGAGTAGGGGAGGGGCGGAGAGCGAGGGAAACAGAATCCAAAGCAGGCTCCAGGCTCTGAGCTATCAGCACAGAGCCTGATGCGGGGCCCGAACCCATGAACTCACAAGATCATGACCTGAGCCCAAGTCGGACACTTAACTGACTGAGCCACCCAGGTGCCCCCCGAAGCTGGTATTTTAAACTTCAGGTTGAAAGTGTGATATTTTTTTAATAGTGTATTCACCTAAAGCTGTGACAGAGATAGTATGTGACCAGACTAGAGAGTGATCTTGTGCTGGCAAATACAAATTGGAGTGTAGGAAGTCCCTTTTTTTGCTACCATTTATTAAATTCTTTGAGAAAAGCCCCCCACCCCCAGTAAAAGAGTATGTGCTGAGAATAGTATAATAGAAAGCACAAAATGAAAATTGTATCATGGCCTTAGAAAACAGCCTCTCTAGAATCTCAATCCTCTTCAGTTTTGTTTTGTTTTGTTTTTCTGCATTAGGGTTGTTTTGGAGGAACTTGCAAAGTAAATTAGGGAAGAATATTCTGGATCTAATAAAAATGATTCTTTCTCAATGAGATAAGGTAGATTTCTTTCTTGCTACTTTTCTTCAAGGTAATAATTGTGACTTATGAGGCCAGCATATATTTTGCTTTTAATGGTGTCTTTCTAAAAATGTCATGCCATAACTTTAGGTTGGTCATGGGTTAATTTTGAGGAAGCTTCTAAAAATGGAGCAAACTTGTGAAAAAAAAACCTTCTACGCCTATAAATCTTCTTTTAGGAGTAAAATCTATTAAAATGAAATTAAACTAGTGTAAGAAATTTTAATAATTTTGATGATGATGGTGATGATGATGATGATGATGATGATAATGATGATTCAGGCTCCTCTGAGATGGACAGAGTGTTTTATACACAGTAGATGCTCAGTAAGTAGCTTATGAATTTACATTTTAATCAACAGGGCTGCCGTCCTGGTCAACTCCAGGAAACTCCATTCATACAGAAAAGAATAGGAATGGTGTTTCTTGGAGTTGTATAACTATGTGGCTTGTGAGTAGGGTAAGAAGTTTTTATTATTATTATTAATTGTTATTATCATAATTGTTCTACTCATTTTATGTGAATAGGTATATTTTCTTCATAAGACCTTTCTTTGTAAAAACCTGACCACATTCCAATGTGCACTGAAATCTATTTCAGTTTATAGAAATGATGCCCTTTTGGAAAGTTTTTTATTGACATTATTTTGTTTAATAGTGGAATACGGTACTGATGGTATTTATGATATATTGTGAGCCCCTGAACAGAAACTGTCAAGGTCAGACAACTCCATTGCGAGGTATCATGAACAATACCAATGAAGTGTTGACTTGATAAGGTGAGTCATAAGCACTCACTCTATGTGCTTGCTTCTGTTTACATTTTTTTCCTGTAAGGAAAAACAGGCATAGCAAGTATTTCTATTTTCTTTCTTTAGAAAATACATGAAAAATTAAAGAGATTTGCCTAGAGCCATGTTGAAAAATTGAGAACAGATCAAATTCTGAATAGAATATATATGGGTTTTTTTCCTCCTTCAGGGACACTGCATTTACTATCTCCCAAAGATTTTTTCATGACTTCTGAATTTGTTTTCTAAAATGTATTCCTCTCAAAAGGACTTTTAAAAACATTAAAAAAACTGTAAAAATAGAAAGGTAGTGTATTTTTAAAGGTAGAGTTCAAGAATATGTACAATTCTTATGTATTTTTTAATATTCAGATCTATAAACTGTTGAATGTCCATCAATGACTAATAAATTGCTATACTGATTATTATTGGCATTGAATTACAGTCTTTAAATTATAGTCATTTAATGGTTTATTAAATCTAAGACAAATTTTCTGGTTAGGAGTTACTGAGATATATGGTATATTTCCATAATTAAAAACTCTTAGTTCAGCTTTTTGCTTGAATGGAAATGAAATTTTGATTTTCTTACCACCACTTCTGAAGACAGAAGCCACCAAAGAAATAAACCATTAATGTTGCAAGCACAAGATTGCTAAGCTAAATGCCAAGGAAGTGCAGACTGATACGGATCTTCTGGATAGTAAGCAAGTACCTCTGAGGCCCCAGGTGATAGAAATCGGGTCTGGGCAATGAGATTTAAATTAGACTTGTTGTGTGATGTGTATGTCCCTATACCTATTCCACACCTGGAAATGAGGAAGAGGAGGAAGGAAAGGCAATTCCTCATTCTTTTGTGCAGATGAACTTAGCTGATGGCGGTCTAAAAGGTTTAGGCAAAGTTGCTAGCTCCATCTTTTCATATTTGTGTCAAGGGAAGGTTATCAGATGTTCTCTTTGGTTCAAAACCACGGCCTCTTCATCAGTTGCTACCTGTAAGGTCGATCTGTTGGTTGCTGCTAGCAGCAGCATTTCAGTATTCGATATTATGCAACTTTTCAATCCATGTTGATAATATCTAAATAAAACAGCTATATAGAGTTCCACAAATCTTCCCAGATAAAATATACTCAGACTGTCAGGCATTTGAATTATAGCTCTGTTCTTCACCCTTTCGGCTTTAGGGAGAATTTTAAATAGCACGGAAAAAGATGGAGATGGTCCGTTCTTGCTTGGTTTACTTAGATGCAAGGCCAGTCTGAAAGGAAACTATGCCCTGCAAAACCTTGTCTTCTCTGAGCTGCAGTTTCCTCATTTGATGACAGTACTTGCTTGATAAGAGTTGTTACACTTTCAAATAAGAGAGGCTGTGCTCTTTAAAAGAGAGAACACAGGGACTTGGAAAAGTGTTTCCACAAAGAGGGTGGTAATTCGTTCAGACAGTACATACCCATTGAGTGTTTACTCTGTATAGGCACCGATCTGCCACTAAGGATGCAATAGTGAACAACACAAAGAGAAGGGCCTGCCCCCAAGACGCCTCCATTCTGGAGAGAGATGTCCAATACATATGATAACTAAAGAAAACATGTAATCCATTAGATAGTAGTAAAGCAGGAGGGAAGGAGGCTAGTAAGAGTTAGGGCGGAGTTGAAGTTTTAGATAGGATGGCCAGAAAAGGATTCCTAGAGAAGGTGACTTTTCAGTCAGGATGTGAAGGAAGCAGTTGAACAAACAAAGCAGGGAGAGTGTGCAGGCATGTCGGAGGAAAGGGAGAAAGGCTCTCTGCCTGGAGCATGCTAAGTAAGCCGGGGTGGGGAGGACAACAGGAGACAAGGTCAGAAATGGAACCTTGTAGTCACTCTAAAAACATGCAACGTCGTCATCATTTACTCAGCCCCTATACCGAGTGTGTTTATATATATTAATTTAATCCTTATTAATTTATACCTGTTTTACAGATAAGGAAACTATTGACCAAAAGTAGCTCTAGGTCCAGTACCTCATACAAGGGCACCTCACCCTCCTCCTAAGCCTTATCTCTTGATTTCCACACTCCTCCGTAGGACCTATGGGGATCCCCTCCGCTCGCTGTCTCTTAGGCCAGGGGAAATCCCTGCTTAAGAAGAGAACATAGTCAGGGAAGTCAGCAAGATGCTCTCCTCGCCCTTCTCACCATCCCTCATCAGTTGATCTAAGCAGGAGGCATCAAAATGTGGTGGGAGAGAAGAATCTCACTGGAGTCAGGAAAACCTCGCCCTCGTTAGGAGGAAACTACCTGACAGGTCAAGGTCAGATTGCAGCTAAATTTAGCTGGAAATCATTGTGTTTATAAGCTAGTCAGCTACCTGCCTGTTCCAGCCTGCTCAGAGCTCAGGGTATGTCATTTTCACTTAAAAGAGCCTAAGTTCTTTCTCACGGTGTTATCATATTTCACCCACCTCCCCAAGATTTCAGACTTAAGTGTTCTGAATATTATTGCTGAACGAGGGTATAGTTTTCTAAGAGGCACATGAGTTCTTACTCCCTGTTACCAGGGATGGATGTGTCTGCTGACAAATTGCTGTCGTACTCGCTGGCCACCACGTTGAAAGATTATGAATATGTAGGAGCTGCCTGCATTTATAAAATGGCATTCCGTTTTCAAACGTCCTTTTTGTCCTCTCGCCCTCCTACCCAAAGAAGGATTTGCAGGCCTTCGCTTGGAAAGCACAATCGCTAATGCAGTCTGTGCTGACACCGGAGACTTCCTTGGTGGGGAGAGAGATTTTCAGCCTTTGCAGAGATCCGGGTCTTGCGCTGTTGCAGGTGGAGCCATTACTATGCTGTAATCACTCCTCTCAGACACTGTGTGGGAGATCCATGTATGGATATTATTCCTTGACCGCCTCCAAAAAACTTGAGTTCTTGAACCCTCAGGTACCTAAGAGGCGGTGAATGGTTGTCACTGATAAAGCATAATGTTGCTCATCTTGTTCTTTCTACAGAAAGCAAATTCTGCTTTCCTTATTTCTTGGAAACATCAATGGCAACAGCAAGATTCCTATATCCCTTCATTTGAAGAACTTACGTTGGATAAAAGCAAACACCTTTGTTCTCTTATAACTGACCCTTATATTTTAAGCTTAAAGTTTCATCATGATTTATATTTTAATCAGACAGAGCAATGTATTTCCTGAATTGAGCTGCCAGTAATTAAAACCTATAACTAAACATTTGAAAAGAGGGAAAGAACGCACACATACGCACTATAAAGCGTTGTTGAGAAATGAAAAAAAGGCTATTCTTTCAAAAATTAATGTAATTAGCAAAATTATAACAAAATTAACAAAATTCTGTGTGCAATTATCACAAATCAAATTCTCCCTAGCCCCAGTACTACTTTAATAGTTTTGTTTGTTTTAATTTAGGAAATGCTCCTTAATTGGGAAACAGTGAGGATCTTGGAATTGGCTTCTTACACATACAAAAGCCAAATGGAAAGTGGTCTTATGGGCCACTGGGTGTTACCTGTGTTCCAGAAGATCATGGGTATTGGAACTTGAGAAATATGCCCCTCATTTGCAAATGCTGCTAAGCAAAGAAAGAACAATACCATGTCCATCTCCCTCCCTGGCCCTACGGGAGACCCCTTAGAGCAAGAACTTTTTGTGACCTGGTGGAGAATATGACTTTTTTTTTTTTAATATTTATTTAGTTTTGAGAGACAGAGCATGAACAAGGGAGGGGCAGGGAGAGAGGAAGGCAGAGGATCTCAAGTGGGCTCTGTGTTAGCAGCAGACAGCCCAATGCCGGGCTCGAATTCATGAACTGAGAGATCATGGCCTGAGCTGAAGTCAGATGGTTAACCGACTGAGCCACCCAGGCGCCCCAAGAAATGTGACTTTAAATAGAACTCAGCATTCATTGAGCACCTATTAAATGTTAAATTCTTTTAAAGCAGGGATTTTCAGTCTTGGCTCCATTGACATTTTGGGCCCCAAAATTCTTTGTTGGGGGAGGGGAATGTACTGTGCATTGTAGAATGTCTGATAGCATCTCTGGCTTCTACCCATGGGGTATCAGTAATACCAGTCTTGACAATCAAAAAAAAAAAACGTCCCCAGACACCCCAAATGTCTTTTGGGGGCTGAGTCAAAACCACCCCTTAAATGGAGTGAGGTAGAGACTTTAACGACATTTTTTTAGGATAAAACATATATGACCGTTTTATGCCAATACTTATACCCATACCCATACCCACACCCACACCCATACTTTTACTTACACCTATACCTATATCCACATTCATACCCACACCCATACCCATACCATCTGTCTAGACACACACATTCTTACAGAGTCCTTACAGAGGAGGTATTTGTTTGGAAGTGCTCATTGTAGACTTTTTTTTCCCCCATGAGAATCATTATAACTTAAGTAAATTGCTCACTAAATTTCATCTGTCGCCCGCGTTCCTGCTCAGATACAACTAAAGCCTATTGAAATTGATTTTTGTGTCGGCAACAGAGCAGGGATTCAGTAAGAACATGAAAGCTTCCCTTTCATTACTGGTCTTCTTTCCCTGCATTACTTTAGATTTGGTGGGCCCTAATTATATTCCAGTGCTTCTCCAGCTGACATTTCTTATGTTTTAATTAAAACTTCTGGGGGTTTGAGGACACTGTGGGAGAGAGTTTATTCATCAACAGCCCTGATAGTCAAGTGAGTCCCTATTTGTGTCCCTGCTGCCCGAGAATGATAGCTGGGGACACAGTGGTCCTTTCCCTTTGTTTTTTTCTCACCACACCGGTGTCGTTCTTTCCTTCCCCCGTACCTCCAATTCCAGACCTGTTCTTGCTGCTGCCATAGACACTCTGTTATTAAGTAACCCAGACGGCACTGTGGGTAGACTGGCTTCCTATTGAAGCCATAAATTAGGCGAAATGAAATGTAGCACTGTCTTTTTTATCATCATCATTATTATTTATCTCTGCCTAGTTGCCTATGGTGCCCCGTGGTGCAAAGCCAACCCACCCACTCCTGACCACATGGTTGTAAATCTCCAAAAAGACAGGGCTGGTGTTGGGCTGTGATTGACAAACTGATGCAGGCCTGGGGAGAGAACGTAGCAGATCTTCTTAATCTGCAGCTCGGAAGTGGGATGGAGTGAGCAAAAGGGTCTGTCAGAGGTACTGAGGGGAAGACAGGGTCACCTCCTAAAGTAGTCTCCAAAGAGGGAACTGTTGATTCAAAAATCTGACAAAACGAGCTACTTTTTTCCAAGAAGAGGTGACTCTGTTCTGCCTCAGTTAGTATTCTCTAAGGAAAAGAGAACGCAGAGATAGAGGAACTTGAGCAGGGCAGTGTCTGGGCCTTGCTTCTCTCTTGTCAGATCTTTCTCTCCCTGACCCCTTCCTAGGTCAGGTAAATTGTGAGATGGTGGAATGCAGAACTCTAATACCTGCTCACGCCTCCAGGGCTCATTCCAGTGACCCAGAGGGTTGGTTAGCACTTGGAAAAGGGAACAAAAACAAAACCTTCTTGAGCAAGTGGCCTCTTCCTTCAGTTACCATACTGGGAGCCATTCTTACAGTTTCTTATTGCTTGAGAGAAAAGCTATCTGCCACTCTGACGTAGACATTGCCTCAAATTCTGTCATACTTCTCCCAGGTTAAGCCATGATGGATCACTGGAGTCTCTCTGTTCACTGTGATTTGAGGCAGCTTACAAGCTCCACTAGGCCTAGAAATGTCACGTTTCCAGGTGTGATTTAACACCTACTCTTTGTCAGATGCTGTCCTAGACAACGACAGGACTGAGGACACATCAGGCCAAGTCCTTGCCTTTGAGGAGCTTTTGGCTCTAGAAGTATAGCAGCCATGTGCCTGGCAGACTGAATGTCCAAAGGCTTTGGGGACTAAGTGAGCTCAGAGGAGACAGGAGTTGACTCCAGTATCCTTCACACTGTCTACTGTAAGCTGTTAGGAGCTGTCCACTGTTGCCGTGAACTCTCATAACCTGCGTCAAGAACAGCCCATCTTTGTATCTTAAGGAGATTACTTACCTCTCTATTGTGCTGCACCCATGTATTTTAAAACGCCGTGCTCAGACTCTCAGATTTCAGAGTACTAAAATCTCACCCAATAGAAAAATCCCAGTAAAAAACAAAATAACCATTGAAAATCAACATAAAGTTTACTTTTACTCTTTAAAGAGTAATCTTTAAGAATGTTTCATTAAGGACATTTTTTTCCATCAAGTATCTTAATGGAAACTACTTAAATTGAATATCTCTGGCTTCCTGGAAAAAAAAAATGCCACAGAGTCCTTATTTTCCTCCTTTTCCTGAAGTTGAGTATACACTTCATCCTGGACTGGTGTCCAGGAACCAGAGCTTTCAAATGCCATCTGTATACGCAGGGGCCACCCTGACTCAGGGAATAGGGAGGGCTTTTGTGCTGGGCGGGGAGGAGTAGAACATTGGGGAGGCTTAGGAGTTGGCTATATATACATATTCTTTCCCCATCTTTCAAACCCTACATCTAGGAGGTTCAAAAATCCTCCCAGAAACTCATGTACACAAACCATCAATGATTGTGGTACTTCTGTGGCATAAACTAGATGAGAGCCCATAAGGTCTTTGGTTTTGTGCTCCCTTTTTTGGATTGAGAGAAGAGGTTACTGGGAAGTGTGTTCCTGGCTTAAGGCCATGGCCAAGAGACTGGTTCTGCTACTTTTTTGAGCTCTCCTCACCCTGCAGCCTGTCTGCCTCGTCACTGCTGTCACTTCAGCTGTGCGTGCCTTTCCTGGGTACAGGCATTAGGCTCCCTGCCATGGAATCTGCATACATTAACTATTGTCTGCTAAAAATTGTGAATATTTGATTTTTTTTCCTTTTAATCATCCATTTTGATTTATAAACTGAGCCAAACTGTCAGCCCTGAAGACAGGACTCCTAGGTTCCAACAAAGAAAAATGAGAGTCTTTTCTTCCCCACCCTGTGTCTGTGAGCAAGCCTCATTCTCAGTTGGCCCAGCCCTGAACAGTCTTGAAAACAATCCATTTTCTGCCTCGCAGAGGTGCCAAACAGAGGAATTCACAGTGACTGGTGTTGAGATGGGGAGCTGTTGCTTGGGAACTGTCCTGTGTCAGTGCCTTGCTTCGTCTTTGCCACAAGTCTGGATGCAGTGATGGCTGGATCTCAGTTCGACAGATACGGAGAGCAGGATTTTTTTACGCTACTGATGAATGGCACATACGGGCCAAGGGAAAATAAAGTCCTTATTTAACCTGGGGAAACCCTAGGAGCAGACACTGGTCCAAATATATCCTGTGACAGTTCATGTTCCTTGATTAGAAGGATCTTTGGAGTCTTTTCATGAAGTTGTTTTGTCTACTTCTTTGACTCAAGACATGGTGTACCAAAGAAAGGTAGCATTCTTGAAGATGTCCAGATAGGTCTCTTAACTATGCTTTAATCTTAACTGGGACTGGCAAATCAAGAGTACACCTTCACTCTCATCATTATAGCTCAGAGGGAAAGCTAAAGCCAATTCCTAGTCTCTGTGATCTGTGCAGAGGGCACGTTGATTGGCCTCTCTATCAAGTTTAAAGGAATTTCATCTACTAAATTCGTCTTCTCATGTCTTATTTATGAGTGAGATGATTGAGATTCTTGCTCACGGTCTCACCCCATCTGCTTGTACACTTTGTGCCTGGATAGAAATGGGGGAACGGGGCGCCAGGTGGCTCAGTCGGTTAAGCATCTGACTTTGGCTCAGGTCATGATCTCATGGTTTGTGAGTCTGAGCCCTGCGTCGATCTCTGTGCTGACAGCTCAGAGCCTGGAGCCTGTTTCGGATTCTGTGTGTCTCTCTCCCTCTGCTCCTCCCCCACTTGCATCTTGCCTCTCCCTTTTTCTCTCTCTCTCTCAAAAATAAATAAACATTAAAAAAAAAAAAGGAAAGAAATGGCGAGAAGTGGAAGAAACTGATATGGACATATGGATGGTGCTACAACCCTCAGATCTCACTACTTGTCTCACTAGTAAGCACCTATTTGCTCTGAGTCCCTGCTGTGCCAAGCACTGTAGGAGGTGCAGGAGGTGCAGGGTAAATATGTATCCAAGCCATTCCCTGGCCTTGATGATTCGATCTTCGAATATCTCTTGATTCCATCCACTTTTCACCCACTCCCTTACTTCCATCCCAGTCCAAGCTGCCATCCTCTCTCAACTGAATTAATTAGTAACTAACGTTATAAATGCTATATTTCCATCATCCTTTCTATTTCCTCTATTCTCTGTCCTGCCCCCAGAGCAATCTTCTCAAAATGCAAACTTGGTGACTTTACACCCTTGTTTCAGACCCTTCACTGGCTGTCCATTGGTCTTATGATAAAGGCAGAATTCCTCAAAGTAGCCTGTGAGCCCTTTCTTGGACTTGCTAGACACTTTCTCTCCACTCCAGCCATACTGGCCTATTTTTAGTTACTGAAATACTCTAGTAACCATAGCATAACAGTACTTTGGACATGTTGTTCCCATTATCTGGATATATTTCCTAACACTCAACTTAGTTCATTTTGTTCATCCTTTAGGTCAGAGTTTTTGTAAAAAATGAAAAAACAAAACAAACAAACAAAAAACCAAAAAAAAAAAAACACAAAAAAACTTTCACCTCAGATCTGGTAAGAAATATTATACATTAATATCAAATAAGAAAGAAAAAAAGAGGAAAAGGTAAAGAAAGAAAGGGAGGAAGGGGAGAGAGAGAGAGAGAGAAGAAAAGGAAACAAAGGAAAGGATAGGAAGTAAGGGAGAAAGAGTAAAGGAAGAATGGAAGAAGAAAGAAAGAAAGAAAGAAAGAAAGAAAGAAAGAAGAAAGAAAAGAAAGAAAGAAAGAAAAGAAAAGAAAAGAAAAGAAAAGAAAAGAAAAGAAAAGAAAAGAAAAGAAAGAGAGGAAGGATGGAGCCTTTGATGGAGTTCCCTGGGAAACAAATTTTGAGGACAGAGATTATAGGAAGTATTTTGGGGAGTGTTCTCAGAATTAACACCTGTGGGAGAGTAAAGATAGTTTTGAGCAGAGGAAGAAGTTGAATGCACTTACAAGGCCCTAGGCAATCCCAAAAATCCCAAAAAGGAGCTTTGGAGTTGGGATGGCCCTTCAGAGTTGTTCCACCTTCACATAAGTGACGCAGGCTTTTATATTCCCACATCTACCAGTCACTGAACGCTTGCTACCTTCATTAATAGTCATCGAATGCTTACTCCCTCTAGTCAGGGAGTATGACCTTGGGTCTAGCTGTTCTCTTTGGCTAAGGGCAGCTCCTGAAGAGAAGCAGAACACCTAGGTACTGAAGAAGGGATTTGTGTGGCACACCACAACATCCATTATAGTCAATCCCTTGTGACGCTTGGACCTGCCTATTTTGTATACATTTGGAAACAGCTCCTCTAGTATTCTAGCTGGTCTCTTCTCTTTAACAAAGTTATAAGAAGCCCCCAACTACATCTTATCTAATGGTTGCAGCTTATGCTCATCATTTCCCTCCTCTACTATCCATTTCACTTCTCCTCTCCTTGGTTAGTACTTTTGCTGTCTATGTGGCTGACCTGTTTGGGTGACCTGATCCTCGTTCCTGAGAAGTCTGAGGCATGCTTACCATGACTTTCTCAGGCTTGACTATGCCATTGTCCCTTTACCAAAATTTTGGGTGGCATTAAAAATAAAAAAAAACTTCTTCTCTTCTGCAGCCTGAGGGTAGAAAAAGCTTAGGACCAGTCCCAGGAATGAATTATCAGGGTAGAAGAAAAGGTTGAATCCCCAACTTGAGTCTAATTGGGAAGGAATGAGACTCTGAAACTTGAAAAGGAGACATCCAATTTGATGTGCTTGAGAGCTTGAAATCTTCTATTTCCCTGACCCCTCTGAGCCTACAGCAGAGATGTCCCCATCTTATTTGAAGACAGTGCACAGGCCTCAGGATTTAAACCTCAACTCCCTGATGATTTTCACAGATTGCCTTCAGTTGATGGTTAATTGCCCTTGGCTTTTCTTTGTTTTTCTCTAGTACGTCAATGGCTGTCAGCAAAAGCAGAAGCCATCTGATTCCATTATTTTTTAATTACTGTTTCTCTTGGACCTCTCAAAAGTCTGAAATATTGGAATCACTAGTGAATTCTCTTGCACCTGTATCCTACTCTACTCCACTTCCCTACTAGTGAACATCCCAACAGTGACACTGCTGTAGCGTGCCGGGGGCTATCCGAGAGCCACTGATGGGGGTCTCCTTGCAGCTACTCTAAGAACCTGTTTCCTCAAGCCATTCCTGTCACCGGGTGTCTTAGGTAGAGTTCCTCTGGAAACAGACTCTGAGATGGAGATTTACATGCAGGAGTTTTACTGAGGAGTGGTCTTAGAGTCTATACCTATGAAGAAAATAGAATTGTGCAGAAGAAAGAAGAACTGCAGTGCAGTCTTACAAAGACCACAGCCATCGCTAGAGGCGTCAGGAGCTGAGATGGTCCTTCAGAATTGTCCCACTTTAAGGCAAGAGGGCTGGGACTTTTATACTCCTGTGTCAACCAATCATTGATTTGTCTATCTTCAGGAGGGAGCATGACTTTGGCAGTGCTTTTGTAGCTGAGGGCACTTTCCAGAGATCGAACTGGCTGAGAGCTATCAGATGTTTTGGTCTTGAAGGAAAAGTCTGGGTGGTGCAGTATAGCATCAATGATAGATGATAGATAGATAGATAGATAGATAGATAGATAGATAGATAGATGTAACCATGACATTTGATCCACGAAACAACGGCTGCCATTACTACATGTTCTACACTCTGATTTTTTTTCCATTTGATTTGATTTATTTTCATGGTTCTTTGTGGGGTTTTGTTTATTTTTAAGTTAGCTCTATGCCCAACATGGGGCTTGAACTGACGACACTGAGATCAGCAGTCACATGCTGTACTGACTGAGCCAGCCAGGTTCTCCAATTTTCATGGTTCTTATGATGCACATTTTGAAAATCATAGCATTGGCTATGATCGGTAGGGTTCATGTAAGATACTGTGGAAATGCAACTGTAGAACACTCACTTGCAATTAGGAAAGTGAAGTCTTCCTCGATAAAGGGGAGATCTAATCTAAGCTAAACACAAGGAGCTAAAAACATTCTACCTGTAAGGGAGCCCTTGGACAGCAGGGAAGGAAAGAGTAGGTAGAGTGCCTGCATTTTCCACAAACCCAGTTTGCTCATGTGCTCTGCTGGAAACAAATGTATTTCAGTGACCTAGAAATGAAAGTACTCTTTCTTCCAGGCTAGCCTCAGGCTACCAGCTCTAAAGCCATCTTGCTGTTCCTTAAAAAAATAACAGCAATAACAGAGCCAAGGCTTACATGGCTATTTCAGACAAAACCATTGTTTTTCTTTTGCATTCATTTTAGGAAGGAGGTAAAGGGGTAGAGTACTATAATCCTTGAGTGATTTAGATTTCACTGCAGTGTTGAGTTATTTTGCAAAGAACAAGAACCAGCAGATAGGGTTTTTTTTTTAACCTCAAGTGTGAGGAAAAAGAAAGGAAGAAGGGGAGAGAGTGTGTTTGTATGTGTGTCTGAGGATGGGGCGGGACCACACTTACCAGTTCTGAGTGACCCCACCCTTTGCTTCCCTGGATGTGAGGCCCATTCTTCCTCCTTTCTTGGGTACAGGCTTATTATGCTTGAGGACATGATTGACAATAGGCTTGGATCCTACTCGAATACCAATTATGCCTTTCTAGAATTAGTCTGTTATTTTTGTTATTGTTGGTTATTTCAGGGAAAAAAAAAACACTTCATTCTTTTATTAAAAATGACTCAGCAACTACAGTTAAATAAGATTTTTTTTTTCTAATTTTTGTGGAGAAAAAAATTTTAACCATTTGTCTCCCTTTCAGGTTTTTTTTTTTCAGAATAAAAATTATTTTGTCTTTGGTTGAATATGTATTTTAGATCCAAATATAGATGGAGTCTATGTTTAGATTTTTTGTTTCTTTCATAAGTGAAAATAAATTAAAATTAGGGGTAATGTTAAATTTTCACTTTAAAATTCTCCTATCATACAGCATGGAGCCTGGAGCCTGCTTCAGATTCTGTGTCTCCCTCCCTCTCTACCTGTCCCCCGCTCGCACTCTCTCTCTGTCTCTCAAAAATAAATAAACATTAAAAAAATTATTTTTTTAATAAAGTAAAAAGTAAAATAAAATTCTCCTGTCATGTTGCCTTGCAATCAAATAATTTTTTTTTCTTTTAAATCCTACCTGAAATAGAGGTGAATGGTTCAATGTTTAACTCCAGTTAAGTAAAATACGAAAAGAAGATTTGTTTAAAATAATTTTTTTTTTAATTTTAGTGATAATAATTTTTAATTCAAGAGCTGGATGGCAGAATTGGGAAAGAGGAGAAAGTGCCCTGGCATTAGGTCCTCATTAATTGTAAGATATTGGCCTCATCTCAAAAAGGGCAGTGGATTAGGCACCTTAGGGTCTCTTCCTACTCAATTTATTTGTGACTTTATGAACACTTTATGTGCCTCTTCAAACGCTGTCCTAACAATGACGGCGCCTCAAGTTTCTAGTGATCTTTAGGTCAGCTGACTCCTGGCTATTCCCTCAAAGTCAGCCTTAATCTGGATCCTAATTGAGGCTGACATTCTCCAGTGATGTAAAAGGCACCTCGTGCCAGGCGGCCTCCTTTGTGGCCCTCCTCTATCAAAGGTTGACAGCTCAGCAGCCTTCCTATTCCAGAGTGCGGGGGATGCCTTTGCCCGGGACTGAGCTGAGGCTGCTAATTGTTCCATCTCCAGGATCTCATTTAAGCCCAAACTGCCATCCCGGGGTGTATTATTCAGTCATCTGTCAGAGCCATCGAGAACTATTCTTCAGCTTAGAAGTGAAATTTAAAATGGGAGAGAAGTAGGTTAATTTTATTTTCTCAGTGTTGCCTTTAATGACATTAGAGCAGTTACTAAAATAAAAACAAATACCAAACAACAACATACTCTACATTCAAAAAAGTAGCAGATATTTATTTATTTCAGACCAAGAACTGCCCAGTGCCTTGTGTTTGAAATATGAAATGGGTTGCTTGTATTATGTCTGCTCCCTGACCTTGGTCCCGGACCAAGAGCTAGACCTGCTTGGCTCCCAAGCTGCTGGTGGAAAGAACTAGGTGTTGACGTGTCTTTGTTACAAATTATTAATTCCAAGAGGATCCCCTGTTTCTTAAGGAGTTAAAGATCAAGTGCACTGTTTCTCAAACTGTGTATTGACAGAGGTGCTTCGGGCTCCCACAGAGGAAGAGAAAGAGGTGGCTGTCAGAGCAAACCAGAGTTTGCTCGTCAAGCCTCTTCTTGAACCAGGAGGATTCTATATAAGATTGGGCGGAGGGGTCCTAGGCAGGGGTCTCCTATAAATGAAGCCAGAGAAGAAGGAAGGGAGAGTAGGAAGGAAAAACAGAGGGACAGGTTCTTTGGGCCCAGTGCAATAACAGAAACATGAACATGTTCATTGGTAGCACAGAGGTGAGTTATTGACAGTGAGGTTTCAGAGAAGGTGGTGCTTAAGTTGAATCTGACAAGAGTGAATAAGTTTACTAGGGATTCAGGAGGTGAAGGGTGTCTTAGGCCAAGGAAACACATCATCAGAGAGGCAAGAAACAATATAGTACATTTAGAGAACACAAATAGTTTAGTCTCAAGGACCACGGAATAAGAGCAGATGGGAGCCTACCAAGGTGGTATGGCAGATAGAGGGCCAGTTCGTAGGAGGCCCTGCAAGCCATATGCAGGTGGTTTGCCCTTATCTGGCGGTATGGAGCCATTAAAAGAATTTCCAGGTGGGGACGCTTGGGTGGCTCAGTCAGTTAAGTGTCTGGCTTTTGGTTTTGGCTGAAGTCATGATCTCATAATTCATGGGTTCAAGCCCTGCATCGGGCTCCGTGCTGATAATGTGGAGTCTGCTTGGGATTCTCTCTCTCACTCTGTCTCTGCCCCTCCCCACTCACTCTTATTCTCTCTCTCAAAAAAAAAAAATAATAATTTCAAGGTGAATCAGCTCTAGGATACCATTCAGACCCTCTATATTTGCCTTCAGTTTCTCTACCCTCTTTAGTGCTTTAGTAGAGAAACAGCCATTGTTTAAGGTATGATTTATGGCCCTTACTTTAAAGACTTTATACAGTTGACCCCTGAACAGCACGAGCTTGAACTGCACTGGTCTACTTACATGCAGATTTTTTTACAGTATGTATTGTAAATGTATTTTCTCTTCTTTATGATTTTCTTAATAACATTTTCTTTTCTCTAGCTTACTTTATTGTAAGAATACAGTCCATAATATATATCACTATAGGACATATATTTTTTAATGTTTATTTATTTTTGAGAGAGAGAGAAAGAGTGCAAGAGTGCAAGCAGGGGAGAGTCAGAAAGAAAGAGAGACAGAAAGAGAGAAAGAACTCCAAGCAGGCTCCACACTGTCAGTGCAGAGTCCAGTGCGGGGCTCAAACTCATGAACTGTGAGATCATGACCTGAGCAGAAATCAAAAGCCACCGACTGAGTCACAGAAGTGCCCCAAGATATGTTAACCAACCGATCTATGTTATTGGTAAGGCTTTTGGTGAATAGTAGATTATTATTTGTTAAGTTTTTGAGAAGTCAAAAGTTATGCATGGATTTTTGACTCCACAGGGGTCAGTGTCCCAACCCTCACACTCTTCGAGAGGCAACTGTATTCCCAAAGAAAAGCTGTTGATTCCTTTGCTATGGTCAACATTACAGCACCAATAGACTCTTACGGGGACCTGGACAATTCCAGAGGCCGTTTAGTGTTTATCAACAGAGGGCGCTGTTGCTACTTCTCCCTTGTGTGAGATTAACTCTCTGCCTGAAGTTAATATTCCTGATCTCTGGACACTGAATTGCTGTAGCACTACACTACTCACTCAGTCATTGCCAAAACTATTTCCAAATGCTCTTTGCAGTGGAAAGGGGTGGTGGTAACAATAATACTTGCTCCCCTCACTTTCAGCCACTGAGCCCTTTTCCCCTACATTTTGCAGAGGAGGGAACCAGGGCTTGTCTCGGATGAACCTACTGGTCATGAGCAGAACCTGGACAGGACTCAGGCCTCTGGAGCTTCAGTTCAGGGCTCTGAGAGGTGACACTCCCGGCTCCTCCCTTACTGTCTTGAAGGTCGAAATAAGTAGGAGGGGCTGTGCCATGTCCATATTGAGTTATCAACTTGATGCCTCCTTCTTTTAGCTCTTTTCTGACCAAGGAGGAAAGGGAGCAGGATGGGAGGCCAGAAGGTGAAGGAAGTGCTACTAGAGTCAGAGAAAATAGATGCAAAAAGCCGAGAAAGATGAGATGCAAAGGGGCAGACAGCACTAAGCCTCTCCCCTCTTCCCAACTCCAAGCGTCCATCACCTGCTGTTTTCATCCATAAACACACCACTTCATCTGTGGGGTGAGCACCCACGATTCCAGGTACTGGAAACACAACGATGAGACATGACCCAGGCCTTCATGAGTCACGTGGCCTAGAAGGAAAGACGACATTTAACATGAAGCACAGGACAGGGTCACAAACAATCATAGGCAGCATCTGCTGACAGCTGATCTGTGCCAGGCATTGTCAAACACTTTATATACATTATCACATTTAATTTTCACGGCCATCCCAGGAGTCAGGTACCGTTATCTCCATTTTTCAGATGAAGAAACTGAAGCCAAGAAGGTTAAGAGACTTGCCTAAGGTTATGCAGCTGGGATTTGAATCCAACTGATCTTGGAAGCATCATCACACTCCCGGGGAGCAGTCATAGTTGAAATGTATTTTAGAAGACATATATGAAATGCATTTAGAAGTTAGACGTATTGGTCATCCCTGCTACTGTCTGAGAGTGGGAGGTAGACTTCACGTTTCTCAAGGAGCAAGTGAAGAGAAATCTTCTGTTCTGGTGTTGGCCCCTCACCACACCCTATTCTCTTCTGATTCTGTGTGGTTGACACTTCATTGTGGTTCCAAAGACCCAAGTTGCCCGTTTTCGGGGAAATAGTTGCTTCTGTTCAATGCTGTCCCTTTGATCACAAATTTAGATTTATTGCTATCTGTTTTATTCTAGCCTCACTTTTAAGATAGAGATAATCTTACAGTCTCAAGTAATAGCAGAGTCATATCCAGTTGAGACTGTTAATACAAGATATTTTCATAATCAAGGAAACTAAAGTTTCTTCACCTACTGAGTATTTTCTGACAGAGGAGATACTTGTGTCTCCACACCCAGACCTAGCTCCCCTTCCTCTCACACTAGCCCTTACCTTGGAGAGAAGATAAAAACAAGTTATCGAATATTGCCTTTTTTTGGTTAACTTGACAACCATTATGAAAACAAACCCGAAAAACCAAAATGATGGAGATGTTTTACAAAGTAAATGCTAAATAGAAATTGATCCTTAAAGCATTTAAGATTTCTGTGTGTGTGTGTGTGTGTGTGTGTGTGTGTGTGTGTATCTGTCTGTCCATCTCTGTCTGTCTGTCTTCCCTATCGGTGTTCTATAACAGTGATCTAGATAATTGTTCTCTATAGTTGGAACTGAATGTAGACATTGCTTATCAGAACTAAAGTCTTCTATTATTACTTTTTTTCTTTACAGGGTCGTCATGTTAAAACGGGCCAGCTTGCAGCCATTAAGGTTATGGATGTCACAGGGGTAAGGTATCTTTATTTTGCCATCTCAGTAGCTATATAGTTATGATAGAGAAATTAGTGAAAAAATCATTTTTCAGAAATAGAATCTTCTTAAACATCTAAGATATTTCCCCACTGAGCTTAACATAGAGCAGTAAGAGTATTCAGCATCTGACTGAGAAGACCAGGGATAAACCATTCTAATTAAATTAGAAACCTACACACTGCCTTATGTAGAGCGAATAATGTGTTTCAAAAATTTACATAAACACAACCAAGGATATTTGCATATGAAGACAGAGCACGGATTTGAAGGTATTAAAAGAATAATACAGAGATTACACAGAAGAGATGGGTCTTAACAGTTTTCCCAAAGGTCCACCTAACGCTGGAGTAGATAAGAGTTTGGGTAGCTCTAAAATCCTAGTAGGATATTTAACATAAACATTTCCCTCCTCGAAATTATTGACCAAATAACCAAAAATTCTTGTTATTATGGAGCAACACTGAAACAAAATTTCTGCCTGGATGATCAAAAGGAATAGACTTTATTTTAAATACAATCTTATGCTTTCAATCTTTTTGCTGCGGCTATTTAAAATATTTTAATGCCTTTTTGAGAGTACAGAGCAAAAATCAGACTTGAAAACACACACCGGACATCAAAAATATGTTAATAATTTTCTATTGTTCTGGGGATTTTTCTAAGATGTCTGCTTGCTGTACATAAAAGCTAAAAGACCAAAGTCTTCCATTTGGCCCAGAAGTGGTTTATTTGATGTAAATAGACACAGAATGAATGAACCACATGAAGATACCAAGAACCAACATACAAATTTTAAAAAGGCACACAATATATCTGTTTGTCAGACAGACTTCAATCTATATATACCTTTTCTGGCCTAGTTTGTTACCTTTGATAAGTATACATTATATGATACACTGTCTACCGTAATACTAATTTCACTAATGTTCATTTATACCACACTTCGTACTGCCTTCCTTTCCTTACTTATTAATGATCTGAATTCATCTTTAAATTATTGATATCTTTCAGTGGCAAAAAATCGTTCCCATGTTTATTGGCACTTTGATAAAGTACTACTCCCTTTTATTTGTCCTTTCATTTATTTATTTTATTTTTTCAAATACATTATTCAAATTTCAGAGGTTGCAAACCAGTTCAGATACTTAATCCCTATTAGTTTATTAGTTCACCTGGCCTTTACTGAATAAGAAATTGCATGTAGACTATATGAATTAGGTTTAGATTCTGCCACTTGAAACAGAAAACTCAAAATAACAAAGGCTGGAGCACAATGCAAGTGTCTTGCTCTCTCATGTTAAAGGAGTCTGGAATCTATAGCCCAGGGATGTATGGCAACAGGGTGACCAAGTGTCTTCCACCCTAAAGGTCACTTCCATGGTGCAAGGTGGTTGTCAGATTTCAATTGATCACATTCTTTGGCGGCAAGAAAAGAAGAGTGAGTGGGTGGGAGCAGAAGGGTACAGAAAAGAGCTCCTTCCACTAAAATCTTGTCTACTTGTATACAACATTTCTACTTAACTTCTGTTTTCATTGGGTGTACCTAGCTGCAAGGGAAACTGGGAAATGTAGTTTTTTATTCTCCCAATATGTGCAGTTAAAAATCTGGGTTCTGTTAGTCAGGCAGGAAGGGAGAATGGATACTGCTGTGGTCAGTTAGCAAATCTGACACAAAAGTCAAGATCAGGTACTATCAGTATCTACACAGAAACCCATTATAAGTTTGTAAACCCTTTGCAAAGTGTTTACCACAAAACAAGTCAATTTGTTTTGCAATTCTGCTGAAGTCATACTACTATATTTTCCCTGGATTGAATAGGATCTTCACATAATGTGATGCACTTGGCAGTTTAACAATTGCTGGTTGTGGGTGGGGTCCAAGACATTCATGCTGCAAAGTTCCGTTGTGTGGCTCTGTGGAACCGACAGTTGATTTCCACTGACATCATTCATCTCAGCGCACAAAGCTGTATGTTGATGCGCAAAGTATGACTTGAGAGCACTGGATATTACTTTTCTAGTTTCTGGTTCTATTTTTGAGACTTCAAGTTGCTTGAAGAACCACTGACTATTGTTAGACCACCTTGCTTTGGAATCAACACAGCTTTTTATCCCAGCGTATGTATTCTCAGTTTAAGGAGTGTCAGTTAGCCCTTTTAAACTGGGTTCCACAAGATAGCGAAGCTCAACAGAAAATAACTTGGGAGTCTCTTTTCTCAATTCTCCGGAGGATGATACAGAGCTAAGGTTGTTGCCAGCACATAGGGAGTCGATCCGTTGCATACAATGTATGCTTTATGTTATTTAGGCTTAATTTTCTAAGGGAACCCTTGTTGAAAAGGCTGAGTAATTTCCCTGATTCAGGCACATCATTGACTATTTTGTAACCATTGACGCTTTATCAAAGATAAATATGGATAGCACATCAGGAGATAGTTTTCTTATTTCCCTCGGTGTCTGATACAGCATCAAATGACTTTTGTATCACCCCCTTACACACTACAGTCAGTGTATGATTTCCTTTGTGGAATTTGTGTGGTATCCTCAGAAAACAATCTATTTCATTTTGCCATGTTGTCTTTTGTGTATTATGGAATGCTGCAAATGCTTCTTACCAATTATTATAATTGCGCTCATTATAGCTGCTCTGTTAAAAATGGAGATGAATTCTCAAAGGTCGTCTTTGTTAATTGTCTGCAGTGATCTACTGCAAAGTTACTATAGTTTATCGTAATGAAATTGATAAAACCATAAGCTTGAAATCAATTTTTAAATTATTGTTTTTATTCTACACCACTTTCTTTTTTTTTTTTTTTTAATAGAAAATAGCCACAAAGAGAACTGGATATAATGCTTCTGCTCTTCTGGTTTTAATGCTGAGACACTTCCAAAATTGCCAATATTTGCTTCAGAATTAGTACTTCGACTCAGACTCAGTCTTTGAAGTTGTTTTAGTTCCTGAAATAATTATGAGAATTTCTTCATTTCGCAGCTTTCTGGGGATTCCTTCCCAGCTGGGTTTGTGTACTCTAGATTTGCCTACAATATCTAAACAACATTTCTCAAAGTGGACCACTAGCTTCAGTGAACTGTCAGCCCTCTGGTGGTCTTCATGAGAAAGGGTCCTGGGGGTCCCTCAGAACCTGCCTTTTCTACAAGCTCCTCAAGGAACTCCAGATTCGTGAAAGTCAGAGGGGCACTTCTCTAGGCTTTTAGATTTGCTGCTTTCTGGCCACCATATGTGAAGAGACTGTGGTCTTTGATCACCCTGTAAATGATTCTCATTTTCATTTGGAGAAAGATTCCTGGTGTAAACCAGTCCCTTTACAATGATACCTTGAAGCCCACACAGGACTTAAGGAGATAATAACTTAATGCCATAGGCTTTCACCTTTACAATGACTGGTTCTGATCCTATTGCTCAGGACACTGTGGGATATAGTACCAAAGCCCCCCTCAAACCAAATGAAGCTGAAAATGGAAATTATTGGAAGTCACATAGTGTGATTAGGAATGTTGGCTCTCTCTATCTTTGTGCTCTGCTTTCTTCCCACCAACAGGTCCAGGCTCATGTTCTAATTACTTCATTATTGTTAGTCCCAGCAAAGTGCCAGTCTGAATATCAGTGGTGCAGCTTGGGTCACGTCCCTATTCCTGAGCCAACCCTTGTTTCCTTCTTCCATATCTGGATTGGGTGCCTGGCCCTGGAAGCTACAGGGACTAAGGGCTGGATGATTCATGAAAGGACGATTCACGAAAGAAAAACACGAGAGATATTTGAGGAAAGGGTGGGAAGGATGCTGAGTAGGTAAAACCGGGAGAATTGCAGCACTGTGCTATCAAATACCATTGCAGTGGATGTGCTTAAAACTGATTTGGTTCTCAAGTGCCTCTCTAAGTGCCTTTGTCATGTTGCAGCCAGAAATAATAATAATGGTAACTAACACTGCGGGAGTGATTATTACGAGCCAGACTCTTTCAAGAACCTTCTATATTCTGATTATTTAATCCTTTCAGTAACCTACAAAACAACTTCCATTAGCAGCGCCATTACAGAGATGAGAAGACCGGGCTTATTAAGTGTCTGGCTCAATGTAACGTGTACATGGTGGGGTGACTATTTCAGCCTGAGCGATTTAACTGTATCCTTGAAATCCATCATCTCAACCACATTGCTATAGGTCTCCAGTTAACACAGAAGGGCATTTAGTGTTTAATTTACTGTCTGTTTTTTTCCCATTAATATATTCAATAAACATTTACTGAAAACTGAGTTTCTGATGGGCACTGGAAATTCAAAGATGAAAAAGTGCTCCTTTGTCTGCAGGGGAACTCACAATTATACAACCTCGCTCCAAATATTTATAAGTGAAACGAATCCATTTTATAATAAAATTATAAAATTCATGAACCAAGCTACTTATAAAGTTTGATATTGACAGTGAGGTAGAGTAATTAAGCCCAGGAAGGATAATCAGACAGATATTCCTGGCCAAGGAGACAGCCTGTGCCAAGGCATGGAGGCTGAAATAGCATTGAAGTATATTCTGGAAACTATTACATGATTTAGTTTCAAAAGGGCTGAGGAGAGAGTGATACAAGATCCTTCTGGACAAGGTAGGGCCAGGTCATGAAGGAAGTAAATAGCATGACAGGATTTTACATGGTTTTCAAACTTTCTGTTTTCCCAATAGAACATTTTGATCACATCCTCTTAGGCAAAAATCCAATATATAAAAGAAATATAAACTTTTTTTTTTAAACCAGGGATGGGATGCTATACGTCCTGGTCCTTTCCCCCAAACCAGTGCAAGAGCCAATGTGGGAGCCAGAAGTTGAACAGTAAATTAATGTGATGGGATTGTCTACTAGGAGGATCCATTTTAAACCCTGTTTGACTGAGTTCCTATTTCAGTCCTGCTTACTGAATTCCTGTGGCTGAAGCTTATGACCAGCCTCCATCCTTCTTTGAAGGGTAAGGAAGTGGTCTCCCTGGAGCCTCTGGTAGAGGGCTTTGCCCATAGTTAATGTTGGCTGAAATTGGACCAAAAAAAAAAAAAAATCTTTTCATCTGGATTGTTTTGAAGAGTCAGGGCACATACTGCTACAAGCACGTTTCGTTCCTCTCTCCCAAAGAGAGACTGTTCAGGGGAGCGATTGGTAGCACAGAACATAACATTATTAATAACAGTCATAACAACAACATCCATGGTCAAAATAAAAATGGCTGAGTACTTATCATATGCCAAGCATTGTTTTACTTAGTACAACATATATTAGTCTGTTTAATCTTCGAAACAACTCCCATTAGCGGACACTGCTACTGTGTTCATTTTGCAGATGAGTAATTAAAAGCACGAAGAGCCTAAGTAACTTGCCCAAGCCCCACAGATAGTAAATGGCAGAGTTGGAATTCAAAGTCAGCCAGTTAAGGTGTGTCCACTCTCCCCACAGCCCTGTTTTAGGAATGAAAGATGAGGGAGTATCCGTGGAGCATGGCCTGCAGACTCAGGTAGAGCTGAGATCACCTACTACCTCCTTACTGACAATGACCTTGGGGGGGAAAGGGGCAGAGATGGAGGGAGAGAGAGAATCCCAAGCAGGCTCTGTGCTCTTGGCATACAACCTGATGTGAGGTTTGAACTCACAAACCATGAGATCATGACCTGAGCCAAAATCAAGAGTTGGACACTTAACCAACTGAGCCACCCAGGCACCCCATGAGTCTCATTTTTCTTATGTGTTGGCTGGAAATACAGACATCACAAACTTATACTGAGGCTAAAATGATATAATATCTGGTGCTTGGCACATAACAGGTCCTCAATAAATGATCTTAATTATTAGTCCTGGTAAGATACAGTGAATTCCTGAATGGGGCAGTCGATAGGAATGGCAAGAAGAGTTTAGATCATGCATTGAACTTCTGTCATTAGTAGATGATAGTGTGGAGATGGCAGCCTATGCTGTGAACTGTGCACCATCCCTGGCTTAGTCTCTTGTTGATGTGTGTAAATGGTTTGAATCAGCCCTGTCTTCATCACCTCAATTACAGAGTTATTAGTCTTACCCTGAACAATGTCTCACCCCAAGCATGTACCAAATGACCTACTATAGAGCAGGATCTAGGAGAGAATGTATATAGCTAGATTCTAGAAGCCGAAGACTGAAACCATAATTATTCATTCATTTAAGAATGAAAGGGTGTGCTATGTTCTGGACTGATAGCAGTGAGTAGAACAGACACAGGCTCTGTCTTCTGGAATCTTATGTTCCAACATGTATAAAAGACATGAAAAATAGCTGAACAATTACTTAATCACAGATTTGATTAGCTTCTAAGGACTGTACAGAGGGTATTAAGAGAGAATTTAAGAGGAAACGAATCTATCCGGGTGGCTAGTATGTTTCCTGATAAAGTGACAGGTAAGTGAGATCCGAGGATGAGTAGATCTCGGTTTTGTGTTACTAGGGCTGGGAGAAGGGCATTCTCAGCTCTAGGAGTCTCACTCTCAGGTGGGTTCAACAAAGCCTAGGAATCCCCAGCCTACACCCTTCTGCTTCAGAGACCCCTCTGGACACCTCTTTGGGACTTCTCCTTTGGGGCTTTTCAGGTCGGCATCTTTAGCAGACAGATCGTCTGATAAAGCACATGATGAGAACTTTTAACAAAGAAAAGATAAACATGTTATTTTTGTGTCCATAATACCTTTTACCTTGGAGGCTATATTTAGTGCATCAGGTCTGTATGGTATACAGCATTTGGAACTTAGAAAGCTTCTAGAGCTCTAAAAATGAACAAGCTGAGCTGCCCACTGCCTGCGCATTTCAACATCTCCCCCTGTCTTGCCTACAGACTATCCCCCTTTTGGTGGCTTATGTCTGTCCAGGTCTCTGCACACGTGCACGCACACTGGGTGTATAGACTTGTCATATATGTATGCACGCATGTCAGACAGATTCCTTAAGAACAAAGAATGGCCCTGGAAACTACTGTCTATACCCCCAAACTAATGAGGGTGAACAATGAGGCTCACTCATTTTTAAAAATATTTGTACATCGTTACGGTTTGTATTCAGTAGTGCCTTTCATTTGTGTACCTCTAAGCATTTGGTCAAAATTATAGTTAATTCTCTTATGCCCCTAGTGAAGTTGAGATACGTGTAGGGGAGGATGTTGGCACACAGAGGTATGAGGAGTACCTGGATCATTGAGCGTGCTATTCAAATCCAGGTTTGCAACCAGGCTCTTCGGTAGCAGACTGTGGGGTCTCCTTCTGTACGTTCACCCCCTCCTCTGTGCTGCCAGCGCATTTCCATTTCATATGTACATCCACCTTTGGACTTTATCAGGGTCTCTCTTATTGGGCGCTTTTTTTCTTTTGTGGCTTGACTTCCCCATCAATATGTTGGCTCTCTTCCCAGTGACTTGAAGCTCACCCCTTGTGTTCCCTTTATGGAAAGTCCTCCCTCATTTAAAGCCTACTGACTTTAATGAGCCAGGAATGGAAACTGTGCAGTTTTCATCTCTGTACCTCCTGCAGGGCTTGCTAACCTAGAACCTGGGGCATAGTAGATGCTATACAAAATGATAATATGTATGTGAAAACAAGAGACCAGAGAAACTATAAAGAGTAGAAAACCAGAAAAAGAAAAACAAATCCAAATGATAAGCCACAGAAAACTAGAAAATTATTTTTTTTTCCTGGTAACCAAAACACAAAGGGGAGGCGTTATCAATTATACTGTTTATACCATCAGATAAGACTCATTCCAATTCCTGTGAGCTGTTACCTGAATTATAGGTGTAGGGTCCCTGAGGATATAAGCCACCTCATTTATGTAAGACTTGAGGCAATTTAGTGACGACACTACCAGGAGTAAAACTCATTTACTTCTGTGTTAACTTGGTCAAGGGTCTTTATTTATTTTATTTATTTTTTTTTTAATTCATGGTTTTATAAGGAGTCATCATCAGTGGAAGCTTGGGTATGAGAAAAATGCACATCAGGCTGTGCTAGCTGGATCTCTAAGGGACAGCATTTCCCAGCAAGAGAAATTTCCCAGCAAGAGAGCAGGTTAGCCTCATGGGAAAGAAGAGCACTGTAGATTGGCACTTTCATCTGGTATATTCTAGTTTTGACATTTCAGGGCTCCCTTACCCTGAGCATGTTGCTTAACCTTGCTTTGTGGATCACACCCCCTCTCTTATAAAGTTTGTATGAGAAGTAAGCATAGTTATTTATAAAGAAAGTTTTTGAGAACAATATGTAGAACACTATGTTCAGTGCATATTATTATTATCACGGTGTCTCTTGCCGACATCTTTCCTTTTTCTCTCCATGGTACCAACAATTCCTATAGAAGACAACATGCCATACCCCTTCCATCTATAGGGCTTTGGCAGTCACTATTTTTCTGCACGAAAATTGGTTCCCTCCATAGTCACACCATGTCACACTTTTTTTCTTTCTTCCCAACTGGGTACCCCCGACAAGGCCTTCAAAATTCAGCCCAAACTTGAAATTCTTGGTGCTGTCTCCCCTGATGCCTCCAATTAGATTAGCTATCCATACCTCTCCTGTTTGTAACTGTTCATGCATCTGTGTCATTCTTTGATTGCCATCAGTGTTCCCCACTAGCCTATAGTTAAGTTGCATTGTGGCAGAGCTTGAATCCATGGTGCCCATTGTTGTATTATTATATTATTAGCATTTAGCATTGTGCCTGGCGTACAGTAGGCAGTTAAATGTTTATTGAATGAATTCATTAGCTTAAGACTAACATATACAGCAAATCCAGGCACTGCCTACAGAATGTCAAGGCAAAGTCCCAGTTCTCTCAAGGCTTAGGTCATTGGACCATTCTGGGTTTGTTTCCTTCAATGTATAAAAATACAGTTTACAGGTGCATAGCCCCACCTTGAGATAATTTTACGAGATCCATACATGCTTAAATATTATCTAATTTTTAATACATATTCATGTTTAATAAACTGTGATAAAACAAACCTCAAACTGTATGTTATATACCAACAAACACACTGGAAAATGGCAGCCTCTTAATTTGTACTGCTAAGTTACTCCGTTCGTGTGCACAATTTCATTCAGGAAGAAGAATTTCCACTGAAATTTCAGAGTTTTCTCTTTAAAAAGAGAAATTTGCAATTACTTATCTTGTTTTTTCTATGCCTTGGGAACAAAACAAAACTGAAAATTAATGAGATACTGAAGCTGATATGGGACTTTATATTTCTTTCAAACATCTAACGTATTCACTAAAACAGCTTCTTTGTTGTCATTGATTAATTTTATAACTAGATATCACATAGTTACACTCACAAAAATAAATGTTACTGATTTTAAAAGTCTAGTTTTTGTTGATGCTATATTTGTTGGCATCCTGAATAAAATTTCTATTGGAGGAAAGGATTTCACTATTACAAATTATTTTAAAACGTACATTCTGGAAAATGTCAACAACCCCTTTAAATTCTAATAGTCTCTGAGTCTTTAACAATAAATTATCTTCAACTTCGTGTCATATTACGTCAACAGTTGAGTTGAGAATGATAGGAAAATTAACACAAACAACTGCCTAATGCCAACAAGTGCTATGGAAAGCAGGACTGGTTGAGCAGGAGCAGAAGTGGTTCTACCTGATGCCCGTGTGCCTAGGGTGTAGTATGAGTCTATACATCTCATACTTCTGAATTGAAACTGACACATCCCTTGGATTATTATAAGTTATGCAGTTTTACTCTTGTTAAATGGATTGAGAGCTAAATGTTGGGCAAACTCTTTGTTATAGAGCACACTAATATTAAATGCCTTATTAATTCCATTTTTAAATCCTAGCATAGTGTAGGTGCTTAAAGTATATTCCCCATGTATTAAATATGCAACTTAAAATCCCTCTTTTATCCCTTGATATCATTCATAAGCAAATACTATTGTGTGCTAACAAGCTTCTTTAATTGGAGGACCAAAGGCGCGTTTCTCTTCATCCCTGGCTTGAAATGTTCCCAGACACTTCTTTCATGATTAGCAGCTTTTCTTTTATCACCATGGGTAACTGGAGTTTTCAGTAGAGAATTAAGAGCACTGGCTTTGGAGTCAGAGGAATCTTGCTTTGAATCTTAGCTCTGACATTTAAAATACGAATGAACTTGGGGGTTAATTAACCTCTGTGAAATTCATTTTCCTCACTTGTAAAATGGGATCGTTAAATCATCTATTTAATAGAGCTGTTTTGAGTATGAAATAAGATAACACACACAGTTTCTGGGACATAGTGGAGGTTGGCTTTGGCTATGTTTTATAACCCTGGTATCATATTGTTATATGATATCATCATTAGAGGCAGTCAATGGCTTAAAAGCATCTCCTGGACGCGTCCATTTCCTTGCATGTGAAAACCACTTTCTTCTCACATGGAAGAGTTGTCTGCCAGCAATAAGAGAGAGCATGCCCCAGTGCACAGGTACTTTTCCAGCCTCTGCTAGGGCACATTTGCTAATGTTCCATTGGCCAGAGCAGGTCACATGGCAGAGCCCAGAGACAAAAAGAAGAACTAATGGGCTCCCTTTCTTCATGAAGGAGGCTGCAGAATATCCTGGCCTTTCTACTCCCTCTCTGTCTCCCTCCCAGTCCAAGTCTACCACAAATACTAAGCAATAAATAGATTCCCATGATCTTGTGAAAAAAGCAATCTTCTTTCTTTTGACAATAAAGCTATGCTTAAATAAGCACTTAGTTTTTTCCAAGCCCTGAGAGGCAGCTTAAATAGATATTCTTATTTTCAATCACAGGTGAAAATGGCTGATATCCAGAGAGTATCTATGCAATGCCTGAGGGTACATAATGAATCAGCTTGGACTAGATTTTGCAGTATCAGTACTGAAGTAATAGTTCTTCCCAGTATCCTGGACTTGGCTTTTAAAAATTATTCCCTTGTAAAATTTGTAACAATTTAGTACCATTACTTTTTTTTTTCATTTGTTTCCCAGTGAGCTTGATCCTTTTGCTTAATTCTTCAGACATAAGAATAACCCATTTACAAAACAGAAGACATCCTTTTCTTACAGCTTTGAAATCTGATTCTAGCCTCTGTTGTTATCTTTGTCTTTTTGAAACCATCGTAACCTCATCCTTTTCAATGAGCTGTGTTGTGAGAGGGTAGACCGCTTATGGAATGGTTGAATAAATTCTCATAGTTACTAGTACGTGTGTGCTTTTCAGTTCCACTGCCTAACTTGCTGCCACCGTTGCCCTAGACTAGAAATCAGGATAAACCGTAGCCCTGAAGGCCTGATAAAATGCATGCCCACTTACAAGGTCACATAACCTCCAAATCAAGGTTCTATGCTAGAGCTCCATAACCATGACCCACAGTGGTTCCATAATTGTGTTTGGAAACAGTGCAGTTTAAACTAAAATTCAAGATACTTCCATTCTTGCCCTTCCACCCTTGTTATGTATTTATTTTTTTTGGTTGACAAGATTAATAACAGTGTTTATTTTGCATTTATAACTCAAACATACTTCGTTCAAATATCACAAAAGACTGGGCATATAATATAATACTATTATAAATCTGTATGTAATTCTAGATGAGAAAACTTAAGTTCTGAAAGTTAGGTTAGGGATGCCTGGCTGGCTCAGTTGGAAGAACAGGCCACTGTTGATCTCATGTTTGTGAGTTTGAGCCCCACGTTGGGTGTAGAGATTACTTAAATAAATAAAACTCAAAAAATACAAATAAAAATAAAAGCGAGGTTGCTTCCCTAAGGCCATGTAGCCAGAAAAGAGTGGAGCCCAAAGTGAACATGCACTCCATCTGCCGACCCTCATTTTTCTGACTCAGTGCATATGCTTTCTTCATTTTCATATTGCCTCAGTTTACCTTCGCAAAGTGATGGAGAACTTGCTGCCTTCATTCCGATCTCCAGTATTATTTATTTTGGATTTAATTATATATTGAATCACACTATTATTTAACTGTTTTTCTTAATAGTATGGTAAACTTTTTAAGAGACTTTTCCCCTGGGGCATCTGGGTGGCTCTGTCGGTTGAGCGTCCGACTTCAGCTCAGGTCACAATCTCACGGTTTGTGGGTTCGAGCCCCGCGTCGGGCTCTGTGCTGACAGCTTGGAGCCTGGAGCCTGCTTCGGATTCTCTCTCTCTCTCTCTCTCTCTCTCTCTCTCTCTCCCTCCCTCGGTGCCTCCCCTTCTGCGCTCTGTCTCTCTCTCTCAAAAATAAATAAATAAACAAACATTTTTAAAAAGGATACTTCTCCCTTCTTGGATTGTCCCACATCACCCTCCATCCTGTTGAGAACCTAGGAGGCCGGCAGCAATGCTTATACAACCAACTTGTCTCTAAGAATGACCAAAGGTGAGATTGGCAGGCTGCCATTGGAAAGTGATTGGTGTTTCACTGCCCCAAGTAGTTGCCTCTTTAATGGAAGCAGCTGTCGATACCAGGCTGCTCACAGAAACCCTCAGGTTTGTTTTCCTCTTCTGTTTGGGCTTCCCTAAAGTACATATGCTCACATCCTGCATTCATCCACAATTATTTGGCCCACATGGTAAGTTTAAAATAGCTTAATCTGCACCATAGTAAGACATTTGAGGCATGCTACAGGGGCCCTTCAACAAATAGAAGGTCTGTGAAGGTCAGTCTGTCCTCAGGTTACAGTGAATGTGTAGGTAGTCTCCCATAGCTGCAGGGAAGAATCCATTGGTCATCGGATGCCATCCCTTCCCTCAGCCACTGTCCCAGCCCCTCACTCCTGGACTCCCCTCCTCAATGTTGGGGCCACATGCTTCTCCTTAGCTCAGCACCTCAATCGTATGTTCTATTTTGAGATCAGTTAGTCTTTGATTTTGTTAAGACTTGTGACATGTAAGAGGCTTCACTCTCCTGGGTTTGCAAATCTCCATTGTTTTTCACTAAAACTTGTTTTCTCATGATGAAGAAATGTCAGCACTTCACCGTTCTCATCTCACCCTCACCATTTCCTCTCAAGTACCCCTGATGCCACTGTAGTAGCGGGGTCCTTGCAGGTGTCCTCTCTTTTATTTGCATTTGTTCACCGGCACTTTGCCTGTTGCTGGGCATGCTACAGAGAGCAAAAGCAGTCACCATTCCTGTGTTCACAGTTGGTACGGGCTGATAGGAAAGAGAGGCCTTAATCAAATGATAGGACGGATAAGTGTAGATTGCAATTCTGGTAGGTGCTACAAAGGAAGACACATGTGATGATCCATGAGGCTAGAACCAAGTCAGATCAGAAACCTTTGCTGGCGAAGGGACTCTGGAACTGAGACCTGAAGGCAGAGGAGAGCTTACAATCCATGAAGAGCGTCGAGTAGAAGAGCAATTATGACACATCTCCACACCAGTACCAACAAATATGGTGCCTGTGTGAAGTGTAGGAGGTGGATAAGATACAGCAGGGGGGACTTGACATGGCCTGAGAGAAATAGGGAAGACATCCTGAGGAGGGCCCTTTAAGCTCGATTAGGAATAATGAGTAAAAGCTGTGTCCAGAGGAGGACGGGGAAAGAAGACATCACATGGAAAACTGCAGAAGGGCCCGACAATGTAGAGACTGAAGTGAGGCCAAGCAGCCCAAGCTGCAAGGGGACAGACAGGGACACAGCACGGGCGGCCTTTAAGTAAAGGTGATGTTACAACCTACCCTCAGAGGTAATTGTTACTAATGCACATCTCACATAACTCTCCTGGGATGGAATTTTGTCTCGCCAATCTCAGAAATAAATCCAACTGATGTGTACATATCAAAATAAAATTATGGGAGAGCACATGCACCCCCCACCGATAGTGCCAAGGCCTCCAAAAGTGGCCAAGTTGATGGACTCCAAAGTGAAACTAAGAATGAATGAAACCCGAACATCAGGAAACTTAGTCTGTAGGAGAGTTACCTCTTTTCACATCCATGGCACTGCCACGTTCCCCCTTTCTTTTTATGTTTAGTTTCCAGAAGGTGAGATGAGTTCCCCTGTTTTGTGAACTTCTTCAGATCTAGGGAACTTACCCAGCTGACTTTCATCATCTTCAGTCAGTTACTTCAATAAAAGTAGGCTTCAAAGAAAATGAACCTAACAAATTTTAAATGTCAGAGCTTGTATTTTTTTTTTCTTTCCCCAATCTTTCCTACTGATCAGATATGATCAGTGATAGGTAGTCAGTGGACATAGTTCCCAGAAGCCGAGAGTGAATTTTATTTCAATAGTCTGTCTACCTTGATCTTTTCCAGGTGAAAGGATGAGCTTTTTCTTTCTAGCTGGTTGCATACTATGCCTGTTTGCTGTACAAACAGAAGAGCCTCTAGGATTGCCAATCTGATGTCTTGTGATTTTTTTCTTTGTAGTCAGTATGCTTGTTTACCACCACAGAAGAATAAAACTTAAGAAAGAATTTATTGTGTAGTTGATATAGATGGTGATGAAAAACAGAATCCTACTAAACACAGTGGCTGTTCATGACATAATATTTATTATTCTAATACAGGATGAAGAGGAAGAAATCAAACAAGAAATTAACATGTTGAAGAAGTATTCTCATCACCGGAATATTGCTACATACTATGGTGCTTTTATCAAAAAGAACCCACCAGGCATGGATGACCAACTTTGGGTATGTAGTGCTACCCAAATTTACTTTACTTACAGGAAGAACAACCAGGGCTGAATGGTTCATTTCTCTGTCCTCATGACTAAATTGGATTAAGTAACTCCTTCTTTGAAACTCTTGGCCCCATAATTTCCATAACATTGTGTTTTCAAGGTTCTTTCCCATTTCCCTAAATACCTTCCATTGTTTAAGTATCTTCATCTTCTACCCCTTAATGTGGACCATCCCTAAAGCCAGTTGTTAAGTTCTCTGGTTTTTCCACTAGTGACCACATTTATTGAGTTAGGCATCACACTATTTGCTTTCTATGTATTATGTCATTTATTCCAGCTCTTTGAGATGGACATTATTATGGTCTCATTTTTTTTAGTCTCATTTCTTTTTTTCCAATTAATTAATTAATTCATATTTTAATTTATATCCAAGTTAGCATGTAGTGCAACAATGATTTCAGGAGTAGATTCCTTAATGCCCCTTACCCTTTTAGCCCATCCCCCACCCAAAAACCCTCCAGCAACCCTCAGTTCTCTTTATTTTAGAGTCTCTTATGTTTTGTCCCCCTCCCTGTTTTTATATTATTTTTGTTTCCCTTCTCTTATGTTCATCTGTTCTGTGTCTTAAAGTGCTCATATGAGTGAAGTCATATGATATTTGTCTTTCTCTGACTAATTTCACTTAGCCTAATACCCTCTAGTTCCATTCCATCTTGTTGCAAGTGGCAAGATTTCATTCATTTTGATTGGCAAGTAATACTCCATTGTATATATATATACCACGTCTTCTTTATCCATTCGTCCATCGATGGACATTTGGGCTCTTTCCATACTTTGGCTATTGTCAATAGTGCTACTATAAACATTGGGGTGCATGTGCCCCTTTGAAACAGCACACCTGTATCCCTTGGATAAATACCTAGTAGTGTAATTGCTGAGTCATAGTGTAGTTCTATTTTTAATTTTTTGAGGAAACTCCATACTGTTTTCCAGAGTTTGCCTCATTTCTTAGATGACAGAACTTAGGTTTACAAAGAGGGTAAGTAAATTGCCCCAAGGTCTATGTAGCTAGAAATGGTGGAACAATATTCTAACCAAGTTCTATGGGTCTTTTCGTCATCTCTGGCTAATGTGTGGATGACTGAAATTTAAATTCCAGTTCTGTGAATGAAATACCTAAAACAGTATCTGATACCATATAAGTACTCTCATGGTTGCTTTCCTTTCTAGTTAGCTATGTGCCCCAGTCCTGTATCTTTAACAGTTTGTGAGACAGCTGTCCCACTGAAGGAAGGTAAATTCAGTATATCTGCTACCAAAACCACTATTCCTATCCCTGCCCTGCTTAAATTGCTCTTCCTCTCACCTTCATGGTTTCTGTCCATGAAACTTTTATTCATTCTTATCTCTCAGGCTGGCTTATAATGCTGTCTTGGTTTAATCTTCCTTTGCTAACTTCATGTGGGCCCATTCAGTGGAAGCCTAGATTTTGCAGTAGACTTCTACTTGACCTACCTCTCTCTCTCTTTCTTGAATCTCTGTTCATTCCATATGTTGCTGTTTGGATTAATTACTCTAAAAATACCCTTTTAACCACTTACCATCTTACTCATTTTCTAGAGCTCTTACTATGTATCTGACACACAAAATTCTTTAATTAGACAGAATTTACTATATGCCAAACTATATACTAAATTGTGTGAATCCAGCAACTACTATTTCATGGACAGCTAATCAAAGAATCTCAGTTTACTCTCTTAATGCAAAGACATCTGTCTGTAGTCCAGTTGAGAGGATAAAACATACACAGTGAACAGAATTGGTGACCAAAAAGAATATTATAATGTTAGCTCAGAAAAATAACAAGATTTTCATGTATTTTGATAACTGAATACTATAATCTTTGGAAGTGAAAAGAGCTACTGTATATTTTCCCCCATAAGCCCATCTTTAAATTTAAAATAAAAAAGGTATTTTGGGGTAAATAAACCCACTTTGTATGATCACATTGATTTTATATATTTTTATGTGATTTCTGAAAAAGTTATAGTAATATTTTAATTGTGGCCTCTTAAATGTATAGTAGATATAAATGTGAAAATTAAAAATGTAAAAATAGTAAGAGAAAAAAGCTATAACTGTATAATACTAAAAAAGATAAACGAGGCCATATATGCAAGGGCATAACCACATAACAGAATTTTGATGGACTTGCCTGTATACATTTTTTTTTAAGATTCTCATTCCAAAAAAACATAAAAAACAAGGAAAAATGCAAGTAACTAATTTAGGAAAAATATTTTATATATGATGAGAAAGAATTTAGTAGCCTTTAGAGAGGAAGAGATTTTAGAAATAATAGAAATAATATGGTATAATAGAAATAATATGGAACTAAAGGAAGGATTGAGTTAAGAATGAGGCAGCAATTAGCAAAGTAAGAATTATCAATTACCTGTAAAGATGTTCTTAAAATATAATCATACCAACAATATAAATGCAAAACAGAACAAGAATTAGATACCATTTTTTAAACTTATAGATTGGCAAAGATTTTTTTTAAATGATATGCCCAGAATGGACACTCATACCCCCTGCTTATGGAAATGAAGATTGGAGGCTGGTACTCTATCTTTACTCAAGGGCATTTGGGATACATACAGATAAACATTCACACACACACACACACACACACACACACACACACACACACGCACACACACACAGATAGATAGATAGATATACAGGAATGTATCCTAAATAAATATTTGGGTAACTGTGTAAAGATGTATGTAGAAGGTAACCAATAGGGAATTGCTTAAGTAAATCCATTAAAGGACAGTGTGAAAGGACACATCAGCCAGTTAAAATGATGTAGATTTATATTTATAGTGCAAAAACATTAACTTATATAATGGGATTTTTTTTAAGCCTTTTAAAAATACTATGATTAGATAAAATACGTTTTCATTTTTGGCAAATAAAAAAGGAAGAAAAAGGAAATAAAAGAAAAAATGTATCTATTGTCTACTTAAATGATGGGGATGTCTAGGATACCCATCAAATGGTGTCAAAGATATTTGTATCTGGGTAGTAATTTCACTAATTTAACTTTTAAAACATTTTTTTTCTTTCTTATGTCTGCTGCTTTTTTCTTCTAAACTTTCTCTTACGTTGGACATCAGAGCCACTTCTGTTTCTTCTTTTTTTGATTGCTCCCCATTGGGCTGTCTTTGCTCCTCAAAGACAGTCAGCAATCTGAGGCAAGGACTGTGTTTGCATCTCTGTGGCCTCAGTGCCAGGAAGGTACTGAGCATACGAGGCTGATAGAATAGTTGTACTGTAAATGAAAATGATTATTATTTCTACAGACCTGGTTGCTAATAATGTCGGTACAAAGCAGATGACTGCAGGTACTTTGAGAGTTCATTTTATTTGTGGACTAAAAGTTCGACAGGAAGTGATAAGATGATTCAAGTAGGAATATCTCTGTGTTCCTAAAGGACTTCTACGTCATCAAGAATCTAGCTTTTTAGCAATGACCCCATATTGCCATAAGCTTCAGCAGATAACAAGTGGAGAATGATAGCTGTTTTAATGCTGTCTGCAGAGAGGTTTTTTGTTTGGTCAGGGCCCTGGTTCCAAATTAAACGAAAGCATTAATGTAGCTTTGGAACCACCACCTTCAGGAATCACTTGCAATAGTACAAGCTGAGTCACACCCAACTATTTATCATTTCTTTTGTGAGATGGGCCAGATAGGAGAGTTGGTTTTCTTGTGAGAGTGAATTGTTAAAATCTGGATGTTTATTTAGAAATTGGTTGAAAGAAAGAGAAGAGTGGTCAAGCAGGGATTCACTTATTTTTACCCTTTTCCTAATGCTGCAATTTTTTAAGTTGGAAACAAAATTAGTCTTCTTTTATTTTGCTGGATCCCCAGGAAGTTAATTGACTTTCCCAGGGCCTCAAAGCTCATTAATGGATGAATGCAGAGTCAGAATGCAGGCATCCTGAAATGTGACAATTTAGCTTGGCCTGAAGTTCTGTGAAAGGCACTGGAAGTTTGTTGTTATTGTTTTTAAATAAGCAGACCTGCAGTCCATTTTCCAATAGGCACTGGGAGAAAGCAGCAAGCCCGTTTGCATCTGCATGGCATGAACAGGAGATTTCGTATTCTTGGGAATCAGTTGCTGCCTGCCAGTTCTCACCCTGGCCAGCTGCTCCTCCCACGAAGACAGCTGTGGTTGCTGGGAATCAAAAGTCTGCAAGTGTATATATTCATTTATTCAGTCACCATTCATTTGTTCATCCTACAAATATATATCAAGCACTTGCTAGACAAAAGGGACTCTTGTAGACACTTAGGATATATCCGTGAACAAAACTAAAGAAAGCCCCTACTTACATGTAGCTTACACTCCTGCCACAGACCATAGAAAATAAATATAATTAGTAAGAAAAGTGTAGAGAGTGCTGGAAGCTGACAAGAGCCTAGTAGAGCAGGGAAAGGTTGATGGGGTTGCATCCAGAGGAAGTCCCATTGTAGAGGACTCAAGGAGGCGTGTTCCAAGCCTGGTGGTTTCCAAGAATAACAATGGGAGCAGTGTGATCAGAAACCTGGGAGATGAGACCTGGAGCCACATCATGCAGGGCCTTACCGACCATTGGAAAGATGTCAGCTTTTACTCTGAGTGAGGTGGGGGGGGGGGGCACTGGAAGGTTTTGAAAGTAGAGGAGGGATGGAATATGAGCCACATAGTTAAGGGGTCTCTCCCATTTCTGGGTTGAGACTAGACCAGATGGAGGCCAGAGTAGAATCAGGGAGGCCAATTAGGAGACTGTTTTAGCAAGCGAATCCCCTTCCTGAGGTTGGCAAAGGGAGATCTGCAAGAAGTGGTCTCTCCCAAACCCAGGCCCCAAGGGAGGGCCAGGCCTTCACATTCCATTTGACCACCTGCAATTAAGTAGGACCCACATTCTGCTTGGAAGACAGAGGGCCTAGCAGGGACCATCCCCACTAGTAATCGTCCATTAGCTTCTGTGTTACCGGGGAAAAAAATACCAAGCCATGAAATGCTTACGAGGATGAGGGCATCTTCTTTTTCTAGTTGTGCTCTTTCTATTCGGTAACAAACTCAGGGGGAACTTGGAAAAGTAAAGGCAGAATAGAAACATAATGGGAAATTAATACCAGAGTACAATGTTGGTGGGAACTCGGTTATAGAATATGATTGTGCATCATTATTCCAAGGGCTCCGACTCACTAAATTTGAGCCATTCTGTGTTAATAATAACAGTGGCAGATAATATTTATTGCTTGCTTCTCATATGCCAAATGTTATGGTTTTGGGTTTTTTGTTGTTGTTGTTGTTGTTGTTTGCATTATCATATTATTTCATTAGATCTTTACAACTACTCTATACATTAGATCTATCATTATCCCCACTTTACCGATAAGGAAATTTGGCTCAGAGAAGTTAAAAAATTTACCCCAGGTCTTACAGCTGGTGAGTGATAAAGCCAGTGTGCTAGCTAACCCCAAGCTCTCTTATGCTAGAATCAAGCCCTTGAGTTTTACATTCTTTTTTTTTTAGGTTGTAAAAAATAATTCTGATATCAAAAGTTGGTGTTCCAAATAGGATTGATGCTTTGGGTTTAATTTATTTTGACTTCATCTTTAACCTCCATTCCTCAGTTCCCCAATTTTCAAAGAGGGTAGCAGGACCAGTTAGCTACTAATAAGACTGATGTGGAAGTCTAAGAAGTATACCTTGAGGAGTACCTTAAGACTTTTGGGAATGTTTTAGCAAACAATTGCAAAGATCACAGATAGTTGACTCTTTGGACTAATGGCATTCTGTTAGGATTACATTTATATAAAAATGTTATTGTGAATTATATAGAGACGTAACCTGTAGCAACCAAAGCAGCACTTTTTTTTTAGAGAGAGAGAGAGAGCACAAGTGTGAGTGGGGAGGGACACCAAGTGAGAATCCCAAGCAGGCTTCATGCTGTCAGCACAGAGCCCAACTTAGGGCTCGAACTCATGAACCATGAGATCATGACCTGAGCCGACATCAAGAGTCAGATGCTGAACTGACTGAGCCAATCAAGCTTCCAAAGCAGCACTTTCTAACACGCATTCCAAGTATCCAGACTACAGGAAATATTCCCCAGTTATTTCTTTTGTTGTGGCTAGAGGTTTTGCACATATCCTACCAGCCAACACATGTGCTGTTTTAGGTGTCTGATTGAATTATAATCTGTGCGAATTCTATCAGTCTTGTTGTAGAGATAAACTCTTGTTTAGTACCAGCTCTTTGAGGAAATACAGCTACTTCTGATAATGGCTAAGTAATTCTCCTTTATCAACTGCTCAGGGCCTGAACCGGAAATCAAAAAAGGGAGCTCTTTCAATAAAGATTCTGATCTCTTGGAAACAAGCAAGCTCTGTCACACAGCACGGCCGTCTCATTCCACCTCATCTCAGTGATGAGAAGCTCTCCATTTTGCTGCACACCATTCAGGCACTGGGACTGAGGGACAAGTACCATCTATTAGGGGTACTAATACTCTAACCTTAGAAGGCAAAATCATACATATTTTGCTGTCTTCGCATACTACCACAATCCCAGGACTAGAATATCTTATAAACAATGATAAATTTCTTTTTTTTTAAATAATATTTATTTTTGAGTAGAGGGAGAGAGAGAGAGAGAGAAAGGGAGGAGCAGAGAGAAAGGGAGACAGAGGATCCTAGCAGGCTCTGTACTGTCAGCACGCTCAGGGCTCAAACTCGGGGCTGGAATTCCCCAACGGTGAGATCATGACCTGAGCTGAAGACAGACTCTTAACTGACTGAGCCACCCAGGCACCCCAAAAGCAATAATATCCGATTAGTTTCCAAAATGTAAGGTGGTCAAGTAAGACAGCAGATTACTGTACTGAAATGTCTCAGTAAGCCATTCATTAGATTGCAACAGTGTAGCCTTGCAGAACTAAGAGTTCAGAAACTATGTATGCATTGAGGGGACAAGCATTGCCACCATTGGCTGAAACCTGATCTGGAATCCAGAGACCTGGGTTCTGGTATTGGCAGAGGCAGCATCTCTGACATCTGGTTTCTTCCATATAAAAATGGTAACTTTAGAGGAATAGGCCTGGGTTTTCAAACTGGCAGCCCAGAGGCTAAGTACTGTCTGGGTGAATGTATTTAGTTTTAGTCACATAAGATGGCGGTGTTGTAGTTATGGCAACATTAGAAAAAATCAATTTCTTGCAAAAGTCTGGATTCCTTAAAAAGTTTTGAAAACTAGGATGATTTGAAAATGCTGAGCCTGAAACCCCCAATAGCAGCAGTGTGTTATAACTGTTTGGGGAGCATACGCCTGCTCCAAATTGTACCAGAAATTCCACCACTCCCAGGTGACTTCCATACATGGAAGTCATAAACTTCACATATTGATGTTAGTTGTCTAGCTCCTGCATAAGATCATCTGCAAATAAGATACTGAGATGAACCAATGAGAGATCCTATCTAGAATGTGCAGTGATGTTGGCCACAACCTCCAGACCTAGGTCTGCTAGAGTTTACATTTGCTGTAGCATTTTGCCTGGCAAAAAGATCATGCCCATTGACATTTTTGGTTGTTTTAAGGTATAAATATGAAATGCTGCAGATAACATTATTAAAAATTCAGCCACCTGTAACTGAGTCCTTTGAATAATTAATATTTGTCCTTTTTGAGTTCTATGCATCAGAAATGAGGCTTTATTTTTCTTTTCTTTCCTTTTTTAATTTTTTTTTTGATTGTTTTAATCAGTATTTGTCACTTGTATAACTAAAGAACTCCTTTCTTCATA
Organism: Leopardus geoffroyi; assembly: GCF_018350155.1. Lineage (NCBI taxonomy): Eukaryota > Metazoa > Chordata > Mammalia > Carnivora > Felidae > Leopardus > Leopardus geoffroyi. Next base: position 95,194,541 of record NC_059333.1, read on the forward strand.
TATATAGAGCCTAGGTCATTTGTCTGGAGAAGTAATTGAATCTTAGTATTTGTGAGTAGAAAATTTTGAAAGGCTAACTTTGGTAATTCTAGAAGGAGTGCCTGAAATATTAGGAGGAATGATTGTAAACAGGCTTCCAGTCTCAGAGCTGTCCTATTGCAGGACCTATAGAGATATGTTACTTAGTTACAAACACAGAGTTAAAGTCATACCTAATTTGATACTTTGCAACAGGGCCTGAGATCAGCTTTAAAAGAGCCATTTTTATGAACCGATGGGTGATTCTGTGACAAGAATGTACAAATGATTTCTTCTTTTATCCCAATGAATTTCATTTGAAATGTGCTTAAACTTCTTTTCACCTGAGCAGAAGGAAGACTTATGTGTCCCCAGAGTTATTCTGCCACTGGTCTAAACAAACCTTCTGGTTCCTTTTCTAGATAAATTCTGAACCAAAGTCTGTGTCTCATTAACCTAAATGCTTCTCAAAATCCTCAACTATCAAGCTGCTTAATCATAAATCTTCTGAGACTAGTATTTTCTCCTTTTCCTGTTTTTACTTGTCCGAAAGCTTGCTTTCCCATCCCCTCCCCAAATTCTTCTATTTGGCTGTAACATTCTGACCAGCAGCATTGAGCATTTCTTAACAGCCTTAATAAGGTTAGTTTCTGTGAGCAGAATGGACACGTAATGGTTTACTCCTAGCAGGAAAAATTCCCCAGCTGAGCTTGCATACATACTGAGAAACTTGAGCACCAGAAACCAAATACAAGATGCAACTAACTTTGCTTATTCCCTGAATGCTTCTATGCCAACTCTGAGGCTCTCTCTCCCTAGACATGGTGACCGTTGAGCCCTTGTAGTGGGCCTGTCCTTTACGCAGGCTTCTTGTCGCTAAAAGTACCAGTTGGCTCCATATATTCAAACTCCCATTGTCGTTCTCAAGATATAAAGTCGTTCATTATCCAGAAACTATATTGACAAAGTTTGGGAGACTTCACGTCCTTGGGACTCAATTTTTTGTCTTTGCAAAACTTAGAATTTGTAGTTCAAGCACTTGTTCTGAAGTCTAAAAAATATAATGTAGAAGTTAAAGGAATTTTTCTTTTCAAATACATGCTAGCTTAAAAATGACTGCATTTCCAAATTTGAAATTCCCACCAGTTTTACTTTACTTTTCCATAAGTTGGCTTAAATGGTAAACACGTTCATATGTACACCTGCCAATTTCTGTACTTACATGCACATGTATTTTATATTGTGGGACTTTAAACTACCTCTGACAAGTGAGACAGCATTCTATAACAAAGTACTGGTTTTGTTTACACCTTCATAAATCATGCAGATGAGATCTGTGGCTATTCCCAGCCACACATGATAAAAATATCCTGTGCCTTTCTGATGTTTCTGGACCTTCAAGGTCAAGATGCTTATCCTCTGCAGAGCTGTGAATTCTTGGGTGTTTATCTTTCCTACCCATTTCTTAGAATGCCCCTTCAGTTGCTCAGTACAAACTTCTCTCATTTCAATTTTTTTTTAAGTTTATTTATTTATTTTGAGAGAGAGAGAGAGAGAGAGAGAGGCAGAATCCCAAGCAGAGCCCGATGCAGGTCTTGAACTCATGAACTATGAGATCCTGACCTGAGCCAAAATCAAGAGTCAGTCACTTAACTGGCTGAGCCACCCTGGTGCCCCAGAACTTCTCTCATTTTAGACAGACCTTAAGCATCCTGCTCCCTTGTCTTCCTCTCCCTGCCTCTTTCTCCTCCTTTTACTATAAAAGAGAAGGATCTGTTAATAGTCAGTTATTCTTGTGAGTGACTGACTGGTGATATGTGAGGGGAACAAGTTGAGGTGTTTGGGGCTAGTGCCTGCAATTCTAAAATATCATAAAGCATTGTTTCTTATATAGGATCTTAAAACCAGTTAACTAGCAGACCAGTGAGTACTGTAGGGACCCCAGAAATCATCCTAAGCTCCTTAAGTTGGTTCTGAGGATAAACCTTTTAAAAGTATTTCAGAGGTGATTAGGATCGGAAAGTGCAGGTTAGAAGTGACCACAGGGGCGCCTGGGTGGCTCAGTTGGTTAAGCGTCCAACTTCAGCTCAGGTCTTGATCTCGCGTTCATGGGTTCGAGCCCCGCATCAGGCTCTGTGCTGACAGCTCAGAGCCTGGAGCCTGCTTCGGATTCTGTGTCTCCCTCTCTCTCAGCTCCTCCCCTGCTCATGCCCTGTCTCTCTCTGTCTCTCAAAAATAAAATAAAACATTAAAAAAAAATTTTTTTAAAGAAGTGACCACAGCAGGTGACTCCATATTGAAGGCCCCTCCTGATGAGGTGAGCTCAGGGCTGGCTCAGGCAGTGCTTCTGAAATTCATTCTGGGCTCAGCTGAGACCTAAGACCTTTTGCTTAAATATTGTCCTGGAGAGGGGAAGGCAGAGGAGGGCATAATTAGTGCCCCCTCCCCCCACAGCCTCTAAGAGAAAACAGAAATATAAGACAACTGACAAAAATACATGACAAACAACCATGTAAGTTGTGACATATGTTAGAACTTTGTTTTTTTGTTGTTGTTTTTTTTTAAAGGGCACCCCGGTGACTCGGTTGAACATCTGACATTGGCTTAGGTCATCATCTCATGGCTCATGGGTTCCAGCCCCACGTCGGGCTCTGTGCCAACAGCTCAGAGCCTGGAACCTGCCTTGGATTCAGTGTCTTCCTCTCTCTGCCCCTCCCCCCACTCTCGCTCTGACTCTCTCTCAAAAATAAGTAAACATTAAAAACAAACTCTTTGTTTTTAAAAGTTAACCTTTTTAATGTCGATAACAATAACTACATGTCCAAATCATCCAGGCAACACTTTCCCCCTTTTATTATTATTATTTTTTTAATGTTTTATTTATTTTTGAGAGAGAGTGACAGAGACAGAGTGAAAGCAGGGGATGGGCAGAGAGAGAGAGAGAGAGAGAGAGAGAGAGAGAATCCGAAGCAGATTCCAGGCTCCGAGCTGTCAGCACAGAGCCGGATGCAGGGCGTGAACTCATTAACTGTGAGATCATGACCTGAACCAAAGTCAGAGGCTTAACTGACTGAGCCACCCAGGCACCCCAACCCCTTCCCTCTTAATTGGGGTCTCGCTTCACCATATTGTTTCTTAAATATCTACTCAGTGACATGGTTCCAGGTCCAGGCCCCTTCCTGCGTGAGCTTAGTTCTGTTCTCACCTTCAACCCAGCCTCTCTTCTCTTTTCCCAAGTGACACACAGGTGTATTCTATTTTCTGACCCAGTTATTTCGGTGGTGTGGAAAGCGCATTTCAAATGTACCATTCCTTCTAAACCTTTCCCTCTACCTCTTCAGCCTCAAATAAAAAGATCCGACATCCTGGAATGCACCACTGTTTTTTTCTTGCCATGTGATACGAGCTTTAAAAAAAGCCATGTGTTCTTTGTGCTCTTTTGTTAATAGAGGTTATAGAAATGCATGTGCCCCATGTTCTGTCAGCCATTTGAAGTGGATCTTGGGAAGCTATTGATACCATCTTCCAAGCTGGAAACTCTTCCTGGTTGCTCGTTTTTAAAAATGCAGACAGGGGCGCCTGGGTGGCGCAGTCGGTTAAGCGTCCGACTTCAGCCAGGTCACGATCTGGCGGTCCGTGAGTTTGAGCCCCGCGTCGGGCTCTGGGCTGATGGCTCAGAGCCTGGAGCCTGTTTCCGATTCTGTGTCTCCCTCTCTCTCTGCCCCTCCCCCGTTCATGCTCTGTCTCTCTCTGTCCCAAAAATAAATAAACGTTGAAAAAAAAAATTAAAAATGCAGACAGACCAACAGATAAAAAGTAATAAGTATAGTTTAAGATTTGGGACTGCTAGGACCTTTACACTCATAAACACATTTAGTGTTCACACCAAACATTTTGTTTTACTTTATTTTATTTTGTTTTATTTTATTTTATTTTATTTTATTTTATTATTTTATTTTATTTTATTTTATTTTATTTTATTTTATTTTATTGTTTTATGTTGTATTTTATAGTGATGGTGGTGGGGTGCTGAGCCCAGGGTGGTTAGAGAACATACATGCCCAGGGTCACATAACTAGTACTTGAGAGAGCACCATTCTTTCAACACGCTCTGCTTACTTAATGAGTAGATATACCATGGATAAGGCTGCAGACCATTACTAAGCTTCATTTCTAAGTGAATAAGGAAAAGGGAATTGAGGAAATGGCGTATTAATGAATCAGTAGCTGCAAATCACCAAGCCCAGCACCCGGCACATGGCAAATTGTCAGTTAATGTTAGCAAGTATTGTTGCCCCAGTGTCAACTCTTCAAGAACTTTCTTTGGGGGAAAATATTAATGATCCATTATTTCTTGCTTGTGAGATGTGAAGTTATTGACTTATTGCTTCTGGGCTTGGCATGTTGAGCCCTGTTTCTGTTTATTAATGTGATGAGGTTACTTGTGATGAGGGAGGGTCCCTGCTGCGTGGTGGCAGTAATTATCAGTGTCACTCTGTGGCTGCAGGAACCAGTTGCTAGCAAATGCTGGTTTCTTCCTTTCTTTCTCTTTTTTTTTTTTTTTTAAATCCCATTATATAATTTAACAATCATTTCATTCCATAGTGAGATGAAAAGAATTCAGCAGCCTTCAGCTAGAGCTGAATAGAGAAGCAAATTATAGAAATCATTGACATTAGTGCCTGGCTAGAGCAGGATTGTTTCCTACTGAATATTTGAAAGTATTTTGTCCAATCTAATTTTAAAAGACTAGAGTCACTGGGCTTCCACTGCTTTCCTTGGGAACTATAATTTCGTGGCCAAATAGAGCTCAGCGGTGGGACATTTTCTCCCGCTGATATGGGAGCAATGGAAGGATTCATAGGAGGTCTGGTCACTGTGTTTGTCAAAATGAGATTTGAGAAGAGAAAGGAGCACAAACATATTCAGCTCACTTGAGAAAATATTTCAACCCAAGGATGTTTCTTCAGTCTATCCTGCCACCATTGAACCATGGTTTGCTACACAATGGGGTTTTTCTTTAACTTTGTATTGTAGAGAATCCCCCAAATACACAATAGTAAAGAGAACAATATAATGGACACTCGTATGCGCAACACTAGTCCCCAAACCATCAATCATTGACCAATCCTGCCCATCCATATGCTTACCCACTTCTTCCCTTCTATTATTTTGAAACATAGCTTCTCATTATATCTCTTTTTCTAAGTTCTGATAAAAAATATATAACATAAAATTTAACATTTTAACCATTTTAAAATATATAATTTAGTGGCATTAAGTACATAGTATTGTCCAACCATTACCACTATCTAGTTCCAGAACTTCGTCATGACTCCAAAAGGAAACCATTGGCAACCACTAATCTTTTTGTTTCTAGGGATTTGCCTCTTCTGGATATTTCATATAAGTGGGTTTATACAATATAGAGCCTTTTTGGTCCTTCTCTCAATTAGTATAATCTTTTCAAGATTCAGCCATGTTGTATCAGGCATCAGTACTTCTTTCCTTTGCATAGCAAAATAATACTTTATTACAGGATATACCACATTTTGTTTATTCATCCAATGGTGGACATTTTGGTTACTTCCACCTTTTGTCTATTGTGGATAGTGCTGCTTTGGACATCCTGATGCAAGTTTTTGTTTGAATACTTGGTTTTCAATTCTTTTGAGTATATACCTAGAATTGGAATTACTAGGTCATATGGCAATTCTATGTTAACTTAATGTGTGTGGAACCATTAAACTGTTTGTGACTGCAACATTTTACATTCCCTCCAGCTGTATATGAGGGCTCCAATTTCTCACATCCTTGCCAACATTTGTTATTTTCTGACTTATTAAAAAAATTATAACCATCCTAGTGGGTATAGAGTGGTATCTTATTGTTTTGATTTACAACTTCCTAATGACTGTTGATGATAAACATCTTGGCATGTGATCGCAGGTTATTTGTATATCTTCTTTGAAGAAATGTCTATTCAAGTGTTTTGCCCATTTTTAAATTATGTTGTTTATTTTTTTGTTGTTGATCTGTTCTTTATATATTCTGGATACTAGACTTTTACTAGATATATGATTTACAAATATTTTTCCCATTCTGGGAGTTTTCTTTTCACTCTCTTGTTTATATCCTTTGATGCATAGAAGTTTTTAATTTTAATGTAATCCAATTTATCTGTGTTTTCTTTTGTTGTTTGTGCTTTCATTGTCATAGCTAGAAACCATTGCCAAGTCCAAGGTCATGGAAATTTACCCCTGTATTCTCTCCTCAGAGTTTTATAGTTTTAGTTCTTATATTTAGGTCTTTGATCCATTTTGAGATAATTTTTGTATAGTATGAGGTCAGGGTTCAACATCATTCTTTTACATGTGGATATTCAGTTGTCCCAGCAGCATTTATAGAAAAGACCATCATATCATTTTATCCATAATATTTCAGTATGTTTCACTAAAAGATAAGAATTTTTTACATAACAACAGTACCATTATCACTCTTTTAAAAAAACCTCATATTTCCTTAGTATCATCAAATATCTAGTCTGTATGCAAAGCTTTAATTGCCTCAACAATTTTAACAGCTTTTAAAAAAAATCATATTTAGATAAGTTGCATCCTTTGCACATTGTTGGTATATCTTTTTTAATGGTTTTAAGTCTATAGATATCCCCTCCATCTCCTTTTTTACCTTCTTGCAATTTATTTGTTAAAACAAATGGGTCATTTGCCCTATGGAGTTTCCTATTCTAGGTTTTCTTGATTGTGTCCCCATGAGGTAACATGTTCCTCAGTACTCTGAATTTTTTATAATTTGGCAGTTGGAACTAAACACTTGATCAGATTCTGGGTTTTTTGTTTGTTTGCTGTTGTTTGTTTTTGGCAAGGCTACTTCTTAGGTGATGTTGTTATTCTAATCAAGAGGCAAATCCTGTCTGGTTACTTCTTATTTATTTATTTATTTATTTATTTATTTATTTATTTATTTTAGTGTTAGCAGCCATTGATAATCAGTGCTTAAATTTTTTTATTTAGGGGCTATGAAATAGTAATATTCTAATTCTCTTCTGTCCTCTTCATTTATTGCATGGAATGCCTGCTGTTTATGAAAAGATAATTTACCTCTTAAGTACTTAATTATCCAGTGGTAAAACTTGTCTAAGATTGGCAGTAGAAACTCTTGATTCTGTCCCTTTATTTACCAGTCTCAAAATAAGACAGAGCCAGTTATATATATTCTTTTTGACGGTTGTTTATTAATGCATTTAGTTAGGCATATTTAATGTGTTTCAAGCCGTTGCAGTTGTTACTTTTATTGATGCTCAAATCATCCCATAGTTGGCCAGTGAGAACCTCTTCAAGTTGATTCTTGAGTTCTTTCTGACATGATCTTGTGGTCTCCTATAGCTTCCTGGCTATCATATATGACAAGTCTGCAACTCTTTTTGGGTTGCAGTGTGAGCTACTGTGGCACTTCTCAAATTTCCTTACAGAAACTTCTAATAGGTCTCTTTACTTCCCTTGGCAGTCTGGAGAAGATGGTAGCATTTCCTGCCATTTGTAGAATCATAAGACAAGTCAGAAGACGCACTGGAAACTCATTCATGAAACTCATTTCAGAGTTTTACTGAGTCTCTATTAGGCAACCATGGTGTTGATGTTGGGAATGGACATTTGGACAAAGCCAAAACCGTCAATGGGATTTCTTGTGGATCCATTTTAGTTCTGTTTCTAGTGTCTAGTCAGAGATTGATTGCTAGTTATTCTGAATTCTTTTCATATAATTACAAAAAATATATAAGTACTTAATAAGATGACATTTGTAGAAGACCTCTTTTAGTTTTAAGAAAAGGGAGAAAATATGGAAATGGATATGTTTCCTCAACCTAGAAAATGAGTGTAAAATCAGATGGATTGTTTTCCCTCTTCTAGTCTTTATTTCTCTATTAAATAAGGGAGAGGATTATTTTCTGCCTATTCGATAAAGTTGCTGAGTGCTGTAATGAGTTTATATTTATAGAGAACTTGAAGCTTTTTGGATGAAAGGTGCTAAATTAAGGCTTATTGTTTATCGAATTTATTTGATGTGTCTAACCTCCCGGGAACATTTGCTGAAGTTAATTAAAAACAGATAGTCCCCACTCTGACAGCTTACAGTGCCACTTACAAACCAATAGCATAAACAGCCTACACTTTATTGTCCTAATGTTGGACTGCCTAGAAAACCATAGCTCTTTCAGACAGGAGAATGATCCGCTTTTGTAGGAGAGATGAGATCAATTGCTGGATAAAACTGCAGAGATATTCTCAAATACATCTGCCCTCGTTTTTAAAAATACTTAGAATATGGAGATTTTCCTCAATTTCCAACTATAATTTTCAGATTGGAAAATTAAAAATAATCTTTCTTTTGCATCATTTTGGAAAGAAATTAAGATATAAGTTTATGTTTTATATATTGTCTTACGATCACTTGTTCCTTACAGGAATGGCATTCTAAAGCAGCCAACTGGAATGACTTATGCTGTCTTAACCCAGTGGAAGCTGTGAAGTATAATTATAATTATGGTTTGTTTGCTTCCTTTGCCAGTTGGTGATGGAGTTTTGTGGTGCTGGCTCTGTCACTGACCTGATCAAGAACACAAAAGGTAACACGTTGAAGGAAGAGTGGATCGCGTACATCTGCAGGGAGATCTTACGAGTAAGTGACAACATGGAGTATCTTGGGAGGTGTTGAACTTTGTACCAACCTTTCACTGACATTCACGAAAGTATTGTAGACCTTTCTAAAGCTTTATTCTAACAATGATGGCAGTGGTGGTGGTTTTGTGGTCTGCTCCAATAGAAGGGAGAGTCATTCTGATCAGGCCATGTGAACTCTCATTTGGGGGATTAACATTGGTTGACTTTCCTTAACCATTTCCAATGGTGTTTTCAATTAGAAATATGATTTTAGATCATAGAGATAAGGTTTCACTTAGGAAATGAATTTTTTAGAGCTTTTTCGAATACTTGAATTTTCCATTTATGAAAATAGTTTACGAATTGCATGACATTAACCATTCCAGCATTTATAACCTCGTCTAACTGATTTTAAATGAAAAAAAAAAAATTCTTTGAGACGTTGTCACTTAAATCAATCAAAATATCTGGATAAGACTACGTATATTTGTCCAGTTTTGCCCACTAATCTCAGCCAGGCAATCTGGACAATAGTATCATATGTACTGAGCTCAACTCAGGAAGAAGGTCAGGGTTCAGTCAGACTAGTTTATTTATCTCTTGCTAGTAATATGGAGTCTATTGTATGTTTACTGAGCATTATTACTAGATCTGCTTCACAATCATAATTTATTTATAAGCTCTGCCTTCTTAATCTAAGGGAATAAAAGTTAAAACTATTTTCATGATGTGCCCAAGATACACTTTTGAGAGACAGATTATGTGCTGTGAATGGATGGATGGGTGGGTGGATAGAAGGCATTAAGAAATTGAAACCACATTAGGAGAAAGAAGGAAATAAAGAAAGAAAGAAAGAGAGAGAGAGAGAGAGAGAGAGAAAGAAAGAAAGAAAGAAAGAAAGAAAGAAAGAAAGAAAGAAAATGGACCCATAAAAATAACATTTTTAATAGCATATACTTAGAAATAAATTTATAGAAAGATGTGAATGACTTCTACACTGTAAACTACAAAATATTAGTGAGAGAAATTAAAGAAGACTTTAATAAATGGGGGTATATACCATTTCACAGATAAGAATATTGAATATTGTGAAGATGTTATTTCTTACCAGTTTGATCCGTGGTTTCATTGAACTCCCTATCAAAATTTCTCTAGGTGTATCTGTGGATATTTACAAGCTTTATTTTTTAAACAATTACTTATTTATTTTGAGAGAGAGAGAGAGAGTGCAAGCAGGGAAGGTGCAGAGAGAGAGAGAGAGAATCCCAAATAAGGTCTGAGCTGTCAGTGCAGAGGCCAACGTGGGGTTCGAAACCACGAATCATGAGATCATGACCTGGGCCGAAATTAAGAGTCAGACGGTCAACTGACTGAGCCACCCAGGCACCCCTTGACAAGCTGAATTTTAAAACATTAAATGGAAATGCAAAGTGCCAAGAATAGCCAAGGCAATCTTGAAGAAGAACAAAGCTGAACGAGTTATGGTGCCAGTTATCAAGACTTATTATAAAGCTACTGAGTAGATAAGACAGAATGAGGTATCGTCACACAAATACACAGATGGCCAAAGGAACAGGATAAATATCCAGAAACAGATGCACTTCATATGGACCCCTGATTTATGACAAAGGAAGTGCTGCAGTGCATGGGGGAAGGGTGCCCTTATCAGTAAATAGTGCTTGGTTAATTGAATAGTCGTGTGGAAACATGTAACTTGATACCTACTTTATATCCTGCTTAAAAATTAATTCCAGCTGGATTAGAGACATAAAGGTGAAAAACACAAAAAATAAAGCTCTTAAGAGCAAACACAGGATAAGCTCTCCATGGCTTGGGGTGGGCAAAAGAACACAAAACAAAATTTGAGTGGGATACAAGGAGGTATGGCTGCTGCTGTCCTTCAAATCTGACATTTATTTTCAAAGATCGAGGTGCCTTTTTGTCAACTTCATTTGAATTTCTGACTTACAATTTTACTCATTTAGAGAAAGCACGAAAGGTTATCTAGTCTTCGAGACCACCCAGTGGTGCCAAGAATCTGTTGGGTCTTCAGGGCTGGTTCTGCAATGCACCTTTCTGTGCTGCTGGGGAACCCTGGGGATCCACCAAGTGCTCTCCAGGGTACTGAAAACAGCAGGATCATCACCTGATGATTCTCCCTCAATGCTTGGGTAGAATGTGTGAAAACTGTTTTCTTCCTTCTTCCAATACGTTCTCCCAAAAGGTACTGGCATTTGAGATAAGGTGACTCATTGGAAGAGACACTCAATCACAAGAAGTTTCAGAGATAACCCTCCATGCATCATACAATGTCATAAAATATGGCATGTGGCTCACTTGTGTGCTCTGGCACCTGCTTCCAAAAGCTCTGGTAGTGAAGGAGGCCAAGGGATCTTCAGTCCCTCTTTTTAGAATTCATGGGATGTTAAGATGCTGTAAAACATTTTAATCTGCTTGATGTCCACCTTGAGCTAACCTGACTAGATAAGAAAGGTAATTTTTTAGCACCCAAGCCAGTGCTTCAAACTCTCATGGTTTATGTTTACTGATATTCCTGAACATACACATTGATCTTTTTGAACATCCATATTCTTCTGATGAGTCTTTTCAACAAGGGAATTCAGATATTTAGAATTTTTTTATGACAACTTCATTTTTCATACCAGGGTTTTGTCATTATGCAGGAAAATTAAAAAGACAGCAAAGTATAAATAATAAAATGGCAATACCTGAGTATAAATACCTTGGATGAGCAAGTGTTAGCATAACATAATTTGCTTTAAGACACCAATTTGAGGTTATTTTAGGTTATGCTTTGTCTGACTTAGAGCAAGTCTGTAGATTTTTAGAACTCAGACCACAGAGAAGCCAAAGTGAGAGTAACTCATGGAGAAGGGGAACACAATCAGGTTTGGATGCCACCACATAATTATTTCATATTAATGAACACAAAGTCAGAAATATCATAAAGCACTAAAGATGACAGCTATGAATGCCAAACAAAGGAAAGGTAAATTGCTGTTTTCTTTTTTTAATGTGAGACACTTTGGCTAAAGGCAATGGGAAATTTCTTGTCTGGACTGAGAAATGTTTCATTGTGCTTAGTTAAAATTATACACTATAATGTAACTTTTAACTTTTGAATTCAGATATTGATTTAAAAAACAAACTGGAGTACTTAGTTAAATCAGGTTAGTTTTCTGTAAGAGACTCTAGACTCTGTTACAAACCAGCACATGCAGTCAGCCGTCACTTTTCTCAGTACTATCAGCCGAAACTCGTGCATGCCAGAGCCACATCATTGTCCGCTTGGGTCCATGCTACCTGAGATCATTGCTGATATGCAAGCAGTTCATTAATACAGCACCGGGCGTTGCAAAGACTGCTTTTGTATTTTAGTTTATATTGATCAGTTGCCTAGTTTAGAACAGCACTGTACACATATGAAAGATGTGAGTCTGATAACAAAAGTCTCTCTGGGTGAGCTCACATCTTTTTGGGATCACTGACAACCCAGCTAGTTTATTTGCATCTTGGCTTCTGTCCTGTTAACCCTTGTCAACTCTCTGTTACTCCAGGGGCTGAGTCATCTGCACCAGCATAAAGTGATTCATCGAGATATTAAAGGGCAGAATGTCTTGCTGACTGAGAACGCAGAAGTTAAACTAGGTAAGAACAGGATCCAGTGAGCCTAGGAATTGAGGGAACTGATACGATTATTTCAACAGCTGATTATTTTTCCATTTTGTTTTGTTTTTAATGAATATAAATTTGTCACTGTGAATTTGGAGGTCAGTGTACTACAGAACGAAGAGGAAAATGTTTCTTTGTCTATTTCAAAACATTTTCTAAAAGTGCTTGAGTGAATTGGTATACAATATAGCAGACAGAACCATTTGCTTAATCAATACGTAGGAAAAAATTCAGGTTTTTTAAAAATTTTTTTAATGTTTATTCATTTTTGAGAGAGAGAATGAGACAGTGAGTGGGGGAGGGGCAGAGAGAGAGGGAGACACAGAATCCAAAGCAGGCTCCAGGGTCTGACATGTCAGCACAGAGCCCGAGGCGGAGCTCGAACCCACAAACTGTGAGATCTTGACCTAAGCCTAAGTCAGACACTTAACTGACTGAGCCACCCAGGTGCCCCCCAAAATGAGGTTTTTTTTAAGCAAAACCCTTTAGATTAGAAGTGACTGACCTTGAAATGGTTTCCTGTATCTTACCATTTGTTGACTTTGTTGCTGCTATAACAGAAAGTGATGACCCATTTGCTTACTGAAAAATATCCTGTTAGACACATTTAGAATAATGAATTCCTGCTATATTCCCATATGTTTTACATTATATTTTCATCGACTTCATTATTACCTAGGGCACGTGCACAAAATGGGTGTTCAGTATTCTCCTTTGTATGCATGCTCGATATCCTACTTCCACTTGCCAGAGTTATCTTTGAGGCAACCCTTTTCCTTGGTGCTTCTTTCCAACAATCTGGTGGGAAGAGAAAGTAGAGAATCTCCACATGCATTTGCCTGCTTGCCGTCTATGAGTAAGGGCATGGATTGACAGCTATCTCTAGGATATGCAATTTGTCATCTAGAAAGGAGGTATCGCCCATATGATTGTTTATTTTCAAAGAGATTGAAATATCTCCTGTGTTTATATCCTAAACACTTGTTCTTGCCTCTTTGTTAAAATACATCATTTCCATTTTTTCTTAGTTAGCATTTGGGGCCAAACTTTCATCTTGTGAGTAATTCCCTCTTAAAACAAAAGCATACATTTCGTAGGCAGGGTGTGTGTGTGTGTGTGTGTGTGCGTGTGTGTGTGTGTGTGTGTGTGTGTATACACACGTGCGTGCATGTACATATGTTTGTGTATACTGGCTAGATAATGTATCCTCAGAATATTCAGTCATCATTAGTCAACAGTCACTTGTTGAGAAAATATTATGTCAGGCCCTGTACACAACACTCTTCCATAGTTTCTCTCACTTTGCCATCATAGCAACTCTATGTAAATATCATCACCCTTACTTTATAAATTTGGAAACTGAAGCCTAAAGAGGTTGATCTGCTAGCACTAGGTGACATCACTGGTAAGTGGCAGAAATGGGATGCAAACTTAGGCAGTCTGACTCTAGAAACTTGGCTCATAACCACTTGCTTTGTATCCTCTAAGTATTCTCTTTTATGGCAAACAAGCTTGCTTTTTATTCAACACCTGTTTTTGGTCCCTACAGACCCTTGGTTTAACCAAATACGGCATTTTGTGCTTTCCTCATTGGTATACTTTATCCATTTATACACAGAGTTTAAAAATAAACATTCACAATTGCTAAAAGGAAGAAGCAACCCGAATTGCCCATCAGCAGATGAATGGATAAACACAGTGTGGCCCCTGCATACGATGGGATATTATTGAGCCTTAAAAAGTTAGGAAATTCTGACACGTGCGGATTAACCTTGATGACATTATGCTTATTGACATAAGCCAGTCACAAAAAGACAAATACTGTATGACTCCACTTATATCAGGTACCAACAGTAGTCCAGATTTACAGAGGCAGAAAGTAGAATGGTGCTTGCCAGGGGCAGGGGTGGGGAGCGGGGCGGAGAGAATGAGGAGTTATTGTTTAATGAGTACAGAGTTTCAGTTTGGGAAGACAGAAAAGTTCTGGAAGCAGATGGTGGGGATGGTTGCACAACAATGTGAATGTATTTAATGACACAGAACTGTACACTTAAAAATGATTAAAATTGTAAATTCTATGTTGGGTTTATTTTGCCACAGTAAAAAAAAATGCACATTCATTTTATCACCATATAAGGACATTGACTTCATGCATCTGTCTTCTCTTAAATAGTGGACTTTGGAGTCAGTGCCCAGCTTGATCGAACAGTGGGCAGGAGAAATACCTTCATTGGGACCCCTTATTGGATGGCGCCAGAAGTTATTGCCTGTGATGAAAACCCAGATGCCACATATGATTTCAAGGTATGACTTCTTCATTGTTTCAAAACTATGCCTCACATCCTGCCCTGAATCTTGCAGTGGGAGAATTCTCATGTGCCTTTGGGTTTAGAATTTATATAATCCTGGGTTTACGATTTATGTAATCCAAAGGGAGAACTGAAAAGCGTTATTTGAATTTAAAATGGTAAGACATCCAAGTGAGAATCTTTTTCATGAATTGACCCATTATATCTGGTTGCTTATTTGTAAAAAATGTTGAAACCATTTTCTATATTCTCTTGAACTTAGTCTGGTTTCTTATTAGAAAATAGATTTCTTCTGGAAGCATTGAATCAATAGATTGTACACCTGAAACTAATAATATTCTTCATGTTAACCAACTGGAACTTAAATTAAAACTTTGAAAAAAACAATAGATTTCTATTTTGATTAGTGTTTAAACTTTTGGTGAAGGATGTATATGCTGAGAGCTTTTTATGCTAAAAGAGGCCAATGTGTTGTCTTGGGTCTTTTCCGATTAAAAATAGACTTCCTCGTTTCTCCATTGCTCAAAGTTTAATTTTTGAAGTTTCTTTTCAATGAGAGAGAATGAAGTGGGGTGTTGGTAGCTACCTTATGGTATTTCTGTAGCCTGTTGTAGTGTTCCATTGAAATTCGATTGGTGGCTTGTTACCTTGTATCATAAACTGGCAATTTGCTCATGAATTCAAAGCAGTGTTTAACTAGATGGTGGTAGTTGTGCCCTTCTTCAAGAAGCCTCCCTCTTTTCCATTATGCTAGCCAGTAATAAAACATAATTTGGGGTTACTATCCCATTGACAGGTGCAATGTCAGGTGACATTATTGTCATGAATTGTGGCTGAAAGTTGAAATATTAAAATTGGAGGCAAATGGAATGTAGGAACTGTGAGTTTTCAGACAGGGAAATAGATGAAGAGATACCCTGTGGTCTTTGTGTAGACCACAGGACAACCTTGGGCAAAACCTGATACTACTGAGGCTGGTTTCACAGGTGCACGGACTTTTCACGCAAGGACTTTAGTAGTCAGCTCCAAATACCCTTCTCTTGAAGATGGGAAACTGAGGCCAGAGGTCTTGGCAAGTATACCCCAAGCTAGTGGGCTTCTCAGAGTTGGGGCTTGAGCCCACATCTTGCAAATCTCTTTTCAGTATATTACCAATATATTACCCTGCTCCTCTCTGATGTGCTCTTATATAAATCTCCAATTTACCAACAAAACAGCTTCTGAAGAGTATATTTGAAGAATTCCTCTCTTAAAGAACATTTTTAGTTCTCCACATGTGGGGTTATTATTGAAATCAGGTCACAAAGATGCCAACATTGCAATGTCTTTGGGACCCAGTATCGTAGGGCATGGACGAAATTATTTGCCTCTTTGGCGAAATGCAAGCTGAAAGTCTAAAACCAGAATAATCTCCTGTACATTTCTTCCTTCTTTCAAAGTTAGGCACTGTAATAACCTGACAACAATCTGTCTGAAAACAGCTGCCAAGTTAAAAATTAATCTCTTGCCAAAATAAATGTAATTTATTTAAACTGCTAATGATAAGCACATTTAAATAATTTAATTTGCAAATCCCTTCAGAGGAGCCACTACAAAATATATGTCCCAGGCCAGATATGTGTATCATAATTTTCTATAAGCAATTCTTCAAACAGTAGTTATACTTAACAAGTGCTAACTAGACTACTTCTGGGCCACAGATAGTTTAAACTACTTTATAACATACCATAGAGAATCAGGGTGTTTCAAACTTTTACCCTTGGCTTAGCCTTTTAAGTATTTTGGGTAGTTGTTCTGTATGTGGCATTTATTTTCTGTGACATAAAATAGATCCCTGTGACTTAACTGTTTTCAATAATGTAGAAGAGGACTTCCTTCTGGCGAAGCCAAAGCTTAGAATTAAACCGATATTCTGGTCCTCTTTCCTCAGAGTAAGGCTAAGGAATATAGTTTGGAATCAGCAAAAGACTTTTGAGCCCAATGCATAATTCTAGGTGTGGACACAGCCTGCTGTATGAGTAACCACAGGGGGATCATGCTGCACAAGGTGATTTCAGAGGTACTGGAAAGTCCATGTGACTATTAAAGTATTAACATATCCTGAAACATTAATAAAGTTAAGACTAATTTCTGTGTCTTTTATTAAAAAATAAGGAATCCTGATGAGGAACAGGTTTGCTATATTAGTCATTTAGACCTTAGTGAGAATTAATTCATCAGGACTGTTATAATGCAGGTGGTACAAAAGGAGGAAGAAGCCACGGCAAGAACATGAGCCTCCCCGGTCATTGTCAGAGGTACAAGAAGGATCATGACTAAAGGGTTAAGTTAGGAAGACTGGGCAAAAAGGAAGGCTTGAGCGTTCTTTGAAGATTCATTTCAACCATTTCACACTTTTACAGTGGACTAGAGAAGCAGTGATTCTGTAAAAATAATCTTTCTCCTTCTTTCTTGGCACCAGATTGTATCCTTTTTTTTCTCTTCACCATTCTTAGGTATGTAGTCTGTCACCAGGAGACAACGTGACAATATGTTGCCTTTCAAAACCATTTCTTCATTCACTCAGCACATATTTATTAAATACCCACCACCTATAAAGAATTAACTAAGCTGGGTCTGTACATGCAGTTTCGACACATAAAGTTAGTTTGCAACCCCATCAAGGTTCAGGCGTTCAGTACTGTGCATCTGGTAGTCCGTTTGACCCAGCTGTATATTCCAACCTCAGAAACTTATGTCGACACTTTGGGCTCTAATGTGCTATCGATACTTTCCACCTAGGGGTATGTTTGGAACAAAAGATGACTTGAAAGCCACTAGGCTTTATTAGATGTCACAGGGGCCTTCCTTTAAAATAAAGACAAAACTGGGGCACCTGAGTGGCTCTGTCAGTTAAGCATCCAACTCTTGGTTTCAGCTCAGGTCATGATCTCACAGTTAGTGAGTTTGAGCCCCACATCAGGCTCTGTGCTGGCAGCGCAGCCTGCTTGGGATCCTCTCTCTCCTTCTCTCTCTGCCCCTCCCCTGCTCGTGCTCGCTCTCTCTCTCTCTCTCAACATAAAAATAAATAAATAAATGAACTTTAAAAAAAAACGAAATGAAATGAAAAAAAAATGTAAGAGAATAGTTTTGTTTTATTGTTTTATTATATATAGATTACCATCTACTCTTTGTCTGAGATATGTTTAAAGACTGCTGTAAATTTTTCTAAAACTACAGCAACTCAAGAAAATAAAGGCCTCTGTAGAAAAGTAGTCTGAAGAGCTCATGGTTTTCTTTGCAATCTGGTTTTGTCTGATATCTACCAGGCACAGTAAGTAACTGATTGAAAATAACCCCTATTCGAAGGAGGAGTACCAGAATCTCATATGCCTGGTGTGTTCACTTTCCCCCTAGAGGCCCTTTCTTTCTTGTTTTCAGAAATTCTGTCAAAACACTTCAAGCAAAAGGAAAGGTTTCATTTCTCTGATAAGTATGTAGGGCAATAATGGAAGCTTTCTCATTTAATAATAAGCATTCAAAAGATTTAAAATTAATAAAACGGTTCAAACTTCCTAAGCTGTTTAAATTCTTATTTTTAAAATTTGAATTTCATTTCAGTTGGATGGGGGTTGTCAAGTATTTCATAGTCCTATGTATCTATTGCTTTAACAGAATTACTCGTTAATGAAAGCTTTCTGCAGCCAAATTCTCAGCAATAGGGAACTGGTGGGATAAAGACAAGAGCATCTGTCCAGTGGAAAACCATGCAGTCATTTAAGCAATGGGGTAGCATGCATGCTGAAGTGGACAGATCCCAAGACAGAGTGTTAGACACAAAGAGCAGCTTACAGCATAGTCCACATGATACAGTCTTACTCACCCCTGCCCCATGGATGGATGATATGGGGGTGGAGAGCTTAAAATTTTTATTTTATATATTTTGCTGTCCTGCTCACTCCACCCCATAAGTTGGCCTTGCATTCATATTAAATTAGTAAGTAAGAGAAGTCCAGTGACATGTCATAGCCCCTCAACCCCCACTCCCCCATCCTCTAGCCCCACCTGCACTAATGTTCTGTGTCATTCACCTCAACTTTGCTTATGAGACTTTGCACACAGGTGCTGTGGATCATTCGCAGGCATAGATGTCTCTTCCAGGGTTTAGGTGAGTGTTGTGCTCTGGCTGTAGGGCAAATACTCATTCTCCTGTGTCACAGATACTTGGCTTTATTCAGGCAGGATGGAAGGAGAAATCTGACTCGTTGGGAGTCACCAAGATCCACGCAGAGTGTGATGTGAGAGAGCGATATTCAGACTGCAGCATGAGATTTATATTCTCAAACAAGGCCTGGCCTCTGTCTACTGAGATTCAAAGGCGCCACCCTTATTTGGAAGGAGGAAAGGATGATACAGACACCATGTTATTATCGCCAGTAAGAGGCTGAAATCGCTTTTGAACAGATCCCTTGTGGCTGTGTTCACATCCACCTGTATGACATTCCTCAGTGAGGCACAGTAGCACCTCCCCTGGCCTGCAGGCCGGTCCCCAGCCGAAGGTAATAAAGCTGTTCTAACATTTTCCCTTCCATCAGATAACACATGTAGATGAACAAGGGACTGGAGATTTCCGCTTTCAGTTTGTTTTATGTGTGAAATGGAATTATTAGTCACAACCCGTGCTTCAGCACCCTCGGTGACCCTGAGTGACCCACCACCTTGGCTGTTTATATTTAATGTAGAATATAAGTGTATGACATAGTGAATTCAGAGTCAAGCTTTCAAAGTTAGACAGGAGTGGTTTAAAATGTACACTTTGCCTCCTATTTGCTCCATTACCTCAGAGAGGTTATTGAAACCTTCCCGAACCTCGATGAAATGGAAATAGTAAATTGTATATGACAAAGTTGTATTAGAATAAACTGAGCTAACATATACAAAGGGGTTAATTCCATGCCTAACCCTTGGTAGCTACTCAACATATGATAGTTAATATTTTTGTTTGTGTGTCATATGAAGGGACTGCCATTTGGGGCCTTTTTTTTTTAAACCTAAAAAAGCCAGCAGTATCCTAAGATTCAAACCTCTGCCTCTAAGATTCAAAATTGTCTGCCTATTTTGAGTCAGAATCCGCCTATCCATAACTTCTGCCTCTGGACTAAGGTGCTTCCCTTAGAGACCGCACACAATAAATACAATTTCCTTTTTCCAGCTTGAACATTTCCACAAAGATAATAACAATAACTCACAAAACAGAAGACTGTTTTCTGCTCTGTGAAACTTGGTAGAGTCCACTCTACTGGCCGTGCCGGTCACTGAGCTATTGCTTGTCAAGTCTAGACTACCTTGCTACCCTGAGCTTTGGGATAATGGGGCTAGCACTCCATCTGGCTTCTTAGTAGGCTCTGCCCATGAAGAGAGACCACAGGGCCGAAGGAGGAAGAACACGCCCTTTCCCGTTTCTTCCCGTAAGCTTACATCATCCCAGTGACTCCTTTGAGTACCTTAAGTACCAGAGCTCATTGCCACCTTACCTGATGCAGGTGTGCTGCTTGAACTGCCAGTCAATGATAACCATACCAGAGTTTGTTAAATACCCACTATTTGCACGTCAACGTGCTGAGCACTGTACCTATACCACCTTATTGAGTTCTGGTATTAACCCTGCAAGGTAGGTGTTCTCTTCACATTATAGGTGAGGAACTGGGCTCAGAGGAATTATGTGGCTTGCCCCAGGTCACCAAGCTAGTTGTGTCAGAGCTGAGTCAAATCTAGGTCTGTCTGTCTGTACTGCATGAGCTCTTTCTGCCTCTTCAAGCACACGGGGCTCTTTACTGTGCCGCGAAGGGGTCAGCCATCAGCAAGTGCTCTTTTCTTCATGTGTTGGGCAACCCAGCCCCAAAAGAGATGCTCTTATGCTGTGTCCAAGTTGCCTGCGTGCCAGCGGGCCCCCCAGCAGCCAGAAGTTGCGTGCTTGCCTTCTCAGAGGCTCTAGAATTTGTCTCTGTTCTATCTGTAAAGCACACAGGACTGGGCTATTAATCATGCCACAGGCCAGGCTGAGCAGCGCCTCTAGAATAATGAATTACCCAGCTTCTGCCAAAATGAGTCACACCATGGCCACGAAGGAAACTTATCTCTCCCTGACTCTCTCCCCATCTTGTTCCTCCCTCTTCCCTTTCTCGTCTCCTGTGATCTGTCTTGCCAGTTGTAATTGGAACATTTTCTCCCGTATTTAAGTTCTGAAGTGTCTTTGGGACTTGCTAATGTATCCAAAGGCTTAAAACAAGTCCCGTCAAGGACGTTTATTGCTGTCTAGCAGGGGCAGTTAAGTGTAGCTTACAAGCAGCTCTGGGTATGGATGGTCAGGAATGTAAATGTTCCTTTTGGAAAAGAAGAGAACCCCAGCAAAAAGAAAAGAAAAAAGAAAAAAAAAGAAGAGAAAAGAAAAGAAAAAAGAAAAAAAAAAAAGATCGTTATGATGATATCAAATGAGGCCTTAAAGAAGAGGCAGTTTCTGGCCTGGTCATGTGACAGAGGTTGCACAGGACTTGGGATGGCGTGACCTCTGGTTTGAAGGGGTTGTTTTGGGACTTGGGGGAAGGCTACTTAAGAGGGGATCTGAGGTGATATGTACTGAATAAAAGAAACCTCTCACTTTGCTGACTTTTTCTGCTTCCTGTGGGGGTAAATCCAGGCTCACCTAACAACTGGGACCTCTCCATTTTCCTGCTCTCAGAATATGTTTCCTCAATTTATTGCTGTATACGTATTATCACTAAAGACGCTTTTGGCTGTAGTTCTGTTTCTTACATCATCAGTAGTCTAGAGGAAGGCGGTCCAGGGTTAGTGTAGTGACTCATTGATTCATTCAAACCCCAGGCTCCTACCATTCTGCCCTGTCATAATTCATTTGCTGGCTTATTGCCTCATGGTTGCAAGATGGATGCTGTAACTCTAGATACCATGTTTTCATTCAAGGCACTAAGAAGTGGAAAAGAGTTGTCAGGACATCATCTGTATTTGTCACTTGTATCAGGAAGAACAAAACGTTTCAGAAGCTCCCAGAAGTTGTGTGCCTGTGTCTTATTGGCCAGAACTACGTCACATCCTTACCTGCCATCCTTGGCTGCAGGGGAGTCTGGATAAGCAGGTTTAGCTTTCCTATACTCCGAACTGGAGGCAGCAAGGGAAATGGGGTTTGAAAATGCCTGTTGGGTTAGCTAACAACCCAAGAGGGGGAAATCATACAAGAGTGCATTGGGCAAGCACAGGCAGTCTCACCTAACAGGAGAGAAGGAAATTCGTATTCTTGAGCTTACTATGTGCCAGACGCCTTTGCAAGGCAGGATGCCTGCATGCATGCAGGTCACGGTGACCTGTGTTGTACAGTGAGAAAGCTAAGGTCTGAGCAGTGCTCTGCATGTAGTAATGATAGGAGCCTGGATTTGAATCCAGGCCTGTCTGAGACTTAAAAGACTATTCCCTCTGCCTCTGGGAAGTTGAGGCCAGTTTCCTAGCCTTGGTTTTTGGGGTGACTCACTGAATCTCAGCACCTGCATTCAGTCACCAGCACCTTCAGTTCCCTGTAGACAAAGTGGGAATTTAGAGCAATTATTTTATGGGCCCCTGATAAATTTTATTTAGAAGATGAATACTCAGGTTTTTATGTAGTGATGACAGTTAAAAAATAAAAGTGGCCCAGGGGGCAGAAGACCCAGCTCTGGCCCAAACCTGGTGCTGAGTTGCTCTGGGGTCTTGGGTAAGTCCTTTTCCCTTGTCTGGGTCGGAGATGATCTACAAGGAGTCTGACAATCTTAGGACGTATCTTTCATTTGTTTGCACCTTTGGTTTGCTCATTCGTTCAACAATTATTTATTAGGTGCTGCTTTAGGTACTTGGAATATGCCAGTTAACAGAACAAAGATCCTTGATGCCTTGTGGACCTTATGTTTTATCCAATCTGGGTGTGTTGGAGGCAGGGGGTGCAAACAATGAACACAAAGCAATATAAACTAGTGATGAGTAAATTAGTAGACGTTAGAAGGTGATTCGTTCCCTAGGGGACAAAATTGGGAAAGGGGATAGGGTCTGGCAGTGCCCCGGGGGAGATTCAGTGGCCCTCACTGAGAACATGGCATTTGAACAAAGACATAATGGAGAGGAGGGTGGTGGCAGGCACTTAATTAGGGTAGTGGCTGCAGGCAGACAGAGTAGCTAGAGCAAGGACCCAGAGGCAGACATGTGCCTGGGTTTTCTGAGCTGTTTCTTTCCCATCTGAGAACTGGCCTGGAGCGCTTCTCACCCCAACCCCATCATTTCCTTTCAGATGCATTGGCTTTCAGTTGTCTTTCAAACCAGCTCAAGCTTCCAAGACTGGAGGGCCATTTAAATGTGACCCTGCCGTGGCACTTAGAGACATGGTACCTGGCCACCACCTTTATATTTGTACTTCATTTCACACTACAGAAACACTTGATTTCTGGGGATGTAAGGGAAATGGTAGAACCAGCAAGACCTGGAGATATTAAAATCCTATCAGAATAGCACAAACCACCATTTCCAGCCTATTCTTGCTGTGTTTCCTGTTGAATGCCTCCTGCACAGCGAGTGACTCAGTGTTTTTGTCATGTTCTCAAATGATTGTCTGTGTTAATCAACCATAAACCCCCAGGTACAAGAGAGCCGTGTTTTCAACTTTATCGGTTACAGCCTGTAATGGCAGGCTGGGCCTTCCTTATTAGCTCCACAAGGCCAGGAGCCTGCGGGAAAACTCAGTCACTTGCTGGGCTATGCAAACGTGTGTGTGTGTGTATGTGTGTGTGTGTGTGTGTGTGTGTGTCTAATGACAACTCAGAATACATCTTGAAATATAACAAAGTGAAAGGAGAAGAGTTGTGTTCTATGCAGAGAAGTGACCTACCAGTCTGCGAACAGTGGTATCGTGCAGGTGTGTTATTATCCCAAGTTGAACTGAGAACTTGTATCACGTGAACTGATTGATGGGCTCATGCATTAAAAGAACCCCTTTCTGGTCCTAGTATGGGGTTAGCATGGGCCCTAGCCACCTACTCTAAAGTAGATTACACTTGGGGCACTTGGGTGGCTCAGTCTCTTAAGCATCCAACTCTTGATTTTGGCTCAGGTCATAATCGCACAGTCAGTCCTGAGACTGAGTTCCGCGTGGGGCTCCGTGCTGGCTCTGTGCTGGGGTGTGGAGACCCCTTAGGATTCTCTCTCTCCCTCTGCCCCTCCCCCACTCATGCAAACACACACTCTTTTTCTTTCTTTCTCAAATAAATAAATAAATAAATAAATAAAAGCAGATTATACTTCAGGCAAGAGGCTAGGCCCGCCCCCCAGAAAGCCTTCTGCCTTTATGTGCAGGCCTCGGTCCAAATACTGAACACACCTGGGTGTCACTCACCAGATACGGAGAAGTTTAGTCCTGGGTAATGGCCCAGCATGGATTTCATAGTCCTTTTCCAGGTGTGATTCCTCTCATGCGGCCTTGACACGTGTCTGATGGGAAGAGCACGGACACTGAACTTTGACCTCGGTAATCTGAGTGAGGTTCCGGGAGAGAATTTGGAATAACATACAAAACGCAGGTTATATTGAAAAGAAAAGGAGGATGAAAGTCTTCATCAGGATTGTAGGCCACTGAACCAAATTTCACACTGTGTTTTCTTACCCATCCACCAGGACACTGAAGCAGCAAGCATCTCTTCTGGGGTTTCCTAACCTGGTTTTCCCTTTCTTTTGATTTGCTCCTTCCTATGCTCCTCAGAGACAACTGAGCCATGGACGCAGAGTGGGGGAGAAGCATACTGCTACAGACAGAGATTGCATAGGCAGGGACGGAGACGTTAGCCTCGAAAATTCCAATGAGAACATAAAAGTCAGTCTCATCATAAGAAAGAATACAACAGTGCAGACTTTCTATTTTACATATTGTCTACTTACAAGATGGAAGCTATTGTTCATTCATTCATTCAACAGACATACCAAGTACTTGCCACTGTTGCCTGGCTCCCATCTAGGCCCTGGAGATACATGCAGATACAACCCAAAAGTTTCTTTGTCCTTATCTGATTTGGTTAAGCCATATGAAATTGCTGTTTTTGTAGGTCTAAAACAATCGACTAAACAAACATGTACCTACTATATGATTCAGCCGTTGCACACCTAGGTGTTTACACAAAAGAAACAGAAGCGTATGTCCGGATGAAGACTTGTACATGAGTGTCTGTAGCAGCTTTATGTGCAATAGCTCAGACTGGAAACACTGTCCATCAACAAGCGGATGGATAAACAAATTGTAATGTAACCGCACAATAGAACGCTAGTTGGCAATGAAAAGGAATGAAGTTACTCATATATACTGCAACAAGGCTGGACCTCAATCCATTATGTTCGTGAAAGAAATGGAATGATTTAATTTATATAAAACTTCAGAAGATGCCAGCTAATCCATAGTGACAGAAAGCAGAACTGGGTCAGGAGATAGCAAGGGCAGGAGGGGCGACGCCAGAGTAGCACGTGCAACCCTTTGGCATGGGGGAGGGGTATATCTACAGTGTTGATTGTGATGACGGTTTCACAGGTGCATACATGTCAAACCTTTGCAAATGATAGACTTCAAATATAGGCAGTTAATTGTATGATAATTCTACCTCAATAAACACATTAAAACAGCACCAATTTCATAGGGTTCAATCGACAGATAAATTTTGGTGATCAATTAATTTTTGAGACATTATATTCATTTTTCATACATTTACTGGAAACTCACCATGTATCGGAAATACTGTGAGAGATACTACCCATGAAGAGTGAAAAAAGCTGTTCTTGCTTTTAGGCTTAGTGAGCAAAATAGGTTCATAAAGAGATGACTGAATGGCTTTTCTACAGGCAGTTCTGGAGCGATTACCGGGCTTAACCAAGTTCTTGTCTGTTGACTGCATTTATGCACGTGTCTATGCCTTCTATCTTTTTCAGAGTGACTTGTGGTCTTTGGGAATCACCGCTATCGAGATGGCAGAAGGCGCTCCCCGTAAGTACCTTCCTCTGGGTGAAATCTGTTGCTGGTCTGCTCTGCAGGGACTGAGCGACACTTCCTTGCCAGGCTCTGTAGTAGCTTTTCTTCTGCTACACCGAGCCCGGTGTGGGTTCGAGCTGGCATATTTAGAAAGCAAAGTCATCTTAAATCAACCAGGAATCCATTCATCTCAGAGCGGTGTGAGGATCTCGTGTTTAGAGGAAACAAGAAAGAAAAGGGAGACAACTCGGGGATCTTGTTTATTTTACCGATTCAGTGTGTAGTTTCTTCTTGAACTGCCCTTCGCCTAACGCAAAACTGGGGCCAATTCACACAGACTAGAAACTCCAACTTAACAAAAAGTCAGAACTGATTTCCAGTGCACGGCTTATGCAGACACTTGCATACTCAGTTGCTTTCCCTCCTAATAAAGTACTGACGTTTAGATTTTGAGGTCCAAGGCAGAGTGGCCAGGGCTCTGGCTATCTGGGGAACCTCTGCTGTTCCTTGAGCTCTGCAGTATTGGTACTGCAGAGTGCCTCCACCAGTCCTGTGCTGGCTGTGAGCATGTGCCCCACAGGCTTCCCTACGGGAAGTGCAACTCACCAAGGGGCCTCCGCTGCCACTGCTCTACCCACCGCCCCACAAAGCCCTCCGCATCAGTGACCCAGCCTGGCAGGGATATAAGACAGAACTTTTTCTCGAGGGCACAGGATGCCTTTGTAGGCAACTCTCACTCCTTAGTTTCACTGCTTAGTTTGCTCAGGCAGCACACTTCCACCTACTTTTTCTGCCTCTTCCTTTCACTCTGATCAGACATGCAGAGCAATCTGAAAACTCTCCCAGCCTTCCCTGGCTCCGTCCCTACTTCCTTCCAGGCAGGAGTTTCCCCTGGTAATACCTTCTCATGCTTAGTGCTGCCTTGGTGTCTGCTTTGTGGGGGACCCGAACCAAAACAGGCCCCGTCTGTGCATGGCAGGTCGTTTTGTTTATATGACTTTTTATCTTCACGTTATCATAGTCTGATTTCTCACTCTAGAGTTGGTAGGATTCATCTGTAAGCGTGATTGATTTGGAGTGTTTGATGACAAAATTCCCTTCATTCACAATGCTAATAGGCATTTATGAACCAGAAGAATAGTGTATTGCAGTCTGAAAACCATATTGTCATTCTTGATGAGTAGTAGAGGGGGCTGAAAATAAACTTCTACCCACAGAATCCTTTAGCTTTTAGAGAAAATATATTCATATTCTGGGCACAAAGGAAAGGATACCCCCTGATGTTTGAAAAGTAAACCTGTGAAATATTTTGATTAAAATAAGGACGCATGAGTCCTTTCTCTATAAACCATAATGCCATGTTTACAAGTTGAGATATTTTAATGACTTTTCTACCAGACCCTCTTTGCCTTGATCTCTCTGTTCTTTCTGGGGCCAGCAAAGAAACAAATGAACAAACAAACAAACAAACAAATGATAAGCATATCATGAAACCTGAAAAGCCATCAGGATATTTAGAAATACAGACAGAAAGGTGTTCTGGCCTAGTGCTTTATACTCTAAAAATCTATGTACATAGCATTGCGTTTGTATGGGCCTTTGGTATATAAGAAATAGACCATTCATCTTTCATTTTATGACTTAGGCTTTTACAGATTAAAAATAACCTACCATCTCCATTGTAGTTGTTATCTTGATGTTGTCTACTTTGAATCTCCGATGGTTATTTATAGCAAAGCAGAGGTTTTGGCCCTGTAATGTACTTTTCTTAAATATGAAGTACAAGTAGAGGGGCGCCTGGGTGGCGCAGTCGGTTAAGCGTCCGACTTCAGCCAGGTCACGATCTCGCGGTCCGTGAGTTCGAGCCCCGCGTCGGGCTCTGGGCTGATGGCTCAGAGCCTGGAGCCTGTTTCCGATTCTGTGTCTCCCTCTCTCTCTGCCCCTCCCCCGTTCATGCTCTGTCTCTCTCTGTCCCAAAAATAAATAAACGTTGAAAAAAAAATTTAAAAAAATATGAAGTACAAGTAGAAATGTTAACAATGTCTAGTTGAGATGTGTATTTTATGAGACACCAGCTCTTTTAAGTGCTCCACAAACAGAAGCTTTGTAGTCCTCTGACTCTGCTCACGGGGCATGTGCGACTGGGAGCCACTCGGTAGCATGAGCTGCACAGCTAGGGTGGGCTTGGCCTGTATTTGGCCTCCTAACCTGAATTGCCCTTTGTTTTGGTCTCTTGCAGCTCTCTGTGACATGCACCCCATGAGAGCCCTCTTCCTCATTCCCCGGAACCCAGCACCTCGCCTGAAGTCTAAGAAGTGGTGAGTTTGGTCTTCAGTGTTTTGCAGATTGAAGGGTTTCCTGTGATGCTCTGTTGGATGAGCTCAAATCCGTAGGTCCGGCTCCATGAGTAGACTAACATAAACCAAGACTTAGTGAGTGCTTTTCCATATACTATCACTCCTCTTAAGGCACCTATTAAGTACCTACTGTTTGCACAAGTCTTTATCACCACACCTTCCAGGTAAGGAACTGTTAGCTAAAGTGAGTAGTGGAGCCCCAGAAATAACATTGATTTATTACCTCAAGAAGTATCCTTCCTGGCTGCACAAAACATCTTATCAGAGAGGGCGATAGTTCCGAGAGTCAGCTGGTTCGGTGGGCCGACTTTTCTTCTATTCTTTAAGATGGCAATTCTGTAAGTACACACACATACTTGGCAGTATGAAAGATGATTTTATTGGTCTGTGCATAAATATTTGTAAGTATTTGCTTTTACCGCTGCTTTCTCTTTATGGCAAGTGATATTGGCTTCTTAAGTTGGGTAGTGGTACAACCTTCCCGTTTAATAAACTGATTCACTTAAGAAATTGGCCTAATTAAAAGAAGAATACCGAGGGGCACCTGGGTGGCTCAGTCGGTTAAGTGGCCGACTTCAGCTCAAGTCACAATCTCGCGGTCCGTGAGTTCGAGCCCCGCGTCGGGCTCTGGGCTGATGGCTCAGAGCCTGGAGCCTGCTTCCGATTCTGTGCCTCCCTCTCTCTCTGCCCCTCCTCCATTCATGCTCTGTCTCTCTCTGTCTCAAAAATAAATAAAACGTTAAAAATATTTTTTTAAAGAAGAATGCCGAGTGGATACTAGTATGGGTGGTGTAGGAATATGACTAAAAATTGTGCTGATAGTATACAATTGACTCAAGTTTGAGACACACAGTTCTGCAGGTTAGGCCAGATGTTGGACTTTCGCCTTTTTTGCCTACTTACATCAGGGTCTTTGTATCTTATTATTGCATAACAAGAATCCGTTGGTCCTTTCTTTCCCCTGTATGTATGGTGGATCTTGATACACCCTTGCCCTGGGATCATTTCCTAGGCTACTTGTGATCTCCTGTCTTTTTCTAGAGGCATGTTCTGGGCAGTTAGAACATGAAGGTTCAAGACCTCTCTGTCCCTTTTCACAGTACTTCATGATCACCCTTGACGGGGACCCTCATATTCCTCCCTTACCCACTCACAGCTTTCCTCTGCTATACAGAGAGCAGCTTAATTAATACCAGCCACCTAGTAATGACATAGCAACCCCGGTGTGACAAGGGGAAGGCATACTGCCCAGAGAAGAGAGGAAAACAGCCAGAAAGGACTGGCAGCCCCGAGTTGCAGAAGAAGAACAGAGCATGAGAGTTGCTATTGGCAACAAGGGGCAGAGCAACCCCTGTTCCTCGTTCTCACTCTGGAGGGTCGCTGTGTGATAGCCGTTCTCTCCCCAGCAACAGCCTTCCATTGGGTACCTGTATGGCACATGATCAGTGGGGCCCGGAAGCCCTGCTTCCTCCCTTCTCCCCGGAACAGACTTCCTCGGGAGAGCAGTCAGCTCAGTTCCATCTCTGGAAGCATCAGTAGCACTACAAAGCCCTCTGCTTGCTTTCTGCTTGTCCTTGGTGCCAGGCCTCCCTCCCCTCCTCCCCCCAACACACACACACTGTAAAGGGTGGACTTCACTTGCCTGTTCCCTCCTCCCCTTCCCTCTCCCAGAACTGCTCCTGGACAGACATTTCCAGAGTTCCACCCACAGGAGTCAAACTGGCCATCCACACATGTGTTATGTGTGCTCAACACAGCGTGGCCACACCCCGTGTTTCAGGAACATTTGTATTAATTGCCAACTTTGAAAAATCTGGCGATTGAGCTTTACCTTTAGGTTTCCGGCCTTTTGTGCAAAGGTGTGACACCAGGTGTTCTTTTCTGCCCATCACCACCTCTCCCCGACTGAGAAGTGGGAGTCACTGGGCCACCATACTTGTCCTGTTTTCCTCTTATACGGAGCTCGCACTGCCCTCTGTCTGACCTTTCTGGCTCGCTAGAGAAGCGAGTAAACAGCCTCTGCCCTACAGTTTTAATTTTCTTTGCCCCTGCTCCAAAAAGTTCAACTCTGTATTGGCCTTCTTTGAGAAATACAGACTTCGAGGAAAATACAGGCTGACTTTTCTGCGTCAAACCTTTGACAACAGGAGCTATATCTGATGGTGCTGCAGGGAACGGGGACAGTCCGGGGACAGTGAGGAGGCCAGGCCTCCATCTTGCCCAGCCTCCCTCCACACCCTCCCTGACTCCAAAGGAAAGCCAGTCAGGAGCTCGAGACCCACACTGTTAGAGAGGGGAGGGGGAAATGACGTGGCTATCTGAGAGTGAGTGGGGAAACAAAGGCTCTGCCCAAGTGCTCTTTCTCACTCAGAACCCGGCCTTTATAAGACGGTAATGCAGCCCCCCGCCACGGGACGTGGGGTGTGCCTTCCAGCTCTCTGCACAGAATTCTAGTTTTTAAGTGAGAATATTGAGCACTGCAGAGTACTTTCCTGAATGACCAGGCCCAAAGTGATTTGCAATAAGTTAGGAATTAAAAGAGAAAAAACGGGGTACCTGGGTGGCTCAGTCGGTTAAGCGTCCAACTTCGGCTCAGCTCATGATCTCGCAGTTTGTGAGTTCGAGCCCCACGTCGCGCTCTGTGCTGACATCTCAGAGCTTGGAGCCTGCTTTGGGTTCCGTGTCTCCCTCTCTTTCTGACCCTCCCCCACTGGCACTCTGTCTCTCTCTCTCAAAAAACTAAATAAACATTTAAAACATATTTCAAATCAGTTAGGGTTTTAACATGCCCTAGTGCTTGGGAGGAAGTGAAAATTTTATTTATTTTCCTTTTATTTTTCAAGGGAGAGGATCCCTCTCCCCACCCGTCAAAAGAAACAAAACTCCAAAATGTTCTTTTATTCTCTGCCTAATGAATTATCAGATGAAGTGCACCGTTCGCAGCGTGTATATCAAAATACTACCAAAGTGGGTGTGGGGGTGCCATTGTGGTAGAGATGGGCCATAAACTCTTTATTATATGCATTCAGTTGAGGGTCATTTCCACCTAACTTGCTGAATCTACAACATACAGGACATATAAGGCATATATGCATGCTGTAGACTCAGTAATTTGTGTGTGTGTGTGTGTGTGTGTGTGTGTGTGTGTGTGTGTGTGTGTAAGTTTAAGATCTATATAAATTTAATTTTACCCACAACCCTGCCAGGCAGATGCTCTGAGTCATCCTTCTCTTGCTGTAACACTACGGCTTGGGTAGGTTATGAGCCTTGTGCAAGGCTGTACAGTCTTCTAATTTTCTAAGTTTGTAACCCCCATTCTCCCACCTGCACCATCTGGCCTCTGAAGTTCAAGCTTAGAGTAATAGAGAATGAGATACTGGTCTCTTAGTTGAACAGTTTTTTCCTGTGCCTTAATATTAGGGAAAGAAGGGCAGTAGCAGGGTTCTTTGCCCCTTCCATTGTGGAGTAAAGGAGAGCAGTCCACTTGCTAGAACCCGGCCCTTCCCTCCCACGTCAGCGAGATGAGGAGAGGCCTCCATGGCAAGGAGGTCATGCAGTCAGGGCTCCAGTCCAGCCATTCGATAATTAGATCTCAGGGAGGATTACAACCTCAGCTGAATTAGAGGAGACCAGGCATCTCTCGGCCGCTGTCTCCATGTCACCACCAGCAAATGCGTAATAAGTTGGGACTCCCATTTCCTCCCGTCTCTCTACGTGGTCAGATTCCACCCACGTGGGTGAACCATCTCCTTCAACACATTTCCTCCTCCCTTATCTTCCCACCGTGCTCAGACCAGCTCCCCTGCCCTACTCAGTGCTGCAGGTTCCTGCAGGAGTTTCTGGAGAAAGACGGGGATGATTTCATTCCTGTAACAGACAACTGGTCTTTTTCTTTTTCCTTGCTCTTCAAATGCAAAGATTGCACACAGGCAAAGAAGTGTTTCATTGAGATCATTAGGAAAATCGTAACTGCTTATCACTGGGGAGAGACATGAGGTTCCTTGGTCCGGCCCATTTGTGCCCCAGATGAAGACTAGAGGCCTGGTGATGTTAACTGGCTTATCCAGAGTCCCAGAGTTTTCATTGCTGGAGCCACAGCCCTGAACCCCTTACAGTCACTACTGTTATTTTATGAAACAACAGCTCTGATTCTTGGTGGATTGTTAGGCATTTTTGTTCTTTAAGAACTGACAAAGTTATTTGTGTATGTGTGTTCTAAATAAAATCATAATAGAAAGCAAACATCAGAAAATACTTCAAATTAACTGAATTTGCTAGTAGACCATGTGACTTCAGGCTTCATTGAAATCAAAACAAAAATTGTTCCACAGCTTTTACAATTAACCTTTTTTGCACAGTCTCCTTGGAGATAGTGGTCTCGTTGACTCTGTGAGCATATCTAAACCAAATATATGTGAAATTAATTCCCTTTAAGAACACTGACCTATTCAGTTCAACTTCTGTTTCTGCCCCCAGCTCTGAGGGCAGATACTGCTGTTGGTTAAGCCTGGTGATGTTCAGAGGTGGCAGGACGTTGAAAACACAATGAAAGTAATAGTAGTAACAATAACAGCAAGCGTACATATGGCGTCTATGACATGTCAGACACCGTGCTAAGTATTTTATATGAAGCAATTCATCGGATCATCACAACAGTCATTTGAGATAAATTCTAACGATCCCACCGTTTGCAGCCAGGGCAACTGAGGCACAGAGACGTTAAATAATCTGCCCAAAGTCTCACAGTTAGTAAGCGACGGAGCCCAAATTAGAGAGAAAGGGTAGTTCTGGGAAAATGCAAATTCTAAAGCTCAAATTGCATTTAGGGAGTCCTGCAATTATCAGAAACTTCAGCCTGACTGGTTACAGTGATTAATGTAATAATCTTTCAGGCGTTTTTAATTCCTCTAACACAATTGAATATATAAACAGGAAAACTCTGGGAAGATAAAGTGTTTGGTGATGCTGGTATTAGAACCAGGGCCTCAGACTGTAAGCACCAAACATTAACATTTATCTCTCCAGGCCACCCCTGGGGAAATTAGTATTACTAATCTCGGGCATTTTTTTTAATAGACAGAACTAAATTACCGGCAGCAGAGATTCAAACAATAAAGTTATATAAATGTACTTTAAACCCATTAGACCGCTCAGCAAACAGTCAAGTGGTGTTCAACATAGGGAAGGGTTTTTACTTTAAATTAAATGTGTAATTAAGCATATTGATTCTTTGGTCACACTAACTTAAATAAGAGACAATGAATCTTTCCTTTGAAGATTTATTTTAAGTAAGCATTATTTTCTCTACAAACTGTTCCATTTGAAGAAGACGTCAGATACATTGCCAGGATTGCAGTTCTACACATCTTGGCCCAATCTTTGGGCTCAAGGTTATTCTCCTGAAGGTTCCTTCCCACCGGAAGAGATCCTGGAAAGTGGCCTGTGAGCCACAGCTGCTTCCGCGGAACTCTTTGAACACTCTCTTACCCTAGAGGTGCCACTGACTTTTTTTGGGTGTCAGTACTGGGGAATGGAACATACAGTTTATCGAGTCTGCATCTCATTTTTAAACTGGGTGTGATTTCTTTATTTATCACCCTCTAATTAATAGCTGAGCACTTTATAAAAAGCACTTCCTTCTAGTTGCAAGCAGAAAAAACAGCTTTCATTTGCATTTATCATGAATATTTAACAGCTCCCCGTCTTAATTTGTTTTTGTTTTCATGTTTTTAATACTGATTTTCTACCTAGAAGAGCGCCATGTGGAATTTGTCTATCTCTTTATGCAGGTCAACCTCATTCTCTTCTATTTATTCCTTAGGACAGTCCATTATCCCATGATGGTTTTGTTTTGTTTTGTTTTGTTTTGTTTTGTTTTGTTTTGTTTTTTGCAAAGTCTCTCCTTAGATGATATCACAATTGTGCCTCTACAGATTTGTCTCATGGACCTGAAAAAGAAAGCATATTCAATACTATCTCCTCTCCAAACCTCCCTCTCTGTGCCTCACAAGCACAGATTTGATGGTAGCCATTTTACAGCATTTGTCCGGAACTTACATGTGATAACCATTCCTGCATTCATTCATTCATCAGACATGTGAGGGCAAGTAAGTGTGCTCAGGATACCAACAGCACACCAGTGGTCTTGGAGAACAACAGTGTGGAGGAAGCAGGGCTACAGGCTGAAGGACATACGAGGAGGTACATAGAGTATCCACGCTGTTGTCACTATCTTCCACAGGCCACGGGGTGGCCGATCCCGATTGATCCTGCGGTGACCCCAAGCATAGCAGGGTACATATGCTTCTATGTAAAATAATGTAAAAGCATGAACTTAGCTTAGAAAAAAGTATTAATAATGCAGTCCTTCAAAAACATGGAACGAGAAACTGCTTTGACCTAGGCAGAAATGCAGAGTGGTGCATATGCCAGTGCCCTCTTGTGTTTGGATCTTGAATAACATGTTCACCATTGTGTTCTGTGTGGTGAAGACAGCTTTCAAGCCTGAATTCTGTGGGTAGGGTCCGCTGGGAGACAGGAAAGCTTGCTCCTGGGATCCGCTCCTGTTATTCCACAGCACTCCACAGGAGGGCGACGGAGAGCACAAAATGGATTCCCACCTGCTCTGAGCAGGGTGGGGGCCACAAAGAGGGTGACCAGAGTTCCACTAAGGTCTCTGCCCATCATGTGCCAAGATGCCAATGTAGCACATCAGAAAGGCATGCTATATAGTTGTGAAGTAATTATTTATGAGGCTGGACAATTTCTTGGAATGCAGCAAGAACATACATGCCCAACTCATGAATCATAGCTGAAGTCCACTGTTAATTTCTCCCACATTGTGGACTTGCTGCCCTATTCCTTGGTATATTATCCCTCACCAGTTCTCCCCTCCCCTGTGTGAGGCACGGGGTTTATCTTTGAGGAAACAGTGCCTGTCTAGCGGGAGGTAAATTCGTTTCTGGATATGAACTTAGTTCCTAAGTTTCCAAGTCCTTGGGTTGATAGCAAACATACACATACATTCTGTTCTTATTAATTGGAGAGCAAAGTTCAAAAGTAATTTTTAAATTACCATTTAAAAAATTTGCCTAACCAAGCTCACTTTACCACATAAGAATCTTTCTCATTTCTACAAATGTACTCCTCTTTATCTATACAAGCTTGATTTTATGTCCTCCCCCCAGCTTGCATTTTCTGCATCATTTAGACAACTCATCTCAGTTCCCCTGACATATAGTGTGCTCAGCCCAGTCCTTAGTTTTTCACTATTTCTTGCCTCCCTGAACTCTCTCCTGAAAGTGACTTCCTCTTCATTCTTTTTTTTTTTTTAATGTTTATTTATTTTTGAGAGAGCGAGAGAGAGAAAGAGAGCTTGAGTGGGGGAGGGACAGAGAGAGAGGGAGACACAGAATCTAAAGCATGTTCCAGGCTCTGAGCTGTCAGCGCAGAGCCCGACATGGGACTCGAACCCACGAACTGTGAGATCATAACCTGAGCCAAAGTCAGATGCTCAACTGAATGAGCCACCCAGGCGCCCCGGTTTCCTATTCATTCTTTAAGTCTCAGCTCTTGTTCCCTCATTACAATAGACCTTCCAGATACACTTTTCACCAAGGTCTTTCTCTTCTCTCATTCCTTTTGGTCTCTTGTGTGATATTACATACAAACTGTGCAAAAATGCTTTTATGCACGTAACTCCCATACATTGCCTGAACTGTGTGTTGATGGTGATGATGTCTTTGAACCCCATGTGCCTAATAAAGGTCTAGACCTACTTTGTAATTGGTTGATTCCTATGTTGGCTAATTGAACCTATTTTCTTCTTTTTTTTTTTTATTCTAGCATTTTGGAGAAATAGAATTTTGCTTTCTCTTTGGATGGTCTTTTTATCTGTGGGTTCATCTCTTTTGTTTGGCAGGTCAAAAAAATTCCAGTCATTTATTGAGAGCTGCTTGGTAAAGAATCACAGCCAGCGACCAGCAACAGAACAATTGATGAAGCATCCATTTATACGAGACCAACCTAATGAACGACAGGTCCGCATTCAACTCAAGGACCATATTGACAGAACAAAGAAAAAGCGAGGAGAAAAAGGTTAGAAGCACATTTGTATTTCGGCAAAGGAAACAAAAGACGGAGCGAGTCATGGGCTCTTGATATATTTGGAGGTGACCATGGGGGTTTCAGATGGACCTGCATTATTCTTTAGTGTGAAGGCCTGCCTCTGAGCTCATAGCCTGTAGGCATCAATGGATTGAGCCTGTGAAATGGAATCTTCATGAAAGGATAGAACTGTAAGGAATATTACCTCTTCCAGGCACTAACAAAGAGACATGTTGAGTAATACTATGAAGTGGTTTAATATGACAAGTGATTTTCTTAGTTCAAATGAATATTCATGTTTTGAAGGCTAAAAATCTACAGAAGACAACCTAAAAAAAAAAATCATTTGGTTGACATTTTTGTATACTGGCACTCTTCAGCATTTAAGTTTTTGTGCTCTGAGGCTCATTTAGAATTTAGCTCAGAAGTCAGAATGAATTTTCTTATAGTCACAGAGATGCCAGACTTGCTATTTGGAACATTGAATTTTGAGCTGGAGGATCATTTAATGTACTTCTTTATTTTATAGATTGAAAAACTCTTATTTCTTATGGCTCTGGCTGTTCTACCACACTATCTTTTCATGGCATCGATGGAAAGAACATGAGTTCAAACTTGGGGTCCTGGGGCCGTATCCTGGTTGTTCAAATAGAGACTCGGACTTCCTTAACTAGCATCCTGACTAAGCAGAAAATTCACGTGGTCTGGGGCAAGCTTTGTGCCTGGTTGGATGGGGAGTTGGGGAAGGTTGAAGTATGGGGAGGAAAGGGAAAGATCCAGAGGACAGACAGAATGAGTCCTCCCCGAGTGGAGGGCAGGAGGGTCAGTGGAGGAAAGGGGAGGGCTGATGGTGAGGAGGCAGTATAGGGCTGGTAAGGTGAGCCCTGAGCGCGCAGCCATGGAGAGTAAAGGGGAAGACCAGGCACCGACGGTGGGACACAACTGGCGACATGATTTTCCTCTTTTCCATCCTCAACACCATTCTCCTCTGTTCTTCCAAGCCAGGTGGAGCATTGGAGGGTGGTGGGCCCCACAGGACAGAGTGTGCTCTCCTTTTATTTGAATTTCCCTTCTTTGCCTCTGCAGTTACCATCCGTAATGTGGCGAGGTGCAAGCAGGTGTGTGGGGTGGGTGGTAAGCATTGCAGGAGTCAAGACTGGAGAGGTAGGAGCAGCAGGGGGCTGAGGCAGGAGGGGAAATCCTCAGTGAAGGCTCAAGGGAAGCCTTCCTTCTTGGCTGCTGGCCTCAGGGAGTCAGGGAAATGTGCGATCAGGTTAGACTCCAGAGTAGGAGGCTATGAGGCGAAGCCAAAAAGGAGGCCCATCACCTGAAACTAATGAAATATTGCATGTCAACTATCCTTCGATTTAAAACAAAGATACATTGCTGAATGTTTGAGGACCAAACTATTTTCCCTTGAAGTGCTGAATAGGAAATAAAGCTTCATTGCCTATTTTGATTGAATACAAAATTATTATAGCACTGAAAAATAAATAAATAAAAATTCCGAGCAAAACAAAACAATAAAAAAGGAGACCCATCTCCAGTTGTGAGTGGGTGGAAGGGGATGGGGTGTTTGTCAGAACCCAAGGGGCTGGGAGGGCAGCCCAAGCTGGAGGAACCAGGCATGAGAGAAATAGGTAAGTCAAGGTCAAAAAGCTCCAGGACTGATTTTTCAACTGCTGTTTATTAATAGTGGCCTTCCACTCCAGGAAGTT
Organism: Leopardus geoffroyi; assembly: GCF_018350155.1. Lineage (NCBI taxonomy): Eukaryota > Metazoa > Chordata > Mammalia > Carnivora > Felidae > Leopardus > Leopardus geoffroyi. The sequence continues at coordinate 95,232,443 of NC_059333.1, forward strand.
AAAATTGTAATGGGGACATTTTAGAGAGGTGTGTCAGACATGCAACCATTAAAGGCCAATTTCTCTAAGAGGGAAATTTATTTTTCTATGGGCCTGTCTTTTCCAGACTCAGACTAGTTCAAATTCTAGCTCTCCAACAAATTCTGACCCCCTGAAGAGTTATGTGAACTTCATCCCAGTTTTCTCATCTTTAAAATAGGAGAGGGGATATAATAGTAATTAGTACTGCCTGGCATTGTTACAAAGGTTAAGTGAGATAATGCATTGAAATATTTAATACAATGTCTAGGATATAGTCATACTTAATAAATATTAGCTATTCTCATATAGACAGTTCTTTTTTGACCTACAATTTTTCAGTACTATTCAGAATCACTTCCTGAGAACTCATGACCTCTTTGCCTTTGACCTGTGAGTAGAATGGGTAAAGCTTGTGCCTTGGGTTCCTTTCACATTTGGAGGGCACAAACTCTAAAATGTGACTCGAAACACCCCATTCTATGAAAATAAGACTATTTTTTTTATTTTAGAAAAGGGAGGAGAGGGACAGTGGGACAGAGGGAGAGAGAGAGAATCTCATGCAGGCTCCTTGCTCAGCATAGAGCCTGATGAGGGGCTTGATCCCACAATCCTGGGATCATGACCTGAGCCAAAATCAGGAGTTGGACACTTAACCAACTGAGCCAGCCAGGTGCCCCCAAATAAGACTATTTTTAATGTGTTCCTTCTCTGCAGAGTAGAAGAGTAAGATTCCTGGTAGGAGGTATGCTCCACAGTTACATGGTAATTTAAGAAACCTAATTCTGTTTAGGCTCAAAGCCATCAGAAGCCTTCATTTTTGTCTGCTCCCCAGAAGGAGTATTGATCAAATGAGGTTTCATTCCATTTGCTCAGTTTCATCAAATTACTTCATTTGCTTCCTGTAATACTTTCATACTCTCTTAGTGGCTCTAAGACCAGCTTTTGGTACAATCAAACAATTTTATGAGAATTGATTTATGACTTTTTTTAAGCCAATATTATTTTTCCTTAAGATATGTTGACATATGCTAATTTATGCCAGTAATATAAAAACAATAAGACCAGATTTTGGTGAAGTATTACAGTTGAAGGGCTTGACAAATGCAGGTTTTCCCATCGAGAGTAGAAATAATTGGATTAATTGTGTGTTTCTTTTCCTTGCTAGAATTTCCTTCTCTAGATAAAATTTCTGCAGTTTACTTCCTACTCTTCTTCCATTGATTTATTTCAGGTAAATTCGGAAAAGTACACTTTCAGTGTGGAATATTGAAACACCTTATGGAAGTCCTTTACATTTTGGTGACATAATACTCAAAAATAAGTAGCCTGAAAACTTCATACACATCTAAATATTTGAAACTAACTTGTGATTTTAAAAAAATGCACTTGACATCATCATGCTTTTGGCTCCTTTTCATTAGCCCTTTAATGGCTGAAGAGTATGGAAGGCAAAGGTGTGTTGCCTCCTGGCATGTGTGCTGCCTCCTGGTGGTAGCCCAACCAAATTGCAGTTTTAGTTCCTTTTTAGGGGTACACAAATGCCTTCAAAGTTATAATTACTAACCCACAGCTATGAAAGGATAACAGTAATGTGACGCCCTGCCTTGCTTAAAAGTAAAAGCTCTTCCAAGATACCCCAAACCCCACAGAAAAGTCTTCAGCAAGCACTTTTATATAAGGATCAGAAAGTCATATCAGACCTGCTGGCCTTACTCATTCTGTCTGCTTTTCTCACACCCAACATCTAGCCACCAACAACTCATTGTGAACATGCCATGCCCTTTAATACTGTCACCCTTACCCACGTTGTTATGTTGCTTGGAATGTCCTTTTCCCACCACTTTCAGCTGCCATCTGCCTGGAAGGGGGCCACCAACAATTACAATGTGCAGCTCATTTCCTCCTCAAAGGCTTTGCTGCCCCCCTCTCCCTCATTATGACCGATGGACTTTGCTTCTTTCTCTGATATCTCATTGCTCTTTTTATGCACTTCTCTTTAGCATATAATATGTTGGAAAGAATACTAGTTTCAAAGTTGGAAAAGTTCTGGATTGAATTCTAAATTCAAAGAAAGCCCAGATTGACTGACCTTTTATTAATAAGTCATTGGTTCGGTCACTTAACCTCTTGTGATAGTGTCTTCACTTGAAAATGTGTTAAAGTATTGTTACGCAAAATAAACGAAAGAACATAGGTAAAGTATCTAGCAGGGTGACTGGCATGGGAGATACCCAATAAAGATTAATTTCTTCATAATCATGGAGGATCTGATTACCTACTTGTCCATCTTGCCCATTAGATTCTGATCTTCTCCAAAGCAGACTCAATCGTATTTATTATTACATATTAACTTGCTTAACATATTACTGAATTAAATGGATGTCCCCAATGGTCCATTTATGTCTTTTTTTTTTGAAAGAGAGAGAGAGAGAGAGAGCACACACACACACGTGTGTGTGTGAGCAGGAGAGGGACAGAGGGAGAAAGGGGCTTGGTCCCACAACCCTGGGATCATGACCAGAGCTGAAATCAAGAGTCAGATGCTCAACTGACTGAGTCATCCAGGCACCCCAACTCTATATTTTTAATAGCACACATTGTCAAGTTTCTTTCTGGTGTTTATCAACATATCTAAAGACAGTTTGTGGGTCCATGTAAGTCATAATAAAACTCCTACTTAAAAAAATGATTAATAAGCTAATACTGGGCCAATAAAAGTTGGTTTAGGTGGTCCCATAATGGGGAATTAACACAAACTGAAAAGTTATTTTGCAGTTCCTTGTCTTGACTTTCATGTGAACACTAGCCATTAGGGACAGGTATCTAGAGTCAGCTGGGACAGTTTTGAATGTTAATTCCATGCACTTGAATCCAGCTGATGGGAACTATTAAATCACAAGTCAGGAGGCCTGGAGCCTGTCCCAGGTCAGCATTAATGACAGCTCTTTGGGCCTCAGATTACTTATATATAAAACAAGGGTCGGGGGGGGGGGGGGATTGACCGAGCCGCAGCATCTTTTTGTGCACTAACATTCTGTGAGTCTCTCTTTAGATGAGACAGAGTATGAGTACAGCGGAAGTGAGGAAGAAGAGGAGGAGAATGACTCAGGAGAGCCCAGGTAGGAGAGCAAAAGCTAAGTGTTACTTTCACATTCTGAGTTGTGCTTGTGTGAAACGTGCTTCCTTTTGATTTATAGGTTCATTTTTAAGAATCCAGCAAGGTGGTCTCATTTAATTTATTGCCCATGAACATACTCATTAATTTGGGAAAATTTCCCCGGGCAGACTCTTACAAAAATGTGGAAATCAGCGTATTCTTTATCTTGTCCCCTAAGATTTATGGTCTCTATTCTAAGACCTTGTTTCCTCACGTATGTAACGTGTAGAATGGGTAGAGGCGATTATCTGGGTAATACAAGACTCAAAGTACCTAAAACTGCGACTTTCAGGAGACCTCAGTGGTATTTTGGAACTTGAATTATTCACTTCGTTACATCATACCTTTCTTTAAGAAGCCCATTTGGGCAGCCACTGTCCTTGTCACATGTCTCGGTATTTTCACTACAGTCTAATCTGAGAGGAAATAATTTCCAGGAAATCGAATCATGCTCGAGAGGGGAACCTTACATAGAAACATTCATGCCCACCTCAGTTGTCACATGTTGGATCCCAGAACCAATGCTGCTTTTATCATTACCATCCCTGCGTTTTGAATTTCACTTGACATTGATTCCGACTTTCTTCCAGTGTGTTTATGAATGATTAAGGTTAGTGTACTCACATTGCTGGGATTTCTGTTCCTTGAGACAATTCAGCTGGCAGCAGTTTGGTGAGTTGAGGGGGACAGGCACACACACCATGGTGGTGGGAAGTGAGATTTATCGGGGAAAATGCAAAAGAAGAAAGCTCAGTGGGGTATACGGGGCTCCATCCTCTAGCCATCCAAGGAGAGGACTCCAATGATCCGGGAGGCATAATTGCCATACTGCTGGGGCGGAGCTACCTGACCAGGAAAGAGGCCAGCTCAGCCACTGCTGTTAGAATGAACCAGTGGCTTCTTTTTTTGAGTTAACTCAGATCTCCCAAGCTGGATTATTGCTGAACTACAGGAAGAAGGAGGGACTTACTGGGCCATCCAGTTTTTCTCTTCACCTGCTATAGGAATTTTCAAGGTCAGAGACTGAAGGAAAGTTTTTCCTTCCATCTGATACTTTACATGAGCCACCCCCAGTTTAGCTGCATAGAGATAATGTCTGTCAAGTAGTGACGATCAAAGGCAAAGGACCAAATGCCCTGCATTCAGAGAGGTTGTGCACTATTTTTTATTTTTCCAAAGCTCACCCAGATGTCACGTCAGCCCTTCTGATCACTCTCTAGAGAACTGAGAAGCCACATTTTAACTAGTACTTGCTAAACTGAGTCACTTAGCGGGCTGACCTAGCCATGCCTTAACACTTCTATAATTGTAACGTGTCATTATATCACACTGAAGATTATGTTCCAAGTCCTGTTTTATGGGCACATGTAATTAATCTTTGTGAAATCCTGAAAACTCGAAAGGGACAGTGGTTATCTCATTTTAAAAATGAGGTGAGAGCTCAAAGATGGCAAGCAGGTCACACACCAAGTTTATGACTGAGCTACTACTACAGCTCAGATCGCCTGACATTGATTCAACATCAGTTAATTGATTCCACATCAATTGATTCAACACCAGTGCATCCTCGTGTGCATGGTGAGGCCAGGCTCCCCGAGTCCTGCCTTTTTGCACGGAGCTTGTGGCCTGTGTGGATAAGCTCTCTTGCTTGCGGTTTGGTTTAGAGTCCTACACAAAAGCTGTAAGTTTTAGAGGAGTTTTGTTAGTAGAATCCAAGCACCGTCTGTGGGACATCATGAACAAAGCCTTTTCATGTCATTTTTTTGGCATTGATGGCAGTCACGTGGCATGCTAACCGCTCTCCAAAACAGAATAATCCCCTCGTCAACTGCCACCAAATCTGCTCCCGTTTGCGTCACCACCACTGTCCAGGTGCCAGACAAAACCTGCAAGCATTGCTCACTCCACACACCAGATCCATCAACAGGCTTCATCAGCTCTCCCAGCAAGTGCTTCTCTGCCTCCATCCTCACCGCCCCACCCCCACAGAGCCACTTCAGTGCCAGCCCAGCTGGTGGCCCTGCTTGCCCTCACCTCCCACGCCCTGCAGACAGAAGTCCATTCAGCAGCCAACAAATCCCATCACGTCACTACCCTGACTATAACCTTTCCATTGCTGGCTTCCATGCCATGTGCCTTCCCGGGTCTGCCCAGTCTCTCTGGCCTCCTCTTGGACCACCTTTCTCCTTCACTGTGCTCTGGGAAGTCCCATGGAGTTTGGTTCCTCAAAGATGCCGCACCTGTCCCCGCCACAGGCTTCTACATTTGCTTTTCTTTCTGCCTGAAAGGTTCTTCCCCTACCTCTTTGTGGGACCAACCCGTCATCATTTGAGTGTTGGCTCATCTGGCACCTTCTCAGAAAGTTCTTCCCTGATCACCCCCGTCTTGAGCAGATCCCTTAATTCTCGCCCCAGCCTCCTGCCATTGCCAGTCTTAAGCCATTACATCTTTTGTCTTATATAGAGCCCTGCTCCTACGTGAAATTGTTATTTGTATCTTATCTAATTATTTGTCTGTCTCTCTTCCCCACAACAAGATAACTAGAGAGAACATTCATTGTGCAACTGCTGTATCCACTGGAACCTATCACAGTGCCTGCTACCTAGAAAGGGTCAATAGTTATTTAATGGATTGATCGCAAGTGGAAGTTGCCAGAAAGATGAAAAGATTTGCATGAACAAATAAGAGCCTTCCCCACCTCCCTGTTAGGCTGCTGTGTGCAACCAAAGTCTAACTTTGAGTTGTTCACATGCAGTTAGATGTGAATAGGACAGCCCTAGACCAGGGCTGTGGGAAGAGTTGCTTTATGGTGTTTTCTATCCTCTTTTTCTTTCTACTTTCTTTCTTACATGTGTGCGCGCGCACACACACCCACACACACATACACATGATGCACAACCATCGTTTTACAGATGAGGAAACTGAAGCCCATGGTGCTTAAACAGAATCTAGGAATCAGTGAGCTGGGTTGAAGTCTACACCATCTGCTCCAGAACAAACCATGTCACTTCTCTTTAATCCTGCTGCAGCGAGACAAGCCCTGAACTCTCTGACTTTGGCAGGCTTGGGTTCCTATTCTACTCTGTATTGACCTTGACTCAAATGTCCTCCCTCCCTGGCTCATCATGTCTTCACATGAGCAGCCTGTCCTTTGCCTCCTGGGGTTTGGTGCAGGGAGTCACGGAGGAGGTGGGGGGGTGGGGGTGATGTACTCATCTTAGTAGAATAGGTTCCCTGCTGCTCCCGGTTGTTCATTTCATTTGCTGGATTTTTTTGTGCCTTTCTTAAACATGAAAACCAGCCGACCCAGGGCCTAAGGCTTGCACACTCATTAAAACCTTTAGAAGCAGATCTTTGCATGTCACAAGGGTGAGGGAGCAGCGTGGACAGTGCTGGAGAGAGGTGATGACATCTCCATCTAGGGATGGAGACAGAACGCGTATGCAGCAGTCACACTGAAAAGGAGGCTGAGCCTTGACTCAGTTTCCCTGGGGATGAGTACTGTAATTAACAGAGGGTCTAAGAGCCCCCGCTGGCACATGTGGCTCCCTTCCCGGCATACAGGGGAGTTGTTTGCCCGCTGTCCTCCCCAGGACCCGGGTAATAATGACCCTTGCCGCACGCAGGATCCTGATCTCTCCCTCCTGCCCACAGCTCCATTCTGAACCTGCCAGGGGAGTCCACACTGCGGCGGGACTTCCTGAGGCTCCAGCTGGCCAACAAGGAGCGTTCGGAGGCCCTGCGGCGGCAGCAGCTGGAACAGCAGCAGCGGGAGAACGAGGAACACAAGAGGCAGCTGCTGGCCGAGCGCCAGAAGCGCATAGAGGAGCAGAAGGAGCAGCGGCGGCGGCTGGAGGAGGTGAGCACCTGCCTGGGCCACCGTGGAAGCCCACGCCTCTTGGCCAGGTCGCTTCCTGAGTGTCCCATCCTTGGGTGGGGCCATGGCCCGCTGGGAGTACACACCTTAACTTGCAAAGGAGGATGAGGCCTGAATGCTGTTACCAGTCAAGGACTTCCCTTGCCTGGCAGGGGGCCAGGGCGGGACCTTGATGAGAAGTGACCTTGGTGTGGTCACTTCAGGAAAGCAGCTAAAGACCTCAGCCTCTTCAAGTCTTACTTAGATATCACCTCCTCAGTGCAGCCTCCTTGACCACCTTACTTAAATTTGCACCCCCTCCCTCTAGCATGTCCTGTTGCCCTCCCCGGCTTTGTTATTTTTACGCAGCTCTTACCACCTTCACACGTACTCTCTATGTACCTTTGCACGTCTTACGCTGGAATCCGAGCTCCCGAGGACAGGGGATTTTGTCTCTTTCGTCCCCGATGCATCTCTCCATCATGTATCTCTAGCGCCTAGAACAGGGCCTTGCACATGGTAGATGCCTCGTGAGTATTCATGGAATGCACGAACTAATATAGGAATAAATGAGTCAATATGGAGAGGTACAATATAGGTGTTAAGTAGACCGCCGTGACTAGGCAGGCAAGTGAAATGTCAGGTATGGAAACGCAGGGTCCTCCTGTAGATACCCCTTCGTCACCCCTCTGGACACTGTGGAAAGCACTTCACAAGTCCTTTTGCACACCTTTAGTATCCAGGACCCGTCCTCCAGCTTGCTGGCCACACTTGCCTTCACCAGCAGGCATTGCTGTCATCTGTGTGGGGAACCATACCAGCAGCCACACCTTCCTGCATGCCTTGTCCTGGGTGAGGCTCTCACCCTTGTGGTCTTACAGAAGTTTGTTAAGCCTCCTTCCTTTATGGGCTACATCAAAGCCTCTAGATAGTTTGGAAACTGAGAGCATAGCTGTTGGAAAAGTCTGATGGCAGATGAAAGGTTGACCGACTGCACGATAATGGGGCAGCAATTTTACAGTTTTCCCAAACGCCGTCTTGCTCCTCGTTAACGGTTTACAGCAATTCACTTGCTCTGTCAGGTGGCCACGGCAGTTCGAGGCTGGTGGATTGCAGGCACCAGGAGCAGATTGCTTTTTAATTGGCACATCCAGGTCCAGCCTCCCTGGTTTAAATCGGTGAGGGCCTCCGTTTCAGTTTGCAGTAAAATCCTATCAACCTCATATATCCCTGGAATGTTCATACACAGACCAGCCACAATAATACCCAACAGTTGCAATTATAAAGCGACTTCTGTGCGCCAGCTCCTGGGTGAGGTTATTTGCTTATATCCAGGATTTCATCTACTATCATTATCTCTTTGCGTATATCCATTGCCTCTCGTGCCGAATGCATACAATCCCCATTTAACCAAGAGGAAACTGAAGTTCAGGAAGAGATTGAAATAATTGGCCCGATATCACAGGGCCGCTAAGTGCACAGTGTTCACACCCGTTGAGATCTGATCTCAATGTCCACACAAGCCCCGAAATAAGTCATTGAAGCCTTGAACTGCGACCCTCACAATAGGACCTTGCAGGCTTCTGCAAGCATCAGTGGGCAAGTGAAGCACGTTCCAATTTCAGTTTATAAGTCTGTCTTCTTGTCAGTGTGAAGAATGCTCCGTGCAAGAGAAGTTTGAAGTTCACCACCTTCTATTCTAAAAATGACACTGTAGTAGACGGAGACCCTGCGGTGCCATGGAAAGGAGACCTTGGAAGGAGCAGGCAGAGGCAGGGGAAAGGGAGGTGTGGGTGTTAATTAAGCAGCTCTCAGAAGCGAAGCGCAGAGTATAGCTGTGCAGGTGCCTGTACCCCCTCTGGTTACTCTCCTGGGCACGAATTGAAATCCCTTGCAGCTAAGACCTGGTGTCACCTTCAGCCCAGCCAGGTCAGTCGGGACCTCTCATTCTAGCCCCCAGTCCAGAGCTGTGCCATATCCACCAGTCTGCCAGTTCTGAGAACCAAATGCCTCTGCGGGCTGGAGCCCATGTTTACTCGTGTAGACTCTGGCCAAACCTCTCCCCTCACCTAAGCAGTACCCTGTCGGGCACTGCCCCCACGTCCCGCCTCTCCTGCTCCCTTCCTTATGGTTTATTCCTTCCAAGGGCATTTCTGAAGGGCACCACCTCACTGAGGCGTTACACCCTGGAAACCTTGACCATATGCCTTAGTTAGTGGGCTCCTTGCCTAATGACTTGTTACACTTAATTTCAAGTGAATGACACCATGTAAACCCTAGAAAATCTCCACTGTCCTCCCATAAAACATTTAAAATACTCAAGAATGCCCACGTGCCTGTGCATACACACACACTTATGTGCACTTTCTTCCTTTTTTTTTTTTTAAATTTTGACATAACAACTTTTGACCCTTGAGCCTGGATTCTCAATTAATGCAAAGTCTTTTCAGAGGATGCATTGTGTTATTTTGTTTTGTTTTTATCTGTATTTTCTTCCCTCCTTACCTGATATGATTTATTTGAGCTTTAAACATTTTTTTTCATCAAGTTGCTAAAATAACGATTTCTAATGCTTTCCAAAGCATTTACCATATGACAGGTACTCTGTTCTGCACTTTACATGAATTGTCTCATTTAATCCTCACAATAACCCCAGTCTGAAGATAATGCAGCTGAATTTCAGAGAGGTTATGGGGCACCTGGGTGGTTCAGTTGGTTGAGCATCCGACTCTCAATTTCAGCTCAGGCCATGATCTCACATTCTGTGAGTTAGAGCCCCACATTGGGCTCTAAGCAGACAGCACGGAGCCTGCTTGGGTTTCCCTCTCTCTCTCTCTCTCTCTCTCTTTGTGCCCCTCCCCCCCCCCATTCATGCTATCTCTGTCTCTCTCAAAATAAACAAATAAACTTAAAAAATATTTTTTTTTCAGAGAGGTTAATAACTTGCTACAGGTCACACAGCTTGGGAGGAAAACTAGGTTTCAATCCCAGGGGATCGGACTCCAGAGCCAAAGAGCTGTCACTGCATCCATTCTGCCTCTCCACTGATTAGCCAGGCATATTTTTCTGGCCCATGGTCCTGTGGCCTTTTACTCTGAGAACCTAAGGACTTTTAGGGAAGACAAACAAGCTGCACCCAGCCAGCGGGTGCTCTTCTTTAAAATGGGTTCTGGCTCTGGTGTGCCCCGTCAGAGCTATGGCCAAGGCCTCCTCGTGTCTCTTCTTGTGTGGCACTTTCTGGAGCCTCTATATTGGAGGCAGGTCAGAGTTCAGACTCAGTGGGGCACATGTACCCACAGAACACACCCTCCGAGTCCCCGCTTGCACCAAAGGCAACGGTGTGCCCAAGGACACTTTGCTTTGTGCACCAACGCACATGAGCCCTGGCTTCTCCTCAGAAGCAGGAACACTTGTGACCACAGGGCATTAAGAGATTACACCAGCTTTATCTTTTGATCCTTCATCTTGCACCTATTCCTCAACACAAAGAAAAAGAAATACTAACTACTGAGGTGGCTGTAAATTCTGAACTCCTAAGTAATAACTGTCTCTGCCGCCAGGGGCTCCTCTCCTGCATCCTGCTCCTGCTGGATCCCCATCCAAGTCTGCCGCCCTGGCCCGTGGTGACAACTTGTGTTTCTGGTGCCTTGAGTAGGAGCTCGGACTATGTAGAGGCAGTGAAAGCCCACAGTTAGACTTGCAGATTTAGCTTCATTGTGGGTCAGGTGGGCTTTGGTTGGCATCCTGGAAATGCAATTCGATTCTCAAATAAAGGGCCATCAGATGACCTTCTGGTGACACAGGGCTGTGTGGGTTGTACCCTTTATATTCCCCGGGGATCTCAGATGTCACCTCCTACCAGAGTTTTAGTTTCCAAGGAAGCCCTGTGTGTCCTTTGCTATTTATGGGTAACCATGTGGATTTGAATAGGTTCTATATCAGTATCTGCATATTCTTAGAAGGACTTTGTACACTGAATGTAGTCATTTATCAGCCTCATGAAAAGGACGTGACTTTGGACCAACGATAGGTTGGGTATAAGACTTTCAGCTTTTGACCGGTGATAAAGCACAATGTATAACTGATTTCCAGGAAATTGACTGAACCTAGCTAAGGTGAATGAATCCATCAATAGTGAGGAAAGTACATAGAAGACCTCCTTTATTTTTATTTAGTTCAATAAAAATTTCTTTCTATCACTTGGCCTACACAAAATCCCTCTTGTTTTTTTCTCCATCACAGAGTTAGGGGCCAAGAATCATCACCTTAAAGTGCTACAGCACTTACTGTGGTCATCTTTTCAGACTAACCTTGGCCAAATTTGTGGTGATACTTAACTGTGCCCAAGAGTTTTGGAATGGTTTTAGTGATTTATCATTTTTTTCCAACTCGCTGAGAGCATCCTATGCCTTCGTTTGGAGAAGAATATCTTTAAGTCACAAGAATAATCATATTGACCCCACGGGCACCAAATTGCTCAATGGTGGTAAGTTTCATTCTTCAGAGAATTGCGTTAAGTCTTTCAAGTCACCTACGTCTTATTTAGTGCCCTTCAAGACCATCATAACATCAGCCAGTTATAGAAACATCCAGTCCTAGCTGAAAGATGTGATACTGCTTTGGTTCTATTGCCTGAAAAAAATTTTTTTAAGAAATACCACTCGTATCTTATTGGCCAGTAAGAGTGGAGCGCTGATCTAAAAAGTGAGAGCCTAACAGTCTTGACAGGTGAATTCTCTATAAGCCTCTAACTTTTTTTATTTTAAATTTTTTTTTTCAACGTTTATTTATTTTTGGGACAGAGAGAGACAGAGCATGAATGGGGGAGGGGCAGAGAGAGAGGGAGACACAGAATCGGAAACAGGCTCCAGGCTCTGAGCCATCAGCCCAGAGCCCGACGCGGGGCTCGAACTCACGGACCGAGAGATCGTGACCTGGCTGAAGTCGGACGCTTAACCGACTGCGCCACCCAGGCGCCCCAAGCCTCTAACTTTTTAATGTCAGTGGCTGGGCTTTCGAAGACGTTAGGCTCAACTGGGTATGGTAGAATTAAAACATGTTTCCTATTCCGACGGGCAGTCATTCAACAAATTTCATGAATTCACACCTCTGCTATGCTGGACCCCAGGAATACAGTCTGCCCTGGTGTTCACCAGATCTCTGAGGGAAACGGGCATGGGGCAGATAGTCACCTAAATAACCACTCATTATCATTGCCAGACTGCTGTGGTGGAGAGCAAGGGCGGCTAAGTAATCAACCAGAGAGGTGTGGGGTGGAGACAGCAGCCCAGCCTGGCTGGGAGGCCTGCTGGGGATTCCAGCTGAAGGACTTGGGTGGGAGGGGCACGCAGAGATGCCAGGCAGGTAGGCCAAGGCACACTCATCTAGACAGCTTCCCAGGCCCAGTTAAGGATTTTTAAATTTTACCCTGAAAATAGTGGGAAACCACTGACACGTGTTAACCAAGGGAATGCAATCAGATCGGCATTTTTAAAAGGAAACTGTGGCTGCTGCAAGGTTGAGTGATTGGAGGAGGCAAGAGTGGACGAGAGAGCCAAGTTGGTCCAGGTCAGAGAGGGTGGTGTTTCTGTGAGTGGCGGTGGAAGGGGGATTGAGGAAAGGGGACACACTGGAAAGAGATGCGGGCTGTAGAACATGCAGAATACATATGTAAATGTGGTGCCTGAGTAGAAGTCAGATCAGCTTAAGGACTAAGCTACCCAGGTGCCCTAGTAAATGGTATTTTGATTGTGTATATACAGAAGCTGAGGTTCAGAGAGGGTAAGTAATTTACTCAAGGCCACATAGCTTGAATTACACCTTTATTTCTATAGCTTCGAAGCTGGTATAGTTTGCCTCTGTACTAAGCTATCCAGTCATTTAAAAACTATTGACATTTTTTTCTCCTAATGACATAAATGAATTCCTACTAGTATAACATATACTCTTCTCAAGACATGAATAAAAGCTTACCTGTTGGCACATTTATTTTAATAAATTCAAGACGATTTTACTACTGCACATAAAAGCATTTAAACTTTTGGAAATTACACCTCTGACTTCAGCCAAAGGCACCCACTCCAATAATAATAACTAATATTTATTGAGTGCTGCTCTAAGTGTTAGTCACATTCTAAGCTTTTCTAGGAACTAACTCATTGAATCCTCATGACAGCCCTGGAAGGTAATCCTACTATTCTTTCTAGTTTTACAAATGGGGAAACTGAGGCACAGTTAAGTTAAAAACTTGTACTTAATAAGGAAGGTAACTGTTAGACAAAATACTGCTATCAACAGAATCTCCCCCAAGTGCTCTGTTGCCCATGGGGATTTTCAGAGCTCGATTGTGATGTCCTGCACATACTGGCTCTTAAAGATGTGTGCAGCTCCCCCTGGCCCCTGCCCCTTTGCTTTGGTTTAAGAACATCTGGGAGAAACGACATAGGTTCCAAAGAATAACCTCACATACCAGGGGCTTCTCTGGGCTCAGGCTGCAGCTGCTACAGCTTCTCTGAGACTAGCCTGCTTGCCCTGAAGGAAAGCAGATGATAAGGGAGAACGCGAGCAAAAGCTGAGCACAAATGGGGGCGCCTGGGTGGCTCAGTCAGTTAAGCGTCCAACTCTTGATTTCGGCTCAGGTCATGATCTCACGGTTCCTGAGTTTGAGCCCCACATTGGACTTCACAGTGTGGAGCCTGCCTGGGATTCTCTCTCTCCCTCTCTCTCTCTCTTTCTGCCTCCTCCTCCTCCTTGCACTCTCTCTTTCTCTCTCCCTCTCAAAAATAAATAAATAAACATTAAAAAAAGCTGGCCACATATGGATGAACACAAAATTGTTTAGAGTTCTCTAAGCAGAAGCACGAGGTGGGGGCTCATTAGCCATATTTAAACTACACTGGACAGGCCCTTCAAAAGAGAGATCTGTCCAGCTTTGGGTAGTTGACAAAGTTCTTTCGCATCCATCTTCCTGGTTAATTCCCAACATGACTTAGGTAGGGGACAAGCTTGGTTGGGGACCTCTGTGAGAGCCCAGGAATGGGAGCCAGGGTGGGGAGACTCAAAGAGTGGTCAGGGTGTACAGGAGGCACATGGTAGCGCTCAGACCCAAACTGATGTATTCGCACCCCAAATTCAGATCCCACTTGCTGAGCAGATTGCTTCCCTTTCTCTCAAACAGGAAATGAATGCACTTATCTTACTCGACCTCTGGGCGGCATTCTGCACAGCAGGCCCCTTTAACTTGTTCATTGCACTCGAATACTCGATTTTCTTTGCAATAACATCCAATTCTACGGGTGTTCCTTCTACACCTCTATCAGTCTTTGCTGGCTTTTCCTCTCTTGCTCGATGTTCTCAGAGTTCAGGCCCACACCCTCCTCTCTTCTTGATGTATACTTCCAGTACCATAAGCCATGATGCCCCCTTTTCCCCATCCCACCCTCTCTTCTCTGGCTGCCTCCATATAATCCAACTGCCTGCTTGGCATCACCACTGGCCACCTCACAGACATCTTCAATTCACCACATTGCAAGCTCATCTTATCCTCTTGGTCCCAAACCCGGTCCTCCAGCCAGATGGTCCAGTCCACACTGGGAACCATCTATGACATCTGGTCATGATTTCGAGCCTTCCATCTGGCTCTGTGCCAACAGTGTGGAGCCTGCTTGGAATCCTCTCTCTCTCTGTCCTTTCTCTCTGTGCTTCCCCCGTCATATGAGTGCATATGCTCTCTCTCTCTCTCTCAAAATAAATAAACTTAAAAAATATACTATTTACTTTGCAGGACTGTTGTGAGAAGTAAAGGGAATCGTGTACAGAAGGCTTGACACAATCCTGACACAAGAATGATTGACATTATTTGCAATGGTTTTATTGTTATTTTGCAATGGATGATTTCAAAATTGTTGTTAGGATTTTCTATATAGATAGCATTTCCCGTTGTCTGCCTTCATGAATTCTCTAAGGCGCCTTCTCTATTTACTGTAACCCATGGACTTTTCCATCCCTTCCTGAGAGCACAGCTCTCATTGTCTCTTGCTGGCACATCTGTCTGCTGAGCCTTAGCCAACGGCCCTGGCCTTGCCGGCACAGGGAGGCAGCCCATTCTCTGTCCTTCCGGATGTACCTCATTTAGTAGGATGAACTGCCACCTAGAGAAGTCTCTTACCAGCCAAGCCTCCGGGAACCTTCCCCTGGAGAAATTCTGCTTTTTGATATATTCTCTTATCAGTATTTTTTGCTGTCATTTCCAACACTGTGTAATTATGATCCCATCATTGCCACCAAATGGCTACATCAAATTTTATGTCCTACCAGTACCTAAAACAAACCCCTAAGATAGAAATCTTGTTGTGTCTCAATAGTAAGCTTCTGGGCATCAAGGGCACTGTACCTTAGGAGTGAACCCTTTCGCCGAGAAGGTAGGACCAAGGCAGTCAAAGGTACTGTAATCAACTGCCTGGGTTTGAATCTGTCTCTACCACTTACTGCCTTTGTGATCTTGGAAGAGACATGACTTCTTTCTGCCTCAGGTTGTCTGTTGATAAAAGGGGATAGTGATAATTTTGAGGATTGAATGAGTTAATACACAGAAAGCACTTAGAACAGTACCTGGCACCGAGCAAGTACCTAAGTAAGTTCAAGAAGAGAGTTGCAGAGGGAGGGAAAAATCTTTGTTTCCCATGGTCTGCCTTGCCATTGCTACCCTGAGTCATCTTTTCAGGGTGCTTGCAGTCGAAGGTGGCCCGAGCAAGCTCAGCGCACAGAAGCGGGAGACAGGGAAATCAGGGCGGCTTTTCACAAGTGCACATTCCCACCCACCGGACCATACTCCCAGGCCCTCGACCGGAAGAAAGCACCATGAACAAGAATAACTCCCCCATTCAGGGCCTGGGGTATTAATTCATTGGCACTGCTGAGAAACGGCCTTTAATTCACTTAGTCATTAACCATAGGCATCCTAATGTGTCTTGCGAGTGGCCTCAGTTGGGAGGCAAAGCAGCCCTTTATCCCTGAATGTCATTAGCATCAGCACGAAGACTGAATGCTTTCTAGCTGGGCTTTTGTTCTTTTACTGCAATAACTGAACAGAGATTGTGAATCAGCTGGGAGCCAGGCAGGCAAACTGGGTGCCCATTGTCCTAGGTGGGGCCTGCCCACGGGTCTCTGACGGTGGTCTGTGGTCGCACGCCTGTGTAAGTCACACCGGTGCTTCAGGAGGCCATGTGGTCGGCACGGCCGTATGGAACACTGCCTCTCGGTGGATCCCAGAAGGGCTCCTTGTTCTGACTTACCTGCCATGCTGCTTGGGCCCTTGGACACTGTGATGGGAGGGGTTTGCCAGTAGGGCAAAGCAGTTGGGCTGAAATTCCTGAATGGCAGCTTAAAGTGTTACTAATATTTGAAATCCTATTTTTCAGATCCCTTTTTACATTTCCAAGGAATGGAAAGATATGCTAGTATGTTATTTTATTTTTTTATTATTTTGTAAAGTGTATTTATTTTGAGACAGAGACAGAGAGAGCAAGGGCAAGTTGGGGAGGGGCATAGAGAGAGGGAGGAGAGAGAGAATCCTGGGCAGGCTCCACACTCTCAGCACAGAGTCCGATGCGGGCCTCAAACTCACAAGCCATGAGATCATGACCTGAGCTGAAGTCAGATGCTTCACTGACTGAGACACCCAGGGGCCCCCATATGCCAGTATTTTACACTTACAGCATTTCATGCTGGAAAAAAGCCTGCGTTAGCCAGTTCCTGACCATCAACGTACCTAGAGCACCTTAGGTGGATGGCAGGGATGGCTTTTCAGTGACAGCATGGAATGGGCATTACAGACTGCCTTCCAGTATCTGGGATCTTTGTGGAACCTCTTTTATTACATCTGGCCTGCATCTCTGTATTGTACCATCAGTATTCTTAGTGGTCCCTAGCCATAGAACTTTTACGGCAATAGTTGCCCAGACAATATAATTTCAGCATGACTTTTAGATTGGATTGTTTTCATTTCCCTTTTGTGTTCTTCAGTGAGCAGTTTTGTGGAATCATAGAGGCTGGAGAACATAAGGGACCTTGAAAGTGATCTCAGCCAATCCTTCTCTTGAAGAATCCCTTTGATAAGATGCCTCAGTCGTTTAACCTGTTTAACATATGATCTCTGCTTATATGTTTAGAGGCTTCAGGAAGGATGTCCTATTTCTGAGCGGCTCCTAATGTTAGAAAATTCATCCTGTTATTGATTCAAGTCCTTCTGATATTCCTGCATTAATACAAGTGATGCCAAAGAAAACTAAATGACCTTCCCCTCCAGCCCCAGAAATGTCTGTGACAATGATCATCTCCTTCTCCCACTATCACTGGTTCCTGCAACCTTTCCATGTAAGATGCAATTTAGCATCTTCTGTACTATCCCAGATGTGCTGGAGTGGCCCTCTCTGTAGGCACTGTGTTAATAAACTGGGCCATAATGGGCTTGTTTTCATAGGATACCACTCTCCCAACTGAGAGTCTCATTTAAGGCTTCCAAAGGATGGCAGAAGGAATTTGGAGTCACAACTGCACTTGACTTTTACACTAACCTACAGAGTCATAGGTCCTCAGGATGTCATTCTGGCTTTTCTATATGATACCCAGGAAAACCCCGGTGGCCCTTCCCCCTGGGGGAAAACTGCAGCTTGGAGATAATAAGGAGCATGACCATGCTTAATAGCATGCTGAATAGCAGGACCAGAATTTGTCATTAAGCCTTCTCGCAGCTTTGTTTCAAACTTTCATTCCTTGGGCTACACGCGTGAAGATCTGCTTAGCACATAGGTACTCAGATGGTGCTTAGCCATAGGGCTGCCTACTGATCAAAAGTCGGCCTGGGAACCCAAAGGAAGAGCTTCACTTAGGAAGTTAATCTTCTGGGAAAGCTCTGAATGGGTAGGTTGGATGGTTTAACTTTAGTAGTATGAAGTAAGTGTAAAAAGAAAAGAACGTGGCCTATCTGGCTGGTCTAGCTTTCTCATTGGTTCTCTGTATTCTGTGAGGAAAAGATGGGTAAGGAAGGGAGGATAAAAGGAAGGGGAAATGGCCACTTGTAAAAGCATAAGACAGCATCTTTCACTTCATATGTGTAGATGTCTCGGCCAGCTTCTTTTGAATCCTTAGAGGGAGCTTGGCAAGAGCCAGACATAGAGTATAGTCCTGGCTTTGCACTTAGCAGGCGAACTTGGGCAGGATATTGACCTGTGTTTGCCACAGTTTCCTCATCGGTCAGATGGGGATGGTGACAGCAGAACATGCCCCACAGGGCAGTGGTGACGACTAACGAGTCAGTATGAGTGAAGGGCTTGGGACGCTGCCTGGCATCATAGAAGGCACTACATGGTGTTTGTTCAGAATCCTGGTGTTAGTTGCAAGGTATCATGCCCTTGCGCTGCAAGTGGTTGGTCTTTCCAAAACCGAAATTTTAGCAAAAGTTAAAATGGGTGAATAGAATGCCCAAATGCTTGAACACCTCTCCTCACGATACAGCTGCTGTAAGGCTTGTACAGAACAGTCCTATTTAAGTGAGGGGGCTGTGCAGTGGTTTCAAAAGACCACACTGGGTCCTTTCATTCCGAGTGTCTTTGAACAGAGAGCTTCTTTGTCGAGGAGATGGTTGAAGGTACTTGCCACAGAGCCTGACTTGATCCCGTGCCAGCTGCTGGCCTGTTTCTGGAGGCTGACTCGGGTCTTCCACGCTCAATGGGGTCCCCTCTCACCTCTTCCAGGAGGTCACCCAGGTTGAAAGTAAGTGGAGCTGTCCAAGAGCAAACCAGAATTCTACTCTGTTTCACTTCTCATTCTGAATTGTTAGTAGATTGCTTAGCAATGCAGCACATCCTTGCTTAGAGTCGGATGAACAAACCTGTGAGATCACCTAATCTGCTCCCATGTTCAAGGTTGAGTTAAGGTGACTTATTCAAGGTCATATAGCATTCACTCATTTGTTAAACAAATATTTCTCGAGACTGTGGTCTAAATGTTTGCTTTGGTGGCAGAGCAACACCAGAATCTAGTCTTACTATTTCTGATCCAGTGTTCTTTCCCCAAGCCCTGTGGCCTTTCTTGCCTACCCCCTCATCCTCCAGTGACACGTCACTGCAGCTACGGGATATTAATTCCCAAATGTAGGTGTTACCTCTGAGTCTCTCCACTGGGAAATGTGATGTATATAAAAGATAGACCCAGAGCCCCAAATCTACCAGAATGTCACGAGAACAAGATTCAATTTCAATCTGAACATTCAGTAAGTAGAAAAAAGCAGCCACGTTTCCTATCTGGAAATTCTGAAGGATATTGAAGAAAGTGCTGCTGGTGGTAGGATAGATGAGGTATCTTTTGCTCCATCCCTCCCTGCACACTCTAAACTGTACATCTCACTACATCTCCAGTTGCTGGAATACTCTTCCAGGTAACAGAAGCTGGGCATGGGGTCAGATGGACTCATGGAAAGAGCATGGAGTCAGACTGACCTGGGCTTGATTCCAAGCTCTGCCATTTCCCAGCTGTGTGACGTGGAACAGTTTACTTTGCTGCGCCTCAATTTGCTTATCCGTCATTTAGGAATAATAATAATAAAGTCTGTAGTCACGCTGTGGAATCAAATGAGTTGAAACACGCCGAGCACCCAACCAAGCAAACACTTGACGCCTACAGACAGTGCCCAATATGATGACCTGTATTCATTTCATGATTTTCCCTGAACTTACCACGTGGCCAGTGACAAGGTAATGAACCTTCCTGAGAGTCTGAAAAGGAAAATAAAGAAAACGACATTTGCCTCACTTACCTGACAGAGCTAATGTGAGGCTCTGATTACAATAATCTACAATACAGTACTTTTTTAGGTAAAAATGATGCCGTACATACAGATTGTAATCCTGTGCTTTTTTTTTTAAAAGATTCCATATCCTTGAATGGTGGGTGGGCTTTATTTAGCCATGTTTGCTCTGGTGCAAGGTAAGATCTTTTAGATTAGAAAGGAGACTGTGTTGTTACCCTTTCGGTCCCAGCCGGCGTGTGTGTTACCATTGCTTGCCTCAACAGCTCTTCATTGAGAGGTTGTGGCAGGATCAGAGCAAACTGACTGCCATGTTGTAAAAACAACTTTAACCACTTGCTCAGGGGTCATCAACACACATGCCATCTTCATAAGCGAAGAACCAAATTACAAGTCTACGACTTCTTGTTTATCTCATTTTGATCTTTCCAAGGGAAGCTTTGAAGTTTCAAAATCCCTGGAGATCCAAGATCTGTTCCTCGTTTGTTTGTGTATACCCTTCTTTACGATTCTTCTTTGCTCCAAAAAAAAGGATGAAAGGTGGCTTACAGAGATTAATATGGCAACTAAGAATAAAGTAAATGAGAAAATTAAGCAGAAGGGACTGTAAAGCAGAAGAGAAAAAACAAGGCAAAGCCAGGGTAGGGTCAGTTCACAGAATGCCAGGTGCAGGTGCCTGAGGGGGCCACCAGTCCGACTCTGAGAGTCTGACCCTAGCAACTAAGAAGAGAGGCAAACGAGTGGTTTGAGATTCATGTTGTCCATCAGATCAGAGTAAACTTGTTACTCAAGTAAGCTTTCTGAGATAACTTGGAACCTCTACCCTTGCCTAGTAGTGGTTGGAGTAGTGCCATGAATGAAGTGTGAGGTGATATTCCTAGCATAAACACAGCGGTTAGCTTTTTTCAGCTGTTCTGATAACACTTTAACTGCAAGTTATGGGGAGCCTGGGTGGCTCTGTCTGTTAAGTGTCCCACTCTTGGTTTCAACTCAGGTCATAATCTCATGGTTTGTGGAATCAAGCCACACGCTGACAGCACAAAGCCTGCTTGGGGCTCTCTCTCTCCCTGTCTCTCTTTCTGCCCTCCCCCACTAACATGCTCACTCTCTCTCAAAATAAATAAATAAACTTAAAAAAAATTAAAATAGGGGGCACATGGGTGGCTCAGTCGGTAGGGCATCAGGCTTCGGCTCAGGTCACGATCTCACGGTTGGTGAGTTCAAGCCCCGCATCAGGCTCTGTGCTGACAGCTCAGAGCCTGGAGTCTGCTTTAGATTCTGTGACTCCTTCTCTCTGTGTCACTCCCCCACTCGCACTCTGTCTCTCTCTCTCTCTCAAATATGATAAACATTTAAAAAAATAAAAATAAAATAAAATGCAATTTATGGCCTGCCAGCTCATCAAAAAGTCACTTCTACAAGAGCCAGAGCACCCTGGTGGAGGTAACACGTTTCTGCTGGTTAAACTTAATCTAAAAGGAGCATTTAAAGAAACAAAAGGAAAGAAAGATCAACACCAGAACTTTGGTGACAATCAGCCATGAGGATTATTTGTTACAACTTCGATAGGAATCAAATATGTAAGAGTTAAGGTGATATTCTCTTGCAAGAATTTGAGGAGGCAAACTTCTGCAAAATCAGTCTGGAATAAATGTATAACCTTTGAGGGTTCCCTGAGCAAGGAAACAAGATTATTTCATTAAAATAAACTAACTAGTTCACATACTTGAAATACAGCCACACAGCCTCCACCTGGAGGTGACCTGAGGGGAACACCCAAGGGGAGAACCAAAGCTGCCCAAACCAAAATTATTCTTTGAGAACATCCATAGAAGACAGTGGGGCAACAAGACCCCCATGACCTACTCCGTAGAGCAGGGCAATATTGATTTTAGCCTCAGAAATTTTCAGAGTGGATATTATCAATCATCCCCCACCCAGGGGAAAAAAATTAAGACACTTGTAAGACCTCACAGAATGTCTAATTTTAAGTGGTACGATTTGTGAAGAAAATGTGGATGAAAACATGCTTCTAGGCAGTTCAGTAAAGGTAGGATGTCGGCCAAAAGTGTTAGGATGGTTGGTTTAAGCCATTCCTTTTTGACAGCAGGACCACTGTCATCTTTATGCATAGTTTGAATGAAATTTAGAAATGCTTATTGCGGTTTTGATTTGTATTTCCCTGATGATCAGCGATGGTGAGCATCTTTTCATCTGCAACAACGTGGATGTATAGAGTATATAAGTCAGGCAGAGAAAGACAAATATCATATGATATCACTCATATGTAGAATTTAAGAAACACAACTGATGAACACAGGGGAAGGGAAGCAAAAATAAGATAAAAGGAGAGAAGGAAGCAAACCATAAGAGACTCTTAAATACAGGAAACAACCTGAGGGTTGCTGTGGATGGGTGGGGGGATGAGCTAAATGGGTGATGGGCATTAAGGAAGGCACTTGTTGGGAGGAGTACTGGGTATTATATGTAAGTGATGAATCACTAAATTATCCTCCTGAAGCTATTGTTACACTATATGTTAACTAACTTGAATTTAAAAATAAATAAATAAACAAACAAACAAATAAATAAATAAAAGAATTTTTAAAAAGGCAACTTAGAGATGCATAGACTCTTCTTCCCTTATTTTAATTTCCCACCTTTCTTTAAGATGGCAAATAGGTACCATGCCAGTGCTAGTTGTTGGTGGCTCTCTGTTTAGATAAACACTCTCAGGTCTTGTCTATGCTCAGCATAAAAGAACATTCTGGTCTGAGAATGGCATAGAAGGGTGGAGGAGTGGTTTGAGGCTCCACCAGGCTTTCTCCTCTTCTCTGGGTACTCAGTTTACAGTATTCATTGCAACAGATATCAATGGTATCAGGCCCAATATGGGATTTAGTAGGAGATAAAAAGTGGAGTGGAACAGAGACCCTGCCCACAAATAGCTTTCATCTTAGATTGTAGAGTAGGTAAGACATACTCGGATAAACACAATTTAACACACAATGTGATACAAACTCTAAGGATTAATGAGACAGACGATGCCCCCAATTAAGATATTGTGTTGTCTTCTTTGTCCCATCTTTCTTACTTGGTTCCATTCAAAGAATCTTCTGTGTACCTGCCACTTGCCTAGCCCCACATAAGAGGCTGTGGGTCCAGAGGGAATCAAGCATAAGCCTTCCCTCAAGGAGCTGCTTCTAATAAGAGTCTTCAGG
Organism: Leopardus geoffroyi; assembly: GCF_018350155.1. Classification (NCBI taxonomy): domain Eukaryota; kingdom Metazoa; phylum Chordata; class Mammalia; order Carnivora; family Felidae; genus Leopardus; species Leopardus geoffroyi. Next base: position 95,255,503 of record NC_059333.1, read on the forward strand.
GTTTTGTAGAGGTATCTGCTTGAGGTCGGGGACTTGGTCTTTCTGTGACATGTTTTGGTATGTACCCAAAAACAGCTCCATGCCCAGGAGGAAAGAAAGCAAAGATTTTTCCGGGAAAGGCGTTGACATTGGAACACAGCAGCTGGAAATTGGCAAGGTGCCCTCAGAAGGTTGGGGAATGATTTATTTTTCCAACCTCGCCACGGGAACCAAAGCCCTGGCAGATGCCTCCATGCGTTAGCAGCAGCTGATCTGAATGAGATCATTATTAATTATTAGTCACTTCTGAGTGTCTTTCTCAGAAACTACAGAGTACTTGGGAAGCCCAGACCCTCTTGAGTTGCAATCAATACTTTGTACACCTCACACAAGGACCTGAGTGGCATGTAATTATAAAACAGTATTGATTCCTGGCGAAGGGGTTGAAAATGTACAAATCCTTCACATAAAAATCAGCTAAATCTTCAAAAGCCTTGATTATTATTTTTTTTTTTTTTTTGTCAAGAAAGAGACCGATGGTGGGAGTAAAAATCTTGAAATGTTAGCTAAATTAGGGCTAGTTCCTGCCAGGAGCCAGATCTGTACACATAATTATTTTATCCTCTGTGTTGGCATTGGTTCACTTGGGTTGAGTGTTGGAAAGATCTCTGTTTTGGGTCTGTAGTCCAAATTATTCAGTCAGTTCCTATGATGATGTTTTCTACTCGCATCTTCCTGTATTATTTTTCTGTAAAACAAATAATTACATGTCTGGAGCTTGACTCATCCCTATCCCCCAACGCACCCCTCATTCCTTTCCCTACACCTGCCTTTCCTCTCTGTTTCAAACCATCTGCTCTGCTCCTTGGCCAGGAACTCCACTCACCCTCACAAGCCCCATAGTCCCCAAATCCTGCCTATTCTGTTTTGGCCTAATTCTAATTTCTACTTCTAACTTGGCATCCACTCCAGTCCTGTTAGAAGAGTTGGAAACCTGGATAGCTTTTAGTCTGTCTTCCTTTTGGCTGTGTCTCCATTCTCAGCAGCGATTATGAATATGGACGCTCCAAGTGCCTTTGCTTAATTCATCGGTGCCCAGTTATTTTCTGTCTGTACCCACAGAATGGCCTAGCACTGTATTCCAGCTTCTAGTTATGCTTCCTCCCATGACTGTTAGGAAGCCCCTTGAAAATGCAAGTTTGGTTATGGCATTTGACTGCAGGAAGTCCTCCAATGGCTCCCTATCACCTACAATCTGAGGAGGACAGATAATTGTTGATCTGGAAGTGACAGATGTTGAGTCTCAAAAAATGTAGCTTATCTCCAAACCTCAGAGATCATTGGAAGACAGCAGTTTCAACGGATTGCAGGAGGAGGCCACATTAGGAAGGCCTCCTCATTTGTGGGCTTCTTTGGAGGTCTGAATGTCTGCTTGGGTGAGCTGTGGCTGTGACAGAGAGCTTTTGTATTAGAAGGCTCTTTCCCTGGTTGTATAAAGCTGGCTTGTCAGTGTGATATAGTCACAATCCATTCTGTTTTCGATACCTCATATTTTCTCAGCCAGGCAGTGACGTGTTGTTAAGAATGTTAAAAGAGGAAAAAAAACATGTTAAAAGAGAATCGGACGCCCCCCTCCAATCGGTTCCCTCAAACCTCATATTTGAGGAAGAAGAACTCCCAATGCCAGTACAGAGATCCAATACCAAGGGCTACAGCATTTCTCAAAAGGAGCACGGATGGCATGTGGTATAGGAAAATACTTTGTAATGTGTGACTGTCCTGTACATTGCAGGAGTTTTAGCATCCCTGACACTTCATGCTAAGCGCCAGTCATGTCCTCTGGTCATAGAGACAACTAGAAAAACTCCCACATGCCCCTACACATTGCAGATGCTCCAGGGATTAGGGAACGATACTGTCCCATTGGCAAACGCTGGTTCCTGTAACTGTTCCTAAGATGTTCTCCTTTTCTGAGAATGTAATGAAGAGCTGGATTCGTCTGTCATCTTTCTGTCACCCCCTGTTGCCTCCTCATCTTCTGCAGTGATTGAGTTCAGACTGTGGAGTCATATTGCCTGGCTTTGAAATCAAACTCCACCACTTACTGGGCATGACCTTGAACGTGAGGATGACCTTCAACAATCGCTTAATGTCTCTGAGCTTCGGTTTTCTCATATAAAATGGGGATGATAATAATACCTACCTCAGCAGATTTTTGTGAAGATTAGATATGATAAAGCATGAAAGATGCTTACCACACTGTCCATATTCAGAGGCATGGTGATTGTATGAGATGATGATGAATTTAAAGGTCTTACTTGAGTGAGACATTGAAATTGACACTTACAAGTGAATTCTTCAGAAAATAAATACAGGCAGCATGATGTATCGGAGAGAGTAATGGACAGGGTCAGAATCAATGAATTTTGTTGTACTCTCAGCCATTAATTACTGTATGGCCTTGAATATGTCACTTTATTTCTTTGGATTTTGCTTTCTTTTATCTACGAAATAATTGCTCTACATGGTGTCAAAAGAATTGAATGACATGAGCGTTGCAAATGTGTTTTTTTTTTAAGTTTATTTATTTAGAGAGGGAGCTGGGGAGAGGCAGAGAGAGAGAGAGAGAGAGAGAGAATCCCAAACAGCCTCCACACTGTCAGCACAGGTTCCAATGTGGGGCTCAATCTCACAAACTGTGAGATCATGACCTCAGCCAAAATCAAGAGTGGGAAGCTCAACCAACTGAGCCACCCAGGTGCCCCTTAAAACCTACAGAATCTCCTAAACAGTTTGATGATATGTAATGAGTAACTTACTTTGCATTGATGTTTCCTACCCCTGGTTTGAAAACCATCATTAGCCAATAGGGAGAATGCACTTAACAGGAACTTCTTAGGGACTAAAATCTGGAGAGTACTTGCATCGGAAATGACAGGGTGTTGGGCGTGACACTGAATTGCTATCAGCCCATCCCTGCCAGCGAGTCCCCCAATAGCACCGGACAGAAAGAGCCTTTGGGCACGTAGGCATCTCCGAAGAAGAGGGCACGTCTGCGGCTCTGCAGCCCTCGCTGCTGCTGTCCCGACGGCTCAGCACCAGGCCCCTTTCCTTCATGGTTGTCCGCTTGTGGCCCCACAGCAACAACGGCGAGAGAAGGAGCTGCGGAAGCAGCAGGAGAGAGAGCAGCGCCGGCACTACGAGGAGCAGATGCGCCGGGAGGAGGAGAGGCGGCGCGCGGAGCACGAGCAGGTACAGCGGGGATGGAGCCCACAGATGGCCTCTGTGTGAGCTCCAGCGCCCGCCGTCCCTGGGGTGTGGGTCACCTTCTCTTAGGACTGCTCAGTTTAAGCAGGTTTTTACTCTTTCTCGAGCTGCTCTTCTCACCTATTCAAGAAGTCAAATGCACAGCCTTGGCAGTGCCCACTCATTGAGCCTCGCTTCCTACCCAGGCCAGAGTCCCCTGACATACCTTGATCTTAGGGTTCTCCCAGCCCTGGGTATGTACTTTGAAGGCAGCGCCACGGCGTAATGAACGAGCCACATCTTTCATTGCTTTAGAAGGGCTTTTCCACTCCTGCAATCTCCCATCTCCATGACGGAGCCATGGATGCAGGGCCCAGTCTCTTTGTTACAATCGCGTTCTGACAGCAGCACGGTGGCGCTCTGCAGGATGGTTCCATTACAAAGACTGTGCACGATGGCATTCAACAATTATTTTATTCCTGCTGCTTGCACAGTTGCCTTTGAACTTTATAGCGTTGTTAATTCCGGGTAGCCCATAAAGAGGGAACCTGTAATGAAAAGCTTTAAGATGTAGCCGATTAAAACCAAATCGTAAGGACAAAGCACTGAGCCATCTCTGTCGGCTGCTGTAGGTAGAGGGCTTGTGCTTTTGACTGCATTGAAATGCTTTGGCTTCAGTACTTTTCCTGTTTGGTGAGGAGGTGTCTGGGTATTTTTTTCACTCCTTCCTTCCACACTTTACTCGGCAGCTCTTGTCACCTTTGAAATTACCGGTTCTTTCTCTCTCTTTCTCTCTTTGTGTTCCTCTGAATTCTCTGCTGCCTACCTCTCCAGGAGTACATCAGGCGACAGTTAGAGGAGGAGCAGAGACAGTTAGAGATCTTGCAACAGCAGCTACTGCATGAACAAGCTCTACTTCTGGTAATGGGGAAGCCAAGGGCCAGCAACCCGCTCTGTGTTCACCGTGTGTGTGCGTGTGTCCCTGTGTGTATCCCCCTAACATGCCAGTCCACAAGAGGGGAATCCTCCAAGCCTCGTGGACCTCAGAAAGTCTCATGGAAACTTAATACATCTCCTGACCTAGTTTGCCGTCTTCATACATTTGAGACACACGTTATGTGTTCCTTATTAACTCCGCCTCTTTGTGAAACTTTAGCATGAATCCTGTCTTATTACAAGTTCAGACTGTTTTTGAGAGCCACTGTGTTTATCGCGGAGTAATTTTTAAGGTCATTTGCAACATGCTGGAATACAATCACAGCAAAATGCACCTCTTCTGTAAGAGCCCACTCAGCTCTGCAGTCATATTTCATTTGCAGACTATTAGTTTTACCCTTATGATGGGAACATTTTGTGTTCCCTGCTCACACGGCTTCCACTTGAAGTACTTTTTTATTATTATTGCACTGCTCTCCAAATGAGCTTCTTGATACATATTTTTTAACTGAACTTATTCAGCAGCACTGTGATATTTTTTAGCCTGTGCATACGCTTGCTAATGGCCTTTGTTGGTCCAAGTTTTGTTAAACAGAAGATGATTTAAGCAATTATCTGTAACTGCTTATTTAGTTTTGTACTTAATTGGACATGTTTGAATGGTTTAATTACTAAATCAGGAAGTGGATGACTCCTTCTAGGGGTTGTGTGCTGACCATCCAAATGTCCTCATTATTGCCACTTTCTTGGTCACGTTTCAGGGGCAAGTCACTTTGCAATGGGTGGTGTTCTGTAGGGATTTCCATGAAAGCAACAGTGTTTTCACTAAGTTCTAACCCCTGGCTGTGGCCTACCTCTGTGGCGCCTCCCTGTTAGCATTAAGGCCCCTTGTTACCATCTCTTCCGGCTCCCTTGCATGCTTTTCCAGTGCTGGCCGATGGTTTCCATATGGTGATTTGGCCTTTTCTTCGCTCCTCTTTTCTGATCTGGATAGGAATATAAGCGCAAACAGTTGGAAGAACAGAGACAAGCAGAAAGACTACAGAGACAGCTGAAGCAAGAGAGAGACTATTTGGTGTCTCTTCAGCACCAGCGGCAGGAGCAGAGGCCTGTGGAGAAGAAGCCACTGTACCATTACAAAGAAGGGATGAGTCCTAGTGAGAAACCAGCATGGGCCAAGGAGGTAAGTACGTTAGCAAGTGTCACCATGTCCTATTGACCAGGCTATTGGCTACATTGAGTTCATCCAGTAGAAGTAGAGAATTGAACTAGCTCTATACAGTTGGAAAACAATTCATCACGAGAAATGCGTGCTTTGCTTCTGAAAGGGCCATAATATTATTTCTGTAGAGAATTGGCAAGACACCTTAATCCATTAGTGGTTTTTTGTTTTCCAGGCCGTTTTTGGGGGTTTTGGCGTGTTTTGTATTTGTTTTTTAATCTTCTCGGATACAGGGGATTTTTGTGATCAACAACAGGAAGTAGAAAAACCATTTTTCTCACAGAAGTCCAAATGAGTTTGTGGCGTGAGGAATTAAGTGACTTTCCCATGAAAGAATATGATTTAATAAAGATTTAAGGAATTTTAGGTAGAATCATTTCTTTTCCATACCTAGACCCTCAAAGTTATCATCAGCATCGTTGCTAACCTTCTTTTGCTCTGTTATGGTACAAATGGACACACCCTTGGTCTCAGACCTGTGGTTGTGGTCGTCCCTTCTAGGATCAGAGGTCATTTGTATTGCTTTTGCAAATACTTCCAGGGTAATGGTTCTTCATTTGCTCAACTACCCGACTAAGGATGGATTTTCAGGAACTTGGCTCTGTGATGAGCTATTTTAAAAATCTAATTAAAAACTATTTGCGTGGTGGGGGTGGGGGGTGGGGGGGAGGTGAGGTAAAGCAAAGAAACAAAATAATAACTCCAGCCAGGATCAACATCCCTCCCAGGAGTCACTGTGTCATCTCACACACATAACACTCTGGCTTTCGGTTCTGTCATTGCTTGTGGCTCCCAGTGATTTCCTGTAGTTTCTTATGAGCATGGTGTTTATGTCACTTCATATTTCGTTCTAGTATCTTCAGGTATTTATAGCCAGAGCTTTTTCAAGTTATCTAGACCACAGTCTCACCAGAACTGGATTTCTTACATAAGATCCTCCTTTTCTAAAAATATTTCTGTCTTTTCGTTTTCTTATTCTCTTTCATATATGTAAAGCAAATGCTTGAAATGACATTGCCCTAACGTTAATGATGATTGTTTAAGGGAAGTAGACGCTGCGGGGATTTTTCTTCCAACTTTTTTGTATTCTTATATATTGTGTAAGTCTTTTATAATGACCATGTGCTACTCTTACAGAAATTAAATTTTTTTTCTTTTAAGACTTGAATAAATCTGAACCTATAGAGAAAATCATTTGATCTCACATAGAGAATGTTTTGGATCACTTTCTTTTAGAGTCTGTTAATACGATCTGTATTTACCTATGTCTGTAACAGCTGCCTCTTTCTCTTAGATCAATAACTCAATTTTGTGATCCAACTCCCAGGTCCAGCACCGACTCTTTAATAACCCACCTATCCTTCCAGCTACGCAGAATCACCATGCTGTTCAACAGCAGCTGACATGCATCCCGGCTGGTAGAGATGTGCCACCTTCCTCCACTGCTAACCCATTTTCTAGTCCTGCCAAGTTGAAACCCTCAGCTAAGCCAGACTCACAGCTCCTGATCATGGCAGGTATTCAGAAGGCTGAAAAACTAGGCTCCACTAAGCTTATGCCAGTATCACCTGCCGAAATTAATGATTCCAGAGCAAGACTCCTGTTGGAGCATCACTCGCAGAAGAAAGATGGACCAGCTTGTCCTAACAGAGTTGGTCTTGAAGAACAACTGAAGGCTCAGGAAGCCTCAAGGATCATAGTGAGATCCCCCAGGCGATCTCGCTCCCAAGGACGTAGTCCAACTCAAGAGTTGGGATCTAAGGTCATTTGTGTGTCCTCTCCCAACATCTTCAAAGTGACAAACCCTAGGTTGTCCATCACTGCAAGTAAGGAGGGCCTTGGAGACTCCTGTGGACCTTGGGGCAGGAGGGGCATGAATTCACGCATCCTTCCAAGTACCTCGACGCCTCTAAGAAGTGTTGCATCGCTAAATGATGTTTCCTTGATGTGTGACTACATGGTCCTCAGTGTTCCCAGCCCCCAGCATGAGTTTAGGAGAGGGACACCTACAGATCCCGTTGGAGAAGACCGTGATTGTTTGCGAAGCATCCCAGAATTCCTTCTTTCCCCCATGCAGCTCCCTCATGCACAAATGTACCAGAGAAGGGGGAAAAGCTTGGAGCAGTTCCCACGTCCTACCTTCCGCCTCTGCCCAGCACGTTCCGATGTGAACTTAACTGCTTTGACCTCATTGTTATCTAGTTATTCTTTGTCTTCCTCACTGAGTTTCCTGGCCTATCCTCTCTGTTCAGAACTAGTTCACAGCTCCCGAGCTTTCAGAAGCCATGACACTCCTGGGCGCCAATCTTTGCAGATGTCATCAAGGTGGTTTTCTAGACCTCCTAATTCCCTTGTGCTTCCTAGCCAGGCTTCTAGCAGTGAAAGAAACACAGTAGTTGGGCGTGCAAACAACCCGGCTATGTCGGCAAGCACTCCCGATGTGAGGTTCCCTGGCCGTCATAAATCTGAGCCACTTCTGGTGGGTGACATCTTCCAAGGTCCCTGGCTTCCAGGCAGCTGGCGCTCTTCTTTGGGCTTCATGCAGTTCTAGACATATGTGGGAACATGCTTCTGGGGCTCATATTTAGTCCAATACTTCTGGGTGTGGTTAACATAATCCAGCTCCCAACTAACCAATCTATTCCATGAAACAATTCCCAAGTCTTAGAGTGGGTGTTCACATGTTAGAAGAAGATGAAACATTTAGATCACTGAATAAATGACAGTGCTAAATTTGGGATTGGAGCAACTAGTATACAAATAAGAACAAATAATTGCGTGCTTTGGTTTGTTTCATCATTTTCTTAACACCCACTTCTTAAAATGGGAATAAAAATGGATATGAGGGGGCGCCTGGGTGGCACAGTCGGTTAAGCGTCCGACTTCAGCCAGGTCACGATCTCGCGGTCCGTGAGTTCGAGCCCCGCGTCGGGCTCTGTGCTGGCAGCTCAGAGCCTGGAGCCTGCTTCCGATTCTGTGTCTCCCTCTCTCTGACCCTCCCCCGTTCATGCTCTATCTCTCTCTGTCCCAAAAATAAATAAACGTTGAAAAAAAAAATTAAAAAAAAAAATGGGTATGAGGATCCTTATCTTCCTGACCTTTTAATGCTTCTCGTAGCAATGCATGAACTTCTCTTTTAGAGCATTATTTAAAGACTTTTTTCCTTATAGTAGTGACGTAGATGGGGCTGAAAGTAGCTGAACAGTAAAATATTTTCAAAATTTCGGATATGGATGGAATTTCTAGCCTAGCAGTTTCTTAATTATCAACCAAGAAAAATAACCTAGGTTAAACTCTCCTTTGCAGTTAGAATAAAAGGCACCCTTTCTTTTTCTAATGCATCCTCTACCAGGGTATAAAATTGGAATTATCCTTGCCACGGTCCCCTGTGATGCAGGGTCTAGGCCTTTTTTGCCCCTGTGCCCTTGAAGACACCCCCATCTGTCTTCTCCCCTGGCAGCCTGTGTAACTTATGCCAGTACTTGTTTTCTAACCCAGGTCTATACCTCCTCACCAGAATGGTTTTTCCTTCTTTGGTTACTTTTTCATCCCTTCTTTCTCTTCCTTTTTTCAAATCAACAGTTTTTCATTAGCTAGTGTAATGTTATAATGCCTCACCCTCTGTGATTTTTTTGTTTCATTTTGTAAAACGTAAGTCATCATTGCATTTCTCATTAGCCTTCTCATTAATCTGTTGGGTGTAATAAGAAAAATAAAAATACTCGGTCATTTGCAAATCTTGTTGAGCTCTTCCCTCTCTCCTTAATTTTTTTTTAATGTTTACTTATTTTTGAGAGAGAGAGAGTGTGAGCAGGGGAAGGGCAGAGAGAGAGAGAGAGAGAGGGAGACAAAAAAATTCGAAGCAGGCTCCAGGCTCTGAGCTGTCAGCACAGAACCCGATGCAGGGCTTGAACTCACAGACCGTGAGATTATGACCTGAGCCAAAGTCAGACATTTAACCGACTGAACCACCCAGATGCCCCTTCCCCTTCCCTCTCTCCTTTCACTGAGTATTTGATCTGTTCTGATTGTTACGTTGACTGTGATTTTCAGATTTCAGCCAGGGAGGAACATTTATGTCTCTATTGAAAGGAGGGGTGAGGACCTTTTTACTCCTTTCAAATTCTCTGCCATTTCTGGATTGGGATGGAAATCAGATTTGTTCTGTAAAAACATCAGTATGATATTCTGTTAAATGTCAGCAAAATTTGAAGGTCTTTTTCTTTCTCATTTCCACTTTTTGAAAGATAGAGATTTATTTTCTTATAATACCTTTTTTTTTAAAACAATGGAGCAGATTCCTTTCCTTAAACTGGCATGTGATTGGGCCTGGCAGTAACTGTGTGTGCCCCTCCCCAACTTTTTCTTCCAATTTTCATCAACACACAAAAGTGACAGAATGCTGTCTCTACATGAATGCTGTATAAAATTGTATTTTAATTTTTTTCAATGCTCCATCATGTTCTTACTCTGTGACGCATTCCAGTCATCTGGCCATGGTTTTATTTGGCAAACAATGGACCAAGATATCCCTTTATATTTCATCGGCCCATTGGACTCTGAAATCCTCTATATGAGAACTCCTCTGCTTGGTTTTCCCTACTCAATAGTGATGTGGGTTTTCTTTTTTTCCTTTTTGTATGTTATTTTATATATGAGGTCTCAAATGACCATTTAGAGAGTTTATAGCTCTGCTCCCTTCTTTCCTCAGTTTCTGCTTCTCTCTCTTAAGATTTGGCATAAGGAGGTCAAGTTCAAGTTCTTCCACCTCCTGGCTGGGTGACATGGAACAAGCCTTGGAGCTTTCTTGGGGTGCAATTTCCCCATCTGCACTTCCTGCCTTCAGGAAGGCCCCTGGGCCATTGTGTGTATGAATGTGCCATTGAAACCATAAGCACTATGCAGATACAAATGAAAGATAGCATTCAACACAGTCATACTTTGTTTCCAAGGTCACTGTCACCCACAAGGAGTGTTTGCCTCTGTTGTTTCCTGTGTGTACTTCACACGGGCAGCCCACATGCATCCCCATCTCCTCCACCCCCCCTCTCCCCAGTGATACATGCACACTTCTTCATTCCCTCTCAGCTTATAATATTTGCCTTATTATTTTTAAGTTAAACGCTCCATCCCCATGAAGACCTATACTTTTCTTTGGAGTCACTGGTTAAGAGTAGATAGTGGAAGAGTAGTCCCGGCTCTTGTCTTCAGATGAGACCACATTTTAAACATTTCATATGAATGAGAGTCTCCCCTATCCTCAGAGGGGCCTCAGAGAAGGGCTGTCCCCAGTCTCGCTCAGTAACCATCTTGCTCCTGTGGTTTTTGCCAAAGGACAATATGACTCAACTCTTTATGGGACCAGTGAATACAGGGCCAGGGTATCTAAACTTAAAAGTTATTTGTTGACTTCTTTCTCTTTCTCCAACATTTCCGGTAAAGACAAAAACATCAAACTGTTTTGTTCAGTTTGAAAAAAAGGAATTCCCGTATGATTATGTTCGATTCACCATGTATAAGCTTCTAAGTAAGGCCTTCCAGGCCTCCGTAGACCCCACAGAAGCTGCATCATATAAAATATTATAAAAATGCACCCATGTGACATAGTAAATATATTTTTGCTGTCAACATCTAAAAGATTACCTCTATAATTTTGTTTTGAAATTTTTCTCTCGGCAGGTATCATTCATTATTGCTAAGTGAGACACCGTAAGCTATGAATTGTTGTCAACGTACAAAACGCTTCAACAATTGACATCGATATATTTCCTTTTATACATGCTTAAACATATTTTTATTTATTTTGAGAAATTTTTTGAAATCCTACAATCAACAAATTTATTTTCAGGTCTTCTGTGTTCATATAGCCTTTATGCATCTCAGAGGCCTTAGACATCACTCCCATTGAACCCAATGGACAATACAGGGCTGCCTGGAGCAGAGTTTTATTTCTGAGACTATAATTATGGTTTTATTTCTCCCTATAATGCTATAAAACATAGCATAGCATTTCTCTTTTATTTAAGTTTATTTATTTTCAGAGAGAGAGAGAGCACAAGCAGGGGAGCAGCAGAGAGAGAGGGAGTGAGGGAGGGAGAGGATCTCAAGCAGGCTCCACACTGTCACCGTGGAGCTCGACTCGGGGCTCAAACTCATGAACTGTGAGATCCTGACCTGAGCTGGACGCTTAACTGACTGAGCCACCCAGTATAGTACAGCATCTCTGCAGAGATGATCTGAACCTCCCCAAATTTAGTTTTGATGTTCAAACAGTCCTTTTAATAAGAAACAAATTGCATTTATACTAAAACTGATCAGCCTCTCCTAATCTTGTTTTCTATATTCGTTGATAATCCCTACAAGTATGAAATCCTTTGTAACAGATATCTTTTGTTGTCATGGTCCGGCACCTTGACCTTCTATATCTGTTGCTACTAGAGCATTCTTTTTTGGTGGCACTTCTGACATTTTACATCTCCTTGGAGCAGAGGCTCAGCTAATAGATTTTTGATATCATGCAAGGCAGATCGAAATATATCTCCATTGTACCCCATTGTTTAATCACAAATATCCTTATTCTGTGTGGAAAAAAAAACACCTTCTTTATTTGTCTCACTCACATATCTATCTCCTTTTCGATTAGTGAAAGTAAGATGTAGTGAATCAGGAGACAGCCCTTTGCCCAGTATCAAAATGATCAGGAAGGGCCTGCACCCAAGTACACTACCCAACTTCTCCTTTGTCTGATATTAGGATGTTTGATTTAATATCTTTGCTCCAATATTCATGTTGTTCCTTTGGTGCAAAAGCAGTGGGCAACATTATCTTCCTAAAAACTTTGGGACAAGGTTCTCTTGAGACAAAGTATATAGCCAGATGGCTCATTGTTACACCTTTCTCATAGATTTTCAAATTTCGTTGGACAAGTTCCAACCCAAGAAATTTCACCAGGTTTTGAATCATCCTGAAATAATTTGCAAAATATAACCATAAATTAATTATGCCATATATTCTAGAATGGTACAACCTGACACATACGAATGGTAGGATTTAGTGTGTAAACCAGATTTTGCTACAAGTACATTAGTAATATTTATACACGACCAATGAAACCCATTAACTTCCTATGAAAATCAGCACCTCACTTTCTGCCCTGTTCATTTCCCGTGGAAACTCTATGGCCCATATGGCCTGTGGTGAGAATACCTCCTTTACTGGAAGCTTGCTGCGGGCTGTTGGCCAAAAAAATTCTTTATCTCAAAAATGGTTTCTTTGCTCAAGATGGAGTCTTTTTCATCTCCATCCCCTCAAGGCAGACTTTTTCAATTGCTGTTTTTAATGTGCTGTCTCTAAGTGTGTGTTTAACAAGGAGTGTATTTTACAGTTAAAACATAAAAATAATGGCAAGTATTCCCCACTCTCTGAATATATTTGGTTCCAGACTGTTGGGTAACAGGTGGCTATCGATTGGATAGCCAGGTATTTCTCTGAAAATGCATGTGAATCTCTTGGGTTCCTGAGCTCAGGCTGCAATGACCTGCTTAGACTGGGGGAGTTTGGACGGTGAGGGATGCTTGTACACGTGATTTATCTATTGATGATCTTCCGTGGAAATAAGAAAATGGCTAATATTTGACCAATTTCAGTGGCCTGGAATAGTCACTTTCTTTTTCAAGGAGTCTAGTATTTAGAAAAGCAATACATTGAATGCCTTCCTCTCAGTTTATCTACCACTGTCTTCATGGGACTTTGTCTTCTTTATGACCTCAGCTCAAAACTGGCTTTATTCTTTTCTTTTGCTCAGTGCAATAGCCAAATAATTATTGCTGGTGCAATGCTTTGTATGCACGCATACACAAAGTATACATGTTCTGGTTTATATGTCTGGCTTTTTATAGCTAACATTGTTTGGTATGTGGTAAAGCTCTTGGGACATGGAATTGCAAAAACAAAGTCAGCTGGATGCCAGTTGTATGTACCCTGCACAGCCATGGTGGGAGAGGACATGTTAAGTTATCCCTAAGTAGAGGTGGGGGATGATTTTCTGTTCTGCAGCATATCTTCTTATGTTAAAATGTTTGCAATTATATGACAGTTTAAAAAAAAAAAAAGACTTATTCAGTATATGAGACTGAGTCTGCCTCTAGAAAGATTCCTAATGAAATAAGAAGGAAGGGGAAGAATAGCTCTTGTGAAAAAAATTTTAATTTCAAATCAGGCAGTGAAATGAATAAAGAGCTCCATGCAAATATATCTTGACCTGCATGTGGGTTCTGTGACAGACACTTGGAACACTCATCGGTGAGTCAGCAGAAGAGAGTTAATGCTCACACTGAAGAGTCATCAGGGTGGGTGCACTGCCCCGGAGGTTTGGAAAATACAGCTGTCAAATTGACCCTAAAGAAATAAAGGACAGGATAAGATGGATCTGAAAGAAAAGTCCTGGACCTCTTAAAGTCGTCAAAGTTCTTAACATCTTATTTATCTTTTTTGTTTTCAAGATTGTTTATTTTGAGAGAGACAGAGACAGCAACAAGCGGAGGAAGGACAGAGAAAGAGGGAGAGAATGAGACTCCCAAGCAGGCTCTGTGCTGTCAGCGCAGAGCCCCACACGAACTCATGAAACTGTGAGATCGTGAGCTGCGCTGAAACCAAGAATCAGACACTTAACCAACTGAGCCACCAGCTGCCCCGACATCTTGTTTATCTAAATTTCCATTCGGAAATATCCTCTGCGACAGTCTGCTGCAGACATGTACCGAGGGGAATCTTACCTGTAAAAAGGGCATTCCCTGGGACTGTGAGCCTTTCCTATGAAACACTTCTGATTAGTTATCTGCTTTGGGTTGGGAGAGACTCAGCAAGAAAGGGAAATGAAGCAGCCACAGAAGCAAAAGGGTTGGAGGCGGGGAGAGAAGAAGGGGAGAAGCGAGAATGAATGCCACACGTGGACAAACAGGGAGGAGGGTGGAGAGTAAGGCAGTGAAGTTCTGGATGGAAATGGAACAACATATTTTAGGGAGCAGGGAGACACGTGAAAGGGAAGGATCCTAAAAGACAGAAACAATACAGGAAGTCTGCTGAAGACAGTCCAGCTCATTAAGGGAGCGCTTGAAGCACCCCCTTGATTTATCAGAAGGGCATGTGAGGAAACGCACCATTAGTGGTCTTCCCTTCCTGTCCCGTGAGAAAGCAGTTTTCTGCTGTTCCCAAGCAATCTTTTTTTTTTTTTTTTTTAATTTTTTTTTTTCGACGTTTATTTATTTTTGGGACAGAGAGAGACAGAGCATGAACGGGGGAGGGGCAGAGAGAGAGGGAGACACAGAATCGGAAACAGGCTCCAGGCTCTGAGCCATCAGCCCAGAGCCTGACGCGGGGCTCGAACTCACGGACCGCGAGATCGTGACCTGGCTGAAGTCGGACGCCCAACCGACTGCGCCACCCAGGCGCCCCAAGCAATCTTTTTTTTTTTTAATGTTTATTGTTTTTTAGAGAGAGAGAGAGAGACAGAGTGTGAGCGGGGGAGGGGCAGAAAGAAAGGGAGACACAGAATCTGAAGCAGGCTCCAGGCTCTGAGCTGTCAGCACAGGGTTCAGTGCTGATGCTGGCCTCGAACTCACAAACCGTGAGGCCAAAGTCGGAAGCTCAAATGACTGAGCCACCCACGCACCCCTGTTCCCAAGCAATCTTAATGCCCACCAGTGTCTCCCTCACTGACGCCATGGCTTTGCAACCCACCAGTCAGTAAGACAATAACCAGTCAGTGCAAGATAAACTCTTAAGTGGGTCCCAAATTCCCAGTTAACTGAAACAGCACAAGATAACTGGGTACCAGATGGCTTATGTGTTCTGTGTTTGGGGGGCTAGGGTTTACTGACAGAAAATAGCTTTTTTTAAGAAGTTCTTGATGCAGAACAGGTATGAAGAGTTTGGGTTCCTTAAAACATATTGACCAGAGGGACACAAAAATGGCTGTGCAGGTGACTACAGATAATCCTTATTAGGAAGCAAATCAGTTTCTATCCATTTATCCATTGAAGCACCTTTTTTTTCTTGTTTGTTTTGTTTTTCTTTTCTTTGTTTTGTTTTGTTTTGTTTTTTGCTTCCAGGTAGAAGAGCGGTCAAGGCTCAACCGGCAGAGTTCACCTGCCATGCCTCACAAGGTTGCCAACAGAATATCTGACCCCAACCTGCCTCCAAGGTCGGAGTCCTTCAGTATCAGTGGGGTTCAGCCTGCTCGGACACCTCCCATGCTCAGACCAGTCGATCCCCAGGTACCTCTCCCCTTTGTTCCATTAGCCATTTCAATAGGGTGTACAGTTAAGCCTACGAAAACAACAGGGGATTGTAACTTGGATTCACACATCGGACCAGTCAAACAATGGCCCTTAATACAGAATCTACAGAAATAGAGGAGACCCCACTGGATTCGAGGGACGGGGAAGGGGTGAGAAAGAAAAAAAAACCCATCCTTAACTTTGAGCCAACCACAAAGTCATTTCTTGGTAAATTGGCCTCACTGGAGACCCATGGGAGTGTCTGCAAGGTAGGAACAAGCATACTTTTAGTTATAATTACCAAGCTAATAGTTGTGTATATATGTATATGTATACACACACACAAATATATATATATATGCATATATATATATATATATATATCTGTTATATATAAACTATTATATTATCTTTTGTTCATTGGGATTTTGGTATGATCTTTAACCAGAAAAAGTAAATGAACTTGGATAAAATTGTGTCTTCCAAGCCAGTGTTTCCCAAAGGGAAACCGGACCATTAGCATCAGCGTCACCCAAGAAGTTGGTAGAAATGCAGTTTCCTGGGTCCGCCTCAGACCTGCTGCTCAGATCTTCTTTGGGGGCCTGGTAGTCTGAGGTTTAACAAGCCCCCAGGGTGCTCCTATGCAGTCTAGGACTCGAGAGCCACTGTCGTAAGCTATTTAAAAAAGAAAAAAGGTACTCCACTTCGGGAGATGTTTCTGGAGGTTTTAGGAGGCTTCTTAAATTTTAAATACTAAAAATGAAATAGGAAGTGAAGTAAAGAATGGAATTTTATGAAAAACAAAGGTGATAATGCAGCTGGTTTCACCCACACATCTTTGAAAACTCTTTTGAAGTAGGTTTGTGGTTTTGTGCTCTATTTATAAAATATGCTTTGTTTTAATATTATTGTTTATTATATTTCATGCTAATTAACATTAAGAAAATTTTGGTTACAGTTCTATTCTGGTTGAAGCATAACATTCACCTGAACTAGACTTTGAGAATTTTCACTAAACTATAATTAATAATATTTCAGATTTCAGACCAAAGATGGTCTGAAGAGGCTAGGGCAGGGCTGCTCCAGGGGTAAGACCTCAAGGGCAAAAGGAATGGGGCTAGGCTAATGGAAGAGGACTGTGGAAATGACCCCCAAGGGTCTGGCACTGAGAGGGCCTGATAGGCCCCTTGCACAAATCAGATATTAGATTAGTGTTTATTGAATTTAGGAAGTACTGTAGGTGTTTTCCCAGCCAAGATTTATTGACCACATTCCACATGCCAGGCAAAGTGCTAGACTCAGAGATACCATGTTGGACATGGCTCCCATCTCCAGGTAATTTACCTTTGTGGTGGAGAAGTAGACAGGCTTACAGAAGCAGTAGCAATAAAATGTGAGCAGTTCTAATGGTCAAGAGCACTGCGAACTCTTGAGTTTAATGATTTGTCTTAAAGTGCCACATTTCTACCAGAAGATGGCATGTCTTCCCTGCATGAACAATATCAATGCATGCCAAATTGTGTGACTTACAACTCGGGGGGGAAAAAAAACATCTTGGTGTGGAGAGATACATAGTATCGTGGGTGGTAAGAGCCAGCTTACCAGAAAACAGAATAATGCAGAGTTAGCTGTGTGGACCATGAGGTATGTGTGAGTTCCAATCCAGGCTCCAGCACCTATAAGCTGTGAGATCTGGGTTGTTATCTAACCTCTCTAGACCTTCCATTCACATGCGTAAAATGATGAAATAATTGTGTCTACCTCATGGTGAATTTAGTGAGTTATTAAGAAGTAACATATTCAGAGCATTTCTTGTTTTACAGAGTACTCTCTAATGTCAGGTTAAGGGTGTTGAAGGAGGAAGTTTATCATGTTAGAAGAAAAATATTTAAATACGTTATCTTGCTGGTCAGTAAATGTTCACTGAAAATTGCTCTCATTGTCACCACACTCATTCCACTGACTTCTTAGCCATCCCGACTAAATCACTTAATTTTTGCCAAGCACCCTGGTTCAGCCCTACATATGTCTGTAAATGGGAAATTTGGAAAAGCTTCTGAAAGTATGCTGGAGATAACTATGATGGCCTCTTTGTCCTCCCTAAGATTTTATTTTCCCTTCCACTGAATGAGGTACTAGCTGATCTACTCTTTCTTCTAATCCTGTTGCTCTAATGTTGGTTCGATGCTTAGATTCCTCATCTTGTAGCTGTGAAATCCCAGGGACCTGCCTTGACCGCCTCCCAGTCAGTGCATGAGCAGCCCACGAAGGGCCTCTCTGGGTTTCAGGAGGCTCTGAATGTGACCTCTCACCGTGTTGAGATGCCACGCCAGAACTCGGATCCCACCTCTGAAAACCCTCCTCTCCCCACCCGCATTGAGAAGTTTGACCGAAGCTCTTGGTTACGACAGGAAGAAGACATTCCACCAAAGGTAACAGTGTGGCCTGCTTTTATCATCATTACTGTCATGGTCATCATTGTTTTTTATTGGTATTATTACCTCTATTCCAGACCTTTTATGGTAATGCGGAGCATGAGAATGTCAAAGCACCGCCCATGTTTGTTTTCATCCCTCCTCATTCCCAAGCTAAGACTTGGATTATCATTTATCACTTCTGACCTTCATTTCCCAAGAAATGGAGGCGCATATAGATTGAGTGACCTGGAAACATCTATCCTGTATCCAGAATTAGAACTCTCAATCTCAAGCATTCCAAACTATTATTTTACTATCCATATTAAGAAATAGAATAATAGGGGCACTTGGTTGACTCAATCAGTAGAGCAGGCAACTCTTAATCTCAGAGTCATGAGTTCAAGCCCCACATTGGGTATATAGCTTTCTTTAAAAAGGAGAGAGAAATAGAAAAATGGATATTTTCACTGGTGACTGAATCTACATCTAGACTAATTGAAAACTTGCAGATAA
The DNA here is from genome assembly GCF_018350155.1 of Leopardus geoffroyi. Lineage (NCBI taxonomy): Eukaryota > Metazoa > Chordata > Mammalia > Carnivora > Felidae > Leopardus > Leopardus geoffroyi. The sequence continues at coordinate 95,274,093 of NC_059333.1, forward strand.
AAAGTAGAAAATTGATTTATTCCTACTTTTAATAAGAACACAAAGTGAAATCAGATTGCAGGTGTTCAGAAGATAGTATTGCTCTTAAAATTGGCTGTTTAAGGCAAGTTCCTTCTAGCCCGGGTCATAATTTAATTCCTGAAGATAAAACTGTGGGGTGAAATGACTAGCCATCCACCGGACAGAATAACCCTGGGATTGGTTTCTTTTGTTTTTACCTAAGCCAGTTGTTACTCATTCCAAAAGTTGTTATGTAATGTGGTCATGTATCTCACTATAGGCATCTTGGAAATATTTCAAAATACTGGAGAAATGTTTGCATTAGATTTTTCCTGGTCCAAGATTCCTCTTTCTTTTGAACTTAGCATAGGATCTATGACAAATGGAATGTCCCACAATTTCCAAAGATCAGTGCCATTGTTGATTCCAGGAAGAAATAATACTTTGTACCCAATGATCTTCAAATATTCTTCCTCATCTTCTACTCAAAAGGATATTATAACAGGATTTCCGTTGTTTTGGAAATGAAAATAGCTGATCATGGCTTTTTTGTTGGTGCTCTCTTTTTGTGGAAGCCGAGATGCCATCAGAAAAGGTTAGTTAGGGAGCAAAGTCCAATATGGAAAATAGGACAGGCAGAGAAGTGTCACGAGAGCCAGAAAAACTGAAAATGGAAGTGAGTGGTCCACTCTCTGAAAGCATGCAGGCATACATTTATAACTCTGGGAGAAAATTTTACATCTATACAAAGGTTTTAGTTTTAATAATTTGTTAGATTCTTTCTTCTCTACAACTATTTAAGTTTACAAAAAGAAAAAGGAATATTTAATTTGAGCGGGTGGAAACTCTGATTTGGCCATTCTGCTTCACTTCACTGACTAATCTTCCTAGGTCTTTATCTTAAAATGCATCATAATAACCAACAAAATTTATATTAATCTTAAATATCACTTAATGTATTAACCAATAATGTTATAACAAAGCACTTTTTTTTTTAACGTTTTATTTATTTTTGAGACAGAGAGAGATAGAGCATGAACGGGGGAGGGTCAGAGAGAGAGGGAGACACAGAATCCGAAACAGGCTCCAGGCTCTGAGCAGTCAGCACAGAGCCCGACGCGGGGCTCGAACTCACATACCGCAAGATCGTGACCTGAGCCGAAGTCGGACGCTTAACCGATTGAGCCACCCAGGCGCCCCTCAAAGCACATTTTTAAAATATCTAGTGCAAGACACAAATCACTTTAGGGGCACCTGGGTGGCTCAGTCGGTTAGGCATCCGACATTGGCTCAGGTCATGATCTTGCAGTTCATGAGTTCAAGCCCCGTGTCAGGCTCTGTGCTGACAGCTCGGAGTCAGGAGCCTGCTTTGGATTCTGTGTCTCCCTCTCTCTCTACCTTACCCCCATTCACACTCTGTCTTTCTGTCTCTAGAAAATAAATAAAAACATTAAAAAAAAAAAACACAAACCCACTTTAAAAGAGCCCCAAGAAGTGAATGAAACGGAAGTACCTGACAAATGTTTAACCCAATTAGCTATCACGGGATATCTACATTTTTGTTTCCTGCTCACTTTCATACAGTATTATTCTCCTCCCTCATGTTGGACCCCTTTAGTACACTTACAACATTTGATTTCATTAAAAATGTTTAATGAAATGAGACATACATGAATTCCACCTTAGGCCTCGTCAGATAAGCTAATAATGATACATGTTCCTACTCTGTGTCTGATGATACACACATAGTCTTTTTGAAGACCCTGCCAGTATTTTCAATATTAATCCTGTTTTGTGTTACATTTGCAAATTGACCTTCCAAAGCACAGTGTCTAGGGGTTTGTTTCTAATTAGTGATTGCAAGTTGATTAGGAAATTGAAACATATAGAATCTATTGAAGCAGTTTCTCTGAGCTCAGCAACATGTGGCTTACGTCCCAAGTTCTAGCCTGATACCCTAGTTTCTCCCCAGATGTCATCATTTCCTTGCCTGTTTATCAGTTGTGACATAGCTCAGCTTCTCTGGATGACTCTCATCTGATGAAATTTCCAATGATCAGCTGAGTTGATGGTACCCCCAAAGAAATATCTGATATTCACCACTCTTACACAAGCAAAGGAGGTCGGTTATTTTAGCCCAGTGAATCAAAATAATTAGCTTGGTCTCCTTTTTAATTTGTTTTTATAGTTACCGTACTCCTTCGTGATGGCTGAATGTGCCTCAGCCAGTGTCTTTTGTCTGATTGTGTTTAGGGAGTTAAATATTTCTTTGAAAAATGAACACTATTGCTTGCCTGTTTCTGTAACTCCTGGTAAGTTTTAGGAAAGGGTTAGGCTGCTTTTCAGGTAGGAGCCTATGGGAGCTATTTTATGGAAAATATTTCTGAATTCCGGTTTTCTTTCAGGTGCCTCAAAGAACAACTTCTATATCCCCAGCATTAGCCAGAAAGAATTCTCCTGGAAATGGTAGTGCTCTGGGACCCAGACTGGGATCTCAACCCATCAGAGCAAGGTAAGGGAAGGAAGATGGTTAAGGTAGAGGAAAAAACCCCACCTGCCACTGTCATTATTGCTTTCCTAAAAATTGGTTTTGTCCTTGTTTCACCTCAGAGGCATGTTGACTGGGCACTTGGACTGTAAGCTTCTGTGGGGCTGGAAGATACACCTTTTATTTCTTCAGTCACCTTTCACAGAAATCAGTGCAGAGTGAGGGCTCATGAATAAATGAGTGAGTGAGGCATCCCAGAAGCCAACCAACTGTACCTCATTTTTAAAATTTGAGAGTAAAATTGCAAATATAAGTCTGGTTGGAATACCCCAAACCATGACTTAAGAGGCCATTTCATGAAGTCAGCAGAACAAGACAGCCTGGTTTGAGGTGATTTTTAGCATCAGGTCAAGAAATGTACCCTCGGAGCCATTAAGACATTACAAAGTAATTGCCAAAGAAATGTATTAGTGGCCAGCTGCAGAGCTCCCTAGCTTGACAAATTACAAAAGAACTATTTCTTAACAAAAAGTCACCTCTTTGGGGCGCCTGGGTGGCGCAGTCGGTTAAGCGTCCGACTTCAGCCAGGTCACGATCTCGCGGTCTGTGAGTTCGAGCCCCGCGTCAGGCTCAGGGCTGATGGCTCAGAGCCTGGAGCCTGTTTCCGATTCTGTGTCTCCCTCTCTCGCTGCCCCTCCCCCGTTCATGCTCTGTCTCTCTCTGTCCCAAAAATGAATAAACGTTGAAAAAAAAAATTAAAAAAAAAAATCACCTCTTTGGCATTATGGAGGGTCACTGAGATACAATTATGGTTCCACCGCTACTCTGTGCTCTCCTAGAATTTTCCATCAACAGTGGATATTCCTACAGTGAGGAAACTGCATTCACCTACCAGTTGGTGTAGAGGTCTCAAGAGAATCTGGAAAGTAAGCAATATCTGTACTGTATCTGAGCTGATTCTATGCCGTTTGCTTCTCCAGTTCGTTGAGCTTCCCTCAGATTTTTCATGATGAATACACCACTTTTTAGGATCAACTGAAATAGCAAATGGTTTCTGCTGAGACTATAAAAAGGATGAGCTTGGGCAGGCTGTTATGTTCTTCTTCACTGTGTTCACGAGAGAAGGACTCTCCCTAGCTAGTAAGAACGAGAGACTGGAAATGAAAGTTATGATTATTTGTACGTATCTTTAATATAGGGAATGCTTTTGATCGTGAAGCTTTAATTTTCCTCTTCACATGAAGAGCTTTAGAAAGAGGTCAGTCCAAAAATAAGATGGAACTGTACTAAGAACAGTAATCCCTTCAGGGCGAAGAAGTTAGCCCATTCTGAGTGGGATTGCCAATAGCAGGAAGCTCTGAATGAGCCATTTTTTTCCCACTGACTTGTCAGCTCCAGCCTGAGCTGGCGTTGCTAAGCAGCGCTGAGGAAGACCAGAGTGTACTGTGACCGGGAGCCAAAGGAGCATCAGCCCTGGGATTGCGGGCGTGAACTTTGTCAGTCCCCCTCTTCGAGCAGCAATAAGCCCCCAATTATCCGTGCTTCTTGGTCCCTTGGACCCTGCCCTCGAGGCTCTGGTCATGGGATCAGTTGCTTAGAATTTTGGCGGCTGTAGATCAAGCGTCATTTCAACTAAAATCTTTTTCCTTTCTATCAACCAAAAAGAAAGAGAACTATCATTATATAATCAAATAAAAAGCAGCTCTTTGTTCCCTCTGAAGTGTTATTTTAATGACACTAGGGCCTAAGATAGTTGGCTTTTGATGGTCAGTGGCTTGTAAAACATGAGCTTTTCCCTCGGAACCACTTAAATTTGTACTTGGTCCAAAGAATGCAAACTTTGTGCGACAGCTAACATTTTTCTGCTTACAGAGAAGGGAGGGAGGGAGGGAGCTAAGAGGTAATAATTATTTACCTACAATGAAAATCAGGGACTGTGGGGGAGGGGGTGGAGAATCCCCATCTCTGCCAACTAGAGTAATCCTACCGGACCCCCTACTTCTTGCTATCACCGAATGACCAACACTTAAGATGTGAATCAGACTTTGCCACTCTAGATTGGATTGCATTTTTTAAAGCTTCAGGATTTGGTTTATTTACTCTTTGGTTATTTACTGTTTATTACTTCAGGATTTTGGTTTATTGGTTTCGGTTGCCTTTGCTTCATAAGAAAACATCCTAAAAGTTAGTAGTCTGAAATAGGAACAATTTATTATTTCTTGCGATTCTCTGGGTTGGCTAATAAGTTTTTCGGCTGGTCTCACTTGGGCTACTTATGCAGCTGCGCTGAGCTGATGGGTCAGCTGTACCTTCATGTGGACCTTCATCCTGGTCTTCTTTACTGTTTGGCCATCTCAGGACAGCCTCCCGAGAGGGAGGGCCCCAGTACAGGAGCACTTTTCAAGCCTTTGCTTGCATCATCTTTGTTGATGTCCCATTGGCAACCACAAGTCATGTGGGCAAGCCCTGAGTCACTGCGCTAAAGAAAATACACAGGGCACGGACGATGGGAGATGTGATTGGCTGGGGGCATTACTGTAAAACAGACTCTCCTGGGGCGCCTGGGTGGCGCAGTCGGTTAAGCGTCCGACCTCAGCCAGGTCACGATCTAGCGGTCCGTGAGTTCGAGCCCCGCGTCGGGCTCTGGGCTGATGGCTCGGAGCCTGGAGCCTGTTTCCGATTCTGTGTCTCCCTCTCTCTCTGCCCCTCCCCCGTTCATGCTCTGTCTCTCTCTGTCCCAAAAATAAATAAACGTTGAAAAAAAAATTAAAAAATAAAAAATAAAAATAAAAAATAAAACAGACTCTCCTATCTTATATTGGTCTTCATGAAGTTCTCATAGTTCTTTTTGTACCACTCTTCAGGCAACTGGCCATCCACGAAGCCATAACAAAGGGTTGCTTTTAAAGAATTCATCCTTTACCATGTTTATGAACTATACTTCTTGTTGTTGGTCAGTATTCCTTTTTATCCTCCCGGCCCTTCTCCTTAAATTGATCCTCAAGGGAAAGTAGAAAATTAACAAAGTAAGAATGGATCCCAAGAAAAATCACACATCTAATAAAGGACAAATTCTGTTGTTATTATTTTCATTTGCTAAATTCAGCAAATGTATATTGAGGACCTGCTGTGTTCAGGCTGCATGGGACCTTGGGAGTCAGTGACTCAACCAAGACCACCTGAGTCTAGGGCCTATGGGTCAGAGGATATACCATACCTGCTACCCTTTGGAGCTATAGGCATTATTAGGGGCAAAATTCTATTTCTTGCCTTGCTTTCTTCCTTTGCTTTGAGGTAAATATGTGAATTATTGGAAGAAGGCAGAGGCTCCCTTCTTTTGTAGCAAATGTAGGGACCACAAATTTAAGGCAATAATGTCTGAACATGGAAGGATCCTGAGTCCCCAAGTCCCCACCTGAGGAAGAACCACCAAGGAGACCAGTTTGATCTGTGTATATTGTGATATGAGTGAGAAATAAACCACTTTTGTGCTAAGCCAGCAGGAAAAAGGAAGACTAGAAAGTAGAGCCTAATGGTTAAAGAGCTCAGTTTTTGCTTCCTGAATTTAAGTACTAATGAACTCCAAGCACTAGGTGCAAGATATTGTATATTCCATAGTAACTGCAGAATGTATGCTAATTTCTGAGAATGTAGGAAACAGTATGTGTAAGTCAGTAAGCTACTTGGCACCCTGAATGGAAGATTCTGGAGGTGAGTTAAAATGGGAGATGCAAGCATGCCTCCAACGTGAGGAAAAAGCAGAGCTTTACTATTTTCAAAAGCCTTCCTTCTCCCAGAAAAAAAACTCCCTGTTATGTCACTTCCCCTATCTACACACCAAATCAAAAAGAGCCCTGTAAAGAACATGTCTTAGAATCGTTGTGTGTGTCAAGGAATACAGCTGTGCTGACATTAGCTGGTCAGGAAAGTGTTACTGGGCAACCCCCTTGCATCCCTGCCTTCTGATTGGTTTGGGGCAATTTTTTATTTATTTCTTTATTTAAGAAACACATCTGGAACATCTTTATTTGTGAGGCACTCTTCAGTGTGCATCTCAAATAGTAACTAATTTAAACCATTTAACAGGCGCCTGGGTGGCTCAGTTGGTTAAGTGTCTGACTCTTGATTTCAGCTCAGGTCATGATCTTGCCATTCCTGAGATCGAGCTCTGCATCTGGTGCACTGACAGCACGGAGCCGGCTTGGATTTTCTCTCTCCCTCTCTCCCTCTCTCTCTCTCTCTCTCTGCCCCTCTCCTGCTCGTGCGTGTGCATGCTCTCACTCTCAAAATAAATAAACTTTAAACCATATAGCAACTCTGTGAGGTAGTGGCTATAATCACCTCTATTTTATAGAAGGGAAACTGAGACAAACACAAGTTAACTAAATTGTTTAAGGTGACAAGATTATTAAGTGATAGAGCCACGATTTGAACCATTGTCCACAACCATTCTGTGGCACCAAAGTCCACACTCTTAAGTACCATGCCATGCTTACCTGTTTTGCAATAAACACAGCTGGTGTTGCTGCATCGTGTTCCCAAAGGAAAGAGGGTTCTTGATTTGTTCATTTTGCCTCCATTTTGCCTCCATTTTTCCCACCATGTAATTGAGTGAGAATGTTAATAGCTCCTCTTAATCCTGTGGTTATTGATTCTCATCTTGTGGTATTGACTACCTTTTAGTGGTTGTTGTCCCATAGAACCTATTTATAGCCCCCAAACTTTCCTACTCAAGCTGGTACTGATATCATTAGGTGCTTTTGACAGTTTCCACCCCATCACCATAACCCCACACACCTGTTCCTGCCCTTCTGTCTCATGCATATGCAGATCTGTGCACAGTTCCTACCTGCTGTGTGGGCTCCCAGATGCCTTATGGTGTCAGAGTGATTAGTTGAGTTTAAATCAAGATTTGGTTTGTTCATTTTTTAAAATACCGTTTTAAAAAATTCCAGGTACCTTAATATTTAACTTTGATTCATGTGTTCTTTTAAAGCAAATTAAAATTTTATCAAACAAGTACATTCAGAATATGAAAAGATTTAAAGTAAGCCAGAAACACCGAGTCAAAACCCAATGACTAAATGCTTAATTAAAAAAAATAATTCTCTGTCCCATCCCAAACCTCTCTTCCTATGGCTCATTTGTTCTCATTGGCTATGTCATCACAGAACAAAGTAAAGTGAATTTTGGCAGTCAGCCAGTTAATTACAGACTTGGCCCAAGTATTTGGGCCAAGAAATCACTTTGTAATCCTAATTTTCTGTTTTGACTTTTTATATGATTCAAGTAAATGAAATAATTGCCACATTTTCACTTTACTGTGTGTTTTACAGGCCCTGTGGCATTGTCTGTGGGATGGCAAATGTCTGAACCAAAAGTTAGCATTTGAAGAAGTATATATGAATGTTTTCAAGTTTTTACACAGTTGGATCTGAGTAGTTTCAGTTGATATGTGAACAAGAGAAATCTATTATTTCATAGAATTCTTCTGAAATTCCCTCTAAAAGCATTTATCTCAGACCTCTTGGCCCCAAGGCCAGACCAGATTACTATACAATAAGGAAAAGAAAAATATGAATGGTATGACATTTTATAAAAATACTTATATTTTCTGGGGCGCCTGGGTGGCTCAGTTGGTTAAGTGTCCGACTCTTGAATTTCAGCTCAGGTCATGATCTCACAGTTCATGAGTTTGAGCCCCTCATCGGGCTCTGTGCTCACAGTGCGGAGCTTGCTTGAGATTCTCCCTCCTCCTCTCCCTCTGCCCCTCCTCTCTCTCTCTCTCTCTCAAAAATAAATTAGAATGTTTTTAAAATTTTTTTAATAAAATTTTTTTAAATACTTATATTTTCCAAAAAAAAAAAAATAACATAGAAAAAGCATTTTGAAGTTTCCCCTATTTCTATGTGTGTTTGTATAGACACTAAATACTTCTTTCGGTCTCCAGCAGCAAAAATAGCAACCTATTAAGATCAGCACCCATGCTGGTTCGCTCCGGTAAGAAGGGCCTGTGCTAATGAGGCCCAGGTCATGGATTTAATACCCATGGGATTCAATTAATTTCATGCCAAAAGAGGCTCTGAGCTCCATCCGAGACACATGCACTTGCCAGCTGGTTCTGCCAATGACCAGGCCCCTCTCTGACAGCCTGGGCCCAGGCCTTATATCATCAATATGGCAGCAGCCTCCCACCTGGTCAGCCTGCATGTCTCCTCCCCAGTCATCCATAAGCCTGCCCTGGGAGACCTGTGTGCTCTACCAAGCTTTACAGGCACTGCTGCATAAGGCATCCATTTCTTCTGATGACCCACTCTTCCCGGCTATCCTAACACAGACTTAGTACTCCATCAGGGTGGGTGTCCTCTCTACACCAGCTAGCCCCAGAAAAATCACAGCCCCTGCATCTTCACTCAGGCGCTCCCCCAGACTTCCTGCTTATTCCTCAAAGTCCCGGTCAAGTCCTGTCTCCTTCTTGACACCACCTCAACGACCCCAGGCTGCATTCATCGTTCCCCAAACTCCAGCAATACTCACGGGCTCTTTCACGCATAGCAGGCAGAGATTTGCCTTCTTCACTGTTGTCTCCGCTGCCTGTTTCTCACGTCTAGAATTCTGCTGCATCTCACACCTGTGACCTGTGCTGTCCTCCATCCGTCATACTGGTCCAACGAGTCTCACAAAGCAGGTGTTTCACAGAAAGGTATTGGTTAAATTACCAAAGGAGTGCTGTGTTCAAGCAAGTAGCTGGATCCTGCTACCACACCACAGTCACCAGAGAAAAATATCTCAGAGCTCACAGCCACCCTTCTCACAATAACTGTTTTTATTTTTAAATACAAAGAACACTACATTACCATTCTACAAAACGAAAGCAACTACCAAGAAGCCTTAGCATGTCCATTACCTTTAATCTGTGATACAGTTGGCTAGCAATGCAATTTTTAGAAAAAAAAAAAAAAAAAACCTTTGGACTTTATTAATTATGTATAAATAATACCTGACCATCACTGTTTAATCAAACAAGACCATGGGAAATAATTTATTATTGGGAATAAAAGGAGATAAGATTGTTTCTTTAAGGAAAATTCAAAAGGTAGGATACTGCATAAGTATTATACATTTATCATTTTAGGTATTCTCCAAATCAGGGCTAGTTCCAGTATGGATCCAAATCTATTTTAGCCAGTTAAGTGCTAGCAGTTTTCACAAAAATAATTACTATGCAAAGGAGTCCTATAAAAATATTGAGAATTTAAACATTTTCCTTAAATTTGATAATCACTTCTGCTTCAGTCAATCATACTGTTGGGTTGACTTAGCAACTCCTTCACCATAAAACCTTAAGATAAATATTGTCATAAATTCTATATTTATGTGATAAAAATTACTAAGTTATGAGGACATATTCATTTTCACATATGTTTTCCAGAGCCACCAGCCATGTCTTACAATAACCCAATATTTAAAACATTTTCTCACTTGATCAAATGTTTTTGGAAGATACATCACCAAAAGCAAAGTTCTTAAGTTTTCAAAACAGAAATTATTTGGTCCAGTTGCTGCTATAATGATGTCATTCTGTGGCCAGATTTTTGGTACACTAAAATGCAAGCGTCTCAAGGGAAGAGACCATATTATTTCCATTTTTATACATGAAACATGGGACACCCCACACAGTTTAGTGTGCACTTGACAGTCTTGAAATGAGGGGAGCAAAATGAAGACTTAAAATTGCATTTTAACATGAATTATTGCCATTAAAATCATAGTCTGTGGTCACACTAAGGTGTGCAGTTCTGTTTGGAGAACTGAAGACATTGGAAACATGTAGGGGCCCTCGGCAGGTGGATGGCAGTGGATTTGAGCTTTGAGTTGCAGGTTTCACTAAATTATCCATGCACTAGTTTAGGCCCAGAATTATATAAATGAAAAGGCCTCTAAGGTATAAATTAAAAAGGAAGAGCTTTGTGGAAACTTTGAGGATGCTGCTTATTTTTATAACAAAATCATAAAAACCTCAGCAGCTGTTTCCCACCACTCTCTTAGGACAGCTTCTGTGATCACCAAAAGTGGCTTACGTGGCTCTGTCCATGCTCCCATGCTGCCCTGTGCTCACTGCAGGCAAAGCATGGAGGAAATTGGCCGCGTGCATCCGGCTAAACCGGCAGATGACAAGACTGTGTCTTGTTCATTACCATATCTCAAATGCCTGACCCAGTGCTTGGTATAGACCAAGTGAGTGAGCAAATAAATACCACTATTTTGGGGGCAGTTTACATATAAAGGTGAATAATAATAAGATTTTATAAACGTATTTATTCTTGAATTAGCGCCCAATAATTATTTTAAAACACACCTCCTTTTGATAATAGCCAAAGAATATAAAGACTTCCTGAAAGAAATTTAAAATGCAAATATACCACTAACTACGTAAGCAGAGAAGTTGATTAAGCAATTCACAGAAGAATTATAAATGGCAAATGAATGTGAATAAGAATTATTCTACCTCAAGAGTAATGCTTTAAAACAACATTACAACAACAAGATAGATTTTTTTTTTTTTTACAAAGTAGCAAACTGCTCATCCTAAAGCGTGGTAAGAATTCAGTAAGATGGTCCATTTCATACACTTCAGCAAAAACCAGTAATAACATTACACACCCACATACAAACACATATGCAACACACTCATCCCTGTTCATGTCCTTCCACCCAACAATCCCAGTTCCAGGAAAGAGATGTGACTGGGATGTGCAGGTGCCTGGAGATACTTATTTCAATGTCGTGTGTCACGGCAATGTATTGGAAGTAGCTTAATATCCAGCAGTAGAGGAATAAACTAATTCATCCATATACTGGATTATTATGCAGCCATTATTATTTTTGTAAGCATAAGAAGCTGCTCCCAAAGCAGTGCTAAGGGAGGGTGGAAAAAAGCTGCAAAACCGAACATACAGCATGCTTCTGTATATACAAAAGTCTAGAAGATACTCTACCAAATAGTAAAATATAGTTGGATGTCTCTTGGGTCAGAGATTGAATGTGTTGCTTCCTTCTTTTATCTTTTAATATTTTTCAAGGTTTTTTGTTTTTTTGTTTGTTTTTTTGTTTTTTTTACAATGAACACAGGAATAAGGGTTTCAAAGAAAGCCTCCTTTGACGAGCACCATTTCAGAGCTAATACTTTAGTGTAATGACCCAGGAGCTGGGTCAAGAGTTCATCTCATCCAGCAGTATCTGGCTGGGAGCTCCACAGAGGACGACATGACTGTCATTTCCGTTGACCCCTTCCGTGCAGTGTCACACACGTGCTCTCTTTGCTCCTTTGCACCGGGGGTGGGACTGGACTGTTCTGTGTCTGTGGATGGCAAGGTGTCCAGGGTGTAGTCACCGTGTTCTGCCTTCCACACAGCAACCCTGACCTCCGGAGAACGGAGCCTGTCTTGGAGAGCCCCTTGCAGAGGACCAGCAGCGGCAGTTCCTCCAGCTCCAGCACCCCCAGCTCCCAGCCCAGCTCCCAAGGAGGCTCTCAGCCTGGATCGCAAGCGGGATCCAGCGAGCGAACCAGAGTTCGAGGTAAACCTTCCCCCACCTTTCCCAACAACATTGCCTGGAGGAGAGAGCCGGGGGCATGGAATCCATTTACTTCCTGACTTTTGTGATTCCTGCTCCTGGCATGGCCACCACTGTGCGATGCCACAGAGTCCTGACTTCCCGAAGCCTCAGTCTCCTTAGATGAGTGAACCGGCATCCCCAGTCATATACATGTGTGACGTCACAGTGTGGACTAAATCTTTTCTAATTGCAGATCACGTTGTTTTCCGGGATGATCATAGACTATTGGTCTTATTTGAAAATATGATTACTTTTGAGTCACCTGAATTCCCATTTCCATTTGTTGTCTGTTTAGAGTTTCATGTACCCCCAAGTATCCTCTTCCCATTAGGCCAGTCTTCCCTTTGTGTGTGAATATATTTCATGATACGAAGGATCTCTCAAAGTGGGATTCGGTAAAGACTAACGTAGAACACATACACATTTTAAAGAAGAAATAAACTCTTTGACTTAGTATATTTCACTCTTCTAGTTATTCCTACCAAAGAGGGATAAAAAATGAGCCTCTCTGACCATTTATTCAAGTCATTTATCACTGTTTAGTTTTCATTAATGAGGAAGCTTGTGAAAAACATTAGCATGTCCAGCTAATTACACATGACAACAACACATTGCTTCTAGCTAATCAAAATTTACTCTTTCTGAATAACCTTCAGAAGATAATTTTGCTTCCAAGTAATAAACACCAGAACTTTTTTAAGTGCAATTTGATAAATATTAACAAATTACTGTGCTCTGAGAAAAACCACCAGCCCTTTTTCTTAGCCTCTTCATTAGCCACAATCATAGGTTGCCACATATTAGCTTTTTAAAGTTTTAAATAAGTAGAGTCACTGTATTTCCATTTTGGAAAGGTTGAAATCTGGCGTGCAGTGCTCATGTCTCTGGGCTGGGATATGGCTGCCTCCATATGCATTCTTCAGACCTCGGTGGTGCAGCACATAGCTATGTGTACTTCTGTTGCTTTACTTCAAATATAAATTGACTTAATTGAGAAAAGTGCCATTCATTTATCTTTTTTCTATTCACAAGCATCTTAATATCCTTAGAGAAAACTAAAGAAAACTAAAGTTATGCGTATCATTGTAATTCTCTGATCTGGTTTGGGTTTAATTCTTATCTTCTTTCCTTTGGCCCCTAGTTCCTCTGGGTTAAAAACACTGTTGTATCCCTGATGTGTTTCTGCCCATGAAAGACCACTTTACAGTAAAAGAATCTCTCTGATGCCAGATTGTTTTTTCTGTACCTATAAAAAAATCTGAGAGATACTCTTCACTCCGTAGCTGTTGGTGGACCTCCCCCATCCTCCATTCTGGGGCTCTTCCCCTTTGTCACCAATACTCTCCTTCCTGTCCCCACCTCATTCTTTCTTCCTTAAAGGACCCAGACAACCCCTGCCCCCCATTTAAAAACCATTCCATCACATAAAATAGGTTTCCATTTTTTCCCACAACACTCCCTCAAAATAACCTACTCTGACGGGTAAGTGCTACAAGAAGAAACCAACCATAGAATGCTAACACAGAAGCTGGTCTAGTGTACTACCGAGAATAGGACTTGGGTAAGCCAGACAGAATACCAACTCTGCCCATAATTTCAGCATGACCTTAGGCTAGTATGCCATCTCTCTAAGTCTGTTTTGAACAGTGAAATGGGAAAAGAGGGCCATACATTGGGTTGCAGCAAGAATTCGATGAGACAGTTGACATAGAAGGCTTTTAGCATTAAGCCTGACACACATTCAGCACTCAGTAAATGGTGGTGGTGCTGGTACGTGCTAGTTTTTCTTACTGTTATTAGTGACTTCCAGGTTACAAGCCTAAGTGCGTTTGCCTGAATATTAACAATTTTTTCATGGATGCGTTTGAGGATTTGCCTAAATGAATGATGTATCCCCTGAGTAATCCCGAAGGATGACTCACCACAGAACTCTAGAACTTGAGTCAACACTTCTGATGGTCATTATTTTTCTTGATCCCTGTCTTTCTACCTAGCCAACAGTAAGTCGGAAGGATCACCTGTGCTCCCCCATGAGCCTTCCAAGGTGAAGCCAGAAGAATCCAGGGACATTACCCGACCTAGTCGACCAGCTGTGAGTGCTTTTGAACTCTTATAAATTACCAGAAAAGCCACAGGACACAGTAGTTGGGGATACACCCATGACTATGAAACAAAACATAATGAGATTAATAAGAAGAATGGATACTAGAAGTATCCAGAAGAAAGTAATACCTGATTAGGAAAGAACTGGACAGATCTCAGATTGCCTATCTGCCATTAGGCTTTCTGCCAATCATTAGCACTACTTTAGAGAATAAAAAAGGCGGGAAATAACTCCTATCATAACATAATTTCTACTCAGCAGCTTTGGCAAAAAGATGTTCAAGCTAGCAGTTGAAGGGATGTGGGCACTTTCTTTGGGTTTCTGTTGTCTACTCTGCCCTCTCCCCATATTATTTTCCATATGAATTAACGTAATTTATGCTGTTTTTCATGCCTTTAGGACTCTATTTTTCTGGACCAAAACATGATAAGCATGGTTTGACCATGGGCCTGACAACTTGAAATCTAGCTTCATTGCTGTGACATGACAGACCCCAGATAGTTTTAGCAAAAGAAATAAGAGCATGGAGGCTGATATTTGAAAGTTGGAAATTAACTTGGGATGGGTTATTATCCATCCACATACTTTACTTAAAATTTCTGAGAACCTTTTCTATGAAATGAATGCGAAGGCTTTTTGGTTTACTCTGGTTTTTACATATTTAAGTAAGGAAGCATAGTGAGAGTAATAATGAAGGGAATTTGCCCCATTTGGGGTTGACGCCCTTTCTGCTATTGCATTTATCAGTTGTGTACTAACAATTCCCATTTTGTGTCTAACCTGCTCTCTTTCTTCTGGCTTTTCCCCCTCCTGTGGATTCTTCTGGATTGGGTTCCTCCTTTTTCAGAGCTATAAGAAAGCTATAGATGAGGTTAGTATTACCTTTTCTTGGTCATGCTGTCACAAGATGTAAATATACAGGTGATTTCCTGATGTTGACGTTCAGAAAAGTGGCCTGTTGGATCACAGATTTAAAGTTTACTCCTCCAGAGTGGTCTGCTGGAAGGCAAGCCCCTTCAATGGCAGCCAGCCTGAGGCCCTCAGACACTCGGGTAAACCTCCAGAGACCTCCCTTCGAAGCCAAAATGTCACTTTTCCAATGTTCCAGTCTAGCTAAAGATAAACATTAGTGCTTTGTTAATGGCAGTTTTTCATTCCAGCATCTTCCAATAGCAAAGCCCGAGCTCTTAACCTGTGCTCACCAGCCTCGCGAGGGGATGGCAGTTTTACTAACAGAGAAAGAGACATCATTCTAAAGCACTCCAAATTTATAATGTGTGATTTGTGAACAAGGCGTTACTGGGTATTGTTAGATTAATTTTGTGGGACATTAACTACAGCATCGGCAGCAACATCAACTTTAGTTAATGAATCCTGGCGAGTTAAGTGACTTTATTTCCTTATCTGCGGAGACATTTTTCCATTAGAAAAATATATGGCTTTGTCAATCTTAGGTAGCTTGCTAAGAAGGATGACTGCCTTCCTGCTGTTTGTCAGACCTGCATGAATTCAGCACAGTGGAGTTGTGCTGTTGTTTGTTTTAAGAGACAGGCCTTGCAAAGAGTCCTGAGTGCATGGAATCTGAAGACTACTATTATGGCTTTAAGGCTGTAGCTCTGCTGAGCACTATTTTTGTGAAACGACATGGAAAAAGCGCTGGCTTTGGAATCAGCAAGCTGCATTCAAATTCTAGCTCCCCCGAGTAAATAACTGGCCAGGACCAGTTTCCTAACCTCTCTGGGCCACAGTTTCTTCATGTGTAAGATGGGGATGAAGGCACCTGCTCTGCCTCGGTCGTAAGATTGATTAGGATCACTCAAGATCCCGTCTGCGAGAACATTTTGAGAAAGCCAAGAGGCAGTCCTCATGCTAGTTTGAGCCCGCGGCATGGCGCCATTTTGGCAGGTGGGAGAAGCCGGATCCTATGCTTCTGACCTTTACCAAAGAGCCTCTCTTTTTCAGAATTAGGACTGCCTTACCATTCAGAGTGGTTTAGAATGTTATTTCTTAGGTAAAAGATTACTGCTCATAAAAGAATGAGACTCTATGTGTCTACAGTGTGTGGACGGCATTTATAAGAGAGGAAAATGAGGAACGCTTTTCATTGCTTTGTACCACAGCCCTGAACTTTCCCTCATCATAGTCAGAAGGACAGCAATTGTTACACCTTTTATCAGTTTTTTCCCACATGGTTGAAGACAGAAAGCGATATTCTGGTGCTATGGCTGCCAGAAAAAGGGTTGTGTGTGTGCGCAACTCAAGGGAAATCTCACAAGATTTCAGCTTGAAGGTGGTTGTCGTGAGGAAAATGGATTTCATCTGGTTAACCCAGGATATTTTAGGCTTTTTAAAAATTGCTTTATTTATTTTGCTTTACTCTCATACCCTGGACATAGATGAGAGATAGCAACAGAAGTATAAGTAATTGAGGTGATGTAAGTGGCACACCAAAATCTCGGACCATGTGTGATTGGAAAATATATTCCAGGTGATTCTGTTAACCCTATCCCTTGAATATCACTCATCCAAACCACTAAAAATACAGGATTACTTGGTTCTGCCTAACTCAGTAGTTCTCCCCCAGGGACGATTCCACCTCTCCTTTTCCTTCCATCCCCTTCTTTCCCCTTAGGAGATATTTGGCAAAGTTTGGGGTGGTTTTGTTCATCACAACTTGGAAGTGGGGAGCAGTGCTACTGGTAGCCTGTGGGTAGAGCAGAAAGATGCTGTTATACATCCTACCATGACAAGAGAGCCACCCATAGTAGAGAAGGATCTGGCCCCAAACATCAATAGTGCCACAGCTGAGAAACCTTGAATTAAACCTTTCTCCCATCTTCAGTCACAGGGTTCAATATGGCTTCCTTCCATTGTGACTGATTTGCCATTCAGATAACCCAGGATTGAAATGAAAAGTTTCAAAACTCTTGGAAAACATGTTGCTTATTATTGTTAATTTAACAGTTTGATTTTTCATGAAAATCAGTCTCAAGGAGTGTCCATTAATTTAGCATTCCTTTCTAATGGGATATAAGATTGTGCAATATAGTCTGTGATGATTTAATACGATCATTGAAAATATTCTTTTCACTCTAGCAGTTAAGCATATGACATGAAGATTAATACATAAGCAAATACTGGCTTTAGCACTATATTTTTGTTATTGTGTAAGAATCTGAAAAATCCCATCGCACACCCATAGACAGGACAAAACTTGAACAGTAGCTAGTGATCTAAAAGCTTTTTTTCTCAGATGAGGATGCTGGAGTTAAGTAACTTCCCCAATGTCACTTCTTAAGATTTCCTAAAAAGGAGATAAATTATTTTCATATGTAAAAAAGAAGACCAGCCTAAAAACTTTTAACCTTTATTTTAATAATTCAAAAAATTGAACTAAAGTCTGAATAAACTACATTGTTTCTAAAAAGAGACCCAAAAGAGCACCTTTTGAGGTAAAGTCTACATAATTGTCAGATTAAATAAGAGTTTTTTTAATGAAAAAATATATATCAAGTTAATTCTAAAAAGTGTTACATCAAACAAGCCTTTGGGTAAGAGTCTCCTATCTTCACATTTACTCCATAGTCAAAAAAATCTTACCATTTTGCCGTATTTCTTTTTTAGTTGTGCATTTCTCAAATATTTCCATACTAAATAGCACTTTTTTTCTCTTTTTTGAATTTTTTTTTAGCTTCAGGCTTGAGACAGCCAAGCAATAAATTACCACAAAAACTCATTATATGGAGAAAATTGGTATTGTCAGAAAATAAAATGTATGAAAATGGATCTGAACCCAATGGTGTCAATTTTAGATTGTGTCTATTTTCTATAACTTTGCTATTGTAAATTTTTCCAGAGTGGATGGATAAGGAACAAAACTGCAGCTAAGCATGTAGACTATTGGCAATGGAAGATTAATTTTCTTTGACTGGGGTATTACCTTCGAGTTACTCATTATTGTTACCTCGGGAGTCTCATATACGTCTCACCGTCCAAGCTGTTACCAAGTAAACTTAAAAGGAATTTGCAATTACTTCCAGTGTTTCAAGAAAGATAACTTTTTAATAATGAAGAAACAAAAAAAAAATTCTAATTAAAAGTGAAGTTGTAAAGCAGGTCAGAACTTTAAACTTTTCCTAGATACAGTGTTTAGAAAAATTTAGGTCATTTTTACAAATGAGAGTTTCTTTAATTCAATGGGCTTTGGACAAGCTAAATATTTCTAAATAGTTTTGACTTTTTAAAAATCTCTTTTATCTTGTCATGAAATGTCAAAGATAAGGAAAATGAATCCACGGGGAAAACGTATTATAAATTTAAATAAATCATAGCTAATATTATTATATTTTACTCAGAATTATTGACATTAGAAATAAATTATTTAAACCATATTCTCTCTTTAAATTATAATAAAATTTTTTTTAATGATAAGTAACATTTTAAATGCCTTATATTCTTTGATGAGACCTAACGTGCTCCTAAAATATAGAAGACAAAATAGAAAATAAATTTTGTTATTATTTTACTGGTTTGGAAGATTGTAATACCTTTTCTGTTCATAGCTTTAACAAATATCCAAACTATATTTCCCACTGTGCTCAAGTATTGCATTACCCTTCACTTGCTTCTCAATTGATAAAGGTAAACATTGGCAATGTCAAGAGGAAATGAGGAGTATAAGCTGAAATCTGAATATTGGCTTTTCCTGTTTTGGCCCATTGCCAAAGAAACAAGTAGATTTGCATAAAATTCTGTCTATGTGGTAATTTTCTTCTTTAATGGTATACGTTATATTTAAACACCTTTGAGTCTTTTTAATAGAATTCTATTTTCACTTTCACAGATGGGGTAAATATATCCACTGAGATTGAGGCCATGCGTGTGTGCATGTGTGTAAAAGCCCAGCAAGCATGTTTGGGTGGAAAATGCACAATTTGAATTTTCAGAAACTACCCTTTTCCAAGTGCTTCAATTCAAGTGACTTCAGAACAAATTTAAAAGTCGTGCTTTCCTTTGACTTTATTATGAAATGAGAAAGAAATGACCCTGGACCTTCACTTAGCACCTTGACCTTCCTAAATTCTACACCAAATAAAACACCTGAAGCATTTAACCAACATAGTAATGCCTGATATACAGGTGACAGTAAAGAAACATGATGATTTGTTATCTCCTCAAAATAAAACTATATTTATAATTTAACGATACACATTTATCTCAGTTTTTCTTCTGACCAATTAGGATAGATTATCAGGGATCATTTAGATCACCTACATTGCTCTAATCTTACATCAGGTGAATTGGACAAATACCTTTCTGAATTGAAATAAAGAGAGAATATGGCCATAAGAAAACTGTGGGATTTAGTATCTTTCAATGAGTTTCTTTCTCCCTAATCCCCTGTCTCTCACTGAATGCTCTGATTCCCACATGGGTCACTAATATAGGGAGAAATGGTAAGACTGATATCAAATTGCTTTTTCCTCATTTGCATGCTACGTGCCATGGGCAGTTTAACCCATGCAAATTAGAGCGGCCATGCTTTTGCAGAACTGCTTCCCTCTGCATTGCTCTGAAAGCATGTGAAATAAAAGGTAGTCAGAGATTCAGCACACTGCCTGCAATGTGCCTGGTGATTAAATACCACATCATCACATCCATAAGGCTAAAGATTGCATCATACTCATGGAAAACTGAAAAACGATCTCTTCTCTTTTGGTGTTTGCACATGCACTTTGGTATTCCTCATAAGGGTTTCTGCCAGGTGACTGTAATTTTAAACAAAAGAAAATGAAACACCTATCGTTCCGGAAGAGAATTTCCCTGGTTTTTTTTTTTTTTTTTTCCTTTCTCTTTTTTCTTTTCGATTTTGTTGTTGTTGTTTCTCTTGATTAATTCAGCTCCGTGGCTATAAATTTCAGTGGCACTAGGCTTTGGGGTGGGCCATTGTTTGATGTGGTGCCTCTGCTCTCCAGGGAATGATGACCCACCAAATGAGCCATTGTAGTAGCTGGAACCTTGGGAATTGCTCTGTTCTGTGACTGATGCTAGATTTTGGTACAGTAGCAATCAAAGAGGGGAGAGGCCATGACCGTGGCTTGGGCAGGAGACCCAAAATACTGGGGAACAATTGCTAATCCCCTGTGTTTTCCCATAAACTCTGAGGGTGACCGACTTCACCTTCCCAAAATAAAACGAGAACCCAATGTTTGTATATATGTGTATACACACAACGCACACACACATATATACACGTGTATATTCAGAACTGAGCCGTCTCAGTCTAGCAATTGGTTTTGAGCAAAGTCTAAATTTATTTCATCTTTCTTTTCTAGTTTCTCTGTGCTACAAACATCGTTTTCTGAGTTCCATGCAGCAACTATGTTTGTAACCGTTCTATATAGAGCTTTCTTTTCTTGTTGCTTAAGCTGGAGCACTGACTTGCTGAGAGATGGGACTTTGTTGTATCTACAATTCCTACATGCTGAACAAACTTTTCTTTTGTAGGATCTGACGGCATTAGCCAAAGAATTAAGAGAACTCCGGATTGAAGAAACAAACCGCCCGCTGAAGAAGGTGACTGATTACTCCTCCTCTAGCGAGGAGTCGGAAAGTAGTGATGAAGAGGAGGAAGATGGAGAGAGCGAGGCCCATGACGGGACAGTGGCTGTCAGTGACATACCCAGACTGATGTAAGAGGGCTGATTTTCCGATGTCGGCTGGGGAGGGCTAGGTCTCCAAAATGAAAGGACAAGAAATAGGAATTAAATATAGGATCGTTTATGGGTCTCTGGCAGGATCAACTGACTTTTGGGATTGGAGTGTTTATTAGAGCATAGTTCTGTAAGTACCTCTCTCCACAGACACGGTCACTTAGAATAATACATAGTGGCATTTGTACCTGCATATGCTTTATCTAGGTACGTTCATTGGACTGACTCTCTCTTTGGTGACACTTTCTTGGTTCTTTTCATCTCCAGGGAAAATGATGACAACCAGACCGTTGGCACTTGCCTGTCCCCCTTAGAACTGAAAGAGTGGAGGGGTGCCTGGGTGGCTCAGTCTGTTAAGTGGCCGACTTCAGCTCAGGTCATGATCTCACAGTTCGTGGGTTCGAGTCCCACGTCGGGCTCTGTGCTGACAGCTCAGAGCCTGGAGTCTGCTTCCCATTCTGTGTCTCCCTCTCTCTCTGCCCTTACCCTGCTCGTGCTCTGCTTCTCTCTCTCTGTCTCTCTCTCTCTCTCTCTCTCTCTCTCTCTCAAAAGTAAATAAACATTAAAAAAATTATAAAAAATGAAAAGAACTGAAAGCATGGAATTATGGGCAATGACGTTTAGGAGTTAAAATTTAACAGCGTAGACATGTGTTCCTTCCTCACCATCACCTCAACAAGAGGAGGAATGAGGAACACAAACGTATGTGGCAGTGTGGGTTAGCATCCCAGCAAAAGAATCAGGGGTCAAATAATCCTGCAGAGAACCTTCTGAGTGTCTGACTTAAATATATCCCTGTAGTGATTTTCTTCTTCTTCACTGTCTCTCTCATGTGATCCTTTTCTCTGTGGCCTGTGACTTTGCCACATACATCTGTCCATTTCTTTGCAGTCTTCTTTTGGCTATTTATACCTGTATGTATGCCTACCTATATCTCCCTTATTATTTATAGCCTTTACGTCTTTTCTTTGGTTAAGTGAAAGAAAGGCTCACTTTTCTTTTTCTCATTGGATAGGGTCCTATGAGAGAATTCCTCTTGCCCTGTTGCTTCTCCAGTTTAAGCAAACGGATTCATACAGTCACACTCACATACATTTCTTGCTTTCTCCCCCAAATAAATACAAGGTGCTGTCACTCTGATTTGGTATAAATCTAACAGAGTGGGACGCTGATTATTCCAACTTCACTCTTCATTCACCTCCATTTCTTTAGCCCACCTACTAGTAATGGCCATCACACCACACTCGCTCCCTGTAGATAAGATGCCATTTCAGGCCACCGGTTGGCCTGTCCAGCAGAGATTGTCCTGTCCAGCAGAGATTGGAGAGACAGGGCTGGCCAGTCTGTAGGGAATGTCATCCATTGATTAACAATCATTATATACAAGCAATTCTGAGAGGCAAATCCAATTATCACAGCTGAAAATTTGTACTTGTTGTGTTACTGTTGATTACACAGTTATTGACAACCATAAATATGCTAAAATATGACATGTGCAACAAATTGCATTAAATTGCTTTTTTAACAGCAAATAAAATTGTTCTAGAGGCGAAATCACTATTCTAAAACATTTTTGAAAAATATGCTGGTCCTTTCAGTTTTTGTCTTGACTCAGCATTGGTTAATTCTTCTAACAGATGTTTTGAATTCCCTTTAAACACTGAGCTTACAACAACCAGGATGAGGGTGGATTATGTATTTAAAATATTGATAAAATTTCCACTCTGTGTTACACACCATACTGAGGGCTTTGAAACATTCAGCAAGTGCAGATGCAAATTCTGCCTTCTAAAAGTTTGTAGGCTAGTTGGAGAGAAACAAAATTATATATGGAAACTTCAGATTAATATAAATATTTGGAAGAATGACCAAAGACAGCCTTGGAGGAGATGTTCAGTCACGTTTGCTTTTTAAGCCCTGTCATATTTTGCAAGGCTACTGACAGTGTTCAACCTGCTACCACTAAGGGCATCCATTTCTTCCCTCACTGCAGAAATACCCACCTTTCTAGAATTGCTTGAATAGGCCATGATGCACTTCCTCTCTGCTGTCTGGCACTCTCCTGTCCCTTTGGAAATCACCTACTCGCAGTCCAGCCTGCACAGATAGAGCCTGTATCTTCCGCTGTGTGGCCGCTGGATCTTGAGTGTATCCCTGCAGTTTCGGGTAGTGCTTGAATCAGGCTATTTATTGCATGGTCTCCCTCTCTGGGTTGTGAGATCCCTGAGGGTGAAGATTGCGTCTCATTCATCTCTCTACTCTTAACACCTTGCGCGATGTCTGGAATAGAGGTGGTCTTCAGTGGCTTTGATTTATATTCGGTTGCACTGAACTGAAATTGCAAGTCCTGGCTTCATAGAGTTTATAGCCCAATCCAGAAGAAAGACATGTTCACAAATAACTGTTGTCAAGAAAGAAGAGAACATGGGGTAATATGGGAATCGCAGGCAGGAGGAAATTGACGTAAAGGCACAGAAGGTTGACTTTGGTAGGAATTTAGGGTATGCTGGGCAGGGTTGGGGGTGGTCTGGACTAGTGAAACCAGACCAAGAAGTATGTGCTTCACCATGTGGCCATTGGGAACTGGTAAGAAGGCCTCTTGAGCTGGGAAATGACATGATCAGTGCTATGTTTGAGAGAAATCATTTCAGCAAAATGATTTGTAAAAAGAACAGGCTAGACACTGGTAAAGCAATTCAGAGGATCTATTGCTATCATCCAGAAATAATAAATAGGCTATCACTGAATGCTTATAATGGAGGCAAAAGTTGGCATGGCTCTTGAAGAATTGGTAAATTTTAGACAGATGGAAGTGCACATTCAAAGAAGAACATTTAAAAATATTTATTTGTATATGAGCTACAATCAGAGACAAGGCAGGATATACATGTGTGGGTGTGTCTATATGTGTTTATTCCAGTTTGGTAAATATATGCAATTTCGTGAATATTTTATATTCATATTTATATATATATATAAATATATATATATATATTTATATAGCAGCCTGTTGTGCTATAGCATGATAGTTGTATACTTCACACTATTAAAAATTTTCATTATAAAACAATTGTGTCTTTTGGAATAGGGTATTTCAGAGTTAGAATACTTCTTATGTACATTCTTATAAGTTTTATTTTCTGTTAAGATTTATCTTGTTAAGATAAGCCTTTACATTCTGTGCTATATATTTTTAGAGCCATATATACACACATGTATATCTGGGATTGCAACACTGTTCACTGCCATAAAATGTATACAAAAGAGCTTCTCAGAAATGGAGTCCAGCCATTCAGACAAGCAGCTGTAGATCCTAGTGTTCAAAACAACAACTGTTTTCTATGTACGGTGCTGGTTTCATATTTATAGTAGAAGATCGCACCTATTAAGAGTGCACATAATTAAGATTATTTCTCTAACTAACCAACTGCACTATTTCCCGATGCTTCATGCATAGAAAAGTAATGGGTGGAGGGAAATAGACTAAAATTATAAAAGTGATTATCACTGGATTATACAATTGTGAGTGGGTTTTATTTTATGTAGACCCCCAGTTTTATGATGAGCATGTACTATTTTTATAGTCAGGAAAAAATAAGAGCTGTATAGAACGGGAAGAAGGGAAGGAAAGGTACGTTAAGTGAATTTGCATCAGCTCGAGCAAGCTGAAAAAACACCCTTTTGTATCAGCACCTTCCCTCAAGTACGTGCACCTGCTTCAGAACAGTACACGTGAGGCACAGTCTTAACCGTTATGACTACCTGCTGCTAGAATAGTCCCTGAGCTGTGTACAGTCTTGTAAAATGCAGTCTGGACAATGAAAGCCACATGCCGTGTGTTTTCTTCATTCTGTTTTCACTGGAAAGCTGAGCTTCTGACCCCATTGCCCTGCCAGGCTGTTGTAATGCTCCCCTTCCTCGCCTGTGGTCCTCTCTGCCTTTCCATCCATTTTTCAAGCTCTGGTCTTATTAGTGTTGCAGAAGCGTGGCTCTGGTCATGCTGTATTCTAGTGCCCTATGACCCTCTTCATCCCTGCGGCTCATGATTCCCTCAACATATGCTCCAGCAGAACTGACCTAGCAATTCTTGCAAATAAATGCCTTGCACTTTTCCAGTGCTGTGCCTTTTCTTGGAGTGACCTCTCCCTCTAGTTTGCATTCCCATTTACATCCTGCCTTGTTTTTGAGGATTCATATTATGTTTTTAAGCTCTTCTGGATGCTAATCTCTTTAGTTTCAGGAGGCATGTCTTCCTCAACTTTTATAGCCACCACCCAATGCCAAACCAAGAGCCTTTCATATAGCAGATGTTCGATAAATGTCTATTGAATTGAATTAAATCAGTACCTGCAGGAACACTTTGACAAATCCAATTAGAGAAAATTATTGTTCTAAAACTGTGGCCTAATCACTATAAGTTTCCTATAGTTTACCTTCTAATCAGTAGAAGTGTTTTGTTTTGTTTTGTTATAGTCTTTATAGGAATTTGGACAACTCATTGTTCCCACCCAGACTGTGCCTCGGAAATAATTTTTAGAACAGAGGATTACCTTAACTATAAAATGTTTTAGCTGTTTTCGCCTTAGTGTTTTTTCTTTAAATCATTGCTTTTTTCATTTTTTTACTATTAATAACTTTATTTTTTTAGAATAGTTTTAAATTCACAAAAAGTTTAGATGGTACAAAGTCCCCATGTTACTCCTCCTACCCCCTGCACACGGTTATCCCTATTATAAGCATTATGCATTAGTATGTATATATGTTACACTTAATAAACCAGTATTGATACATTTTAGTAAGTTTATTCAGATTTCCTTAGTTTGTACTTACCTAAAGTCCTTTTTCAGTATCAAGATCCCATCTTGTTACATTTAGTTATTTAGTTACCATATCTGCTTAGGCTTCTGTTGTCTGTGACAGTGTCACAGACTCACCTTCTTTTTAATGAAGTTGGCAGTTTTGAGGAATACTGATTAGGAATGTCATAGAATTCCTGTCTACTGGAATTTATCTGATGTTCTTGTCATAATTAGACCAAGGTTATGGATTTGGAGGAGAAAGATCACAGAGGTCACATGTGACTTTTATCACTTCATATCAAGGGTATGTACTACCAGTGTGACTTAAGACTGTTGACACTGACCTTGATCATCTGGCTGAGGTAATGCTTGTCAGGTTTCTCTACTGTAATGTAATCCCCCCTCCCCCCTTCCATCCTGTACTCTTTGGAAGGAAGCCAGTGCACACAGCCTGCACTTAAGGAGTAGGGAGTTATGTTCCTTTAGGGTAGAGTATTTACATAATTTATTTGAAATTATTCTGCAGGAATTTATCTCTTCTCCATTTATTAATTTATTCGGTCATTTATTTATATCAGTATAGGTTCATGGATATTTATTTAGTACTTCGGATTATAATCCACTATTTCATTTTGCTGCTTAAACTGTTCCACCTTCAACCATTGGAAGCTCTTTCCATTGGCTTCTGTACGCCTGTGGCTGACCTACCCCCCACCAAGCACTTCTTTACTTTCTGACACTACAAGATGTTCCAGGCTTACCTCATGTATTTCCTGTTCTAGTCCTGGAATCACCCGTTCCTCCTAGAAGCCTTGATTCTCTTTATTAAAAACTGATACTAGAACCAAGATTTGGGCACTAGGTGTGCTCATTGCTACTAATGAGTCAGTTCTTTTAGGCCCTCTCAACTGACAGAGCAAGGAAATATATATTGTGTATATTAACCCATTATGTACACATATCTATAAATATTTCTATATATATATCCATCTGTATCTACATTAAATAAAAGTGTATCCTGATATCTCCAACTCTGATTCATTACCACATGGGTCCTTCTAGCCCCTTCTTCCTTACCTGTCAATTTCCACTCCAACAGCGGGAAACCTGGCTGTCACAATCTGCCAATTCTTGCTTAGTTGTTCATTTCCAGTACACATGTAGAGCAGGATCAGAATGGTTAACCAGTATGCCTATGGGAAACAACTTTATCAGTCAGAGTACAGTGCTTACAAGCTGTTTCTTTTACCTTTAATCTTAGGGGACTCCATTTATTTCCAGAGTTACTTAGGTCAACCTTTTTCCATCTCCCACTCACATTTTTAAAATACATTTGTGGGGCACCTGGGTGGCTCAGTAAGTTAATCATTCAACTTCAGCTCAGGTCATGATTTCACAGTTTGTAGGTTCCAGCCCCGCATCAGGCTTTGTGCTGACAGCTCGGAGCTTGGAACCTGCTTTGGATTCCGTGTCTCACTCTCTGCTCCTCCCCTGCCCATGCTCCGTATCTCTCTCTCTCTCTTCTCTCTCTCTCTCTCTCTCTCTCTCTCTCTTCACAGTCTACATTCTTTCCTTAGATCCTCCAACCTCCTAAATGATTTTTTTAATTTGCATACATCAAAGTTCACTCTTCATGCTATAAAGTTCTGTGACATAGCTGAACAAATTTTTTCACTTTCCTCTAATAACAATTATAATAAAATTGTTTTTGGCACATCCTGTATATAAAGTGAACCCAATGCTAAAGTTATTTTGTCAATTTTAAAAAGACAAAATTCAACATTAGGTATTCAGGACACTTTAAGCATGGTAATAATTCTTCTCATAGCTGACTGTTCATCACTTCACAAAAGAGGTATATTTGGATAATAAACTTGAATGAAATGTTTACTGGGGTTATTAAACAAAGCCTTTGTGGCCTTATAAAACATTCAGTGGATCTCACCTGCATGCCAGGCACAGTGCTTGGCACTGAAGATACCAACATTACTGAGATATGATAACTGCAGGACTGTGCATTGAGTGCATGGTTAGAACTGAACAGGGGATACTGTGGAAGCAGAATGGAGAGCCACCTACTGAACCATCCCAGTGGGGCTGAGGTGGCGTTTGAGAGTGCCTGAACTGCAGTGTAAAGGATGGAATACCTAGAGGGAGGCAGGGAATGTAAGGGAACCATTCGTGGACAGAAGATAGACTAAAGTTGCCCAAGGGTGTTGGTAGCATGATGTGTGCAGGAAACTGCTAGAAATCATATGTTGTTAGAGTTAGAAATAGAAGGTAGGTTTCGTTGAAACCATGAGGCTAGAGAAATACACAAGGACCAGATACAGGAAGGCTTGTAAGCCACAGGTTTATCTTATGGTTAATTGGGAACTCTTATAAGTTGAAAGCAGAAGAGTGACATGGTCAGGGGAGCAGAGAAGGATGGACTGGAGGGTCAGTCATAGTAGACAGACAAGAGGCCAAACACTCAAAGTATCGAAGAGCAATCATTGTACTTGAGAGCTAAGAAATGACTTGAGTTTCCTTGAGATGCTTGAAGTCAAGTATAGAGAGCAACAGTTTGAAGAGTTGTAGTATGTGGAGGAAGGCACTCACTATGCCTTTTTTGTTTTGTTTTGTTTTTTGGTTTTTATTATTTTGGGTTTTTTTTTACTCCATAATCCATTTTTATTTCCTCCTATGCTATGGATCATTTTTTTAATATGAAATTTATTGTCAAATTGGCTTCCATACAATAACCAGTGCTCATCCCAATAGATGCCCTCCTCAATGCCCATCACCCACTTTCCCCTCCCTCCCACCCCCCATCAACCCTCAGTTTATTCTCAGTTTTTAAGAGTCTGTTATGGTTTCCCTCCTTCCCTCTCTGTAACTTTTTTTTCCCCTTCCCTCCCCCATGGTCTTCTGAAAGTTTCCCAGGATCCGCGTAAGAGTGAAAACATATGGTATCTGTCTTTCTCTGTATGACTTATTTCACTTAGCATAACACTCTCCAGTTCCATCCATATTGCTACAAAAGGCCATATTTCATTCTTTCTCATTGCCAAGTAGTATTCCATTGTGTATATAAACCACAATTTCTTTATCCATTCATCAGGATGGACATTTAGGCTCTTTCCATAATTTGCCATTTGTTGAAAGCGCTGCTATAAACATCAGGGTACAAGTGCCCCTATGCCTCAGCACTCCTGTATCCCTTGGGTAAATTCCTAGCAGTGCTATTGCTGGGTCATAGGGTAGATCTGTTTTTAATTTTTTGTGGAACCTCCACACTGTTTTCCAGAGCGGCTGAACCAGTTTACATTCCCCCCAACAGTGCAAGAGGGTTCCCATTTCTCCACATCCTCGCCAGCATCTATAGTCTCCTGGTTTGTTCATTTTAGCCACTCTGACCGGCATGAGGTGATATCTGAGTGTGGTTTTTATTTTATTTCCCTGATGAGGAGCGACATTGAGCATCTTTTCATGTGCCTGTTGGCCATCCGGATGTCTTTAGAGAAGTGTCTATTCATGTCTTCTGACCATTTCTTCACTGGATTATTTGTTTTTCAGGTGTGGAGTTTGGTGAGTTCTCTATAGATTTTGGATACTAGCCCTTTGTCCGATATGTCATTTGCAAATATCTTTTCCCATTCCATCGGTTGCCTTTTAGTTTTGTTGATTGTTTCCTTTGCAGTGCAGAAGCTTTTTATCTTGATGAGGTCCCAATAGTTCATTTCTGCTTTTAATTTGCTTGCCTTTGGAGATGTGTCAAGTAAGAAATTTCTGCAGTCACTATGCCTTTTAAAAAGAATTCTGGGGCATCTGGCTGGCTCAGTTGCAAGAGCATGCAACCCTTGATCTCAAGGTTGTGAGCTCAAGCCCTACACTGGGTGTAGAGATTACTTAAATAAATAAACTCAAAAATTAAAAAAAAAAGAATTCTGTAGAAAAGTGATTCAGAACATGCAGAAGTTTGTAGGAATTTTCCATAATCAAAAGCCGCTATTGATAACAGAAAAATTAATGGTGTGGCCAATTAAAACAAGGTATCCAGAATGTACAAAAGATTCAGAATAAAACAGACCAATCCTTAGACAACCTTAACCTTACTAAGAGAAATTGCTCACCATTCTAGATAAAATTGGCCAAGGGAGAAATACAGATTATTATCTTTTATTCAATATAAGGAATATTACTAGTAGAAGTAATATTTTTAAAAACTCAAAACAGCCTGAACTGTTCACCATAAAAGTTTATCCTAGATGAAGCAGTTCTGACTCATAAAAATTTAAGTATAAAAATTAACCCAGAAACAAGATAATCTCAGTAAAAATATGCAGGAGGTAAAACTGAAGTGGCTAACACTCTACACTGTAAAACTTGCTACTGACTAAAACTTGACAGATGAACCAAACCTTCTTAATACAATTTACACCTTTAAAACTAATACAAACAAATTGGACTTGGTAGAAGTAGTGACCACAGAAGCCTTTGAAAGGTGACAGGGATAAACATCTTGATTGGCTGATTAGATCTTTGTCATAAAATTTACATAGGGAAGAATTGGAACCTATGATGATAATTTTAGTAAAACAATACTGAAAATAAATAAATTGAGGAAGGTTTTAGCTGAGATATATGGGAAATTAATCAAGGAAATGTCTTAATGGAATTAGCTCTAGAAAATACCTTTCTTATGAAAATTTCACTCATATTGACATGTTTCTGATGAAACTGGGGGGAATCAAACATCATCAGGGTGAAAAAAATAAGTGGGGCCGAAATATCTTTGATCTTCTCACTCCCATGAACTTTAATGGTGAAAGGGAACTCAGTTGGACAGTGTCAGCCTGGCGGTGGTCACCATTGGTGTACCTACACTTCTGACAGTGGCCAAGGATGTCTGAGTGACAAAGAAGGAAAGTGCCTCCCTTCCCAGAAGGCTTTAGCTTTTGATAAATGCTCCATTTATGGACTTATTTGTATCACACCATCTTGTCCCAAACAAGAATGTAAGGCAGCTAAATATATATACATATATATATATATATATATATATATATATATATATACATACATACACACACATACATATACATATATATACATATATAAATATATATAAAATATATAAATATATAATATAATATATGTATTTTATATGTAATATATAATATATAAATATTATGATATATAAATATATAATATAATATATATTATATAATAATATATAAATATTATAATATATAAATATATATATTTAGCTGCCTTACATTCCATATTTTTGCCACATACACACACACACACACACACACACACACACACAAGGTAAAATAAAATTTCAAATAAATGAGTGAAGATATCATAGTTTTGAGAACTATTCTGATTTGCCACTCTAGCAATATGTCAGGCATTCATTGCAGCAGTTTCTTATTCCATGTCTCTGGATCGCTATAAATGGCTCCTTTCTGAGAATGAAATATTGCTTCTTTTTCTTCCCAAATACGTCAGTTCTAACTCATCTTTAGATTCATTCAATCCACTGTTCCAGTTTAGTAGTTTTGAAGTAAGCATCTTGCTATGCACTTTTCTTTGGTCTGGACTCCCTTTCCCATTTTATCACCTCTTTGTTTGGATCCTTAACATATGCTTTCTCTGTCCCAGAGATGTCATAAGTCTGTCTTGTTTCTTCTTTCTTGAATCGAGTATTTCATCAAGTACTTGGACTTCGATAGGATCCAAGAGACCAGAAATGTCTTTTTCAAATACATAAGAAACAGTTAAGAGGAAAAAAAAATAGTAAAAGATACAATTAATACATTTAAGGAGAGAAGCCTTGATACCTTTTTTATTTTTGATAAACCCACTTTAAAAAAGAGGCAGCTGCTGATACAGGGTATCAATGAGGATTGCATGGAAACTAAAATCCTGTAGACAAATCACATCACCTACCTGGTTCTCGTTTTCCCTTCATGTTGTGGTCTGTGTTACGGGGCACATAGAAAACGTGAGTCTCTGCTCTCGGGGTGTACGTGAAGGCCCTGTTACCTTCCCCGTTAGATATTAAACACAAGAACAAGAAACAAACTAAAAATAGATATACCACAGTGTGGAGTAATGACAGAGGTTTTAAAAATGCTGCATATTTTTAAACAGCCTACCTAATGGATGTCCTAGTAAGCCAGAATGCCCTTAATTGATATTTCTTCTCCATAAATAGTGTAAAACCATTTATCAAATGAATGTATGTTGCACTCCTACTCTGTGCCCAGCTCTACACTAGGTATACAGTAATGAACAGAGACAAGACTGCCTTCATAAGCATATGTTCTAATGAGACAGGGGGAGAAAGTTCCAAGAGACTCAAAAAGAGAAAGAATCATAAATTGTGATAAGAACCAATAAGACAAAGGATGAAGAGAAAGAAAAAAGAGGGGTTGGTGGGATAAAACCTAGGTGGTAAGAGAAGGCATCTCAAGGAAAGTATCATTTAAGATGAAATATTGTTACTTAAGAGAGGCAACCAGCCAAGAGCCAGAGTGGGAGAGAGTTTTCCAGCAGAGGCAACAGCATGAGCAAAGCGCAGGTCAGGGTGCCTGCTGGTCAGAGAAGGAGTAGAGAAGGCTTGGAGGCCTTGCAGAGCCTGCGAGGGCCTCTGACATCGACGGCAGTGTTTTTTTTCTTGGACAGTCTGAAGCTTGCTCTCTAGGACTGCTGCATGGAGAATAGGTCGAGAGAGGATGCTGCAGAAGCAGGACACCTGTTCAGGCATCAGCACCACATTAAAAATTAAATACAGCGTACTTAAGGCCACTGATTGTATGTACCCTTAGAAATGGTTCAAATGGGTGAATTTTAAGTTGCGTATATTTTACCCCAATTTGAAAAATTAACATAAACAGGAAACAGGCATTCCCTAAACACACATTGCTGTTAATACCGTTCCTTCCCATCTCAGACCAACAGGAGCCCCCGGGAGCACCGAGCAGTACAATGTGGGAATGGTCGGCACGCACGGGCTGGAGACTTCTCACGCAGACACTTTCGGCAGCAGTATTTCGAGAGAAGGAACCTTGATGATAAGAGAGGTAAGTTGGTATAAAAACTGTGAAGAGGAAGTGCTTCCTTAAGTGCTTTTTATATCAGAGCTTTCGCAGAGAATGCTGGCAGCATGTATTTTCAGCATAGTGAATGGGGGTGGGGAGCCAGAAGAAACACGCGTTTCTAAATGGCTGAGTGATTTCAGTTGTCCACCGCCTTCTTTCCTGTATCCTTCTAAGCTTCCGCAGTGTGACTTAATTACATTAGTCCGAATTCTTCAGTAGGAGCTGTGCAAATCAGAGTATAGAATTTGAGCTTGAGGATATAAAACTGGCAAACCCAGATGTTTCCTACGGCAGTGAAACGGGAATGCATGGCCTCACTCAGTAGCATCTGAGGCCTTGTTATGCCCCTTTTCCCCATGGCTTTATCCTTGTGGATTGTATGTATAGAAAATGGTTAGAAGTTCCAAGAAACGGTGATATCATCTTATCTGATTAAACCAACATTAAAAGGCTATTGAGCTATTTTTATTTAAAAAAAAAAAAAAAGAAATATGCAGATCTACTAAAAAACGTACCTATTGCTTTGGGTGATTTTGGTTTTTTATCTGTATTTTTATTTTTTTAAGCTTATTTACTTATTTCGAGAGAGAGACAGAGAAAGCGAGTGGGGGAGGGGCAGAGAGGGGGAGAGAGAGAATCCCAGGCAAGCTCCACATTCAGCGTGGAGCCCGACGTAGGGCTCAGACTCACAAACCATGAGATCATGGCCTGAGCCGAAACCAAGTCAGACCCTTAACCGACTGAGCCACCCAGGTACTCCTGATTTTGTGTGTTTAAACTCGAGGAACATCACTTCATTTGAGTGGGGGGCATGTGCTCGCTTCCCATGCACTTCCTCACTGCATCTGTGCCAGCCAGAAGGGCCTTGACAAATCAGAATGTGTCTTCTCTTCTTTCACACTTCATCATCACCATGTAAATTTGACAAGTCTCTGCTTGGAAGGAAAACAATAGCTGGTAACATTGGGCAAAAGTTACTTGATGTCCCTCCCTGGGTCTGTGTTATCATCTATAAAATTTCGTAAATAATAGTGTATGACTTATAAGATGACCCAAACAACACGAGTGTGAACTGTGTGAATCCACTTATATGTGGGTTTTTTTCAACACCGTCCAATAGTATAAATCTATTTTCTCCTCCTTATGATTTTCTTAACAACATTTTCTTTTCTCTAGCTTACTTTATTATAAAAACATAGTGTATAATACATATACAAAATATGTGTGAATCGACTGTTTATGTTATTGATAAGGCTTCCAGTCAACAGTGGGCTATTAGTAGTTAAGCTTTTGGGGAGTAAGAAGTTCTACTCAGATTTTCAACTGCACTGGGGGACCATGCCCCTAACCCCTATGTGTTCAAGGGTCAACCGTAATTTATTTCATTTCACTCTCCTTTTACTTGTTATCCCTTCCTACTCTTGCCTCTGAAACAATGCATATCATCTGTCATTCTACAGCCAGAATAGTTTGGGAAACCATAATAGCAGGCTTTGCTCTCCCAGGAAAGAAAGGAAGTGTAGTTTTGAGATGAATAAGGCCTTTGAAGTAATAATTGGCAGAAGGTCAGTAACTGGAAAAGTAGTTCACAAAGCAACTTGCTAGAATTTCATGATATGGCCCTGCCGAATCTTTGAAGTAGGCTTTAAAGAGCCCTATCCTATAAGCCTGAAATAAGAAATGGACTTGGCTGCACAAGCTGACATTGTGTAGTGCCGGTATATAAATCTGCCAATGTGGTGAGTGGATAATTCCGATGGCGGTATAGAAGGCTGCTGTCATTCTAACTTGCTGCTTGGAAAACCTGAGGGGAAATGTTCTGAGTGAGTGACTCTCTGACTCTGCTTTCTAATGCAGTTTATAATTTGCTAGAGTCGTTATGACAGAGTCAGTACCTTGAAGAAGATATTGGGAGGCGCATTTTCAGTTCAGTTGCCAGACATATCCAAATGGCTCTGTGTTATTTAAAGCACCCCAGTATTCTGCGACCACAGCCAATCACTTTGAAAATAGCACTCACCGGTGTCTTCTATGAATTTGATATAATGAGGGCCCCAAAACCTTTTTGTCCCTCAGTTTCTAAATGCCACCTTTCCCAAAGGTGGGCTTTTAACATAACAACCTTGAGTTGGAATCATTGAAAGTACAGGTATCACAAAGGCAAATGCAAATAAAAGTATGTCTCTGACAAAAAAATAAGAAAATAAAATGAAAACTCATAATAGAGCTTAGTTTATAGGGTGCTATAGTTCAGTTCCCCAAGATAAACATCAAAGAGAACTCACTCGAGACAGCATTCTCATGGGAGTGGACAAGATGGTTCTAGAGGAAAATACTGGCTCTACTGCCCACAGTCCTGCCAAGACACACAAATTTGCCCTATCAATGCACACCCTGGCCCTCTGGTTCTACCTCCCCCTAACCTATGGTCCCAGAGGAACTTTCCCTACTCTAGTTCTAGAACAAACCACACCAGCTGTCATCTACCACATTGTCTCTAGGGACCCATCTGTCAGAAGAGCTATTCTCCCTTCCCAACTTCCCCTGCTGCCCATTCTTCACCCAGCAGATCCCCATGGGTCTGATTCAGCCTTCCTTTACTCCTTGAAGCCTCTCTTGGGACTCCATGGGCCTCTGTCCATAGCACCTTTCCTACTGACCAGCTGGTAATGGGAAGTGATAGAAAAAAGAATCCGCTTAAAACAGGCGTCCACTCCAGCTCCAATCAGCTATGGCCGAGAGCAGAGCCACCTATCACGGCAGCAGCCCAGAGCACCTGGGCTCTCCCAACAGACAGCCCCTGATTTCAGCACTTACAACCTGTGTCACTCGGAGCAAGTCAGCTGAATTCTCTGCACTGCAGTTTTTCCATGTGTAGAGTGAGGATAATGGGAGCTAGCCTGTGGTGGTATTTGAAGGACTGGGGGGAATACCATACCTAAAGGTTGGGTATGGTCCCAGGCACAAGTTGTTACTCAGGGAAATCTTAGTGCCCACCCCCATGGGAACGGTGAGGGCGTGAAGACTGTAGAAATTGTTGGGCTCTGTTACGGAGGTCCTAGAGGGCCAGGCTGTTGTTCATTTATCTCTGTATTCCTAGCAAAGTGCCTGGCACACAGAAGGTATTTAATTCAAAGGAGCTGGTTGAATGGACAGAAGGCCGATGACTCCGAGTGGGGAGATTCAGGGGTCGGTCACCATGGATTCCTTCAAGCTTCTCACTGTCTGGGCCGTTTCCCTCGTTAGCCTCTTCAGGTCTTTGATAACCAGTGCGTCTGCCTCAGCTTTTGGCTCGAGGCAGAATGCTGGGGATAGAATAGAGAGCCCGTAAAACTCTAAAGAGGCCATGTGTGATTTATGCTACTGGGAGATTGGGGGGAAATGTTAAAAAGCCTTTCAGTATTTGAACAGAACTTAGAAGAAAGGAAAAGCTGCCCAGTACACATAAAATAGGAGACAGTGAGATAAATTAGGACTGAACCCTGTAAATGTCATTGAGAAGACAAAATGTTCGATCCTGAGAACAGGCACTAGTACAAGCTGTGGATGCATGAAGACTGTGTGGACAAAATGAATCCAGAAAATGCCCCTCTCCTGGGCAGCTTGCAGGCCAGGAGCATGTTGCCAAGAAATAGAGGGCACTGCAGCTTTACAGTTATTTCTTAAGCTCCCCGGTAACATCCGTTACATGCACCCCTTCAGGAACTTGGGAATCTGTTTCATCTCCCCCCAAAATTGCCTCCTTTCACTTCTAGCCAGAAGCAGGTGCAGAGTGGTCATTGTAAGACAAGGACAGGCTCTGGAAGGGGGAAGCCAGGCCAGTGAGCCCAAGCCAGCCAGCCCCAGGGAAGGCAGGGAGTATGTCTACCTGCCTTGATCCTGGCCAATCCCTCCATGTTCAACAAAATGCCTCACACTTAGTAGTCACTCAGGAATGCTGGGTAAATGGATGAAAGGAAGAAAAGGCAAAGAAGGGAATCATTGCTTAATCAGATCTGCTCTAAGAAACCTCAGTGAGCTAGTCGCATAAATGTTAAATCAGAAAGCACAATACTGGCCAGGCCTGCAGTGTGGCTACTGGCTTTTAGGAAGCAGAACTGTCTTTTAATCCTGTATTTCTTCCCTGGGATCTTTGAGAGGAGGCTTTGTTTCGCAGAGCAGTAGTTTCCAAACTTGTTAGGTCATACAATCCTATCAGTAAAAATTTGAGAGCATGCCACTTAATTGCAGTGTATTTATTTGTAACTCATGCATTTGTCCTACTTCTCATATTATATATATTACAAAATACCTTGAAAAGACGTTAAAAAGGGATGCTATACAAAATAGTTCAAATACTGTTATTGACTATTCCTTGTTAGTCATGACGACTTCCGTTTTTTACTGCAAGGCACCATACTTGCCTGTAAGAGATTCAGTATTCAGAGTCAGTAGCAGACACACACCTGTAGCTTCAAATAATCTGTGGTTTATTTCAGTACATTTTTTTTGTAACTCCTGTCCGATCTGGTGAATTAATCATTGTTTTGACCTCATGACTGACAAAGAGCCCTATGATCTGGGCAGATGGCATCTCTGCGTTTTCTTGGCGTACATGGTATGTGGGTTATTAGTATTATCTCATCCCAGCCTCTGTGTTTCAGCAGTATTTTAGGTCATGTATGTGTCTTAGGGGTTCGCATCATTGTAACCTGGTAATATACCTACAAATCCAGTCAACGGTGCACCCACAGGCACACACACACACACACACACAAATACTGCAGGGGAGAACTGTGCAAATGCAGACCTCAGGAGCTCAGCCCCTCCGCCTGCCTTCCCATGGGAACTCCCACTTCCTGTGTGACCCTGACTGCCCTCATGCAGAAGCAAAAGGCCGCAGGGTCAGTCCATATACTAAGCGTGAACAAAGTTTAACTTCTTTTTTATTTTCTTAGTAAAATATAAATGTAAATGTTATCTTCCGCACACCCCAGCAGGTCCGTTTGGGGACTGTGCCTGTGCTGTGTGAGGGGTGACACCACTCGGTGGCCTTCACCCTCCCTCTCTAATCCCTCTCTGATGCTCCCCATGTGTTGTGCCCCCTCAGACGTCTGGAGAGAAGAAGCGGTCTGGCCACAGTGACAGCAATGGCTTTGCAGGCCACATCAACCTCCCAGACCTGGTGCAGCAGAGCCATTCCCCGGCCGGGACACCAACCGAGGGCCTGGG
The DNA here is from genome assembly GCF_018350155.1 of Leopardus geoffroyi. NCBI lineage: Eukaryota > Metazoa > Chordata > Mammalia > Carnivora > Felidae > Leopardus > Leopardus geoffroyi. Next base: position 95,312,120 of record NC_059333.1, read on the forward strand.
ACGCGTCTCCACCCATCCGCAGGAGATGGAGTCCGGGACTGAGGTAGGTGCTGGGCAACTGGAGTGACGGCTCTGTTCTCCTGGGGGTGCGGGGGGTGTCGAAACCCTGCTGTCTTCAGGAATAAGGCTTTGTAAGCTCCCTGAGATGTGTTGGTTCGGTTGCTATATAACTATTTACGCAAATACTTTAATGGACGAAAATCATGGAAGCTGAGGGGTAAAAAGATCTGATACCATCTGGCCCAATGCCTGTTTTTACAAATGACAGTACTGAGGCTCAGAGAGGTTAAGTGACTTGCCCATGGCACACAGCTAGCTGGTGACAGATCTAGGACTAGAACTTGGATTTCCTATCTCCCAGGCCAGTGAGAGAAACTTTAGCCTATAGAGATCCTATAGCCAACGGTTGAGGTTCATGTTTATATTGATTTAGTCAAACTAGGTGTGACTTAAAATGAGGTTGAAATTCTTTGTTAAATGAAAGATAAAAATCAATAGATAGATAGGCTCTCATCCATCGTCCTAAACTCCAAATTGTGTGGGAAAGGGAGAAATGGGATATTTAGCTTGCCTGTATAGAAACAGTCCCTGGAGACAACCTGAATAAATACAGTCTGTTAGGCAGTGCTCGTAGGTGTAGTTATCCAAGCCCGACCAGTGGATGAGTTCATGGGGCTTGGTCATGTTTCATGAATCACATGGAGGCCCCGAAAGAAATCATGAAGCATATGCCCTGGTGTTTTTGATGCTGTCCACACATTAACTTTTTATGATACACCCTTTGGATTCTACCTCAAGGGAAAAAACAGAGGTGCCTTGGGAGGCCGCATATCCTCTTGTGGCTTCCCACAGTGTGGTCAGGTTTCCTCTGCCTGAACATGTCTAACGGAACCTAGAAGAACCCCATGGGATTGGACTCCGGTTCAAATTCTGCTGCTGCTCCAGCTCTAAGTGGGAATGTTAGTACCTGCCCCACCTCCTTCGCAGACTTCTTCTAAAGATCAAAGGAGAGAATGTATGTGAAAGCTCTTCATTTGGAAGGAGTCTTACCTTGTAGAGGGTGAAATCATTTTAATTTCATAAGGTGGAGGGAAAATCAATTGGATCTTTGCGGTTTCCTCCGTACGTGTTTAGGGGTCCTGAGATGTTTTTATTTATAAATGGAAACCTGAAAATAAAGCTAGAAAGTGAAAACTCAGTTAAAGACATTTGTCTGAAAGGAGATATTCTGATATTGAATGCAGGTCTGTTTGTGATATTAAGAGGACTTTTTTTTTTTAATTTTTTTTTTCAACGTTTATTTATTTTTGGGACAGAGAGAGACAGAGCATGAACGGGGGAGGGGCAGAGAGAGAGGGAAACACAGAATCGGAAACAGGCTCCAGGCTCCGAGCCATCAGCCCAGAGCCCGACGCGGGGCTCAAACTCACGGACCGCGAGATCGTGACCTGGCTGAAGTCGGATGCTTAACCGACTGCGCCACCCAGGCGCCCCATGAGGACTTGAGCATAGTAGAAGGAATAGAGATGACAGACAAGATGAGGAAGTGGTTATTGTACCTTCTTTGGCAGAGCTGAAATATCAAATTTCACCAGGTGAAGCCCTGATATTTAGTTTGCTGTTGCCTAGTCGAGTCTGCCTTCATGTCTTTATTGAGATTTATTTTTTAAGCAAACCCTCTGTGCATTGCCTGCAAATCTAGTATCTTCATGAAGTCCCTAAACAAGGCATGAAAATAGGAGTATCCTTTTAAAGCGACCATTCTGGGAGGGAAAAATATTCAATCCCTGGATGAAATTGTCCCTGAATTAAAGATTTTAAGGCTTCTTGAGCCGACACCAATCCACCTGCATCACCAGGTCAGCTTACAAGGGCCCAAAGGCTCCAAGAGGGAGACTTTGGTGGACCGGATGTTCAGGATGAAATGCTGCTCTGTGGGCATGCTTACTTAGTTTCTTGTGTCAGCTTTTCTTAAGACCATTTGGTCAATATGCGATTGTTTGTACTTCAAGGGAGAGATAAACTCTGTCATCACGGTCATCTTACCATGTGGTCCAAAATATAATTTGCCCCCAGCAACTCTTGCAATCTGACAATTAATGGAGCCCTGCAAAGGCAGAATGGCCAGTGAGTAGCCAGCACCGGGAGAAGCTCTGGAGAGAGAGGCACACCTTGACTCCAAGGGTCAGAGTGTGAACAAGCTAAATAGATTGAAGAATCTATAACCATTCTAAAGCCCAAGCAAAGTATTCTTGGCATTGTTCATTCCTGTAGTACTTATCTGTTCTTCTTAATCCTCTCGCCTTTCCATTAGTATGGCATGGGGAGCAGCACAAAGGCCTCCTTCACCCCCTTTGTGGACCCCAGAGTTTACCAGACATCTCCCACCGATGAAGATGAAGAGGATGAAGAATCATCAGCCGCGGGTAAGCGAAACTGCCCAGATGTTTTAGAAACAGCTTGGTTTTCCTTCCTGGTGTGACCTGATAAAGAAATGAATTATTGGTTTAGTACTTAAGCCATTTCCTGCTTAGGTCCTGTCTTAAAGGGAGGTTGGTTTTTTTGTTTGTTTGTTTGTTTGTTTTGTTTTGTTTTTATCATTATTATTTTTGTAGGATTTCTAAAACAAATATCTTTGTCTCCCATTTTTTTTTTTTTCATCTCTTCTATTTTGCTTCTGGTAGGAACCCAGAGGTATCCAGGGGCCCTGGGAAAAGCTGTTCCTCAGAGATCTCCAAACTTACCACATACTTCTCAAAAGCAATTTCTGGGTACAATGCTGTGCACGCAGTAGACACTTAATCAGTGCGCGTTGGGTTGTGTTGAGCTCTAGGTGTGTGCTTCCTACCGCACAGGTCTGGCTGATTTAGAGGAGAGCCTTGCTTTCTGGACTTATGCAGCTCACTAATCATCAGGGGAGGCTTAGGCTAGTCTGTCAGTTGATGATACGGAAGTTTAAAAAGTAAATCTTTCCTGCAGTGTTCTATGAGATGGGGGTGGTGTGTATGTATTCTCTAAACTACCCAAGTAGTATCTTTAAGTCTGTTTTACTAATGGTTAAAATCCTGCTTCTGTGAATGACTTATAGTGTAGTCTACTAAAAAAAAAAAAAAGTATAAAATGTACATAGTTTCAGAGTTTCTGTGCCTTTCCCTTAATGCACACTAAACGAGGAGAAATCATAGTGTTTTGAAGCCCCTTCTCCGTACCTCCACTGGTTGTTTTTTAAGATGCCACTGACTTCTCTGATTCTCTTTCTCAAAGCTCTGTTTACTAGCGAACTTCTTAGGCAAGAACAGGCCAAACTCAACGAAGCAAGAAAGATTTCAGTGGTAAATGTAAACCCAACCAACATTCGACCTCACAGCGACACACCAGAAATCAGAAAATACAAGAAACGATTCAACTCAGAAATACTTTGTGCAGCTCTCTGGGGTAAGTTCTTCTTTTTACCACTCGTTAACACATCGACCCTCAAACATTAAAAACCTCTGGAGCTTACTATCCGAAGAGCAATGGTTGAATCAGGGTGTCGAGTCCTGACTTGAGACCATCTTGGCCTCAGGAGAAATCAAGAGCAATTTTACATGTAGCAAGAACTGATAGGGCCGCCTGAGTGACTCAGTTGGTTAAGCGTCAGACTCTTGATTTCGACTCAAGTCATGATCTCACAGTTTGTGGGATCGATCCGCATGTCAGGCTCTGCTTGGGATTCTCTCTCTCTCTCTCTCTCTCTGTTCCTCTCCCACTCTCATGCTTGCACACACACACTCTCTCTCAAAATAAATAAACATGAAAAAAAAAAAAAAGCTGATAACCTAATGCCCAAGATAACAAGATCAGATTCAGAAATGACCTTGACACATAATAGTGATAGCTAAAGTCGGCTGCTGAACCAGCTACCATGTGCTACACACTATTTGTCCAGCACTGTGTGATGTGTCCCCCATTCTGCCTTGTATGATCTATGCAATACCCTGCAAGGGGAATTAGATATGACCCCTATTCACAGCAGACAAACCAGCCTAGAATGTTTTAGTGAATTGCTGAAGGCTAGTAGTAGCAAGAGAAAACTGGAAAAGGACAACAGATGATGAACCTTCCCTTTTAGTTCAAAACATCAACCTACGGTTCTTATAAAAAATGATGCACGGGTTTTAGCTGACCTCAAACTCAGTATAGTTGGGATGAAATTCTGTCAAAGTCCTGGTCTGTGTTACTGCAACCATCACATACGGATGAAGGAAGGACGTGACCCATCTGTATCCATCTAAAATACTAAGCCTAGTTTGGGGCACCACAATCTTATAAGGACAAAAGCATTTGAGATGTTTGGGGAAGTAGATGAAGCCTGGAAACCATTTCATGGGAGATGTGATGGAGGGAATAAGGCACTGTCCTCTGGAAAAGAGACAGAAGACAAGATGGCCATGTTTGATATTGAATAATTTGTGGACAGAATAGACATGTATGTTACTCAAAAAAATACATGTACAAAAAGCAAGAGAAGTCACAGAGTTACCTGTTTGTGAATATAGTTCAGTACACAGCGGACCCTCAGTGTGTTGGGGTGTGTGTGTGTGTGTGTGTGTGTGTGTGTGTGTGTGGTGTGGTGTGTTACAGGGGCAGGTGGGAGTTACTTTCTAGGGATAAATTTTTAGGATGCCAACTATCCAGACAAGACCACTTACCTGCTAGAGCTTTTCTAATAGGGATGATTGCATGGGAGACGGGCTGGGCTAGGTTTAGATACCTGAGTGGTCCCTTACAGCCAATCTTTCTGCAACTCTCAGGCTCTTAACACCTCACTTGCATTGGTTTGTCATTTCCCTGACAGACAGCAGAACCTTGAGGGCATGAGACGTTTGTAAGCTTTTGTGTGAGAAGGAGGAAGGGCTTTTCTTCCAGTGGGGTATGGACATGGGGCCCTCTGCTGTATGGTGAAGGTGGGCAGGTTAGAGATCACTGCGTGGACAGGGGCGGGGCTGCACCTTGGAGAAGTCTTGAGGTGGGATTTATAGAAAGAGCCCAGAAAGGGATGGGTGTTACAGGAAAGGAATAAAGGTAACGATGCTAGTGTCACAGCTGTGCCCAGAGCATCTCTTAAGAAGGACTCTATACTAGGTAGTAAATGGCCAGATGTAATGAATGCTGCTACCACTTTATGAAAGAGAAGTAATTTCATTGCCAGAGGGGCAGTGATTTAATTACTATGGCAGGGCTTCCACTTCTTCACTCCCTCCTGGGGTACCTACTTGCCCATTAGTTTATATTAACAAGGCACAGTTTCTTAGGTTTTACAGGGACCCCAGATGCAGAAGGTTAAAGCAATAAAAAGTCAGTCTTGGGGTGCTTCTTATATTTGCAGGTGTAAACCTCCTGGTGGGAACGGAAAATGGCCTGATGCTTTTGGACCGAAGCGGGCAAGGCAAAGTCTATAATCTGATCAACCGGAGGCGATTTCAGCAGATGGACGTGCTAGAAGGACTGAATGTCCTGGTGACGATATCAGGTATGTTACTGGGATGTCACCGGAATGACCAAGTCCTCTGAGTCTACACAGGTAGGAAAGGCCATCCCCTCGGTTCTGAAAAAAACAGTAAGCTCTGTCCTTCCCAGCTAACAGTGACATAAGAAATTATAGCAGGATAGCCAGAGAGATCACTCGGGTTTTGTAACTCCGGAGATACTGACCTCCAAAGGGAAGCCTCACACCTCTGCACGATCTCTGAATCAAGGAGAAGTACCACAAAGGCTGTATGTTTATAGGCCTTTAACCTCTGCCAGGGCTCAGCAAGGATCTTTTGAAGATGTCTGAGCTCCAGTCATTGCTACCTACTCTCAGGTGGAGAATATCAAAATGTAGGCTTCTCAGGGTGGGAAATTTTATAAGCAGAAATGTCTCTGGTCTCTTTTCTCTCAAGAACTGTTCTAGCTTATATTCCACTGATGCCAGCAAATGCAGCTGGCCCATTGGGTGATTGAGTCTGCAAAGAGATTCAGATGTGGGAATCATTCCTGCTACACTCTGCAGCTTTCTGGTTCCCAAAAAGAACTCAAAAAAATTAAAAAAAAAAAAGCCTACACAGAAGTGAAGTTAAAAATGTAACAAGTTAACCTTTTGACAAGGTTAAAAATGTAACCTCAAGGAGCCTGTATTTATTGAACGTTCTTTATGATGATCTTTGAAGAAGTTTAATCAATATCCCTTTTCCCCTGCCTTCCCATCCCACCCAGTATGAAACCACTGCACCTCTGTGCATTAGAACCACTTGAATGGATGGGAGAAGCCCAGACCAGTGGGGTCAGAATGCCTGGGAGAAGGGCCCAGGTATCAATAGCTTTCATAGTTCCTAAGTTGTTTCTAATGCACCGCGAAGTTTGAGAACCAGGGCTCTATACTCAGCCATCATTTCACAAAGAGAAAACACAGGGCTACTGGGTTCAACCTTTAATAAAGTTTAACTCTTGAGCTGTATTTCCATTTTGAAAAACTACCTTCACTTGATGCTACAATTCCCTCTCTCTTTTGCCATTCCACAAAAGTTTCATCTCTTTTTATTCTCTCCAAATAAGAGTTAACTGAGTAAATTGTTCTTGTATTATCATTCGAGTTTAATTCAATGTAGTCTTTTGTTCTTGCTAATGGCTTTCTTGACTGCTACACCGGCAAATCAAATTTAAAACCATACAACTGTCACTCACCTACCGAAAGTGGAAATGATACCAGAAAGTTCACATTCTGGCTTCATTATGTTGTTAGTGACATATCCCTCTTCTTAAAAAACGTAACCGTCTCCTCTTATCATGAAGTGTAGATGGGGAAAGTGGAAAACGAAAATAGGAGCAAATGATTCTTGAACTGCCCTCCGATCTGCATTGGCACAGAAAGGAGGAAGCACTGGCCTTTCTGCCCATCCTAGCTGTTGGGATCAATTCTGGGCCTCTGTCTATAAAAAGGAATAGCAACTACACAGTGACTTCCTTCATTTATGAATGCACTCTCCTGTCAAATCCAGTGTGTAATGCTTCAATACATTTTCTTCTTCTGGAACTCCTGGGCAGCTTAGTCTGTTAAGCGTCTGACTCTTAATTTCGGCTCAGGTCATGAACTCAAGGTTCATGAGATCGAACCCAGCATTGAGCTCTGTGCTGATATCACAGAGTCTGCTTGGGATTCTCTCTCTCCCTCTCTCTCTCTCTCTCACTCTTTCTCTCTCTCTCTTCCTGCCCCTCCCCTACTCATGCACACAGGCTCGCTCGATCTCTCAAAATAAATAAATACACTTAAAAAATAAAAATAATAGATAAATAAATTTTGGGGGCGCCTGGGTGGCTCAGTAGGTTGAGCAGTAGACTTAGGCTCAGGTCATGACCTCACAGTTCATGAATTTGAGCCCTGCGTCGGGCTCACTGCTTTCATCATGGAGCCTGCTTCTGATCCTCTGCCTGCCTCTCTCTCTGCCCCTCCCCCAATTCTCTTTCTTAAAAATAAATATTTTTTTAAAAAGTTAAAAAAATAAATAAATCTTCTTCTTATATATATCACATCTGTAAAATATAAAACATCTTTTGATCCCTAAGAGAAATCAAGGGAAAATAAGTACCCAAGAAGTCGAGCCCACAGGCCTAAATGTCTGATCACTTAGGAAGAGCCTCCCCAAGGCACGTGTTCTTATCTGGTACTCAGATGATCTCATAGGGTATATTAAATTTTGCTCCTTGTGTACCCCTCAACATTTTTAAGATGTTTTCTTATCACAGAATTCCTTACCCCAGGAGCGCTTTACCAACGGGAATGTTGTATTTTCCAAGTACACATCTCATTCTCTCCTATTTTTGTTTAGTAAGTGATCTCAGAATCATAAACGTGTCCAGGGTTATCTTGTGAGCCCAGGTCACCTTCATTAATTGTTTCTCTTGTCTCTGTATACAATTCTTTTGTTGTTGTTCTTAGGTAAAATAAAACTACCACGAGCTGTCATCTTTAAAGTAATAGAGGAGGCGAATAAGAAGCTCTCCGTTAACATATGTTGTTAGGTTAGAAAGTGAGGGAAAAGCAGTCACACATAAGCATAGTAAAATGTCCAGTTATCAACGCTCCTTCGTGTAATTAGATCTAGAATGTTCTGGAACTCTGATCAACTATTCTGTTACACAGTTAGGTCTTGACACTGCCCTTTGCATTGAGAAGAGAGAGTAAGAGCAGCTTGCTCAGATAAGAAACAACCTGAAGGTAAAGACAAATTATAAAATGGTTATTTGTCCAAAACACTTGGAGGTGTTTTAATCATAAGTCTTGGCATAGGCAACGCATGACGATGCTGGGGACACTGGTTATTGTGCCTTTACACCATACACAATTGTAAATAAAATAAATGAATTAAATAAAATCGAGATGGGGAAGGACTGAGAGAAAATGCTGTCATAGGGGTGTGAAATTAGAGCTCTGTTATTTCAACAGGAAAAAAGAATAAGCTACGAGTTTACTATCTTTCATGGCTAAGAAACAGAATACTGCACAACGACCCAGAAGTAGAAAAGAAACAAGGCTGGATCACAGTTGGGGACTTGGAAGGCTGCATACATTACAAAGTTGGTAAGTGTCAAGATGTGGACTTGTTTACTCAATCAGAATCATTCCATTTTTTTCCAGTCAGGTATTGATGACGCATTTGTTATCAGTTTAAGATGTTGTTGGAACTTAAGGTATACTTGCATTATTTCCAAAAACATCAGATTGATCAAGTTCAAAGAGTACATTCAGAATAAAGTCCTGTGCTCCAGTTTAAACATTTATGTCCACTCCCTTCCAAATACTCATTAAAATAACAATGAAGGACTAAAAATGCCATAAACCCACAAGGACACGGGACCAGAAGAAGAGAGACCAGCAAACAAGAGATATCAGCAGAATCGAACAAGAACAGTTGAATGACGAGGACCTAACCTAGATGACCAGGAAATGCTGAAGTCTACATCTGCAGTGAGGAACAGCATCAACATCAATCCAACCACATAACTGAACCCAGGAAGGCCCAGGGTCTGAGGCCCCAGGTGTATCTGAGATAGAGGTGGAAGGAGGAACTGCAAATAGGATTGTTGGATGGGTGATGACCACAAGTCCTCCCCCACTGCAACAGAGGATGAGAAGTTGCCACAACCAATCTGAATTGTGGGAATACGGCATTGCCAGGAAAGACAGACAGATACACACGCACGCACACACACAGACGCACCCCTTCTAGCCCTGTTTAGCTCCCAAAGTGTTGGCGACCATACTTATATTCCCAAGCAAGACTCTGAAAGATTTGTTTTTGGAGAAACTAAACAGCCGGAAAGAAAAGATGTTCAGGTACTAACATTTGAAGTGCCATGAAAAAGCTTGCTATCTAACCACCCACACATGAAGCCTGGCAGTGAGTAAGCCCACTACCTGATGTGGGGACATCCGCTAACAGGAAGGAAAATTAAACAGAAAGAAAGGACGGTAGACAAAACAAAGATAATGAGGAGTGAAAAAAATTTTAAAGAAACTTTAATAACCTCGGGGAAATTAGAAAAACTCTTTCCAGAACAGAAGCATAAGGATCATTAAACAGAACATTGGAGCAGGGTCAGGGGAGGTCATTCAGAGACCAAGAAAAAATCTTAGAGATTAAAATATGCTGGTAGGGATAAAAAGTGTAAGAAATGTATCGGAAGATAAAGATGAGAGGTCTCCTAGAAAGCAGGACATAAAGAATGGGCAAGAAAAGGTAAGAAAGTAAAAGGATCAATCCAAGTGCTTCAAAATCTAAGTAACATGAGTTTTAAGAAAAAGAAAAGAAATGGAAAGGGAGGAAAGTATCAAAAAAGAAATATAAGAAAATTTCTAGAATAAGGACTTGAAATCCCAAATTTAAAAGATTCACATAAGGGCACCTGGGTGGCTCAGTTGGTTAACCATCTGACTTCAGCTCAGATCATGATCTCACAGTTTGTGAGTTCAAGCCCCACGTCAGGCTCTGTGCTGACAGCTCAGAGCCTGGAGCCTGATTCAGATTCTGTGTCTCCCTCTATCTCTGCCTCTCCCCTGCTCGAGCAACTCACTCTCTCTCTCGCTCTCTATCTCTCTCTCCCTCTCTCTCTCAAAATTAAATAAACATTAACAAAAATTTTTTTAAAGGATTCACTGAGTACCTGGTATAGTGAATGAAAAAAAAGATTCACAGGAAGATATATTAACATGGAATTTTAGTACCCAGGAAATGAGGAGGTCCTTAAAGCTTCCAGATTATAATTAAAAAATAAATAGTTTATATATAATAGGCACAGAATTAGGTGACTTGAGATTTAGCAGCAATACTAGAAGATGGAACAAAGCCTTCAACTAGTATTTCATAAACCATCTGTATTAAATAGGGTTCTCCAGAGAAACAGAACTAATAGGATACACACGTACACACACACACACACATATATATATATATATATATATATATATATATATATATAAAGAGGTATATAAATATAAACATATATACACAAGTATGTATGTGTGCATATATGTGTATATGTGTGTGTATATATATGTGTATATATGTGTATGTATGTATATATATATATAGAGAGAGAGAGAGAGAGAGAGAGGTTTATTATAAGAAATTGCCTCACACAATTATGGAGGCTGAGAAGTCCCAAGATCTGTAGTCAGCAATCTGGAGACCCAGGAGAGCCAGTGTTTAAATCCCAATCTGAAGTCTGGAAAAGACCAGTTTCCCAACTCAATAGTCAGACAGGAGGTGTCCTGTCACTCAATCTTTTTATTCTATTGAGGTCTGTAATAGATTGGATGAGGCGCATCCATATTGGGAGAGCAGCCTGGTTTACTCAGTGTACCCACTCAGATGTTAATATGATTCAGAAAAACCCTCACAGACACACCCAGAACAATGTTTGGCCAAATATCCGGGTACTTTGTGGCCAGTCAGGTTGACACATAGAACTTAACCACCATGCCATCAAACTGCGAGTCAATTTTGAATGTTGCATGAAGACACCTTCAGATGTGCAGGTTCTCCAAACATTTATGTTCCATACCCTATTTCTCAGGAAACTACTGACTGATGCGTTCCACCAAAATAAAGGAATAAACCTAGGAATCCAGGTAAAAGGTGAAGAAAATACCCAGAATGAGGGGGAAAGAAATTTAGATGACAACTCTACAGAGGCCTAGAGAGAAGTCAGTCCAAGCAGAGTAGAACAAGGAGCATTCCAAAAGGGATGCCTCCAGGAAAAATAAAATGTGACTAATAGATTCCCTGCCATGTGTGACTGTACCAAAGGCCTTTACAGTACCAGCAGAAAGTCTATGTGGTCAGAGATAGGTACATAGACAATAAGGAAGTGGGAAAAAATGACAGAAAACCAAAAAGGAAATGTGGTTGTGGCATACTATTATGTGTTAGCTGTGAACAATAATAATTTCAACATGGGATCTTGATTTCACCAAAAATTTAAAATATAACTGTATCACAGGTGTGGGTGAGGAAGAAATGTGTGTGTTTGAGAGAGAGAAGTGCAGAGAGGAGACAGTTCTAATCAGCTAAATCTGTTCCATACTCTCAAGTCGATAGATAATATCTATAATGAAAAAAATCAGTAAAATTATAAACATGTTATTTAGAAATATGGAAATAAGTGGCTGAAGAAGTAGTTGAAAGTATATTAAAGACAGAATATGTAAACAGAAGGGAGAGCTCGGAGAGCAAGAATTAAGTTCGTTGCCCTGGGCTGTCCAGTTTCTTTAGGACACAAGTATTCTGTTCATCCAGGTATTCAATAAAGTAAATAACTGCTGAGAGTACTGTGTTAGCCTATTCAGGTTGCTACCGCAGAATACCATGGACAATAAGAGTCTATTTCTCACAATTCTGGAGTCTGGGAAGTCCAAGAGCAAGGTGCTGGTAGACTCAGGGTCTGGTGAGGGCCTGCTTCCTCATTCATAGACAGCTGTCTTTTCGCCACAACCTCATGTAGTGTCTGGAGAGAGGGATCTTTCTAGGGCCTTTTTTATAAAGGCACTCATCACTTATAAATTCCTAATAATTGGAATTCAAATTTGAATAATAAGCAAATGGCACACTTTATGTCTCTACCCATTTGCTAATTTTTCTACCATTTGGCCATACCAGCTCTCAGCATCTTCCGTGTGGGTGACTATGAAAGCCAGGCAAGGGAACAGGAAGGCTATTAGGCAGATTCTTCTTACAATGAGTAATTCACATCTAGACCTAGTGATTAAAGAGAGTCCTAAGCCTTCAGATGAAGAGCTTTCAGTGTAAAGCCAAAGACCCCAAGCATCTGCAGACCGAGTACTTTAAAGAAAGTTCAGGGGCACCTGGGTGGCTCAGTTGGTTGAGTGTCCGACTTCAGCTCAGGTCATGGTCTCGCAGTTCATGAGTTCGAGCCCCGCATCAGGCTCTGTGCTGACAGCTTTCTCAGAGCCTGGAGCCTGCTTCAGATTCTGTGTCTCCCCCTCTCTCTGCCCCTCCCATGCTTATGCTCACTCGCTCGCTCTCTCTCTCTCTCTCTCTCAATAATAAATAAATGCTAAAAAAAATTTTTTTAAAGAAAAAAAATGAAGAAAGTTCAATCTGTATCTATGAGCAGATCTCACACCAAGAGCATCACCCTCAATTATAATGTATACTCCCATATCGTGGCTTACGCAGTCAGTAATGCAAAAACCTGAATAAGTTGATATACTCTTTTAATTCATAGTTTTTCTATTACAGTTAAATATGAAAGGATTAAATTCCTAGTGATTGCCTTAAAGAATGCTGTGGAGATATATGCCTGGGCTCCGAAACCGTATCATAAGTTCATGGCATTTAAGGTAAGTGGGCATGTGATTATCTAAAGAAGGGATTTTTTAGATTTTGGGTTCCTACCAGTTAACAAAGTGATCTGTCTCACACATCGACCAGTACCAATTTTTCTATATATAATAAACCCCTTTTAAAAGTATAGGAACTCTGGGGCGCCTGGGTGGCGCAGTCGGTTAAGCGTCCGACTTCAGCCAGGTCACGATCTCGCGGTCCGTGAGTTCGAGCCCCGCATCGGGCTCTGTGCTGACCGCTCAGAGCCTGGAGCCTTGTTTCCGATTCTGTGTCTCCCTCTCTCTCTGCCCCTCCCCTGTTCATGCTCTGTCTCTCTCTGTCCCAAAAATAAATAAACGTTGAAAAAAAAAATTAAAAAAAAAAAAAAGTATAGGAACTCTTATATAGATTTATTATTCCAAAAGCAAAGACTAAGCACCAATCAATGCTATAAAGTTAGTCAAGTTAAAATTAACTGGGAGGTGGGGGGATAGATGAAAGGGGAAAAAACTGGGGTGTGCCCTCCCTCATTTCAGGTCTATAAATCATCATCTCCTAGGGACATTTAGTATGGGATGGTTACTGAGCAAAGCATTAGTTGTGATATTAGGCAACGAACTTCATTATTAAGCCACCTAACTAGGGTGCTCTCTGATATGTCATCTGAAAAAGGCAGACCGATGGCAGCACCAAATCTCAAGGATGAACCATGTCTCCAAATCTTCTCATCCTTATAAGCCTTTTGGGGTAAAATCCCTAAAACTCACATAATGAGCATATATCCCCAATGTTACCAGACTTCTCTGAAATGAATACTGAATGTGGTTACATACAAATGGCTTGGTTTCTCTGCATTCTGCTTTTTCGTTTTTGACCTTATCTGAGTCTGTACCCACCATGGTTGGATCAACCTTCATGGCACTCAGCAAGGGTGTGATGAGGATATGCTAGTGTCGTGGACCCCAGCTCATGAAAGCTGACCCCTCCCCCCAGATGCTGGAAGGACCAGTACTTGCTAGCACTCTGGTGTTTACAGAGCTGCAGAGTCTATCCACAGCCCACGTGAATTTATCTTCTGCTCCTTGTCTCTGTCTGCCTGTGTCTCTCACTTTCTTTCTAGCGCATTGGCCCTCACTTTTTCTCCCCATCCTTGTGACTGTTGTCTCCCGTTGACCCTTTATGTACTCCTTCTTGCCACTTATGCCATGTAAGGGCAGAAGCTGCCTTGGAAACATTAGGAGGCGCCCTTTGGGGCGGAATCACCCCACTCCTCTCCTGTTCCGTTAGTGCAAGGGGCTCGTTTGCGAGGTGCTCAGGAAGGCAGGTACATCAAAGGAAATAGGCTCCCCTCCACTTTCATGGAGAGAAATTTTTGGAATGTATTAAGTTAGTAATAACACTTAAGGGATAACTCCTAACTAAGCCAGAGCAATGCTGCTGTTCTGCCAAAATCTCTGTCCGTGAACGCTTTTCAGTCAAAGTTCCCATTCCCAGTCAGGTTGGGAAGTTACTGCTGTCGGTTTACCAGCCAAAATGCCACCTGTGGCACCCAGCCCGTAAGGAGGCCAGTGCAAAGACAAGGACTGGAGCAGGGAGGACTGGAGCTGGCAGGAGATGAGGCCAGAGCCTCCCCTAGTCAGAGACTCCTTTAGCAAAAGATGAAGAAAGGGCGCTCCGTTTGGGTGGCGATGGCCATATAGCTAAGGCACTTGTGGTTTCACAAAGTCTCTCCCAGATATCAAGACCCAATAAAGGTCGGCTGTGCAGGAATAATGGCAAAAGAAAACAGAGGAATGCTTGACAGCTTGTTGGGGCTTGGGCTCTGGATTCAAACACATGGGACCTTGATAAACTTGGCTGGAGCTCTCTTTTTTCCTTCCTAGTTAAGCCCAACTAGCCAACGTAAGTCATGAGTCTTATGATGTTCCAGTCTCCCCTGCCTTCTCTATTGCCCAAATCTAAGTCTCAGATGTCAACAGTAAGTTTAAAGAAGGTGCCAGTCTGATGCTCACTCACTCACTGAGGGAAAACCAGAACCAGAGCACGCCCGTTAATCCTCAACAGACTAGGCACAGAGCTGCCCAGCTGTCTACCCCAGGCTATCTCTGAAAGGGTAACGGCCATGCCTGGGCCCGGCTGTTCCATGGGGAGAAAAGGAGTCAGAGAGAAGTGACTGTACCTTCCCCAGAGGGAAAAGGCCAGAAATAAACAGGAAGAAACAGCAGCACCCAGATGCCAAGTTTTAAAGTATAATGACACTATCAGAACTGACAACGGTAAACCACTTTTCTGCCCTAGAGGACAAGGGGTAGAGAAGGGGGCACAAAAGGATGCTAGACCCTTCCTCCTAGAGCCAGAATATGAATAGACCTAAAGCTGAAAGAGAGATCTCCGGGACTTTCAGTGTAAGAAAATCAGATATTAACTTCCACCAGGCTGTGGCTAAAAGAAAAAAATTTTCAGATAACCTCTTTGAACAATGTGGACACTCATGGGGTGCTTTTTAAAGTCTTTTGCAGATCTCCAGCACAAGCCACTGCTTGTTGATCTCACGGTAGAAGAAGGTCAAAGATTAAAGGTTATTTTTGGTTCACACACTGGTTTCCATGTAATTGATGTTGATTCAGGAAACTCTTATGATATCTACATCCCATCTCATGTAAGTTCCTGGGAGCCCGCTGTCCAGGTTCTGTGTACAACAACGTGCATGCGGAAAGAGATTTGCTCTTGCAAATTTTTAGCAGAAGTCCTACTAATTTTTACTAATCGGTTAAGCAGATGGACTTTTAGCCTCCACTAAATAGACAATGCTTTTAATACACAAAACATGTGAATTTAATTTTTATGACTGCTTGAAACTGAGTAACACATAACAGCAATTCTTTGCCATGTATTAGACATGTCGTCTCGTTGGACTTTAGATGAAAATGCATATGATATTTTTCCTTCAGGGGCATAAATTGTGTTTTTGAAGCAAAAGTGTAGTAGATGAGTTCCTATTTTCAGTTTTTGAAGGGAGATGGGCTCATTTTACATGGGAAGTCAGTGGCCCCTTTGTGCTGTCTTTGTTGCTCTCTTCAACTTGAGGGGAGCGTCGTATAGAGGAATCAGACACTGGAGTGCATCCCCGGCATTAGCATGTACTCATTGTGCAGTAATGGGCACATTAGACAGTCCCTCCAAGCCTTGACTTCCGTATCTGTAAAACGGGGATTAAAGGACCTATTCCAGAGGGTTATCGTCAGCATTAAATGAGGCAACACCTCTAAGGTACTTGCCATAAGCCCCTGCAAATTGTAGTATTAATATTGCAATACTGACACATTGCCCCAAACCTGACTTTTAAACAGAAATGCCGCACATGGTTCCACTTATTAGGATTGGTGCGGTGCAAGTTGTGTTTCCTGTACGTAATCTCAAGGCTAACGTACCGTAGACGCTGTCAGGAAAATCTGAGGCCTGATCTGTTGCTGATTGGTATTTTGAGAGTTTAAAGACTTTACTGCAAAGAAGCGCAACAATTGAAAAAAGTTGTTTCAGTGCCTAACGCGCACACGCTGCCTCACACACACGCACGCAGCGTTCATTGCTGTGTCAGAGCTTTTCACACAGGTATGTGCAAACGCACACAGGACTCACGGCTCATGTTCTCAGCTAGGTGACTGGGGCCTCACTGTGAGCATCCTTGATCCTGTCATCTACCCAGCCAGGCAACTACTGGACCACCATGACATCTCGGCTCGGGGAAATTTTTTTTCTAAACAAGCCATTAATTTGCATTATGTAGGCACCCAGAAAAACATTCTGTGTTGTATGCTCATAGCCTATTTGTAGGCGTCTGTTTGGGTCCCACCCTTTGACCCCATTTAGGCTGTTCCCATTAGATTCAGTTGATTTTCATTCCCCTCATCTTTTTTAGAAGTAGATGGAAAACACATGAGTTTTAATGTCCATGAGACAGGAGCTCAAATCCCAATTCTACCACCAAATATCAGTGCAACTATGATCAATTTACATAACCCCTCTGACATGCAGGTGCCTCATCCAAAAAGATATCTACCACGGGGAGCTGTCCTAAGGACTAGGAATTATGCATGTAAAGAGCCCAGTGCTTGGCACATAGTAGGTGTTCCACAGTTGTAGTCGTTTGTTTTAGGAACAAGTGAATTGGATTCTCAACCTAGTGCCTAAGTTTGTATTTGTATGGTGGGGTATCTGACAGATCAGTGGTTAAATTAAGCAAAGCAGGGCAAAATGCCAGTCTCTAGAATGAAAAAGGGGGTGGGGGAGGGATCCTTTTGTACAATTCTTAGAGATTAATAGTCAAGGTGCTGTCTTATTTTTTAAAAAGAATAATACCTGGCCTTTCTTTGTCTCCTAGATTCAGGGCAATATCACTCCTCATGCCATTGTCATCTTGCCTAAAACAGATGGAATGGAAATGCTTGTTTGCTATGAGGATGAGGGGGTGTATGTAAACACCTATGGCCGGATAACTAAGGATGTGGTGCTCCAATGGGGAGAAATGCCCACGTCTGTGGGTAGGTTAACCATTCCTTATCTCCTTCAGCAGTTACACCCCCCAAATGAAACGAAAGTCAAGAAATGTGAAACAACCATTTGATCCCACAAAAAAAAAAAAAAAAAGTCTGTGAATAACACTTGTAAGACTTGCTTTGTCTGTTTATCTCAAGTCGTTTGTCATTTTTGTGGTTAAGATGTGAACAGATGCTGTGAGTTATTGCCCATCTAATGTTTTTAATGCAGTTTTGGAAATTCCTTTTGACAGCCTACATTCATTCCAATCAGATAATGGGCTGGGGCGAGAAAGCTATTGAGATCCGGTCAGTGGAAACAGGACATTTGGATGGAGTATTTATGCATAAGCGAGCTCAAAGGTTAAAGTTTCTATGTGAAAGAAATGATAAGGTAAATCCGTTTCAACATTTGCATTAGTGTTTGCATTTTAAGAGACCACCAGGTACCTGTGAAACCTTCATTTTCCTTTATACTGATTTGAATCACATCTGTGTTAAACAATCAATATTATCTTCAAATGGCATTATTTGGTTTGACTCACGTGAACCCTCAAAATATAGTATTCACATATTAAAAAAGACATTAAAACTTCCAAAAATTTCTTGTAAACCCGTAGTAACTTTTGTGGCCCACAGGCCTTGCGATGACTCAGCAGACATCCCAAATTCTCCCAAGCACTTGGGAGGCTTGGCCCATCGTTAATCATTCACACAGGGTCAGCTTCACACTCCACTTTTAGACTTGTCACAAAGTCACCATGGGAACCTAACCCATCACATTATATCCACTTTTAAATGTAAAACATTGGACATATAGAAATATAAACTTTCAAAAATTGTCACCCATTCCTTAACAAATGCACCATCACAAACTCAACTAGTGCCATGTCCTGTGTCATTCCAGCCATGTTTCTTCCGAAGTGTCATAGGGGGACTGTTTTGCAGTGAAATTGGTGGGGTCCGTCTGGCATGATCAGTGGCCTCAGAAGGGTATTCTTCGGCAACACTGCTTCTCCTTTGCCCTCCGTGTAGACCAACCCAGAGTGTTTAGTGTTAGTAGCTAAGCTGTGCTCATTTGCGAATTCATCCTTTGTGACTATGGCCAACTTAGAAATGCTGTCCCCCAAACAGCAGGAATAAACACTTGTAGTAAAGAATGTGATGGGTTGAACAGATGTACATCTCTTGGTCTGACCTGGTGTGGTCTGGATAGACAGTAGCTGTGGGTGGCACGGATGGTTCCAGGGCCTTACCAGAGTATGCCAGGAAACAGACCTGACCCCTGGCAAAACTCCAGCCCAATCCAGTCTCCGGGGATCATAAGACTAGGAGTGATCTGGGCATAGACCACCACGCTCCAGTTCATAGAAGACCCACCCCAGCAAGCCGATTTCAAGCCATGCCCATGCCCTCAGGAGCCAGCTGGGACCACACCAGTATCTGGGGCCCAAGGTTTAGAGCCGAGGGTGCACACAACCTAGAGAGAACAGCAGCCCTTTCTTTCCCCCATTGTGTTTCCATGGGTCCTCTGTACTTCCACATTTCGATTCATTGACCCTAACAGTAGCTGTACTTACATACGTAGCTTTAGCTGAATGCCAAGCATTTCCACAGAACTTTGTAAGAAGTCGTTGTTGGGAGAGACAACATTCTTCTGAAGGAGTTGTGGAAATGAGGTAGCAGAGACTTTACACTAGTGACAAAAGTAAATGCCTTGGACCAAAGTTT
Source organism: Leopardus geoffroyi (assembly GCF_018350155.1). Classification (NCBI taxonomy): domain Eukaryota; kingdom Metazoa; phylum Chordata; class Mammalia; order Carnivora; family Felidae; genus Leopardus; species Leopardus geoffroyi. The sequence goes on from NC_059333.1 coordinate 95,331,249, forward strand.
GGCGTTGGCTGATTGAAGGGCTAGGCCACAGCCCGGAATAGTATTTAGCTCGGGCAGTGGTTCACTGACATTCAAGCAAGCAATAACCCAAATTTTGCTCACTTCTCTTAGTTGTTTGATAAAATGATTTCACAGACCCACACCTAATGGACTGTGGTTCTATTAATGCCATTATCTCCTTTGGCCTAGGATATGCCTGCACCAGCTGACAAGCCAAGAGTTAACTTTTGGCATACCAAATGAATAGGCATTAAACACCTTATCCTATCTGATGACATAATTTTTTTTCGTAACTTTAAAAATTGAGAACTGAGGTTGTATAGTAGTCAGTAGACCCCAAAATTCCGCCCCCCCCCCTCCACTGACTTTGGGAATTTGAAAAGATTCCCTTCAGTCCCAAAGTCTGCCCTCTTGTCAGTATGGGAGAAAGCCTCTATGGCTTTCCAGAAATTAACAAAAGACCTGTTGTGTCCTAGGCCAGAAGTCTAGCACATTCCCTAGCACGAAACTCCCTTTTAAAACATAAGCATCCTAAGGGATGTTGCAAATCAATATATAGCCCCTCCCATGTTCCCGAAGGCCAGTACCACAATAAGTAATAGTAACAATCATAGTAATAAAGTCAGGAGTGTTTACAGAGGATGCACTGTATTAAAAGGCACTTTATAAACACCAGCCATTGAGTCTTAAGAGCTGACACATGGCAAGGATAGAACATGTGAGAGAAAATGGATGGACGGTTGAAGAAAAGAGGAAAAGAAACCATGCAGTTGAACTAACTTCTTTTTAATTTCAAACAGGTATTTTTTGCATCCGTGCGATCTGGAGGAAGTAGCCAAGTGTTTTTCATGACCCTCAACAGAAATTCCATGATGAACTGGTAACAGAAGAGCACTTGGCACTTATCTTCATGGCGTTATTTCTAATTAAAAAGAACATAACTCATGTGGACTTATGCCAGTCTAGAGGCAGAATCAGAAGGCTTGGTTGAACATCCCGCTTTCCCCTTTTCCTCTCTCTCTGCCCGTCCCAGTACAGCCCACAGTCCATCTTTCAGTGTTGCAGCCTGGTTGAGAAGGAGAGAAAAAGGTGGCAGGAATTTCCAGGAGATCCCCAAGAATGCTGCGTTGTCTGTGGACAGAGATGGACCATGGTGCCCTTCGGAGTTAGGGATAGAAACAAATATTGTGTGCTCTTATGATTCAGCTGTGTTATGGTGGATTTTGAGTTTTGTTTTGTTTTGTTTTGTTACCTTTTTTCTTTACCCCCTTACTTTGTAAGAATGGGGAGAGAATGCATACCGAGAAAACGAGTCTGTTTTTTAATTCCTTCTGCCTGCTAGCTTTAAGTATACGAGATGTTGTAAAATTTCCAATTTCAAATGGTGAGAGACAGCACAATAAATGTACCTTATCTCCTTACACTGAAGGCCATAATTGCATAGTGGGGTAATTTTAGAACTCTTTTGCCTTCACCAACCCAAAAGGTTGCTTTTTGATAGCAACTGGCTAATGAATTTTTAAGAGAAGAAAAATACTAGTTTTCTCCTCTTTGGGGAAATAGATTTTAAATGGCTAAACTACTAGCCTTAGACTAATAAAATCAACTACCATTTTTGTGAGTCTGACAGGCCCTGTTTTTATATGGCCCTGTACAGAATGGAATGTGTGTAACGGGATAGTAGTGCCATTGAGTCAAGTTGGCTCTAACGATTGAGGGACTCCGTAACACAACTTTCCCTCAGCTATTATGCAACAGATCAGGGCAAAAGATGGGATGACTGTTGGGGTCAGACAAAAAGAGCTTCTGGGAAACAAGCTAAAAAAATGTGTGTATATATATATATACATATATATATGTATATACACACACATATATATATACATATATATGTACACATTCTTTTTTTTAATGCATAAAGCCTCCAGCTAAGAGGTCACTTGCTTTGGGCTTCATTAGGAGGGAGACTTTGTCGAGTTCTTTCTGGGAATTGGGGAGTGAATGACATCCAAGCCCTGGTCATTCCCAGCTTTCTCCTGAGGGTGCCACTTTCTGAAAATGAAAACTATGACTGAAAAAAAATAATAACAATAAATGTTTCTGAGCTGCCTGTGTTCTCTCTGGGTTGGTGAGAGAAGGGACAAGACTACCAAGCCTGCCTGAGACACAGCGGGCACCATTGGTTCAGAGTTGATAGAACTTAAAAACAAGGCTTTGGCCAAATTTCTGAGACCCTAATCATTTTACCTTCCTCCAAATTACCCAACATACGGTAAACAACATTTGTGCAGAGATATGTATGTATTTAGTTCAGGTTGACTTGTGTCCTTATAAACTCTTACTCGGATGATTTGAACTTTTACGTGACTGTCTGGGTTTTTTTTTTTTCCAAAGCTACAAGCATGGCCGCCTGTGGTATCGAGGTGTTGCAAAACGATCTGTGTTGCGCTTCCTGTTTTAACCTACCTCGTTTTGTTTGTTTTGTTTCACTGTTCATCACAGCAGTGTTATCTCCAGGAGACATATAGAGAGCTCAACTGGCAATCTCAGGTGTATTTAATATTTTTTTAAACAAAACAGTAGTTGACCAAATTGTTCTTCTGGAAAAATTAAAAAAAAAAAATCCAACAACAACAAAAACAAATGTGGCTTATTTCTGAAGAAAACAATTAATGTAAACAGATTTTCTTTTTAAAGTCTGTGATCCTACTGATTTTGCCTAAATACATTAGCAGCTGATGTACTATTAATGAGAACGAAATACACGTTAGGAAAATGGAGCCATCTCAATCTGGTGGTTTAGGCAAACAGGGTAAGGGCATGGGGAATTATTCCAGTTTCTGAAGTAAATGATTCTTCCCCTCCTGTAAAGGTGGTTATCATTTGCATTTATTCTAAACAGGTAACACACAAGAATGGAATTGAGGATTATCTTCAGGTGATCACCAAGATGTCCTCACCATGGTCCCTTTAGCTCTCAAAAGCAATGAAATCCCCCCTGTTCTCATTTTTACTGCTGTGGTTCTGCTGCTGAACAATCTATCTTCACAAATTCCATGCAACAAATTCAGCAATAACTTTGTGGATTGAATTTAACAACTACTGTAATTGGATGCCAACGTGGACAAAATATATTGATTTGGGTCTCACCCCCAAATGCGATTGCCACCAGCTCTTTATATTGCTGCTGTGGTATTTTGAACCAGAAGCTTCTTTAAATTATGTTGCAAACTGATCTTTGTTTTTATGTTATGTTTTGTTTTTATTTCTAAGTGATGAGTTTGAAACACACAGCTTTAAATGATTTTTTTATTGTGGGATTTTGGGTACAGTTAAGAAATAAAAGGGAATCATTGTGTTTAAACATAAGGTAGTTTGTGAATGTATTTTTTAAAATCTAGAGTCATTGAAACAAAAACTCATAAAACAATATTAATGCAGTCTTGTTTACAGTATGTACAGTGACATAACATAGAACATGAGCTTTTTCTGGTGCCAACAACAATAAAACACAGACGTTAAACATCAAGCCATGCCTTCTATATTTTTGTACAAATATTTTACACTGAGTACAAGGCAAAACTAAATTTAAAAGGTCCCCTACCAAGGCTGTGTTGCTTAACAGATACCTAAATTACTCCTGGAAGCTTTTATCTTCAAGAATATATTTTCTTCCATCAGGACAGGCCGTAGCCCTGACCCGTGGAGACCCAGTGTGCCATGCGGAGTATTTCAGACTATTGTTCTCATGGCTCATAACAATCCTCAGCTTTCTGGTTTGTTTTCTTCCCCCTGCCCCGCCCCCGCCTCCTTTTTTGCCCCATTTTTCCCCTTTTCCCCCTTTTTTCTTTTTTTTGGGGGGGGGGGGTGGATTGTGCTTTTCATTCATGTTAATTCCATTTTAATAAAAATTTCTTTACTTTTGAAACCAGTTAGTTTCCGTTTTTAGTCTTAGTTCTTCCCGTAGGGGATTTTGTCAGTAGAATTGGCTCATTTTATTTTTAGTTTACAAAGAGAAACTGAGCCTTCCCCCCAAAGTAAGTTTCACTAGATCTTTTTGGTTCTTGTTGCTCTAAATTGATAATCATGCATAAATCCACTGAGCCTGCCCGTGTCATAGTCTTGACCCAGGTTCTAGCAGGTGGCCATCATTCTAGGGTGCCAGTCCGGGGAACCGTAGTATGGATTCCTGCTTCCAGTGGGTGGTAGAAACAGATGACCACTAGGATCTCAGTTCAAATGGTGAGAGTCCTCCCAAGGCCAGTTGCACTCTGACCACTGCCAGTGCACACAAGATAAATGAAGACAGCTTGCACCAAGTTCCACATAAAATTTATGGTTCTGTTTATATACACCTCATGATTTTTCTTGAAGACTTTTAAACGATGCTTCAAGACCCAGAGCTGCTTCATCAGTATAGATGATGGCACAGATGAAATCCCACAAGGCCAGTTGGACAGGAATTCCATTTTTCTTAACACAATGGCATCGCTTTCTAAGGTACACTTCTTACATACTTGGCATCCAGCACATGTTTTTCCAAAGCATCGTCGTTCCTGATTGTCAAGACCTACTAACAGTTTTCTGTCTGCTCTTGTGACTCATCGGTAATTGGTGTCTCTGGTCCCTCATGTGCGGTAGATTAGAAAGAGATGCGAGATTCAGGTCAGAGCCCTTTTGGTTTTGTCCGTTGCCAGACAAAGAAGTGCCTGAAGCCTGACCTCCCATTCCATGAAGTTAAAAAAAAATTTTTTTTCTCTACTATTATGTGTACCAGTTCCCATCACTGTATTCTTGAAATGTGAAAGAGCTCTTTGTGTTACTGGTGTGTGCTGTCTTTGAAAGTCCGCTTGAACAGGCATCACTTGCATTTGTGCTGATTGCTTTCAGATGGAAGATGTGCCACGTTGTTTTTAGGAAAGAAAATAAAACTCTTTAACCCAATGGAGGAGAACAGAATATCCACAATACACTGATAACAATCCTGAATCATCTTATCAAGCCCCTGATATTCCAAAATCCTTTTCTGAAAGTATGTTCTGGCCATCTCAACAGTTTCTATGAATTATTAATTACCTTTTAATTCATGCCTCACAAATTTCAATCTCACCGAATCAAACAAAGCACAACAAACCAATCTATAACTGGCTTCTCCCTTGAAACTATGTAGTCACAACATAAAACCCAAAAGTCTAAATGTGATTTCACTTACCAGCCAATATTTCTCAAATGCCACTACGTTTTGGCTCTGATCAGCATAGCGGCATCAGAAATCCAAAGGTGTGCTGTGCTTTCATGGGTCTCAAAACGGTATAAACTGAGCTCTTTTCAGAAGCCTCAGCAAAGAAGAAAATCCCTTGAGAACTTTCAGGTTCAAAACCGACCATTTGTACATTTCTACTAAGCATTTTCTAGTGTTGTTTGATTTTCATGCCGTCTCATTCTTGTGGGAATTTTTCCACAGACGACTAGAATATTTTTAAAAAATTGCAGTGTTAAACAGTATGAGACCATAACTCTCTGCTGTGAACTTTATCCTTCCAGGCCTGCCATTTCCGGAAGTGCCCGAATGCACCAAAACTAGAATCCCCATAAAAGCATTTTTTGAAACAAAAATCCCTGGATATGTTTTTGAGATATTTTAAATCTGGATCAAAATCTTAGACTCTGTGTCCGTGAGGCCAAACATTTGGATGAAGACTGAAAAAACAGACACACACACACACACACAGTTAAAAATAGAAATGTTCTAAAGATTACAGATTTGGGGCTTTGTGTAGATACCTTCAAACTAACTCACCTTGCATGACAGGGTTTGGTTTCGATGGTTTGTGTTTATCATCACGGCGTTGCATTGTGCTATTGAGGCAGAGCAAAGGCTCGTGGAGAGGTGAGTCTTCACCTACCAGCAATGGTTCATTATTTACATGACAACTACCCATGCCCCAGCTGCCCCTTCCTCTCAGTCTCTTCCCCTGGGGTTAGTGTTAAGGAATAGTAATATTGTATTATGCCTTGTTTTAAAACCTTAGTTATGACCCTGAATCAGAATTTCAAATGTTAGGTGACAGCAAGAAATCACAGCAGGGGAAAAAAAAAAATGACAGCTTGGATGAACTTTAAAATTGGATGTTGTGAAACTATTTTGGGGCGTTGTAGCTGTCTTATTTACAATGTCACCATAACCGTAGAGATGCCAGATTTACAGGATTGGGAAGGGAGACTATCATTTTGCTACGCCTACAAATGTCTACATGGTTTAAATCTCCGGTTTTCTAAAGTGTTTTAAATTGTCAAAAATATGCTGAAACTGGGTAAGTCTCACCTGTGTTAGGGTAAAAAAGAAAGTATTCTTGGTGTATTTTCTAGTCTGAACCTTTGGGTTACTTTCCAGTATTTCTTTTCCTACATACAAAAAGCCTTCAGTTTGTTGTCTCTAGTTGTTCTGAGCAGTATTTAGAAATGATCTGGTAGATTCTAAGCCAGAGTTTTCCCATAGAGTCAATGCCACGCCTTGGAATATATTATATGATCACTGTCAAAATGTGAGTAATAAAACATTAATAGTAGTAGGATGCCTGCTTGTCCCTCATTGCCCCTTCCAGACTGTGACCCACCCCTCGTAAGCACCCGGTGCTTTGAAGCTCTTGCCATCAACCTACAAAGTCCCTATTTACCTTCCTTCACTCCCTCTCATTGCTTAAGTATTTTCAGGTTTGGCTCACCATCACTGTCTCCAACTTTTGGAGATTCAATATCCACTTAGACAATCCTATAAATACCCTGGTTTCTCTGCTTCCTGGTCTTGTGTCGTGAAACACATGACCACTCTACCGCCTCCTTAATTCATAGCAGGCAGCTCCTCGTATTTGCTCTGGGTCGGTCCCCTCCAACCTCACCAAATAAAGGTCACTGCCCACAGAACTCCCTCCCTTTCCTGCATCGCCATTTTCCCCCAACCTATTGGAGGATTTCACTACATTCATGCTGCTACCTCTTGTCTTATAAAACACCTTGGCCTCCTTAACCCTGTTGAACCACCGTCTTATTTATCTGCTCCCCGTCACAGAAAAACTCCTCAGAGGGAATTATGTAAACTTACTGTCTTCAGTCCTCTTGTCCTTTGGTCTCTTGAACCAAATTAAATCAGGCTCTCGTCCCCACGGTAGTAGCTATTGCTAAGAAAAATGTATCTGCATGCTGTCAACTGCAAAGGTTAGGTCTCTGGCTTCATGCTTTTGACTTCTCTGCAGTCTTCAACACAGTTAACACCTTCTTTCCTGAAATACTTTCTCAGCTCTGGAATATCCCTCATGTTCTCTCATGCCTCTGGCCACTGCTTCTTGGCCTCCTTTGCCAAGTCCTTGGAGTGCCCAGCACTGGTCTGTTTCCGGTGTTGGGGCTCTAGACACCATCAGTGCACTGAAACACCCACATTTCCAACTCCAGCCCTCACCTCCTTCCTGAATGCCAGAGGTCTATGTCTAACTTGCTACTTGATATCTTCATCTGGGTCTGTAGTTGCCATCTCCAACTCAACATGTCCAAAACTCACCTCATGTGCCCCCCACTCACCAATCTGCTCCCCGTACAGTATGTTCTGTGTCAGTAAACAACTCCATTCTTCCAGACTGGAAAATTGTATAGTTGCCCTTAAATTTTCTCCTTCACATACCACATACAATCCATTGGGGGGAGGGGACTATATAGTTTTTCCTAGCTTCAGAATGTATCCACAATCCATGGATATAGGAGTCCATGCCACATCTTGCCTGGGATGACATAAAACATGTACAGGTGCTGCCACTTTTCTGCTCGTGTCCGTAATGCCTTTCCACCTCCCTCAAAGTGGCAGTGTCCTTCCAATAGCGCTAAAGCCCCTAATAAATCTGACGCACCCTTTGCCCCATCTCCAACCACTGCTACCACTTCTCTGACCTCACCTGCTATTTCCCTAGTTCATTTGCTCCACCACCCTGCCCTTGCTTTACCCAGAACACCCTCAGAGCGTGCTCTTGTCTCAGGATCTTTGTCCTGGCTGCTGCTTCTGTCTGGAAACCTCTTCCCCCACTCCTCTGCGTGATTTGCCCCTCCTTTCCTTTAGGTCCCTGCACAAATACTCCTTCTGTCAGAGACCTATGTAATCTCTAATCGCCCACTCATTTTCGGCCCTATTGCTTTTCACAGCACTTATCAGCATCTGCCTTGTTCATTGGCCTATCTCCAGTGCTTTGAAGAATAGCTAGCTGACAAACAGTACACATATTTATTGGATGAATTAATGAGTGAATGAAAGTAAACAATAACAGAGTTTGGGAATCAAAAAAGGTTATAGAACTATATGGTCATTTTCATTTCAATATCAGAACAAAAAGCTATGTCCAAAGCTTATATCATAAGAGGATCGGTTTGCTTTCATGTCGAAAATAGAAAGCCCCATGGATTTTCTTTCCTGGAAGGCTATTGTAGATGGAAACCACTATGATCCTGGCTGTACTTTTTCCATTACTCATCTTAACAGACCAAGTCGCAGGGCTGGAGGAGAGACTGTTATATAGAACCTGAAGAAAAGCAGCATTTCAAAACCCTTACGTTTATACACATAACGATCCGTTTTAAACTCTTGGTATTGCAGAGTTATTGGAAGTGGGAAGAGGATTCTGCATTTTGTTTTCTGGTCTAAATGTTTAAAAATGACATTTTTTTTCTAAAACAAGAAATAAACAACAGGAAAAGTATCTCCTGCCCAAGGCAGCTTCAAGACAACCTAATGACATTTGGCTCTTATCCTTTGTCCAAGTGATGATAATTCTGAAGCTTGCCTGGGCAGGCTCTAACATCTGTATATATTCAGCGCCACTGAATGTTGTTGCATGAAGTTTCATTTAGGAAATTGAAACATGCCTTCTGATGAATTTATTGTTTCACTCAATCTTGTAAAGGGCACACTTGTAGTTTCGATTTGTTCAATTATGTATTTTCCCGCTCACTTAATAAAAGAAACATATTTAAAAATAAAGGAAGAAGATAATGAAATGACATAATATGAAGCAGTATAAAATGAAATAATTATTTGTTCTTTTATTATTTTCTGTGTCTTTTCACAAACCTGTCAGGCTGAAAGATAATGTGTAATTAATGCTAAATAGCCAGGGTCAAGGTCTTAACCTTTTCCAGGACCAGCACCGTTTTGGGATTCCATGGTGCTTAGTTGCAGATTCCTGAAGTTCTTTACAAAAGAGACAAGGCACCAGAACCCAAGGTTCTGGGTACGGGTGGAGAATGTGAAACAGATGCTAAGGTTTCTTAGGTGTTATTTCAAAATGAGCTTTCCACAATTCATGTGAAAAATCATTTTAGGGTTTGGTTTTCTTTAAAATGGAGTATCACCAGCTTGACTATGTTTTTATATTTCCATAAGCAATTAATTCCACGTTCTGTGACAACAATGTGATGGATGGTCCCCTCTCCCCCTAGAATGGTCATGTTGGTTTCCAGAGTTCAAAGTGAATTTACCAGAGGATTTCATGGAAACACAGTTTAGCAGCATTATGGTCTGATCAGATTTTTCAGCCCTACACCTAGTGCTCCGTGATCTCTGTGATCAGGTTATCTTGTGTTACTAAGCTCAAAAATAGATGGCAGTGGGAAGATGAAAGAATTTAGAACGAGAAGCCATCCCTGGAGCAGAAAGAATCAGCATAGCCTTCAGATTAACCTGAGACTTCCCCCCATCTCATCCTTCCTCCTTAGGAAAAAAGAAAAACAGAGCATGCCAAAGTTACCATCAGTGCAAGACAAAATGATCAGAAAGGACAACATAGTGAGTTTTCCATAAAGCTCATTCAAAGACACTCTTATCTGGAGATGGCATGCTTTCATCATATAGTGATGAGATGTATTCGAGAGCTGACGCTGATAATATATAGCCGTTCATTTTATAAGATGTTCTAGTTTGGGTTTGAGGGGAGGGAGTAGAGATGATTTGTGAGATTTGGGGGGGGGGCGGTAGTTTTTGTTTTTACCCATGGTTCTATTTAGCAAAATTAAAGGTTGGCAGCTTTTTTGTCAGTCTTAACAAGATTTGGGGTTTGGATTGAGGAGTCTTTGGTTTTATTTTTGAAATTGTGCTGCTTAGTGAAATTTTTAAAAAAATGTGTGGGAATGACTGCTCCAGAGTGCTTATAAAAGTCCAGACCTTTTTTTCCAGGATAGCATGTACTAACAATCTCAAAAATTGATGGGATAAGTATTTTTTAAAAAGTGGGTGGAACCAGCATCATCCAGGACCAGACACACAGACCACCTGGTGTCTGTGATTTAGACTTATGTTGCTGGCTTTATCAAGGCAAATGGTGCTTAAACTCATGCAGAATTCCAGCCACTTCCACTGGCTGCAGTTTCATCACTCAGCGGACATGCTGCGAGGCAGAAGATGTCGCAAAACACAGAGGATTCCAGCCAACAGCATCCTAGCCACCTTATCAGCCTGTTGTTCCCAATCCCAAATATGATGACCTCCTATCATAACCACCTATGAAAAAGGCGGCAAGAAGTCCAAGAACACTTTCAAATGAAACTGCATTTTATAAGCCACATTCATTTGGAAAAAAGTACTAAGACACATGAGTCATGTATTTAGTCTGCAAACAACGTGTGGTATCCACGAGGGTTACTGGACCCCTTGTTATTGTTCCACACCCTAAGCCCGGCTGAGGTCCCTGATCCAGAATTTGGGAAATGTAACTGTATACGTTTTCCCTAAGAACCCCGTTTGAATCTTTGTTGTGTTTTATGGCAACGTTTGATGTGGATATGTTAATGGTCACTGATTTAGTTCATCTTAATAAGGCTGCCCTGATCACCTTCAGGTATCAGAGAACTACAAAAATATCATCATAGTATTTTTACATTTTTGCCGGTTTATAAGCCGTCTTAATTTCTCAAGTATTTGCAACATCTATGATCAGACTTTTGACAAGCCACTAAAGCAAACCCAGCTCATACCATCTGTGTGAATGAAAGCAAAGTAGCTATTTATTTGTCAGTTGCTTATTACACCACAGGCGCAACACTGGATGCCAAGACAGAAACGGCTAAGGAAGAAATGCTCCCTGCTCTCAAGGATCCAAAGTCATCTTTTGCTACGGGGGAGATGGGAAGAGTGGGGAGGAATACCAACATGCACAGAGACAATACCAAAACAGCAGAGCCTAGTATTTGATAGAGGAATGCAGGGATTGCTGGAGGACAGAAGAGAAGGGTTATGGAGTGCTGCCAGGAGGAGGTGGCCCTTACCAGGCTACGAGACAGGAAAAGGAAGGGAGAGGCTTGAGCAAAGGCACAGAGGAATGAGGAGCATGTGGGCACAGAAAGGACAAGTAGGTCTGCACAAGCACATGGTGCTGGTGGAGCAGGAAAAGCAATCAATCACCTGACGACATGAATATGTAACCTACCCTCTTTACCCCACGCCCATCCCCTGACATAGGCCGCAGAGCCTTCCAGATCCTGATTCAGGCAGCTGCCTGGCCCCATGGGCAATGCTCAGGGAATGTATCACATCAGTTAGGAAGGCCAGTGATCCCTGTGTGTGTTGATAGTGGGAGCCCCTCAAACGGATCATTTTGTGCATGTAATTCTGCATATTCTTGTGCTTTCTGCCTGTAGGACTAAGTCCCCAGATTTCCTCACTGCACCCCAGCTTTGAAGCATGAAGCTGTCCTGTGGCCCTACTGGCCCAAATTCTCCTGATAGTAAGAATTACCTGTGTGCCTATTACGAAGGCAGACTTCTGGATCACCTACCCTGCTGTGAGTAGGAATCTGTCATTGTGATGCCCCAGGTCCTGAACAGCCCCCAATCCCATGCCTTGAGAACTACACTTCTGAGTTTTTTCTTCTTCCCCTCTGAACAATTCTTTATGCTCCCAGCGTGTCTAGACATGGAAAGTGTGTCCAAAAGCCACCCCTTTTTTTATGTTATGCAGGCCTCAGGTACCAGCTTCTGTCCCAAGTAGGGCTTTGGGAAGAGAGGGCTGCCTAGAGGCTGCTGTGACCAATCACTTGGAAGTGGCTCTCTGAGCCACAGACCTGCCACTTTACTGCAGTGAGACTCCCCAGATAGCCCTCATTGCTAGGGGCACCCTCCCCAGACAGCCCAGGGCTGCCTACTTCTTTTGCCATTCTTACCCTCATTCTGTCTCAGATTTTCAAACCTCCACCTATTTTTACATTCCTTTTTATCGTCTCTTAGATTTCAGTTGAGATAAAAATGTTTTATTACTATTTATTTTTAGTACTTCTCTTTTTTATACCCACCTTCTAATTTCTTTGACTTAGCTATTTACTTTGGGGGGGGGTGCTTTTTTTTGTGCCTTTCCCTTTTATTTGGCAACTGTCTTGATTTCTACATCTTTGTGACTTTAAATTCTTTTTACTTTGTTCTGCTTCTTTGAATATTTTTATGATTCAATTTCTGCATGTACTGCTGTATGTTATTTATTTTTAACTTTTTCCTCTTTTTATTTGCATTTTATCTATATGCTCTAATCTGCTTTTACATTCCTTTTAATTTTTTTCTCTTAATTTACTGGTCTTTTGGTTTGCTTTTTTGGGTTTGTCTGTTCTATGTCCTAATTATTGATTAATTATTCATTACAGTTATTTTTCCACCATATTAAAAATTTTTTCTCCCTGATTTTAATTTTAACTTAGAACTCATTCTATTTAATCCCCTCATTTGGTAACTGGGGATGTTGAAATGCCTAGAAGGGAAATAACTTAAGATCTTAAGGTAGACAATGGTAGAACTTACATAAGAAGCCTGATTTTTTGGTGACTGGTCCAGTGCTCTATCAAACCACAGCAATAACAGTTACTGTGGGAAGAAGACCCTTCTTTAAAATAAAGAACACCTGATAGCACCTCTTCAAAGAGCATTTGGTTCCTGAGACATTAGAGTCAAGACTGATTCAATGCCAGTGACCACCCAGGGAGAAGGATGTTCCTTGGCCTTTAACCAAAAGGATATGCGAAAATCAAATGAAAAGGGGAAAGCCGAGAAGTGGAACTTTACTCCTAAACTGCACGAACAGAATCCAAAGCCAATACAATATGTGACCCTAGGTAAACACACGTCTTCAAGCCTCTGTGTTCTTTCCTTTTCCTTTTAAGTTCATTTATTTCTTTTGAGAGAGAGAGAAAGTACAAGCAAGAGAGGGGAAGAGAGAGGAAGAGAGAGTCCCAAGCATGCTCTACACTCAGCACAGAGCCCTACCAGGGCTTGATCTCATGAAGTATGGGATCATGACCCGAGCCAAAATCAACACTTGACTGAGCCACCCAGGTGCTCTGTGTGTGCTTATTTCTAACATGGGGATAATGAGACCATTTCTGCCCACCTCACAACTGTGCTATGTTGATCACATCAGGTCATAGATAAAAAAAACTCTTTGGAAATTTTGTGTGTAGTTGTTCTTATAATGACCATAAGATTCAAAAGTTTAGAGGAATAACTATATAAAAAGAATACCATTGTTACTTTTTTATCTATTTAAACATGGAAAGAAGAAGGTGCCTGTGCCACTCAATACCCAAAATCATATTTTTCCCCTTTCCTCCTTAAAAAAAACCAAATTACTTTTTATTGACTTTCTATTGTTTTTTGCACATTTCCATCTGGTGCTCTTAGGTTTATATTCCTGCATTATATGCATGCATTTGCCTGCTTCATTCCTTAAGCTTTGATGGTTAAGAAAAAATGAATATAACTCTACCTTAATGAGAGATACTTGATAAGAATGTTTGTCTTTGGATTCGCATTTAGCCTTACCAATCAAGCAGTGGCTTCTGTGGCAATCCCATAATTTCTTCCCTGATCTATTTTGTACTCCTACATTCCCACAAATGTTCCAGCCACAATCTTTGTGGAAGTTAACAATGACAATCGGAAAAAAAAACATTACCTTGTACATCTGGCGTTTGAGATTTTTTAAATTTCATTACCCAATAAACTCTTCCGACAGCGAACTTTCGGTGCCGCGGCATCTGGAGTGGTTATCTCCTAGGCATGGCTGGCTCTGCAGCAGCAAATTAATGAATTAAAATGCTAAGTGAGTTCTCACTGGCAAGAAATCCATAAGGACAATGGTTGAGTCAGGTCGAGTGCTAACTGATGAGGACAAAAGGACCAGGGACATTCTAGTGGTAGGGCTGCCTCTTGGTGGGAGCTATAATCACCAGAATTGAACTAGAACAGCATTTGGCACCAAGACCCTTACCTGTGGGAACACTCAGATGGTCTCTTTGCCCTTCAGTGTGAAGCCATCGCAAGGAATCTACCCCTTATCTCTGCTGTGATCTTACATGTCTTGAAAGGACAAAATTGCATCCCTATAAGGGACTTAGAGCCTCACCCTTCAGAGACCATAATTGAGTGGCTCAAGGCGGTCTGAAGGGCCGCAGCAGCAATGGAACAAGAAGGCTCGTCTCCAGACTCCTAAGACAGCACTCTTTCCTCTCCAACAAGCTGCTCCCCTGACTTTCTTCACCCTGCTCCCATCAGTGGTAAAATAACGGCAATGGCTTTGTGTGTGGCAGCCGAGCCCACCTATAAGGTTCGGCTAGAGTCTGGCAGTTCGGTCAGGGTAAGAGAGACGGGCACCTGTGCTCTTGCTGTAGCAAACCAATTTTCCCCCTCACATTAGCATAGGCCACTTGAGGAGAGTTTGGGAAGAGAGAAGAAAAAGGGGGAGGGAAGGTGAGAAGAAAGGCAGTGATGTGGCCTCGGGGCAGACTCCTCCTCTAAGGGGAGACCATAGCTGCCAAAAAAGGAGGGCTCCATTCTCAGGCCACCTTGAACATCCCTAGAGGCCCAAAGGGTTGCTCCCAGGGCTGGGGAAACTGAGTCATCTACTGCACAGAGCCACTGAGGCTCTGACCTTCAATTCCAGTATGCTCAGTTGAGTCACTGAAGAAAAATAAACACTGCTCCTTCCTCCAATCAACCACCGAAAAGTGCTTCACCAAATCTGCTTGCCATGCTCAAAGAGAGGAGATGACTTCAAGTTGCAAGAGAGAGACATTCTATTTGCTTTCACATTTGCCAGTCTTGCCACTGACTCTCAGATGTCTCTAAAGAGACTCCAGAAGCCCACGTTTGGTGTTGGTAAGCACTGGGGATTTTCTGAGGAGAATGGGGCTAATAAACTGAAGCTCGCTGTGTCTCTTAGAGATCTACAAGACAAAGGAGTGCCTGGGTCAACAACTTGCCCACCACCGAATTGCACCATCTGCTTATGACAGTACATTCCTGGAACTCCTCTGTGTCTGGTAAACAACTGTCACGAGAACCGTTTCTCCCTGACACTGCTCCTTTTATTGGTGACCTATTGGTCAACAACACGGAACAACATTGTTTGTGAAACCTCCATGATGACCTCATGATCTTTGCTCCCACTTTTTTATGTCAACTTCGTAAGCCTTCCTTAGCACCCCACAAATTAGCAGCAAATGGTACCGAAGGCAATGGTAGAAAATAGCACAAACACTGTCTGAAAATGATTAACCCGCGAACATTAAAGAGACACAAACTCATAACAGAAAGATGCCCTGCGGAGTGTTGTGGCCATATAGGCATCCTTGATTGAAAACTGGTTAGGAACAGAGAATTTTAATAGACTTAATTTAAACTGAGATGACTTAAAAATTGCAAACAAAAACTTTTCTGCATGCAGCAGCACCATTCAATTTAGACTGAATTACCCAATGATTAATTAATTTGGGACAGTGCTCGCTGAAAAATTGCTGTAGATGTGCATCTGTCAAAGGAATTAGCCACAGATTGTCAAACCTTCGTGACATGAATGGCACAAATCCAGGGGACTGCCCACTCAGTAGACCTCTTGCTCTTTTCATGAGAGCTGTCGTCATTGCCAAATATCACAAGCTCCAGACTAGAAGAAAGAGCAGAAAAGTGGGAAAGGTGCCTAGACTTGTACAAGCCACTGGGTAGCACTATCTGGTGTCTGTGACTCCCAATGCAGGTCATTGTAAGGCTATTAAGGTCACTGCATCTGTCCATGAAGTCTTAAAGTCACAGCCCCAGTGACCAGGGCTACTTCCTCTGCCCTGCACTTGGTGACCATAGGTCTGTCTCTGCGATGGGGTCAAGAGGTCCCACAGGCCTCTGTGTACATGTGGATTTGTCACTTTAGATTGTCTGAGTCTCTCCAGGTTACCACTGAGCTAGCCAGAAGAATCCATTCATTCTTTCTTATCCACCTATATTAAATCTATTGAATCGACTCAATTATAAGTAAAATTAAAGGAAGGAGAAGATAAGGAATATAGGAAACTGACCAATTTATTGGCTGCCACAGACAGAACTGGCACCAACAATCTGCCCCAGATTCTTTCCTTTTAGTTCCAGCATGGGACACTACCCTTTAGGTCCTAACAGTCTCCCCTACTCATGGGTGTGGCTGAAGATAGAGACCATGACCACACTTGGACCACAACTTGACCTCTCTGGACCCCTGCTGTGACTCATTTCCAGGGAAAGTCCAAGAGGTCAATTTGAATCCCACAGCATCCAAACAGGAACAATACACCAACCTCAGCAGCCCTTCCTAGAGAACTGAACTCCATTCTTTTTGGTGTTCTCCCTCTTTCGTTTTCTACGCATTGCCCTACACAATCCAAACTCATACTACTGTCTATCAGAGAAATATCTATTCTTCATCATTCTCCCTTGAGTCTATCACATCAGAGCTCAGGCTTTTGTGCTCATTGACTTATTTATCCCAAAGGCCTAGGCCTACTCTAAGATATAAGGGTCTAATATTATTGGCCCAACTGCCTTACATTGTTTGCACACACAAAGTTTAATTAAGGCTTGAATCTGTAATATTTTTGTGGCCTCTAAATTATCTCTAAATTGTTTACCCAAATTCTTTAGTACCTTTTAGTTTCAATGCTCAAACTTAATACATTCAATGAAGTCCTTATTTTATGTTTTCACAAGGAAAAATATCATACTCTTATTATATGGAGATTATCCATGCAATATATGACTTTCTATTTGGATTGTGGGTAGAACTAAAAGAAAGAGTATGTTTTCCATCAAGTGTCCATTAAATATTTGTGACTGCTACAGTGGTTGTTCAGTGTTTTGATGTGTTTGTTAACACATTTGTCAATTTCCTACCTCACCCCCTATAGGTTGTCATTTTCACAAATTTGAGGTGCTCTCAAGATAGGTTCCAAAACTTGGATCCCAATCCCTATAAGAATGTAAATTCTCGGAAGACAGGAATCTTATCTGATTAGTTCACTGCTCCTTCCAGTCCTGGAACATAAAAGATAATCTATAAACATATTTTTGAGCAGCTTTGCCATTGATTAGCCATGGAAGCTTGGGATAGATCCTTCAGTGCTCTGAGCCTTAGTCTTCTCACTGTTAAATGAAAATAGTGTCCTATTCAAATGGTGTTACAGGGATGAAGTGACAATGTGTAACATTTTTGAACCATGGTAGACATTCAATAGTTTAGAAAGAGGTGATAGGAATTTGGTTATTGATTACTTTTCTAATTCTTAGTTCTTTTGTGAAATTGCTTCTTGCCTTACTGATTTTCTAAAGGTTAATGATAATATCAAGATCTTTCATTGCCAGACAAACAATGCAATGAGATGATGCTAATGTCCTGTGGGCTCTTCCAAGGTTTAAAGATACCCATCAGGAATCCCCTAGTGGGAAGGCCATACTAATTAGTTAAATATTCTTCCCTTTCTCTCTAGGTGGGCAAGAGATGATCTTTTTGACCTGCTTCCTGGGACTAATTCTAAGCATCATTGATTAAAAAGAGAATAAATATTTATTAAATAAATAAAATCTATAATAATCACTACAGTTGGCATGTTTTGATCAGAGTCAGGGAATTCTTGAAGTATCATCATCATCCCTTGAAACCCAATGTCCTTATTGAAAACCTTCAAAATGAAGGTGCCCTTTAATGAAATTTAGCATATATTCAGTAATTAATAATAATAGCAGCAAATAGTTATTATGGGCTTGGTACTGTTCCAAACATTCCAAGTACATGTAATAACTTCTTTAATCCTTACACACCTATGAGATAAGCACTATTATGTGCCCCATTTTACAGATGAGAAAACTATGACACAGAAGGTTTAAGTAACTTTCCCAAGGTCACATAGCTAAGCAACGAAACTGTGGTTCAAACCTAGGCAGTCTACTCCAGATGTATGGTAGAAAAAGATTCTGGCAAATTGTGTATATTGCCTAATTATTAATTAATCAACAAATATTTATATTTGATATTAATCAACAAATATCCTAAAATCCAGTCTTTTAGGAGCACCTACTGTGTGTGTGTGTGTGTGTACTAAAACTATTTGAGGAGTTGAAAATACAACAGTGGGCGTGATAGAGTCTGTTCCTCAAGGACTTTGTATGGTCTTTAGGGAGATAATAAAAATAAACATGGAAACAAATACATAAGTTGGGTTTAGGCATTAACAAATGCAATGAACAAATTACAATAGGGTAATAATGGTAATAAGTGAATGGAGGGAAGATGCTATTTTAGCCAGGGTGGTCAGGAAGAAGGATGGTAGGAGTAGGTTGGGGGGTGAAGGTAGAAACAGGTGACGGTGAGAGGGACATATTTGAATTGAGACCTAAATTATAAGAAGGAGGCATCCATCCTGGGAAGAGTGTTCCAGATAGAAAGGAGCTATCTTAATGGGCTCAGATAACATGGTGGTTACTGTAAAAAGAACAGAAATGAAGGTGGAAGGGCAGATGTTAAAAAAATAAGCAAAAGATCAAATCATGCAGGCTTTTTAGGTAAGGTTAGGAGTTTTAATTTATTCTCATTTAAATGGAAAGAAATTGCATTTTAAACAGGGAAATGTCTCCTGGTTTTTTACTTTTTTAAGATATATTTATGTTTTAAAGATATTTCTGTCTACTACAAGGAAAATGAACTGCAGAGGAGCAAGAATTGAGACAGGGAGAGTAGTTAGGAGGCTATTGCAATAGTCAAGGCCAAAGAGGGTGCTCCCTTGGACTAGAGTGATGGTGGTAGAAATGGTGAGATGTGGTCAGATTTGGGGTATATTTGGAAGGCATAATGGGCAGAGCTTTCCAATGAACTGGCTATAGGACTTAAAAGACAAAAAATGACCCTTGGCTTGTAACAATTTTTGATGCCATTTACTGAACAAGAAAAGGCTTGTGGGGTAGCAAATTTAAGGGTAAAAATTAGAGAAAGTAGGAGTTCCATTTACACAGGATTGACTTAAGATAAAAACTCTTCGACATTTAAGTGGAGATGTTGAGTATTGTCTGAAGCTTGGAGAGAGAAGTGCAATGCTAGAGATAGATATTGTACTTCTGTGTTGTACAATATAATAGCCATTAGCTATTCATAGATATTGAGTACTTGAAATGTAACTAGTATGACTGAGCAACTGAATTTTTTATTTTAATTAATTTAAATTCAAATAGCCACATGTAGCTAGTGACAACTATATGGGACAGCACAGATACAGAACATTTTTATCATCACAGAACATTCTTTTGGATACCAGCCGTTAGATCCAATGGGATTATATACAGAATGAATGTGGGTAAAAAGAGAAATAGGACAAGGACTAAGCCCTGAACTATAACACCATTAAGAAGTCTGGAAAGGAAGAGGGAGTCAGAAAATGAGTTCAAGTGATCCAGTTGTTATGAGGTCAAGAGAAGAAAACGTTTCAATAAAAAGGAGAGTGGTCCAATGGACAAAGAATTGTCCATTATCCTTAGGGAGATGGGAAACTCATAAAGAGCTATTTCAGAGGTGTGGTGAAGGACAAAAGCCCATTTAAAGCAGATTGAAGAGAAAAGACTGGTGAATAGTGAAGATAGTTAGCACTGACGACTTTTTGGAAGAGTTCTGCCATTAAGGGAAGCAGAGAAATGCAGCAAACGTCTAGACATTAAGAGAGCATTTCCCCCCAGATGGGCCATGTTAACGTGCTTTATATTGCTGAAGTAAATAATTTGGTAGAAATGGGGAAAGTAATGATTTCTCTTGACTGCAAGAAGAGAAAGTGGATAATTGCAGGAATGAGGTCCTTAAGAGATTAAAGAAGGTCTAGAACAGGAGTGTAGGCATTGCCTTTAGAGACGAACAGGGACATAGTCTTCCACTCTAACAAGGAGGGCAAACTACAGAAGGGCCAACTGTTGGAATCGGTTGTATGGAGATAAAGGAGGATATGATGAAATTTCACTTGTATAGAAAGATTCATATGCATGTACAATAACAATAATAATCACTATCAGTACTGAACAGCTAGTATTTGCCATGTCCTCTTTATTTACACATACTCTCTGTTATAACTAATCCAAAAAGTAGACATTATCATATCAGTCTCACAGAAGTGGATATTGAGGCCTAAAGCTACATTAGCAGCAAATGGCATATTCGAGGGTGGGAAGGTAAGAAATCAAGGTTTCTGGGGCACCTGGGTGGCTCAGTCAGTTGAGCTCCCAACTTTGGCTCAGGTCATGATCTCATGGTTAGTGAGTTCAAGCCCCGCGTTGCGCTCTGTGCTGACAGCTCAGAGCCCGGAGCCTGCTTCAGATTCTGTGTCTCCCTCTCTCTCGGCCCCTCCCCTGCTCATACTCTCTCTCTCTCTCTCTCCCTCTCTCCCTCTCTCTCAAAAACAAATAAACACTAAAAAATATTTAAAAAAAAAAGAAATCAAGATTTCTGTTTAATTATGATAACATTTAGATTGTACCTATTAGACACTTATGTGAAGATAGTGAGTAGGCAGTTAATACCCTTTTGTTTAGAGCTCAAAGAGAGAGTTTTGAGCCCACATTTATTTACCTTTTTAGCCCATTTTCTTTTCCCCGTATCTCACCATTACATACGATGAACCAAAGTACAGGAGATGAAAAACAATAACTTCTCAACTCTAGTATTGATGAAATAAGAAAAAACAAAATGAGTGGGGAGACCTGAAGTTTCAGTAGGAGAAAGTTAAGTTAAATGTCATAAATTTTTTTGTTTTGTTTTAGTTTGGTTTGACTTCATCTTTTGTTTATTTGTTCTTGGGATTGTTTTATAATTCATTAGGTTTCTTTCCCTAAAGTCTTTTGAAAATGGAACAAGGCCTCAGCTACCAGGAAGATGAAGTAGACAAACTCTTCCCTATTCCCCCCTGCTAAATACAACTAAAACCCTGGACATTAATATAAAACAAACAGAAGAAAACTGTAGAGGATGGAGAGTAGAGAGCTAACTGGCTAGAAACCTCAAAATTTGAAAAATGGTAGTGGTGAATTCCACTGCTTCATATATCCCCAATTTGGAATGAAGAACCCAGAAATGCCAATGGGTACAAATAAGCAAAAAAAAAAAAAAAAAAAAAGTTCTTCGAAAATATGCTCTCTCTAGCCAAAGGAAAAGGAAAACTTACTAAGGCAAAAAAAAAAAAAACACTTTTGGATAATAACTGCTTTATTCCATCCAATCATCACAGACAAAACTGGCCCTGACCCAAATTAAGCTGACAAAGACTGAGTAGGGAACCTAGACTTCTATCCTTGGGAGGCACTAACAAAAAATCCCAACATCTCTACCTAGGTGATGTCAAAGAAGGCCAAATAAGGAGCATGATTTTATCCATGCTGTACTGAGACTCCCTTCCAGCAGCATCAGTGGTAATCGTGAAGACTCTAGACTTTCCCCCATACTTGAATTAATGAAGTTCCCCTCTCCCTTCCTGCTGGGGTATTGCCAGAGGAGGCCTAGTGGAGAGACAGGAATTTTACCTTGCCCATCAGGAATGAAGTCATCCCCACCATGGCATCAGTGGAGACCACATGGGGAGCAGGAAATCTCACCCCCGCCCAGTATAAATGAAGAACTCTCCCACTACCTTGAGTATCATTGTAAGCTGAATGGGCAACATGGACTTCTACCTTTACTTGGCAGTAATAGATAAATCCATAATTATGGTTGCAGACTTTAATACCCCTCTCACAACAATTGATAGAACAACTAGACACATAACTAGAAGAACTCAACAATACCATCAAACAACAGACCCTAATCAACACTGACCGAACATTCCACTCAACAGCAACAGAAGAGATATACTTTCTAAGAGTCCATGGAACATATATCAAGACAGACCATATCTTGAGCCACAACACAATCCTTAACAAATTTAAAAGAACTGAAATTGTACAGTGTTTTTCCTAACCACAGTGGAATCAACCTAGAAATCAATAACAGAAACAGAAAAATTCTCAACACTTGTTGAGTGCAAACACTTCTTTCACACTTCTAAAATAATCCAGAGATCAAAGAGGAAGTCTCAAGGGAAATAAAAAAAAATTGAACAGAATGAATATTGAAATGCAACATGTTAAAATTTGTAAAACACTGTTAAAGCAATGCTGAGAAGGAATATTATAGCACTAAATTAATACATTAGAAAGGAAGAAAATTCTCAAATCAACCAGTTAATCTCCCATCTCAAGAACCTAGAAACTGAATTACAGAATAAACCCAAAGCAAGCAGAAGGAAGAAACTAATAAAGATAAGAGTAGAAATCAATAAAATTGAAAACAGAGAAATAACAGAGAAAAATCAATGAAATAAAAATCTTATTCTTTGCAAAAATCAATAAAGTTTACAAACCTGTATCAAGACTGACAAAAAGAAAGAGAGAGAGAGAAGACAAAAATTATCAATATCAGGAATGAAACAAGGTGTATCACTATAAACCATGCAGACATAAAAAGAATGAAAAGGGAATACTAGGAAAGACACAAATTTGACAAGTTAGATGAAATATACCACTTCCTTAAAAAGCACAAATTGCCACACCTCATCCAATATGAAATAGATCATTTGAATAGTCTTGTAACTATTGAGGAAATTGAATCTATAATTTAAAACCTCCCCAAAAGAAATCTCCAGACCTACACTGTTTCATTGCAAAATCTTACCAAACATCATTTGTACACAATCCTTTCCAGAAAACTAAAGAAAGGAGATGACTTCTAAATTCATTTTATGAAGCTAATATTACCCTGATATCGAAACCAGACAGGGACGCCTGGGTGGCTCAGTGGGTTAAGCATCCAACTTTGGCTCAGGTCATGGCCTCATGGTTCATGAGTTTGAGCTCCACATCAGGCTGTCTGCTGTCAGCACAGAGCCCAATTCAGAAACTGTGTCCTCCTCTCTCTCTGCCCCTCCCCCATTTGTGCTTTCACACTCTCTTGCTCTCTCCCTCTCTGTCTCTCTCTCTCAAAAATAAATAAACACTAAAAAAAACAAAGATGGTATGTAGCCATCATATTAACAGGCTAAAGAAGAAAAAATCATATGATGGTATCAAATGATACAAAAAAAAGCATTTGACAAAATTCAATACTGATTCATAATTTTTTTTAAGTCCTAGAAAAATAGTTATAGAGAGGAACTTTCTCATGATAAAGAGCATCTACAGAAAACCCAGAACTAACACTATCCTTAATTGTGAGAGGTTAATGCTTTCCCCTGTGATCAAGAACAAGGCAAGGATATTCACTTATGTCACTCTTACTCATCACAGTGCTAGAAGTTGTTACCAGTGTCATAAGTTAAGAACAGGAAATAAAAGGCATATAGGTCATAACATAACAAATAACGCTCTCCCTATTTTCAGGTGACATGACTGTCTACATAGAAAAGTCCAAGAAATCTACTAAAAACTCTTAGAATAAGTGAGTTCTGTACGATTGTAGGATATACGATGAACACACACAAAAATTAATTATACTTCTATATTCTAGCAAGGAACACATAGACACTAAAATTAAAAATACAATATTATTTAAATCACTGAGAAAAATAAAAGAGTTAAGTTTAAATCTGACAAAACAGGGGCAGCTGGGTGGTGCAGTAGGTTAAGCATCAGACTTCAGCTCAGGTCATGATCTCGCGGTTTGTGGGTTTGAGCTGTACTGACGGCTCAGAGCCTAGAGCCTGCTTTGGATTCTGTTTTTCCCTCACTTTCTGCTCTTCTCCCACTCATGCTCTGTCTGTCCGTCTGTCTCTCTCTCACAAAAATAAATATTTAAAATTTTTTCAGCACATGAACCTGACAAAACATGAATAAGATTTGTATGCTGAAAATCATAAAACTTTTATAAAAGAAATCAAAGAAGATCCAAATAAATGAAGAGCATGTTCATGGACTGGAAGATTCAATATGGTAAAAATGTCAATTGTTCCCAAAATGATATGCAAGTTTAATGGAATTAAAATAAATTCCCAGCAAAATCTCAGCAAGAGGTTTTTGTTAATTCGTATGAAATTTTAAATTTCATGTGGAAAAATAAAGGAACTACAATTTTCAAAAAGAAGAATAAAGTGGGAGGAATCAGTACACCGGATTTCAAGACTTATGTAGCTATAGTAAGCAACACTCTGTTATTGGTAGAGGGACAGACACAAACATAAATGCAACAGAATGGAAAACCCAGAAATAAATCCACATAAATATGCTCAAGTGATTTTTGATAAAGGTGCAGAAGCAATTCAATAGAAGAAAGATAACCTGTTCAATAAATGGTACTGGAGCAATTGGACATCCATCCATAGACAAAAATGAACCTCAGTCTAGGTCCCACACTATACCAAAAACCACGCAGTGGATCATAGACTTAAATATAAAGTGTAACATAATAACTCTTTTAGAAAAAAAAAATGACGTAGAAGAAAATCTTCAAGATGAAGGCTATCCAAAAGTAAGATATGACACCAAAAGCATAATCTATAAAAAGAAAAATTAATAAATTGGCTTCCGGAAAAACTAAAATCTTTTGCTCTATGAAAGATCCTGTTCAGACGATGAAAAGACAAGCTAGAATGCGGGAGAAAATATTTGTCAATCATGTATCCAACAAAGAAGTAGTAGCTAAAATACATAAGAAGCTGTCAAAACTCAACAGAAAACACACAGATACATAAACACACAAACAATAATTTAATTATAAAATAAACAAAAGGCAGGAAGAGACATTTCACCAAAAAGCATATATAGATGCCAAATAAGTAAATGATAATGTGTTCAACATCATTAACCATTAAAGAAATGCAAAAGATAAGAAACTAGCATTGACAAAGAGGTGGAGAAAAAGGAACACCTGTGCACTATTGGGGTGAATGTAAATTGGTGCACCCACTGTGGAAAACAGAATGAAGTTTCCTCAAAAAGTTAAAAATAGAAATATATAATCCAACAATTCAACTATTGAGTGTTTTTCCAGGGAAAATACTAGTGTTCCACTATTGTTTTCCCACAGAAAGCACTAACTCAAAAACTTATATGCACCCCTCGGTTTATTGCAGCATTATTTACAACATCCAAGACATGGAAGCCACCCAAGCATCCACCAATAGACAAACAGATAAGGAAAGTGTGGTACACATACATGATGTAATACTATACAGCCATAAAAAAGGATGAGATCATGCCATTTGAGACAACAATGAATGAACCTAGAGGGTATTATGGTAAGTGAAATAAGTCAGACTGAGAAAGGCAAATACTATACCATTCTACTCATAAATGGAATCTTCTAAAAAAAATGAGCAAACAGGGGCACCTGGGTGGCTCAGTCGGTTGAGCGTCCGGCTTCAGCTCAGGTCATGATCTCACGGTCTGTGAGTTTGAACCCGGACTCGGGCTCTGTGCCCATAGCTCAGAGTCTGGAGCCTGCTTCAGATTCTGTGTCTCACTCTCTCTCTGCCCTTCCCCCGCTCATGCTCCGTCTCTCTCTCTGTCAAAAATAAATATACTTAAAAAAAATTTTTTTAAATAAACACACAAAAAACAGAGTCAGAACTATAGACACAGAGAACAAACTGATGGTTACCAGAAGGGAGGGGGATGCATGCTTGGGCAAAATGGGTGAAGAGGAGGGAGACACAGGCCTCCACTTATGAGATGAGTAAGTTACAGTAATAAAAAGTAGGAGCATAAGGAATACAGTAAATGATATTGTAATAATGATGTAACAGGACAGATGATAGCCACACTTGTGATGAACACAGCATAATATATAAACTTGTCAAATCACTAACTTGCACACCAGAAACTAATGTAACATTTTGGGTCAATTATACTAAAAAAAAAAAAAAAAAGTAGCTGTCTCATGAAATGAAATGAAATCTAGATATGTTGTTCTTTTGAATAAAGTGATTAATTTAATTAAAAAATAAAGAAATGCAAAATAAAACCATCATGAGATATTACTACACACCCTTTAGAATGTCTCAATTAAAAAATAATGACAATATCAGATGATGAGCTTGCAGGAAAATGATCACCCATATATTGCTGGTAGGAAAGTAAAAATGGAAGTTTCTTAAAAACTAAACAGGCAACAAGTTTATGGACTAGCAAATGTACTCATGGACATTTATTCCAGAGAAAAGACTTATGTTCACACACACAAAAGTTTTGTTTTTGTTTTTTGTTTACATAAATGTCTTAAGTTTTATTTGGAATAGTCCAAAACTGTAAACAACCCAGATGTTCTCAAAGGTAAGTGGTTAAATACACTGTGGCACATCCACACCATGGAACACTTACTACTCAGCAATAAAACCCAACAAACTACTGATACATGCAACAATTTGGATGCATCTCAAGAAATTATACTGAGCAAAAAAAGCCAATCTCAAAGGTTACATGCTGTAAGATTAGTTTGATGTGTCAAATTGGTAGGACCACTGTACCCATATATTTGGTCAAGCACTATTCTGGATGTTTCCAGGACAATGTTTTGAATGAGATTTATATTTAAGTTGGTGGACTTTGAGTAAAGTAGATTGTCTTTCAGCATGTGGATGGGTCTCATCAGTGGATGGTCTCATAGAACAAAAGCCTGACCTCCCCTGAGCAAGAGGGAATTCTCTAGCAGACTGCCTTTGGACTTGAACTGCAACTCCTTCCTGAGTCCCCAGCCTGCCAGCCTCGCCTTACAGAATTTGGACTCACCAAATCCACAATCATGTGAGGTAATTCCTTAAAATAAATCTCTTTCTCTCCTATTCTCATATATATACACACGTCCTATTGGTTCTATTTCTCTGGAGAACACTAATACATATACTAGCTAATTCCATTTATATATAACATAGTTTAAATGACAAAATTATAAAAATGGAGAAAAGATTAGTGGTTGCCATAGTTTAGGAATCAGTAGGGGTAAAAGGGAAGTAGGTGTGGCTATAAAAGGGCAACATGAGGGATCGTTGTGGCGATGGGAATGTTCTGTATCTTGACTACTGATGTCAATATCCCGACTATGATATTACACTGTATTTTACAAGATGTCACATTGGGGGAAACTGGGTAAAAGGTATATGGGAACTCTCTGTATTATTTCTCACAACTGCATTTGAATCTACAATTATTTGAAAAAAGTTTAACTTTTAAAAAGTAAAACAAAACATGTCTGTTTTGGTTATTTTATTGGGACCCTCCTTGAGGTCTGGGAGATGAACGTGGATTATCACTCAGATGAATAAACAATCCAGCACCTATAGCCTTAAATAGCATCACAGTCATCCCTATTTAACAAGCCAGAAACCTATCTACCACCCTCAGTTCTGCCCCTCACTCCTCTCCCAAGCAGTTAGGGAAAAGTCTAGCTAAACTACCAAAATACATCTTGAATTTGTTACTTCTCTTTCCCTGCTACCACCATTATTTCTAGTGGTTAACAGCAAGGATGAACTGTTAAAAGAGTCCTGCAATCATGTCTCTTCTCTTTCTCAGACGCCCCATCCAATGCACCCCCCCACTCAACAGCATGAGTGATCTTAAAACATATATTGGATCATATCATTTCCATGCTTAATCCCCTCCAGTGAGTTCCCATTGCCCTTGGCATGAATCCAAGCTCATTCCCATGGCCTTCAAGGCCCTGCATGAGTACAGCTGCTATTTCCCCAATAACATCTCTTTCCAGTTCCTCTGGCTCTCTGGCTTCAACTACACTTCTCTTCTTCTTCCACCAAGATCTTTCCTCTCTCAGGCTTTGCTGCATATACTTGCCCCCTCCACACCACCTGCCCATTCTTCAGGTATCAGCTAAAAAGACACCTCTTCAAAAAACATTTTTCTGAGCACTTTTTCTAAAGTGGGCATCTCCTGTTGTTCTCTTCGTCAGTACTATTTAATTTATTTCATAGAATGTAACCCCATAAGAGTAGAAACCTGTCTGTTCCATTCACTGTTGTAACAGGTGCCTAGCAAAATGCAGTGTAAATAGTGAATTTATTGACACTTAAATCAATCAATGTCCAATGCCAGCCTCAGACGCCTTCTCCCCCATTGCAAGAAAGTATGGGACAACTTTTCTTGAACTTCCTCCATTTATTAAACAAATATTTACTGAGTGCCTACTATGAAGTAGTACTCTACTCCAGGAACTCTCACAGGCACTAGAAATAACAAGATGGGCAAGGTCTACACATATATGGTGGAGAAAGGGGAACGCGATAATACACAAATAAATAATAAAATAATAATAAATTTTAATTAAAATAATTTTAATATTTAAACAATTAAATATGTAATTATTAATTTATATTATATATAACAATCATATTACACTTATAATATAATGTTATACTTATTACTTATTAATTTACATATAAATATTTAATGTTTAATATTTTGATTATAAAATAATAGTAAATAAAATTTCAAGCATAAGTGCTAGGAAGAAAATAGAGTAACAGGACCGAGAATGAGTTGGAAGGGGTAGGTGGTGTTCACCTTAAGAAGACAGGATGCATGGAGAGGGGTGCATGGGTGGCTCAGTTGGTTAAGTGTCCAACTTTGGCTCAGGTCATGGTCTCACAACTCATGAGTTCGAGCCCTGCATCGGGCTCTGTGCTGACAGCTTGGAGCCTGGAGTCTGCTTAGGATTCTGTCTCCCTCTCTCTCTCTCTACCCCTCCCCTGCTCATGCTCTGTCTCTCTCTGTCTCTCAAAAATAAGCGTTAAAAAAAAAAAAAAAAAAGACGACGACTGGCTGGAGAGGGACACCTGGGTGGCACAGTCAGGTAAGCATCGAACTCTTGGTCTGGGCTCAGGATCATCTTGCATGAGTTTGAGCCCCACATCAGGCTCTGCCCTATTGGTGTGGAGCCTGCTTGGGATTCTGTCTCTCCTTCTCTCTCTGCCCCTCCCGTGCATGCTGCCTCTCTCTCTCTCTCTCAAAATAAATAAACAAACTTCAAAAATTTTTAAAGAAAAAAAGAAAGAAAGAAAAAAAAGACTGGCTGGAGAGTCTGAACTGTCATCTGAATGTAGAGGTGCTGGCCACAGACAAATCTGGGGCACAGCACTCTAGACAGCGACCCATGGAGTACAAAGGTGCTGAGCCTGGAACACATTAAACAAGTCTGAGGCCAGTGTGGCTAAGCAGGAGAGGAGGAGAGTAGTAGGGGAGCAAATCTCAGTGTCAAGGAATGCTACACCAAGTCAGCCATGGTAAAGAATGTGGGTTTCCTTCTAAAGGTGACTGGGACACCTCTGGAGACGTTTAAGCAAGGGGTATTATGGTCTGGTTTAATTTTTAAATCACTGCTGGCTGCTTTGTCAAAAGGGACTGTAGGGTAAGAATGGAGACAGGGAGGCCAGATAGTCAAAGTCAGAAGAGACACTGGTAGCTTGGACCAGAGAGGTATCTGGAGAGGGCGAGAAGAGGCAGGCTACAATGAGGGCAAATCTGACTTGGAAATCTTAAAATACACCAGACTTCCTCAGGGAACAGGAGTTTCCCACACTCCCTTGCGCTCCTGGCTTGGCCCAGTTTGAACTTACTTGATTTGGTTCCCCAGAGATGCCTTTGCATTACCCGCACTTGCCCCAGTGAGAGAGGAATGCAGCATGCTGGGATAGCTGGTTTTCTTTCTTCCCATTTATAGAAATAAACACTCGTGTTGCTGAATGGAAGGATAATAAATAATAATAATAATAATAAAGAGCGGCTCTTCTCTATACTTGGAAACTCTCACCACCTAGAGATACTGGTTATCTACTACGAAGGTTAAATTAAGCAAGAAGTAATCAGAATCTGACCCGACGGGTTTAAAGTGTGAAGCCTAAAGAACAACCACACAGAACTGGTTCACCCCACCTGGCAGGGATCTCTGGGTGATTCTGGGCACCGAAGCACCTCTCTGAGAGGCCCCCAACCCGACAGCAAAGCACGAAAAGCCTGACTTTATCCTACAGCCGGGGAAACACGAGGACGCCTCCGTGCGATCGATCGATCGGACCCGCAGCTCCTCCAGTGGGCGCCCCAGCAAACTCTCCCCAGAGGCCGAAATGGAGTATCAGTCCTCCGAGGGCTAAATCCACCAAGGCAATCACCGTGACTGCCACCCTCCACCCCCACCCCGGAGATAGTTTCAGCCCTTCCCTAAATGGTGCGGAGATGACTCATTTCTGAGCAAGAGCAGAACAAGAGAGGTCCTCGCTAAACCAGAGGAAGCTGGTCTGGGTGGCTCAAGGTCCCGCGTCCGGGTTAGCGAGGGTGCGCTCCCAACGGCGAGGAGGACAGCGCCCTGCGCGCGCTGTTCCCACGGCCCGGGCTGTTCCGACCGGCACCCGAAGTTAAAGGCTCGCCTGATCCCACGCAGCATTCAAGGCCAATGCTGCCTCTTAAAAAGGAAGATTCAAAAAACAGAGGATGGGAAAAATCTGGAAGGTAACCCAGTTTCCACAGCCGCCCAAAGACTCTTTATTGCGATGTCACGTCACTGGAAGATGATTGCTAAGAAATTCTCCCCTGATTGTAGAGGCTCTGACGGGGAAGCGTTCGCATCAGCCGCTGAAACTGGTGCAGAAAGCAGACTCTGGCAACGCACTAACGTCAGTGGTGGCAGGTGGCTACCTGGGCTAACTTTGCTCCTCCAAAGCTTAGCTCAACAACGGAGAGTGCCTTATGTTACGATGAACGAGTTAATCTATGTAAAATGCTGAGAGCAGCACCTGGCAACAAGCAAGAACTCAATAAAGATTAACTATCATTGCTAATAATATTCCTTCATGCCTTTCTACTAAAGAAAAAAAACTGTGTTGCGTGTCTGTGATTCCATTCATCTGTCCTTATACCTTACGAGCTCCAAGTGTTTTATTTATCTCATGTATTTCAGAGCTTGGGACTGTACCGGGCTCAATAAAAGTATGTGGTTTGAGTTGAATTATTTACTCAGTTGTGTTACCCTGCAGAGAGTGGTAATTGAAATAAAAGGATGACAGCAAAATACAAGACACATGAAATCAGAGTCTCCTTTACCTCTTCACTTTATCACTGTCTGTTTCTTTGTAACATCCGTGGCTTGGGGGACTCTCTGTTATATTTCCTCCCTAGGACCTGGTTCCAG
This sequence comes from Leopardus geoffroyi, assembly GCF_018350155.1. Taxonomy (NCBI): domain Eukaryota; kingdom Metazoa; phylum Chordata; class Mammalia; order Carnivora; family Felidae; genus Leopardus; species Leopardus geoffroyi. The sequence goes on from NC_059333.1 coordinate 95,362,750, forward strand.
CTGAGCCTCAGTGGAGCCAGTGACAATCGTCCCAAACACAGTTCAAGTTCAACCAATTTTGATGCCACCTGGGCTCCCATAGGGACTAAATATCATACAGGAGACACAGAAGGGCACAAACTCAGGCCATATGGGCAGATTTATTTAAGAACCCCACTCCAACAAGTGTCTCTTGACATACACCAAAACAATAATAATAATAGCCAACACTGCTGAGCACTTATGCATTATGCTAAGCAGTTTCCTATGACATTTAATCCACATGACAAAACAACGTGTGTTCTCTTATTTTCATTTTATTAGGTGAAAAAAACTAAGGCACAGAAAAGTCACTGTGAGCCAGCCGCTTAATAACACCACCAGTAAATGCTGAGATTCAAACCCAAGTTCTCAGCTCTCCAAAGCTCATTCAGGTGAACCACTCAAGACTGCAATGGCCTCTGGCTACACAAACCCAGCTAGAAAGCAAAAACATCACTGTACTGGTTCTCTACGGGGCAGAGTGGAGTGTCCTCCCTTCTCCCTGTCTTTGTCATCCCCACAGCATGGTATGTTGGCCCAGCACATCTTACCTTCTACAAAGGACCCCAACGATTTCTTTTTTCACCTATCTCTGATTACTGGCATACTTAACGTGTCTTAAAGTGTGACCATCTCTGCTTTGTAACTCATGCCTAAGGGACCTACTCCAATTTTCTTTTGCTGGTGCACAGGCATTGAAGCCACAAGTCACTAAGACAAAGCATTTATTGATTACATTCTCATCAATATCAGCCTCTGCCAAGATTAGTTTTGGACTTTTACATGGCCACACGGCTTCCTTGCCTTGCTCCTCCTCCTCTAATGTATAACTAGTAGAAAGCTGGAGAAAGGCAGAGGCTGGCCAGCTGCGTGTGCCACACTCACTACAGGACTTGGAATTCAGAGGAGGACTCCAACTGGTAAAATGACAAAAGATAAGGTAAAACAGCATTATGTTTATTTTAAATGGGCTTGAGGAAATGAATAGGGGGATTCATTCAAGTTGGTGACCATATGGAGGATGTGGGGAATGTCGGGTGTTGCTACCACAGATCAAAGCTACTTCTCTTGGCCAACTGATAGTTCATCTGGCTGCTAAAATATATATTTTATTCAGGATTTTATATCATGTATCTATTCAGGATTTTAAGGATATTTACTGTTTTCTGACCAATCTGTGTAACTTTTTCTCAAGTGATTTTGCATAACCATATTACCGAAGGAATGTGCAAAAAAAGGGGCAGGTTAACCTGAATCTAACTAATCGTGAAAATTGGTCTGAAATTTTAATAAATGACAATGAATGAAAAACAAGAGGTAGAAGGACTGTTCTACATAAAAGGAGACTAAGAACTGACAACCAAATGGGACAGGTGATCTTAGATCCTGGAAAGAAGAAAAGAGCTGTAAGGGACAATATGGGGCAGTTGGGAAATTTTAAAAATGGGCTGCTTATTAGATAATATTAGTATATCTATTACATTCTTGGGTGTGATATGGTATTATAATTATGTAGGAGAATGTCTTTGTTCTAAACGAGTACATGCTAAAGTATTTAGGAATGAAATGGCACTAGTATGTGCAAATTCTTTTCAAATGATTCCAACAAAACAACAGATATACATACGTACGTGTGCATGCACGCGTGCGCACACACACAGTGCAAGTTTAACAAGTGTAAATGTGAACCATCCTTGAACACAGGTTATGGAGTGGTCATTGCACTACTTTTTCAGCTTCTCTGTAGATATGATATTTTCCAAAATAAAAACTTAAAGAGAAAAAGGTCATAGTGCTGTTGTTCCCTTATAAGTTTTCCCCAACCAAACTCACCCACCCCTGCACATAATCAAACATGTGGGTAAATCTGTGGCCCTGGAAGAGTAGGACCCCTAAAGTTCTGACCTGATGTAACTATCTGTAAGCACTTCTTCATGTCAGTAAGTGACGAGGCGGGGAGCAAAGACTTTGCAGTTAGCCAGGCTTGGATTTAGAGTATGGTGATGCTACTTACTTGCCGTGAGACCAGAGTTATTTAAGCAAGCTTGGGTTTTCTATATTGTGACAAAATGCAAACATATTGGGATACAATAGAAGGATATGATATAGGATATGCAGGGATAACAATAGTTTTTTATGGTCTGGGGGTATTTAAATGAGATAATTTTACAGAGTTCAGATGACTGTTAATGCTAATAGTTATGTATTTATGTGATGTGTATTTTAAAAATAACTAGGACACCCTGATTTCCTATCACAGCCCAGGATAAAGCTAAAGCAGTTAACACTTTCAAGATGATATGAAGACAAATATTACGTTAATAACTATACAGATGGTATGTAGATTTGGCAAAATAATAAAGGTAGTGTTCAAATAATTAGAGTTTGGAAGATACTGCAAAAGGGAAGATAATGTGCTTACCACAGTGTCTGGCACGTAGTAAGTGCTCAAGCTTCATTTTGAACTATGATAAAATTTCCTTTGGGAGCTTGAGAAACTGTCATAGGGCTTTTCTTGAGAACTAAGGAATTGCCTAATAATGGAACCCAGAAATAATGTGAACTGATGGAAAGCACAATGTTGCAGCTTTGTAAATCTGCCCAGACTTTGAAAGAAGTGGGATAAACATGGAACTGAGGGTCAGGAGACCTGAGTTCCCACACTGGATATGCCCAATAATGCACTATATAACTCAGACAAGAGACTCGAACTCATTTTCTTCAAGTAAAAAATGAAGAAATTAGACTAGAATCCTCTGTTCTCTAAGGCCCCTTTCAGCTTGAAAATCCTATGGCTTGAGAGGCCCGTGGGGTTTTCTAAAGTTGGATGCAAGATCACCTTTAGGTTCGCATTTGGAGTCATGCAGTTTAGAAGGAAGACATCAGCTTTTCCTCCTGACCTAGTCAATCAGTAGCTGCTGAAAATCTGCTTTTGCGTTTATCAGTGAGAGCTTACAAACACCAGCTCTGGGTTCCAACACTAGAAGATCTGTTACTAGCTGTATTGTAGTTGGAAATTGCTTAATCTTCTGTGAGCTCTGATTTCCTCACCTGCAAAATGAAGATAACTTTCTGCACTTTGTAGTATTGCTGTGAAGATTATTGGCGATGTATGAAAAGTTGAAAGGTGATTGGTTGACAAGAGAGATAAATGAGATCCTAATGTGATTAAAGATGCAGTTGTTTTATAGCCCTTTTGTTGTTTATAGAAAGACCATATTATGCATCTTGTTTAATCTTTATGATAATCTTATGCATTAACTATTATTATACCCACTTTTTTGGCAAAGAAACAGGCTCAGGGTTATTAAAGGCCTAGCTGGGACTCTTTGAGGTTTCCTGAATTCTAAGTCTATTTGTTTTTTAACAAATCCTTTTGATTTCTAAGCCACAAATTAAACATTACATTTTGTTTTATGTTAGAATTCAGCCACATACTACTAGTATGTAGTAGTCTACATACTTCCACATTTATCCAGCAGCAGATTTTTAATTGGATGTGGAATCTAGTTTCTCTAACTTAAAAGTGTTAAGCTCTAAGTGAAGGTAGTCATTCTAAGATATCTTGTAGCCCATGAAGAAGCTAAGAGAAAAGGCTTGAAGATCTTCAGCCATTTTGTAGGTATTTAGCCTTCAGACAAATTCCTTACCCTTTGTGTATTGGTTTTTCCATATGTGACAGGATAATAATAATTACTACTTACAAGGCTGTTGAAAGAACAGGCAAGCATTTAGAACCTGTACAGAGTAAGATCCTAAGTTCTCACTGTTTTCATTAGCTCCTATGTACCTAACCTTGAGTCAGTTTCTTGGGCATCAGATTTAATGGATGGGGTTAACAAGCTAATTCAAAGGTAGCAGTCTTCAGACGTATTCCCTCTCATAAACGAAACTTTCTTTGACCAAGCTTAGTGCCAAACCACACAGAAGATTGACTATAAATGTTATCTGTTTTCATTTCACAACTGAAAAAGAAAAGATGGAAAGCAAAGAACCGGTTTAAAGTGAAGTTCAGAGAGGGTAATTAAACCTGAAATAAGAGAAAAACAAAGAAAGAGAAGGAAAGAATGTAAGGAAGGAAAGGAGGAAGGGAGAAAGGGAGAAAGAGAGAAAAAAAGAGGAAGGAAGGAAGGAAGGAAGGAAGGAAGGAAGGAAGGAAGGAAGGAAATCAAACAGCTCCAGAGACTTCTATATTTAGAACTATCGCTTCAGTTGGGAATTCAAGTGACCTGCTTCAAATTGATAACATTATTCCTTATCTGAATAAGGATAGATGAAATTTCCGTCTTAGGAAGCTAAAGTGGGGAGACTGCAGCTTCCCTTGGCATGACAAGACCAGAGCCAACTCTAAAAAAGAAGCCAGGAAGACCAGAGGACAAGGACTTTAAGAACACTCTAAAATTTCTAAATGTTTAAAAATGATTTCCTTCACAGTTCCTTTTTGTTGTTTTTGTTGTTGTTATTCCTATAAAATGAGAAATTGGTTTTAGGGGCAGCCCCAGAATTGTTACAGTAATGACTTAGAACAATGTGATTAGAAAGTAATGGGACTGGAGCTCCAGAGAACTTCGATCTCTGGAAATTAAATTTCGTTTTTATCAAAGTAATGTAGGAGCAGCTAACGCTGTTTGGAGTGGCAGGGGTGGGCCGATGGAGATTACGGGGGACCAAATCTGCTACTGCCACCACCTTCACCACCAACTTCCATTTCCATAGCACCCCTGCTCACCATTGGCATGGTGACTAGTTGGATTGTTAAAATAAGAAGAGAGGAACTATATGATTGTCTGGTGGGGGCAGGAGGAGAGAGCCAGCAGAGAGCAGAAGCCCAGGGATGGAGTGGGAAGGGCAGTCACTAAGACACCAAGTACTTGGACATTCTGCCACAGGAAGAAAAGGAGATGAAGGGAAGAAATTGGGTGAGTATATCATGGCCCTGGATTTGGTGGTGGGAAGGCCATGAGGTTCTTCAACTGAAATTGTAGATGAGCAGTTGAGTAACTTTGGCCCTTTTGTATTTTTGTACAGAAACTTCACAAGTTTTCTGTGGGTAGATGAGGAAGGAGGGGATTTGTGTGGTGGGTAGTGGGAAAGTGAACTTGAAATTGGGGAGTATTGGTGATTTGGTTTCAGCGTCACACTTGCAAATTCTATAAATATGTGCACTCTTAATATATTTTTTAAATGTTTATTTATTTTTGAGAGAGACAGAGTGTGAGCGGGGGAGGGACCAAGCGAGAGGGAGGTTCAGAATCCAAAGCAGGATCCAGGCTCTGAGCTTTCAGCGCAGAGCTTGATGTAGGGCTTGAACCCACAAACTGTGAGATCATGACCTGAACTGAAGTCGGACGATTAACTGACTGAGCCACCCAGGCACCCCAGATATATATTTTTTTTATTGAGAAAGATAATGATCCTAGATTTTTAGATGTTTGCTCCTTATCTGACCAACTAGATGAAAATTTGAATGTCTTGAATTTTGAATGTCTATTTCTGACCAATGAAAAATGCAAAATAACCCATTAGTTAAAAGCATAAGGTCTGGATCCATGTCATTATTGTACAAGTTACTGCCTCTGAGACCTTAATCTAGTCTAGTTACCTATAAAATAGGGATGCTGATGGTGCTGTCATGAGAAGTGTGGTTGGTAGAAAAATGGCTCTCCAAAGATGGCCATTACCTTATCTCCAGAATATGTAAATATGTTACCTTAAATGGCAAAAAGGACTTTACAAATGTCATTAAGATAGGGAGATTTCCCTGGATTACCCAGCTAGGCCAAATCTAACCCCACAAATTCTTCAAAGGGAAGAACTTTTCCGGCAGTGGTCAGGATTAGCGTGAGGACCTGACTGACCCATTTCTGGCCACAAAGACAGGGGAAGGGCACCACTAGCCAAGGAATGTGGTGGCCTCTAGAGCTCGGAATGGCCCTCACTTTGCAGCCAGCACAAAAACACAGATTCTGCAACCATGGGGAACAGAATTCTACCATCAACCCGAATTTTTCTCCACAGCCTCCAGAGAGGAACACAACCTGCCAACATCTTAATTTTAGTCTGGTGAGACTCATACCAGACTCTTGACCTACAAGAACTATAAGACAATAAACTAGTTTCGTTTATTAGACAAATAAGAGAAAACTGAGAGCAGTTAAAAGATATGATACACATAGAGCAATGAAAAGGCATGCACTAGGCATAAATATTCAGTATCAGGCCTTGAAGCTGTGTTTGCATTGCACCTAATATCAGATTGTCTAGATTGTAGTGATAGACACTATCAGGGAAGTGGGTTGAAGCCTTCTCAAGGTGCCCACTGGGCCCCTCGCTGCTGCTGCTGGTTACTCCCTATACATAAAATGAAAGGATGAAATTCCCTGTCCTTGGAAACAGCTGAAGGGGAAAAAGGATTTGAGGAAAAACCACCAACCAAGTAAATGGAACCCATTTTAGCTTTGGCTGCCTGAGGCACTAGGTATTAGAGATCTAGTTACATGCTAAAGGAGAATTCAAAATCTCTGGTAATCCCATACACCATGTAGCATATTGTGTGTATGTATACACACATGTACATTTTACTTTGAATTTATTTACAATTATTTTATTATGTATATGTATAAATATACATATGGTTTATATCTCAATATATAATGTATATTATATGAGATATATATGCTTTTTTTAAGATATACATATATAATATTATCATATCTTTGGGGAAAGTTTTTAAGTCCTTTCAGGGAAGGAGGTTGCTGGGAAGAAAAGTCTACAGAGGTGCCACCTGAACTTGATTCTGAATTAGTGGAAAGAGGACAAACCTACAGATTCCCAATTCTCTCCCCAGAGAGTCCAACCCAGTAATAGGTCTGGGGTGAACTCCAGAAAGCTATACCTGTAACAAGCTCTCTAACTCGGGTCTGGTTATAAGACCACTAGACTCTAACCTCAAGGGCTCTCGGGCTGGTTCTGTGATTATACTTTGTGGATGAGGACACTGAAATTTCTGATCTCTAGCTTTATTAGGGAATGAGGGGACCTGACTAATAAGCTATTTTTCATGCTGGAGTAGGGGTTTACAATCATCCCCCCAATTTAGAGAAAAACTGAGGATCCTATAGGAGAAGTGGCTTGGGTCACACACTCCCTAAATATCAGAGTGGGAACTGGAATCCATGTTGATATGACTCATTCATTTGTTCAATGGAATTTTTACAATAGTCCATGTTATTTATTTAAACATTTAAATTGTGTAATTATATATGAAATTATTTCCTCATAAAATGACTCATAGTATAAATAAAAGAAAAAATACCCTCTTCTCTAGTCTCATATTCCTCCTCAACGATCATCCTTTTGTTATTTTTTCTTCAAGAAAATATTCTATGACTTACATACAACATGCACAAATCAAAGAATACTCGGGTTTAAGCCTTTTTAAAAAAATATTAATGAGATCACATAGCTTCACTTGTCACTTAACAATAAGTCAGTACGTAACAGTCACATTATTCTTTTTAACTGCAGCATAGCAAGTTATAGGTCTTATGATGTATTTGAGTCTATCTGGCCATTTTCCACTGAATGACATTTAGGTTCTTTCTACAATTTTTTCTATCACACACACACACACACACACACACACACTGCTTCATCAAATATCCTGAAACGTGATTCCATATGTATGATATGATTTCTCTAAGATGGTCAGACGTGTAATTATGAGTTGAAGGGAATAAATGTTCCTTTCTACACTGTTTTTTGTAGCTACATGGAGTTGGGAAGAAAAGAACATGTTTTAATCCATAGCTCTAGGTTCAACTAGTTGCAAATCTTGAAAATTATCCTTACATGGAAGGTGATGTAGTTGTGATAAAGCCTGGCCTATGTCTCTTATATGAGTTTTGAGGTGGTTTTGTACAACAGCAATGCCCAGGAGCGCCCCCTATCTCTTTGTTACTGGTGTCTTATTTGACTTCTCCCAATGATATAAACTGACTGTTTTTGTCATGGCAGTTGCCTTCAGTCAGTAGCAATTCTAGTCCTCAGTCCTGATTTTGAATCTTAAATATATATATATATATATATACACACACACATATATACATATTTGTGTGTGTGTGTATATATAAACATATACATATATATTGTATTATACATATACATGTATATATATGTATATATACATGTATATATACACATGTATATATACATATATACATGTGTATATATACATGTATATATATACGTATATATATGTATTACATATATTTTATATATATATATATATATATATATATATATATATATATATATATGTAAAAGGATGTTTCGTTCCTCTCTTGGAAGAAATTGTCCCAAACTTCTCTCAGCTTTAGCAGTGTAGAGGACATGATGAATGGCTTTTACATTCCTGTATGAATGACGCCTGCTGGGAACATAAGGCATACTGTGAATGAGTATCAAGGATCAAGAACCAGCCTGTGGAGCCTGTCAGAAGTCCAAGCTGCAGACTGACAGGATGGCAGGTAACTGAAATTGCCTAGTGTTTCCCAGCCCTGTGTTTCATTCCCCACAGGTCACCGGGACTTTGGTTTTCGCTGTCGTCACAGCTGCACTAGGTTCCTTCCAGTTTGGATATGATATTGGCGTGATCAACGCACCTCAAGAGGCAAGTGAAACATGTACAATTCAATTCTCTTTTTGGCGATTTCTGTCAGTGACTGAAAGATCTGTATTCCTCATACACAGAGATAAAGTGTGCCCACGTGGAGAACACAGGGTAATCCCAGCATTCTGTCAGGCACCATGTGCGTGGTTTCAGAGCTGATAACTTGGCCTTGACTCCTCTATCACCCTCACAAAGAAAGAAAGGGCAATAAACAACTCCTGATCTCTGACTCTGCTGTTTGCTGAGCTCACAGAAAACTCTAGCCAGAATACCACATGCCTATTGATGTTGTTTTTAAAAACTGAAGAGCTTATTGCAGCCTTGATTCAGAGCCCCCGCCATATGTGAGTGGAAAAATGAATGAAAAATGCCAGGGAATAAGAGGAATCAATAGAAGGATTTTAGTGCACTAATTTTTACTGAGCACCAGCTCACTGTGCATCAGGCACTTTAACATATGTTCTCCCTAGTTTGACCTCTAAAAACCTTATTATACCCAATTCTAGGTCAGTTGAAAACCTTTAGGAACCTTAACACTAAAAACGTCCTAGTCCTTCCTCCTACTTCTGTCTCCCATAGCTAATTCAAAGAAAAATAATATGAAACTATTTAATAATAGTCAAGAAGTCCAATAAAAATTTGGATTTTCTCCATAATAACTATTTGTATGGGTATTTTTTTAATATTGAATAATTTCTATAACTTTTCTCATGTATTTTGTGCATCCCTACTCTGGTATCCAATGAACAAATAGGAGAGGGCTGTCATTTTTCTCAGCTCCCACGGCTTGTAAGTGGGGAAACCAGGAATTCACCCCCCTTGCTCTAATGAAGGCTGTCGGGTCATTTAGGTCAGCATTGATGTCTCATTCCTCTTCCTGTCATTGGCATAACGGGGTTCAATAAAGTGTTCCATGACTAAAGAGAGAGAGGAGAGAAAGTGGGGGGAAGGAGTGGCAGAAGGTGAAAGTGCAAGCATTTGTTGGGTGCCTTCTATGAATAAATCATATTTCATCTGCTTCTCTTACAATGTTGGGCTCCATGGAAAATGTGTGCTGGCCACAGATATGGTCAACAATAAATAAATCTACCTGTGATCGTATGTATAGAATATACAACCCTGGAAGGGATGCTCCTTGGACCAGAAGATGTGCTTTGGTCAGGTGCCGAATAATATTCTCATGGGTGTGATGGTCTTGCCGAGGGTGAGAGATTTAGATGATAATGCTGGGGGTCATGGCTTTCTTTCTGAGTGATGACAACTCATGCCAATTTACCAGGCTTCTTGAAATTTGGTTCAACATCACCATAATTCAGAATCAGCAAGCCTCTTTTTTGTGGAAGATCTTTTCACATTTTATTTAAACCATCCTCTCCAGGGAAGGAGAGGGGAAATTAGTCTAAGGTTTCCCCTCCTTCAATCCAAGTCCTAGAGCCAGACTTGAAAACAGGATCCCCGACTGGCATCCGGCTTAGTGCCTTATCTAGAGCCCCTTTTCTGTGTTTAACAAGCCGCTTAAACACCATTATAGAATAATAATCATTCAGCTTCATTTGTTTTTGTTAGTGGGATGACATTTGGCATTATTTTAGGGTATTTTAAAGTCACACTTTTTTATGATTATAAAAAATTATACAGAGGCGCCTGGGTAGCTCAGTTGGTTAAGCGTCTGACTTGATTTCAACCCAGGTCATGATCTCATGGTTCATGAGATCGATACCTGAGTAGGGCTCTGCACTGACAGCACAGAGACTGCTTGGGATTCTCTCTCCTCTCTCTCTGCCTCTCCCCCCACTTGCCCACACGTGCACATGCACACACTCTCCTTTTCTCTCTCTCAAAAGAAATTAAAAAAGAAAAACAAAAAGCTACACATACCTGTTACAGAAAGTGTTAGAAACAATCATCTATAATTATTCTACCACATAGAGCAAACAGCTGACAACATTTTGGATGTTTCCTTCTAGCCTTTTTTCTATGTATATTATCCCTATAGAGTGATCTGCTAATGAGGTAATGTCATGGTCAGACTTCTTTTATCATAAGAGGACGTCACTTCCCTCCCTCCCTCAGTTGACTTTACCACTAGGGCTTTACCCTATGACTGGCAACCTAGTCAGTTGTATTCCAGGTCCTTGTCAGAGGTCCTCCCAGACCACTCAATAGTGACCAAATCATCACTGAGAGGAAGAACAAAGAAGGAAGCTTGAAGGCTGTGCCTTTACTAAATTATATTTTGGTAGGATCTTTGCCTCTTCAGAAACACATGATAAAATAATGGTGCTGTGAAATTTAGTTCTGAGAATTGGTCATTGTATTACACACTGAACTCTGTGGGGACCCAGAGGAGAAAAATTCCTTCAGGTACCAACACCTTCTGAGGGGCCACTGAGTTGTTTTTATCTTTGAAATTCATCAGGATACAGGATTGTTTTCTTCTCTTTGAGCTGGCTGCCAGGAAGTTTATTGCTAAATTTATAGCATACTTCTAGCAAGGATACAGCACCTAGTCTTTTTAGCCTGCAGAATATTTTCCATTTGAATAGCTGCTTGCATTTAAAACTTAAAGAATTTTATATAAAAATACAGATTTCTGGCTTCTTTTTATTTATTTGTTTATTTATTTATTTATTTATTTATTTATTTATTTATTTTGAGAGAGAGAGAAAGAGAGAAAGCAGGGGAGGGGCAGAGAGAGAGAATCCCAAGCAGAGAGAATCCCACACTGCCAGTGCAGAGCCCGATTCAGAGCTTGAACTCACGAACCAAGAGCTCATGACCTGAGCCGAAACCACGAATTGGATGATTGACTGAGCCACCCAGGCACCCCAAGATTTCTGGCTTCTTTTTAAGAATTAAAGGTCATGAAACACTAGTCTCACATTTGCAGCTTCTTCCTTTAGGTGAGGCAAATGCTCTCCAGTGCTATAACCTTGCCCACTTACTATTATAGTCTCAATAGTAGAGACTGTATTTCAGTTCTCCTAGCTATCAAGGTTCTCCTTCACTTATTTGTTGCTGCCTAGTTCCTGTAGGCACTGGAATTTGCGACCTCTGTTTTACAGGATATGGTCAACTGTAAATAAATCTACCTGTGACTGCATGTATATAACACACATAACTGGGATGACACTTTTAAACACCTAACCAACATTCTAAAGGAAAAACAAACAAAAAATGTATAGAGTATTTGAGATGTTGGAGCTATTTTTCTTTATTTTATTTCCCCAGGTAATAATATCCCATTATGAATATGTTTTGGGTATTCCACTGGAAGACCGAAAAGCTATCAACAACTATACTATCAACAGTACAAATGACCTGCCCACAATCCCATACCTAAGGGATTCAACACCAACCTCTTTGGCGGAGGAAGAGACTACAACATCTACTAGCCTCATCACCATGCTCTGGTCCTTGTCTGTGTCTAGCTTTGCAGTTGGTGGAATGATTGCATCCTTCTTTGGTGGGTGGCTTGGAGACCAGCTTGGAAGGTAGGCAAGTTTCATAAATAAGCATAAACATGGAAACTAGTATTTGGGGTTTGTTAAGACTTTGTTTAGGAAGAAATCATCTTTCCTTTTGTGGAATAGTTTTGAAGTTGTTTTTTGTTTGTTTGTTTGTTTGTTTGTTTGTTTTTCAATTCATGACCCTACCAGTTAGGTTGGTTTTAGACTGAATAATGGAGAAAGCTCTTGCCCTAGTCTGCTTAATTGTGGAGGCATTCATAGCAAAACTGAATTTGGTGTGTATTTCCACAGAAATGCTTTGATTCTCTAAATTCATTAGTTTTAAAAATATGTTAAGAAACCACTACACAAATGGTTAACTCAAGAACTATGGAAAAGCCAAGAGTGAAATTTTTAACCAGGGAATCCATTGTTTGCTTCACCAAATCACTCCATTTCTCAGACCCCCAGTTTTTCATTTTCAAATTAGAATTTGGCATTTGGATCAGTCAAGTCCTAAGGTCAAACCAATATCCCTAACTCTCAGTTGCCCAATACAGTTGGCCTGGGTTTCTAGCTGCTGCTACTGCTATGTCAAAGCCCAAACCAGAGATGAAACAAATAGTGTCTCCATTTCTTTACTCTAGTTTTTACCAGGTGTTTTGGATTTAAAACATCACTGGAACTCCTTCAGACACAAATTTCTTTCATTTAGTCATGTGACATACTAAGTTGGGATTCTACCCCCACCCCCAGAGAGAGGAAATAAAATCAGAAAAATCAGAAAAATCAAATGGTTGGGTTTTTTTAGATTTATTTTCTACTTTTTGAGGCCACCTTTTGTTTATTAATTATATTTTTTCTGATGATAAAAATAAATATGCAAATATGGACAATTTAGAAAATGCAAAAATCTTTAAAGATGTAAATGATATAGGCATCTATTTTAGTAATTCTGGATTAAAATTAATTTAGTTTTTTAAATTCCTACTTTAAATTATAATTTTATCTCTCTGGTTATTAAAGTACTGAAAATTTCTTCCTCTTGCACTGGAGATTTTATATAACAAGACTGTAAGAAGTTTTCTTAAATACTGAATAGCCTAATAACCTAAGTTTTATTCTTGTTCTTATTTAAAAGGGACATTCCTCTACCATAAAAGAGTCAGTTTCTCACATTTTTCTCAGTTTACACGTGTTTAGCTGAACTTAGAATCCATCAGTTACAGGGTTCATAAACTGACTTAAATTGTTTAAAAAAATTAAATAATTTTAATTTGAACCAAATTGGTTTAAGCAGTAATTGGAAATTTTTCTAGATTATTTCTAAAATAAATAAAATTACCCAAAGTTAAATTTTATAATATGAACCAAACAATTCTTTCACCAGCTACTGATATTTTCTACTTCTTCCCATTCTTAAAGAAAAAATTTAAGGGGCACTTGGCTGGCTCAGTTGGTGGAGCCTGTGACTCTTGATCTTAGGGTCATGAGTTCAAGCCCCAAGTTGGGCATGAAGCTTACAGAAAGAAAGAAAGAAAGAAAGAAAGAAAGAAAGAAAGAAAATAAAGAAAGAGAATTTAAGTCCTTATTGTCATCTCATTTAGAGATGAGATTCTGACAGGTCCAGTGACATACTGTAAAACATTTATTTCAGGTCCTACTGAAGGAAACAGATGCATGCCCTCTCAAGTCTTAGAATTTAGCATCAACAATGATCATACCCCAAAACCATGTCAAATGATTATTTATCAAATGACTTATGGCAAACTAAAAGTGATGCTTCTTCCAGCTCTCAGTAGAAAAATGATTCTCCATGAAAACAGCCACAAATTAATAATTTTAACATCAAAATTAAGACAAAAGGGTTCAGTCTCTCCTATAAAACTATTTTTCTAGAAGAGTCACTGATAAATGCCATGATTTTCCTTATTGACCAGGTCGTTGCTCCATCAGTTAAAAATAAATAAATAAAAATGTATATTTCTATTACTGCTTTAAAAACTCTTTCCTTGTAATTGTGAAATAGGTAATAAATGTTTGTGGCCACTGTTTTATAGATTTGGCTTCTCAGGGTCAATTTTTCCAGAGGCTGTGTTCTGAAAATTTAATTACAAGGATATGGTGGAGGAGACCATGATCTGTGCAATCAATCCATGCTACCATAAGTAGTTGTACATAAGGTGTACATACCTTGCATTTGAATACACTCTTTCTTTTATATAAACAATGGAACTCACTAAAACCAAACATTAACCTCTCATTTCACACAGATCAACTCCCAGCTCTGTCACTTAATAGTTGTGTGAAAATGAATGAGTTACTTAGGTCCTCTAAGATGTTTCCTCCTCCATCTACAATGTAAGAAAAAAATAATACCTCACTCGTAGCATCATTACGAGGATTGCATGAGAACATACACAGAGGTTTATCACAATGCCCAACACATAGTAAGCAAGCCCTGAATGTAGCCTTACTGTGATGCCAATGGTGATGATGATGATGATGATGAAGATATCGATGATGACAGGATGACAGTGATAACGCCTACACTAACAGGAATATTTAGAGCAAAATTTAAAGAAATATACTTTGAAATATATTTCTTTCTCCCTGATTCAACAATGTCATGTATTTTTAGATTATTCATTCTTGGCCATTTCTCCCGTCTGAGCAGAAGTTAAAATCCTCTAAGTTGTACAAAGTGCTCTAGCATCCCTTGGTGGTTAAGGAAGAGGGACTTAAGAGCAATCTGGCACCAAAAGTATTTTCAGGCTATCTCTTTTAAGAGTTTTTCTGTCTAATAGAATATTCTCTCTAATAGAATATATGACTAGCCAGCTAATAACAATTTTCTTAAGGTCAATTATTGAATTTGTTTGTCTTCTGTCCTTGTGTAAAGAAAAGGCGCTTCACAGAGAAATATCCCTGTCTTGTTCTGCTCTGCATCTCTGAAGTTGGTCAGCTCTAAATCACTGTTTTCCTTCCCTTTGAGTAGTTGACAATTCACATATATTGTTTTTCTATTACTGCTCTAATGAGTTACCCTAAACAGTGGCTGAAAACAACACAAATTAATTTTCTTACAGTTTTGGAGGTTAGAAGCCCAAATTCAGTTTCATTTGGCTGAAGCCAAGGTGTCAGCAGGGCTGGTTCCTTCTATTTTTTTTTTTTAATTTACTTTTTATTTTTTATTAAGTTTTTTTTTAATATATGAAATTTATTGTCAAATTAGTTTCCATACAACACACAGTGCTCATCCCAAAAGGTGCCCTCTTCAATGCCCATCACCTACCCTCCTCTCCCTCCCACCCCCCATCAACCCTCAGTTTGTTCTCAGTTTTTAAGGGTCTCATACTTTGGCTCTCTCTCCCACTCTAACCTCTTTTTTTTTTTTTCTCCTTCCCCTCCCCCATGGGTTTCTGTTAAGTTTCTCAGGATTCACATAAGAGTGAAAACATCTGGTATCTGTCTTTCTCTGTATGGTTTATTTCACTTAGCATAACACTCTCCAGTTCCATCCACGTTGCTACAAAAGGCCATATTTCATTCTTTCTCATTGCCACGTAGTACTCCATTGTGTATATAAACCACAATTTCTTTATCCATTCATCAGTTGATGGACATTTAGGCTTTTTCCACAATTTGGCTATTGTTGAGAGTGCTGCTATAAACATTGGGGTACAAGTGCCCCTATGCATCAGTACTCCTGTATCCCTTGGGTAAATTCCTAGCAGTGCTATTGCTGGGTCATAGGGTAGGTCTATTTTTAATTTTCTGAGGAATCTCCACACTGTTTTCCAGAGTAGCTGCACCAGTTTGCATTCCCACCAACAGTGTAAGAGGGTTCTCGTTTCTCCACATCCTCTCCAGCATCTAGAGTCTCCTGATTTGTTCATTTTGGCCACTCTGACTGGCGTGAGGTGATACCTGAGTGTGGTTTTGATTTGTATTTCCCTGATGAGGAGCGATGTTGAGCATCTTTTCATGTGCCTGTTGGCCATTCGGATGTCTTCTTTAGAGAAGTGTCTATTCATGTTTTCTGCCCATTTCTTCCCTGGATTATTTGTTTTTCGGGTGTGGAGTTTGGTGAGCTCTATAGATTTTGGATACTAGCCCTTTGTCCGATATGTCATTTGCAAATATCTTTTCCCATTCCGTTGGTTGCCTTTTAGTTTTGTTGATTGTTTCCTTTGCAGTGCAGAAGCTTTTTATCTTGATGAGGTCCCAATAGTTCATTTTTGCTTTTAATTTGCTTGCCTTTGGGGATGTGTCAAGTAAGAAATTGCTGTGGCTAAGGTCAGAGAGGTCTTTTCCTGCTTTCTCCTCTAGTGTTTTGATGGTTTCCTGTCTCACATTCAGGTCCTTTATCCATTTTGAGTTTATTTTTGTGAATGGTATAAGAAACTGGTCTAGTTTCATTCTTCTGCATGTTTTTGTCCAGTTCTCCCAGCACCATTTGCTAAAGAGACTGTCTTTTTTTCCATTGGATACTCTTTCCTGCTTTGTCAAAGATTAGTTGGCCATACATTTGTGGGTCTAGTTTGGGGGTTTCTATTCTATTCCATTGGTCTATGTGTCTGTTTTTGAACCAATACCATGCTGTCTTGATGATTACAGCTTTGTAGTAGAGGCTAAAGTCTGGGATTGTGATGCTTACTGCTTTGGTCTTCTTCTTCAAAATTACTTTGGCTATTTGGGGCCTTTTGTGGTTCCATACAAATTTTAGGATTGCTTGTTCTAGCTTCGAGAAGAATGCTGGTGCAATTTTGATTGGGATTGCATTGAATGTGTAGATAGCTTTGGGTAGTATTGACATTTTAACAATATTTATTCTTCCAATCCATGAGCACGGAATGTTTTTCCATTTCTTTATATCTTCTTCAATTTCCTTCATAAGCTTTCTATAGTTTTCAGCATACAGATCTTGTGCATCTTTGGTTAGATTTATTCCTAGGTATTTTATGCTTCTTGGTGCAATTGTGAATGGGATCAGTTTCTTTATTTGTCTTTCTGTTGCTTCATTATTGGTGTATATGAATGCAACTGATTTCTGTACATTGATTTTGTATCCTGCAACTTTGCTGAATTTATGTATCAGTACTAGCAGACTTTTGGTGGAGTCTATCGGATTTTCCATGTATAATATCATGTCATCTGCAAAAAGTGAAAGCTTGACTTCACCTTTGCCAATTTTGATGCCTTTAGGGCTGGTTCCTTCTAGATGTTCTGAGGGAAAAACTCATTTCCGTGCCCTTTTCCAGCTTCCAGTGGTCACCTATATTGCTTGGTTTGTGGCCCCTCACTCAATATTCAAAGCACATTACTCCAATCTTACTTCTGTCATCACATTATCTTCTTCTCTGCTGTCCTCTTATAAGAATACTAGTGATTCCATCACTGGGTCCACCAGAATAATCCAAGGTAATCTCTTTATCTCAGTGTCCTCGATTTAATCATGCCTGCAAAATCCCTTTTATTATATAAGGTAACGTATTGCCAGGTTCTGAAGATCAGGATGTGGACTCTTGGAGGATATTATTAAGCCTATAGTTGTGGGCAATCACTGAAGAATAAGACTACATAGTTTTACTCTCCAGAAAAAAAAAAAAAAATCTCCTTGGCATTAAAGATACTTGCTTAGAAAAAGCTCACCTATTCAAATTTGAAACATTGACATAGAATATAACAAGGTGCTGACATTTGTTTGTGGCACAAATATTTCCACACCTACCCATTTAGATTCTTTTATTGTCCTTATCATCATCTACTGAACTTTAAAGAAGGTTTTTGTGCCCCAATTTTCCATTTAATGGGAGTAAAAGTATCAGATGTCTGCAAATGTTAATTTTCATATGATTAACTTTGAAAATGATATTTTTGTTACTATTGTCAACTTGATTACATGTTTTACATTGGTTGACACTAATTCATTGATTCTGGAAATATGACATACGATGTCAAAATAAGAATAGTTATAATTCTCTTTGATAAGGCTTAAAGTCAAAGTATATTTTAATTTATTTCCAAGTAATTCATGTTAAAGGAAATTTAACTTTGAAAGTTCCTTACATGACCTACATCAACTAAAAATGTGCACCATTAAGAAAGAAAGGAAGGAAGGAAGGAAGGAAGGAAGGAAGGAAGGAAGGAAGGAAGGGAGAGAGAGAAAAGAAAGAAGAAAGAAAGAAAGAAAGAAAGAAAGAAAGAAAGAAAAAGAAAGAAAGAGAAAGAGAAAGAAAGAAAGAAAGTCATAAGTTACAACTACAGTGTTGAATATAGCTATCAACAGGCAATTATTCCTTACAGCAATCAACTTGAAGAAAACTTAATTATTTATTTTTATTTTTAATTGTATCTGTACTCTTTTTTTTTTTTTTTAAGTAAGCTCCACCCCCAATGTAGGGCTTGAACTCCTCACCCTGAGATCAAGAGTCACATGTTCTACCAACTGAGCCAGCCAGGTGCCCTCTTGAAGAAAACTTAATTCGTTAATTGTTTGAAAAAGTTTCAGAAGTATTATCTTAAAGCAAATCAGTCATCACTACAATTGAATCATCTCTATTAAAATGTGGAGATCATGTGCATGAAACTCAGATTTTCTCATTATAAACATTAATCGTTAATGCTTTAGACAACAGATAAATCAAACTAGCAGTCATGGTTTAAGATCCCCAACTAGCTGTTTCAGCAAAATTAAAATAACTGCTCTTAGGTAAATACCTTAGCATACTCTGAGGGCAAATAATTTTATCAAGTTTTGATGCTGAACTTATAATCCTTGCTTTTTAAAATTTCAGAATCAAAGCCATGTTGGTAGCAAATGTTCTCTCATTAGCTGGAGCTCTCTTGATGGGGTTTTCCAAACTGGGACCATCTCACATTCTTATAATTTCAGGAAGAAGCATATCAGGACTCTATTGTGGTAAGTCATACATGTGCATGTGCTCGCACACACACACACACACACACACACACACACACACACACCTGTCTGAAAAATTCTAACGGCAGATGTGGTAACATGCAGGGAAGTTTTTGAGCCTAAGGTGGCGTCACAAAAGGGAAAGGCAAAGCATGAAATTGAAGTCCAGAGTCAAGCAGGTTTGGGACCAGTAAGTGGGAGTTGTGAAGCTATCTTCTTGCTCATGGCAGTTTCTAGTGGTATCATCTCAGATAAATTATTTAACTCTTAGTTTCATTATCTGTTAAACGAAGGAGATAATATCTACCATGTAAGGCACTTGTGAGAATACATGTAAATGTTCAGCATAGGATCTGACTACAGCAAGCTGCCAAGAAAAGCTAGCTGTCGTTATCGCTTCTGTTGTGCGGGAGACAGTAGCATGCTTCTACACCCGCAACCCCCAACTCAGCTCTTCGGGCCTATTTGGCCACTTATGTCTCTGTCTCTCCTTTCTGGAAAGACCTTGACACTCGGGCCCATCTCTCAGACCACATTCCCTAGCCATTGGATTCCAGACATGGTTGGGTGAAGCATTACAGTGACGGTGACCATAAGGAGAGGGAGTCACGCAGCAGCAGATGATTGAAGAGTTCACAATGGACGAAGGATGCTCCCCCTGTGAGCCTCACATCTGAATATCTGGAATGACTAGTTCTGGGAAACAGCTTTTCAAACTTTTAGAGGTTTCAAACTTTCAGAAGCAAATTTAACCAGCAGGGGTGTGAACAAAGGGAGGATCACTTAATCTCTACAATAGCCAAATCTTTAGCTTCTCAGTGCAAGTGAAGCCCTGATTCTGGTGGTTTGGAGCCAAGGTTTTACATTGTCCCAAATCATAGCTGCCTTTCAAAGCACTAATATTCACTGGGGCTGGGGGCGCGGGAGGAGGGGACGTGCAAGATGATGTATAAAATGTTTACATTTACTTCCAAAGAGAAAAGACTATATAGTTTCATGTGTCTTCAATGATCAGGTAAAACAAAAGTCTAAAATATCCATAAGTTAATAACTTAATTAAAAGTATTTTTTTGTTATTTTCAATGTTAATATAAATAGCTAAAAGTTAGGATAGCTTTATCAAGGTGAAGAGTCAACCCACATGTGGCAAGATTTAGATTCAGCATGTATCAATTCTGGCACTATCTCAGCCTGGCCTTAGATATATTAACTGAACCTTCTGTAAAATGCAAATAATAACACTATTGAGGAGGCCCAAATCATGATTCTTCTTTCTTCTCTCTCCAATTTTTAACATACAGTAGGAAAAAAATCACAAATATTTTGGCACAATTGAAAAGAAATGCTGTCAACATTGTGGACACTAGCACAGCCAAGTAACTTGTACTCCCCAATGAGCTTTTAAAATTATTCCTGGTCCTGTTCTGAGCATTAAAATTGCTAAAAATAATAGGAAATACATTTGGACTTTAAATTTGTGTCACTTCAGGCCTGTGAGCTTATCTACATTATTATGTTCTTGAGATATAAAGGTAAGTATTACACAGAGAGTACAGCCTGGAATAGAGCCAAAAAAAAAAAAAAAAGGTTTTCTTCTTACTTAAGATCAACAGACCACACAATAGAGACACATGTAAATGTCATCCAAAATTTAGATGCCATTTCAATCATGCAACTGTTCATGTGAGACCTTAGAACGATTTAAAGCACTAAAAGAAATATCAAAAGTTTCCAAATGCATCTTTTACAAAAAAACCATACATTTCCATTTTATAGACAATCTCTCTAAGAAGAAGACTCTAACAAATATTATTTTTAAATTCTTAAGAAAATGCCAAACATCTCATTCAGCCTTGCTTATTGATAGTGTCTGACCTTCCTGTGCACTCAGCAAATGGCTGGATACTCTGGCAGCTACTGCAACATGACCGATGACATCTGCATTTAAGAAAGCTATAGAAGCCAGAATTGCCTAGTGCTTTTCAAATTTTTTGTATTCCTTTAAGCACCAAAGTCTTTTCTGAAGCCCATTTTGGGAGAGAATAAAGAAGATGGGTTGCTCTGGTTGGAAAAATGGAGGAAGAGCCCCTGAACCCCTTAACCTCTCCCACCTCTCCACACCCCTGCTCATCACTTTAACAGTGGTATTGAGGCACTTGCACGTTGTGGACACTCAGGGCTTGTAGTTCTCATGATAATGCTCTGTTGCACTGTGATCCCAGGTAAACTCTTTTTGAAGTGAAAAGGTTGGCCTACATATGTGCTCATTTCCTTTCATACCAGGAGTTTGGATTAAGAATATTATTAAAGCATTTTTTCATCTCTTTTCTGAAGACAACTTAAGGCCTTATGATGTACAGTCCATTTTAACATGGTTTTAACTGAATAAGGCAGTGCTATGAGTGAGTGATTGCCAAATCCACAACTCATCAGTTCTTTCCATTCCTATATTCAACTACAACTTCATCTGGAGTCTTCTCAACAAATATTTTTTGCATCAACTGTGTCTAAGACTGGGGACGAGGGCTCTTTCTTCCAACAGACTCTGAAAGGGACTTTTAGTCAGGATACTGACCATACTTAAACCAAATTACTGTTATTGAGATAGTCCCAGCTGCACTTGCATTCACATTTATGTTCATGTTTTATGCAGGGCTAATTTCAGGCTTGGTTCCAATGTACATTGGTGAAATTGCTCCGACCACACTCAGGGGTGCCCTTGGCACACTTCACCAGCTGGCCATTGTCACAGGCATTCTCATTAGTCAGGTAAAAACTCGATTCCCTACTTCACCCATCCTCTATCCAACTTCTCCCTCCCTGACAGTCCACTCTCACTGTAGACCAACACAAAGGAAAAAACCAGTTCCACCAGCAGGAGTAGAGATGGTGTAGAGACTTAAGCTTTTTATGTCAAAGCTAAATGATTAGTACACCACTCCTCAATTCTCCCCTTGGATCTCTGGTAGGATTGGCACTAGAGATGACCCAGCATGCCAGATCTTGAACTTCTGGAGCTATTCTAGAATTAAATTATTCTGTTTAGATTTCAAAGAATAGGAAACTTCACATTTTTTTACTGCTTGGGTTTCCTTTGTTTTGAGCATTTTACCTGGAAAATTAATATGTATATGATTATCATAGCAGTTTTTCGTTCAGCCAGCTTTATCCTTCCCTTCTATCCCATGGACTCAGAGTCTTCAGAGCCCCTAGCCTACGACTATCCAGGGGGTAAACCACTGCAATAAGAATGACAAAACGGGTTCCCATTATAATAATTGTTCTATCTATGGAATACCATTTTATTTAAGTTCTGGGTAATCTAAG
Organism: Leopardus geoffroyi; assembly: GCF_018350155.1. Taxonomy (NCBI): domain Eukaryota; kingdom Metazoa; phylum Chordata; class Mammalia; order Carnivora; family Felidae; genus Leopardus; species Leopardus geoffroyi. Next base: position 95,385,143 of record NC_059333.1, read on the forward strand.
AAGAAATTTTTTAATGTCCAAAGTTTACACATGATTTTTGGTGTTGCTTTAGATGTCAAATGTGTTCTTAAAAGTTTGGTTGTTTCCCATCCTAAATGGCCCGTATGAGTTAATGAAAACAAACCTAAGTGAACTCTTTGTAAAACAAATAGTCTCTAATTCAGTTAAGGTAGGACACAATACTAATAGTTTCTGTTTGAGCATACTTGAATCCAAGTTGTCAGGGAATACTATTTTTTTAAGTTTATTTATCTGTTTTAGAGAGAGATAGAGAGCGAGCACAAGTGGGGAAGGGGCAGAGAGAGAGGGAGACACAGAATCCGAAGCAGGCTCCAGGCTCTGAGCTGTCAGCACAGAGCCCGACACGGCCTCAAAACCCGCAAACCATGAGATCGTGACCTGACCCCAAGTCAGACGCTTCACGAACTGAACCACCCAGGTTCCCCACCAGGGAATACTATTAAACAGTCAATGTGCTTTTTCAACAAATAGTTGCAGAAAGCAGACCCAACATGTTGTGCACCTGCTATGTTTCCTCCCTGCCTCTTCAGATTGTCGGCCTCAACTTCATCTTGGGCAGTCATGAGCAGTGGCATATCCTGCTTGGTTTGTCTGCTCTGCCAGCCATCCTCCAGTCTCTGCTGCTCCTCTTCTGTCCTGAAAGCCCCAGATACCTTTACATCAAGTTGGATGAGGAAGTCAAAGCAAAGAAAAGTAAGTCTTTTTTCCCTTCCTATTGTTTTGGAACTAGCAGATAATGAAAAGCAGTGAGCATGAATGTTTACTGATCAAATTGGTACCAGAGCTTTCCAAATGAAGTCAGTGATTACATGTAAGAACAATGTGAAAGATCACCTCAATATGACTCATGCATGCCATTTCAAGCCCATAAACACTCGAGCCCAAATGGGAAACCCACATGCAGGGTAGTGGACTCAACCAGAGGTTTCTAAAAGACCTTTACTTGCATTACGCTTCTATGATAATAAAGATCATAGTTTTCTTTGTCATTAGATAAAACCAAATGTGCTTTTAAAAATTTTAAAACAGGATTTAATTTAACAAAAAGAATGTCCAACACCCATGCTGTAAAGCAATAGAAAGAGCTATGCAGATCTGTAACTCTTTCAAAAACATAATAAAAGTAAATTTACTTTTGTTTTGACCTGAGTTGTGTCAACCTGATCATTTTGGGGGACAGGCTTGAAAAGACTCAGAGGAAGTGATGATGTCACCAAAGACATCACTGAGATGAGAAAAGAAAAGGAAGAAGCATCAAGTGAACAAAAAGTCTCCATAATTCAGCTCTTCACCAATTCCAGCTACCGACAGTCTATTATAGTGGCACTGATGCTGCACATGGCCCAGCAATTTTCTGGAATCAATGCGGTAAGTTTAAGAATACCCCCTAACTCTAAGAGCAAATTGAATGAAATAGGGAAAGAAAAGGATGTAAATTTAAATAGCTAAAAGACATTTTAAAATGTTGACATCACATGTTTCACTACAATAAACATATAATGAGTGAGCATTAATTTTCTTTGTTTCGCTTCATCTGCTTTCTAAAATTGGCATAGAATTTTTTTAAACGTCAATGACAATCACTGGTTCTGTGTGTCCACTAAGATGGAAGGTTAAAGGCAAAATTCACAATTAATACAAAAGAGGGAAAAGGAGAATAATTGTGAAAAAAAAAAAACCCACCTGAATTACAAGGGGCTTCTAGACTTGAGAACCAAATGTAGGATTTCTGATGGCTTAGGAAAAAGGAGTCCGTGGTTCCCTTTATCTATTTAAATGAAGTATACCAGGTAGCCAGGTGCAAAGAAATTTCCTGCCATCCAAGAAACTTTCACTCTATTTATGGAGACAGCATACAAAATAAACAATAGAGTGAACTGATATGATATGGGTGAGTGAGGGTAGTAGATAAGACATGATTGAAAAACATACTGAATATTAAACTAGCTAGCTTTTAGGTTTTGAACTGAAATCATTGCATTATGCAAACTAAAATTATTCTACTGGCAATTAACTACTAGAAGAAAATAATTAAGCATTTGTTAAAAAAACGAGATACAGAAAATCACTTACCCCTTTTATTGCTTTTAAAAATGCTGTTTGGGTTTCCTTTTTAATGAGCCAATCACAGATCCACAGGGGACATTTTGAGGGTGACTGATGGATGGGCAGAGCCTTGGAAGAAGGAAAGATAGTAATTCTCATCAGTTGAAGAAAAGGAGGCCTGAACCTCACTCAACAAGCTGAATACTGCTCTTCTGTCATCTCTGTTCTCCTTTAAGGGGTCAGTGATGTTCATTTTAATCTAATAATCTATAAACCTTTGGGGTTTGGAGACCAATTTTATAGGCTTTCTCTCAATTCTGCCTGTATATATCCAGAGGCGCAATACTTAATCTCTCCAAACCTTCCTGCTTTAGTTACTATCCCCATGCCTGACTTAGAGGCATCCAGGAAATGTGAGCCGAAGCTGTTGGGCAGCCTACAAATGTGGGATAGTGTCTAGTGTGCTGTAAGCCGCTCCTCACTGAACACAGTGGGTACAGTTCTCCTCTATCAGCCCCACCTGCAGGAAGAGGTGCCAGCCAGCAGGACAGGTTAACCGGGGAAGCAGTGAAAGAGGATGACAGAATGACAGAATGGCCTAAACAAGACCACTATAAACATAAAAACATAATTAGTAAGAAAGGCTATTAGAGAGATTGTGAAGATTTCTCCATGTCCACTGAGGATTAGTGAAAAATGTTGGATTAAATGTGGTAGCAACCAGAATTCTTACACACGTGGGTGAGCGTGTCAGTTGGAAAAGTGTTTGCCAGTATCTGTAAAGGTGAGCACGTGCATACACTATGGTCCAGCAATTCTATCCCCAGGCACAAATATGTACGTCTTTCACCAAAAGGATTATACTAGAACGTTCACAACAGCACCCTTCGTAATCGCCAATGACAACTACCTAAATACCCATCAGTAGTAGATTGGGGAATAAATAGTGGTATATTAATACAACAAAGTACTAAGCAATGATAATCAACACTGTACAAGCACACATAACCATATGGATGATCCTCACAAAGGTAATGTTGAAGCCAGATAACAAATAATTCACACAGTGTGATTCCAGTTATGGCAAGTACAAGACTCGGTGAAATTTATCATGATGGTAGAAGTTGAAGCATTTCCTTGGGAGAATAGGGGGACATTCTGGGAGCTTCTGGAGGACTAGACATGATTTATATCTTTATCTGTGTGCTGCTTACACAGGTGTGTTCAGTTTGTAAAAATTAATTGATCTGTATACTTATGCTATGTGTACATTTTTTGTATGTATTTTATACCTTAACAAAAAGCTTAAAATTTTAAGTACATATAAAAAGAAAATGCAGATTCAGAGTTTTCAGCTAAATTTAAAGAGAACTTTAAGCAATCAGGAGTTTTAAATACTAAAGATTGATAGTGGCTTCTCATCGCCCGGAAGGAGAGGACAGACAAAATCTTTAGGGCATTGTAGGGACCATGGTTCCATAGAAACAACTAAAACTAAACAACTTAAAATATTTCTTGCTTTCAAGCCATTAGTGCCAGGATTCTTGATTAAGGCTAAACTGTTATTACTTTACAGATATTTTACTACTCAACCAGCATTTTTCAGACTGCTGGAATCAGCCAACCTGTTTATGCAACCATTGGAGTTGGTGCCGTCAACATGGTTTTCACTGCTATCTCTGTGAGTTCATACCCTAGATAAGTATGCTGCTTGTTTCTCAGTTCAGAAATGGGAGAGGGGAGAACCTTGTAATCCAAAAGTGACCAATCACTTATTGTTCTATAGATGCAGAGAACCAAGTGAGTCACAAGAAGAGTCCTTTCTGCAAATAATGAACCACCAAGTATAACCGACCAGGTGGATCACTGGTTATCCCCAGAGTAGGGATGCCAGTTAGTCACTCATTTGTGAATTAATAACTCACTTGGGACACAGAGGACTTCCTCCTTGTAAAAACACCTAGAGTCCTCCTTTGCTCTGTACTTAAATCTATTGGGATTGGTGACAGTCTGTCATTTCTATCAATATCGGGTCTTTTACCTGGGCTCCTCTCTTTCCGTGGTTGAAATTCTTTTTTTTATCCTGATGCCCTGGGGAAAATACTTAAAAAAAAAAAAAAAAAAAAAAAAAAGGTCTTCTGCAATAGATATATCTGTCTGTAACAGAATTAAACAGCCTCAGCAAATTCCTACGATATTTGGCTATTGGGCAGAGTTTCCAGAGAGCTCACAAGGCCATAACTTCCGGTGATGAGGTGATGCATAAAAGTCTGTGATATTATGAGAGACGAAGTAGAAGTGGTATAACTTAAAATGTTACTATTTTTGAAATGTTATTATTATTTTTTTCTGACAAGGGGAAAAAGTGATATAGTCCACTTAAGACCAAGTACCTTATATAAGGACTGATTCAATATCTTGACAATGATATTTAACATAAACAATTGAAGAATTAACGTAAACAAACAACAAAAAACTCCCCAAACTTCCCAACTCATGTAATTCATTCTAAGATGAGGACAATTGGGCTTATTTTTATCTTCAAATGCAGGATATTCAAAAAGTTCATGCTTTTCAATGTTGGTCACAATGCTGTCTGTACTCAATATACTTTAGTCAGTTGTTTTTCTTTCTCTGTGCATGGACTTTTAACTATTACCTTAGAATGGTCAATAAATTACAGCCCGGTTACCTAGATCAAAAAACAGATTTGTCCAGACTACATTAAACAGTGCTGGACCTTGGAAAGAGGAAAGAGAACAGATAACAAGGGAATACCAGCAGTTCTGTAGACATGCCTTTCATGATAATGCCTGTTCAAGCCAAAAGGCCACTTGAAATCGATGAAGGTCTGCTACTGGGATGTGATCCAAGGGACTACTCACATTCTTTTGTCTCCTGAGCTATGTTTGTTACAAGCCCCACTTCAAAATATTTTTTTAATATAGAGATTATGCTTAAAACATTTTATATGTAACAGGATTTGCTATGTAAAGCATCAGGTTGTCAAAATTGAGTAACGAAAACTCTAAATGCCTAAAAAGGAAACTACTGCAGAATTTCATTTTTGTCTCCCCTCCCCACCAATCCAGTTGGAATAGGAGGAGTTGCTTGTTGCCTTGAAAAGTATCCTTACTATTCTGAATATACCCTCTGAGAGTTTATCCTTTTATTCTGTGAAAGATTTTGAACAGATGAGTGACATAATTTTAAAAATAAGCTCTAATCAGCTACCTAATTAACCCTCCAGGGCTAAATTTTTTAATTACATGTATTTTTGGAAAGTTGTTTTAAGGCAGAAAAAGTACAAAAAGGATAGTCCCTAAGTCACCCAATTCCTCTCCCCCAAATTAACCAATGTGTATCCTTTCAAATAAAGATATGCACGTAGGAATATGCAATGATAGGATATTAATGTTTCATTGACTTGGAAGGGACATAATCAAACAATTTTTTTCTCTTGAATGAGTATTTGGGAAAAGAAAGATTTTCCTAACCCCATGCTGAATTATGCTTCCACATTCCATATTTTCTTCCACACTAATGGGCCGGGAGAAGAGGGCCTATAATGTTGAGAGAAAACAAAACAGGAAGAATTGTGGAGGGAATGGGGAGACAGATGGATCTAGAGGAGAAGCAGTGGCTACTAAACTCCAAGGAGGCATCCAGAACCTGTGTGACACACATTGTCTTGGGCAAAGACAAGGGTTCTGGTTAGGCAAACATCTCTAACCCCTGACCAAGTCTCACCCTGGGCCACACTCCTCCCCAAGTGCTCACCTAGCCTCAAGAAATGAGTCCAACTCAGTTTCCAATGCATGTGGTTTTAGAATTTATTATCCTATTAGTAATAATTGTTCAGAAACAGCAGAAACATAGTAAAAGCCCTCATTCTTGAAGAAATGCTTCTATTTTCTTGATAGCTTTGACATGGTGTCATCAAGTCAACTTGGAAAGTCATACTGACAGAATCAAATTACATAGAGAAATGTTATGAACTTGGAAAAGATTTGTTTCTCCTATTACCTTTTCAACAGTAAACGTGGGCTCTTTGCTCATCACCCTGAAGTGATTTGAAACCTGAAGATGCAATGCCTCTGAAATGAAAGGGGTTTTTGCTATAGGTGAAAACAAATGTTTCTCAGATATTTTCAGAGCCAGAGCTCAAGGGTATTGGATTGCTATAGATTTCCTGATAGATTTATGAGCCGAGCCAATTTAGTCATTGAAGTGAGAAATTATGACATAGTTTTTTGTGTGTGATTCACCAACCTTGGCAGTATTCCAAGAAGAAGAGTCTATTTAACAAATATTGGTCTTGGCTAATTGTAAATCTTAACCATTAATTGCAAAGGTCCACAGACCCAAAGGTATCAATGACACATCTCCTGAATTAGGATAAGAAAGCACTTTAAGCTTTTGCTTTGAAGTCTTATCTTTTCAAATAGATAATTCACTTCCAGCACCAAATACATTTAGGGACACCAGAAAAATGCAGATCTGACTAATTGGTAAAGTGATCAAATTCTGTGAGTTGCCACGTGAATGGCCATAATTTGACTTTATTAGCAGTGAGAAAGTTGGATTAGAATGGTTGGCAACCCAACAGTTACATGATTTCAGGTGTCTGCAGTGCACAAAACCTTGTACTTGTAACAGGATAATTATCAAAAGATAAGTAATGTCATTTTTTTATGTAGAGTCATTTTAAATGTATAAGAAATCTACTGGAAGAGATCCGAGAGGTACAGCCTCTTAATACTGTACTCAAGTGATAATTGTAGAGTGATGGTAAGGCCATGGCTCATTCTCCAGAATCGCCTGTTGAAAGCAATGTGACTGAGTGAAGCTGGTATCTGTTAATTACTTCTGCTCACTGAGACCAGTTCTGCCACCTCAGGCAAGAGTCACTACCCCCACTCAGTTCCACATCTGTAAAAATGGGATTACAGAACTGCCTGTTTCCAGCTGTATAAATTAAAACGACCTCTTTGGCCATAAAAACCATTTAATTCTGTATGTTTTGAAACCTTCCTAGGTATTCCTTGTGGAGAAGGCAGGGCGACGCTCTCTGTTTCTAATAGGAATGAGTGGGATGTTTGTCTGTGCTATCTTCATGTCCGTGGGACTTACACTACTGGTAAGTGTAGATTTTGGTCCTGAGATTTTTGGTTACCATATGATAGCACTTCTATGCTCCAGGTCAAAGTGTTTTGCATGTCAAAACATTTGAGATTGATTTAGGAGATAAAGCCAGAGGAACAGCATATAATGCAAAGGAGGAATGTAAAGAAAAAGGGAACTAGTGTTTTCGGTTTAAAGACTTCAACATCACATTACTTGCAATTTATTATTGCACTTGTTACCAAGGGAGGCAGTGTCGCAAAATGGTCAGAGCATAGTCTCTGGGGTCAGCCCCAAGCAGGTTCTAACACTGGCTCTGCCACTTGGCTACCTGTGTGACCTAGGGCAAGTCCCAGGACCTCTCCAACCTAGCACACTCATCCACCACTTCATGGAGGGTAATGCACTCCATCTGGCAACATTGATATGAATAGGAGCGAAGGTCAATAGATTCTTGCCTTGCCTCTTTCACAGGAAAAGAGTGACCGAGAGTCATATAGAGTCCTAATCCCGAGGATTTCCTATAACAGAGTTCAAAAGATTTAAGCACGACTCAGACTAGAATAAACTTGTGTCAGACTAGAATAATTTGTAGTTATTTGCACATAAACATATCTAGAAGAGAGCTATGTCACCTCTGAACTCAATGAGAGCCTACTTAAAGGAAGAAGCTGCCAATAATCCCAGTTCCACTCTTTTTGTTGTTTTTGTTTATTCCTCAGAATAAGTTGGCTTGGATGAGTTACGTGAGCATGGTAGCCATCTTCCTCTTTGTCAGTTTCTTTGAAATTGGGCCAGGCCCCATCCCCTGGTTCATGGTGGCGGAGTTCTTTAGTCAAGGACCGCGGCCTGCTGCTTTAGCAATAGCTGCATTCAGCAACTGGACCTGCAATTTCATTGTAGCTCTGTGTTTCCAGTACATTGCGGTAAGCAGCCTAATATTGTGCAGATTTGCTGAACAGTGGAGTAGAACGACGGCTAATTGGAACTCTATTTGTTCTCTGTGCAGAAGTTCTGTGGACCTTATGTGTTTTTCCTCTTCGCTGGAGTGGTCCTGGCCTTCACTCTGTTTACATTTTTCAAAGTTCCGGAAACCAAAGGAAAGTCCTTTGAGGAAATCGCGGCAGAATTCCGAAAGAAGAGTGGCTCAGCCCAAGCGCCCAAAGCCGCCGTGGAAATGGAATTCCTTGGAGCCTCAGAGACTGTGTAAAGATTATCTGATTTGGGACATGAAAAGGAATAGAAAGGAGGTTGTGTGTTTTCAAATGACAGTTCTTTGAGAATGTTATATCTACATCTTGAAGGATTGTTTTCTTTTTTAGAGAACGTTTCTGGGTTCTTCTCAGTAATGTCATCAAATATTACCAAAAAAAGTATTTTTTTTTAAGTTAGAGCATCTATTTTTGATAGTAAGACTCTGTAATTAAGTAAACCAAAAGTCTAGCTCATTTTGCTCTCCCAAAGGGCAAGTACATTCTAATGTTGCTAGCTCTACTCTTTTTTTTTTTTTAAGAGGGGGTACTGGGGAGGGGAAGAAAGAGAGAGAATCTTAAGCAGGCTCCCCACTCAGCACGGAGCCCAGCGTGGGGCTCAATCTCACAACTGTGAAATTGTGACGTGAGCCCAAATCAAGAGTCGGATGCTTAACTGACTTAGCCACTCAGGTATTCCCCCAGTTCTGTTTTTTATAACAAGGTTCTCCTGAAATGAAAGCTGTTTCAATATATCACGTTAATGCTTCATTAAGCGTGTAGCTACAAACCTGAAGATGCAACTAATTTACATATTTGCATATGATTATGTTGGAATTTTCTTACCTATGGACCTCATACTAAAGATTTGGCTAGTGGCAATAAGGTCTGTGTTAAAATTGATAACTTTTCCTTTTCTCCCACTCAGCTTTTTTTCTTGTGTATTGAATTTATATTGTTTAATGTTTTATTTTGTCTGTATTTTCATGTGGAATGGTTTGTGAATATATTAAGATATGTGCGTAAAGAAAAACTTTTATTTTTGGTAGGCTTACCAAATCTTTCAGAACTCAGGGAAAAACATTAGTTCCTCGGCCTGATTTTTTGTAAGATTAAACACTTGAAAAGAGTTTATTGGTCATGTAGCCTGGGTTATCAGTTAATATTACTAACTATTATAAACTATGTTCATTCTTTGCTGGTTCAATCCTTGAAGCTATATTTTGGTTTGCTTTTAATATTGAACACAGCCTGGTTTTCTGAGCTGTGTTTTTATAAAATACATCCAAATAGTGATTAAATTGGGCATTTTTGTATCTCCTCAAACGCTAAATAAGTTACAGCAGCCTAAGGGAAATTTGAAATAAAGGTTTGCTCTGTTTGTTAAAAAGGATTTTCTGAATTATGTTTCAAGACAAGGTGAAAGAGGAGGTTGGAGGATTCCTCAATGGGGGCTTCTGAAACTTCCTGAATGTTCAGTTTCAGACTTCATCAAAATCCCTATTTACATTTCTGGTTAGATGATCATCCCTTTTGATGTTTCTTCTTTGTCATGGCAATCTATGGATGCTATCTCAGCTATTCTATTGCTATTGCTAACATTTACTATGTACTATCTATGTGCCAGGCACTGTCCTAAGTGCTTTTACCTATGTAGGCAAATTGGAAATACACAGATGATTAAACAGACTTTCACTTACAGTCAGTTTTACAACTATGGAAATACAGTTCTTTTTTTTTTTTTTTTAATTTTTTTTTTTTCCAACGTTTTTATTTATTTTTGGGACAGAGAGAGACAGAGCATGAACGGGGGAGGGGCAGAGAGAGAGGGAGACACAGAATCGGAAACAGGCTCCAGGCTCTGAGCCATCAGCCCAGAGCCTGACGCGGGGCTCGAACTCACGGACCGCGAGATCGTGACCTGGCTGAAGTCGGACGCTTAACCGACTGCGCCACCCAGGCGCCCCTGGAAATACAGTTCTGATGGATACCAAAGGCTTAGCAGGCAGCTAAAATATCTCCAGGCCGTTTTCCCCACAAAGTGGAGTACTGAGTCAATCCTTTCAATGTTTGCTTTAATGTGCTTAAAAGAAAGGCACTTTTTTAAAGTACTTTTTATGAGTGGAGGGGAAAAAAATGCAGAACACTAGTTTTTTGGTTTTGGTTTTTTTCCCTAAGTTGTTTACTTTTTACATAATTTGGCAGTCCAAACAACATAAAATTATTTCTTTTCACTTTGCTTTTTATTCCCTTTGGACCAATTTGGAATAAATTATTTTTACTTCAGACTTCAGGATACAGTTAAAGAGAGCTTAAATATTTCAGAAGATTTTTGTACTAACTTGTGAATCTAGGTAAAAATATGGGGACTCTGAACAGGGCAGGATCAGGGGAATGGCTCTTGTGTGGCTCTTGTCTGTCCTCTTGTTGGTGGTCTTTGAGAAGCCCAAAGTTCCACTGATAAAGAAATTTAACATTTTTCTAGGTGATGAGCATGATTTAATCAAATTGCTATTCCTGATCTCATTTACTAAGAAAAGTTAAGTTTAAATGGAAGAACCCAAAAGATCACTTTTAACTTCTAATTGGTTATTTCAACTGACACATAAACACCAGAAATTCAGAGCCTGAAGTTTTCTGCCTCAGAGAAACTGAAGTAATTTACAATGTTTCCCTTCCTTATTTTTTTCCTTGCAGAGATACAAGTGTGTTGAAAAGAAACCTTAATGTCAAGTAATGAGCAGTAAAAGCGTTGTAGCTGGACAAAGGAACTAGCTTCACATAATAGAAACTCCTAGGTCTTCAATGGGATACCTCATAACAAATACTAAAATTGGCCCTGATTAACTAGATAGAATCCAAGGGAATTAGCTATGAGTTTGAACATTTAATTTTCATAGCAGTCTATGACGTTTGTGGAAGTGTTTTCATACCCTAACGTCCTAACAAATGTGACTTTTCTCTTAGCCTGTTAGAAGCATGATTGCAATTCTTGGTCTGGCCACTCTCCTAGCTCTTGCCCACTGCCATCACCTCAGTGAAAGGGACTTCTCTAACTTTCTCCTCTATGCAGTCAACACTGTGATGGGGCTGAGATACACTAAGACACTGCCCGCCTCCTCCTCCAGAAGCTCACAGTCTAATAAGCAGTTCAGGAAGAGCAGGGTATGAATATTCCCATCTGTGCCTTTTGCCATGCATGAACCTTGACGTGGAGGCCTCTCTTGTAAAATGGGCACAGCAGTATTACCTACCTCAGAGAGCTGTGAGCATTATAGTAGAGTTCCTGCTACACAGGAGGTGCTCAATAAATGTTACCTAGAATTAGTATTCATAAAGATACTGCTAAGATAAAAGTTTGTCGTATACAAGATAGTTCCAAATTTTTCCTTTCTTTTTTAAAGTTTTCCCCCAAATGTATCTTTTGAATATAAGAAATTTTATAAATTCAAGATAATATTTTCTTACTTCAAGCAACAATCTTACAATGACAGGGGAATGGTAAAAATTAGGGGAGATATTAGGCTATTCTAATTCCTAAACCCAAACAACATTTCTAACTTGGTTATGAGTTTTTATTGTATTTTTAAAGTTTAATTTTGCCTAAGTTATGTTATTTTTTAAGAGGTCACTGTAATATTATGTCTTGGATAATACCAAGTACACAGTAAAATGCTGTCTATTTAAATGTAATTCAGCAAGATTATAATCACAGGACAAGACCAAACCTTCTTGGTAAACCTCAAAAATTGCAAAAGTGTTGTATGTACACGTAAACCCGTGTGCGTGCATAAGCTACTTCTGGCTAGCTTATTAAAACAAACACATGCAGGAAATAAGGCAACATTAGGCGATATCTTGTGTTTATGGGTGTCCTAAGCAGAGGTGTTGAGTAAAGGATAAAAGAATATATATTTTTCTTTATAATTCTATCCATGACCACTCCAGCCATCTGCTGGTGTTTTTACTGCTTTCTAATTTGGTGCACATTAGAAAGAATCAGAGTGAAAAGAGACTTGTAGTTAGGGGTATATATCCACTAGAGTTTTATGTCAATGAATACATTTCTGAATGCTTAGTGTTGCTTCCTTTTATATTAAAAATAACTACATTTAAGAAAATAAATATTGGTTTTTCTGTATATCCTGTTTCCTTCTCACAATATTGTTCCTATTCTCATTTTAAAGATAATATGTGAGTTACTTTTTTTCATTACTTATTTTTTTATTTTAGTTTTTTAGAGAGCACACAAGCTGGGGTGGAGGCAGAGAGAGAGAGAGAGAGAAAGAGAGAGAATCTTAAGTAGGTCCATACTCAGCATGGAGTCCGATGCAGGGCTCAATCCCACAACACTGGGACCCTGACCCAAGCTGAAATCAAGAGTCGGACACTCAACCGGCTGAGCCACCCAGGCACCCCTGTGAGTTACTTTTCAAATCCAAATTTTATTTCCGCCAGGCAGTTGTTTCTATTATCATTGGTAGAAAAAACTAACCTGAAGGCTAGGTAAAAATAATTGAAGAGAAATAAATAACTCCCTTTGATAAAATAAAAATAATTTTATTCAGTAAATATTTAGTTGAGCTCTCACTATGAATAAGACACTTTGTTAAAATTTTGTGAAAGACACAAAACTTGGGAAAAAAAGGTCCATATCCTCAATTACTTGCATTCTCATAAAAGGGATAAAAGTTGAAAACAAATACAGTAAAAAGGAGAAAATAGAAAACAACTATAGTGGTTACTACATTTTTAAGTTGATATATAAAAGTTTTGTTTAAATAGCTGCAAAGGATGTAATTTTTTTAAATATAGTATATATTGATATTTAAAAATTGTTACGGGGCGCCTGGGTGGCACAGTCGGTTAAGCGTCCGGCTTCAGCCAGGTCACGATCTCGCGGTCTGTGAGTTCGAGCCCCGCGTCAGGCTCTGGGCTGATGGCTCAGAGCCTGGAGCCTGTTTCCGATTCTGTGTCTCCCTCTCTCTCTGCCCCTCCCCCGTTCATGCTCTGTCTCTCTCTGTCCCCCCCCAAAAAAAATAAACGTTGAAAAAAAAAAATTTTTAAATTGTTCTGCTTAGGGTACCTGGGTGGCTCCGTTGGCTAAGTATCAGACTCTTGATTTCAGCTCAAGTCATGATCTCACAGTTCAAGCCCCGCATCAGGCTCTGGGCTGACAGTGCAAAGCCTGCTTGGGATTCTCTTTCTCCCTCTCTCTCTGCCCCTCCCCCACTTGCTCTCTCTGTCTCTGTTTCTCAGTATAAAGAAACTTAAAACAATTTTTTAAAAATTTCTTTCCTATATTTATCCAATGGAATTTAAATACCATAGTAATTGGTTACCACAGCCATTAAAATATATATATACACATACATATGGGGTGCCTGGGTGGCTCAGTCAGTGGAGTGTCTGACTCTTGATTTCAGCTCAGGTCATTATCCCAGGGACATGGGGTCAAGCCTGGCATCGGGCTCCATGCTGAGTGTGGAAACTGCTTAAGATTCTCTCTCTGCCACTCTGCTCCATGCACATTCAGGCACACCCTCTCTCTCTCTAAAATATACATACATACATACATACATATATATATACATATATATTAACAGTTGGAAATTTTACTGCATTCTTCTCTATTCTCGTATTTCCTCATTTCCTCCAAAGAATTTCATCCCAAATAATAAATTTGTATGCTTTAAAATAACTCTGATTATTCTATTGTGAGTTTCTGCAACAAAAATATCTATAATTTGAATTTTTATGTTCAAAAATGTCCCATGTCTATGGAAAAAGCCCAAGTGTCCAACTGATGAATGGATAAAGAATATGTGGTGTATATATGTATACATATATATACATATATATATATATGTACACACACACACACACAATGGAATATTACTCAGCCATGAAAAAATTGGAATCTTAACATTTGCAAGGACATGGATGGAGCTAGAGTGTACAAGTCAGTTAAAGAAAGGCAGATGCCATATATTTCACTCATATGTGGAATTTAGGAAACAAAACAGATGAACACATGGGAATGGGAAAAAGAGAGAGAGGGGGAAGACAAACCATAAGAAACTCTTCATGATAGAGAACAAACTGAGGGTTGATGGAGAGCGGTGGATGGGGGGTGAGCTAGATGGATTATGGGTATTAAGGAGGGCACTTGTTATACTGAGCACCAGGTGTTATATGTAAGAGATGAATCACTCAAACCAATATTGCACTGAAAGTTAACTAACTAGAATTTAAATAAAATTTAAAAAGAAAAAAATGTTCCATGTTTATAAAGGTCCAAATGTTTAACATTTTTTTCTGGATTGTGTTAACATTTATTGTTGTTAGTGGTACACAAATGATGAAAAAAAAAAAAAAACCTGTGTTGCAGATTTTGATAGAATTACTAATTTTTATTTCATTTTTTTTTAACGTTTATTTATTTTTGAGACAGAGAGAGACAGAGCATGAACAGGGAGGGTCAGAGAGAGAGGGAGACACAGAATCTGAAACAGGCTCCAGGCTCTGAGCAGTCAGCACAGAGCCCGACGCAGGGCTCGAACTCACATACCATGAGATCGTGACCTGAGCCAAAGTCGGACGCTTAACCGACTGAGCCACCCAGGCGCCCCAGAATTACTAATTTTTAAAATCATTAATTTAGATTTCATCTCAGTGAAAAGCAAGAATTATTTTTCAATCAGTTAAATATTAATGGATGGATATCTCATGCAGCTAAAATTAAAGAGTGATCAGCATAAATACTGTTATTACTCTGTTATTACTGATATATTAAAATCTTGTTTTCATAAATAATAATATAGGAATAGAACATTTATTCCATAAACTATTTCCAAATTATAGCCAAAAAGCACATAAAAATTGATCACAAAAAGAAATTTTAATAACCAGCTAACAGCTTAGTTGAACATTCTTTAATTTTGTTGAAATCAAACAAATTATATTGTGGAAGGATTTGTTATCCAGTTGTTACAATCATTCCTCATTTAGTTTGTGGGCAGTAAAACCAAAAAGGTTTTAACAAAAGACTATTAATAATACCATTGAATCTTTCACTTAAAGGCAACTTGCTTAATCTGATATACTGAGAAAGGGTTAGGAGAATTGAAATACTAATTTTACATATTTTCACATATATAACAAAATTTCTCTGTTTTGTCACATGCCTTATATACATCAAACCATTAGAACTTGGATTTGGCTTATGAGCTTGTTCAACTCACGGAAAATATCTAACATAACCTAATGGGCAAATTTCAATTTTCATTGTCAAACTAATTTTCCAAATCAGATTTACTTTCTATTTGACTTAATTTTTCACTTCCCATAAGTACTTTCATACTTTTTCCTGTGACAGCCATCTCATGTTTGAATTCCAGTACTTCCACAGGTAAATAGAGATTAGGCATGGATACTTGCCATAAGTCTGTCTCCTGCATTTCTCACAGATGTTTTACTTTCTTTACTTTTATGGGTCATTCCCTCAGGAGCAATACACTTTGAAAATAATTAGGTAAGTTCTGCTAAACAAAAGTGGTCATTATCTTGTCCTACAAAGCCTGAATTCAAAATATTCTAACTTGGGCCAAAATATACTATATCTTTTTTTTTTTTTTTTTAATTTTTTTTTCAACATTTATTTATTTTTGGGACAGAGAGAGACAGAGCATGAATGGGGGAGGGGTAGAGAGAGGGAGACACAGAATCGGAAACAGGCTTCAGGTTCTGAGCCATCAGCCCAGAGCCCGACACGGGGCTCAAACTCACGGACCGCGAGATCGTGACCTGGCTGAAGTCGGACGCTTAACCGACTGCGCCACCCAGGCGCCCCCAAAATATACTATTTCTTATGCCACCTTAATTAAGGTAGGCTTCATAACTAAAAATTATTCCCAAATATTTTTTTGTTTGGCACCTCTAAAATCTTAACACTCTGGGACAATGCAACATAATGAGAGTTGGGATCTATTGAGAAGGTTGATTATGAAAGAGGTATTTGGAAAGAAGAACTGGCTTAATGCACAGTAGGCACGTTATTGGGCACAAAAGTGTATATTTTGGCCCATAATAAGAGCTAAAACATGAAACTTTGAAAACAATTATTACAAGTTATTCAGGAACTAAATGTTGGGGTTGGAGCAGGGTGCAGAATAAAACTTAGGGAATCAGATGATCCAGACTCCAAACAACAGGAGTTCAAAAGAGGAAAAAACAAAATAGAGGGAAAAACTTATTAAAGATACCTTATACTGAAAATTTGCTGAGCTGAAATACAAGATGAGGTTGTTCATTTTGTGTCAAATACAATCAACAAAACCCAAAATTTCACCATGAAATTTCCAAACACCAGAAATTAAGAGTACATATTAAAGCATCTGGAAGGGAAATACAGGTCACACATAAAGGAACAAGAGTCATAACAGCATGTGATATGTGAACAGCAACTATGGAAGCTAAAAGGCTGTGGAGCAAGGCCTGTAAAATTCTGAAGGACAATGCTTTTCAACCTAGAATTCCATCCCCAGACATATTACCCATTGAGTGAGAAAGTAAAATGAAGATATTTCCAGAAATGCACGACTCAAAATATTATCTTTTCTGCACCTTCTCTCATGAAACACATAGATGGTGTAGTCTACAAAACAAAGAAGAAAACTAAGAGAAAGAGTAAGACGTGGAATTCAGCAAAAGAGAAGAAAGAAAGATAAATCTCAGGACAAAAGCCATGGGTGGACAGCTAGCATCAGGGCCAAGAAAGCAACTCATTCAAAGGTGAAGTAAGGAAAAGAACATTCCGGGGGAAAATAAAACCGGAAGATTCTCTGATGCATTTGGCCATATGAAGAAAAATTTGGAACACTAAGGGAAAAAAGTGACAAACACATAGAAAACTAAAAAATGAAGATATGGGGCAATTATGAATTCCTGGAAAGAGAGTAGGGTAGGGAATGGCATAAAAAGGAAACATCATAGGACACTATTTGGCTTGGCAGTGAATAATTGCTTCCATAATTATGTAAAACTGGATATTGTTACAATTTTTGTTCCCAAGTTAAATTTACAAGGTACTACATCACAAGGCATATGGACAGAGAAGGTGAGCAAGTGTGAGGAAAAAAAGCTCAATTATTATCATAGTAAGTTGTCAACACATAAATCCATAAAGCAAAAAAATATTAGCATAAGCCAAGTGCTGGTAATTTTCCCTGTGCTCTTGCAGATCTGTTGTAACCCTTTCTAACCTGTGCCTCAGGAGACTGGTCTCTTCACACCATCACTCATCTGGGTTCCTTATCTTTAGCTTCTAGTTGGATTTGCTTAATGGGACGTACTGGGGGAAATGGGAGGACAGAAGCAGTAGAAAGCAGACTATTGGTTCCTGCAGCTTCCACCTGCCCACCCTTGGCTGGGCAGTGTCTGCATTCCTCCACCTATGGTCACAGATCCTGCAAGGTGGGCCCTCTCCTCCAGCTACTGTTCTTACTGTTGTCTGGTAATCATTCCTCTGGCATTGCCCCTCTAAATCCTAGAGTTGGTAATGGCGTCCTACTATTATTAGTTCCACTAATACAAGTCCTGGTGCTTTACCATCCCTCCTCCTTTGTAAATCATCTCTTCATTAAACTTCTTTAATCATCTCTTTTTCTGCTGGGACCCTGAACAATATAGCACATGAATTAGAACATGAACATTAAAGCTTTCAGGGATATTTAAAAACTTTTCAAGTGTTCATCTACAAGGAGATTTGTGGGTGGAGAAGAATGGGGCAAGAAACTATGTTTTGTAGTTTTTTAAATATTTTTAATATAAACTTTGTACTATTATTGACCTTTGAATCATAGGCATGCATTCTTTTATAAAAATTAAATAACATTTTAATTTAAAATATTAAATCGACCTTCAAAAAGCTATATAGCACAAAAGTAGATGAGATTATATATACACAATATGTTTTAGACAAATGAGAGAGATTAAGAAAGTAAAAATGGGTAGAAAGAGTGGGAGATGGGTGAGGAGGGAGAGAGGGAGAGAAGGAGACAGAACAATGTTAACAGAGGTTAGTGGTTATCCTTGGGTGGTAGGATTTCAGACAATGTGTGTGTGGTCCGAATCATCTTCATTGTGCATGTATATTATGTTTGTAACAGGATAAAAATAAATGTGGGGAAGTCAACCTTCTTTTAGAAACAGATGGTGAGAAAAAGAAGAGAAATGGGTCTGCAATTTGAAAAACAATCAGGTTTTATTATAATGGGAAGTGTGTGAATGTGTTTATAGACTAAAGAAAAAGAAAAATAGAGAAAGGCTTTTAGGAAGAGGAAGAGGAGGATAAGCAAAGAGTGGGAAAGTTTGTTACAAAAATCACAGGTAGTGATATTAAAAAGGAGGAGACAGAAAGGTGAGAGAAAAATAAAAAATGAATAAAGATATGGAGATATTTGGGGACAAAGAGTAGAAAACTTGAGGTTGCTCGTATCAAATGAACTATCCCTTTTCAGCAGAGAAAGTGCTAGGTGAGCTCACACCCTGAGCAGGAATCCAGGGGATAATTGGTACCTGAACTAACCCCAGTAAACCAACTGCACTCCAATGTTCAGCGTTGATTATGAAGTTATCAGATGAGTCATTCTGGGTAGGTTACATAATCTTCTAAAGTTTCAATCATTTGCTCCTACATAAAATTAAAGTGACGATGGCATGAATTCTGCTTAAATTACAGGATTTTTTTGAAGCACAAGTAACTGTTTTTAAAATTTTTACCTGGGGGTGCCTGGGTGGCTCAGTTAAGTGTCTGTCTTCGGCTCAGGTCGCTATCTCGTGGTTCATGAGTTTGAGCCCCACATCGGGCTCTCTGCTGTCAGTGCAGAGCCCACTTCAGATCTTCTGTCCCCCTCTCTCTCTGCCCCTCCTCTGCTCACACTCTCTCTCTGTCTCTCTGAAAAATAAAAAATAAACATTACAAAATTAAGCTAGAAATCAATAACAAGAAAACTACTTAATAATACCAACTGCTGGAGGGGATTCAGAATAACTGGAACTCTTGTTCACTCCTGGTTGGAATGCACAATTGTAGAGCCCTTTTGGAAAATAGTTTGGCAGTTTCTTATAGAGTTAAATATATACTTAAAATAAGAACCAGCAATCTTACCGTCAGATATTTATTCAAAAGAAATAAAAAATTATGTTTACACACACACACACACACACACACACACATGCTGCATAAATGTTTATAGTGGCTTTTTTCATAATTAGCAAAAACTAGAAATGCTCAAATGTCATTTAACTGAGGAATGGATAGAGAAACTACAGAATACGACTCAGCAATAAAAAAGAAAGAATGAGTGTAAAATGTGTTAAAAGTTAAACTGAGGCATATTAAAAATTTTAAGAGTTTATTTAAGCAAAAATCAATTCGAATTGTGAAGTGCCAAAAAGATGTGGTTAGGAGTGTTCCATCACGAGGAGCTAGGGGCAAGACTTTCATGGAGAAGACACGGAGACAAAGCAAATAATTATTGGATTGGCTATAGGGCTGCTTTATTTGGGAAAGCCTAGTTGGCTGGTTGTGATTGGCCATCCTTAGATTTTGATTTCTTACCCTTGAAGGATTTACAGGCTTAGGTTTTGTTTGATCTGTTCATATAGGCTGCCAAGGCATTAAAGCCACTTCAGTCTAATGGCCTCCTTTAATTAATTTAATGCATGCAACAACATGGATGAATCTCAGATATAATAGGCTAAATAAACAAAACAAGACTCAAAAGGCTACATAATCTATGATTCCACGAACACAATATCTAGAAGACAAAAGGATAGGGCTAGAAATCAGATGATGGTAGTATTTGCAAAGGAACAGGGTTAATTTGTAAAGGGGCTGCGTGAGGGACCTTGGGGGGAGTCATAGAACTGTTCTTTATCTTGATTGTAGTGGTGGTTTCCTGGACTATATATTTGTCTAAACGCATAGAACTATGCCAAAAAGAGTGAATTTTATTGTATATAAAATTTTAAACATCCACTTAATGTTTTTTTAAAATTTGCATAAAATAAAAGGCAATGAACTTCTCAGGTTACTTGAGGAGAGATTTTTTTTTTCATGTTTTCTGGCTATGGTCAATTATCAAAACATGAACCGAAGCCAAACAATGTAAGCCTTGTTTATTCTGCTAACTCTAGGTGATTTGCAGCAGAAAAGGAATATGCCAATCAACAAAATCCAGAGATAATCCTAAAGCACAATTTTAGCTTCTCTTCACAGTCTCTAAGCTACACTCAAAACCTCTTTCCAGAACTGCCAAGGAGGCTTGATTGAGTTTCAGCATTATTTCCAGACCTCCCCAGGTGGAGCCATTAATAATCAGTGAAATGGCCCAAAAAGAGCACTGAAAGGAACATGAGTTTCAAAAATTTGCTAACTGCATCATCAATCTCTGAATGATTGAGAACTGAATATAAAGGCCATGGTACCGCTGCCCTTTCACACACCCACAACACTCTGAAGCAGCAATCAACCCTATAATGATGATCTCACGATATTGCATAACCCTGAGGAGACAAGGTGAAGCTGGCTCTGTCTGGAACTGTGTTGATTGTCATCCATCAATCTGCACAGTCAGGAACGTCTGTATTCAGAGCCTCTGACAACCAGTTCCAGTTTAGACTTGTTCCCAAGGGACACGGGTGATTATTTTTATCTGCTAACGTTATAGTTTAACTAATTCACTAATGATTAAGACAATTTTAAAGACTGAGCAGGCCCCACTAGCTAAATGGCTGCTGCACTTTAGTTAACATGCAAAAGGTGTCCACTGCCTGCAGTTAGCTAATAATGCATTATAATTAATAGTACTCGGGAAAAGTGTCCGGTCAGCAGGAGCCCTGAGGTTGTTTTCCTAATGCGCCAAGATGATCTCCATCAGGCCTTCTCTTGTTTCATCAGATAAGTGATTGGGCTGTCCTTATTCTGATTCTTTTAATTCTGAAAGTCATTTGGGTTCTGATTCCAAAACCTCACAGAATTTTCTTCATGAGCATTTTCTTGAACTGACATGTGGGTTGCTGTGGTGATAAAAGTGAATAACCACCTTCTTATTTACTCATCTCCAATTCTGCCTTGCAAAAAGCACATCTCAGCAGGAGGGCTTCAGCAAGCAACACCCAGGGGAAGTCAGGACAATGATTCATCCACTGCAGTATAGATTTCTTCATTTGCTTGCACTATCTCATGTTCTTCTCACATTGTTTTTTTTTTTTTTTTTTTTGACTTTCATTTCCTTGTGTATAGGATCTGCTTTGTCCCACTATTCTTAATTGGTGCTAAAAAGCCTATTTTGTAGTTAGGGAAACCAATCTTGGATTTCCTAGACAACTATTACATCATCTAACCCTACTTTGCTGGAATAAGAAACAGATGATGATGAAATCAGAGCAGTTCAGTGAAAGCCAAGAAAATAACAACAAATAATAGCCCAAGAACATGGCCAAAGGCCCATAGTCATCTCCTACCTCATTATTATTGTCAAATAATAACATAGAAATATTTTTGGAAATTCAGTGCCCTTCTCCAGATGCTCCTTCCCATCTCTGCCATCCTCCATTGCCCATCCACATTCCAGGGCAGGAGAGGGATGAATGAGGTGTCCCTCACACTATACATTCCAAAAGCAGAAAGTATCAAAATCATGTAAAGATAATAGAGCAGTCAGAAGGGGAAAAAATATGAGATGAGTTTTATATATATATATATATATATATATATATATATATATGCTAGCAAGAATCATTGTTCTACTAGTTCTGCAATTATGTACATTTTCATTTTTTAACAAGTTAGAAGTTACACACAAAGAAAATCTCTAATAACTGTCATTGGATCAGCTGGTGGAGTCTAGTTGTGTTCTATGATTTCTATGAATGTCAATCAGGTGTTGTTCGGGTCTCCTATTTTCTTACTGATAATTTTTCCCTTACTTGTTTCTGATTACTGAGAGAAGTATTGAAATCTCCAACTGTAACTGGATTTGCCTAGTTGTATAACCTGTGCCACCACCATATGTCCTCCTCCCCCCAACATTTTTAGCCGTTCTAAACTCTATTGTTATTATAATCACCATTTTAAAAATAAGGGAACTAAGGCAAAAGGAAGGTTAAGTAAATGTATGAGGCCACCTGGATTTCAAATTGAGGTAGTTTGACTCCAAAGTCCTTGCTCTTCACTCCCATGATATGCTGAACTCTGTCTCATCTGTGAATTTCAAGAGTGGGTAAGATGACTTTATTTGCCCTTTACAAGTTATTTGTGGCACAAGCCAATTTCTGGGGTTGTTCAAGCACCATCCCAGCCTCTACTCTCTCCCATCTCGACCACCATTCAACACAATTTTGTCCTCCCTTCAAGGAGCATTGGACGGGACACTCTAAGGGTATGTTGTTAGGAGATACAGCTTTCAGTGGGTCAGAAGGTAAAAGACCTTGCTTTGGCATGAAGGGCTCTATGGGGGTTATGGCTTTCTTTCCACCTTCTCTCAGTTCTTAGCTACCTTAGCTTTATTCTCTTCCAGGATGTTGGTGTGGATAGTTCTGAGTCCTGCTTTTAGAGGGTCCCCCTCTCCTGAAGAGGCCTAGAGGTGGGGAGATAAAGCCAATACTACTCTGGGGTTCAGCAATTCACCTGCTCTTGCTTCTTCTTGTCATCAATGTGGTAAAACCTTTGAGGTCTTACCTCAAAGGTCAACTATGGGGTATGGGCTTTGAGAAAGAGGCAATGAAGGCCTATTCAGATTTGGCCTTAGGCTAGAAAGACAAAAGGAGTCTTCCTGGTTCACTCACAGTTCATCTGGTTTAGCAAGACCAGATGTCTTGGGGTCAACAGGACTTTCAGGGTCAAAGTTATACAGCAATGTGTAACTCCTAAAAAAGCAATGTGTATTCTCGTAAAAGATGGCTTCTGTATATGAATCTCTAGGGAAGCTGTAATGGTAGATGGTTGGCCACCTCTATTTTCATCAGAGAAAAATTCAAACCATAAGATTGTCCATGGGAATGCAATAACTATTTCTTTTTTATTAAATAATTTTTTAATGTTTATTTATTTATAAGACAGAGCATGAGCAGGGGAGGGGCAGAGAGAGAGAGGGAGACACAAAATCAGAAGCAGGCTCCAGGTGCTGAGCTGTCACCACAGAGCCCAGCATGGGGCTTGAACTCATAAACTGTGAGATCATGACCTAAGCCAAAGTCAGATGCCTAATCAACTATGCCATCTGGGCACCCCTGGAATAACCATTTCCAACCAAAGAAATGTAAATCCTCATTCAGAATATGGCTAAAGAGCTGTTCTGTTGTTTGCCTCAGAGACCTTTTTTTTCAGAGTTGAGGGTTCTTCCAGTTTAGATTAGGGCAAACTTTGGATCCAATGGAAGGACAGCTGAAATCTGAGCAAAGACCAGTGCATTTGATGTCTTGAAAGCAAGAGATGACCCACCACTCTCTTTAGTCAATTGAGGAAGGACTATGAGACCTAAGTGTTAAAATCAGTGTTACTGCCAAACTAATAAGACACTGGTCATAATATCAGAGTGGTAAATTATTTTACATGAGGAAACAGAGTTGTCAGGTAACCTGGGTGTATACTCCTGTTGACCTGACCTAACACGAAGGGAAGCTAAACCAATATGGTTCTTAGAAAGTTAGGGGAGTTGTTATGATTTAAGTGTCTAGTAGCATTAGGCTCTGAAATGATTTCAGATTGGAACATTCCTTCTATAGATATGTTTGTATATTTATCAGGCAAGAATTATGGGCCTGGAGGGTCATCTGGTCTGCACTGATCTACTATAGTAGTTGTAATAATAATAATAATATTAATAACTTGGTGAGCACTTACTATGTCTTTTATAAAAATAAATATTCTCTCATTTATTCTTCACAACAACTTTATTCCTATAAAGTAAACAATATTACTGAAAAGGAAACCAAGATTTAGAGAGATATACTTGTTCCCTCGAGGATTTTGCCCTCACAGTTTCCTTACCTGGAACACACATTTGTCAGTCACCTGATCATTCCTATTCATCCTTCAAGACTTAGTTCTAGTGTTCCCTACTCTCAGAAATCAGACATCTTCCCTTCTTGGAGCCTCTTCTGGGCTAGGCACCCTTCTTCTCTTTCCACAGTTCTCTGCATTACCTTTGCAAAGTACTTGCTACATCATATTAAAATGTTCCTGTCTCTAAGGCAGGCTGTATCTTGTTATGACTAAATCTTTGTTTCCAGAGATGCTCAATATCTGGCAGAAACTATTATTCAGAAGAATAAATACTGTGACTAGTATTGAATAGATGCTCAAATACTTGAGGAATCACAAATTAGATGATGGTTAAGCCTTTAAGATAATGGTTAAGCCTAATTAGATGATGGTTAAATGAGTGATTGGACTAGAGACTCTTTAAGGTCCCTTCCAATTCTGAAATACTACAGGTTTTTTTTCTTTTTTTTTTTCATAATTTTTTTAAACATTTATTTATCTTTGAGAGACAGAGAGACAGAGCACGAGTAGGAGAGGGGCAGAGAGAGAAGGAAACACAGAATCCAAAGTAGGCTCCAGACTCTGAGCTGTCAACACAGAGCCCAACCAGGGTGGGTAGAGCTTGAACCCATGAACTGTGAGATCATGACCTGAGCCAAAGTCAGACACTTAACTGACTGAGCCACCTAGGTGCCTCAGAGATACTACAGTTTTGAGACTCAGATTTGAGCCTCTCTGGCTTGAATAGATAATACTGACCTTCACTGAGAAGTGAGAAGTGGAAGTAATTTCAAGACAAAACTAAGGAAGTCAGTTCTGAATTCAAATGAGTCCCCCAAAATTGCCCCTTCAAAGTTGGTAAACTCATCTAAAAGCAGAAGACCCACACATTTTTTAAAGGAGAAAAAAACACAATATATTCTATGACACCACTTCTAATTTTCAAATGTAAATCCCTTCATAGTTCTTTGGTAGAAATAATCCAACGTAAATAACATCCTCAAAGAATAAACTTCTCAGTTGTACAAGACAGATTATATCTTGAAGGACATGAAAATACTATATGTGAAGAGATGAGACTGGCCACACAATCAGCCCCTCCCTGTTATCGAATGGCCACTGCAGCAGTAACAGCAGGCTCCTGCTAGGCTCCATTCAGAAACCTCATGCACCACTGACCTCTATTAATTACTCCTGTGACCTTCACCAAAGTGCCTCAGGCAGTAGTCATTCTTTTCTGTCATCTACAGGCTTCATGAATTGTAAATCAGTTCAAAACTGATAAGTACTCATCAATTCCCACTCACATTCTGTTCCAAAGTGTAGTTGTTTCCATTAGTTTAAAGTTTGTCATAAAACTTTCATACTAGGAAACCCATGGTGAGAATTTCTCTCAACAGTAGGCATATTTATTTCACTTAAACCTTGGAAACAAGGTTATTAAAAAATATATAAAATGGCTCCTTTTGTCTTGTTTTTAATGTCTCTTTATTGCAGGAAAAATAATTTGAGGGGTCTCTGGTAGAAGGCTGGTTCTGATTGCCAATGCCATAATCTAAATTTCACCACAAATACTGATTGATTCAAAAACAGCAAAAGAGAGTGGCTCCCAATTTTCTGTTACAGAGCCAAATTTAATCTGAATGTTGTGGGAATATTAATTCATTTGTGCAATTAAATGCAAGATAATACGCTCATGTTCTGATGCAAATCTGTAATTTAGAGTTGAGCTTGCCAATAACAGTGTTACTTAGTACAAATTCAAAGTTTAATGTGTCTGTGTTCACGTGCTTTCCAAATGCATTTCAGAGTCCATTTGTAGTACAGATAAGCTCAGATATCTGCTATTTTGAATTTTATCCAAGGAAATTTCTGCAACCAAAAAGAGGTGTGGTTATTTTAATCACCCTTCCTGAAGCAGTCCATTTCTTTTAGCTCTATGTTGAAAACTAGTTCATTAAATCGAACCAAAATCTACCTCCCTGAGATTTCTTCCATTTTTCAGGTGAGAACACCTTCCAGGTAAAAGCTATAAAATGGCCCGAGACGCCTGGGCGGCTCAGTCGGTTAAGCATACGATTTTAGGTCATGATTTTGCGATTCACGAATTGGGCTGTGTCCTGACAGCTCAGAGCCTGGAGCCTGCTTCAGATTCTGTGTGTGTCTCTCTCTCTGCGCTTTCATGACTCATGCTGTCTCTCTCTCTGTTTCTCAAGCATTAAAAAAAATTTTTTTAAAGCTACAATGGCCCAATTTCAGCCTGTCATGAAGAATGACTTTCTTACAATTCAAATGTTCCCCATCAACATGACCACTGCACGAACTGAGTACACATGAATTGCATGTACACTATGTGCTAGACCTTCTTTTAAGTTCTTTGCCTATATTATATCTTCTATCACAACCACACCTTTAAGTGGGTACTATTATTATCCCATTTTACAGATGAAGCAGGCATAGGGATTTTAAGCAATGTGTCCCAAATCACACATGCAGATCTAAATCCACTAACCATACTGCAAAGTCCTGTGTTATGAGATCACCACTTGACAGAGAATTCCAGTAGCAGAGGAGGTTTGAACTAAATGATATTTGAAGTTTTGCAACCATGAGAATATGTCACAGAGAATTCTCATGCAATGTCAACATTTTCACTTAACCACTCCTTCCCCAGAGTACCTCTCTATTATGCTCCCTTGGATGTTTGTACTTCCTCTGTGATGGTACCTATCCAATTACTTTATTGTAATTACTTATTGTGTCTCTCCCACACAAACTAAACTTCTTCAGAATGAGGACTATTTCTACCTTCTTAATCATTATATCTTGAATATCTAGCACAGTTCCTGGCACAGAGTAGGCAGTCAATGAGTATTTTGTTGAATAAGTGAGTAAAAGATATAATGAATCAATGGCAACATCCCATTGTTTTACAATTTAAATTTTGTCAGGTCTTACTGCAGAACTAGATTCTAGAATGAAGACTAAAAGGAAACAGATACACCTACACTAGAAGTGTTTTAAAAAGCATATCATATATTGCTTTATGCTTATTGTACGTTGCTTACTAATACATATATATTTTTTTAAATATACATCTATTTTAACAATAGGAGATTAGTTAAATAAATTACTATCTGTTCACCCAGTAGAATATTGGACTTTTATTAAAAATGATGTTGAGGGATGCCTGG
Organism: Leopardus geoffroyi; assembly: GCF_018350155.1. Classification (NCBI taxonomy): domain Eukaryota; kingdom Metazoa; phylum Chordata; class Mammalia; order Carnivora; family Felidae; genus Leopardus; species Leopardus geoffroyi. The sequence continues at coordinate 95,412,550 of NC_059333.1, forward strand.
GTGGTTCGGTCAGTTAAGAGTCCAACTTCGGCTCAGATCATGATCTCAGGGTTCATGAGTTTGAGCCCCACATGGGACCCTCTGCTTTCAGTGCACAGCCTGCTTTGGATCTTCTGTCCCCCTTTCTCTCTGCCTCTTCCCCACTGGTTCTCACTCTTCATCTCAAAATAAATAAACTTTTTAAAAAATGATGTTGAAAAATAATAGTTAATGACATGGAAACACATTCTCGATGCATTCAACTTTTTAAAAAATTAACCACTAAACCCACTTTTTGCTCATGTGAGAAAAGAAAAAAGAAAAAATTAAATGGCATATATACATAAACATCACTGAAAGGATGTGTTATAACATTAAATAGCAATAATGTTTTTTTCTGTTACAGAATTAGAGATAAATTTTTATTGTTTACAGGTCAAGTTTTTTTTCCTATTTCATTGATCTCTATATTCTCAATTTTCTTTTTTTTTTTTTTAATATATGAAATTTATTGTCAAATTGGTTTCCGTACAACACCCAGTGCTCATCCCAAAAGGTACCCTCCTCAATACCCATCACCCCACCCTTTCCTCCCTCCCACCCCCCATCAACCCTCAGTTTGTTCTCAGTTTTTAACAGTCTCTTATGCTTTGGCTCTCTCCCACTCTAACCCTTTTTTTTTTTTTTCCTCCCCCTCCCCCATGGGTTCCTGTTAAGTTTCACAGCATCCACATAAGAGTGAAACAATATGGTATCTGTCTTTCTCTGTATGGCTTATTTCACTTAGCATCACACTCTCCAGTTCCATCCACGTTGCTACAAAAGGCCATATTTCATTCTTTCTCATTGCCACGTAGTATTCCATTGTGTATATAAACCACAATTTCTTTATCCATTCATCAGTTGATGGACATTTAGGCTCTTTCCATAATTTGGCTATTGTTGAGAGTGCTGCTATGAACATTGGGGTACAAGTGCCCCTATGCATCAGTACTCCTGTATCCCTTGGGTAAATTCCTAGCAGTGCTATTGCTGGGTCATAGGGTAGGTCTATTTTTAATTTTCTGAGGAACCTCCACACTGCTTTCCAGAGCGGCTGCACCAATTTGCATTCCACCAACAGTGTAAGAGGGTTCCCGTTTCTCCACATCCTCTCCAGCATCTATAGTCTCCTGATTTGTTCATTTTGGCCACTCTGACTGGCGTGAGGTGATACCCGAGTGTGGTTTTGATTTGTATTTCCCTGATAAGGAGCGACGCTGAACATCTTTTCATGTGCCTGTTGGCCATCCGGATGTCTTCTTTAGAGAAGTGTCTATTCATGTTTTCTGCCCATTTCTTCACTGGATTATTTGTTTTTCGGGTGTGGAGTTTGGTGAGCTCTTTATAGATTTTGGATACTAGCCCTTTGTCCGATATGTCATTTGCAAATATCTTTTCCCATTCCGTTGGTTGCCTTTTAGTTTTGTTGGTTGTTTCCTTTGCTGTGCAGAAGCTTTTTATCTTCATAAGGTCCCAGTAATTCACTTTCGCTTTTAATTCCCTTGCCTTTGGGGATGTGTCGAGTAAGAGATTGCTACGGCTGAGGTCAGAGAGGTCTTTTCCTGCTTTCTCCTCTAAGGTTTTGATGGTTTCCTGTCTCACATTCAGGTCCTTTATCCATTTTGAGTTTATTTTTGTGAATGGTGTGAGAAAGTGGTCTAGTTTCAACCTTCTGCATGTTGCTGTCCAGTTCTCCCAGCACCATTTGTTAAAGAGGCTGTCTTTTTTCCATTGGATGTTCTTTCCTGCTTTGTCAAAGATGAGTTGGCCATACGTTTGTGGGTCTAGTTCTGGGGTTTCTATTCTATTCCATTGGTCTATGTGTCTGTTTTTGTGCCAATACCATGCTGTCTTGATGATGACAGCTTTGTAGTAGAGGCTAAAGTCTGGGATTGTGATGCCTACTGCTTTGGTCTTCTTCTTCAAAATTCCTTTGGCTATTCGGGGCCTTTTGTGGTTCCATACGAATTTTAGGATTGCTTGTTCTAGTTTCGAGAAGAATGCTGGTGCAATTTTGATTGGGATTGCATTGAATGTGTAGATAGCTTTGGGTAGTATTGACATTTTGACAATATTTATTTTTCCAATCCATGAGCAAGGAATGTCTTTCCATTTCTTTAAATCTTCAATTACCTTCATAAGCTTTCTATAGTTTTCAGCATACAGATCCTTTACATCTTTGGTTAGATTTATTCCTAGGTATTTTATGCTTCTTGGTGCAATTGTGAATGGGATCAGTTTCTTTATTTGTCTTTCTGTTGCTTCATTGTTAGTGTATAAGAATGCAACTGATTTCTGTACATTGATTTCGTATCCTGCAACTTTGCTGAATTCATGTATCAATTCTAGCAGACTTTTGGTGGAGTCTATCGGATTTTCCATGTATAATATCATGTCATCTGCAAAAAGCGAAAGCTTGACTTCATCTTTGCCAATTTTGATGCCTTTGATTTCCTTTTGTTGTCTGATTGCTGATGCTAGAACTTCCAGCACTATGTTAAACAACAGCGGTGAGAGTGGACATCCCTGTCGTGTTCCTGATCTCAGGGAAAAAGCTCTCAGTTTTTCCCCGTTGAGGATGATGTTAGCTGTGGGCTTTTCATAAATGGCTTTTATGATCTTTAAGTATGTTCCTTCTATCCCGACTTTCTCAAGGGTTTTTATTAAGAAAGGGTGCTGGATTTTGTCAAAGGCCTTTTCTGCATCGATTGACAGGATCATATGGTTCTTCTATTTTTTTTTGTTAATGTGATGTATCACATTGATTGATTTGCGAATGTTGAACCAGCCCTGCATCCCAGGAATGAATCCCACTTGATCATGGTGAATAATTCTTTTTATATGCTGTTGAATTCGATTTGCTAGTATCTTATTGAGAATTTTTGCATCCATATTCATCAGGGTATTCTCAATTTTCCACAATGAACTTGTATTACGTTTAGAAAGAGGAAAAATAAAGGGTTGGGGTTTTTGTTTTGTTTTTTGCTAAATACAAATGAACTACTTGTATAAATAGTTAGAAAGGAATGGGTGCAACTTCTACTCATGTACTCAATTATCTCTTTTCCCCACTACTTTAATTGAAATACCATACATAGGCATGTTGTAAGGAGAGGGGTGGCTCTTGGGAAATATTTTTTCAAAGTAGAATCAAAGGCACAGTAGACATTTCCTACCCCAACTTGACATATTCAGAGGATACTGTGCTGGTGTGAATCTCCTCATGGTTTTGTCTTTCCCCATGCATTGTAATAATTATACTAACTCCTATGAAGTGATTTAAACCCAACAAACAAACAAGCAAGCAATAACAAATCCTTCATAATAACAAGTACCACTAAAGAGAAAAATGAGTGCTAGTTGTAGAAATAAAAAATAAATAAACAAGTGTAAGGCAGTGATTGTTCTTTGCCTAGAACTACATGTTTTATGGGAAAATATGAACAAAAAACAGGCAAAATATATTTTCTAGAAGTTTTCCTTAGTTCTTATTTATCCCCTCCAATGATACCAGATTTGGCAACTTCTGAAAAATGTTATGCCAAGATTCCAACTACTTTTTTTTTTAATGTTTATTTATTTTTGAGAAAGAAACAGACAGAACATGAGCAGGGAAGGGGCACAGAGAGAGGGAGACACAGAATCCAAAGCAGGCTCCAGGCTCTGAGCTGTCAGCACAGAGCCCGGCATGGGGCTCAAACCCAGGAACTATGAAATCATGACCTGAGTCGAAGTCAGACGCTTAACCAACTGAGCCACCCAGGTGCCCACCACCTTCTTAATTTATTCCTTGGCTGTAACAAGAAAGAAAGGGTGGAGAGAGACAGGGGAGTAGGGTAAGAGAGAAGGAAAAAGGTGGTGAGCAATGCTGGCTGCTGGCCCTTGTAAAAGATTTCAACTGTCAACTGATACAAGTAATGGTTAGGAAGTTGTTTTTTTTTTTTTTTTTTTTTTTTTTTTTTAAAGGAGGGGAGCATGTTTGAAAGAGGGTGTGCCTGCAAGTCATTGAAAACTGGCCCTTTTTCCAATTATTTGTGGAAAGGGTTGAGGTTTGATGACCAAGACTGAGAGAAGGAACAGAAAGTGGTGGGTCTGACACTCCAAAGGACAGCATGAGGTAATCAGCAGATAAGCAGCTCCATATCTCTACATGTTGGAGTCATATAAACAATAACCTGGGAACCAGGTCCACCCACCCTGGGGACCCATCTCTGTATAGACAGGAAAGATATGAGGCCCCTTTCTGATGAAGATTGGACATAAAATCACTCACATGAGATGCTCTGTTTGCTGGTGGTTTGGCGACTTGAATAGATTTGGGGCATATGCCTGCCAACTACAGACACTGAAGTTCTCTCGAATTGCCCACAGGGGAGAGTACTCCTTGGCAAGATACGTACTGAGTGTTTAGGGAGCTTTTGTGTAAAATGGCATATTATTTCTAGTTTCTTGATGACCTATACAGAATCACTCTTGCTTGCTTTCCTTCTCACTGAGCAATTTTCCTTCTTTTTTTGAAATTGGCATCATCACTTATTGTCCCCTACTAATTTACCTGTTCATACGGGACAGCTCCCATAACAAAAGTATATCTGGCCCCAAATGCCAGGAGTGCTAATGTTGAGAAACCTCAGCTTACATATATATGGGACTTCATTTATATTTTCTGAGGGCCATTTTACTCACTTGTAAAATGGAAATAAAAATACCATCAAAGTATTTTCTGATCCTTAAAAATATAAATTTTTTACTCAAAATCACCTACCTCATAGACAATAATACTAAACAATACTGAATACCGGACCCAGATTTCTAAGTGTAGTTATCTTTCTGCTACATTACAATCTTGGTACCTGCTTAATTTCTATGTTCTCCTCCTTGCACTCCTGACTCTGTCTGTTCCAGAGCATGGTAATCATACCCCTTAGCCCTCACTTTTTTTCTGCCTGGGTTTCTTACCTGTTCTAACTTCTAATATTGTCTTCCCTTGTGTCATCATTTGACCTTCAATGTCCCTTGGTTCTATGAGAAGCCCAAGGAATAGTGTTAGAGCTTGAAATTCCTTCATGTATTACTGAATTTTATGTATACAATAGAATAAATTTTAGTATATAATTGTTTTGTAATTCTTGAAAACGAACTTTCCTTATTGCTTTTTTAACATTGCTGCTCAATCGGTAAAACTTTTAAAAAGATAGCAACAAAGAAATTTGAAAACATTCAGTCTCCAAACCTAGAAATATCTCTGCCATCATTTTGTCTTTTTTCAATGCATATTTTTTCTTCCGTTAAAAGGCATTGTGATGTCAACACTATTCTGTAATTTTTTCCCACTTAATACATTGTAACCTCTTTCCATGTCACTGAACATTATTATCTAACATCATCTTTAATGGGTCCATAGTAATCCATTGTACAAGCGTATTAGAATTTGTTTAGCCAACTGTGTTTTTGGAGTAATTAGACTTCTTCCAATTTTTATCTTTTATAAACATGCCCTTCCAAATATTCTTAAAGCAAATCTTTGAGCATTCTTATCACATACCTAAAAGTGGGATAAATGAATCAAATGACATGCAAAAGTTTGAGTTTTGACATATATTGTTAAATTGAAGGGAATTTTACTTTGAATTAATGAATTTTTTGGTTAGTGGGTGTTGACACGCCATGGACATTCTTCGTCCTGATTGGTTTCTCACTATAGTGGCTCCTCATTGAGTATCTGTGAAATGAAAGCCAGAGTAAGGCCGGCAATTGGTGGTGATTAGTCAGTACTGTCACCCCTACTATAAACTAACTTCGAGTAATCCTAAAATTCAATTCCACTGAAGTTCAGTGAATGCCACATAGTACTAAAAACAATGTGGAGACTATAAAGATGAACCACCAACCTTGAAAGTATTTACAATTTAGTGTTCACACATAATTATTATATAACACAAAATATGATAAGTTCAATAAGAAAATTACAAAATGTTGTGGGAAGAAAAATATTTCTGAATAGGATGTTTGGGAGGTTTATATAAAGGAAATTATATTTAATCTGGACTTTGATGAGGATAAGGTCAGACTTTGACTGGCAGGGGGCAGAAAGGCATCTTGGGTATGGAGACATACCAAGCAAAATGACCAAGGACAAGAAAGTGTGTGACACTCGTAACAAAGGCGGGAGTAGGGGCGGCAGCAATTGAGGTGTCCCATGAGTACAGTTAATGCAAGGCAATAATGAGAGATATACTGGGGAAGCAGAGTGATAATCAAATTTTAACACATTGCTGAGAAGTAGAAACTATTTGTAGGGAAATGGGGAGCTAATGAAGGGGAGAGATATGCTGCAGGAAGGTTAGTGTGTCAGCAATGTGGGTCACAGAGGCATCTGGTAGAGGGAAGTATTGTAGTAGTCGTAGAAGAAGTAAATAAGGGCCTGAAAAAGGAAAGGGGCAGGTAAAGAGGCAGACTGTGAGGAAAGAAAATGTATAGAGAAATTCTTCAAGTTACGTAGAATAAAATCATGCAAGCAAGAGTGAAAACTGGCAAAATTAAAAAGCTGGATTTATAGTTCCCCTCCACAAACGCCCAACTTTTTTCCTAAATAAATATCCAATTAATTGTCAACATAGACTGTTCAGCGCTTTATTTAGCTTTTATTTGAAAAGCACCAGCACCACCTGGTGACAATAACTCAGATTGCCCCTCCCCAACAGTCCTGGTCCTTCTTTTCTACTTTCAATTGCTTTTTGAAAAAATTTCACACATACATAAAACTTGAAAGAATACTAAAGTAAACACTCCTATACTATCATCTATATTTACCAATAGTTAGTGTTTTGCTACATTGGCTTTATCTGTTTCTATATGTGTTCATAACTGAACCATTTGAAAGTAAATTGTAGACACAAAAACACTTAAACTCCAAAATTTCCTGCATGAATCTAAGAAAAGGATTTCCTGTACAGGATTATAATATCATCACCTTACCTGAAAAGTTAATAATAATTTTACATCATCATACAATATGCTATGTATGTTCAAATTTTCCCAATTGTCGTAAAACATTTCTGTTTTTAATCCAAGATCTAATCAAGACTTACGCTTTTCAACTGGTTGTTGTTTCTGAGGTCTCTTCTAATCTAGAACGACGTCCCACATTCTGGATTTGTCTGATTATTACCCCCATGACTAAGTTCATAGTAAACATTTTGAATACTTCATAGGTGATTTTGTGTAGTTTTTATCGCATCTCTTCAGGAAAACTTACTGGTCAGCTTGTCCTACTATTGGTGTTGCCAAGTTTGATCAACTTGGTTAAAGTGGTGACTGCAAATTTTACCCCACATAATTAATGCCGTAAGTGGAGAGTTACCTTGAGACCAAATGAATATCTTCACTCCAACAAATTTTTACACAAAGGTTTTGACATACATTGGCATGCCTTACTCAAATCAGTTAACTATACTAGAAATTGCAAAATGATTTTCTATTTCTATCATTCTTTTGACATTAATCATTAAAGAGAAACAAATAAATTAACCTAGCTATAAATCAAACTGATGCAAGCAGATTTTCACCAAGTACTCTGTACACCCTTGGTGAGCTATATCTCAAAGACAAAAAGAACTGAAAAAGAAATTTTCAGTTCCTAAGTAGCTCAGTCAGTTAAGTACCTAAGTAGCTCAGTCAGTTAAGCAGCAAGGTCAGGTCATTACTTCGTGGTTCCTGAGTTCAAGCCTACGAATGGGCTCTCTGTCATCAGCGCAGAGCCCACTTAGTATCCTCTGTCTCCCTCTCTCTCTGCCCCTCCCCAGTGTGTGTGCATGCCTTCTCTCTCATTCTCTCTCTCAAAAATAAATAAACGTTTAAAAATAAGAAATTTAAAATTTTACTTAGTTTGTATGTTATTAGTAATCATGGTATTGTAATTCTGAAACTTTTTATGTAATTATAAAATTAAGCAAATGAACAGATGTATTCATAAAATTAGGAACCAAGATTTCACCGGAAGAGCAAAGAAATACAGAAATCAAATATAACTAGCTAAGGGAAAATGCTATAATGTTACACTTGAATTAGAATTATCAATATTAATTCATGCTTTAAGAAAAAAAAGTTACTTCTGGGGTGCCTGGCTGGCTCAGTTGGTAGAGCATGCAGCTCTTTATCTCAGGGTTCTAAGTTCGAGGAGAAAAAAAGTTACTTCTGGGGTGAGTGGCTGGCTCAGTTAGTGGAGCATGTGACTCTTTATCTCGGGGTTGTAAGTTCCAGGTCCATGTTGGCTATAGGGATTACTTGAAAATAAAACCTTTTTTAAAAAATTTTTAATGTTTATTTATTTTTGAGAGAGAGAGAGAGAGAGAGAGAGAGCGCACAAGTTGGGGAGGGCAGAGAGAGAGAGAGAGAGAGAGAGAGAGAGAGAGATACACAGAATTCAAAGCAGGCTCCAGGCTCTGAGCTGTCAGCACAGAACCGGATGCGGGGCTCAAACTCAGGAACAATGACATCATGACCTGAGCTGAAGTCGGACACTTAACTGACTGAGCCACCCAGGAGACCCTTAAAAATATAATCTTACAGGGGCGCCTGGGTGGCTCAGTCGGTTGGGTGTCCGACTTAGGCTCAGGTCATGATCTCCTAGTACGTGAGTTCGAGCCCCGCATCGGGCTCTGTGCTGACAGCTCAGAGCCTGGAGCCTGTTTCAGATTCTGTGTCTTCCTCTCTCTCTGACCCTCCCCTGTTCATGCTCTGTCTCTCTCTGTCTCAAAAATAAATAAACGTAAAAAAAAAATAAAATAAAATAAAATAAATAAAAAATAAAATAAAATAAAATCTTACAAAAAGAAACAAAGAATAACTCCTTAGTTCTGTCCACTAATCATTTAAACAAAGATATTGCAGCAGCAATAACAGAACTAGCACCCAGATTTTGGTTTCTCATATGCTTGCCAGACATTTGTGTATCTTCCTTCATGAAATGTCTGCTCAAATCTTCTACCTATTTTCATTGGATTGTCTGTGGTTTTTTTATGATGTAGTGAAAGGACTTATTTCTGTATTCTGGATTCAAGTCCATTATCAAATATATTGTTTTGTGAATATTTTGTCTCATACTATGGCTATATTATTTATTTTCTTAGTGTTTTTTTGATGAGCAATTTTTAATTATGATGAAGTCCAACTTACACATTTTTTTTCTCTTATGGTATCGCTTTTCTGTGTTCTGCCCAAAACACCTTTGTCTATTCACAAATCACAGATACTCTTCTAAAATCTTTATAATTTTAGTTTTAAGAATTTTTGTCAATTTATGTAAAAGTTATTTGAATTTCAAAAAAAATCTTTATAGTTTTACTTTTTATGCACAAGTCTACAATCTATCTAAAATAAATTTTTGTTTATAATATGAAATAAGCATTAAAGTTAATTTTTCTATATGGATATCGAGGTATTCCAAAATTATTTGTTAAAAAGGTTTTCCTTTACCTATCAGATGACTTTGGCATCTTTGTCGAAAATCAAATAGCTTATAAGTGTGAGCCTAATTCTCTCTATTCTGTCCTCTGATTTACATGTCAATTCTTATGCCAATACCATACAGTTGGATTACCATAGCTTCATAGTAGTATTGAACTTAAGTAGTTAGGTCTTTTAACTTTGTTCTTTTTTTGAGATGCTTTGGATATTCTAGATCCTTTTCATTTCCAAGTGAATTTTAGAAAAAGTTTGTCAATTTCTACCAAAAGCATAGTGGAACTGTTACTAGGATTGTGTTGAATCTATAAATAGTTTGGGAAGAATTGACATTTTAACAATATTGAGTCTTACAATCCATGAACATGGTATATATTTTCATATAATGTAATCCTTTTTTCTCAGCAATGTTTCATAGTTTTCAATGAAAATAACTTGCATGTCTTTTATTAAATTTATTACTAAGTATTTTAACTTTTTATGCTATTGTGAGTGAAATTAACTTTTTATTTTATTTTCCAGTAGTTTAAGATAATATACAAAAATACAATTGATTTTTGTACATTAACTTTGTATCCTGAAATTTTGCTAATAGTTATCTTGTAAATTCCTTAAGATTTTCTATATAAACAATCATGTCATCTGCCCAAAACAACAACAACAACAACAACAACAACAACAACAAAATAACAGGTTTTCTCTTCTGATCTTTATGCATTTTACTGTTTTTTATTGCCCTACTGAAATGGCTACGACCTTAGAGAGAGTGAATTATAAAGTAATGAGAATGAGTATTCTTGCTTAGTTCTTAATTTTTGGGAAAGCATTCAATATTTCACCATTAAGCAGTACTGTTATTTTTTCATATATGCCATTTTCATATATTCCACTTATCAGAGTGAGCAAGTTCCCTTCTATTTCTAGTTTCTGAGAGTGTTTACTAGCAAATGAATGAAGTTTATCAAATGTTTTTGCTGTATCTATTGAAATAATAATATAGTTTTCCCATTTTTCTCTTAATATGCTGACTTTCTTTCATTGATTTTCAAATATAAACCAACCTTTTATTCCTAGAATAAAACTAACTTGTCACAATGTATTATCGTTTTTATGTATTGTTGGATTTGACTCACTGATTGTTTGTTATGGATATTTGTGCTATGATTATTGGGGATATAGAGCTGTAATTTTCTTTTTTTGTAAGGTCTTTGTTAGGTATTGTATTGGGTTGTGCTGGCCTCATAAAATAAATTGGAAAGTAGTCACTCCATTATTTTTGAAGGAGTTTGTTTGTTAGGATTAGTTTTATATCTTTTCTTAAATGCTTGAGAAAATTAAATAATAAAACCATCTGGGCTTTCACTTTTTATTGTGGGAAGGTTTTTAATAATTCTATTTCTTTAATAGATGCAGTGTTATTTAATCATGTGTCAATTTGTGTAAGTTTATCTTTCAAAGAATTAGTCTGTTTTCTCCAAGCTGTCAAATGCATTGCTTTAAAGTTGTTTAAAACTTTCTCTGGGGTGTCTGGGTGACTCAGTCGGTTAAACGTCTGCCTCTTGATTTTGGCTCAGGTCATGATTTCACTATTCATGAGATCAAGCCCCTTGTTTACCTCTGCACTGATAGCTAAAAGCCTGTTTAGGATCCTCTGTCTCCCTTTCTTTCTGTCCATCCCCTGCTCATGCTCATTTCCTCTCAATAAATAAATAAATAAATAAATAAATAAATAAATAAATAACCAAACTTAAAAAAATTTTTTTTAATTCTCTAATTAGCCTTTTAATTTCTTTAGAGTCTGTAGTGATTACTCCTATTGGTGATTTTGGTCTCTTTTTTTTTAATCTGTCTAGATAGGAGTCTATCAACTTTGTTGATCTTTTCTAAGAACAAACTGAGGCTTTATGAAATTTCTATATTGTCTTTATGTTTTCTATGTCATTGATTTCTAATTCAGTCTTTAGTTCTTTTTTTCTTCTACTTAGTTTGGTTTTACTTTGCTCTTCTGTCTCTGGCTTCTTAAGACAGAACCTTAGGTTACTGATTTTAGACCTTTGTTTATTTATTTATTTTTTTAGATCTTTCTTGTTTTCTAAAATAAGCCTTTAAGGCTGCAAATTTCCCTCTAAGTACCTTTATCTGCATCCCACAATTTTTGATATTTTTCATCTTCACTAACATTTACTTTGAAATGTTTTCTAATTTCCCTTGAAATTTTTTCCTTGACCCACAGCTTATTTCAAAATGTGTTATTTAATTTCAAAGTAATTGGATTACTCTGTATATCTTGTTATTGGTTTTTAATATACTTGCTTTCTCGTCAGAAAGTATATTCTGTGAAATTTCAATGCTTGGAGACTTATTGACTTGTTCTATGGACCAGCATACATTCCATCCTGGTAAACTTAGCAATGTCCACTGGAAAAGGATGTGTATTCTCCAGTTGTTGTGTATTGTTCCACTTAATGTCAGTTAGGTAAATGTGGTTAATAGAGTTATTCAGATCTTCTATGTCTTTCCTGATTTAAACAATTCTATCAATTACTGACAGAAACGTGTTAAAATCTCCAACTATAATTAAGGAGTTGTCTATTTTTCCATTTAATTCCATCAATTGTTATTTCATGATTTGAAGTTCTGTTGTTACACACATACACAATTGTGATTATTATGTTTCCTGATGAATTACTTCTTTTATAACATATCTTTTTTTATTGCAGTACTATCTCAGAGTAATACTTTTCCTTGAGTTTACTTTATCAATACTAATATAGAACTCCAGTTTTTTGTTCACCTATTGCATCATGTGTCTTTTTCTATTTTTACTTTCAAAAACATTGTGTGTGTGCATGTGTGTGTGTATGATATTCATGTATAAATATATATGACATGCAACATGTTATTTATGTCCTCTCTTGGAAATAACATATAGTCAGGTCCTCCTTTTTTATCCATTTTGAAAATCTCTACATTTAGTCAGAGTATTTCTAGGTGTCTTATTATAATTATTAAATGTTATTATTGATATGGTTTAAGTATTCCACTCCATTATTTTGCTTTCTGCTTGTGCTCTCTGTTTTTAGTTCCTCTGTTCTTCCTTTTGCCTGTTTTTGAATGAACTACTTTAAAATTTTCATTTTAATTTATCTGTTGCCTTTTAGTTATACAGCTTTCTGTTAATTTTTTAATGGTCACTATAGAGATTTTAACATCTATCCTTAACTTTTCTCAGTCTACATAGTATTAACACTGACCTCTTCATATAAAAGGTAGTAACTATACAAGCTGTGTATTGACTCTGTTTTAATAAAAATTTTAAATTTTCATATAGTCTAAATTGTCTATTTTTTCTTGGTGTCATATCTAAAAAATCATTGCCAGATCCAATGTCATGATTTTTGTTCTGTTTTCTTCTAAAAGTTTTGTAGTTTTATTTCTCACATTTATTTTCTTGATCCATTTTGAGTTAATTTTTGTATATGGTGTTAGGTAAGGGTCCAGTTCATTCTTTTGCATGTGGATATACAGTTTTCCCAGCATTGTTAGTTCTAACACTTTTGTGGACCATTCAGGAGTTTCTACATATGGGATCCTATCATCTGTAAAGATAAATAATTTTACTTCTTCCTGTCCAACAGGGATGTCTTTTACTTATTTTTCTTGTCTAATTGCTCTGGCTAGACCCCTAGTACTTGAATAGAAGTGGTTAGAGTGGACATCTTTGCCTTATTCCTAATCTAAGAGGAAAACTTTTCAGTTTTAAATTCAGTAACATACAAAAACTCTGCTCCTTTACAACTCCATCCACAACTTTTTCATGGTTGATGTCACAAAAAAATATCTTTATACACTGTATGCCCCCAACCATAATCTACTAATTCTTTAAATGCATTAATCTCTTAAATTACATAGAAAAATATATGGAGTTACAAACTAAAGTTGTAATAATACTAGCTTTTAAACTGCTATTTTTAAAATGTATTAGTCTTTTCAATCATAGAAAACAAAGTGTTACAAACCATTGTTACAATACTAGTTTTTATAATTTCCCAGGTGTTTGTTTATGTTTACTGAGATCTCTATTTCTTCATAGGGCTTCAAGTTACTATCTAGTGCCCTTTCATTTCAACTTGCAGGATTCCCTTTAGCATTTATTACAAGGCAGGCCTAATGGTAGCAAATTCCCTCAGTTTTTGTTTGCCTGGTAATGTCTTAATTTCTCCTCAATTTTGAAGGACAGTTTTGCAGATATAAATTCATAATTGATAGGGTTTTTTGTTTTCTTTTAGCACATTGAATATATCATGCCTTCTGGCATGGCCTCCAAAGTATCTGATGATAAATCTACTGATAATTTCAATCAGGAGCTCTTGGATCTGACATGTCACTTCTCTCTGACTGCTTTCAACATTTCTCTCTGGCTACTTTAAAGATTCTCTGCCTTTGTCTTTTGAAAGTTTGGTTATAATGTATCTCACTGTGGATCTCTTCGAGTTCAACTTACTTGGAGTTAGCTGAGCTTCTGAGATGTTTATATTCACATCTTTCATCAAATTTGCGAAGTTTTCAGCCATCATTTCTTCAAAGAATCTCTCTGTTCCTTTCTTTCTCTTTTCTTCCTGGAACTCCCAGAACATGGATGTTAGTCCACTTGATGGTGCTCACAGGTCCTTTAGGGTCTATTCACTTTTCAAAATTTTTTTCTTTCTGTTCCTCACACTTGATAATTTCCATCATTCTATCTTCAAGCTCACTGATTGTTTCTTCTGCCTACTCAAATACGACCCTCATTCTCTCTTGTAAATTTTTCATTTCAGTATTGTACTTTTCAGCTCGAAATCTTCTTTTTGGTTTCTTTTTAGATTTTTATCTCTTTATTGATATTTTATTTTCATACATCATTTTCTTGACTGTCTCCACATATTCCTTTCATTCTTTAAGGATCTTTAAAACAGTTGCTTTAAAGTTTTTGTCTAACAGATCTGCCATCTGGGACAGTTTCTGATGCTTTATTTTCCTTTGAAGGAACCATATTTTCCTGTTTCTTTATATGCCTTGTGATTTTGTTGTTGTTGTTGCTGTTGACAGCTGGGAACTTGAATCCAAAACTGTGATAAGTCTAGAAGTTAGATTCTCTCCCTACCCCTATAATTTGCTGGGGGTTTTGTTTTTGTTTTTTTTATTGTAGGCAAAGTCTGTGCTAAAGATCACAGATTTTATCTGAGCTTAAGCCTATCCATGGGCATGCATGGTGACTTTCTAATCTCCCCCATATATGCAATTGCTTTTGAATATTCATTTCTAATGTTTGGTTCCAAAAAGAGGAATAAGAGAAAAATGAAGAGAGGAGGGCGTTGACCCTTTAAATCCTGTGGAAGTCACTTTGACTGGAGGAGGAAGGGTTTGCAACAATAAAGGAGGTAAAATAACAAAGGCCACCCAACTCTTTGCCCCCACCTCTGAGATCAGAAGCTCCAACCTGTATCAGAGGATAGATCTGTAAGGCTGGAGATGACAGGGTCTTTTTTGTCCACTGTGGCTTCCATAAACTGCATGCAAGCTGCTCCTGGAACATGTGCACAGCTGCCTGCCATGGATCTGGGGATGGGTGGATGGGTAGCTACTACTGTGCTAAGCTGAAATTGACATAAATTAAATGAAATTTACTGTCTGAGCCTTTCTTCAGAAGTTGCAATCCTTCAATAGACTCCAGGGTTCTAAAATAGTTACATCAGACAGATTCCTCCAAAGCAATTGTGGTCTAGGTAGAGAAAGAGATTCCTGGTGCTTTCTACCCTTCCAACTTCCCAGAATTCTATATAGAGTTCTTAAAATACAACAATAAGAAAACAAAAAACTGAATAAAAATGTAGGCAATAGATCTGAGCAGACACTTCACATGCAAATAAGTATATGAAAAGACACTTAACATCATTGATTATTAGGGAAATGCAAACTAAATTTACAATGAACTACTACTAAACACATAACAGAATGGCTAACATCAAAATATCTTACAATTCTAAATGCTGTTGAGAATGGAACTGGAAGTCTCATTCACTGCTGGTGTACATACAAATTGTACAGCCACTTTGTAAAACATTTTGGCGTTTCTTTTTCAAACAAATGACCCCCCACAATCCCATTCCTAGATATTTACCCAAGAGAATTGAAAACTTATGTTCTTGTACACAAATGTACATAGCAGTTTTATATTAATCAACAAAACCTAGATGGCATCCTTCAAAAGGTGATAAACAAACTATGGTATATCCTGAAAATGAAGTTCCACTCAGCAATAAAAAGGAATGAAGTATTGATTCATGCAGCTACATTTCTAAGTGAAAGAAGCCCTGAACCCCTATAGCAATTTGTTTAGATAATTTGTGCAAACAGTACGACTTGTAGTGAATATTTTCTTTCCTTCTGGGCATAGGGAACTTCAGAAACTGCATTCACTGTGTGTTTATGTGACTAATTCCCAATAGAAACTCTGGATTCCCAGGCTTAAGCAATCTTCCCTAGTAGACAACAGTTTGAACATGTAGTTACAATTAAATGCTGGAGGAATCAAGTGCATCCTGTAAAATTCCATTGGGAGAAGTCTCTTGGAAATGAGCATTTGAATTCCTCCAGACTTCATCCAATGTGCTTTTTCCCATTGATAATTTTTATTTGTATCTTTTTTTTATGTAATAAACCATGAATATAATGATTTCAGAGGCCTGTGAGTCCTTCTAGCAAAACACTAAACCTGAAAGTGGTCATGAGGACCACCAATGCAATGTGTATGCATAGGTTAGTATACATACATTTATTTCTAGTTTTGTCTACAGAGAGCTGAAAAGCAGCAAGTGTGCCTAATAGCAATGCACCTGGGTGGCTCAGTTGGTTAAACATCCGACTTTAGCTTAGGTCATGATCTCATAATTTGTGAGTTTGAGCCCCACATCGGGCTCTGTGCTGACAGCTTAGAGCCTGGAACCTGGTTTGGATTCTGTGTCTCCTTCTCTCTGCCCCTCCCCTCTCTCCCTCTCACAAATAAACATTAAATTTTTTTTAATTAAAAAAAATTAAAATTAAAAAAAATAAAAAAAGATGAGGATGGGGAGATGGGGGCATGTCAAAAGGACACAGGCTCCCAATGGCCAATGCTGGAACAATTTAAACAACAAAATAATAATAGTGTTGATTATACATCTGTGAGTAAAATAAATTATCCATGAATTCATATTCATGCAAATAAATAAGGAAAACAGAGAGAAAGGAAGAGAAAGAGAGAAGGGACAAATCTTTAGAAAAGAATTTCAAGTAATAAATGCAGAAAGATAAGGGAAATAGAAATTCACCATTAGAATACCACAATAAAAATTAGCACTATAATTTGGGGGCAAAACTTTAAGGAGAAATAGGGTATGTGCATAGCCTTGAAATATCTACCCCAACATGTTTATTAATAATTGTGGTGCTTTTAACATACGTCCAAAAAATCTTTGATATTTCTCCCACCAAAAGGTGGAACATAATTCCACTTCTTGTATGCTAGATTTAGTGATTTGCTTCTATTGAACAGAATATAGAAAGTATTGGGGCACCTGGGTGGCTCAGTCGGTTGAGCATCTGACCTCGGCTCAGGTCATGATCTCACGGTTTGTGGGTTGGAGCCCCGTGTCTGGCTCTGTGCTAATAGCACGAAGCCTGAAGCCTGCTTCAGACTCTGTCTCCCTCTCTCCCTACCCCTCCCTCACTCATGGTTTCTCTCTCTCTGTCTCTCTTAAAAATAAATAAACATTTTTTAAAAATTAAAAAAAAAGAATATAGAAGGGGAAAAACATTAACTTTACGCAGACAAACCTGACAGGCATTACCTTAACCAAGGAGTCAAGGTTAATATAACCAATAACAAGTAATGCTGGTATCATGTGCCCCTAAAATGATATGATAAGAGCATTTTACTTCTACAGTATTCTTCCCCCTAATTCATAGCCCTGGTCTAATAATGAGAAAATGTATTAAAATGTACACGTGGGATTTAAATTTATGGAGGTAACTGAGTGATGACATGGAGAGGCTAATGTGAGTGAAAGAATTTATTACTTACAATTCCCAAGAGAAGGGGCTATGCCATGCGATACAGGACTACATGGGAAAGCACCAGTTTTGATCAAGAGACAGAAGTAGGAGCAAGGGCAACGTATGGCCTAAAACTTTATTGTATTTTCAATGGAACAGGCAAGACAGGACAGGAGAAACCGCTTAGGAATGACTACTTCAAATAATATCAACTGGCTCTCAGCTACGGGTGTAGTCTGGTTCCTGGCCCTAGGTGATTTAAAGCAGGGAAAATATTGGCTTGGTATGTGATGGTTAGATAAAGGAGGTTATCGAGAGTATGGACCAGAACTGGTGAGGGTTTGTAATATGATTTTCATGTACCTGTGAATGCTGGGTCACAAAGGAGATACAAAGAACTCTGGCTGTTAGTTTGGCCCTATGATCAATGGATGCCAAAACTATGAATACAGGATCTAAGAAAACGCAGAACAAAAAACGTCACATAAACTCATATTGAAGAACATTCTACAAAATACCTTGAGCAGTATTCTTCAAAACTATCAAAGTCATGAAAAACAAGAAAACACTGAGAAACTGTCACATATTGGAGGAGACGAATAAAATAGAATGGTGTAGTGCCCAAAATCGGATCTTGGAACAAAAAAAGAAAATCAATTGGAAAAGTCAAAGAAAATTTCTACTTCAGTAATAATATTGTACTAACATAAATTTGTTAGTTTATATAAATGTACAGTGATTCTATGATATATAACATTAGGTTAAGGGTATATGGAAACATTTCTATCATCACGATTTCTATACATTTAAAAATTCACTCAATGGGGCACCTGGGTGGCGCAGTCGGTTATGCGTCCGACTTCAGCCAGGTCACGATCTCGCGGTCCGTCAGTTCGAGCCCCGTGTCGGGCTCTGGGCTGATGGCTCAGAGCCTGGAGCCTGTTTCCGATTCTGTGTCTCCCTCTCTCTCTGCCCCTCCCCCGTTCATGCTCTGTCTCTCTCTGTCCCAAAAATAAATAAACGTTGAAAAAAAAAATTTTTTTTAAAAATTCACTCAAAATAAAAAGTTTAATATAAATAGGTAAAATAAAAAACTTTGCCTGGATTCCACATCTGACTCTAACATTATATTTCTGCCCTCCCTTTCTTGGCAAAATCTCTTGCCAAAATTATCTAATCTTGAATTTTTTATAATGTCTTTGTTGATAGTTTTTTAAGCACAAAAATTATTCAAGAGTTTTAAAAATAATTATTCAATTTATTAAAATTACCACTTCAAAATCCAGTTATTCCTTGAGTTTTTTTCCCCTTCAGAGTTTTTTATTTCAGTAAATTTACATATTGAAATACACATATCTTCACTTTATAACATGATGACTTTTGATAAATGCATGTATGCAGGTAATCCACAATTGCCCACATATAGAACCTTTGCATCACCCAGATAAGTGCTCACATGTCCCTTCCCAGGCTATATACCACCCCTCTCCGAGAGTAAATAATTTTTCTGATTTTTTTCTACCATAGATTGTTTTTGCCTATTCTGGAACATCATATAAAGTACATTACAGTATGAATTATTTT
This sequence comes from Leopardus geoffroyi, assembly GCF_018350155.1. Classification (NCBI taxonomy): domain Eukaryota; kingdom Metazoa; phylum Chordata; class Mammalia; order Carnivora; family Felidae; genus Leopardus; species Leopardus geoffroyi. Next base: position 95,431,693 of record NC_059333.1, read on the forward strand.
GTATCTGGCTTTTTCCATTTAGCATCATGTCCTGGCTTCTTTCAGTCATCCATACCACTGTGGTTATCAATAGTTTGTTCCATTTTATTACCTAGTAGTGTTCCATTTTATGAATACAACACAGGTTATTTATCTAATAAACAATGATGGACATACGGATTATTTCCAGTTTTTAGCTGTTATGAGTGAAGGTGCTATACATTTTCATGTACAAGCCCTTTTTGTAGACATGAGATTTTATTTTGAGGGATAAATATCTAAACTTGGAATTGCTCTATTTAATGAGAAATTGTCAAATATTTCCCAAAGTGGTTGTGCCATTTTATAATACCACCAACAATGGATGGGAGTCACACATCCTGACCAACATTTGGTCTTTTCAGTGTTTTAAATTTTAGTTAATACCTAGTGGGTCAATAGTGGCTTTTCATTGTAGTTTTACTTTTGCATTTCCCTAATAACTAGTGATATTAACTACTCATGCACTTACTGGGCATTCATATATTTTCCTTTGTGAAGTATCTATTCAAGTCATTTGCTTTTTTATTGTTTTTATTTATCATTAAGTATTATTTATCATTAAGTAGGATTCCTTTCATTAATAGGAATATGTCTGCCATATACCTTTTTTTTTTTAATTTAGTTCTTTGAAAAGATCAACCAGTTTTTAAGATTTTTAAAATTTATTTTTGAGAAGACAGTGAGATCAGGGAAGGGGCAGAAAGAGAGGGGGACAGAGGATCTGAAGTGGGCTCTGTGCTGACAGCAGAGACCCATGCGGACTCCAACTCAAGAACCTTGAGATCATGACCTGAGCCGAGTCGGCTGCTTAACCCACTGAATTACCCAGACGCCCCTGCCATATACTTTTTTTTTTATTAATATATGAAATTTATTGTCAAATTGGTTTCCATACAACATCCAGTGCTCAACCCAAAAGGTGCCCTCCTCAATACCCATCACCCACCCCCCCACCCCCCATCAACCCTCAGTTTGTTCTCAGTTTTTATTTTTTTATTTTTTTTTTTCAACGTTTATTTATTTTTGGGACAGAGAGAGACAGAGCATGAATGGGGGAGGGTCAGAGAGAGAGGGAGACACATAATCAGAAACAGCCTCCAGGCTCTGAGCCATCAGCCCAGAGCCCGACGCGGGGCTCGAACTGACGGACCGCGAGATCGTGACCTGGCTGAAGTTGGACACTTAACCGACTGCGCCACCCAGGCGCCCCTGTTCTCAGTTTTTAACAGTTTCTTATGCTTTGGCTCTCTCCCATTCTAACATCTTTTTTTTTTTTTTTTCCTTCCCCTCCCCCATGGGTTTCTGTTAAGTTTCACAGCATCCACATAAGAGTGAAACCATATGGTTTCTTTCTTTCTCTGTATGGCTTATTTCACTTAGCATCACACTCTCCAGTTCCATCCACGTTGCTACAAAAGGCCATATTTCATTCTTTCTCATTGCCACGTAGTACTCCATTGTGTATATAAACCACAATTTCTTTATCCATTCATCAGTTGATGGGCATTTAGGCTCTTTCCATAATTTGACTATTGTTGAGAGTGCTGCTATAAACATTGGGGTACAAGTGCCCCTATGCATCAGTACTCCTGTATCCCTTGGGTAAATTCCTAGCAGTGCTATTGCTGGGTCATAGGGTAGGTCTATTTTTAATTTTCTGAGGAACCTCCACACTGCTTTCCAGAGCGGCTGCACCAATTTGCATTCCCACCAACAGTGCAAGAGGGTTCCCGTTTCTCCACATCCTCTCCAGCATCTATAGTCTCCTGATTTGTTCATTTTGGCCACTCTGACTGGCGTGAGGTGATACCCGAGTGTGGTTTTGATTTGTATTTCCCTGATAAGGAGCGACGTTGAACATCTTTTCATGTGCCTGTTGGCCATCCGGATGTCTTCTTTAGAGAAGTGTCTATTCATGTTTTCTGCCCATTTCTTCACTGGATTATTTGTTTTTCGGGTGTGGAGTTTGGTGAGCTCTTTATAGATTTTGGATACTAGCCCTTTGTCCGATATGTCATTTGCAAATATCTTTTCCCATTCCGTTGGTTGCCTTTTAGTTTTGTTGGTTGTTTCCTTTGCTGTGCAGAAGCTTTTTATCTTCATAAGGTCCCAGTAATTCACTTTCGCTTTTAATTCCCTTGCCTTTGGGGATGTGTCGAGTAAGAGATTGCTACGGCTGAGGTCAGAGAGGTCTTTTCCTGCTTTCTCCTCTAAGGTTTTGATGGTTTCCTGTCTCACATTCAGGTCCTTTATCCATTTTGAGTTTATTTTTGTGAATGGTGTGAGAAAGTGGTCTAGTTTCAACCTTCTGCATGTTGCTGTCCAGTTCTCCCAGCACCATTTGTTAAAGAGGCTGTCTTTTTTCCATTGGATGTTCTTTCCTGCTTTGTCAAAGATGAGTTGGCCATACGTTTGTGGGTCTAGTTCTGGGGTTTCTATTCTATTCCATTGGTCTATGTGTCTGTTTTTGTGCCACATATACTTTTAATACACTTTCTTTTTTACGTAAGTTTTTGATTTACAGAAAATTGAGAATATGGTACAGAGAGTTTCCATATACTCCTTCACCCAGTTTCCCCTATTATTAACATCTTATGTTGGTATTGCACATTTGTTACAATTTAATGGACCAGTATTTTTATATTACAGTTAACTAAAGTCAATAGAAGACTCAGATTTCCTTAGTTTTTTTGTTTTTGTTTTTTTTTTGTTTTGTTTTGTTTTATTTTACCTAATGTATATTGCTGTTCCAGAATCCTACTACAGGTTACTACATTGCATTTACTTGTCATGTCTCCTTGGGCTCCTCTTCGCCGTGAATTTCTTAGACTTCCTTTATTTTGATGAATTTTACAGTTTTGAAGAGTACTGGTCAAGCGTTTTGCAGGATATCCCTCTAATGGAATTTGTCTAATTTTTTTCTCATGATCAGACTGGGGATATGGGTTTGGAGATGAAGACCCCAGAGGTAAATTGCTATTTTCTTCACATCATATCAAAGGTACATATTATGAATATGGTTTATCACTGTTGATATTGACCTTGCTCATATGGCTGAGATAGTATTGTCAGATTTCTCCTCTATAAAGTTACTCTCCCCTCTCCCCTTCCATACTGTACTCTTTGGAAGATAATCACTTAATGCACAGTGGGAAGTTATGCTCCTTCATGGCAGATCATCTACGTAAATAAATTAGAATTCTTCTGTAAGGGATATTTGTCTCTTTTCCTTCCTTCATTTCCCTATTCAATCATTTACTTATATTCCTATACACTTGTGATATTTATTTCCTTGCTAACAGAGCAAGGAAGTGGTTTTATACATTGTAATACAGTTAGAGTCTCTTGTCTCATCTGCATTCCTTCCTGAATCCCCCAACCTCCTAAATGATGTCTTTTAACTGCATACATGGTTTCACTCAGTGCTGTGAAGCTGTATGGGTTTTAGTAAATGCATAATTTCATGTATTCACCATTATAGTATCATACAGAATAGTTTCACAGCCCTAAATATATTGCTTGCCTTGAACTATTGAACTCTCCTTCCTTCCCCCAAATCCCTGGCAACAACTGATCTTTTGCTGGTTGTATAGTTTTGTCTATTCCAGAAGGTCATGTAATGGGAATCATTTTCAGACTGGATTATTTCACCTAGCTATATGCATCTAAGGCTTATCCATGTCTTTTAAATGGTTGGTAGTTTATTTATTTTTGTCATTGAGAGATATTCCATTGTGTGAAAATACCACAGTTGGCTTATCCATTCACCTGTTGAAAGGTATCTTGGCTACCTTTTTAAAAAATTATTTCTTCCAGTCTATAACCTGCCTATTTATTTTGTTAAGAAATTTTACATTTGATGAAGTTTAACATATAATTTTCTCTTTTATGGCTATTGCTTTCTATGTCTTCTAAAAATTATTTGCCTATTCACAAGGGTATATACATATTTTCCTATATTTTCTTCCATAAATTTTATTTTATATTTATGTCCACAATCTATTTTCAATTAATTTTTATGTAGCATATGAAGTGGGGATTGCAGTTCATTTTTTTTACTGATGTAAAATTCATATAACAAAAACTATCATTTAAAATTACTTTTAAGTTTATTCATTTTGAGAGATACAGAGACAGCGTGAGTGGGGAAGAAGCAGAGAGACAGAGGGAGAGAGAGAATCCCAAGCAGGGTTCATGTTGCCAGCGCAGAGCCTGATGCAGGACTTGAACTCACAAAACCGCAAGATCATGACTTGAGCCAAAACCAAGAGCTGGATGCTTAACTGACTGAGCCACCCAGGCGGCCTCTAAATCTATCATTTTAGAGTGTACAAATCTGTGGTATTTAGTACATTTCACAATGTATGCAACAATCGCCTCAATAGAAGCAATTATTAATAAATAACATTTTCATCACCCCCAAAGACAACCTTATACCTATTAAGCAGTTCTTCTCCATTCCATCCTTTTTTCCAGCCCTGGCAAACATTATTCTGCTTTCTATCTCTGTGGTATTACTTAATCTGGATACATATAAATGTTGTTACAGAATATGTGAACTTTTGTGTCTGGTTTCTTTTCTATAGCATAATATTTTTGAGATTCACCCACATTGTAGCATGTAGCAGTACTTTATTCTTTTTCATGGTTGAGTAATACTTCAGTGTCTGTATGTACCACATTTATTCATCCATTCGTCTGTTAATAAGACTTTTGGGTTGTTTCCATGTTTGCCCTATTCTGAATAGTGCTGCTTTGAAACTTGTGTACAAGTATTTGTTTGAGTATCTGCTTTCAGTTCTCTGGAGTATATGCCTAGGAGTGGAATTGCCAGTTTATATAAAAATTACGAATTGAATTTTTTGAGAAACCACCAAACTACTTTGCACAGTGGCTGTACCATTTTACATTCCCACAAGGATGTACAATGTTCCAATTTCCCCAATATCCCAACCAATATTTGTTTCCTTTTTTAAATTATAGCCATTCTAGTGGGTGTGAAGTAGTATTTCATTGTGGTTTTGATTTTCATTTCCCTACTAATGATTTTGACCATCTTGTTATGTGCATTTTGGACATCTCTATATTTTCCTTAAAGAAATGTCTATTCAAGTCTCTTGCCCATTTTGAAAAATGGCTGTCTTTTGATTATGAGTTTTATTCTTTATTATTATAGCTTAATAATAAGCCTTGCATTTCTTCAAACTTTTCTTATTTTTATAAATTAATTTTGTTACTATAGGTCCTTAGAATTTCCAAGTAAATTTTAGAATAATCTCGTCACTTTCTATACAAAAACCTACTGGGATTTTGATTAGGATAGCACTCAATATATTGATCCATTTAGGAAGCAATGACATCATAGTGATATTGCGCATACCGATCCATGAACATAGTATATTTCTCCAATTATTTAGTTCGTCTTTAGCTTATCTCTAGAATATTTTGAATATATTGTAGTTCTCAATATATAGGTCTTATACACATTTTATTTTTAAGTATTTAATTTTTAATACTATTATAAATGGGTCCCTCTTTTAAAATATTTAATTTTCAATTGTTTGTTGCTAACATGGAAATACAATTGATTTTCCTATTGAGCCTATATTAATTCTCGTAAACACACTTGTTAATTCTAGTCTGCTTTTAATAGATGTCTTGGATTTTCAACCGAGATGATCATGACATCATGAATAAAGTAATTTCTGATCTGTATATTTTTTATTTCTTTTTCATATCTTGGTGCACTGGGTAGGATTTCCAATACAATATTTAATAAAAGTGGTTACAGTGAACATCCTTGTCTTGTTTTTGTTCTTAGAGGACATAGTGGGAAGAATTCTAAAAATATCCCCCCAAATTCTCATTCTGTGATTATACAATCAAATACTAATCTAGGTACTGCTGTGTAGGGACTCTGAAGATGAAATTAAGGTTACTAATCAGCTAACCTTAAATTAGGAAGATTATCCTATTAAGCCCAATGTAATTACATGAGCACTTAGAAGAAAAAGGCAGAAAAGTCAGTCAGAGAGATGCTGAAGAAGAGGAAGTTAGCAAAGGAAAGATGATGAAAAAAGGGAGGTTAGAGAAACAAAGCATAAGAAGAATTTGACTTGACATTGCTGATTTTGAGAATGCAAGAAGGCAGGCATGAGCCAAGGAACACAAGTGGCTTCTACAAGCTGGGAACAATCTCCAAGTGACAGCAAGGAAACAGGGACCCCAGTACTACAATTGTGTGGAACTGAATTCTTCCAATAACTTGAATGGTCTTAGAGGTGGATTCATTCTTAGAGCCTCCAGAAAAACAAAACAATACAATACAAAAAACACAGCCCTGCTGACACCTTCAATTTGGCCTGCTAAAATGCAGGGCAGAAAATGAACTGAGCCACACTGTGCATGGACTGCTGATGTACAGAACTGAATGATTTTTAAGTGAGAGTTATTTTAGGGCACCTAATTTGTGACAATTTTGTTATGGCCACAATAGAAAAGAAATATAAAAGGAACATATTCAGTATTTCACTGCTGAGTATGTTCATTGTTGGGTTTTTTCATAGATGTCCTTTATATGTTACTATGTTAAAGAAGTTCCTTTATATTCCTAGTTTGCTGAGTTTTTCTCAGGAATGTATATAAAGTTTGTCAGATGCTTTTTCTGCATCTATTGAGATGATCATATGGCTTTTCAACACTTTTCTGTTAATGTGGTGAATTATATTGAATTTTTCTTCTATCTTTTTAATTAATATTTAGGAAAGTCATAACAAATGGAACTTTTCATATAAGCATATAAAGGAAAAGGTTTATGAAAGAACCTTCACTATGGTATGCAAAATTATTTATGCATCAATGCTTACTTTTTATCTTTTTTAAATAACAGCTTTATTGAGGTATAATTCACATACCATAAAACTTCCCTAGTGAAGTGTACAATTCAGTGACTTTTTTTTAGTATATTCAGAGTTATGCAACCATCACACTAGTTTCACTTTACGTTTTCATCACCCCAAAAGAAACCCTGTACCCATTGGCAGTAACTTATTCTCCCCTCCGTCCAGGTCCTGGTAACCACTAATCTACTGTGTGTTTCTATGAATTTGCTTATTCTAGACCCTTCATATAGACGGAATCACTCAATATGCAGCCTTTTTTCAAGTAGCATTATATTTCAAGGCTCATCCATGTTGTACTATTCATAAGTACTTCTTTCTTTTTATTGTGAAATATTTTTCATTGCATAGAATATAATGGAATATTATATGACTAGATGTGGAATTGCTCAGTCAGATGCTTACTCTGTGTTTAACATTTTGAGAAATGAGAAACTCATTTAACATTTGAAAAAAATTTCTTTGCCTTTCTTTCACTAGCATAAGGTGGAAATCTATGCCATTGATTTAAACCTTTCTCCTTTCCTAAAATAAACATTTAAAGCTATCACTTTTTTCTCTACAGCTGTTTTAACTATAGCCTACAAATTTTAATATATTGTATTTTTGTTATTCAATTTAATATATTCTTCTCACTTTCCTTGCCTTTTCTACTTTGACCTACAGGTTAATTACAGATGTCCTAATCTCTAAATATTTTCAGTTTTTAAATATGTCTTACTGTTTTTTTATTTAATTCTATTGAGGTCAGCCAAAGATTTCTGAAAATTGATCAAGCATATTTTGGATGATGGTCAATGTATACTTGAATTCAATGTGTATTTTACAGATTTTAGGTACAGCACTCTAAAAATGTCCATTAGATCAAGATGGATTGTGATTTTAAACCATACTACATTCTTAATGATGCTATGTCTATTGTTTCATATATTGCTGAGAAAGGTATTGAAAAATACCTACGATTGTAGACTAGGCTATGTATTTAGTTCTGTCAGTTTTTGCTTCATGTATTTTTAAGCTCTATTAGTCATGTACACACTTAAATTATGTTTTCCTAATGATTTGGTCCTTTATCATGCAATGTCTCTTTTCCATTGGTAATAACTCTTTGTCTTGAGGTCTACATTATGTGATATCAATAAAGCCACTCCAACATTTTAATGCTTACTGTTTGATTGGTATCATTTTTTTAATCCCTTTATTTTCAACCAATATGTGTCTTCACTTTTAAAGTGTATCTGGTAACACTATATGTTAACTAACTTGGATTTAAATAAAATTCAATGTTTTTTAATTAAAAAAAATTTTTTAAAGTGTATCTGGTAGATGGCATATAGTTGGGTATTACGAGATTGAGATTCTCTAGTCTGACAATCACTACCTTTTAATTGGAATGTTTAACCCATTTATATTTAATGTAATTATTGATCTGGTTAATTGGGATTGGGTCTCTTTGTTATTTGTTCCTATTTGCCCCATCTGATTCTTTTGAGATTGATGACATATATTTAATGTAACATATCCAAAATATAATTTCAACATGTGATCAATATAGGACATTATTAGATAATTTATCTTCTTTTTTCAACTTACTGAGGTATAATTGACAAATATATTTGTAAGAAAATTTAAGTGTACATCATGATAATATGATATACATACACATTGTGAAATGATTCTTCCAATTTAGTTAATTAACACATCCATCATTTCATATACTTATGTTTGGGGGTTATTTTTTGTTACTGTTGTTGTTGTTGTTGTTTGGTGAGTACATTTAAGTTCTACTCTCATACAATAAAATGTTACCAACTATAGTCACCATGTTATAGATTAGATCCTTAGACCTTATGCATTTTATAAGTAAAAATTTATACCCTTTTACCAACTTGTCTCTATTTCCCTGTCCCCTATTGCCTGGCAACAATATTCTATTCTCTGCTTCTATGCATTCGACTTTTGTTTTTGGTTTTGTTTTGTTTTGTTTCCACACATAGCAATCTAAATGCAGTATTTGTCTTTCTCCATTTGGCTTACTTCACTTAGAATAATGCCCTCAAGATCCATCTGTGTGTTACAAATGGCAGGATTTCCTTCATTCTCATGGCTGAATTATATATTTGAATTATAATTCAGCCATATGTGTGAGTGTCTCCCATCTTTTTTATCCATTCACCCATCAATGGACACTTAAATTATTTGCATATCTTGACTGTGTGAATAGCAATGAACATGAGAGTCCACATATCTCTTTGATGTCCTGTCTTCATTTCCTTTGGATATATACCCAAAAGTGGGATTTCTGGATCATATAGTAGTTCTATTTTTATTTTTTTTTTAACAACCTCCATGCTGTTTTCCATAGCTGCTGCACCACTTTACATTCCCAACAGTACACAAGGGTTCCCTTTTTTCCACATCCTTACCAACACTTGTTATCAAATACACTTTTGAGGATAACCATTCTAACAAGTGGGAGGTAATATCTCATTATGATTTTAGATTTACATTTCCCTGATGATTAGTGATGCAGAGCCCCCTTTTCATGTACCTGTTGGCCATTTGTATATCTACTTTGAGAAATATCTATTCTGTTCCTTTGCCCATTTTTTACATTTAGACTGTTTTTATGCTATTGAATTGTATGAGTTTTATATATTTTGGATATTAACCCCTTATCATGACTTACAAATATTTTCTCTGATTACATAGATTGCCTTTTCTTTTTGTTGATGGTTTCCTTTGCTGTAGAAGCTTCTTACTGTGATATAGTCCCACTTGTTTATTTTTGCTTTTGTTTTCTTTGCTTTCAGTGAAAAAGCCAAAATATCATTGCCAAGATCAACGTCAAGAGCTTACCCCCTCTGTTTTCTTCTAGAAGTTTAACAGTTTTGAGTCTGTCGTTCAAATTTTTAAACCATTTGAATTATGTTTGTATACAGTGTAAGACAGGGGTCCAGTTTCATTCTCTTGCATGTGATTATCCAGTTTTTTCAACACCAGTTATTGAAAGATTATATTGTATATAACTGTATACTCCATTGTATTCATTGTATATTTATGCCTCCTTTGTTGTAAATTAATTGGCCATATAGACATCGGTTTATTGCCAAGATCCTCTTCTAGTCAATTGATCTATGTATCTGTTTTTATGCCAGTACCATAGAGTTTTGATTACTTTGGCTTTGTAATACAGCGTGAAATCCAAAAGTGTGGTGCCTCCAGCTTTGTTCTTCTTTCTCAAGATTAGTTTGTCTACTTTGGGGCTTCTGTGGTTCCATGCAAATTTAAGGAGTTTCTCCTAAGGTGAAAAATGCCATTTGAATTTTGAGATGAATTGCACTGAATCTGTAGATTGCTTAGGGTAGTATGCACATTTTCATAATATTAATTCTTACAATCCATGAGCACAGAAAATATTCCCATTTATTTGTGTCTTCAATTTGTTTCATCAACACTGTTTTCTGTGTATAGGTCTTTCACCACTTTGGTTAAATTTATTCCTAAGAATTTTATTCTTTTTGATGCAATTATAAATGGATTGTTTTCTTAATTTCTTTGATAGTTCATTACTAGTGTATAGAAACACAACTATCTTTCCATATTAATTTTGTGTCTTGCAACTTTACTGAATTCATTTATTCTAACAGTTTTTTTGGTAGAAACTTTAGGGTTTCCTATATACAATATAATGTCATCTGCAAACAGAGATCATTTTACTTATTTTCCAATACGGATGGCTTTTATTATTTTTTCTTACCTAAATATTCTGGTTAGGACTTCCTAACAACAAGTGGAATAAAGGTGGTGATAGTGGGTATCCTTGTCTTAATTCATTATTGACTGTGGGTTTGTCATATATAACCTTTATTATATTGAGGTACAATCACTCTATACACAGTTTGTTGAGAGTTTTTATCATGGATGCATGTTGAATTTTGTCAAATGCTTTTTCTGCAACTATTGAGATGACTGTATAATTTTTATCCTTCATTTTGCTAATGTGGCATATCATATTGATTGATCTGCAGATGATGGACCATCCTTGTATCCCTGGAATAAACCTCACTTGATCATGGTGTACAATCCTTTTAATGTACTATTGAATTTACTTTGTTAATATTTTGTTAAGGATTTTTGCATCTATGCTCATCAGGGATATTGACCTATAACTTTTTCTTGTAGTGTGCTTGTCTGTTTGGGGTATTATATGGTCTTATAAAGTGAATTTAAAAGTAACCCCCCTCTTCAATTTTTTGGAAAAAGCTTAAGAAAAGTTTATATTAATTCTTCTTTAAATATTTGGCAGAATTCATCCGTGAAGACATCTGGTCCTGGACTTTTTTTTGGTTGGGAGGTTCTGATTACTGATTCAGTCACCTTACTAGTAATTGATCTGTTCAGATTTTCTATTCTGTGTGATTCAGTAATTGTAGGCTGTATGTTCTTAGGATTTATCTATTTTTTCTAGGTTGTCCAACTGTTTGAAGTATAATTGTTCATGGTCGTCTCTTATTTCTCTGGTATCAGCTGTAATGCCTCCTCTTTCATTTATAACTTTTTTTCATTTATAACTGTTCTTTTTTCTTGGTAAGTCTAGGTAAATGTTTTTATCTGTTTTGTTTACTTTTTTTAATAGCCTTTAATTATACTAATATTTTTCAAAAATTTTTTTTTGCAGTATTCCATTTTGCTTTGGTAATTTGTGTCTCCATTTTCATTTGTCTCAAGATATTTTATTTCTTCTTGATCTATTGGTTGTTCAGTAGCATGTTGTTTAATCTCCACATATTTGTGAATTTTCCGGTTTTTTTCTTGTAATTATTTCTAGTTTCATACCTTTGTGGTCAGAAAACATACTTGATATGCTCATAATCTTCTTAAATGTATTGATTTGTTTTGTGGCCTAACATATATATAACCTATCCCAGAGAATGTTCCATGCGCACTTGAGAAGAAATGTGTTTTCTGCTACTGTTAATTAAATATTTTGCAAATGTCTGTTAAGCCCATCTGGTCTAATGTGTAGTATAAGTCCATTGCTTCCTTATTGATTTTCTATCTGGATGATCCATACATTGTTGAAAGTGGGGTATTGAAGTCCCCTACTATTATTGTATTGTAAGTCCCCTACTATTATTGTATTGTATATCTCCCATAGGAAGCTGAAATTCAATCTGCCCAAAAGTAAACTCAACTTTCCCTGATAATTTGCTCTTTCTGTTATATTTTCTATTTCAATGAATGGTAGCATCATTCTCCCAGTTTTTTACTGTATCCTCTTCCTCATACCCTGCATCTCTCTTTCCATTTTGACCCCTAACATTTAATTAATTATAACACTATTTCCATTTTTCACGTAATTCTCTTGAATATGTCTTCTCTAGGTTCTCATAGTCACCACCTTTGTTCACCAACATAACTATTTCTTCCTAATCAGTTTCCTATTTCCAATATTTTCTCCTCCCCCCAAATCCTCCATACCATAACCAGAAGTGTCTTTCTAAATGAAAGCTACATTCTTATTTTCTTATATGTACTATTTCAATATCTTTCTGGTTTACTTGGGAGAAAATTCAAGTTCACTTATCTCTTTTTACAGTATGCACCAGACACACTGAAACATTGACAGTCCAGGATGATGCTATAATTCTTTCATCTACAAGTCTTTGTATCCCTTTGCCTAAAATACCTTTTCCAAAACTCTCCTCATTGCTAACTTCTACTAATTTTTTTTCATGTCAGATTAATATATTCACTGCTAGAGAAGCAGTCTTGAAATCTTCTAGACCTGTGATGTGTCCAATATGATAGACACCATCATACTTATTGAACACTTAAAATATGGGTAGTCTGGGTAGTCTGAATTGAGATGTACCCTACACCAGAGACTGAAGGATCAGTTTAAAAAAACTATAAAATTATCTTAATAATAATTTTTATATTGGTTACATAAGAAATCTTTTGGATGTACTGGGTTAAATAAAATATATTATTGAAATTAATTTTATCCCCTTTAACTTTTTAAATATGGTTGCAACAAAACTCAAAATTATATGTGGCTTACATCATATTTCTATTGGATTACACCTAGACTAGATGAGGAAGAGATCCTTTTTTTCAGAACCCTGTAGTTATTTATTTGTATTTATTTTATCTGTTAAAATTGCTAAATTGCATCATATAGTAGACTGCAAGCACCTAACGAACAGGGGGCTGTCTTGGTAAACATGGTAATTCCAGTGCTAAAGGTATTAAAATAAAAACAGTAATCCCCATTATTCATGGATTCCATATTTGTGGCTCTGCCTATGGATTCAATTTACTTATAATCAGGACTAGCAGTGCTTTCAGTCAGTTATGGACAAGCACAGAACAGCAAAAGATAGAAGTCATCCAATGCATATTTTCCTAGCTGAGGTCAAACAAGGTGAGGCTCTGCCTTCTTGCTACAGCTGTCAAATTCAACAAGTATTTCTTTTCAGTCCATTAGCACCACTTTTCACATTTTTGTGACTTTTGTTGGTGACTTGGCTGTTTACGACAGCTCTGAAGCATAGTGCTGAAACGCCGTCTAGTGCTTCTAAGCACAAGAAGGCTGTGATGTACCTTATGGAGAAAATACATGTGTTAGATAAGCTCCACTCAGGCATAATAATTATAGTGCTGTTGGCTGTGAGTTAAATGTTAATGAATCAATACGTATTAAGTAAGGTGAAATTGAAACACACATAAAACAAGATTATATATTGGTCGGTTCACAAAAATGTTGTGACCAGAGACTCACAGGAACCTAACTCTGCACTTCCCCTAGGAACAATGGTTCAGTATTTGCTGATTCAGTGTTCCAGCAACTTCACTAGAATTGACTGTATGTGTTGAATGAATGAAGCTGGATCATTTGATTCCAAATCCAAATCTTATGCAAATGCAGCAGTAGTTAAAGTAGTGATTATGGAGCCAAGCTGCCTAGAGTTCAATCTTGGCTCTCTGATTTCCTAGCTGTGTGAGTTTGGCCAAAATACTTTTCTCTGCTTTTTTCTCACAATTAAAAATGTAGATAAAACAGTAGTTGCTAATGGTTTCCAGGGGCTGGGTGTAGGGGGAGGGGACTGACCACAAAAAGGAGGGAACTTTTGGAATCAGGAATATATTCTTTATTTTGATTGAAGTCATAGTTATAGAACTACTTATGTTTTTCAAAACTCACAAAACTGAAAAGGGTAAGTTTTAATTTGTAGAAATTATAACGTAGTAAACTTAACGTTAAGGGGCACCTGAGTGGCTCAGTCAGTTAAACGTCCAACTTCAGCTCAAGTCATGAGCTCAGGTTCCTGGGTTCTAGCCCTGCATTGGGTTCTGTGCTGACAGCTCGGAGCCTGGAGCCTGGCGCCTGCTTCAGATTCTGTGACTCCCTCTGTCTCTCTGTTTCTCCCCTGCTCATGCTCTCTCTCTCTCTCTCAAAAATAAATAAAGATGAAAAAAATTAAAAAAAAATAAATTTGAGGTTAAAAAACGGGTAACAGTTAAGATTAAAGGAATAATGCACATAAGACATTTTATGTCTACCTACTTGCATAAATACTCTTTACATATTAGCAATCATTCTAATAACATTAGACAGGGAAAGGTTAGACGGTGTAAGGAAAAGCAGAGTGGACTCATGAACCAGGGTTCTAATTCGACTCTTTCATATATTAGCTAGAGGCTGAATTCCGTTCATGGGAGTTCACTTTTTTATAATAAAGGTTGAATTCAACATATGTCAAATACCTGTGCAAACCATAGGGCCACATAGTAATGTGAGAACGTGACTGGCTACTCAAAAGACAGCAGTACAAAATTACAGGACCACATACTGGGGAGTATAGGTCACCTCCCCAAGGTAGAATGCAGTGCGTTGTGAAATGGAAAACAAGGGGGCGCATCTCTTTTAAGAACCTTGGTCCTTAATCCTAGTCAAGTCTCTATTGGCTCCTGGTCTATTTTGAAGACAACCCAACAGCTCTACCGAAGTTTGAACATACCTCAAACTCAAATACCAATGCCAAGAGGAAAGAAGAGCCGAGTTTCTCAGAACTGGACTGGTCTGAGTTTCTGGATGGGGCCATGACGAAGGAAGGAGGTAGGCATTCACCATTCACCTTCACAACTCTGTAACAGCCTAGTGTGAAGAATGAGCTGGGTCATTTCACTGCTGTTATCTGGGTCGCAGATGTCTCAGGAGTTCCCACCCCAGAAGGCACTGCTGACCCTGCCCAGGCACCCAGTGGCAGTGACTGCCAGAACCTCATCACGGATGGTCGGGGTCCCCTGTGAGCCGACAGGTTAGAGCCATAATAAAATACTGCACTTGGGCTCTTCCTTGAGGAGCCAAGTGTGGTTTCGACCATCAACCTGAGCCAGAAGTTCGACCCCAAATCTCCTCCCACAACCACGCAGGGCACCCGTTGAATCCGTGTCCCTCACAGGGCCTGACAGCTGTCACGTGACAACCACCACGCACCCGATGGCAGGGGCCACAGAACGCGTGGTTTGGCTCCTGTTAACTTCAACTTGGACCCGAGTGCAACCAACATAAAAGTTTGAGGTAGCAAGTTTCCTTGCCTTTAAGTTCACCCTCAGCAATCGGACTCCAAAAAGTGCTCTTCACGCCGGAAGTGCACTAATCCGCAGCACGTGGGGTTGCCAGGGCGCTCTTCACGTGACTGGGCGGGACCTCGTGAACATTGTAGCCAATGGTAGCCCGAGAGGGCGGTGCCTGTGACGCGCCGGGACCTATCCCGGAAGTGGAGCTGTGGTGGGGGCGGGAAAGGGCGGGGAGGCCGGGGTGTGGAAAGTGTGGCGGCCCCGCCCCGTCTCTTGGAACTGCCGGGGCCGCCACCGCTGCCGCCGCCGCATCTGTAGGGGACCGGCGCCGGTGCGCAGGCAAAAGGAGCTCTTTCCCTGCTGAAAGGTGAAGACATGGGGAAAAGCTGGTAGGGCCGGGACCGGAGCGAGGCAGGGCCGGAGAAGGCGACCGGAGCCGAGTCCAAAACTAGGGAAGGAGGAAGGATGGATAGGGGAACGGAGGAGAGCTCGGGACCCGCCAGGGCTCAGGCCCTTGCGGGGCCGGGCCGGGCCGGGCCAAGGATGCCGGCAGGACAAGGGGGCGCCTGAGAGGCCGGGGCGACGGCGCCGCAGGCTGGAGGGCGGGGTGCACGCCTGCTGCCTGGGGGCCAGGTGCTGTTGACCAGGTCCTGTTATCCTCATCCTTCTCGGGGATGTGCGGCCTGGGCTGGGTCCCCCGCAGTGAGGATAAGGGCGGCGGCGGAGGGCCGGGTGGCGCGGCGCGGCGCTGTGCGGGAAGGTCGCCGGTTTCTCCTGCGGTGGGACGATGGGGGCCGAGATTTGCTGCTCCCCGCGCCGGTGAGTGCCCAGGGCGGGTATCCCCCACCCGCTAGGAGCTCATCTGCGACCTCCCTCCCTACCTCCCCACCAATGGATGGAAAAGTTTGTAGAGGCCGGAGTTAGAAGTGCCCCCTATTCTTTTGTGGGTGTTCTATAAATGAAAAAATAATAGATCCATGATGTTTGGTACGTAACCTGTCCGAAATGTGATGTTTCCCTGCCTGCGTTCCCGTTGTTAAAAAGCAAACACAAACTTTTTGTGTAGTTCCCTGGGAAAAGCTAGCATCTCCCCAGCCCACCATGGCGGATGAAATTGATTTCACTACTGGAGATGCTGGGGCTTCCAGCACTTACCCAATGCAGTGCTCGGCCCTGCGCAAAAACGGCTTCGTGGTTCTCAAAGGACGACCATGCAAAATAGTGGAGATGTCAACTTCCAAAACTGGAAAGCACGGTCATGCCAAGGTAAGTGCCCTTCCAGGTCTCTCTTTGCGTTGGGGTTTTAATCATTTGTATTACAGTGCGGAACATGAGATTTCCATATTTATAACTTTGTAATAATCACAATTTTTTCTTCCCACAGTTACCGGGTGACCAGCTATTGCTTTGCATACTGAAATGTAGCATTTCCTTTTGGGGCCCTTATAATGTTTCATTTAACTGGGAAATGAAACTTTCCTGAAATCCTAGTGACTTAGAATAATCTATTCAGATGAGAAAACGTGTTCTAACATAACTTCATTTTTCTTATGCATCTTATAATTGAATTACTGGACTATATATGATATTGGGTCTGGCTATGTCATGAAACTGTTTAGTTTGGTTCACTGCTTCTCAAGTCAATTACCACTACTTTTTTTTTTTAAGAAAATAAAATTAGATGACCTTGGAAGGAGAAAGAATCTGTCATAATCAGCTTTGGTATTGTGCTCTTGTGTATGTAATGAGTGATATACTTGGCAAAGATTAAACAGGTTTCCTGTTCTCCCTTTTCTGCTAGGTTCACCTTGTTGGAATTGATATTTTCACGGGCAAAAAATATGAAGATATTTGTCCCTCTACTCACAACATGGATGTTCCAAATATTAAGAGAAATGATTATCAAGTGAGTACTAATTTCCTGTAAAATGCTGGTTGTTTCTTAAAGTTGCAAATACATTCTACTGTTAACTGTAATTTAACAAAAGCTGGGAGTAGTTTTGTAGGTTTTTCTAACCAAATATTAGGCACCACTTATCCTAAAAATTGGAAAAATAGTGATATTTAACACTTGTACCTTATTTATAATTATTGCTAATTTGCTATTTTTTTAACATTTTGAATTTTTAAAAAGTTGAACATGTCTTATTGTTTCTCAGATCAAGTGACTGTATTTTGTGACTGAATAAGTCCAATGTTTAGTAAAACTGCTCTTTGTTGTAAACTATTTCAAATGTAGGTAACTCCCTCCCTGGTATTTTATTTCTTTTCACTTCTCAAACCTAAGACTTTATGAAGTCTTTGGGATTCATGTTCCACCAACCAAGTTTGTGTATTAATGAATGTGAGTTAGAATTTGGTATTCTTAAATAGGGAAGTCAGCCGAAAGCCATTAATATAAAAGATGAAGTACCTGGCCACTGCATATAGTAAAGAAAATACAAAACTATGTAATTGTTTTATTTACATTCAGTGACCATGCTGTGACCTTTTGTTAAATTATAGGTATAAACTTCCAAGTTTTAGTTCCAATTATATATTTGGATAGGTCATGTGTAATGATAACATTTTGTTGGTTTGGGAGAATTGATGGTAACCAAACCATTGACCTCATAGGATGTGGGAGCTCAGATTAATCATAACTAAAGTCTCTCTTGTAAGTCTTCAATCTCAGTGACAAGCATACCATATACAGAACTCTTTTCTGATATATTTTACACAGTGAAAAATACAAGTGTGATACCTAGATTTTTTAAATTCATTTTAAACTGACTTCTTGCTATATCTTATATTGTATTATGTAATTTTTAGAGCATGTTACCTTCAGCTGCAATTCCCATATGACTTCCTTTTACTCTTTATTCACACATAATGTAAACATATTTTTACATAGTTTTAATCTAGTAAGTTTTATGTTTTCATTTTCCCATTTATAAATATTTTCTAGGTTTCCTTGGAGTCTTTGTAGACATTTGAATTGTCTTATTATAATAATAGCATATGGGCTTTTTTTTTTTTTAATCAGGCAAATTTGGGTTTGGATCTAGTTCTGCCACTTTCCAGCTGGACAACCTAGGACAAATTATACAATCTCTCTGAGACTCAGTCTTCCCATCTACAAAGGAAGGATAATGTGAGGATTAAATGAGAAAATGTATACCGTAATTACCTCATAAGTAGATATGTACCAAAAAGTAGTCCTTTTCTGCTCCCCCTTTTCCTGTATAAAAATTCCATTTAATCATTCCATTATGCTTGGAGCACCTAATTTAGACATGGCTTATAGTGGGTGCTCAATAAACATTTGTTAAATGCATATGTGATTATTCATTGAAGTAAGGATAGTGCAGCTAAGGCTAAGCATAGACTTTTCTTTTGCCAAAAATGGATTTCTGTTTTTTTATCCTTAACATGTGAATGCTTTGAATATTCAATATTCATTATATACATTAATACGCATTCAACATAGAATGCTTTTGCCTTTGAGTGTTTCAGAAAGATAGTATCAGTAATTCATATAATTACTAACATGATCAAATTAGTCAATCATTGGGGCACCTGGGTGATTGACTAATTGTAAAAAATATTGTGCTCTAGGCAAAGGCTCATTTACCTCGTTCCCTTTACCTTAGTCTAGGCCATGCTGTATCCCCAAATAAAACCCAAACCAAATTTTTCCTTTAAGTCTTTTCAGTCGGTTAAGCATCTGACTCTTGATTTCGGCTCAGGTGATGATCTCACCGTCGGGGCTCTGTGCTAATGGCTGGGAGCCTGCTTTGGATTCTCTCCCTCTCTCTCTCTGCTGCTCCCCCATGCACACACGATCTCTCCGTCTCTATCTCTCTCCCCCTCTCTCTCAAAAATAAATAAATATTTTAAAAAATTAGTCAATCATTGATTGGAGCTCCAGATTTAACATAAAGGAAAATTTAGTTTGGGTTTTATTTGGGGACACAGCAGGACCCAGACCAGGGCAAGGGGAATGAGGTAAGTGATGCCCTTGCCTAGAGCACAATTTTTTTTTTTTTAAGTTTATTTATTTTGAGAAAGAGAGAGAGAGAGAGAATCCCAAGCAGGCTCTGTGATGTCAGCACAGAGCCTGACTCAGGGTTTCATCCCATGAACAGTGAGATCATGACCTGAGCCGAAATCAGAAGTGGGACATTTAACCGACTAAGCCACCTAAAAGGAAAAATCAGTAGTTCAAATTTTGTCTTTATTTAAAATTTTGATACTTTGTTCATCATGGAATTTTTGTATTAATTTTAGTTTTAAGATATGTGATCACTGATGAGTTTTTTTGGTGCCACCTTAAATTTTGCACTCAGAACAAGTGCTTCACTTTCCTCATCCTAGTGTCAGCCTTTGCTATGTAGTCTGTACTGGATCATGGATAAGAGAATGACTCATGCCAGATAGGCTGGGTCCGAATCCTTACTTTAACACTTACTAATTACGTGACCTTGGTTGGCAAGTTATTCAACCTCTTGCCTTTTTTTCATTATTTATAAAGTGAAGATAAGAATAGTAAACCTCACGGGAGGTTTAGTTAGTTAATACTTAGAACAGTGCCTTGCATCGTAAGTACTCAGTGATCATACCCCTTTGTTATCAAGTCACCATATAATACTTATTTCTGTTCATTTAAAAAATTTAGCTCTGTGGGCCTTTTCAGTTATATTTATTGTGCTGTGGTGGTCTTCATGCACGTATCCATGCCAAATATGTACAAGGTATGAACCTGGAGTTGGGAGGAAATAGTTTCTATCAAAGACAATATTGGAACAATTGATAAATTTGAATATGGACTATATATTAAATAATATTTTAGCAATATTACATTTCCTAATTAAAAAAAATAAGTTGGTTATATAAGAATTTGTCTTTTTTGGGAAAGAAAAAAAATTTGTCTTTCTTGCTAAAGAATCATGATTTTTGAAACATACTCAAATGGTTTAGTAAAAAGAAGAAAAGAACAAGAATGTATATTCTATGTATTTTATGTATTCATATATACATAAATGCACATGTGGTTAAATGTTAATGGGTGAATCAAGGGGAAAAATATGGGATTTTGATGTATTATTTTTGTAACTTTACTGTATATCTGAAATTTTAAAAATAATTTGTGTAAGAAGATCAAATAATTTTCATTATTTAATTTTATTTTTCTACAGTTTTATTTTTGAAAATTTTAATTTTATTTCATATAGCAATTTATTTTAATAAGATGTTTAATTTTTTTAAATGTTGTTTTACTAGATATTATATAATGTCTATACATATTTTATTTGAAATGCTTTATATTTCATCCCACAGTTTAACTGATGAATTCTTAACTCTTTAAAAATAAAATACCACCATTATATAAATAAATATCAAAGTATCAGTAGTATTATTTGACTTTTATGTTTCAGTCACTAATGGCAGTGGGAACCTTTAATTCTCGAAATAGACAAGTTCTACTTCAGGGAATTGCTAAAAGAGCCAAAATCAAAAAGATCTGCCTTGTAAGCCTGTGGCTATTTAGAATTATATAATAAATGATGTTGGAAAAACTGGACAGCCACATGCAAAAAATGAAACTAGATTATCTTACACCATATACAAAAATTAACTCAAAATTGGTTAAAGACTTGAATATAATTCCTGAAACCACAAAACTAGAAGAAAACATTTGTGGTAAGCTTCTTGACATTGGTCTTGGCATTACATTTTTGGTTCTGACACCGAAAGCAAATGCAGCAAAAGCAAAAATAAATGAGTGGGACTACATCGAACTAAAATGCTTCTGTACAGCAAAGGAAACCATCAACAAGATGAAAAGGCAACCTACTGAATGGGAGAAAATATTTGCAAATCATATATCTGATAAGGGGTTAATGTCTAAAATATATAAAGAACTCAATAGCAAAAAAACAAAAAAAAAACAAAAAAAAACCAAGCACTTTGATTAAAAAATGGGCAGAGGATCAAAACAAACTTTTCCAAAGAAGATACACAGATGGCCAACAGGTACCTGAGAAGATATTCAACATCACTAATTAACAGGGAAATTCAAATCAAAACCACAATGAGATATCATTTCATACATGTTAGAATGGTTATTATCAAAAAGACAAAAAGTGACAATTATTGGAAAAGATCTGGAGAAAAAGGAACTTCTTGGACTGTTGGTGGGAATTTAAATTGGTATAGTCACTATATAAAACAGTATGGAGGTTCCTCAAAAAATAAAAGTATAACTATCATAATGATCCAGCTATACCACTTCCGGGTATGAAAACACTAATTTCAAAAGCTATATGCACCCAGATGTTCATTGCAGCATTGTTTACAGTAGCCAAGATATGGAAACTGCCTAAATGTCCATTAATGGATAAAGGAATAAAGAAGATGTGGTATACATATACAACTGATTACTACTTTGTCATGAAAAAAAGGAAATGTTGACATTTGCAACAACCTGGATGGAACTTGAAGATATTATGCTAAGAGAAATAAGTCAGAGAGAGAAAAAGAAATACTGTATGATTTCACTTCTATGTGGAATGTAAAAAACAAATGAACAAAAACAAAACAAAACTTATAGAGCAGATTGGTGGTTGGTTTTTAGAGATGAAGGGGATTAGAGAATGAGTGAAATGGGTAAAGGAGGTCAATTGTATGGTGATGGATGGTAACTAGACTTATTTTGGTGATCACTTTGTAGTGTATACAAAGATTGGTACAATAAAAAAAACTACACTTCTGCCTCAACCTCCTTGTTTCCCACTCCTCTCCCAACTACCTCACAAATGTTTGAGTGATGTAAAGATGAATTAAAAGGATTTGTAGTTGCTTAGAGGATGCTTTTTGTTTTTGAGGTTTTAGACGTGTGCAAAAGCTGAAATCTGATGAGATATCTGTGGGAAGCCATAGCCAGATTTGGTAGTGCCATCAGAGGAGCTTTGAAATCTACCTCTATGGTAGGTTTGTGTTACAAACAATAACACAAAGCAGTAAAGGGGAGTAAGGACCAAATCTTCAACTCCTTTTGTGTTTGTCAATGTTAGCATCTGGTATTCCGAACAATTGCCTTTTATAAAATCTGTTAGAAGTCTAGGCACCTGTTGCTGGATGGCAAGATAGTTCTATTTTTGTTTTTTTGAGGAGCCTCCATACTGTTCTCCAGAGTGGAAGTGGCTGTACCAGTTTGCATTCCCCCCAGTAGTCACTTATATGTGGAATTTCAGAAACAAAACAGATATGGGAAGGCAGTGGGTGGGGGGAGAAGAGACTGAGGACTGATGGAAGGGGGTGGGAGATGGGCTGGATGGGTGAAGGGCATCAAGGAGGGCACTTGTGATGAGCACTGTGTGTTGTATTGAAGTGATAAATCACTGAATTCTACTGAAACCAGTACTACACTATACATTAACTAAAATTTAAATAAACTTAAAGAAATCTAGACATACTGTATATGCTTCTAGAATAAATAAGTACAGCCTGGCTATTTCATCATTCCTGTAATAAAAAAAAAAAAAAGTCAGCAATATCAAAACTGTGTCTCTTTGTAGGTTAGACTGGGTTTGTTTCATTAATGTCATCAACAAGCAAATGTTTGTCTTTAAAAAAAATCTAATGTTAATAGTAAACTGGACACCAAAAGTTTTCTACAGAATTTTGTTCATAATCAAATTATAAAACACATTGTAATCATGGAAAACTAAAATTAACTTTATGCCCATTAATAGGAAAACAGTTAAATCAGTTACAATCTATTTATGCAGCTGTGAAGTAGTTAAAGAGACTGAGGTAGGCCTATAGTTTCCAATTTGGAAAGATTTCTAAGACATACTGTTAAGTGAAAACAACTTGCTGAAAAATACCTGTAATATCCCATTTATGTTTTTTTGACACAAAAGGTGACATTGATTCAAAGAAAAGAAAAAAACCTGACAAGATGTCTATCCCATGGCTCCCTTCCCTCCCCACTCCTGCTCCTCTTCAGCTCCCAGGGCCTGAATCCTGGATAGGGCTAGGTAACAGGACAGCCCTTCAGATGAGGTCAGCAACATTGACGAGCATCTCCTCAATTGAGGATTTGTGGAAGGTCTCGATATCTCAAAGAGTCCTCCTGTCTTCTTCTGTCACCATGTTAAGGGCCACACCCTTATGGCCAAATCGTCCACCAGGACCAACCCTATGGATAGTTTCCCCTGTTGGTGGGAAGGTCATAGTTGATGACCAAAGAAACCTGATGCGTATCAATGCCTCTGGTCTAGGTCAAGGGCTTAAGAAGACGCAACCTATCCAGAAAGGGTTGAAGTATACGTGTAGGCAGCCAAAGGAAGGCAAAGGAAACAAACATCCCCTTCCCTCCAACAGCCTAAGACATGTCAGATTTTTTTCCAAGTTACTAATTTCCTGAAGAGGGACATGAGCAGACCCCATGTAGACGGAATCACCTTGGATTCTCATTTATTTTTTCTAAAGCAACTATATTTGTATTGTGCACATACACATAAATGCTTCAGGGCATATTAGAGAGAGAGAGAGAGAGTTGGGGGAACGTGGTGTGCAGGAAGGAGTGAACTTATACTTTTAGTCTATACATCTTTTATGGTTTTGTATGCTTAGCATTATTTAAGCTCAGAATATATTAACGTATTACTGTGTACTTGTACAAATTAATGTGGATTGCAACTTAACTATGTAAATATTACAAAGTGATATAATCTAATCACTGCAAATGATATAATTTCTTTTAATAGCTGATATGTATTCAGGATGGTTACTTATCCCTGCTGACAGAAACCGGTGAAGTTCGTGAGGATCTTAAGCTGCCAGAAGGTGAACTAGGTAAAGAAATAGAAGGAAAATACAATGCAGGTGAAGATGTACAGGTAAAGACCTAAGGGGAGATTGCTTTTTATAAGAACTGTGGCATAAACTAGTTAGCAAAAAATGGCAAATATGAAATGTAGTTTTTAAATACTGCTCTATGAGACGGTTTTCCCATGATACCCCGAGAGGTCCATTACCAAAGAAAGTATCAAAGTTCACTTTTTGCTAAGCAGACATTGCCAACCCCAAATTTGTTTTGAAGACCAGCACCTGAGCTATGAAAGATAAGAAAAGATGGTATGGGAATACTAAAGCGTGAAGGTGATTTACTCTTTGTCTTTGCTATGACTCTCAGAAGTATGACATCTGATAAGTGTTGAGACATTCATAGCTCTTATTATTCCTGTTTCCTGGAAGTCATCTTAAAAACCACAGTGTGAGAAATTTTACTTTGGAAAACTATAAAGTAGGTTATCTCGTCTTGGAATACCTCTTTCCAAAGTCAGCATGTATAAAATATCCACAAATATCCAGTATATAATAACATATCTTATGTATGTATTGCCTTCTGAATAACTTTTTGCCTGCATTTTTCCCTTCTAGGTGTCTGTTATGTGTGCAATGAGTGAAGAATATGCTGTAGCCATAAAGCCCTGCAAATAAATGGGAACATCAGGCATGAGCAAAATGTTAGGTCTGGATCAACCACAGATCTAAAGTTTGGGTCTAAGTTGTCACCAAAGCTATGGCCTTCATAAGCCACCTCATTTTTTTAAATTGTTTTGAAATTGTACTCAGTTTTGTAGGCAATTGGTAATTTAAAATCATCAAGTTTGTAATTCTTTTTTTTTTTTTTTAATTTTGTAGGTGTCTTTCCTATAACTTTCCTGTGGTTTTCAGTGAGTACAAGAAATAGATAAGATGGCTTCAGCAGATATGATTTGTCTGAGCAAATCATTCCTGAATTTTAGTTGATAGATAAACCAGGGCTTAAAATCAGACAATGTAGCATCTAGTGGTATCAAAGTACCACATTTAAGTTGAATTGTTCTGCATTAATTTCAGACCTAATATAGAATGAGTTGATTATGGATTGGAATTGTCACAGTTTCAGCCTGTGTGTGGCAAGCACAAATCCTTAACCAAAAATCATGTTATCAAAAAGTGTCAGTTTTCTTAGTAGGCATGTGCAGCCACCTGTATTACCTCAGTCATACTTTCCTTTGCCAAATTGTTGCAAGACTAAACATAACCTTATATGTAGTGATTTTGCTACCTGCTCATAGTTGACAGACATTGAACTGTAGGTTGACTGTTATTAGCAAGTCAGATTACAAAGGAGGAGTCTACAGGGGACAGTGGCAAAGGGGTTTGGTTAGACCTATAGGTTTTTACTTGAGGCCTGTGTAACTGGCATAAAAATAGTTTCTTTCTAGTTATGTTTTTGCTTTTTGTTCTCTCTCTGTATTTAAAGGAGTGACCTGCTTTATAGGATGCTATGCAGTGCTCTTTATCAATATGTTGAATAAATTGTTGGTATTTATAGTAGTCCCTCCTTTCCAACCATTTTTAAGTACATTTTTTGGCATTAAAATATTTAATTGTCCAGCAAAACTGGATATTCTTTAAATTGATTTGGAATATTTGTTAAATTTATGTACACTTTTTCTAAAGTGAATTGAAAGTGCATCATGGAGCAAGAGTTACTTTCTGTGATGATTATTTTTCTTACTTTGAGAAGTACATATACTTTTTTCTGATTGTTATGTACTTAATTCGGTTACCAGTGTGAAACATAACTAGGAAAGAATTCTAAAAACTGAATAATTTTAAAAAGTGTTTTAGGTGACTCAGCTACATTTCTCTTCGTATATCTTATTTCCAGGATTCTAGACACTGTCACAGGGTTTGCAAGGACCTTTGACTTAAAAACAATCATTATATTGAAATTAAACTTAGAACAAAATCACTATTTCAGTAATCATTCTCTAAGACTGATTATGAGACCTTTCTCATCATGCCTTGACCTCTGAAAGACCTTTGTTCCTATCATCTGGAGGAAAACATATATGATGCTGTAACCGATCTAATCAGTAACTAAAAATAGTATTAGGCACTTGATCTTAGCCAAAAGGCCGAGAAGCGATACTGAAAATAGTATTAGGAACAGAAGATCCCAAAGGTTTAGTTACTTAATTTGTGTGCATTTTTAAATCTTGTATAGGCCTCAGCAAACCCATTTGGAGAAGAAAACAGGATACTTAAGAGAAATGCAAGGAGAATTCTAAAGCACAAGAAATATAGAGGTTATAGTTAACCATTTTAGCGTAACATCTTAGCTTTTGCCCATCTGAAGCACAATTAGGAATTAGGCTAAATTCTTTCCAGTATTCCATCTAAGTATCTACTTCATACTGCTCTAGTGTTTTAGTAGTCTGTTCTGTGCGTTTTACTTGTTACTGGTTGGCATTGTTATCCACAGGAATTCCAGGAAGTTCTCAATCTGTGCTGCTTGCTGGTCACTCACATGACCCCAGTTAACCATACTAGTGTTCTGGTTTACTGTTAATTCTGGATTAGCATGCCCTTGTTGTTCCTAACTTGTCAAACTTCACATAAATACATTTCAGTTGTGAGGTAAGCATATGTGAATTATAATGCAACTCTATCTTCGTACCTTGAATGGCAAAAGCTATTTATGCATAAATATTTTAAGTACCATAATGAAATGTAAATACTCTTCTGATATATAAGTATAAGTATAGATTTTAAAGATATGGGACTGTTTATTTTCACATAAGTCAGTACATGTTTCTCTAGAACAAAATATTTCATTTAGTAAAGCTTTATAAATTGTATTAAAAGGAAGCAGGTAAACGTATTTTTTAACATAGAACAGCAGTAACTTCATTCTTTTTGACATCAGAAATATTAAAAGTTGATTCCTAGTATTTGTTGTACTTTTTTGTAGCAAATGTTAAATATCACAGGTTACCATGTATAGAGTGTAGACTGTCATGTTGATAGATTATACGATGATACACCATTTTTGTCGGCAGGCATTTCACCAATTTGTATACAATATTAACAAGTGGAATATTTGTTTCTTTCTAGAGCAACATATTTTATTTCTACTGTGAAGACTTTGTTATACCTTATTTGCTACTACAAAGTTGAATACCCTCTGAAATAGATCAAATCATTGCTACTTTGACTTAGCATTTGCGTCATAAACATAATTATGATGTTTCATTCTCCCCTCCAAGGGCTGTCTGTCACTTGAAATTGTTGCTAACCAAGCTCTTGAATCCGTTACCATTTATGGTACAAAATTCTGTACCAATGCTTTATAACAATTACCAAAACTCTCCTGCAGCCGGAGCATGATATCTTTAATAGGAGATGCTATAATTAAATGTTTAGGCTATAAAATTTGGGGACACAATTTTTCATTATAGCACAATGTGGAGTGTGTGCATATGCACACCCAGCTTTGTATGTTTGTTCTTTTTACAAAGTCCTTTCAACTCTTAAAAGTACTGTAGTCTGGTAGTGCCTCAAATGTTGTGACTTTTTTTTTTTTTTAATTTACAACTTTTCCAGAATTTGTTTTTGTAACTTTAAAGTTTCTCAATTAGATTATTTCTAGTTGAGCTGTAATTTGAATGCATTGTTCTCAGGGCTGTTTGTGCTAAGAGCTGAAGTTGCATTATTTTAAAGCTGCCTGAAAGTATATTGCCAAATTTTCCCAAATTGTAATACAATGATAACATGCAAATAAAAATCCTTAACATCAAAATACTTAACCTAAGTATTAAAACAAAATGGGAACATTGATAACATCTATACTGAAATCTTGCCATATAGTTTTCATTGTAGAATAGACTTTGGTAGTCTTATCTTAGAACCCAAACCTTAATGATCTATCTGAAAGCATTTCTTTGGCATGGACCCCAAAGATAGTTTTTAGAGCCAGACAAATAGGTAGTGGTTCTCAAACATATCTAGGGACAACAGATCAAAAATTCATAATGCTCTTTGGGTACATGCAAATGTTTACATACTGAATTCTATAATATGAACCACAAACAAATTTACTATGAGAAAATATGGCTCTTAAGCAGTATAAGAGCAAACTCTGAGCATATTTCCATAAACCGTATGTTATATTGAACTGATCAACAGTTGAAAATTTTCTAACTTTACTTAGGCACAATATTTTATAGTTTTTAAGCCTTTTTTTCTCCTAGCATTCGGACAAGTAATAGACAACAAAGGCTTACGAAAAATTTATTGTGGAAAATCTTAAAATTGAGAAAATTCAATCTATTAACTTTAATCTATTAAATTTTTTTTCTCTGAACTGGATATATGGCATCATTATTTGATTTTAGCGGGAACATTTGGATTTAGCTATGGAACACAGATGTTCTGTGAGAACATGACTTGAAGTCACTATATAATGTTTCTCCATTAAGTATACATCTGAACATCAACTTAACTACCAAGTGAGGTCAAGTGCCTGAAAAGTGCTATCTACATCTAATTAGCATGTTTTCCTTGTGTGAAAGAGGCATCTTATAGCAATGCATATCGAGCTTTCTTTCACCTGCTAGAAACATACTTGTTGCCAAACTTTACCAACCACTACTATTCCTCTCGCCTTAGAATTGGATGAAACCTATTTTACAATTGAGAGAGAGGTTATTTTATTTATATGAAGTCCCTAAAACTATTTCTTGGTATTGGTAGACTTAGGTTCATCTTAGTTCATGATTGTATTTTTTAAAAACTCTGGACACCAATCTATATTCAGTGATGACTGTACAGCTTGTCATAAGTCATAATTGTGATCTTTCTTGAAAGGAATTCTTTATTATGGTTAATACCTACTATAAATGAGCACTCTTGTGCTTGTTACAAAATACAATGCACATTACTAGTTCTATGCTAGTATAATGAAAATGGCTAGTTGCATATTATCATGTACTTGTGTTCTCCTCTCCAAAAAGGAAATAGTTGAAATGGCATTGTCTAATCCAGTGGCACTTTATTAGTAATACATTTTTATTTGTCTTAGGTACAGGAGAATTCTTGCTTTTATCTACAGAGACTCATGTTTTAGCTAAAACTTTAAAATTATAAGA
This sequence comes from Leopardus geoffroyi, assembly GCF_018350155.1. Lineage (NCBI taxonomy): Eukaryota > Metazoa > Chordata > Mammalia > Carnivora > Felidae > Leopardus > Leopardus geoffroyi. The sequence goes on from NC_059333.1 coordinate 95,461,178, forward strand.
TATGTAGTATGAGTATTATAATTGTGTATTTTACATCTCAAAAATGGGTAAAATCCAAATGTCTTTGGGTATACTAAATTATTAAAATCCTTTACATTGTAGATGATATACATCAATTATAACTTTTTGTTACATTAAAATATATTTGTCTGGTAACTTCATCAGCTATATTAAATAAACATAAAGTTAACTTAACAGCCTGCCCTATTCTTGTACATATACATTCCTAAAACCATTTTTATGCTAGAAAATAGTATGGGGACGCCTGGGTGGCTCAGTCAGTTAAGCATACGATTCTTGGTTTAGGCTCAGGTCATGATCTCACGGTTCATGAGATCCAGCCTCAAACCCCATGTCAGGCTCTGCACTGACAGTGTGGAGCCTGCTTGGGATACTCTCTCTGCTCCTTCCCCGTTCACACTCTTTCTCTCTCCCAAAAGAAATAAACATTAAAAATAAACAAAAATAACATCTACAGGCATACCTCAGATTGCAGGTTTGGTTCCAGACCACTGCAAGAAAGTGAATATTGAAACAAAGTGGGTCAGGTGAATTTTTTTGTTTCCTAGTGCATAGAAAAGTTACATTTACACTATATACTGTAGTCTATTAAATGTGCAGTCACATATGTCTAAAAAGATAATGTACACACACGAATTAAAAAATATTGCAAAATGGGCTATGTGGGTGACTCAGTTAAGCGTCCGGCTTCCGACTTCCAGTCAGGTCATGATCTCCTGGTCCATGAGCTCGAGCCCTGTGTCGAGCTCTGTGCTGACAACTCAAAGCCTGGAGCCTGCTTCAGATTCTGTGTTTCCCTCTCTCTCTGCCCCTCACCGCTCATGCTCTCTGTCTCTCAAAAATAAATAAACATTTAAAAAATACTGCAAAAAAATGCTAACCCTCATCTGAGTTTTCAGCAAGTCAGTCTTTTTGTTGGTAGATGGTTTTCTCTTGATGTTGATGACTACTGACTGGTCAGGGTGGTGGTTGCTGGAGGTTCGGAGGCTGTGGCAATTTCTTAAAATAAGGCAACAATGAAATTTGCAGCATCACTTACTTATTCCTTTCATAAGCTATTTCCCTGTAGCATGTGATGCTGCTTGATAATATTTTACCCACAATAGAACTTCTTTCAAAATGGGAGTCAATCCTCTCAAACCTCGAACCTCGCTGTTGCTGTATTGACTATGTTCTATTCTAAATCCTTTGCTGTCATTTCAGCGATTTTTCACAGCATCTTCACAAGCAGTAGATTCCATCTCAGGAAACCCACTTTCCTTGCCCATCCATAAGAAGCAACCTCTGATCCATTAAAGTTTTGTGAAATTTCAGTAATCCAAATATAATAATAATGAAGAAGTGTGAAGTATTGTGAGAATTACCAAAGGACACAGAGATATGAAGTAAGGAAATGGTGTTGGAAAAAAAAATGGTGCCGACAGGCTTGCTGGACTCAGGGTTGCCATAACCTTCAATTTGTTAAAAAGCAAAAAATGCGGTATCTGTGAAGTGCAATAAAGCTAAGCACAAGATGAGGTGTGTTTATGTTCCCATGATACATTCAGCAGGATCAGTTACAACCACTGGGTGTATACTGGCAGAAAAGGACTCACCTACAAGGTCATATCAATCTGTTGTCCAATTTGAGAGTTATTTCTGGATCCAGTAAAATAATTTTTGGCCACACCATGGGCACATCCCAGCATCACAATGACTTGTGCCCCAGTGTTTGCAAGAGCCAGAAAAGCATGGCAACCTTGGTTGCCATCAGATCCCTAACCAGATTCTAATTGGGAGAACAGAGGCTCACCTACACAACACTGATAGCCTGTCTGCCCTTTTTTGTTCACGATTATGTATGTGAATTTCACTTAAAATTGCTGTCACCCTAGTTCATTTTAATTGCTGTGCAATCAATAAGGTAAATCTTTTGGGGATTTTATGTACATATCACTAACACTCTGATATTAGAGAATATACCTTTCTTCCAAAGGCAAATGGAACTTTTGGGGAAAAAAAGAATATTTAGGGCACAAAGAAAACGGTAGTTTCTTTAAGGTAGAAATATTTAAAATAGCATTCTGATACCAATCCCAAGTGAAATTAAAATTGAAATTTAAGAAAACCTTTCTACCTGCAAATTTAAAAACCTGTTACATAATACTATGTTGAAAGGGAACTACAACAGAAGCAATTCCTGAAAGATGATGAAGAAAATGTATGTAAAGCTGTAGAAAACAAATTGTAGCCTTAACATCTATATCAATAAAAATGAAAGCATGAACATAAGTGAAATTAAAGTCCTAAATCAAACTAGAAAAATAAGAGAAAAATAAACTAAAAGCACAAGGGAAGAAATGATCAAGATAAAAGCAGAAATTAGGTGAATAGAAAAATAACACATTAAAAAATAAAATTCTGGGGGTACCTGGGTGGCTCAGTCGGTTAGGCGTCTGACTTCAGCTCAGGTCATGATGTCATGGCCTGGCTTCTGAGTTTGAGCCCCCCGTCGGGCTCTGTGCTGACAGCTCAGAGCCTGGAGCCTGCTTCGGATTCTGTGTCTCCTCTCCCTGCCCCTCCCCTGCTTGCACTCTGTTTCTCTCTCTCTTAAAAAATAAATAAACATTAAAAAGAAAACTATTCTTGGGGCGCCTGGGTGGCTTCGTCGGTTAAGCATCCGACTTTGGCTCAGGTCATGGTCTTGCAGTTCGTGGGTTCGAGCCCCACATTGGGCTCTGTGCTGACAGCTCAGGGCCTGGAGCCTGCTTCAGATTCTGTGTATCCCTCTCTCTCGGCCCCTTTCCCACTCACATTCCATCTCTCTCTCAAAAATAAATATTTTTTAAAAATTAAAAAATAAATAAAATTGGGGTTCTTCAAAAAATTAACATAACAACAAACCATTGGCCAATTTATTTAAGGTAAAGGAAGAAAACACAAGTATAGAAAGTGAGACATAATAGGAACGACTAATAATGGAAAGGAAAGAAAAGTAAAACAAGAAACTCTATGCAAATAAATTTGAAAACCTAAATGATATAATTTCTTAGGAAAATATGGTTATTAGAATCAGCTTCAGTAGAAATAGCCTAAACAGAACAAATTTAATAAATGAGAAAGTTATCAAGAAAACATCCCACAAAGATTTAAATTTTTTTTCAATGTTTATTTATTTTTGAGAGACACAGTGGGAGTGGGGAAGGTGCAGAGACATGGAGACAAAGAATCTGAAGCAGGCTCCAGCCTCTGAGATGTCAGCACAGAGCCTGATGCAGGCCTCAAACTCACAAACTGTGAGATCATGACCTGAGCCGAAGTCGGACACTCAACCAACTGAGCCACCCAGGTGCCTCCCCTGCCCCGACAAAGATTTATAGATGTAGATATAGATGGAGAGAAAGAGGACAAACAAATGATAAATGGAGCAAAATGTCAATAATAAGTAAAAATCCGCATAAAGGATATATAGACACATATATGTATTTATATAGCCTTTGTCCAGATTTTTATGCATTTATATTTATATGTGTGTATGTGTGTGTGTGCTTTCTTTGAACTATTTTTGTAACTTTTACAATTTTAGGTACAGTAATTTTTTCTAAAAGAAGTTTTTTAATTCAAAAAGCATGTATAGTACCATCCAATTTTTATACATGAATGTAATTACTTGTGTAATCTAAATTACTTATATTTATTCATACATATTCACAAACATGCATGCCCCCAATGCATTAAAAAGCTATTTCTAAGCAAGTAGGATTTTAGATATTTTTATGCATTCTCTTTTTTGTTTCTCTGTATTTCTTTTCATGAGAATTTCTTTTGACTTAAGATAATTTTTTTTAATTTAAAAAGTTCCTTAAAGCATTGCTTATAATGGTGAAAAGGTGGAAATAAATTTAAATGGGCAATAATTTGAATGACCAAGCTAAAAATAACAAGACAAAAATTACAGAAAATAATCAATGAAAAAAGATACTCTCTTTTTAAAATTTGATCAATTATTCAGAATTCCTATAGCACTAACAAGAAAATCTTACTTCTGAAATTGCAGTTGTTAGAAATAATAAAAGTAAATAACCATTTAAGGTTTTCCTAAATATACACAGACAGAAAAGATGCATTGAAGCAAGCATAAACTTTTTCATCTCAGTTTTTAATGTTTTAATGTTTAATGCTTTCTAATCAAATTAGTAAAGGAAAGACAAGCAGGAGTGACTTCAGATTTATTTCCCCTGCCTGGCACCCTTAACTTTCATTTATAAATATTTAACAAAGAACATTCAAGGTTGGAGGATCAAAAGCAATATTCTTAGGCGGTAGTAAGTTTCTCTCAGTGCCTCACAGTTTGCATAGAAGGGCTGTAGCCCATCCTTTGTTAAAGCCGTGCAGGGGTGCCTGTGTGGCTCAGTCAGTTAAGTGGCTGACTTCAGCTCAGGTTGTGATCTCACAGTCTGTGGGTTTGAGCCCCGCATCAGGCTTTGTGCTGACATCTGAGCCTGGAGCCTGCTTTGGATTCTGTGTCTCCCTCTCTCTGTCTCTCCCCTGCTCATGCTCTGTCTCTCTCTGTCTCAAAATAAACAAAAGGCATTTTTAAAAAAATTAAAAAAAAAAAAAAGCTGCGCAGTTTGCTTCCATAGATAGGACTGTTTGTGCTACAATGTCATTTGAGTATATTTTTCTGGAGATGCGTAGTGTTTGACTATGTTGCACTCTAAGTAATTTCCCATTCACTAATTTTCTCTGCGGCTGTGGCTACTCTCCTGTTTAACTCTTCCACTCTTTCTAACTAAAGTTTTCTATTTTTAATTTCTAGAACTTATTTTCTTTTAGTACTAGCCAATTTGATTGTTCCTGTTTCCCTCACCATATCTGAAATACCATTAACTTCTAAATATATTCAAGACACTTATTTTATATTCTATATAATTCCAATATAAATTGGTCTGATTTTATAGTTTTTTTGGAGGAGTTTGATTTTCATTCATAGTAGCTTTGTTTTCTTTTGTATTTAGTGATTTAAAAAAAAAATTGTCAACTCATATTTCTGTAAGTTTATCTCAGGGAATCCTTTGTGCCTGAATCTAAAGTACATCTATACAGATAGGATCTACATTTACTTTTGCCTAGCACTATCAGTCCAAGCACTCTTTAAACAATATTTTTAGGTTGAAGTTTTTTCATGCTATTTGAGCAGAGCTGATCCTAGTCCCAAAGTTACATGAGCATGCCTTGTCATCTCTGCCTCCAAAAAATTTTTACTTTCAACCAACTTGATCATACATTAGAAATTATGTATAACACTGTGTTTTATCCAGTTTTTTTTTTTTTTTTTTTTAGGGTGGCTACATATGGAGGGATTTCTCCATCCAATCTGCCATATTGTCCTTCTATATTTTATTTATATTGATCTATTCAGGCTCCAGAGTCATGTAGATCAAATGATTGAAGTTTATATTAGAACTATATCTATCATATATTATAGTATCTTATAGTTGAATGACTGGAAAGGTAACTTTTCCTTATTCTAAATTTTCTTGACTCTTTTCAGACATTTAATTCATATGTTTTAGAATCCATTTCAAAGTAAGAACTGTCTGGGAGGGGGTGTTGACAGGCATTGAGTGTTTATAGTTCATATGTAAAATTTGGGAAATACTATGTTATTTACAATATTTAATCTTACCATCTGCACATTTCTAGTTAATATTCTTTTCAGCATTAAAAAATTAGAGAAGTCTTTTTTTTTCCACTATGGTTTCAATTTAGTTAGAGATTACTAGCTAGTTTGAAGCACATTTTAATATCTCCTGTGTACAAATGACTTAATAGTTCCTAAAGGGTTTTTTTTTGTTTGTTTGTTTATTTCTTTGTTTCGTTTTTCAGTCATAACATGGAAGTCTGCCAAAAACAACAGAAATAAAATAGTGTATCAATTAACAGTTTATTTTCAAAATACCCAATACTGCAAGGATAATTTCTGCTCTACAGCCTGAGCAGCCCTTAAGGAGAAAATGCCAATTTCCTTTTTTTTTTTTTTTTTTTTTCCCCTTAATCTTTGAGAAAGAAATTCTGGTTCTTGAGGCAAACGACCAAAAAAAAAAAAAAAAAAAAAATATTGAAATGGATTTCTCCGAGGAATTCAATAGTTATATTCAGATCCTACACATTGTATGCTTTACTAGAGCATAGTTTCCACTATGACTAACCACTGTCATAAAAAATAGGGGCACCTTGGTGACTCAATCGGTTGAGCATCCAACCTTAGGTCATGATCTCAGGGTTTATGGGTTCAAGCCCCACATCAGTCTCTGTGCTCACAGCTCAGAACCTGGATCGTGCTTCGGATTCTGTGTCTCCCTCTCTTTTTGCCCCTCCCCTGCTCATGTTCTGTCTCTCTCAAAAATAAATAAATTTTAAACAAATTTTTAAAAAATATATGCAGTTGTTACTTTCTAGGAAATTTTCTGAATATTAACAACAAAAGTCCCCCCATCCATACCTCTGGCTCCCAGTATGATAGTTTCACCTCTGTAAAACAAATTGCAAAATATTGAGAAGGATATCATTTTTCTGATCTGTTGTCAACTTACAATTCTTCAAAGTTCAAAGACTATTTTTTCCTTTTGTCATCAAAACTGTCCCCACCCCACATTCACCCTCATGTGCTTTATGCATTTTAGTAGTTAGGTCTCAGCAAATATTTGTTGAACTTTAATTGGGACGCATTTTGGATGGAAGTCAGGAGCCCTAGGGTATCATGGGCATGCTATGAAGGTGCACACATGAGTTGTGTCCATAATATCAGCTTTATTCAATCATAAAGCAAAGTTAAATTGTAAATCAGGTTCAGGATTCCAAACTCAATGACATTTCACGTTTAACTCGGTTTCTTACCCATCACACAAATTAAAGCACAAGGCAAGCACACAACAAGATAAAACAAGAGGTAGGAAATTAATGAACTAAACTTGCAATCATTTTCTGAGTGTGGAGTTATGATAAGGCCTCCCTTGGGTCTAGGCCAGCTCTCAGCACTTGCTGCTTATTATGTTCAAGCAGCGAAGGATCTCTGTTCTGCCCAGACACCATCTAGGCAGAACCTTTGGGGTAGTCGCCTTTTTGGTGTGGTCAGAGGTGAAAGGGTCAGCATCTGGAAAGTCTTGACAGTCTGCTGCAAAAATCCTTCCTTTTTAAAGGGATTCAACCAGACCTCCTCTGGTTCTGCTGGTTATCAGTTTTGGTGTGGTCAGTCGTACTGGCTTGGAAGGTACCTGGTCTTACCTACACTGCCCTTGGCCGCTTACATCACTGCTTGACCTAAGTTCTGCCTCACAAGAGTGACTCCATCTTAGTTTCTACACAGGGCTAACTAAAACCCATGATAAAATTAAATCACACTCTACAAGTGAACAAGTGAGAGCAATCCTTTTTTTTTTTTCTCTTAGAAGCTTTTTTTCCTCAAGAACCCAATTTATTTTGGCTCCCTGAAACACTTCCCTCAACAGTCATTTAGTAAACAAGACTCACAGACGAAACATGAATACAGGCGTAACTTTTTCTCTGCATAATTGTAATTACAATATAAGACAGAAGATCCCAAAACACCTTGAGACATTGTCTTGCCCTGATTGGAAAGAAGATCTAGGTGATCAATGAAAGACGATTCCTGCATCCCTCGGTTGTGTTTATCTGAGAGCGACCTCCCAGGAACTGCAGAGACCTCTGAGGTCCGTGGCTTAGTGTTGTCTTTAGCGGAAAATCGTGAATTACTTTACAATGGCCACTAGCCGGCGCTGCCGGGAAACCTGACTGCGTAGGAAACCTATCCACCCTGGCCACGCCCCAGTTTCCTGGGTTACCGGCCTCCACACGTTCTCTTCCGGGAGGCAGCGAGCGTACGTTCTCAGCGCGTGACGCAGCACGTTTTGCTATAAATACGTGACGCGCGCCTGTAGCTTTCTCTCTGATCCCACGGTTGGCCTTGAAGATGGCGCCGGTGAGTGAGCGTTCTTTGGGTGGGCGCGTTCTTTGGGTGTTACCCCGGTGTAGATGATTTTTACATCTACAAAAATTTTGCGAGTTGGGGACCTCTCATTCGAGATAAAGGAAGAGTTGAAATGGAGACTAGGTCAGGAACACAAGCACGTTGTTAAAATTACAAGTTGTTATTTTCGAGACTCCTGGAGACTGCCATGCGGTCTAGTAGAGTTCGAGCCCCGTCCGGAACTGGCTTGGGATGGGTGGCTGTGGCAGCGCAAGGAAGGAGGAGGCACGACGATGAACAAGGGTAGTAGGACAGCACTGGGGCCTTTTTCTTTTCAGTCTCGCTTCTGGAAATGCCGATGCTGTCCTATTCGTTTGCACCAGGAAAGAAATGTGGGTAATCGGGCCGGTCTGATAGCCTCGCCAGCGCGGAGGGAGCTCCGAGGCTACAAAAGTTTCAGAGAACTTTAGGACTCAAGGAAGAATTGTCATTGTTACTTCATGAAGGAATATTTTTTAAAGGTAAAAGTCACGACTTTAGGCAGATAAAACGTGAAAAGATCTTATTTACGTTGTTAATAAGGGAATCAGATACCAAAACCAGTCTAAAGAGCATTTGAAAAGGTAGGTATACGTCGGCAATTTACCAGTTCTAAGTTTTGGAGGGGATTTTTTTTTTTTTTTTTTGTGCAAGTTACTCGTCTACCTAAAAAGCAAACTGGCATTAGTACTTGGTATCCGTCGGGTGGATCTAATTTGGAGATGCATCCTCTGATGAATACTGATTTGTCTGTTTTTAGGACATTGTCCTAATGTATACTGATAGTAGCCAGAGCAACGTTTTACTTGTACAGCCTGATTATGTGATAATTCTGAGTTTGGGGTATGGCAAACTAAAGTTACATATGTTTTTTAAATTACATACTTGGATTAAATATCTCCTTCCTCTCTCTTATAACACAATAATGATTTAATTCTGTAGGCTTGAGTGGATAGAGTATCCTGTTCTGGTGTATAATTGAGCTTGGGCAAAGTGGTGTATACTACCTGTTTCCCATAGGGCCTGGCCTATAGTAAATCGTACCTGATAATTTAAAATTGAACATCAGTGACCCGGAAAATACTAAAAGCCCATAAAACTTTTCTTGATAATTGGAACAGAATAGACTTGGTTAGAGGTTCAAACCAACCCCAGGTCGTGGTTTAATTTTAATTTACAGTAGAAAGTAAATTGATTCTCTTATTAATCTTTTCCAGTTGTAAATATAGGATTCTTTGGAATTTTCTCATTCAGAGAACTAATAGTGGCTACCCATACGCTTCATGCTTCCTTGAGTTTTGCACTTTTGAGACGCTTGCATGGTGAACAGGGAGAATTACCATTGGATTTCACAAAAACCCGGTTTAAACAAGTTAAGGAGTGTACCCCTTTTCTGACAGACTAAGAAAAAGGGGTATACCCAATAGATAAATTCAGCGACTTTTTACAATTTTGCACCATTTCATAATATGACATCACAGTACACTGTGCATCTTTGGGCTGATAACAGATTTTAAAGTTTTGCAATATAAAAATGAGTGAATGGACTAGTCCTAATTATGTTAACTATCTGTAGCAGAAAGATAAGAAGCCTAAGAAGTCAACCTGGAAATTTAATTTGGACCTTACTCATCCAGTAGAAGATGGAATTTTTGATTCTGGAAATTTTGTAAGTATCACTCTCCTTGGCTTGTTTTTATCATTGTATTAGAGTGCTTAATGATTTAAGTATATAATTCTTGATTTTAACCTAAGCTCTATTCCTAGGGTACCTTCCCTAGTGAAAATCTAGGGTTTTCTTCCCTAGTTTTGCATTTTTTCTGTTTTAAAATAGGAACAGTTTCTACGGGAGAAGGTTAAAGTCAATGGAAAAACTGGAAATCTGGGGAATGTTGTTCACATTGAACGCATCAAGAATAAAATCACAGTTGTTTCTGAGAAACAGTTCTCTAAAAGGTTGGTATTTGTTTCCCATAATATTTTAGTGAAATGATGGTAATTGTGAATATTACAGAATACGTAATCCTAATATTTTCTCTTCATATTCAGGGATAGATGTGTTGATACGTTCAGAGATGCACATGAAAAGTGTTTTGAAGTTCCTAATAGCCTGTGTGAATGGAAAATATATTCAGTAACTGGGCCAATTACTTAGGCTGGTTGTCAGTAAGCATAAATTTTTGCTGGAATATAGGCTCCTGTCCAGTACATTATAGTCCCTGAAATCCAAATTATATATAAGCTTTAATGATGTTAGATGATTTAATATTAGAATATGTTGCAAGAAATATGTCTAATGTGTAACTTGAAAGTAATGTCTCAATTTGCTTAAGGTAAATGTTTTCGTATATATATAATTTAAAGGTTTTGGTGGTTGGTTTAGCATAGGCAGGTAGAGGTTCATTTAATTTACTCAACAAATTTATATGGTAGCACTCTTGTAGGATTGGATAGCCCAGCAGTGGGCCAAGAAGCCAAGTACCTACCACCAAAGGAGCTTAAATTCTAGTGGAGACAGTGAAGTGCAGTATTAAGTAGTTGAGAAGTGAAGCTGAAGACAACAAACTTAATGTGAGAATAGAGGAGATGGTAGTGGCTTGGACTAAAGTAGTGACGCTTGTTAGCTGTTTGGTTAATCACTAGGGATTCAGGGGTGAAAACGTAATATTCTCAGGGATCTTATAATAGGCACATAATTGTAAAATGCAGTGCTATAATAGCTGTGTTGAAGGTAGAGATCGGGCTAAGAATTTGCAGAGAACCTGAGATCAGCAGTGTTGCCAGTCGAATGATGTAATTCCTGCCAGAGGGACCGGCATTAAGAAAGAAAAACAGAAGCTTGAGGAATGCTTGGTAGTTCAGAATTACTGTAAAGCATAAATGGAAGAGAGTGGCTGGAGTGATGAAATGAGACCATGCTGAAAGTTTTTTGTAAGAACTGAGCCATATGCTAGTTGCAGGTGTGCTGATCTTTTAGGTTCATCTATTTTGAGAGAGGAGGAGAGAGAATCCCAAGCAGCCTCCACCAGGCTCTATTCCAGAACCCTGAGGTCATGACTGGAGCGAAATCAAGTCAGTTGTTTACCTGACTGAACCACCCAGGCACCCTAATGAGATTATGTATTTAATTAAAACGCAATCTTGTTATTGCAGTAAAACTGAAGAGCAAGCTACTGTGGCTCTCTTTAGCTTCAATGTAAAGGACGTTTATTTTAGGGAGGTGGGAGAATAGGGTTTGTAGGACATGAACTGATTCTAATTGGGGTTGAGAAGCTGCCTAATTATTCTTCTGTCCCCAGCAACCTTCCACAGTGTTTGATACAAATGAAATATTTTGGAGGGAACATTAAAGATGGATACAACTGCATGTCTTATATGATAATCCTGTGCATGGTAGATAATTATGTTTCCTAATGAAATTCATGTTTTTATCTTACAGGTATTTGAAATATCTTACCAAGAAATACCTTAAGAAGAACAATCTTCGTGATTGGCTACGTGTGGTTGCATCTGACAAGGAGACTTACGAACTTCGTTACTTCCAGATTAGTCAAGATGAAGATGGTTCTGAATCTGAAGACTAGATAAGGCAGCCTCTTATAGGGTTTTGCTCGCTAATAAAACAAATGAAGCATGCAAAGGAAAGAAACATCTAGAAATGGACTTTTAGTTTATTGGTGAATAAAAAACACTGTACCCTGTGTGTTAAGCTTCTGCCTCTTCTGTTTTAAGTGTATGTTTACATGATTCTGGCCTTTCCTTTGATGGTTTTTGTAAGCAGTATTTAAAGATTACTTATTTTGAGAGAGTGTGGATGGGGTGAGGGGCAGAGAGGAGACAGAATCCCACGCAGGCTCAGCACAGAGCCCTAAGAAGGGCTCAATCTCCTAATCAGCTGAGCGCCCCTGGTACTCCTGAGCAGTATTTAAATTGCATATAGCTGGTAGAATTTTTTTTTGTTTTCCAGGATTTCTGAAGTTTTACTCCTTTTATGGGTGTCCTCAAAGTATGTAGTGATGCATAGGAAATAATGAAGGGCAGTATTGTGTATGATTATATAGTGAAATATTTTAAATTGTCTTGACAGTCTTAAACATTTTTGTACATTTTGAAAATGGCAATTCTGAGCGCCTAGAATAGTTCTTGCACTTGTGCAGAAGCACTTGTGCCTTCCGCTTCAGAGGATGCGGACTCCTAATTTACATAAAAACTATGCGTGAGCAGGGCACTGCTCTAAACCAATGTTTAATTGCCTGTTTGACATCTCAAACCAGATGCCTTGTAAGCACTAGAATCTCAAAACCTTCCAAGTCAGAACCATTGATCTCTTACCCACTAAATCTGCTTTTGTGTTCCTTGTCTGAATAATTTACTTAGCCAGTTAGAATCTTGTCCCCTCTTTGACACCTCCTTACTGGTAATTCTAAAAGTGGTTGTCTGTTGATTAGTTCTCAGTGGATGGACCCTTTCCCCCGAATAAAGTAGTCTTTGAGCAAAGCAGAATGGTTTGGTAAAATTGAGATTGCAGGAGAAAATACTGGAATGGGGGTACTAGAGCCATACCAATTTTCTTGTTTTCCAGTGGTCCTAAGTAATGTGTCTTTTTCCTTTTCTAACCTGAAGGTGGTAACTCAAGTACTTGGAACACAGGCCCTGATACCAGTAGAATCATGTTGCAAAAATAGCATCCTGACTATAACAACCTGATGTACACATTTACTTAATTGGTTTGGGAATGTTTGGAATAATTAATGTTAATTATTTTGGGGCGCCTGGGTGGCTCAGTCAAGTGTCTGACTTTGGCTCAGGTCATGATCTTATGTTATGGTTCATGAGTTCAAGCCCCATATCGGGCTCTCTGCTGTCAGCATGGGGCCTGTTTGGGATCCTCTGTCCCCCTCTTTCTCTCTGCCCCTCCACTGTTCTCTCAGACATTTAAAAAAAGGCTACTGGGTGGCTCAGTCAGTTGAGCATCTGACTTGGGCTTAGGTCATGATCTCACTGTACCTGGTGAGATCTCACCGTTCTATATCAAGCTTGCTGCTGTCAGCATAGAGCCTGCTTTGGATGCCGTCCCCATCTCTCTCAGCCCCTCCCCTGCTCTTGCCTCTCAAAATAAACCGAAAATATTTTTAAATGTTAATTCTCTTGATTATTAAGAACTTGAAGTGGTCCCTAATATTATTAACCTACTACCCTAGTACAACAACTCCTTTGTTCTTTTCCTGACAATAGTAATAACCTCTTAACTGCCTTGTTTGAATTGTTCGTGTTTTCTACCAATAGTTACCAAGATCCTACTGTGCTTCCTTTGTTGAGCATTGTGGATACAAGGGAGTAAAAACAGCCTACTCTAGTATGGTGAGGGAAACTGACTAGATAATCCCATAAAAACTTGAGTACAACAGAGGAGAGGCGTTTATAAAAGGGATTTGATCTAGTCAAAGAAGGTAACAGGAAGTATTTGAGCTAACCTAGAACAGACATGGTATTAGCTGGGTAAAGGAAAATGGGTGTTTCAGGCAGAACAGCATAGGTAAAATTAGGACATTGAGAATCTGGTTAGTGTAGAGTCTACCTGGAATAGAGTCGTGATTATGAGGAGAATTTGGAAAGGTAGGTGGAAACCAGCCCCATGCAGGACAGAAATGCATGTTTTCTTTTATCCTGAGAGCAATGGGAAGCTACTGAATTTTAAATAAACTAATGTGATACAATGCGATCCACATTTCGAAAAAGATCTTTATGTTGTGGAGAGTGGTTTTCAGAGGTGTCACCTCATTCTCTCCACCACACATTCAGCTCAGGTCACAGAGACTTCCTTATTGTTCCTGAATATACCAGAGGCACTCCTGCCTCAGGGCTTACTCTGCTCGCCCCTGTGCCTGCCTGGATGCTTCTCCCCTAGATGTCTAGTTGGTCTTTACTCTGAGCTCTTCTCAGTAAAGCCTTTCCTGGCCCTGTTTACAAGTGCAACACTCCCGTAATTCCCTATCTCTCTTATTTTTCTCCTACTATTTACCATGTACCATAGGCATTTTACTTTACTCTCTGTCTTCCTCCACTGGTATATAAGTTTCCCAAAGACAAGTGTTTCTCTTTCTGATACTGCAATATGCAGCTGGCTCTCAAAAAACTTGTTTTTCAAAATAATAAAATTTATATTGATACGTCCAATTCAAATTTACCATGACAGTTTTTACGTCATCTATTGTATAGTCCTATTTCCTTTCTCTATGCTGAAAATTTCAGTGACACCAACACAAGTATTTATTTGCTTTACCTCACAATACATATGTAATAGTCACCAAAAGCAAAACCAATATTACTACCCTTAATATACTTTGCAATTTAAGATTGTTTTGCAGTTCTTCTTGTCTTTATTGTATATCCCACTAGGAATGAACAAAGTCCTGTGTTTTAAAGTCACTAGAAATGATTCATCTCTCTGTGGTTTGGGCACAAACTCGACATACAGGTTCATTTGTTTCATTTTACTTTTGATTTTAAAAAGTTCACTTAAAATCTTTTTCTATTTTATAATTGTGTAAAATGTTTACAAGGTTCCAAAGTCCCAAACAAAGTATATTTAAAGAAGACTAGGGGTGCCGGTTGGCTCAGTGTAGAACTCTCGATTTTGGCTCAGGTCATGATCTCATGGTTGTTGAGTTCAAGCCCTGTGTTGGGCTCTGTGCTGACCATGCAGAGCCTGCTTGGGATCCTCTCCCCCTGCCCCCCTCTGTCTGTGCCCCTCCTCTGCTCACATACTCTCTCTCAAAATAACATATATATATATATATATATATATATATATATATATATATATATATATATATAGTTTATTCAACCAGTTGTTTACTGATAGACATTTGAATTGTTTCCAAACTTTTGCTACTATAATTAGTGCTGCAGTGAAAAGCCTCCATCACACGCCTTTTCTTATTTTTGCCATTAAATCTTTGGAGTGGATCCCAAGAAGTGACACTCAGGTCAAAAGATAAATGAATGTGTAATTTCAATATATATTGCCAAATTTCCCCCCATGCGGTTTGTACCATTTTATACCCCCTGCTCACACACACTATCCTCTCTACCAGCAGTGTATGAAAATGCCCATTTTCCCATGGACTTAGCAACAGATTATGTTGTCCATTTTGGTTTTTTTGGTCTATCTGATAAGTGAGACATTGTTTTCAGGATAGTTTAAATTTTCATTTATCTTATGAGTGAGGATAAATGCCACTTAATAAGTTAATAAAGGACCATTGCCTGTTTGTTATCTCTAGGGCATACATAGGATTCTTGGTCTTTTTATTTTTTATTTTTAGGCACTCCC
Source organism: Leopardus geoffroyi (assembly GCF_018350155.1). Taxonomy (NCBI): domain Eukaryota; kingdom Metazoa; phylum Chordata; class Mammalia; order Carnivora; family Felidae; genus Leopardus; species Leopardus geoffroyi. Next base: position 95,476,543 of record NC_059333.1, read on the forward strand.
TGTATATTAAGGCTATTAAACTCTTGTCTGTGATGTATGTTGCACAGTTTCTTTTCAGTTTGTCATTTGTTTTTTTCCCCATACTTATGGTGTTTGCTTTTGTCTTGTTGCTTTAGAAGCATTATTTTTATTTTTATGTAATTAAATCTGTTAATCTTTTACTGATTATTACTTCAGGATTTTGAGCCATGGTTGGAAAAGTTTTCCCATTTTTAAGTTGCAGAAGAATTCATGTTTTCTTCTAATGCTGGTATGGTTTCATTTTTAAACTTTAAGTCTATGTTCTATTTTGAATTTATCCTGGTTTACAATTTGAAAAGTAAATCCAATGTAACCTTTCTTTTTCCCATGTGGCTACCCACTTACACGGTTACCCCTGATTACAAAGTACTCAGGAAGCCTGGATTAGCATTGATTTTCCTACTTGTCTGGAAATCCTTCCCGTGGTGCTGCTGAGGTGGTTGCAACTGTCTACATTTGCAGCCTTAGTGTGGTTGGATGATATAAATGCCAGAAGGGCCACTTTTAAATACAGTGGTGCCATTTGTAAAGGGCTTTCTCTTCCTCTTTTTTGATCCATCACCAGCCCTGTGTGGCAGAATATTATCTTCCCCATTTTGCATATGAGGAAACCGAGTCTCGGATGAACTGGCTGCCCCAGGATCTCGCTGTGCCATCCACCTCTCAGTCCTGACCCAGTGCTTCCCCTGCCCTGGGGCAGGGCCACTTCCTCCCCGCCCAAGGCCATGGTCAGGCATGGGGCGGAGGAGGAGCACTGATCTGGGGGTTGAGAGCTCTGCCTTGCTGACTACTGGCTATGCAACCTCAGACAACCCCTCTTTGCCACCTGAGTCTCTGCATCTGTGTGTAAAGAAGTGGTTGTAAATAGGCCGGCATTTCTCGGTTTAGTAACCCTGCCTCCTTTTGATGAACATCGATCCGTCGTGTTGCCTTGCTCGGGTCTGATTGCCCTCCCCATGATATGGCTGATGCCTATAAATATCCACACCAACCAAGGTTTTTTGGTATTTTTTTTTAAGTTTATTTATTTATTTTGAGAGAGAGCGAGTGTGTGTGTGTACACGCAAGCAGAGAAGGGAGGGGCAGACGGGGGCAGAGAGAGAGAGAGAGAGAGAGAGAGAGAGAGAGAGAGAGAAAATCTTAAACAGGCTCCACACTCAGCACGGAGACCAACACCGGGCTTGTTCCCACGACCCTGGGACCATGGACGGATATCAAGAGTTGGTTACTCAACCCGCTGAGCCACCCAGGCGCCCCAGTTTTTTGGTATGTCTATTCCAAAACACAACAAAGTAAGGTCCTTTAAATCTCCTAAATATAAACTTACAATATTAAATAAGGTTTTTAAGACATGCATCCTCCTTGAAAGTAGCATATGTCCCCTCCCCCACAAGATGTGGTACTCTCTAAAGTTTTTCCCTGTCCTAGATTTTTGTGTGATTCAAAAAAACCAGACCTGGGAGTCAGGATCTACTATCTCAATTATGATTGATTGGATATGTTTTTCCCCCAAGGGAGGGATCCATTAACATGCAAATGTTCTTTCCCTCTTCTCCCAGAGGCAGAATGGTGAATTCCACAGATCCTAGGCATGTCACAAATGTGTGGTCATTGCTATTTTGCCAGGCTCTGTCCTGAGAGCTTATGGGTGACTTAGATGTGCTTTCTGTACCCAAAGAACCTCAGTTTTAAGGGGGGCAGCAAACATAGGAACAAACAATTTAGGTAAGTGTGGTCAGTGCCATGATAGAGACATAACAAGATGCTTTGGAAGCACCTATACCCTCCAGAGTGGGAAAGGTAATCCAGAAACGCCTTCTGGAGGAGGCCGCTGACCTTGAGCTGTCTTTAAGGAACGATGGAAGTTAATGGGACAAAGAAGGAGAAAGGGATTCTAGGCACCAGTGGCCTTCTCTTTTAGAATCTTTACATACTATATCTCATTTAGTCTCTATAGCTATCCTGCAAATTGCTATTATTTCCCTTTCACAAATCAGAAAACCAAGGACTGAGAGTGCTAAACAGACTACCTATGGTCACACAGCTAATAAGTTCCAAATTGGAACTTAAACCCAGGCCCATTTGATTTCAATGCTCATGCTCTGTAAATGGCTCAGTGTCAAAAGGTTTCTAAACTTCTCTCGGCCAGGCAATCCTTTCTCAGAGTGATGCACATTCGACTGGCTCCATTCAGCTTCTTGGGAGAATCAAGCATTTTTTTTTTTTTTTTTTTTCCTGCCTGGGACCCACCAATTGGCCTGATAGAGGTTGTCTGGCACACACCTTTGTTGTAATAAAATCAATCATGGGGGCGGGCCCACTGCTCGGAAGGCACGGGATTGGAAGATTCCTTATTTCGTCACCCTTATTCTTTTCATGCAGGCATGAACCAAGCTTTTACAATGGGACTTCTCTCCCTTTTCTCTCCCTTTCCAGCTGTGGTCCCCAAAACTGAGAACAAAACTAAAAATATGCCCATTTTCCAAAGCGAGGTGTTTACAGTCTCCACAGAGCTTACAAAAGAGATGCCCCGGTTCCAGTTGTGTAAGCCTCAGTTCACTACCTGATTGCAGGACATGAGAAGCTGAAGACTCCAGGATGCTTGACTCATCCTTGAGAAATGAAGGCCTAAAGCAACGGCTGGAGCCGCTTACCTCCAACAGCAGAGTGATGAGAGAGAGGTGTGTTTTCACAAATGCAGGGTTATATAAGCAAGCATTTCCCCTGGACAGATACGGTCCGTGGGGAAAGACCCGGCCTGGCCCAAGTTTTTTCCCACCTTAGAGAACTACTTGGAAGAGAGATGGGACCTCAAAGGAAAAGAATCTGTGTAGAATGGGCCGCCAAATACTCAGGGGCTGCAGGTAGTTAAGTGCAAAGTCTAGGAAAACGCATTGCGCAGGTCACAACTGTTGCAACTAAAGATTCTCACTGATAAATCTTTGAGAAATTCAGAAGTGTATCCTTCAAGAGAAAGAAAAAGGCTTAAACTTTCTTCTTGTCCAGATAGCCACACCACCAAACCATAGCTCTTAAGTTGGAACTTCTCTGCTCCTTCCTTTTTTCTGCAGCCCCCCTGCATTTTCAGGACAACCCTGGAGAAGCCAGAGGCAGCTAGTAAAGTTGGGGGAGGGGCACACTTGGAGCCCCCTGGCACGAAAACTCATCCCACAACCTTTTCTTTTTGCTCAAGCTGCAACACAGGCGTCCTGACACTTTGACAGAATTTTCGGGTTACTTTTTTCCTTCCTCACTAGACTGTGAATACTCTGAGGTCAAATTGATCTCTGTGTGCATTTCTGGGTGAACTCATCTAATAGCAAAAGAATCCCAAGTCAATTAATTAACATGACTTCTTATTCATGAATGTGGAAGGATCAACCAAGTATGCCCCCAAATGAATAAAACAAATAACATCACAGAAAACCAGATGGGATGAGTACTTCGAAACAACTGACCCAGACATGGAAATACAAGGAACACAAGAAAGTTTTCCTCCTCCTAAGGAAACTTGAATCCCCACACTGAAAGGGTCAACTGTAAGCCAGGCAGGATGCTCATGTGGAAAAGCTCATACTTAGACACATCCTGAAGAAATTTCAGAACTCCAAAGGATATAGAGAAAATCCTAAAAGCTTCCAGAGGGAAAAAAAACAGTTCACCTACAAAGAAATTAAGTTGAATGGGACCTACCCAGGGTTTCAGTAAGTTTAGCAGCAGGAATATCTGGTTTTAATCTTAAACTGTATCCCTCATCAGCCATGAGAGTCCTTTGCTATTCCTGGTTTCATGTAATGACAAGACGAGACCAGATGATTTCTGGGGTCTTTTTTGGCTCGAATCCGCTTCCAATTCTTGTCCCTAAACTGCAAAGCTGATCTTGCCATTGGAATTTACCCAATAAACCCCACAAAGCCACTTCACTCCATAATTCTACAATATGCACCACTGACTTTTTTTTTTTTTTTTTTTTTTTTTTTTTACTGCCTTACGCTTTAAAGGAGCATGTGTAGGGGAGCCGGGGTGGCTCAGTCAGTTAAGCAACTGACTTCGGCTCAGGTCATGATCTCACAGTTCATGGGTTCTAGCCCCGAGTCAGGCTCTGTGCTGATGGTTGGAGCCTGCCCCACGTTCTGTGTCTCCCTCTCTCCCTGCCCCTCTCACACTCACACGCCGTCTCTCAAAATAAATAAATGTTTAAAAATAAAAATAAATAAAGTAAGTTCTTACTGAAAAGGGTATACAGTGAAAAGTATATCTTCTCCCTGACCTCTCCCAACCAGTTTCTTCTCTCAGATGCAATAACTATTACCAGTATTTATCTGGAGCTAATTTTATTTTATTTTATTTTATTTTATTTTATTTTATTTTATTTTAATTTTTTTTAATGTTTATTTCTGAGAGAGAGAGAGACAGAGCATGAGTGGGGGAGGAGCAGAGAGAGAGGGGGACACAGAATCTGAAGCAGGCTCCAGGCTCTGAGCTATCAGCACAGAGCCCGACGCGGGGCTCGAACTCACAGACTGAGAGATCATGACCTGAGCCAAAGCCGGACGCTCAACGGACTGAGCCACCCAGGCCCCCTGGAGCTAATTTTATACATGTGTAAGTATATATGCATTTACTTTCTGAACACATGCTAATTCATCCATTCAGTCTTCTTTCTTGAGAACAGAAATAGTGTTTTCAAGTATAGTTCTGTAAACAGAAAACGCACAGTAAATGTCTGTTGGATTAATCTACCAACAAACACTCGTGAGCACCATACAACGTTACAGAATTCTGAAAAGATCATTCAGATCTTCTATTCCAGAGTTTATCGGACTGTGAAAACCAGAACTCTAGTTCCCATGTGAATGTAACGTGTAGTACAACATCGACAAAACACATGGGGAAATGCTCAAACACAATTAAACAACGTTACCTCACATGGGGACTTTTCAGGTCTCTATTTGTGAACTTTCATTCATTGGTTTACAAAAATGTACAGCGTTTCCTAAACATACTGCATGATAGAGCATTTTTACTTACCAACTCAAGAAAGCATATTGAGTCTTTCGTTCTATTTACTGGCTTCCAAAGAATGCAGTGGATAAAGAACATGTTAAATCATACCAGGAGGATTTAATCAAATTAGCCATATCCAGAATGTGAGAAATTCTACAAGATAAGCTACCAGTTTCTTCAACAATAGAGAAGTAGCATTAACCAAAGGGGATAGGACTGTTGAGGGAATAAAAAGACTTAAGAGAAAAATCGATCAAATATAATGTGTAGACCTTTTTGGATTGTGATTCAAACAAATAAAATGTAAATGGACATTTTTGAGAAAGCAAAGAAAATTGAACATGAACTGGGTATTAAAAATGTAAGCATTAACTACTTAAAATTTTTATCATTGTTAATTTCATTGGGTTTGAAAATGGTATTATGGTTATGTTTTTATCTGCTAACAGTGTCAACCCAAATAAAAAGGTAAACTGAGACGAGCTTAAATTACTAGTAACAGAGTTTATTCAGCCATAGCAGAGGAACTGGAATTTGGAAAATTCCAGCTGAGTCTGTTTGGGGTGAACTGTATTTATGCGCAGGGAGTGCAAAGAGGGTGGAGTCTAGCCAGAGTTCATGCAGTAAGTTCATTGGCTTGAGAAGGGGCAGGGTTTCTTGGTGGATGTTCATTGGTCAGGAGATAAGTTTCAGTTTTCTGTAAATCAGGCATTTACAGGAAATCAATCTCTCAGTTCTTAAGTTTTCTTTTCCTGAGGGTGCCTGCTGAGATTCTCCATTTCATTTCCTCTGTTCTATTTTAGATTGCAATTCTTTCAGGAAACATACATACTGAAATATTTACAGGTAAAATGATAAAACTTCTAGGATTTTCTTTTAAATATATACTGGTAGTGCTTTTTTCCTCAGTATGAGTTTTTGTTACATGGGTATGTTAACTTTGTAAACATTCCTTGTCCTTTACACATATGATTTGTGTACTTTTTGTGTATAAGTTCTACCTCAAAAATATTACAAAACATTTAATTTGTTGTATTTTTTTTTTTAATTTTTTTTTTTCAACGTTTATTTATTTTTGGGACAGAGAGAGACAGAGCATGAACGGGGGAGGGGCAGAGAGAGAGGGAGACACAGAATCGGAAACAGGCTCCAGGCTCTGAGCCATCAGCCCAGAGCCTGACGCGGGGCTCGAACTTACGGACCGCGAGATCGTGACCTGGCTGAAGTCGGACGCTTAACCAACTGCGCCACCCAGGCGCCCCTAATTTGTTGTATTTTTTAATTTACAAGTAATACAAACAGATGGTTAAAAATTCCGTCCTTACTTAAAAGGATATACAGTGAAAAGTATATCTTCTCCCTGACCCCTCCCGACCGGTTTCTTCTCTCAGATGCAATGGCTATTACCAGTATTTACCTGGAGCTAATTTTATACATGTACAAATATATGTGCAAGCATGGCTTGGAGATAAATCCATGTCAGTATACATAGATTTTCTAACTTTTAATAGTTCTATGTTATTTTACTGTAAGCATTATCATACTTAATTTGAGTAGTCACTAGTACTGGACCTTATTAGGTGGCTTACAGTTTTTGTGACTCTACATAGTGCTTGCATGACTGTCCTTACCCTCAGGTCTCAATATTTATGGGTTTTGAAATGTTACTAGATCTGGCCAAATTGTTCTCCAAGATGTTTGCACTAATTAACCTCGGTTTCCCCCACCAGTATATAATAGAGTGCTCAAGTTCACGATATACTGTTGCATACATAATAATGCCCTCAAGAGGGAGATATTTCCAAAACAAACTTACCTTTGTAACAGTTCTTATTCGTATACCTTAAACAAGGAAGACGTGGTTTATTTACATATAAAATTAATACTGAGAAATGTCAACTGAAGTACTTCCAGAATAAACTGTTTTCCCTTCTAAATGGTGCGATAAATAAATATAAATTTCAGAAAAATAAAATCAGAAAGAAAACGGAATTATCCTTATTTAACAAGAAGGCTAATGAGATAAACTGAAAGTTTTGAAAGACTGGCTTTTTTACTTGGATGCCATTTCTCTCTGACCCTATTTTTAGTCCCTGGTTCCTCCTCTGCTAGATCTTGCTGTTGTTTGTTTTAAAGATGTATATGAGTTCAAGCCCCACATTGGGTGTGGAGATTACTTAAAAAAAAAATCTTAAAAAAAATAAAATAAAAATTCATATAAACTTTATGTGGCAGACTTTTTCTTATTGACAGTGAAGCCTGTGTTTGGTTCAGGCTCAGTATTTAAGTGCTGAGCAGAGCCAGCAGCTGAGAAGCAACTTCTGGTGTGGGGTTAGTTTGTGGTCATCTGGGAAAAACAGTGGAGCAAAGGTGACTAGTCCTTGGAGAGAAGCAAGTGGCTGTTCAGGGGAAACTTTGTAACCTTTAGTGGCTTCTTTAGTGAGGATCTAAAGCTCTCTCCAGATAAAATGCACACCCGCAAGTAACACAATATTTTGCATACAATTTTAGGGGAGGAAAAGTTCTTTCTTCCCTTCTAGGTTCTTTGGCTAGTCTAATACTTAAATTGACATAGGACAGGTTAACAAGAGAAAAAACAAATTTAATTTTGCATGGACAGGAGCCCCATGAAAATATAAAACTCAAAGAAGTGACCAAGGCAGGAAGCTTTTATGCCTTTTACACAAGGAAACAATGAATTTATGAAGAATTGACAAGCCAAAGGGGTTTGGGCCTCCGGTACTAAATTAGTTAAGTAACCAGTTTTGTTTATGCAGGCTTCTCAGCCCTAAACTCTGTCTCTGGGGATAAGGATCCCTTCTACCCTCCTGGTACAACAAAAGTGACTTACATATGGGGAATGTATTTCCTGCTTTCAGGAGACAGAGGAGATTCTGATTGCCCTTCTTGCCTTGGCTGTTCCCAAGTAATTTTAATTCAAAAAAATCATAATATAATATGCCAAAGAAGCATGTTTTGGGGTGGCACGTTATCACCCCTTCAAATCCGTATGTTTTATAAGCCCTTTCCGGCCCTTGGCCTAGAAGGCCTACACAAGAAACTACATATATATTATAAACATATATATATAATTATATATATAATATATATAATTATTTGTTGTTTATCTGAAATTGAAATTCACTTGGACATTCTGTAAATATATATATATGTATATATATATATATACTTTCTATATACATTATATATATATAACAAAATAGAATATGAAATATAAAAATACATTTATATTTCATAACCCAAATCTAAGACAAGAGCAGAGCTTGCAAAAACTATGACTGTGCTACCTTTGGGTCCTATCTGGCTTCAAAAAGAAAAGAAAAGAAAAAGGAAAGGCACAGAAAAGCATCCACTGTGTGTGTGTGTGTGTGTGTGTGTGTGTACACATTTTATAGTTTTACTAACCCTCATGGAAATATTTCTAGCTTCATGAAGGGCTGTAATTGGATATTATTTCCATTAGATGGAGCTATATCTTTGTTACTGGAGAATTTTATGAGTTTTCTAAAAGGAATGTTTCAGAGATGATGAATTTTAAGGTGAAATAGGAAAGAACTGCATATTAAAATTGTTTTTGGAGCAGTCATGTTATTCCTAACTTTTAAAATATCTTGAGTTGTTAATACAGGTGCATTTGCACAGATCTTACATTTTTTGCATGCTATTGATATGAAACATATTTAATAAAACTATGCTTTTTTGTGACCCCCTTCAAAAAGACTCAAGCCAAACTTTTCTCCTAGAAGGATAGCTGTTACTAGTATTTCAGTTAGGGTATTTCAAGATACAGGCCCACAATCACTTGTTTGTGATTCTGAAATCTAAAAACCAGGTTTTGCAAATAATAAAACCAAAAAATTTAGTTAAATTTGAATTCTAGATAAACCCTGAATAGCGTTTCTAGTGTAAGTATGTTCAGTGCAATATTTAGGACATACACAAAAAAATTAGTTGTTGTTTACCTGAAATTCAAATTTAATTGGGCATTCTGTATTTTATCATGAAACCCATTCTGCAAACCAAAGATTTTGTAGCTTATTTGATTGGAAAGTATAACTTACACTGATGTGATGCTATTTATAGTCTTTTCCCCACTTGGTGTGAATATTTGTATGAATTCTGCAGAAATATTAACACATTTGATGATAGATACCACCCTGACTTTAGTGGAGGTATTACATAATATAAGGTATTTGTGCCATACTATCTTTTCAAAATTAAAAAAGTACTGCATTCAAGGGGCACCCGAGTGGCTCAGTCAGTTAGGCGTCTGACTTCGACTCAGGTCATGATCTCGCGGTTTGTGAGTTCAAGCCCCGCTGTCAGGCTCTGTGCTGACAGCTCAGAACCTGGAGCCTGCTTTGGATTCTGTGTTTACCTCTCTCTCTGCTCCCTCCCCCTCATATTCTGTCTCTCTCTCTCAAAAATAAACATTAAAAAAAAAAAAAAGAAAAGTACTGCATTCAAAAATACAGTTGCCTCCAAGGCTTTTATCTATCTGTCTGTCTATCTATCCATCTATATAATTTTATTTTTTAGAAAGAGAGCGAGCGCATGCTAGTGGGGCAGAGGGGGAAAGAGAGAGAATCTTAAGCAGGTTCCACACTCAACACAGAGCCTGATGTGGGGCTCGGTCTCACGACCCTGGGATCATGAAATGAACCGAAATCAAGAGTCAGATGCTCAACCGACTGAACCACCGAGGCACTCCTCCAAGGCTTTTAGAAAAGAGATTATGAATCTGTAATAAATTATTTTTAGTAAATAAGAAAAAATAGTTATGCCAAAGGTTACTTCTGAAGGCACTATAAGAAATTTTGAAAATCCATCATCAGTTCATTGTGGGTAATATGACTAGAAATAAACCTTCTAATTTCCTTTTGAAAAGTGTGTCTCAGTTTTATGCTGTCTTCAAAAAGCAGAAAAATAATGCAAAGGAAGGTGCCGCTACAATTCAAACTGCAGAAGTGGTAGAGAAATCATTTGGTCCTTTTCAGACAGAAAAATCAACTTAGTCTCTGAAAGAGAGATGACCCTCTTTCCTTTCCTTCAAACAAAACAGACCCTATGGAGGAGACTGCCTAACTTCCTTGGCATTATATTCCAGAATGCTGTTATTTCGCTGCTTAGGAAATGCGCTCTCATTTGTCTTAAATTTGTTTGCATTCAGTACATATTTAATAGAGTTAATGTTAATGACAATTAAGAGAACTGCTCATCAACATTTTCACAAATACACCTTTACCTTATTGAATACCTATTGATTTTCTTCTCAGTTTTCTATTTTCAGCCTATAAATAAATGTGAGATTATAAATACTCTGATAATAGGGGCGCCTGGGTGGCTCAGTCGATTAAGCATCTGACCTCAGCTCAGGTCGTGATCTCATGGTCCATGAGTTCGAGCCCCACATCAGGCTCTGTGCTGACAGCTCAGAGCCTGGAGCCTGCTTCGGATTCTGTGTCTCCCTCTCTCTCCGCACCTCCCCTGCTCGCACTCTGCCTCTCTCTCTCTCTGTCTCTCTCTCTCAAAAATAAATAGACATTAAAAATTTTTTAAATAAACACATACTCTGATAATTGAAAAATAAATAATATGAGATTATAAATAATAAATAATATGAGATTATAAATCATCTCAGTTCCCTTCAAAATTCTTCCATTGTAACCATTTACCAAACTTTATCATTATTACTAAAAAATTACCCTTAATCTTGTACATATATATACAAGATTACAAACACACACACATACACACACGCACACACACACACATGCACACACACATCCAAGAATTATGCTCCAGAGCAGTGTTGGTGTTTATGATGTGTCCACTAGGTCTTTTCCCGATAGGTCTTTTTTACCACATCAATTTCTTCTATCAACTTTGAAAATAAGTTTTTCTCAGCAAGTTACTTAGAACTCCGTTTTTGTTTGGTATATATGGATATACTGCATGCAACTTTATAATTTTTTTTTTAATTTTTTCAACATTTATTTATTTTTGGGACAGAGAGAGACAGAGCACGAACGGGGGAGGGGCAGAAAGAGAGGGAGACACAGAATCGGAAACAGGCTCCAGGCTCTGAGCTGTTAGCACAGAGCCCGACGCGGGGCTCGAACTCCCGGACCGCGAGATCGTGACCTGGCTGAAGTCGGACGCTTAACCGACTGCGCCACCCAGGCGCCCCTGCATGCAACTTTATAAATGCTGAAGTTACAAATGTGTGGTTTATTGTTACTCTGCATAAATGCTTGATGCCTAAAAATGATATTTTCTCCTTATGTGACTCAAGTAGGGAGAATAAGCTGTTGTGACTTTTTTTTAAGGGAGAAAACTTGGAAGTTGGATTTGAACTGAGATGTTTTCCTCCATTATTAAAGAGACAAACAAAAACAAAATTCTGTGGTTATTTTTTTTTTTCCTGTCTTGCATTATAAAAGCCATCCTTGTATCTGTAGCTGCCTGGATTTTGATTTGGGTATTTTGTCTGGATTTTCGTTTATGTGAGGATGATACAGACATCATTTCATTGTGCAAGGAAATAGACATTGTATAGTAGTTTAGAATGAAGCTCTGGAGAGAACCTGAGTTTGTCTCCAGGAGCTCCCTCAGTGTAAACTGGGGGCAAGGAAATCCATTCGGAGGGCTTCTTGTGAGAGCTTATTGTGAATGTGACAGAAGACGGAATTGTTATTCATAATTCTCCTTCACGTTATAAAGAGGGCTTCTAATTTGCTGATGACAGGTATACAAGTATGCAGTTTGCAGGTGAGAGACTGGAGGAAGGAAAGGCAGCCAGCGGGGCTAGGTGCTTTTTGGGGGATGAGAGCGATGAGGAAAACCCCAGATGGCAACAACACTAGAGGGGCTGGGAAGAGTCAGCTTGGATTTGAATGCTTGCAGCAGTTTGCTGAGAATGTGTCATGTAGGACCTTTTTTCTGTTTCCCCTTTGAGATCTGTAGTAATCTATCTATATATTTTTTAACCTCAAAATGCTGGGAATGACTGTGTTTCTTGTGTAAAACAGGGGCAGGGGCCCGAGTCCTCACTGGTATTTGGAGAAGACAGAGTCAGCCTGTAAGGATGAGTGACAGCCTATATATTCATTATAAAGGAAAACGGTGCACTGCCTGGCAGGCCCAGGGGTCTAAAAGCCTCTCTGCACCTGCTGTCTGAGAGAGAAGAAGGTGTTTTGTAATAGGGAACAAGAGTGGACATTTATGACATTTGAACAGAGTTGTATCCGCAAAGGTCTGTGCTACAGCAATTAGAGATGGAGTAGCTGGCGATTAGCAGTATAATTAAAGAAGACATTGTTTCTTAAAGTCTGAGACTTGAACAATTGGACACAGAAAGACTATGAATTCACACATAACATAATGAAATGAAATGTTTGAGGGAGGACTCAGCCTAGCATGTGATCTGGTTCCGTGAGGGGCACAGAGAGGTAGCAGTGGGTGATACGGGCTATGAGAATACAAGAACCGAGATGGGGCCAAGCTTCCCTAGTAATGTACTTAATCACTTCTGATTCACAGTTTCTTCTGTATTGAGAACAGTTTGGGGATACTACAGTTTTATTTGTATACTAGTTATAGAATATTATTTTTGTTTTGCCTTTATTTAAATGTTAATTAAGTTCATCACTAATCATTTCTTAGGGTATGATTGGTTCTTCTTAATAAAATTTTTTTTAACTTTTTTTTTTTAATTTACATCCCAATTAGTTAGCATATAGTGAAACAATGATTTCAGAAGTAGATCCCTTAGTGCCCCTTACCCATTTAGCTCACCCCCCTCCCACAACCCCTCCGGTAATCCTTAGTTTGTTCTCCATATTTATGAGTCTCTTCTGTTTTGTCCCCCTCCCTGTTTTTGTATTATTTTTGTTTCCCTTCCCTTATATTCATCTGTTTTGTCTCTTAAACTCCTCATATGAGTGAAGTCATATGATTTTTTGTCTTTCTCTGACTGACTAATTTCACTTCGCATAATACCCTCCAGTTCCACCCACGTAGTTGCAAATGGCAAGATTTCGTTCTTTTGATTGCCGAGTCATACTCCATTGCATATATACCCTACACCTTCTTCATCCGTTCATCCATCGATGGACATTTGGGCTCTTTCCATACTTTGGCTATTGTTGATAGTGCTGCTATAAACATGGGGGTGCATGTGTCTCTTCGAAACAGCACACCTGTATCCCTTGGATAAATGCCTAGTAGTGCAATTGCTGGGTCGTAAGGTAGTTCTAGTTTTAGTTTTTTGAGGAACCTCCATACTGTTTTCCAGAGTGGCTGCACCAGCTTGCATTCCCACCAACAATGCAAAGAGATCCTCTTTTTCCACATCCTCGCCAACATCTGTTGTTGCCTGAGTTGTTCATGTTAGCCATTCTGACAGGTGTGAGGTGGTATCTCATTGTGGTTTTGATTTGTAATTCCCTGATGATGAGCGATGTTGAGCATTTTTTCATGTGTCGGTTGGCCATCTGGATGTCTTCTTTGGAGAAGTGTCTATTCATGTCTTTTGCCCATATCTTCACTGGATTCTTTGTTTTCTGGGTGCTGAGTTTGATAAGTTCTTTGTAGATTTTGGATACTAACCCTTTATCTGATATGTCATTTGCAAATATCTTCTCCCATTCTGGTGGTTGCCTTTTAGTTTTGCTGATTGTTTCCTTTGCTGTGCAGAAGCTTTTTTATTTTGATGAGGTCCCAGTAGTTCATTTTTGCTTTTGTTTCCCTTGCCTCCGGAAACGTATTGAGTAAGAAATTGCTGTGGGCAAGATCAAAGAGGTTTTTGCCTGCTTTCTCCTCAAGGATTTTGATGGCTTCCTGTCTTACATCGAGGTTTTTCATCCACTTTGAGTTTATTTTTGTGTATGGTGTAAAAAAGTGGTCCAGGTACATTCTTCTGCCTGTCGCTGTCCAGTTTTCCGAGCACCACTTGCTAAAGAGACTGTCTTTATTCCATTGGATATTCTTTCCTGTTTTGTCAAAGATGAGTTGGCCATACGTTTGTGGGTCCATTTCTGGATTCTCTATTCTGTTGCATTGATCTGAGTGTCTGTTCTTGTGCCAGTACCATACTGTCTTGATGATTACAGCTTTGTAGTATAGCTTGAAGTCTGGGATTGTGATGCCTCCTGCTTTGGTTTTCTTTTTCAAGATTGCTTTGGATATTTGAGGTCTTTTCTGGTTCCATACAAATTTTAGGATTATTTCTTCTAGCTCTATGAAGAATGCTGGTGTTATTTTGATAGGGATTGCATTGAATATGTAGATTGCTTTGGGTAGTATCGACATTTTAACAATATTTGTTCTTCCTATCCAGGAGCATGGAATCTTTTTTCCATTTTTTGGTGTTTTATTCAATTTATTTCATAAGCTTTCTACAGTTTTCAGTGTATAGATTTTTCACCTCTTTGGTTAGGTTTATTCCTAGGTATTCTTAATGAAATTTTTTAATAAAATTCTTAGAAAAGACATTTAGCTACCTACCCTAGATAGATACATGGTTATGTTTATGGCTATGTTTCTGAATCCCTAAACGTAGAATAGGTAAGTAGCCATGTTTATGAAAACCTATCTCAATAAAACTTATTTCTTCATCATTGTGCCATGCACTTATGATTTGCACTTTGTGTGTGTGTTTGGCAACTCAGGATTTATTCTCAATATCCTTTTCCCAATGACAAAAGGAATAAGCACTCTAAAAACAATACAAAATTTTTTACTAAAGAAAAAAAATAAAAATCATACTTAATTCCACTACCCAGAAATAAAGATTTTGTGGCCTACAATGTTTACCTTTGAATTTTGGAAATTACGTTAATGGGCTCTGTAAAGAATAACTCTGGAAATCACAGATTTGACCTTAGCCAAGATCGAAATATATGTCCTTTAAAAATTCTTGAAATTCATAGGAGGAGTCTTCAGTTTTTTTCAATTGTTCCTTAAATATCCTAGGATTTAAGTATTTGGAAATGAACATTTGATTCATTAAAATCATCTTCAACCAATTACTTTTTTTGCTTTATTTGTTTATCAACTAGAAATGTATTAATTGCTCGAGGTGTTCTAGCATATCTGATACACATGTGTGAAGGAACAACAGGAAAAGCATTCATTCTCTCCCTTATTATCTTGAAAAAAGGGGATTTCTTTTCTCCTTTGATGATTATACACCTTATATTGCAAGTGCACCATATATTATCTTGTCTTAACCTCTCTACATGTTGTCTTTTTTCCTGTGCTACTATTCTGATTTTACTCTAAGAAATAAGATGGAAATAAATGAAGAATGTAATTTTATTTTTTTAAGTTTATTTATTTTGAGAGAGAGAGAGAGAGAGAGCCAGCAGGGGAGGGACAGAAAGAGAGGGAGAGAAAGAATCCCAAGCAGGTTCCACATTGCCAGCACAGAGCTGGCATCAGGGCAGGCTCAAACTCACGAATCATGAGATCATGACCTGAGCTGAAATAAAGAATTGGATATTCAACCCACTGAACCACCCAGGTGCCCCTGAAGAAAGTAATTTTAAATAATTAGGATTTCTTTCTTTCTTTCTTTCTTTCTTTCTTTCTTTCTTTCTTTCGAGAGCATGAGCAAATAGGGGAGGTGCAGAAGGGGAGAGAAAGAGAGAATCTCAAACAGGCTCCACACTCAAAGCACAGCCGGGTGCTTTCTCACACTAAAACCCTGACACAAGTCTGTGCATTGACGTTTAGGAACCTTGAGATTAGATGATCTCTAAAATATCTTCTGTCTCTCAAGTTCTTTTTTAATGTTTATTTATTTATTTATTTATTTTTAATTTTTTTTTTCAACGTTTATCTATTTTGGGGACAGAGAGAGACAGAGCATGAACGGGGGAGGGGCAGAGAGAGAGAGGGAGACACAGAATCGGAAACAGGCTCCAGGCTCTGAGCCATCAGCCCAGAGCCCGACGCGGGGCTCGAACTCACGGACCGCGAGATCGTGACCTGGCTGAAGTCGGACGCCTAACCGACTGCGCCACCCAGGCGCCCCAATGTTTATTTATTTTTGAGAGAGAGAGAGCGTGAGTGGGGCAGGGGCAGAGAGAGAGGGAGACACAGAATCCGAAGTAGGCTCCAGGCTCTGATCTGTCAGCACAGAGCCTGACACGGGGCTCAAAATCATAAACCGCGAGATCATGACCTGAGCCAAAGTCGGACACAACCAATTGAGCCTCCCAGGCGCTCCTGTCTCTGAAGTTCTTAAGGGAGTCATTTCAGAAACATGCCTATAAGTAATGTCATATTTCTTTCCTGTTCCTCATCTCTCTACTTTGAAATCCAGAGACAAATGAATTAAGAGGAAATAGTTCTTACACCATACACAAAAATAAACTCAAAGTGGATGAAAGACCTCGATGTAAGACAGGAAGCCATCAAAATCCTTGAGGAGAAAGCAGGCAAAAACCTCTTTGATCTTGCCCACAGCAATTTCTTACTCAATACGTTTCCGGAGGCAAGGGAAACAAAAGCAAAAATGAACTACTGGGACCTCATCAAAATAAAAAAGCTTCTGCACAGCAAAGGAAACAATCAGCAAAACTAAAAGGCAACCACCAGAATGGGAGAAGATATTTGCAAATGACATATCAGATAAAGGGTTAGTATCCAAAATCTACAAAGAACTTATCAAACTCAGCACCCAGAAAACAAAGAATCCAGTGAAGATATGGGCAAAAGACATGAATAGACACTTCTCCAAAGAAGACATCCAGATGGCCAACCGACACATGAAAAAATGCTCAACATTGCTCATCATCAGGGAATTACAAATCAAAACCACAATGAGATACCACCTCACACCTGTCAGAATGGCTAACATGAACAACTCAGGCAACAACAGATGTTGGCGAGGATGTGGAAAAAGAGGATCTCTTTGCATTGTTGGTGGGAATGCAAGCTGGTGCAGCCACTCTGGAAAACAGTATGGAGGTTCCTCAAAAAACTAAAACTAGAACTACCTTACGACCCAGCAATTGCACTACTAGGCATTTATCCAAGGGATACAGGTGTGCTGTTTCGAAGAGACACATGCACCCCCATGTTTATAGCAGCACTATCAACAATAGCCAAAGTATGGAAAGAGCCCAAATGTCCATCGATGGATGAACGGATGAAGAAGGTGTAGGGTATATATGCAATGGAGTATGACTCGGCAATCAAAAAGAACGAAATCTTGCCATTTGCAACTACGTGGGTGGAACTGGAGGGTATTATGTGAAGTGAAATTAGTCAGTCAGAGAAAGACAAAAAATCATATGACTTCACTCATATGAGGA
Source organism: Leopardus geoffroyi (assembly GCF_018350155.1). Lineage (NCBI taxonomy): Eukaryota > Metazoa > Chordata > Mammalia > Carnivora > Felidae > Leopardus > Leopardus geoffroyi. The sequence continues at coordinate 95,493,915 of NC_059333.1, forward strand.
GTTTAAGAGACAAAACAGATGAATATAAGGGAAGGGAAACAAAAATAATACAAAAACAGGGAGGGGGACAAAACAGAAGAGACTCATAAATATGGAGAACAAACTAAGGATTACTGGAGGGGTTGTGGGAGGGGGGGTGAGCTAAATGGGTAAGGGGCACTAAGGGATCTACTCCTGAAATCATTGTTTCACTATATGCTAACTAATTGGGATGTAAATTTTTAAAAATAAAAAAGAAAGTTAAATCAAAAAGTAAAAAAAAAAAAAAAAAGAGGAAATAGTGACTTATTTCTTACCTACATTTTTTGGGAGCTCAGTTGGATTTCTTGTTCACAGTACATAAGTTCTTAATTTCTTCTAAGACATAATTTTTTAATTATAGATTTCTGAAATAAACTTTTAAAATGGATTTTTTTGGGGGGTGCACCTAGGTGACTCAGTTGGTTGAGCGCCCAGTTGGCTCAGGTCATGATCTCATGGTTGGTGGGTTCGAGCCCTGCATCATGCTCTGTGCTGACAGCTCAGAGCCTGGAGCCTGCTTTGGAGTCTGTGTCTCCTTCTCTCTCTGCCCCTCCCTGACTCATGCTCTGTCTCTCTCTGTCTCAAAAAATAAACATTAAAACTTTAAAAAAAAAATGGATTCTTTTTCCTTTCAAATTATTTCCATTTGGCCTCATAACAGCTTTTAGGTGACATAGGTAGCCTATGACAACCAGCTCTAGCTTCTTTAATCTATCTGGCACGTGTGTACTTTGTGCTGTCATAAAATTCAAATATAACTGCATTTGTAATTTGTAATATGGCTTGATCTCACAACCATGAGATCATGACCTGAGCCAAAATCAAGAGTTGGACACTTAACCGACTGAGCCACCCAGGTGCCCCTTGAATAATGAGGACTTGGTATCCTAATGATTATTACTACCCATCTCACCCTGTGGTAATTTAAACATTTAAAAATTATACAGGCATGGTCAAAAACACTAAGCCTGCTAGGGAATCTGTATACACATCTACTTTAGGGTGTTTGCTAATACAGGAGGACTTGTCTACAAAGATAAAGTTCAGTGTTTCCTGGGGATGTATTTAACCACCTCTAGTGGAGAGAAGAAGTGTAGAGAAAATTCTACAAATATTTTGATAAGCTTGCAAAAATTTATCTAATTAGATGATTTTCTCTGAGCACATTAGACTTGCTAATTGGTCTTCACTTAGTTAAGCAAGAGACAGCTAGTCACCATGTAAAAACACCCTCTCATTGCCCACACACTTACAAACTAAATCACCTTTACAGGGATATTTAGAAATTAACTGAAATGTCATTAGCATATTTTAATTCTTAGTCAAATCAAACAGGACAGATCCCTGATATAGAAAAACACACTACTTCATCTTGAGCTGAACTAAAAAAAACTCTATCTTTGGCTAGATTTCTCCTTAGATCACTATTTTAGGACAAAATCATCATTTCTAATAACGATCATCCACCAAAGAGGGCAAACATATCTGTGATCCTTGCTACTGCTGTGTTTAAGAAGAAAATGTTTCTTACTAAAGCATCTTCACCTGGCATTTTTCATGAATTGATGGACATCTGTTCAGCTTGGGCATTGGTACAGCTCAAAACACGTTTATTCTGTCAGCATTCTGAAGGGACTCTGTGCATTCGCGGGATGCCAAAGATAACATCTAGATCAGCAATTTCTCATAAATCATTGGAACATGGAACATGAAACAAGAAGAAGAAATCAGGAATTCAATAATAAATATGGCAAGGTGCACAAACAAGAGAATTGAAACCAGATGAAACGGAGCCTTTCAGTACAGAAGGTCAAGGAAGGCTTTTCCCCTGCTCCCTCAAAGCCTTGGAATAATCCCTCTGATTGTGCTTTCAATCCAGCCATCAGCTTACTGCTCTGAGTTGGTTTTGGAATATTTATGTGGCAGATTTAAGGCTTTAACATACAACTGAAAAATGAGTGTAGTTTATTTTAGTCTGTTCAAGGCCCCAGGCCACTATGCAATGAAGAAGAAAATAGTGTGGTGTACCTTAAGGAGTCCTGTGCCCACGCGCCTTGAAATAAATTCTACGTATGTGTATATGAATATAACTCAATGTACACAATAGATTTTTTTAAACTTGAAGTTACATATGTGAAAAAAAAGTAACGTGAGTAATTTTGTTCACAAACAAAATGTCAGAACTTCTCAGGAGCCATCTTAGGAAGATATAGGTATTCTAACAATGTTGACATTACTAGATATGTTAGGAGAATAGCTCTTTGAGTCTCGAAAAGCTTTAGTCTATTTTTAAAATAGCCTCTGCAGTAGCAAAGTCATCATAATTTGTCAGTGGGTTTGAACTTTTAGAAACATAGTCATTTGGTGACAGATATGGTAACTGATATCAGTGAAATGGTTTTTTGTTGTTGTTAAAAACAATGTAGAATAATAAATTAGTGATAAAAGTGGCTTGAAAGCATTTCCAAGGAAAAGTTACAAACTACGATCAATGTCTGCCTAAACGATTATAAAATATATAAGGTGAATATTGAGACTTTTTGGATTTGATTTCATCTTACATCAAAGAACCTTATTTTACTCTTTTATTTTGCGTATTTTAATTTAGTTTGATTTTGAGTGCATGATGAGAACTCACTTCCTAAAGCAATCATCACAGATGAAATAAACTGTTATGTGAATAAATAAATAAGTAGCTGATCACTTTTGCAAGTTTCAATATGTAAGTACTTGAATGTTGTTTTTCCTTTTTAATCCAGACATTTTCATGGTATATTTTATGATTAAATTATCCTTAAACTACTGAGTTGATTCATTTTGGTCCCTTGCAGTTCTCCTTAAAGTTATTTGTTTATCCTTGATTTCAGTTTCCCATGCAGCCTTATCAGAACTGAACCTTTGCTACACAGGCAGACTGACCTTGGACCCACCTCCCTCAGCATCCCTCTGAGCTGCTTTCAAAGGATGACTTCTTTCCATGCAGAGATGCGTTTTCCCCCTACGGTTGCCATAGGGGGAAAAACAAGCCTAATTCTGTTTTATCTCCTAGATTTCTTGATACATAGGTAGGCACTGTCCCTGTGGCCAAATGTGTGGGTATAGGACAGAATACCTGGGTCCTAGTCCCAGCCTTCCACCTGCCAACTGTGTGATCTAAACCAAGTTGCTTAATCGCTCTATATCTCAATTTTCTCACGGGCAAATTGGAAAAACTCTTAACTCCTAATTTATGGGGTTGTTGTAAGGTTTAAATGAGTTAGCATATTTCAAATGTCTGGCACCTGGTGAGTCTCAATGAACATTTGCCATTATTATTACATTAAAACAAACATAGAAAGTGAGACTTTTTGCTGTTGTAATTTCTTTTAAGTTTAGAAATGTATGGAAAACATTTTCTCATGTCTGTAAACATGCGTCATAGCTGGTATATTTCAGTTTACGGATGCACCATAATTTACTCATTAATCCCTTGTGTTTGGTATTTAGATGGTTTCTAAGTAAGAGATAATGGGATACATTTGTTTATCCTTCTTTTCTTAAAATAATGGGAGTTTCTGAACAATTTCATAGGGTATGGGCATTTTTCATCCCTTTGCTTTTTTCCCCTGAATTGGCCATAGAAATGTATCGACTTTGAATCACATTTGTAAAGATGATGTGGATCTGTGCACTCTTCCATCTCCCTGTCAAGCATAATCCCTCTCATACTATTTAGCATATTAGCCCCTCTGCATATTACCAGACTCATCTCATAGAAGAATAGCTTTCATTGGTCCAGTCATCCAAATCATGATCAATGATGACTGTATTAAGGATATATGTACCCCAAATGTTAGTCCTCTCACATTACCTTTGTCTTTAATCTTGGTTCCATTTCTCCTGTCCCTACTTGTTGTTCCTTATCCTGTCACTTATCTGCCTACAGAAATGTTCAAGTTCCAACCTCAGGAATGTTCTTCAGAGGTACCATCACCAGAGTTCTTAGAAGCATAGGGTCACTGCAGCACAAAGACCTGATCGTCCTTTAAGCCAGATGAAATGTAAGAACAGAAAGAAGGCTTAGAACAAAAAAGCACAGAAAAATCATAAAATAAGGGACAAAACAGGCACAAACAGATGGATCCTCCAGTATGGGGTGTGATTTTAAGGTTGGGATCACATATGGAATAGTTCTTTAGATATTGAAATGAAAACATATTCAAGAGACATTGTTCGGTGTAAAAACAAGGCGTGAATCAGTGTGTGTCAAACAGTGTGTTCCTGTTGCATTAGAATACGGAGTCTAATCTTAAAAACTGAGAACAATCTGGGGGTTGATGGGGGGTGGGAGGGAGGGGAGGGTGGGTGATGGGCATTGAGGAGGGCACCTGTTGGGATGAGCACTGGGTGTTTTATGGAAACCAATTTGACCATAAATTTCATATTAAAAAAAAAAGAATATGGAGTCTAAGAATTATATGTGTTGCTTGTTTATGTGTAATATACCTCTGACAGAACACAAAAGACTCTCCGGTGGCTCTAATGAAGCTCTAGATAGGAAAACTGGAGAGTGGAGAACAGGAATGTGTTAAGATCTTTTTCACTCTCAATCCTTTTGCACTGTTTGAATTTTGTACCATATGAATGCAGCACCTATCCAAAAGTAGTAAAGCAAAATATGTGGGAACTTTTCTCTCATAGTGAATTTGTTGTGTTATTCCTTAACTTGCATAATGGTGGTTTTCTTTTTAGAACCACTTCCTGCCCTTATCCTAACCTGCCCTCTTAGCATATATAATAAAGATCCCTCAAGACTTACACTGGGGGCATTCTTCTGACAAAATTGATTGTAAATTTCAATTATCCACAGACTAAATATGGCAAATTGCTCTCATGTAAAATCTTTGCAGGTTATCTTCGTTTTCATTTTATATTAGGAGAAAACTAAGGGCTTGTGGGTTCAGGGGACAGCAATTATTTCCAGATTTCATAGACTCAGTAGCAGAGGAAAAAACTAAGCTTTTCTTTCTTTCTTTCTTTCTTTCTTTCTTTCTTTCTTTCTTTCTTTCTTTCTTTCTTTCCTTCCTTCCTTCCTTCCATCCTTCCTTCTTCCTTTCTTTCTTTCTTTCTCTCTCTCTTTCTTTCTTCTTTCTTTCTTTCTTTCTTTCTTTCTTCCTTCCTTCCTTCCTTCCCTCCTTCCCTCCTTTTTTCCTTTCCTTTCCTTTCCTTTCCTTTCCTTTCCTTTCCTTTCCTTTCCTTTCCTTTTCCAAAAGAGGAAGCTCATTATGTTTGGGCTCCCACAGCTATATATTCTAAAAACATTTGGCTTTTTTTTTTTGAGGTACTTTAATCAAACACAACTCAAAATGATTCACTTGGACAAGTGGTCTTAACAGCAAGGAAAACAAACACTTTATGAAAACAACATCTATAAGCCTAAGCCTCCTGTCTTTCATCTTTACTATTTTCTCTGAGTCTGGCATGAAACAGACATACACCAGCCTCCACAGGGGGTTAAACAGAGAACCATCCAAACATCACAAAGCGCCGTCCAGAATTTTGATGACTTCCATTCCCTGACTCTGGTGCACAATGCCTGGCTCGTGGTGCAGAGACCATGATGTCCTGCCCTGGACAGATATTTGCAGTGGGTGCCAGAAACAGCAGTTCTCTCTAGCACCCACCCCCCAGCCCTGCCACAAGATGCACACGTCGTAGAACAAGCCTCCATCCTTTTTCTAGGGAACTGAGCATAAATGGCTTGTTTTACATCTGGCTTAAAGTCCATTTCTGCTCAGTCTTTAGAGGTGGGTCTTAGCTCCCACTTCATTTTAGGTCAGCTTTCAGCATTTACTGGAACTCACTTGTTTAATTCACTAAGCTCTTATTTCTGTGTATTATCAAACATAGGGATGGCCGGAGAACTAAAAGATCCGGACATCAGCTTTTCGTGGGGGAAGAGGACAAAATTGGGAGCTAAGGCTTTGGTTCCTTGGTCTTCAGATCTCAGAGAAAGGAACCTTCTCTGGAGCCTGAACTCTGTTAGAGATCACAAAGTAGCTTTTAAATCCAGAGGAGTCTTACATCGGGGAAAAATACTATGTGGATTACCTTGAATGTTAGTAGTGTTTCTTTTGAGGGGCATTGTGGGTATTCCTACACTCTTCTTTATAACTTTTTATACTAACATGAGCCCACTACTTAGTAGGTCTGTCAGCTAGAGGAGTTATATTATCTCTTGGAATCCTTCTCTTTTAAAAAGAATCTTTAAAATGGAGATAACACCTCTTAGGGCTTATGGAAGAGGTGAAGTGAGACCATGAGCACACGATGCCCGATTTATAGTTGTTACTCAGTGAACAATAGTCTCACCATTATGCTCTTCATGCTCCCTGCTCATTACAGAGTCAGTGGTTTGATTTAGGATCAGCAGGGAGGGTCACTTCTGTCCCTCTGTCACTTCTGTCTGTGGACAGAAGGTCTGTCCACCCCAGTGGTTCGCAGATTTTAGTATGAGTCAGAACCACTGTGACGGCTTGTTCAAAGCAGACTGCTGGGTGTCATCTCTAAAGTTTCCGACTCAGCAGGCCTGAGGTGAGGGCTGAGAATTTGCATTTTTAACAAGTTCCTGGTGATGTTGATGCTGTTGGTCCAGAGGGCACACTTGGAGAACGATGGCTGTGCAAGATGCACAACAAAGGTTAATTTCAAATTACTCTGAGTATAAATATCTGATCTCTTCTCTGTCTTTTTTCCCTCCCTTTCCCCCTCTCTCCCCACTCCTGCTTCAGTTTTTTCATATTTGGGGGTTATAGAAACTACCAAACTCTGTGTTTCCCACCTCTGTATTTTTTGTCAACAGCTCAAGTCTCTTCTTATGTCAAAAAACCAGGAGGGAGCAGTAATGTTGTTATGCTTTAAGTATCTTGTTTCATTTAGATACCAAGAGAAAGAGAACCAAGCATTCTCAGGACTCAACTGAGACTCAGGTCTCAACTGATATTGCCTACTTATAAAAGACAGTCTCTTTGATGACTGGTGCCTAAAAAAAATTTGGAAACTCTATAGGCACCCTGGTGCCAAGAAACATTTTTGACATTTAGGGCTTGTTTAATCTTTTATCAATATAAATATTTGAAAACTAAAATGATCAGGAAAATGGCTAAGGAAAACATTTCAGATAAGTGCTTGGAATAGCAGGTCGTGTTCAGTTCGAAGCCCGTAAAAGCTCTCTTTGTCTTCCTCAACTCTGCAGGGTAGAAGTTCTTTGCTTGGCACCCTGAAGTTGAATGCAACCTGGTGTATTTGCTTGTATGAATTTTTCTGGTAAGAGGGCCCATGTTCTCCAATGGATGGTCGAAGGCATTTTGACTCAGACAGGGTTAATGCTGCCATGGAGACTTGCTTCGCCAAAAGCCACAGGTTACTTTCGTGGTGAAGAAAGCAAATTTCTAGCAAGGGAGAAGGAGCTGGTATCATGGGCTGGTAAGTAGCCCATTGAAAGATGAATGAGGAGTTGAGGTGCTTGGGTAGCTTAGTCGGTTAAGCATCTGACCTCGGCTGAGGGCATGATCTCACAGTTCATGAGTTCGAAGCCCTGCACTGGGCTCCGTCGGGCTCTGTGCTGACAGCTCAGAGCCTGGAGACTGCTTCCAATTCTGTCTCTCTCTCTCTCTCTCTCTCTCTCTCTCTCTCCCCTCGACCCCCACTTGTTCTTTCTCTCTCTCTCTCTCAAAATATATACACATTAAGAAAAAAAAGACGAGGGGCGCCTGGGTGGCTCAGTCGACTGAGCTTCCGACTTCGGCTCAGGTCACAATCTCACCGTCTGTGAGTTCGAGTCCCGCGTCAGGCTCTGGGCTGACAGCTCAGAGCCTGGAGCCTGCTTCGGATTCTGTGTTTCCCTCTCTCTCTAACCCTCCCCCGCTCATGCTCTGTCTCTCTCTGTCTCGAAAATAAAATAAAACATAAAAAAAAAAAAAGAAAGAAAAAAAGAAGAAAAGAAAGATGAATGAGGAGCGAACTCTAGCAGGGAGGCATTTTTATTTCCCTCATCTCTAACATAGAGGTAATAAAATACCTAGCAAGTTGTCAAGTTCACTGAGATATTTGCAAAGCCCTCAGCACAGTATCTGGTACATGGTAGGTGCTAAATAAATGATAGCCAGTAGCAACAGAAGTCCTGGTGTGCTTTATTAGGTCACTGCAGAAGCACCGGAAGCAAAGATCTTCAGCATGTCTTTGGTTCCAACGAAAGGATTCAAAGGTCTCTCTCTGTGAGGGAGTGTTATCATGAGAAGCACTGACCTAAGTGGCATTCTGGAAAATAGCCGGCCCGACGCCGGGAACCTCAGTTACCTGGTTCTGAACCCCGTGATCTACCTACTGAACCGCTAGGAGTAACACTTATACCCCTGTAGCATGCTCCTTAGAATTAGTTTTCTATTTAAGCAGAAACTCAGCTAAAACAATGGAACTATAATACCCATAGACGCACATGCAGCAACAGCACACTCGTACTACTCAAAATACTTGTTTTCTGAAAGAGGTGGAAACAGAATCCAAGCAAAATAATATTTTAATTTATACTCTGCTGATTATAACACTCAGCAGAAATGCTTGGTATTATTCCCAGCTAATGAATCTCTTGGGTTTTTACAGTTCCTTCCCTTAGTGAACGACCTCAGAAATGGAGGAGTTAGGTTCTTGCTACTCAAAATGTGGTCTTTGCACCAGTAGACTCAGAATCTCCAGGGAGCCAGTTAGAAATCTCAGAATCTCAGGCCCACCCGGACCGACTTAATCAAAATGTGCATTTTAATAAGATCCTCAGGTGATTCACATGCACATTCATATTTGGGAAGCTTTTGTTTAGGTAACAGAAAATTTCTTTGGGAGAGCGTGAGTGCATTTCCAGGGTGTGGAGATGGCTTTCTATTTCCTGCCTTTCTTCTTTCCAGCATGCGTGCAAGTCCGTTCCAGGTGTATCTCTTGGCTCTCTGGAACCATACTTTCATTCCCCCTTTATGCTTCTGGCTTATGCTGCATATGAGGATGTGCCCAACGTCAACCAGGGTTATTTGCTACTTTCTCCAGAAAAGCCCAGAGCCCAGAGAATCAGAAACCAGGCAGAAGCAGTCCTCCAGTTGGCCAAAAGCCTTCTGCTCAGGCACTAAGGGGCAATGGGTTAAGGCTGCACTCCCCAGGGACAGAGCTTCTAGGGCAAGTTTTAAATGACTTAAAATGAAAAAAAAAATGCTACTGAGGACTCTAACTCATAATAATTAGGAGCTTGCTGGAGAGAAGGAGAGGTTAGGAAGTGATGAGGAGAGAGAGAGAGAGAGAGAGAGAGAGAGAGATGTATTTAAAATTGAAACATTGTTTCAACTTTTTGTTTTAACCCCTTGCTGGGGTCCTGTACTGGCTATAAGTGAACCACTTGCCTAATGGAACTTTTGCGCCTCATCAGAGAGCTTTACCCTATTTCAAGGGTGCTAATTTTCATAGAGCCTGTGGGCATTGGGGAAGCAAATTTGACCCCACAATTGGCCAAGAAGAAGCTTGGAGGTCGTGGAGCTAGAAAGAGGCAGAGACGGAACAGGAATCAGGTCCAATGGGTTTCTTGGTCTGGAGAATTCCAGGCTAGGAAAACAAATTTACTTCCGAAACTTTAGCTGCCTCAGAATGGCGTGGAAGTCTTATTGAAACGGTGGTGGGCTCCACTCCGGGGTGTCTGACTCAGTAGGTTTGCAGTGGGGTCTGGAGGACTACATTTCTAACAAGTTCCCAGGCAGTGCTGAGGCTGCTGGTCCAGGGACCACACTCGGAGAACCATTGTTCTATTGACTCCCCACTACTAGGACGGTCCTGATGCGGCCTTCCTAACAGGCCCTTATTATGTTCCTAACCTCCCAAGGTGGGTTCGGCTGCTACACTACAGCAGAGAAAAATATGAATGCACAGGGACAGGGATGATCAATGTAGATGCGTTCAGATTCCGCCCCCCGCTCCTCTTCCCCCTCCCAGCTTCTCAGTAGGTGACAATTCTTGCTTGATGATCAACTCCTGCGTTCTTTTCTATCAGGCTGAATCCTGGAACTAGACAAAACCAAAACCAAAAGAGGCCCGAGAGGCTGAACTGATGGAAACAGGAGAGTCTGATAGAAAAGGAGACAATTCACATCGGGGCTGGCTGGGTGGCTCAGTCAGTTAGGCGTCTGACTCTTGATTTCAGCTCAGGTCACGATCTCGCAGCTCACGAGTTTGAACCCCACGTTGGGCTCTGCCCTGACAACATGGAGTGTGCTTGGGCTTCTCTCTCTCTCCCTCTCCCTTTGCTCCTCTTCTGCTGCTCTCTCTCTCTCTCTCAAAATAAACTTAAAAAAAAAAAAAAAAAAAGAATCCACTTTGGCTGGGCATTGGGAAGAGTCATGGAGGAGAACTGAGAGCAAGGAGTTTTAGAGTGGGAGGCTCCAGAATACCCATAGGAGGTGACAGCAGGAGCGGCAGAGGGGAGGAGGGTTCCGAGGGCAATGGGCCAAATGCCTTTCAAATCCTTCAGCAGATGCAATTATAGATCGAAACGTCTTTTTGCTCCTGAACCATTTTGAATATAATACAGTGTGAGTCTGGGCCATGTGGGTCCTGGAATTGATCTGCGACCCAGACTTGGTCTTGCAGTAGTGACGATGGCTCTCTTCTACCTCCCCCACATCCCATCCTCTAGTTCTCATTCTAACACATGGCAAGAAAGCAAGCTGGGAAAGCATGCCCAGCGAAATTCAACAACACTGGTGTTGCATATCTCAATTTGAATTTTTCCTTAATCTGTGCTAGGATTCTTCTCTCTTACCTCCAAACATCCAGTACAGGTCTGTTATAGGAAACGGCACTGACCTGGAGAATGAGGAAAAGGGTAGTGTGTCCACACTGGGCACAAAGTGGTCATGGAAAGGACACAGCTGGTAAGAGCAGTGATGAGGAAAGCAGAGGGGATGGAAACGAGACCAGGAGAGGTTTGGCGTGACAGGTGACAGGGGAATACCAGGATAATGTAAGTGCTCCCAGAAAAACTTGTGGAAGGTGCTGGATTCTTTTTTTCTTTTTTAACATTTATTTAGTTTTGAGAGAGAGAGAGAGAGAGCTGGGAAGGGGCAGAGAGACACACACACACAGAATCCAAAGCAGGCTCCAGGCTCTGAGCTGTCTGCACAGCTCGAACTCAAGAACTGTGAGATGATGACCTGAGCTGAAGTCGGACACTTAACCGACTGAGTCACCCAGGTGCCCCGTGCTGGATTTCTTGAAGCTACAGTTATTTGGTTTGGCAATTAAAAGCAAACATGAGGGGTGCCTGGGTGGCTCAGTTGGTTGAGCATCCGACTTCGGCTCAGGTCATCATCTCACAGTTTGTGGGTTCAAGCCCCATATCGGGCTCTGTGCTGACAGCTGAGAGCCTGGAGCCTGCTTCAGATTCTGTCTCCCTCTCTCTCTGCACCTCCCCTGCTCACACTCCATCTCTCTCTCTCTCTCTCTCTCTCTCTCTCTCTGTCTCAAAAATAAATAAACATTAAAAAAAAAAAAAAGCAAAGCAAAGATGATCGCAAAGGCTGGGGGATAGTGATTCCTGTTAACGGTGGAAAAGAGGAGTAGATACTTTAAGCAATTTTTACAAACTTTTATAACTAATTTAAATGTACATACAATCTGCCTTGCAACAAGGGGCCATTATGCTGAAGGACAAGTCACTGGGAGGGCTCTGACTTAATAGGAGCCCAGTGTGACAAGGAAAGAGAAAACCTCATAGGAAAGCTGCATTTTGATATATTTCCAGGTGGATTCGCCCTGATCAAAGAGATTTGGACAAGAAATTAAACATCTGGAATACAAGAAATCTTTAAAAGACACTGATATTCTCGAAGGACCCCAGAGCCCAGTTTAATTTAACCACTTAGTTTTTAGACTAAAAATCATCTGCCTGGCTCTGAAATACTTGGGAGAGCGATTTTATATTCAATTAAACAGCAACCTGACACACTATCAGAGTCTTGTATTTTCTTTTGAGGCTCAGCTTCCCATATTTTCACTTTTGCTGCGTTGAATTAAATCCTACTTTCCAGATTGAAGAACTGAAAGGAGTATCCTATTTTCTGGTATGTCACAATTATATTCTTCACCGTATAACTGCCATGCACATCATTATTATGTATCATCTGTCTACCTGTCATAAAAATAGCCTGGGTCGGCAGTCCAGGATGCCCACACAAGCACGCAGCGGGATTCTGTCTGCTTCCCACCCCCCACCTTCTCCGCGTCCTTTTGTCTTCTCCTCTGCAAATCTGCCCTTCTTTCCCAGCAGCTCTTCTTTTCACACCCACAGAGAACCTGATTCCAGGAGTGAGGAAAACTTGGGAAACAAATATTTTGGTCCTATGACAAATCAGTTGTCATTTGTTTTCCATTTCCTCTCCCTGTTTGCATCTGCCTTCCTGCCTGGGTTTGTTCGTAGGGGGAAACGCACGCTCCAGCCTTTAGCGCATCAACCCAAACAGGGCACCACCGCGCGCTCAGTTCCAGTGTTTACTCTTGAAAGATTTTCGTTTCGGCAATATACTCGCAACCTTTGGGAGTTTTGCTCTCTGAAGGAGACATGGGTACAAATGGAGTTCTGCCAATGGCAACCAGCTTTGAAATATCACATATTTTACAGTCATTTTCCATAGTTGGAATTTTGAATCACGTGACCATTTGCTCTCTTACTCCGTTTTACTTCATATTTTATAATATAAAATTGCGGTGTCATAAAATTTGTTCATGGAGGAAAACGTCTTTAATGGTTGCATTAAACTCCACTGTGTGATGTGGCAACATCTATGTAATCACCATCCATTTCATTGGGTAGTTAGGTTATTCCCAATTTCTTATTAATATAAACCATGCTGCAATGAATATGTTTGCGAACAAAAGGACCATCTGCATTTGGGACCCTTTTCGTAGGATTGTCACCTTGACATGAAATTCTTTGGCCAAAGAATGCGAACGTTTTGAGAGCTCTTGACACGTAGTGTCCAATTGGTTTCCAGAAAACCTGCACTATTTTATTACTCCATAACCACTATCTCTGTCTGCCCCTGTCTCCAGCCTCCATGTGAGTACTGTAAGAACAAAATGTGAGGGGCACCTGGGTGGCTCAGCGGTTAAGGGTCCAACTTCAGCTCAGGTCACAATCTCACGGTTCAGGGTGCGGGCCCCGTGCTGGGCTCTGTGCTGACAGCTAGGAGCCTGGAGCCTGCTATGGATTCCGTGTCTCCCTCTCTCTCTGCAGCTCCCCTGTTCATGCTCTCTCTCTCTCTCTCAAAAACAAACATTAAAAAAAATAAGAAAAAAAAAAAAGAAGAACAAAACATGAAATGCTTCATGTACAGAGCTTGGTACCTGGTAATGATTCAATAAATGGTAGTTGAGGACGTACAGGTTTATTATCACATTGCCTCTTCCCTCCTCTCTCTGAATCTTCATAGAGGTCCAATGCTTCCATGATGCTCTAGACTTCTTTCTGTTGTGCCTCATTGGGATGTTCAGAATCATCTGCTTCTGTCCCTTCCTACAGTGCACTGCAAGGGAGTGACAAGCTAATGTGATAAGTTTCTTGCAACTGGGGTCGTTGGAAGGAAAATGACTTACAGTTTTACCTGCCCTGGATTTTTTTTTTTTTTCAACGTTTATTTATTTTGGGGACAGAGAGAGACACAGCATGAACGGGGGAGGGGCAGAGAGAGAGGGAGACACAGAATCGGAAACAGGCTCCAGGCTCTGAGCCGTCAGCCCAGAGCCCGACGCGGGGCTCGAACTCCCGGACCGCGAGATCGTGACCTGGCTGAAGTCGGACGCTTAACCGACTGCGCCACCCAGGCGCCCCAACCTGCCCTGGATTTTTAATAGGTGTCTTAAGACTGTATATAAGTCAGTGGTTCTGAGCTCAGTCTGTACGTCAGCATCATTTGGGGACTCTCAGCAACACCTTGAGCATGGCCATCGTTGGTTGCGAGTGGGGCCTGCACACTGGCATTTAAAAAATTCTTCTCAGGCAATTCTGATAGAAGCGAGGGATGAGAATAACAACCCCAGAGATGAGTGGTTTGGAAATTGCGGGCACCACATGACATCTCCTGATGGGCTTACTTGGAAGCTAGATCCCTTTCCTGCTGTGTCTCAAAGATTAGACTGAGAATACGGGATGAAATCCTAAGAGGCCTCAATCTTCAACATGTTACTAACATTCTGTTTGCTTAAAGGGCCAGAGAGATCAACTAACTCCTTCTAGAAAAGTTGTACTGTTCTCTGCACTCATGAGAACTTCCATAGTACCCCATGAGGAAGGAACTGGGGCTCCAAGTGGCAAATTACCTTGCTTGTTAATCTCTGCAACAAGAGGCCAATCAAGAATCAAACCCAGGACCCTGAATCCCATGATTTTTCTAACCTTGAAAAATTGCATTCATCTTTTTGTGCTCATGTACCTGATTTTGCTTTTTAATTTTTTGCTGTGTGGGGCTGACTTGGTTCTTTATCTTCACAGGACTTTGCCTATAAAAGGGCCCCTCTCTCCCAGCAAACAACAACTGTATTTTGATCAGGTATTATGGGTGTGTCGTACACATAGCCTGAGAGGAATGTAGCCGCATCGAGTGATCACTTTATAAATATTGATGAAGAATGGTACAAATGTTTTAAAGGAAATTTTATCTGAAGGAGTGCCTTGGAATTCAGCTGTTTTTTTTTTTTTTTTTTTTTTTTTTTTCATGTCTTTCAGACCTCCTACCCCTGAAATCCAAACGGCCAAGGGTGGGCCAAATCCCCATGTTTATTCACTACTGTGGCACCCATGATCCTGCGTCTGGTAGGCTGTGGGGCCAGGCGATGTCAGGGATGGCAGTGGGCATATTCGGCCACCGTTCCCGAGCTGTGGCAAATATTTCATAACACTGTGGCTCTGCAGAAGGAAGTACTGACTTAGAGATCACTTACTCATTCCTTTCAGTCTAAGATATGAGAAAAGAAAGAGCCCATCTTACAGCAGAGAAAACTGAGGCAAGGAAATATGGTTCAACTTCCCCGAGGACACAGTGATGCTGGCCATGCTGGAAGGGCATGTGTGCCTTGAATGGTTGTGCTCCTCTGGGCCTGCTTCACCACCTCCATCACTTCCTCAATTAGTTGCTCATTTAAAAGTTGGCGACAGGGGCGCCTGGGTGGCTCGGTCGGTTAAGCGTCCGACTTCAGCTCAGGTCATGATCTCACGGTCCGTGGGTTCGAGCCCCGCGTCGGGCTCTGTGCTGACAGCTCAGAGCCTGGAGCCTGTTTCAGATTCTGTGTCTCCCTCTCTCTCTGACCCTCCCCCGTTCATGCTCTGTCTCTCTCTGCCTCAAAAAATAAATAAACGTTAACAATTTTTTTTTTTAATAAATAAACATTAAAAAAAATTGTTGACAAAGAAGTACACACAAAGGAGTTTTTTTGCCGCATCCGCTATAACCAAGTTGAAAACAATTTAAATGACAAACAATAGGGGAATGGTTAAGAAAAAATATGGGGGCGCCTGGGTGGCTCAGTGGATTAAGCATCCGACTTTGGCTCAGGTCATGATCTCACAGTCTGTGAGTTCGAGCCCCACGTCCGTCTCTGTGCTGACAGCTCGGAGCCTGGGAGCCTGCTTCGGATTCTGTGTCTCCTTTTCTCTGACCCTCCCCCATTCATGCTCTGTCTCTCTCTCTCTGTCTCAAAAATAAATAAACATTAAAAAAATTTTTAAAAAAAGAAAATATATGGCTTATTCATTGTATGGAAATACATAAATATTAAGAAGCAGTTTTTAGTAAATTTAGAAAGTGCTTCAAATATAAATGATTTCTTAGGGCACCTGGGTGGCTCAGTCGGTTAAGCATCCAACTCTTGATTTCAGCTCGGGTCATGATCCCAAGATTGTGAGACTGAGCCCTGCATGGGGCTCTATGCTGAAAGTGTGGAGCCTGCTTGGGATTCTCTCTCTCTCCCTCTCTTTCTGCCCCTCCCCTGCTTGCGTGCACGCGTTCTCTCTCTCTCAAATAAAAATTAAAAAAGAAATGATTTTTCTGGTTCTTCTTCATCTTCCCAACCTCTAAACCTGTGGTACTTGGAATGTGGGTCACTGACCAGTGGAATCATCTGTGACAAAGACAGAATCTCAAACCCCACCCCTGCCCTGCTGAGTCAGAGTCTGCATTTAACAACACCGCCAGGTGGGTCACACCACATTAACTTTCGAAAAGCACTGATCCAAGTAAGGAGCTCTCAAAGAGTCAATCTTCAGACACCTTCTCTACTCTAAATATTTGTGCACCTTGAATTAGTGATCTGGCACCTGGTGACATGGACGTTTCTCATTCCATCGGCCTGGGAGTTGGCCTTGGGGACTGACACTTATGTAAGCACCCCAATGTTTCAAAAATGCACACAAGGTCGAGGTCCACCGTGTACGTGATTTCCCTCATGATGGAACTGTAGGCAGAAAATGCGTGATACAAAAGAGCATATTCTGTGTGATATTAATTAGAGAAAAATACAGCAAGAAAAGGCTGGAAAAAATCTACCCCCAAATTAACTGTGATGCAATTAGAGGTGGGTTTGTGTGTGGGGAGGGAGGGGTGGGTTTCTTTATACTTTTCTCTATATAAAGGTAACAAACCTCAGGCCATGGGTTCAGATGTGCAAAAGATGTGACTTTATTTTTATATAGTACAAATTAATTTCTACTGTGATCCCCAATCTGCTTGTGATGAAAACTTTTCAGTCAATCCAGAAGGATCTCTGTTTCAATCCAGCTTCGCTCAGCCCAGCCACCACTAGCCTATAGCATCACTGTGCAAATCGGAACAGGTGCCCCTTCAGGCCAACGCAGCCCCATAACCAGCAACGTGCGATGGCCAAGTGCCAACCAGATTTTGGCCTCTTCCTGCTGCCTGGGCTGGGGATCTCGATGCAAGGAACAGCCTGCATTTCTGGGTATGATGGTCCTGGGCTCAGCTAATTGAGGACCCTAATTCCTTATCCAATATTTTAGGCAAATTCCAGAAAGTTTTGTGGTGAGGCTGGATTAGGAGGGAGGCAAGGAAGGCGCGAAGTCTCGCAATTCATCACTAACTTTGTCCTTGCTAAAATCTCAGCCCCCGCTGCCTGGGTACTCCTGTAGCCATGCCCCATGTTGCATTTGGGGTTGCTGCAAAAGGCTTGTTGCCCTCCTCAGCTTCACCGGGATATCCTGAGCCCTCCTGTGGGTTTTTGTCCCCCTCCCCCGAGACTGGCTGGGGGCTGGGGCAGGCGTGGGCACAGCACAGAGCCTCTTCTCAGTGCGATCTTCTGTGTTTCTACCCAGAGAATGTGTTGCTCCCTGAAGCAGGCAAACTACCTCCTGCATCACCTGCTGTGTGCCAAATCTATTGTTTATTCACGGGCTTCCTGTCCTGGTCTAGGATTTACAAATCAAACGCTGACTTTAGTCACCAAGGGCATACCTTGTCCTTTTCTCTGGTTTTACCCTTACCTGGCTTGATAAAAACCTCCAACTGAATGAGGGAGGGAGAGGCTCTCCTAAGAAAACACGGGGAAAAGATGTTAACATCTTAAAATACTATCCTTTATATGTACTATATATATGTGTGTGTGTGTGTGTGTGTGTGTGTGTGTGTGTGTATGTTTACAATAAGCCAACAAAATAAGCTGCAGGAAAAATCTTGCAAGAATTATTTTATAGAGAAGGTTACATTTTTTTTTTTAGTTTATCTATTTATTTTGAGACAGAGAGAGCACAAGCAGGGGAGAGGCTGAGAAAGAGGGAGAGAATCCCAAGAAGGCTCTGGGCTGTCAGCACAGAGCCCAACACGGGGATCAAACTCATGAACCATGAAACCATACCCTGAGCCAAAATCAAGAGTTGGATGCTTAATGATCACTTACTGGGCACTTAACCAACTGAGCCACCCAGGCCCCCCCCCCCCAAGAAGATTACACTTTTTTAACAATCACTTTCCCTTTTATTCTCTTCCTGATGGAAGGACAGCTACTACTGAAAACTTATTGAACACTTACTCTTTGCTAGGCACTCTCGAGAGTGTTTTGTATGCCCTAGCTCATTTAATCCTCACTATGGTATTATCATCACCAGTTTTGTTTTTTTTTTTAATTTTTTTTTCAACGTTTATTTTATTTTTGGGACAGAGAGAGACAGAGCATGAACGGGGGAGGGGCAGAGAGAGAGGGAGACACAGAATCGGAAACAGGCTCCAGGCTCTGAGCCATCAGCCCAGAGCCTGATGCGGGGCTCGAACTCACGGACCGCGAGATCGTGACCTGGCTGAAGTCGGACGCTTAACCGACTGCGCCACCCAGGCGCCCCTATCATCACCAGTTTTGAGATCGGAAACTAAGACACGAAGAGGTGAGGTAACGTGCTCAAGGCCTCACATCTAGCATCTGGTGAATGGCACTCAGGATTCAAGGCCGGCATCTTCAGAGGAGCCCTGCATGGGATGTGAGCCTGCACAGCTCTCTGCTCTTACCCACGTATACGGCTTCCATGATCAAAGATGGCCACTTGAAGTTCAGAGGCAACAGCCTTTGCTCCCTCACAAAGCTGTAGTGAATATTTATTTTCTAAAAAGTCATCAGTAACTGTGGATATGTTTTTGCAGGTGGCCTGGTGTCTGTTATTAAAGGGAAAGATAAGGTTCATGGTGAGAACCTGACACTGGTTTTGGCTCATTCCTCACAGGAAGCTTGGTTTTCTCACTAAATTTTGTTGATCAAAACGGAACAAAGGCCATAAAATCCAACGCAGTGTGAGAAATGCAGCATTCCCTCCTGGGAGCTCACAGACATTCATGAGAATGTCAAGGAGCAACACGGGTTGGAGGGGAGCAGGGGAGAGCTTCGTGCTGCCTAATTTTCATCTCACCTAGTGAAAAGTTGATTTCAAGCTCACATACCCATGAAATCACTGACAGTCAACATCTGGGAAAATTCTAGTTGGGGGGAAAACAGCACAGGGGAAATGCTTCACCCATGGGCGTCTGATGGATGTACACAAGTTTCCCTGGAGGGCTTAGTTGATAGGAAAACAATGGGTGAACATCTCTGAGAAGCAGCTGGTACAGAGCCGCCCCTTACATCAGTTCTCAATACGTATTAGTTTCCATCCTTCTCCTTCTTTGGAAATTAGAACTGTACTGTGGTCTGGTTGTAGGAGTTTTGTTAAAGAGCTTTCCTTTCTGTATTAGACGGCACAGGCTGCCATAACAAAATACACAGACTGGGCAGCTTAAACAACAGAAATCTATTTTCTCATAGTTCTGGAGGCTAGAAGTCCAAGGTCAAGGTGCCAGCAAGTTGTTTCCTAATGAGGTCTCTCTGCCTGGCTTGTGGAAGACTACCTTCACCCTGTGTCCTCACATGGCCCTTCCTCTATGTTCACGAAGAGAGAGAAAGATCTCTGTTATCTCTCTTATAAGGACACTAGTCCTATTGGGTTAGAGTCCCATCCCCATGGCCTCATTTGATCTTAATCATCTGCCTAAAGGCTCTATCTCAAATATAGTCATACTGGGGGTTAGGGTTTCAGCATACGGACTTGGTGAGGGGGCACAATTCAGTCTGTAGCATGTATTGGGCCCTGTGCTAGGTGCTGAGAATCGTGATTTATGAAGACATAAATCTCTGGGCTAAGGAGCTCCTACTCTAGGGACTGACTCCATAGCCATTAGAGTCATGGGAGGTACAACGAACTGTGGGGCCCCTGAAAACAGATGTCTACATTACATGGTAATTTCTGTGTGGCCTTTATTACGGGAATGATATCTTGAGCAAGCAAATTCCACAAATATTCTGGTAAGTGGTGATAGAGCTATTTGCTTGCTGTGGTGAAGTTGTACATGAAGGCTCATAAAAGTGTCGATTAGATCAGTTTCTGGGAAGTCTGAATTAAGAGATGGGAATGAATTTCGGCAGAACCAAAACTTAAACACAGGATTTTCCTGGAGTCCTGAGGTTTTGGCCGTCTAGGACAAATTCTCTCATGTGCACTGCACCATTCCCTTGATTGTAGCTACAGGTTAGCGTGGAGAGGCACCCTGGTAGAAGGGACAGACTTTTCGAGTGGGAAAATCTGGGGTGCGGGCTGGCACGAGAGGAGGAGGCCACCAGCCCTTTTCACATAACAAGGTTTGTGGAAAAAGGAAACTCTAAAGAAGATACACCAAACAGAAAAATGTGCGCCACACAGACCCAAAGGCTTTTACACTCTTCACTAGATATGACTAAATGTCCGCACTGCAACCCAAAAATATCCTTGAATTTGACACTTGAGGTTGACCACAGCCTGGCTGGTAAAACCGTCAATCAACAAAGAACAAAAGGCCTGGGAGTGCAATTACCAACCTTAGGCCACTAGGGGGCGCGCTCGGCATCGCTCACCTCAGAAGAGTGATGGAAGGACCCACATCGCTGGGGATATGACTTTAGGGTGGAGCATTCAGTGTGGTATTGAGAGTGGGGGTTAGAAGCTGTTGTGCTTTTGGGGGAGGGAGGTCAAAGAGCTAGTTACTTAAGGAATGATAGAGTGTGTGTTGACCTGGCCTTGACCTTTATAAACCTAGCAGTCCCTACATCCTAGTCCTTGGAGAGTTCTGGGATGTGATGTCCCAAACATGTAACTGTTCACTTTAAGACAACTAACTTACTTGTGTGAGCATGCTGTGCATTGTGCAGGAGAACATTTTGCACCTAGGCGCATGTGTGCATGCGCACACTTACACGCTCACTAATGGACATGCTTACTGACTTAAATACGTTAACACACTGTCTAAATATTGCTTCAGTTTGGAAAAAAAGTTGCATCCAAATCGAGCCATCTTTTAAAAATACACCTGGAGTGAAAATACTGCCTATATTTCAGAGAGCTTTTATATCTCAGTAAACAGTGGTATATCAGCTCAGGCTGCCAAGACCCAGGGGGAGAGGGAGCCACCAAGCCAGGGACACTGGTCAGAGGTAACCCCAGGTCCTACTTCCACAGCCGTCCCCTATCCGTTCCTGGCCCCATACACAAATTTGTGGCTCATGGCCAGCACCAGAATTTGCTCGTGCTCCTCACGTTCTTGGGCCTGCCTGTCTCAAGTCTTCCAGACACTGTAACCTGCTTTCTTCCCTCAAATGCTTAAGAGAGAACCTCTGAGGGCCTTCTTTATATTTGGGATTATGGGATAAAAAGATTGAAAGCATGAAGCCAGGTTTCCCCAGAGCATTCTCCGTGAGGGCTAGCCCCACCCACCTTCTCCGCAGGGGTAGGGCAAAGGGCAAGGACTCTGAGAATCCTAGGACAAGGGAGGGGAAGCTTGCTCCCTGTGGGCCAAGTATTGGGCTGAACCCTCTTAGTGTCGTTATGTCACTTAATCTTTGCTCCAATTTGCAGGCTTTCTAGTACTATTTTCGTTTGACACAGGAGGAAACCAAAGACCAGAGAAGCTAAGTACCTTTCTCATGGCCATCCAGATCTGGCCTTTGAACTTCGACATTCTGAGTTAAAAACTAGCATATTTTCCAGTCCTGGCTTCAATGCTTTCGTCTACTTTTCCAGAACTACCTGAAATCTTCCTCCCTATTCTCTAGCTTCCCCGTGTAATGCAGGATCTTTATATTGGCAATGACTATGCAAATGATGATAACAGCTGACTTTTACTGATCACTTACTTGCAGACCAAGCAAGCAATGTGCTGAGGGCCGAGCCTTCCTTACCCTCAACCTTCACAGCAGCTGTCACCGACATTGGTATTCTTATCACCATTTCAGAGATGAGGCACCTGACTCTTAGGAATGTTAGGAAACTTACACAAGGCCATACAGCTTGCAAGTGGTCAAATGGGGATTTGAACTGAAGTGTAACTGTCTATAGGTCCAGGTATTTAAACCACTGTGTTATCCTTTGCATCATGAGAGCATTAAGTCTATGGAGAAAATCTCAGGCCTATAAGATTATTTAGAAGATCTCTTAAAAATCTAAAACAATAGCAAAAGGGGGAACGATGATATCTCTGTGTGGCACTGTATAATGATGCAGCTGGCAAAAAAGCTTACATGCTAAAACAGGAAGGTTTCTAACTTTCCCTGCTTAGAAAAATAATTGACTATGCTTATTTTCATTTGTCCTCTTCCTGAATTGGAAATTTCTGGAGTCTGGTTTTAATTGCATAGGAAGCCAACCTGGACTGTGATTGTTTGTCAGAAGTCCCTTTCATCATTTCTGTAACAAGTCGAGGGGCTCATCCCTCGGGATCTAGTAGTTTGTGGGTGTTTCTGGTTCAGTGAATGCTTTCAAGTTACCGAGATTGAGGGAGTGAATGGCTATTTTGTTGTCAACTACTAGCCTCTGGGTATAAAACTATGATGTGAGGAGTGATCGAGGGAATGTGGAAGTATGGTTAAAACTGAACTTGAGTTAATTGGTCTTAACACACTGAATCTGAGTCACTTGGTGTGATACGCTCCTATCTACAATGTTGGGGATGAAGTAGATCAGTCCCTTCTTACCAGCACCTTGAAAAAGATCAGACATCAAACTGGATCTCAGCTCAACACTCAATCAACACTCCTGGAGTAATAGTCTTAAACCCCAGAGTAATATTCTTAAACCCCAGAGTTTGGAATAACAATATTCCAAAGAACAAACAAAAGGATGTTCATCAACAAGGATCAGATGGGTATTATCTGAATATCTTGGATATGAATAATTCTTCTAATTGATGAGCTGAGCATTAAGGATGATCATTAAGGAGATAGACACTGAACAGAATTCATGTGTATGGCCGCTGTCCCAAGGTAACAGCCCAGGGAAAATAACTCACTTTAGTTCCCTAGGTGGCAGCAGCCAACAAGGATTTAAAAGTCCATAAGGGTGTGGCATCTTGGAGAAGGAGTATGTTCCAGAGATGCACAGAGACACTGGTTGTGCTATAGGGTTTAAGATTCTGAGTTGAGTGGTGAAGAGAATGGAATAGGAGGCAGTGTAGCACAGGGAGGAGTTAGAATCAGGAAGTCTGCATCTAATCTGGCTCTGCCACTGGCTGGCTGTGGGACCTGGGGCAACTCTTCTTTTTACAATACCACCCACCAGTCATTTTCCTCACCCTCACCTTCACTCAACAAGTGGGGTTGGATGAGTTCATCTCTACCTTTAGAGATTATATGACTCACAATTTAATGATTCCCTGGGATTTTCGTCACATTCTTTCCAACGAAATAATTGAGTACATTAGAGGGAGTTGTGGAGGGAAGGACTGTAGGTGTGTGTTGGAGATAGATGCATTATGTCATTGTCATTTTAATAGTGTTACGTCCAGGGGCACCTGGGTGGCTCAGTTGGTAGGACATTGGACTCTTGATTTTTGGCTCGGGTCATGATCTCATAGTCACGGGATTGAGCCCCATGTCAAGCTCTGAGCTGACAGCATGGAGCCTGTCTGGTATTCTCTCGCTCGCTCTCTCTTGCTCTCTCTCTCAAAATAAACAAATAAACATTTTTAAAAAATAGTGTTTGGGCACCTGGGTGGCTCAGTTGGTTAAACACCCAACTTTGGCTCAGGTCATGATCTCACAGTTTATGGGTTTGAGCCCCACGTCAGGCTCTGTGCTGACAGTTCGAGCCTGGAGCCTGCTTCAGATTCTGTTTCCCTCTCTCTCTGCCCCTCCCCCATTTGCACTCTGTCTCTCTGTCTCTGTCTCTCTCAAAAATAAACATTAATTTTTTTTAAACGTTTATTTCTGAGACAGAGAGAGACAGAGCATGAACGGGGGAGGGTCAGAGAGAGGGAGACACAGAATCCGAAACAGGCTCCAGGCTCTGAGCTGTCAGCACAGAGCCCGACGTGGGGCTCAAACTCACGGACATCGAGATCATGGCCTGAGCCGAAGTCGGCCGCCCAACCGACTGAGCCACCCAGGCGCCCCAAACATTAATTTTTTTAATATGAAATTTATTGTCAAATTGGTTTCCATACAACACCCAGTGCTCATCCCAACAGGTGCCCTCCTCAATGCCCATCACCCACTTTCCTCTCCCTCCCACCCCCCATCAACTCTTAGTTTATTCTTAGTTTTTAAGAGTCTCTTATGGTTTGGGTCCCTCCCTCTCTAACTTTTTTTTCCCTTCCCCTCCCCCATGGTCTTCTGAAAGTTTCTCAGGATCCACATAAGAGTGAAAACATATGGTATCTGTCTTTCTCTGTATGACTTATTTCACTTAGCATAACACTCTCCAATTCCATCCACGTTGCTACAAAGGGCCATATTTCGTTCTTTCTCATTGCCATGTAGTATTCCATTGTGTATATAAACCACAATTTCTTTATCCATTCATCAGTTGATGGACATTTAGGCTCTTTCCATAATTTGGCAATTGTTGAGAGTGCTGCTATAAGCATTGGGGTACAAGTGCCCCTATGCATCAGTACTCCTGTATCCCTTGGATAAATTCCTAGCAGTGCTATTGCTGGGTCATAGGGTAGATCTATTTTTAATTTTTTGAGGAACTGTTTTCCACACTGTTTTCCAGAGTGGCTGCACCAGTTTGCATTCCCACCAATAGTGCAAGAGGGTTCCTGTTTCTCCACATCCTCTCCAGCATGTAGAGTCTCCTGATTTGTTCATTTTAGCCACTCTGACCGGCGTGAGGTGATATCTG
This sequence comes from Leopardus geoffroyi, assembly GCF_018350155.1. Lineage (NCBI taxonomy): Eukaryota > Metazoa > Chordata > Mammalia > Carnivora > Felidae > Leopardus > Leopardus geoffroyi. The sequence goes on from NC_059333.1 coordinate 95,518,678, forward strand.
AGTGTGGTTTTGATTTGTATTTCCCTGATGAGGAGCGACGTTGAGCATCTTTTCATGTGCCTGTTGGCCATCTGGATGTCTTCTTTAGAGAAGTGTCTATTCATGTCTTTTGCCCATTTCTTCACTGGATTATTTGTTTTTCGGGTATGGAGTTTGGTGAGTTCTTTATAGATTTTGGAGACTAGCCCTTTGTCCAATATGTCATTTGCAAATATCTTTTCCCATTCCGTTGGTTGCCTTTTAGTTTTGTTGATTGTTTCCTTTGCAGTGCAGAAACTTTTTATCTTGATGAGGTCCCAATAGTTCATTTTTGCTTTTAATTTGCTTGCCTTTGGGGATGTGTCAAGTAAGAAATTGCTGCGGCTGAGGTCAGAGAGGTCTTTTCCTGCCTTCTCCTCTAGTGTTTTGATGGTTTCCTGTCTCACATTCGGGTCCTTTATCCATTTTGAGTTTGTTTTTGTGAATGGTGTAAGAAAATGGTCTAGTTTCATTCTTCTGCATGTTGCTATCCAGCTCTCCCAGCACCATCTGTTAAAGAGACTGTCTTTTTTCCATTGGATATTCTTTCCTGCTTTGTCAAAGATTAGTTGGCCATACTTTTGTGGGTCCAATTCTGGAGTCTCTATTCTGTTCCATTGGCCTATGTGTCTGTTTTCGTGCTAATACCATACTGTCTTGATGATTACAGCTTTGTAGTAGAGGCTAAAGTCCGGGATTGTAATGCCTACTGCTTTGGTTTTCTTTTTCAACATTACCTTAGGGTCTTCTGTGGTTCCATACAAATTTTAGGATTGCTTGTTCTAGCTTCAAGAAGAATGCTGGTGCAATTTTGATCGGGATTGCCTTGAATGTGTAGATTGCTTTGGGTAGTATTGACATTTTAACAATATTTATTCTTCCAATCCATGAGCATGGGATGTTTTTCCATTTCTTTGTGTCTTCTTCAATTTCCTTCATAAGCTTTCTATAGTTTTCAGCATACAGATCTTTTACATCTTTGGTTAGGTTTATTCATGCTCTGTCTCTCTGTCTCTGTTTCTCTCAAAAATAAACATTAATTTTTAAAAAAATAAAATAAAATAAATAGTGTTATTTCCAGAGAATATGCTGACCTTCACAAATTTTTTACACTCGTCCTGACATTTGTGAAGGTGATTTTTATGTGGTTGACGACATAATGTTGCCCACCTATTGCTTCCTTTCAACTGGAACTCCTTTGAAGTCCAGCAGCTGTACCCATAAGACACAGAGCTTTTTACCACTGTCTTCCAGCCAGCTGAGCTTGTGGCTATGCCAATGATAGTAATACTTTCTTTGTTCTCTTACTATATGCCAGGCACTGCTAAGCCATTATATGCCTCACATGCATGTATTTCTTTTATTCTACCTTCAAGTAACTTTTAATTATCCGTGTTGAAACAAACCAACCTCTTAAGCCAAGCTTAATAAAAGCTGATATGTACAGTGCTTAGTATATCCCAGGCACTATTCTAAGTGCTTTACATCTATTATTTTATTTAACCCTCAAAATAACACTATGGATTAATATGTGTACTTAACATTATTTGGAGATGGAAACTGAGGCAGAGAGAGGTTAAATAACTTGCCCCATGTCACACAGCTGATACATAACAGAACCAGGGTTTGAACCCAGGCAGTCTGGCTCTAGGATTTCCCTAGACATCACACTTGAAAAAGGGCTAGTGGGGGGGCCTGGGTGGCTCAGTCAGTTGAGCATCTGACTTCGTCTCAGGTAATGATTTTGCAGTTGATGAGTTTGAGCCCCATGTCAGGCTCTGTGCTGACAGCTCAGAGCTTGGAGCCTGCTTCAGATTCTGTGTCTCCCTCTCTCTCTGCCCCTCCCTCACTCATGCTCTGTCTCTCTCTGTCTCAAAAATAAATAAATATTTTTAAAAAATTTTAAATAAAAAAAGGACTAGTGATCTATGCATATTGCTTCTATTTTTTTCTTCTACTAGATTAAAAGCAAGGCTTTTTTTCCCCCTAACTTGGGAACTTATTACAGAAACACTCATTTTTTTTTTGTAGTAGCTTTATTGAGATATAATTCATAAGGGGCGCCTGGGTGGCTCAATCGGTTGAGAGATATAATTCATGTACCATACAATTCAATGGTGTTTGGTATATTTGTAGAGTTATACAACCATAACCACAATTAAATTTTATTTTTAAAACTTGAGATATAATTTATATAGCATAAAATTAACCATTTGAAATATACACCATATTGGTTTTTAGTATATTCAAAATGTTTTGCAAACATCACCACTGTCTACTTCCCGAACATTTTATCGCTCTTAAAGGAAACCCTGTACCTGTTAGCAGTCCCTTTCATTCTCCCCAGTCCCTGACAATCAAGAATCTACTTTCTGTCTTTATGGATTTGCCTGTTCTGAACATTTCGTATACATGAGATCATAAATATGACCCTTTTGTGTCTGGTTTCACTCAGCACTATGTTTTCAAGGTGCATTCATGTTGTAGCACGTGTCAATAGTTCATTGTTCTTTGTAGCTGAATAACATTCTATCATATGGATATACCACATTTAGCTTATTCTTTCTTTATTCTTTATTATTACTTTTTCAACTTATATCCAACTTAGTTAACATATAGCATAATAATGATTTTAGGAATAGAATTTGTGATTCATCACTTAATATAACACCCAGTGTTCATCCAGCAAGTGCCCTCTTTAATGCTCCTTGTCTATTTAGCCCATCTGCCTACCCAACACTCCTCCAGCAACCCTCAGTTTGTTCTCTGTACTTAAGAGTCTCTTATGGTTTGTCTCCCTTTTTGTTTTTATATTATTTTTGCTTCCCTTCCCTTATTTTCATCTGTTTTGTATCTTAAATTCCACATCTGAATGAAGTCATATGATATTATTCTTTCTTTGACGGATTTATTTTGGCTAGCGTAATACACTCCAGTTCCGTTCATATTGTTGCAAATGGCAAGCTTTGGGGTTTTTTTGATCGCCGAGTAATATTCCATTGTATATATATACCATATCTTCTTTATCCATTCATCAGTTGATGGACATATAGACTCTTCCATACTTTGGCTATTGTTGATAGTGCTGCTATAGACATTGGGGTGCATGTGCCCCTTTGAATCAGCACTCCTGTATCTTTTGGATAAATTCATAGTAGTGCAATTGCTGGGTCATAGGGTGGTTCTATTGTTAATTTTTTGAGGAATCTCCATACTGTTTTCCAGAGTGGCTACACCAGTTTGTTTTCCCACCAACAGTACAAAAGGGTTCCTTTTTCTCTGCATCCTTGCCAACATCTGTTGTTATCTAAGTTATTAATGTTAGCCATTCTGACAGGTATGAGGTAGTATCTCATTGTGGTTTTGATTTGTGTTTCCCTGATGATGAGTGATGTTGAGCATGTTTTCATGTGTCTGTTAGCCATTCGGATGTCTTCTTTGGAAAATTGTCTATTCATGTCTTTTGCCCATTTCTTCACTGGATTATTTGTTTTTTGGGTGTTGAGTCTGATGGGTTCTTTATAGATTTTGGATACTAACCTTTTATCTGATATGTCATTTGCAAATATCTTCTCCCATTCTGTAAGTTGCCTTTTAGTTTGGCTGATTGTTTCCTTCACTGTGCAGAAATTTTCATCTTGATGAGGTCCCAGTAGTTCATTTTTGCTTTTGTTTCTCTTGCCTCCGGAGATGTGTCTAGTAAGAAGTTGTTGTGGCCAAGGTCAAAGGGCTTGTTGCTTGTTTTCTCCTCTAGGATTTTGATGGCTTCCTGTATTAAGTTTAGGTCGTTCATCCATTTTGAGTTTATTTTTGTGTATGGTGTAAGAAAGTGGTCCAGGTTCATTTTTCTGCATGTCATTGTCCAGTTTTCCCAGCACCATTTGCTGAAGAGACTATCTTTTTTCCGTTGGATATTCTTTCCTGCTTTGTCAAAGATTAGTTGGCCATACATTTGTGGGTCCATTTCTGAGTTCTCTATTCTGTTCCATTGATCTATGTGTCTATTTTTGTGTCAGTACCATACTGTCTTGATGATTACAGCTTTGTAATATAGCTTGAAGTCCAGAATTGTGATGCCTCCAGTCTTAGTTTTCTTTTTCAAGGTTGCTTTGGCTATTCAGGGACTTTTCTGGTTCCACACAAATTTTAGGGTTGTTTGTTCTTACAGAGACATTTAACTTTATTCTCTTGCTAGGATTTGTAATTTGGGAATATACTCAACAAATTCTACCTCCACTCCACCAAGACAATATGACTCTCCTCTGGAGTCTGTTTCTATTTATGTGTGTGTGTGTGTGTGTGTGTGTGTGTGTGTGTGATTGGAGAGGAAATAGTTGTTGGAAGATGGAGAAGCACTATTAGGAGAAAAGAAGTCAATGCCTTGGGTTATAGGGTCTGAAGGGGGAAGCCACTGGCTTGGATGAGTCCTTTACAACAGGACACAGATATGAGAAATGATGAATACATTATGTCTAAAGTGACAGAGATACCGACTGTTTCCTTTAAAGAATATACATGGAGGGGTGTCTGGATGGATCAATGGGTTAAGCGTCTGACTCTTGACTTCAGCAAAGTCATGATCTCACAGTTTGTGAGTTTGAGCTCCGCTTCGGGCTCCGCACTGATAGAGGAGCTTGCTTGGGATTCTGTCTCTCTTCCCCTCCACTGCTCGTGCTATCCCTCTCTCTCTCTCTCAAAATAAATAAATTTTAAAAATAATAAAAAAGAAAGGAGTTTTCCTTAAAAAAAGAAAGAATATAGCTGGAGTCCGAGGTCACATAGGAGGAGCCCCCAGTGAATTCCCCATGTCAAGCAGGCTGAGGACACTCAAACTATGCTTCTAAGTCTTTTAATTCTGACTGCAGGAAAATTGGTCCACTTTGTAGATGTCTCTTAATATTCTTAGGAGAATTTCTCTGTAGGGTTAGGTTGGATTTAAAACATAGTGTCACCATTTTTGAGATGGCATGAGTTTGGAAAAGATTAGCCTGGAAGTCTGCAGCTCACAACACCCTCCATCCCTCCAAACACCCAAGAAAATAGCTCAGCATTTCAGTCAAGTTGCCCCTCCTCCCATCCTGTCTCCTTTACCTAAAAGCAGACTCAAGTGTTTATGTGATGTCTGTCTGGGGCCAAGGTGATCATAGAGTATGTCTTCTGCATATTTTCCTCAGTATTTATGTATCTCAGAGGTGCTTCAAATCCAATCTCAGAGCCAAATTGGCCATTGGCCATTGACTTTGGTTACCCCACAGGGAGGACTTGCTGCCCAACTAAAGGCTTTTATTCCTGAGGAATTTAAATCACAATCGATATCTCCTCCTCAGGGAAGAAATAAGCAAAGGCTAATCTCACCACTGTGAGTTTATTACTTATATGATACCGTTTGGAGCACACCGTCCCAGTGATTCTTGGCAAGTCAACAAGAGTTTTTCTCCAGCTTCAAACTGTTTGGGTTTTCAACTATATTAAGACTGAAAGCTCACACGATGTGCTTCCTACGTAGAGCTTCTCCCAGAGTTTTTCCTTGGAGGATTTTGTTAAAAAGACATGTTAATCACAGGAGCACCTATAGCCCCAGAAAGGACTAGAACTGGGAATAAGTGCCATTTGAGATCTACCCTTGACTTCCTTTGTATCTTGCCCATACCCTGAACCTTTTGCTATGAAGGAAGATATTGAAAGGTTTCTGTCGATTTATTCTGTCCTCAGTGTCAGAGGGAAGACTTGTGAGTGACTGTGGAATGGAAGGACCTTGTCCTTCCCTTACCGGAAATTGTGTATTAATGTCTCTTTGAGTATGAAGGGTTTTATGCTTCTTTATTTATTGTTTTAGATTTAAAAGATTGTTTTTGTCTTAATTCTTTCCAACTTTATTGAGCTACAATTGACATATAATGTGTAAATTTATTTATTTATTTATTTATTTATTTATTAAATTATTTTTAACATTTACTTATTATTGAGAGACAGAGAGACACAGAGCGTAAGCAGGGTAGGGGCAGAGAGAGGGGGAGACACAGAATCGGAAGCAGGCTCCAGGCTCTGAGCTGTCGGCACAGAGCCTGATGCGGGGCTTGAACCCACAAACTGCAAGATCATGACCTGAGCCGAAGCCGGTTGCCCAACCAACTGAGCCACCCAGGCGCCCTTATAATGTGTAAATTTAAAGTGTGAGATGTGATAATTTGATATGTGTATATATTACAAAATGATTTCCACCATAAAGTTAGTTAGTACATCTATCACCTTATATTGTGACAGTTTTATGTAGATGTGTGTGTGTGTGTGTGTGTGTGTGTTGATAACTTTGAAGATCTACTTTATTAGTAGCTTTGAAATACACAAGACAGTGTTGTTAATTATAGTCACCATCTTCTAGATTACATCCCCAGAACTTATCCTTCTTATAACTGGGGGTTTATACCCTTTGACCACCTTCACCTCTCCCCTCCCCACAACCACCCATCTATTCTCATTTCTGTGAGTTCAGTTATTTTCAGATGTGAGGGATTTTACACTGGGCGGGGGATGGGGGGGAATGACATTTGGGATGGGGCAAGGTTAGAGGATGGTGGAGGGAGGGTGGGTGGAGACCTTTGTTACCAAGAAGTCAGGAGATCAGCACTAGAACAACTAGTTTAGCATCTGTTCCATTTCTGCTTCCTTGTCAGTTCTTAAAAAGAGATGCCAATGACAGAGTTTCCTCAGACAGGAAACTGGACTGTAGTGGGGGTCTCCAGAGTGAGGACTGCTCATAGGAGAGACATTTCAAAGAGGCATCTGTTTGGCAACTCTTGGAGGAATACGAGTAAATTTCAGGGATTATGGGACTAGTCCCTGAAAGCACATGTGTGCAACAAAAGTTGATCCCGAGGCACAAGTTCAGAAATAGGAGTTATTACCTTAGGGTTTACAGACCCCTTGAAATCGAATGCAAATGTGTCTGTGTGCATACATTATCTGTGTATAGGCATTAGGAAGAGGGTCCATAGCTTTTATCAGGTCCTCAGAGAGACCTGGGACTCTAAAAAGATTAAGAATAGCTATCAATGTGAATAATAAGATCCCAATTTCGAAGGATTGGAGGAAAAAATGCATAACAAACTGATGACATTAGTAAAGTTAGTGGAACGGGATTGGTTAGCAGGTGAGGAGACTACAAACTTTCTCTGGACTGTTTGACTTAGAAAAGTGGGTATGCATTACTTCCATAATTTAGAAAAGTTTAAAAAAAAAGAAGAGAAAAATCTCCAATTGAAACAAAAACGCACCACTTTAGAACAAATATGATCTCACTTTTCTTTCCTCTGAGTAGCTGGTTACAGATAAAACACACAGGAAAGGGCTTGGAGGAGTGGGGGGAAGGGGTAGGAGCCTGAGACAAAGGGAGTTTGCGGGAAGGTGAAGAAAATGTCTGCTGTGTGGGGCAAACTTACCTGAAAGCAGAGAATGTGTCCTTGGAAGCCAAGGGGGAAAGAACTTTCCTCGTGTAAGAAACTCAAGCCGTCGACCTGAAGAGAGGGTGAAGAGTTGACCCTTGGAGCCAAAACTAGGAAGTAGCTTGTAGGAACCAGAATCTACAGAGTTGGCTGGTGCGAGATCTGGTCTAGCTCACACTGTCTTCTGCTCTCTGAGGAGGTTCTGTGGCCATGTGGGAAGCAGGGAAGACTAGCGAAGATATAACATGAGCTTCTAAGATCCTTTGGTTACCCATTGGCTGCTTCTTCTAAGTGGGTAGTGTTAAAATCTTCAAAATATAAGAGGCTTAAATGTTTATTTGGGGAGCTAGTAAGGCAAGGGAAGCTGGGGACACTGCCCTTCTGTCAGATCGCATCTTAATGGAAGAGGAAGCCCAAAGTATAGAGTAAGAGATAGAGCAGGCAACTCTGAAAAGGAAATAAACCCAGATTGAATTCTTGGGACCCTTGGGAAGAATGGAGAACAGAAGGGAAGATGAGGGAGTACCTGCCGGTGGGCTTCCAGACCCTTTAACAAGCCAACTCATAGCATCCATCTGGGGTGAGTAGTCTGAGGGTGGAGAGGACCAGACTGCCAAGGAAACTGGGCCAAACCCATGTTGGACGTTTCTGTGTTTTCCCACTTAGACCTTTTTGGCTTCTGTATCAGACTATTGAATGAATCCCACCCCCTTGCAGTGGTCTCTGAATCCTGCCCAAATTCTTCCAGTATTTGTCCTTTTTTTTTTTTTAACGTTTATTTATTTTGAAAGAGAAAGATAGTGTGAGTGGGGGCAGAGCAGAGAGAGAGGGGCAGAGAGAGAATCCCAAGCAGACTCTGCACCATTCAGCACAGAGCCCAGTGCGGGGCTCAAATTCACAAACCGCGAGATCATGACCTGAGCCAAAACTGAGTGTCAGATGCTCCACTGACTAAGCCACCCAGGTGCTCCAAAATCCTTCCAGTATTTGATGGCACTGAGATGATTTGAAAGAAGTGACTCAGAAGCCATTTTGCCTCCTCTTATTTTGGTTCAGGCAAAGTAGTGTTATTTTAGGCCCTTGGGAAGATTCAATCCCCCTAAAATGCCATACTTTTCTCTGCCCTTGGCCCTCATTTCTTGTCCCCCCAAAAGGAAATTGAAACCTGTATTTTTAAAGTTGGAATTATGTCTTTTAGCTTATGACTTTAAGTTTGCTTAATGAAACTGCCGCTTTTAGCTATTATCTACCAAAGATAGATTCATTGTTACCGTTTGCTCAAGGTTGTAAGGTTTACAAAATACTGTTTCATGCATTATCTGTTTAAAACCTTACTACCAGCCTTTGAAGTGATGTGTTACTGTTAGACAACTGAGACTGTGAGAGATTAAGTAGCCACTGAGGTAGTGGAGTCAGGATTTCAACACAATTAGACGCCAAATTTCAGACATTTCCCACCGCACCCGTCTGCTGATTTACAGATGGAAGTGGTTACTGTGGTCAGCGAGTATCTGGACTCTGGAAATGCATCTCTCTGCTTCAAATTCCAGCGAACCATTGACAATGGAATGACCTTAGGTAAGTCACTTAGCATCAATTACATCAGTTTCCTTATCTGTAAACTGGGATGTAGTATCATTGTCCATCTTACAGGGTTGCAGTGAGGATTAAATGAGGTAATACCTTTGAAACTCTTAGAACAGTTTCTGCCACGTTGGGGACATTGTACAAGTACTTGATGTTATTATTTTTTTTTTAATTTTTTTTTAACGTTTTATTTATTTTTGAGACAGAGAGAGACAGAGCATGAACGGGGGAGGGGCAGAGAGAGAGGGAGACAGAATGGGAAGCAGGCTCCAGGCTCTGAGCCATCAGCCCAGAGCCCGGATGCGGGGCTCGAACTCACGGACCGCGAGATCGTGACCTGAGCTGAAGTTGGCCGCTTAACCGACTGAGCCACCCAGGCGCCCCAGTACTTGATATTATTAAGAAATCTCTACTTCTATGAGATTTTATGGTAAAATGATCTTGTTCTTTGTGCACTTCATTCTGTCTTTACTTTTCTCTTGGAGAGTAACAGGAAGAAAATTAGCTGCTTCCCTGGTAGAGTTACTGGACTGAGCCTCTCTGGAACTTTCCAGAGATTTCCTCCAGAATAAGGAGATTAGCCTGTGGAATCATAGACCTTCTGGGTTGGAAGTGACCTCAGATAAGTCTCCTGCTCTGAAGAGGCTGGAATCCAGAGAGTGCCTCATCTAACTGGTGTCTGAGCTGTTTCCTAACTCCTAATTTGGTGCTCTGATTTTGAGCTAGAGACCACATACACGGCACCTTTTTTCAGCTCAAAGGACAAATCAGCATTCTTGCTCCTTAGGGAATAGTCACATTTGTGCTGCAAAGCCTGTTTGAAATCAAGTGGGTGATTGTCATAACAACACATGGTTTTAAAAAAGGGGAAAGAAAAAAATGATTATCTGTGTAGAAACCATGTTGAGATTTTTTAAAAGTATAATTGACATACAATATCCTGTTCGTTTCAGGTATACCTCATAGTGATTCAGTATTTTTAGACATTATGAAAGGATCCCCATGATAAGTCTAGTTACCACCTGTGACTATACAAAGTTATTACAATATTATTTACTACATTCTCTATGCTGTACATTAGACAGTTAGATTTCTGAGAAAGAGGCTGTTTTAGATGTCTTTTAAAGAAGTCAGAAGAATATTCTGTGCATTAAGGCTTAAAGCAGGAAAAAAAAATTCAAACACACTATTTTATTCATTTACCTTCAAGGGTTTCAGAGGAAGCAAATAGAAACTGACACTTTACCAAAATGTAAAGAAAAAAAAATGCCCTGAGGTTGAAACTGAAGTGAAACGAACATTTCTGGTGATCCAAGCAAGCTCTTAAGGGAAGGAAAGACATATTTCCCATCTCAACCTCTAATAAAAGCATTAGCAAGCTTTGGATTATTCATCTGAGAAATTTTTCTTAATGTCATTACAAGGCAAGCCAGTGATTAGACTTTCAATTCCTGTACTTTAGAGTATGAGTGATGAACCATGTTTGGTAGGCAGCTGTTTCATCAAAAATAAGGGAACACAGGGTTTTTTGTGAGCAAAAGATTCTAGTTTTCTCAAATTGGGATGGGAAGCAGAGACTACAAGGGCAGGGGCATAGCTGACTCCCAAGAAGCCCCTGCAAAACCTGCAAACCTTCAACAAAGGACAGGTCCCTTAGTACGAATGTGAGGGCATCTGTCCAATGTGATCTGGAAAAGAGACCCTCCCCACAGTTTTCCTTGAGGGAAAGTTTTTTTTTTAATTTTTTAATTTTTTTTTTTTTATTTTTGAAAGAGAGAGAGGGTGGGGAGGGGCAGAAAGAGGAAGACACAAAATCTGAAGCAGGCTCCAGGCTCTGAGCTGTCAGCACAGAGTCCGATGTGGGGCTTAAACTCATGGACCATGAGGTCATAACCTCAGCTGAAGTCGGGCGAGGTCATGCCCTCAGCTAAGTCTGACACTTAACCCAACTGAGCCACCCAGGCACCCAGAGGGAACAGATTTAAATTGTAGGTCAATTATACCAATTAAGGTCAGTGACTATTTCTTTGAGTCTTACCATGTTCTTTATTTCTGTTAATTACACACAGACCAGCCAATGAGCCAGCGCAGGAGCAATCTCACTCCTAACTTACGCAGGACTTGAGCAACACTAAAAATGGAAGTCCACTGGGGCGCCTGGGTGGCTCAGTTGGTTGAGCATCCAGCCTCACCTCAGGTCATGATCTTGTGGCTCGTGGGTTTGAGCCCCGCATCGGGCTCTGTGCTGACAGCTCAGAGCCTGCAGCCTGCTCTGATTCTGTGTCTCCTTTTCTCTCTGCCCCTCCCCTGTTCATGCTCTATCTCTGTCTCTCAAAAATAAATAAATGTAAAAACAAAATTTTTTAAATGGAAGCCCACATACCAGGAGTCTCATTATATACAAGAAATAAATTAAGCTAAAAAAAAAACTGTTAAACAAAATATATTCTGTCTTCTTACCTTGACAAATGTATCTTCTTGTCTATTGCCCTGGGATAAGATTGTTCCTAGAAGGGAGTTTATGGCCTTTTAAGGCAGAGGCTAGAACGCAAGCAATGGGATTGGTCTGTAGCTAAATTAACACATGTTATGAATTTTCTGCAGTAATCATGATTTAAAATATGCCATTGTGTTGTTTGACCATGGATCAGGCAGGCTACAGGTTATAGATTTTAGCTTGGTGACCACATACATATGTGCAAAGGTCTAGCGTTTCTTTAAAAAATTTTGTTTAATGTTTATTCATTTTTGAGAGACAGAGAGAACAGAGCATGAGCTGGGAAGGGTCAGAGACAGAGGGAAACACAGAATCTGAAGCAGGCTTCAGGCTCTGAGCTATTAGCACAGAGCTGATGCGGGGCTTCAACCCATGAACCTTGAGATCCTGACCTGAGCTGAAGTCGGATGCTCAATCTTCAACTAGCTGCCATGGTTAGTGCATATTGACTGTTTTGGGCTCTGGGTTGAAAATAAAGGCTTGAACCAGTGACATTGTGTTGTCACTGGTATCACTAGGATAGCTAGGGAGAAGGTGTAAAAATTATCCTTAAAGGTGTTTATTTTTTGTCTTAAATCTGTATTGTCACAAAAGCATGAAGCCTCATTTGAGAAACCAAACTTTTAAGAACAGTGACATTTCTTTATCACGTACCTGGTTTGTAAAGAACATAGTTGTAATTTGTCATTACAACTGTTGTATTGCTTTGTCTTACTGGAAGCAGGAAATAGGACTCACTCAATTCACTTCAAATAGTAGGAGATTAATCATGAGGATACTCTTGGGTGTAAGTAAGACAGACCGTCAGCCCCATGGGACCCCAGAAATTGTTGCTCGACAGGCCTCACAGCGAGAGGAGGGAATGGGGTTTGTGAACTAGGAAGTCACCTGGGTCTGGTGCAGTTCTATAGGCTGAGTCCTGGGGCTTTTCCAGGAAGATTTCTTATATGGTGGTTTCATTCCTTGTAACCCTGGGAACAAGGCCTAAACACAGGCTCCTGGAAAGGTTTCAAGAAGATCAGTCATCCCACGCCTCGGGTGGGTAGTCTGGCCTGAACCAGGAGGGAAAGAAATCATAAGCACAGAAGGACACCCCAATCCCCTGACAGATGCTCCTCTGAAAAAAAACAGACAAGGCGAGAAAAAGTCACTGCCAAAGGATCTTCAACACCAGTTCTGTTGCAAAATCCAATCTCGTGTTTGTGATTTATAATCCTTCTGGTGTGAAGGACTCAGACTCTAGTGCCCGGAGGGGAAAATGATTCTTTAGACTGCGACATTACCGTGCACAATGACACAGGGAAGAGAAGGGAGACGAAAGAACAAAGTTACACCAGCTGTGTGCTAATGTTGGCTCTGTTGCTATGATTATTAGTGTTCCACTTCTGGCTGATGGATGATTCTCAAATTGGGAATAACAAGATGTGGGTTAGGGTCATTTATTTAAAGAGTCTCTTGGTCATAACCTGAATGCATTTGGCCGTGACATATGCAGGAACCTCCACAAAGGTGACCGTAAGTTCTTTGACACTCGTCCCAGTGAGAGGTAGGGTCTATTCCTTTTCTCCCTGTAGCAGGCTGGCCTCTGATTGCATTGAGCAATAGAATATGGCAGGCGTAGTGTTGTGTCAGTTCCAGGCCTAGACTTTAAAAGGACTGGCAGTGTCTATTGTGGTTTCTTGGAGCCCTTGCCTATTGTGCAAGAAATATGACTAACTTGCTAGAAACACATGGAGAGGGCCTGAAATGGAAGTAGAGAGGAGACCCACTGAGCCAGCCTTCCTGTTATCTTGGGCCCTCCAACCCAGCCCAGCTGCTGCTTGAATATGCTGAGGGGCCCCAGGTGACACCATGGGGAGCAGATTTGTTCAGCCATGTTCTGCCCATACTCCTGGCCTATAAAAGCATGAGGTATAAATGGTTGATGTTTTAAGCCACTAAATTTGAGGCGGTTTTCACATGTAACAATAGATATCCAAAATATTCACGATAGCAGGAAAGAAAGGTGGGGTGGGCTTGGACCTGAGGGAAGGGAGTAAAAAGGCTAGAGACTAGTGGATGAGTCATAGGAGGACTATCCCAGTTGGAGGGGATCATGGGGTCAAAACGCCTAAAAGTTTAATTAACTTTGCATCTTCTGAGGCTTTGAAAACTCCAGATCCATTTAGGCAGTGACAGTGTCAATGTTGGTAGAACAGAAGATTCTCAAGGAGGCCAAACTCAGAGTCAGGCGGTGGGGGCATTGGGTTCCGTATCTTCTGACTGGTTGGTGCAGGGCCCGGCCCCCCAAAAAGAGATGGGAAGTGGTAGGAAGTGTTTCAGAGCCTCAGATGAAGAGCCTGAAAGTCAGGAACAGAATCCATCCCCAGAGGGTCCCTAGAGGACAAATTGAGAGAGACACTCAATCATGTGAGTGTGCAAATGCAGAGGAGACTCACAGTGGAGGCTGTGCCTCAGTGGCCTAGGGGTGCCTTGGATGCTCCATGTCCTAGTGAGTCTCAGATCTAGGAAATGCTGAAGAAAACCAGAAGAGAAAGGCTGTGACTTTGCAGAAGTGACTACCCATCAATTTACACAGGTGTATGAACAGATATGTAGATAGATATAGATATTCTTTTATTATTGTTAGGGTCCCAGGTGGGACGTACTCGAAAGCATTTGACTAAAAAGTCTTGATTCTCTCTCTGCCCCTCCTCCATTCTCATTTTCTCTCTTTCTCTCAAAATAAGTAGATAAACTTAAAAACTAATGAGGGGGAACCTGGGTGGCAGTCGGTTAAGCATCCGACCCTTGATTTCAGCTCAGGTCGTGATCTCACTGTTTGCGAGTTCGAGCCCCGAGTTGGGCTCTTCACTGACAGGGCAGAGGCTGCTTGGGATTTTCTCTCTCTCCCTCTCCCCTGCCCCTCCTCCACTTGTTTCGTGTGTTCTTTCTGTCTCTCTCTGTCTCTCTCTCTCAAAATAAATAAACTGAAAAAAAAAAGTCTTAAACGGAGAAGTCATTTACAGAAGTGTGGGCAGGTTTACAGAAAAGAGTTAACATAGTGAACTGCTATCTTTCAAGAGGCCTGCTTGCAAATTGGCCCTAGGCTGGCACCTGGGAGCTTGGGTTGGAGGAGGGTTCCCATTTTTCCCTGATGAGAATGGCTCACTGTGCACACACGTTTTCCGCAAAAAATAGTGGTTATGCTAAACACCTACTTTCTTTCTAAGAGTCTGGGATTGTGGTAGGTGCTATACGACAGGTGCCTATGTGGCCAGCTCCCAGTAAAAATCTTGGGCATTAGTTCTCTAATGAGCTTTCCTGGTGGACCACATTTCACGCACACTGACACAACTCATTGTGGGCAGAGGTAAGTACATCTTGTGTGACTAAGAGATGCTGGGAGAGCATCCTTGGAGCTTGTGCCTGGTTTCTCCCAGACTTTACCCTGTGTTCCTTTCAGTTTCGCAGATTTTCCCTTTTGCTGTAATAAATCTGAACCACGAACATGACTCTATGTTGAGCCATGTGTGTCCTCATAGTGAACCATGTTACCTGGGGGTGGGCTTAGCTCCCCTCTCCCAATATAGCAGAGTAAAGAGAAACATTAGGGGAGGGCTCATCCAGTGACCAGGAACAGCAGGAAGCCATTACCTTCCTTACAACCTGAAGGAGCAGGAAAAGGAAGAAGTTAGCAGAACTTGGTGAGAGCTGTAGATGTAGAAAGGAGACAATTTACAAGAGCTGATGCCTTGGTGGAAAAATACAATTCGTGACCAAATACATCCCTACCTCTCCTTCCTCCTGACCTCCAACACTCAGCTGGTACCTCCCATTGGTTACACTCTACTGGGAGGCAGAGGGCAAGGGAGCCTGTTGGAATCAGCCTCCTGGGGCAGAGTGTAAGAGAGAGATGGTGAAGAATGGATCTGAGCGGACAGAGTAACTAGGATAAGTTTAAAAGCAAATAATTTTTAACTGTTCCTGAGCTAGGTTGATAAGTCAGCTAATTACGGAAAGGTCGTATTTCACATCGTATTAGTCAACAATCCTAGATGGAACCTCATTACGCATATAAAGTTCAAATTACTTAGCATGGCATTTCAAGCCCTTCTTAATCTAGACCAAGACCCCCTTTTAATCTCCTGTCTCCTCCCCACAGCTGCATACATTCCACATTCCTGGTCCACCATTACTAGTCATAACCTTAGTACAGCAGCATTCTCTAGCCTTCATATTTTGCTTTCCTCTTCCTTGTACTTTGCATGCCCACTCCTTGTTACTTCCGCTTAATGAAGTCTTTTTTCTATCCTTTAGGACCCAGCCTAACTACCATGCTGCTTGCAAAGCCTCCTTGAACCCCAGCCATTCTCCTTTCAGATAGACTCGCCCTGTCCCACAATATTAAGCAGACTACCATAGATGAGGGTTGGTCATGTCTTTCTTAACCAGGCCCCCTCAGTGCCCAAGGCAAAGGCCATAGGCCCCACCTAAGAATGTTCAAATGAGCCCCGATCTATGAATCTTTTCACACATTGGCTTCCCTTGTGTGGTAACCCACTTTGATCTATAACTCTGATGCTACTCTGATACCCTGACAATGCAGCATATCTTAATTGTCCCTTTTGGTTCATAACTAACCAATACAGGCTCCAGACTTGTGTTTCTGCAGACCCCAAAGCAGATACTGGGACTCTACCCACTGGGCCTAGAGCAGCTCAGTCCCCTGCTCCTTTGTAGACTCACATTCAACATTGTGCACACATCTGTGTCTTCACTAGGTTATGAACACCTTAAAGACCATAATTGTTGCATAGTCGTCTTTACAGGCTGGTTAGGAACTCATGCATAGAGTGTGTTCAATACACATTGCTGAACTGAATTAATTGGAATAAAAATAAATTGTATAATATCCTATCTTTTACCTTCTAAACTGTCACTTTTAGAACTCAGGGAAATAAATTGTTCCAGTTTCCAGTTTTGAAGCAGAGAGCCCTAAGAAATAAGGAGGAAATGAATCTTCTCTGAAGGAGGACTTTTTCTGTACCCTGGAGATTTCATCTTTGAGTGACAAAATGAGTCAGCCATTTTAGAAGGAAGGAGAAGTTTCTGTGATATGAAACTTTTCCCCTTCCACTTATGGACAAACGAACACACAAAGCTAAAACTTGCAATTTTAATGATAAAGTCAGGTTTTTCAATTTTTAAATAAAAAATGAGTTTAGATTTACTACCAGATATTTAAAGTCCTTCTGGAAGCTGTTTTATGTGAGTACAGACCTTGTTTTCTTCTTTTCCTAAGGCCATGTAGAATAAAAACTTGATTAGAAATAAATTTTTAATATTCCAATAGGTTGACATCACTAACAAGTGGCATCCTAGCAACAAGAAGAGGGACAATGGGCTGAGTAGATGCAAACTATGGATAGACTTTCCACCTGGAACTTTTTAAAAGGGCAGTTGATAAGGCGACCAGCTCATAGACATGGCTGATCAGGCATTAAATTATGTTCTTGAATGAAAGATCCTGGGGAGAGAAAATTTTCACTTAATTTGGCAATGTTTATGGCTTTATACTCAGTGAAGATTAAAGAGGTTTTGAATGAGCTATTCTGAAAGATCTCCATTTAAATTTTTTGTAGGATTTCAGGAAATAAACAGAACTTAATTCTCCCATACACACAGTTCTATAGTGTCTGTCTAGAGAAGCACTTTGATAAGGAAAATGCAGTACTCATTGCCAAACAACAAATCAAATAATAATCTTTGTGGAGTAGTTTGGGGACTGTGCTGCAGACTTTTAATTTGTTTTAAACACAAATCAAGTATTTACTTGATTTATTTAACTTGACCATACATATTCTTAGAAATGGTATGCTTTTAATCCCCTGGAATCTCTGGGATAGTTTAATAAAGTATTACCACACTCTAGCTATTGAGTTTTTGCCAAGCCAGTCAGTTGTTTTTACAATAGTTTTATTGAGACATATGTCATATGCCCTAAGATTCACCCTTTTAAAGTATAAAATTCAGTGGTATTTACCCATGTGGAGTTGTGCTACCTTCAACACTATCTCGTTGCAGAACATATTAATCTCCCTGCAAAGAAACTCCATGCACACCGACAGTCACTCCCCATTCTCCCCTCCAGTCCTCTCCTTACAACCCTAATCTTTCATTTCTATAGATTTGCCTCTTTTGCACATTTCGTGTGTATGGAATCATACAACAACGTGGCCTTTGTGTCTGGCTTCTTTCACTTAGTATTTTAATGTTTTTAAGGTTCATTGATGTAACATGCATTACTGTTTCCTTTCTTTTTATTGCCAAATATGTTTCTGTTGTATGGATATACCGCATTTCATTTCTTCCTTTATCAGTTGATGGACATTTGAGTTGTTTCCATCTTTTGCTATTATAAATAATGCTCCTGAACTTTAGTGGAGAATTTTTGTTTGAACAGTTTTAAGCTGTATTGGATAAACGCCCAGGTGTGGAATTTCTAGATCATATGGTAAGTTTATGTTTTATGATTGAGGAGCTACCAAACTGTTTTCCAAAACGGCTGCACCATTTTCCATTCCCAGAGCAATGTATGAGGGTTCTCATTCCTTCACGTTCTTACAAACACTTGTTACCATCTGTCTTGTGTAGCGTAGCCATCCGAGTGGATGTGAAGTGCTATCTTCTTGTAGTTCTGATTGGCAATTACTTAATGATGAATAATGATGAGCATCATTTCATATCCTTTTTGACCATTTGCAGCTCTTCTTTAGAAAAATGTTTATTCAAATCTTTTGTCCATTTTTAATTAGGTTATTTGCCTTTATTCCTTAGTTGTAAGTGTTCTTTACCCTGGAAACGGCCCTCTGATCAGATATAAGATTTGCAAATATTTTCTCCCATCCTATGGATCGACTTTAAGAAAAACGTTCTTTTTTAGAGCAGTTTTAAGTTCATGGCAAAATGAACCAGACCAGAGAGTTCTCAGATACCTTCTACCACCATACACGCACAACGTCTCTACTATCTACATCCCCGTGTACCAGAATGGCACCTTTGTTACAAAAGATCAACCTACATTACTACATCATTGTCATCCAAAGTTGATAATTTACATTAGGGTTCACTCTTGGTTTTGCACATCCTGTGGGTTTTGACAAATGTGTAATGACGTACCTCCACCACTGTAGTGTCCACAGAATAGTGTCACTGCCCTAAAAATACTCTGCCCTCCAGCTCTTCATCCATCCCTTTACTCTCCCTTCCCCCTGGCAACCATTGATGTTTTTACAGTCTTTATAGTTTGCCTTTTCTTAAATGCCGTATAGTTGAAATCACACAGTGAGTAGCCTTTTTCAGATTGGGTTCTTTCACTTTATATTATGCAATTAAGTTCCTCTATGTATTTTTATGGCTTGACAACTCATTTCTTTTCAGTGTTAAAATATATTCTGCTGTCTAGACGTACCACAATTATTTATCCTTTTGCCTACTAAGAGACATCTTGGTTGCTTCCAAGTTTTGGTGATTATGATTAGAACCGCTATTGGGGAGCCTGGGTGTCTCAGTGGGTTGTGTCTAATTTCAGCTTAGGTCATGATCTCACTGCTCGTGAGTTTGAGCCCCGCATCGGGCTCTGTGCTGACAGCTCGAGCCCGGAGCCTGCTTCAGATTCTGTCTCTGTCTCTCTGTCCTTCCCTTGCTTGCACTCTCTCTCCCTCTCTCTCTCTCTCTCAAATATAAAATAAAAACAAAAAATTTTTTTTTAAAAGCTGCTGTAAACATTCATGTGCAGGTTTTTGTGTGGACATGTTTTCAGCCCCTTTGGGTAAATACCAAGAAGCAAGATTGCTGGATCATATGATAAGAGTGTGTTTAGTTTTGTGAGAAACTGTCACACTGTCTTCCAAAGTGGCTGTACCATTTTGCATTCCCACCAGCGATGAATGAGAGTTCCCGTTGCTCCATGTCCTGGCCACCATTTGGTGTTGTCAGTGTTTTGAACTTTTGCCTGGGTTGATTGTGCACTATCTTGATGATGTCCTTTAAAACACAAACATTTTTTAACTCTGATGAAATCCAATTTATCTATTTTTGTTGTCGTTTGTGCTTTGGTGTCATATGTAAGTAACTATTGCTTAACCATGAAGATTCCATGGTTAGTTGCCATGCCATGAAGGAAGAACCATGTCTAGTCATGAAGTTTCACTCCTATGTTTTCCTCTCAGAGTTTTATGTTTTAGCTCTTACATTTGGGTCTACAGTCCATTTTAGCTTATTTCTTGTATTTGTGTGAGGTAGGGATCTGACTTCACTGTTTTGCCTCTGGATACCCAGTTGTCCCAACATCATTTGTTGAAAAGACTATTCATCCCTTATTGAATGGTCTTGGCACCCTTGTTTAAAATAAATGGGACGTAAAAACAAAGGTTTATTTTTGGACTCTCAATTCTATCCTTATGCCCATACAACACTGTCTTGATTACTGTTCATTGGGAGAGAGAGTGTTGATCTAAGTATCTTTTAAAATGAGTGCAGTCTGTAAAAACTAAAGGCAAAATAAACTGTACATAAGCATAGAACTCTAGTTGATAACATTGTTTTCCCTAGAGGTAGAACTTAAGAATTCTGAAACCACTGGGTATTTATACTGGAATTGAACAATTAAGCAAATAGATGGCAGAGAGTGGGAGACAGGTTTTTCACTATTGAAGTTAGAGGTTACAAGGGGAGGAGGTTAGAGTGATCCTGGTGGTAATGGGTTAAGTTGGACATATGATATGAACTCATGCTCAGCTTAATAGAGATTCACATGGTTACATTAGAAATATTTATAGTTATGTGTATATACACAAGGAAGTTTATACACATGGAAATATATTCACACATATATCTTCTTGCTCTGTCAGCTTAGAGGGACTAGAAGCAATGATACCCCAATAGTAATGAATACACCTTGTGCCCAGATCTTGGTTTCTAATACCATTCTCCAACTTAAAAAACAGGGGCACCTGGGTGGCTCAGTCGTTTGAGTGTCTGACTCTTGGTTTCAGCTCAGGTCATGATCTCACAGTTTCATGGGTTGGAGCCCGGTGTCGGCTCTGTACTGGCAGTGCAGAGCCTGTTTGGGATTCTCTCTCTCTCCCCACCTCTCTCTGTATCCCCCCAACTCATGCTGTCTCTCTCTCAAAATAAATAAACTTAGAAATCAAGTCTCCTTTTCCTGGAGCAGGAAATACACAAGATGCTTCTCTAGTACCAAAAAGTTAGAAAGTGCTCAAAAATAACTCACAATAATGGGGATGTGTCAAAGGGGCACATGAGTCAACTGAAAGAGCTCCCAGTGGCCAAAGCTGGAAAAACCTGAGCTACAAAATAAACATAGTATTTGATTATAACCCAAGGCATAAAATAAATACCTATGAGTTGATAGTGCTTCAAATAAATGATTGGAAAATAAATATGGAATAACAGATAAATCATTTGTGCAGAAGAATCTCAAATAATTTATGTATTACTCAACTCTTAAGGAGGTGGAGTATAACTCCTCACTCCATAAGTACAGGTTGTGCATAGAGACCCCCTTCCAAAGGGTATATAGCTGGAAGGGATTGGAGGAAAAGTAGATTTTCTTGAGGTGCTAGCTTATTTTGCCTCTGTCTTCCCAAAAAATAACAAAGGAAGACCATGTGGCAAGAGTTTTTTTTTTTTTTTTTTTAATTTTTTTTTTCAACGTTTATTTATTTTTTGGGGACAGAGAGAGACAGAGCATGAACGGGGGAGGGGCAGAGAGAGAGGGAGACACAGAATCGGAAACAGGCTCCAGGCTCTGAGCCATCAGCCCAGAGCCTGACGCGGGGCTCGAACTCACGGACCGCGAGATTGTGAGATCGCGAGATCGTGACCTGGCTGAAGTCGGACGCTTAACCGACTACGCCACCCAGGCGAAGAGTTTTGCTAATTCTTTTAAGCTTCCATTTAGTGTCCTGATGCAGAAAATTACTAAATGCTACCCTGGGATTTTGAAGGTATAAATACAGCTCACAAAGAGCCTTATGAATTCCCTTGGAAGAAACTTGTTTTAAGAAAATGCGGTTCATTAACTGTGATAATGGATCAGAGATAGATGGAGATGCAGGCAGTTTTAGAACAAGAACTCTGAATTTGTGCAAACGATGCATGGATTAGATGTGAGAATAAGAATATTAGTGCAATATGGTGAGGAGAAGAAGTAGAATCTTGGGAAACCTCTGACACTAAAGTAGTTATTTCTCGAATACTTTTGACCTGATCCCCATAAGACAATAATTTTATATCATGATCTAGGGTGTATATATGCATATGTGCTATGTGTAATTGAAATCACTATTTGTGCCCTCTTCCACTTTACTATTTTAAAAATGCTCATCTAACCCATTAAATTGATTTCATTTCCCACTAACGAGTCAAGGTTTACAATTATTTCCCAGACACTTTATTATAAAAAAATTTCAAATATACAGAAAAGTTTAAAGAATTGTATGTTGCACAATGTTGTTGTACATTGAACATTCGTACACCCAACATTTAGTTTCCATAATTCAAATTTTGTTTCAGACACTTAAATGCTTCACCTGCTATAAACTAGAATTCAACATGTTTTACGGTAATTTTTTTTTCAGATCTTTTGCCCATTTTGATCAGGTTGTTTGTCAGTTTGTTACTGAGTTGTGTGAGTTCTTTTCGTATTCTGGATATCAGTCTTTACATATTTTATAATATATATATATGTATGTGTATATATATATACACATACATATATATATGTGTGTGTGTATATATATATATATGTTTGTTTTTTTTCCCTAAGTCTGTGGTGACATCATCAGGAACCTGGTCTACTACCCTTGGTGTAGTCGCCCTGTACTAACCCCCTTCATGTTTCCAAGACGGCTGCCACAGGTCCAGACATCATATGGATATGCGACATCCCATAAAATAAGATCTGTTTCTCCTTTGTTTCTCTTTAAGAGCTTTTTAAAAAAGCAAAAAAAGTAGAAGAAATTTTACTAGATACATGCTCTCCGGTAGAATCCCAAACGTATTGCATTAGTTAGGATAAGCTTACCACTAAGTTAATCAGTGATAAGGGAAATGGTGCCACTATAATTAGCTTGGTCTAATCAGGATTTGTCATTAGGAGGGTGTGGAACAAAATCTGGTTCTCCTCGTATAGAAAAGGGTATTAGGTATTGGGTTGGGGGAGACAACAAACACGTCCACCTCCATTGGAGAGTCTCTCAGGTGTTTCTATTACTAAGTCCTAGCACCATGTGTCAGGAACAGACAGTCTATATACTCTTCTCTCTTTTTTTTTTAAATTTTTTTTCAACATTTATTTACTTTTGAGAGACAGAGAGTGAGCAGGGGAGGGGCAGAGAGAGAGGGAGACACGGAATCCGAAGCAGGCTCCAGGCTCTGAGCTGTCAGCACAGAGCCTGATGCGGGGCTCGAACTCATGAACCATGAGATCATGACCTGAGCCAAAGTTGGACGCTTAACCGACTGAGCCAGTCAGGCGCCCCTATATGCTCTTCTCTTGAAGTTTTAAAGATCTCATACCACCTCCCATCCCATCCTTTGAGATTCCTGGCTTTGGGGTTCCTAGCTGCTTTTATTGCTCCTGAAAATGCACAGATCTTTTCATATAAGGTCCTTGTGTTTACGTAGGAGATGGCTTGCTGGATCATTGTTCCCAGCTTTCCTTCCATTCCTGAAGATACTCCCAGATAAATCCATTTCAGATGCAATGCATTGCAGAACCCTTTTTCTGGATGGCAGTGATATGACCCACAGAGTAGCCTCTTTGAATATTTCCTAGCAGTCCATGCTGGGCTGCCTCTGATTCTACCATGCTGCAAGAAGGAAGGCTTCTCTATTTAGGCTGTCAGGCAGTTTGTGGTTGAAATGGTCAGTAATAAAGTGTTCTCTAAAATCAACACTTTCTTTCTTTGCCAATAAAATGGCATCTATGAAACTGTGCCATTTCCTGGCATTTCATTCCTGAGGAAAAGCCTGCCTCATCTCCAAGTCCTAGAAATAGAGCCCCTAAGTTCTGGTAGACCTCTGTTTGCCAGCCTCACTCACAAGATGGAACACTAGCTTCACAGTTGCTATGTGGCTCATTCTCTCCCTCTGTCTCTCTGTCTATGTGTGTCTCCCTCTCCTCTGGAAATAATACATGGCTGAATGCTTCAGAAAGAGACAAGAGTAGAGAATGGAGGCAATAATAATCAGAATTGGAGCTAGGTACATTAGAGATTCAAGAATCCATGTTATGTGATAGCCAGAGATGTGTCCAGAGTAAGAGCAGAAGTCATGTTTGAAGACCTTGGTGGTCAAAAATTTAAGAAGGGTTTAATACCAAGTTGCGAACACAAAGGCCAGGTACTTTTGGTTCTCAGCACTTAGGATATGGACAAAGGGTTGAAAGTTTGGAATTTAGGTAAAGGATTAAGAGAATGTAGTCACAGAAATTAAAGTTGTTGGGGCCAATAATCTAGAAGGTAGATGATGAAGATGAAGGAAGTAGTAGCCATGGGCCAGGAGTGGATCTGGCCCAGAAGTATTGGATGGTTTATTTCCTGACAGGAATTACAATTTCAGCTGGACATGGAGGTTCTGGGTCTGCAGGTGGGCAGAGGGAGACATGGAATAACATAGAAAGCATGCTGGACAAGAAGTACAAGACCTAGGCTCTGCTCTAGCTCCTTCCTACGCCAGCTGGATGACCTTAAGCAAGTGGCTTAACCTCTCTGAGTCTTTAGTTTCTTCATTTGAAAAACTTTGACGAACATGTTTGTCTTCTGTGAAGAAGAAATAAGGTAAAATGTATATATAATCCCATGGAAACTGCAGAATGCCGTGTCATTATTATTGAAGGGTACGCTCAGCTTCCAGACCTTCGTTGGAGAAACTATCTAAATGCCCCTACATTATTTCTTTTCTCAGCGTATATGACTATCTCAGATCTCTAGCAAGATAATACTGACAGCCTATCATTTTGTATATTAGTCACGACTCGTGGCTTTAAATGACAGAAACCTGAATTCAAGTTTTAAGGAAGTTTGCCAAACTACAAAACAGGGACGCACAGAAGTGTAGCTGGATTCAGACGTGGCCCAGCTTAGGAGTTCAAACGGTGTTGAAAAGTCTCTGTTTTTCTCCCCTTTCATCTGTTTCCCTCTTTGTGGCCTTGTTAGTGCTCACACTGCTGCCTCATCATAGTGTTTCAATCTAGCAACCTCTGCAGAGGGAGAAATTCCCTGTCCTTCCTTCCATATTTTAATCTAAAGAAAGACTGGGATGCCCACTAGCTCTGCCCTCTCACAGGCTGTGGGTAACATGTTCGTTTCTGAACACATAGGAGGTGTGTTTATGATGAAGCCGATGCAGCTGAAGTGTAAAATTTGCAAACGTGAATATTTTAGTCCTATCTCTTTCCACTCTGACTTCCCCTCCATCACCCTTCTTTTGTGTTCAGCAATGTTGAGTGACCAGAGGCATTTATAGGGGCGGTCAACTTGAGCAGACATTTGGTTTGGCTTTTGTGAGATATATTTACCTGCTTTGCAATGGCTCCCATGTATGGCTCAGATGTTTCTAGTCATTCGAGTATAGGAATGGCTCCAGAAATACTCCTATATGACTTTGACCCAACTTACCTGACGTCTTGACAGGAAGATGCAGTGTCAAAGATCATACTGTGAGCAAGTGTGTCCAATTGGCATCCAGGACTTGGGG
Organism: Leopardus geoffroyi; assembly: GCF_018350155.1. Classification (NCBI taxonomy): domain Eukaryota; kingdom Metazoa; phylum Chordata; class Mammalia; order Carnivora; family Felidae; genus Leopardus; species Leopardus geoffroyi. The sequence goes on from NC_059333.1 coordinate 95,543,989, forward strand.
ATGAATAGTGGAGAAAAAAACATGGTTTGAAATGTATGAAGTCAGGAGTTACTCTGTGGAAATTCTTCCGAGCATCAGATATAGGAAATGGTAATGATAGTCTCATTAACACTTGATCAAGCCAGAAGTGCTCTCCTATCCAGAATATATTTGATAATACAGCATGTGCAGTTATAAATGTGCCATACATTTTTCCTTCTTTGATGGAAATCACATGAAATTGAATTTACTGGAGCTCCTGAGTTTATAGCCTATGCTGTGGTATTTTTAGAATTTGTAATTTGTTTTCATTTATCTTCTCTTCATTTAGCACTTTCTATGTGCCAAATGCTTCTCTGGTCATTGAAGATATACAAGTAAACACAGCAGACTCTCATGGCGCTTTACATCGGAAATTGTCAGATCTCCACCATTAAAACAAAAGGACCTCCAACAGGCGTCTCTGTGGACCTCTGGGCAAAACTGTAGCTGCCACTTCATGGTACCCTTGGATTGATTTTTTAAAAAAAAACTACAGGAAGTCCCAAAACCCAGCACTGGAAGACAGACAAATACAAAAGGGAAATGTATTCATCTCTGTTCACAAAACAGAATGAAACAACACAACAAAAGCAAGACTGCAGTGATAGCAGAGACTAACTTTCTGTGATTATTTGAGGTTGGATCTTGAAATAGTTATTTTGAGTCCTTCGAATTTTATTTTGGCTATTTATGGCTTAACGAAGCTTATGTCATAATGGCCAGGAAATGCATAAACTGCAAAATGCTGCTTTTCTACACACAGGAAGCTGTTCAGTGGGAGCACATCAGGGAAATAGCGTAAAATACAGGCATTATTATACGAGGGAGACATTTTAAAGGGAAGAATCAGGCCAGAATTTGCCTTTCAATTCAAAAGGCACAAGTCAGTAAAACTCTCCCTACCATCACGTACAGCAATACGGCACATATCGGAGTAAAAAGCTCAAAAAGAAGGGCAGAGAGATGCCATGCCACTTAAATAGAGATAAGACCTCTTCCAGGTAATAAGTAACTTCAGCTGGCATTTTGCAGAATGTATTAAAGAAGAGTAAATCTTAAAGTCTAGCATGTAATGAAGACTTAAAGAATGAACTTTAAAGATCATTGCTGCCAAGAGATTCGTGAGTTCTCTAAAACAGTACTAAAATCTTTGCTAAAAGGAAGCAGCCATTTCAAATGCAGGTGGTGAGGGTGGTGAATGCCTTCACCAAGAGAAAAAAATCTATAGACTGACGGTAAATGAAAAAGAGACCTTTCCCTTGGCCATCCCTGGCTAATGGTTTCAGCAATTCCTAGTTAAGAAGGATTGAAACTCTGGCAGTTATTACTAGGCCTGGGCTACTTATTATTTGTTTTATGGACACAAACATTCACGCACGCACATTCATTCTGGAAGGATCTTGTATCTTTGTACACCTGATTCCTATACACACACGTGCACATGCACTTGCACACAAACATACTCATCCACTCATGCTTAAGTAATCTGAATGGTAAAGTATGTTTAGTTTCCATTCCGTTGAATGAGTTTACTTAATTTTACTTACCCTCTTTGGTCTTATTTTGAATTCCCAGGTTCAATACCCTTTCTGGTGAACTGAAAAGACCTTGAAATCAAACCTGTGTTTGAACCCTGATTCTTCCATTGACCAGACTTGAGGCCTCAGGAAAATTGCTTAGTCTCCAAGCTGGTAAACCAAGGAGAATAAAACTGATGCCAAGTTTTCCATTGGAATGAAATTATGTAAAATGTAAAATGCTCCTGTCTCAGATATTCTCTATGCCCGTGACTCAAAGGAAAGCCTCCTTACCAAATGTGCCACTGACAGGGAGTAGTCAGCCAGGTCCTGCTTTAGTTTTGGCCCTGGGTGGCCCACATCCTCGGGACCTTAGGAGGAGATGGCCCTGTCCCCTGGCCTGTGCCCTCTGGGCCTGTAGTGGCTGAGGTAATGCTGCCAGCCTCAGCATTGATGGCTCTGTCTTTAAATTCATTCTTCCTTCATTTCATCCTATCTCTGTCCCTTTTGGTCCAGGTTGGCAGTGTTTCTATTGATAGGGAACCATGGGCCAATAAACTTGTTGGCCTCTCATGCAATACACAAGGGTTCAAGCCACCAGACAAGAGGGTCCTCCACAGGTTTTTCCTACATAACCACATCTCTATTCCTGGCTTCTGTTTAAATGGGTGATTGGATCCATTGGATCCAATGGATGTGATCCATTGAGTCACATGCTTAATCTCTTTAGCAAATAGCTGTCCAGTCACACCTTTGGCTCTCTTTCCAGAATGGGAAGAGCTAAGAATTCTTCCAAATCATCAAGTGCTTGTTCCTTTTGGCTTAGCAGTTCCTTCTTCAGTTTACTTTTCTCCTCTTGCATTTTACTATAAGCAGCAAGGAAAAACCAGTCTGCACTTTCTTTTTCCTTTTTTTAAGTTTATTTATTTACTTATTTTGAGAGAGACCAGAGACAGCACAGATATGCTGAGAGAGGGAGAGTGAGAATTGCAAGCAGGCTCCACACTGTTCAGTGCAGAGCTCGACACAGGGTTTGAACTTACAAAACCACGAGAGTGTGGCCTGAGTCAAAACCAAGAGTAGGACACTTAGCTGACTGAGCCACCCAGGTGCCCCAAAACTAGGCTGCATTTTCAATACTTTGCTTGGAAATCCCTTCCATTAAATGTCCAAGTTCATTGCTTAAAAGTTCTACTTTCGGGGCGCCTGGGTGGCGCAGTCGGTTAAGCGTCCGACTTCAGCCAGGTCACGATCTCGCGGTCCGGGAGTTCGAGCCCCGCATCAGGCTCTGGGCTGATGGCTCAGAGCCTGGAGTCTGTTTCTGATTCTGTGTCTCCCTCTCTTTCTGCCCCTCCCCCATTCATGCTCTGTCTCTCTCTGTCCCAAAATAAATAAACGTTGAAAAAAAAAATTAAAAAAAAAAAAAAAGTTCTACTTTCCATCCAATAGAACACAATTCATCCAAGTCTTCGGCCACTTTATGACAAGGATCACCTTTCTCCCAGTTTCCAACAATATGTCCCTCATTTCTGTCTGTGAGCTCTGTTATGGACTGTATGTTTGTGCTTCCCCACTCTTATGTTGAAGCCCTAACCCCCAATGTGATGGTATTTTAAGATGGGGCTTTGGGAAGTAATTAGGTTTCCATGAGGTTATGAGAGTGGGGTCCCTATATTGGGATGAGTGTCCTTATTAGAAGAGGAAGAGAGACTAGAGCTACCTCTTCACCGTGTAAGTAAACAGCAAGATGAAGGCCACCAATAGGTAAGATAGAGGGCCCTCACCAGGACCCAAGGTTTCTGTTGAAACCTTGGTCTTGGAATTGCAGCCTCCAGAACTGTGAAAAATAAATCTCTGTTGTTTAAGTCACCCAGCCCATGGTATTTTGTTATAGCAGCCTGAGCTAAGACTTCATAAAAGGCATTTTAATATTTATATTCTCGGCAACATTCTGTTTATGATAACATATGTATTCTCTTAGACAATAGAGGCTTTCTCTATAGCTCCCCTCTTCTTTTTCTGAGTTCTCACTAGAATCTCCTGTAGCATCTACATTTCTACCACAGTCTCTTCAGAGAAGTCTAGACTTTTTTCCATCATGTGCCCTAAAGTTCTTTTTGCTTCTACCCATTACACAATTCCAAAGCCACGTCCACTCTTTCAGGTATTTGTTACAGCAGCACCCCCACTTTCAGGCACCCAAATCTGCAGAGGTTTCCTAGGGCTGTCATAACAAAGCACCATAAACTGGGTGTAAGCTACAGACATTGATTGTCTCACAGTTCTAGAAGCTGGAAGTCTGAAATCAAGGTGTTGGTGGCATTGGTTCCATCTGGGGGCTGTGAGAGAAGAATCTGTTCCAGGCTTCATTCCTTGGCTTGTAGATGCTGTCTTTTTCTTTTGTCCCATCACATAGCTTTCCCCCTGTACATGTCTGTATCCAAATTACCCCTTCTGATAAAAACACCCATAATATTGCATTAAGTACTCACTCTACTCTAGTTTGACCGCATCCTATCTTAACTAATCACATCTGCAATGACCTTATTTCCAAATATGGTCACATTCTGAGGTACCTTCAACATATGAATTTTTAGGGTTAGGAGGGTTGGGACTTCAACATATGAATTTTGAGGGCGTACAATTTAACCCACAATACCTCCTTTACCCTGGTACCTGCTGATTGGGCCAGCGTTTCTGATTTACAGTTGGCCATTGGCCTATGACATTGCTGATTGAGAAGGTCACTCTTGGGCATTTGGCTTGAAAAGTCTAGAGACAACCAGAAAGTTTGCAGAGTCTTAAATACACTGAGACTTGTGGTTACGGATAAAGGGCAGAGAGTGGGAGCAAAAGGAAACTTTATAAGCCATGCAGAAAGAGCAGATGGAAAGCACAGTGGAGTTCTTGAAGATGGAACACTAGAGGAGAGATAGGTGAGATCTCTGCCAAGATCCCCAAGGATGACTAGAGTGTGGTTCCAGGCTCATGAGGACAGGTCCTGCTGGGGTTCCTACTCTGGGAGTCCTGTGTGATTTCTCTCCATCTGAATTCCTGCCTGGTTTTCTCCCACAAACAAAACAAAGCCAAACAGCTCACCTGAGCTAGCCCAGTCCAATCTAAGGTATGGCACAAAGCTGGACCTCAACAATATTAGTCTTCAGCCTTTTGTCAGCTGATAATCGGGCCAGAATTCTTGGACACAGAAATGCCAGGCTAGTCAAGTAATGGCCCTTCCAGAATGATTGGTGCCCAAACCTCTTTGATTCCTATATGAGTCGTGATGAGTTAGAGCACCATGAGAATTTAGCTTCTTTTAGTAACAGATCCTTTTGGACTGTATAAGCATTAGGGACTATTGCACTTAAACAACCCTCATTTTTCTGTTTATGAACTGAGATGAGGAGGTCATCACAGAGCAGTAGCTTTCTTTCCCTTTAGTCTGTAATTGCAAAGGTGGGAGAAGAAACTAATGAGAGAAAAGAGATGGCTTAACCGTTGCTAAGCAACCTTTGTTGGCAAGAAATGTAAAAACAAGATTCAAAGAGCTCCTAATTGGGCAAATATCTTAGAGAATATTTATAATTCCAGAGAGATTTGTTTTCAGACCATTCCTTTTTTTTATTGAAGCATTTAATCCCTTATTTTAGAGATGGTTGTCATAATTACATAAAATTTTATCACTTCAAACTAATTTTGGAGTGTCACTGATTGAGTTCCAAGTATTTGCAGAAGACACATTAATTTTTTTTAATTTAAATAAGCCTCAAAGCATGTATAGTTTATACATGAAGTACCATGGCTCTCCATATCTATAGTCAAATAAAGCATCTTCTTGCACTGGAAATAAAAAGGGTGGCACTTAACTATTTACATAATTATGATCTCTAATAGGGTGACCAATTCATCATGATTTTCCCAGAACTTTCCCAGTTTGGGTACTGAAAATCCTATATCCCAGGATTCCCTTAGTCCTGGGCACGAGGGGTTGTTGGTCAGCCTATCTCTGGTTTTATTATATTGCAATGCTTAGATTGGATTTGGGATAAACCTTAGGGCATATTTTCTGGGCACAGATGAAACTTCATATCTGAGCATTTCTCTGGACCTGATAGGGCTTTAATCAGCTTGGTTGAGTCCCAAGAGAGGGTAGTTTGGTAGAACCTATTGGAGCTCATTGGCAGTGAAAGTGAAACTGACCTGTTTTTCCTCCATTTCAGTTTCCATAATCTGTACTGTTGACCTATATTCTAAGATTTCAACTTCTTTTAGGCCCCGGTGGTTTATATATGTAATAAGTTCCCATCAGTAACACCTGGCATCTTACAAAGCAATTCCATTGGCATAGATACGCGGGGAGGAGGGAGTGTTCAGCAGTAAATCATGTGCCATGTGGAAAAGAACGCCACCAGGAGGTTCTTAACTGGTTCCTAGGGAAGGGGCATTGTTTCTTCTATGAGGGCAGTCCCATCCTTCCCACGAGTATGGAAGAATTCTTGCCACACCACCAAACCACAGTAAGTCGATCAACTATGTGTCCGCCTGCCCCTGAGGTTCTTGATACATAGTCTAGTTGGCTTTGTGACCAATTGACATGCACCCCATTGTCTAGATCACAGAATTTTAAGATGCAAACTGAGTGCTATGTGGAGGCCCAGGGAAGGGAAGATCCAGGTGGATAAATGGTTGGGAAATAAAACAGCCAGAACAGAGGTAATTTAATCTAGTGAAACTAGACAGGTGATAATCAGTGTTCATGTAGATAAGGACTTTCTCAAGTAAGGGATATCTCTTTCACTGAAAGAGAACAAATAAAAGAAATCATGTACAATCCAAATATGCCAGATTTAGGTGGGATATCCTGACATCCAACATGTAATGATTCTATCGCACGTAATCCGACAATACGGAGATGCACTGGGTCCAAGATTAACAAAGGATTACTCGAAGCTTGACCTCGTAATTCTCCCTGTTATCAGTTTATACACTGCAGGGAAGCCCCTAGCTGAACACAGCACAGAGGTTTCATTCAAACTAATCCCTGATAACTCTCACTCCTTGAATACTACAAGGAGGCTCCACAGTGATCTGTGTGTGCATGACATAATGGCTAAGAGGCTGACAGAGGAAATATGGATGCAGATTTAGCAGCTAGATCTACTAGCACTATGGCTAGGTTGCAAAGATGTGAACTGAAACTCTGAGAGAATGTGAAGTTTAAAAGAAGAGATGGGATTTTTGCAGGTGCAGAAAGGCAGGCAAGAACTGGGAGAGAAGCAAAATAACAGAAAACCCTCATCGCAGTCTGTTCTGGGAAAATAAGGATACCAGCTTCTGGGTCATCTTGTTTTGAGAATGCCATCCATGCCCTATGCTCCTTAACACATGAAGAAGAGTACCAAAAAGACTTGTCAGCAAGTCAACAAATACACAGAATCCTAAAATTCTGAGTTCAGTTCTTGGGCTTCAAGGGATAATCTCACCCACATAAAGTGGACAAGGGATGGGTGCAGGATTGGTAAGCAATGGGAGAACCTGAAAGAGGTTCAGCCATAGCTTTTTTACGCCATTCATCTTGTCCCCAGATCTCTCCATAGATACACAGACTTCACCTTAGACTCTTGGGGGCTACCTTGTTGTTAAACGCTCAGTCAGCAGAACGCATCTTTCCTGTCCTGTCTTTTTTGCACTGACACATACTCACACACACACACACACATACACACACACACATGCACGCACACAGTCCCTTGGCCTTTTTAAGCCTTTTCGTTGTCCTCTCTCCCCTCTCCAGGTTCTGCCTCTCCTCTTCTTTGAACTCTGGTATAACACCCCAAGCTCCTCTGCTCCATGGGGCACGTGCTCCATGCTTCTTTAGAACCTGACCTGGGAAAGTCCTTGCAAACACAATCCCCGCTGAGATATCCTGCTACAATGAGCCATAAATCTGATCGTGCTAACAGAGTATCTGCTTCCTGCCAACTTTAAGATACAATGCAAAAGCCTTCCTTCCACCCCTGAGTCTGAGGAGCCACCAGTTTCCAGAAAAGAGAAACCTGTCCTGCCAAAACACATTTGAGGTTTGTCATCTGTAGTGCACTTACCCCAGAGCAAAGGGTTTGGGGAGGCTTATTCAGTAAGCAAAGGTCTGGACTGGGAGCGAGAGAAGGAAAGAAAAAAAGGAAGGGAAACGTAGAAAAGGAAGGAAAGGCAGCGCCCTTTTCTGCTAAGCCTGTGGAACGCACCTGTCACACAGGCCGTGTAACAGGATGGCAGGTGTTACATGCACTCCTCTCAGGACTCTGCCTTTGCTGGCTCTTACCCTCAGAACACTTACCAGATTGTGTGGCTTCTCCCTTGTTCCACTTAGCCTCTGCTCAAATGGCACCTTGCTCAGAAAGGCATTTCCCAACTGCCTTTGACCCCCTTATCCTGTTTTATTTCTCATTTATAGACTTATCACTGCCTGGTGCATTATGTAGCTATCTGCTTATTGTCTGTCTTCCCCCACAGTAAAATTCAAGCTCTGTGTGAGCAGAGACCTGCCGGTTTCATTGAGTGCTGTCCCCAGAACAGCTTATGGCAACATAACAGAAGCTCCATAAATATTTGTTGAGTGAAAATTAGGGATATAGGTTTTTGTAGAGCTTTATGGATGTCTCTAGGATTTATTCTATTAGCTTAAAGCAAATAAAATGGGGACTGAGGTATTAGGGCTGTAGTGTATGGTCTTCAACTTAAGTAAACAGCAGGACAAGGCCAGGCATTCCTTGGTTTGCAGAACACCAGATGCTTCCTGGAAGCTAAATTTCCTTCTTATTATAATCAATGAGAAGGATCCCCTAATATCTGGGGTGTCAATGGCCAATGGCTATGGTCACTGTGAGCCTTTGAAAGGGTAGGAGTTCTTGGGGGACATTAGTTAGACGCACAAAAGCAACTGGGAACACTGTACTTTGCCCCAACCCTCACCTCAAGGTAAGTGGAAGTCTTGATTTGACTGGTTGAAATGCACTTCAAACCTCTGTCATAATAAGCAGAAAATAGCTGCTCAAGAAGAGCTTTGAGATCCCAGAATAAAGCCCAGATAACCCAAGATTAGACAAAAGGGAGGAGAGATGCGAGAGAGTCAATAAATTTAAAGTGGAGCACCCACTTGGGGGTTGGGTGCATGTATAAAATGCCTTGTGTGTTCCATCTTATCGGAATTCCCTCAGGCTACCACAGAGAACTTGAATTTGATCCAAAATAAACATCCCAGTAGATGGCATCTAAGCAGACCACCTTAGCATTATAATGTTGAGTTTTAATGGGTTTCTCCCATGCCAGGATGTGACACTTGTGTGGTGGTGGGGGGTGGGGGGAGCTGGATCTTTGAAATGAGCAGTCTCTTCTCCCTCTAAATCAATTTTTAGTGGATCTACAACCTCCAGCCCAATCAGGTGCGTCACGCTGAAAAATAAAAGTTTTCCTTGGAAGTTGTTTCCCGCCTCCATTATCTGATATAAAATAGCTGGCCTTTTTCTAGCCATTTGTGTCATTTTCCACTTTATTTGCACCCTTGCATATGCACGTTTCATTAGTCTGCGAGATTTTCGTGTCTTTTCCTTCAACTTGATGGACATCTGAGGGAGGTTTGACAGCTCTGATGTGTTCTTTCTCAGAAAGTCATGTCTAGGACAGCGGGGTCACACAAATCAAAGATGAGCTGAATACCTGGTGGAGAAGGTCAATAGCTTTAGAACGGCTTCACTTTTGTGATTTTCTAAAAAAATTTCCCCTTTCCATTGTGTCAAGCAGAAAGGGTCATAGTTCTATGCAAATCCATAGCATACTCTTTGTGCAAAGCGAGATGACCACTGGACTAAAACATTTGTGTCATCGTTGCTGCCAGAGATTTGAGCCAGAACCGTTTCCTGCTCTGTGCACCTGCTGCTGTGTAATAGGGGCAGGCACTCAGAGGAAGAAAAGATAGGACACAATCCTTCGGCACTCCTCAGGGGCTTCTGTGCAGGGGGACTGCCCATAAATGTCCTAAAATACCTCTTCCCAACACAGTCTTGCTCCCTTCAATCTGCTCTTGACACAGCAGCCCAGGTATCCTTTCAAAAACAGTAAGATGGTGGTCATTATTCCACTTGAACACCTTCAGTGGCTTCCTCTGTGTAATGGGATGAAGGCCAACATTTTTTAAAATGTTATTTATTTTTGAGAGAGAGGGTGGGAGAGGGACAGTGAGAGGGGAGGACAGAAGAGCTGAAGCAGAAGCTGTGCTGACAGCAGACAGCCAGACGCAGGGCTCAAACTCACAAACCACGAGATCATGACCTGAGCTGAAGTCGGATGCTCAACCAACTGAGCCACCCAGGCATCCCGAAGGGTAACATTTTGAATATGACTTCCCCCACCTCTCCAGCTCTGAGTCTCACTTCTCACTTGGAGCTCCAGCTGTGAGCAGTATTCTAGCTTGCTCAGACACACCTGTCCCCTTGTTCTCAGAATCTCCAGTCTTCATCTCTGGGCCCTTGCAGATTCTGTCTCCGCTGTCTCTTGTTTCAAACTTGCCCTCTTCCTTGCTCTCCTCACCCTGGAACCCCCCCTTCCTCCTTCATTCTCCAGACTGCATCAGGTCCTCTTCCAGATTCTTTTGTAAAGAGTCTGCAACTCAAATGCATTTGTTTGGGTGCAGGACAGGAAATCAAATGAGTGAAACCGGCCCTACACGAGACAGTTAAGACCGGTGCAGACTGAATTGAAGGGGCACATGCTCTCCAAATGGACAGTCCCTTCTCAGCACCAGACAAGTGTTGCCATTTGGGAATACCATCCCACTTTTGCCATCTTTCTGATTTTTAAAGAGAAGTTAGGAATCCAGATTTTATGGGATATGCCTTGACATTGAACATTCTGTATAAGCCCATATGCAGCCCGTGGACCATCAGAAGAAACTCCTGTTTAGTTGTCTTCACTGTCTACCCTGCTGGGCTATAAGGGCAAGTCTGTCTGTCTTATCCATCTATCCACCTATCTATCTATCCACCTATCTATTATCATTCCAGTATAGATAACATACAGTTATATTAGTTTCAGGTATACGATATAGTAATTCAACACTTCCATATATACTCGGTGCTTATCACAAGTGCACTCCTTCACTGTGCAGATTTTTATTTTGATGAAGTTCCAATAATTTATTTCTGCTTTGGTTTCCCTGGCCTCCGGAGATGTGTCTAGTAAGAGTTGTTAAGGACAATGTCAAAGACGTTGCTGCCTGTGTTCTCTAGGATTTTGATGGTCTCCTGTCTCATATTTATGTTTTTAACCTCTTCTGAATTTATTTTTGTGTATGGTATAAGAAAGTGGTCAAGTTTCAATCTGCGTGTTGCTGTCCAGTGTTCCCAACACCATTTATTGAGGAGACTGTCTTCTTTCCATTGGATATTCTTTCCTGCTTTGTCAAAGATTAATTGACCATATAATTATAGGCAAGAAAATTATTCCATTTTATTCTTCGGGGCAAGTCTGTCTTGTTGATTGTTCTACAGTATTTGCAATGCATAGCATGGGATCAAACATGTAGTAGGTGCTCCAAAAATACTGGTTCAATAAACAAGTGGCTAAATTGAAATATCAAACCTGGCTTATTTTTGCAAGCCGCTGCCTCTCAAATCACCAAAATCTTATCATGAAGATTTGCCCAGATTGAGTTGAAAGGAACTGATCCCTTCTACTAAGCACCACCCCCACCCAAATTTTCTCTTGTATCTATTTTCTGGAATTGATATTTATCCAGATGTGGCACTGGCTTAGGTAAATCCATGAGCATTTAGGGGATTTTGTCTTCTTCCCTGACTGATTTAGATTTTCCTACAATCAACTGCCAAGGAAAGAGGTGGGTATTTTCATAACATAAGAGGGGGGCTCAGAAGGTAAAGTGTTCGTAGGCCAGAGGGGGAACTCCCGGCTTCTCCTGAGCTCCCCTCTCCTGGGTCTGAACTTCAAGCCATCTCCATATGCAGGGACACATGCCTGTCTGGGTGGTAAAAAACATCCTCTTGCATGGACAAGCTGGAGTCCAGCTGAGAGATAGCCCCAAAGGTGACCCCCACACTGAAGATGAGAAAACTATCTCTTGCAAATGGGATTGTTTAGTTGCAAGCTATTCTCTGCTTATTTGCTTGTTTTTCATTCCCAGGCTTTGAGCATAGTCTTGTTTAAATGTTTCAGCCTTGTGTGGAAGGGGAGATACTTGAGTAAGAATAACAGATGAGGAGCAGCACCCTTCAGAGGCCACCCAGTGGCAGTGGCAGAAAGCGGGAAGGGAACCTAAGATATCCTAGGGTGCTCGTCAGAAATGCAGATGCCCAGGCATCCTGCCTTCCCCAGATCTCCCTTCACTTAGAAGTGAGACCCAAATATCTGCCTTTGGAAGAAGTGCTCACTACAGTTTGAGAAACATTGCCTACGGGAAAGGGAGGGTGGATTCTTCCCTCCTTCGTGGCTACTTTGCAAGCTTAGGCTTTGGCTTTGTTCAGAAAGATGACAGTTTCCTTTCCAGGGTGGAGGTAATGTTTATTTCTTGATGTGCCTCTTCGGCGGCATGATCTGATAAAGGTGCATCTGGCTTATGCACCAATGACTTGGTCCTTTGCCACAGCCTCCACTTCAGATCGGCTGCTCACTTATGCTGAGCAGAAGAGAGTCTGGTGCTTGTTTTGGTCAATGAGGGCATGGGGTGAGTCCCTTCAAGGAGCTATTTTATGGTGGGCATCCCTTGGCCTGTTTGTGTAGTGATCAACTGCAGGAAGGGACTGTTCTAGTGCATAAAAGGAGACGTGTAGTGACCCTCAGCAGGGAAGCAGGTCTTTTCTAAATAAGCAGCCTCATTGTTTCTCTGCTCTGTGGTGTTTACAGCGTGGGCGGCTGACCAGCTCTGTTGACTCAGACACAGAAAAGAAAATGAGGGATAAGGGAGCTGGGGAGTTGGCTCTGTCCCTGACTCACTGCGTGGTCTGTGATGAAGTCATCACCCCTCCCACAACCCTGACACTGCGTAAAGAGAAGGAAACAACGTGACCCGACTCTGTAAGCCAAGGATGTACAGATTCACATGCAGCTTTCGAGTTCCAAAATGGGATGTGTCTGCTTTTGAGAATAGAGGCCAGGGAGGGAAACATGGACCATTGCTGAGCCACATGCAGTATTGTGGGGAAAATATTATGCTAGAGTTAGACCAGATTTTTCCGTCTTGGCTTTGACAGTAGCCTAACTTTGTGACCCTGAACAAGTCACCTGACCTCACAGCTACTCACTCTCCTTAATGTAAAATGGAGGGTGGGGGTCAGGTGACCCCTAAAGACATCTTGACTGCTCTAGTCATGTCTATGAGTTATCGAAAGGAAAACTGCCTTTACTCAGGAGCACCGTTTCTTGCTCTGAATTCCTTCAAGGGTCTGTGAGAGGTTGAACTGGTTTCTGAGCACATATCATACGGCAGAACTGGCTGGACTAAACCTCTGGGATGCCTTCGGCTATTATTTAAAATTAAAGCACTATGAAACTATAAAACAAATGTTAAGAAATGCAGTGGAGTTCTCATTTTTCCCACAGTGACTATGTTGACATGTTTTCTTGGGAACAGGCACCAAATTCTTTAAAAACAATCTTTTGGTGCTCCTGATTTGCAGGAGGCTAGATTGCGGGTTTATTCCGTCTCCTGGTTGTCTCATCACTGGAAAGATGGCCTTGCTGTCTCTGCAGGCATCCTGCTGGTAAGTAAGCCTTTTTCACAAAGACGTAACTTGGCTCAGCGTTTATTTATTTTTGGGACAGAGAGAGACAGAGCATGAACGGGGGAGGGGCAGAGAGAGAGGGAGACACAGAATCGGAAACAGGCTCCAGGCTCTGAGCCATCAGCCCAGAGCCCGACGCGGGGCTCGAACTCACGGACCGCGAGATCGTGACCTGGCTGAAGTCGGAGGCTTAACCGACTGTGCCACCCAGGCGCCCCGGTAACTCGGCTCAGAAAAGAGGAATTAGCATGTGAAGTGCGGAGTAGAAAGAAATTCTGAGAAAAAAGCTGGAACCATGAGTACTCAGTGATAAATTGAATCCCACGGTCCCAGCTCAGGTTTGGATCTCTGGTCCTTGTTCTAATCCAGACAGCTGGGAAGGGAGTAGTGTCTGCCTCATGGGCCCCTTCAGCACTACCTAAACCCAAGCTGGCTGATTAAAAAGATGCTCTGAATTATTATGAGAAAAACTCTGAGATTATTTATGCTTTTGTTCCCATTAGGAGCCTTTTAACCAAGTTCTTTGGGAGTGGGGGCTGCTGGGTAGTACAAAGTACAGAGCAAGGAAGGCTCTGTCCATCTCCTTGAGCCCCACAGTTCCAGGATGGGGCCTCTGGATTCCTCTCCTCTTCCCGTCACTGTGTCCTTCTCTTCCCTTATAAGTTCCTTCACTGCCTGAACACAGCTCGTGTGCCTCTGGGCCGGGGGACATACCCTCTCCTCTGAAGCAGAAAGTAAACAGCACCTCACTCATTTGCTCAAGACCCAGCCTCCCGGGAAATGACCAAGAACCTGTCACTCTGTTACATTCCTAGTTTCTGCTGTGTAGGACCCAAGGGACAAAGGGTCAAATGGTTACTCCCAAGTGGCTGGCACATATTTACTGACTATCTGTAAATTTGGGGTGGTGAGCTGGGGCCAGGGAATGTGACAGGGGCCCCGTCACCAGGGCTTTTCTTCCTTAGGATCTTGGGGTGGAGACGCACTAAATAGTTTTAAGCAAGAAGGCGAAAGATCAGATTTGTCTTTTAGAAACATCACTTAGTGCTGAAAATAGATTATGGGGCAACAAAGTGGTTGTGGGGAGACACGATGGTGACTAGAACCAGGAGTAGTATGAGTAGGAATGGAGAGAAGGATACAGATGCCTGGGGCCTGGGAGGTAGCATTGACTAGTCTTGGTAGTTTATTGAACATGGGGGGTTGGGGATACAAGGAAGCGGGGTGGGGGGGAATCTGGGTTTTTAGTTTGGACAAATGGTTGGTACTAAAACCGCTCACTAAAATTGGGAACATAGGTGGAGGAACAGGTTTTGTTTCTTGAAAGTAGGGGCATTGAAATGATGAGTTTATTTTTACATATATGACTCTGAGGTAACTCTGGGACATTTAAATGCAGATGCTTACTAGACAATAGCATACATTTCCCTGGAATTCAGGAAAGAGATTAGAGCTAGAGAAAACTATGGGGATAGTTGAGATTGCCCAGACAGCAGATGTAAGTGGCCACAACAGAGGTCCCAGGGCCACACCCTAGGGAGCACTGACATTAAAGGCGTATGGAGGAAAGGGGCCTACGAGGGTGCCTGAGCAGGTGGGGCTCAGAGAAGGAAGACAATCAGAAGATGGTAAAGGAAGAGCCCTCAACTGCATCCAACGTGGCTCAAAAGGTAAGAAAGATAAAGGTGACGTGTGTGGATATACAAGAAGGGTGTTGTTTGGGGCGCCTGGGTGGTTCAGTCGATTAAGTGTCCAACTCTTGGTTTAGGCTCTGGTCATGGTCTCACAGTGCATGGGTTCAAGCCCCTGCATCGGGCTCTGCACTCACTGACAGTGTGGAGCCTGCTTGGGATTCTTTCCGTCTCTCTGTCTGCCCCTCTCCTGCCTCTCAAATAAATAAACATAAAAAAAAGGGAACTGTTTGTGATCCTGTCAAAGGTAGTGTTAGAGGTGTGGTGAAACCAGAACGCAGGGGACTGAGGAGGGAGTGGCAGGAGAGAAAGCAAAGGCGTGACTGTTTCAAAAAGGTTGACTCTGGAAACAGAGAGAGAGGGGAGGCTGGAGGGCAGCTATAGAATCAAGGGAAGCTAATTTACTTATCTATTTATTTTCTTTCACCGTATTTAGCACTTCAGATGAGAGATTGGTATAGTGGTTTACAAGAAAAGAAAGAAAAACAGCCATCATATACATGCAATGACTTAACTGAATCTCAAAAGCATCCTGCTATATAAAGAAGCCAGACACAAAAGACTTCAGACAGAATCCATTTATATGAAATTCTAGGAGAGGCGAAATTATAGCAACAGAGAGCAGATCAGTGTTTGCCAAGGACCGGGGGCTGGGCATGGGGAGTGACTGCAAATGGGCACCAGTAAGATACTTGAGGTATTGGAAGCACTCAGGGGAGGCAGTCCCTGGTGGGTGCGTGTTTGAAATGCCCAGATCTCAGCTGCCACAGATCAGTTAGATAGCTCTGGCCCCCCAACAACACGGTTCAAGTTTCAGCTACCACAGTACCTTCACTACGAGTAATCGCGTAAGGGAAAAACTTTGCAGTCAGCTCTTCGGTTGACAAATCACCGTGTAAAGAACGGAGGTGCCTCAGGACCAGTGTCCAACCACATCACTTTCGGTCTGTTGATTTTTGGTCACTGCCCACCTGTTTTCCAAGTCACTCACAGAGTGTATCTTTGTGCTACCCCCTTGTTCCCAGTGATAGACCCATAGGATTTTACATAACTGGATAATCAAAAGAAGGAACTAGCCAACAAATATGGAGGTGCAGCAAAGAAATGAAAAGAGCTAATTCTGGAAGTGGAATTCAAATAGAATGTAAATGGGGCTACGGAAGAAATAGCTGACGGTGGGAATAGGACAGCTGCCACCAGCTGAGAGACTCGGGATAAGCAGCCAGAGGAATTCAGTGAAGGTGAATGTATTGTCGACGTAAATGAAGAAAATTGTTGCGATGAAAGGTTGGAGATGTCTCAGAAGTGACACTGGTAACAAAACAAAACAACCCCCTGCCCCCCACACACGGAAGGCATCCTTAGAGGGATGTTTCATGAGTTGGAAGACATTGAAGGTGCCAAGCATACACTGTTGGAAGCTGATCCAAACTCAGAGAGGGGTCTGACCAGTGGCCAGCGTGTAGAAAAGATGCTCACTCTGTATTATAAGTTACATGGCAAGAAGGCCAGCGCTGCTCAAACTACTCTTGGTAAGCTTTTCACAAGTGAACAAAATCATTTTCAATGTTTCTGATGTTTTAAACTACAGTGTACTAAATAAATATCTGTTCTACTTTTTAAAAAAGTTCTCTATTCATTTATAATGGAAGAGGTTTTAGTATTTTGGCAAAAATTTTTGTATGTCATGGAACAATAAAAATTCTTCCCATCATTTATTTAAAATCACTTTGCATGGTCTCAGCTTGCATGGTCATTTTTATGGTTCCATACTATTGTGCAAAGCTAAGACCTACCTACGTCTTGATTGAGGGGTGGTTACGAAACTATATATACTTGTCAAAACTCAGCAAATCGTACATTTAAAACAGGTGACCTTTATTCTATGAAAATTATGTCTCAATAAAACTGTTAAAAGTGGCTATTATATATTGAAACTGGCATTGGATATTTTACATATATTTCTAATCTTGAAGCAACCCTGGAGTGTAGTTATTTTTATCTCAAATTTTTTTAGTGTTTTTTTTATTTTGAGAGAGAGAGAACATGAGAGGGAGAGGGGCAGCGAGAGGGAGGGAGAGAACCCCATGCGGGCTCTGCCCTGTCAACACAGAGTCCAACGCGGGGCTAGAACTCACCAACTGTGAGATCATGACCTGAGCTGAAGTCAAGAATAGGAGGCTTACCCAACTGAGCCACCCAGGTGCCCCGATTTTTATCTCAATTTATAGATAAAAGAACAAAGCCTCAGAGAGGCCATGTGACTTACCCAGGCCACACAGCCAGCAAGCACCAGAGCTGTGACCAGGCTGTCCCTGGACCAGTGCTTTGACAACTTGGCTGCTAATTATGGGAATCACTGGAGACTTTCAAAGTCCCTGTGTCTAGGCTGTACCCTCACCAGGTTGGAGACCCGTGTGTGTACCACACCGTCTTCTATCTGGCCAGCAGGAAGCAACGTGTGGTGACATGTGCCACGAAAAAAAAAAGTTTAAAAACCTGGATGGCAGCCTGGAATGTCTAATTTCTGTAAATAAGAATTAATGAAGTTTCATTACAGTTTTTCCTACATAGAGGCCCAACGGTAAGATAAACTTTATTTAAAAAAATTTTTTTAACGTTTATTTATTTTTGAGACAGAGAGAGACAGAGCATGAACGGGGGAGGGTCAGAGAGAGGGAGACACAGAATCTGAAACGGGCTCCAGGCTCTGAGCTGTCAACACAGAGCCCGACGCAGGGCTCGAACTCACGGACTGCAAGATCATGACCCGAGCCGAAGTCGGCCACTTAACCGACTGAGCCACCCAGGCACCCCAAGATAAACTTTATTTATACAAGTTGTAGATAGTCTTCTTTCAACAGACCAAAAAATACATAGACAACTGAGATTTTTCTTTGCAAATGAGATCTGAGTTCTGAAAGACAAATTTTTTGTGTGTGAATATACTATTTTTTAGTGCTGTTTTAAGTCCACAGCAAAACTGAGTGGAAGATACAGAGATTTCCCACCAAACCCCACTCCCAATGCACAGCCTCCCCTGTTGCCAACATCCCCCACCAGAGTGGTACATTTGTTACAATTGATGAACCTACATTGGTACATCCGTAGTTTACATTATGATTCACTCTTGGTGTTGTACTGACGCTTAAATCTCAGTTTTAACTGACTTTTCAATCCTCGAGTTTCAACAGTTATTTAGTACCTACTATGGGCCAGGCACTTGTTAGGGGTTTTTATAAACCCCAGTAGCCCCCCTTATCTGTGGCCGATATTTTCCAAGACCCCCCCAGTGGATGCCTGAAACTGAAGTTAATACTGAACCTTATATATACTACATTTTCCCTCTACATACATACTTATGATAAAGCTTAATTTGTAAATCAGGCCCAGTAAGAGATGGACAACCATAGCTCACAATACGAGAGAACAATTATAACAACATGCTGTGATAAAAGTTACATGGGTGTGGTCTCTTTCAAAATCTCTTCTTGTGCTGCACTCACCCTTCTTGTGATGGTGTGAGATGATCGAATGTCCACACGATGAGATGAAGTGAGGTGAATGACACAGGCACCGCCATGAGCATTAGGCTACTATTGACCTTCTGACCTTGAGTCAGAAGGAGGAGACTCCCCGACCACAGCTGACTGTGGGTAACCAAAACAATGGAAAGTGAAACCACAGATAAGGCGGAACTACTGTGTCTTATTCAGTCCTCACAAGAACTCTATTATCCTCCTTTTACAGATGAGATTCAGATAACTAACTTGCTCCAGGTCTTACAGTTAGAAAGTAGCAAAGCCTGGATTGAAACCCGTATCTGACTCCGAATCCTGCACTTGGACACGCATTATCTCACGATTATTATTACCATTAGCTTATTATTAAATGCCTAAGCAAAATATCTGGCAAAGTTCCTGGTGCATAGACAACACTCAGCAACAGTGATTCCCCTTCCCGGAGGATCTTGTTATCAAGGTTGGAAGGGACTTCCTGGGGGCCGTCAGGTGATAACGGGAAGGCAGAGGAAATCTCGGGCGGCCTGAACACTGCAGGTTGTGGTGGGACTCTGGGAAGGCAGAGAATAAAGCTGGTGGGGTCTGTGCCTTTGATCATGAGACAGCAGGGCCTGTGCTGGTGGGAAATGATCATACGATGTGACTCTTTGTGGTGCACTCGTCCCTGGCTTCCTACCAAGGTAGGCAAGAGGCAGGATGCCCACTGAACTGTCAGAATACACAGAACATCTGCTTAGGTCAGGTTCGTTTTCTTTCGGGAAGATCCTGTGGGAGCAAGTTGATTTTTTTGTTTGTTAATCATGAGACAAGATTTCACAGTCCATGAAGCATAGGAGTTGAAAGCCTGGTGGTCAAGTGTGTGAACTTGGGAGTCAGGCGTACCCAAGGCAGAGTCCTGGCCTAAGGATTTAGTAACCATGCAACCCTGAGCAAGCTGTTTAACCCAATTATTGCATTGTGAAAAGGGATGAACCGCCTACAACCTGAGCCTATTAGAATTTGTTTAGTAAGTTAATGCATGTAAAGTAGTAAGTGCGATGCAGAGCGTTTAAGAAGTTCTCAAGTAGTAGCTATTGTTTTTACTGCTGAAACACACAAGCAGTTGAGGAGAAAATGTTATCTTATTTCTCATTTCCTTTCTGTATGATGGCTCTTTTTTGGAGATCACCTAATGGAGTGTAATGGAATGACAGCTGAATTTCACAGTAAATCCAGAGATAGGGGATTCTCACATTCCTTTATGTTCCCTTAGTCCGCTTTTTAATTTTATGTTACCTTTATTACAATATTTCACAGGCTGACTGTTCTGTGCAAAGATAATAATATTGGGATTTATGTTCTGCTTCAAGGGGCAGACGGGTGTCCTTGGAGAAGTGTGGTTTCTAGCATCTGCAACCTGAGTTTGTGAATTCCTGTGTGAGGCAACTAGGTATCTCACAATCTGGGATATGTGACCATAAAACAACCAGAAAAAAAGTGGGATTGGAAACTGGAGAAAATCCCTGATAGTAAACCTAAGGCAGCTCCCCAAACTGCAAGCTACAAAGTAAGAGAATAATAGGAAACAGTTGTAGTTTGAATAGGGGTCGACAGTGTGAAGCCATTTTTGAAATCAGTGGGATCCAGGGATAGGATCCAAAATGAATAAATTAATAAATATTAATTAATGAATATTAATCTTTGTAGTGTGTATTCAGGAAAACACCAAATTATTAAGGAAGGGTTGTTCTAAACATTGAATATAAGATAAAGATGTTGGCTCTAGTCAAGAAAAGAACTGCAAAATTCAAGAGAGAATATGAAAAACAGGACAAAGGACAAGGAGAATTGTCTCTTAATTCTCAATAGAAAGAGTAAAGTTTGTGAAATGAAGGAAACTGTCTCCTTGGATGCTTTGAAAGTCACATTCCAAGTTAAGGATGGACAATAAAGGACCTTACACAGTCCCTTTGAGCATTATGATTCCATGAGAGTTGGCTCTCTGGCTTGTGCCCCTGAACACACTACATGTTTCTAAAAATCAAAATCTTAAATCCTGCAGCTTGAGTGGCTAGTGCATTCCTCAGGGGACTTTTAATCACATTTCTGGCTTTTTCTCTCTGTGGTCATCATTCAATTAACATTTGTCAAGTAACCGACCAGACCCCATAAGGATGGAAACAATGGGTCAGCTGAAATACCACCGAGGGCCTCTCCAAACACTTCAGACTTTATATCAGGTTCCAGATGACTCAGAGTCCAACCACACACATTTGGAAAACAGTGTTTTTGTTATTCTCTTGCTCCTTCCCCAAAGCACAAGGATCTATGGTCACATGAAAGTTATGTATTGCCTTATCTTTTCATTTCTGTCTGTGTCCAATAAGTAGTGCCCCTACCCCTGCTCCACCCCCCCACCCCCACCCCAACTCCTTGGAAGCCTCTCAGTTCTCTGGGACAGATTGCTGGAACAGGGGCAAAGAACCATGTGTGAGGAATGGGACATGAGTCAGTCCTGAAATGTTTAAGGGTCAATATTTCTTGCTAAGAATGGTTCCTGCTTCCTTGGAGTAGAAAGCGTGACTGACTGGGGTGGCTTGGGAGGAAATCTTAAAGAAGAGAAATTACAGTATTGAATCCCAAGCCGACTGCTAGTCCGGTTAGGATGGATGGAGCCACAATGCATGCCTAGGTATCCACAGCACCAATGAGCTCATAAAGAAATCTAGCTTATTTGCAACAGCACCCCCTGGAGTGTAATAAAACACCCAAAGGATCTGTGCTTCTGAGCTGTAGCTGAGAAGTTGTTTCCACATGAAACCCTCCCTGATATAAACTGAAAAATAACCTATGTCCTCATTTTGTAAAGTTGTATTAAAAAACATCTTCCTCTGTGCTTAAGAATCTTCCGGTTCCCTACTACCAATCTCAGGAGTTACCACTCCCTCTTGTTCTCTTCGTCCCTGCCTTTGCCCCCCACCCAGAGCTCCACAAACACCATTTTCCTTTACCAACCACTCCATGCTTTCACTGTGCCTCAACTAATGGCTCTCGTTTCCTTTGGTGATCTCATTACCTCCCAAATCAAGCTCCCCATTGCTCTCATATGCAAGCTTAAAACAATTTGGAAACCAAGCTTGTTTTTCCACCAGGGCAAGATGCCTGTGGGAAATAACCGTGTAAGATTGGGTCCCTTTGAGGAATGCCTTTTATTAAGTGATTAGACTGAACTTTACTTCCTGCCTCAGGTCAAGTTCAAAGACTCTCTCAGTAGTTGTCTCACCACCTCTGTTTTTCTACCTAATCTGAAAATAATAGCCCATCCTTAAAGTGTTTCTCTCTCTCTGGTATCTATTTGTAGATGGCCATCAATCCCCCTTGCTCCCCAGCTCCCTGGGGACTTGCTCAGCTTTGTGTGGTGGTGGTAAAAGTTACTTTCTAAGGAGAAATGCAGCAGCATACAGCAGAGTGGCAGAGCAGCCTTATTTAGACTTTTTTTTTTTTTATTGACTGTACCACTTTATTTCTAGAAAGATCCTATGATCAGTATTCAGATCATTTTCTGAAATGTTTATCACTGTATCAATGGCTTTATATACCAGAGAAATAAGAAAGACAAATGGACAACTTCTCTCTGAGCTTGCCAATGTGGGGTCCGGAC
Source organism: Leopardus geoffroyi (assembly GCF_018350155.1). Classification (NCBI taxonomy): domain Eukaryota; kingdom Metazoa; phylum Chordata; class Mammalia; order Carnivora; family Felidae; genus Leopardus; species Leopardus geoffroyi. The sequence goes on from NC_059333.1 coordinate 95,566,171, forward strand.
AAGATGCTTGGACCTACTGAGCCTCACTTTCTTCAACTGTAAAACGGAGGTGACATCACCCCTTACACTATGTGAAGGTTAAATAAGACAGGACGTATGAAGTGATTGGCACAGTGCCCGAGAGAGGTCAGCACAGTGTGGCAAGTGGCATCACAGACTGGACACGGAGTGTCTTCAAATTCTCCCTCAGGCTCTTGCTTGTATGTGTAATTTAGGGCAAGCCAAATAACTTTGCGCCTCAGTTTGCCAATCTGTAAAATGGAGCAATAATCGAATACACCTTACAGGGTTGTTTTGAGGATTAAATGAATTCATAAAACTGCTCAGAACAGTGCCTACCATGTGACAGGCACTATAAAGGTGCTTGCTATTGTTACCAAAACACGCTAGCATTCTTCCAGCTCTTGAAATAGGTGTGTGTTTTAATAACACTGTCCTGAAAAAACTGATAAAATCAAGGTCAAGCACAAGGCTTTTAATCTCTAGGCATACATAGATTGAGATGTTTCATTTTTTTTTCTTTCACTAAAGGAAACATAAAATTCAGAGATGATGTTTTGGGAACACCATCTGGGATGGGAGGAAGTCCCAGGAAATCTGGTTATCTTCACATTCCTCAGAAAGCCCATTGGCCCCAGAAAGACCTGCACAAGGGGGAAATCTGACCTCATAATTGAACAAAGCTGCTTTTTAAACCCGGAAAGACAGGGCTAATGGGGTGATCACGAAGGGCGTTATTCCTCTGCAGGGAGAGAACTTAATATAGCTGGAGGTCACAGGAGACAATTCTCAACACTCACTAAAAAATAGGGTATTTTGCTTATTTAAAAAAGGATGGGGGTCAGTTTAAAGCATGGTGGGGCATTGAATGTTGATGCTAGTATAGTACTTGCTGAGGAGGTTTGAAAGACCACACGTAATCACTTTGTGCCCCTTAAAGGTCTTTGCTAAAGTTTATCTGTGTCAATTATTTTGTTTTTCTTTATTTTTAAAATCCTCTGCAGAGCGTATAAACATAAACAATGGTTTTCCTAAATGTTTTTGTATTTCATGTAGCTTTTTAAAACACGGATCCAAAGGAACCATCATTAGAGTGGTCTGATGTAGACACTGGACAGGTGTTTTCTGGTTAAGTGACTTTGGGCAAATCACTTCTCTGAGTTTTAGCTTCTGTGTTTCCTGCTTTATCCCAGAGGGTTATTGCGGACAGCGAACGAGATGTAGAAGGTGAAAAAACTCATTTTGACTGCAAAGGTGGTATTAAGGAAAAGCCATTATAAATGTAAACGTATAAAGCTGAGATTGAGAGAGGCAGGATGAGGAGAGGAGAGAAAGACATCAGTGTGGACAAGAGGGTGCGGTGTGAAGAGAAAATCAGTTTTCAAGATACTGACTTCAGGCACAAGAAGAAAGCAATCTGGAAGTGAAAAGATATACAGTACGTGAGCACCAACAGAAGGATGCTGGAAATAAGCCATGCATCTGCATAAGACGGACTGTGATGTGGCTATTAAAAGTTACACTTATGAAGTGCTTGAATGGCATGGAAAACTAAAAGGGCACTGCACTGTGTGTATGGAGAGAATAAAGCCAATTGTGTAAGAGAAGCATCAAAAAGATAGAAAATAAATATGGCGAAATTGGCTGCTGAGAAGTGAGCAATTAAAGCAGATTGCTTTTATGTTTTTATTCTTTCTGAAAATTAGAATGTTCTTTGGAGAACATGAATCAATTTTTTTTTTAATTTGTGTATTTATTTTGAGAGAGAGAGAAAGAAGGAGAGAGTGGGGAAGGGCAGAGAGAGAGAGGGAGAGAGAGAATCCCAAGCAGGCTCAGTGCTGTCAACACAGCAGGGCACTGCCTCCTGAACCATGAAGTCATGACCTGAGCCTAAATCAAAAGTCTGATGCCCAGCCAACCAACTGAGCGCCCCCGGCATCCCATGAATCAACTTTTAAAGTAAAATTAAACTAACAACAAATTGTGTGAGCAGAGCTAGGTCAGAGAGGTGTAGCCACTGGAGAACATGGGAAAATATCCTGAAGCTTCTTTGGCTCTAAATGTGGGATTTGAACCTTGTTCCCCCACTTCCTTGAAGTCTAATGTATCAACAAGCAAAAGCCGCGTCCGCTGTGCTCTGCTCTCATACGGTGCCAGGATCCATTTAACGTTCGTTACATGCAATAGCTCATTGAATTCTCACTAATCTCCCCTTGTACTAATGTGCTACGGCTGCCCTAACACAGTACCACAAACAAAGTGTCTTAGACAACAAAGATTTATTACCTCACAACTATGGAGGCTAGAAGTCCCAAATCAAGGTGTTGGGGGTGGGGGATGGTTCCTTCTGAGGGCTGTGAGGGAAGGGTCTGTTCCAGGCCCCTCTGGTTGGCTTGCAGATGGCCTTTTTCTCCCTGTATTTCTTCACATTGTCTTCTCTCTGTGTGCATATTTCTTTCTTTTCACTTGGTGTTCTTTTTATAAGGACATTAGTCATATTGGATGAGGGGCCCACTCTACTCCAGTATGACCTTATCTTAACTAATTACATCTGTAATGACCCTACTTCCAAATAAGGTCACATTCTGGGATGCTGGGAGTTAGGACTTCAACATATGAGTGTTGGAGGGACAAAATTTAACCCACAACATCCATGAAAAAGATAGTGCCTTTAGGCTCCATTTTATAGACGTAGAAACCAAGACCCAGAGAAGGCCAGTAACTTTCCAAGCCTCCAGAACTAGTAAGCGGTACATCCGGGAGTCTAAGGTAGGCAGTCTGACTCTAGAGCCTACATGATTATGTTCTACGGCCTCTGTGGAAAGCTAGAGGAGAAATCCTATCGAAACAGACTCCAGTTTTCCTACACAGCCAAGCAAGAGAACGGTGTAGCCTGTGACAGCTGAACCTGACTTCATGTTTCCTGTGTTGGCTTAAAAATTACCTTCTAAACAAGATAAGGCTGGATTCAACATCCAGGTTTTGCTGCAGTATTCTACCTGCCTATGTATTGTTTATGCTCCAATATGCCTCTTACCCGACTGGTTTCATCCCCTTGAAAACACTGGTTTGGTTTGGGGCCAGAGTGCAAAACGGATGGCATTAGAACATCTAAAACTTCAGTGAGGTTGATCTGCTGGTGAGTGAATAGGAGGAGGTATTTGCAGGGCCCAGCATCACAGCCCAGCCTATGGTGACAAATCTGAGGCTTTTCGAATTTTCCACATTTTAGGATAATTTGTCTGGTACTGTAGGTTTTCTGGGAGATCAAACGGGCATTGCCAGGAGGTGTGGCCATGACCCTCTAGAGCTTCCTCTGTTAGGACTCCGTAGACCTGGAGTCACGTAATGGAATAGGTTAGAAATACAGGAAGAGGTTGAACAGCCATTGTTTTCAAGTCTCCCAATTGGGAATCAAGCTTTGCAGACATGTCCCCACTGGCCTTCCGTTCCTGCTGCCTCCCTGGGAAAATCCCTGCCCCTTGAGGTCACATATCTCCCCTCAACAAGCTGAGGCCTGCATGGTAAAGGATAGAGGATCACCAGGGTTGGCCATTCAGGGTCCCCAGCATCAGTGGCCTGTCGGTCCCTCAGCCTTGGGGACAGAGGAGCAGAGCCACACCTTGGCACTTGTCCACAGGCCTCCATGGAAAACCAGAGCCTCATGTCCTGAGAATTTGCACAGCCAGTCTTGCGGAGGGTCTAACCCCTCCTCCTTTACCTCTCAGCCTCTAGCAAGTCACTATTCTTTGATCTCTGAAATCACAAGCTTCCGGTAGAATCTCCACTCCAGTGGAGTTTTCGGGCTAGGAGGCACCTCTGAGAGCGTCCAATCTCCTTCACTTTACAGATGAGGAAATGAATACCCTAGAAATACCACATGGCAGTTTGTAGCAAAGTCAAGGCCAGAGGCAGCATCTCCTGATACCCTATCCCACGCTCCGCCCAGGAGGCCTGTGGCAGAAAGATGCCTACTCTTGAAGCCTCCTTGGACAGCGTCTTCTATTTACCAGAAAACAAATTCCCCCTCTGCACATTCCAGTCAGGCTTTCCTTTGCTTTCTACGCCTGCTACCTCAGCTGGGAAGCGGAAAGCAATAAGCAATAACTACCATAAGTCAATACATATAAAGCACTTGAAATTGTTACCGGCACATAGGAAAAAACACTCACTCTGTGGGACATTATTCTTGTTATTAATATCATCACTATAATCATTCTTTTAGTGTCCTAGGACTGCTGGAACAAAATACCACAAACTGGGTGGCTTAAAACAATAAAACCGTTTTTTCTCTAACAATTACGGAGGCTAGAATTCCGTTGGCAGGGCCCTGCTCTTTCCAAAGTCTCTGGACTTTGCCGTTGGCAGGGCCCTGCTCTTTCCAAAGTCTCTGGACTTGCCTCCTCCGGCGCCCAGTACCTCCAGACGCTCCTCGGATTGTGGAAACATAGCTCCAGTCTCTGCCTCCATCTCCACATTGGCTGTCTTCCGTCTGTGTCTGTGTTTCTTCTCGTCTTCTTCCAAGGACAGCAGTCATACTGTATTAAGGGCCCACCCCACTCCAGTATGACCTCCTCTTAACTAATTACATCTGCAATGACCTTATTTCCAAACACGGTAAAATTCATGGGTACCAGGGGGTAGGACTTCAACATATCTTTTGAGGGGATCCAGTTCAACCCATAGCAATTATTATTGTTGTCAAATCAGCACATTTTAGAATGGGTATTTTTATGCGGGTGAAAGGTGATCACTTCTTTCTTGTCTTGAACTGAGCTGCTTCAAAACTTGCCTGTACTCATCTCTATCAGAAAACTGATTTAGATACCAGGCATGCGGAAGTTTCAGATCTGCTGGAGGGAAAAGAAAAGAGGATTTTTAATTTGTGAAGAAATTGCAAAGCCGATACACTAATGCAATCCTCTTGTTTTCGTTTCAAGAAGCTGTAAAGAAAGTCAGAGTTCATACGTGGGGTGGTTTCATTGTGGCCATTTATTCCTGACCAACAATTTCTTGGTATTGTGGGTTTGCATGTATAATTCCTCCAGAAGTTTCCTAGAGGGAGAAAAGACAACAAAACTTGAATAAAATGATGACTGTGGCACTCCAAGTAAATCTTATCCCAGTAGTGTGACTCTGTAGGACAATTTGTCCTCATAGTGTACTCAGAAGGGGGTATGATAAAAAGAATGCTCACGTATATGTATATAAATGTAATATACATGTGTGTATATCCATATATGTGTATGCATGTGCAGACTAACGCGTACACATATACTTTTATGTACACATTGCTTATATATGCAAAGGATGAATCATTGTCATTGCTCCCCAAATGGATTTATTTGCCATTGGTAACGTAAATGTAGGTATACAAATGTTACCAATAAATTCCGGGGCAAATGAGTAAATAAGAAAAATAATTCAATAACATTTAATGATGATTTGGAATCCTCACTTTTACTTGGCAATTCTTGCAAGCTGTTGTCAATTGACTCAAGAATTGTGGAACATTTCCCCTCTTGTTCTGTGTTACAAACACCTTAAATTAGTCATTATTTCTATGGCCACTACTACAATCTTGTTATCCCACCATATTGGAAGAATTATGGAGAAAATATTTTGGTCCCAATTTGTGAGTTTTGGGGTGCTTGTTATTTTTCTGTGAGTCATTTTGAAACCCAAGATGCTGCTCAGGTCCTCAGATTACAGTGATTTTTATGTGTTATTGCTCAGTTTCTTCCAGGAGAACAGATTCTAATGCAGAACTAATTGAGTTAATGTAATAACTGCACTTGTCACGTGAGCAAATCCCTGGCGGGCTGCTGCTTTCTCTTTGAACGTGAATCACAGGTTACGAAATCTATAAATACTAAAGCAAATTTGCTTGTGCATCTAAAAGAGGAAAAATACCTTGTCATATCTTATTTTATATTCAAAACTCCCTTTTGGGGAGAATGAGATATTTACTTTCTAAATCTTTGAATAGACTAGTAGGAGACTTCTCAGTACTTTCTTGAGGTAGAAAGTGAGACGAGTAAGCTAAAATGGACAACAAAACGTCCCAAAACAGTAATGATAATGCAAGCCGAATTTGAGTCTTACCCAAACTACGTTTCAAAACATCACACAGCAGTTCTTGTTTGGGCAATTCACATTGACTTTTTTTTTTTTTTTTTCCACTAATGGCTTGCTCATTCCTGAATCTCGCTCGTTCAAATTGAACAAGCAGCAGTGACAGGCAGCAATGATTCTATTCTCTCTCATCTTCTAAAAATGGCCTCAGGCAAAATATCGTTTTTTTTCGTCTGCTTTCCTGCTGTGATCAGAGAGTGGGATGGCACCTGCTCCAGAAAGAGGCAGCAGCATGAGGCCTCTGGTGGAACCCAGTTATCTGCTTTGAATCTGTTAGGCAAGCATCATTAATAAGCATCAGAAACTCCTGGCAAATGCTACCAAGTTTTTCCCATCCTCCCACCCATTGCTTGGCTACCACGCTACGTTCATTAAGCTTTTGAAGTCCCTCCATCATCATGTATCCATTCATTAACCAACATTTATTAAGCAGCTGCTATGTGCTGGACACTGCCCCAGGTAATGAATGATGATGACCCAAACACAGTCTCTATCCTCAAGGGCAAAGTCTATTGATCTCTTAATCCTTTGGGGCCTCTAGGACACTTAGGTATCAGGCCCTTACCACCACGATGAGTCCATTCTGGGTCCCATGGACCTGAAAATCTAAAAGGAATGAGTGTTTTAATCAGATACCTGTCTTGCAACCTGGCTTTGTGGACGCAAGGGAAAGATTTGGGAGAGGGGTAAGGAGAACACCAACGTTCCTCTGCCTACCCGGTTCCTTTACATAATCTGCAACCAGCCTCATCTGTGAGGACAGTAACTTTTCGGAGCGGCTGGTGCCATTTTCAATCTGAGTTGTTTACGTTGGTCTGTAAGCTGAAATCTTCTTCATGTTTCCTCAGCTGTACTGTCAACCAGAGAGAGGTGGAGAGGCCACAGCTAGTACTGATATGAAATCTGTATACCTTAGGTTTTATGCACTCAGTGAGTTTTAAATACATGCTTTTGAGAGACATATAAAGGCATATTACCAATTTATCAAAATTGTTCTTAGTGTGAACATATAGATCGGTGTTAGCACCCACACATGGGGAGAGGGTTTCCTTCATGCTTCCCTCAATGGCTCTTGTAAACACTAGCCTATCAAACCCCAGACCTTTCTCTTATACATCCAACACATACTGCTCATCCATGATACTATGCTCATATCATCAGAGCTATAGTAACCTCTGGGATAGTTCAAAAATTCTGAATTAAACCACCACTAAGCACAAGGCTAGGCACACAATACAAGCTCAGAAGATATCTAGAGTTGAAACCAAATGTTCTAAGAGAGAACCCTCAGGAACTCCTTCTAAGATTTAGATCCTGTGAGCGTGACCTACCCTAGGCCCCCTCTAGAAGACACTCCAACTCTGCTCTCCCACTCCTCTTTCTACATTGCCTGGGAGAGCACAAGGCATGCTTGATGCTGACTGCTGAGTGCCTGGGGTTTAGTTTCCTGGTAACATTTTCCTGCTGCCTTTCAAAAGAAAAGAAAACAAATGCGTGGGGCCACTAGACCAGGAGGCCAGCCAAGGGGTGGTCCTGCATATTAGTTACAGGCTCAGACTCTGGCGTCAGGCAAACCTGGGTGCAAGTTCAGGCTCTCTCACTTGCCAGCTTTGTGACTTTGGACCAGTTGTGGAATTTCCTTGGTGCTCGTTTCCTGACTTATAAAATTGGGCTGATGATAGTGCCTACATCTACTGTGAAGATTAAATGTGGAATGAATGGCAAGTGTTTAGCAGAGGGCCCAGCAAAGAGTAAAGACTCAGAATAAATGTTCCCCAAGAACATTCTTCGGAGGGGCTCTTTTCACATGCTTCCTGAGATCCATTCTGGCTTTTTCAATTCTTCATAGTTCTAGAGTCCCTGATCTTAAGCGTCTCCTCTGTTTGGCTGCCTCTGCCACTTCTGTTCCTCATTCATTGCTGTAACTGGAGGTGCAGACTGATGTACCCCAGTCTGAAGCTCTAGTTCCCAGGAATGAGTGATCCCAAGCAGCGCTTAGTGGGCAGAAGCTTTTGCCATGAGTCCTGAAAGTCCAACGTCTCCTTGACCCAGGATCACTTTCTACCAAGTTCCTCCTGACTGGTTAAAAGCAGTTTGTGGTATGAATGAGCTAATGCAATAAAAAATAATTCTGCTTCATTACAGGTTGGAAATTGAGTTTTGATTTTATTGGTATCAAGAGCTATACACATAGGCTTTAAGTCTGTTCTTATCGAAGTAGCATTGTGTAAGAATAATTCAAGTAAATCCTGATGACGTGCAATTAGTTTCTTTCCTTTCAAAGGGTCTATGTGTGTTGTTTTGCAAGTTAGAAAGACTGGCTTCAGGACAAAATACAGTATTTTGAACCTTGTCTATGTAATGTATAACAAACCAGTATTCACTATGTTAGTATTTATGTAAATGCCTATTAGATTGTAAGTGTTTTGAGCAGAAATGGAATTATATTTGTTTATGTATTTTCTACAGAGCTTACCACTGAGCTTTGCCCATAATGTGTCCTCAATCAATATCTCGATCATGCAACAAATACCTACTGAACATCTGCTGTGTGGGAAGCGTCGACAGAGCTGGGAGGAACACAAAGACGAGTAAGACACAGCTTTGTAGACTAAGAGGACAAGTGATTCCACAACACTCAGCAAAAGGGAAGAGTGATTGGTGGGGCTGCAAGTGAAATTTAAATGCTGGAGGTTCAGAGAAGGAATATGTGCTTCTGGCTGGAGACCTCAATGAAACCTTAAGGAAAAGGGGGCATTTGAGCTGAAATTTGAATGAGAGGTAAGATTTGGACATGGTGAGATGTTGCATGAAGCTTTGTAAGGGGGCATGACAGCCTAATAGCAAGCTAGAAAGCACGGAACACAGAGGGGGCATGGCCAGACATCTGATTTGGTATTAGGCATGCTAACTAGGAGATTAAGCTGATAGAGTAGATTGGGGTCAAATCCTAAGGAGCTTGAATGCCGGGCTATAAAGAGTTGTTCATGGAAGATTTTTGACGAAGCGAACAACATAAATGAATCATCCTGGTGTTTCTCATTTTCTCAGAACAGGAAAAAGTATCCTGATGAAATGTAATCCAGAATCACAAAGTTTTTTTTTTTTTTTTTTTTTATTTTTTTTTCAACGTTTATTTATTTTTGGGGGGACAGAGAGAGACAGAGCATGAACGGGGGAGGGGCAGAGAGAGAGGGAGACACAGAATCGGAAACAGGCTCCAGGCTCTGAGCCATCAGCCCAGAGCCTGATGCGGTGCTCGAACTCACGGACCGCGAGATCGTGACCTGGCTGAAGTCGGACGCTTAACCGACTGCGCCACCCAGGCGCCCCCAGAATCACAAAGTTTTGAAGGATGTGATAACATTGAGAGAGTAAAGGATTTTCTTGGATCCACTGCAAAAGCCACAGTGAGATTTTCTCAAGTGCTTCTTGCCTCCATGGCACTTAGAGCTGAAGCCAAACATTTTCGCCCTTAGTCATCGACATTATTGTGCTGTGTAGTGCCCAGGTCAATCAAATCCAGTTACTTATGAAGTCCTGAGAACCTCAAGGTTTATGTTATCCGGTAGAACCAGTAAGTCTTTCATGAAGATGAGCAAGACACGGTTTAGCCTTGCCTTCAAAGAGATTTCAGGGAAATAGGAGGCATAAGAGAGTAATTCAGATGATTATTGAAAGCCTGTGCCCAAGGTAAAATGACTCAATGAGAACTGAGTGGCTGAGTGAGAGGGAAGAGCCTGGATGGACAGACGTTAGTGAGGAGGCTAACTCAGTGCTCCATGGGAAGCCTGTTAGGGAACTAAATGTGAGGTCCACCAGTGAGAATGGAAAAAAGAGAAGATGGAAGTTGAAAGTGTAGGGTTCAAAGCGACACTGGAAATTAGATGAACATGAGGAAGGAGGAGTCTAAGAAGATCCTCATACTTTGGGTGCTTAAATATGATGGTGCCATTATCTCAGCAGTGAGAGCATGCTGGGAAATGGACAACTGGTGATTTTGGAGTGTTTGAGACATCAGTGTGACCAGCTTATAGGCTACTCTATTTGGTGGTTGGCCCAAAGGAAGAGACTGTGTGATGTTCACCTTGATAGCCCCAGCCCCAGTATAACGCCTGATATTGAGAACTTGCTTGGCAGATGCTCTGCCACAGAACTGCTGCATTGGACCGCTCAGTAAAAGGAGGTGCTTTCCTGGTGCCAGAGAGGGGATGCACCCTCCCAGAGGTGAAAGCGAGGGGGGAAAGTGTGGAGCAAAGAGGCAGAAGGCAGCCCTCGCATGAGGATATAGCCACAAGGGAAACTGAGACAGGTCCTTGCAAAGGAGAAGAGAACTGAGAAATTGCAGCGTCCCAGAGACATTGAAAAGAAAGGACTTCCAGAAGAAGGAAGGGGAGACTGAAAACACTAGCCATTAAGGAAAAGATAGAGCAATGTCATTGCAAATAAAAAAAAATGCTGTTCTTCAAACGTAACCATTAAGAGAGGGAAAAAGATGAGGCACAGAGTAGAGAAGACGTTGGCAGCACACATGACTGTCACTGGACATGATGCAGACTATTTAAAAAACTACTGCAAAAACAAAAGGAAAAGCAATACAGGCAAAGACTTGAAAAGGTACTTCATAAAAATGCATTATCCAAATGTCCAAAAATGTATGAAAGATTCCAATTAGTAATCATGGGAAAGCAAATTAAAAACACGCATCTACTTCTATGGCAGAAATTTACAAAATGGACTATGCCAAGTTTCGGTGAGGATTTAGAACTGTGGGAACTTATATATTGCTGGTGGGCATGTAAATTAGAACAAACATTGGAGAACATGTTGGCATTGTTTTCTGAAGTGATAGATACATGCAATCTATTACTCAGTAATTTCACTCTTAGGCATATCCTCAAAAGAAATGTGGGTGCCACGCATCAGAAGACATGTACAAAAATGTTTATAGCAGCAGTATTCATACTATTTCCATCTGAAAACAACCCAAATGACCATCAGCAGGAAAATGTATAAATAAATTGTGGTATATCGTGTAGAACACTATAAGAGCAACAAAAATGAATCAACTACAGTTGAAAGCAAGATGGCAGATAAATCTCACAAATATAACATTGAGTGAAAGAAGCCAGATCCAAAAATGTATGTAGTGTGTGGTTGCATTTATATAAAGTTCAAAAACAGACAAAACTAACTATTTAGGGATGCACCCTAGTGGTAAAAGAATTGAGACAAACAAGGAAGCAATTGACATAAAAGTCAAGGTAGTGGTTGCCTTTAGGAGGGTGGGGATGGGGATTGCAAGGGTCACAGCCCCTATCTGAGGTACCAGCATTATTTAATTTCTTGTCCTGGGAAGCAATCCATCAAGCTGTATGTTTATGTAGTACGCACAGTTTGTATGCATATTTTATTTTAGCATTAAAAAAAAAGTCTTTTTGAAAAGGGGACAATAAAAAAGTTACAGATGTTTCAAGTGGGGTTTAGGTAGATAATAGCATAGAGACTCTCAGCTTTGTGGGTTACTCACTGTTAACCTTCAGGGGACAAGTTTCAGTAAGAGGTTAGGAAACAAATAGATTTTAGGGAAATGGAGAGTAATAGTGAAGTTTTGCAAAGTGTTTTCTGATGACAAAAAGGAACAATGAAGAAGTAATTTAATTAAGTAGGAAGTTTAAATTTTTATTCTATTTTACTTTTCAGGCTTGAGGGACTTCAATAAGAAGACAATACAGAGAGACTGAAAGGTGCTGATGATAGAGAAAGTAAGTGATGGATAGGGTGCAAAACCATAGATGGAAAGACTATCCAGAGAAATAGCTGGACAGGTGGAAATAGCTGTCACAGGGACGGAGTTACTTCTTCAGTGACAGGCATAAAGGAAGAGCTCTAGGGGAATGGAAAGGAGACATCAGAGAGGACAACTAAGAATCAGAGTGTCCCCTTCTGTTCAGAAGGCGCGAGGTCCTAAAGTAGTCTTGGGGACCTGAGAGAGGCAAATATGCCCTAAGCAGATCCCAGGGTTTGTGGGTAACCACGGAGGTACAGCTGAAGTTGGTAATAAGAATTCAGGTGGAATCAATCAACAAGCCTTTGGGGATTCTCAGCAAGCACGTAAGAATAACTGTTATCATATTCTTACATAAATGGGTCAGTGCCATTTACCACAGTCTGCATACTGATGGTAAGGGTAGGCACTGCTATAGACATATTTGCAGGTATAGCTCAGAAAGCTGAAGAGATCAGAAAAATGCTATTTCTTTGATTTTTGCAGTAAATTAACAGAGAAGATTATTTTCTGAGGATGGAGGGGTTAAGAGTTTTAAAGAAAATGGAGAAAATTCGAGTCAGTGAGGATAAGAGAGGAAGTTGTTGATCAAAGTCAAGTACAAGAATTGACTGGCAACACTGAGAGCCTGGCTGAGGTTTGGTGCCATAAGTTTGTGATTGCATAAGTCTGTGTGGTCATAGGATTTTTTCCATCAGTGCTCAACTTCTTGGAGAAGGAAAAAGGAAACTATAACACAAATCTAGTACCATATTTTGTTGGATGAGCATAGCAAAAGACAAGGGAATGGACAGTGGCAAAGAATTTGAAAATGCTAGCAGAGAGTAGTTTAGGCTCTTACCACAGGCTCCAGGGTTGGAAAGAAAAGCCATGAGAGGAACTTCCGGATAAAATGGAGCCGCCATGGTCAAAGAATAAGGGCAGAGGAAGTGGAGTCATGAGAGCATTGGAAAGATTGAAAATTGTTATCACCTAGAAGGATATTAGACAACTCTTCCAACTGATGAATTTCTAGGTGGAGAGTGGGTGGCTGAAGTGAAAAAGGATTAATTATATTAGTATAATAAGGAGGTATAAGAATTGCAGGGCTAGGTTATTGGATGAGTCTCCTAAATGAACTTTGAAAACTTCATAGGATGGGAAAGAAGTTTTGGATTTTATGCCAACTATGACTGAATTTTCTGGCTGCCCAGACTGTTGTGTTGAGAAGGATTCTGGGGCCATTTTCAGGGTCAGATAGAAAGAGTACCAGGATAGATTAGCAATCTTTGCCCATAGGAACAAGGAAAAGTAATAAACGTGCTATATACCTGCTTATGATACCTGTTCAAAGATTATGGAAGGAGTTGAGGTACAGAAAAAAACGAAATGAGATATGACCCAGAAATTCAAAGAATTAGAGGTAATGGCTAGTTTAGGGTTCATTGCATGCGTGCAGTAAATATTAATCACCAAGTTGACTTTTTTTCTTTCTAACTAGGCTTTATATCTTCCTTCCCTCATCTCTCCTCAACAAGTTACATCATGAATCCATGTACCCATCCATTTTAAAGATGGCCTAAATTTTTCCTTCAGCAACAATTTTGGGGTTTGCCCAACCAAAGGTCGTTCAGTGGAAATCTATACTTCAGTGTCCATGTACATTTAAGGAATTCCAAACTATTCTTGCAGAACCCTACTGGGCCCTCAGGAACGCTCCCAAGGTTTTGCAGAAAAGAAAGACAGCAAACTGGACCTTTGTAGAAGTCAGATTGTATTATCTGTGAATTGGCTATTTAGAATATGATTGCTCCGTACTTGGAATGGTGGAAAGATGGACTAAATTATAACTCCATCTTTAAGAGCATGCCTATCGTTTTAATTAATACGATGGCCTTGTCGATCAGATATTACTGCCATTTATTGTGTCCTTTATTATTTCCAGTTCTTTTTTTAAATTACAAGAAAATGCATTCTCCTTATAACAGAGTACACAGGTAGGCATAATATAAATTGAAAGTCTCTTTCTTAACATATCTCATCTGTCACCCTTGCTGTTTTGCTGACAGCATCAGTGGAAGAGGCAGTTAGACGTTTGTCTAACTAAAGACACTTTAGTCTGTTGTCTCTGTTTTATTACTCAAACACTACTAGCTAGCACTGATTTTTTTTCAGAAAGAGTATCACCATGAACAGAAAAGTCAATCAGCAGAGATCCTGTGGACTCTTTTCTGTTTATTAACTAAACAGAATGACCAGGCAATGTGAAGAAATGAAATCTGCTGTGGAATTTTGTCAAGACAGGGTGACCTAAGCTGGCTCAGGACTTGCTCATAAAAGCAAATGAACGTAGAGCTGACTTCCACTCCAGCCAAAGATGGAGTAATAAGGGTAAGATTTACATTTCCACCTGAAAAAAAAAGGAGCCTGGACAAAATATATGAAACAACCAAGACAATGGACATCAAGCCACGGTCAATGGTCAAGCCATGGTATAGGAAGGTGAAATGCAGGTGTCCTGTAGCCTCTCTGAGTTGAGGATATGTGGTGGGGAGTCTGGGTTGCAAAGGCAGCCAGGATTTTCAGGGAAGAGTGGCAGAGAGGAGAAAGTTGCACTCACTTAGACCTGTAGGTGTCTATAGATGGTCTTCAGCTTCCTGCTGATTGGCACATGTAGGAGAGGAAATTCTGGGCCAGTAAATGAGCCAACCAAAAGGGTGAAAGAAAACACAGCTGGGGGCTTCCATAGAGCAGGAAATAGTGTCTGATCCCACTGGCTAGAGTGGGAAACCTCAAAATCCACAAGGCATCCGAGTACTGAAGAGGTATTTGCCTCAAGAGAGGAGGAAAATTAGTTCTGGAATAAATGCTGCCATAATCCCACCTAAAATACCTTAAAATCAAGGCCCAGAAAGATCAAACTAGTTCTAGGTAACTTGCTCATGTCCCAGAACAAATCCCACGAATGCTTATAGGAATACAAAAATATCCAGCACTCAACAAGGTGAAATTGTCAATGGCTAACATCCAGTCAAAAATCTCCGGCATGCGTCTTCCTCAATCCATGTTCTCGGGTCTGGGCAATCTGTTCTCCATTATTCTCATCTGCACCCTTAGTCTTTCACTCGCCTCTGCCACTTTCTGTGAGTTCTCAGCAGCTCCTACTTCTGCCAGACTTTCTCCCGCAGAAGACCTTGGGGAGGCCGGACCTCTCTCTCTGCTCTCTTATTAGAGTTGCCGAAAGCCCTCTGTTAAAGGAAAGGCAAAAAACATTCTACAGGCCTCCAGCGATGTCTTTATACTTTATTTACTCAGAGCTGCCTTTTGGGGTGAAGGATTCAGCTGGCCTGACAATTTCTCGATATTATGATGCCACTCAATACAAAACCGAGCAAACAGTGGGTCTGATAAATAGCGTAGCAGTTTAATGATGGGAATATTTGCATTCTGTGTACTCGTCTAAGCAAACCTCCTCCAAGAAACAAGAAACCTAAGGTTTAGAGGCAGAAAAAAAGGAAAGTTAAAAATGTGACTTAACCAGGTAAATAGAACCAAAAATATAAAATTCAAAACACATGCTCTAAAAATATCCACATCTTCCCAGGGAGCATGCTCTCCTTGTGTAATTAAGCCAAGTATTTTAGATAATTTTTAGAAAGAATATGATTTCATTCTTGGAGAAGAGCTATTAAACTCCAAGATCTGTGTACTATGCGATCTCAGTCTCCTTACTGAAAAGCCTCAGGCAGCCATAAATTATCAAAAACGAAATTGGCATTGAAAAGACCTGAAAATAGAGTAAACTGTGATAGTCTCCCCCTTTCCAGGGGAAGGTCTCCCAGTCTGGGGACAGCCTCAGAGGATTTACCTGGAAACTCTTGGTATCCTTGGGATGTCCTCTTACGTGCCCAAAAAGAGACAAATATTCAAGTATCCCTCATATTCCTACCATGTGCAGACTCTGTGTTGTGTAGCAAAGGCTCAGAATAGAATAAAGCTAAGATTGAGTCCCTCCCACCCCACCCCCACCCCCACCCCCCTGCTTGGTGTGGTTCTTATTTGGGTAGTTTTGGTCTGGCCTCTTCTGACAGTTTATTCCATATTACCTAATGGTGAAAAGTCCCTATCTTGTAGCCAGTGTCTTTCAGTGGGTATCAGGAGAAGACAAAACTGTCAAGTAGAGGTAATCTGGCTTAATCCCTCCTCCTCCGCTTCTTTCTCCTTTCAGGGCTTGGTGGGGGGAACCCCAGGCATCCTCAGCCTTAGTTATAAATAGTCCCATTTGTCCAGCTTCTTCTCTAAGTAGTGCTCTCCACTCTGACTCTGTCCTCATGGCAGCTTCTCTCCTTGCCTGACTCTACTCATTCGTAGAGTTCGAAGATCCTTTTGGTATATATTTTGACTCCAACCTAAATCTCACTTCTTCTGGTCCAGCCAAACCCAGCTATTGCCTAAGTCATGATGCACACAGAAGCAAATCTACAATCTTCAAGGAGCAACATCTTTGCTTGGCAAGCTCCGGGATACTCTGTTGAGTATTACCCTGGCAGTCAGCTCCTGCTGGGATGGGCAGTGAATGGCTTATGTGTGAATGGTCAGGACCCTTCCTGCAGCCTCAAGTTCCTCAGCATGAAGTGTATGTATTTGGCTGGGTCCCACTCCCACTCCCCTCTTGTCTTTACTTAGAATATTCCCTCTCCCTGGGACTCCTCTCACAATCCTTGTTCACTGCCCCTATCTTTACCCACTCAACCCATTCTTCAAATGCTGCTTCCCAGAAAAGTCTTCCGAGTTAGGCAATGTTATGGGTCGATCTGTGCCCCCCCCCTCAATTCGTATGTTGAAGTCCTAACTGCCAGTGCCTCAGAATCTCACCTTATTTAGAGATCAGTGTTTTGACAAAAGTAATCAAGTTAAAATGAGGTCTTTAGGGGTGGGCCTTAATCCAGTATGACTGGTGTCCTTATAAAAAGGGGACACATGGGGCGCCTGGGTGGTGCAGTTGGTTAAGCATCCGACTTCAGCCAGGTCACGATCTCGCGGTCCGTGAGTTCGAGCCCCGCATCAGGCTCTGGGCTGATGGCTCAGAGCCTGGAGCCTGTTTCCGATTCTGCGTCTCCCTCTCTCTCTGCCCCTCCCCCGTTCATGCTCTGTCTCTCTCTGTCCCAAAAATAAAAAAACGTTGAAAAAAAATTAAAAAAAAAAAAGGGGGACACATGAAGAGAAGATGATATGAAGAGAAATAAGAAGGTGGCCATCTGCAAGCCAAGGAGAGACGCCCTCAGATGCCCTTCTGACGCCTCAGAAGAAACCAACACTTTAGACAGCTTGAGTTCAGCCTTCCCGCCTCCAGAACTATGAGGCAAGAAACTTCTGTTGTTAAAGCCACCCAGGGGTACTTTGTTATGGTAGCACCGGCAAACTGATCCTGAATTCCCAGAAAAACAGAATCTGAAATGAAAGTTTGCATTAAGCAAGTGTACTGGGGAGTCCTTGGGAATCAACCCCCGTGAGGAGTGGCAGAAGGAGACCGGACAGGGGGAGGAGCTGAACCGTGAGGCATTTGCAATTGAGAGCTCGGCTTATTCCAAAGTCACCCTGGAGCTGGGACAGTCCTTTGGAGGTGTCCTATCTTGAGCATCAGGAGGTAAGGAGAGGAGGTCAGTTCTTGAGACCCAACAACCCCTTCCTCCCAACATGGATCAGTCGTTGAATGTGGGACGGGGTACCTTGTGTGAGAAGACTTTCTGTGACTGGTGGCAATTCCTGCAGAAAGACTCAGCAGAAAGCAAGCCACACGACTGGGGATCCAGTGACCTGCCCTGCAGGGGAGCCACAAGGCGCCACAAGCAGCCACTGCATCCTCCCAGACTGGGCTTGCCCTGCGGCCACACTCCCATGACACCACAGGCCTCAGCTTCTGCTCGACACAACTCACCCCAGGGGTGATTTATTTGTACGTTAGCGTACATTTTTCATGTACTTGTGCGTTTAATACTTTGAGTACGGATTGCGCTGTCAATGTGCAACGACTCGGTTTCTTTTGCTCACTTTTATATTGCCTACACCTAGAAAAAGTACCTGGACTATGATAGGCACTTAGCGAATATCAGCGGCCGATTGAATGAACTGTGGCCACTGAATGTAGACCTGAGTATGACATGCTTATCACACCGAATCCTCCAAGCCCTGAGGTCTCCCCTCCTCTCAATTTACCATCTACATCTATTCTGAAAAGTAAGTAAAGGAGAGCAGAAAAAGATGTTTTGGAATTGTGCTGAGTGTGTCCTTCGGCATTACGGACTGAATCGTGTCTCCCTAAATTCATATGTTGAAGTCCTAACCCCCGCTACCTTACAATATGACTATTTGGAGATAGAACCTTTAAAGAGGTAATTAAAATCAAATAAGTTTCTGTGGCTGGACATAATCCAATAAGACAGGTGTCTCTTTAAGAACAGGTGATACGAGGGATTCGGGTGCATAGAGAAAAGGTCATGTGTGAAGCAAGGAGAGAGATCTCAGGAGAAACCAAGCTTACTACCACATTGATTTTGGACTTCTCAGCCTCCAGAACTGTGAGAAAATAATTTCTGTTGTTTAATCCACCCTGTCTGTAGTATTTTGTTACGGAAACTCTAGCACCCTATCACCCTTTTCCTCTCTGGAACTCAGTGTTCTCATCTGTTAACCAAGAGTGATAATTTCTAGTTGACGAAAAGATACGAGGGTTGAATGAGATAATACGTGAAAATCCCTGCATGGATGGTGGTATCCTTCACAATGGGGGGAGGGGAGGGGCACAACAGTAGCAGGTAACAAGCTCAACCCGGGACTTTGTGATTATCAGGTGCCCATGGCACAACCAGGTAGTCATTCTAGCAGGCAGTGGCACACTCAGTACTGGATAAGCGTTTAATCAGTATTAATCAAATTGCTTTATCTTCCCTGCCTCCAAAGTTTCCCTCTCCCTCATTGTCATGCATTTCAGAATCCAAGTCTGGCTTTCTCCGCCTGCTTCTCCACCTCTACTCTTCTCTCTCCCACTCCTTATAGCACAAAGAATAAAATGTCTGTCTCAGGTAGCTGGGGAATCATTGCTTTTTGGAAAAAATATAAATAATGGAAATGCACACAGTGTATGCAAGATAAATAGAAGGCTTCGGAGTGGTGCAGGGCTTCCTTTGTGATACAAAGACGAGCCTGGGAGGTTTGGAATGATTTATGAGGTTTTTGATAGTACTTAACTGTGAGGAGAAAGCGATGGAGGCAAACCAACTCGTTTATCAATATGAACTACTTCCTTCCAAAATCGTGCATGGAAATATGTGAATAGAATGCCCTGGGCAGGGATTGTCTGCACTTTAGTTGCTTTTGGGTTTTAGAGAAACAGATTAGAGTGCATTAAATGATTATATGTGGGACATGATCGCTTATTGTTTATGCTTTGAAATGAGGGAAGCCCATGCCAAGCTCAGCATGTGTATGCATGTGCATGCATGTGTGCATGCACGCACGGGTGTGTGCACATATGTGTATATGCATGCATTTGGACCGACAAGTGAACTGAGGAACTGAGAGAGAGGAAAAGGCTTGCTGTTTGCTAGTATTTAGTAGTCTTTATCTCCAACTGCAATCTCTTTTCTCTGGATACCTGTAGTCCTCTGAGCACAGTGTTAGTCAAGACTAACAAAATGACCAAACAGAAGAAGATAAGTAGAGTTACCCAGAGAAAAGCCCAGACTGGACTTTCAAGTCTGACCCACTCCCAGACTTATTGCCATTGACAGAATTCTGAGCCACAACATGTTATAACCAGGAAGGGATACCTGTCACTTGATTCAACTTCTTCATTTCAGAGACAGGAAGGGGAGAAACAGAAAACTTAAGTGACCTGTCCATTGGCCCATGGAAAAGCCAGTGGAATAACCCCATACAGTCTATGCGGTTTTCATGCTGTGACGTCACTGTGATTCTTATGAGAGTCAAGGTCAAAGATGACAGGTTTCCGAAAGAGCATCACTGGAGCATGGCCTTTTAATTCATGGAATCAAAGGCTACTTTGCAGTAAGCAGCTCATCTGCTGCTGGGGCAGGGCTTCTGGTAGCATATAAGGCACATTTGTGGCAAACTAGAAAAAGGCATCCTCCAAGTACATGATACTGGGAAAGAGACATACCTTTTGAGTTAAACAGGGACCTCTCCTTTCCCACTCTGAGTAGGCATAGCATTCCCACAATGCATAGTTGGCAAGTGGAGTGCAGGCGGGATTTCGGCTACCACTTAACCCTCTGCTGGGTGCCCTTCTACAGAACAACCTGCTCAGCTGTCCAGGGCAGCCTTTTGCAGAGCTATGTCCTCACTATGGCTGAGGGAAGGGCAGAACGAGTGGCTAGCTCAGTGAGATCTGGACTTCTCTAAGCTGCCTCACTGTCTCTTCCTGCCCCCTTCACGTCCTTCCTCGTGTATTCTTTCTTTTCTCTCTGTCAGCTAAAGTGGTTAGCATGGCCCCATCCTGGCACTAAGATGCTATTTCAGAATAACAAACCGAGATATATATGCTTGCACCTAATTTGGTGGGTCATCAGCTCAAGGGACACCTTGCCCAGATCCACCCTTCCTCTCCTGTAAGATTCCATCGTTGAAATGTCTGTAATCATTTCTTTGATAAATGTAAGCCATATACATAGCACAGGGTGGTTAATGGCTTGCTTGGGGCTTTGCCTCTTACTTAACATTCAACATAGTTTCAGTGAAGCCTAGAAGTCACAATTTAGGGTCATAAATATGTGTTTCAGTCCATCTGTTTGCTCAGTCTATTTTTCATAGCTCTTCACTCTTTCACTAGCTGTTTAGCATTTTTATTTGAGGTTGCTACAATAAATGCAAATGGGAAATAAAAGGCTTCTCTTGCATGTTCCCTCATGGCTAGAACTAGGCAGTGAGAAGTATGGGGGAAAGCATGAGATAAACAGCCAGGAGACCTCATACAAGCCCCTTTTCTGTCACTTCCTAGACAAGCGACATTGGGTAAGACACCTAATTCCACCATGTCATGGTTTTTTTCCCATGTGGAAAAAGGAGACAAAATAAAGACTATCCTTTTCAAATGAGACAATGTGTATTAAAAAAGGCCATAACTCCAAAGCACTAAGCAAATGTTTATTATCATTCATTTTTATTGCATTTGTGGCTGATTAAAGATAGCTACAAATTCTTTGCCACTGCTGACATCAAGAGGCGGAGTCTACTTCCATTCTTACATGAACACATGAAATCTGGACTGGCCTTGTGACTGGTTTTGACCAACAGACCAAAAGCTGGGGAACAGCAGAGGCAAGCAGTAACAGAGGAGGGAGACGCCTGGTCCTCGAAGGGGACAGATGATGGGCAGATCTTTCTAGCAGTTCCTTGGGGTAGAGCTAAACTTGGGGTTTGCAAAGCTGAGAACACAGTGGTGAAACAGTGGAAACAGGCCTGGGAAGGAAGCAGCTGAGAAGCTGTGGGAAAGAAAAAAGATTTTCATACCCACACCAAGCTCCTGTTGAGTGAAGGAGGAAGAATGTATTATGTCCCTTATTATGTCTCCCCACTCTGGGGAATGTAGTGAGATTTAAAGAAGAAAGAAAGGGGGGTGGGGTGCCTGGGTGGCTCAGTCATTAAGATGAAGCACACTTGGTCTGTTTCCCAGACTTACTTGAACTTAGGTGTGGCCACATGACTGTTTATTCTGAGAGAATGAGGGCAGACAGGAGGTGTGCCTTCTCCATTCCTGACACAGAAAGGACTCCCATGTATGTTTTTCCATTCTTGTTCTCCTTTTCTGAAAACTGGAGTGTTCATACTCACAGAGCCCTTGAGGGCCACATATTGAACACAGATAAGTCTACATCACTCCATGTCTTTGAAATATTGTGCCAGAGAAAGCTTCCCCATCAACCTTGTAACAAGAAAGAAATTTGTATTGTGCTAAACCATCAACACTTTGGGATCCATTTATTTCCACAAGCTAATGCAATTTGCTTAGAATATTGTTACACGCCCCAGAAGAGAGATGATGAGGATCTGGACTAGAGATGAGGACTTAGGGGATAGAGTAACAAAAGTAAACTGTGGCTCAACCCCCAGGAGCTTCTCCCATATTCCTCATCAGAGAGGGTGGTGAGGAGTTAAGGAGGGAGGCATCTTTTGGAGTCAAATGAAAGCTCTACTGTCTGGAAGGAATGAGCAGCCAGACAGACCCACAAACAAGTAGCCAAACAGATAACGGAGCTGATGGTGGAGTCATTGTTAGAAAAAGTAGTAGCCATGGCAACAGACATCCAGCAAAGCCATCCAGAAGCTGGGAGCTCAGAGACGAACACAATAGGAGAACTTCCGGAGCAGAGACATCATGGAAGCAGTTCAGACTCCCTGGGCAAAGCAGAGCTGAGAGTCCCAGGTTTAGCTTGGGGAGTAGGTCCTGCACATCCATTTGCCTCTCTCTCCTTATCCCAACATTGCATATAAGGCTTTGGGGGACCCACGCTACAGAGTAAACAGAGGAGGATGAAAAGACCTCAGAACTGACCTCAGAGCAGAGATTTGCCTGAGTTCCTTCCTTTTCCACCTTTCAGTCCTCTTCTTGAACACTTCCCACCCAGATGCTCCTTAGCTGTTTCCTAGGAGGGGTGGAGCCCAGACTTTGGTGCAGACTAAAGCGTTTTGAGATGAATGGAGCTTCAAACCTTTGCTAATAACCCATTTTAGAAGTTTATGTGGAGTGTGGGGGTGGAGGAAAGCAGCTCTTTAGTAGGATAACTGATGGTTTGGGCGGATCTCACAGGCAATTGCTCTGAGCCACTATTTATCCTATTTTCCTCTATCTACCTTCTCCCAGGCCTGCCTAATTTCCCAGATCCTTCACCAAGTGGTTAAGAAATCTGTGTGCTCGTCCATCTCTTCCCCAACCTATTTTCTTTTGCTGCCAGCATCTCTATTTCCACTTCTATTTTTTTCCCAGATTTTAATGCGGCAAACTCTGTGAAACCCTAATTGAACATTTTTTTTTCAATGTGAGAATTTAGAGCAGAATGGAGCTGAATGGATACTGTGCAGAGAGTTGATTTTCCTCCAGCAGAGCATCCTTTTTATGTGCTGGAAAAGACATGACATTCATTAAAGGATAATTTTCCCCAAAAAGGGCAAAATTATGTCTCTCATAGAGCCATAAAATGAACATGTGTTAAAGATTTTATTTGACTCATTAATTAAGTGAGAGAACCAGGCAGATGTTATAACTGGATTAAAGAAGTCAAAGAAGCACAAATTTCTGCTCCAAATTTATATAAAGTAAAGGAATGTTGAAATTAATGGGCGAATGGAGGCAAAACCCTTTTCTTGGAGGCTGGTCCCTCTCCTGGACAAAATCCATTTGCATGTTTATAGACAAGAATTATTTTGCATTGCTATCAGTTATCTACAATTTTCTGAGTAGAATAGCTCCCATGGAATCAGAATCAGACAACCCAGAAGGCTGTGCCTTAGACGAGGCATCATTTCCCACTGAAGCATTCAATTTTTTCTTTTACATTTAGACCAAATGCATGGCTTGGGCAACCTCAGAAAAAGCAGGTTGCAGTTAACATCTTAAATGTATAACAATCTGGACTGAATTAATATTGATTTAGCTCCAATAGTATACCAAAATTCTTTTCCTAATGCGCTCCATCCCACTTATGTTGTTATTGTCACAAATATTTTTTTATATCGTGTTAAGAAGGAAACTTGGGTCTAGTTGCAATGGGCTTTGCAACTGCCACACAAATAACCCAACTATAAACTTGACCCTGCCTGATTTTCATAGAAGGGCATTACATTGTATCTCATGTTGAATTAATCAACATGAATTAGGCAGCCATAGAATCAGAGACCTGTGATCTAGCTCAAGCGTTCTGGCTAAAGAGGTGTGTAATCTCTGAGCCTTGGTTTTCTCACCTGCAAGGTGGGGAAGGGCAGACTAGATGTTCTCAAAGGTTTTTGTTTTTTTTTTTTTTTTTTGTTCTCTGTTCCTGCTTTTCATGCCAATGGGCTATTTTCTGTTTTATATTACTGTGATGGTTAATTTTATGTATCAACCTGGCCAGGCCCTGGTGCCCAATATTGACCGAATGGTCAATTATTCTGGATGTTTCTCTGAAGGTGTTTTGCATAAAATCAACACTTAAATTGGTAGACTTTGAGTAAAGTAGATTGCTCTCCATAATGTAGGTGGGCCTAATCTAGGCAGTTGAAGGTCTAGTCAGTTGAAGACTTTAATAAAGCAAAGACTTGGGGTGCCTGGGCTCTCTCGCGGTCCGTGAGTTCGAGCCCCGCGTCGGGCTCTGGGCTGATGGCTCAGAGCCTGGAGCCTGCTTCGGATTCTGTGTCTCCCTCTCTCTCTGCCCCTCCCCCGTTCATGCTCTGTGTCTCTCTGTCTCAAAAATAAATAAACGTTAAAAAAATTTTTTTTTAAAATAAAGCAAAGACTTACCTTCCCTAAGAAAGAAGAAATTCTGCCCACAGACTGCCTTTGGGTTTGAACTACAACTCTTCCCTGAGTCTCCAGCCTGCCAGCCTATCCCATTAGATTTTGGATTCACTAAGCCTCCACAGCGACAAAAATGAATTCCTTAAAATCTCTCTCTCTCTTCCCCTTTCTCCCTCCTTACTTCTAAATCTATCTATCTTCATCTCTACATATTACAACATATATAGAGAACCAACAGGATATGTGTGCGTGCATATATATATATATATATACATATTCATATATACAAAATATTTATTTATTCATATATAATATGAAATATAAATAAAATATGAAATATCCTCTGAAATCTGATAAAACTATGATCGTCTGCCCATACTCAGGACATAAGAACAACGTTTTGCATACAATGTCAATATATTCAAAGGTCCTTCCAGACTTCTCTCATAAAATCCAGCACATCTATTGAGTAGGAAGAAGAAAAGTTATTTTGAAAGTGAGAGTTTGCTTCTCTGATCATGGATGTTTCATATTTTGACCACTAAGTGGAGTGGGCAGCTGTTACATAACTGACCTGGAGGCTCAGGAGCCTGTAAATCTCTTCCCAACTTCCCCGTAAAATCTGTCTTTCTCCCCAGGAACTAGAAAGTTAGGATTATTATCCTTGGTTTTGCTCTGCCATGTCCACACACCCATCTGACTCCTGGATTTATTAAAGCCCAAGGGTAAACAGAGGGGATCAGGCCAAGGAAGCTAAGTTGGTTGGAAACCAATGGCCCATTTCATACTGGTGATACATCAAGTCCATTTGGGTAATTACACCAAGTGTACCAATGATTTATTATGAGATGAGGGAGTCTCACAGCACTGTTTTTTTTTTAAGCATAAAACATACCATGACAATATTGGGGTCCTATAATATATTAGGCTCTGTTCACACATTCATGCTAATACAACGCACTCACACATGATAATTTATACAACATCCTTTCTTATCTTTCTTTTTGTCTCATCTTCTTTTCATTTTTAATTTTTAAACAAATAATGAAACTGAATGGACAGTAGAGTCAAGTGACTTACCTAAGGCCGTAAAGCTAGTAAGGGGCAAAGACAAGACCCAAACCCAGATTCTCTGGTTATAAGCTCCTTCTCTTTCCATTGCATCACAGCACCTCTCCCATGGTCTGCCCTTTCTCTGCCACACCTCTTATTGAGCAGTCATGGACAAGTGTTTCACACGGAATGCCAAATGTGAGATGATGAAAAAGAAGGAAAAGAAACACCGATTCTCAATGAACCAATCATTGACAAGGGAAACAGTGTTGCTGCAAAAACATGGTGCCCCAAATGCTTTATTGGTGGGAAAGTAAGGAACACACACACATACACACACACGACTGGTAGAGTCTAGATTGTGAAACCAACAGAATAATCTTCATGGCTGTTCTGACTGAAGAAAATACCCAAAGATTCCTCTATGTGGTTTGCCCATATATACCCCCTATAAAAAAAAAGACTTGTAATTTCACATAATGGATAAGCTTGATGATGAATATGTAGGGTTTTAGTCACTTGGTGTAACTTATGCAGCATCGGTTATGGTCCAGACTCTGACCCCAAAGAGGCTAGAGAATAGCTCTAACACAATAGGATTCCTGGGTTCTGCCTTCCAGGAGTTTTTTTATCCAGACTTTCCAAGGAAAATTAAAATTAGAGCTGGATAGACGTACAACCAGTCAGCTTTGTTAACTCCAAGAGAGAAGCGTTTAATTTTAACTGGGTGATTGAGAAAGGTGTCATAAAGTAGGTGAAATTTGAGCTGGACCTTGCAGGCTAAGAGCAATTTCAGTTGGCAGAAACTGGAGGGAATTGCATTTTCAGTTAAGAAACACACATGCAAGTGTGAAAGCATGTGGTGTTTAGGGGAAAGGAGACCAGCTGATATGTCCAGCACACAGACAAATAAGGGCTATGGTAGGAGATGAGGCTGGCTCTACTGTAGGCTTTGAATGCTAAGATGATAAGCGTATAGAAGATTTTATTAAGGTTCCCAGCTTTCCACTATTCGTTCCTGCAAAAAAAGTATATATCTCCAGATATTGCCATGGGATTTTCAGTTCCCCATTTAGAAGAGTACACACTTCCGTGGCACCTACATGGCTCAGTTGGTTAAGTGTCTGACTCTCGATTTCAGCTCAGTCATGATCGCAGGGTCATGGGATTGAGCCCCACATTAGGCTCCATACTAAGCATGGAGACTGCTTAAGATTCTCTCCCTCTCCCTCGCTAGCGCTCACTCTCTCTCTCTAATTTAATTTAATTTAATTTAATTTTTTAAAAATGAAGAAGAGTACACAGTTCTGCTCCATTGACCTTGGGCTCGGTCATGTGATTTGTTTTGGCCATGGCATGTCGACCACATAAGCCATGTTTGAGTAGAAGCCTTAAGAGCCATTCTTTGTTTCTAATAGCTGTCTTGCTTTTTTCCCTCTGTCACCAAAATGCTTATCCCATGGGGAAACTGCTTTTCCAGCTAAGTTCTGGAATGCAGATGACTTACGCAGTAAACCCACTGTTGACTCCACAATGATCCATAACTAACATACAACATGAGTAAGAATTAAACCTTTGCTATTATACGTAACTGAAATGTTGGGATTGTTTGTTGCCAGAGCAAAACCAACCAGTAAGTGTTTTTTGTTTCGTTTTGTTTTTGTTTGTTTGTTTTTTACTTTATTCTGAAGGCAATGGATGTTGTAAAAGACAACGAAAAATGTCCTTTCTCCCCTCCCTGGCAGTTCTATGAATTTCAATGGGAACAAAATCTTATTTTAATTTCTGACTCCATTCAGATTCAATTACTTTTTCCATATCAGAGATATTCTGGGGGAATAGAATAACAATTAGCTTAATATTCACTCCTTGTAACCACTGGGTCAGATTCACCTGGAATTCACGAAAATGTGATAAACAGCACCGTGGGCTTCCAACATTTCGTAGCCGATGGCAGCAGAAGCAGCATTTCCTTCCAAATTCTTAAGGATATCACCAACGTGCCAGATAGGAATAAAGATTTCAAATTTAAACTTGAGGGTGCATTTTCCAATGATGGAATATTCCATTTAGGCTCTGCGAGGGAATAAACAGACAGACACTTCATGTTGGGATGATCGCCAGGGAAATGACTTGCTAATGCTGGCTAGAGTGCCGGAACTTTGTGGTGCCTCCAATGTACGTAAGCTCAGAGAGGGTTAATCTTTGTTAGCTTAATGAGAAGAATTTGAGAATGCATTTGTTAGAACCTCTGTGTCTTATGTATCACTTGATTGTGTCCCAATAAGGGTCATCATTCATCATGTAGTGAGCGAGGGAACTTGATAGGTGGAGAGTGCATGAGCTTAAATCACACTGGTAATACTGATGATAACAAAGAAATAAAAAGAGAAGGAGAATGGAGTCCGGTTTACTAAGCCTCAAATGGCAAGAATGGCTCACAATTTACCAGTTATAGATTCTGGGGAGAGAGCTACTTTTTAAAATCCTTGAAACAAAGTTTTCTCATTTATAAAGTGGATGTAATAATACCTCTTTGCCGTAGTGATTGTGAAGATAATATGATAAAATGAATGTAAAGTACTTGGCACGTGGTAGATTCTCAATAAATATAGCTGGGGGCGCCTGGGTGGCTCAGTCGGTTGAGCGTCCAACTTCAGCTCAGGTCACGATCTCGCGATCTCGCGGCCCGTGAGTTCGAGCCCCGCGTCAGGCTCTGGGCTGATGGCTCAGAGCCTGGAGCCTTCTTCCGATTCTGTGTCTCCCTCTCTCTCTGCTCCTCCCCCATTCATGCTCTGTCTCTCTGTCTGTCTCAAAAATAAATAAACGATAAAAAAAAATTAAAAAAAATTATAGCTGGAGTTTTTTTTCCAACTTTTAGCTTTTTAACCCCTTTCTCACATGATGCTTTTCCCTAACCTTATCAAAATTCTACCCACCCCACAACATCTGGATTTACCATCTCACCAAGGCCTTCTCCAATTTCAGTCTGTGATAGTCTACCTTCTCTGAAACAGCAGTAAAGGCCATAGATTTTTTTCAAATATATTAATTCACTCATCCTTTTTTTTTAACAAATATTTCTGTAGTAAATATTTTGTACCAGGCACTGTTCTAAATGTTGGAAATATGGCTGTGAACAAGGTCTCTGCTTTCATTGGGCTTACATTATAACAGGGAGAGAGACATAATTAGTAACCAATAAATAGGTACCATGTCAAATGATGATAAGTGCTATGAAAAAAAATGTAGCGGGGCGCCTGGGTGGCGCAGTCGGTTGAGCGTCCGACTTCAGCCAGGTCACGATCTCGCTGTCCGGGAGTTCGAGCCCCGCGTCGGGCTCTGGGCGGATGGCTCAGAGCCTGGAGCCTGTTTCCGATTCTGTGCCTCCCTCTCTCTCTGCCCCTCCCCCGTTCATGCTCTGTCTCTCTCTGTCCCAAAAATAAATAAACGTTGAAAAAAAAAAATTAAAAAAAAAATGTAGGGCAAGTAGAAAATGGAGTGCCAGAGTGGGAAGGATATCAGGTGGTCAAGAAAGGCCTCACTTCAGTGATTCTGGAGTAG
The DNA here is from genome assembly GCF_018350155.1 of Leopardus geoffroyi. Lineage (NCBI taxonomy): Eukaryota > Metazoa > Chordata > Mammalia > Carnivora > Felidae > Leopardus > Leopardus geoffroyi. The sequence continues at coordinate 95,595,198 of NC_059333.1, forward strand.
AGGCAGAGAGCCATGAAGAACCTGTGGGATGAAATTTCAGATTAAAAGATCTAGCCAGTGCAAAGGCCCTGAGGCAGGAGAAAGCCTGGCATGCTCTAGAAAGGACACTAGTGTGGCTGAGCAGAGTGAGCCAGAGAGAGAATGATAGAAGACTCGGTCAGAAGGATAGCACCTGGAAGGTGATGAAAAGGTCTTTGATTTTTAGTCTGAGTGAATTGGGAACCCATGGGAGAGTTTTGAGCAGAGAAGTTACATTATTGTACTTAGATTTTTAAAAGGCTCACTCCATATGCTGTGTTGAAAATAGATTTCAGAGGAACAAGGACAGAAGGAGAAATGAAGTTAGGGGCTTTTGCAGTAAGAGGTGAGAGACAAGATGGTAGTAATGGAGGTGGTGAAAAGTGGTCAGAGTCTGGATATATTGTGAAGAAGGAATAAAAAGACTTTCTGATAGATTGAGAATATGAGGTGAGAGAAAAAAATGAGTCAAGGATGACTCCAAGTTCTTTGTTCTGAACAACTGGGAGGATGGGGACGATTGGGAGGAGTAATTTGGGGTAGAGGAACAATAGTGTTCATTTTGGCATTTGTCTGATACACCTATTAGATGACCAACTGGAGAGCCAGTAGGCAGTTGGGTATGTGAATCCGGAGTTAAAGAGAGAAACCTACTCTTGAAACATAAATTTGGGAGTCAAAAGCATTTAAATTAAATGTAAAGCTGTGAGACTGGAGATCACTGAAAGAATTTTCAGGGCTTGGGAAGATGAGAAGAGACGGAAGACTGAGAAGGAGCAGCCAGTGCAGGGAAATGAGAATGATGTCCTGGAGTCCAAATGAAGTGAGTATGTGAAGAAGGAAGAAGCAATCCACCGTATAAAATGCTGCCATGAAGTTGAATAATAAGAAAACTGAAAACTGTGTCTTGTATTGGGTAATGTGGAGGCCACTGAAAATCTTGATAAAACCATTTTGGCGGGGAGCAGTGTTAAGAAGGAAAGCATTACCGGTGTGTGTTTAAGAGAGACTGGAGAGAAGGGAGATGGAAATATGAGATTTGCTATAAAGGAGAGCAGCAGCTACAGGGCAAAGAGCGGTCAAGGGAGGTTTTGTTTTATTTGTGTAGGACAGACGATAATTCCACAGGTTTGTATGCTGTTGGAAAGAACTCCAAAGGAAAAGAAATATTGTCGATCAGGAAAGGGAAGAGGTAATTTCTGGAAATATGTTTGTGGCTAGGCAAGAAGGGATGGAAACAAGAACACAGTGGAAGGATTTGGCTTCAGATGGGAGTCCAACCCCATCATCCAGAGCAACACGGAAGAAAGCAGGACATTTGGGCACAGATACAGTTAGTTGGGGGATGTGGGAGTTGGGAGGATAGGGAGGTTCTCTTCTGAGAGTTTCTGGTTTTCCCTCCACTGAACTGGAGGGAAAGGGAGGTAAAAGGATGGAGGAGGCCCTGGAGCCTCAAAGAGAGAAGAGAACGTGTGAAATGGTTATCTAAGCAAGCAGAGACTCGAATGGATCTTAACGATGCAGAAGGATGGCCAGCAGCTTGAAGGGCCCACTGAGGCTGGGAGTCATGAGTTGAATCTGAGACTTATCAGTGTGATTGTGGACATTCCCTCCCACTCCCATCAGCTGCTAGGGTGCCGGTGATGAGTAAGACGGAGTTTGGACGTAAGCAGGGTTTTACCTGGCATTTGTGAGGAAGGAACAGAAGGAAAAGCAACAAAGGGAATGTGAATAAAGACAGTGAATGCAAGTGAGAGATTGTTAATGTTGGGCCATGAAACATTAGCTGAGTAGGGGGGTGAGGGACACAGAAAGGGATGGATTAAAGGTCCTGGTGAGGATGAATAATTGTTGGTGTTGGAGTACTGGAGGAAGTGGCCTGGAAAGATTGGGTCAGTAGTCTGAGAGTGGGATGCAGTCAACGGCCAGGTCTAGGGTGTGACTGCGGACTGAGGTGAGGCAGAAGACAGTCATTCATCACCACCACATGGGTCTTGTGTCCCCACTAAGCACTTACAAGAGAGGAATCATATCTTGTAAGGCTTTACCTTTCTTCCCAAGCATCTAGCACAGTCAATGGACCTAACAGGGGCTTTGATAATATTTATGAATAAAGTGTTTCAACCATTGAGAAATACATAAAATTTCTACCACTGAGAAATACAGAAAAATCAGGGCAGTGAGACTCAGATTTTCTGCTATAAACTACCACTTTCTGCATTACGCCCCAAAATTATTGACATTCCATTGGAATCAGGTAGAGGGAATCCCTGGCCCTAGCGGGATTAAACTAATGGTTTCAATTATTCAAATCCAACCATAGAATTTCATTTCATTTATAATTTGTGAAAACATGAATTTGGACTTAATGGTTTTGAGCCTTAGCTGGTGAGTGAGACTAGCCAGCTACTTAACATCTACCTCTCAGTGTGGCCATGTTATTTTATCACTATTATCAGATCGTTACATCTCTGTGAAGAGAAGAAAATGAATTACCTATAAAAATTGCCTAAAAATGCAGTTTCATTTGGAAATCCATAGAGGTGCCTGCATGGAAATGCCTACATGCAAACCTTGAAACTGTAAGGTTTCAAACCTTGAAACTGTAAAAACAACTAATTTTCACATGCATTTTATTTAAATGGGCTCACTGCTTGTAATCTGTATTTCAACATATTGCTAAATACTCAGGCCAAAAAGTACTAAATATTAGGAGAAATTATCTTCAGCCAAAACTAGCATTAGTGACAAGCTCAGGGAAACAAGAGAAAAAACTTTTTGGGGTCATGGGCTGAGAGAATGAAAATAAACCAAGATTAAAACACACATACCCACGCGCGCACACACACACACACACACACCTTGTCAGATAAGGTGCACTCTCTTGCCCAGCAGTGGAGAGATAACTGGGGGGCTGAGGCTTATAGTAATCAAATTTGATCACACAGCAGCTTCGGCAAGGAAGGATTGAAATTAATGTTTTGGCAAGAGTCTACTTCCTCTCCTCTTGTCCTGCCCAGAGGGACAAAGCATTCAGAGGGACTGGGCGTGACAGTAACCCTCCACTGTGGTCCTTACCCAGTGTGGTTCTCTGCAATCCGCAAATCTCCCTGACCAAGTTCTCACAACCGCCCTAACACCACAGGTGTTAGTGTCTCACTTTGAGAGGATGTGAGCTGGAGGCCGGGTGGTCTGCTCAAGGACATCCAGCTCATACATGGCAGAGCCGTGATTCAAATCACATCTTCGGGGTCCAAGTCAAGCCTTTTCCACACTCCAACCAGCTCTACATTTGTGAGTCCAGCTTGATGGCCACCTTGTCAGCTTGCACAGGACGTTTGCCCTGACTTGCTGATGGTGCCTTTCAATCAGGATTACCATTTGGGAAGAAAGAACATCCCAGAGGCAGGTTTTCAGCCTTGTGCTTTCTTCATTATGTCTCATATGTTTCTTCACGTTCTCATTCCCTCTGTTTTCCATCACTTCCCATGGGGCAGTTACATATCTACGATGAATATTCTGTCACTCTGCCTCTTCCTTCCAAACCAGTTTCCCTATCGATATAGATTAATCTTCCTAAGATGCTGGCTTCATTACTGATTTTAAAACACTCAGGATATCGTCCTCAGGATCAGGTACAAACTCCTTGGCTTGACATTCAAGGCCTTCACAATTTGGCTCCAAACTATTTTGTAATCTTATGCCCAATTCCCCCTGTCCTTGGTAGCCCCAGAGCATGCATATTCCCAAATCTGAAGCTTTATGTCCTATGCTCACTCTGAACAGTGTTCATCCTCATCTCTCCTCTTACATCTATATATTCAATTTCTATTATTTTAAAGCTGAGGTATAGTTTTACTCCTTCGGCGACTTTCAGGGCTAGAGCCTTCTGTTTGCCCCTTCAGATCCACTTTCCACCCCCCCCCCCAACCCTGCTCTGAGCCCCAGGAAACGAGTGCCATGGGTGGGCCCTCTTACTCTCTAAATACTGAACTCTCTGTGGTTCTGTTCCACCCAACATTTACCTTGGTAAATAGCCTTTTTAAAAAAGGAAAGTGTCCTGTAATTCCGAATTTGAACGTAACACCTTCTTCCTACCAGGCTCCTGATGGATACCTTTTCGTTCCTCTATATACTCACAGGATTTATTTATTGCTTTAAGCCGCCTTATATCATAGCAAAGACTGCCTTGAATTAAAGGCCATTTCCCTCTGTGGTTATATATTTCTAGCCTGACTAAAGTTTCCTGAAGGCAGGAAATATGTATTATGCTCCTGTGTATGCCTTACCACCTCCCATCCCAACAATACTTAGCACATTTTTTATTTGTATATGTCTCTGTATAGAGAACACCTAAATTGATTAGAAAAGGCAGACCTACTTAAAGTAAAAAAAAAAAAAAAAAAAAAAAAAAAAAAAAAAAAAACACACTTGAAAGTATCTAATTATAAAGGAAACAGGTAATTGAATGATGCCAGGAGTTGATAATGATATATTGTACCTTCCTTCTCCAGGTAATTGGTTCCAATTTAGTCCCGCTTAGAATTAAGCAAATCATTACAATAACTCAAAGACATCCCCATTGGCCTGTTTCTTCCTAGCCAGTTGGGGACAGCTGCAAATGTGGTAGCAACTTAAGAATCTGCCATGATCTTTTTTGTCCCTCAGAAATGGCTTCTAAAAGACCTCGAAAACGATTTTCCAGAAATCAAGAAAACAACCAAAATTGCTGTAAACGGTAAATTTATCTCCTGTGACTTTTGTGAATACTAAAATAATAAATATAAAATACCAGGGTGCCTGGGTGGCTCAGTCGGTTAAACGTCCGACTTCGACTCAGGTCATGATCTCACGGTTCGTGGGTTTGAGCCCCGTGTCAGGCTCTGTGTTCACAGCTCAGAGCCTAGAACGTATTTCAGAGTCTGTGTCCTGCTCTCTCTCTGCCCCTCCCTGGCTCGCGCTCTGTCTCTCTTTCTCTTTCTCTCAAAAAAGGAATAAAACATAAATAAATACATAAATAAGTAAGTAAATAAATAAACAAATAAATAAAAGTTAGTTCAATGCCTGGCATGTGGCGTTATTCAGTGGGTTTCTCCCTTCTGTCTTATACTAAGATGCTTATACATTATATATGTTAATATAGACACACACATATAATTATATTAAAATGTAGAGTTATATATACAAAGTATACATAGGTTTAATTATAAATGTGTTGCAAACATTAAATATAGCACCAACATAATACAGACTGTACTTTTGGAAGCTTAAACTGAGAACAAAATGTATCTGCTTTTAATTATAGTAAATATGCAATACGTTAAGAGAAATAACCATTTCTCAAAATTCATAAGCAAGAGAATCACTGCCTAAGACAATTTGCTGAGAATTAAATGTAGTCTGTACGGTGTGTTTGTGGCTATTGTGAATTGCAGCTGGGAAAATGTTTTGATTGTTTTATTTAATTGCCTCGGGCATTATAATTGGCTCTAAGTCTAATCTCTACAGGTTTTATAAGGATACTTTAAGAAGAAAGACCACCGAATCAGTTGGCTAGAAAAGAAAGTTATAAAGAACCAGCGACAAAGTGTCTTTATTCCCTTGTAAAAATCTCATAAGTAACGCAAAGTTGGGAAATGCATTACACTGAATCCCAGCTCTAGGTTAGATGGGAGTAAATTGGGCTGTTTCAGCTAGCCTCCATCTTTGCTTCTTTCTCTCCCTGCTTGTCTTATTCCTTTGCTACTTTGTTTCTGGGTCTCTGCTTCTTTGATCTTGGCTTCTACTGTCAGGTGGCTTCCGCTCTCTGTCTCTTTCTGTGGGTTCCCTGGCTTCCTCTCCATTCTCTTGTTGGCTGAGTCTGCGCGTCTCAAGTGTCGCTGGTCAGGGACCTTCTAGAGGGTCAGTTCCCACTCACGGCACATGTCTGTAGAGCCGAGCTCCGGCTTTCGCTCTGCTTCTAGCAGTGTGGCCTAGGGATGGTGTCATGTGATACCTACATTTCAGAGAGACTCCCCCAAGTGGTCTGTGGACACAGTTGGCACCAGTGTAATAACACCCATGGGACACCTTCCCTCTGGCTGCCCAAGACTGTAGATGCCGCCAGTTACAAGACATTAAAATGCAAACGCATATCTTAGAATCAGCAACATGGGTATTATTAATTTATAGATGAGGCTTAGTGCCATTCCAGCCGCTTTCCTGTGGAATAGGTGGGAATATATGAAGTTACTGAGTGTATACTTGTTTGGCATTCTATACACTTCCTTGGCGTCATTAAATGCTCAGAAAAACCCTTTGAAATGTGTGTTGCTTTACAGACGAGAAACTTGCCCGTGATCATAGATCGTGAACTAGCAGAGCGAGAATGTACCCCCAGGTCTTTCTTGTTCTGAGCTAGGCCAGCCTGTGAAGGTTGGACTGTGATTGGAAGGTTGGACGAGGGGTACCTGGGTGACTTGGTTAAGCATCCAACTCTTGATTTTGACTCAGGTCGTGATCTCATGGTTGTGAGATTGAGCCCTGCGTGGAGCCCCATGTTGAGCCCCACATCGGGCTCTGTGCTGAGCATGGAATCAGATTAAGATTCTCTCGCTCCCTCTCTCTCTGCCCCTCCCCTGCTCACGCTCTCTCTCTTTCTCTCTCTCTCTCTCAAAAAAAGGGTGGGCTAAAAGGACAACTAATATTCTTAGAAAGCCCTCTAAGAGACCAGCAAACTACCAGCATCGAGGACACACATGAATAAGTGGGTGCAACTCCCTAGCGTCTGAGGTCTGGTAGTTAATACTGCCTGTTGGGAATAGGGAACTAGCCCCTGGCTTTCTGCACCTGACACCCTAGCCTTGAGTGGGGTCTCATCAGCTCCCAAGGGCCTATCACCTATCACACAGGAAAGCCACACTATGTCCGTTATATTCTGCATTCATTTCTCATCATTTTGTCCAGCCTGATCCAGATCTGACCATGGTCTGCTAAGGAGTCTAAAGCCCTTACTTTCTTTTTGCTGTTTTTCGGTGGCAGTGGTTTGCTCATTTGGCTCTATAAGTCTAAAAGGATTTCATTTTATAAGAAGACCCTAAAAACATGATTTAAGATATTTTCCTTTCATTTCATTTGGCAGATAGACAATAATGAACCCGGAACTTATCTAGTATAAAAAGGACTTGAAATGGGAACACAGTTGGTGCCTGGGTGGCTGAGTTGGTTAAGCATCTAACTTCAGCTCAGGTCTGATCTCATCATTTGCGAGCTCGAGCTCCACGTAGGGCTCTGTGCTGACAGCTTAGAGCCTTGGAGCCCGCTTCAGATTCTGTGTCATTCTCTCCCTCTCTCTCTGACCCTCCCCCACCTGCACTGTGTGTGTCTCTCTCTCTCAAAAATAAATAAACATTAAAAAAGATTTTTTTAAAGAAAAAAGAAACGGGAACACAGCCATTTCAGAGTATTGTACCTGAGATAAAGATTTCCACTGTGGGCAGAGAAGAATGGCTGGAGGTAAGATTTCCTCATTACAGATTACATTGTTGCTCTGAGCTCCTCAAACTCTCATCAGGCAGCCAGGGGCATGTGTGTCTAAATGGAAAAAAGCAGGGCGCCTGGGTGGCTCAGCTGGTTAAGTATCCGACTTCGGCTCAGGTCATGATCTCAGGGTTCGTGAGTTCGAGCCCCGCGTCGGGCTCTGTGCTGACAGCTCAGAGCCTGGAGCCTGCTTCGGATTCCGTGTCTCCCTCTCTCTCTGCCCCTCCCCCACTCATGCTCTGTCTCTCAAAAAATGAATAAACATTTAAAAAAATAATAAAAATAAAAGGAAAAAGGCAAAGGGCAAGAAGTCAGACCACAACGGGGCTATAGCTCTCCACAAGATGGGAGTCTTTGATGCGGCTCCCTTTTGTAGGCCCTGTTGTTCCTGAGGCAGAGCTGCAGGAAGCAGGGCCAACTGCTACTCCTACAAAGCCGTGGCAGGTAGTCTAATCTCCAACTCCATGACGTGCCCTTGGGCCAGAGTAACTCGAGTGAACGCAAGGTTGCCCGCGGTTCCCCCGACTCCCTTCCAAAGCCAAGAGAAGCAATTCATGGGAAGGTCTCTGCCAAAGTCTGCGAGATGCAGTAGACTTCAACAACAACCATAAGCAGCTGCCACATATTGGGGGCATCCCTTGTTTCGGACGTGTCACACATTTCATCTCGTTCGAGCCTCCCAACCATCCTATGAATACCTATTATTACTCCAACTTTAAAATAAAGAGACTGAGATCTGGAGCCAGCTAAACTACTTGCCAAAGTTGACACAGCAACAAATGGCCGAGTTAGCACTCAAATCGAGAGCTGAGTGATGCCCAGACCGCTACACCGTGTCACCATCTGAATTCCCAGGGCCTAGACTGGCCACATCTATGGTGACCGATCAAAGATTCCTATTCCAGAAAACAAAACAAAACAAAACAGAACAGAACAAAAACCAAAATGCCTATAGGTTGAGGTAAGCTCTGCTTCAGTTCATACTCATAGATTTTAAAACAAATAAATGAAGAAACCAATACAAGAATTTTGTGTTTTCTCCTGCCTTTAAGGCTGTCTACATTGTCTGGGCTTGATGCCAACTCCTCCTTTTTCCTCAGCTCCCTTTGACCACCAGCTTCAACATCCCATCCAGCTCTTGGCTGTCTAGTGATTGACTCTGCCATTTTTGACTCCCTGACTTACATCTTAGCTCCATCCTGGCTCACCCCAATTCGGAAACCTACTCCTTTGGCACATTTCATACCTGTAGCTGTTACCTGAACACCTCTTCCCTTGAGTTCAGCAGGTCAAGTTCATGAAACCACTCTGCACAGAGGGTCTCTAGGAAATGGGTGGGAGTTGAGAAGATGAGTCTCTTAGAATTCCCCATCAGGCCTTGATCTTCATATAAAACCAGTTGGATGGGAGTATCCAGGACACAAAAAGAATTGCCTGGCAAACCAAAGTTAGGTAGTCAAGTTCTGTTGGAACTCTGTGGTTTATTGTTGGGTCTCTGATTGTTCAGTAGCAGGGTTTCAGGCATAGAGGAATAGGAGCTGGTGTGTGTGTGTGTGTGTGTGTGTGTGTGTGTGTGTGTTTCTGACTGAGCAGGTGCAGTGCAGAAAGGTTGTATTAGGAGGAAACCTAGAAGCTGTGATTTAAGAAGGAGAAGGTAAGCAGATACGGGGTATTTTGCTCAGAGCAATGATGTAATCTGTAATGATGAAATCTTACCTCCAGCCATTCCTCTCTGCCCACGGTGGAAATCTTTATCTTAGATATGGGGAACTTTGAGTGATCTTTCCTTCTCATCTTCCAACATTTACTTTCATAAACCCTTCTTCCTTTTTTCCTCATTGGTCAGTTTATACACTCAAAACATACTATATTGTATCTGAGTTCCTGGGATTCTGCATTCACTCTATGCAGTGAAAAATGTATTCTCATCTACTTTCCTTATGAAGAAGAACATTATTCCAAATACATCTCCACATATCCTTTCTGGAAGACATTATTGACTCTACTGCATCATCTCACTCATTTATTTTCTCCTTAGACAAAACTCAAGAAATGCTCAGCTGCTTCTCATAAAGGAATTTTGAGGCAACATTCAGACCTGCCAACCATCCAGAGGCCCGTGTTGTTACCTCAGTGCCCTAAACTTCAAATGAGTCTCCTGGCATAACAGTCTGAGAGATTTGCCAGTTCTAAATGAATGATTTGCTCTTCCACTGGCATTCCATTGTCCTTAAAACAGAGGCAGAAAAGAAGAGAAGAATAGGAGTGGAAAAAAACGAAGGAAAGAGAAGGGACAGGAAGGGCAGGGGAGGAAAGGAAGCAAAGGAAAGAAAATAGCCATTTCACCTTGCTGATCCATGCACTTAATAGATGCTCACTAAACGTTTGTGGCAGAACCCATGAGTAGTTGTTATCTCCAAACAAATGTTCTTCAAGAATTGATAAGAATCTCCAGGTGCTGACAAATGGTATTCCCTTTGGTAGACCAAGTTCCAAATTGCCGAGTAGTTGGGAATTTGTTTAATGGTGTCAGCTTGGGCACAACGTCATTATTTCATGCAAGTCCCATTTTTAAGTGCTTACTACCTGTCAAGAGCTGTGTTTGACACGTAAATTTTTTCTAATCTATTCAATAACACTGGATATGCATTTTATTTTATTTTTCCAGTTTGAAGAGGAAGAAAGTAAAGCATAAACCTCTCTAGGTTATGCTGCCTGCCCAAGATTACATAGATAGTGAGTAATGTTGCTGGACTCCTACCCCAAGTAGGTCTGCATTCCTCCTGTATGCATTCACACATCTTCAACTTGTCATAACCGAACTCTAAGAAAAATACAGGAACTCCAAACACTACTTGGGATATGTAATTTATTCAGTGGGTAGGTTTTCTGAAAGCAAAACTGTTTCACCTTTATACAGCATTTTAGAAAGCATTAAGTACCTATGCAGATATCACTTTATGTCACTTATCTTCACTCAGACCTTATGAGACATTATCATTATTTTTATAGTCTAGAGAATGTATAAATTTATTGGGTCAGAAAGGTTGGAAAACCTTCCCCAGGACACATGGACAGAAGTAGCATAGCCAGAACTAATCACAAGATTTTTGTGGTTTTCACCACATGATTTCACATCCCAAAGATAGCAAGGAATCCTAAAAGGCTGAACAGAGAAGCAGTCAGCAGACGGGTTCTTGTCTAACACTATGGAAACAGAATTGAAAGTCAATACGTGCTAAAATATAATGCTTCACGCATGTGCCTTTAAAGAACATATATAGCAACCACATTTCAGGGGTAATTGTGCATGGTTTCTATAGCAATATGATTTATTTCCAGTGGAATTTGCCAACTTAAAATAGGTTTTTCTCATCGAAAAAAACAAATAAAAAGTTCACTGATATTTGTTTTTCCATTATACAAAGATCATCATGTTTGGTTATGGCAAAAAGACAATAATTTTTGCCACAGAGCAAACAGGAGAAAAGGTCACCATTGTTTGAACAAAATGGATTCCCATTGGTCTTGAGGAGCTGCAGCAAACAAAGTGCCAGACATGGCATGCCCAGGCTGGAGGTCGATGCAACGTTGGCAAGTGTACTACAACACAAAGAAGTTTAAGTCTGCCTTCCTTAAGTAGAAAAAAATTTTAAAGAGAAAGAAGAATGATTTTCTGCAGAAATGATCACTTCACCTTGGATGGAGGAGGGAAGTCCAGAACTAGAAGAAAACAACAGTAATGAAAGCTCATGTGACTTGTGCTTTCTCTGTCAACACCATTCTAAGATCCTCTACGCCTGGGCTCAGTTACTCTCCCAACAGCCTGCAAGGTAGAAACTATTTCTATCCCTGATTTACAGCTATGAAACCAACACAGAGTTGTGCATCTTGCCCGAGCACACCCAGTTGGCCCCAGAAGCAGGACATTGAGCCACTCTTCTATGCAAGCATGGAAATCAAAATGAGGAAGTTTCTTGCCCAAACTCCAACGGGGTCTGACGTGACGGAAGTTAAGATCTAAGACTGCAGATTCTCCAGCATTTCCATCATTCCAAGCTGGCCCTTCATGCATGGCCTCAGGTATCAGGAGAATGGAGCCTCCCAGGAAGCCCAGTGGTAAAAGCCCTGACGCTTGTTTTTCTCATGCTTTTTTAATAAACACGCTCATTCCTCTACTTTCAAACAGCTCTCTCCAAAACTTCCTCGACAACTCAAACCCTGCAGAAGCTACTTTAAGGGTATGCCTGAATTTTGGTGGCACTACAATTTGATTAGCTGATAATTATTGAGCCTCAGATTTGAGCTTGAAGCTTTGCCACATAGCAATTGTCATGTTTGGAGGAATGGGGTTTGAACTGAATTTCTTTTAGTCAAGGAGTGATCATGTAAAATGGCTGCTTTCCATACACCAGCTGTCTTTGCTGACCCTGTAGACAAAAGTATCTCCGGTGAAAACAGGGACTTCAGCAGCTACTTGTTGGGACTGAAACCCAAGTTTGTCTGTGAGCTGAAGCATGAAGATAAACATAAGGAGGCAGTTTTGTATAGTGATGAATGTCGCTTCTACATGGGGGTCAAATCTGAACCCTAACAACTACTAGGTCAGTAATCCTGAGCAAGTTATATAATCCTTCTAAGGCTCAGTTTCCTTCTCTGTTGAATGGAGCTAAGCACACCACCTCCATAGTGTTGTCAAAATTAGGCAAGAGAATTAATATATAGCAGTAAGAGCAGTATCTGGCCAACTGTAGGCCTCACCCCCTGCTTCCTTTGCCCTTGGTGCTCCAATACTGAACTTACCCAAAATGCCATGTTCTCTAAGCCTTCCATTCTGCCTGGAAGGCTCTTTCCCTTTGTGTCTTCTTGAAAACCCCGTATCATTCTTCAAGTTTAGCTCAAGTGCTTCATGACTCACCCAGGCTCCCTTCAACATCTCTCCCATCCTTCCACTGTTTCTAGTAAACCACCATTGCGTTGCTCATTACACTGTAATGTTTGGCCAGTGTGCCTTTCTCTTCATTCCACTCCTTGAGCGTGCATTTATCCTCCATGCCCAGCACAGAGCCTACTATGCAGTGGGCGTTCACTAAACAGCTGTTAAATAGATGAACAGGCAAACACTGAGTTTGCCTATAAAGTCCAGGCTTACGTCAATAAAATAAGAAAATCTTCTGGAGGTACTAACAATCTAATGCAATTAATCAGAAGGGCTCCAACCAATAAAATGTAAAGTGCACTCCCATTTCGGTTTTAATTAAACTCCCAAGCTTTAAAAATTATAATCCAAACATAATTAGACTCAGAAGAGATTCTAGATTGTTTTGTGACAAAAGATGACTTTTGAGGCCAGTGGAAGGAGACTGATACCATGACCCAACTTGCACAAGAGAAATTCCACAGGATTCAAATTCATGTCCCAAAAAGCATATCAGTAACCAACTAGGTGTTGTCTTTCACATTAAACTAAGAGTCTGTGGAAAGAGTTATAGCCCTTTCATTGTTCCAAGAGGATATGAAGTTCTAGGGAAGTTTCTCTATAATAGATCTAGAGCTAAGGGCTAAGTCTGGAAAGCAGGCCAATCACACCATTCAAGGCTTCTCTGGCCTACAATGCTGTAGCAGGCAGGATACCAGTAGTTTGATAAGGGCAGAATATTTCCACATTTTCTAAATGAAAACCAGGGGAATATGCACTGAAGGAAACTTTGTAAAGACACCTTACGGAATGCCACCCCTCATATAGTCTGCTGATCAGCCACCTTAAGCTGCATTAGCTCACAACCAATGGAGAAACTGGAAGTCAGTGGTATCAGGGTAAAGTCTGGATATCCCCAAGGCCCCTGGAAAAAGACCCCACAGAACAGAGGGAAAGGCAAAGCTTATTCTCTGACAGGTCCCATAAGAATTTCTCACCTGTAGCCAGATTACACAAGATGTCTCAGGGTTGGAGAAGACCTATAATATAAAAAGCTTCTATAGACACTTCTCTAAAGAAGACATCCAGATGGCCAACAGGCTCATGAAAAGATGCTCAACATCACTCCTCATCAGGGAAATACAAATCAAAACCACATTAAGATATCACCTCATGCAAATCAGAGTGGCTAAAATGAACAAATCAGGAGACTATAGATGCTGGAGAGGATGTGGAGAAATAGGAACCCTCTTGCACTGTTGGTGGGAATGCAAACTGGTGCAGCCACTCTGGAAAACAGTGTGGAAGTTCCTCAAAAAATTAAAAATAGATCTACCCTATGACCCAGCAATAGCACTGCTAGGAATTTACCCAAGGGATACAGGAGTGCTGATGTATAGGGGCTCTTGTACCCCAATGTTTATAACAGCACTTTCAACAATAGCCAAATTATGGAAAGAGAGTAAATGTCCATCAGCTGATGAATGGATAAAGAAGTTGTGGTTTATATATACAATGGAATACTACTTGTCAATGATAAAGAATGAAATATGGCCTTTTGTAACAACATGGATGGAACTGGAGAGTGTTATGCTAAGTGAAATAAGTCATACAGAGAAAGACAGATACCATACGTTTTCACTCTTATGTGGATCTTGAGAAACTTAACAGAAGACCATGGGGGAGGGGAAGGGGAAAAAAAAGTTAGAGAGGGAGGGAGGCAAACCATAGGAGACTCTTAAAAACTGAGAATAAACTGAGGGTTGATGGGGGGTGGGAGGGAGAGGAAAGTGGGTGATGGGCATTGAGGAGGGCACCTGCTGGGATGAGCACTGGGTGTTGTATGGAAACCAATTTGACAATAAATTTCATATTAAAAATATAAAAAAATGAAAAGCTTGTATAGATTACGATCACTTTTGTAGACTCCATCTGCAATGTCATAGCCAGAAGGGTGTGTATGTGTATGTGTGTGTGTGTATGTATGTATGTGTGATACGAACACCACTATATATTCCTCCAGATGCAGGACAATCTGATACTTTTTAAAACATCAATACTGGGAAGGCAGAGTGTGTCCATATTGAGACCCACAGAATCCAGTTTACAGGGCTTCTTCCAGCTGGGCCAAGAGGTAGCTGTGTATGGGCTGCAGAATCTGTGTCTTTTGTGAGATTGAAATCATGGTAGTACCAGAAACTCATGGCCAATTCCATTTCACTGGTATTAAAAAATAGTCCAATACTCCCACAGGGAGAATGAATTGTGTACTGGCCACATGCAGCGGCATTGCTTTGGTAGTTTTATACTTGAAGTTAAGGTCTAAAAAACCTCCAGCTATGAAAGCCACATACGAACTCTAAACAGTCAGTACCTCATCTGTTAAGTTCCCATGCCTGGACAAGCTAATGTCAACTCACCATGTGATACTCAGTTTGTACAATACATTATGAACCTGGAAAAATAGAATCCAGTTTACATTTTTCATCACTTTCCCACTTGGTTGTCTCTAGGTTTTCATAGAACAATGGTTATCAGGCCCTAATTGATATCTCCCTCCATGTGGTGGGCACTCAGTGCAAGAAATGCTTCTACTGTCTATCTGGTCCCTCTCTGATTCCTCCCCAGAGAGGAGGACTCCTCTTACCAGTGACTTTGTGACAGAAACCTGGCAAAGAGAGCTCAGTCCTTTCCTCTGCCCTTATTCTAGAGAGTCAACCGCCCAAAGAAATCAGGCATTCTGTTCTGATTCTCAGTACTATAAGTTTTTCAAGAGGAGAGCTCCATATGGAAAAGCTTTTGGTTGTCCAGATGAGCTTGTGACAGATGGGTAGTTCTGCTTGATTCTGGAGTATAGTATTAGGAAGTCCCTTCTTGCTGCACCTAAACCACATTCACCAACCTAGCCTTTACCAGCAAAAGAGCTTATACATTGGGCTCCATCTATCTGACTGTTCTTTGTATTTTACTTAGTTCAGAACTGGGTTGGGGAAAATGGGTATACTTATCAGCTCCCTAAAACCCCAATATGTTTTTGTAGACTCCATTGATACCACCCATGGACCACCTTGTATATGCCACGGCAGGACAGATGGCAGTATCTAATCAATGGCCTTTGATCCTTCAGGGAAAGGCCCAATAATCAATGGATCTCCAAGATAAAAGCCTTCGCTTACAGTGTTTGCTAATTTCCATGGTGCACATACCTACACCATGGCTGGTATCAAGCTACGCTTGGGACATCATCGAAAAGACTTGGGAGATGTTCGCAATCTGCTCTCTCCAGCCAAAGAAGAGCCAACTGAGCCAACCTATTGTACCTCTTTAGAGCCGGGGAACACTTCCTTCCACAGGAGCAGATGCCCCTGGCACGTGGCCAGATGCACACCTCTGAGCTGGAATTTCTGTTTGGTGATAGTTTGCTGCCCTGGGAACTGCAACTTCAGGGAAAGGCCAAGCTTTTGTTCCATATTCAGTGGCAAGTCTACTGTCAGCTCAATACATAATTAAAGGAAACAAGATGAGAACAAGGTTACCTTGCAGGAGGCCACACCAGAAGCCAGCACAGCATGGATTAGGACTTTCTAAGTTCCTGCAGTGACACATTTCCTTACTCGCATTTTGGAGCTTGGTAATCACTTCTCCATCACATAAGAGAGGTCATTTTCTGTCCCTTGCCCTCATTTTCTAACCAACAGAAACACCAGAGTTTGGATTCTGTGGAATGGTTGAATGATCGTGGACTGGTTGCTTACACAATCTTGATCCTAACTTTCCATATTTGAGAAAATGGAGATTGTGATATTCTTCCCAGAGGTTGTTGGAAATATTATAAAGGATGTTTCTAAAACTGTTAAGATGGTGCGTTGCTTGCAGCAGGCACACAATAAATAGTATATATGCAATCACCCCTGTGTTGGTGGCAGGGGGCACACATTCAGCCCGAGGGGAAGGGGTGGTGAGTAGAGCTCAGCAAACGCAGTTCCTTTTGTTTCCATCCCCTCAGTTTGTGCTGTTTACATTAGTTTTGCCTCCTTGGCCAGATACTACATATCTGTTCTCCTTCCAGTTCCACCTTCTTCTGAGGATTCTTCTCAGAAGTCATCACTATTAAAGGGTCACAGGAACTGTAAGCACAAGTGTAAGCAGAAGGACTCTTGTTGCTTCCAGCAATGGATAAAGGAAATTGTCTTTAACATGCATGTCTATACTATTAGCATTTCATGTTTCAAAATATGCATTTTAAGAAGGGCCTGAGTGGTTCAGTCGGTTAAGCATCTGGCTCTTTATTTTGGCTCGGGTGACGATCTAATGGTTCCTGCATTCGAACCCCGCGTCGGGCTCTGCGCTGACAGTGGAGAGCCTGCTTGGGATTCTCTCACTCCCTCAGAGGACCTCACAAAATCCACCAGCCACAGCATGGTCCAGAAATGGAGACTGATTCCACACAACCCCCAGAGGTGCTGCAGGATGAGAATCATGTCCCCAGAGGGGCACAAAAGCAACAGAGAGAGCTATTAGGTATGAAGGGTGTTTGTCACGAGACTGAGGAATGCTGGGCATGACCTGAGAGCAGGATGGATGGCTTAGTGGCCCCAGAGCTAGCAGACAACAAATAAGAACCAGATGCCTGCCTCTGCCCCCCGCACCCCAAAGTCTTCCAGGGACTGGGATAGAGCCAGAGAAATTGGGAGGAAGGCAACCTGGATTGACTTAGAGTTCTACCTCCAGCAGAATGAGGTCTTGTCAAATAAATTCTTTTGAGTTATGGACAAACGAAGCAGGGACATCTCCCATATACTCCAGTTTGTGGTTTTAAAGTTATACCTATTGCCCAGTAGTTCCCCTAATTTCATGTTGTTCTCATCAATGAATCTCCCAGAGTGAAGTAGAGAGAGTAGAGCTTTTGCAGGCAGATAGACTTGTATTCAAGTCCTAACCCTCTGGATCCCAGTCCCTACTTCATGTGTGATGACAGGCAAATTAACAGTATTTAAACCCTTTTGAGTATCAGGCGCCTCACCTGTAGAGCGGTGGTTAGTAGGAGGATTAGAAGACAAGACAGAAGATCATTTTCAGGGGAGTCTGAGCAGAGGAGGCCTCCAGCAGGGACCGGTGTGATAGTTGTGATTCTTGGCTTCCCGTACGGCAAAGTGATGTCGCCATGGCTCACAGACGAAGGGGAAGGAACCCTGATGGATGGGCCACCATGGCTCCACCTAGGCTGGGTGACGTTGTGAGGACATCATAGACTTCATGGAAATATTCCAGATGCACAGGCCGAGAGGGGAGCTTGGAAAGGAAAGGTTCTGTTAGAGGAGACGGACAAGAAACTTTCTACAAGAAGCTGTCGCGTCATCTCACCTTTTGTTTCGCAGATGCAATTATATCAACTCGCAAAGGTGAGAGAATGTGCCACAGACCAACAAGCATTTCCAAAGAATAAAAAGTTTTCATATATATGTATATTTGTATATATGTATATCACACCAGTTTTTTAAATTTTTTGTTTGTATTTTTTTTAATGTTTATTTATTTTTTTATTTTAATTTTTTTTTTCAACGTTTATTTATTTTTGGGACAGAGAGAGACAGAGCATGAACGGGGGAGGGGCAGAGAGAGGGAGACACAGAATCGGAAACAGGCTCCAGGCTCTGAGCCATCAGCCCAGAGCCCGACGCGGGGCTCGAACTCACGGACCGCGAGATCGTGACCTGGCTGAAGTCGGACGCTCAACCGACTGCGCCACCCAGGCGCCCCTAATGTTTATTTTTGAGAGAGAGAGACAGAGCATGAGCCGGGGAGGGGCAGAGAGAGAGGGAGACACAGAATCTGAAACAGGCTCCAGGATCTGAGCTGTCAGCACAGAGCCCGACGCGGGGCTCGAACTCACAAAATGTGAGATCATGACCTGAGCTGAAGTCGGACGCCTAACTGCTTAACCGACTGAGTCCCCCAGGTGCCCCTGTATCGCACCAGTTTTAAGGTAATGAGTAAGCATCGTGAATTCCAATTTTCATTCTGAGAAAAACTAAGTAGAATGTATCACTTTTGTATACGTGCTTACATGTCTAAAGATTTAGGAGTTTAACAAGATACTCTTTTTTCCCCTTTTTCAGTTATATCCAGATGTTTTTAATCTATGCGAAGTAATGATGGATACGTGCTACATCCTTCAACTGATTTGCAAGATGTATTTACATGAAATAAAGGAGTTTTAAAAACAAAATTCTTTCAAAACAATTTTTTTACCACATCTTTTGGCCTGGAAAATTATTTGCCTATTATTTTGCTCTTTGGAGTTAAGATATTCAAACTGTAGAAACATTGTTAATATAGGACAAATCAAGTCTCAGAAATTTTGGAAATAATGGCCTTCTGCAATATATGTAAAAATATGATACACAGTGTCTGTCTTACAGGTAGTGCTTAGCAAAAGTTGTCTTCCTCCCTTCCTCCCCCACTGATGGGGGCCCACTTTCTCATTATTCCTGCATATGGGCTTTCCCACTCTTAGTCTGCCTATCTCCAGATATTTCTGCTTCAGCTGCACCAGGTCCTGGGAATGCAGAGAAGACTCGATCCCTGCCCGAAGAAGCTGACAGCTAGAGAGGGAGAAGGACATGTAAACCTTGGACAGACTCTCAGTCTGACACTCACCAGTCTAGATTTAATTCCACAGTTTCCTGTTGTATTAGACAATAGTCTTCTTACCGGGCTCCTGCTGGCTTTCTTCTTCCTCGGGCCACCTGGTTCAATGAATGGGGTCAGCTCTTGGTAAATTGGGCCTGCCTCACACAAGTCCTTCAAACTCTAAAGTAAAAAAGACTAACAGCTCCGTGGTTAGGCTTGATAGATTCCTGGAAATGGCTTCCTAAATACAGCAGAATCTGCTCCTGAATTGAAGAGGGAATATTTTTAAAAAATCAATGACTCTAGATTCAAAGGAAGAAAGAAAAGAAAGAAAGAGAAGAAAGAAAGAAAGAAAGAAAGAAAGAAAGAAAGAAAGAAAGAAAGAAAAGAAAGGAAGGAAGAAAGACAGAAAGAAAGAAAAGAAAGAAAAAGGAAAAATGCAATGAGTTTATATGTGGCAAAGATAGATGCCTACTCAAAATTTAGACCTTAGGAAACAAATTCTCTTTCATTTTTACCCATCAAATCTTTGATTTAATAAACATGCCTGCCTTGGGCCAGCCACTGCATAGGCACTGAGGTAAAATGTGTTAGACATGATGCCTGCCCTCAGAGAGTTCATGGCCAGGTAGAGAAGAAAGGCAAGTCAACAGGCATCAGAGGAGACTGCAGTGAGGGCAGTGGCAGAGAACATTGACTGAGGATTGTCTCAATCAATTTAGCAAAATGTGCTCTTTCACAGTGTGCCATGGCCAAAGTTATCTCCGTACTATAAGAGAGGTCATCTGGGCACAGAGAATAAGAATATATTTTTCCTGATTGCAATTTGGCTCCCAAGTGAGGTGGAAGGGAAGTGGTATGTTTTAATATTTACATTCTTTCTGCTAACATGCTATAAGCTCATTGAGAAACTGGTCTCAACTTGACAGTCTCCTGGACTCTATTCTGTGTCCCTGAGGACATCTCAAAAAATGGCAACAATGGGACTGTCTTTGGCATTATCACATCTCCTCCTGAAAGAGTCTGATTTTTAGAACTTTTTAAAGTTTATTTATTTACTTTGAGAGAGAGAGAGAGAGCACAAGCAGGAGGAACAGAGAGAGAGGGATAGAGAGAGAATGCCAAGCAGACTCTGCATTGTCAGCACAGAGCCTGATGTGGGGTTCGAACTCACGAATGGTGAGATCATGACCTGAGCCAAAATCAAGAGCCAGATGCTTAACCGACTGAGCCACCCACGCGTGCCCCTGTTTTTTACCCACATTAAATGGAAGCTTATTCCCTTGTATTTCCAGGGAATTTCTTATTCCCTTTGTATCCCCCTAACAATTGGTGCTTAGCCCTAGCTCCTTGCTTATCACCATCCTCAGTCTGGATTAGATCAAGTAGAAAGTCTTCACCTTTATTTCTCCCTTTCAAAGGTGTGCCCACTGAGCCTGTTTACTCTACACTGGGAATGATGAGCTGAGAGGCTGAGGAGACTTTCCCAACTGATTCCAACTCGGAGAAATAATTGATGGGGTACATCCTCTCTTTTGGGCTCCATCACTGCCCTGTCGAAAGTAGGAAGCTGACCTGTATGGTGCACCTGTATGGTGCTGGGGATGGAAATGGAATTGGAAGAAAAGATCCAGGAGAGGCCCTATAACCTGTGGCAGAATGGGAAAGCAGAAGAGACCAGCAGCTGGAGGTGGGCCTATGGGGCAAAAGTAGAAGCTAGAAGGATGTTTCATCAATCAAGTAGAACTCAGCACGCAGAGGCAATACATAAAAAATGAGATTAAAAGTGCTTTTTTAAGGGGTGCCTGGGTGGCTCAGTTGGTTAAGCGCCACATTGGCTCAGATCTCGTGGTTCATGAGTTTGAGCCCTGCATTGGGCCTGTGCTGACAGCTCAGAGCCTGGAGCCTGCTTGGATCCTGTGTCTCCTCTCCCTCTGCCCCTCCCCACTCATGCTCTATTTGTCTTTCTCTCTCTCTCTCAAAAATAAAAACAAACATAGGAACACCTGGGTGGCTCAGTTGGTTGAGCGGCTGACTTTGGCTCAGGTCATGATCTCATGGTTTATGAGTTCAAGCCCCGCATCAGGCTCTGTGCAGACAGCTCAGAGCCTGAAGCCTGCTTCAGATTCTGTGTCTCCCTCTCTTTCTGCCCCTCCCCTGCTCACGCTCTCTCTCTCAAAGGATAAACATTAAAAAAAATTTTTAATAAAAATAAACATAAAAAATAGTTTATAAAAAAAGTGCTTTTAAAAAAACATATAAAGTTCTTTGAATAACATTTTTAAATTTAAAAAATCAAGTTTAAACTATTTTGCTTTGAAACTGACAGCTGTTTATAACATTTTTGGTAAGGATGAAAACTCATTTGCAAATTATGTAAATATATATTGAGGGTTTTTTTTAATTTAATTTTTTTTAATTTACATCCAAATTAGTTAGCATATAGTGCAAAAATGATTTCAGGAGTAGATTCCTTTTTTTTTTTTTTTTAATATGAAATTTATTGTCCAGTTGGTTTCCATACATCACCCAGTGTTCATCCCAACAGGTGCCCTCCTCAATGCCCATCACCCACTTTCCCCTCCCTCCCACCCCCCATCAACCCTCAGTTTATTCTGTTTTTAAGAGTCTCTTATGCTTTGGCTCCCTTCCTCTCTAACCTTTTTTTTTTCCTTCCCCTCCCCCATGGTCTTCTGTTAAGTTTCTCAAGATCCACATAGGAGTGAAAACATATGGTATCTGTCTTTCTCTGTATGACTTATTTCACTTAGCATATCACTCTCCAGTTCCATCCATATTGCTACAAAAGGCAAGATATCATTCTTTCCCATTGCCATGTAGTATTCCGTTGAGTATATAAACCACAATTTCTTTATCCATTCATCAGTTGATGGACATTTAGGCTCTTTCCATAATTTGGCTATTGTGGAAAGTGCTGCTGTAAGCATTGGGGTACAAGTGTCCCTATGCATCAGCACTCTTGTATCCCTTGGGTAAATTTCTAGCAGTGCTATTGCTGGGTCATAGAGTAGATCTATTTTTAATTTTCTGAGGAACCTCCACACTGTTTTCCAAGTGGCTGCACCAGTTTGCATTCCCACCAACAGTGCAAGAGGGTTCCTGTTTCTCCACATCCTCTCCAGCATCTATAGTCTCCTGATTTGTTCATTTTAGCCACTCTGACTGGCATGAGGGGATATCTGAGTGTGGTTTTGATTTGTATTTCCCTGATGAGGAGCGACGTTGAGCATCTTTTCATGTGCCTGTTGGCCATCTGGATGTCTTCTTCAGAGAAGTGTCTATTCATGTTTTCTGCCCATTTCTTCACTGGATTATTTGTTTTTTAGGTGTGGAGTTTGGTGAGCTCTTCATAGATTTTGGATACTAGCCCTTTGTCTGATATGTCATTTGCAAATATCTTTTCCCATTCCGTCGGTTGCCTTTTAGTTTTGTTGATTGTTTCCTTTGCAGTGCAGAAACTTTTTATCTTGATGAGGTCCCAATAGTTCATTTTTGCTTTTAATTTGCTTGCCTTTGGGGATGTGTCAAGTAAGAAATTGCTGCGGCTGAGGTCATAGAGGTTTTTTCCTGCTTTCTTCTCTAGGGTTTTGATGGTTTCCTGTCTCACATTTGGGTCATTTATCCATTTTGAGTTTATTTTTGTGAACGGTGTAAGTAAGTCGTCTAGTTTCATTCTTTTGCATGTTGCTGTCCAGCTCTCCCAGCACCATTTGTTAAAGAGACTGTCTTTTTTCCATTGGATATTCTTTCCTGCTTTGTCAAAGATTAGTTGGCCTTACATTTCGGGGGGTAATTCTGGAGTTTCTATTCTATTCCATTGGTCTAGGAGTAGATTCCTTAATGCCCCTTACCCATTTAGCCCATCCCCCCTCCTAGACCCCCTCCAGTAACCCTCCGTTTGTTCTCCATATTTATGAGTCTATTGAGGGTTTTTTAATGTTCAATTGTTCAGTTGGAGAGAGAGACAGAAAGAGAGAGAAAGAGAGAGAGCAGGGGAAGGGCAGAGAGAAAGGGAGAGAGAATCCCAAGCAGGGATTCTCACTGTTAGAGCAGAGCCCGACGTGGGGCTAAATCTCATAAACTGTGAGATCATGACCTGAGCTGAAATCAAGACACTCAACTGGCTGAGCCACATAGATGCAGCATATATTGAATTGTTTAAAATATCACCTCAGGTTCTAGGGTAGAGTTGTTTATTAATTTAGGGGAGAGGTGAGAGCTTCCCAGAATACTTTTTTTTTTCTAATTAAAAAAAGGTTTTTATACTGCTGTGTGAATATAGTGTGACCACAGTGTTACTTTTTTGGGTTTTGCTCTGTGGAAGGAAGAGAGGCACCCCTCCAAGGAGGAGAGGAGTAATGCTGTGTTTTTCTCGCTCTGCTCACAGTTCTTCCTCAGTTTAATGAATGGCAATAAGACTAAAATAACAAAGAGCAACTGTGGATTGCTATAAGTACATCTATGTTACTCCATTGCAGAGTTAAGCTTCATATAAGCTTAGAGACTTCAATGGAAAATCAAAAAAAGGAGAGAAAAACGTCAAGGCTCTGTCTATAGAAAGATACAGGAAATTTTAGGAAACATATCAATGAGGCTTAGTCAATAAGATGCTTAAAATATACATAGGAGTTTATTTCTTTAAATTTGGCTCTATACAAATAGCACATTTATAGTGTTCCATAATGTTCATTTTTTAAATAATATATTTCATAAGATGATGGCTGGGTAAAAAGCAAAGCTTCTTTACCACTTCACTTTCCTGCTATGTACTTTCTTTCTCTCTCTCTTTTTTTTAAGTTTACTTGTTTTGAGAGAGAGAGAGAGAGCAAGTGAGGGAGAGGCAGAGAGAGAGAGAGAATGCCAAGCAGGCTCCTTGCTGAGCCAGATGCAGGGTTTGATCTCACAAACCATGAGATCAGGACCTGAGCCGAGATCACCAAAACTAAGACACCTCAAATGACCTCAAGTTAGGATATGCAAATTGCAGGAACACTCTGTAAAGAGTTGGGCTTAGCAGACACTTAAGTGATAAATTCGCAACCTAAATATGAAGTGACCAAAGATATAAAGTAAATGCTTATCTGATTAATGTCAGTCACATAGTGATCAAACCATCTCAAAGATTGAACTTAACACAGAAGAACTATTCCCATTGAGCTCTAAAGGCAGTCAACATGACTGAATCAACATGAGCTGAAGTCCCTGCAAAAATAATTTTGGGAGGCAAATGGGGCTTCTATGGGGATTAATTGTCAGAGTTGGACTCAAAATCAAAGCAGCCTCTGAGAAAAATTCAATTCCCTGACATGGAGAATGTGTTTTTTGTGGCTATTGTTCTGAGATATGCGTGGATAATTCAACACTGTAGGCAGAGTTCATTCTTTGGAATACCATATCTTGGAAGAGGCTAGGCAAGAAACCCATATCCTCCTCCCTTGCTCTTATGGATGCTTGCTTTAGGAATCCAGCCACCATGCCGTGAGGAAGCCCAAGCAATCCCAGGCAGAGACCACACTGGGAGCCACAGAAAGGCACTCTGGCCACTGAGCCCAGCT
This sequence comes from Leopardus geoffroyi, assembly GCF_018350155.1. Lineage (NCBI taxonomy): Eukaryota > Metazoa > Chordata > Mammalia > Carnivora > Felidae > Leopardus > Leopardus geoffroyi. Next base: position 95,619,861 of record NC_059333.1, read on the forward strand.
GAGGCCCTAATCAAGGGCATCAAGTGCCAGACATGTTGAATGGAGACACCTCGGATGATTCCAGCACCAAATCATTGAGTCGTCCCAGCTGAGAAACCCCAGACACATAGGGCAGAAAAGAAGCTGTCTTGCCATACACTGTCTGATTAATTGACACAGAATATCCAAGTACAATAAAATGGCTGTTCTATCCCACTTAGGGTTTTTTTTGAGGGGCAGGGAAGTAATTATGCAGCAATAATAACTGCAATATTCAGTATCCTCAAGTCCCCCATGCCAAAGACCCTCTGTTATAGTATCCAGAGAATAAATCTCCAGTCTTCATCCAGGATCGAGGAGAGGCAAATGGCAGTCATTTGAATTGGGGGAGGGATCCGGAATCTCAGGATCTAACTGTTTTTTTAGTGTACGTTCAGTGAATCTTGTCTTTAACCACACGCATACTATTCACTTCTAGAGTCATGGTGCCATCGAATCCTGAGCTCATCGACAGTTCTGCTCAGATTTTTTTCTTATCTGCCAGCTCAGAATTTAGCTTTCTCTGGTCCACTATTACCAGCCATCACTCCTTTAGTATCCCGGTTACCAAAATGTCGTTGCCATGGTCTTCTCCTCCATTTCTTTTTCTTGTGAATTTATGCTTTAAAAATCACCTTATTGGGGTGCCTGGTTGGATGAGTCAGTTAAGCATCTGGCTTCGGCTCAGTTCACGATCTCATGGCTCATGAGTTCGAGCCCCACATGGGGGTCTCTGTTGCACAGAGCCCACCAGAGATCCCCTGTTCCCCTCTGTCTGCCCCTCCCCTGCTCTCTCTCTCTTTCAAAAATAAACATTTTTAAAAAATCACCTTATTGATGTTTTAGTGGGATTTGGGGAGAAAATGGACTTAAATACATATGTTCAATTTAGCATCTCTAATTGAAATATTACTTTTTTATGTCTTTTATGGGTGTACTGACTCCCTTTACTTTTATTTATTTGAGTAAAATAAATGCCTCAAGAGTACTGGATACAAAATGTCTTGTGCTTTGTTGGAAAATAGCAATGACAACAACATCAACAACAAAAATCTTTTTACTCTCTCTTTTCAAATATTTCAGTTCTGAAATTTGCCCAAATTCATGAGTCTGAATGATGGGGGAAACAAACGCAGAAGGAAATGATAGATAAAATTAAATTTCCTTATAACTGCAGCCCATTGACAAATACTTGAGACAGGCAGAGTAGGACACTCCTCCAGGAACTCCCAAGTGTATTAACAAGGGAAAAATAAATTTAACTTGACAGTAGCCAGGCTTCCAAGATCCTGTGAGTTTTCTTTAGCACAGGAAAATCCTTCTGGAAACTTCCCCTTACCTTTACCTCCCTCAACTCTCAAGTATATAATCAGTCACTTCTCACAATCCCAGGGCAGCAATTTCTGCCCACAGATCCTGTCCCCATGCTTTAATAAAACTACCTTTTTGCACCAAAGATGCCTCAAGAATTCTTTCTTGGCTGTTGGCTCCAGACCCTGACATTTTCCCCATAATGAAGGCTCCCCTTTCTCTAGTTCCAACCCTCATCAACAATTTTGTGTACAATCTGTATACATTTGTGTACAACTGTGTTGCATATTCATAAGAAGCTATAAAAACACAGGCTCATTCCTGAAGAAGACAACCTAATATAGAAAACAATGTAGAGAAAACACAAAGACTGCCAAAGAACATGTCATACTTGTAAATAGGTAGAATGGATGAAATATTTACAGAATGAATGGCCAGGGGTTGACTACACCAGTGAGTGGTTTGGGCCATGAAGTCAAGAAAGTGTGAGGTTTTTTCTGTGGTCATAGCTGTTACCACTTATTAGGACCACTGACATGCCCCTCCCTGCCCCTACAGATAAGGCCTCAAAAGATGGTGTTTCTACTGTTGGACTCTTTGGAAACAGGAAGAGTCTCCCTCTCTTATTCTCTCTGCCTTAGCAGAAATGAAAATTCCTCCCTGGAGGATGCTATTCTCTAACCTCAGTTCTGAGTCACACCTTGTCCATTCCTTGCCGCAGGCCTTCCTCGGTGTCTCCACTGGATGGGGCAAAGGGCCGCCTGGAGAAGCCATTGTCCACAAATAGAGTTAACCAGCACCTCTGCTCCCCCAATTCTTAATCTGCTAGAGTTGGGCAGCCATTCTTCTAGACTGTACCACATACTGACCCCTTCCAAACCCCAATTCTTCTATGCTTGGAAACCTCTCTCTCTTTCTCAAATTAAGAGTTGGGCATAGCTTGATGTGATTTTTCATGTCCTCCCACTAGCCAATGAACATTGAAGCATCTTATGATCGTGTGAGAACCACACCTGTTAATTTACAAGTATTTACCATCACAGATGTGAGATAGGTAGTCCTTAGAAGAATTATATGTGTTCAAGTATTTCAGGGTTTTTTTGTTTTTGTTTTGGGTGTTTTTAATGTTTATTTACTTATTTGAGAGAGAGAGAGAGCATGAGAAGGGGAGGGGCAGAGAGAGGGAGAGAGCGAATCCCAAGCAGTCTCCTTGCTGTCAGCTCAGAGCTTGATCCCACGAACCATGAGATCATGACCTGAGCTGAAATCCAGAGTCAAGTGCTTAATTGACTGAGCCACACAGGTGCCCCTCAAGTATTTCATTTTTTAAAGTAAGCTTAGAATTTCTTTAAGTGTAACTGAAGCTAGTGCCACTTACTTTAAAAGTAGCACATAAAAGCATTTTTGATAATTATATGCATCTCTGAGCATATATTTTTGCAAATACTTTCATGTATTTGAAAATATTTAGTTAATCAAATGTAAATGATTCAACGAGTATAAAAATAGTTGAAAAAAGAAGATGAAGAAAGAAGAAACGCTTCAATGAGAGAAAAAAATGACTAAGAGGGAAAGTGAAAGACTAAGACAAAGAAGACCCTCTTTAGAGTCCCAGAAACAAAAGGCAGGGAAATGCCATGTGACTCATGAAATGGAAGCACCTGATGATGTAACTAACAAGTCATAACCAAGGTAGAAGAATGTGATAGGAAGTACATCAGCTTTCGGTGAACTTCAACATTGATCTCCCTCTACACACACCTTCCACTCCATCTGACTCCAGTGCAGTTCCCAGAGGAGACAGGACAGTTCTCTATACACTGCACACTTATTCAGAACCGGGGACAAAAACCAAATACCAAAACGAAAGATGTCCCTATTGCTCTTATCCTTTAGGAAATTACAAGAGTTTTAGGAACTCTGGCCAGAGGTGGAGCTGAACACCAAAGTGTATTTCTGATTCTATCACAATATCACATACATTATGTTCAAATGACAAATATAAATAATTAAAATTCAGTACTATTTTATTAATATGTTTCAACATGTTTAAGTTACGGTTTGTTACTCCAAGGTAAATGAGACAATAAATCCTCAGGTAAAACATCAAAGTTCTCCCTTATTTCTCTCTCAAGTGACATTCCCTGTTTAGAGGCAATCGCTGTTATTGTATATAGTTAGGTATATATCATTCCAGGCTTTTTTGTCTGCATTTTATTGTGGGATCATTGAGTGTGATGGTCAAGAAAGAATTCTTGAAACATTTTACGGTGTAAGTTAGTAAGGTTATTTAAATAGCACAGGGACAGGACTCATGGACAGAAAGGGCTACACTTTTGCTGTAGGAGGCTGGTGGTTCTATGCTTAGCGCTCAAGAGGGAGGGACATTCAGAGAGTCTTAGATCATAAATGTCTTCCTCGAATTTCTACTCGGAAAACTACTTTCACAAGATTTCTCTGGTGCTTATCATTCAGCTCAACATTAACTATCGGTGAGATTTACAGGCAGTCATGAGACCCTTTAAGAATGTAACAACCAGCACGTATTTGATCCTTATCAAAACTATGCAGGGGCGCCTGGGTGGCGCAGTCGGTTAAGCGTCCGACTTCAGCCAGGTCACGATCTCGCTGTCTGTGAGTTTGAGCCCCGCGTCGGGCTCTGGGCTGATGGCTCAGAGCCTGGAGCCTGTTTCGGATTCTGTGTCTCCCTCTCTCTCTGCCCTTCCCCCGTTCATGCTCTGTCTCTCTCTGTCCCAAAAATAAATAAACGTTGAAAAAAAAAAAAAAAAAAAAACTATGCAGGCTATTAGGTCAGCCTTCCGGGCTAAAGATGAACCTCATCAGTCTGAGTGTATGCACACCTGTGGTAGGCAGAATAAAGACCCGCCAAAGATGTTCACATCTTAATCCCTGAAATCTGTGAACAGGTTAGATTACACCCAGCAAAGGGAAACTGAGATGGCTAATCATCTGACACTAAAATATATATACCCTAAAATATATTATCTGGGTGGACCTAAGTAATCACAAGTTTCCTTAAATGTGGAAGAGGGAAACAGAAGAGCTCACAGTAATAAGATGTGAAAAAGACTCGACCTGCCATTGCCGACTTTGCAGATGGAAGAGGGCCAGGAGCAAGGAATGCAAACAGCCTCTGGAAGCTGGAAATGATAGGAAAACAAATTCTTTCCTGGAGCCTTCAGAAAGGAACACAACCCTGCCGACATCTTCATTTTAGCCCAGGGAGACTTCTTTAAGACTTCTGGCCTCCAGAGCTGTCAGATAATAAATTTATGTTGTTTTAAGCCACTAAATTTGTGCTAATTTGTTGCAGCAGCGAAAGGAAACTAATATAAAGACTTTGGGAATTCCTCAAGAAATGGTTCGCCATATCACCCAACAGGGAAGTTGAGTTAACAAGCCGTACACACACACACACACACACACACACACACACACACACAGGTTCCAGTCAGTTCTCTCTTGCAATCTCAATCATGAGCAGATAGACAAGAATCTCCAGACAGCAAATGAAAGATAAGAGAACAAAACAACATTTTTAAAAATCTTGGTGTTGTCAAATCATCTTCTCCTATAAGGCTTCTGGATTTTGTGAATTGACAAGCAAAACCTGCCCCCTTTTCCAACAAGGTGCTAAAATTAGTTTCCTATGTTCTTTTCCAAATCTTATGATGTTTTTGTTTTTAAGTTTTAACTTTTAAATTCTGTCCTTTCTACCCATATTGAGCCTCAGCTGATGGTTTCAGCCTTCTAGGGCATATACATTTTATCAATACCATTATATCATGGTCTTCCCCATCCTGAATGATTCTAGCCCTCAAAGTTTTTAAAAAAAAAAACAAGTGGGTTGATGATTATGAAAGTAAATTTTATTTTTTATTTTTTTAAAGAATGTTTTTATTATTTTTTTTAACATTTATTTATTTTTGAGACAGAGAGAGACAGAGCATGAACAGGGGAGGAGCAGAGAGAGAGGGAGACACAGAATCTGAAACAGGCTCCAGGCTTTGAGCTGTCAGCACAGAGCCCGACGCGGGGCTCGAACTCAGGGACCATGAGATCATGACCTGAGCCAAAGTCGGATGCTTAACCGACTGAGCCACCCAGGCGCCCCTGAAAGTAAATTTTAAAAGTAAATTTTTAAAAATGTAAAAAATACTACTCAAAAAGTTTGAGTAGTATCAGTTTCATCATCACAAGGATGATGATGATGATCAATATTTCCAACAGTCCTGCTCCTTGCCAATAATCTGTAACTACTTCTTTCCAATCATCCCATCTCTGAATTTCTGACTTGCCTTTTGTTCCCTCCTCGTGTCTCAAGCCCCCGGAATCCCAGTGAGGAATTCTGCTTTGCCTGGAAAGACCATCATCAGAAAAGGCCTGGGCAGGACAAGGATCTTGGAACTATAGTCATGAGTCCTGTGTCACCCTTGGCAACTGCAACAAGTTTGATATAGCAGTGGTGCTGCCCCACACAGACACAAACATTTCTCCCTCTGGTTCCACCCTGCTGGGGGGTTTATTTACCAGGCCAGTATTCCAAACGGAAGCTCCATTCACTTCATCTCCCTTTCAGAGGGTGGCAGAAACACACCACAGGCCATCCGTGAACTGGGTAGGCTTGTTAATCAAAATTTCTTTAGCTTCACGTAACGACAGGGGTGTGTTGAATAAAACTCCCAGAGTCAAGTGTTGGCTCAGCCTCCTTGAAAGGAAAACAGCAAAGCAGGAAAGGCATCCAACCGAGATAAAAGCTAAGTTAACAAATGATAGCATTTTCAAAACAAGTCATTGGGTTTGAACGCCCTGGAATGGAATAGAAGAGAAGGGAGTGTCAGAGAAGAGCACAGGCTGAACTCAACCCTGTGGTCGACAGAAGGCAGGGGGGCTGACAGAAGACCTTGCTATAAGAAGAGTGTCTTCCTGACAGTTTTCCCAAGAGCCCACCCTGCCATTATCATTCTGCTCTTCCTGTTTTCCCCACATTTCCTGTCTTCTTCACAAGTTGCATGCTGAGAGGACATGTTAGGCTATTGTTCTGAGGTTTAAATTATTTTCACTCTTTTGTTTAAGAAAATAATCTTTTGGAGAGAAACACAGAGCTGATTGAGAAGAGACCATCGTTTTTAGCATGGACAAGGAGCAGTGACAAATGTGGACCAAATGTGATGATAGAAAGCTGTTCAGGGGCGGCGGCGGGCGGTGGGGGGGGCACCTGGGTGGCTCATTCGGTTAAGCGTCCGACTTCAGCTCAGGTCATGATCTAGCGGTTTGTGTTCAAGCCCCGTGTCAGGCTCTGTGCTGACAGCTTGCTCAGAGCCTGGAGCCTGCTTCAGATTCTGTGTCTCCCCCTCCCAGGCTCATGCTCTGTCACTTGCTGTCTCTCAATAATAAATAAATGTTAAAAAAAAAATTAAAAAAAAAAAAAAGAAAGCTGTTGGGTGGTGGAGTCAAAATCAAGCTCATGCCTCTAAGATCATATGCTTGCTCCTAAATCCTGGTCAAGCCTCCACTACAAATCACATGATAAAACACACATAGGTCATCTCTGAATCAAAGTCCTGAAGAAACATAGGTGGACCTTGGGGTACGCTGCAGAGAATTATCTCAATGCATGCTGTCTTGGTACTTTCTCTGTGCCAGGCGTTGTGCTGAGTTGGAAAGGGCATAAAGATAGGCAAGATACTATTGTACCCCCACGTTATCCAGCAGAGGAAATGGAAAAGCAGAAACATGTGACCCAGTCATAGAGAAAATTCAAAAGGATTTGGAACCTGTATTCATCAAAACTCTTTTTGGTCTCAAGGATGAACTTGAGGTAGCCTTCAAGAGAAGGTGGGTTTTACTGGTGCTCTATGATAGAAAACCAAGTATTGAAAAAGGCAGTGACATAGTAGAGTCTCAGAGTCAACTGGAGCCGGGGACTTGAATGCTGCTAAGAACTTTTTTCCATCTCAAGCAACTGTATTTTTCTTTTCCTTTTTCTCTGTAGATCACCTCTGCTTCTCTAGTTGAGTATCCAATAACATTCAGCTATTTGCATTCTTCTTGATTCCAACTCTGAAAATGCTGGGAAGGGTCTCAATGATCCATCTTGATTCATGTTCCCACTTCTGACCAATCCATTGAGGAGAGAGGGCAGACTAATGCAAGAACACAGAAGCTCCAGTGAAAACCTCACAGCTACCCTCTTCACCTGGGTAAATGCCTCCAAGCTGTGCCTCTTACACTTACCTGGTTTCTCTGGGTTTTCTGGGGGTTTTGTTTCCTCATAGTCATATTCAGATTCTTCTTCTCTGCCCAGATCTTTCAAAATGATCTGTATGATTTGAACCATCTATTCTACAAGACAATGTCTCATGGATCTCCCACCTCCGTGCCATGAACATGGGCCATAGGCTCATGACGTATATCCACCCCTAGACTCCCAAGTGCCGTGCACCCTTGCCTAGATAGTGAGATTACCCATTGACAAAAACCCCATGGATCATCCAGAGGCTGTTAGAATGTGGGTTTGGAGCCCAAAGAAGCATTAGGATTGAAGGCATTGATTTTAGGGAATTATCTGTCTGGAAATGATAGCTGAAGTTGTGAATGTATATATATTTACTGAAGAAAAAAATAGCATGTGAGAAGAGAAGAGGACCAAAAAGAACTCGTAGTGTCCTACATATAATAGACAAAGGATAAGAAGCCTTCAGGTAAGAGACAGAAGATGAAGAAGAGGATGGGGATTTGACTGACTTAGATAACCAACTTGTGTTACACAGCAGACAACTCTTAACTATCCAATGGTTAGCACATGGTAGACCTTCCAGCTCCATGATTTCTCCCTACTTTTCTGTTTCTAGCCCTCAACTTCACTTCTTGAGGGCTGAGAAAGCATCAGGATCAAATTTATTTTGCTTCCATGTACCAGGCCTGATAAAAAAGATTGACCAGGTAGAGGAATGGCTAAAGTGCAAAGTAAAGAATTTTTACTTTCTTAGGTATGGATTTTTGTTCGTCCCTCCAATACTGCATTGAAATTTTATATAATTCCATAATTGCTAGGATTCTAAGCAACAAAGTGACAGACTTCCAAGTTTAGGAGACCAAGGTATGTAAGATTGCTTATTATTCTTCAGAAAGATCTTTCACTATAGGATATCCATTTTTATGTCACACTGTTGTCTTTTTATTTACACACTTGACATTTAAACCATAGCAGGAAATGAACAATCTACTGAGGAAAATATATGTCTGTGTTTGTAACAGTATTCATCGCCTAACTGCTTTGGCCAATTTCCAAGCTTCTGAGTGTATGTCTAAGATGGCCGTGCCTAGAAGCTGTGAAAGGACATAATCATAAACTAACAGGGTTGTTGGAGGTCATCAACAATCTCGATAAGGAGTTCCTCTCTTATTAATGATGTAAGGTCTTCTCTAAGGTTTTGAAAATGAAATCCTGTGGGTCAGATCGTGGTTCTTTGCCAAGCAAGGCTCATGTTCCATGATGTGTTTTTAGTAAACAGCTCATACCAGTTTTCTGCAAAAGCCATTTATCATCAGCTTCTGAAATTAGCAATAAAGGAAATCTGGTGCCTTTTAAAGATTCTTGTTCTTTTTATACTTTGGATAATGAGTCAACTGAATGAAATCAGAAGGATCTTTCCAAAGAAACAACAACTAAAATAAGTTGAAGTAGCAACTGAAGTAATGGTAACACCACCATGGAGTATCAATACCAGGGCCACACTCAAGAGTATTAATACGAGCACCAAACTCATTGCCACGTAGTATTCCATTGTGTATATAAACCACAATTTCTTCAAACTCAGTTGGGCACTTCAAATATTTAGTAACAGGGGTCATGGGCAGAAATAAGGTAATGAATAAATAAGAAAAATAATTTTGGACAAGGCAGGTGCTATGAAAATGGTGACTATATAATCTATTGACTTTCAGTTCTTTTTTTTTTTTTTTCAATGAAAGGAGATATGCTAAGACAACAAGTATAAACCAGGCTATCCTCAGCAAACTGAGAGTCTTTGCCAGTCAATACCCCAAAACAATCCAGTTAAGAAATGGGCAGAAGACATGAATAGCTGTTTTTCTAAAGAAGGCATCACCTTGGGCATGGACACAACAAAACCAGATGGTGGTAGCGAGGCTTGTCTAAGGAGGTGATGCTTGAGATCAGACCAGAAGGATGAGAAAGAGCTAGCCATGTGTTGATCTTAAGGAAGTGTGTTTCAGGCAAGGGAACAGAAAATGCAAAGACTGTGAAGCAGTAATTAATTTGGCATATCTGAGGAGTATCAAAATGTTGGTGATTTTTTTATCAGAGTGAATAAGAAGGGAAGTGGTACAGAGATCAAGTCAGAAAGATACTAGGGATCACATCATGTATGGTCTTTTAGGTCAAGGTAAGAAATGTTGATTCTATTTTAAGGATAAAGAGAAGCTATGGAGAGTTTGACACCGAGCAATGATACGGTCCCATTTATTCTATAAAATAAGCACTCTAACCTCTAACTGAGGAATGGACTTTAGAGGGGCAGGGTAGAAAAGTAGGAGCAGTTTGGAGACCCTTGCTAAAGCCCAGGAGAGAGGGTGAGGACTTGGGCTAGGGTGGAAACAGAGACGATGGTGAGGACTGCACAGATTCAGGACAAATTTTGGAGGTGGAGCTACAAGAATTCATGGATGGAGCTGATATAGGGAGTAGAGAAAAGACAGGAATCAAAGTTCTGGGCTTTTAGCCTCCATAACTGAATCAATGGTGCCATTAACTGAGATGGGAGTCTTGAGAAAGAGCAAGCTTTAAGGAGAGGTGTTTGAGAATAGAATTGTGTTTCGGTTATGAATTATTTTGTGACCACATCCATTCCCCTAGCACCAAATATTATCTCCATAGATTTAAGTGTTCACCCATGAGGTCCTGATTCCTTATCAATTGACTGAAATTTCTACGTGTTTGTCTGGTAGACCTCTCACTCTGAATACCTTGCCAAGATCAAGGCACCTCCCTCACACCAGGGCTACCGGAACTCTCAGAAATCTGGGACCCTGCAGTGTCTTCAAGGAGTGACAAGTTCACTTCCTTAGGTTTCCCCCTGCCTTCAGGGGCCAGCCTGCTTTTGCTTTGGGCATCAACGCATCACCCGAGCATACCTGTCTTTCCAACCACCCCAAGAAGGAACATAGTCCTTTAGTTCAAGAAACAAACCCTAGACCTCCAAAGCTCTGAGACTTCCTACGTTTGCCTTCAATCTTCCCCGTGTGACACTCTGACTCAGTATGTAAAGACATTACCACAAAAGGATTTAAGAATCCCTCAATTTGGCACAGGTTAGAGGAGTTTTAGGTAAGGAATCTTATCACTGGAAAAAAAACATAGGGGTGATTGTGAGTTTAGGAAATGGTGGCAGGAGACATACCAAGAACAGTGAAAGTATCTCATTCCCTTCATGAGATTAGTAGTGCTGGGAGACCGAAGGAAGAGGGGCGTCTGCTCCGGGCTCAGGTGCAACGGATCCAGATCTCGCTCTCTTCCAGCCATGCCCCTTCTCACAGAGCCAAGGAAATGGCTTACACAGAGCCCATGCCTCCCCTTCCTTACCAAATCCTAGATATTCAAGACCCTGTGGTTCCTTGCTCACATGTCCCCAAGCATGTGCAGGCCTCTTCTGGGGCCCCATCTTCCAAAGAGTGGATTATGTTCGCATTTAAGCCCGCCTAGGCCGTGGTGGTAGCCACAGGGAGGTTGCCAGCAAATAATGTGGAAGGAGTGTGGGCGGATAAGTGAGGGAGTCTCCGTGCAGGAGGCTCTCTATGGGGTGGGGTGAAGCCAAGGGGTGGGAGGGGAAGGTGGGAGGACTGTCAGCTGGGACCCTAACCCCAAGGCTAGCTGCCCCATGCGATCCTGCCCTGGGGAGGAACTCTGAGGAGTCCAAGGATCTTAAAGTTGAGCCTGGCCCCCCAGGTCTTCACAAAGATAGATTTGTGAAAGTATGAGGATAGAACGTATCAATTTATCAGTCTCTTATCTCGATGTAAAACTTCTAGGTATAAGACGTAAGGTGTGTGGCCTGTGGCCTGAGTGTATCTGAGTGGGAAAGCACATGGGCCTGTCGCTGTGACTGTCTCCTTGCACCCACGAGAGGTGGTGCTAACAGCTTGCTGCTGTCTCCCCTCTGCCCTGCAGTATGTATAGCTTAGTAAAGGGAAGGAAGCTCAATTTAATCAGCAGAAGGTGGGCTAAGCACAGCCGTCTCAGGACAGAAATCATTAGCCCTCCACTCCCACGCCACGGCCTGGGGCAGGAAATGGTCTGTAAGTGGAGACAGAGGATTTTGTGGCTTTCTGTACAGTCAGAATGTATGTGGTTGGCTTGAAACATGAAGAGAAAGACACAAGATGGTCAGAGATGGAGTCTGCATGGAGAAAATTACTAAGACCAGGGCTGAAATTTTACGAAGGAACAGGCATATCTTTGCTCTGTTGCACCTGAAGAAGTGTGTGTTTGCGTGTGTTGAGGGGGGTCAGGAATGGGTGTGTCCACCAATCCGTCCAGAAGTCAGACCTAGCCTCTGAGCCAGGCCACCCGGCCTCACATGTTCCGAGTAAGACATCAGGCCCCCTCTATGTGGGCACTACTCTGAGACCCAGGAGAAAACATCCGGGGTCACTGTTTGTCCTTGCCTTCACCTGCCTATTTGAAACCCAGAATGTGCCAGAGTTCTTTGTGGCTGACACTTTTTATATATTAACTTTATTTGTATTATTACAAATAATAAATAAATATAATCATGTTAAAGAAATATATAAATAGAAAATATATGTAAACATATCCTCATCCGTTTACATATGTTTTCTACAAAGGAAGCCAGGAGCAGACCCAAGACCCACGTCACCTCACAGAGCCCAGCCAGAAACACATTGCCAGTGCCCTCCCACACACAGCCACTGGGGAGAGCAGACGCCTGTGCAGCAGTGGGTGTTTATTCTCTAAGGCAGTTTCAAACCCCCATTTCATCCTCTTTCACTTCTCCCACTCTCCTCCTACCCTCTGGGCCCAGAGCAAGGGGGACACAGAGACATTCAGAAATGGCCGTCTTTTCGAAGACCGTAGTTCTCACCCGGGTCTGACCACCTCCCCCGCCTCAACCACCACCTCATCCGCCAGAGGTTCTGATCCACTCGGTCTAGGCTAAGGGATAGTCTAGGCGTCAGGACTTTGAAAGCTCCCCACGTGATTCCAATGTGCAGCCAAGATCAAGAATCGCTGCTCTAACCGCAACAACCCACACACGCCCCCAAGAAGAGGTTTTTAGTTTTAGGCCAACCTATTCCCAAACTGCCCTTCCACTGAGACTTCACTCAGGAGAAAGATATCCTTGGGCATTGTTTTAGCAGCGCTGGGTGAGTCTGTGCTGCTACTGTAGACAAAACAATGATGAACTTGGATACAGTTCACCATGATGTGTTCTCTCTTCCCTTGCTTGCATTTTGGCACAGATAAAGATAGCTCACTACGAGGCCTGGAACTGAAATACCTAAACCATTTCACTGTTTAAAAAACACAACCTCTGGCAGCAATTTGGATCAAGAATAAAAATTATTTTAAAAACATTTTAAATTATAAATTATAACATTTAGTCTTAATAATTAATCATCTTTTCATTTGCATAGAGGTCTTTTGCGTATGAATCCGAAGGTACTCAGCTCCTTTTTTCCGGGAGAGGAGGTAAGAAAGCTCAAGTATGGGGGCGCCTGGGTGGTTCAGTCCGTTAAGCGTCAAGTGTCAAGCTGTTGGCTTGGCTCAGGTCATGATCTCATGGCTTCGTGGTTTCAAGCCCCACATCAGGCTCTGTGCTGACAGTGTGGAACCTGCTTGGGATTCTCTGTCTCCCTCTCTGTCTGCCCACTCAAGCTGTCTCTGTCTCTCTCAAAATAAATAACCTTACTTTTCTTTTTTAATTAAAAAAAAGCTGAGGTGTGGACTGAGCTCTCTTGAATCCTCATTCTGATCACTGCCCTCCGGCCAAAGAAGGCAAAGTTCCAGGGGGCCTTTTAGAACCTCTCAGAAGATCTCTGTCCTGATGCCGACAGCCTTGTGTCTCAGACTGGCTGCTGGGCTTCTGTCCCGTGTCCTCCTTCACCAGACTGTACTTTTTCTATTGGTGGGAAGATGTCGAGAACTAACCCAGAAGAGAATTTGAAAAAGAAAATGAAATGGAATGTCACTGATAATAGTCTCTACCTTTACAGGGGGAACAAACAAACTCAATCAGAAGGATTCAAACAGGGTTTGGCATAGTAGATGACAAGCAAGAGACCAGGAATAATTGCAGTCATGATATAAGACCATCCAAAGAGCTGTTTTTCAATTTACAATGGCATTTGCTCTTTGATTAACTCGAGGCTGAGAAACAAGTCATTTTCCACTTCACTGGTGATAAGTCAATATTTTTACTCCAAAGAATGACCGCTTTCATCTTTTTCTTTCACCTCAGTGAAATTCTTAATTGATTAGTATTTAACAGTGTAAAACATTCAGACAGAGGTGTTAGAAGAATATCTCTCATTTACCGCAGAACAGTATATTCTCAAGAATGTGCTGGCTCAATATGGAGGTCTTTCCATGGCGTGGGCACTTTGCTGCAGCAGTTGGAGCCTGGCATTTGCCTCTTGTGGACGACCAAAGATGATTCTCTCAGAAACTTTGGGATGAATCAGTGCCGAACCCTCTAAATACATCCTCAGAACAACTCTGGAAGCTATAACTCTTTCCATTTCACAGATTAGTATGGCCAGCCAACAAAGAAAAGCAGAGAGAAAAACAAAGGACCATGAGCTGTTCCATCCCTGTCTAGGAGAATAGAAGGACTAAGATCTGATAGAGCTTTTAATAAATCTGTTTGAGTTCGAATTACACTTTTATGTAGGGTGGTTTGGCCCTATCTAACAAAATGTAACTGTATGTGTTCCAGAACACCACAGTGTGTCATATCCTGGGATTATCCCACAGATGCACGCACGCCCGCAGGATGTACGTGTACATCATGCTCATTTCAGATGAGTTGGAATAACAAAAGCTAGGGAACAAACTAAATGTCCACTGATAGTAGGCTGGTTAAATCAATGTGTGCTATTCTAGCAATAGAATGCTGTGCAGTCATTAAAAGTGAGGCCACTCTTTCTGAAACAAGAGGGTCTCCAAGGTGTATTACGTGAAAAAAGAAGATATAGAAGGGTGAATGTTGGTATGGAAAGCATGCACATATTTGTTTATAGTCACGTGTCTTGGATATTTAGAGGTGGAGGCGCCTGCGTGTCTCGGTCAGTTAGGTGTTCGACTTCAGCTCAGGTCATGATCTCATGGTTTGTGGGTTCGAGCCCCACATCGGGCTCTGTGCTGAGAGCTCAGAGCCTGGAGCCTGCTTGGGATTCTGTGTCTTTCTCTCTCTCCTTGTCCCTCCCCTGCTTGTGTTCTGTCTCTCTTCCTCTCTCTTTCTCAAAAATAATAAACATTAAAATATATGAATAAGTTTCTCTTAAGAAAGAAGTTTAGTGGCTATCTCTGGGAGGGTACTCAGAAACCTGGCAGCAGGGGCTGCTTCTATGAGGGGAGTTGAGTGGCTTCAGTGAAGGGTAGGAAAGTCTGACTTTTCATTTTGTGCTTTTTGAATTTTGTACCATGTGCATGAATTACTTATGAAAACAATTGTTTTTAATTATTTGAAGGGGGTCTGTAGTCCTCAGTGGAGGCTCACGGAGGTAAAGCCATGTGCCCAAGGTCACACGACGTCAAAAACGATGAAGCCAGGGGGCGCCTGGGTGGCGCAGTCGGTTAAGCGTCCGACTTCAGCCAGGTCACGATCTCGCGGTCCGTGAGTTCGAGCCCCGCGTCGGGCTCTGGGCTGATGGCTCAGAGCCTGGAGCCTGTTTCCGATTCTGTGTCTCCCTCTCTCTCTGCCCCTCCCCCGTTCATGCTCTGTCTCTCTCTGTCCCAAAAATAAATAAACGTTGAAAAAAAAAATGTATAAAAAAAACGATGAAGCCAGGTCTGACCCTGGTTTGGTGTCATTCTAGGTCCACTGATTTTCCTGCCATCAGTTCACTCTTTGTCCTGTTCTCCCCTCCGTCACTTATGATGAGCTCTCGGGGCTGACACAGTCCTCACCATCAGAACGGGCCCACATCCCGTCTTCACTGTCTTTAACCTCACCTGAAAGACACCTGCCAGTAATAAAGAGCTAAAAGAAAGGTAAGAAAATTATCTTAACTTTTTTGTTCCAGTATCTTACCGACAATTTCATTCAGCAAAGCTTCTTTTTGACGTTTTGTGGGAAACCAAGCTCCTGAATAATTTACATGAGAAAATATTACAAATCTATGTTGTGACTTTCAGCTAGGACCTTGAATACTCATTCATTTATTTCAAGAACACTTATTGTGGGCGTGTTGTGTACCAGAGACAGTACGGGCTCCCAGATTACAAAAATGAATAACACGTGCCTCAGTGCTCCGAGAGCTTGGATGGAGCCTGTTGGGAGGCAATCGGGCACACGAGAATCTGTAATATGAAGCAGGATGTGATTCTAACTAGAAGCCGGATACAGGAGGATGTGGAACAGAGAGGTGGGAGGCACTTGCTGAACTGTTCCTCCAGAGTCCTGGTCACAGGTCACGAGTCACAGGTCACAGGACCCAAGGGGTACCATGAATGAGCAGTGGACCTGTGGGCACGGGGCAGCTCAGGGGGCAGCCATTGCTTCCCTACCTGCTATCCGTGCCTCAAAGGAATGAGGGACCAGTGTTGCCACATCTTCCTATTTTATGGGAAATCTCTTGACTTTTATGTAGTGGCTTATATTTTTAAAAAGCCACCAAGCTTCTCAAACAAAATGTGTCTGTGAGCAAGTTTTGCCCACAGATCACCAATCTGAAAACCGTGTTCTGTGTGTTTATGTGCTTCCTGCAGTTCCCCGGTGGACAAATAGGGAGTTCAATCTCTGGTTCAAAAACAAAGACCCTACGGCACCTGGATGACTCAGTAGGTTAAGGGTGAGACTCTTGATTTCAGCTGAGGTCATGATCTCACGGTTCATGAGGTCAAGCCCCAAGTCGGGCCCTATGCTGACAGTGGTTCTGTCGCTAATCCACTGTGTGGCCCTTGGGCACGTCATTGCCAGTTTAATATCCATTTGCTCATCTCGACAATGCAGAATCTAATGAGAATATCCCTAATGGTCCTCTGACCCTTATTGTTGAGATTCTCTTAACCTGATCTGAATGGACATACAGAGGGCTACTCTCAGTGAGAATAGCTTTTGGTTGACACATGGCAGATTTAAATCACAACTGCAGGGCAGAGTGGCATCATCCAAAGGCATCATATTCTTTATTAGGTCATCAGAGGATATGATGCACATATTTTGTCAAAGTAAGTTCTTATCCTCAAATGCTTGAATCACGATGGGGCCATGCATCATGAGGCCAGGAAACACGAATGACTGGGTTTTTCTTTTTCTCCTCCTCTGAGCCAAGCTGGCAATCCCAGGTGATAGATGCTCTGATATGGAAGGACAAGAGACCATGGGGGCACAGAGGGCAGGCTCTAGCCTGCAGTTAAGAGGAGACCAGGAAGTCTTTCAGGATGAAATTACCTTTCTTGTTCAAAATTTTTTTAGAGTGAGAGCATGACAGGGGAGAGGGGCAGAGGGAGAGGGAGAGAGAATATTAAGTGGGCTCCACACTGCATAGAGCCTGATGTGGGACTCAATCCCACCAGCCTGGGATCATGACCTGAGCCAAAATCAAGAGTTGGACGCTAAGCCAAATGAACCACCCCAGCACCCCCGGGATGAGATCACTTTTAAGTAGAGGACTAAAATATGAGTAGAAGTTAGTGTTCACCTTAAAAATAAAAGTCAGTTATTCCACCAGCAACTGGTGAAATTATTTGGGACATGCAAGCCATCGGCAAAACCATGGACGAGTCTAACAAACAAAGCAGATGAATGTGATTTTTATGCCATATCATCACAAGCATATTAAGCCATGAACTTCTATGACCAGTTCCTCAGTTAAATCATTTATTCATCCATCTGTGAATCCCATCCATCCAGTCACCCACCCAATGATCTATTTATTTATTCATCTGTCTCTCATCCAAGAAATAATGCCACGGTTTCAGGCTTGGCAGCTGATTAGCATTACATGAAGAGGGGTGCGTGGGTGTCTCAGTCGGTTGAGCGTTTGACTTCAGACCAGGTCATGATCTCACCCCTCTTGAGTTCAAGCCCTGCGTTGGGCTCTGTGCTGACAGTTCAGACTCTGGAGCCTGCTTCTAATTCTGTGTCTCCCTCTCTCTGTCCCTCTTCCGCTCACACTCTGTCTCTTTCTCTCAAAAATAAACATTAAAAAAGAAGAAGAAGAAGAATTACATGAAGAAACTGTAAATATCCCCGTGCCTGGGCTGCATCCCAAACCAGCTAAATCGGAATCTCTAAGGATAGGACCTGGACATCAGTATTTTTTAAATCTCCCTCCAAAACTGCAACATGTAGCCAAGTTCTAGAACCACTGAAATGATGTGTTAATTTACATACCCACCAGTTTAACCAAGGTCCTGCAATCAATTGTTCCACTTTCCCCTTATTACTCTGCATTCTGGCCTCTCTATGCCAGCCTAAGACTTGTGAGGGACCGGATATTCAGTCTAGATCCCGAGCAGTCTATAGGACCTCATTGTGCGAATTAGAACAGAAACCCTCTCTCAAAACACATTGCTTTGTTCTGTTTAAGATTGTCTTGGGGAGCCTGGGTGGCTCGGTCAGTTAAGCATCTGACTTTGACTCAGGTCACGATCTTGCAGTTCATGAGTTCGAGCCCCACATCAGGCTCTGTGCTGACGGCTCAGAGCCTGGAGCCTGTTTCAGATTCTATGTCTCCCTCTCTCTTTGCTCCTCCTCCACGCTCTCTCGCTCTCTTAAAAATAAATAAACATTAAAAAAAATAAAATAAAATAATATGATATACTGATTATACTAGAATAAAATCTGTCCCTCATCAAACAAGATGTTCTTTTTTTTTTTTTTTAGTGGTCTTTCTTTTAATGTTTTGTTATTTATTTTCGAAAGAGGGAGAGAGAGAGAGAGAGAGAGAGTGGGGGAGGGGCAGAGAGCGAGGGAGACACAGAATCAGAAGCAGGCTCCAGTCTCTGAGCTGTCAGCACAAAGCCCGACATGGGGCTTGAACTCATGAACCGTGAGATCATGACCTGAGCCAAAGTCGGACGCTCAACCGACTGAGCCACGTAGGTGCCCCAAGATGTTCTAATAAATATACAAATCAATGATGCTTACAATGTGAATAGAGAATTTTTATATGTGGTAGCTTTGTACAGTGCACAACCTATACAACTATATTTGATGATCATCATGTAGTCAGGGGAGGTGTCTAATTCTGACTCCCTAACTTTCTGACCCAAGCCCAGTCAACTTACTCTTTGACTCCTTCCTAGTCAGGATGATCCATAAATAAGGAGAATATATTTCCAAAGCCTAAATATGTATCCTTGGCACTGAGAAAGAATTTTGTTTTTCTGATTAGTGGATTTATTTAAATGAAGTCTTATAAAAGGCATAGAAATTAAATAACATCTAGTTATTTATTCAGTGAGCCAACTTTATTAAAAACAATTATGCTGCATGAAATTGGAACTGTTGTGGAAAAGCTGAGAAGGATAGCTGCCAAACACTAACTCCCAGACTGAAATTCTGCAGGTCTATTCCCCAGCCTCCCATGATGTGACATTTGCACCCACTCCATTCTCTATCTTGCAGTTCCTTGCAGTTTAGAGACCACTGGTGACCAAGAGGATTCTTACTGGGAAATGAGAGATGCACAGAATACCATCCTTGCTGTGCTTTTCCTCCATGGCATCTCATGCTCAGAGATGGCTGCTTGAGAAGGAACAACGATTCCCTGCAATCTCTCACTTTACTAACCCATGGCAGGGGTGCCGTGGTGGCACTGCCATGATGACACCCGGGCTCACGGATGGCCAAGGAAAGGAGAGACTCAAACCGACAAGAATAATGATGGTCTCAGATACCCACATGGAGCATTTCTCCCACGGATGATCAGGAGGAAGGACACGTACCTTCGGGGGAGAAGGAGCTCTGCTGGCCTGGAGAAACTGTGAATGTGAGCATCCTCTACCCACCATGGAGGACAGAACAAGGACTATTGGCCAGTGGATAACACAGAAAGGAAATAGTAGTGAAAGTGATCTTTTAAAGAACTATCGTTTGAGTGGGGAGTGCAGAAATGAGGCTATCGCTAAGCCCCCATCCTTCACAGAATTCTTTGCCCAAAGAATCTAAGGTTATGGTGAAAAGAGTCATGTTCTAGAAGAGAAGATTGCAGCCCTGGTCCCGATATTAATCAGCTATTTGATCTTGGGGGAGTCACCTCACCACCTGGTACCTGTGAGTCAACATTCGTGGACTAAGGGGGATGACTTCCAAGATCCCTTCTAGATCCAGAGACAGCAAAGCGTGGCACAGAGACTCTGAAGCTGGAACAACTGGAGACACATTGGGGCTCTACCTCCTGCTAGCTGTGTGACCTTGGGCACATTACTCATCAGGATTCTGTGCCGGAATAAAATAGGATAAAAAGGGTGCCTACTTCAAAGACTAGCTGTGAGGATTAAATTAGATCACGTAAGGAAAAACTGCTTAGAACACAGCCTGGAGCACAGAACATGCTTAATAAAAAGCCATGAGAGCAGGGATCTATGGCTGCTGTGATCACTGCTGTGACATTAGGTACTGACAACGTCATCCGGAACATAGTGGACACTCAGTAAGTATTTGTTGAAAGAATGAATGAACCACGACATACCTATGAAAATGCTCAAAATCCATAAAACTAACACCACCAAATTCTGGTGGAGATGTGGAGCAATGGGAAGCCCCATTCGTGGCTGGCGGGAATGCGAAATAGGATAGCCACGTCGGAAGCCTGTGTTTGGTGGTTTCTTATAAAACTAAAAGTACTCCTACCATGTGATTCAGAAATTGCGCTCTTTGTTATTTGCCCAAAAGAGCTGAAAGTTTATGTCCACACAAAATCCTGCACGCTGATGTGATGTTTATGCCAGCTTTATTCATAATTGCTAAAAGTTGGAAACATTCAAGACGTCTTTCACTGGGTGAATGGACAAATAGACTGTGGTCCATCCAAACAATGGAATATTGGGGCGCCTGGGTGGCGCAGTCGGTTAAGCGTCCGACTTCAGCCAGGTCACGATCTCGCGGTCCGTGAGTTCGAGCCCGGCGTCGGGCTCTGGGCTGATGGCTCAGAGCCTGGAGCCTGTTTCCGATTCTGTGTCTCCCTCTCTCTCTGCCCCTCCCCCGTTCATGCTCTGTCTCTCTCTGTCCCCAAAATAAATAAACGTTGAAAAAAAAAATTTCAAACAATGGAATATTATTTAGCACTAGAAAGAAATGGACTATTGAGCCATGAAAAGACATGGAGTAGCCTTACATGCATGTGATTAAGTGAAAAAAAGCCAGTCTGAAAGAAACTACGTACTGTATGATTCCAACTATATGACATTCTGAAAAAGGCAAAACTATGGAGATAGTAAAAAAAAAATAAAAATATAAAGAAAGAAACGAAAAACAACAACAACAACAAAAACCAAGTCAGTGTGCCAGGCAGGATGCAAGGATGAAAAAGGAGCACAGAGAAATTTTAGAGCAGTGAAATCATTCTGCACGATACTATAAATGTGCATAAATGTACTCCAAATGCTAAGGTAAACCGTGGATTTGGGGTGATAGTGTTGTGTCAGTGTAGATTTCCTGATTGTAACAAAAGTACCACTTTGACGGGGTTGAGGAGGAGGCCAGGCAGGTACGGGGGCAGGAGGTATATGGGAACTTCTCTATGCTTCCTGCTCAATTGTGCTGTGAATCTGAAACTGCTCTAAAAAAACAAAGTTTATTTACTTTTTATGTTGTTAATGTTAACTTATTTTTGAGAGAGAGACAGAGCAGCAGCAGGGGAGGGGCAGAGAGAGAGAGGGAGACACAGAATCCGAAGCAAACTCCAGGCTCCGAGCTGTCAGCACAGAGCCCGATGTGGGGCTTGAACCCACGAACCATGAGATCATGACCTGAGCCAAAGTCGGATGCTTAACCGACGGAGTGACCTAGGCACCCCAAGTTTATTTTTTTTAATAATGAAAAAAGAACACAATGGATCATACAATTGTCAGGAGGAAAAAAGTATATACATTACATGTATATGCACAAGACATACACACGCAGGAGTTCCAGAATGTATTACTGAGCTTCTAGTGAAGAATCACCTGGATATGGGAAATATGAGCAGTAGCAATTGATGCCGTCCTGCCAAGAGTAGCGAATTTGGGGCAAGGTATCGTTTTAAAAAATGATAAGCAATAGCCGCTGCAATTAATGAAGAAAAGCATCTGATTCTGTGTCTTTCCTAACATCCCTAATTTAAGCTATAGGGAAAAAAAAATAGCATTTGCCAAGCAGGACTCTGCAACACACATTTTCTGTGTATAGTAATATCTAAACAAACAAACAAACGAAAAATAGTGCTTTTCCTTTGTGAGTGCTCAGGGCTTCCTTGAGGCAGCATCTGAAACGATGTACAGTATAATGAGATTAAATTCTTTCTTTTCAAAATATGATTTTGGGGGTGGTGGGACACAAAGAAATGAAAGCATCTTGAAGGTGCTCTGAGATGGGGTCAGGACTCTAGGGAATGTGATGCTCTGTGACCTTCCAAGGTGAGGTCACAAAAAGTGACACAGCCTCTACCAGGCTCTCTCTCTTTTCTCTTGAAATACTCAGTTTGGGACACTGGGCTACTGTGGTAGCAAGTCTAAGGCTGTCATGCTGGGGGGAAGCCCAAGCGAGGCCATGGGCAGAGACCCCAGAGAAAAGCCTTGAGACCACATGAAGAGAAAGATACTGGCCAGCACCCTGCTGCTCCAGCACTCTTACCCCTCATCCCAGTTCCAATGGGAGCTGACTAATCACTCCTGCATGACAGACCCTGGGCTAGAACCACTTAGCTGAGTTGCCCCCCAGTTGCTGACCCACAGAAGCTATGAGAAATAATAAATGTTCTTGTGTTGAGCCACTGTTTCGGATGATTTTTTTTTTCCTGCAGCAACAGATCAACTGAACAAATTCCCTAGCAAGCAACAACCAAGGCTGGCTTCTTCTCATCCACCCATCTCAAGCCTTAAATGGCTACTTGGTCCTTGAGAATGTTGGGATATCTCTGGCAGGAATTCAAACACAACTTCCCTCAATTCACCTGCGAGCTTTCCTACTGGAAACTCCTGTTTAAGAGCAAGGATCATGGGTGACTTCAACCTTGACTTCCAGCAACCTTGCTGGCCCTTGTCAGATTACAAGGAAACTCACAGTTCAGCAAGGACTCTTTTCTCTCTTTGCTTCCAGTAAATGTTAGGGCACCTCAAAAATCCTTTCTGATTGGCTCTTTCTTGAAAGGTTTCACATTTCCTTCCTTTCCCCATCATTTCCCATCACGTTCCTCAAGTCTCAAGATGACAGTAACTCCAATGTCTTCTTTGGTCATTAATGTTTGACTGATCATGAAAGTGAACACCTATAAATCCTACATCTACACTGACAAACATAATGAAGGGTTGATTTGGGGAGGATAAGGTACATTTATCATGCTGAGGGAGGAACTCTATCATAATGGCAATTCAGGGTGTATATTTACACATTTTAAAAGAATAACTAGGGGCGCCTGGGTGGCGCAGTCGGTTAAGCGTCCGACTTCAGCCAGGTCACAATCTCGCGGTCCGTGAGTTCGAGCCCCGCATCAGGCTCTGGGCTGATGGCTCAGAGCCTGGAGCCTGCTTCCGATTCTGTGTCTCCCTCTCTCTCTGCCCCTCCCCCGTTCATGCTCTGTCTCTCTCTGTCCCAAAAATAAATAAACGTTGAAAAAAAAAAAAAAATTAAAAAAAAAAAAATAAAAAAAATAAAAGAATAACTATACTTCGGGTAATCCTTTCCAATTACATGTCCAAGGAGCAGTGCACACAAATCTCCTCCCTTGATAAATTCAAGACCTGGCTGCTCTTCTGGGACAGAGACATCAAAGAGAGAACACGCAGATGTCAGACAATAACATGTCTCAGGTGCCCAAAAAGGAGTTCTCCAAAGTTGAGGACAGAGAGCAAGGAAGCATAACTCCAAGGTGACTGTAGTGGACAACTCAGGTGTGACTTCTCATGAGCAGCTCGCAGTCCAGTAGAGCGAGCCCAGAATCAGGAGACAGAAACAGTATTTATTTCCACCTCTGTGGCTTCCTAGATGTATGAACGGAAAAGTGAGATCTCTAAAGCCTAATTTCTTCACCTGTAAAATAAGATATAAATAAGTCTACTTTAAAAAATGTGTACAACAGAGTAGAAAAAGGCATTGAAACAAATACTTGGGAACAAATCTTTGTAACAACACAATTTATAGTAGCCAAAAGGTAGAAACAACCTGAATGCTTATCAACTGTTGAATGGACAAACAACATGTAGTATTTGCATACAGTGGAATATTATTCAACCATAAAAAAGAGCCGGGTGCCTGAGTCGGTTAAGTGTCTAACTTCGGCTCAGGTTATGATCTCATGGTTTGTGGGTTCAAGCCCCGCATCAGGCTCTGTGCTGACAGCTTGGAGCCTGAAGCCTGCTTTGGATTCTGTGTTTCCCTCTCTCTCTGCCCCTCCCCTGTTTGCACTCTGTATCTCTCTCTCTCTCTCAAAAATAAATAAGCATTAAAAAAAAGAGCAAAGTACTGATACATGCTAAAACATGGACGAATAATGAAAACATGTCAAGTGAAAGACACAAACACAAAAGGCCACATGCTGTATCATTCCGTTTATATAAAGTGACCCAGAATAGGTAATTCCAGGTACCAAAAGCAGGTCAGTGGTTTCCAGGGCCTGGGAGTCGGGAGGAATGCGGGGTGACTTCTCAGTGAGTACTGGGTTTCCTTTTGGAATGATGAAAATATCCTGGAACTAGATAGTGATAATGGTCGCACGGTAATGAATGTTGTAAACGCCACTAAATTATATACTATAAAATGGTGGATTTAAGCTATGTGTATTTTAACATGACAACAAAATAAAATATGTAAAGCACATGTGCCCCCCCCCCCACCCATGTCAGTAGACAAAGTAACCCAGCAGCAGCCTGGAACAGCTTGTTCCAACCACCCCATCACAAACCGAGGTTCCTATTAAAAAGTCAGTACAAGAGAAAGAATAATAGGTATCAGAGATTCTGATTCGTTTGCTTTGGGTGGGACTGGGGCATGTGTATTTTGCAAAATCTCTCTGGTGCTTCTCATGTACGCCTCTAGTTAGGAAGTTCCTTACTAGATCAGGCAGCCTCCCACCAATAGGTTCTGGCCCCAAACTTTGCTTCACACTGAGTGTCCTGTTTGTCACCTGAGTTCACCCACAATGAAGTTCTCTGCACCAAAGACACATAGCTCACAAGACATTGTATTCAAAGACACTTTTAGAAAGACAGATAAGTCCCTTGGTGGCCCAATTAAATGGAGTTCCTATTTTGAGTGGGCTGAATTGCAATCAAAACTCAATCCTTGGCTTTTATCACCGTGAGAAACAGCCATTAAGAAAAAAAACAAAAAACAAAAAAACAACCTTCTGATTATTTTGCACAATTGCTGTTGAGTGCTTTGTATAGTGAATTGAAGAGTTTCCCCCAAAAATGGTATGGCCAAGTCCTGTCCCTGATACCTGTGAATGTGACCTTTACTTGGAAATAGGGTCTTTGCAGATGTCATTAAACTAAAGGTCTTGAGGTGAGATTGTTCTGGATTTAGGGTGGGGCCTAAATCCCATGAGTGATGTCCTTACAAGAGAAAGGGAAGGGAGTTTGGAGGCACAGGGAGGAAAAAACCATGGAAAGACACAGGGATCAGAGACACACAGGGCCATGGGAAGACAGAAGCAGAGATTGAAGTGATGCATCTACAATCCAAGGAACACTGAGGATTGCCGGCAGCCATCAGGAGCTAGAAGAAAGGATTCTCCTTCAGACCCTCTAGGAAGCACCAATCGTGTCAACACCCTGATTTTGGACGTCTAGCCTTCAGAACTGTGAGAAAATAAATTTCTGTTGTTTTAAGCCACAAATTTGCATAAATTTGTTACAGCAGTCCCAGAAAACCAATACACTTGGTATCTCATATGACACTTTGTATCAGAGATTAGACAACAAATGTCTTTCTAGAATTCAGTCCAAGGAAGCAATGTGTCTCTCCAATTGATGTATATGCTCACCCTTACCCAGTAAGGAGTAAGAGAGTTTGTATCCTGCCACATTTTGCATTGTTCTCTTCAGAAAGCTCAGAGGGAGGTTAGGGCTCGAGCTGTGTGGTTACCCAATCTGATTCTTGCTGTAACTGTACCCTTGCTTTTCCATATTTGCTTTCTTTTTCATTTTTAATTTGCTTCATCTGTGTAGTTGTAGTTTTATTATAAATCTCCTAAAATCCGTTTTGAGAAGAGATGGCTATGAAATTATAAGTTAATAGTAGAATGGCTAAGAGAGCGGGCTCAAGAACAAAACTTCCTAGGTTCAAATCCCAGCTGCATAACTTAGGAGCTATGTGACTGTGTGGGCACTCCAGGCCTCCACATCCTCCGGTGCAAAGTGGGAATAGTATTGGTAAGTGCCCTATAGGGCTGTTGTAAGGATTAAATGAGTTAATACATACATGAGAAGTACTTAGGACAACACAAAAATATTCTTTCAGTAAATGTTAGCTATTACAATTATTTGTCCATGTTATGGTCTTAGTTAAAACTCTCAGGCTGCCTGGGTGGCTCAGTCAGTTGAGCGTTTGACTCTTGATTTCTGCTCAAGTCATGATCCCAGAGTCGTGGGATCAAGCCCCACATGGGACTCTTCACTGAGCATGGAGCCTGCTTAAGATTCTCTCTCTCTCTCTCTCTCTCTCTCTCTCTCTGTTCCTCCCCCCACCTTGCACTCTCTCTCTCTCTAAAAAAATAAATAAATAAAATTAAAAATTCTCTACGGATGCTTCATTTCCTGCTGGGATGAAGTTCAAGCTACCTATTACAGCACGCAAGGCTTTCCATGACCAGCTTCTCCAGAGGGTTGCAGCTTGTCTCCTGTGGGATGCGCCCCACTGCACCTTCTGGCCACACTGACTACATCCACACGCTTGGCTGTCTGCTTTGCTAGGGATGCCATAGCTGGCTCCAACTCACCCTTCCAGACTCAGCTCTGGGTTACCTTCTCTAGGAGCTCAGCCCTTGCTTCCCCACCTGTAGCAGGTGGTCCTCACCCCGGCCCCCTCGGTGGCGTAGGCCCGCCTCCTATCTCGAGCCCACTATTTCCACAGCCTGTTAGAATGACTTGTGCTTTGTCTCTCATCCGGGATGTGTCTGAGTCTCCCGATTTCCGTTGTCTCTGTGGGTGGACAATAGAAGCATTGAAGCCCTGTGGAGGATTGAACTCTCGGGCTGTGGAGAAGGAGGTATTGGGTGCAGTCTGTATACTGACTGACCAGGATGTCCCCGGAAGGGATGGCAGCACCTGGAGATCCAAAGCTCCACAAGCTCCACGAGCCATGGAACTGTTCGTGCTTAGGGTCAAAATTTGCTGTTCCATCCAGGCCTTTGACACTCAGGGTTGCTATTACTTGGTTGGCGAGATGTCATTCTGCATTTAGCACCACTAACCCCTGCTCTTGAGGAAGTTAAAGAATAACAGCCTCTAGGGTTTCCAGATGGCTTTGTTTAATCAAGTTTGGAAGTGTAATATTAAATCCTCTGAGAGGTTTTCCCTCGTGCCCTTTCTCCCCGCCCCCCCCCCCCGCCCCAGCTTACTGAGGTACAATTGACAAATAAAATTGTAACATATTTAAAATGTACATTGTGGAGATTTAGTATACGTATACATGTGAAAATATTCCCACCATTTGGTTAATTAACACATCATTGCCTCACATATTTATTTATTTATTATTGTGAGAACATTTCAGTTCTGCTATATTAACAAATTTCAATTATATAATGCAGCATTATCAACTACAGTCACCATGTTTTATATTAGATTGTCAGAACTAACTCATCTTATGGTTGAAAGTTTGTATCTCGCGGTCCGTGAGTTCGAGCCCCGCGTCAGGCTCTGGGCTGATGGCTCAGAGCCTGGAGCCTGTTTCCGATTCTGTGTCTCCCTCTCTCTCTGCCCCTCCCCCGTTCATGCTCTGTCTCTCTCTGTCCCAAAAATAAATAAACATTGAAAAAAAAAAAATTTTAAAAAAAAAAAAAAAGAAAGAAAGTTTGTAGCCTTTTTACCAGTCTCTCCCTGACTTTCTACTTCCCAGGCCCTGGCGACCATTTTTCTACTCCTTGTTTCCATGAGTTTGACTTTTTTTTTTTTTTAGATTCCACATGTAAGTGATGCCATACAGCATTTGTCTTTCTTTGTCTGACTTAGCATAATGCCCTCAAGACCATCTGTGTGGTTGCAAATGGCAGGATTCCTTTTTTTTTTTTTTTTTCATGGCTGAATAACATTCTTCATGCTCTTTTTGAAGACCTCAGATCTGGGGCTTGGTGTGATGTGTGTGTGTGTGTGTGTGTGTGTGAGAGAGAGAGAGAGAGAGAGACAGACAGACAGACAGACATAGAGACAGACAGACATAGAGACAGAGATAGAAAGACAGAGAAGAAAAATTGGCCAATCATTGCCCTGTGGTATCACAAAAAAACACTCCCATTTGAGAATCAAAGGATATAAAATGAAGGAAAAAGCTCTACATGAACCTGTTTAGCTGGCCCTGTGTCCCTCCCCTACTCACAGCCCAGCTTTCTGCTTTCTTTCCACCGAGTCTAAGACCTTCACTCTTGGGTCTCCTTATTCCAAGACCAGAATGCATGAGCTTGAAGGCCCTGGTGTATAAGGGCCTGTGTACCTGCTGAGACCAGGCATTGAGCCTGTGGGGGGAGGCGGGGGGGAGGCAGAGCAACCAGGCTAAAGGTTCCCAGACAACAGAGGATTTCCTGGGTTCCCCAGGGCCCTCCCAAGGCTTCACCTTTTAACACTCTCCTCCATTCAAGGAAGTTCTTAGTGGTTGCTATACCCAGTATTCAGATGTAGTAAATGAAGTGTTCATGGGTGAGTGGAAAAGGAGCACAGGATGATTTCTCTCAGGATAGCCTGGAGCCATCAGCCAGTGTGGAAACAAATGGATCCTGGAGTCAGGCAGACCTGAGTTAGAGCCTGGGCTAGGAAGAGGAAGGAAAATGGAAAGCTGCTCCTTCCAGGCTAGACTTTAAAGGCCTATGGATGGATAGCTGGTACCAGGTTCCTCTCCTTGCCCCAACCATGTTGACTGATACAGTGCACATTTTTTTGCACACAGAAATCCTGGCACGTCAGTCTATATCCTATATCTACTTGCAACCCTCAGTCCTTCAATCCCAACTCACCGGGAGGAAAGGTGTGGAAAGCTTTGCACTCCTTTGAGATCCTCTGGCCTAGTCTCATCATTCAGCAGGTGGGAAAATAGGACTCAATGGTGCTCATGCCAAGATTAGACTTATCTTGAGCCTGAGTTGCAAATGAACACATCTCTGGCTTTAAGGCAGGATTCTAGTATCCATATTAAAAAAAGTAAAAAGAAACTGGTAGAATTAATTTTGTGGCCTCTCTATAAATGATCTGAATCCTGCAACCCAGGAGGCAAGGCATAAAGTCAAACTCAGTTTAAGTGCAGGATAGAAAGTGCCAACGGGAGGAACTATCTGCTTAGATCGTCGTTTAGAGCTAAGGCTGGACATCACCAGCAGTGAATAGGTCAGTCAGTCAACAGACAATTATTGAGCACCTAGGGAATGTCATGTACCCTTCTAGGTACTGAGGACCGAGAAGGAGCCTCTACTTCCTGAACTGTTGGTAGGTCAACCCGAGTCAAAAGGTACACTGCTGTGAGGCGAGGAGCTCGGGCTCAGTCTGAGTTCTTCTCTGCTTCTTACATTTGTGACCTTGGGCAAGCCATGTACTCTCCATGCCTCAGTTTCCTCATCTGCAATGTGAAAGTAATAAGGGTAACAGCCTCAGAGAGCCCCTGTGAAGGTTAAATCAGTTAAGTAAAGCACTAAGCATGGTGAGAACTTAGTTATCATCCTCCTGGACACTAATCTTATTAAAACGCTGGGAGTAAGCAATGTTAGCACTGCAGAGCATTTGAAAGAAGCCACCCAGGGCTCTGACAGCTTGTGTTCCTTCAGTGGTGACAAGTTGCGGCCTGGCTTCAAACAGGCCACTGGTTGTTCTCAGCCTCCATTCCATCCCCCAGTCCGGGGATGGCAGAGGAGGGATGATGCCAGCTTGCTCAAGAGGCACTGGGAGGCGAGATGAGGTCATACAAAGTCTTGGAAGCCCCGGGTGTACTCGTATAGCACACCTCACTTGGACTAGTCACATTTCAAGTGGCTCCGTATCCACACATGACTTGTGTCTACCATATTGTAGAGTACTGGTGTTCTAAACACGGCCAAGAGCTGTTTTGTTTTGGTTTGTTTTGGTTTTTGGTAACTAGACACTCATATTATTTCAGACAGTGCCCTGGAAATGGCAAACTGGACTAAATAGTGAAAGACATCCTAAGTTTTATTTTCGGGACACGGAATTACCTCCTGGCTTGCTCCTACCCTACCTTCATCAAAAGAAGCCAATTGTGTATTTAAAATTCTGTGAGTTCAGTAATTAATCTTTTCACTCTTGATTTAACTTGAGTACGGCTTTCAATAAATCATGCCATGACGCTCCAACGCTACCCTTCAGGCAGCTCACAAGAGCACACACACATAACCACTGGGAGCCCCAAGCTCCCACCCAGATGAAGCCTTAAGTGCCCCTCCGTCATCTGGCTGACTTACCATCTCTTTCCATGGCAAACACAGAGACGCCTGTCCTGCCTCTGCTGGAGACGACCTGAGCCAGAGTCGGACACTTAACCAACTGAGCCACCCAGGTGCCCCTATATGATTTCCCTTATAGGTGAATCTAAAAAATAAAACAAATAAGCAAACAATAACAACAATAAAGATCGAAACAGACTCACAAAAACAGAGAACAAACTGGTGGTTGCCAAAGGGAAGGAGGGTGAAGGGAGGAGCCAAATGGGGGAAGAGGTGAAGCTTAAGAGGTACAAACTTCCAGTTAGAAATTAAGTAAGTCACAGGAATGAAAAGCACAGCATAAGGAATATAGTCAATAATATGGCAATACGCTTACTCTGGTGAAAATTTCATACTGCGTATGATTATTCAATCATTATGTTGTATACCTGAAACTAATTCAATATTACATGGCAATATTGTACTTTAATACACAAGAAAAAATTTTTAGTAAAGAAGAAACAAGTCCAGAGCTCACAGATGATAAGAGGTGGAGCTGGGATTCACACCCAGGCAGGCAGTTTCCAGGGTCTGTGCTGTGAACCACCCTGTGGCCTCTCGACTTATCCAGACTAGCCTGGATTCAATTTTGTTATCTATAAACTAGAGTCAACAACATCTGTTCTGTCTACCTTAAAGGACTGTGATGAGGACCAGGAGGAGACACGGGTGACCATACACACGTGAGAGGGCAGAAGCTTCAGAAAGCAAATTACACAGAAAGAGCTTCCCGTCTGTAAAGCCGTTAAAATCCAGACCCAGTTCCTCCAGACAGTGTCTTCCCAAATGCCCCAGATGGCATTAATTTTTTCCTCTTCTTGTGCTCCACAGCATTCTGTGATACATCACTGCCCTCACACTTGTCTTTCATTGCATGTATGTGTCTGTTTCCTTCATTACACTTCCGGTATCTTAAAGGCAGACTGTCTTTTTTTTTTTTTTTTTTAATACAATTCATTGTCAAATTGGTTTCCCTACAACACTCGGTGCTCCTCCCAACAGGTGCCCTCCTCAATGCCCATCACCGACTTTCCCCTCTCCCCCGCCCCCATCAACCCTCAGTTTGTTCTCAGTATCCAAGGGTCTCTTATGGTTTGCCTCCCTCCCTTTCTGTAACTTTTTTTCCCCCCCTTTCCCTCCCCCATGGTCTTCTGTTAAGTTTCTCAAGATCCACTTATGAGTGAAAACATGGTATCTGTCTTTCTCTGACTGACTTATTTCACTTAGCATAACACCCTTCCATTCCATCCACGTTGCTGCAAAAGGCCAGATTTCATTCTTTCTCATTGAAAGGCAGACTGTCTTGAAGATCAGTGCTTCTCAAATGGGGGTGATTTTGCTCCAGGAACATGTGGCAATATCTGGAGACATTTTTGGTTATCATGACTTGGTGGGGGGGGGGGGGGTACTACTGACTTCTAGTGGATAAAGGTCAAGGATGATTCAAAACATCCTACAATTCACAGGGCAGTCCCCACAACAAAGGATTATCTGGCCAAAATGTCAATAGTACTGAGATCATTACATGACCCATTGTGCCTCAGACACTCACGAAACAATAGGTGTTCAACAAATGAGGAAATATTGACTGAGTGAGTGAATGAATAACAAATATTATAAATTACCTGTCTGTCTTGGATATAATTTTCTCTCAGCCACACTCAACAAATACATATTAAATACCCACGATATACCAAGCACATCCGATAGCTGGAAAAAGAGGAGATGCAAAGGGTCACAGTCACAACAAGGAGACTGTCAATAACGTGGCAAATGATGAGTGCCATAGTCTTCACCAGCTTCGGGCAAAAGCACCACTCAGGAGATTTGTAAAATTGGATACATGTCTTGGCCAATCTGGATGGAACTAATAATTTTTTCTCCATTTTCTATTTTGAAAAATTTCAAATACCAAAAATGTAGAACACCGTACATTAAACAATTATACACATTTAGATAGATAGATAGATGATAGACGATAGATAGATAGATAGATAGATAGATAGAAATATAAATAAAACACACCATTTTTTCGGAACCATTGGGGAATAGGATGCAGACATTATGACCTCAGCTAAAAGTATAAGCATACATTGGACTGACGTACTAATTTAATAGGTCTGGAGTAGGGTGCTGGCCTCGGACACACAGCCCAAGTTGTTTCAAAGTTCTCAGAGAAACCCTGAAATAGATTATGGGAACCAAGCCACTCTTGGGAAAGAGGAAAGGCCTTCTGGAGGAGACAAACTAAGTTTTGAAAGTAAGAGTCATTCAGGTAAATAAGAAAGAGAAAGAAGGTCTAAGCAAAGGTAATAGTGTGAACACAACTTCAGAGGCTAGAAATACCATGGCATGTTTTGTGTTCCTGGAACACAAACGTACATGAGATGAGGCTCAAAAGGAGAGACAGACTAGTTGCTAAAGCCTCATATGCCACTTGGGGGGCACCATCAGGAGCCACTGTGCATTTGGAGCAGAGGAATGACATGGCCAGATCTGGCTGCCAGGTGAACAGGTTGAGAGAGGAAATGATGAAGGAGGGGACAGCAGTTGGGCTGTTGCATTATTCCTGGAGAGGGACATGGGAGTCTGAACAAGAGCAGTGGTGGATCTGTAGAGGGAGGAGCGAAGGATTCAAGGGGAATTTGTTTAGGAGGTAATCAGAATCACTTGGTTCCTGATTCCCTTCTCCCCACTCGGGGCTGGAGTGTTCCCATCTGCAAGCTTACTTTTCTAAGTCTTTAGAGCTAATCATGAACCAAGACAGGGTGATAGGAGAAGCTTCTGCTCAAAATCAAATCACTCTTGCTAGGGTCCTAATTCTGACAGATGCACTTTTGTCCTGTCCCCATGAGAGGCCTCGGTCTTGGAATCTGGATTCTTGCCCTGTTCCTGCCCTTATTCCTGTATATGTGTCTCAACAACCTGCCCAGGGACACACAGGCCTTCTTGGATGGAACCCCCATTGTCCTTCTCCCTTTATCAGAGTTTCCTGAAGACTTTTGCCTGGGTCTCTGAGTTCTACCTGCTCCCCAATTAACCACTGCACTTTCTATGCACTGCTGGGCCCCTCACACATGTTGGTTGTACATGGGAAGCAAAAATAGGTTGCTGTACCTTTCAGATACCTTGCCCATGCACCATGATGGATGTTCTACTGCCCCATTCACTCACCACCCCATTAGTGTCCGGGTCTGCTTCCAGGGCCTTTTCCCTCTCAGTTACCACAGCCCTGGTGTATTTACCCATTATTATTTTCCATTTCCTTATCTGCACATGAGCAAGAGGCTTGCTTGAGTGATCCTAGGGCATCTTGGGGGTCAAACGACTTGTCAGTATCTCGTCTGATTCTCAAATCTGAGTGATAATACAGTGAGTATCAGAGCACATGCAGAAATCCCATACCTTGGCTGTGGCCATCCTAAGACTTAGCCTAGCAGCCACATAATTTCAATATTCAGTGAGTGCAAAGCCACCAAGACAGGCTTGTTTTTAGTCAATAAACCAACAAAACATGCATTGGTTGGTTGATTGCATTGTTGGATAATCTTCTGCTAACTCTCTCATTAATATCCTCCTACCTCCCAAGATTCTGGTGAATGCTTCACTCTCTTCATCTTAAGTATATTTATCCCTTTCATTTCCCTCGGTCCTGTAAATTGAGGCAAAATGCCTCCATGTCACCTCTGATTTCCAAAGAGTCTACCAAAACAGCTACCTTTAAAGAGAAGAGAGATGCCACTTGAGGACAAATGAGGTCAGTCCTGGCCGTTGGACTTGTCTCTTCAAGTTTTGCTCTGCTGGCTGTGCACAGAATGAATTTTGGCTCCCAGGTGGTGGCCTAGACCCAGGGACACTGTGTCTGCAGGCAGATCACAGGAGGCACAGCAGTCTTCCTTGCCAAACTCCTCCCAGGTGGGAGGTTCTGAATCCCAGGAGCTCCCAAGGTGGAAAGGACCTGCAGGTCACCCAGGCCAACTCTCCTATTTTACAAAATTTTAAAAACGAGGCCCCAAAATAGCAAGTGCCTTTCCAAGGTCACACATCTAATTAAGTATGTGTTTGTCTGCTGTCTCTACTTGTTGTCTGACCCAGAAATTCCACTTCATGGACTTCATACCACAGATGTGCTCACACACAGGCACGGTGACGTATAAGCAAGGTTATTCACTGCAGCATGCAACACAGAAAAGATTGGAAATGGCCTCTGTGTCCCCCATAGAGGACTAACTGTTCTTGTCATCAAACACACCGGACCACGTCCAGGCCCAAAAGCCATCTCCACCCACCACCCATGTTTCTTGAGTGTCCACCCCCACCTCAACTCAAATCCCACAGCATAAACCTTTCGGGGTGACTGCACCTGGCTGTGCCATGTGAGTTCCGCCCGCAGTACAGCCTCCCCCAAGATGGTTGTGCACCAATCTCTCCAGCTCCCTGAGAGAACCACACCCTCCGTGTCTGTCGCACTAGTCTCTCCAATGGAGGTCTGACAGAACCCGCTGACATCGCTGATTGGGGCCAGCCTGGGGCTGCAGCCAGCTTGGCCCCAGGCAGGGCTTACAGCTGAGTCAGCTGTTCACTCTTCCACATTTTTTAAATGTGCGCCTTACAGTGAAGAGAACTTCTCTGTCAGAGCACCATTTTAGATCCTCTCCCTTCTCAGCTCTGCCCTTCTCAGGGGCACAGGAGAAGAGGTGTGGGTGAGTCGGGCCCTGTGCCATTTTCACTCTCTCATGATGGAGAATAAAGCCTGGTTCAGGAAAACCTAAAATACAGGCCCCATTGTCTTCCCTCTATCCCCACAGCCTTCGGGGTCAAGGCTCCTTTGTTCAGTCATCCTTTCTTTCATGTGTAAAACACAAAAGCAACTTTCTGATTCTAACGCAAACACAGTGAGAAACCTAGAAAAGACCTCTGCGGCCCCCATGGCTCGGTTCCTATCTTGCACTCAGTTGAGGCAGGAGGGTCCCAGGGGAACCCTGCTGGTGGGTTGTGCGGCTGCCTCGAAGTCGCACTGCAGCCTGGGTGCCCCGCCTCCAGCCAAAACCGAGTCACAGGTTCCGAGGCTTTGGTCTCACTGTTGGTAACAAAGCCCTCACACTGGAGGGGAAACATACACCAGAGGTTTCAAATGGCTCACTTTTGTCAATATATTGTCAGACAGGTGGGGCAATGCATCCAGAATGGTGTCAATCTTACACAGGAAATCCCTATGTGCAGAGATGACACAGTGATACTTGAATGAACAAGTCCGTGGGAGCAAAGAGCCTTTTACTACATCGGCTGAGCACAGAGGGAGCGGGGTCTCCCAGACCCTTGGGCTCCAGGTTGGTGTGCAGCTGCTGGGAGGGGGCAGGGGCGTGGTCTCAGCGCAGATGTGGGCCTCCAGAAGGTGGACCTGGAATGTTTGAGAGGGGGAGCTTTCATAGCCATCCCCAACAGTGTCTCACAGGTCTGCGAGGGTGCATTCCCTCAATCGCAACAGGGCAGGAAGGAGAGAAAGGGGCCCATCACAGGGCTGTGGGCAGGGCATGCATATCTAAGTCTCATCCCTGTGCCTATTCTATCTTCTGATGGTAATATTTTTTTCCTAAGAGAGATAGCCCACTGGAATCTTCTGTGGGGAAGATTTTATTCATGAATAAATGTGGAAAGGAGTAAGAGGAATTGGCTGGTAATCTGATGCAGAGTAATTGTGAAATAAACACAGAAAATGACATCTAGCGATTTGTAAGCACGGCACAGGATGGTCTTAACTCTAAAACTAACTCATCTCCCACAAGATCTCCACCTTCCGGGTTTTACCCCATCCTACAACAAAGTCCATTCTTGTTCCATCATTTTTCAAGCCTTGATTGAGCCCTAAATTGTCAGTACCTGGTCCAATACTGGTCCTGGAAGAGTGGAGTGGCATTGTTAGGTTCTTCATGCTGTAGTTCAATCCCAACGTCCAGACTAGTTTTAAGGAAACTCTCTAAGGGTAGGTTCTCTGCCTCCATCAACTACCCATGTGCCCTAGGCTCTGCCACTTTCCCTAGGAAAAAAATCTTTGAAATTCTCTCCAGTTCAGATCCACTGCTTGGATATGGCCCATAGTGTATCTGGCTTGGGCCATCGTGACACTCCAAGTGGCATTTATTTTCCATAGGTTTCGGTGTCCAGCTGATAGCCAGGTATTTCCACACTTCACTCAATGAAGCTAAACTCTTTCTTGTGAAAACATGAAGAAACTAGGTTCCCTAAACTAAGATCAGGTGACAGAAAGACCCCTCTCCATGCCAGCGGCCAGTTTGCTGATAGTCATCTTTCCTGAAGCCAAGCCAAGACTTAAGCACTTTAGGAAGAGGAGGCCCAGATCTAATTTAGCAGGGAGGTAAGATGCCAGCTCGTCAACACTGCATCTCCAAGACCCTTGGAGACCCAAGCAGACATCTGCTGCTTTTGGCTTCAACATCACAATGGTGTCCATCAATAACAGCAGTGAAGTTACTCCTGGGGCTCCAACATTGGACAGACTTGTGTTTATTCATTTCATTTCCCTTCATTACGAATGGGTTTGATTATAATTAGCCCACTCCATGGAGTGCTATTGGGTTTCAGAGTCTTTGTATATCTGCAGTAAAAATATTTCCTTTTCATACAGGGTACTTGATAAATCAGTATTTAGCTCAAGAGTACATTCAGCCTCATAAATAAATAAATACAACTTGCACACAGATGGCTCACCAAGCTCCGAGCACCTTCTCAGAGTGAGAACCTGGGGCTGGTGAATGGAGGGTGAGGCATGCCCCAGTGTCTTGCCTTATTGCTTTTGGCTTGAGTCATTATGGTTTAGTAAAGCACCTCTGACTGGACTCATGTTCTCCCAGAGCAGTAGGAAAGCATCATCAGCTCTCAGTTAAGGAGCATTGGCTTGGCCTTTTGGCCATGTGTACAATTAATCGGCAGGCCATGCGAATTAGATGGTAATTAATTTCTGATAGCAAGGCCATGTCCATTTAAATAACTGCTTCAGCTGCATATGCTGTGTGGTGACCACTTTGGTCTCCAGGAAAGCCCTGGTCCTTCTCCTGAAGTTTGTGGGTATTGAAATTGTGTAAAGAAGACAAGGTTCAGAGCCTTTGGGAATCCCAACCTTTGTATTCAGTCCCACAGGTTGCCTTGCCCCGGAACAGTGGGGCAGTATGGCACCATGTAGCCTTGAGCCCCTTCAAGCCTGTGTGCCTTCTACCCTGTCTCATGTATCCTCTCCCATCCCACCCACAGTCAACCTACATGAGGTTGCAAGATCAGTCTTCCCGAAGTACAGCTCAAATCATGTCACTTGTCTGCCAAAAACCCACGATGGCTTCCTGTTTGAACTTCAGAATGATGTCTAAACCCCTTTGTGATGAACTTATTTGAAACTCTGTGTGGTAGGAGAAATTTCCCATTTTCTGGTGGTCGTGAAGCTGAGATCCACCGCGTAGACTGTGGCTGAGAGGTTTCTTCATTCCTGATAGTATGTGTCATGTTACCATCTAGCCTGTGCTCCACCACAGGCTGCTTTTTAAGGCAAGATGTGGCATCTTCAAGCCAACGTTGTTTCTTACCTGGTAATTACCACTGGCTTCTAGGACAGTCATAATAATAGTCGATTACAGAAATTTCATCTGACATGGGTGTGAGAAAGGAAACTGATAGATGGTACCTGTTCCCAGCATTCACTGCTCACACACATGTGTGAGTGTGTGTTACACATAATTACAAACTGGACAGAGACCTGTACACCTCTTCATCACTAACAGCCTATTAACCAGGGGGCCCAAAAGAAGGTAATAATTGCCCCCTAACTGCAAAAAGGGCATGTAGACTCAGGGCTAGAAGCTGGAACCAGAAAGTCTCAGTACAGGCTGAGAATGACTACTGGGAGGGGGCTCCAGGCAGGAGAGTTCAAAGGACCCGAGGTCAAGACAGTGCAGAGAATCAAAGCCAGCCCCCTATCAGGAGGCTAAAGTCAGGAAAAAACCAGGGACAAGGGGGAAATAAGAGCAAGCTGAGCAATTAAAGGAACAGAGGCAGGCAGAGAGAACTCCAAAACTGAAGAAAACCCAGACAGAAACCTCTTGTAGCCTCCTGCTGCTGAGGCCAGGCCTGCCAAAGTGAGCCCAGCCTCAGTGCAGCCTCCGCAGTATTGCTGTTCCTGGCCCCCACGCCCAGCTTGGCACCTTATCAGCGGCAACCTGTCTCCCTCCGCCATGCCCAGTTCTCTGTGTTCAAATCCCCCCCACCTAGCTCACATGTTCCTACTCTCTCCCTGCAGGAAGAAGCCTGTGTTCCTCTTAACTTCATTTCTGTAAACATTTTAGTCTCTGCCGCTGAGTTCACCTTAACCAGAGGCTCTCAAACTCTGGAAACACATTGGCATTACCCAGTGAGCTTTTATAAAATACTGATGACTTCAACCCCAACGATCCTGATTTTATTTGGTCTTGGGAAAAACCTGGCAGGGACACTTTTCAGAAAGAAGCAGCCTCGGTGACTCCGATGTACAGCCAGGGCTAAGGAGGACTGACTTCAACCATTCCTCCGCCAGTAGAATCTCAGCCATGAAAGACACTCCCTACACACTTAGAAAAAGCAGAGTCCTTGGGGCGCCTGGGTGGCGCAGTCGGTTAAGCGTCCGACTTCAGCCAGGTCACGATCTCGCGGTCCGTGAGTTCGAGCCCCGCGTCAGGCTCTGGGCTGATGGCTCAGAGCCTGGAGCCTGTTTCCGATTCTGTGTCTCCCTCTCTCTCTGCCCCTCCCCCGTTCATGCTCTGTCTCTCTCTGTCCCCAAAATAAATAAACGTTGAAAAAAATATATATATATTTAAAAGAAAAAGCAGAGTCCATGCCCCTCCCCCTTCCTGGCTGTTTGAAGGACATCAAACACACCCCATGCCACAGGGCATTTGCCCTCACTGTTCCCTCTGCCTGGAATGCCCTTCCATGGTTTGATCCCTCGCCTCATTCAGGACTGCTGTGATGTCACTCCTTGGAGTAGCCCTCCCTGATGCTCCTGCCTAAATGAACAGCTCCTATGACTCTCCACCCCTGCCCTTGCTTATTGGTATTCATACCATTTCTCTGTGCTGATAATACATTAAACTTCCATTTAATTATGTTTTTATTGTTTAGCCCCCAGCAGAATGTAAGCTAACTATGGGCAGGGACATTTTCTTGTTCAACATGGGTATCCCCAAAGACTGGGACAGCTTCTAGAACATAATAGTTTTCCATAGATATCTGCCGTTTGAATAACGAACTGAGTTAACAGATGAAGAACCTGGAGCTCAAAAAGCGGGAATGCTAAACACCCCACAACACACAGGACACCTCCCCACAGCAAAGCCATATCCGCAGTGCTGAGCTGAGGAATGCCGGGCTGGCGGTCAGGTGGGGAGGTTGGGAGTGAGAAGGAGGTATCAGAGCTGGTCCTAGAAGGGAGGCAGATAGGGAGACTGGCAGGAGTGGATGAGTCAGGAAGTTAAATGCCTGGTTCTGTCACTTCCTGGGGTGTGACCCCTGTAAGCCATGCCCTCATTTGGAGACTAGCACCCACCCTCGCCTCCTGTTGTGCCAACCAAAACTGTCTCCACACATTGGTAAATGTTCTTCCCTGGAGGACAAGACTGTCCTGATTGAGAATCACTGCAAATCTACCCTCTCCTTCCTCAGAACTTCGGCCTCCCTTTGGGAGAAGCCTTCTCCAAGGTCTTGGGTTCCATTTTGAGGTCAAAAGCACTCCTGGAACCAGTGTATCTTCTCTCCTGCTGGATTGTGGGCTCTTTACTCACTGTCTTCCTGACTCCCCTGTGCATACTCCTGCCTCTACACTGCGCCTGTTTCTTCACACACAGGAACAAGGAACATCCAGGGGAATCGGATTCTAAAACATCTGGCAACCTTTGAAGACAAAATGACCTAACTTAGGGCCAAACAGAAATCGATCCAAAATCTGGAGATTGTTCCGGATATCGCTGACTGCCATGTAGGTGTAATGATATCAAGCCGCTATGCTAGACCAGTTCGTAGATAACTAACATAGCTCTGATACTATAGAGAAGGCTTGTGAAATAAAAGACCAACAACTCTCTGTTAGTCACTGCAGAACATTTGAATGAAAGCTGGGAAGGAAAAAGCATGGAGGGCAGAAAACCAAGTGACTTGATTGGCAGGTGAGACCACAGTCCCTGGGGGCACCAGGGAGGGCTCAGGACTGCATCATTTAGCATTTAAAGATGTTGCTCTTTCTTCATTCAAAGGGGAAAACAACCTACTTTTTGTTTGGTTTGGCTTTCTTTCTTCCTGGTTTAGGATTCAGCACATCACCCACGTTGGTGGATTTCACTGAAATATTTTCCCCAAATGACCTACAGTTCCATTTTCTAATATGCTGCCACCCTCCCACAGCCTAGCAGTCAGAGATTGATATTCTGTAATTTTCAGCCACTAGCTGGAGCTTTTCTATGCACTTCTGTAATACTACCACTCGTTACAGGTAAAAATGAGGGAAGTGATTACGGCGCTGGTGGAAAATCAGCTGCAGCTGAAACACAATGTAAGTCTAAACCGTAGAAGGGCTGGGAATCCACAACTTGACTGAGCAAGTACACTCAGCAACCTCAACGTCAAATTGCTTATTGTAAGATGGGGCTGGAAGATACTGCAAAGCAAATTCAAGTTACCTTGAAAAATAATTAGTGAGATGCAAAGCCTTGGAGATGGAAAATTTCTTTCAGATTAATTATTGCTGCTCAAATCTAGCCAGTCTCTGTCAGCAGCAAGGACAGTCTATATCTACAGATCTCATCTCTTTGAGTGCTGCTGGAAGCTTCTGTTGGAACCTGATCTAAAAGCAGCTTGAGGTACCCTGGGGGTACTTGGGTGGCTCAGTCCGTTAAGCGTCTGACTCTTGATTTCGGCTCAGATCCCAGCGTCATGGGATCAAGCCCCGTGTCGGACTCTGTGCTGAGCGTGGAGCCTGCTTAAGATTTTCTCTCTCTCTGTCTCTCTCTCTCTTCCTCTGCCCCTCTTCCTTGCTTGAGCCTGCACACATGTGCTCTCTCACCAAAAAGAAAAAAAAAATAAAGTAAATTAATAAAAAATACAATAAAATCAGCCTGAGTCTAGCATTAGAAGGGGTAGTCCATGCTGCAGAGGGAACTGCATAGTCAGAGGGTCAGATGAGCCCCAAATGCACAGGGAAGAGAAAAATAGGAAGCGATATCTGAACTGAACCACCAAGTCAGATTTAGAGGCCTTAGCCTCATCTAGTAACCCAGGCAACTGTCAATTCTTTGTGTGGAAGAGGAGAGATGAATGATGAATGTCTCCTTCACTCACAATCCCCAGCGCACCCTCAGTGGTTGAAGACAAAAAAAATCCAACAGAGTGACACATCCCATTTCTCACGTGCAGCACCCCTCCTTGGGAGCATTCCAGGCACAGAGGCAGAAGTTGTGAAGTGAATGAAAATCATCAGCAACAACTGGAAGGGAAACTTGAACAGTAGAGGGGGTGGGGGTCTTCGCACACCCGACAGGACTGGGGCTCACATCCCACGAAGGAGGGGGCATGAGAGAGCGGCAGGTCGTTTCCTTGCACGGAGGTATCCTTTGTCCTTTAGAGCTGACGTCATCATCCACTACAGCCGGGAATGGCAAGCACGCTTTCTGCCGACTGTGCTGCCGGCCAAGGATCACGCAAGCCTCCAGTGAGTTGGGGGAGGGTGTCTGCATGAAAACACAGCTGAAGGAACAGGTGAAAACAGCCGCAAAACACAAAACAACCAGAGGAACTGTGATCGTCGGTTTTTGGTCTTTCTCCTTCTGTAGGAGCAGCCAAAGTAGTCAACATTTGGAGAGCACGTGGAGTCCCTCTTGTTACTGCCTTTGTGGCTGCAGCTGGAGGTTCAGATGACTAACCAGGCTTCAGGCAAAGCTGTAACTCACAGGATAAGGAGGGAGGAAGGGAGAAAAGGAAAAAAAAAAAAAAATCTGTCAGTGGATTTGCTTTTTTTGGGAAGTTAAAGCTCCTATCCATACATTCAGCCCAAGGTGGTACCAGCCCCCACTCGCCTGTAAGAGCATTAAAAAAGAGGCCCCTCCAGGTGCCTGGCTGGCTCAGTAGGGAGAGCATGAGACTCTTGATCTTGAGATCGTGAGTTCAAGCCCCACGTTGGGTTTAGAGATTACTTAAAAATAAATAAATAAACTTTAAAAAAAAAAAAAAGAGGCCTCTCTTCCTCTTAGGGCACACAGTGTGGTGAACAGGTTGCAGCTGGATTTTAGGCATCAGCCACTAAACCAACATGCACACCCCCTTGATCACCTATGTCAGTCATATCCCAGCAGAAAATAGACGGAGCGTTCAAATTAGGACAATTCAAGGAAGGTTTAATAACGGACCTTTACTAAGGTGTGGGCAGGGTGAGGGGAGGAAGCACAAGGGGTTGCACAGAACCTCTAGTCTGAAAGGATGAGAGTCACGGTGTCACTGGACCTTGAA
The DNA here is from genome assembly GCF_018350155.1 of Leopardus geoffroyi. Lineage (NCBI taxonomy): Eukaryota > Metazoa > Chordata > Mammalia > Carnivora > Felidae > Leopardus > Leopardus geoffroyi. The sequence goes on from NC_059333.1 coordinate 95,662,797, forward strand.
AAGACAGGGTTGGGTAGAGGAGGTCACCTGCCAGGTGCTGTGACCTCAGGAAAGCCGTTCAGTCAAAAGAAATCTCACAGGGAGGAAGTTCAGGGAATAAATACGGCCACCTCACTCTGCTCTGTCCCTCCAAGCCTCTTCTGGGATTCACTGGCTGACTCACCTGGAAAGCCAGAGGGAAAGGAGTTCATTGATGTGGCTTGTGCAGGTCAGCCTCTGGTGCAGAGAAGTAGCTAGAAGGTGGACAATGCACCTGGTGGTACACACAGGAGATATCCACCCTCCAAGGCAGTACCGCTCCAATCATTTATTTGCCATTCAAACATGCTCAGAACTGTCTACCCAGTGCTGCACCGGGTTCTGGGGACACTTTGACATGTCTATTCTGGGTCCCTAACCTCAAGCAGCTTTTTTCTAGTAGGGGAGATAGCTTCCTTGCTTGCTTTCTTGTTTCCTTCCTTCCTTCCTTCCTTCCTTCCTTCCTTCCTTCCTTCCTTCTTCTCTTTTTGCCTGTGAATCAGAGTAAATCTAACCATCTTGGGAAATTAGAATTCTTTTCTCTTTACTTCCAGCCATGTGGCTTAAGCTTCCACTTAAGTGACTGGGTGGGGGTGGTGGGGGGAGGAAGGGGCTGATGTTATCTTGAAGGCTCCTGACAGCTTGCATTTTATGAGTTTGCCTGCTCTATAAAATATTAACCAGAAAAATATTAAAGTTTACAAATGCAGCAACAGACCCAGAGGGACAATGTGATGATATCATTTTTGATAGGTTTTTAAAAACATGAAAAGCATATCTGACAACAAAAGGGGGGAAAAGTTCATGTGAATCTCTTTTCCCCTTCAGTGTAAGCAGGGTAGTATATATTTGTTTTCTGTGGACAGTGCTGACTCACCACGGATTTAAGGATTACTAATGAGTGTTTTCGCTTCTCATTTACAAGTGGAATATATTAAGAAATTACTCACCCGCTCTGTGTGGTTTTTAATTGAAACCTACCTCTCTGTGTGGATGAGCAGAATTTGTTTTTCATTGCATACAGGGGCTGGTTGACCTTTTCAGCTTCACAGGGCCTGAAATGTGGTCGGCACATTTCCGCTTTTCACATGAACAACCCGTGCAATCTGTTTACATAGAATAACCGAACTGCCTGATGTTTCTTAGAATCCAGAATTCATTGCCTTAGAATATTCTCTCTCTCTCTCTCTCTCTCTCTTTCCATTCCCCTTGCCCCACCTTCTGAGCACTTTTTTTTAATGTTTATTTATTTTTGAGAGAGAGAGAGAGAGAGAGAGAACATGTGGGGGAGGGGCAGAAAGAGAGGGAGGCCCCAGGATCTGAAGGGGCTCTGAGCTGACAGCAGCGAGCCCTATGCAGGCTTGAACTCACGAACCATGAGATCATGACCTGAGCTGAAGTTGGACGTTTAACCAACTGAGCCACCCAGGTGCCCCCTGAGCACCTTTGAAGCAGAGAAGATGCAGCATGAGATGGCATATTTATTAACCCAATTTCTACTCTCTATTTTAAAATATGCAGTAGACCATAGTCTGGGAGGAATTATTACCCCAAATGTGACAGGAAAAGAGTGATTATGTTCTCATATTCAAACACTAGTAAAAATCAATAAAAACCCGACATCAATAACTAAATGGACAAAGGACATAACTAGACAGTGCTTTGAGAAGTCACATCTACCAAAACAAGGAATTTAGCAAATATTTTTAATGATAATGCTCAATGTTGTAAAGCAACAGTTAACTGGGCTGACCTTGTCGACCTTGTGTCTTTTTAAATAGTAATATCCATGGCTTTCTAATTCTGTTTCTGGAGTTCCATATTAAGGGAATAATCTATCAGAAAAGCTATATGCCTTAAGATATTTATATATCATACAATCCTGTTACATACTGTAGCAAAAAATGGAATCACCCTAAACCCTCAACATCCACAGAGACATTCAGTGAATTGTAGTATATCCATTTTTCTGACTATTCTGTATCCATTAGAAATGTTCGATGCATCAACTGAAAAAATGAAAACTGTGTATGTACTAAGTAATAATTATTTTAAAATATGCACAGGGGAAAAAAAAACCTGGGAAGAAATATTTTAAAAATACTGAGAGTGATCCCATGCATGATAGTTTTTTCTTTTCCCTAAGTTCCAAAAAAATTAATAGAATAAAATTGAAACCTGTATAAAATGCATAATTTACAAGGAAAATATAATCCTACCCATGTCATATCAGGAGCAGTTCTCCACCAGCTTAGTTCAAACAGCAGGAAAAGCGCTGTTGTCTGTCATGAGTCCTGGATAGTGGGCCCATCTCTAATCACTGTGTAATTTTGGTCAAGCCCCTTACCTCTCTGATTTTGTTTTCAGAAACGAAGAGAGATGCACTGAATTATCTCTCAAGCTCCTCCTGGCCCCCAAATCTATGAATCTTGATATTCTAGAAAGAAGAGTATGTGCCTCAATTCACTGAAATCACAAACGGGAACTGAGACACTACTTCACCTAAATGAGGGGCAAAACGTCAGGCAGAGAAGGGACAGAATCAGAAACTAACGTGTGTTTGACTCATCAGATATTGCTCGGAAGAGATTAAACAGGGTCTTTCCCACTGAACTCCTCACATCCTCTGTTTTTAGTATATAAATCCAGGCTTTATGGAAGGGCGAGCTTTATCAATTATTCAGCACATGTCAATCTATTGTTATTCGGCCATGTAGAGGTGATGCCCTTTATATACGATTTGGGTTTCCATATGCCAATACAAAACCTATATCTCTAATTTCTAAGTCCTTTTGCTTTTCTCGTGGTCATTCACAATACAGAGGACTCTGAGCTTCTACAGATTCAGTGTCTAAAACTGAAGGTGACCTTGGATAACAGAATCTACCAAATCTTCATGCAGGGGAAAGTGAAGCATTAGTAGGAGGGTTTGTTTTTTGTTTTTTGTTTTTTTAATGTTTGCTTATTTTGAGAGAGAGAGAGAGAGAATGCGAGCAGAGGAGCGGCAGAGAGAGAGGGAGACACACAATCGAAAGCAGGCTCCAGGCGCTGAGTTGTCAGCACAGAGCCCAACACGGGGCTCAAACTCACAGACCCTGAGATCAAATGATCTGAAATCAAGAATGGGACATTTAACCAACTGAGCCACCACGCACCCCAGTAGGGGGTTTCTTAGCATGCTTCAGGGCCTAGAAATGCTCTTCATTCCTTTTCCCAATGATAGAGGTTTTAAACATTAGATTGGTCTTTTCTTAGGGGCCGAAGTAAGTAAATCATCTCTTGGATTAAATGTAGGTTGATGGGCTCCCCTTAATCAAAGAAGTGTATCAGTGGTTGATAAAATGAAACCTGAAATATGCTTCATCTCATGGGTGTTAGTGGGTGTGTCAATTCCTTCATTTGTAAAATGGGAGACTTGGGCTTTATGCTTCCAAAGCCACCTTTCAGCTTCCTACTTTGCAGGCTTACTACAGAGCACCTATGGCTGACCCAGGAGCTACTAGAAAATGCAGATATAGGAGCTTTTGGGATTCTGGCTCTCAGGAAATACCCACAATAGTTACTTACATCCATGAAAATAGAGAAACAAATGGCAAAATACTCTGGCAGCTGTGCAGACTTTCCAACGTACAACTGCTTAAGGTGACAACCTACCTGATCCCTGAGCATGAAAAACCTCACCCACACTTGCCCTGTCTTTTCCTCATAGGAGGGTTCCTAGGTCCAGGAGTTGCCGGGACTAGAGGAAAATACAGAAAAGAAACTATAAGGTCTGAAAGAAAAATATTTCCCTGGAGAATTTCCCTGACCATTGAGGGGTCAGTTAATAATGAATACATTACGAATCTCCAGAGAGCTGAGGGTTCCAGCAGGTGGATTTACTTCCTGACATGATTGGACACGGAGGAAGGTCACAGGTTCAGTCCCCGGGCCCCCTTCCCTTCCTCAACTGCACACCCTTCTTCAGATCTCATCCAGTCTTCCGGCTTTAAATATCAGGCTGCTGACAACTCCCAAATGGATCTCACACCTAGCTGACAACTCCACTTGGATGCCTTATAAGACATCTCCAATTTAAATATCCAAAGAAAACTCTTTTATTTTAATGTTTACTTTTTGAGACAGAGAGCGCAAGCAGGGGAGGGGCAGAGAGAGAGGGGGACAGAGGATCTGAAGTGGGTTCTGCACTGACAGCACAGAGCCCCAGGCGAGGCTGGAACTCACCAACCATACCGCGAGATCAAGACCTGAGCGGAAGTTGGATGCTCACCTGACTGAGCCACCAAGGCGCCCCTCCAAAGAGAACCCTGAATCCCTGCTTTCCACTTCTGAATTTGGTGCTCCCCCCAAAACCCAGGAGTCATTACTGGTGTCTTCCTTCTTCCTCATCCCTCGCCATCATTTCAGCTGTCAGCTCTGTTTCCTTTGAGATCCAACCGGCCCCATCTCCACTGTCACCACTGAGGTTCCAGCCATTGTCACCTCTCGTGGGGGCAACACGAATAACCTCATAATTACTCTCTCTACTTCCATTTCTGACCCCCCTCCAATCTAGTTTCCACACTGCAGCCAAAGGTTCTTTTCAAAACGTGGTTTGAATTACACTGTTCACCTGCTTAAAACTTATACCTGTCTCTTCACTGTGCTTCAGATGAAATCTAGGCTCGTGCTATGGGGTCCTAAGGCATTCATGATGAGCCCCTTGCCCTCCTCTTCACCTCGCCTGGGGTCACACTTCTTTTGGGCCAGTGCACGGCAGTCCCACTGGCCGAATGAGCAGGCTACATGTGATCCTGCCTTAGAGTCTTTGCCCCTCTGGTTTCCATCCCCCCCCCTCCCCGTTTGTGTGGCTGACTCTTCTTCAGGTTTCAGTGTCAGTGTGACTTCTACAGAGAGATCTTCTCTGATGACCTATCCAAAGGATACCCCACCTTCATTTCCGTCTGTGACAGTACCCTGTTTATTCTTTCTTAGCACTTTCTAAAACCTGTCATTATTTTATCACTCATTCGATTGCTGTTCTAGTAAGGACAACGTCAATGTTCCAGACAGGAATAGAGGTTCTCTTCTTGCCTATGTGTCTCTCACATCCGGCATATAACTGGTGGTCAATAAATATCTGTTGATTAAATTAATTAATTAAAGGACATTAGTTATTCCTATTTTGTGGCTAGCTGTTAGGAAAACATTCTGATGAACCTAATCTGACTGAGGCATACTGTTCTGTTCCCCCCACCTCTGTGCAAGTAGAGGTTTTGCCACACAAAGGGAAAAAAGAATTTGCAGCCTCATTTCCTGAAACCAACTCTTAAAAGAATAGAAAACTCTGTTCCTTTTTCAAGAGGACTTCTGAAAAGTTTCCTTTTCTGTAGCCTCTCCCCCAGAAAGCTTTGGTTTCACAGGGTAAAGAGAATATTAATTATAATTTATGTGAGCTGCTCTCTATTGTATAGTCAATTGCCTTGTAGCTCAATAACATTTATGCCTATCATTAATATGTGTCAGATTGATGTTCTTTTAAGTTTTATTTAATTATAGCTCAGATAATACAATTTTCCCTTTTTTTAATTAGAGGAAACAATACATCAACCGGATGGACTATTATGCAACCATATAAAATTATTATTATGTAGACATAGTAACAAGCAACAATGTTTATGATTCATTTTAAGAGGCAACAGCAGAATACATAATTGCTCTGATTTATAATTAAAACTATCAAAGTATGTATACAAATGAACAAGAACGAATAGGAAACAGGAAAAAAACACTTTGGTTTATTTATGTACGATTCTTTTAAAAATTATTATTATTTCTTGGTCCAATATTAATTGCACAATCGTCAGAAGGAGCATGGGCTATAAATATGGCTGCTGGTACATACCTGAAGTTACTGTACCTACTAGAAATGCATGGTTCTAGCCTGAGAAAGTCTCACTGTTACTACTCTGGCTTATTTGGGCTGCCTAAAAATTGTGCCCTTCTGTTTAATGCTTATGGCTTTAGTGCCTGATTCAATGCTTCTTCACTCAAATATCCTATTAGGAGGGACACTTGGGTGGCTCAGTTGGTTAAGCATCCGATTTTGGCTCAAGTCATGATCTCATGGTTTGTGAGTTCGAGCCCCACATTGGGCTCTGTGCTGATAGTTCAGAGCCTGGAGCCTGCGTCGGATTCTGTGTCTCCCTCTCTCTCTTCCCCTCCCCCGTTCATGCTCTGTCCCTCTCTCTCTCAAAAATAAATAAACATCTAAAGTTCTTTTTTTAAGTATTCCTATCAGGAAATGACAACAAGATGAGCATCTGTAAAAGTTATATTTCCTGTTTGTGCTCCATGAGGATGTCTGTGTGAAAGTGTGTTGGTTAGGGTGGAGGAAACAGGGAGGACAATATATTTAAAATAAATGCAACAAAGTGTGCCTGGGTGGCTCAGTCAGCTAAGCATCTGACTCAATTTCAGCTCAGGTCAGGATCTCAGGGTTTGTGAGATCGAGTCCCATGTTGGGCTCTGTGCTGGGCATGGAACCTGCTTAAGATTCTCTCTCTCTCTCTCTCTCTCAACAAATTAAAAAAAAAATAAATTTTTATAAAATAAGTTACAAGGAATGGAATGGATTTCTATGTCTTACGTGCAACAATTCCCAAGATTTATTGCTGAGTTAGTTTTCTTTAAAAAGTAGAAACAGGGGCTCCTGGGTGGCGCAGTCGGTTAGGCGTCCGACTTCAGCCAGGTCACGATCTCACGGTCCGTGAGTTCGAGCCCCGCGTCAGGCTCTGGGCTGATGGCTCAGAGCCTGGAGCCTGTTTCCGATTCTGTGTCTCCCTCTCCCTCTGCCCCTCCCCCGTTCATGCTCTGTCTCTCTCTGTCCCAAAAAAAATAAATAAACGTTGAAAAAAAAAATTTTTTTTAAGTAGAAACATGTCACACTCACTTCAGTGGCACATATACTAAAATTGGAATGATACAGAGATGATTATTATGGCCCCTGAGCAAGGATGGCACACAAATGCATGAAGTGTTCCATATTTTTTCTTTTAAATAGACATCTGACTATTAACAAAAAGTAGAAACATGTGCATTACACCATCATTTGATATAAACAAAATAGAATAAAAAAGAAAGTCAGAGGAGGATATATATTTATATCTATATATAGATATTTTTAAAGCATGGATTTGCATAAATATATATACTATATATCTATAATACAGATGTGTATATTAGACACTCACACGCAGAGACATGTTTCTGAGCAAAGATTTATCTGGAAAGACAGACAACACACTGGTACTAATGGCTGCCTCTAAGGAAGTGAATTGAAAGACTGAGGTGTGAGTGAGCGTTAGCTTTCACTGTATCATCTTTCATACTGTTTAAATACTTACCTTTTATGTATATTATCCATGCAAACAAATAACTAAGTCTTCGCTAATGAAGATAGAGAACCATTTGCCAACAAACCAAAATGACTGCGTATGAAGCAAATTACATTAAATGCTTCATGAATGGATTTTTTTAAATACATAAAGGATAAAAAGGAAAATAAATACAGCTAGTATTATTAAGTGCTGCCTAAATTGTGTCCTGAGCATTTTGTATGACACAATGGGGCAGATATATCAGAGAAATAGAAGAGGTCACTATCTGTATTAATTTGCTGGGGCCTCCGTAACAGAATACCACCAGCGGGTGACTTATTTTCCCGCAGTTCTAGAAGCCTGGAAGACCAGGTATCAGCAGGGTTGATTTTTTCTGAGGCCTCTCTCCTTGGCCTGCAGTCAGCCACCTTTTCTCCCATGTTGTTCATCTCTGATGTCTCTTTGTGTGTCCTAATCTCCTTTTCTTAAAAGGACACACATAGGGGCGCCTGGGTGGCGCAGTCGGTTAAGCGTCCGACTTCAGCCAGGTCACGATCTCGCGGTCCGTGAGTTTGAGCCCCGCGTCGGGCTCTGGGCTGATGGCTCAGAGCCTGGAGCCTGTTTCCGATTCTGTGTCTCCCTCTCTCTCTGCCCCTCCCCCGTTCATGCTCTGTCTCTCTCTGTCCCAAAAATAAAAATAAACGTTGAAAAAAAAAAAAAAAAAAAAGGACACGGTTAGACTGGATTAGGGTCCAGACTAACAGCCTCATTTTAACTTCATTACCTCCTCTAAAGGCCCTCTCTCCAAATACAGTCATATTTTAAAGGTTTTAACATACGAATTTTGGGGGACACAATTAATTCACGACACTATCTTTGAGTTTTCATTTGAGTCAGTGAGCTAAGCCATATATGCTTGAAGGAAAGAGAAGAAACAATGTTAAAGGCAGCACACAATTAAATGTCAAAGTTAATATAGAAGCTAATGTGTGAAATTTTCTTTTTTTCTTTTTTTAATGTTGATTTATTTTTGAAAGAGAGAGACAGAGAGAGAGCAGGAGAGGGGCAGAGAGAGGGAGACAGAGAACCCAATGTGGGTTCTGTGCAGACAGCAAAGAGCCCAATACAGGGCTCAAACTCATGACCCTGTGAGATAATTTATATATAATATAATTAACCTGAGCCCAAGTCAGATGCTTAACTGACTGAGCCATCCAGGCGCCCCTGGGTGAGATTTCCTAGAGATTCCTAGGCACAATCTCCTATTTAAAGAAAAAAAAGAAAATTAAGAATCCATGAGGAAGCAAACAACAGTTAGTCCTTGCCATAGTTACTGTACCAGGTGCTGTGGGCAAGGGTCTGTCTGTATGGAGTTTGGAAAAACAATTCGTTCACTAAATTATAATGTGATATGCGTATCTCCCCACCATACTAAGGCAACTCATGAATTCAATCAATTTAGTGAAAAAATAGTATCTCTAATGCTATTTGAAGTTGCCTAGGCAAGAGAATGTTAGATTGTTGAAAACTTTTATTTGTTATCAGTTATTTTATAACAAGAACAAGTGAGTGGGACTCATACCCATAAAAATGTAAGAACCCCTCCATCCAGGAGAAGGCATTGTAAGTCATTCTTGTTAATCAACTCAGGCAGTGAATATTTAAGTAGTGCCCCTACAAAGAGCCCAGGTCTTTTTAGGGCTTGCCGTAGATTAGAAAAGAAAACCACCCTGTCTGCCTGATGGAGCACTCAATCCAGCCAATCGAAGCTTCCAGTTGGTTAGATACTTCACCTGTTACTTTAACACCCTGACCCATCTTCCTTACTTGTTTCTTCTTACCCAACTTCTTCTTCTCTCTTTCCTCATTTTTTTCTCATTCTCTGTACATGCCCAGTAGATAGAAGAGCACATGATTCAGAATCACACCAAAGTGATGTAGTCCTTAACCTCCCAGCTCCACACAATACGACGGAGAAAGTTCTGTCTGACCTGCTCTGTACAGGAGTTCCTAATAACATTCTGTTCAACCCACTCCTCAGGAACTGCGAGCGCTTGATTGGGCAATGTATATGAAAGCGCCGTAGGAGCAGTGAAGCCCTCTTCAAAAGCTGGCTATTACTACTGTGCAGAAGTAAACAAAACAAAAAACTGAAACAGCAGTCGGACCCACTGGAGCTGGTCATGTGGCCCAGTCGACTGTAATTGTCAGGTACCTTGAGAGTATCAGGCCTAAGAAGATGTGTTTTTGTTGCTCAGATGGTGAAATGGGGAACCATGCAAAGAGGGGAAGCCCCCCCGGTAAATGTGTCAGGGGCAAATATACATACCATGAAACAAAGGGAATTTTGGCGTCTTCTTCCATTTTGAAAATCACTTACATATCAGTGTTGACTATTAGGTTTCCTCCAAAATGCCCGTCTTATGGGTATCTCAAAGGGATACATCGTAAAACAGCACAAATGGTATTTTTGGTGCTCTGAATCCAGGAAAAGAAGGGACCCAAGAAACTCAAGTGCCAATCAGCTCCTCTGTGTGATCAATCACTTGGGGGAAGATTATGTAGCCACCCAAAGACCATTTAAAGGCAAAACAAATGTGAAGCTGGTGGGCTGCAACTTGACCACACAGACCTCCTTTCCCCCTAAAATGGAAGCCATGGTCACAGTGTAACAGTGGACTCAGCCCCTACCACTGCTGCCTGATTGCCTAGTTCCTGTGACAGATGCCAGAGGAGGTGAATCTTCAGGACAATTCTCCAGGCCATTGACCCAGGCAGCACAGAATCCCAGGGGGAATCCAAACAAAGAAAGTTGTCAGCTCTCATTTTCTCAGTTTAAATTTCTGGAGGAATATGGCCACATGTGTTTGAGCAGAAAAAAAAAAAAAAAAAAAAAAAAAAATGTCGGGATCACTTTTTGGATTAGCTGAGCTCCAGAAACAGACAGGTGTTGTTTTGTTGTTGTTGTTGTTGTTGTTGTTGTTGTTTTATTGGTTTCTTTCTCCCCACTGGCCTGACTTAACCAATCTAAGTAGCAAAATTCCATTTTGCCCGAAGGCCCAGCCTAGTTCTCATTAGAACACCTATTTGCTTTGAATGAGAGGCCCTTAGACCTTCCCCTTCCTACAGAAAAGTGTTCACATCTAATCTGGGATGAAAAACTTTCCAGTGACCCCAGGGGTAGGGAGGAAGCCGGGAATGGAAAGCCTCACACCACTCAGTGCCTGTCTGTCCACCAGATCATACCAGCTCCCGTTCAGCTGAGCCAGAAAGCACCTGGAAGGGAAGCATGGAACTCCTTGCTGTCATCACTTGCCCTTTCCTCCCTGTTTTAGTGCTTCCAAGAAGGGGGAGGCCAATGTGAAACTGGGGAATCAGATCTGCTCTGAGCTTACATTACATTCATGCCTAGGCAGGGCTCCTCCAGGGATGGCCGTGCCCTCCGGAAACTTCCCCAAGTTCCCAGTGGGCATTTGTGGAAGGAGGTGAAGGAGGGACGAGGAGGTGCTACGTGTGGCACAGAAGTAGTGATTAGGCCTCTGTGTCCTCCCAACAGGGAGGCGTGCTAGAAGAGAAAAAAGCATGGGCTTTGAAGTCAGACGGGCCTGGGTTTGAATCCTGCTTCGGTCACTGTATTAACCAGCTCAGGCTAAGTTGTGGTGCAGTAACAAACAAATCCAGAACCTTGGTGGCTTGCAATAACAAAGGTTTATTTCTCACTCAGTCTACACATCATTTGTAGGTCAGCTGCAGTTCTGTTTCATGTTTTCTTCAGCTCAAGACCCAGGCTAAAGGAGCAGCCTCTGTTTAGGAAACTGACCTTGTGGAAGAAGGAGAAGATACAATGAAATCATATGCGGGCTTTAAAATTTTCTGCTCTCATCGCTTCCATTCATATTTTACTGACCAAACCAGTTATACCAACGAGTCTAACATCAACAGAGCAGAGATATTTAACCCAACAAAGGATAGCAAATATGTTGAACAATAATACACCTTGCCACAGCCATTTACCGTGTGTCCTTTGGCAAATTACTGTGAGGAAGGAACAAGGATGTGAACCTAAAGTTGATGACGGGAAGGTTAAATAAAATACGGATTTTAAAAGCGAGTATAGTATAGTAGGAACTAGACAAGTTAGTTCCCTCTCACATTTCATATACGAGACTTATCAAAGAAATTCTCATCCCTTCAGAATTAGCTTTTATGATTCTCTTCTATGCAGGTGTGCCAACGTTAATGACTTCTCTTGAGAAATGCTTGCATTGTAATAATGGCCTTCCGTGCTATTTTAACCTAAAGTCTTAACTCTAAAGATGGGAATTTCAGACACCAGAAGGTGTCGATATGCTTGACCACTTTCTTCCTTGCACTATGGCCCTCTAAACTTTCCAGTTTGGACCACTTATCCGAATTAGGAAGAACTATAATGCATCATGCCATGTAAGAAAATGAAAGTTGGAACGGCTATAGCTCAGTCCCCTAGGACTCTCAGAGGGTGTGGAACATACCTCAACAATTTTGATGACATCATGCAAAGAAGTATAGACATTGTAGCAGAAAAAGGAGTTACAGGGTTGCCAGGGCCAGGTGAGGTGATACCCATTGAGAGAGGAGGGTGGAGACGTGGACTGACGGCCAGGCCAAAGACAAACAACTGTCTCTCTCTGAGGGATCCTCAGTACCAAGGGTGGTGTGGGAAGAGAATCAGGCAAAATTTGACATCACCCGCAAGAAAATATGAAATAGTTATTTCTACAACACCACGCCCATCAGCAAAGGCAACTAGCATCAAACAGAACCAGATCAAAACAGAGCTTGGCCAGGGACATCTTCCTGCCACATATATGTCGTCAGGTATATAATATGACTTTTGCCTGCATCATCTCTCCTTCCAGCCCCCTGCAACCACACAGAATGGAGACCTAGAAAAGAAGAAGGCAGGCTGTGTGCATCTCACATCCTCTTCTTCCACCATCCAGAGGTCATGCTCAGGCCTGTGCTGCAGGGAAGGGAGAGAGCGAGCTTTAATACACTTTGAAATTGAACTGGACTCTTAATTAGCAAAAGTGACAAGAAAGTTATGGAATCGGCTGAACATGCTGCTGAGACAGGAAATGGAGGACTTATCAGAGCATAGTTTAAAATGGTAATTGGAAAAAATAAAGCTGCTATACTCCACTGAGTTAAATCTCCTCAATAAATTGTGAAACCTATTTCTGAATCATTACCTGATTGTGTTTCCCTGATTAAAGACTAACTTTCTCATTTCAGGGGTGGAGTTAAAAGTGGGTTCTTTTGGGGCGCTTGAGTGGCTCAGTCGGCTGAGCTCCAACTTCAGCTCAGGTCATGATCTCACAGTCTGTGAGTTTGAGCCCTGCGTCAGGCTCCGTGCTGACAGCTCAGAGCCTGGAGCCTGCTTCGGATTCTGTGTCTCCCTCTCTCTCCGTCCCTCCCCTGCTCACACTCTGTCTCTGTCTCTCTCTCTCAAAAATAAATAAACATTTTTTTTTTTTAATGTGGGTTCTCTTTTCCTTTAAATAGTGGGCGTTAATTCAGGGAACATAGACTCATAAGCACAGGTAACATAATCACGTTTAATTCTGCCTTTCAATCTGCCTGTTCCAAAGGGATCCCAAAAGGAAGTGGGGCCCCCAACCAGAAAAGAGTGAAGTTTTTTTCTCATTCCAAGCCAGACTGCACATTCACAGACGGTGAAGGGGAGGATGGAATGGTCCAAACGCCTGTGAGTTCCTAAGAAAACTAGGCCTGCTTTCTCCAGTCAGGAGAAAGGACAGAATGGGAGTAATTCTCAGAAGGGGTACCATGGGAGTACGGACCGTGAGTCTCATTACCTGAGATTATCCCGGAGAGACTGGGTGAGCCCGGAATCTTAACAAGAGTTAAGTTGATACCTTCTTTACTAATCAGGCTGATACATTCATTCAGAAGATACATACTGAACACCACAATATGTTAGGCATTTGTCTGCTTCACCGTCGGGATACATCAGTGAACAAACAAATAAACAAACAAACAGAAAAATCCTTACCCCCGGTAGGGTTCAGTTTACAGTTTGGAGAGAGAGGTCATATAATATATTTTTTCGAATCAAGTGAGGAAGTGAGCTGGGCAGTTATCTGTGTTCCTGCATTCAAACAACCAATTGATTCGACACTGAAAGTTTACCGTCTCCTCTGCTCTTCTTGGCCAACAGACCATATGAGCAGCATCATATAGTAGTGTCAAGAGGTTATCCATCATTTTCTTGACCTTCGATGTCAAGAAGTCTTACAGTGAACAGCTGCTCTTCCTTGTAAAGACTATCTATGATAAAAAATGATATACTTTCAGGCCAAGCAAAAACAATTAGAAAACGTCATCATTCTCATGCCACACTTAGAGTATGTGCACTCTTTTCCATAGCTGTAGATTGTATTAACATTTAAGTTAGAAAAGAGATTTTTGGAGCACCTAGGTGGCTCAGTTGGTTAAGCATCCAAATCTTGATTTCGGCTCAGGTCATGATCTCAGGGCCATAAGACTGACCCCCACATCAGGCTCAGTGCTGGGCATGGAGCCTGCTTAGGATTCTCTTTCTCCCTCTGCCCCTCTCCCCATCTCTTTCACACACACACAAAAAGAGATTTTCAAAAAACATCCAAAACCTGTCCATTTCTCACCAAATCTATCGCAGTCACACTGACGTAAGTAACCATTATTTTTTTCATCTGGTATATAATCAAAGTTACAAACCAAACAATAGTGAAAAAATGAGTTATTTAGAAAATGATATGGGGATCAAGATGTCCAAAAAATTGAGGGTAGTTCCCATCTCTTACTTACTAAAATACAACAGAAAGAGAAATCAAGAAATCAATCCCATTTATAATTGCAAGAACCATAAAATACCTAGGAAGAAACCTAACCAAAGATGTAAAAGATCTGTATGCTGAAAACTATAGAAAACTTATGAAAGAAATTGAAGAAGACACAAAGAAATGGAAAAACATTCCATGTTCATGGATTTGAAGAACAAATATTGTTAAAATGTCAATACCACCCAAAGCAATCCACACATTCAGTGCAATCCCAATCAAAATTGCACCAGCATTCTTCTCGAAGCTAGAACAAACAATCCTAAAGTTTGTATGGAACCACAAAAGACCCCGAATAGCCAAAGTAATGTTGAAAAAGAAAACCAAAGCGGGAGGCATCACAATCCTGGACTTTAGCCTCTACTACGAAGCTGTAATCATCAAGACAGTATAGTGTTGGCACAAAAACAGATACATAGACCAATGGAATAGAATAGAGAACACAGAATTGGACGCACAAATGTATAGCCAACTTATCTTTGACAAAGCAGGAAAGAGTATCCAACGGAAAAAAGATACTCTCTAGCAAATGGTGCTGGGAGAACTGGACAACAACATGCAGAAGAATGGACCACTTTCTTATACCATACACAAAAATAAACTCAAAATGGATGAAAGACTTAAATGTGAGACAGGAAACCATCAAAATCTTAGAGGAGAAAACAGGCAACAACCTGTTTGACCTCAGTCACAGCAACTTCTTGCTTGACACATGTCTGAAGGCAAGGAAACAAAAACAAAAAATGAACTACTGGGACCTCATCAAGATAAAAAGCTTCTGCACAGCAAAGGAAACAATCAACCAAACTAAAAGGCAACCGACGGAATGGAAGAAGATATCTGCAAATGACATATTGGATAAATGGTTAGGGTCCAAAATCTATAAAGAACTTACCAAACTCAACACCCGAAAAACAAATAATCCAGTGAAGAAATGGGCAGAAGACATGAATAGACACTTTTTCAAAGAAGACATCCACATGGCCAGCAGACACATGAAAAGATGCTCACCATCAGTCATCACCAGGGAAATACAAATCAAAACCACATTGAGATACCACCTCACACCTGTCAGAATGGCTAACATTAACAACTCAGGTAACAACAGATGTTGGCAAGGATGCAGAGAAAGAGGAACCCTTTTGCACTGTTGGTGGGAAAACAAACTGGTGTACCCACTCTGGAAAACAGTATGGAGGCTCCTCAAAAAATTAAAAATAGAACTACTCTATGACCCAGCAATAGCATACTAGGAATTTATACAAAGGATACAGGAGTGCTGATTCATAGGGGCACATGTACCTCAATGTTTATAGCAGTGCTTTCAACAATAGCCAAATTATGGAAAGAGCTTAAATGTCCATCAACTGATGAATGGATAAAGAAGATGTGGTTTATATATACAATGGAATACTACTTGGCAATGAGAAAGAATGGAATCCTGCCATTTGCAACAACCTGGATGCAACTGGAGGGTATTATGCTAAGTGAAATAAGTCAGAGAAAGACAGATATCATATGTTTTCACTCATATGTGGAACTTCAGAAACTTAACAGAAGACCATGGGGGGAAGGGAAGGGGGAAAAAATAGTTACAAACAGGGAGGGAGGCAAACCATCAGAGACTCTTAAATACAGAGAACAAACAGGGTTGATGGAGGGGGAGCGGGGGAGAGGGGAAAATGGGTGATGGGAATTGAGGAAGACACTTGTTGGGATGAGCGCTGGGTGTTGTATGTAAGCAATGAATCACAGGAATCTACCCCCAAAGCCAAGAGCACACGGTATACACTGTATGTTAGCCAACTTGACAATAAATTACATTTTAAAAAACACGTTCTTCCGATCAAATAAATAATCAAAATAAATCATTGTGAAAGTAAAATATAAATGATCAGTAAAATAATCAAAATAAATAATTGTGAAAGTAAAATATAAATGAGTAAGGACAGATTTCAAATCCTGACTTTGGAAATAGAACAAGGATATGTGCTACTATCCCTTCAATAGAATGTTGTACTGAAAGTCATAGCAATGCAAGGTGGGGAAGTATAAGCTTAGAAAAGAAAAATAAAAGTATTTGCACATGGCAAGTAGTGTAGACAATTCACTGACTCTAAATATAAACTTTTAGAATTAATCATTTAATTTAGCAAATTGCTGGACACCACGTCAATATTTAAAAAATCAGTACTATTTCTATATATAAACCAAAAA
This sequence comes from Leopardus geoffroyi, assembly GCF_018350155.1. Classification (NCBI taxonomy): domain Eukaryota; kingdom Metazoa; phylum Chordata; class Mammalia; order Carnivora; family Felidae; genus Leopardus; species Leopardus geoffroyi. The sequence continues at coordinate 95,679,268 of NC_059333.1, forward strand.
TTCGAAAATAGTATTTTCATAATACATTCGTATTAAAACTATCAATTGCCTGGGAATAAATTTAACAAAAGATGCACAAAACCTCTGCCAGAAAACTCTAAAAAACTGTTAAGGTAAATAAAAGAACACTTAAAAAAGTGAAAGCCTCCAGTGTGTTGTAGATTAGAGTATTCCATAAAGAAATTAATCCCCCCCCAAATAGGCCTAAACATTCAACACAATCCAAGGTGAAATGCTAAGTAGGTTTTCCTGTGGAAATGAACAAGACGATTCCAAAATTAACGAAGAAACGCAAAGGCATGAAAAAGAAAAAAATCGTAAATAATAAGGAAAAATGGAAGTACTTGAATAAATTCAACACATATGAAGATACAGCTTTTAATAGAGAGTAGTGTTGATGTGGGGATAGACAAACAGATCAATGAAATGAACAGACCCACAACCACATGCATTGAAGTGTTACACAGGTGGTACCTCAGAGTAGTGGGAAAAGGCCACCTTTCAGTGCAGACCCAATTGGCTGAGTGTTTTTAAAAAGTTAAATGACCCTTAGTTCACTTTATGCAACAATCAAAGATAAATGGATTGAGTATCTCTCTATAGTTTCATTAACATTAAAACTTAATGAAGATAATACAGGCTCACGTCTTCATAGTAGAGATCAAGAAAGAATAACTAAACAGATACAAGAAGCACTAATAAGAAAGGAAAAGATTGATAAATTGGATTACAGCAAAGTCAAAAACCTCTATTCATCAAAAGATGCCATTAAGAGAATGAAAAAAACAAGGCACAGAGTCGAAAAAGATGTTTGTAATGCATGTAACAAAAATGTACAAAGAATTCCCATAAATCAATAAGAAATAAGATAACTCAATAGAAAAATGAGCAAAGTATTGCACATGGCAATACTTTGAGACTCCTCTCTCTCTCTCTCCCTGAGTCACGGAACCTCGCCCTAGACCTTAGTTCCCAAATAAAGCCTTTGACTGCTAAAAAAAAAAAAAAAAAAAAAAAAAGAGACAATTTATAGGAAAAGTTGAATTTAAATGAAAAGGAGTTCAGTCTCATTAGAAATCAAGAAAATACAAACTAAAACTAAAATGAGATGCTTATATACATTTACTGGAATAGCTACAATAGAAAAGACTGGTAATACCTAGTGCTAACAAAAATGTGGGGTAACTGGAACTCTCATACACTGCTGGTGTGAATTTAAATTGATACAACCACTTTAGGAAACTCTCTGGCATCATTTACCAAAATTGAATATATGCATACCCTGTGACCCAGCAGTTCACTCCAAAGTAAATATCCATCAGAAATGTACACACATGTGTACCAAAAGTTACGTCCAAGAATATTTGTGCAGTATCATTTGTAATAGCCCCAAACTGCAATCAACCTATGTCCGTGAATATATCAACTGTGATATATTCCTATAATGGAGTGCTCTCCAGACATTACAATGAAGAGCATACTGCTATTCTCAAAATTCAATCCCACAAACGTAATTCTGAGTGAAAGAGGTCAGATACCAAAGAATAGATTCGATTTCTTTAAAGTCCGCAGAGAAGAAAAACTCAAAGATGTTAGAAGTAAAGGTAGTCTTAGTGATGGTTTGAAAAATATGTCCACGAATTTTTCACTGTTGCTCCCTTTAAGAAGTGGATTCTGATGATCTTCCCTTTAAGTGTGGGCTGGACTTAAGTCCAGCTTCTAACAAATAGAATGAAGTGAAAATGACAGTGTGTGACTTCAGAGACTAGATCAGAAAAAGGCACTATAGGTCTTCCTTCCTCTCTCCCAGCTTCCCTCTACCACCTCCACTCTGGGAAAGCTAGCTAATGTTCTGAAACGCTCCAGGGAAGGCCCCACATGGCGAGAAAACGAGCCTTCTTACGACAGCCAGAGAGGAACTAAGGACTCCAGTCAAGTCATGTGAGTGAGCTTTCTTGGAAGAAGATCCTCTACTCTTAATAAAGCCTTCAGAGGACTACAGCCCTTGACCACGTCTTGACTGCAATCTCACGAGAGTCTGAGCTCAAATCACCAAGCTAAGCTGCTTCTAGGGTCCTGATACCCAGAAACTGTGAGATAATAAATGTTTATTGTTTTAACTCACTAAGTGAGTTATGCAGAATAACTATTTCTGTTATGCAGAAATAGATGAGTAAGGCAGGTAAGTTTAGGAAAGAAAGAGAGGTTAGTAAAGAGAAGAGAGCTGGACACTTAATATTGTGCAAAATTTTATATATGTTATATTCTAATTATAACCCAATTCTGAAAATTTTACTAAATTCAAATACATCTTTTTGCTCTTTAAAGAATACTATAGACAAAAGTAACAAATATGTGACTATCTGGGAGAAGATGTTTATAGTGCCCATGACTGACATTAGATTAATATCTAAAATATACAAAGAATTCTACAATGCAAAGAAAGGTAAACAAACAGGAAAGGGGTCAAATAGTAAAAGCAATTCACAGGAAACACAATCACTTAATAACTATGTAAAGAAATGTTCAACTTTGCCAGTAAACAGAGAAAGTCAAATAAAACAATAGAAACACACCACTTTGCATCAGATTGGCAAAAAAACCAGAAAAGCTGATAACATCAAGTGCCGATGAGGATGTGTGAAAACAGAATCTCTCTTGCACTGCTGGTGGAAAGTAGCCATTCCGTAAAGCAATCAAGCCTACAAAGCATGCTTGTACTTGACCACTCTGTAATCCCACTCCTGGATGTATAACCACAGAAATGCACAGGGAAGTATATAAATTAATATTAACTGGAGTGTGGTTTGAAACAGTAAAGAATAAGATTCAACAACAGGGGGATTTCATAAATAAAATGCAGTGGATGTATAAGAAGGAAATTTAGGCAGGTAACTGATAGAGTGAACTAGGTCCACAGATGGCACTGAGAACAAAGCTCAAAACATAGTTGTGAACTTTAAATTAAGAAACAAAATTCTATTTCTTTTTTTAATGTTTATTTATTTATTTTGAGAGAGAGCGAGCACACGTGAGTGGGACAGGGGCAGAGGGGGAGAGAGAGAAAGAGAGAGAGAGAGAGAGAGAGAGAGAGAAAGAGAGATTCCCAAGCAGGCTCCACACTGCCAGCACAGAGCCCCATGCAGGACTCGATCCCATGATGGTGAGATCATGACCTGGGGCAAAATCAAGAATCAGATGCCCAACCGACTGAGCCACCCAGGCGTCCCACAAAATTATACTTCTGACAAAATGTTATTTCTGTACACTTAAAACACACAATACTATGTATTGTTATTTATAAGTATGTGTGAAGAGACATATTAATAGTAAAATAGACATTCATAAAATAAGCAAGAATGTGCCCTTTAAGTGAAGGAGGAAATTTGGGTTAGAGGATTTGGTTTAGAGGAAGATGGGAGAAAATATTGAAATAAAGTATAAATAAAGGAAGGGTTCTCTATAAACGAATGATGATAATCAGGCATGATTTTAGGGGATACTTAGGAGTACATATGATGAACTAATTTTGTACTCCAGAGTGAAGAGAAGAAAAGCAAATTCATAAATAGTGGATAAGCCACTGGACTACCCTGAATAGGAACTTTAGCTTTGAGGTGATCAAGGCCTCATTCTTAACTGCCCCAGCCTCTGCCATATACCTGCCAGACAGCTCCTTTCTCAGCAAGAATAAAAGAGAAATGAAGGTGCTCTGGGCCTACCTGTAGTGAGACTACATTGGCTCCTGTCAAAAGATAATATCTGCTTTTCTGTCCACACAGCCACCCCCAAGGGGGGGGGGTACCCTTACTGGAAATCTAAGTTTAATAACTATTATTTATGAAGCACCTACTTGTTTTCAAGAACTGTGCTGGCACTTTACATGTGTTACACCTAAAAAGCCTCATTACTATTATGCAAGTTAAGTTTCTTACCCCATTTCGTAGATTGGCAAGCCAATGCTTAGAGAATTAATCCCCCCAAAATCATGTATCTGGCAAATAAACAAACGGAGCTTCCAGCCCTGTCTGGCTTTCTACCACACTGTGCCGCCTCCACACTGGTCTTAAAAAAAAGAAACAAATACAAGCCCTTTGGGGCAGAAAAATCTAGACATCATATGACTCAGGGTTAGAAAAAACCCATGCTTAAACATTTTTTAAGTGTGTCCCCAGAATTGGTGTGTTTGTAAATATAGTCTCGGCCACAAACCATGACAATAACTGCTGGGAAAGGTGAACCAGAAACAGCTGCTGCACAGTGTGTTTCTAGACACCCACACCCTGGCTGCCTACACATACCCATGGCATTTGCTGCATGAGGACATGAGGGCAGAGAACACCTACACTCACTGTGCTTCCCCCATGCTAGTGTGGTGAGCCTTCCTTGGGGCCAATGAATCACACAAGGGATTAGACAGTATAGGACCTGTGCTATCTCTCAGTGATGACTGCTCATAAACACTTCCTTCAGTCAAAATGGAGCCCACCTACCCTCTGCCCAGCTTGCCCTCTAGATAAATATCTTCGTATCTACCTCCAAGTTTTAGACACCAGGACCATTTTTACAATCAGCTTTACAGACACAGAAATATCTGTCCCAGCACCAAGGACGGCGACCCTTGGCTTCTGGGGTGTGTGGGTGGGAGACCCTGGCATTCTAAGAACTACACCAAGTTTAAGGCAAATGTCTTCAGCAGATGAAAGGGACTTATAAATATTGTCTGACAATTCTTGCCTAGCTGATCAACCCCTACTTTATTTCCATGCCAGCTCATGAAATGAAAATCATAAACACTAATGATTGTTTTAGGCAATCTCTGATTCTTTTAGAGCTTTCCATAGCACCCACCACAGAGTACTATAATTTTCAGTATATTTCTCTGCCTCCTTCATTAGATAGTAAGCTCCTGGAAGGCAGAAATTGTATCTTCTCTCCGTTTATTCCTAGTAACTACCATGCATTGAGTACATAGAGGCTCTATAAATTATTGCTTAAATAAATGAGATCCAGAGCCTGATCATGTGTCTAAATAAAAACTTAGAGGGTGTACAATGTTTTAAAACTAAAATCAAGGGCTAAATTCTGCCATCATCTTCTCAGTCTTCCCTTGACCTCATCCTCAGTCCCAAGCATTCCCTACCACATTCCCTCAGGCCACCACCTTAAATCAAAAAGAAGAATCATTAAACAATGTATTTATCCACTCAAAACTATGGTCTAGGAATTGAGCAAGACTGGAAGGATGCTGAAAGGAAAACTCAGTGGGTTAGGAGCTGAAGGATGATGATTTTACCTAAGGTGATGTCAACTCCCAAAATCAAAAGAAAAGTTATAGAAAGAAAAAGAAGCATACAAAAGTGCTCAGTGAAAAATGAGAGGATATCGCCCAAAGCCAAAGGAGCTACAAGCATGTATTGACATCATAGTACGGAGTACAGACTCAAAGTTGCAAGCAAGAGCAAACATAAGTGAATGCCATTATCTCTAAACATGGAGGCAGGAAGGAGAGTATTAGTCATGCCCCCTTGTGGATACCATCTATTTAGATGGTTTAAGAGAAACTGAATGCAAATATCTCTTAATGTAATTTTTCCAGAAAAAAAAAATCACAAATAACCCCTGGCATAAACACAATCTCTAATCAAAGCATTAGTCATTTCTGCCATCATTGAGTACCTCCAGACATACTTTAACAGCAGATTAAATTTAATATGATTTAAGATATTTTAAGAGCTGTTCACTTAGCTTTACAACAGCGCAGAAGTACTCTTCTCCAAGATGATGCACTTTTCCATGAAAAATTGGTGTGGAAGTATTAAATGAATCATGAATTCTGATGCAGACTGTTGCAGAGTGAAGCAATATGGAAAAGAAATTCTATTCATTTATTTCTGTAAATTCACAGTCTTTTGTGCATGCTCTGATTTCTCAACTACTCATCTGTGAAATGAATAAAGAGCATGATAATTTAATTTGATTGTAATTTTATTGCATTGGGAGAGAAAAATTTTTTTGCATGGACATATGGAAGCTTTGACAGGTCATCCATTTGAGTGGCCATGACTTGCCATAGTGATGTCTACAACAATTATAATACACTGGTGATTGGAGACAATCATTAGAGCAATGTGTTCTGCCACTAATAACAAATATTTCAAATAAGAGCAGCTTTTAATATTTATAAGTTAATTTTTCTCACACATAGAAGAAGACTCTAGGTCAGAAGTCCAGGGCTGACCTGGCAATTCTATAGTCATAAAGGACCCAGTGTCCTTCTATCTTTTTGCCCCACCATCCCTAATATATGGTGTCCATTCTCAAATCCCCTCCTGATCCAAAATGACTGCCTGGGCTCTAATGATTACAATCTGATTCAAGGTATGGGGCAAGATAAAACAGAGAAAGTCAAGAAAGTCATGCATCATTTCCCAGGAGCCTCAGAGACAGAGTAGACTAAAAAGAATAGACGTTAGCTGGCAATTTTCCAATCAGAACAGAAAGACATTATTATTACTAAGGAAAGAGAAAATGGGTACCATGTAGGTGAGCAGCCCCTGTTATTCAGATAAGGAAAATAAAGCTCAGAGTGTCTAGCTGGCTTGCCCAATCTCATACAGCTAGTAAAGACAGATCCTAGACTAGTGTCTGGGCATCCATTCTTCTCTTTCTTCTGCTCACCTAATAGAACCCTGATTTGACTCCGATATCCTCTCCTCCCACACACGGTGCCCTTGTATTCACAGAAGCTGTCCACACATCTAGCCTCAGAGAGGTGAGCTTGATTCATTTAAGGCCATCCCATCTTCCTTGCTATAATTGGCTCCAGACTAGTCACAGGATGTCAATTAGATCAACTAGATTTAAAAAAAAAAAAAAAAAAAAAAAAAAAAGGTTTCTCATGGCTTCTGGAAAGGTTACCTTGATCTTCTAGAAAAAAGTGCCCGGAAGCAATACTTTCTCTATCATTATATTCTTTCATTGGTAGATATGAGGTTTAATTCTAGAGCAATGCCTCAGTACCAGGATGAAGCTACCACGCAGAGGTGAGAGAAGAATCAAGAAAAAGGCAGAAAGACAAAGATGGAGTAAATGGATTAAGTTGGCATAGATTATACCTACCTCTGAATCATTGGTAAATTTCCTATTCCTTATGTTGATTTGAGTTTGGGTTGTTATTGTCACGTTGTCAGACACACATGGTTTAACACGGGCCCCTTCTTGTTTGCCTGCACTATCTTTTTCTTTTTTTTTTTTTTTCAACGTTTATTTATTTTGGGGACAGAGAGAGACAGAGCATGAACGAGGGAGGGGCAGAGAGAGAGGGAGACACAGAATCGGAAACAGGCTCCAGGCTCTGCGCCATCAGCCCAGAGCCTGACGCGGGGCTCGAACTCCCGGACCGCGAGATCGTGACCTGGCTGAAGTCGGACGCTTAACCGACTGCGCCACCCAGGCACCCCTGCCTGCACTATCTTGAAAGACTCTTTTTCTTACTGTAACGAGAGCCATGGTATTAACGTGGTAGGGCCTAATGGCACTTTGAAAATAACACACAAAAGTTTACGTGAGTAATAATAAGTGCTTTGTTGAATTTAGACTAACCCGAAGGATATGTCCATATTTAGCTATTCACCAGAGGAAGCATAATTAAAGTTTCCTTCTTTTCTGCTTTCCCAGAAAACCACATTTTCCTTCTCCAACAAAGCCTCATGTCATAGTAGGGGTCATAGCATGTCTTCCTTACTTCAGCAGTCATGTCAGCTCTGCTGCTTGACAGACATGGACCATCACTTGACTTCCCATTGCTTAAGTCTGAATACATTCCCCATTGCATCTGATCTCCAGCTCCTGTAGCATGTCAGTTGTCTCCTTAAACTGTTACTTGCTGGTGCATATTTAAGGCAGCAATCTAATCAGCTGAAATTGATGCTTCTACATTTGCTCCTGGGGGAGTTTCCATCACAAATACTATTGTAGCTTGAGTGAACATGCCATGACCAAAGTCCACCAACAGGTTAACGTCTATCAACCCTGGCTTTCTAGAATTGTACACAAGCTGTCTTTACTGACGGCTGTTTACACATCCAACAATGTTTGCTGATCCCAGTACTTATCATAATTGGACATTTTAAATATTTTTTGTTGCGCTAAGTATTTTTATGATTAATAGTTAAATAAGGAGCAGGCCATTAGAGGATGTAAGCAGATTGTCAACAAATGCACAAATACTAATTAGAGGATTATTAATGAATGTTAGCCAGTTGTGGGACATTTGTTGCGATAGCATATAAAATAAATAGAAAACAGTGTCTATAACTGAAGTTACTCACTTACATCAAGATTGAAAAAAGCATTTGATGAAATATGTATTAATAGTGGAAGATTATTAACAAATTAGCTCAAAACTGGCCTGTTTACATTTCAATTATCAATTTAGTTTGCCATAGTCATACAGTGTATGTACAATAATGTACTTCAATCTCAGAAATAATAATGAATTACACACTTGGAGTTGGCTCCCTGAGATCTATCCTTACTCAAGTTTTTTTTTAATTTTTATATAATTTTTTTAAGTTTATTTATTTATTTTGAGAGAGAGGGCATGATCAGGGGAGGGGCAGAGAGAGAGAGAGAGAGAGAGAGAATCCCAAGCAGGCTTCATGCTATCAGCATGGACCATGAGATCATGACCTGAGCCAAGATCAAGTGTCGGATGCTCAATTGACTGAGCCACCTAGGCACCTCTATATTTCATTTATTTTTTAATATAAGCTCTTTACCCAACATGGGGCTTGAATTCATAACCCTGAGATCAAGTCATTGCATGATTTATCAACTGAAACAGCCAGGTGCCCCATTCTTTACTCAAGTTTTAAACAGTGACTGGTTTTACAATATCTTACTTAAGATTAAAAATAGTAACTTTGGGGTAGTTAATAAATTTGCTGCAAGCTACTCCTAGTTTTCCAACTGTAACCTAATTTGCTTCTTTATTAAAAACACGCAGTACATATTACATATTAGAATAGAAACATAAAATGTTATGAGCTAAAGGCATCTCAGCAATCATCTAGTACACCTCCCTTACTCTACAGATAACAAAGTTGAAGCAAGGTAGGTTAAGTGATTTCCCCAAAGTTGTGAAGATACTTAGTGTTTAGAACCTACACCTTCTTAGTCTGAATCCTAAAGCTGTTTTGAATGTTACTCTGCCTATGTTTGATGATTCAGGGGTACTAACCATGTCTTGAAAGTCAATATAAATATTAACCCACACTGAACTATTAATTTATAGATATACTGGCCAGCAGAAATTGCCCATATATAAAGACAAAAATTGATTTTCCAAATTTTTAAGACCCATTAAATTTTCTTGAATTTTGACAATGATGGATAGTTATTTTCTAAAAAGAAACCTCAACAACTTTTCACAAGGTAAGAACTAGATCTATAAATTGTCATATTGATGATTAACAGGTGGCTATCTCTTTGCATTTTTTATCCAAGTCACTCTAGTAAGACAAATCAACTTGAAAACATTGAGCCAAGCAAGCTAAGACACTTTAAGAAGTTCAGAAATCCCTGTTTTTAAGTATCTTAATGTCATCTCCAGATCATTTTTTTAAGATTAAGAATATCAAGAATCCTATTCAAAATGTTTATGGACTTCCGAGGCTTAGAGAAGAAAGCTTCAGAGATAAGGCCCTCCTATTATTACCCACTTGTAAATTTACCAATTACTACAGACAGCCAGAGGAGTTACCACTTAGTAAGCAGGTACTATGTGCCAGGCATCGTTTGGCATTGTATAGTCACCAACTTACATAACCGTCTCTCAGATCTTATGAGGTCAATGTTATTATCTCCTTTGTCATATAAGAAATCTGAGGATCAAAGAGGTTAATGATTGCTTACAGTTATATAATAAGTAGGTGTCTGTCTGTCCTGAAACCCATGTTTTTTACTTCTGGATATTCGAAGGGAAATAACAAGTATAGTACTTTATACTGCAGAGCATAATTTCTCCCCACATGACACTGTCCTAGGATACTGAACATGTTTCTAAAAATAACTCATTTGATCATAGAAGCATCCATCTGGTCTTTCTCCAGCTATTCCAAAGTCATTGTTTCCTGTACTCAGCACCATATACCTAAAATCCACTGCTGCTGCTTTTTGTGGCAACTGGAGGTTTAGGATAGAACATTTTCCAAAGTAAATCTGCTGCTCTGAGTGATTGCTCTGAAATCTCTATTCCTCATTAAATGATGACAGACATTAAAAAAAGTAATAACTTACATTTGCATTGTAAACTAGAAAATGTTACTAAATTCATGATCTTTTCTTTGATCACAACAACCTTGTGAGCTAGGTAGGGTAAACATTATTCTCATTTATCCAGTGAGAGAGACTGAATTTTCAGGTTGAAGATACGGGACTTGGCCAAGGTCACAGAGATGGGATATGGCATCACCAAACTCCAAGTCCAGTACTCTCTCTGTTATCCTCAACCTCCTCCTATAGATGGCCCATGTCTTCCTGAAGTCTTTTGTAGAATGCGGATAAATAGATAATATCTCAAAGGAAAGAGAGATAGAGAGGTGGGGAGAGAGTATACAATAATGTAATCCTACTCTAATGGGCTTTGTGTGAAGTTGCATCCCATATATCTGACTCCCATTCTTTGGTAACAACCCAGTTTACTCAGCTCACATAGGATTCAGGGTAAATTAACCCCACGTCTGGCTTCAGAGACAGAATATCATTTGGCAAAATTCAAATATCTGGTTAGAACTTTTGATAAGAAAGGGGTATATGACCTAATCCAAGCCAATGAGACTGGAGAGGATGTTTGCTAGGGTCTCATGGGAAAGAAAGGCATGCTCTCTCCTTCTGGATGGTAAACGGTACAGATGTAAAGCCTGGACACATTGCAGCCATTTCGATGCCATGCTAAGAACTCTTTTTGATGACTGTATTAAGCTAATGAATCAAACAAATGCTGAATTCTACCCTATATATTATCTATCTATCTATCTATCTATCTATCACCTATCCATCCATTCTTGTCCTAAGAAGAATCTAAGGCAGACACAGCATTATAGGAGCCAATAAATTCCTTTATTTTTAGTCAGTTTGAGTTGGACTTTCCTTTACTTGCAACCAAATACATCCTCACTGATCCATGCATACATGCATTTATATATTCTTAAGTAAAAATGAATTGTCTAGGGGCATCTGAGTGGCTTAGTCATTTAAGCACTCAACTCTTGATTTCAGCTCAGGTCCTGATCCCAGGGTTGTGGGATTGAGCCCCACGTTGAACTCTGCACTGAGTGTGGAGCCTGCTTAAGATTCTCTCTCCCCCCTCTTTGCCCCTCTCTTCTACTCACACTTACTTGCTCTCTCTCTCTTTCTCTCTCTCTCAAAAAAAAAAAACAAAACAAAACAAATGAATTGCCTAGTGCCCAGTGGCAACTCCAACTAAGCCATCTCAATGCCACTACTCTTAAACATAAATAACTTGTGGCCGGGACCATTCTCTTCTGTCACTTTTCAAATTGACAGCTGGGTGCAATTTGCCAGTCTTCTCCCTTCAAGCGGCCCTTCCGTCTGCTAATTTCTTATGGCACTAAAATAAAAGATACTTTCACTAAGGCAAAGTTAATTAGCATACTTAACATCTTCATTAAGAGTTTTTGAGTCCAACAAGGTGACAGGTAGAGCTAAAGGGAGTTGGAAATTGGGTATGATATTTTGACAACTAATGACAAGATGACTGATGTCCGATAGCTGTGGTCATTGAGTAATTAACTACATTGAATAGCATCTAAGAGCTAATGAAATGGTATGTGGGGGAAAAACTTGATAAAGTATATAGTACTGAACAAATGCAGAATGGTACTTTTAAGAAGATATTTAATCCCTATTATCATTGTCAATAAGGCAGTTCCTAGGGGTATAAAAACCAGGCGATGCGTTCGTCACCTGTATATACAAACAACTTCAGTGGGGTCAGATAAGATTTTAGAGGCATAAGACCATAATTATTGTGAGACATTTTTTAGGGATCAGATCACTTCAGACTGCATTTACCCAGATGTGTTCTACTGGATAGTAATCTTAAGGAAAAGGGATTCTATAGATAGTAAAGTTTGGGAACCATTGTTTTCACCCAGTTATAATATATTTCTTTCTCCTGATAGTAATGTCTTATCCTCACCCCAAGCCCATGTGGTTTATATGGTTCTAACCTCTTCTCCCAGAACTATAGTGGGCCCCAAGCATAGACCAGTCAATTAAGACATTCTATTTCCCTGAACTTAATGATTAATTATGGAATGGGCAAATGACATCAGTCAGTCCAATGAGAATCAGCCTTGGACTTATGCTGGAATATTGCAAAAGAGATATTCTCCTTCCACTGGGGTTGTTAACCTGTTTTTTTAAGTGAGCCTGGGGCCAGTGGCGGCCATTTGCCACCTTTGAGGAGAGCTTGGCTGAGGAAGAAGCTAACTCAGTAACAAGAACTTAAGGATCATGACAAACACCTCGTGATGGTCTTTCAGCACCTGAACCCAGCTGTGTCTTACACCTCTAAACTTTTAGTTACACAAGCCTTCCATTTAGAAAATCAGTCACAAGGGGGGTGCCGGAGTGGCTCAGTCAGTTAAGTGTCAAACTCTTGATTTCACCTCAGGTCATGATCTCGAGGCTCATGAGATCCAGCCCCATGTCGGGCTCTGCGCTGACAATGCAGCGCCTGCTTGGGATTCTCTCTTTCCCTCTCTCTCTCTATCCCTCCCCCACTCACACATGCACATGCTAAATAAACAAACTTAAAAAAAAAAAAGTTTAAAGGAAAATCATTCACAGGGAAGACTGCAGAGGCCAAGTCATAGACACGTTTTCCTCACTCCTCACCCTATTTCAGATCACAGCAATGCTGGCCCAACTGCTAGCCCCTCCCCTCTACCTACCCTTCATTCACACATGCCATCCTAGGGTCTATCTCCAAAAGAAATTCTCAGTTCTACTAAACAACTCAATTTTAGGCATTCTGTTCTTCCTCTTTTTCTTTCATCACAGAAGCCCACACTGGTCCCAAATGACATCTGTGTCTTGCTCAAACCCCACCTAGTCAGCACCCGATATGTGTTAGCCATTATAACTTTTATCCTTAAGTCTTCTAGTCTTCTTGATCAGGCTGAAATCACCCAAAAAGATGGTTTTCTTACTCATATCTTCCCATTTTGTTCAAATAAACATCTCCTCCAACAACTGTCCTAAACCGGCCTAAGTCTCATTAAGGAAGGCCTCAAGGCATAGCAATCATTTCCACATCTCACATCACTGAAGAGTATCCCCCACCCACCCCAACATAAACACAATATGTACAATTTGGGGTTTCTTTATCTTGTAATGCACTTACCCGACATGGGAAAGACCTAATTCTCAAAATACTTAGTCCTATTCCCTTAACTAGACACATGTCCCTCTCAAATCCAGAGGTCTTATACCCTTTTTCTCTCGTTTGATGAAGATTCCAAACCAGCCAAAAGCACTGGCATGTATGAGATTGGCCCGAGTTTTACGCAGAGATCAGAGCAAAGAATTAGGGATGTTAAAGCTACTTATAGAATTCAAAGGAGATGGGCACTTGCTTGTTAAATCAGCCATTGTCAGCATCTGTTCTGGACAAAACAATTCCAGTCTTTAAGCTATTGTGAGATGGGATTAATTTTGCCTCATTTCCCACTATAGCTTAAAGTACTTATGATGACACATTAATTGGTACAAATGTTTCCAAGACTTAACATAGTGAGAAGAGCAGCAGCTGGTTCAGCCAGGGTAGGGGGCTTGAGGCACTGGGGAGTGGGAGGAAAGACATCAACACTCTTACTGCACTGTCATCATCATCTTCATCACCATATCTTCATACCAGAAGGTGGAGATTCCAGAGAACAGGAAGATTATCAAGACTGGAAACAAACCTCATGGATGAAGCAAACCTTTGTAATGATCAGGGCTGAGTAGGGATAAAAGGAACAATCCTTATTTAGGCGTGCCTCTTATTTGATCATGTATATATAAACATAGATCAAAACAAGAAACACTTCAGTGTATGCAATAATACGGGGCTTTAGATAGATAATTAAAAGGGAGGCCTATGGGGTCAGAACCTAGAAAGCAGTGAACTGGTGTCGCTCAAGAATTAGTCCAAGAGGCCAAATCATGTTTCAGGATTGGAGAGTTCATTAGTAGTTGCCCCAAGCCACATGGAGAAGGTGTTCCAAACCAATCTGAACACAGAATGAAGGGCCAATGCCTCGAGTGATCAGCCAATCTGAAGACAGATGGCTACGGTTAGTGGGGTGATTGAGCCCTCCAAGTACTTGGACATACTGACTCTTGCCTTGAAACATCATACAGGCACCTCTGGTCCCTAATACAATGGACATAGAAAACCTTAATGCAAGGATAACTAAAGACTATAACATTTTGTGGAAGGAGAGGGAATGGGGCAGTCAGGCTGTAAATTCTCCCTCCCTGGAGATTCTGAACACAGGAATCTGTTGGTTGCCTTCGTTGGCATTGGTCAACTTAGTGATTGTTGACTTAGGCCTTCTCCCACTAGGACCTGGTGGAGATAAAGACTGGAACTTCATTGCCTTTTCTAAATTATCTCGTAGCTTTCATCTAATGTGCTGGAATGCTTTGCAGAGTCTTTGGTCTTCTTAAGGGCTTTAAGGAAAGAGTAAATGGAATAAAATATTCTCATTTTCTAAAAGTCATTGAATTAAACAGGAGAAAGCTTATACACAGCAGGTGAATACATATCTTTAAAAGGCTGACAATAAAATAATCACTGTTTTACACGATGGATGTTTACTCAGAGTGTAGTGATTTGCCTGTCTCTCATGAAGGGAATGCGCTGTGGAGATATTTGACCCACTATCAATAAAATCCACCCTTCACTTGGTGGCAATAGTACGGGTTGCAGAGACGGGGAGCAAGCTTACAATCCCGTTAGTATTTCTCTGGTGCTTCTTGATTGTTTTGTATTCAAATCTGCTGCTGTGGCTGCTACCTTTGTTAACCATGTGACCTTTCTGACACGCAAAAGTGGCCAAAAAGACCATCCCTTGACCCACAATCATCCTTACGTTGCCTATTGTTGTAATGGTCATTGGTTGGTGGAACAGCAATAAAATTGCAGCAGTTTGCTGTTGTCTGGGGCTCACCTCGAGTATTGCCTGGATTTCCCCAGGAGAACACCATGACTCCTGGTTCGTTGACTTCAGTCTATGAAAGAGCTCTTAGAAGCAATCTGCTCCCATTCCTTCATTTCTCCAAAGAACAAATGAAGGCTAAGAACAGGAAACTGCCAGAGGTAAACCTACTCAAGTAGATGGAGGCTGAACCTCTTCAGTTTCTTTCACATCCATCTTCTTATTACTGATAACATTAACAACAGGCATTGATGTTGAGCAACTATATATGCTGAGCACTTTATGTATGTTATTTTCAATCTTCACCAGAACTCTGCAGTTAGGCATTATTATCCTCTTTCGCAGATAGGAATACTAAGCCTCAGAGAAATTGAATGATTCGCCACATGCCAGATGCCCCATCACTAACAAGTAGTTGAGTTTGGATACAAACCCTGGTCTGTCTGAATTCAGTGCTCCTGCTCCTTCCCACGAGGACTTCAGCAGCACATGAGAGAGTTCTCGCCCTCATCATTCTCAGGCTTCAGAGAAAAACTCCCCAATACCCACGATGACCTTAGCCATTATATCTTCCCCTCAGTGGCTTCAGAAGAAGCTTGGCCTCCCGGGAGGATTGTATAATCCCATGTAATAGCCACTATGGAATCATGACGTTTCAGCTATTTGTCTGTACACATCTACTACAGCAGAGCCAAGTCTCAGGAATTCCGATGTCACTGTGAACAAGTAATCTTTTCTCCAGGACCCATCCTGCCTCGCTCTGTAAGAGCAACTTTGTTAGACTCCCTAGGAGAGATTCTGGGTTTACGGTCTGACATCGATCCCGATTTACTCTCTGTGTTGACCTTGAAAAGTTATAGAAGCCCCCTGAGCCTCTGTGTCCTTGAGTGTAAAGCGGGCTAATAACAACCTGACAGGAATGTTATGCAGACCAAATCTGTAAATATCTTAATAAAGTGTCTAAAATATTCTAAGTTCTAAAGAAATGATCATTTCTTTTCCTTTCCTGTCTCTTTTCCTCTGCCCCTCCCCCTCTCGTAGTCACCGTGGCCTCTTTTCCTGACTGGCCTCTTTCTTTTGATGTCCCTGCTGTCACCAAAGTTTCCTGGAATCCTATGTTCTCTCTGCAATTAAACTTTCTTTTCTTTCCATATGATACAGAGGACCCAGGAGAGAAATGGACTCATGGTGGCCCTGTTGCCCTGGGAAACTTCATGAGAAAAGGGAAAAGATTACCATGACAGACTCATGGATCGTCAGTGATAGAAAAACTATATTATTTGTTAGAGACTTTTAATACTCATTGTATCTGATTCTACTCTCATTCTAGGCAGGTGGAAATATTATCCTTCTCCACCCTTGTAACTGCAGCTGAGTGGGGATATGTTCTGGCCAATGGGCTGTGGGCAATAGTGATATGCATCACTTCTAAGCCTGAGCATTTAGTTGCTGTGCAAGGTCCTCCAGCATTGGTCCTGCCTGCCAAAGCAAACTCTGAACTACCATGTGAGGATGGGGCAACATAAAATGACATACAGTGACTACACGGAGCAGAGCCCATAGTGACCCACAGTGGAAACATAATGTCAACAACAAGTAAACTAACTTTAAGCTACTGTAAGTTTGGGCATGTTTGTTACCATAGCATAACCTAGAGAATATAGCAATGCAAACGTTGGCTTTCATGGCATAGCCCGTTGAAAAAGGTATTTTGTGTCCCTAGTGACAAGTCAGTGACTTTACAGATCTTTTGGGAAAGAACACTAGACTGAAAGACAGGAAGCTAATGAAATTTTAGCCCTGGCTCATCTACCAACTGTAGGACCTTAGGTTATTCACAACCTCAAGTCCTCACTTTTCTCATCTATAAAGTAAGAGTTAGCATATCCCCGAGTGTGAGACACATAACATTATTGGTACTTTGGATCCTTGCTATTCAAAAAGTGGTCCAGGAACCAACAACACCAGCATTACTGAGACCGTATTAGAAACGCAAGTCCTTGGGTCCCACCCCAGTCCTACCGGATCCAATTCTGCATTTTTGACAAAATCCCCAGATGAGTCCCATGCAGATTAAAGTTAGGAGGAATCCTGATTTAGATGGTACTAGGACTCAACACTAAATGGCATATAATCACAGAGTGAGAGGTTAGTTTTATTCCTTTCTTTCAATCTTTCTGATTACTTCATGGAGAAAGTCTCAGTTTGATGCCAATATATCTTAAATACTTCTCTACAGTTGCTAATTTTCTTTTTTTTTTTACAAGGAGAAAACAAGCCTCAGGTGCTTAGGCAGGCAATAGTATTTAGCTTGACTATCAAAGCATTGTTTTATTTTCATTGTGTTTACTTACATGGTTATCTTGTATGAGTGGCAACTGATGCCAATTTTCTGTTTAAAGCAGTGAAAGAAACCTATTCAAAGTAAATTAAGTAGGAAAGTGAATGTATTTAAATAAATAAAATATAATAAATGGGAAGAAATGTTTGCCTTTTTAAAAAATGTATTTATTTTGAGAGAAAGAGAGAATCCCAAGCAGGCTCCAGTTGTTAGCATCGGGCTGGAGGCAGGTCTCCACCTCACAAACCATGAGATCATGACCTGAGCCAAAATCAAGAGTTGGGTGCTTAACTGACCGAACCACCCAGGTCCCCAAGAAGTGTTTGCTTTAATGTTTCCTACTCCCATGTCAGGGAATGCCATTGGTTTGACACTCCTGACTTCTCTCCACAGCTTCATCATTAAGGGACTTTATTCTCTCTATATGGGGTGGGGGTGGGAAAAGTGATATATGTCATTATAAATTTCAGAAGAGTGAAATGAACATGTTTAGGATGAAATCCCCTTTCTTCCTCTTAGAATTTAGATATCCAGAGTATAATTACTCATAGATAATTGACTTATAAACTCCCAGTCCAATTGGTAGAATCCTAGCAGCAGGCTCTTTATTCAATACACTTTTATTGTGTGCCAAGGTACACGAGGATCTCGTCTTCTCCTCCTGCTACCCAGAAGCACCTCTGCCTTTGGAGGGTTTTGGACCAGGCTCTAGCCATGCTGTTGCAGTGTTTTTGGTTTCTCAGCTTCTAAATATGCTCTGAGGAAAATGTCAATAGCGTTGATGAGCTTGGAATTCTCCTAGAAGGAAACATTAGGTACTCATCATTATAAATCATGAGACGAAAACCAGGTAATTGTTCATAAGGCATCTGACCAATTCCCTCGTGGGTTAACCATAATCTACCAAAGCAGGTCTATCAGGAAGGATTTTAATGATCACCCTGCTAATGACACAGAATTTTGTCAAACAGCCCTACGTAAAACGGGCACTGCACCTTTCTTGCAGAGTAATCAGTTTTGTGTCTGGGCCCTGCATTTGTCTTTATCAGTTCTCCACCACTCAATACAGCGGTGCCTCTTTATTTCTTATTATAACAGTCCATTTTGTTTTCATCATGATACTTCTCGCCACTTCTTTGCTTCTTTAGAATCTAACTCCCTCCACTAGACTGTAAGCTAAAGGAGAGCAGGAATCATCTCTGAATTGTTTGTGGCCGTATCTCAAATATCTGGAACATGTCGAATAAATGAATCAACCCTCCCATATTCCACTTGGAAGGAAAAGAAACTAGAATGTTTACTTTCAAGGTCTAATTAGCAGTCACCCTGTAGTATTATTGCTTAACCCTGAAACTGAGTGAGATATGTATCAATTTTCCCTGCTATGTGTGGCTCTAAGTGCTCCACTACATTTTTATCTACTGCCTTTCTATTTGTTGGCTCATTAATGCTCTGCTAACAGCTGAAAAGCATCTGCACTAGCTTATAAAGGCAACAGTCAACAGGCAAAAGATAAGAGCTTATAAGTAAAGGAGTAGGACCCAAGGGAAACCTTATCAGGAAATCACTGTTACGGTGTAACTTTCTATTGCAATCAATCCAAGATCTGTCCCCGAAGCTCCCTTTTCTGCCCTTAGCTGGGTAAAATTGACTTGGGCATTGAAAACTGATTCAAGAAAAATCATTCAGAGTCCTAGAGCAACTTCTGGTGAAACTGTCCATAATTTTCTAAAATATATACTCACCTAAGGAACTGTTTACAAAGGCACCATTTTTGAGGCAAATTATTTCATTCTCATCCTTCCATTTCTCATGTTTTTGTCATGACAACACAAAGGTGGGTAGGAGTCAGAGACAGCATCTTATTTAGCCTGGACAATATTTTTAAATGATACATTTAGGAGCATGGGTTGGCATCTTCGGGTCTTTTGATCTCTCTAAATATAAAGAGATCTAGATTGATAGTTTCTGAGGGATATTAAAAGGAAATAAACCAGAAAACTAGACTGGAGTCTGCTTAAGGGTAGGAAAGCCTACTTGGGAGTTTCTGGTTTGTGTGAGCGTTTCATTGGATTTATTGGCAATGGACTAGAGATTCATTTCACCATTCAAGGTGCTAATGAATATCCAGAAATTTCTCCTGGATGCTGAATTTTTTAATTTTGAAATCAAACCCATTTTCAATTTCTAACCCAAATCAATTTTACCTAGCAAAGGCAGAAATATCTAAATTCTGCTGTCCTGAAATACAGGCACAAACTTATCTCAGATATTAAATACTCCTAACCCCTGTGATTGTGGCTGGTGTTGTCCTAAAAATGAAAGACGAGGGGGCACAATGGATGAGATTTAATCCAGCAATCCATCACAGAAGTGAAAATGAAAAAACACAATTCTCAAAACACCACACCCCTTGAATTACATGCACACACACAGACTTACAGAAATACATTGATATTTTAGTGGCTGCCCATTTAATGACAAATCCTGTCTTCTCATCCCTTCATGCCCATGATATATCTAGAACAAATACAGGGTTTTATTTAGGGCATAATATTAACAGCTTGCATTTGTTTACTCTTTACCTTGTGCAGTGTGTCTTCTCATACATTATCCCATTTTAACATTACAACTATGAAGAAGGCAGATAAACATTCTATTCCCATTTTAAAGATGAGACTTTGAAAGCTTGAATGATTTGCCAAAGATCATACAATAAGTAACGGGCAGAACCTGTGCTAAGACTCCAAACTTCTGAGTCTTTAACTCGGTGCCTCTCCTGCAATGTTTCACAGCTTCTTGAGTATCCCAGGAGGTGTGACATACCCTGAAGTACTCTCATAAGCTTAAATTAGGGGGATGTCTCAAGACATCAGACCTGGATGCTGGTGATCCAAGACAATAATGAGCTTGATCTAGGTGTACTTACTGAGACTGTCCTGGCACCAATCAGTCATTTCCTTGGGTGAACCCAGGGTCTCTGAGCCATAATCCACAACCTAAAGGTAAACTTGAACTGCTTTATCCGACAAAGGGGGTGTCAGTCAGCCAGCATTCTTCTCAAACAAAAGCTCAGTGAATTTGTTTCCAAGGGTAAGAGTTATATTTCATTAGCTCCCACGTATTTTGAGGGCTTGGACCAAAGATGCAAGCATTCATGGAGGTACTTTCAGTCTACTCAATGAATGTTAAGTAATTCATTCTCTGACGAGACCAAATATGCCTGGGTTGGTACCATCTAGTCTTCATCCTTTTGAGGCATAACAGAGTTATGGGATACTTACTGTAATGGAACCAATGAAAAATATAAGCCTTCTATCTCTCCTGTCCCCATTCAGACTGGTTATCTCTCTAGCTTGACCGGACAGATGCCCCTCCCAGTCTTACAAAAGATAATTCTGTTCTGCTGGCACAAATTACAATCTTCTTGTTTTCTGAAATTTATTTTAATAGAGACAGGGAAAGAATGTTTATTTATTGAGTTACAAATATGTATCCAGCACTGGGCTAGGCAATTTCAAGAACATTATCATTTACAATTTTCATAACTGTCCTGTGAGGTGGTCATTTCATAGATGAGAGAAGAAAGGTTAGGAAGATGAAATACTCCAAGGTCACACAGACTAGAATTCTTGGTGGGTCTTCAAAACTCAAACCCACAGTCTTTCCACTCATAAGATGTTGAGAACCCAAAGATAAATTTGACCTACTTGAGCTTTGGAGAAGGAGGGTCTGCCTTTTTTTAAGAAGAGAGATGAAATCAATCTCTCCCATCCTTTCTTTCCAGCAATGCTGAGGGAAGTGGAAGAAATTTAAGAGCAGCAAGGGTTCAGCAAAGGAGGAGGGAAGCTTTCAGAGGGTAGGAAGCAGGTCTGGAGAGCCAGCTTTGTTCAGTGCCAAGTCCAGCAAAGGTGGAGCTGTTGGCGGATGCCTTCTCAACCCACCGACACCGCAGACATCTGCTTAGTCCTGCTTTCCCAGGGGCAGAGAACTGCGCCCTTATCAGGCCCAGTAAGCCTCGGGACAGCCTGAGATACTGGAAGCAGCACCCGGAGGCTCAGCAAGCCAGAGAGGAGTTGAGAGTGGCATATAGCTGAGTGAGTGTGTGTGTCTGTGTGTGTGTGTGTGTGTGTGTGTGTGTGTCTGTGTGTGTGTGTGTGTGTGTGTGCTGGGAGGCGGGGGCGTCTGGTGAGAGGCCTCGGCTCAATAATGTAAGGGGTTGGGCCGCCCACGTGACTCCAGAAAGGCGGAGACAGGCGAGCTGGAGGGAGGACTGACAGGCCGCCCGGAGGGAGGTGAGGAGGGGGGCGAACTGAATAATTGAGGAGCTGTTCAGCAGCAGCGGCTGCCTCCTGCCTTCCTTTGCCTCCACCGCTCCGCATCATAGTGGGAGAGACAGAATCTGGCGCTGTAAGTGCAGACGGCTAGCCACCAGTCCCTGCAGCTAGTTCATCGCCTCCAGCTCTCCGGTGAGTGAACGTCCCCCTTCGCCGCAGTCTGTTCCCCTCCGCACCCCCTGCACCCCAACTGGACCCCCGCGAGTAGGATGGTCGCCTCTTGTTGAATGAACCAGGGAGCCGGAGCCACAGGAGGAGGG
Organism: Leopardus geoffroyi; assembly: GCF_018350155.1. Taxonomy (NCBI): domain Eukaryota; kingdom Metazoa; phylum Chordata; class Mammalia; order Carnivora; family Felidae; genus Leopardus; species Leopardus geoffroyi. The sequence goes on from NC_059333.1 coordinate 95,701,442, forward strand.
GAAACAGGAACATGGCGCGGAGGCTGAGGGCGCCCGCCGGGAAGGGGTCCCTTGGAAGAAGGAAGGAGCTGGGTTGGGGTCTTTCCGTATCTGGCCCGGGATGGGGCCTGGACAGGGTCTAGGGTCGGGGGACGCCGGGCTCCGACTCACGGGAGCTGCCAGGCTGGGCTGGGGCAAACGCAGCTTCGGCGCGGCCAGAGTAAGAGGCAGAGGAGGGAGCCGCAAGCAGTGTCCGGGCCGCCTGGGTCTCCACAGATGCCGGGCCTGTCCTTTCCTCCCTGCCTTGTCACACACCCGGCTCCCGCAGCTAGGTTCTCGGCCTCGGACTGAGCCCACGGAAAGGAAGAGAGGCTTTTCCGGCTGTAGCCCGAGGGGAGGGCGGGGACAACGTCTGCCCTTTTACCTGAGAGCAAACTCTTCAAAGGGGCTCCAGCTGAGCCCGATACCCACACAGGGCCGGTGCGCTCCTGTCCCCAGAGAGCGGTGATACGCGACGGGGCAGCGAGAAGGACGTGATGGGAAAAGTGTCCAAGGAAGCTCTCTTGCCAGAGCGCGCAGCCCCGGGGGAGAGGATACTCGCCCTTACTTATCACCCCATCGGAGCTTTCTCTCTTCCCTCATCCCAAACACGTCAGTTTCCTACAAATCAAGAGGGCCAGAGTAAGGCAGTGTGGCCTCGCGGGTACAGCCCCAAACCCCCTCCTCCATCCAGAGTCATCTTCCCCCCCCCCGCCCCCCCCCACACATACACACACAACGTTTATTTTATATCGTGATCGAAAAGTAAGGTAGAAATCGCCAAGTGACCAGAAGCAAAGGGAAGGCAGGGAAAGATGGAAGGAAAACTAGAACAGCAGGGATCTCATCTGCTCCTGGTACTCCTCACCCCACTACCTGTGCGAGGCTCCATTCACTGAGTCCTGAACCGAGAGTCTTGAACTGAATTCAAATTCAGAGGAAAAACTTGGGGTGGGGTGGGGTGGGGGGAGCAGGTGGGATTCTCGTCGAAGTGGCGGGGCCAGTCACTGGCCGGAGTTGACAAGCACCACAGAGTGATAACCCGCCTGTCGCCCGGGGTGAGGGGTCCTGAAGAACATCCCAGGCAGGATAGCACCAGGCAGGAGCCTGGGCCGCAGAGCTGACAGCACGGAAGGGCGCTGTCCGCGGTGCTGAAAGTTCTGCGAGGCCGGGAGCTAAATACCGCGGGCAACTGGCGGCTCACTGCTCGCCGGCGGTTCCCGCAAGCTGAAACTGCGTTAGAGCCACGTAAAGACGGTCAGGTGGAACAAGCGACCTGGAGAAAGGGGTTTAGGAGCTCTGCGTTCCCCGATTCTCTGCCTTCCCCTGGTCTCCTCTTGGAAAGAGGTTTTTCCGACTCCTAGGTAGAGGAGCAAGTAGCGGATGTCACTCCAGGATCCAGTTTTGCTAACTTCAGGTGGAAATAAGTCGTGTGGTTCCCCTTTCTATGTCCTGGGCCTGTGCGGTTAATCTTCCTACTGGTAAAGTGTTGGAAAAGCAGTTAGGGTTGTTATTCTGATAAGCACTTCTGTGGCTTTCAGGAACCAGAGAATTGTGAGGCTACCAAAAGAAGAGGTTTCATTAACGAAGAGGCTGGGTTTTCTATTCCTGGCTATGGCTTTTACTCTCTTCAGCACCCTTCTCTCCCCACCACAGATTGTTTACATCCTCTAGATATAGACCTCTAAGCAGCCCTACATGATTGTTTCTTCGACTAATCTTTTACATTATGGGTAAAATGGGGAAAGAATTAAGCCAATTTCAGGGGGGGGGGCAATTAAGAAAATATTTACTGAGCACCTGCTATCTACTAGGTAACATTATCTCATTTAAGCTTCATAATAGCTGCTGGCTACAAATATCACAAGGATAAGAAAACTGAAGTTAGAATCCAGAGCTTGGATTCAAATTCAGGTCTGCTTAACTCCAAACCCCAAGCTATTTTCATGCCCTCATTTTGGCATTTGGCTTTTGATAGCTTTATTGGAGAATGTAGCAAAAGAATGTCAAAAGAGGAAGGTCTACTTTCTTTTGCACACACACAACTCTCTCTCCCAACCCTTTCCTCTTTAATCTGTTCACCCACCCACTGTCACTAACTCCCACCATACCAACTGCTTTTGTGCATGCTGATTGAGATATCACTGTTCACACAAGTTGAGATTCAGAATTACAGAAACAAGTTAGAGGACTAAAACAGCAGGCTCTCCCGAAAGAGCAGTGGGGCTTCACAGGATCTGGAGAACTAGAGCCCACATGTGCTTTCATATTTAGAACTATACTCTTGAGCTTTAGGGCTGGAATAGGGCTTAAAGATCCTTGAGCACCATTCAGATCATTGTTTTACAAGAAGAATTTGGGGACCAAAAGATGATTATAAGTCTAAGTCACATGATTGAAAAGTTAGGATTGGAACCCAGTTAACTCAATTCCAGGGTCAGTGGCCTTTCAAGTACCCTCATCGTGCTTCAGATACCCTTCCCTGCTTCCTTCTGTGGTTATCTTTGATAAGGACATCAGCATCAGTAAACCATATGCAATAATATACCACAAATACCTAAAATCCAAGTGCTCATCTTAAATTTTCTTCCTTTTCTTTTTGCCTCTGGTCTCACTATTCCAGTGTAGTCTGACCCAACATACCTGACCCACCTTCCTCAACAACAGTTCTCCCTATGAGAGCAACTTGCAAATGGAGATGGGGGCATGGCATTTCTCTACACAAAGGCATTGCCTTTGTGTTGTCTATATTTCCTCTTCTGTGGTCTATTCCCAACAAAATAAGCTTTCAAAAATAAATACCCCTAAGCATCTTTCTATGTTCTCACAGGTACTTGGAATAGGCCTTTAAAACATCTAGGCAGAAATAAATTATCATTATAAATGCTAATATCAGTCAAATGTGAGGCACTTTCCTAGTTCCTTTTTGTAAATAATTTCATTGGATCTTCACAATTCTGTCAAGTAGATAATTTCATTAGAGGTGATCCTAGAGTTCTAGTCTACTGTAACTAACATGCAGCAGATTTGATGTTCTATGTATTTCTTCTTGCTTCTCTTTCAGTCCCTAGTAAAATCCCAACTTTATTGCATTGGCAAGGAGGAGGAAATTTTTATCTTGAATTGAATTGTTCTATCCTCTCGCAGTGTGTAAAGTTTAGAAATTCAAATTCACTTCAAATGGTAATGTTCTGTTCTTTTATCTCAATATTTACCACAACATAGTCTTCCTTCATTTGTTATCCTTTACTTAAAGATCCTTATATACCTTCTTAATTCTAATATTAACGTTCTGCTTCAAACCCCATCTAGAATGAATTAAGGCACAACTCATAATTAAATATATAACTTCTATTGTACCCTCACAGGGTGATCCTGCAAGGATGCTGTTCCTGAGGTGCTCTGGGCCCTGTGAACCATAATCTTTAACTGTCTAGAACTGCTCTTCAATATGGTGTCACTGGCCACATACAGCTATTTAAATTTTAATTAATTAACATTAACATTTAATTAACATTAAAAATTTCAATTTTTAATCACACTAGCCATATTTCAAGTGCTCAATAACCATATGTGGCTAATAACTACCTTATTGAACCGTGCAAATATGGCACATTTCCAGCCTTGTAGAAAGTCCTATTGCACGATGCTGTTTTGGAAAGTGCTAAAAACATCCTCACAACAACAACTGAGAACTTGGAATTGGGAAGAACTTGGGATTCTGCTTTAAAACTTCTGCCAAGAAAGGAGGAAAAGCCACTTGTGGCCTAGGACACCCCTAGAACCCAAATATGCTCAAGATAATAAGGCTAGCAAAGAGAGTACATGTCCCACTGAAGGAGCTGGTGACCTCTGGCATTTGCTTCACATGAATTCTGTTTTACCATGAAGTAAAATATTCCATGAATGGGTCTTGCTGGTTTCCTGGATTCCATCTTAGAAGTAACCTGGAAGTTTTTATTCAAAATTCAAGTTTTATACACATATATATCACATATACATGTAACAACCTGTATGTGTGTGTGTGTGTTTACACGTATATGTATGTATATCTTGTCTTAGTAAGTATAGTATGATAAATATGGAAAGAATATGGGACTTGGAGTTAATAGTAAATCTGCCACTTACTACTTGGTGACATTTTAAGGCCCTCTAGATTTCCATTACTTCATTTGTAAAATGTTGACAAGAATAGCCTATCTCAACAGGCTATTGTGAGATTCAAAATGTAGATAAATGAAAGTACTTTGCAGGGAGCATGATTGCTATGTAATGGTTGATAATCTCACGTAGATATTGTATAGTATATAAACAAATAGGATAGCTTAAACCAATGGCATTTCTGAATGCTTTTAGTCCCATATAAATATATTTTGCTTTTGTTGTCATTTTTCACTGTAAAGGAGAATGCTGAAGAAAAAAATCTTTTTGGTTGTTGAGATTTCTTGTTGGTTAAGTTCTATGAATTGAAATACTGTTTACTGTTTGTGGTTTACTTCCTTTGGCCCTGAACATTTCCTTCAGGATAAAAAAAAAAATACCTAGGAAGTCTCATTGGTTCTGAAATAGCTTTTACCTGTTAACTAATAGCTTTAAATCAATTGTCAATAACTATCCTGTCATTACAATAGTGTTTCAGATAAAAGAAAAAGTATTATTGATATCCTTGAGCATGGGTGGATAAAGGGGATGATTTAAAATGACTATTTTTACTATTTATTCATTGAAATGAACTACCCATCTCATGAATCAACGAAGACTTCTATTTTATCCATTGATTAACCCAAAAATAAAAGTAAAGGCTATCAATTTGACTGAATTCTTGAAGTTGCATTAGGGATTCTGACCTTAAATAAAGGGTCTTTATCTATTCTCTAAGGTAAAATTTGTTGGGGTCATAAGTAGAAACTTAACTTGCTAACAGGTGGGACTGGGAGGCCAGAAGTACCAGGGCACTAGGCAGCTATTCTCCACCCCCTCCAAACCTTAATCCATACCTTTTATAGAACAAGGGGCATCGTGGTGAGGTCAAAGGGTAGGCACCTAAAATGGCAACACCTGTACACCACTGATCTCTACTAGTCATCTAACATGGAGCCTTCTGTGTGCAACTGTAGGGAAGATCAGAACAAGCCTTCCCACATTCTGGTTAAGGCACACATTAACTTCCAAGGAACCTGGAACACTTAGCCCCAGGTAAGGTCACTTCATGGGCATGAACAAGATGGAGGGTCAAACATGGAGTCAGTGTTTTCTGCACTCCTACAACTTAGCTAACATTTACTCCCAAACCTGGCATCTATTGCCTGTGCCTGAACTTTAATCTACAGCGTTTATAACTCAAGTAGGAGTGCTTTTTTTATATATGCCTGACTGGGTCAGAAAGTGACACAAATACAGTCATGCCTTCTCTAATAGATCACCATTTTGATACTTAAATATTTTTCTCCTACAACACAAAAGTTAATACAATGCTCAAGTATTATAGAAAATAAGTCTGCAAAGGAAACTATTCCATCAGACGATTCTTAATTGTATTATGTTTGCTATTGATCCTGAAAACCCAATGAAGTAATATATTTTTTTATTGGGAAGGGGTAGGTAAACCTCCTGAAAAATCAAGCTGAGTGTAGCTAAGGGCTCTAGATTCTATCTCTGGTTCTCTGGCAGGTTATTTCCTTTCTTGGAACCCGAGATTACCTTTGTTCAGACTTTGTTAAGGCATGCATGGTAATTTACAATATACTCTACCAGAGAAATAGCTGAAACATACTTTCAGCTCCAAATGCTGGTCAAGCATACCATTCTCAGGTCTTTTTTGCATATAAAATTATATTACTAAAGGGAAAATTAGTGAGATTATCAACTCTGGTCTCTGGTAGCTCATGCTAGCTTTAATAACACATACCCTTTGTTAGGAATCATGGTTATTAATTTCATTGGAATTATTTGTCTCTTGGAAGGGCTTGGATTTTGGAAGGGGGAAAATACATTACCTTGGAGCTGAAAAGAGCTTACTTTTCACTGTCTTTAGCTTGAGGGATATCAATAATTTTATATCACAGGAAAGAAAATTAACAATGTAGCTTTGAAACTCATGCTGGTAGCATGCAATCATTCACTTAAAGTAACTGAGGTAGGGGAACCTCAGTGGCTCAGTTGGTTAAGCGTCGACTTTGGCTCGGGTCGTGATCTCGTGGCTCATGAGTTTGAGCCCTGCAGAGCCTGCTGGGATTCTCTCACTCTCCCTGTCTCTCTGCTCGCTCTCTCTCTGTCTCTCTCTCAAAATAAATAAAATTTAAAAAATAAGGTAACTGAGGTAGCCCTATATTGGTAGCCATGGGTGTTTGGAACCCCTATAGCCTGGCATATGAGTGCTGAATACATATTTGTTGAATTCAGGCCATTGTTCCAGGTCGGTTCATGCCATGCACTCATCTAGCCAAGAAATAAGTATACCCTGTGGCATTTTCCTTTAGCAAATGAAATAGGAGGCAAGCACCGAACATCAAATCTTACCCTGACAACCACACCTGTAACCATAAGTAGAAGTGGCCTGGACAGACCGCTCCTGAGAATTGGGTCTTGCCGCCTTCCTCCAGGAAATAAGGGATACATTAGCTCGAGGGTCTTGAATCTCACTGTGATGAGGCAACTCCATGAAGCCAAAGCTTAAAATAGAGTTGTATGTTATTTTTGACTTTAGAGATATTTCTTTATTTCCTTGAGAAAATATTTGACTGGCAAGATTGTTACAGGCAATTACTATTGTTCCTAAATTCAGAAGGAATTAGAACGAAAGCTTAAAATGAAAGCACATACATTAATTAGAGAGCTGATGACATCACAGTCTGGAAGGTCACAGAATATTTTCCTTTTCCAGGAATAATTGGGCCTTCTTTCAAGAGTTTTGACTGGTCATTACTGACAAAAATGGAAGAAAAATAGATCATTCTATTCTAGCAAGTCAACAAGCAAATACCTAGAATTAACTGATTCTCATTTGCCAAAGGCAAAATATTCCAACCCAATAAACTGTCCTACAAATGAGCAAGCTGATTTCCATGGCCTGTTCATTTATTAGGTTGTTTTTTTCTCTGTTTGTTTTTTAAATAATTAGCAAATTTTAAAAATTACATCCAGGTGTTTGAACATTCTGATGACAAATTGTCTTCATAATTATAAATACTTTGTTGTTCATTAGAGATTATATTTATACAATATATTATTGTGCCAATGTTTTGGAATGATCACATAACCCAACTCTCTCATCTGACAGAGAAATTGAGGCTGAGAACACTCACCCAAGTCAATAGCAAAGGCAAAAATAAGATTTGAGCCTCCTCTCTCTCAATCCACCGCTCTTTGTATATTTCAACCTCAGACATCTTTTCATTAGTCATGAAAACCCATTTAGTCAATGAGTTTAGCCACCAAACTTTTGCCAGGGCTACTAGGAGTAGGAAAGTATATGTATTTGGATTTCATATTATTTCCATTTGCACCTCCAAATGAAAGAACTGCAAAATCAAGGATAGTCAACAAGTAGAAATTTCATGGGTGGAATTATGAGCCAGAAGAAAAGCATCAAAACCCCAGAATCCTTGTGAGAACCTGGGCAAGGATTTAACTCCTCTTACCTTCATCATCTTCATCTCTAAAAACAAGAAATTTGAATTAAATAGTTTCAGATCCTATACGCTCTAACATTCTATAGTTTTATGAAATGAGGCCAAGGATTTAAATTATCCATGTTCTGCCTCGCTCAAACCACATAATAAAAAACAAATCCGGATTCTTATTTTTACATCACTACTTATTGGAGGCTCCGTTTCATGCTAGTACTCCATTCAGTAACAATATTCATAATAACAGCACTTATGACGATAGCTAATAATTATCGACTTATTTACATTTACTGTGACCCTATGATGTTGGTAATGCTAGTATCCCCATTTTGCAGGTGAGAAACCCGGGTCCCAAAGTAATTAAATAACCTGCCCAAATTGATATAGCTTTATGCTCTTAACCGCCATGCACACTGCCTCCTTTGAAAAGCACTGGTCTCTCAGATAACTGATGTGCGTCATTTACAGGCCACTTAACACACAAGCCCCTTTTCTGGGGGAATTTCCATCTTACCTACATTTTCTGACTAGAAGAGCAATCAAGAGAGTAAGTAGAACTTCAGGTCTCTGGGTCTGATGAGGCTTGTAGAGTGATCTTCATTGTCTTTCTGCAAGATGGCTCTTGTCCTTTTGCATTTGATACCATTGATCAATTATTTCAATGGTTCAGTACTGAAAGTTGGTGCTTTGCAAGCTGCTGCATGCAATGAGAACCATTCTGCTGTGTTTTCCCCAGCATGTGTGGACAGCCTGCGTTGCCAGAAATGGATGGATGCTGGTATAGGATTCAGCACCTTCTGAAACTACAGAAGTCACCCTCCCACATCTTCATTGTTCAGTGGCATCTTCTGGCTTCTGTCCCCAAGTTTTTGACTCAGAGTAACAATCTAGACAGCATTTAAGGCAGAGAGAGAGAGAGAGAGAGAGAGAGTTTCAAAGTGTCATTTTCTGGTGGTGGGATTCAGTTATTAATCGTTAAATACATATACCACAGTACACATCTATTCTACTGAGGATTTCAACATGTGCTTAATCTGTTCACGGACATCCTGTACGTAATATGTCATGTCTAATAAATAGAATGCTCTGACAGCAGCCTAGCATGTACATACATTTTTATTGTGTAAACATATGATTATGTAAAAACTTATATAATGTAATAAATATTATTTGTATACATTCTTTTATTTTTTTAATTTGAAAAGGTTTTACTTAAATTCCAATTGGTTTGCATACAAAGCAATAGTAGTTTCAGGTGTACAATATAGTGACCCAACACTATATAACACCTGTTCCATATAACACCTGGTGCTCATCACAACATGTACACTCCTTAATCCCCACCACCTGTTTAACCCATTACCCCACTGACCTCCCCTCCAGTAACCATCAGGTTTTTCTCTATAGGTAAGAGTCTGTTTCTTGGTTTACCTCTGTCTCCTTTTTTCCCCTTTGCTTATTTGTTTTGTTTCTTAAACTCTACATATAAGTAAATCCTTTGTCTTTCTCTGACTTATTTCACTTAGCATAATACTCTCTAGCTCCACCTGTGTCATTGCAAATGGCAAGGTTTCATTCTTTTTCACGGCTGAGTAATATTCTTCTTTACCCATTAGTTGGTTGATGGACACTTGGGCTGTTTCCATAATTTGGCTATTGTAGATAATGCTGCTATGAACATCCCGGTGCATGTAACCCTTTGAATTATTATTTTTGTATTCTTTGAGCAAATACCTAGCAGTGCAATTGCTGGATTGTAGGAGAGTTCTCTTTTTAACTTTTTGTATAAACTCCATACTGTTTTCCGGAGTGGCTGCACCCGTTTGCATTCCCACCAACAGTGCAAGAAGGTTCCCCTTCTTCTGCATCCTCACCGACATCAGTTGTGCTCCTGTGTTCCTGAGTTTAGCCATTCCAACAGCTGTGTGATTATATAATAATAACTTATATAAGATAATAAATATATGTGATATATTTAATATATTATTTTGCGCATTTCATACACATCCTTTTATTCTTTAGCTCTAGTGTCTGGCTTGCTAAACTAGTCACCTACCCCACCAATACCAAAGTCAATTATAGGATGCATAAGTCTACTTCTGCCTCTGCGGCAGTCAGATGGATGTAAATTCCACTAATCGTGTATGCAACATATCAATATATGCTGTAACATGTTACGAGGGAGCCTCAAGGAGAGACCAGGGAATGATTTACGTCCATATAGAAAGTACAATGAAATTATACTTTGAATGATATGCGATATTTTCTCATGTGGATAAATAAGAGGGAAGGCTCTTGTAGAAATAGGAACAGCATAAACAGTGTGAATGTAAATGACATAGGCTGATGTGGTTAGTTAGAGACCTGGCTGGAAAGGTGGAAGGTCGTATTGAAAAAGACTCTGAAGAAACTTGAATACAGCTGGGTGGATGTATTTATTCAGCCTGAAGTTTATCTTTGAAGACAGTTTTTATGAATATTTTAGAAATGCCACTGATTTCAGTGTTGGTTCATGGCCAGAATCATGAAGTCTAATTTCCTGGCTAGAAGGAACCTCAGAAATCATATCGGCCTTCCCCTTTGCCTATATTTTACAGTTGAAGTAATTAAAACCCAGAGACATTAAGTGACTTGCCCAAGGTCAGCAGCAAATTAGTGACAGGACAAAGACTAGAGCCTAGTCCATCCTCTTAGTTCATAGCATTTTGTCCTGCTCTGTGCTGCCTTCGGGGATTTTATTCATCATCTGAGCATAACCCAATGTAGCACAAATGGTGATTATTAAGTATTTATGAAGCTCCGAGTTTTCCATTGCTCACTATGAAGGTATAGTTTCTTCATTACAGCCAGATGATAGATCAGACCCTGGGCTGCTTCTATCTACATGAGAGAGCATTCTCTTCAGAAACACAAACACAAACAGCATTCCGAACACATGGGCATGACATTCTTCCCCTGCCTCATTTCAAACCACCAGAGATTATAGAGGCACAGCCTGAACAGAAGGTATCTTAATCTCTGGTGGTTCTGTAAATAATATGCTGTTCATGCCTGCATAGAAATGATCACAGCCTCTCTATTTTCTAGATGAGGGATCCTTCAGAAAAATGAAGCTGCTAGCACACACAGCTCATCAGATAGGATTTCAGACCCCAGAGCACCAGACCTCTTTGTAACGAGTTTGAATATTTCACCCATTTGCACACTCTTAATTTATCCAGACTTGCGGTCTTAAATTTTATGTCACAGTCTAGTTAGTCTGTGCATATTTAGGTTCGATTGGTTATCCCCCACTCTTTTCCTCTGGCCACTCTTCCTTCACCTCAGCCAAAAGCAGCACTGTAACTAGATTCTCTGACTCCCAGTCTCATGCTTATCCCTCCAAACTGCTTTCTAAGGGTAGAGAATACAGCGTTTCCGCCCTCTTCACCACCCCTGCCCGCCATTCACATCATAACCTTGTAAGAATGGATGGAAATGACTACTTGCACTACTTGAAAGTTCATTCCAAGCCCTTGTTTAGAATACTATACATGCTATACTGTCCACCTATCATTTTAAGAAGCCGATTATGGAGAAGTTTAACACACTTTCTACTCTGGAGGTTATATACAATCATTGCCATTGCTCAAGGAGGTATCACCACAGAGAACAGTGTGTTCAAGAAGAAAGAGGACAGGGTCTGCTGCTCCCATCACTTGACAATGGAGCAAAGTTCATCCAAAATTCACTATAAGTTATAGGTCATTAGATTCATAATCCCAGAGACCAGACAATTGGGTAATTAGATGGAGTTAAGCAATATTGGTAGCAGCCAAGGAAGTGAAAAAAGACAACTCCCACACCATTCCTTCTTTAGGGGTGAGGTGTTTTGCCTGAATTGATCAGCATGGTACACTTAATTTAGTGTACATAAAGTTTACAATGATAGGGTTTTTGTTTTTAGAAAATCAATGGAATTCACACTTTCTGTTTCAACTCCTTCTGATGAATCATTTTAAGACAAAAAAACAGGTGGTGTTTGAGTAAAGAGTATGTGGAAAATAGAAGCAGGGAAGAGGGCAGAGAAATTCAAGAACTGGCTTCCCACCCAAGTCTTCATAGGCTCATGATTATCTCATAGTCTGACCAGGCTTATTTATTAGGTATAGAAACTCAATTTTATCAGTCTATCAAAAGTCATCTAGCTCTGAAGAATCAAGCCATGCCCCCCCAAATCCCAAGAGGCTGATTTGTAAACTAGATGCAGTATAGTCACATGCAATGGGGAGATACTGTAGACTATTGCCCAGGTCATTCCCTTCCTGGTATTAGGTCAACAAGAAAACCAAAGGAGTGATCAAAGATAAGCTGTAAGCACAAGATAAGGATCAATGGCGTTAGACAAGAGTCTCATGGAACGTGCTATGAAGGCTGCAAGAGAGACAGAGAATTCTTTCAGATTCTACCCAAGAGCACCTTTTAGATTTCTGAAACAGTCGTGCCCTTCAATTTGATGCTCACAAGAGGGTCTTGTTTCCACTTTCTCTAATGTTGTAGAAACTTTGGCAAACACTTCCAGTAGAAGATAGAGACATTATCTAGTCTCTATGGAGTCCTCATCTTCCGTTCGGATATTACTTCGGACATGTTGTAACTTCTTAATTCATAGCTTATCTCATATTAGTTACATGCTAGTCTCCTTCAAGGAGTTCTGGTAGATGCCCCAGTTTAAGCACCAATCATGAATAAATTGCCTTAAGTTTTCTCTGGAAGGTTAGGTTAGGTTATTTCTGTAAGAGGCAAATCTCTTGTACTTTGTGTTAGTTCTGTTTATTCTGCTTCAGAGGGTACCATGATCTGACATTGCTCTGAGAGCTCTGGGGTCTGGTTTATCCTCGTCAGTAATCTACGTGTATGGACCCTGACATTTGAAACTGTATCCATTCATCACTCTCAATACAGAAAACATTCATGGGGTGACTATGACTCATCCACAAAACGCTGAAGGCATCAACTCTCAAAAGGTTTTTTAAAAATCAGACAATTACCTCTGAAAGAGGCCAAACGACCATTTTAACTATTTTTATTCTCCCCTTGACCTGACTGGTTACCCTGGTTCCAAGCAGGCACAAACTACACAGACAGTTTGGGATTCATTTTAAATTCTTTCCTAATCACATAGACTTTTGACACACTTTCGATTCCAGCATCGGAATACAGAGGAAAAAAAAAATCTGAATGAGTATAGACTGTTGTGCCAGAAATAAATCCCTAATATAGACAACTAAAATATGCCTCTATAGAACTTAGCTGTCAAAATAGAAACAAAACTACTGTTTCAATACTATCTTAGTATCTTGTCTGTGTTCTTCCTTTCTGCCCCCAAGTTATAGTTGTAAATAAATGCTATGGTGCCATCACAGTACATTAAGAGATTGAGGAGAACTTGTCCATCGAGCATTATGATGTTATCTCTTTACGTATGTAATTCCAGTATGGCAAATTATAAAATGTTCTTCTTAAAGTCAAGCATAACTAAATAGCTACATCATACTACTTGTGATCAGAATAGCTCTCATTTACTCATGAAGTCTTATGAAGGAGATATGATTATCCCAATTCTACATATAATGATCGGCAAATTTAAATGACTTGTCCAAGGTTTTCTAGACAAAGGTTTTACAGGGTTGAGATTCAAATGATGTGCCACCTGACATCAAAATCTTCCCCACTCATACTACCCATCCACAATTTAAAAATTCTCTCTGAAAGAGGCCAGTCTTAATGTATCTCATATGAGTGCATGGATAATAAGAATGATTTTTCAGGTTTACCTTCATGGTCTTTCAGAGGATTAGACTCAGGACTCCAAAGACTTGGCGTAGGACTTAGGGCAACACATCTCTTTCCTAGGCCTCAGTCATTCCATCTAGGAAAGAGAAAACTAGTTGCTCTTCATTTGGTTAGTTATTCACTCATTCCACAAATACGCTAAACACTGAAACGACAATGGGAAAAAACACAGACCGGAAGCTGTTAGTAAAAATAGGAACCACTATTCAGAATATTGTTACTAAAATAAAAACAACATCAAGTCCCTATTGTTCATGATATGTACAGGATTGAATCCAAGATTTGCTGTTTTGGGGAAAAAAAAGATTGTTTTGCTTAAGTTTTCGTAATCAGTGAAATAATTTTAATTCTTCTCATATAATTGTCAAATAAACAAAATTACAGGCCCAACTAACCAACGTAATGCAAGTTATTACTTAAAAGAGCAGAAGTCTAGATCCTTAAGGTTCCTGTGGTTGGTTTCTGGAAGACAGATTTGCTCCAAACTATCAGTGATATACATTGCAACTCTAGACTTAATACATTCATATTCTAAAAATTCAAAGTACATTTTCATTCCCTACAGGAACTCATTTCTTTCAGCGAAGGCTGAGATTGTTTGAATACCCCAAAGCAAGAACATAGTACAAGAAGACTAATAAGCTGTAATGGGAGACTGATAGCAGAAGGGATATTTATTAAGCAAAACAGAACAGGGGATTTGAAAGGAAGAAAAGTAATTTGAAAGGCAATTTTCAGTTTAAGACAATTCTAAAGTTTAATATTGTTGATGGGCTAGAGCATATTAAAAAAAACGTTGAATGAGAGAGTAAAAAAGAAAATTAAGGCAACAAAAAAAAAGAGGGAAATAAATTATGTTTATTCTAAGACACTATTCTTTAAAATTGTATTCTTCCTAAGTACTTTTCCTTTAAAGGTCAGGGGCAGGAGGCATTTGCTGGGCAGTGAGAAGGGAAGATACAATTCATTCCCCTGAGTCAAACCTTTGCCAGTATCCCAGGCTTGAAAGTAAAAGTCCCCCTCACACATAAACACACAGTTGTCTTTTTCTCAGTTGTCTCTTTCTGCGTTCTTCAATTTGTCACCAATTTTCAGAAGCCACTTGCAAGAGGCATCATCACAAAACCATTATCTAATGACCCCCAACTGTGCCCAGCTGAGAGACCCAATTTATATCTAGGAAACTATTTGGACTTTCAAGGTGATTTTCTTCTCTTAAAACATGGGACATCAAGTCTTTCCTAGCATGAGACCAAAACAAATAAATAAATAAATAAAACAGAGCCCCCCCCCACCCCAAAAAAAATCAAGGGGAAACCACTGTCGTTAGGAAATGAAGTAAATTTGCCTGCCAGCCTAATCTCATAGTTCAGCTTGTATGCAGGGCCGATTTCTAATCAAAAGGATTATACCAGTTGTAGGATAATATCAGTTGTAAATGGAATATTTATGACCGCATGACATCACTCAGGGTGATCCATTTTAACTTTGCTTTTAATATTAAAGCAAAGGTTTCAGGGTTAGCTTTTTCAGATTTTTTAAAATAAACTATAAGGTGATCCTCACCAAAATTAGTTTATCATTCAGCTTCTTGGGGTTTTTAGAGAAGCATTACAAATTCTGTGGCTATAAGGTGAGTAAAACTCATCTGTCCTGGATCTTGAATGTTCAGCTCGAGAAATTGGGCTTCAAGCCACGATCAGTGGAAGCCCCAAAGGTTTTGGTGCAGAGTTGTGACCCGAACAGTCATGGAAGTTTCCGACAACAGTGAGTGGGATATATCAGGGAAACACAGAGAAAGGAAGGAAGTAGAAAAGTAAGTCAGGAGAGTAAACTGTGGGAAAAGGTGCAAGAAAAAAAAAAAAAAAAACATTTCATAGCTACAGAATCAGGGTCCATTGTTGCTATTTCTTGGCTGGTGCTGAAGCCTGGAACTCAAATCTTGTTTGAGGTGAGCACAGCTCTGAGCACTGGGGAGATGGCGCCCCTCTCTCCTTGGCTTCACACCTAACATCGGTGGGATGTTTCTCTCAGCTGACAGGAGCCCCTCTCTGCTGATGGTGAAAGAGTTGGTAGGGATGGGCAGAGTTGCAGAGAAGGGGGAAAACAGATGAGCTTTGCACACTTGGAACCAAAACAAAGCCAAGGAAGCACCATGGAGAAGTGGAGCTGAGTGGGTAGTGGTTTCAAACCCTCTCCAGCTGTGTGCAACTCAGTTCACACAGGTCCTTTTGCTTCGTGTGGCCTGAGACACCTCATCTACAAGACAGAAAGGCTGCCACAGATGATTGCCATGGTTCTTACCAGCTGGACAATTTATAACATCAGCAGCGTATTATTAATTTAAAGATGCATTTCATGGATCATACTCAATTCACTTCAATTCCAGGGTGGATCATTGCACAAAATGCCGAAGCTCCTAAGGGCTCGATTTCCTCGCTTTATTTTTCTGCCCTCCATTTCTTGTTTTTTTCCATTACTTTTCTGAAGCAGTATTTTTCCCCTCTTCCACTTTTTTCTTCATTTTCTAGTGACAGCAGGGAAGGGACTGTTTCAGTAAGACAGGAAGCTGAGGTCATCTGCTTATCCACAGGACAAGGAGAACCCAGGGCCTAGGCAGCGAGCTCTTTTCCACACCATTCTGCTGCTAGACCTCAGTCCTTACCAGCAAGCAGAAAAAATCTTACTCAGCCTGTCTTCTGACTTATTTTTTTTATCACTGCTTTCTCTGCCAGACTGCAGGCTCCCAGATGTTCTAGGCAACTCTATCTGTCTCATTGCCTGCAGGCCAAGCTAGGTGATTGTTGTCACCCCCTTCTTCTAGGAAAAGTACTACAGAAGGAGGTGATTTGCACAAGTCTTAGCATAGTTGAACTTGATGATAACCATGTGAGGTGCCATGCACGTATACATACCCAGTGCCAGTCTTCTATCCACAACTGCCTCTATTTCAACTTGTCTCCTCAAATCTAGCAGGTCAGCAGAGCCATGGAGATCACACTTCCCAAGGAAAAGCTGGACCTTGAATTAGTCAGTCTTCTTCTAGTCCCCGGAATTACAGTCGCATTTGAGAACCAGCACTTCCTTGCCTTGCTCATCTCAGTGGAGGCTGAGCTGAGGTAGGATCTCTACCTTGTTATCTTGCCTCACCCCCACCACCAGCCCAGAACTTCTGACCCACTGCTTGGGTGACTCACTTCCTGTACTAGCCCGGTTCTCTCCCTTTGGAGACAACTGAAGTTGCCCCTGAAATAAAGCAAAGAACACAGAATCTCTTTCTGCTGGTCCTCAGAGCTGAAGGAGGCTTGAGATTTCCTCGTAACAACACATGAATCAGATCGTTGGGCTGCTCGAATCCTTTAAAAAATGAAACATTTGACTCCCAACAGAGTCAATACTCCTACAGGGTGGGCATTATCGGCCCCATTTTTTAGATGAAGAGACCAAGGCTCACAAAGACTTGTAATAGGCAGGGTGGGGACTCTTAACACAGATCCACCTGACTTCAGAGGCTATAGCCTATTACTTCTGTGAAACAGTAAACTACTAAGACTTACGAAAATAAAGCCAAACCCAAAGAAATAAAGACAAGTGGAACTTAGGTAGTGGAACTACTACCTCTAACTAGCAGCTTGACCCTGGGCACATCTTTCAGGTTTCACTCTCTTTGTCCATGAAATGAGAGTGCTGGATCCAATGATTTCTTCCAGCTCCTGCACCCGGAAGTGTGCTTTCTAGTTAGTCCGTGTCTCTTCCACAGGAGCCAGCAGCTAAAATCTTACCTCAGCACAAAAGACTTCTAACAACAGGAAGTGCCACTTCTCTAGAGGCTCCGGAAATGACTCAGGCAATATCTGTTCTCCAGGGAGAACCTAGAATTTCTATAACTTCGATTGCCCAGTGGTCAGGGCTGGCTTAGGTAACATTCACAGCTGTTTATTCTGCCAGCGGGAGGTCTCCATGGCATTCTCTGCCGACATTGGAGGGAGAATCTGGGCTCAATACTTGTTATCCCTGGATTTAAAGAGGTAGTGATTCGGGGCGCCTGGGTGGCGCAGTCGGTTAAGCGTCCGACTTCAGCCAGGTCACGATCTCGCGGTCCGTGAGTTCGAGCCCCGCGTCAGGCTCTGGGCTGATGGCTCAGAGCCTGGAGCCTGTTTCCGATTCTGTGTCTCCCTCTCTCTCTGCCCCTCCCCCGTTCATGCTCTGTCTCTCTCTGTCCCAAAAATAAATAAACGTTAAAAAGAAAAAAAAAAAAGAAAAGAAAAAAAAAAAAAGAGGTAGTGATTCAAAAGTGCAACAGAGAGAAAAGATAAATATTACACACCCACTCATACTTCTTAAGTGAAAACCATTACAAGAACGTGTTAAAGGTAGATAGAATTATTTACCAGCAAGGATTTTTCATTTAATAAAAGGAAACATCAGGATTCCTAAATGGTGTATATTTAGTCTTCTAGAGACTGAATTTGGTGGAGAAATAGATATTAAATCCAATGCTGACTGAATGCAGATCATAATCAAAGGGGGGACATGTTGTTTAATGGGAGAATATGATATGCTGTTTGCAAAAGTTTGCTTTACACACAACCCTTAGGAACCGATGTTTGTTGAACTGATATGAATGTATCTTTTGTGTGGCAAGATGCCCACTGGTATAAATCGACACAGGGGAGCTGGGTGTACATTGGTAAGGGAGGGGAAAGGGAAGTGGAGACCAGGTGTGAGTGAACACCATTTTTGCTTAGAAAAGCATCATGGTGGCAAATATTGTATTGACTTAAAAAAAAAACTGGAATGATGTTGTTAAAAGGGGTGATGACATTTGATGCAATTATTTGCATTAAACAGCCAAAAAAGAAGCTTTGTCTAAGCCATCCAGAATAACAGTAAGACTCCTTTGGTCAGCGTATTAACCATTAAGGAGAGTTTGACAAGTGAAAATAATATTTCTGTAGCACGGCCAGAAACAAGACAATGCCAGAATAGGCAATATTTCCCAGGAGGAATCAGGAAATCTTATTACTGCCTCTGTGGTTTACCATGTCCTGACCCACAAACAACAACACAATATCCACAACACCCAATAGATAGACTTTAAAAGTTTAAACCAGTTTTGCACATGGCATTTCTCGTTTAATCCTCATCCCAACCCTGTGGGATAAGCAAAGCAGATATACTGTCTTCATTTCATAGACATAAAAACAAAACAAAACAAAATAAAACTGAGGTCCAGAAGGGTAGAATTATTTGTCTGAAGACACACAATTTTTCTAGAATAGATTCATTAAAACCCTGGACTTCTGACTCCTTGTCCAGTGATCCCTCCACAATACCCAATAAGATCTGAGGCTTAGGACACCCCCAACTCTATCAGTTTAATTGGAAAACAGCTTTTATATTTTATATGAAGATACACACACAGTAATTGCCCAGATTGGTGAGTTTGTGGATCAGCGAACAAATATTTGTTACAAGAAGCTTGCAAGCTGACATTTGCAAGGTCTAGACTGTGAAGGGACTGAAGGCCAGAAGATGTATTATCGGAAATAGTATTAGCACAAATTAAGGCTCAGAGAATAAAGAGAAGAGTCAGAGGAAAGAAATGAGAGCATGTTCTTGCAGGTAAGGATGAGAGGAGGAAGAGTTATAATACCCAGGAAAGGGTACTAATGCTTCAGGGCTTGGATTTGAAGGCCCATGCAGGAAAGACAACAGATATAGGCCCACGAGAGGAGGAGAGTTGAAACTGAGACCCCCTACCTGGAGCTAGGACCCTCAAAGGACCTCATTGTCAGTGAAAGAGGGACTAGAAAAATACCCACTGCATCAGTGATCATCAAGGAAGTGTGTCCCTGCCCAATATTTGGAGTAGAGGATAAATGTCTTGCGTGAGAAATCAAAACCTTAAGCCTTTCCATGTAAGGGCTTGGGATCCAGGTTCACACTACTCACATGATATAAGAGCCCCAAGCCTGAGAATTTAACAAAAAAATCAGGCCTGGATACCCATGCTCAACTATGCTCAGGATTTCCTCTCATCCATGAAGCACCCGGCAGAAGAAAAACAAAAAAACAACTCTGGAAGGATACCTCCACAACCCAGGCTAGATGAGATACCCGAGAGAAAACAAATCCCATTAAGTTAGCTCATAAAAAATAAATAAATAAATAAACAGATAAAGAAATACTCTCCCGTGAATCAGAATGAGTAAAAACAAAAAACTAGAGGTTAGCATTCCAAGAACCTGATGTAACAGAAAATCTGAAGGAAACTACAAAATGAATGAGTTTGAAATAATTAAAGAGATGAAAGAAAGCAGGGAGGGAGCCACGAAGAAAAAACAAGATGTCATGAGAAAAAAAAAAATAAACTGATTTGAAAAAGAACCAATTGAATAATTAGAAATAAAAAGTATGGTATTGAAATGTAAAGCTTAAGCAGATCACACATAATTAGAAAGAGACTTGGTGAACTGATAAATTTAAGGCAACTGTACAGGACGCATCAGGGAAAGATTAAAAAGCTAAATATATAAAAATACCATTAAGAGACAAGAAGAATGAAATGAGAAGGCCAAGCATTTATCAAATAGGCATTTCAGAAAAATAGATCATAGAAAATATAAAGGCAGCAGTGTTTGAAAACATAGTGTTTGAGAATTTTCCAGAATTTCATAAAACTATGAATTTTCAGGTGTAAAGATAACCACTAGTTCTTAGCAGAATAAATAAAAATAAATCTGTACCTAAATACATGTAACAAACTTCAAAATCCCAGAGACAAGAGGGAAAAAAACTCTAAATATTCACAGTAAACATAAAAAGACTGCCTAGAAAGGAACAACAGCAGAATCTCAGCACATTTTCCAAAAGCAACAATAGAGGTCAAAAGACAATAGAATAGTACGTTCAAAGTGCTCGGGGAAAATAACTGTCAATTAGTATTCCACACACACTAAGAGAACGGATGAAATAAAGACATTTTCCAACGAATGCTAGGATAATCACTCAAAGACCCTAATGAAAGTACATTTAAAGAATATTCTTGTGGAAGAAAGAGACTGAACCCAAAGAAATAATGGGCAAAGAAAGAAATTAGGAAACTTGGGCATAAACCTGAAGAAGCATCTACCTGTTGCAAATAAATAAATGAATGAGTGAATAATTAAGGATGATTACCAAGGCAGTGAAGACTTAAAAACAAGGTGGGCATAAAATTGTAGGCAACAATAACATTGAAGTAGAGGGGAAATCAATAAAAGTGAAAAGAGTTAAAGCACTTGTTTTATGCAAAAGGTCGACAAAGATATTGACCGGATTCAGATTTTTTTGTCAATATTTAAGGGTAACTTAGAAAAATAATATGTTCTATAACAATAAAATAAGCAGAGGGGAAAACTTATTCAGTCCTATAGAAAAATAAAGGGAAAGAGGTGAAGGATGAGGAAAAGAAGAGGCACAGTAAATACACAATACAATATAATGGATATAAATCTAAATATTCCAGCAATCCAATAAATGTAAACAGATTAAATTGGTAACTTCAAGATTCTAAGAGTAGGTTTAAGGTTTAAGGTTCTAAGAGTGGATTTCTAATATTTTATTTATGGGATATACTTGGAAAACATAAAGACACAGAAAGTTTTAACATAAAGGGATAGAAAAATATAATCAATATTTTTCAAATACTGATTCAAAGAGGCTATCATAGGGCTCCTGGGTGGCTCAGTCGGTTAAGCATCTGACTCTCGCTCAGGTCATGATCTCATGGTTTGTGAGCATGAGCCCCACTTAAGATTAACACGAGCCCCGCTTCGGGTGAGCCCCACTTCTCTTTCTCTCTCTCTCTCCCTGCTTCTCATGAGATTCTCTCTCTCTCTTCCTCTCTCTCTCTCTCTCTGCCCCCACTCACTTGTGCCCTCTCTCTAAAAAAAACAAAGGTCTATTATAAATAATTACACACAATAATCACAGGATAAATTACAGACACAATAATTACAGGATAAAAATATGATTATTATAAATATAAATGGTAATAGCATAATAATAAAAGGAAAAACTTGCCAGGAACATAACATAATTCTGAACCTCTATAGCCATAACAACATAGCCTCAGAATAGGAAGTAAAAATTGCCAAATGGATAAAATTCCCAAATGTGAAAACTAAATTTTAAAACTTTTAGGTCAATATATAAGATAAAATCTTTATGGCATCAGAATAAAAAGGCTTTTTTAAATCACAGACACACACATACAAAGAAAACAGCAAGTCATAATTTAAAATATTTAATGACTACATTAAGGCGTCTACGTGACTCAGTCAGTTAAGCTTCCAACTTCCACTCAACTCATGATCTCATGGTTTGTGGGTTCGAGCCCCACATCAATCAGTGCAGAGCCTTCTTGGGATTCTCTCTCTCTCTGCCCCTCCCCTACTTGTCCATGCTCTCTCTCTCTATCTCAAAATAAATAAAACCTTTAAAAAATAAAAAATATTTAATGACTACATTAAAATCAAAGAGTTCTGTATAAGACTATTTTTTTAAAACAGAGCTAAGCCACAGACTCATTATAGCAATGCATTATGAGCCACATATAAAATATTAGAATGCAGAGTAAATTTTAAAATAGGTAACAAGACTAGCTCCCCTAGCTCATTTCTTCCTTATATATGTTAGAATTTTAAAAATGGGGGCAACTGGCTGGTACTGGTTTTTGCAGGTCAACACTGCAGTTAAATATGTGTGTGTGTGTGTGTGTGTGTGTGTGTGTGTGTGTGTTTTCTGCTATGCATTGGTCCTGACACATAGTGATGGTGATTATATATGTGACTGAGGCAATTTCAATGTATAAGCTAAAATAAAATAAGTCAAGCAGATTACCTGGATATAAGTTTTATTGGAAATTAAAAACAATGTCCAACCATGCTCAGGATTGCCTTGAGAAAACTTGATATTTTTGAGAAAAATTATTGAGAAGAGCTGCCAATGCTGGCCACTTTCAGATCGTGCTATTGTTTTCCATGAACCAAAACCTTGGTGCATTATGTGCAGATTATGAGGGGCTCTGTGGAGAGGCAGTACTTGCTTTGTCCGTCAAGGAAGAGGCTCATCTCCCAATTAAATGATTTCTTTTGGTTTTAGAACAGAGGTGTTGTTTTAACCAAAAAAAATGTTTGAAGGACCCAGGCTATGTTGAATAAAGGAAATCCAATCCCCGTAGCTCCTTTTTTTTTTTTTTTTTTTTCTTTTTGGTAAAATTTCTCACCTCAGTGAGTTGCATTATCCCAACTAAATTCTCTTTTATTTTTTTTATAAGTTTATTTATTTATTTTGAGAGAGAGTGTGCATGGGGGACGGGCAGAGAGAGATGGAGAAGTGGAGAGAGAGAGAACCCTAAGCACATTCACCCTATGCAAGGCTCTGGGCTCAAACTCACGAACTATAAGATCATGACCTGAGCCAAAATCAAGAGTCAAATGCTTAACCTACTGAACCACCCACGGTCCCCTAAATTATCTTTTAAAGCAAACTTTTATATTAGCTATCAGAAATGGTAGGAAACAGCCCGGGAGCTCTACATTTCTTATATAATCTTAGCATCTTTTATTATAGGTTCCAAAAACCAAGCTTCATCAGAAATAAAAATCCCTTTTTAATTGTGAGGATTCTGCCCGCAAAATAAGTGCATGAGATGTAAGACTCTTTGATGTCATAATAAAAATAAACTTAAAAGAAAAAAAGAAACCACAAACATAGACAAGATATATTCGATGCCTAAAACTAAGAAAAAATTAGTAGAAATCATATGTATTTTAAAATTCCTACACATAGATAAGAAACAACATAGTAGAAAATGGACAATGATATGAACAAGCAGTTCGCAGAAAAGGAAACTCATATAGTCAAAAACACATGAAAAGACTTACTTAACTAAATGGATAGTTAGAGAAATACAAATTTGACCCATTGAAGCCATTTCAAATCTATCACATAAGCAACAATTTTAAAGTCCAGTAACACTAGGTGTTGGTGAGGATGTGCAGAAACAAGAAGTCATACATGTAGCTGGTGGAAATACAATCTCTGCTACCACTTTAGAGAGCAATTTGGCTATATCTAGTCAAGTTAAAGGTCCCCCCACCTTATACCCCAGCAACTCCAACCACATATGTGTAAGGAGACGTACACCGTGAAGATATTCATGGCAGCATTGTTCGTATTAGTGCTAAAAAGAGAAGCAACCAAACTGCCAGCATCGAGAGAATGAATACGCAAACTAGTATATTCATACAGTGAGATATTGTACCTCAGTTAAAATAGATTATCTAGACCAAGGGACAGATAAATCTCAAAAATAAAAATTTGACACTACTTTAAATAAATAGTTGACACTATTTTTAAATATTTTGGACAACTACAAAACAATAATCTGTGTGGGTATAACCTAAGTGATTGTTTAAAGTTTTAAACATCCTGGGGCGCCTGGGTGGCGCAGTCGGTTAAGCGTCCGACTTCAGCCAGGTCACGATCTCGCGGTCCGTGAGTTCGAGCCCCGCGTCGGGCTCTGGGCTGATGGCTCAGAGCCTGGAGCCTGTTTCCGATTTTGTGTCTCCCTCTCTCTCTGCCCCTCCCCCGTTCATGCTCTGTCTCTCTCTGTCCCAAAAATAAATAAACGTTGAAAAAAAAAAATTTAAAGTTTTAAACATCCACAGGAATGATGCATGTGGACTCTAGGATAGTGGGTCCCTCTATGGAAAAAGAGGGAAGAGAGGTAATAGGGGGCCTTAGCTATTAACAGCTACCTTTTATTTCTTTTCAGAAAGAGAGATCTAAAGCAAAAATGTTAAATAGGAGTGCCTGTGATAACGCTGTCTATACTTTTATATATGGGTGAAATATTTCAAAACTATAGTAATCTTTTCATTTACTTATTTTCAAAATTTTGTTTCTCAAGGAAAGGCACCATGTCTGGCCACCACATCAGAGCAAGATGGTGTCAGTGAGGTTGAGGGGATCATAGAAAAGTCTTCCTAACAATTCATATGAGAGTGGAGTTTGGGAAGGCACAGTCTCATGGTCATGGTCATGGAGAGAGATGGGGGTGGAAAGGCCCTCCGCACCGGAGGCAGGGTCCTTGCACACCTTGACCGGCCCAGTCCTAATTGTGCTTGCTTGTTTGGAGATTTAAGATCCTGTCAGTGTCAGCCACAGACGCTTCCTAATGGGAGGACATTCTTCCTCCCAGTTACTACTAATCCCAATGAATGACTCAGCCAGGCCAAAAGCGTGGCAAAGACTGACGGGTCTTTCTTGCCTCTGAAATGGCAGTGGACCGAAAGGGTGTGGTTCCGTCTGGTTGTTAATTACACATTGTGTGAGACGGGAATCCCACTTGATAATAAAACCAACCACAGTGTGGCCTCGGAAATTCAAGAGACAGCCAAAGAGGGAGAAGAAGAGAGATGTATGGTGCCCTTTTAATCCATTTGTTCGTTTTTTAACTCTGGTATTAGAATTTGTAATTTTTCAAAATCCATGGCATTTACTTAGAACATGGGTTAATCAATGTTAATCAATGGTTTAATCCCTTTTTTGAATAATGCAAACTAGTGTGTGTTCAGGGATTAAAAAAAAAAAAAAAAGATTTGCCAGAGAAAATGAAAGGAACAAAAAATTACTCTGGGAATACTGCATGTCTTACATAAAAATAATTTTAAAACTTGTAATAGTAGGCATGTTAAAGTGACAGATTACAGGTCTTTTTCCTACTTTGTAAATTTTCTATAATGATAGCTAATTATTACTTTTATAGTAACAAATTTTTTAAGACAAAGGGGTAGCTTTGCATTTCTGAAACCAATTACTTCTACTGATTAAAAGAAATAGATCTTTTCTGCTATCCAGGAGATAATTTTACAATTGGTTAAGGAATGGGTTTTAGTAACAATCCACCTTTCCAAAATTGCATCCTCTATTCTCTACCTGAACAAGTTTAAAATTTGAAACAAACCTTTGAAACTAATAATGTGCCATGTAAATGGGTCCTTTATCAGCATTAATACTGGCAATTGGTAAGAGATTTTAATTCGTAATTTTGTGAGGTGCAAGTTTAAAAAGCCCTGTCTCGTGTCATTCGTGAGTTTTGAACCAGACTTTCATGCAGTTGAATTCCTGTATAAACCATCCAAGACAGTCACTTGGGCTGGCAGCTACTAACAAGAAAATCAACAGTTCACATCCTTCAGCTCAGCAGGGCCACACACAGGGGAAACTATTTATAACACGAAGGAATTGCCACCCCTTCTGTTTAAGGTGTAAGGAGAAGCTTAAACCAGCCATTCTTATACTATAACCTTATACTTATAGCCAACGAAAAAGCCCAGTCATTGAAATCCAACTTTGTAATTCTCCATTCAGAATGACACTGTAGGAAAAACATCATGTTTAACTCTGTCATTTGACATTTTTCATACGAAGTGGGTGTGTTTCCTATTTGATTTTCAGCCACACAGTCTTATTACTGAGCTACTCACATCTACCATGGTGATCTGAAAATAAAAACTGGCTGTTTGCCCAGATGCCTTCAAGTACAAAACACAGCAAGTTACAAGTAGACTGGGCATTTGGAGCTTGAGAATTGTAAATTTGAAAGGGAATTGAAGTAGTTAATCCCTCCCACTACCCTTTTTTCTAAATTCAGAATACCAAGGCTCAGAGAACTCCTGCCTGAATAAGGTTGTTGTAGTTTCCCATTGCCACTAATCATAGGACAGAGGGTACTGAAGTGCCCTGGGGGAGCTCCTGTATTCCAGATACATCCTTCTTACCTCCAGTGTGTGGCACAGCCCAATTGCTCCTTGAAAGGACAAATCAGCCCAGCCAAGACACTAACCCCCTTCTTTCCTGTTTGCTTTAGAGGCATGAGTCTTGCCCAAGATTACAAAATTATTCAATGGGAAAGAGAGGATTCAAATTCAACGCTCTTGCCTCCCAGTAGTTGGTAATAAACATTCACTGGTGCTTACAATCAGCTCTACATTTTCTAAGCAAGTCCCATGGAGCATCTTTTTTAATCCTTACAATACTTTTAGGGAAGATGCTATTCTTACCCTCATCTTACAAAAGGAAGAAATCAAACTGAGATGTGGAGAGTTAAAGTTACAAGGTCACACAGCTGGTCAGTGACAGAGTCGGGATTTGAATGGAGGTAGTTGGATGTCAGATCTGTGCTCTTACACATTAGTTCATAGACTCTCTTTCTGGCCACGTCTGCTAATCCAATGACATTTCCACTACGCAGGCCAGAAGCAACTGGGTATGAGAAGCCCAAGGACAGGGGCCTCGTCCCCTTCATCTCCTGCCCCATCACCCAGCATTGCACCTGACACAGAATCAGTGCTTGTTAAGAGTTTGATAAATGGGATTGAACTCCAGGTAACAAACAAAATTAGGCAACTCCAGACACCTGTTCTTAAAAGCAATATGAAATTACATAACTCAGTTACAAATGAAGGCTGATTGTAAACTTCCTGCCCTAAAGCCTGGATATTTTAAATAATAAAAAGGTTGGTTTGTGGGTTTGTTTGGATTTGTTTCTCTAGCACTTTTAAGCACTTCGCAAACCTTGTTTCATATTAATTGTTCTCCCATCCAAGTACTAACCAGGCCCGACCCTGCTTAGCTTCCGAGATCAGACGAGATCGGGCGCGTTCAGGGTGGTATGGCCGTAGACTCATATTAATTGTTCACAACAAATCTGCAAGACAGGTGCTGCTTTCCCCTTCAATTTACACATGAGAAAACTCACATTTGGGGGGCTGGTGTAAATTGCCCAAGACCACACAGCTAGTTAAGTGGCAAAGACAGGCTTTTAACACAGGACTGTCTTCTTCCAATGTGCGTACTTTACTCCTATGAATATAAGATCTGTGTAAGTCCAACCATTTTGAGTTTTTTTCCAAAAATCTCTTTATCAGTTTGTGAATATAAAGGTTCACACTGGGCTCTCCCACCCCCACTCCAGCTGCTCAGAGTGGTCCTTGGGGCCCAGCTGGAAGGAGGAAGCAACAAGGACAGTGCCAAGCTCCCTCTACAGAGCATGGTTCTGTCCTTTCCTCTGATACACAAACCGTATGGATGTAGGCAATGCCCAGGCAGCAAGCACTTGCATTACTTATAACTGGCCCCAGCCCTCCTTAGCCACGCTTTCTTCCTTTACTGGGCCCAGCTCAGCCTGTCTCTGTTGATAGGGTGCCTGCACCTCCCCACCCTGCTCCCTTGTGGTCTCGGGCAGTTCTACTGCCCGTGATTGCGTGGCCTCTGCAAAAGTGGGCTCCACGTTCCAGAAGATAAGCTTACCAGTGAACCCCCATAATACATCCCATTAGAAAGTCCAGGGTGGCCTATACTTAGTAAGGGGAAACACCAATTCATCCCCAAAAAACACTGAACAGAATTGTGCTCCATAATCTACCTGGAGGTCACTGGAAAGAATAGGCAGTATGAACTCACAGGAAGCCTGACCCACCTCTCCAAGTGATCAGGACTGAGACACAGGGGAAAAGACAGGATTCCATGAGGGACCAGAAAGGCCTCATGAACACTATGTTTTTATTTATTATTATTTTTTTTTCAACGTTTTTTTTAATTTTATTTTTGGGACAGAGAGAGACAGAGCATGAACAGGGGAGGGGCAGAGAGAGAGGGAGACACAGAATCGGAAACAGGCTCCAGGCTCTGAGCCATCAGCCCAGAGCCCGACGCGGGGCTCGAACTCACGGACCGCGAGATCGTGACCTGGCTGAAGTCGGACGCTTAACCGACTGCGCCACCCAGGCGCCCCTGAACACTATGTTTTTAAACGAGACTCTCATTTATCCATTTATTCCTCTGGGCTCTTGTTTTTCCTCTTAGTGCCTTAATGGCTTTAATTTTACTTTTGTTACAAAGGTTGGGATGGGAGGGGGAGAGAGCCTGGTAGGCTATATTTCAGCAAGGGTAATATAGATCTTGAAATTATTTACCTGAAATATCAATGATTTGGCTTCCTTTAGTGTGTCTGTGTCTGTCTATGGGGGGCAAAATCAATACCCAGTTCCTCTGCATTTCCTGGGGAGTGCCCAAATAGGCCGTGTGTCCAGATTCTTCTATTAAAAACACACAGGTACAAAACAGGCTTAGATGGTGACTCACCATTTACTGTGCTGTTATTGAAAAAGAGGATTAATGCCTTCCTTGAAGAATAACTCTGGTCGATCAAACTTTTGTGTCACCATCCAGAGCACATGATGCCCACGTGATTTATCGAAATGTATATTACAGTAATAGCTGTGATAATTAAAACCCACTATTACCGGGTTCCTGGTGGCTCAGTCAGTTAAGCGTCCAGCTCTTGATTTTGGCTTAGGTCACGTTTTCACAGTTCATAGGATCAAGCCCCACTTTGGGCTCTGTGCTGACAGCACAGAGCCTGCTTAGGATTCTCTCTCTCCCTCTCTCTCTGCCCCTCCCCTGCTTGCTCCCTCTCTCTCTCTCAAAAAAAAAAAAATAAGTACTAAAAATAAAACAAAGCAAAAAAACCCACTAATGTATGTAGGAGTCCTACATACATTATCCCATTTAGTTTTCCTATCAACCCTGCAAAATAGGCATGATAAATAGCATTTACAGAAGAAGACCTGTAATCCAAAGAGGCTAAACTACTTTGCCCAAGGTCACAAAGGAGAAATTGAAACCAGGGCTGATGGAACACAAACACCATTTACTTCCCAACTTGCCATATTTCCTCCCAACAGCTAGACCCAGTCTTTATACAGGCTATAGGCCATCCCGAGCCCCATGGGAAATTAATGAGCCATACAAGAAATGAGCTGTGATCACAACTATTTGTGAATATGGTATCTTAGATATATGTTATTAGCTCAAATCTGAAGGTCAGAATTGCTCAAAAATGACAGACTGTCATTGGTAAGAGGTGACATAATGCAATGCCTTCATTTTAGAAACAAAGGAAACCACTGAAGGAAACTGAGACCCAGGGAGGTGAACGGCCTTTTACTTCAACCAACATTTGTAGTGAATCTTCTCTGGGCGGAACTTTGTGCCAGTTTACACAGGATAGACACACATTTAGTAGGACAGATAAAAAAAATATGCCAATTATTAAAATAATAGAAGAAATATAAAGAGTCAACTTTTAGGAATATCTTCTAAACAAACATCAACAATGTAATCAAAGACGTATATGCAACCAAATCCACTGTAGCACTATTTATAATGAGGATAAAATTTTATAGATATCTAAATGTCTAAAAATACCAATAATAGATGGATGATTAAATCATAGCACAGCTATATAATGGGTCATTGAACAATGATTCAAATAATATTTTATAAGAATGTTTGAATAATCTGAGCAAATGTCCATGACATAATAAGTGAAAATACAGGAATATGATATCATATATACAGTTTAAGCATAATTTTGGACCATTTTGCACCAAAATGTAACAGTGGCTAACTCTAGGCAGTGGAATATGGGTGATTATTTGCTTCTTTACGCTCTCTGCATTTTCCAAATTGTCTGCAATGAGCATTATGAAAGCATAACTTTCACTATTAGCTAAACAAGCAATATAGATTTCAAAGGGCTTGGCAACCTCTTCAGACATTACTTTCCAACTGGAGCCATCTGAGAGTAACAGAATGTAAGACTGGAAAGGCAGACAAGGGCAAATAACCTACTAAGGGCAGGCAGCTCATTCTTTTTGTGTTAGAGAACTGTTGAAGGTTTCTGAGAAGACAGGTGATAACCAGGGCTGGCCTTTGGGAGCAGTGGCTGTGCTGGGGCAGAAGATGGGGAGGGGCGAACTGAAAACAGAGGCCCATCAGGCTATCATACGTGGTCAGAGTAGCGTGGCTCACAAAGGCTGACATAAGTGAGGATTGTAGGAAGAAACGGGGGCGGGGGCTGTGCCAGAGACAATCCACAGGCCTAGTAGAACTGAAGGAAGCAAGGAGAAGGAAATGCTGAATATAAGTTAAGGTGCATTTTCAACATGGCGCCTTGGACTTCATACTGAATGAATGAAACAGAGACACAGAGGAGAATATGTTGAATTAAGGAACCCTTGCAAAAATCATTTCTCCTTAGTTAAAAATCCAGGAGCTGCCATCTGACTCATGGTTAATTTTGTTCTGGTCATTCTGAATTGCATTACTGACGTCAAGCCTGTGCAATGCAAGATGTAATCAAATCAATATTCTAATCAATCCTAGCCATGCCCGGCACAGTCCCAGACTGAGAATAGCTGACAAACCCATCAACATTTTTTTGTTTACACTTTTCTTGATTGTACCTTTTTTTCTTTTTTAGCTTTGAAATTTGTAGTTTTCCCCAATGACTGACTGTAAGAATCACACCACGGAGAAGTTAAAAATGCTAGAGGGAGAAAACAGAATTGCGTACACCAGAATATGCACAGTGCCATCTGTAGGCAATGGCATTCGTGATGATAGATGTTGCTTCTTTTTATTTAGCCATATTTTTAAAGATTTTTCCAATTAATGCGTATTAACTGTGGAAAGAAAAAAAAGAATGATTCGAAAATACCAAATCATGCACAAAAAAAAAAAATTGTTAACTGTGGCTTAGGCATCAGAGCTGGAGCGGGAAGATTGGTGTCCAAGGCTGATTCCAGTGCCATTGTTTGCAAACAGGTCACTTAAACACAGCAGCTGCCACTTCAGACAAACTTATCCTTCCAACTGTTTCTTTGTGGGGACCCCTGCACTATGGCTCCTCTTAGATCCCCAGGGCCTCCTCATCTGTCCATAGCCTCTGTTCATCTTCCATCAGACATTTCCACTGTCCTTGAATATTTTACATGGGGCACTTGGGTTTTAAACTGCCTCTTTAGTGTATAAAACAAAAAGGCTTTGCCCTGTTAGAGAATTTCTAGTATTTAAAAGACTTTCTGTTGTTGCTGATGATGATGATAAGGAGGAGGGAGAAAAGGAAAATGTTGATGTTTTGAACGAAGTTCTTCCCTACACCATGAGATTACACATACAGACCCCTACCTATGTTCTCAAATAAAGGCATGTACATTATATAAATAAATGGTCATAAATCTTTATGAGCTTCAAGGCTAATCAATGTCTCAGGAGAACTGGAGCAGTAAGAACGTATGGTAGTACTGAAGATTCATTCTTTCCATCAAACTTCACTGACCCCAACAGTACGTCAGGCAATGCGCTTGGCATTGAGGTGGAGACAGAGACGCCAAGATGAACAAGGTAGGACACTTACAGCCAGCAGCAGAAAGAGAACCCAGCTCTTGCATTTCAGAGTGATAAATGCCAGAATGGAAGCTTCCCAAAGGCACTTTGGGAGCTCAAGGCAAGGAAGCACCAGCTGGAGTAAAGACCCACCGGCTTCCAGAGGAGCTGAGGAAGCTGGTCCCAAAGGATTAATGTGATTTCCAAAGAGCTGTTGGTTTGCTCAATGGAGGGGCAATGTGTAGTGGCCAGGTCAGATCCATAGGCCAGGTGGCATGCAGGATGAGGTTATGAAGGGTAATGGAGCTGACAGGCCCTGTTGAAAAGCTTGAACTTTGTCTCACAGGGCATAAGAGTCATTGAAAGTTTTTAAGCAAGGAATAACCTGGAAGATTGTATTTTAGGCATGTGGGAGATGGGCTGAAGAGGCAGAGGAGGAGATAGGCTGAAGGGTACAGAAGATAACGTTAAAGAAATGGCTCTCAAAGGTGACGTTACCTTCTGAGGGTTGTTCTAGATATTTACAGGACATTTTAATTGTCAAAAAGGTTGGCGGCACACTGACATTTTGTTGATAGAGGCTAGTAATGTTAGATGTACTGCAATGGGCAGCATAGTCCCACACGAGGAAGAATTGCTTTGCCTCCCACATGACTTTGAAATATTCCACAAGAAAATCATACAGGTAAAAACCTGTTAATAATTGTCTGAATCCAGGTGTACCTGGATGGCTCAGTCCGTTGAGCATCTGACTCTTGATTTCAGCTCAGGTCATGATCCCAGTGTAGTGGATCAAGCCCCACATCAGGCTCCACACTGAGAGTGTGGAGATTAAGATTCTCTCTGCTTAAGATTCTCCCTCTCTCCCTCTGCCCCTCTCCCCTCCTCGCTCACTCTCCCTCTCTCCCTAAAATAATTTTTTAATTGTCTGAATCCAGAACATAATTCCATTTTACATGTAAATGTTGTGTGCAAATGTTATATATGCTGTAGACACATAGATCAATGGAATAGAATTGAGAGTTCAGAAATAATAAACCTTTACATTTATGGGCAATTGGTTTTGTTAAGGGCACCAAGGCAATTTAATGGGGTAAAAATAGTCTTTTCAACAAATGGTGCTGGAGCAATTAGATACCCATATGCAAAAGAATGAAATTGGACTCATCTCAGAAGATATACGATAATTAATACAGGATGGATCAAAGACCTAACTGTAGGAGTTAACTGTAAGAGTTAAAACTATAAAACTCCTAGAAGAAAACACAAAACATAAGCAAAAATCTTTATGACCTTGGATTGAACAGTAGTTTCTTAGATATGACACCAAAAGCATAAGCAATAAAAGAAAAAATAGGTAAATTAGACTATATCAAAACCAAAAATCTTTTGAAATGCCAATGATATCATCAACAAAGCGAAAAGACAGCCCACAGAATAAGAGAAAATATTTGCAAATCCGATACCTGATAGGGGTCTAATATCCAGAATATATAAAGAACTCTTATGATTCAATAGTAAAAAGACAAATAAGACAATTTTTAAAATGAGCAAAGGATTTGAATAGACATTTCTCTACAGGAGATAGACATATGGCCAACAAGCATGTGAGAAGATTCTAAGTAATTACTAAGGAAATGAAGATCTAAACCACAATGACATATCACTTCACGCTCACTAGGATGGTTATAGTAAAAAAAAAAAAAAAAAAAAAAAAAAAGATGGACATTAACAAGTGTTGATGAAGATGGAGAGAAATTGAAACCTTCACATATTGCTGAAGAGAACAGAAAATGTTGTTGCTGCCTTGGAACATTATCTGGAAGTTCCTCAAAATGTTAAACATAGAGTTGCCAAATGACCTAGAAATCCCACTCCTAGTATATACCCAACACTTGAAAACATATGTCCATACAAAAATCTGTGCACAAATGCTCATAGCTGCATTATTCATAATAGCCAAAAAATGTAGATGACCCAAAAGGCATCAACTAATGAATGGATACACAAAATATGGTATATCAGTGCCGTGGAATTTTAT
The DNA here is from genome assembly GCF_018350155.1 of Leopardus geoffroyi. NCBI lineage: Eukaryota > Metazoa > Chordata > Mammalia > Carnivora > Felidae > Leopardus > Leopardus geoffroyi. The sequence goes on from NC_059333.1 coordinate 95,735,249, forward strand.
CCAGCCATAAAAAGAAATGAAGTTCTGATACATGATACAATGTGGATGAGCTTTGCAAACCTTATAAGTGAAAGAAGCCAGACACAAAAAGCCACATATTATAATATTGCATTTGCATGAAATGTTCAAAATAGGTAAATCCATTGAAACAGAAAGTAGATTCGTGTTTTCCAGGAGTCGGAGGAAGGGGAAATAGAGAGCAACTGCTAATGTACATGGGTTTCCTTTGGTGTGGGTGATAAAAATGTTCTGAAATTAGGTCATTGTGATGGTTGTATAATGCTAAAAAATGCTGAATTATTCCCTTTAAAGGGGATGGATTTTATGGTATGTGAATTATACCCCAATTTAAAAAATTTATATGTGCTGAATTTCTCAGAACGGCAACTCACGTACAAATCAAGGAAAGATGGGATTCGGTTTCGTTTGGAATTTTGCAAGAGCTGTTCACCATTTCACAAAATCACTTCGGGCATAAATGCTCATCACCAGCATTTGAATCACCAACACTGCACAACTTTATCATGTGTGGCTGTTGAGCTCACAGTGACTCTAATGCATGGATGCAAGTTTGAGTCCTTCATTATATTGTGCTGGGGCAGTGCGAAGAGCATTTTTATTACGAACTAATTGCCTTTTAGTTCTTCATATTATGAGTGCCCTGTATTGATTTTTCTTATGTAATATCTGTGGGTTGACTATATTATCTATGAATCTCTTGTCAAGATACACAAATGTGTAATGCTCCATCACATTCGTAATGCAATGTGGGCTATAATAAATGGTGGCAGTGAGCCTGAAAGAATTGAGAGGTCCATTGACCTATTTTCAGATCAACCCCTCATTAAATATGTTAGTCACAAATATGTACTTGTAGCCCCAGGTCTTCCTCTTTTCGTCTCTGCACATGTAATCGTGACAGGTAAAACCACAGCGAGCCCGTCTTTGGCATTTCCCTAGACCGTAGCATTCACCCATTTGGCCTCTGCCCCCACAATTATAAAGATTTCCTTGTAAAGAGCTTAAATTCCCTTACTGTCTTCACTCTCATTCCGACTCCCCGTGCCTTCGTGGGTTTGAGGGAGAAGCTGACTTTTGCTGATTGGTCCACATGTGTTTTATCCACCTGCTCATGTTTTAAAAAGTATAACGTGGAAGTGACCGGAGTAACCATTGTCTGTTCTCAAAAGATGCGATCCTCGTGTCACTGTTCAAACTAACTGCCTCTCCCTATGGTGTCAGGTGGGGATCACTCTTAGCATTTTTAATTTCTGAAATTATAAAAAGTGTCACACTGGTGACACTTAAACAAATGTCCTCCACGTGGGCTGAGTGTAAAAGCTGTAAAGGAACAGCCTGGATAGGCAAAGATGGGCTGGCCTGGTGTTCAGAACGCCATTGGCCAGGTCTAACCCAAGCTGTGTCAACACTGAATGAGTCACTCTCTCCCTCCAAACTTTTGTCTTTTCATTTGTGAGATGGAGACATGCCTACACTTCCTGCCTCACAGACTTACAACAATTGAATGTGAAAATATTTACAAAGTCTCTTATAAAGTATGTCTACTCATTTATTCATTCCTGTGTCCTGGGTGCCACATACTTGCCAGCAGACCCTGAGCACCCACGACAGACATAGCTCTGCCTTGATGGACCTCGGAGACTAAAAGGGACACAGACTCTAATAAATAATGACACAATCCGTGTATTATATGGAGTGCTCCAACGGAGAAGTGCAGAGTGCTATAAAAGTTTATAGTGGGGAGGGGCGCCTGGGTGGCTCGGTCGGTTAAGCATCTGACTTCAGCTCAGGTCATGATCTCATGGTCCGTGAGTTCAAGCGCCGCCTCGGGCTCTGTGCTGACAGCTCAGAGCCTGGAGCCTGTTTCAGATTCTATGTCTTCCTCTCTCTCTGCCCTTCCCCTGTTCATGCTCTGTCTCTCTCTGTCTCAAAAATAAATAAACATTAAAAAAAAATTTAAAGTTTATAGTGGGGAGATGGATAGATCAGAAGTGACATGCAGGGTGAGGCCTGGGGATCAGAAGAACAACCTAACCAGCAGTTAAATGATTTTGTTTAAAACACTGATTCTTGGACCCTACTCCCAGAGATGTGGATTCAGCAGCTCCATGGAAAAGGCTGAGGATCTCTGTTTCTGCTTTTGTTTTGTTTTTTTTTAAGTTTCCTACATGATTCTCTTTACAGCCAGGTAGGGGAACAACTGAGCTAGGCAAAGAAGGGGAAGAGCAAAATAGGCAAAGGGAACAGCTATTGCAAAGGCCCAGAGGTAGAATTGAGCCTTGCTGCTAGATGTAGACCAACTACACAGGCGCAGACATCTTCTGGAAGCTTCTTAGAAGTGCAGAATCTCAGGCCCCATCTCAGACTCACAGAGGCAGAAGCTGTATTTTAACAAGATGGCCAGGTGATATTTACATACATTAAAGTTCCCAGAAGCACTAGGTAAAGGAAGGGCGGAACTCTGGCTTATGCATTGGTATTCTAATGCACCCAGCACATATTAGGCACTCTGTAAATGTGGCTCGAATCAAGTTTTACAGATGCAAATTTTTATTTCATGGGATCTACCCATTTCAGAGACTGTTAAGACTGATGGGAAATGGACACAGGCATGCTATCCTGAGGAGCACGTAAAATGGCACAATCTTTTGAGAGGACAATTTGGCAAAGGCACCAGAACATAAAAGATGCATACCTATTAACTTGGTAACTTCACTCCTAGGAACTTAGAGTAAGGGTTTATATGAAAATGCCTGCAAAATGTATGTCCCCTGAGGCATTGTTTATGAGAGCAACATAATGAAAAGAGCTTCAATTTCCATTTTAATTTTTTTTTCAACGTTTATTTATTTTTGGGACAGAGAGAGACAGAGCATGAACGGGGGAGGGGCAGAGAGAGAGGGAGACACAGAATCGGAAACAGGCTCCAGGCTCCGAGCCGTCAGCCCAGAGCCTGACGCGGGGCTCGAAATCACGGACCGTGAGATCGTGACCTGGCTGAAGTCGGACGCTTAACCGACTGCGCCACCCAGGCGCCCCTTCAATTTCCATTTTAAAAAGTATCTCAATTGTAAAAGTGTGTGAGTGTGTGTGTGTGTGTGTGTGTGTGTGTATTGAAAAGAAAAATACTTACATCTAGAAAACTTTCTAGAAAGTAATATACCAAAATAGAGTTCTTATCTCTAGTAGGAGGTATGAGCGGTTTTGGATTTCTTTTTTAGACCCCTCCAAATTGTCTGTAATTATTTACAATAGGTATAGATTGTTTTGTTTTGTTTATAAAGGATGGAAAATATTTTCATGGGCATAAAAGGAAACAAAATCCCCAACTTCAAAGAGTGTAAGCTACTCTATTTGGCTCCTTGAGTCACTACTGGAGATAGCTAGGAGGAGGAGGAGAGGGGAACGGAGGAGGGGAGGGGGGTCCTGACAACCTGAGGCTGCTGGTTACTCTATCTGGTGGTCTCAGCTCAGACTGCACACTGGGGATCACCTGGGGAGTTTTCCAACATCACCAATGCCAGGTGCTCTCCTCAGACCAACTCAACATAAATCTCTTGGAAGTGAGACTAGACACTGTTATTTTTAGAAGCTCCCTAAGTGACTCAAATGGTTCTAAATGATTCTAAAGAGCTGGGAAATCTGGGGAGTCTAGCTTGAAAGACCAAGGAAACATGTGCATCATCTACCTGCATGTGTTATTATGCATGATACTCTGGCTCTCGCCAATAATCCTAGTTCAAGTCCAGCCTTTAGGGTGAAAAAAATGATTGGATGAATGAAAGCTGATCCAAATTGCCTTCTGGAGTCAGCTGTCCATCTGTGCGAGGGGCCTCCGTCTGATTGCTTTCTAGCTGGATGCACCAGGGAATGGCACAGTTTGACAATGGGATTTTCTCCAAGAAATGGCTTGCAGGTCTGATTGCGAGTAGAAAGAGCTCCTGGTTGAAACCACGGTGCTGGATGTCATATCTTGAAAAATTATAAAATGCCTTCTTATTTCTTGCTCTTCTGTCACACCACCATATGAACTCGCTCCCTCTACGTGAGTCAGTGGAAACGAGAACGCTCATTTACATTAATGCTCTGGATTCTTAAGTACCATCAGGCTGGCTGTACTGGCATAGCTCAATCATCCACCGTGTCCAGGGCATGTCACATGGGAATTAGAATCATCGAGGAGACCCAAACACAGATGCCCTTTCTCCCCCACTTTTATTATGCTCTAAAAGAGTCCTCCTCCCTCCTCTGTCTCTTCTCAAGCTGCTTTCCAATGGACTCCTACTTTCCAGGTCATTGGAAATACTGGTGTGCTCTTCTCCATTGGGAAACATTAGATTCTGCCTCCTCCTGTCTCCTCCTGACTCAGGGAGCCGGCTGAGTCCTCGTCTCCAGATAAAGCAGTGATCGCGTCTTGTGATCAGATTGGCAGGCTGCTATCTGACAAGTGACAGCATTTCTTCTCTTCTGAGGCCAAAACGGATTGCCTGAATGCTTTAAGCCTGGACGCACCAGTATTTAAATTTGGTTTTTCTTTGTTGAACAGAGCTCTGTTTTCTCTTTTCTTGCCCGATGGTTAAAGTGAGGTTTCCTACTCAGATAATTCCAAACTCACTAATGGAAGGTAGAAAAAGGCAAATCAGTGAAATGTTAATGGTTGTACAAGACAATACGCTTGGCTCACCATGGGTCAACATAAGGTTGGCTTATTCAAAACTACCCTTAAGAGAAAATGACAGTCTTCTAAACCATAATGATTGTATTTTTTTCTTTAATGATATTAGCCAACATGAACCTAATTGGAAGAAGTTTGTTTGGGGAGTGGGGGGGGGGGTGGAATTTCAAATTAAATAGTAAAGCTTGAGGTAGATAAAACTTTAGTGCTTTTAAGCAAAGTCTGTTTGATTATGTAGCATATATTTTGTTACCAATGATGGAAGAATTGAACTAGGGTAAGCTGGAGAGAAGAACAACCGAAAAGAAAGAGACAACAAAAGAATAGTGTGGGATAGGCCTTTAAGAATGTTAAGAAGGAGTACACCGCTTACTCTTAGGTTCAGCTATTCGGATTTGGCCAGTTAAACTCTCCAGGGCCGTGCCACATCCCCCACACATGTCCAATGGCATTCTGCCACCACGTGCTACTGTTCTACCATTACTGCATTCATAATAGAGGAAGGGAAAAAGAGACTTTGATAAGGGTGGAGGAAGAAAGGTACGCTTTCAGATCCTGTTTGGAAAGAGATGCAGAACTGGAGGGGGAGGTGCATCTCTGACGACCCGAGCATGGGGCGGGGCCTTAGAGGCTGGCATCCTGGCTTTTCCCCGTTCTAGCTTCGGAGCCTTGGATAAATCCGCTAACCTTTTTGACACTCAGTGTCCTCTTCTGGAAAGGATATCGTCACCTTTCTGGTGATATTTGAGAAGTTATTAAAGTGTAGACCCTACAGCTATGTGTCTAGTATAGTAGCCTCTAGCCACGTGGGGCCATTTAAATTTAAATTAATCCAAATTGAGTAAAATTTACACTTCGTTCCTCCAGCTGCACTAGCCTCATTCCAAGTGCCTGGTAGACACATGTGCCTAGTGGCTGCTGTACCAGACAGCACAGGGACCGTGTTCAGCATCCCAGAGCTCTGCTGGGCGGTGCTGCTCCAGGTGGCCCGCTGCTCCAGAGCTGCACGGCCAGCATTTGAAGCTCAGCTCTGCCACTTAGTAGCGGCATTCATTGCTCTGTACCTCAGGTCCCTGGTCTTTAACTTGGAAGTGGTTAAAAATAGTAGTGAGGGGCGCCTGGGTGGCGCAGTCGGTTAAGCGTCCGACTTCAGCCAGGTCACGATCTCGCGGTCCGTGAGTTCGAGCCCCGCGTCGGGCTCTGGGCTGATGGCTCAGAGCCTGGAGCCTGTTTCCGATTCTGTGTCTCCCTCTCTCTCTGCCCCTCCCCCGTTCATGCTCTGTCTCTCTCTGTCCCCAGAATAAATAAACGTTGAAAAAAAAAAAAATTAAAAAAAAAAAATAGTAGTGAAAGTAGTGTTGTCAAAATAATATATATGTACAAATCAGTTAAAATCACGCCTGGTACAGGGACGCCTACGTGGCTCCGTGGGTTGGGCATCCAACTTCGGCTCAGGTCATGATCTCATGGTTCATGGGTTCGAGCCCCTCATCAGGCTCTGCTGACAGCTCGGAGCCTGGAGTCTGCCTGGAATTCTGCCCCTCCCCTGCCTGTTCTCTCTTTCTCTCTCTCTCTCTCTCCCTCTCTCTCTCTCTCTAAAGAATAAATAAATAAACATTTAAAAAAATGCCTGGTACATAGTAAACATCATATAAGTGATGCTATTATTTAAGTACAGTCACCCAAGAAAAAGCATGGGAAGTATCTGGCACATAGGAGGAGCTGGCAAATATTTCTTTTTTTTTTTTTTAATTTTTATTCATTTTTTAGATGGGGGGTGGGGGGCGGCGGGCACAGAGGATCTGAAGCGGGCTCTGCACTATAACAACAGAAAGCTTGATGTGGGGCTCGAACTTGCAAATTGTGAGCTCGTGACCTGAGCCAAAGTTGGACGCTTAACCAACTGAGCCATGCAGGTGCCCCAATGGGCAAATGTTTCTATCTCAGGTGTACAAACATAGAAGGCAGAGAAGGAAGACACTCTTATTTGAGTACTATGATTTGTTTTTTAGATATATATGACCATTTAACCTCTTAATTTTTAGCTTCATAATAAGAGACTCTTTTTAGTCTATTTCACCTTTTATCTACTCGATACAGAATGAGACCCAGAATTCAAAATAACAAGAGAGCTGTTTCAAACCTTTTATGTGCCTGAGGGTGGTTCACCCCTTTCTACTTGTAAATTCCTCACTAACTGAATGGATGGGGGTTCTGGTCAGACCCAAACTGCAAACAGGAAGGACTTACATGCTCAGCACTTGCCTATGGCAGGTAGAACCAAATAAGCATTCTAGACACCAGGCTCTGAATGCAGAGGCTCATTTGTTGGGATTTTCCTCTATTGTCAAAGTACAAACCACAACTTGGCACATCTCTTTTCCCACCTCTCCTGGTTCTAGAGAGATAGTGCTTCTTACAGATAGAGGACCACGGGCTCATGGACCTCACTGATGCAAAACATAGTGAAATGGGCTCTTCTTGGGCTGATTCTAAACAGCAAGCACCTCTCTACAAAAGAAGAAGGAATAAAAGTGTCAATCAGATCTGGGCCGGTGCCTTCTGGGGGAAGGAAAGAAGTCAAAGACACCAGGGAAGCAAGTCCACCAGCCTAGTTTGGCAAGAGGACTTTACCCTTTCAACCTGAGCTTCAATCTCAGAGAGGGCGACAGCCTCACACAGGTCAGCTCCAAGCATGGGTCAAGGTGCAGAGATGGCCAAATAGTCCAGATGGACCTGAAAGTTTGTAAACCATCTAATACTCTACCTCAAGGAATATTTTCATTCTGGTTAACATTAATCAAGCAAATTCTCCCATTTCTTTTTCATGTTGAATTAAAAGACATTTACATAGTCTCTTTCCCCTTCAGGACCACTCTTTCAGCAAAGGCATTCCAGGCATCAAAGCACAATGACTTCTTGACATTGACTCACACTGACCAATACATGGTCACATCAGAATCTCATTCTGTGATTCCATGTAATAATAGACACTGTATTAATAACTAAAAATGTACCAGCAGTAAAGGATCGTCTGGAGGATATGTTCTTCCTTTTAAAATCCCATTGCACTGGGGCACCTGGGTGGCGCAGTCGGTTAAGCGTCCAACTTCAGCCAGGTCACGATCTCGCGGTCCGGGAGTTCGAGCCCCGCGTCAGGCTCTGGGCTGATGGCTCAGAGCCTGGAGCCTGTTTCCGATTCTGTGTCTCCCTCTCTCTCTGCCCCTCCCCCGTTCATGCTCTGTCTCTCTCTGTCCCAAAAATAAATAAACGTTGAAAAAAAAAATTTTTTAAATCCCATTGCACTGAAGAAGAAAAAAATCACAATAGCTTATTGCTAAAAGAATGATAGGAGGTCACAGTCCAGCTTGCATGTCACACACACACACACACACACACACACACACACACACCTCATGCCTCTCACTGCTAAAAGATGAAATCCAAATCTCTTAGTGAAGAATTAAGAGTGTTTTGAGAAGGAAAACTTAACTGTGTTGAATGCCTCTTAACAGGTCAAGTGAAAGAGATGAGGGCTAAAATACGTTCATTGGATTTAGCATCATGGAAGCCACTGATGACCTCAACAAAAGCAGTTTTGGTGGCAAGAAAGATGCATATGGGAGAATGGAGAGGGTCCGTGACTGACAAGATATAAAAAAGTGGAGATTGCTCCTAGGACGATAGTCTAAGTGTGGCAATAGTTAAAGAGGGCATAGTGTTTAGGGGAAGAGGAGGGTTTTTACTTGTTTGTTTTACAAGATGAACCTACTGGAAATAATTAGAATTCTTACAATAGTCCATGAAATTATTAGAATTAGTTGCCTGTGGGCAGTGATCAACATGGAAAGAAAACCAAACTATGAGAAACCAAAGTCATAGGGCTGTGGTATTTGCTTTAGGGGCAGAGTCTATCTTCCCAGCAGGGAGGTTATCCTGAGCTTTGTGTAGAAACCAGGAGAATCCCACCTTCAGGCCCCTGGTGACTCAAACCTGCTATATGAAGCTGATTCTGTAACCAAGTCCGAGCTTTCCCTGGACCTTAAAATTCTATTTCCAATGTGAAAAGAATGGTAATGATACTGACTAATCTAATTCTATGGAGGAAACAGATCCTAAAACAGTTCTCCATAAAAGATGCATAGACACGTAACTACAAAAATCAAAGATATCTCTTCATGGCCAGAGATAAGAGCATGCTCATTATTCTGGGATCTTCTGTGTTCTGTTTTGGTTTTTAATTAAATAGTTCTCCTCTGATTTTAAAGAGATACATGCTCCCCACAACAAAAATGGAGTAGAAATCACTCCTACAGAAATCGTTCCTCCACCACCCTAGTTCCATATTTTTAACATTCTAGCACACTGCCTTCAGAAGGAGAGAATGAAATTGGATCGCACTCAATACACAGTTCTATATCCTTTCTTTGTAGTAGCTTTAATTTAATATAGCCTGAGTGATTTTTGTGTCATTAAATATTATCTTAAAATAATATTTTAATGTTTGTTTACTATTTATTCTTTGAATAGCTCATGATTGATTTGACTCCATCCATAGTTAGGGGCATTTAGATTGTCTCCAGTTTTTACTACTATAAATAATATTGCAATAGGGGCGCCTGGGTGGCTCAGTCAGTTGGATGTCCGACTTCAGCTCAGGTCATGGTCTCACAGTCTGTGAGTTCGAGCCCCACGTCAGGCTCTGTGCTGACAGCTCAGAGCCGGGAGCCTGCTTCGGATTCTGTGTCTCCCTCTCTCTCTGCCCCTCCCCTGCTCATGCTCTGTCTCTCTGTCTCAAAAATAAATAAAAACATTACAAAAATTTTAAATAATATTACAATAGATGCCCTTGAAAAAAAATTGCACCTGATTATTTCCACATGATCAATTTACTTTCGAAAACATTTAAGACAGATTGCACTCCCATCACCAGTGAATGGAAGTATTGTTTCTTTGACCACCACCCACCACCCCACCACCATCAGCAATGAGTGGTTCTTTTAACCTTTGCCATGTTAATAAGTGAAAATGACTCCTTTTTTGGCATTTATTTGAATACTTGTGATAACGGACATGTCTCATATTATTGAACATTGATATTTGCATTAACGGTTGCTCTTTACTGGGCTCTACGAGGAATACATTCAAAATAAAGAACTTGAAGAATGGAAAATTTTTTAACTCAACAGTTTGGAAGTAAGCAGTTTTCAGTTGTATAGCTTGTAGGTTGGAAATTCATTTTATTTTTTTAATGTTTATTTATTTAAAGGAAAGAAAGAGTGCGTGTGCACGCGCGTGTTCACACACACACGTACACGAGCACACACAAGCAGGAGAGGAGCAGAGAGAGAGAATCCCAAGCAAGCTCCGCTGGCAGCATGGAACCGGAAGTGGGGCTCAAACTCAGGAACTATGAGATCATGACCTGAGCCTAAATCAAGAGTCAGCAGCTTAACCGACTGAGCCACCCAGGCACCCCTGGATGTTCATTTTAAACTCCCCTAATGAAACCTGGCATTTTTCTGTGATTTCGTGCTGTTGACATTGAAAGATGCACTGGGAGCTTTCAGATTTCTTGAGGAAATGACACATAGTAGGAAAGGAATCTGCCTCCAAAGAATTCTCTGGGCTGTGGATCCAGAATGCACCCTGAGGGCCTGCAGACTAACCAACCCTGCATGCAGGTGCCATTCTCAAAAGAGACTCAGAACTTACAAATGAATAGTGCACCCATAGGACAAAGCACGTCTCCATTTTTCAACAACATGCTAAATTCCCAGGCTATTAAAGTCTCGACTATTTTCCTCCCAGATACAAAACAAAACAAAACAAAAAAGCAATGAAGCAAACTGAAAAATATACCTTCCCTTCTATGGTTCATACTCTATGACTTAGGAGGTTTCTCTGACTCTCTGGTTGGAGCCTACAAATTGCCACATGGAACATCTCCATCAAAAAGTACAACTCTAACCTTAACTAGATTTTAATATTTTAATACTGTATAGTTTTCATCCAGTCTTCTCTTGATTTAATGAATATAAAAGAATCAAAAATAGATAGCGGTAACTTATTTATAATCAGATATACTTATTTTTAGATAATTTAGGCTCCCAAAGGGATTTGTGAAGGCATTCAACAAAAATAAATTTCTCATTTGTAAAATCTGAGACTTGGACCAGTTGATTTCTAAATTTTGTGTTCTGTGATTTTATGCACAAAGAGTAATTAACAAAGAAAGTCATCTCATATTCCAATAGATAATTGCAAGATAGCAAGGGTTGTTACAAACTGCTATTGTAAACTATATCTTTTATAAAGAAATACTTTGTTCCCAACAGTCTTTTAAGCACTGTGGAGGAATTTTATTCTACAAATATTTATTGATTACCTGCTTTGTGCCAGTCCCCGCTGTGGTCCTTAGGTATTCAGCAAAAAAACAAGATGGACAAAATCCTTACCTTCAAGGAGAGGTAGAGGGAGAATACACACAATGAAACCATAAACAAATAAATATCCAATAGGGATAAATTACTCAAAAGTAAATAAATAAATAAGTAGATAAATGGATAGATGGATATATAGATAGAAGAACATGAGGGAAAGAGTACAAAGACCAGGCCATTGGTTTTTTTTATTTCCAGATCATTTTTTTAATCTATTTGATTCATACATTACAGCAAAGTATAAAATAAAATAAAAAAATCTTTCTCTTTTAATCCTCCCTTCCTAATTCAGTTTGTTTTTTTGGTTTATGTTGTTGTTGTTATTGTTGTTTTTAATTTAAATCCAAGTTAGTTAACAAATAGTGTAATGATTTCAGGAATAGAATTTAGTGATTCATCACTTACATATAACACCCAGTGCTCATCCCAACAAGGGCCCTTCTTCATGCCCGTCACCCATTTAGCCCATCCCCCACTCAACACCCCTCCAGCAGTTTGTTCTCTGTATATAAGTCTCTTATGGTTTGTCTCAAGATATGGCTACTTTCAACTCAAGTAGTTCAGCAGGGCCTCTCCTGCAGAGTGACATTCCAGCTGAGACCAGAATCATGAGAAGGACAGAGCCATGCAAAGACTTGGAGCAAGGGATCCCAGGTAGAGGAAACAAATGCAACCCTTGAAATAACAGGCATATTTCCTGTGTTTCAAAAACAGAAAGCAGGACAGCATGGCTGCACCAAGAAAGAGGCTGGCAGGAGATGTATTCAGGGGTGAAAGAGACACCAGACAGCATAGGGCTCTGTAGACCATTGTAAGGAGTTTGTATTTCATTTCCTTTCCAAAAAAAATAGAGGGTTTTAAGGATATTCTAGCCTTCAAGTGTGTAACAATCTGTGCAAGGCGATTGAAAAATACATGCTGACTTGGGGGGTCCGTAGGAAATCAGAGAAGGGGAGGCCCAAGTGGTTAACACACATTTAATGGCAGATGGAGTATGAGCTGAGTTTCAAAAGAACATGAAAAGGTGGATGGCTGCAGGGGAAAGGTCAGAAAAGCAGCAAATAGAAAGGCTAAGAAGTAAAATCACTATAATCAGTGGGGAGATATACTGTTACGATAGATGGTCACTTCATTGGCAAGCTTATCTTTCTGGCCAAATCAGGAGCTCCTGGAGGAACGGGGCCATCTTCTTCCTCCTTCTGTCCCTGCATCTTGCACACATGGTGCCCGACATTTACTACGTGCTCTGAACCCATTAAAGCAGATGGTGTGTATTGAGAGCAGTACAAAGAGAGGAGTGGAGCTGGGTGTGAGGAGTCAGTCTTTGTTAAGAGCTAGAAGTTCACAGAGCATGTAAAGGGACCTACATCAATTCAAATGAAGATTCTGTCCACTTGTCTGTTTATAGCTGTATCGCATGTAAATGGCCATTATCAAAACTTGAAGAGTCCACTTGAAATTACCTGACTTAAAATGCAGACTCTTAAATTTCCTTTGGGGGAGAGGAAGGAATCTCAAAGAGACGGGTGAATGGCTTCCAGGATAACTGAATCCACAGTACAAAAAAGAGTCCTGGGTGTCAGTTAAGATACAGTGAATAGAAAAACAAAACTGTTTCATATATTAGCTCCACACCCAAGGGCACGAAGTCAGTTATCCAATTATTGATTTGTGTTTAGCCTCTCCAGGGAGAGTAGCTGTAGGGATGTACCTACTGAAGGATTTTCCTGAGTAATGCTGGGGATGCCAGCTGGTTAATCATGTGAATAATAGCATTTGGAAGACTCCTACAAGAGCCATGCTTCTCCAAACTGGCATGACGAAATGCCCACTGAGGCCAAGTCACAAGGAAGAGTTTTGAGATACATTAAACACCTTTGTCCATTCCCTTAGCTGCTAAGAAAGAGCTTTTCTTTTGGGCCATATCTAAGTTCATTGTAAGTTGTTAAGTACATTTACAGAACATATTGAAACCCATCAACCCAGTCAATACAATAATTTAGGGAGGGCACTGGTTCTCATATTTTAGATAATGTCAGCTGAAATAATATGAACAACCACTAGGGCTCACTATGTATTACAATTATATATTTTCCCTACTTATCCCTAGTATTCATTCCTGTTTTTTTCCATTTTATTTTATTATTATTTTTTATTATTTTTTTCAATTTTTTATTTTTATTTTCTTAATATTTATTGTCAAGTTAGCTAACATATAGCATATACCGTGCATTCTTGGTTTCAGGGGGAGATTCCCATGATTCATCACCTACATACAATGCCCAGTGCTCATCCCAAGAAGTGCCCTCCTTAATGCCCATCACCCATTTTCCCCTCTCCCCCACAACCAAGAAAAATATATTTTAAAGGAACATTACCACATAGGACATTACCACAAATGCTTTTTTTTCCTTTGGGGATCATCCCAAGCCTGACATGAGAGTGATATCATTCAAAGAAAATTGAGGCAGCTCCATTCACTTTCTTAAATATGGAGCAGTAGGGAGGGCCCCAGGGTGGAAGAAAGGAGACCCATATTATCCCATTACCTTGAGTGTGGCCTTGGATAAGTCATTCCAGTGCTCAGGCCCAGGATCCATCTATCCGAAAGTAGCTGAATGAATTACTCTGCTAAGGTTATTCTTTCAGAACAATGGGCAAATGTAGTTTGGGTTAAGTTTTCGTTGTAATTAGGGACGGAACTTTGGAGAGAGGGTATGAAGAAAAGCTGAGCCAAGTATTTCCAGAAAAAGAGAGAGGTGGAAGTTTGCCATAGAGTGTAGGACTATGAAGAGATATGTCCTTAAAGAGTATGAAAAGGCATTCAGGCTGAAGAATAACTCCTCCAAAGATGCCCACAACCTAATCTCTAAAACCTGTCACTAAGTTCCTTTACATGATAAAGGGGAAACTTGTGGGTGATTAAATTAAGGGTCTTGAGATGGGGATATTAATCCTGGATTAAATCAATGGGCTGATGCTATCACAGGGAAGGAGTCTGGAGGACAGAGAGGAGAGAAGACGCCATGCTGCTGACTTTAAAGACGGGTCCTGGGACCCCAGTTCCTGATATTCTGTGTCTTGTAGTAATTTATGGCCACAACAGCTACCGTTGAGTTCAGCACACAGTAGAAACTCTTTAAATACTTTTAGCAATGATTAATTTAATGCAATTTCTTAAATCTTTTCTATTGGCATAGGAAAATGAACTAATTTTCTTGTGTAATTTTTCCCTTCTGAAAGAAGTGTTCCCCCAAGAAAATCTGGTTAGTGCAGAGTTTTTCATTTCCTCTGGTCTTGCTCATGTTGCCATATGCACAATGAATAACACAAGACGCTGCACAGAGACCTGACACCCTGGACCTACTCTTTCCTAGAGGAAAGAGTAGAAGGGTGACATCAGGCTGTGATATCCTCCCTGACTGGGTTGTTGGAGGAGAAACGTGGTATCTCAGTGCTGAATAATCAGATCTCTGAACAAGCTTCTCCTCAATTCTCCTGCTTAGTAGATGCCAGGCATTCCCTTGAGACTATTTTCACAACAGTTGCTGCCAAATACATACACAGATAATATTCTCAACCCCTGAAGGCTTGACAAATAGGGAAGCAGAATGGGAAACGTTTTTAAACAGAAATGTTGTCCCAGACCAGGCAAAGATCAAATATCCTCATAAGGTTAAATATATATATACGTATACATATATATTTTTTAACATACATACGTACGTGTGTATATCCACTCATATATGTATTTGTTTATTTCTAGCAAATAAGGTTAGAATGACTTCTCATTGTTTTGTTGTGCTTGGTGTCAGAAGCAGATGAATTTTGGATTCATACTGGTATTCAAAGGAAATGAATATTCATACCTCTACAGCGTTAATCGTGCAAGTACAGGAATGAATATCAGAGTCTCTTTAAGTTTATACATCAGATGCCCAGACTTCTGCCCATTCCGGAGAAGCAGCCTCAAAAAAAATCATAATACAATTGTTTTGCCTAGTACATGGAAGGGGTTCCGTAAGATAAGTTACGTGATTGTCACAGCTTTTCATATCCTCCTTCATAAGAGAAGTATGCAACCTCATGCATACTTACCTGTCTTCAATGAAAGAAATACACATCCCACCCCTCTAACTTTGAGCTTGGCCATTTGCTTCACCTTAATCTATGGAAACCTGTTGAATTCCAGTCCCAACCAGAAGCAGAAGAGGCATTGCATGTTTCCACCAGTTGCCTGTTCTTGGCCTGTGCCACAAGAGAACAGCATATGTCAGGTAGGGATTGTTCCTTAGCCTGACTCTCAGAATGAGAAGACATGTGGGGACTCACAGTCCACCCTGGGGAGAAAACCTGAAGCCAATGCACAGCCTGGAGTAGAGTCATAGCAAGAGATAAATGTCATTGTTGTAACATATTGAAATTTCATATTGTTTGTTACTGCAGCAAAAGCTGATTAATGCACTCAATAACATTTTAGAAACAGAAAAAGAAACAACAAGCTGAATTGGAACAACCTCTCTTGCTTAGCTACTCAATTGTCAGAGATCCAAACTCTCCTTTAAAAGCATTCCAAGCAAAACAAAGCCAGCTGTGCCTGAGTTTCTGCATGTAATGTAAATGGGGTAGCACGTTGTTAGGTAATATGGGAAGTGATCAAAAATACTTAAAGTGGGTTCCATCAATCAAACATTTAGAAAATATATAACTGGGAAAATTAGCAGTCTCAAAGTCAGGAATCCTAGTTTTGAAGTCAAGGGTACCTCTGAGTCAATTTGTCAGGCACCAGTATTGCATGATTTAGGACACCCATGTGCATACACACACACACTCACACACACACACACACATACACACATGCAGAGCTAGACTGATCAAAAACATCTTCCTTACTGCCTTGTCATGGTCCCAAAATGTCAACAATGATAAACTGCAGCCTGCCCAAGAAGTATAAATCAAAATGTGATTGATCTAGAAGCTGTACTATGTGAGACACTACTGCTCACTGAAAAAATTGAGGATGTTCAGTCTGGGGAAGATAAAACTCCAAGAGTGATGTTAGTTGCCTTCAAAAACATGAAGCCTGTTCCTGTAAGGAGATTAACCCTAATCTGCATAGATACAGGGAGCAAAACTGAGGATAACAGGAGAAAATTACCAGGACACAGATCTCAATTCCATTCACTAGGATGTTCTTTTAGAATGGGGCAGACCCTGGGACTCAGACACGTCTGTATCCTGCCACCCAGAATCAAGTTACAGTGACTGGCAGGCAAGCCCATCCACAGTCAGGCTGCAAACACACAGCCGTATCTGGCCAGCGTGGAAAGAATAGAAGAGCAACAGAAGCAAGTACCTCAGCAGAAAATCCGCCACCAGAGACTGGCTGAGCGAGCCGCAGTGAGCAACAGGCTTAGAGGTCAGAAGTGGAGCATGTTTTCAGGGATACGGTGATGACTGTAAATGAACCCACCATGTCCTAGGCCCCTCACTGCGTATGTACATCTTGGGGAGAAAAGTCAAGGGCGTAAAAGAATGAGTAACACCCAGAGCCCCAAGCAAATCTGCTAAGAAGCCCATTTCGATAATGAAACGTAAGAAAGGAGGAAGCCATTCTCTGCAAGCACAAGAAAGAGAAGAACAAATCCCTTGGAGGAAAAATATCAGGGCACAGTGTGCAGCCAGAAGATACCCAAGGAAGTTTCAGCAGAGAAAAGCCCTGGGTGAGGACTGGGCAGCAGGCCAAGGGTCTTCTGAGAACTGCCTAGGGAGGTGGAGGCAGTGAGAGGGGGTGTCAGCAGTAGGGGACAAAAAGACCTGGTCAGGGAGCAGGGTGATGCGAGCTAGTGCTCCCATGGCACCCACAGTGTGCCAGGCACTGTGCTAAAAGCTTCACACATATTAACTCCTTTGCCCCTCACCACAACCCTGTGAGCTAGGTACCCTTATGATCCCATTTTATAGATGGCAAAACTGAAGCACAGAAAGGCTTCATTCAAGGTCACTTAGCTAGTAAGGGCAGAGCCAGAATTTGAACCCAGAGAACTCTACTACTGAATTATGTTCTATTTTATTTTATTTTATTTTATTTTATTTTATTTTATTTTTAAGAGAGAGAGCATGTGAGCAGAGGAGAGGAGCAGAGGGAGAGAGAGAGAGTGAAAGAATCTTAAGCAGCCTCCATGCTCAGCTCAAAGCCCCATGCAGGGCTCAATCCCATAACCCTGAGATCATGACCTAAGCCAAAATCAAAAGTCGGATGCTCAACTTACTGAGCCACCCGGGTGCCCCCTGAATTATGTTCTTAACCAGGCACCAGAAGCTCAGCCCAGAGGAGGAGAAACAGCAGACTGGTGAGGAGGAGGGGTAGTGCAGGACCCCACGATATGGGACAGGGGAGGGCCTCAGAAGGCTCCTCGAGATCCTGAAGTCACCAGGTAGGATTCATCAAACCAGGCACCTTTTACTCTAACCGAAACCTCATTTTGCCAGGGGACATTGATTAGACGAATTCTGTAGCAGTCATAAGTGTCCAACTCCATGAAGGGGCTGCTTCGATCAGCCCATGTTTCCCACTGCTCCAAATGTTCGGGCAAAGGCTGGACAACTGTTTCTAGGGGAGGCGAGGGAGGGATTGTTGTAATCCCTCGGTGTTTTCGCAAAATCAAGCTAGAATGATTTTTGGCCGTTTACTGTTTTGTTAGTCTTCATTTCCTTCCTCTCTTCGCCTCCGAAGGCAAGCTCCAACCTAATTCGATAATCCTACCTCTTCAGTGAACTTCTGAGCCATGATTGTTTTCATCCTGACACAAACCTGCTTTTACCATCATTATTCTTGGAGTCCACTGAACCCTCAACCACCCTGGCAAACACCACAATGAGGACTCTCTCCTCCCAGAGGCCCTGTAAGCCTTTCTTAGTTATAGCTGTGAAGTATTTTGAGAAACTTGAATTAAAGTGCTAGAGAAAGCACAACAGACATTTATTGCTCATCTTGGAAAGACAACAGCAATGAGCTTCCAAAACTATCTTTGATTAACATAATCTAAGGGTAATGAATATGGATATTGTCAATAGTCACTTCGAAGCATGTTTTCTCGTACATTTTGTTCTCTCCAGTAAATTTCCAACCAAGAAAGAAAATGCCCCCAAGTTCCTGTTTGCATCAACAAAGCAAACACTCAGAGGAATTACGCAGAGGGAATAGAGCCAGGAAGGAATGCTCACCATCCTCAACCTTTGTTCCAGTTGGTTCTCTATGTTTTCACCACGCTTCTAATTATCTATCAAATAAAAGCCCTCACCTCCCTAACAAGCCTGGTTATTTCTCTGTGTCCTTGTGACAGCTTCTGAGGTAGGCTGATCAGAACTAGTGTCCCAGAGGGTGTCTCTAGACCGCACAGCATCCGTAGTCACTGCTTGCAGAAGACAGATGCCAAAAAGCCCAGCTTCCTGCCCAAAAAGAGAAATAGAAAGTACCTGTCAGACTTGTGGCCCCATGTGGGAAATGACAATGTATTTCATGGTCCTCCAGAGAAACAGAACCAAGAGGGCATATGCAGATACATACGAGGGGATTTATGATGGGAATTGGGTCCCATGTTACGGAGGCCAAGAAGACCCAGAACCTGCTATCTTCAAGCTGGAGACCCAGAACGGCCGGTGGTATGATTCAGTCTGAGTCTGAAGGCCTGAGAATCAAGGTAGAGGTGCCAATGGTAGAGAGCCCAGTCTGCATCCAGAAGCTCAAGAACCAGGAGCACCAATGTCCAAGAACAGAAGATGGATGTCAGCTCCAGCAAAGACTGTGAATTTGCCCTTCCTCTGCCTCTCTGTTCTATTCCGGCCCTCAACGAATCAGAAGATGCCCACCCATGCCAGGGGAGAGGATCTTCTTCACTCAGTCTACAGATTCAAATGCTAATCTCTTCCAGAAACACCCTCATGGACACAGCCAGAAATCATGTTTCACCAGCTATCTGGGCATCCCTTTGCCCAGTCAAGTTGACACCAACTTAATCATCACAGGAACTATCTGGTTTTCCACACCTAAAGCTTTAGTCTTCCCTGGTGCCATAGGGCAGTGGACCTGACTGTGCCTTGCTAGAACGACCTGGGGAGCCTTAAAGAATCCCTATACCTAGGCTACACCTCAGACCGATTAAACTGGAATTTCTGGGGTGGAAGCCAGGCAGCAGTGTTTCTGGGAGAACCCTGGACAATTCCAGCATGCAACCAAGATGGAGAACCACTGCAAAGGGATCCGGAGATGAGAAAACCCTTTCACCCTCCCTCAAAAAGCCAACATTAAGGCCACCTGCATTTACCACTGGCCTTCCCTGCCATGGGGCCACTCTCCTCATTTCTAACACGAGTGACCTAGGAGGCTCTCCCTGGCCTTCCTGACAGTCTGTCCCCACACCTCCGTGTCCCCTGTCCTCGTGCACAGGTCCTGACACAGGCTGCTGTGGAACTGCACTGGTGATTGTTCTCTGTTTGCTTGTCTGTCTCCTCAGCAGCAGGGCCACACCTCCCGCACCTTTTTAGTCCATCCTGGAGCTAACTTATCATCAGGACGTGATTGTTCAGTTAACTGCACAGCAGCTATAATGAGCTTTTAAAAACATAAGTATCAGGGTTCCTGGGTGGCTCAGTCGGTTAAGCGTCCCCCTTCAGCTCAGGTCATGATCTGGCAGTTCATGAGTTCGAGCCCCACGTGGGGCTCTGTGCTGACAGCTCAGAGCCTGGAGCTGGCTTTGGAGTCTGTGTCCCCCTCTCTCTCTGCCCCCTCCCCTGCTCGCACGCTGTCTCTCTCTCAAAAATAAATAAACCATTAAAAAAAAATAAAAACATAAATATTATCATATCACTCACCTGAATAAAACCCTCTGGTGACTTCTCACTGTGCCGCAAACCCCAGCCCTCTTTTGGCTTGCAAGCCCTGTGCAGGCTGATCCTGCCCACCTCAGGCAGGAGGATGGGGAGTAAGGACGTGAACTCTGCAAGCAAGCACCGCAGGGCCAAGTGCGGTGCCATGGGCTCCTCCACTCTGGAGAAGTTCCTGGACCTCTCCCGACCTCCTCTCCAAAGGCAGATTTGTTGTGAGGATTAAATTAGCTGGCACACGGTCTAACAGGGCACTAGAATCCTCCTCACCCTGTCCCAGACTTAGTCCCAGGAATGAGCCACAACTGCTCTCCCCCTGGGAGCGCTGACACCTGGCCCGACTGGTTCCCCGTCGTCACTCAGGAACCAGGAACCAATGTCATGGCTGCACACACCCTCTGTCACCCCTTCGGCAGCCCATTTCATATCCTTCATGACCCATGTTAGTTTGCTGAGCTGCTATATAACAAAGCACCACAAATGAGGTGTCTATTGTTTATTTATTTTTGAGAGAGAGAGAGACAGACAGACGGAACATGAGCAGGGGAGGGGCAGAAAGAGAGAGAGAGAGAGAGAGAGAAACAGAATCTGACGCAGGCTCCAGGCTTCACACTGTCACCACAGAGCCCAACACAGGGCTCGAACTCACAAATCACAAGATCATGACCTGAGCCACAATGGACGCTTAACCAACTGAGCCACCCAGGCTCCCCCAAACTAGGTGTCTTAAATATAGAAACATATTGACTCCCAGTTCTGGAGGCTGGAAGTCTGCGATAAAGGTGCAGCAAGGTTAGTTCCTTCCTTGAGGAAGATGCACATTCCATGGCTTTCTCCCGGCTTCTTGTGGTTTGCCAGCAAATCCTTGGTGTTCCTTCGCTTTTTTTAGATGCATCGCTCTGACCTCTGCTTTCATCTTCACTCCTCATTCTCTCTGTGTCCAAATTTCCTCTTCCTACAAGGACACCAGTCATAGTAGATTAAGTGCCCACCCTATTCCAGATGACCTCATCTTAACTGACCACATCTATAACAACTATTTCCAAATAAGGGCACATTCTGAGACACTGGGGGTTAAGACTTCAACATACAAATTTGGGGGAACACAATTCAGCACACAGCATATCTACTCCTCTTCCTTCCCTGGAATGACCTGGTTTTATTTGTCATCCTGTATGTTGTATTATATTCTTTCTTCACTGAACATTATTGTTTATGTTGTCCAATTTTTCTGCAATAGACTAATAAGAAAAATAATAAAAGATAGGCTTTTCAGATAAGAAGCAAAAACGAACCTTATTCCTTGCAATGTGATTTGGGTGTTCACCTCCTCCCATGCTAGACTTAAAGGTCCATGGGAGCAGGAACCATGTCTTTGCACCCCCAAGCCTAAGACCATGCATGGCGCATAACAGATGCTTGGTACCTGCTGAGTTGAAATTAAATAGATATGTACATTAAGTTCCCACAAGAGCTCAAGTGAAGCAATTGTCCTTGCAGTCTTGCTGGGATATATGTGACATGTTTTCTCACGAATCTGGAAATCTGTAAAAAAACAAAACAAAACGCTGACACTTCAGGTTCTGAAATGACTCTGCCATATACAATGGCACTCTCCAACTATAGTGGTATTTAAGATATGGTCAAGAATTAAAACACAGCATGAAGCAACATTGTCAAATCTAGCTGGAAATTAAACCATTAGATCTATCATCACCCAACCCCTGTGAACCAAACTGCCACATTTCCCCCGATTCTTCTAATTAAGGTTGTGTTTGCAAAGCCTTTAGAAGCAGACGAGTGTTACATTAAGTGCTAAGCAGTATTAATTAATCATATTGGTAGATTACATGGGCTGGTACTTCTCGTAAATGTAAATGTCCTAGGCTTGTCAGCACAGTTCTTGGAAGCAATGTTCAGATGTACTCTAGAAGTTCTTCATAGAATTGTAAAAAGCTCCTGGCTTCGTAGTTTCTTATCATCTTGATATTCTCCACTTTGTCAAAACTTTGGAAACGGTCTAATATAGTAGTTCCCGGTTCTATCAGGCCCAGCACCTCTTTTCCGTATTGAAGATTTATTATACCTCTCTTTAATATCCTGAAGCAAAATGCATGAAAAACCTGCCTATATGTAACATATTTCAGTATGTAAACACTCCAGCAAGCACACATGGGGCCGTCAGATGCTCTCACTATATTCAGAATCACTGTCCGTGTGCCAATTCCAAATGGTAGGTGCGCGTGTGAGATGCAGTACCATGGGTGGTGCTGGAAGGTGGCCTTGAGTTTCAGAAGCAGTGAAGAACTCCTTTTTGGTTCCAAACTAAAGAATTTACAATCATCCTTCAATTTACTCTATAGTTGCATTCCTGGAAAAGCCAACGTACTTGTATTTTAAAACCATCCCTGAAAACCCCCATATGTTTCTGTATATAAAAGAGAATTAAGTTTGGGGCACCTGGATGCCTCAGTCAGTTGAGCGTCTGACTTCAGCTCAGGTCACGATCGCCCGCTTCTTGAGTTCTGGCCCCACATCGCGCTCACGCTGAGGTCAGTGCAGAGTCTGCTTCAATCATCGGTCCCCCGCTCTCTGCCCCTCTCCCGCTTGCACTCTCAAAAAATAAATAAAACATTTTTTAAAACTAGGTTTTAGGTTTAGATCATCATAACCAGAATTTTCACCTACAGGAATGTCTGTGAGATCACTGAAAATTGGATGACACCATCCCACCCAGTTAGCATCTCTGGGGCTCACCCACCAAATGCAAGGAACACCTCCCCCTTTCTCAATCTCTGAGAGCAAAAAAATTGTTCAAAACCTTCTCATTTCATTTGAGAACAAAGTTCCGAAAGAACTCCATGGGTGGGACTGTCTCTCTTAAGAGTCAAAAATCTAATTTTAGATCTTTATATTTTAAAGTTTTTTTTTTTTTCAACGTTTATTTATTTTTGGGACAGAGAGAGACAGAGCATGAACGGGGGAGGGGCAGAGAGAGAGGGAGACACAGAATCGGAAACAGGCTCCAGGCTCCGAGCCATCAGCCCAGAGCCTGACGCGGGGCTCGAACTCCCGGACCGCGAGATCGTGACCTGGCTGAAGTCGGAAGCTTAACCGACTGCGCCACCCAGGCGCCCCAGATCTTTATATTTTAAAAAAAGAGGATATTGTGTCCCCAAAGAATATGCCCCAAATCACAGACCACGCCTTGGCAGTGTCAGGTAAGAAGCACTTAAGAATTTGGACAAGTGGGCATTTTCCATGTGGCAGGTATTATCTTATGCTCTGTTTAGATGCTAATCTAATCTTCACATCAACACTAGGCAGGAGGCTCTATTATCCCCATGATACAGGTGAAACTGAAGCACAGAGAAATGAGATAACTTATCCAAGGTCCTACAGCAATAAGTAGCAGAGCCCTGATTCAGACCATCTTCTTCAGAATGACTTGGGGACACAGTGCAAATAACAGATTGTTATTTAGGACTGGAGGAGACACAAAGGGGGAAATGCACCCCTTCTGCATTATGAGAACACAAGATAGACCAGTTCGACCAGTTCAGTATACTGACCTCCAAATGAAAATGTGTTCCTGCTTGGTCTCATCTTCTTTCTTGTGTTTTTCCTGCAGACATTCATGCCCAGGAGAAGACTGCTTTGGGTCCCTCTGGACCTTTCCTAAAAAAGAAGATCCCCATTCACTAGATGAGTTCCAGAAGCATCCACTAAGGCTTCCATAGCTCGCTTCCTTCAGTTGACCTTCATCGTAACCCCTCTCACACAGGATGAGTGGCTTCCTTGCCTCCCTGGACCCCCGGCGGGTGCAGTGGGGGGCGGCCTGGTATGCCATGCACTCCAGGATCCTGCGCACCAAACCAGTGGAGTCCATGCTGGAGGGAACTGGGGCCACCACAACCCATGGCACCAAGCTAGCCAAGGTGCTCACCACCATGGACCTCATCTCACTTGGCGTTGGCAGCTGCGTGGGCACAGGGATGTACGTGGTGTCTGGCCTGGTGGCCAAGGAAATGGCAGGACCTGGTGTCATTGTGTCCTTCATCATTGCAGCTGTTGCGTCCATATTATCAGGTAAGTGCCTCAGTACAGTGAAAGGCCTATGGAAAGTGCACTTGCCAGTCTGTTACCGCTCATCCCGCTCTTCTAGAATATTGAATGGTGAGATGTAAGAAGTGTCACCAAAGAGGTCATCGGGCTCCTTTTTTGCCTTGACTGCCAGGGAGTTCAAGGCTCAATTACATAGCTTCCTTTTTCTTTGGTTTTTCTATACAACTAATTATTCTGGTGCCCGGCTTCCTCCCAATTTCTCTTTCCCTGTCATGTCCTAATGGCTCCGTTTTTATTATAACTCTCCCTTTCAATGAAGGATAGGTCAATCCCTTGGTGGAGATGTGGATATAGCTAGGATTATAAATAATACATAAAGGATAGGCAGAGTAGCAAAATGACAAGTCACTAAATCTGATGTGATTGGGACTTGATGAGCCAAAAACTGGCATTGTGACACCCAAGCAGGAGGAAAGCAAGCTAGGAAATGTAAAGCCATCGTGAGAATCACAACACACCATCTGCCACAAGCACTTCAACAGATTGTATTCTACAGAGGTGGTTCAACGAGCATTATCTCTTTCCTTGAGAAAGAATCATAGAACTCATTTTTTTTTTAAATAAGGTGCCACGACTTACGTATTGATAATTTGTGAAATGGCTCTTCTATTTTCCTTTCCCTCTTCCCTCCTTGTCTCTTGAGCTATGGTCCACAGTATCTTGCCAGGAATGGGTAAACAGGTAACTTGAAAAAGAAGGAAAAAACACTTCTTGCTTCCTGATCATAATATTGTGCAAGCCCAAGGCTTTGCTGGAGTTTTGGTGGTGAATCAGGTGGGTCAACTCACATCCTGGCAGGGAATGCATGGTCTCTTCCAAAGCTTCAGAAGCAAGAATGCTGGGGTATATCAGGATTTCTGTGTACAAATGCACATCATCACAAGAAAAGTTCTACATTCATATTGTATATCCAGACTGAACAGCCCCCATCCACGGGGTGTGAATGGACCAGGAACACACAACCAGAAAGTGTACTAGTTTATATTTGACATCTTTTTAACTTAATGGCAGAAATGTTTCCAGACTGATTTTATTTATCTCCCATCATGGCTTACTTTCCTGTTGGTGTTACAACTATCCCTTTTCCTGAAGTTATTCTCTAATATGCATGAGTAGCCTAATAATTTCCTTCAGAAAAGAGAACTTTTTTTCTTAGAGATGAAAATAAATCATTCCCATGGATGAATTTTGTGGATACCTCAAATGCTATTAACCTCACTGTGTTCATTTTCAAACTTATTTGGCAAAGAAATTATTTGGAGGAAGGTGCCAGATTCTTATTCACCATAAATCTAGAGACCTACAAGTGTTTGCATACAGACCAAAATAGTGATGGTGGGATAAAAGGCAGACATACAAACAGGGCTCCCATCGAAGGCACAGGGCAGGTGGCTAAGAGTCCCGCCTAGTTAATGCATACTGCCCTTTCTCCTCTTGACCCGTCCTTTTATGGCCCCATCCCCAAACCACAATGATTGCTGCAAGCAAATCACCCACATCTTATCCTTCACAGTGCTACATTACATTTAGAAACCAGCACAAGGTTCAGTTGCCTTCTGGGAAACTGCCCCCCTGCCAAGGTCCCCATGATGCTATATAACCCAGACTTTTCTGCTGCTCCTGTGGAGGAGACCCGGCCAGCACTGTGCTGGAGCTAGCTTGCCCCGGCTGCCAAGATCCCTAATTGTGCACACCTCTCCCCACCTTTGCATCTCCGCAAGGTTATGTTGTTAACTTGGAATTGGCTACAGCAGGAGTATTTACACCACAAAAATTGGCAAAGGCTCCAGGTAGAGTTTGTTTGTTTTGGTTGGTTGTTTCACCACCGGCCCGGTCCACTGAAAGCCCTGGAACTTCCCAGTAACTGGTACCTTCACCACTGCACCAGGCACCAAAAGAAAACTCTGTCTCTCCCCCAAGGAGAGACCCCCCTCCCCACATGTGGCTGCATCCACAACACTTCTCTACACTCTGTGACTGAGGCCAGCCAGAATTCTCCTACAGGCCCCAGCTAGAGCCTGGGCCCAAATAACTTGTGCCAAAATTAGCATTTTTATAACAGAAGTCTTCAACCAGGCGTCTCATTCTGTGATCCTTTGTCACTAAACTAAAGGAAGTACCCCCCCCCCCCGCTGCCTTCTTTCCACTCCTGTGTCATCATCCTGGTGTCGCATCTCCCTTGACCAAACTTGCCACCACTTTCTGCCTCACGATAATCAAGCTCCCCTCTACCTTCAGACTTTTTAACACCTGCTCCTTCCTCCTTCTGACCTTAACCAAAACCTGGCTCAACTCTGAGGACACCATTGCAAACACTGAGAAAGTGCGCGAGAAGGATAGATGTGTAGCCAAAGAGCGAGATGTTTGAAGCTGAGATTTTGGAAGTGGTACAGCGATCAGTGATGTTAAAATTAGACCTGGCTCCGCCGCTAACTGGCCATGAGACCTTGAGCAAGTTCCATCACTTCTCTGAGCCTCAGTTTCTCCGCTTTGAAAACGGCCATCATGCCACCGCCTTCGCAGAGTTCCTGTGACGATTCGTGACGCCAGTGAGCGCCAGCCACAGGGCCTGGTACACGGCCCTCGACACGTCGTTCTTATCATCGTGTGCCAAGCCCTGTGTTCAGAGTTTGCCATACGTTAACACATTTAAGAGGCAGCATACCCCTTCAAGGTGGGTTTTATTACTTTCACATACGAGAAAGCTGAAATTTCAATAACAGAACCTAGGTTCAAATTTGTTATACCGGCAATAGTTTTCAGCACGGACTATGAATTTAAATCACCTGGGGAGCTTATTTTTTCAAATCGTGGTTTGGCAGAGAAAGGTTATAATTACATGCAGTAAAATCTACCCTTTTAAATATACAACTCTGTGAGTTTGACCAACGCATATCATTGTGTAACCTCCATATAATCAAGATACAGAAGCATCCCATCATCCCCAAATAATTCCTTCATGTTACCTCTTTGCAACGCTCCTCACCTCCACCCCCAACCCCTGGCAACCACTAATCTGTTTTCTGTCCCTATGCTTTTGCCTTTTCCAAGATGTCATATAAACGGAAACACTCAGTATGTAACATTTTGAGTTTGTTTTCTGTCACTTAGTATGATACATTGAAGGCTTATTCATATTGTATGTATCAGTGGGTCATTCCATTTTATTTTTGAGTAGTATCCCATTGTATGGACATACTACAGTTTATTTATCCATTTACTAGTTGAACGTGGAATTGGGTGGTTTCCAGTCTGGGGCCATTATAAACAAAGCCATTATAAACATTTGTGTACAGGTTTTCGTGTGAACACAGGTTGTCAGTTCTCTTGAGTAAATACCTAGGGATGGAAGTGCTGGATTGTGTGTTAGGTGTAGGTTTAACTTCAAAATAAACCGCTAAACTCTTTTCCAAAGTGATTGTATTCTTTTTCATTCCCACCAGCCATGCCTTTGATTTCCAGTTGCTCCGTTCCTGGCCAGCCCTCAGAATTGTCAGGTGTTGCTTTGTGCTGTTGCTTCGTTTGTTTGCCATTTTAAAAGGTGAAGGAGGGTATTTCAATGTGGCTTTCATTTGCACTTCCCTAACTGCTAATATTTTGAACATGTTTGTATGTGCTTGTTTGCCATCTATCTTCTCTGGTGAAGTGTTCAAATCACTTGCCCATTCTTTAATTGGGTTCTTCATTTTCTTATTACTAACTTTTAAATTTTTCTAATATATTCTAGATACAAGTCCTTTATCAGATATGTGATTTTGTGAATATTTTCTCCCAGTTTATGGCTCATCTTTTAGTTTTCTTTTAATTTGTTGATTTCTTTTTAAAAATGCCCAGGTTCCACCCCCAGAGATTCTCATTCAGTTGGACTGGGGCAGAACCTGGGGAATCGTATTTTTTTTTTATAAGCCTAGGGACCAAAACTTAACTTCTGCTGCAGCTAT
The DNA here is from genome assembly GCF_018350155.1 of Leopardus geoffroyi. NCBI lineage: Eukaryota > Metazoa > Chordata > Mammalia > Carnivora > Felidae > Leopardus > Leopardus geoffroyi. The sequence goes on from NC_059333.1 coordinate 95,763,340, forward strand.
GACCTACAAAAATAGAATATAGATGTTAAGATATAAGCTGGGGTGCCTGGGTGGCTTTAGCTTAGGACATGAACTCGCTGTTCATGAATTCGAGCCCTGTGTCGGGCTCTGTGCTGACAGCTCGGAGCCTGGAGCCTGCTTCAGATTCTGTGTCTCCCTCTCCTCTGTTCCTTCCTCTCTCTCTCTCTCTCTCTCACACATGCTCATGCTTTCAAAAATAAATAAACATTAAGAAAATTTTAAAAAACAGATGCAAGTTATTTGGCCAGCAGATAGCAGATTCTTAAGTGATTTTCATGGCCCTACGGCATCATCACCCATGCCATGCAAACCAGCCTATAACCTGAAACAAATCTGACTAAGGGAGAAAGCCACCTCCTCTACAATTTGACAAGACCCAAAGTTACAATAACCTCCCCAGGTGCTCCTGCCAGTCATGCCCCAACACCGTAACCACCCACAGCCCTATCACAGGTGGATGGAAAGTTATCAGAGGAAGCAGCTTGTGCTGTAACCTTTACCCTTTGTCCATAGAGTATTATCTACCCTTTAATAGTTCAGCAGGCCCCATGCCCATACCAGACCTAAAACACCCTTTGAATACACCAGATCGAATCAACCAGATAGGAGAAATCGTGTTCCTTTATGATTCCCACCTATAACGTTATTGAGACATTGAGGGACAGAAGCAGGATGGCTTACAGAGGTTCTCTAATTCAGTTGACTTAGGAGGAAATACAAATGCCAGTGACACTGGCCATGCCAGTGACACTGGGCCATTCAAAGTTCTAAGAGCCTCCTATGAACTTGAGTGAGGATGCCTGCTTTGGCTTTTTTTCCTAAGTTTATTTCCAGTTCTCTCTTAATATTATTAAAATTTAACCTTAAATAGAATGTAGGTCTGAATAACTCCTAAGCTCATGTGGATCCTACAATAACCCTTAAGGCCCGTAGCTCAAATGGTTTTGGTAGGGATTAAGTGACAGTGTGCATACATCACATCAGTCCCCAGTCTGATGCATGAAACCAGTAATTTCTATCATTTACTCCTAAGAAATAGTTGACAAAAATCTAATAAGACGTGGTTCAGTACAGATGTATTGTATACCCACCATCTACCAGTTCTGGGGCAGTACCAAAAACAAATAAGAGATTGTTTCTACTCTAAAGGACCCATTGTTTATTGATGCAGATGAACACCTAATCTGATAGGTAACTATGGCAATGATAGCAGTAATAATAGAAATAAAGCAGCAGGGGCACCTGGATGGCTCGGTCGGTTGAGCACCCGACTTCAGATCAGGTCATGATCTCACGGTTCATGAGTTTGAGCCCCTCATCAGGCTCTGTGCAGACAGCTCAGAGCCTGGAGCCTGCTTCGGATTCTGTCTCCCTCTCTCTTTGCTCCTCCTCTGTTCATGGTCCCCTGTCTCTCTCTCAAAAATAAATAAACATAGGGGCGCCTGGGTGGCGCAGTCGGTTAAGCGTCCGACTTCAGCCAGGTCACGATCTCGCGGTCCGTGAGTTCGAGCCCCGCGTCGGGCTCTGGGCTGATGGCTCAGAGCCTGGAGCCTGTTTCTGATTCTGTGTCTCCCTCTCTCTCTGCCCCTCCCCCGCTCATGCTCTGTCTCTCTCTGTCCCAAAAATAAATAAACATTGAAAAAAAAAAAAAATAAAATAAACATAAAAAAGTATTTTAAAAAAAGAAAAGAAATAATAGCAGCAGCAGTAGCTACTATTTATTGAGCACTTACTATGTACCAAAAGAGTTCTAAGTGCTTAACACATTATTTTACTTAACCTTCACATCAACTCTATGTGATAAGTGGTGTCATTATCCTCATACTACAGATGGAGAAAACAGAGCCTTGTGAAAAGTTTGGTAACTTGCTTAAGGCACCTGATTAAGAGGTGACAGAGCAAGGAATAGAGTGAAAGCACCCTGACTCCAGGGCCAAATCTTATAACCTTGCTGCTAATCGGCTACTGGGGTAGCAGATTAGGGTCAGATTCCATCACATACAAAACAAAACTAAAAATGAGAGACAATTTCACTTCTTTCCTGTGTAGAAAGAATCCGGAGGGAGGCTGGTATTGTGGCTCTGCAGTCATGGGGACTCAGGCCCCTTCATCTTTGGTTCTAACAATGAGGATGCTTTGCCTTCCATCCTCAAGATGACTTCAAGCCCCAAGATGGCTGCTGGAGCTCCAGTTGGTACATTTGAGCTCCAGAAGTCAGGAAGGAGAACAGACAGTTGAAGCAGGTCATTTCCCATATTTCTGTCCCCCTCCTTTTTTAAGTTTTTTTAATGTTGGTTTATTTTTGAGAGAGTGTGTGTGTGTGTAAGCAGGGGAGGGGCTAAGAGAGAGGGAGACACAGAATCCGAAGCAGGCTCCAGGCTTCGAGCTGTCAGCACAGAGCCCAATGCAGGGCTCAAACCCTCTAACCGTGGGATCATGACCTGAGCTGAAGCCGGACGCTTAAGCAACTGAGCCACCCAGGTGCCCCTCAGTCCCCTTTTAAGAAACTTCTTCAGAAATCCTTCTCTATAACTTACATTGGCTGAAACTTGGACACTTGGCCACAAGGAAGGTTGGGAAGTATAGTCTTCAGACAGGGTATATTGCCAACCCCAGTATCACAGGGGCTGTGTCGATGGGGAAGAACAAGAAAACTGGCTGTCACTGCCACATCTATAGTGGATGCATAACCTCTAAGCCCTCCATCTTGCTGAGGTCAAGTTGTTCTGAAATATTTAAATAAAATTGGTTCTAATTCCCAGTAACGTACAACCGGAAAATCTAGAGTCCCCCTCAATAAACCTAGGGAGTTGCAAGGCTTACTTTTTCCTAGTTCTGCCGACTCTGAATCTCCGCTCCCATGGAGTCTTCGTCTCCATTCTGCATTTCATTAGCTTCTGCCCATTTTCTTTACCTCACCATGCAACCAGATGAACTCCAATCCCTCCTCTCCCCAAATATCCGCAAGACAAAATTGAACGCACAGTGGGCTTTATAGAAAGTTTGGGCCATGGGGCGCCTGGGTGGCGCAGTCGGTTAGGCATCCGACTTCAGCCAGGTCACGATCTCCCGGTCCGTGAGTTCGAGCCCCGCATCAGGCTCTGGGCTGATGGCTCAGAGCCTGGAGCTTGTTTCCGATTCTGTGTCTCCCTCTCTCTCTGCCCCTCCCCCGTTCATGCTCTGTCTCTCTCTGTCCCAAAAATAAATAAATGTTGAAAAAAAAAAAAAAGAAAGTTTGGGCCAGACACCTTTTGGGATGAGCACTGGGTGTTGTATGGAAACCAATTTGACAATAAATTTCATATATTGAAAAAAAAAAAAGAAGAAGAAAGTTTGGGCCAGAGATGGGAGCTATAATACAGTCCATCCCAGCAGACCACAAACTTCTAATTGAATGTAGGACTCCAATTCTCCCTGCCTTTAAACGAGTCCACAGACTCTCTCTTTTCCTTGGGTCCAGCCTCCAGCACCATTAATGGGCAGCCTTTCTCCTTCAATCTCACCTTCTTTTCCCTTGCTGTTCCCTGTCAAGCCCTAAAACCCTTGTCCGTATCTTATCCAGAGCAGTATACTATCTCTCTATCTCTCTACAAGTTCATCCCCACCCTACTCCAAAGACTATTGTCCCCTAACCAAAATGGCCCATCAAGATAATTCATTAAACAAAGTGGGTCCTTAAGGGAGAGACTTGGAGGCCAAGCAAGAAGGTTGGAGATCACTTGTTCGGCAGAGAAGTTGAGCAACGTGACAAGATCTGTAATGTATTAATACGGTGGAGAGAGAGTAGGGGTGAAGAAACTGGCCATGCAGTTGTACAAAACAGGCAAGAGACCATGAGTGGAGATCAGAAGGAAGCTTCAGATGGAGAGGATGCGGACATGGGTGGACAAGGGAGGACGGGGGGAGAGGGATAAATGCTCTCTGTAGCTGAGAAAAGACGTAACACATGAGAGTGTTTTTGAAATAATGTCATTAGAATAACGGATTTACAGCACAGTTCTGGTGACAGAAAGTGAAAGTAGAAACAGAAAACCCAAGGAAAGGGGACCTCCACAGAATGCCACCAGGGGCAGTGAATGAATGCGTGTGTGCAGAACGCCGCAGGCGGGGCTCCCGCGCAGCCCCACAGACACAGTGGGGCGAAGAGTGACTTTATCTCCTCCCTCAGCTGGAGGAGCCAGACGGTCAGAAGTTAAAGTCACTTCCTGAGAGGCAGGCAGATATTTAGTGGCAGGGCCAGAACTCCAACCTCAGCCTGCAGGACTCCAGAACTCACAGTCTTCCATTTCAGCAAGTGCCTCTGAGATCTTTGAAGCCAACCATCTAAAAGGCAATACTGGGGGCATCTGGGTGGCTCAGTCAGTCTGACTTCAGTCTGACTTTGACTCAGGTCATGATCTCACAGTTTGTGAGTTCGAGCCCCATGGGCTCTGTGCTGGCAGCTCAGAGCCTGGAGCCTGCTTCAGATTCTGTGTCTCCCTCTCTCTGCCCCTCCCCCACTCATTCTCCTCTCTCTCTCTCTCTCTCTCAAAAACAAATAAACATTGAAAAAAAAATTTAAGGCAATACAGGCCAACCTGCTGAGTAGCATTTTCTTGGCATTCTTAGTTTATGGTTTAGCGCTAGCATTTATCATTTGTATTTCCTGCCATCCTCATTCACTCTTTGGCATCTTCTAATCCATCATCACGTGAGAGTGTGGGAACAGAATCCCTGGGAAGGCGGTAAGGGGCACAGAGTTCTGTCAAGCAGATGCCTTCCCCACAGGCAAAGCTCCCCACCCTCTGGGCTGGGCCTTCACCAGGCTTCAGCAGAATATCCTCACTCCAATATTCATCTCAGGCTGGATTTTCATGACCAAGGAAGATTTCTAAAGATTCAGAGTCTATGTAGATAGTCTGCTCAGTTCCCTTGTCTTGTTTTTCAGAACAAACCGTTTTCCCCTCCTCAAATTGAAGCCAGACTAGAGAGGTGGACACAGGAGGGTGGGTCCTTTTGCACTGCTGGTCGTTCTCAGTGATCTAGGATCACTCATTCATTTCACAAGCTTGCATCTATGCGTTTGCCCAAACATACCTGAGCACTGCTCTCAGCCACCCTGGTGAGGGGAGAGGTAGAAACACTGAAAGGATAGAAAGGAAAGGCAAAGATGAACAGATACGTGCCAGTCTTCAAGCTTCTGGAAAACTAGCTCTCCAAAATATTGCCCAAACACACAGCTCTATGTCGAACTCTTAATAATGATAGCAGCTCCCCCGATGTTTGTGAAGTCTCTAAGACATAGCTTAGGAAGCACATGATAAATGTTAGTAATTATTATTATTATTATTATTTTTATTGTTATTAATCAAATACTGTGCCCCAGGCACTGTGCATATATTACCTCATTTAATGCTCTCAACCTCCCTACTGGGAGGGAGAGACACTATTAGTGTCCCCATTTTATGGTTAATCGTAACAGCTAAAGCACTGGGGACTTCATGTGCCTGGCTTTAGCTGCACACAGCTGCAAAATCCTTCCAATGAATCCCACAAAATAAGTGATACTGTATACTTATTCTGCAGATGATAAAACTGAGGCCCAGAGAGGTATGGTGACTTATCCAGGCCCATAAGGCAGTCAGTGGCGAAGGTTGAATCTAAATTTGATTCTGCCTGGCTCCAAAGGCTATTACCCCTAACCTGCTTCGTACAGACACATCCCCCAAATTTAAAAACTCACCAAAGAGAAGCAAGTGAATAGAGAAAACTCTCACCCTTACTGAGGTTTCAAAAGAGCCTGCAGCTCACTCTGTTCTATTGATCAGTTGAGCACTTTTCTAGATCGTAACTTCTGTAACCCAGGTCATGAAAATGCTTTCTAAGCTCAGCACCTTTCTGTCACCTGTCAGCAGTGAGAATGGTGTTGTGAAGTTCGTGTAACTCTTCTATACAGAGCTGGATTGACAGTCCTGTAGGAAGGATGTCAGTTACCAGTTCAGAGAAGGTGAGCGCGTTTTAATAAAAATTTACAAGGCTCTCAAATTGCTGATTCTGAGATGAGCTTCCTCCAGCAAACCGAGGAGGACCGGGCTTGTTTTACATCTTGTACAGCACCTGGCAGAGTAGACAGTGCAGAGCAAGGGCAGCTAGCATGGCCATGGGAGGGACTGGTCACCTGCTCTGGGCTCAGCACAGCCGCTGTGCTGAACACAGGAAAGAAACCAGGAGACAAAGGGCTCAACATCCATGCGAAGAAACAAGACCAGCCCGCATGAAATAATCATGAGCACTGCAAGAGACCACAGGGCCCAGGACAGAAGTCGGTACATCCGAGTCCTAGCTCCAGCTCTTTTTCTCAGCAGCTCGGGACGCTGACCTCTTGACTCCAGTTTCTTCCTCTGCAAAAGGAACAGTTCAGATTAGATTGCCTGTGTGAGGACAACAAAAGAACCCAGGGAGAGGAAAGATCTGTAAAGAAAGACACAATGTCTCAACTTTCCACACACACTTTCCAATCCCATGTAGCAGCCAGGCGCCAGATGCACTTAGTCCCTGGAATGGATCTCCCTCACTTCAAGCCCTACTCTGCTACTTACAACCTGTGTGACTTGGGAAACATACTTAACCTAGGCCTTCCCAAACAAGTTGCCCGAAGTTACAGGTGGGCCACGGTATTGAGCCCTCAGCCCTCGGCACAGCTAGCAGGTGGCAGAGACCCCAGGCTATCACCTCTACCTGTGAGCGGCCTCGCCCTGTGCCTGCTGACCTCCCTCTCATGTCTGCACCATAGCCCATTTAGATCTTAGATTCATCATCTGTAAATGGAAATAATAATAGTTTCTACTTGGGAAGATTGTGTATGTAAAGTGCTTAGTAGAGCCGGTGCACGTAGTAAATGCTCAGTAAATTTGCCCGGATTATTACTACTGCCAACACTATTAGCCAGATCTCCAACCTAACAAGGCTAGGTTGGTTCTTAGTGCAAATGAGCACCCATCTTTCAGATTCTGAAGCCCCGTGGTGCACACCTAGCAAAAGACCCAGCGGGCCTGCCTCCTATTCCCCCTTTCTCCAGATGGACCTTCCACAAAGAGCATTCTTTTGCATCTGAAGGTATATTCCCAAAAGCAATTCTCATCTCTACCAGGATAACCGCCTTCCCAAAAGATTGTGCTTCAAAACGCCTTCCAAAAGATTGTGCTTCAAAACGTACAGGCAGGCTATGCTTCAGAAAACAAGTACATGGATACATTTAACTACAAATTGTGGTAAGTGCCCTTAAGGAAATTAAACAGGGTCCTGTGACAAAGTACTCTTTCTGAACAAGGGGTATTGAAGCACTGGAATGGGTGCTAGAAGTGAGTAAGGCAGGACTGCATGAGACAGCGTGAGGAGGCCTCGCCCTCGGAGGCCCGGGACAAAGCAGACTTCGTGCACAGCGGCTCAGAAGTTCTGAAGGTGCCAGGCACTGGCTCTGTGCACTCAGTGTCCCTCCTCACTTTGCTAGGTCCCCTAAATCCCTAGTCCCTGGCCTTGCTTCGCCCTCCCTGCATATTAGCCCTGTTTGGGAAAACGGAGATGGCACCCCTCTTCTTATATGAAGGGTGCCTCGGGGCGCCTGGGTGGCGCAGTCGGTTAAGCGTCCGACTTCAGCCAGGTCACGATCTCGCGGTCCGTGGGTTCGAGCCCCGCGTCGGGCTCTGGGCTGATGGCTCAGAGCCTGGAGCCTGTTTCCGATTCTGTGTCTCCCTCTCTCTCTGCCCCTCCCCCATTCATGCCCCGTCTCTCTCTGTCCCAAAAATAAATAAACATTGAAAAAAAAATTTTTTTAATGAAGGGTGTCTCATGTCTCTGGGAAGATCCTCTACGGAGAACAGATCCAGGCCAATGAGAGATTCAGCGTGTCTCATGCTCCCGGGCATCTGCTGAGAATGCAGCCCATCCCCAGGGGCACCCGGTCCCACCTGCCCATCAGCTGGGCCGAGGAGCCACACAAGGGCTCGTGTGTGTTCTCTTAGGACTCAGCTTTGACCCCCTCCCACTAAGTCCTCAGGGCAGGGAGTGATGGCCTGGTCCCCACACAGAGCTTCTTAGGTCTGTCATCCTTGTTGGTGCCATTTTCATCTGCTTTAGAAATGGGGACACTGGGGGCGCCTGGGTGGCGCAGTCGGTTAAGCGTCCGACTTCAGCCAGGTCACGATCTCACGGTCCGTGAGTTCGAGCCCCGCGTCAGGCTCTGGGCTGATGGCTCAGAGCCTGGAGCCTGCTTCCGATTCTGTGTCTCCCTCTCTCTCTGCCCCTCCCCCGTTCATGCTCTGTCTCTCTCTGTCCCAAAAATAAATAAACGTGGAAAAAAAAAAATTAAAAAAAAAAAAGAAATGGGGACACTGCCTACTCCTGGGGAGTGGTGAGCCGGAAAATACCTGGGTGCACGAGAATTGCTGGCTGTCCCTTGACCCCTGTTCTCTCCTTTCTGCACAAAGTCTTTCTAGCCCGGTTATCAGAGTCATCTGAACGGGGCCAGAGGCCTCATGAAGAAAGGTTGAGCAAGAAAGCAGGAAATTTCTCTCCACCCTCACAACGTCCAGCTGGACTTGCGGAAAAGAACATGTGTTTCCAGATTAAAGGTTTAAAACCTAAGAAGGAACTTTTCCACATTCTCATTTAGAAGTGAATTAGAGGAGAAAAAAAAAGAACCAAAGCATCCATCAAGAAGTGAATTGGGCACACGTAGGGCTTGGTCTAGACTCCAGATGATTTCTGATATCCCTGCCAACGCTGACTCTCTAAAACCATGAGCCAACTATTCTTGCTTCCAACCTCTTCTCTCCCATCCCCAAGGAAAAGGTTCCTGAAGAAACACTCAGGAGGCTACTGCTAAGAAAGTCTGTGCGATTCCCTTTCCTCCTCGGTAATAATCGCCATTGCTCCCACTGCCGGAGTGCCCACCACACTCCAGAACGTGTGCTCCTTTGCAGACCCATGGCAACCTCACAGCAGGGATCACCATCGCCACTGTCCAGATGGGGAAACTAACGCCCAGTGAACCGGGTGCCTTACTCAAGGCCACAGTTAGTAATAACTTCAGTTGCCATTTATTAAACACTTACTGTGTGCCAGGCACTGGGCAAAGTGATGGGTGTGCATTATCTCATTTAGCTGTCAAAACCACTCTCTAGACCTCTCTCCAGATGCTGTGTGGCTCCTGTGACACTCACTGCTTCTCCTAAAGCCAGAGACGGGCTGCTGATGTTGGCCTCGTCATTTGCCTACAGCTTACCTGGGCATCAGATGAAAAACTGTGTACAATGGGCCTGGCACAGTAGATGCCAACAACGAGGTGCCTTTCTCTTTTGTAACTTCTTTTTCCCTCCGAGGCTGCCTTTGACATTACCCTGAGGTCACCTACCTAGAAATGTTAGCAGCAGAGAAAAGAGCTGTCCCCGTCCACCTGCCACCTCAGCAATGAAGAGGGACCAATCTGGGTCAGAATATGGGATCAAGGAACAGCTAAGCCTGTGGGTCACTTGGTTGAAAGCAACCACATGAGTGTTATTATTATTACCATCTCCATCATCATTTGATAAAGCAATAAAACTAGTATGCACTAATGATGATAATTAACAATAGCATGGCCACACAATATAATACTCTAATCCATCACGCTATGGAAATCGTACCTCCGACAAACCTTTAAAGTCTTTTCACAGAAGGAGATCTAGAGAAGAGAGTACACAGATAGTCTGGTCACATTTAATCAGTAAATTATGAAACTTCCTCGACATCTCTCAGGGGTCACTTCTCTGACTATGAGAACAGCTTCTTTCCTTTCTGTGTAGGTGTTGATAGATTGGTGCTCTGGTTTAGGGAACCTGCGAGCCCTCTTTTCCCCAACCCAACTTTAATTGGAGCCCTGTCAGGTTCAGTAACGAATAGTGTCACACACACCCTGATCAAAGATGCTACCCATCCTCTGAACACAGGCTCCTACTGTCCCCCTAAGGCCCTGCTTTGGCAGAAAAATGATGTCTCTTCTTAGACGCAAAGAAATGGGCGTTCCCAGACAAATTGCTTTTCTTCCAGACGCATTTGTTAGAACTGCCTGGACTTCCCTGACAGGTGATGGAGTGACCAGGGTCCCTCAGGTAGATGAGACAGGAGCAGGGAGGTGAGAGGAAGAGACAGCCTGATGGGTTTCTCCTGGGAAAAGAAATGCACAATTTTCTTGGCTAATCAAGAGCATTGGAAAGAGGACACGGGGGCAGGGATCACAGGGTCCCACAAACCGGGGGACTGAAGAGATAGATGTTTCTGAGAATCCAGCAGCCTGCTTCTCAAGGGCAACAGCAATGATGGTGATACTTCATTACTTGCCATCTGGAATCCGGTGTCACAAAGGAAACAAATGTTTCCGAGAGAATCCACACTCTATTTCTCTCTGAGGTCCTGTGATTTCTCCCGATAGCCCACTCCCAATCCACATTTATGCAGTGCTATCACCCACAGCGATATAGTCGTGTCTTAGCCCGGCTGTGAATCTGTAAACAGAACAAAGATGTCTTAAGAAAACTAACAAAAGGACAAAGAAATGAGTTAACAACCATCTCAACAAAAATGTTGTATTTGGTGAGGACTTGTTCAGGCCTAATTGGTGTGGTGCACAGGTTCCATCCAATGGCTGATTCCATCCTGTGTCTGGGAGACAGAGCAGACGACTGGCACTCGGGAGGAACCGACTTCATGAATGAGAATCACTGAGAGACGCATGTTCAAAATAACTGCACAGGCTTGATGTCTGTGACCAAGAGAGCCTGATTGACCTTGTGAGCAACACTCCCCATGTTACTGATCCCAGAGGCCTGAATGAAGCGGCAGCTTGGCAAACTGTTTTCTTGGAGACTCTGCCCCCTCCTTCTCATACCTCCGGATAACTCTTGCCCTAGAGACAGTCCTTCTGGCTGTCCAAAGACCTTACTTTAGAACTCAGTTTTGCAGCTCTTTAAAGCAGCTCATGAATTTTCCCCCATCCCCCCGCCACGACTAATATCTCCTTTCTCGTTTTATTATAATATGTTGGGTTTTTTTTGTCTGTCTTCTCCACTAGACTATAAGACCCACAACAAAGGGACTGTATTCTTCCCACTCACCTTTAAATCTCTAAAATCTAACATAGAGGCATAGAGATAGAACCTTATAAATGTTGTGGATGAATGGATGAGTTGGAAAGCTCTTAGAACTGCATATCAGTATATGCACGGCTCTATCACTAATTGAAGGTGCAACGTCAGGTCTGGGGCTCAGTTGCATCAACCATCAAGGGAAAAGCCCTGATGAGCAGGTGACACGCACCCCCCACACTGCACTCAGTGCAGCCCCGTGAGTCCACAGAGGAGGGTTGGCATTTTGGGAGGTATGGGATGAGGGGCATCCTGAGCAGACCAGCCTCAGGCTCCCCACCCCCTCCTCAAACAAAGCCACCTTGCTTTTACTTATTTATGTATGAGACTCTTAAAGAACACTTGTGTGCGAAGAGGTTTTTACAACCGAGACAAAGCTTTAAAACGAGACAAGTAGATGATTGAACAGTTTTTTCTTTCAGCTAGATTCCCCCAGTCTATTAAGAAGATCCCACTCCTTCAATCACTTGATCCTCAGTTCACCTCTACAAGACTCATCCTCCTCAATCCACAAAGCAGCCCACGTGTGTCATCCAGCTACCCCCTTCCATCTGCCTGAGATCACCCTTTTCCATTTCATTCTGCCTGGAAAAGCCCAAGTTGCCCTTCAATATGAGCTCAGAAGCCTCCCCTTCGTCACTACCTCCCCAGAAACCGAGGACCGTGTTCTCTAAGAGCCGCTCACCCCACTGGGTTCCCAGAGCACCTCATAAATACTGATAGTACTGAAACTGGCTGCATGGAATCATCTGTTTATTAAACTCTTTCCTGGTTGGAATCCAGATGCTTCAAGGTCAGGAGATTTATGCCTCTGGTATTCACTTCAGTGCCTGACATAGTAGGCACTTAACTGTGTGCATCACTTAAAGGAAAGACATTAGGAAGTCAGAAGTTATTGTAGGAAATCAGTAAGTTAGTTGATAGGTCAGTTAGGGAATCAGTCCATAAGTTAAACTGCATGTTAACGGAAAACCTCTCTGTATCTGAGTAGAGTAATTGGCATTCAAGTGTGAAAAACCTCTAGATTTAATCTTTCCAGATGAAAGCATTTTAAAAAATACTTATGTAGACAATGGTTTGCTTTGTTTTGTTTTGTTTTGTTTTGTTTTGTTTTTTTAGCAGAATGTGGAGGGAATATAGTTCTTGAGTGGATAAATCCTTCTCGAACTTTCACCTACACCCAGCTGGATCTTTCTCTTCTACACCTCTTAGAATGGAGGAGAATCTTCGCCTCCTGGTTCTCGAGTGACAGGAAGCACATGTAGAGGTTATCTTGATGATTGGCAATAGCATATTAGGCAGTTTGGAAAGTTCGACATCCCATGTAGGCTCTCTGGGAGAATTTAATGTAACGCCGGCTGATTATATCTATATGCGATAGAACCACAGATTCTCTGAGTTGGAAAGAAATCCACTTTGAAAAGGACCAAATTTCTCTGAACTCCAAACCATGCATCATTTATAGGGTACACGAGAGATCAATAGAGAATATTTCAAATAAAGAATCCCCTTGGTATCTTATCCCAACCTTCTTTTCGATGTGTAAGTCCTAAGTTTGACTGCTATTCAGGCTGGCTGGTTGTCAATTTAACAAAAAATAGTTCCGGGCGTACAAATAAAACAAAACACTAGGGATATGAGAAAATGAAAAGAAGGGCATGTTTACAATATACTTAAAGAGCTGATAAGTTGAAAAGGATACCTGAGTTTCAGGCTATAAAAAATCACTCTATTCCCTGTTGTCCTGCTCAAATGAACCCCTATATTTCTCAAGGACCTGGACTTGCCAACTCTGAACAACCCCATTGGGAAACTTTCACCCAGTGGTCTGCACCATCTGTACCCCGACGTTGTACTTCATGATTTTCTCCAGCCACACAGCTATACTTTTGAAATCAATATATCTCTCCCTCTCCGATCACTTGATGGTTAGCCAAGGAATGCAGAATCACTTTGACAATAGCATAAAGCAAATATGACTAGGAAGATAACCCTAGGGCAAGAAACTTCTTAATGCATTACTAAATTGAGTACAGATTATTTATAAATGTTTCTCTCATAGTGATTCTCCCCCCTAGTACAAATCAACTTTAGGCAATGAATACTTTGAAATTCTTCCTTTGCTATCAAATAGTTCTAGAAATAAACTAGAGATAATGTTTACCTTCCTACACACTTATTTTTTTCTAGTGATTAAAATTATATACATTTTTTTAAGTTTTTATTTAAATTCCAGTTAACAGGGGTGCCTGGGTGGCTCAGTCCATTGAGCGTCCGACTTCAGCTCAGGTCAGGATCTCGAGGTTCATGGGTTGAAGCCCCACATTGGACTCTGTGCTGACAGCTTGGAGCCTGGAGCCTGTTTCAGATTCTGTGTCTCCCTCTTTCTCTGCCCCTCCCCTGCTTACACTCTCTCTCTCTCTCTCTCTCTCAAAAATAAATAAACATTACAAAAATATTATTAAATTCCAGTTAACATACAGTGTAATATTAGCTTCAGTTATATAATTAGTGATTCAACACTCCATACAACATCTGGTGCTTATCACAACAAGTGCCAACTCCTTAATCCCAGTCACCTATTTAACCCATACCTCCCCCCAACCTCCCTTCTGGTAACCATCAGTTTGTTCTCTAAAGGTAAGAGTCTGTTTCTTGGTTTGACTCCCCCTCTCTCTCCCTCCTTTTTCCCCACTTAGTTCCTTTTTTTTGTTTGTTTCTTAAATTCCACATGTTAGTGAAATCATATGGTATTTGTCTTTCTCTGACTGACTTATTTTGCTTACCATTAATACTCTCTAGCTCCATCCTTGTGGTTACAAATTGCAAGATTTCATTCTTTTTTATGGCTCAGTAATATTTCATTGTGTGTGTGTGTGTGTGTGTGTGTGTGTGTGTGTATATATATATATATATATATATATATATATATATATATATACCATACCTTCTTTATCCATCAGTCAATGGGCCTTTGGGCTGTTTCCATAATTTGGCTATTGTAGATAGTGCTGCTATAAATATTGGGGTGCCTGTATCCCTTTGAATTCGAGTTTTTGTATTCTTTGGATAAACACCTAGTAACCCAATAGCTGGATCATAAGGTAGTTCTATTTTTAACTTTTTGAGGAACCCTTACTATTTTCCAGAGCCACACACTTAATTTAAATATATATATATATATATATATATATATATATATATATATATATATCTATCTCCCCTGAGTATGGAAGGTAAACGAAAGAAAAGTCACTTCTAGTAAAAATAATATTTCAGTGTGTAGAAGCTAGAGCATAAGAATAATAGGAGACGTAACAAAGTCATCAGATGTCTGCTGTCACTTGTAGAACAACTGTGAACACAACTCACATAGGTGTGCTGTTGGATATTCAGAGACCATGACTTATGCTGCTGTTGATGATGTGGTTTTCCAAAATAATGACCAACTCTTAATTCCAAACAAAACAAATTGCAACTGTCCCTCAATTTACCCAGCTGTTGCAGCCCTGGAAAATTCAATGCATATAAAATCATGAAAAAAAAAAAACTTTGTGTTAATATGTAAAATGGAGATATGGGCACCTGGGTGGCTCAGTCAGTTAAGCATCCCACTCTTGATTTCGGCTCAGGTCATGATTTCACAGTTCATGAGATCAAGCCCCGCATCAGGCCCTGTGATGACAGCACAGAGCCTGCTTAAGATTCTCTGTGTCCCTCTCTCTCTGCTCCTCTCCCCAGCTCCTGTGCTCTCTCTCTCTCTCTCTCTCTCTCTCTCAAAATAAATAAATAAACTTTAAAATGTATTAAAATTGGGGCACCTGGGTGGCTCAGTTCGTTGAGCGTCCGACTTCGGCTCGGGTCGTGATCTAGCAGTTTGTGAGTTCAAGCCCTGCGTCAGGCTCTGTGCTGACAGCTCAGAGCCTAGAGCCTGGAGTCTGCTTCAGATTCTGTGTCTCCTCCTCTCTCTGCCCCTCCCCCACTTGTGCTCTGTCTCCTTCTGCCTATCAAAAAAATAAATGTAAAAAAAGTGGTTTTTTTAATGTATTAAAATGGAGATAGATTCAGGCTCAGAAATTATAAAAAAGTTTTTATAATTTATAAACTTGTTTTCATAAACAGGTCCTTTGGGACCCTCAGAAGTTACGTAAGACACAGGAAAATGCTTCATTCTGTGGGACAGTCCCACACTGCAGAATGTCTAATGGCTCCCTACCCATTGAATGCCTCAAGTGTCCACAATCATGAAAACCTTGGACACCCCCACAGATTTCCAAAATTCCCCCTAGATGGCAGTACTACTTTTGCTGAAAACTACTGGTTTCCAGTATTTTCTCCGGAGCTGCCCCCATTGACTCAAATGTTTGAAAGTTGATTCTGGCTGTGAAACCAAAGAATGGCAACACTAGAAGGGACCCTAAAGTTTATCTACCTGGCCCCTTCACTTTACCCATGTTAAATAAGTAACTTGCTCTTTGACACTCAATTATTATATAATCTAAGATAAAAAACCGAGGTTTCCCTTTCTTTGGTTCTTATTTCTTATTAAATTAGAAAGATACTTTTGAATATGTTTCTCTTACACACCATATATTTGAAAAAAGTGGAGTGATTGACAACATTTTCCAGATTGGTTTTTTTTTGTTGTTGTTGTTGTTTTTCAGGACATTTGGGGTTGAGATCACTTACTCCTCACCACTGAGGTTCAGTGCCAGGCTGGATAGTCTCTAATGCCCACTAAAAGCCTGGATTCTTGCATACAAATAAATCAGAAAGATGCAAAAATAAAATCCTTTACAATGCATCCAAAAGAATGGTCTCTAGGAGCAGAAATTGTCTTACCTAGTTAGTGTCTCGTTTAGTTTTCCTGCTGTTCTTCCCAAACTCCACCTATCAGAATACAAGCTGGACCTTGGGAAATAAACAACTGATGTCATATGCTCCTACACTGTGCACAGCTAAGGGCCTCTTCCTCTGCCTCAGGACAGCAATGCACTGGCTCCTTCACAAGACCTAAGTAAGATGTGGCCATTGAGTTGGCGAGTGAGTTCTGATGGTGAATTGGGAATTTTTACATCTAATTTGGCAGATCAAATATTAAGGAGAGAACCACTGATTGCCCAAACTTCAAAATATTGCCTCTCCAAATTAAATTTACAATCAAATCAATGCCAGTTTCAAAAGCGTTGGTTGAGATTTTTCCATTTATTAGCCGTGTGCATTATCAGGGGTAAAAAGGGTGAAAAGATGAAGTTCACAGGATGTAAGAATTCTTGGGTAAAGCTATGGATCCTATACCCAAGAGCAGAATTAGGATTGCCTCCTAATCCTTTCCTCACACTGCACTAAAGGGAAACCTAATGTGTATCCACAAACCCAACTCTCTTCAGGAGAGAGTGCTTATTCACTCCATACACTCCTCAGTCCTTCCTTCAGGGACCACTTCCTCTTAGTTTTAGACTCACTCTAACAATGTAAACATCAGGTGTTGGAAGTGGCAATTTAGAAAAGGAGGTGGTCAGCCTGTTCAAGGTAATCCCTGTGACAGCAACAAAAAGAAACAACTTACAGTCTGACCTCCAGGAGGGAGATGAAAAACTGTTTTACAAAGGTGGGGGGCAGGAGAGCGGGGCCAACACAGGAACTCAAAACAAACAGTGGCCTAGGTCATTCAGTGCAGGGACGGACGACTTTGCTAGGCCTGAGAATGTCTCCATATGTAGAACAATATAGTAATTGATGTAAAAGAAAAGTGAACCATGTTCAATACGTTTTGCAGCAAAATCCATAAAATTCAGTGTAACAGGTAGAATCCTAGGGTGTTACAGTAGGGAGGCCCTTAAGAGAGCATCCCTGTCTAATTCTTTTACTTTACAAAGAAGGAAACTGAGTATAAAGGGATGAACAGGTTCAAGGCAAAGTTGAGACAAGAGCACAGCCCCCCTGGTCCAGCGCTCCTTTCACACGGACACCCAGAGAGCCGGCACCACTAAGGGGTAGGAAAAGAGAAAGTGCACTGGTTTTAACCACTCATTGTGCCGTGGCTTCTGACATCTCTGTTTGTGCCTCCTTGCACTGATATCACTCCCTTCAAAGGAGAAGAAATTTGCTCTCTTTATTCACAAAAGAGTGAACTGTTATTCCCTGATTTATGATGAGAGAACCTCAGGGTTGGCCCTTAACAAAATTGGGATTGAAGGTAAAGTTTACTTTGAAATCCCTCCTACAACCCGTTCCTGGTGTGTTTCCTCCAGGCTGTCCTAGGTTTGTCCTCCAACTTGGCATCCTACCTACTGGCCTCACATCCAGAGTCCCTAGCAAGATGCAGGAAACTCTCCCAGCTCCCAGAAGCTTGGTGTATTCCCAGTCTCTTTCTAATTTAATCTATAATTCCATCAAAGATAGGCAATAGGGGCATCTGGGTGGCTCAGTAGATTAAGCGTCCACTCTTGATTTTAGCTCAGGTCATGATCTTAGGGTTGTGAGATCAAGCCCCTCATCAGCTCCACCTGCTTAAGATTCTCTCAATCTGTCTCTCTCTCTCTCTCTCTCTCTCCTTCCCCCATTGGTATTCATGCTCACTCTCTCTCCAAAAAAAAAAAAAAAAACAAGACACTTACTTATATTTGCATTTTGTATCAATCCTGCCTCTCGTATATAGTACAGAATCTTCACAGATCACTTGAACTATCATTGTCAAATGAGGAGGACCTCTGTAATATGTAAAAATGAAAGAGAAGAATGTTATACATAATGTAAACTTAGTGTCATCAAGTCATGAACTAGACCGTGCTCATTCTGACATCTAAGGACACCTAAAGAACATGACAGAGACACATACAACAAATAGGAATTTTTCTAAACAAAGAGCAGTTTCCAATAGCCCATTCAAATTAGTTCTGATTCTCTTCCCAAACATTCGGGTTAAAAGTTTTTCAGAACTGATGTTGAAAGACATTAGAATTGGCCTTGAATTTATTCATATACATAAAATTTTGCGTATTTGTTCTAAGATCCCAGAGATTCCCAGTATTTTGTACCCAAGATGGTTGACCACCAAGAGGTTATCTCATCTCCTAAAGTCCCCCACCCATATATGCTTTTCCCACGCAGGTGTCTGCTATGCAGAGTTCGGAGTCCGTGTTCCCAAGACAACGGGGTCGGCCTACACCTACAGCTACGTCACTGTCGGAGAATTCGTGGCATTTTTCATTGGCTGGAACCTCATCCTGGAGTACCTGATTGGCACTGCAGCCGGCGCCAGTGCTCTGAGCAGCATGTTCGACTCCTTGGCAAACCACACCATCAGCCGCTGGATGGTGGACACTGTGGGAACCCTCAATGGCCTAGGTGAGACTGCCATATCTTCTTGCCCCAACGTGCAAAATTACCCCAACAAACAAATGGGTTCCTCCTTCAGGATTCAATTTGACAAAATGTATCAGGACCCTTAAATATGTCTCTTTCTTCTTTGTTATTTTTTTTTTTTTTTTTTGCAAAGTAATTCTTCTTCTGTGAATCTATGCTAAGGAAATCATTCTAATTTCCATAAAAGCTTTATATGAAAAGATATTCATCACAGCCTTATTTATATTAAAGATTAGAAACTGCCTAAATACTCTACAGTGGAGCAAACGATTAAGTAAATTGTGGAAGCATATTATGTAGCCATTAAAAGGATGATTAGGAGGACTGTTGTAATAATATGGAATATGTTTTTGATGCAATGTCATGTGACAAAGGATACAAATTGTATACGCATTATGTTAATAACTATATAAAAACGAAATCAATGCAGGAAAAATAACCGTAAGGAACTTCTCTAGTGGTTTCGGCAGATTTTTTTTAATTTTTATAAATAAGCATGTATTAACTTTTAAATGAGAAAATATACTTTTAAAAGGGAAAAATGGATTCCAGTCTAGCAGAGGTCAAGGAAGGGGTAATACAACTGGGTGAACACTGAACAGTCAGAAGCTCACATAACAAATACCACTCACTCCATCCATCGCTTGCCTTGCTTCCCATCCTAATGTCTGACTTTAACCTCTCATATTCGTGGGAAGCCACACAATAGTTGGGGAAACTTGGGGGTCTTGTCCCAGAACTTCCAAGTATAGATTCTTGGCTGTGTGCTAGTCATGTGACTTTGGTGTGCCTATCTCAGAAGAATTGACAAAAATGCTGAGCAAGCAGATACCATAAGAAGATAAAAAGCATGAAGACCACATCTCCACAATATACTGATTTCATGGAATTTTTAAGCTCAAAGAGGCCTCCAAAATCAGGTAGTCCAAACTCTTCACTTTACAAATGAGATCCAGGGAACTGAGGCATTTGCCCAAGGCCACACAACCGGTCATGGGCAAAAGTACAGCTGAAATTCAGGACCCTGACAGCTGAGGCAGTGCCTTTTCCATTCTGTAGAGAGCAGGAGTCCACTGGCCAACAGACAAGGCCAATCAGGTGGGGGTGTGTTCACTGCTTATCTTCTCTGCAAACACATACACATAAATGCAAAGAATACTCTTCTTCCAATAGCGTTCAAAGATACACATTTTAAAACTTTCTAAAAATGAAAAGATTACTAGGATGGAAAATTTATGGACTCTATACTGAACATCTGTGAAGATAAACCAGGTTTCAAACGACATGTTAAACCTATGTTTTATACCATCGATATGTCAGTATGGTTCTGACTTCAAATGTTCTGTGCCATGGTTCCCTAGGCCGTGTTGTCATTGTCATATCACGTATCCCAATTTTTTGTCCAGGATATCAGGTCGTCTTACTTGTATTTCAAAATCTTCCCATTTGCAAATAGACACTTGTGGACCACAGTGTAGGCACATGCATTCATACATACACCCACTTACATGCAAGCCTCCCCTCCCTCCATGACAAACTGATTACCCTTGTCAGAGCTGAGTGCAAATGCTCTGAAGCGGTGCTGGGAGTTTGCATGGCCCTTTCTCCCCTCTGAACAACATTAACTCATATCTTTCCCCTCCAGGAAAAGGTGAAAAATCATACCCTGACCTTCTGGCTCTAGTAATTGCTGTGATTGTCACCATCATTGTTGCGCTGGGGGTGAAGAATTCCGTGGGCTTCAACAACGTCCTCAACGTGCTGAATCTGGCAGTATGGGCATTCATCATGATTGCAGGCCTCTTCTTCATCAATGGGAAATACTGGGCTGAGGGCCAGTTTTTGCCCCACGGCTGGTCAGGGGTGAGTTCACTTCTAAAGTCTAGTATGGCTATTGCACATTCTGCCTTCCATCTCCTTCCATCTTGTGGCTAGTCTGAGACATATTTTTAAGAAAATGCTGCTCTGTCCTGTAATCTTCATGGCATCCGTTTCATTACTTTTTATCTGAATTTAATCGGAATGCTCTGAAAAAGTGGTTCCTCTATAATTTTTTAATTTGTTTCACATTTATTGAGATCTTATTTTATACAAACCACAAGAAAACATTTTATGTTTTGACCACGTGAAATATGCCTAATCTTATGCTAAGTGCTCTGCATGTAATATTTAAGTGTCCTAAGAACCTTGCAAGGAAGATATTTACATTCTGGTCTTATAGGTGAAAAACTCGCACTTGGAGAGGTCAGTGTGTGCTCACTATTAAGCATACAATGTAACTGGCAGAGTCAAGACCCAAAGGCAGGATGGTCTGACTCCAAAGCCTGTACAGCTGGGTCCTCTAGAATCTCTGTAGAGTATTTTCCGAGAGACAGACAGCCCTAAATAGACAAGGCGGTAAAGGAGCCGGGAGAGTGGGTGGGTAGGTAAGGGATGAGTGTTGCCTGGGTACAGAACTAGAGAAAGAACGGTTTTTAAATTTAATCCCAATGTTTGGCCCAATATGGAGAGCCCCACTGAAGTCTAAGTGCAGCTGGGCCGGCCCA
Organism: Leopardus geoffroyi; assembly: GCF_018350155.1. Classification (NCBI taxonomy): domain Eukaryota; kingdom Metazoa; phylum Chordata; class Mammalia; order Carnivora; family Felidae; genus Leopardus; species Leopardus geoffroyi. The sequence goes on from NC_059333.1 coordinate 95,784,434, forward strand.
GTGAGGGCCGCTCATAAATCCCATTCCAGTGGTGTGGCTCACGGCACAGAAGTCCACCTGGAGTGGTCTGGGAGTTGACCAGAGAGCAGGCTGGACCAAAAGGACATTTTCAGATCTCATCCCCATGATCTGGGTGGTGAGGTTTATGCTAAAGAAAAATGGGAAGGTCAGAGTGGCAAGCCAACTACGTGGCTGATAAATAGCTCTAAATTGTGTCTGGATCCTCTTTCTAGTATGACTAAAAATGCCTACTTTATGAATTCATTGGTAAAATTCACCCACCTATCCCTTTTTCTTTTTTTTAATAATAGAACATAAATCAGAGGATTTTGAGCTGGGAGAGGTCTTAGAAATCACCCGGTCTTATCCCCTCACCTAGCAGGTGAAGAAATGGAGGCCGAGAAAGGCATGCCCGCCTAGCAGACTGCCATGCGACTGGCAGACGCATGTCCAGGATTCTCCCAGATTTGCTTGTGTAGCTTTTGCTTAGACTGGTTTTCCTCCAAGATGTCCAGGGACCAGAAATCTCTCTTGGAGAATACTCAAAATAACTCCTGTTTATTCTGAACTGTGCCACACTGTTCAATGCCAAGAAATAAGCAAAGGAGGAATCTGAGCCAAGATTTCTAGTCTTCTTCTTATCTGTAAGAATTCCACAGTGCTGCAAAGTTCATCTCTCCTCCTTGAAGTGAATAAATCCCGAAACTGGTTAAAACCAGAAAAGACAAAGAAACACTGTTGACCTTATTCAGGATCCCTGAGTCTATATTCTCTTGCGATACAAATAGTTCCTTTCCTATCAAATAAGAGAAACAATATATTACAAGAGTGGCAAAGAAAAAAAAAGTGTTTTTCCGGAACACAACTGCATTTCCACTGTAGCGCACAAATTCCCACCATTTTTTTTCACAATCTAAGACATTTGGGGGTCATGGACTTACTGTTAGGACTTTGACCAACAGCTAACTTCTGTGCTGTCAGGTTTTCTCATCCACCAAATGGGAAAACTAATTGTATCAAACGTTTGCCAAAAAGAATAACATCTTGGATAGTTTTTTTAGTACACATTGTGTGGTTAGCAATAGTGATAATTACAGGAGGAAGAAGCTAGAGTTTATTGACTACCAGTTGGGTACCCAGCATTGTGTTCTATGGATATTATTTCACTCTTATAACAAAACTTTAAAGAAGGTGCTGTTGTCCCCAACTTAACAGGTGGAGAATCCAAGGCTCAAAAAGGCTGGGGAGCTTACCTGAGGTCACTTAGCTAGTCAGTGCCAGGACTGAAATTCCTACTTGGGTCTATGTGACTACGACATGCTTTCTACTTCATGGACTACCTTGTGCATGATCACCCCCTTCCATCTGAGCCTTCTTTAAAAAAATGCAATAAGGTAATTCATCCAACATGTTACATTTTCATTTCCTTTAAGCTTTTACAAAGTCATAAAGTCTTCGAGCTAGGAGGAGCATTAAGACGTGGTCTAGCTACTCTTCTTACCTACAGCTGGGCATGTAAACCAACCTAGGCCAAAGTGCATTGTTTACCAAGACGACACAGCAAAACAATTTGAAAACCTTTCTTAATTACTCAGTTCATGTCTACTTTCCAAAATCCTCCTAAGAGTTCACCGAAATGACATACATTGTAGTCTAGGCCCCACGTAAAGACTAGAAACAACCTCTTCTGTGCCCGTGCCAAAAAAGATGAATAAATCTTTTACCCTTCCCCCTGTGCTTTGTGCTGGGGTATTTATTCTCTTTGGGGGTCTCCTCTTCCCACTCAAGGGCTCCAGATCCCTCCTCAGGATAGTCAGGAGTCTACCTCATCAAGGAAGAAACTAAGTCAAACCAGCCTTAGGGGGTCCCCATTTATACATATCCCATGTTCTCACTAGCTTTTGTGGCCAGAAAAGAAGATCTGAAGTCAGGCATAAAAAGGGAAAGGAAGGATTCTGTTCCTAACACGAACCATTTTCTTTGTGATGCACTCTTTCATGTACACTTTTCATTTCATCTTCACAGCAGCCTTACAAAATAAGGACAATGGTCTCTACTCGTACATCAAAATACCTTAAATTGAGAAAAGTTAAGGCTACAGATCTGGATGGCAATGGATCTGAAATTCAATCCCAGTTCTGCTTCAGTCAAAGCCCTATTTACTCCACTATCCCCCAACCTGGCTTGGACACACGGGACCGATTGCCTCTCTTTGCACCTTTGGCCTCGCAATCTCGCTGCAACCCAACCTTACGATCTTGAGTAGGCTTGTCACTGGCCACCAAAAAGGTCTAGCTGGAATTTTGTATTTTTCGCTGCAAATCCATTATCCCTGCAGGGAATTCAAATATGTGCTCTAGTGGCTGTGACTAAAAGCATCAGCTGAGCACAAAGGACAGCCCAGTTTGAGGATGTTGCTGACTCATCCTCTTTTCTATCTGCCCGGCCTTGGATTTCTGCATAGTACATTTCCTCCCTAGCAAACTGGCCTGGACCTGTTCCTTCTCAACTTTGTTTTCTGGTCACTTTTCTAGTCCATGAAGGCCACTTTGGGGTTTGTTTTGTTTTGTTTTGTTTTTTTCTTTTTCTTTTTCCTTCTTTCTTTTTTTCTTTTTCTTTTTCTTTTTTTTTTTTTTTTTTTTTTTTTTTTATGTAAACTCTTCACCCAACGTGGGGCTTGAACTCATGACCTCAAGATCAAGAGTTTTGTGCTCTACTGACTGAGCCAGCCAGATGGCGCCCTAGCAAGGCCACTTTGAATATGGATCCTAATTTTTAAGGTCTGAAACCCTCTCATGAACATGACATCCACCAAGTGAATAAACACACTCCCTACTCCGTTACTTGACAATTGTCAACAAAAGTGAGTTGACTACTCGACAGCTGCAGACTTCTCCTTAGGGAAAACCCAACCCTTATCCCTGACAAAGGGTCTAGTACAGAGTTCCAATCCACTTTACTCTTCAATCACTTCTGCTAGGATGGGCTGGGGGAGATCATTGTGTTATGTAGGAGATGGTTTATAAGGATACCGGTACCTGACTTGACACACAATTCTCAAGTACTTTGAAAGGGTTAATAATAAACAATCTGTCCTCTGGCCATAGACCCTTCACAAGCCTACTCTTTCCCTGCCCCAACCACATCCTTCCAAAGAAAATAGCTTAAGGAATGGTTTACTCACTTACAGGTTCTGGGTCAGATGCTGCTTTGGTCTTGAAGAGCCGAAGAACAACAAACATTTTTCTCTAGATCAAGTAACTGCTGGCCCTCAGCTGAACCCCTGCTTCCATCTGCAGTTCTTTAGCCCCTGGACACTGTTGGATGTGTATTGCCTGTATGTTATTTGTTCTTGATGTTATCTTATGGTTTCTCTTGAACCAAATGAGACACTCCACCGCACAAACAGCTCCAAGGAAAATGGTCCTTAGCAAGTATGTGTGGGGAATGCTGAACGCCTCCAAACAAAGGAAACGTTGGCTTTCGTGTTCTCCACAGTTTAATTCATTTGTTGGAACCTATTAACGCATTCTACTGTCACCGTGGACAGGCTGCTAATAGATATCCGGAGCTTGAGGGTGGTAGAAAATGCTATTAAAGTTGGAGTTTTGTCTTGTTACCGTGGGAGTGAATTATATAAAAGTGCCCAATTATCTCCTAGACATCTGGCAGACTGGCCAAGGCAGAATATGGAGAGCTGCCTCATTCCTATGCCTCTTGAATATCAGCAAGACACAGAGGGCCAGCTTTTAGGGACCCCACACACTGAACAGCATGCCGCTAATGGCATTGCTTCCGACAACCAAGTAAGCAGCAGCCTTCCAGCAACTGAGGCACGTGCTGCTTCCCCACGAAGGCTCTGTAGAGGGATGAGCTGATCTGGATCGCCTGGCTGAGCAGCTACACCAGCTTTACCACGGAAAACTCTCCACTTACGTGGTCAAATTAAAAAGTCAATGCTATTTTTTATTTATGCGAAATACTTTTTTAAAGCTAGGTGAAAGCACCAATGAACCCAGAAACATGCATATACGCACACTTCACCCACCAATTTCATTCATAGATGTTCACTCCTAAGAACATACGCATTCATGGGGCGCCTGGGTGGCGCAGTCGGTTGAGCGTCCGACTTCAGCCAGGTCACGATCTCGCGGTCTGTGAGTTCGAGCCCCGCGTCGGGCTCTGGGCTGATGGTTCAGAGCCTGGAGCCTGTTTCCGATTCTGTGTCTCCCTCTCTCTCTGCCCCTCCCCCGTTCATGCTCTGTCTCTCTCTGTCCCAAAAATAAATAAACGTTGAAAAAAAAAAAATTAAGAACATACGCATTCTTTCAGGCTTGGAAGGGAATCCTAATCACAAATACCAATGGCCAGATCTGAGGTCTGGATAGAGCGAATAATTTGAGTGGTTATTTGGGTAGAGACAGACCCATACCCAGTTTCATTTCCTGGCTCTTTTGTATTCATCAGTCGGGAATCATTTGCTTGCAAGGAAGAAAAATTCATTCAAACTAACTTAAGTAAAACTAACTTAGGCAAAAAGGTGATCTTATTTGCTAATTTTATTATCTTCTCCTTGATAATGTGTTTATTTAATCTATAGCTTGTTAGGCCAGGATCTGTTTGATCTTGACAGGTATGCTGGGTTTTTTCTATTTCTCCTCCCTTCCCAGATCCATTATCCGTCTTTCATACTCTGTTCTGTGCTCCAGAAGGCCCCTTGCTGGTTGCTCCCTGATGGACTTAGCCAATGGGCCTTCACTGAAATCATTTCATTTAAACCATCTGAGTTAAATTCTGTTTCCTGCCTAATGCAGTAGAACCTCCAAATGTCCTACCTTTGATCTATCCAGTCTTCCTTCAACTATAATGGCTTTCTAGTTTTACATAGCAAATTCAGGCTAACAGACATTCTCTTTGCAAACTAATTCTCTCCATTCCCATCTTGGCCATAGTCAATATTCTGGTATCTCATCATTTTCAGCAGTTGCCATCTATTTTTTCAATTATTTGGAGAGCAGCAGAATTTGTGTTTCATAAATAATATAGACACTTATCAATCTCATTCAATTTATTACCACAGTCAACATTGTATTTTAGGTCTTGCAGTATCCTCTAGACTCCAAGCCCCAGGGGGTTAAGCTCACAGTATTTTTGTTCATGACTATATCCACATCCCCAAGCACAGTGCCTGGCACAAGGGAGCAGTTAATAAAATATATGCCCTTTAAAAAAAAAAGGAGGAGGAAGAATTTGCTTATGCCTTTGAGTTTCATCTGTTCTAGAAATTTTATAATAGTAATTAAAAAATACTGCTGGTAAGAGCTAATATTTACTAAGTACCTGCTGTAGTCTATGACTGCAGTTCACTGTATTATCTCATTTAATCCTTGCAACAACCTTATGAACTAAATACCACTTTCATCTCCATTTAAGAAAATAAGGTTCCAAGAGGTTAGGAACTTATTCTAGGTCACCAAGCCAGTATGTGACCCAACCACGCTAAGTCTGACAATCTGTAAAATCTGTTCTCCTAACTAAATCCAATCCCCACCCCCAACCCCCAACCTGTGGATGGCCGTGCATGGCGTTGGGATTCCCTCTGGAGCCTACAGTATATTTCTCCTCCAACTGCTTCGTGATCGGCACTTCAAAATTGGAAGGTGTCCTCCAAGTCTTCCACTGAGTCTTCTTTTCTTCACCTTTGACATCCCTGGGTCCCCAGTGATTCCTCACAAGGCATGGCTTACAGACCTCTCATCTTTTTCTAGGGTAGATTGGCCCCCAAGTTCTTATTTTAAGATCCTTCCAACCCCCTTTCCTCAACAGTGAGCTCTTGCAATATCTGTGAACTTTCCATCCAGAACTGACCACAGCAAATAGGCATAGGGACTATGCATGGAACATCCTAACTGGGAGGGATACATCATCAACTGACTGTCCTGACAGATCTGTATGATTTGCAGGAGCTGTGTGTGTGTGTGCACGCACACGTACGTATGTATGTACGTGTAAAGGAAGAAAGATGTTAAAGGAAGAGAAAGCAGAACCTGTTTTCTGGTAGCTATCTTAAAGCAAGGCTTTCCTTGATTGGGGAGGTTTAGGGAGCCTGCAATCGCAGTCTCTGTTCATCCTTAAAGACCAAAAACATTTGCTAGATAAGCGAAAACAAGCACATTTCCAGACCGGTAAACCTCCAGGTACAATGAAGTGAGATCTGTTTTCTCTCCTTGCCTGGAGGCCAAAACACTTTCCATTCCCTGAAATGAAGGAGTTTACTGGAGTAAATTTTGAGATATCTCCTCTCCCAGAAAGCAGTCCTCTGATGACAATTCCTTGAGAAGTTCTTTCTACCTGAGTTATTAGGATAGACCAGCAGCTCTTATGGGGTGCTTGGGTGGCTCAGTCAGTTAAGCATCCGACTTCGGCTCAGGTCACGATCTCATGGCTTGTGGGTTCGAGCCCTGCATCGGGCTCTGTGCTGACACCTCAGAGGCTGAAGCCTGCTTTGGATTCTGTGTCTCCCTCTCTCTGCCCCTCCCCTGCTCATGCTCTGTCTGTCTTTCTCTCCCTCTCAAAAAGAAATAAATGTTAAAAAAAAAAAAAATGGAATTTGGAATAGACCAGCAGCTCTTAGATTATTTTGTGCCATGGACTCTTTGGCAGTTTGATGAAGCCTATGGGCCCCTTCTGAGAATTGTGTTTATAAATGAATAACCTAATTACATAGGAATTCAAAAGAAAGCAAATATATTAAAACAGTTATAAAAATATTTTTAATTGTGATATAATAACAATGTGCTTCTATATTAGTGTTTTAAATATTAATATCTGTGTCTAATAACTATCATAATTTGGAAGTAGCAAAAAGCACAAGAAACATTTCAAGATCTCTGCAACTATCTACTAGTATAGAAAAAATACCTGATTGCTTTGGTGACAAAATCACAGGTACTATTCGTTTGTCACTTACATTCATAATTAAAAGAAATGCTTATGTTTAGTCAGAGGTTACTAACAATAAAGATGTAATCTTTTCTTAGCAAAGTTCATAGACTCCCACCCTGAGTTGAACGGACCCCAGGATAAGAATGCCCACTTAGGGACTTGGAACTTTAGAATCTTGGTGGGAAAGAGCACAGAAAGGGCCAAGTCATTTTACAGGTGAGCAAACTTGCTTCTGAGGTTTGAGAAGATATTCAGTTTGTCATGTACCTGGTCGATTCCAGTACTGAGTATTTTATCGTTTACTTACTGAGAAGCCAGTGGGAGAGGTAAGAGTGAAACTTTGGGCACAGGTATCTGCTTGGCACATGTTTTGAATTTCATCATTTGTAAGCTATATGTGGATTAGAGGGGGAGAAATGATCCTTCAATGAAGCTCACCCCTGGGCCCCTGGCTAGAGCTTGCATGTTGCCAAGGCCCCTGGCCCATACACACAAGTCTAGAAAAAGCTCTCTCACCCTCCCCTGAAAGGACATTCCCCAAGCATTCAGAGAGGCACACTTTTTACTTTCAGCCGATAATGAGAATGCCAAGGTGGGGAAACTTCATCTAAAGTTCAGTCAATTCTTTGGAAGAAAGTAACCCACTCCTTAAGAGAAGATTCGCACTGACATCTTGACTTATAGTCCCACCCACCCTTGCAGCCGTGCAGGCTCAGTCCAACAGGCATCCAGCAGATGTCACTGGTTACCACCTCCCCAGCCTGACACTGCCTCTCACTGCATATCTTCTCCAGCCTTATAACCCAGCTAGGACACTCGAGCCCCAAAGGGACAGAAAAATCAGACTGTCTCTACCTGTCTCCCCACGGAAGACAGTAGGATATCTGAAGATCTGAAAATCTTTTCTATCATTTCAGATCTAGAGGGTACCACAGAGATGATCTATGAAGGGCACCAATGGTAATTTCAGTAGGACAATTCTTGGTGCAGAAGCGTTTGAGTCCTGTACCCTAAATGCTGAAAGCACACCTCACGTCTCTGTGAAAGTCACAAGTAGCTCCTCACATTTCCAAACATCCCCTAAGGGAAGTCATAGGACCCCTGGTTGTGGTTGAGAACCATTGGAAGAAAATAAGGCACGGAGAGGTTAGTTAATGAGTTCCGCAAGACATAGGGATAGCCAGTGTATTGATTTACTTATAACCCCACTTATTTCCCGAAATGATTTGAATATGTTGAACAACCCAGTGTTTATGTGGCCATAAGTCTTCTTATCTCCATTTTACCCACGAGGGAATTGCCCAGGATCACACAGCTAGAAAGCACAGGAGATCAGAACTCAAGTGCTGAGCACGAGATCCACCATGTTATTCCCTCTGCTGCTCAGTGACGCGGCCGAGCACTGGGCAGTTGTTGGTACCACATGTTGGGCCCTGGTGCTGCCCTGACACTCTGAGTCTGAAAAATGCTATTGTCCCACCAGGTGCTGCAAGGAGCAGCCACGTGTTTCTATGCTTTCATTGGCTTTGACATCATTGCCACCACTGGAGAGGAAGCCAAGAATCCCAACACGTCCATCCCTTATGCCATCACCGCCTCTTTGGTCATCTGCCTGACAGCCTATGTATCTGTAAGTACTACATCCTTTTGGGACCATCTTGATGGCCTTTTCATATTTGACCTTAAAAAGTAGCTCTGGGACTGGGTCACCCTCTGTCAGGAAATGATCCCTTCCTTGTGTCGTCTCGGCGTTTGTATGCATGCGTCCATGCACCCTATATCCCCACCCACCAATGACAAGAGGAAAATTAGCACTCCGAACTGGAGACGGGGGCAGTCTTGACCTCTGAGTTTCCATCCCTGCTCCTCCGCACACACAGGCTCTGGGTGTCCACTACTGCCCAGGGGACGGTGTACAGGGAGTGGGCTGCTGTCCAAGGAGCTCAGATCATAGGCTGGCAGTAACGGGTGGGTGTGCAAGCAGAGGCATTGTGGACCTCTGTGCACCCTCCTCAATGCTCTTCTGTCTTCTGGGATCTTCCCGGCAGCGGGAGGCGACGCTCCTCCAGAGTGGGGAGAGAGGACACCACCCTCCCAGAGACACTCTTCCCCTTAAATCTCAGGGGAAACGCCATTTCTTTCTGCTGTTGCTCCCTCTTTTTATACCGGCCCAAGCTCATTTTTCAAGTTTTCCTGCCAAGGGGAATCCTTAGAAGGAAGCCTGCAGCTTCTTGTCATCTCAGGATCAGATGCTCCTCAAACTTGTGATGTGTCATTCCCCAGTTCCCATCCCAGAATTTCTATCACAGAAATAGCTCACTTGCAGCCAACGTCCTCCTCGGCCCCTGGCAATGGAGAGAACCAGCCAACAAGTCAATAGGTGTGTGGTCACAAAAATGCCCCAGGCCCTGAGGGTCCCACTCACTTCACTTACCACCAATAGGAAAGATCCACGGCTGTTACGTGCACCCCTGCTGCAAAACATAGGAAAAGCAGCTCCTCCCCAAAAAACAAACAAAACAGAAACAGCTTTAGCAACTACTTAAGGAAGCCAGACCAGCGGCTGGCTCGATCATTAGGGCAAGCTGCAAAATAAGATTGTCCTGGGCACCAAAGGAAAACACAAGAGCAGCCATGGATGTGGTTTATAGGAATTCACTTGTCCCTGGCAATTGTTTTATGGGTCAATTATCCCCTCCCCTTGAGCACACACAGGCAAGTGGCTTCATCTTAACCATACTCTGATGATCCCTGCAGACAGGGTTCAGGCCATGAGGGTGGTGTGGGGCAGAGTTTCTCAGGGCAGAGATGCTCTGCTTTGCATTTCCCCTCTTATTCCTCTCTCATATACCCCCCACCCTCCTCCAGGGGTCAACCCCTGCTGCACACATAATAAAGTTGGTCATCACAATTCCTTTCTTAGAAGAGCGCCTTATAGACTACAGACTACCTCTATGCATCTGCCCACTTTTTGCCCATCCGGATCTAACATGAGCAGCCGACTCAACACAAACTGCTGTAGGAATCAATCCCACTGTCTCCCAGACCACCCCATGTTGCAAGTAGTGAAGTTGCTGGGAAACATCCTCTTCTAAAACACACGGCCCGGGGGCACCTGGGTGGCGCAGTCGGTTAAGCATCCGACTTCAGCCAGGTCACGATCTCGCGGTCCGGGAGTTCGAGCCCCACGTCGGGCTCTGGGCTGATGGCTCAGAGCCTGGAGCCTGTTTCAGATTCTGTGTCTCCCTCTCTCTCTGCCCCTCCCCCGTTCATGCTCTGTCTCTCTCTGTCCCAAAAATAAATAAACGTTGAAAAAAAAAATTTTTTTTTAAATAAATAAATAAAACACACGGCCCTTAACCAGGCCTCAGGGGCTGTTTGGTCTTGCACCGGTCCGCAGGCTGCCATTCCACCATCAGGAGAAGAGCCAAATTGCTGGGCTGTGGTGGTCCATCCTGCTGTCCTCCCTAGCAGCCCATGGCTTCACTGGAGGATGTTGGCTCCCGAGGAATATGCAAAGAAGTGATCTGGAAATGCACCACCCTCTCCTGTTCAGGCTAGACCTCCCTTCTCGATGCCTTTTTGAAGCATTGGCCCTGCAGGCCAGGGGGAGCCTGGACCTATAACTGGTGGTTTCATTGCCTGGGGCCATGGAGGGAGGGTTGTTATGGCCGATTTATGACATAAAGGAAGATGGGTCTTGGGAGCCAAGTGATTCCTGGCTAAGCAAAGCCACAGTAGTCTTACAACCCCAGAGTAGGACCGGGTTCCATCCTGATGCCTTCATTTGTGGGCTGCCTGGCTCCTGGCACTGAGCTACAGAGAGGAAATGGAAATACAGGCCTCATATGAGTCCCCCCTGTTAACTGGCTATGGACCTCTGATCACTTATCTTTGGAGTTTTTATCTCTGATTTTCAGAGTGAACAGGAGAATACATTTAAGACCATATAGGATCCTGAAAGTATAAAGGAAATGAGAGTCCTGCCCATGTGGGCAGGGTGCTCACGGCCACTGCCAGGTCCTGGCTCCAGCACCTTTGGCTCCAGTTCCTTCCATGTGATGGTATCTGCCCTTCATTGAACTGTCAGTGTAGTTCTGCTGTTGTGGGGCTTAGATACCTGCATACTTATTCCTCAGATATGAAAGCCTGAGAGAGATATTGAGGACCATCTTGTCAAGTCCACTAAATTCTAATGTGAGGAGAAAATACTGAGACCAAGAGGTCCAGATGCAAAATGACTGGTCTAAATTAAGGGCACATGCGAAGAAGTGACAAATCCAAAGTCCAGGCCTCTTCGCTCTCCTATGGGACATCCATCCATGCTGTCAGTCCTCTCCACCTCCAGCCATGTTTTCTCTTGTTTCAACAGGTGAGCATAATCTTAACTCTGATGGTGCCATTCTATGCCATCGACACGGAATCCCCACTCATGGAGATGTTTGTGGCTCATGGGTTCTATGCTGCAAAATTCGTAGTAGCCATCGGGTCAGTTGCAGGACTGACAGTCAGTTTGCTGGGCTCTCTCTTCCCAATGCCAAGGGTCATTTATGCCATGGCTGGTGATGGGCTCCTTTTCAGGTAAGGACTATGCTTTATGAAATTAATTCTGCTCTGCCATGCCTGTCCAGGGAGAATGTCACCCACTGTCAGCCTGACTATAATTTTGATGTGTGTGTATGTCACATAGACGATGGAATTTGTCATATATCCTAATCAAGAGGTTGAGCGAAAAGAACGTAAGCCCCATAACAGCCCCTCAGTTTGACTCTGGGTCTCCCAATCTAGCACAAACTGGTATACTCCCCCTAACTGCCCCTCCCCTCTTGTTTGACACTGTGTGTTGCTTTGTGAAGATTGTGGGTATCAAACTGCTGCACTGAGTGACTTCCAGAAGGAAGGACCCCTCCCAGGGACATCTTAGGCCTGCCCTCACATTGAGGTGAGGTACTGACCATCTCTTCACAGCCCCTCTGAAGGTGAAAACATTAAAAGCTACCATCACAGGGAGTATAAGACCATGTGAACAGAACGTGATAACAGTAGCAACAATAACTACCATTCATTGAACATTTGTGTACCCTGGGTGCTTTGTATACAGATCCCATGTAGTTGTCACAATAACCCTGTTTTGCAGACAAATATAGTAGATGAGTATACTTAGAAAGGCGAAAACACTTACCCCAATCCTCCAGCTGCTGAGGGGAGTCCAGGATTTGAATCCATGACTGTCTGACTCCAAAGACAGGATTTTCAAGCACTCCAATATATTGGCTTCCAGCCCCCTACATTGGCCATGAAGTGGTCAATCTGCCCCAAGGTTCCCAGTGCCCACTGTATGAGGGGCTTGCAGGGAAGGCATTCTTCAAGCATGGAGGTCAAGGAGCGCTCAGGGGTACGGGGGTGGGGATCCAGCTCAGGGACTTCGTCTCTGCCGCCAGCTGTCATCTTCTGCTCCATTTCCCCTGCATACCCCCTGAAGTCATCACCAGGTCAGAGCTGCCATGTTTGGGGAGCTGGACAGACCAAGAAGAGGCTGAGTGTGGCGGAGATGTTACAACTTCACACACCCGAAAGGTTTTTCTGCTGTCAAAGAGGAAAGATGCTGGAGCTCCAAAGGCAGCTGATAGTCAGTCATATGTGAAAGATGAAAATAAAAGAGAAATGGAAGAGGTGGGAGGAGGGCAGATTAGGAGGAGAGTGAGGAGGAGAGCAGGAACCTGCTTAAGGCCCACAGGAACTGCTAAAGAGGCACCTGTCATTCATTCACCTTTGTTGGTCTTCTCCAGTTGGTAAGTGGCTGGATTTGGGCTGCATTTATGAGCACATGTTCTGAGTTATTGCGCTATTTTGCCAACTAAACTTCTGCACTTTTGTTGTACAGCAATGCTTCTCAAGCTTTGGTATAAATCAGAATCCTCTGGAGGTTTTTTAAAGCATAGTTTGCTAAGCCCCATGCCCAGAGGTTCTGATGTAGGAGGTCTCTGGTGATACCTGAATATGTGCATTTCCAATAAGCTCCAAGGTGATACTGATGCTGCTGGTCCACGGACTGACCATATTTTAGGTAACACAGGTTTAGGGGACCCCAAGGAGGCGTATGAATGTTCCACATATCGCTCCTTCCCACCAAAGCTTGCACTTCGATTCAGATTTCTAACATGCTTCCTAAATTCAGTCGTCCCTTCACATCGCATAACGAATGCCTCAAAACCAAGGCATGAAAGTAAATTATTTTTAAATTGTATTCCAGAAACCAAATCCTGCAGTAGGAATAACTGTATTCAAAGCAGTGACTCCAGAAGTACATTGGAGGAGCAGGACCAGGTGGACGTAAGCCCTGTTAGAGTCAGTCACCATCTGTAGCTCACTGTTAACCCTCTGCTTGCCCGTCCCTCCAGGTTCCTGGCTCATGTGAGCACCTACACAGAGACACCAGTGGTGGCCTGCATTGTATCGGGGTTCCTAGCAGCTCTCCTCTCGTTATTAGTCAGCCTGAAAGACCTAATAGAGATGATGTCCATCGGCACACTCCTTGCCTACACCTTGGTCTCCGTCTGCGTCTTGCTCCTCCGATACCAACCAGAGAGTGACATTGATGGTTTTGTCAAGTTCTTGTCCCAGGAGCACACAAAGAAGAAGGAGGGCATCCTGGCGGACTGTGAGAAGGAAGTTTGTTCCCCTGTGAGTGAAGGGGAAGAGTTTTCCGGCCCAGCCACCAACACATGCGGGGCCAAGAACCTACCATCCCTGGGAGACAACGAGATGCTCATAGGCAAGTCGGACAAGTCCACCTACAATGTGAACCATCCCAACTACGGCACTGTGGACATGACCACAGGCATCGAAGCCGACGAATCTGAAAACATTTATCTCATCAAGTTAAAGAAGCTGATCGGGCCCCGCTACTACACCATGAGGATCCGGCTGGGCCTTCCAGGCAAAATGGACCGGCCCACAGCAGCTACAGGGCACACGGTGACCATCTGCGTGCTCCTGCTCTTCATCCTCATGTTCATCTTCTGCTCCTTCCTCATCTTTGGTTCCGACCACATCTCAGAGCGGAGCTGGTGGGCCATCCTGTTGGTCGTTCTGATGGTGCTGCTGATCGGCGCCCTGGTGTTCGTGATCCTGCAGCAACCAGAGAACCCCAAAAAGCTACCCTACATGGCTCCCTGCCTCCCCTTCGTGCCTGCCTTTGCCATGCTGGTGAACATTTATCTCATGCTAAAGCTCTCCACCATCACATGGATCCGGTTTGCAGTCTGGTGCTTTGTGGGTAAGCAATTTCCTTTGACGCCTGGAGAATTCCCTCTCAAGGCCTTAAACAGGCCTATCCCAAAATTACCTCCTAGCTGGACTAGGCATCTCCGTTGCAAGAGAAGTCTGGCTTGTTCTACGCACCCTTGCTCTCTGCATTAGAGCCAATAAAGCCAGTTGTGCCCCTTCTGCCTATTATGGTCTTGGCCGTTGGTTCTGAAGAATGATGCTAATCAATCCATCACTTCATTGAATACTATTACCGGACATTCTTTTTATGGATAATTAATTCCATAAAAAGTCATTAATTAAAAATATAAATAAATTTTATAGAAATATAAACAGTCATTCAGTAAAATGAATCCACATAATAAAGGGACATAAATAACACAGTAAAAATTAGAGTGAAAAAGGTTGACTGGAATTCTATTTTAGAAACTAAAAATTATGAAACTGAAAGTTACGGAAGAATTACTTATCTTATATTTATTTGACAAAGTTAAATTAAAATACCAATCATGCCCTAATATTTTAAACGAGCAAAGTATGAATTAAGTGTAGATTTTGGCATAATTTTTCTGACTAGATTATACCATTTACCATCCCTCACTTCATATTGACTTCTATAAGATATTCAAGAGTTTTTCGTTTTCTCTCAAGATTCTTTCATCATCCTTCGATATTCTAGTCATTCTCTTGGAAAGCACACATCACGCCATCAATCTTAACTGATTTTCTCTTTGTCTGTTGACAACTGATACAGTTCTGCCAGGACTTCAACTGTCCACAACTTTGGGCGTAAATCAGAGGTTCTCTCTCTAAATTCACTTTTTATTGCCTTCATAAAGCCCTGCCCCTGTCCCAAGATTTTTCATTTTCCTTTGTGATTGATTTATATTACATTCACATCACACGTTTATTATATCCAACAAGTACTGATGTTCATGAAATGGTTGGAGATCAGTGCTCTTGGTAACTTGAGAGGGATGTTTAAGTGAAAACTGATTTTAAAGTTCCTTAGTCACTGCCTTTATTTCCCTATACAAATTGATAGCCCTGAGGTCCCATCCACTCCTTGATATAGGAATACGGGTGTTTAGCACTATGTCCTCTGTGCCTGGCACACAGCATGTGCTTAATAAATATTTCTCTATGACTACTCTTCCGATGAGAAAAAAAGAATAGCTGGAAAGGAACTTGAGGAGGTGGAATTTGAACCGTTAGCCTAGGGATGCTTGGGTGTCTCGGTTGGTTGAGAATCCAACTCTTGATTTCGACTCAGGTCATGATCCCCAGGCCATAAGATCAAGCCCCACATTGGGCTCTACACTGAGCATGGAGCCTGCTTAAAATTCTCTCTTTTTCCCTCTGCCCCTCTCCCCTCCTCGTGCTCTCTCTTTCTCTCTCTCTCTCAAATTATAAATAAACAAACAAACAAACAAAACAAACAGAAACTGTAAGCCTATAAGATAAGATCTGCACAGAAGGAAGTGGGGCAAAAACAGTACCCAAAGGAAAGGGTCCAGACCTTCCGGTAGATTCTTCACCTCTCAAGGCCATCCTGTGTCTTCTTAGAAGCATCCCGTCCCAATTTTCACAACTCTAGGTTTCATCCTTTGTTAGACTTTAGGGGGAGTTCTTGAGAGAACTCCACTAACCCCTCAAAGTTTAAACTACTTACATGATTTATTCACAATCTCTCTTCTCCATTTAAACATTTTTCCACTGAAACCTGTAGCCAACCAATGGAAAGATTCTACTTTGGGTAGAAGTGACTGAGGAGGGTAGAAATATTCCAGTCACATATTTGTCAAATGACTGAAGGCTTAGACACGAAGACACGTGCATTTGTTCATTCATTCCTAGAGTATTAAAGCTGGAAGGGACCTTCAATATCTAGCACAATGTTCCCCATGGTTTTGGTGACCATTCTATCAGTAATATTTGGGCTGATTTTAGGGAGCATATGAATGGCCTTTTTTTGAATTTTTAAAAGTATTATATAGGTATTATACATTTGCACACGTACGAGAAAAAATACACCTACTCACATGAATCTGGTGATTATTTTTAAATTTAAGAAGTGAGTCCAATTAAAGAAAAAGCATTACTACTGGTACAGGTGCCATGATTCGTAGTAATAATTAACACTTAATGTAGCCCTTATCACATACCAACTATTACTTAAGGACTTTCCTCACATTAACTTATGTATTCCTCACAGCAATCTTCATTTTACAGATGAGGAAGTGGAAGCACTTGACCGAGGTCACATAGCTAGAATTTAGGGGAGCCAAAATTAGAAGTCAGGTAGTATGGGTCCAGGGATCATGACCATGGCCACGATACAAAATATGTGGCATATAAATAACCAAAGTTTGAGGGGTGCTTGGGTGGCTCAGTCAGTCAAGTGTCCCACTTCAGCTCAGGTCATGATCTCACAGTTCATGGGTTCGAGCCCCACCTAGGACTCTGTGCTGACAGCTTGGAGCCTGGAGCCTGCTTTGGAGTCTGTGTCTCCCTCTCTCTTTGCCCCTCCCTTGCTCATGCTCTGTGTCTCTCTCTAAAAAATAAATAAGCATTACAAAACAACAACAACAACAAAGTGTGAGAAACACTGAAATCATCTACCCTTCCCCACCGCTCCCTCTCTCAATGCCACAGATGACTAACCTGAACCTCCAAAAGGTTAAACAACATACTCAAGGTCAACAGGAATAACTGGAGATTATTCACAGAGCTATTATTAAAAACTCAGTATCTCCACGCCCAGATCTGCAGCCCGTACCTCCCTGCCAGGGTGCCTCTGAGCATCTTCCTTATTGGATCAGGATGTTTGATACGTAGTTTCTGCGGATTAATACCTAACATCAGGGCTGGCTCCATGGACGCATAGGAACCCACATTTGGCCTAATGCTCTGCTGCTGCTTTCTTGAATTCTTAACAACCTTTTTTTTCTTAACAACTTTTTAACAAGGGGCTCTATGGTTTCATTTCACACTGAGGCCCGTAAATTACGTCACCAGTTCTGCACTAAATCTATGGTTTCTGGAGCACCAGAGGCACTCTGCAAACATGGTAAGGTGGCAGGGACCCTTGCCTTTGGAGTCAAACAGCCCAGGTTCAAATCACAGTTCTGCCACCTCTGTGTCTTGTGACCTTGGGAAGTTCACTTAGCTCCTTTGGGTCTCAGTTTACCCATCTGTAAATATGCAGATTAATTCTACTCGTCTTCTTCTGGTTGCTGTTTGGGGCTTAAATAAGAAAATATTGCAGAAAGTAATAAGAATTATTTCTTCCCTGCCTTTCTCTTTAAAATCTAAAATGATTCATTGTCGCCCAGACTAGCTATCACATGCCAAAGTACAGCATGAACCTGTTCTGACTCAGGCTGCCCTCCCAGTTATCAGGCAGAAGAAAACTCCCAGAGAGCCTTTTGTAATCTTGCTGATAGTATAAACTTCAAACTCGCTCCAGAAATTGATACTCCATGACATGGGAGGGTGCCACTACGCAGCCTGGAGTTGGCCAGGCAGAGGACACAGGAGCTCACAGCTCGCATCCAGCTGTTGGCTACTAACTGCTTTAGCATCGTGGTCTTTGAGAAATGGTCCCTGAATAATTTCTGCCTAGAACAAACATTCTCAGTCCTGACTACACATCAGAATCACCCGAGCTGCTCCTGAAATATTCTATATCCAGGATCTCAGAGATTTTCTGATTTAATTGGTCTGGTGCAGCCAAGTACTGGGTATTTTTTTTTTTTTTTTTTTTTTTTTGAAGATCCCCAGGGAATTTTAATGTGCGGGCAGGTTTACAATGATCTAGAACAGTGGTTCTCCAAGTGTGGTCCCAGACCAGGAGCATCACACACGGAACAGGTTAAAAGTGAGATTTTAAACCCCATCCCAGACCTGCCAAGTCAAAATCTCTGAGAGCAATTTAGGTTTTAACAAACCCTACACATTGTTCTGATGCATGCTCAAATGTGACAAGGACTGGTCTAGAGAGAAGAATAAGAAGATATTAGCAAGCAAGGCAAATGATTTAATTACAAAAACTCCCTGTTTTTCGGGGCACCTGGGTGGCTCAGTCGGTTAAGCATCCGACTTCAGCTCAGGTCATGATCTCATGGTCTATGAGTTCGAGCCCCGTGTCGGGCTCTGGGCTGATGGCTCAGAGCCTGGAGCCTGCTTCCGATTCTGTGTCTCCCTCTCTCTCTGCCCCTCCCCCACTCATGCTCTGTCTCTCTCTGTCCCCAAAATAAATAAACATTAAAAAAAAATTAAAAAAAAACTCCCTGTTTTTCAAAAACAAATTTTTGCACATGTAAAATATATCCATCGAACAACCCCAAATTGGCTTATACAATTTTCAGTGATCTCATAGAATAATTATCCCATCTCTAAACTTCTGAGTCTCCAAGATGTCAGATTTCTATTTTGTTATTCATAGTATAACTTTCCTGGGGAGAACAGTAGAGATATTTTTAAACGGAGCTTCTTATGAAACATTAGCTACTTTTTAAAAACGAGATTTACATGGTTAGGCTGAGTCATAACTCGATCATCTTCTCAGGCATATCTTTTTAACCAGCCTTCTCTAGATGAATCTTAATCAGAGCATTTTTCTAACAATGTTTTGCTAAGCTCTGAACCTTCGGATGAGCACGACTCACTGAATAAAATAAGGCCCAAGTCCCAGCAAGATTACTCAGCACTTGTTTCTTTTCCTTCAGACAAGAGAAGGAACACGCACAGCAAATGTTTGATAATCCCCAGCAAAATGAGCACAGATCAGACTTCCTGTTCCTTTTCTCTCAGCTGAAGCGGTTTTGTAAAAGAACTCCTCGAAGTGTTGGGCAGAGTCTCAGGGAGCCCGAAACTAGCAGTTACCACTGATGACACTATACGGCAGTACTTTCCAGGTCTACTGTTCCCTGTGGGACCTGAGTATAAAATAATCATCGGGTGAACCAGCTCGTGGGCCCCCTCACCCTGAGGGCTGCCAAGTTCTCACCTGGAATTTTTTCAGCCCCTCAGAGAAAAACCAAATTCTCATCTATAGATTTAGAGAACAGACACTAATCTGGCAATGAGCTTCGTAAATCCTGTACTAAAACATGGTTTCCAAAAGGAAAACACAACTGTGGTCTTTACCTGCAGTATCATTTGAAAACCCTGTTGGAAATTGACTCAAAGCAGCCATTGTCGTGTAGGGAAGAGGAGGAGAAGAGGGGGGCCTTGAATGGGGAGCAGAGAGGACACCAAGATAAATCAATTCCTGAGGATATGTCCCATAAATAAGCTTGAAATTCTCCTCGTAGGCAGAGGAGAAAACAATTGGCAACTTCGACAAATAAATCATGCTCAAAAGGGGCAAAATAAAACTCATGAAGGCCAGGGCGAGGATGGCAAGAGGAGAAGCGCAATTCCAAGAAGGAGGCGGGGGGGGGGGGGGGGTCCCGCTACAGTCCAGGCTGCCTGCTGGCAGAGGGACTATGCCGGGCAGGGCTATGCATGGAGAAAAGGGCCGGGTGATACCATGGCTCTGCACCCAGCAGCAGCCACAATATCAGCTGTCCTTTGAGACAAAAGAAGGAAGGGAGAGATGGCCATGGCAGAGACGAATGGCCCCGGAGCAGGTGTGAACAGGGCCCCTGGAACACACTTAGAGCCATGAAAGAGTGGCCACTGGGCATCTTTCCCTCAGCATTGTATTTGTAAGACTCACCCGTGTCGTTGCTTGTGGTTTTCGTTCGTTCACTCTCCTTACCCGGCTGACATTCCACTGTGATAATAATATGCCACAGTGCACTTATCCATTCTAGTGCCTGCGGACATTTAACTTGCTCCTAGTCTGGGGCTATTACAGATAGAGCTGCTGTGAACATTCTTGTACATGTTTTTGGTGGACACATGAACATATCTCCCTTGGGTTTCTGCTGAGTTAGAAGTGGCATTACTGGCTTGCATTACTGGATTTTTTAAAATATTCTTTAAAAAGATTGCATTCTGTTTCATGGCCATTATACCCCTCAAATAAAATAAGTCCCCAGTTCCATTTTGCAGATGGGAAACTGAGGCATAAAGTCATGTGACTTTGTATTTGATCAGTAGCAGGGCCAGGAAGAGAATTTCTATACCCCCCCCAACCCCCCATTCCATCCAAGCCTGCTCTTCCTGGCCACACCATCTTAAACCTTACTATTATTATAATCAATGGGCTTGCGGTGGTATTTTTTTTTTTTTTTTTGAGAGAGAGAGAGAGAGAGAGAGAGCTGGAGAGGGGCAGAGGAAGAGGGAGAGACAGAATCTTAAGCAGACTCCATGCCCAGCACAGTGCCTGATGCGGGGCTCGATCTTACGATTGTGAGATCACGACCTAAGCCAAAATCAGGAGTCAGATGCTTAACCAGCTGAGCCACCCAGGCGTCCCTCTGGTGGTATTTTAAAAACTAACCAGCAAAGCAGGAGTTGGTAGGGATGGCAGTGGGTGGGGAGGACACCTTCTCATTACCATTTAGTTTTCATTTCTGCCTTGGCAAATGTCTGTTTTGGGAAGTCGATCCCAGAGTAGTAAAAATAAAAAAGCCTCTGGGCATAACAAAGTGCCTCAGTTATCTGCCGCGGGCAGGGCTTCCTGCTGGAAAGTGCACCCCAGGAAGAGGTAGCTCCACCCAGCCTGAGGTCAGGTGGCCCACCTCATCTGGCCCTGAGCCCTGTTGCTGCCTACAGAGGACAGGAAGCCCCCAGGGGACTCTAGAGATCCAACATCTGCTCCTCAGCCAGACTTTGGGCCCGTGAGGTTAGAAATCTGCTGCTGCTGTCTATCTCCAGGTCACCCAGTCTCTTTTCAGACTTGAGGTTTTGTTCTAGGTTTTCCCCATATGATCCAGAGACACCCCCCTCCTCCTACTCCTCTCACTTGTAGGTTTGGCGTCATTTGCTTGGTTTGCACAAATGGAGCAACACAAGTAGAGTAAGTTGTTGTTTGTCCCAGCATGTGAAGGCAGGCTTGGCATTTCTAAACCTTCCCTGGAGGTGCCCGGGTGGGATGGGCACAGCCATCAGTTTAGACTCAACAGATGAAAGTTCCAGTGCCTTTTCAATCACTGACTTATTAACCAGTTCTTAACCTCTCTGGGATGATAGACGAGGAAGTACTTTTCTACAAAGGGCTTTATGATCACAAAGTATTCTACTACATAAAAAAAGCCCACTAAATTGCTGAAGGAGTGGTTCCTCATCTTGTCTAGCGTGAACCTCTCCTGGGCACATTCTCCACCAGGGAATTTCTGTCTGAAAGAAAAGCCAATGCCTCCTTTTGAATGAATATTTCCCTTCGCTGCAAACAGCCTTTTGCGGGACTCATGGCCATTACCTTTGACCGGGGCTGGCATTCAGCCCATGTGCCCGGTACAACCATGTCTGTTTTTTAAAATACTGAAACCCTTCTGTGCCTGCTGCTAACTTGTTGCTGCCCTGAGCTTCTCCTCTCCTTAAAAGAATAACTCCAGCCCACCAGGGGGGCTTCCAAGACCCTACGGCAACAGAAGAGCTAACCCCCCTCTGATTTTTAACGTCACCCCTGCCTTTCATTTATCACAGATATAAGACGTGTAACTACAAAGCAATGGATCTAAGTTTTTAAGACACGGCAGGATTAAATATGCAAATATCAATTAGCCGTCTCATTCTTAAGGGTTCATTCCAAATGACTTCTGGCTTAGGCCAAAAGGGAATCCTCTCTCAAAAAATAAACTTTGCCATCTGTAACGGTTTGCAAAAGAATATGATGCCAGCCCCAGTGACGACTTGAATAACAGTGCCCCAAAACTCTATCAAGCAGCGATAGCATCATTGGAGTAAGTCTATAGCCTCATACGGTAAAGAGTATTTCCCCCACATGCACAATAATTCAGGGAAATTTTAATACTTCTGCATATCAGATAATCTTAGGGAATTATTATTAGTTTTTAGATGTGATAATGATAGTAAGTTAAGTATTTATAAGAAGTCTATTTTAGGGGCACCTGGGTGGTTCAGTCAGTTGAGCATCCAACTCTTGATTTCGGCTCAGGTCGTGATCTCATGATCTCAATCTTGTGGGACCTAACCCTGCACTGGTCTCCATGCTGAGTGTGGAGCCTGCTTGGGATTCTGCCTCTCCCTCTCCCCTGCTTGCCCTCTCTCTTTCAAAACAAACAAATGAACATTTAAAAAAGAATGCTGTTTTAAATATACGTACTTATTTATTTACAGGTGAAGCATAGGATGGAAGGGATTTGTTTCAAAATAACCTGAGAAGGGAGCGGTGGGTGGATGTCAGGAGCAAACTAGTGATGACTATATGGGGTTCTTTATACTATTCTCTCCACTTTGATATATGTTTGAAATTCTTCAAACTAAAAAGTTAAGCAAGCTTGATTGCAATCAGTCTATAGCCCTGGCAGGTGAGAGAAATAACAGAAGCACCCTGGATCAGGACACGGAGAGACCGTGAAGGATTCACAGTCCAACCACTAACCATGTTCCTGTGGAAAATCTCTTATTTTGTCCCGTGCCCAACTTTCCTGTCTGTGCGACACACGTAATTACAACCTTCCCACTCCCGGCCACACACACACACACACACACTCACACTCACACACACTCCTGAACAGGCGAGGAGGGATCTGAACAGGATAACATATGTATAACATTTTGAGCTTCTTGGGGGAAAGGCGCAACATAACGAATGTATCATTAGGACCTCAGCACCCGGAGGTGTTGTGCGAAGTTCAGTTTAGATGATTCAGAATTCCCAGAATCCCCACAGATTTTTCAGAAACTACCTCATGCTTAGTTTTGTAAGCCAGCTGAAGAAAGGAGCAGAAACAAAACACCCTGCTTCTACACAGGAGGCTTTTAGCAGCTCTGTTTACTCCTCCGACACAAAGCCTTTGTTTATGTGTGACAGATGGTAGTACATGCTTCTCTCCTCTCTCTCTCTCTCTCTCTCTCTCTCTCTCTACCTCCCTTCTACCCTCCCTTCCTCACTTCATTTGTTCCTGTTTCTTTGTCCCCCTACATTTTTCCTTTTATTCAATCCTCAGTGCTTCACATCATTTTTCTTTTTTTATTATTATTTTTTTTAGAGAGAGAGAGAGAGAGAGAGAGAGTTCACACAAGGGGGGAAGGGGCAGAGAGAGAGGGAGAGAGAGAATCCCAAGCAGGCTCCATGCTCAGTGCAAATCCTGACACAGGGCTCAATCCCATGACCTTGGGATCATGACCTGAGTCGAAATAAAGAGTCAGGCGCTCAACCTACTGAGCCACCCAGGCGCCCCACACAACACTTTTCTTGAATTTACTCAAGAGCCAGCAAGAAGGATGAAGGCAGACAGAACACCAGACCTTTGCCCAGGTTGACCATTTATTCCATCAGGCTGCATGCACAAGTCACTTCTCGGTTCAGAGCACTCATATTTGAAATATATTTTAGAAGACAGAATAATGCACCTTTGAAATTGTAGAGCAAACATTAAAAGGCCCATAAATATTTACATGGCGGATTTCCATAGGTTGCTTTCTCAAAGTAATCATAGTCAATGCATTCATGCACACACACACACACGTCCCTTCAGACTCAGCCATTCCCAAACAACAAATGTAGACATAACCTCTTTTTTTTTATTTTTTAATTTTTATTTATTTTTGAGAGAGAGAGAGAGAGAGAGCAGGGGAAAAACAGAGAGAGAGGGAGATACACAATCCGAAGCAGGCTCCAGGCTCTGGCTGTCAGCACAGAGCCTGACGCAGGGCTCGAACTCACGAACCGTGAGATCGTGACCTGAGCTGAAGTCGGACGCCCAACCGACTGAGCCACCCAGGTGCCCCTTTTTGTTATTTTAGACATAACATCTCACTGAATATGTACTGTGATATGCATAGTCTATACACCAGCCTGCGGAGGAGAGGTGTGAAGGACTGAGTATGCAAGAACCTTCTCTCTCTCTATCCATATAGAATGCTGGTTCTGCCCTCAGCCTGTTTCTTTTTCTGTAAAGTGAAGGTATTGCTTTCATTCACAGCCTCTTTCCCAGCTGTATATATCTAGGATTCTATGAGGCTCTTAGAGAATTTCCATAAATTCTGATGGGGGCATGGGAAGGTCTGTCGGCATACATGTCAAACCAGTGCTTGAATGATGAGCCACGTAATGGCACAGCAGAGAACTTAGGGGCAAAGGGAAAAGGGGGGAAAATGGTATTAAGTTCAGCAGGGAAATAATTTGCTTATAAATAGGGTCTGAGAAGGGGATCAGAGATGGAAAAAATTGATATAGTAGATACCAAGCAGGAATAGGAGGCAAGATTTGACACCTGCCTTGATGTCTAAGACAAAAAATAACAAAAAAGCAAAATTGGGCCAAAAAAAAATAAAAAAAGGTGTGTGCCTGTTGATCCCACCTAGTCTCCTGAAATTTACTCTCAGATCTCAAACATGCTTCCAAAACAGGCATTCTTCAAGCCGCAGCATACTGACCATTTTAGAGGAGGTCTGGATGCCTTGTGCTACACAAGGATGATAACTATCCCCCGTGGCCACCCTCCGCCCCCAGACAAGAAAGAGTAAAGATCCGTGCTCAGAAAAATGAAGTTGCTATTTGAGAATAGCTACATCTGCAAATGATTAACTCCAGGATTTATTACCAATTAGGACTATAAATCTCTGCTTACTTTGGCTCCTGGAAAGTTGATTTCACTGGGGGATGGGGGAAGGGGTGAAGAGAAAGTCATTTGAGACAGGGAGGGAGAAATCCAAGCTTAAAAAGACACACTTCAAATTCAAAAGGGAGAAGGATTTCTCAAGTACCAAAGAGGAAAGCACACTTGACCTTAAGGTTCTATGCAAACAGCTCTACAGATGCCTGCAGTGTTAGCAAAGTCAAAGGTGCTAATGCCACTCAGAAGAAGGTGTCTGGGGTCTGGAAGGGGGTTGCATAACAGAATGCCATCCAGTGGCCAAGCCATAATGTGTCCAGAGTCGGCAATGGAGTATGTGCCTCAGGAGGTTTATACTCCTGAGCTAAGGGATTCCCAGCCTTGGCTGACCATTGGACTCACCTGTGAAGCCTTAAAACATACCTATGCTTTGATCATATTACAGGCCAATTAAATCGGAATCTCCAGGGGTGGTGTTTGGGTATAAGGGCGGTTCAAAAACTCCCCAGGTGACCCTCCAGGTGAAGCCAGGGTTGAAAGCCACCGCCTATCTCATTCCATCCTCATGGCAACCCCAAGTTATAAGTGTCTATCTTATGGTTTTCTAAAAGGGAAAACTGAGGCACAAAAAGGCTAAGTAACTGGTCCAGGGTTACACAGCTAATAGTGATGGGAGGCAGGATTTGAACCCATGGCTCACAGTCTTAATCATCATGCCCTATGACCTCCCAGGGATACGGTTCTCACCCATTCCAGGCCCTGAGCCTTTATGAGCTTTTCAAGGTGGAAAACGGGGGTTCTCAAACTATTTTGTTATTTCAAAAAAATTATAATAGAAATGAAACATTAGCCCTTATTAATGCTACATATCAATTAGGAAGACACGTTTCTTTCCTTGGCTTGGAATGACATCAAAGTAAGGAGGTTGCACTGGAAAATTCATGCTCATCAGGAGTTCTCATTCTTTCGTTCAACAAATATTAAGCGCCAGTTTTCTGCAGAGTCTATAAAACAGAACCACCCTGTGCAGGTAACCACACAATAGATGTTCTCAGGGCCGTAACTGTGGCATGCTCCAGACACTCTGAGAGCCCACAGAAGAAAGTAAACAGCTCTGAGTGGCAGGAATATAATAATACTCCTTTGGTGAGTGAAAAATGTCGAGGTAAACCATAGGGCACTATATGCGCATTGCTCAGTGGTAAGATAAAAGAGGGAGTCCCCTGGTGGAGGCGTGGGATAATAAAATACTGTAAGAAGGCTGGGGACGCACTGTGGGTGATCCATAAATATTTAAGCCAGGGTGGAAAATTCAAAGTCCTGGTTGGCACTTCCATGAGTGTAGTGGGCTGGATGTCAACAGGGACGTGGGGACAGAGGCGACTAAAGAGCCCACATTCTGTCCGAAGAGGCAGCTGTTCTCACCTCCAGCTAAAACTGTCATATAGAAATGTGGGGACAGGGTTGTCGGACCTTCGGAGTTTTTTAGGGAAAGCTGTGAATAAGGGTTGCTTAATGCAAGATATCCCACTTTGAGTCTTTTCCAGACACTGTGCAGACCAAAGAAAACACACCCACCCCCAGCCCTGCTTTCACCATTTGAGTGATCTCCCCGCTAGTCCCATGGATCCCCAAGCAACTGCTTATTCACCTGTGCCTTTCCCTCCCGGCAGGTATGCTCATTTATTTTGGGTATGGCATCTGGAACAGCACCCTGGAAATCAGTGCTCGAGAAGAAGCCTTGCACCAAAGCACGTACCAGCGCTACGACGTGGATGACCCTTTCTCGGTGGAGGAGGGTTTCTCCTACGCCACCGAAGGCGAAAGCCAGGAGAACTGGGGCGGGCCCGCCGAGGACAAAGGCTTCTATTACCAACAGATGTCAGATGCTAAGGCAAACACCCGGACAAGTAGCAAAGCAAAGAGCAAAAGCAAACACAAACAGAACTCAGAGGCCCTGATTGCAAATGATGAGTTAGATTACTCTCCAGAGTAGGAGTAAACACACAAGAAACGTGTAGACACGATGGTGATTTCTTTTCAGTAACTTAACCTGTGGGCTAGAGGGTGAAAACATTTTTTGGCTCTCATTTCAAAACTCCAGCCTTCCCCCAGAGTCAGTCCCCAGTCATAGCCCTTCATTTGCTACTTTTGCTCTTCAGGATAGTTCTGTTGAAGGGTCTAACCTGGGTTTCGTCACCGATTCCCTTGTAAAAAAAAAAAAAAAAAAAACTAAACAGGAGGCTACAAGAAATTCTATCTTAGGTGCAACCATCAGAGCTGATGGCAGCAAATGTTTCCCAGGCCTTTGCTTTGCTGGTTGAATCCTTCTGCTTCTTACTGAGACCCCAGAAGCAAGGGGCTAACTTCTTGGGCCACACCGAGGCTGCAGCTCCTCCTGGAGATGTGCCAAAGCAGGCGGGTGGGGGCACAGGGCGGCTTTTCAGGCACCGGGATCACAAGGGCAAAGATCCTCTCAGCGCTGGTGGGCTGAGGACTGCTCCCCAGGGGGTGGGCAGGTGGGTGCTAGCACTTCCTCAGCCAGCAACACTTTGTCCTCAGATCTCACAAAAACGAATTCATGGGAGAAGACGCGTGCTTCTTTTTATTCCCCAAGGTTCTCAGTCTCCACTCCACACTAGAACTTCAGGAACCAGCAAAGGTTAGGGACTCTGAGACCATTTCCCCAGAGGTTTCAGATTTACCATAAAGCAGTCGCTCAGACCCCACAACATGGTGAGAAGCACCATCAAAGGCCTACTTACGTGCCCGGGAAAAAATTAAACAAGCATCTCTTGCAGCGAAGGCCAGAAGGGCATTGGCAGAAATTAACTCTCTGTCATACCTTTTCTTTTACCAGCCCCTAAGCTCCTGCTGATATAATGAAAGAGGGCAAAGTTGGAGCATGATTTCATGGCACTAATATGCCTTGAAGAAGTAGGCCGTTTGTTTTATAATCGGATAAAAATCTTTACAAGGAGAAGTGACCCAGCCACTGAGATCACGTTGCAAATTCTATTTCAGATTTCCAAAATTATACATTGTGCAGTTTGTTGAGATTTGCAACCACTTGATTGGTGGAATCTCCTCTGAAAACAAAGATGTGAAACCACAGCCACTTAGGTAATCACATTCCAAGAGATCACATTTCACTCCTGAACCT
This sequence comes from Leopardus geoffroyi, assembly GCF_018350155.1. NCBI lineage: Eukaryota > Metazoa > Chordata > Mammalia > Carnivora > Felidae > Leopardus > Leopardus geoffroyi. Next base: position 95,812,511 of record NC_059333.1, read on the forward strand.
TATTCTTCTGGAGTAGCTCCCTTTTAGACATGTATTTTGTCTGTTACTTCCCAGAGCAGGATTCACTGAAGCCCAGAGAAACACCTACCCCGTAAGGTCTAAATTGGGCCATGAGAGGGGCTCCTAAAAGAATTTTCTCAGAAATAACCTAGGTGAGAGAACGTGCCGCAAGAAGAAAGCACATGACCTCTAATCTCTCCTCTTGGGTTCCAGGGATTCCCACGGCTGCACGGAGATGTGCACGCGAAAACATGAAGGCACGGTTTCAGTCGAGCTAAAATCTTTGTGGGAGTTTCCTGAAAGGGGGACAAAATAGCAAATTTCGTGCCCTCTCTCTCCCGGATCTAGCATTATGCCAGAAGTTTTCCAGAAAACATCGACTAATGTGAAGTGTAGTCTTTCTTAACTGTTGAGGTTCCTGCCATCTTGGCATGCTTTAGGATTCTGGAGAAGAGGCAAATTCCATTTTTTCACTCAGTGAACGCTGATTGAGAAAGCACCAAGGGCTAAGCGATGAGAAGGGAAAGAAGTGTAACATTGTGCCCTTGGGGTTCCCAGTTCAGGGAAGGCACAGCTCTGACGCCTGCCAAACGCAGACAAAACCACCAAGCCTGAGTCCTTGTGGATGGAGCACTGGGCTTAAAATTAAAGGTCAACTGAAACTAGTTTTTTAACACGCTTTTAAGTCAATTGCATATCACACTCATAGCCAATGTATGCCAATAAATTCAAGCAACTCCTATTTTCTAGATCTTCTTTTTCTGTATCAATTGTTCAGATTTCTGGTTCCCTGAGGTCATTCTGTCATTTTAACATGATGCATGGCAATGCCGTGTCTTCTCTCCCCTACACTTGACCATAAAGATACAGTAGCTGGTCTGTGAAATATAGTCGTGGAAATGAACCGTAAGCTAATTATCAGGAATGTTTTGTGAATACAAAGTTCCGAACTAGTTTTGAGATTCAACAAATCTGCCTAAATCAAATAATAACGTGCTAAGCCTGAGATATCCAGATAGATGGGATGGGGCTGTATTCATTAAAAATTTCCCAAAAGAAATATGAATGCAAAATAACAAAATCTTAACATGGGTGAAAGAGCTTCCTTTTACTATGAGGGTTGAGTGTTAAGGTTACAATAGTCTGGTGGCAGATGTACGAAATTTCTGTAGCATGAGGAGAGAGAACGCACGCTTCGGTAAACACCACTGGCATATAGATTTTGTGAAGATCCTATGAGCTGCTCTTTTTTCTGGAGCCATTTCTCCCAAATGGTATCTCCTTCTTTTCTTAATCCTGGCCTCTTCATTTCTCTAAAGTTAGTCATCTCCCTAGCAATCTTGGTTTTAAAAAAAAATAAGTCAAAAACCTTAGTATGATAGAAAAAGATTTCTTAAGGTAAGTTGACATGTTTTGTTCATGTTTCCCAGCCTCTGTGCAATGGTCCCAGATTTCAGAATGCAGTTTCAAATACCGTCAATTACTAGAATGATTCTATTAGTGTTTCCCTAACAATTTCCACAAGACCACTTTCTGGGATCATGTTAAAAGTGAGATCACCTTATAATTACTGAAGAAACTTAGCCCTCTTGAATGGAGTTCAAGGAAGACCTACATTTTATTGAATTCTTCTCTGCTGCAAAAGCTCTTCCAGGGAAGTTTCATTGTGTGAATTAGTAGTTTGGAACCAATTACTTGATTTTTTTTTTTTTTTTTTGTAATTGTATTCTATTTATCGGTCCTCTGCTTCATTTCAAAAGGATTTTGAGGTGGCCATTAAAATACATATAATACCGAAAAAAAAGTGAGGAGTTTGGATAAAGTAAAAATAGAGATAGAAAGGATAAGACAAATCTAGAAGTGTGTTTAGTGCACAAATGCAAAATCTTTATGTGCATTGCTAGATTTGCCAGTGAGGGGCAACTTGAAAAATAATGGAATTGTTAGTAATGACAAGAAGAAATACTTCTGCATGATAACAACAAATATTTCCCCATGAGGGTAGAGAATAGCATAGACTATTGAAACCCACATATAAGCTTCAGACTTAGATTTTGTCAGAAACACGTGCCTGGCATATAGTGAATGCTCAATAAATATCTGATGATGAGATGGATGGATGAATAGATGGATGAAAGGAAAATGAAATGTCATGTATTCAACAATTTTTTGTGGAGTCCTTATTCTGTGCTATGGCATAAGAAATGAGGGAAATCAGGATATATAAGATATATAAATAAAAACTATAGTGAAGGTTACAGGTGAGATGAGGGAATTACAATGTGAAATTGGAGTTCAAGTATGGAAAAGACCTCCTTCCATTGGAGAAAAAAAATGATAGAGAATGCAGCCCTTGTGTTGAGCCTTGCGGAATGGGCAGAATTCTGCCAGGTAGAAATGGGGGAGAGGTTTGCCAAGTGGAGAAACAGCATGCATAAGGTGGAGACTGGCTGGTAATCTGTACTGTGACTAATAATCTGTACTGTGCCTCCTTCAAGGGAAGGCAAGAAGCTAGTTTGACAGGAGTTTATGCTGTCTGCACGATTTATATATGGAACAGTAAGCAATAATGCTGAGAAGGTGGTCAGGGCTTACTCACTGATAGACTGGAACAGCGAACTAAACTGGCTGGCTCTCTCTGGGTGGGGAGGCACTGGGGAAATGAGGAAGGTATGAGTCAGGTTGGACTTTAAGAAGCTGGGGCAGTGGCCTCATCCGCCTGTGGAAGGAGCTAACAGATCACATACACATTTCAAATTGACTTAATACATTAAAGGGGAAAATATATCCAAATTAAAGCAATGTATGGTTGATTCTTCTTTTGAATCCTGATTTCATCGTTAACCTAGGAAAAGTATAGTCATTTAACGTGTAGACAGACAATACGAAGTTATTCACAGCCACTTTATAATTTTCAACAATAAGTTTAAACAACCAAACCTAACAACTTTTTATATCTAACTAATCTAAACGGTAAAACCTCAGCTCCAGATTTTACTCAGCTTGAGTGCAAGGCCACGTTGAACTGGAGAAAGGAATTGGATGATAGAATTCGGCTAAGGGACACCTGGGTGGCTCAGTTGGTTAAGCCTCCGACTCGGTTTCAGCTCAGGTCATGATCTCACTGTTTGTAGGTTTGAGACCTGCATCCGGCTCTGTGCTGGCAACGGAGCCTTCTTGGGATTCTCTCTCTCTCTCTGCCCCTCTCCCACTAGCACTCTGTCTCTCTCAAAAATAAATAAGGAAACATTAAAAAAAAAAAGAATTAGGTTAAGAATCCAATTCTACTTCTTAGTAACAAACTTAACAGTTAATCAGATGCCTACATAATGGTCATGATGAGCCTGTGAGATAAAGGGAGGGGGGGCGGAAGTTGTTGAATTTAACGATCCATTTGTCTAGATATAAAGCCAGCGATTATTGGGAAACAAAACATGAACTCCTTCAAAGAAATGTCTTTCCCCTATTCTCCCGAAAAGAATTGATCAACTTGACCTCCTTGACATCACACTTGTTGGAAGTCCACAAGGGGCTACCTTTTCTCTGTATTATAAGGCTACAGGAGTTTGAGGTTCAGCCTAAAAGACCAAAGGAAGTAGCTTTCCCCTCACCCCAGCTTTCACCAGGGGCTGAGATGTCAGTGGAAGCCCATGGCGGGTCAGCCACAGGTTGACCTAATTTTGTATCTCAGAGTAGAAAAGTCAGAAGTCAGGAACCACGTCTGAACTGAAGGCAGGGAAGGGACCAGCTCACTGAATCCAGGTGGAGTTAATGGCCCCTCTTGGATGTAAGCTTCCAGGTTAGTGACCAATCCAGAGATGGCCTTAATTTCTTATGCTGGTGGGAGAGGGGGCATGAATGAGACACACACTCCAAAGTTCGCCACTAGGGCTTCATGGCAGTACTCCATTTTTACGCCATTTGAAACAAGACTAGTCAAGGAAGGTGTTTCCAACCAAAATGTCCATGGAGCCTCCATTACTTCCATATGCTTGCACCTCCCTGACACTGAGGACCCGTTTATCTGCAAGGGCCCTTTGAAGTCCCTAAGAGAGAGAGTTACCAGCTGGTAACCACGGAGGCCTGGCCGTGAAAAGAGCCAATATTTGTAATTAAACAGCAGGCAAACGCAGAAACGGCATCCCAAACCACAGGCTCCATGGCGAGCAGGAACCCGGATGTTGTTTCATCAAAGAGCTGACTTTGTATTTCTCAGTTAGAATGGTGATGGGTGGCAAAAAGCCCCTTTCATGTACACAACCGTTAGCCCTGTGTCTATTTTTTTTTTTTTAATCTAAGACTTTCGAGGAGAAGCTATTGTAATTTCCTTTCCTCCTCAGGAGCTACTGCTTTCTAAAATGCTTTCCTTTTCTGGCTTGGCTTGAGTGACACATGCACCATTCTGAAATACCTAGGCCATTGTCTTTTCTCAAAATTATTGCTCTAAAATAATGTTCTTTTTTTTCTTTTAGGGCTTAAAGCCCAAAAGGGATCGGTGAGAGTTTTGAAGCCCATCAAAAGTGAATATACATTCTGCAGTGTCAACTAAAAGAGTGCTAGAGGGGCACCTGGGTGGTTCAGTCTGTTGAGCATCCAACTCTTGATTTGGGCTCAGGTCGTGATCTCACAGGTTCATGGGATCAAGCCCCGGGTCAGGTTCTGCACTGTGAGTGCAGAGATTCTCTCTCTCATCCCAGTGCTTGGGATTCTCTCCCTCTCTCTCTCTGCCCCTCCCCTGCTCATGCTTGCGCACTCTCATTCTCTCTCTTTCTCTCACTCTCTCAAACATAAATAAACATTTAAAAATAAATAATAAAATAAAATAGTGTTCAAAATCGTTAAACAGTGTTCTACGTGCATGGCATTACCAAATTCATACAGGACTTCCGCAAAGTCAGCTTTGGGCTTGAAGCCTTCTGAAAACAGGTAGCTTTTATTTTTTACCCCAGGAGACCATTCAGTACATTTTGGTACAATAAGGAGAGAAAATGGCTCTGTATTAGAATTCGGAAACAAGAGCAGCCTGGATTTTTTTCATTAGGGACTCACCCTGTGCTTTTTTTTTTTTTTTTCTATTACACTTTCCTAACATTGACATTAGCGACATTGGCTAAAGAGAATTGTGGGTCACGTAAATTTCCCAGGCAGTGCGGACTTTGAAGGATTGTGCTCATTCCAATATCCAGAGGAGGAGAGAGCTCCTTGCACATCTCCGACTGATTGGTGTTGGCAATTGCCAGTTCACTGGTCTCACTCATGCTCCCGAAGGCGAGAATCTACGGCAGAAATCATACGTTCCCACTTTCCAAAGCAAAGACATGCCATGTTAGTGCTATGATGGCGCATAAATACCTCAACTGTCTGGGCTGATAGAGGGGCTGCGGGTTTTTAAGAGAGCAGCTATTTCTTCTTTCTTCATCCCATGTAGTTATACCATCTAAGGACAGAACTCACTCGACATTCTAGCTTTTCTCACTGTGGAAAAGAAACATTACTGTTCAATTCATGTCCAAAGTTATAAATACAGCTTGTAAATCTTACTAACTTGTTTCATTTTTGTTTGGTCCTTGAGAAGTACAACTTGCTTTTTGCCGATGGTAATTTCTAGTGTCTTTCTCTGCTATTTTTTTTTGGGGGGGGGGGGAGTATGAAATTGCTGTATTTGCTAAAGTTTGTTCGTTTTGTGGTTTTTAATTCCCATTGGTGCACTGTACAATGGGGTGTTGTAGTGTATCATGAAGAAAGAAATAATTTGCAGATATGTTATGGGGTGTGTTTTATTTTCAAATGACTGTGGTGTTGATAATATATTGGTTTATCAAGATACTAAGGGAAAATTCTAAATTTACCAAAATGTGTATATTTTAATAAATGCATAAAGCTTTATTGTGTGCCTTTAAATTTAAAAATGAGTGATAAAGTCAGAAACAAAAATGTCTTACTATAAAATATACATAGTAATGTAAAGCTTTTACACAGAAGACTACCAAAAGAAAAAAAAAAAGAAAAGAAAAAGGAACTTCCCCCTATTTTGTTCACCTTAATCAGTACCTGAATTCTGATACTTTCTTTCCATTCTAAAATGGAGACGAATAAGTGAATCTTGCCTTAAATGTTTCAGTTGTCCTTTGTAGAAAAGCCAGATAAATGAGCTCATTTTGGGGGGGGGGGGGGAGGGAACTAATTGCATTACTTTGGAAAAATTCATTTTCAGAATAAAAATATTTTAAAAATTACAGCTAATCGACTATGAAAATTGAAATTTGAAGAAAGTCAGTGTCATCCTACCTTTCAAATTCACTTTATTTCCATGAAGAGAACTACAAGTTCTTCTTCAGTGGACTCTCGGGAGGACAGGAAGTGACCCAATCTCCCTCTGGTCATTTTCTTCTAACTTGGTACCAGGCTCCGTCTGGGACCCCCCACTACACTGCTTCCTGAATTACCCTATCCCCAGTACCACAAGCCATAACCACACACACCTGCCCTCTGTCCTCAGCACCAAGGAGCATTCCGACTCGTTGCCCCCATTCATTTTAGGGACAAACTGGAGGACCATTACCTGCCTACAGACAGCATTTCTGGTGGTTTAATTTATTTTTACTGCTTGACAGGACAGTGGTGACATCTGGAGAAAAGGTAAAGTGGTGTGGTAGGGTCACATAATGCCACACCGCATGAGATGCAAAGAACCTGCCATGTCTCTATTTTCTGCAATGCGTTGATCTCCCTTGCCAGGGTCTACCTGCCTGGGTAGCAGGGAGAGAAAAACAAATTTTAAATGTATTCATTTGCAGAATCTACTTGAGTCTCTTTTTCGATGATTGAGTCTCTTTGGGATGCAGGCTCAGTCTTTTGGATTTCCTCCCCTCCCCCTTGCTTCTCTCCAAAATGACATCTGGGAACAGAACCTATAGGATCTCACAGAAGTTGTGGGGGGGGGGGGGGGTCGGGGGGAGGCTAGGCGAGCAGATGAGAACTAAGGTGTTCTGGACCCTCTGCTGCTGCAGAATGGCTACCTGGACTGTTCCCTGCACAGGTGACCATGGAAAAAGAACTGGCCCGTCTAGCCATATGGATTTCATGATGACATTCACTTCCAAAGTCCACACTGAATCCCAGTTGTGAAGTTCCTGCACACAGATGCTCCTTGGTATGATTCCAGGCCTCTGCTGGTCCACCAAGCCCTCAGCACTTCCACTTAAGAACCCACTGCATCCCCTCTGAGACCTGGGGCAGGACCACCACCACGGGCCAAAGTATCCAGTCACTTCTGTCACTAATGACACACTATTATTTCTGGGCTCGGCTCATTGATGCTTATAGCCCATGATTGCAGCTTCTAGCCTGTGGTGTGCTGCAGCCTGATCCTGAGAACAATTGTTAACTTTTCATAACTTTTGTGAGTCAGTTGCTAAAGACAACTATTATTAAAACTCGGGGTGCCTGGGTGGCTCAGTCGGTTGAGCGTCCGACTTTGGCTCAGGTCATGATCTCCCGTTCGTGGGTTCGAGCCCCACATCTGGCTCTGTGCTGACAGCTCAGAGCCTGCAGCCTGCTTCAGATTCTGTGTCTCCCTCTCTTTCTGCCCCTCCCCTGGTTGTGCTCTGTCTGTCTCTTTCTCTCTCAAAAATAAATAAGTGTTAATCAAAAAAAATTTTTTAAACTTAACTTCTATAACCTTACAATCAATTGTATTGAAAACAAAGGTAATAAATACTCAAAACTAATTACTACATTTAACTGTTATCTACTACATTTAACTCTTCTTGAGGTTATTTACAACCTTATATCTGTCTGGGGAACACTCTACAATCATGTGCTGTCAACATCTTTTCCCAACTTCGTGCTCAGTGAGTTCACACTGGTAGCTTGAAATCGGCCATGGTGGGAGTATTCGCACCGTGCAAATTGACACATGCTACAAAATCAGGGTCTGTTTGTTTCCAGGGAGCTGTCTGTTAGACATTGATAAGCACACCACCGCTTATATCCCTGCCAGCTAAGTATACCACTAATCTGTCCAGTGTTTTCAGACGTTATCACTCCTAACACAACCCTGCCCACAGAGAGGGGAAAAGCCTGGACAAGTATTTTTCCCTTTCCATCCTACCTCTGTTTCTCTTCTTCTCCCCACCATCCAGCAGGACCAGCAGGGGTTGGCTCTCCACTCTGCTCTCAGTCTGAAAAAGGATTTTTCCTACACATCACCTCCCTCCTGAGGTCTATACGCCTTGGAATTCTGTCTTACTGGTGAAAGAGTTGCCCGTTTGTTTATTTGTAAATAGTAGCCAAGGAGACTCACAGGGCAACCTGGAACTGGGGATCACCAGGATCAAGAGAATTGGATACATATTCTAAAATACAGCCTCATTACATGGGTCTTAATGTTGAAAGGTTATTTAATCCAAGCGTTAGTGAAGATGTGAAGAAGTTGGAACCCTTCAACTTGCCCTGGTGGGAAGGTGAAATGATGCAGCCACTGTGGAAAACAGTGTGGCTATTCCTCAAAAAAAAAAAAAAAAATAGATTACCATATGATCCAAAAACTCCACTTCCAGATATATATCCAAAAGCATTGAAAGCAGGGTCTCAAAGGTACTTGTTCACAGCAGCATTACTCACAGTGGCTAAAACAGGAAAGCAACCCAAGTGTCCATCGATGACTGAATAGATATGTATATATACATACATGTGTATATATGTATATGTATATATAAACAATGGAATATTATTCAACCTTAAAAAGGAAGGAAATCGTGGGCACCTGGATGGCTCAGTTGGTTAAGCATCCAAATCTTGATTTTGGCTCAGGTCATGATCTCATGGTCCTTGAGATCGAGCCCTGTGTCAGGCTCCATGCTGGGTGTGGAGCCTGCTTAAGATTCTCTCTTTCCCTCTCGCTCTGCCCCCCCCCCCACTCCTGTTCACTTGCTCCCTCTCTCTCAAAAAAAAGAAAGGAAAAAGAAAGAAAAAGGAAGGAAATCCTGACATACGCTACATCATGGATGAACTTTGAGGACATTATGCTGAGTAAGCCAATGACAAAAAGATAAATACCATCTGACTCTACTTATATGGGGTACCTAGAGTAATCCAAATCATAGAAGCAGTAAGAAGGGCTGAGGGGAGGGGAGAACGGAGACTTACTGTTTAATGGGTGCAGAGTTTCAGTTTTGCAAGATGAGAGAGTTCACGAGAGGATGCAGTGATGGCTGTGCAACAATATGAATGTGGTTAATAGCACTGAACTGTATGCTTACAAATGGTTAAGATGATACGTGTCAGGTTATGTACATTTTCCACAATTTTTAAAAGTGAAAAAGATTCAAAGGTTGTTCAGAGTATCAAAGCTGCTTTATAGGCATTTTCTCCTTAGGCCATAACTGAAAACTTTTGTTTTATTCAAATGCCAGTTAGTTAACACACAGTGTAGTCTTGGTTTCAGGAGTGGAACTCAGTGATTCATCTCTTACATCACACCCAGTGCCCATTCCTAAAAGCACCCTCCTTAATACCCATGACCCATTTAACCCATCCCCCACCCACCTCCCCTCCAGCAGCCCTCAGTTTGTTCTCTGTATTTAAGAGTCTCTTACGGTTTGCCTCCCTCTCTGTTTTTATCTCATTTTTCCTTCCCTTCTCCTATATCAAAACCATTTTAAAAATTAAATGCCCCATTCGAAATTTAAGGGACCCCCATATCCCAAACACTAAACATTTTATTTCCAACTACTAACAGTTCAGTGCCTGGCAGTAAGAGTCCTTTCTGTGTCAAGGTCCCCTCCTCTCTTTTGCCCACATGCACCTCTTCCCCCACCTGAGGATAGGTTTTTTTTCCATTCTCACACTGGCCTGAATCAAATCAAGAAAAACTCTAAGCTATGAGGCTCAGAGAGAAAACCACACACACACACATCCCATTTCTATGACCTAGAAAATTTGAATTCTCCAAGCTTTTATTACATATATGTGTAATCCTGATGCTTACCCATCAGAACCATTTAGAGTGTTTTCGGGAAGGGATGAGCCAGCCCTCTATAAGTCAATTAACTGGCTGAGATAAGTGCAGTGGCAGGCTTTCCTTCAGAGGAGGGAAATACAAATGATTTGTGACTCTAATTAACTTCAAACACAGCAACAGGAATACAATTTGGCACAGAATCCGGAGAGGAAATAGTCCATCTAAATTCAATTCTGGTGGCTGGAAGACTGTAATTGAATTTCCTTCCTAACAGAGACACTCCTCACAGGGCAGGGTGGGGAGGAGAAAGGGGGTTTCCTAGCAATGGGGTTTCCCTGTTCTATGAAGCTCCGTGTCCAAAGCAACCCTTTTAATGTACTGGAAACTATTCAAGGTGTGGATACAATGTCCTCCACTTTCTCACCCAGCCTTGTCAGTCTTGTAAAAGAAGGTGGAGGAGACTGGGCTGATCAACCCACTGGAAAGGGCATGGGAAGGAGGTAGGCTGTGAGCCTTGAAGACCGGCAGAGAGAGGACACCTCTGCCCTATCTGCTCCCTGAGGCCCAAATGCCTCCATTGGAAACAAAGTCTGGCATTCCTCAATAAGAAAGAGATCTTTAAATGCCTTCACAGTTAACTCCCCTTGGAAGAAGGAACACAGTGTCTTAATTCAATCATGTTGAGATATGAATGACTGATATTAGTTCCTTCTCAGAAAGTTGATTTTCCCTGGTCATGGGAACAGAGTATGAGGGCCCTGGGTGCCTGACAGGGGTTTGGGAGCCTCCCAGAGGTGAAAATGGCACAGAAGGAAGAGGCCAGCGTCCCAAAGACACACTTAGCCCCATTCACTTCACAATCTTGCTGAGAGCTAAATCTAAATGCAGCAAGGGTTTAGATACCATAAATCTGCCTTGAACTGATGCCCCCAAGATCACTCTCAGGGGAGAGCTGGCAGGTGAGGTGCAAAGAGGTTTGGACTGCTAGAGAGAGACGGTATTCCAGTCCTGGCTCTCCATAGCTGGTTCTGTAAACCTTGTTTCCTCATCTATAAACAATAAGTTGACCTATGATTTCTAACTTTCCAGATCGCTGCCATGAGGGCAGTGAACACAACTCTCTTGCTTCCTACTGCACCTTGGCACCTAGTGCAGAGCCTGGGATGCAGGAGGCCTTCAAAGAATATTTGTTAAACGGATGAATGACTGGAAGTTGAGTTTTCCTTCACCATCCAGAGGCCCTCCCTACACTTTTGCCAAAGTGGAGAACAATTTCAATCACACTATTAAATGTTGGGCAGTTCACCTCTCTGACAGATTTCAGATCCTTTAACTGAACTCTTTAGAAACTGATCCTAAGAAAATAAATAATCAGAGATATGGCCAAAGGTTTATGCCAAAGACTATATCTATAATTACAGGGGGAAAATACCAAAACATGGAAGTCAACCTAATGTCCCAAACAGGGGGTTGTTTAAGTAAATTACAATGTAATTGTAGAACTCAGTAATGTACAGCCAACCAAAACTGTCTTCAAGGGGCACCTGGGTGCCCACGTTTTTCACCGTGGAAAATGTGTACCGACACAACTTTGCGTTGCCTTGGGGATATGGCATGTCACACAGAAAATGGTCAATAATTTTTTCTTAAATTCGATCAAACACAGTTTCATCCACACCTGCCAAAAATATATTTTCAAAATGTACATGTTGTTCATGATTTATAAAGGAAATATATCCTTCTCTAAGGCCATTCCTCTACTTAAAATCTCCACTGGCTCCCATTTGCCAATAGAATCAGCCCTCCATAGCATATATCCCACCAGTATCTCCAGTCTCATGCCTAACCCTCCCCCAAGCGTCCTATATTCTGACCCCATCAGACTCCTGAATGTGTTCTAAGCCCATTCTCTTGCCCTCTTCTTGAATGTCCTTCACCCCTCATCCACTCAACAAACTCCCATTCATCCTTCAAGTTCCTCTCAAATGCATCCCTTTTCTGAATTTCCGGAATTTAACCTCTGCCCTACCGACTCCTCTCCCAACTACATGTTCCTATAGCATTCTTTTTTCCTTAATGTATCTAGCATTTTCCATGTTGAATGCAGTTATTTGTTTATATGTCTCTTCCCTGCACTAGATTAGGTGCATCCAAAAAAAACATAACAAAGAAAATATTAGAACTACTTTTCCAAAATTTAAAACCTAAAAAATGAGAACAAAACTAAGCCTTATGTTCAATAGATTATTATATAAAGTTAACATATTACAATATGCTTATTATAATACATTAATATATATTATAATATACTTATAATCTGTATTAACATACAACAATAACATATTCAATGGATGAAGTATAAGACTTAATTTTATTTGTGTTATATTGTATTAAGTAGCTTACTATGGATTACTCAGAGCCACATATTCATCAGATCATCACTGCGAGGATCTAATGGTCATATGGGTCCCTAAGAGCTTCTCAGGACTGAGAAGAGGTAGATAGCACCACCGTCACTACCCTCACCATTTCATTCAAGTTATGATATTTTGTATATTACAAATACCCATTTAAGTGGATTTATGGATTGCATTGTCTGTTTTTATTAAACTGACCCCACACAAAGAGCTGTCATTTACAAAGCTTCCTACAAAGCATAAACTAACAAATTGTGGCAGAAACAGTGAAGCCAAAAGTACAAAAGTTTGTTATCTAAGAATTTTAGGGGCGCCTGGGTGGCGCAGTCGGTTGAGCGTCCGACTTCAGCCAGGTCACGATCTCGCGGTGCGTGAGTTCGAGCCCCGCGTCAGGCTCTGGGCTGATGGCTCAGAGCCTGGAGCCTGTTTCCGATTCTGTGTCTCCCTCTCTCTCTGCCCCTCCCCCATTCATGCTCTGTCTCTCTCTGTCCCAAAAATAAATAAACGTTGAAAAAAAAATTATAAAAAAAAAAGAATTTTAAAAACAAACATTGTTAGTCTGTGATCTTATAACAATTCATGAAAAACAATTGCTTTGGGGGCGCCTGGGTGGCTCAATCGGTTAAGCGTCCAACTCTTGATTTCGGCTCGGGTCATGATCTCACAGCTCCTGAGATTCAGCAGCCCCCTCCACCCCCACTCCTCCCAGCCCCGAGTGGGGCTCTGTGCTGGCAACTGGAGGCCTGCTTGGGATTCTGTCTCTGCCCCTCCCCCTGCACACTCGCGCTCTCTCGCTCTCTCTCTCTCTCAAAATAAATATTTAAAGAAATTGCTTTTGTGGGGTGCCTGGATGGCTCAGCTGGTTACGTATCCAACTTCAGCTCAGGTCATGATCTCACGGTTCATGAGTACGAGCCCCGCGTCCAGCTCTGTGCTGACAGCTCGGAGCCTGGAGCCTGCTTCAGATCCTGTGTCTCCCTCTCTCTGCCCCTCCCCAGCTCACGCTCTGTCTCTCAAAAATAAATAAAACGGTAAACAAGAAAGAAATTCCAAATCCTAACACACAGAGGGAGCCTTTGACAGCCTCCTGGTCTTGACACTGTCCACCCTCCTTGGGCTAGGAGGAGAAGTACAGGACTAAAGAATCAGAACCCTGACCCTCTCTGCCATCCTGAGGCCAATCTTTAAACAAAGCGAGGCCCTACTTCCCTTTTTGGGGTCTTGCTGGATTGAAAGTAGCTCAGAAAGACCTTCTGACCTGGAGTGCTCTCTTCTTTTATTTTCACATTTTAAACACAAACTGGTTAACTTCAAGAGGGCTCTGTACAAAAATCTTATTGTTTTTCTAAAGAGGTCTTATTGAGTGATTGATATTTTGAGGGTTTTCCAGCACAATGATTTCTTTGCTAAAAACAGAGTGCGCTCACTCGTTTTGGTATTTGTTTGCAAACCAAACCCATAGTCTGAACATTGGCCATGTCCCCTTCCTCCCCTCTCCCATCCCCCTGCTAACAAGTGGTAACCACAGTGGCCCATACCTAGCATACAGATTATGTATGATCTGTCATTCATTAGGACTTCAAAGCCTACAAAAGAGTTCACTCCCTTCAGTAGCTAATTCCCCTTATTTCCTGAAAATCCATTTGTGGCCTGGTGGAGAATATGAGTCTACCTTTCCTCTTTCCAGAGATACAAATATCCAATAGCTCTTATGCCATAGAGAAGCTTGAGTTCCCTTTATTTTCCAATTGACCACAGATAAATGATCCCTTTCTAAGAATAATTGTTTTGAAAATAGGTCCAGAATTTAACTCTATTTCTAAACTAACATTTTTAAGAAGGAGAGGATTTATGTTAAAGACTCTTATACTAATTTTGTATCTGTCCTTTTATTAAATGTCTTTCCATAGTAATTCACTCCACTTTCTTAAGAGGCAGATTCCATTTGAAGGCTAGAGTAGCGTTTAATACTTCAGGCTTTATAGTCAGAATGCAAAGGTTATAATCTTGGCTATGGAACCTGCAATTCACTTAATCTCTCTGCGCCTCTATTTTCTCATCTGTAAAAATGACTATGTGATAGTCCCTAACTCATGGAATGGTTGTAAGAATTAAATGAACAAAACCTGTGTGATGAACTCTGTTACTATTTTAGGTAAGATCAATACTTCTCTTTAAAGTCCTATGTGAAAGATGCATATTTTTGATATTGTAATTCTGCTCTAGTTTGTGAAACATAATTTAACTTCATTTCGCAAACTCCAAGTATGCTGTAGCAGTATCAGAACGGGCCTTAGCTTTAGAACACGTGGGTTCAAGGCTTTTACTTCGAGAGAGAGAGAAAGAGTGCGAGCAGGAGAGGGGGCAGAGGGAGAAAGATAGAGAATCTTTAAGCAGGCTCCGTGCTGAGCACGGAACCCGATGTGGGGCTCAGTCCCACGACTTTGGGGTCATGATCTGAGTCGAAATCAAGAGTCGGACACACTCAACTGAGCCACCCAGGCGTCCCCAAGTATTGACACTTGCTAGAGCTGTCGCTGTGGTTCATTACTTCATCTCCCTGAGCCCCGATTTCTTCACATGGGAAAAAGGGGGTGATACTAATAGTTGAATAGACCGAATGTTTGTGTGTCCCTCAAATTCATATGTTGACACCCTCATCCCCAAAGTGATGGTGTTCGGAGGGGCTGCCTTTCAGAGGTAACTAGGTTTAGATAAGGTCATGACAGGGGAGCCCCATGATAGAATTTGTGTTCCTATAAAAAGAAGGTCTAGGGGAGCCTGTGAGGCTCAGTCCGTTAAGTGTCTGACTTCAGCTCAGGCCATGATCTTGCGGTTCGTGGGTTCAAGCCCCACATCAGGCTCTGTGCTGACAGCTCAGAGCCTGGATCCTCCTTCGGATTCTGGGTCTCCTTCTCTCTCTCTGCCCCTCCCCTACTCATGCTCTGTCTCTCTCGAAAAATGAATAAACATGAAAGAAAGAAAGAAAGAAAGAAAGAAAGAAAGAAAGAAAGAAAGAAAGAAAGTCTAGAGCTTTCGCTTGCTTTCTCTTCCTACCCCATGAAGACACAGCAAGAAGGAAGCATCTGCAAACCAGGAAGAGACTCCTCACCAGATACTAGATCTGCTAGCACCTTAATCTTAGACTTCCCAGCCTCCAGAACAGTGAGAAATTAATGTTTATTATTTAAGCCATCGAGTCTATGGTATTTTGTTACAGAAGTCTGAACTAAGACAGATACCCTTCTCATAGAATTGTTAGAAAGTATCACATAGGTTTCCTTCAAAATCCATTCTCTTCTTACACATTTAATCGAGGAGCCTGGGTGGCTCATTCAGTTAAGCGTCTGTCTCTTGATCTCAGCTCAGGTCATGATCTCACAGTTCATGAGATGAAGCCCTGCATCGGGCCCTGTGCTGATAGCTCAGAGCCTGCTTGGGATTCTTCTCTCTTTCTCTCTCTCTCTCTCTCTCTCTCTCTCTCCCTCTGCCTCTCCCCTGCTCACTCTTTCTCTCAAAATAAATAAATAAATAAATAAACATTAAAAAATAATAATAATTGAAAATTTAGCTGGGTACATAGCCAGCTAGAACAAAGGCCAGCTAGAACAAAAGCCAGGGCCAGCTTCGTGGACACAATGACCTGTGTAGTCTCACAGTCCTGAAAGAAGGAGGACCCTGTACTTGGTTTAATTCTCGGCTGTTGCCATCTTGAAATTCTTGACAATTTTACCATTGAACTTGTGTTTTCTAAGTCAAGTCTAACAGGACAATAGAGCATGCATATGAATAGAGAAAATATGTGCAATACATGTTTCCAACATTTCTTGCCACTGTATTTTCATATAGCATTCACAATGCCCCGCGAGCACAGAATTCCAGTGGATCCATGATGTATGGGAGTTCAGCAAGATTCAAAGCAAGCTCAAAGGTAAGAGTGTGTTATATCTATGACTGAGTATCACGGTCTGAATATTTGAGTACCCCCAAAATTCATATGTTGGAATCCTAGACCCCACAAGTTATGGTATTAGGAGGTGGATCTTTTGGGAGGTACTTAGGTATTTGGGGGTGAAGCTCTCTTGGGATTAACGCTGTGATAAATGAAGCCCCAGGGAGGTCCCTCACCCCTTCTGCTGCATAAGATACAGTGAGAGGGCACTGGCTGTGAACCAGGAGGAGGGCGAACGCCACCATGCTGGTGCCTTCATGTTGGGCTTCCAGCCTCTCAAACTGTGAGAATAAATTTCTGTTGTTTATAAGCCACCCAGTCTGTGGTGTTTTGTTATAGCAGCAGAAACAAACTAAGACACTGAGTAAGCAAGTGCACTGACAGTCTCCAGAGGCCACACTTACCATTCAAACCACGGCTCACTTCAAACAGAAAGAAGGCAATGGAATCCTAAGAAACATGAATGACCAAGGAACCCTATCACATCCTTGTATTAATTCCCTGTATTCGCCAACTACTTTATACTGAAAAGGATGACAGAGAAGGAACGGGAAAAATAGGGCAACTTACAGTTCCTTTTCATTTCAACCTTTCCGTACTCATCAGGAAGCTGAAACTAGAGAGAATTGGTAGACTGGGTGCATGTCAAGAAATAAAATAAAAAACAATTTAGTTAGCTTGGTGCAATGTTTCCACAGTTCTAATAAGAATTAAATGCTAATAGATGCATGAGCGACCAAATACAAATTGTGGGATTTTTAAGTTTCTGCATAAAAGTAAAATGTTCTTATATTTACATTTAAAACAGACATTCCAGGGGTGCCTGGGAGGCTTAGTGGGTTAAGTGTCTAACTCGTGATTTTGTGTCGGGTCATGATCTCACAGTTTTTGAGTTCGAACCCCACATTGGGCTTTGCTAACAGTGCAGAGTCTGCTTAGGATTCTCTCCCTCTTTCTCTCTCTCTATCACTGTCCCTCTCAAAAGGAAATAAATAAACATTTAAAAAATAATAAAACAGGGGCACCTGGGTGGCTCAGTCGGTTAAGTGTCCGACATCAGCTCAGGTCATGATCTTGCGGTTTGTGAGTTCGAGCCCAGCGTCGGGCTCTGTGCTGACAGCTTGGAGGCTGGAGCCTGCTTCGGATTCTGTGTCTCCTCCTCTCTCTGCCCCTCCCATACTCATGCTATGTCTCTCTCTGTCTTTCAATAATAAATAAACATTAAAAAAAATTAAATAATAAAACAAACATTCCACAATATAAAGAATAGTAAAATTCATGCTAGTAATTTAAAATTTTAATTTTTCTTTACCTAGAACAACATTAAAGGGCAAAACAAAACAAAACAAAGTGAAAGACCATGACAAGTCAGAAGAGAGACCACAGGAAAAGGAAAAAACTTTACATTTTTGTTATCTGTAACACTTTTTCCCTGCTTTTTCTAAAAAGAGCTCCACATTTTCATTTTACACTGGGCATTGCAGATTACATAGCCAGCCCTGATGAAGATTGTATTTCCCAACCTCTCCTGCAGCTAGATGTGGCCATGTGACTTACTACAATCAGATTCCTGTGGCAGCTTCAGGGAACTATCCCAGGACATAGTGGGCATGGGCCTTTGCCTCTTTTCTTCGATCTTTTTTCCACCTGCAATGTAGATGCTGCCATCTTGGAGCATGAGTTCAAGAGCCACTTCTAGGATTGACGAAGCAGTGTGTTGGAAGGAGCCGGGGGTCCCCGAGTGCTTTGTGAAGAAGAATCACCATATCAGGCCAAGACTATGGATTGCCAAATTTTACAGTTTGTGAAATGCATTTCATGAAATGACTCGTGTGGTAGCATATTGCCTATGTTAGTTATTCGATAGACGCCTAGATTTTTGTTTTGATTGGTTTTTTTTAATCGACTATGAAAAGAAACGTTACTCCTCATATTTTTAGAGGAGGAACAGTTCAGCAGCCTCAGACCACCTACAGTTTCCAGCATGAAGGTCACTGTCTCTACTGTACTATGCCCATTGTACCTGGTCGTGTCTTTTACATGCGTGTCAGTGCCAGGTGACTCAGCTGTTTTTGTTGCCCTTAACACAATAAAAACTGAGTCCCAACCCCTGGAGAGAAAGTTTTTAAATCACTCAGAAAAGATTGACACCTTCCACTAAATTCCAGCCCTAAGGAGAAGCAACATGCTTCTCTGCAGAAGGTCTCAACAGGACATTGTGCAAAAGCCTTGGGAAGGCACTTTCTGCCAATTCCTTGGTGTTCGGCTCATAATTAAATCAATAGGTTTTATGTAGTTTAGGGATTGGCTGACTTTCAGCCAAAAAGGTGCCAGGTTGAGAGATGACCTAGTCAATACGCCTTTATATATCAGATAGTCTGTGAACTCCTATCTTTAATCTGCATTAACGTGCTTCTGTTGGCATTTTATTTTCCCCTCTCAGTCAGGGTGTAACTTTCCGACGTAGATTAAGGATGGCAATGATAAGAAGCTACAGCATCCTTATTCATGATGTGCCTGACTATGCCACTAGCCTGTGCATTATCTAAGGGCTGCCTTCCTGCTTATTTTTATACTTGGTGGCTAATGCATGGCTGGCACATAGCAAGCACTCATTAAATGTCTGTTTAATCAATTAACTAGTCAAATGACTCAATGAGTGAATAAATGAATAATGTAATTTTAGCAGATGCTCTTTAAATCTATTTTATTTTATATTTTATTTTATTTTATTTTATTTTAACTCAAGTTAGATAACATACAGTGTAGTCTTGGCTTCAGGAGTAGAGCCCATTGATTCATCTCTTACATATGACACCCAGTGCTCATCCTGAAAAGTGCCCTCCTTAATGCCCATCACCCATTTAACCCCTCTCTCCCCCACCCTCCTCCAGCACTCCTCAGTTTTTTCAATCTATTTTAAATGACCAAAAGTCTAAGAGCTTGTGAATTTTTAAATAATAAGCTAGATTTCAAATCTTAATGTCAATAAGCTCTAGGGAAGCCCAGACCTAAAAACATGTGAATTATGTAGCTGGCACCATACCCTGAAGGCCAACTTATTCAGAATTCTGTTCTATTCTGAACAAAATTGAGGAAAATATTTTAATTAATCACAGTTTTTTTAAATTTACAGAAAATATAAATAGCCCTAGGGAATAAGTTTAAAATTTATAATAATTAATCCACCAGGAGATTGTTCCTATAAAATATCCCTTGTTTGGTGGTAAGTGATTCTTTCCAAAAGACTCTCTAGATGAGATCACAGGGCAATAAGGCAGAGCAGGCCAATGTAAAAGAAGATTGTTGGTTGAATTAAACTTTCAGGTATTGGTAAGTGTAATGGACATATATTATTTTGGGTCCTCTCAGCATCATTGTGCCGTTTTCTGGTAAAAGCACTGTAACTTCCATTGGGGAAGCCATACTCTTTCTCATCCAGCAGGAAAAGAAATCTACATGGAGTATATGACCCAGGCATGCCCCAATTTCCCTAGCTTCAGAGACTGGCTCAGGAGCAGGAACATAACCCTTGTACCTGATCAGATGCTGTCTTCCTGGTATTCGAATCTTAAGCTGAGTGGCAAAACATTAAACATAATTGTTGTTCCTTCATCCTAGCAGTAGAGCCCTTACAAAATTGTCCTGTGCTTGCCCTTCTCGGAGTTTAGTTTTCCTGAAAAATTAAGTTTTGTTCTCCAAAAATCCTTTTCTCCTCCCCACCATCTTTTGTGTGTTAATTTCATCTATCCCAGAGTCTGTTTCTCTTACTCATAACCAAATCGTTTTAATAAGAGCCAGGTATCTTAGGGGCATATTGTGAAGCCTTGCATGCTAAGCTAAGGCATTTGCACTTTATCCAGTGGGCAAAGGGAACATATCAAAGGGTGTCAAGACAGAGAAACACATGTTGTCGAGATTTGTGTATGGATGTGAAGGCAGAAGATGGATAGAAGGAAGAGAGGGAAGAGTCATCCAGGAAGGAGATGATGTACTCTTGAGGCAATAAGGAGACAGTGAGCATGGACAGGTGAAAGGGCCCCCCCAGGGTACAGCCTATGTAGCATCAGTGGGAAAGGAAGTGGTCCAGAACTCAAGTTCTGGTTTTGGTTCTAGGGAACACAGTAAGAGAAGCAATCTCACCTCTGAACCTGAGCAATAGAACTGCAGGGCAATGCTGAGCACTATTAGGAGCATCACTGATTCCAGTGGGGAAGGTAGATTTGGAAATCAGTTTTGAATCAATATCTTAAACAAGCCTAGAAGTACCTATCTGTGAGGTACTTACAGGCAGCCTCTCAGAAAATGCCTACCCACCCACCCCCGGCACCCCCTCTGCCCTCAGCGACTTCCAGATTTTGTGACTCCCTAATCCTTGCACCTGCTCTGCCATGTTCAGACTTAACTGCTCATGTGCTCTGAGAACCATTCCCTGCCCTTCTCTTACTCTTCCCTCTATATTTCCCAGGTTCCTTTGACCTCTGCTGACTTCTGGCAAGCTCTGCCAAAGAGAGGCACTGTCAGAACACTAGAGGATAGGAGAAGGGGAGACACCAGGGTATTTCTCTTTCTCTCGCTCTGCTTTGGTGGCTTCTTGAGCAGGGGCTGAGTCTCCTCCATAGTCCCAGATCCCACAGGACAGCCTCTCCCTCTGTACTCTCAGCCGTTACCAGATACCCACCGTGGTCCCAGCCCTGAACAGATGGCCCCAGCTGTTGGGTTCTGGTCACATGGCCCCATCCCATTGCTTCTCCATCCCCTGCTAG
Source organism: Leopardus geoffroyi (assembly GCF_018350155.1). Taxonomy (NCBI): domain Eukaryota; kingdom Metazoa; phylum Chordata; class Mammalia; order Carnivora; family Felidae; genus Leopardus; species Leopardus geoffroyi. Next base: position 95,833,610 of record NC_059333.1, read on the forward strand.
TGGCTTCCTGCTCCTGCCGACTTGGTGTTACCTCATCACCCTGTTTGGCTTTTCAGCTGTTCCATATCTGGAACCAATCCCCTGTACTAAAATCTCTGCTTGTAACCCTAAGTCGGTTTCTGTTTTCCGGAAATATGACTCAGCAGCTAGTATATGGGGGGCAAGGAAGGGGACAGTGGTGTGAGGAGGTGTCCGTGAGTTTCAGTTAGGATCAACACTAGTGATGAAACCCCAGCCCTCCGCCCTGCATAAACATACCACAGCAGCAGCCCAAACATGAGACAGCCTCAGGCTCCGGGTCTAAGTCGAACTGTTCGCAGGGCCCTCTATGACAGATGACTTTTTTAATTACAAGTGACAGCACACCAGGTCAGATTAGCTTTAAGCATAAACGATGGTGCTGGTTCCCAGGTCACCTAGAACTAGAAACCTGAATATTGTTGGGCTCTCTGCCCTCCCTACCCCATTTCTTCTCTTTCCCTCCATTCCTACAGATAAGCTGCTTCACAAAGTTGATGGACGCCACAGACACTGGAAAACTCTCCCGGCTGGAGAAGAAAGGTCACCTCTTTTAAAAATTCCAGGAGAGAACTTGATTGGCCTGACTTGAGTCACACATCCATCTTCTGGGCCTTTCATTGTGGCAGAGGAGGAGGGTCACAGTCCCACTCAGACCACGCAGCTAATGAAAAAAGGCACAACGCCCAGAGGAAGAGGAGAAGACTGGCATGGACAGTGTAGGAACTGTGCCTATAAGTACCGCCTCTTCCTAGTCAGAATTCTTTTGGTTGCAAGAGACAGAATTCAATTAAGAAAAGTAAAGGGGTAAATGGAGGTACTGGTTTGTGTAACCAAAGAGCATTTGTAAAGGTGGCCTCAGAAATGATGGAACCAGGTCCCCTTATACTCTCTGCTCTTTTATCCCTACTTCCCTCTGCATTTGGCCTCATATGCCCCAGGCTCCCTTTTTCCGCAAGGCCATAAGTGCAGCTCTAAGAACTTCCAATCTCACATCTTCCCAGCCTGGCTCTCAGAGAGGAACGTGCTCTGACCCACAGCTCCAATAAAGGATGGGCTCCAGTTTGGGATGGGCCACCCCTGTCCTCTCAGGGAGAGCCTGAGTCAGGTGCTTGCTCCAAGACCAGGGAGGAAGGGTCAGGTAAGACAAAGGAAGTCCTCATTCTGATGGATTGGCTAGTTCAAAGAAGGAGAAGGTCCCCCAAGCCATGACCTCATAATTTTACAGTCCTAGGAAATGAAGAATGACTCCCTAGAATATGGCCTTGGCAAATCAGCAAACTTTCCGGCTTCTAGTTTCTTCATTTGACCAGATACTCTTTCTGTACTGTTCTCTTCCAGTACCTACATTCACTGAAACTTTTTCAATGGTTCTCAAACTTTGGGGTGTGTCAGAATCACCTGAGGAGTCATTTAAAATGCAGATTCCCAGGATCCATCCAGATCCCATCTCCGTAAGTCTGGGGCAGAACCCACAAATCTGCATTCACTGAATAAATCTTATGTTGGTGACCTCCTGTGCCATGCTTTAGAAATAACGAATGGAATGGTTTGAGATCCTTGCTTAGTCTACGACAGAGGCACATAGGAACTGTGTTCTGGCTCAGGGAAGGCCAAGGTGGAGGAGGAAGGGTTTGCCACAGCCTAGAATCGAAGGGAAGAGCAGTACCCCCAGGTCAGCCTGTGGGCTGGAATGCACGAGTGAGGTCTCCTGACTGGACGCTGAGAAGGTTCTGTTCTGCTCATGGGAACCAAAGCAGGACCAAGGGAAACACCCAAAGGTCCCTGGCTGCCCTCATCCCCAATAGTCCTAGGCCTTTTCATGCCTCTAGAAGCACTCCTTTATGCGTAATTTTTTTCTGACCCTTTGTTGAAACAGAAACAAAAGCAGTCAGCAAGAGAAACCAGGTAAATTCTCTTTCTAGCATATGCACAGGATTAACATTTAGAAGGTTTGAGGCAAGGGCAAGTGACTCGTTTTTACCATACTTCGTCTTTATCTCAAGTTTAATTATTGGGGGGAGGGGCAAATAAAATAAAATAAAATAAAGAATGATTCAGCTGGCAATGCTAGCAGAGCTTCCCACTCCTAACCAGGGCTATTGGGATCAGAGTGTTCCCAGCACAAGGTCTCCTGGAGATAAATGCTCCTGTTTGGATCCCCTATAGACCAGAGTCAACTGAAGCAGAATTGTAATGTAGAGCAGGCTGAACTCCAGACCCCCACCTCCCCTCTCCACACCTTTTCTCTTATTGTGAATACTTCTGGAATTTTCCATTGACTATTTATTACAAGTATTGTTTTTATATAATTCCCTATCAACACAACTGAAATTTTAAAGATTTCAAATAATTAAAAAAAAAAAAAAAAAACAGCCTATTAAGGACACCTGGGTGGCTCAGTTGGTTCAGTGTATGACTCTTGGTTTTGGCTCAGGTCAAGATCCCAGGGTCATGGAATCAAGCCCCGAGTCGGGCTCTGTGCTGAGCATGGAGCCTGATTAAAAATTCTCTCTCTCTCTCCCTCTGCTCTTCTCTCCCCAATAAAAAAATAAAAAATTTAAAAATGTGAAAAACAGCATACTACATTGATACACCCTATCCTATTGGGGGAAGCTAAGCACACCCTTATCAAAAAAATAAACTGTTCTTAAAACACCGTCTGGAATATGTGATCCAGCAACTCCTTTCTAGGAATTTACGTTAAAGGGATCATCATGTGTATGGGCAAGACTTGTGAGGATGTTCATGGCAAAATTACTTAGAAGAAATTAGAAAGGAAGTAAGGTAACCAAGATATTCTTGGGAGCTCCTTGCGTAACTTATGGTACATCCAAACAATGGGAGATTATGGAAATATTAAAATTTTTGTTTTAGAAAAACACCTAATGATAAAAGAAAATGTGCTCTACACATTAAGGTTTTTTTACGTAGATTACAAACTACATGTATAGTATATTAGAAGTTTTTGTTTTACAAAAGTAGTTGCTCTAGTGATGAAATGATGGGTAATTTTTTTATTTTATTTCAGTTTTCTACAGTGTTCACATTTTCTTTAATGAGTACATATTACTCCAAGTGTGAATCTATACCAACAGCATCAGCATCTCCTGAGAGCTTGTTAGAAATGCAGAATGCCCCCCCCCCAACTCCATGATCTGTATGCACATTATACTTTGAAAAGCAAAGCTGTATATAACTCAACATAGGAGAAGTAACTGTTGTTGTTGTCCTTGTTGTTGTTTTAAATAGGCTTCTCACCCAGTATGGAGCCCAACACAGGACTTGAACTCACAACCCTGAAATCAAGACCCTGAGTTCAAAACCTGAGCTGAGATCAAGAGTCAGACACTTACCCAACTAAGCCACCCAAGTGCCCCTAGAAATAACAGTTTTAAATAAAGAAAGCCCCAGGCTGTGACAACTGGGTGCCCTTTACTATTTGGAAGGTCATTCTGATGTACAGCGTAAGCAATTCTTACCTCCAAAATCCAAAATCCTCTAGAAATGGCTTCACATTTCCACATTTTCCATTTCAACAATGGGGCATGGAACAGTGACAAGTCCCTCCATCTCCGTCCCCTCCCCCGGCCACAGGGCCACAAAGCCTGAGCTCTGAGACTCTGCGTGAGGTAGAGAAATATAGATTCCTCAAGAGCTGCTATTCAAGCCATTAAGCAGCATGTGCCAATGTTCCACCCACAATTCTGGTTCAGTCTCCATTAAGCTGCACATCTGGCCGTCACACACTCTTTTGTGGGGACATCTCAATGGCAGCACTGATGCTGCCTCTCCCCAGGGCCAGCCCTACAGTGGCCTCCCTGTCCTCCCAGCATGTGATGTCATGAGCATGAATGTCCTGCCAAACATTTAAGATGTTGCAGTTCACATTGTGTACATTGTATAGAGAAACACTGACAGGCAGATTTGAAATTTAAAAAAACCACACACACACAGGGCAAGACACAACCAAACCTTGTTCTATTGTTATTCCAAACCACCACTTCAGCACAAATATGTATCTTGTATTCTTTAGCTACATAATCTTCTCCTCTTTGTTGCTGTTGTTCTAACTAGCATCCCCAGATTCAGAGATTTCCTTGAAACATTCTTTCTCTAATTTGGTTGCTGTCAAATTCGTGGAAAGCATGAACACAACTGGTTCATTTCAAACTAAAGATCCCCTGCGTGGGGTCTCTTTCGAAAAGGCCAAAGGAAGGAAAGCTGGATGTTACGTCTTAAAGTCATCTCGCCCTCAGAGAGGGATGGGACGTGGTTAGCTGCACACAGAAGACATGAGAAAGAGGCCCCTCCCTTCACTGTTCCTCAAAGTGTGGCATGGGGACCATCTCATCAAAATCACCGGGGTGCGCAATGAAAATGCAGATTCCTGGGTACGGTCTCAGAACTACTGAGTGGCCTCTGGGGGGTGAGGAGAACGAATGTGCATTTTACCTGGACTTCCTAGCAGTGATTCATATATGAGAGTACAAGGGCTTTAAAATTAGATGGATTTAAACCCCATTTTTCTCCTGTATAGTGGCTATCTGACCTTGACAAATAACCTAAACTCTCTCATTTTCCTCTCTACACACCGGGGACTGTGGGGAGGATTAAAAGTCTGAAGTTCCTGACACAAACAGGTCCCAAGAGCATGAATTCCCTTTTCCCAGTTGTTCAGGTAGAGCACTTTGGGTCTGCTATTTTACCTGTGATTGGGGCGGGGGGTCATTGTTTTCCCCTGGCTAACAATTGCTGTCACTGTATTGCCAGGTTCCAATGGGGCTCTAATGAGACAAAATCATCAAGTCTGAATTCCACTGGATGATTACGGAAGCAGAACCTGTAGTTGTAGAGCTGTGCTGTCCAATCCAATAGCCAATAGCCCATGTGGCCATTGAGCACTTAAGGTGTGACTAGTACAGGGGCGCCTGAGTGACTCAGTCGGTTGAGCGTCCGACTTCGGCTCAGGTCATGATCTAGAGGCTCTTGAGTTTGAGCCCCGCATTGGGCTCTGTGCTGAGAGCTCGGAGCCTGGAGCCTGCTTCAGATTCTGTGTCTCCCTCTCTCTCTGCCCCTCCCCCACTCAGAGTCTGTCACTGTCTCTCAAAAATGAATAAATACAAAAAAAATGTTTTTAGGGGCGCCTGGGTGGCGCAGTCGGTTAAGCGTCCGACTTCAGCCGGGTCACGATCTCGCGGTCCGTGAGTTCGAGCCCCGCGTCAGGCTCTGGGCTGATGGCTCAGAGCCTGGAGCCTGTTTCCGATTCTGTGTCTCCCTCTCTCTCTGCCCCTCCCCCGTTCATGCTCTGTCTCTCTCTGTCCCCCCAAAAAAATAAATAAACGTTGAAAAAAAAATATGTTTTTAAAAAGGTGTGATTAGTACAGAGACATGTTATAAGTGTAAAATATACATTGGAATCCAAAAACAATACAAAAGGGCATAAAATATCCCATTAATTGATTACATATTGAAATGATAATATTTTAGATATGTCAAATTAAATAGAATAAATTAAAATTAATTTCACTTGTTTATTTTCAGCTTTTTAATGTGACTTTTAGAAAATTTTAAATCACATATGTGGCTATATTGTATTTCTATTGGACACTACTGTTCTGGAGGAACAGTTACCCTCCTCTCCCTCCCTAGCGCTGATAATAAAACCCAACCCTGTAATTATGACATACAAAATGGGGTTTCCTGGGCACCTGAGTGGCTCAGTCGGTTAAGCGTCCCATTTCGGCTCAGGTCATGATCTCAAGGTTTAGGTGTTTGAGCCCCATGCCAGGCCCTGTGCTGACAGCTCAGAGCTTGGAACCTGCTTCGGCTTCTGTGTCTCCCTCTCTCTCTGCCCCTCCCCTGCTCATGCTCTGTCTCCCACTCTCTCTCAAAAATAAATAAACACTTAAAAAACAATAATAAATAAATAAAATTTCAAAGTGGGATTTCCTAACTAGACAGGCAACGATCAGCTAGGAGAGATTTAGGGTGTCTGTTCTCCCACTGCAGGGAAAAGTGAGCTCATGTAGCATGACCCCTCATGTGAGAAAGCAAGCAGCAATGTCAACGAAGGAGGTGGCTGAGTGAGGAGATCAGTCTTTAAGAGCATAGATTTATCAGTTGAAACACCTTGAATTCAAGCCAGCAGTGCTAAGGAGAGGGTATGTGGGGGTCTTATTTGTCTTGTCCCCACCCCCTGGATGCCTTTTGCTCTGTTAGTGCTTACAGTCATTACACCTGACAAGTTTTATTAGCTAAAGAGAGTCCTCCAACACAATTACACGACTTACGTCCTTACAAAAGCTGCATCATAACTAAGCAAATATTTTGGTCAACAGGAAGACTGTCTCTTCTGCACAAGTAATTTAGAAATAGTTATAATCTCCTAACATACACAGATATCTACCAAAATGACTAGCCCAAATGGATATTTCCAAAGAGGAAATGTCTGTCTATTATATTATCAGCTAATGAAATTAGTATTTTTGGAAAAATACTGCCAAAATAGATTGTAATCTGTGTGTTTTATAACAGATTCATAACCTGACACAGTTTCTGGAATAAAAAACAAATAAAAATCAACTCAATGCATGTGTCTTTGTCCAAAATTTCCAAATTTTCAAAACAATTTTGAAAAAAATGCATTTTAGATACTATTACCAAAATACCCTATACTGTGTGTGGTTTATACTTCCTTTTATACCTAGCCAATTTCTTCACTCAGTGTTCAAAGTAGATAAAGAATTTAACTGTGTAATGCTTGGAACTTGGTTTCTAATTGTTGGCCATTTATATATGACTTAAAGATGCTATAACATCATTCCACTAAAGAAATCTAACAGAGCACCTAGGTTGCATTTTTATGACCACACATGACCACCATGATACAGTAAATAATACAGAACATCTTAATTATTCGGGGCCGGGCAGAATAACTTGTTCTTGAGTCACTGACCAGGTTCCTATAAATTATTAGTAGAGATTAATGACATTTTTGAAAATTTTTTGAAAATAAGAGAATATTAAAGGCCACTTTTGCAGACAGTCTGTTATTTTATTGCACAGATTTCACTTAAAGAACAAAATGCACCATCAATGTTTGGAGAGTTTGGGGTCTCAGATACTGATACACTATCAGTGTTTACACCCGTAAAGCCAAATTCAACAGCACAATTTATGTTAAACAATATCACTTCAAGATGGCTAACAAAATGAAAATAGAGAATGGGGGAAAAGCTTTAAAAATGTGTTAATTTGAAGCACAGGCAAGTGTAGGATTAAAAACTACATCGTACAAACCTGGAAACCAAAAACGTTTTGTGGAATGTCAGTCACAGTTATATTCACTTGTACTGTTATTTGTCATATAATTAAAGTCTATTCGGTTCATTTCCTTCATACTGATGAATTGAGAATTTCAGGAAAACCATGGTTATAAAAATGATCAATCTTGAAAAAGTATGTACAGATAAATGTAAAATCACAAACTAAAAAATATCCCCACCCCTTGCCCTCGACTTACAAAAGGGAAAGTTTCCCATAGAGGAAAGTTCCACAGTCCCTTCCCTCCCCACCCCATGTCCCCAGTTCTATTTTTTTCTATCGCTTATAACTAAATGACCTTGGAGCTGAAGAGGAGGGAGCGAACAGAGAGGCATCTTTATGAAGCTCCCATTGTCATCTGTAACGGTTTGAAAAGTGTCTTTTATTTCTCTCCCCACACCCAACTCAGCAATGTTTGCAAGATATTTAAAATTTAAAGAGAGAGAGGAAAAATACATATACATATACATATACATATACATATACATATACATATATGTATATATCCTGGTGAACAATAAAGGTAATGCCCAAGAAAAGAGCTAATAATGGGCAAAACCATGAGAAAAGCGTGTGGGCATTTTCTGAGCTAAAGACTTCTTTTAAGGCAATAAATGGGGAGCAGGGTGTTAAGACTAAAAAATGCCAGACAGGATGCTTTTCTGGACCTTTGGCGTTGGAGCCTGGCAGCGGAGTGGGCTTCCCCCGCCTGTGGCAAGCAAACCGAGGGCCGTGGCCCCAGTATCTGCAGCACCTCCGTGGGCAGGCTAGCAGCCCTCTTATACGTGGGCACTCTTGGCATGGGTTGGGGAGCTGGAGCCCGGAGAGTAGTAGAAACGGTTTTCACCAAACGCCTGGGCATCTCCAGCGCAGCAGACGATGACACAGCCACCCACGAGGCACAGGACAGCACCGATCCAGCCTGCATACAGGGAGTAGCCAAAGCTCACGATGGTGGTCTCGCGGTGGGCGCACACAGGAAACCAGATGGTGGCAACCATGGCACAGAGAGCTGGGGAGACATGAGAGGGCTATGACTGGGCACACCCATCACACACCCCGAGCAGCAGACAGGCTTTCCTTCACTCCACATGCACACTCCTCTGGCCTCCAACTAACTCCAGAAAGCTTGATACGCACAGCTCTGCTCCCGTGGCAACCTGAACCTACAAGTTTGCATCTATAGAATCAACCGATCGAAAGCTGTGTCAAACTGCTAGATGCTTATTTTTTCAACTGGTGGCAGAGATGAAAGAACTCCAGTGTAAAAGCCCAGAAATAAGTCATTGAGGCCGAAAAATATGTACTTGTATTTACTTATGTATCTTTACTTCGTATATCTATACTTATGATTCTTTTATTATGCTTACCTAATTGTATTATAATTATCTCTTTCCATGTCTATTTCCCATTCCAAGTTCTGGGTTCCTTGACGGCAGTGGCCATGTCCTACTTATGTTTGTAAAGTCAGTATTTAACCCACTATGAGGCCCATAGTATGTGCTCGGCGTCTACTAGCTGAATGACTGCATCGCCTGAGGTATCCCGAAATGAGAAACACAGTGGTGCCCATTCCATTTATCCACTCTATTTTTTCAGTTTGGTCAATTCACATTACAAAGACCTGAAGAAGCCATGTGAATTCTCTTGCTGTGATGAATGTTGTTAGACACCAGTGGAATATCAGCTAAGAGTTTGAGTTTGTGTGATGCTGTTCACAATCACAAAATCTCAACATACCATAAACAGCACTCAAGGTAAAAGAATTTACCCATCCGAGGATTTTATGGTGTTGGAATTTGTGATGGGTCGCAATGGTAGAATTTTATGGTCTTCCACCAACCAGCCTTTCAGACTTGGTGTAGATTTGAAAGAATAAACTAAGAAATAGCTTCTATATCATTTAGTTCCTCTCTTCCTAAGCAAAGCAGCTAAACAAGGGCAGGCAGGAGCCCATAAGAAAGTTTAAAAAAAAAACAAATTTAAACCTCTACACCAGCACTGCCAAATATGGCACTCACTAGCTACATGGGCTTTTAAACGTTTTTCATGAGGCCAGTGAGATCAAAAAACAGAGTTTTGAATTTTAATTAATTAAAAGTTAAATAGTCATATGTGGCTGGTGGCTCATGTGTTGAACAGCACAACTCTAGACAAAGTAACTCCATAACCTCCTTTGGTATCATCTGATTTCTCACAACTACAAGCAGGACAGAAATTTTAGTTGAAGCTTTAAATTGGGAGGATACATTAAAGTCCGCAGATCAAGAAAACAGTAACAATGAGGTTTCCAATCATAAGCCATAAAGTTTTCAATAAATTCAAGGCAGGGCACCGCAATGTTTGCTGCCTGCAGTATCCTTGTTACTTTCAACTCAGCAAGCATTTTTGATTTCTACTCACGCTGAGTGACTTTCTGACTTACCTCTAGGCCCAAATAGAAGAAATATAATTTCTCTGTACACGTAAGCACTCAATTCTAACAGCCTCGTACATTAGTTCTAAACTGAACTAAAGATTGAAGCCTTACCCATTTTGAAAGATCTCTTAAACTAGCTCACTGCATTTGTGTAACTTGTAACATAACCTCACTCCCCCAAGCTGGGTATAGATACACATAAATAGATGTGATTCCTATCATAAAAATACATAGGTCCCAAGTGGAAGTCAGAAGGAATAAAGTTAATTTGGGGGCTTTGATTGCTCAAATTGACTTTCTAACAGCCTAAATTCACTCCATTAATTGTGTACTATTCACATATTTAAGGAGTTGTTATAGATCATCTAAGAAGCTAAAATCTGTCTGTATATTAATGTCTTCATTTTTTTCTTAAAAGAGTAAAATCAGTCATGCCAGCTTCTGTAATGTTTGTATGAGACACCATGAGAATATGTATTCTCCTTCTGTGAATAAAATGTTTCAAAATGACCAGTGCTGGGACTCCTGGGTGGCTCAGTTGGTTGAGCATCCAACTCTTGATTTTGGCTCAGGTCATGATCTCACAGCTTGTGAGATGGAGCTTCGCATTGGGCTCTGTGTTGACAGCATTGACCTGCTTGGGATTCTCTGTCTCCCACGCTCTCCTCTCCTCCCCCACTCATGCTCTCTTTCAAAATAAATAGATAAACTTATTAAATTAGATTAGATTAGATTAGATTAGATTAGATTAAAAAAGAAGAAGACCAGTGTTAATTGTATCTTCCCTTTCCAGCTCAGGACCTCAAACACCTGGTGGGGGTGGGGGTGGGGGTGGGGGAGTGTTTTTCTCTCCTCCTCCAGCCGCACATTCCAAGTGTGGCACTCACGGAGAACAGCTTGGCTACTGTCCTCAGCAAGGCACAGAGAAAGAGAGAAGTCTTCTTCTCTGTCAGGACAAGAAACAGAAACTCTTCTAGAGCATTTCAGCCAGAGAGAACTGCCCTTGGTTCTTCATGTCAACACATAACCTAGCTACACACCCCTAGGCCCCCAAAGGGGGCACTCTCTGCTTGAGCAAAACAGCACCCTAGCAAGTGCTTCCAAACACCCAAGCTTGATTAGAGGGAGAAGGTGGAGAGTGAAAAGATGAATTCCATAGGAAAAAAAATATTTGATTGCCAAACAACTGGTTTGAAAACAGCTTATGGTTTCAAATTAGGTATAATATTTTTCAATTACTTCATATTTATACATAAAACACACACACACACACACACACACAAGTATTCCCCACATTTCACGTAAACCTAACTCCAATACAGAGTTGATGTAGATTTTATAGAATAAGATAAGAAATTGCCTCTAATTTCATTTAGTTCTTCCCCCTTTCCTAAGCAAAATAATAAGAGTATCTTCACACGGGGAAAGAAATCAGGCTCAATATTCCAAAAATAACCATCAGTCTTGATTTTGATTGCTTTAGGGATTTTGTTAGATTTTATTCCAGTGTAATTCACTAGAAAAAGGAAAAATCAGGAACATTCTAAACATTTAAATAATGAGCCTATAAGGACTGAATGGGTGGGTGAGTGGATGAGAGGTGGTCTCATTTCAAGTCTACTTTCCACTTCAAACACATCAAAACTGACTTCCAAAATCATAAAACCTTAATGTGACTCTAACACACTTAAAGTTACAAACTCATGATTTACCTCATTAAAAATTTCCTCCTTTTATAATCCATGCAAAACAAGGCAGACCAGTGCTAGCGGGGTCTTTATTTCCTAGCAGATAAATGAACTCTGGGTCGGATTCCTGTGGCTCTCAGAGACGAACCACATCAAAACCACTGAAAGATGACAGGCCGCCACACAACACGAAGGGAAATGAGAGGTTCAATACAAACAGTGACCTTCAACTGAACTCAGAATGAAGAATGTTTAGAAACTAAAAAAAGGAGAATTTACTCAATTTCAGCATCGTTTGAAGAGAAAGGGGAATGTTATCAGCAGTAAAGTTAAAATGCAAGTCAAATCATTACTTAACCAAAAGATGTAAAATATTAATAAAACTGGCAATAATTTGGGGCTGTCTTAATGACACAGAAGGCCTGCTGGATTTATTTCTGTTTGTGTGCACGGGTGCACACACACACAGACACACACACACACACACACACACACACACACACACACAGAGTTTATAATGGCTCTCCCAATTATTTGGAGAAAAGAAAATGCTTTTCTAAAAAAGTCACAGTTTCCCATAAGGTAAAGAAAATTGAAGAAAGATAAAGAGAATTTTCATTGCTTTTCTTTTCATGTCATCAGAATGTATTTTTAAAGTAAGTCTCTAATAGAAGAATTTTAACACTCAGATTTTTCAATCTGTTTCTCCTCTTCTACCTTCAAAAGATGCAATAGTTAACTGTACAAGGGGAGCAGGAATAAGTCATTTGGGAGGGAGCAGAAAGTAAAAATTGGGGACGTACTTACCTAAAATAAAAATTTAAAAAAAAAAAAAGGAGGAGGAGGGGGAAGTGGAGGAGAAGGAGGAGAAGGAAAGGAGAAGGAGAGGAAGAGAAGGAAGTGGAGGAGTGGAGGAGAGGAGAAGGAGAAGAGGGGAGAAGAAAGCTTCACTGTGTAGATTATAGTTTCATCCAGACTTGGTCCTCTCACCAGTAGAACTCCTGCTCTTTATAGAATAAATTGTTTGCCTCTTTTGGTAAATTTCAAATAATCTAATACAATGTGTTCTTTAGTTGACAGAATACAGCCTCATTAAAAGTTAACAATGATCTTGATAGAGCCAAACACAGAAAATAGTTGGAAAAGCAATTTTAGAGCAATGAAATGTAAACACAGCTTTTAATTTCTTTAGGGATTAAATGACACACAGTAATATACGGAGTTAAATAAATGTGAAATTAAATAATATTAGTACATGTATGTTTGACTTTGAAGGTAACAATTTAGAGACAGAGGGAAAGACTGACAAGGGGGCCCAAAAAGGCAGAAGGGCACCAGATTCATTTCTTCCTTCCTCCAATGAACATCTCTGTTTTCAGGCTTTGTCACTTTCAGAACTAAGAACTGAGAGTACTTTTAAGAGCATTATTTCTAGCACCAAGCAATATTTCCATTAAAATCACATAAATTACTCTGAATGATATAAGTAATACTGGAAAAATTCTTCCTTGACATTATATCTGAGATTTGCTTCAAAAAAAAAAAATCTGGGGACTAGAAGAAAAGAAGTACATGGATGAAGCAGATTGGCTGTGACTGAGAATGAGTTTGGGCTCATGGAGGTTCATTATACTATTTTTTCTACTTCTGTGTATGTATGAAATTTTCCACAATAAAAACTATTTCTTAAACTTTCTCCTTTTAAACGTTTTACAATGCAAAGAATGCTGCCTTCTACAATTGATGCTATTATAACATATGATCTAAATAGCAACAAACTTTAGCTTTGTGCCAGTTAACTTAAGGCAACAAGTAATGAGATTTCTAATGAGCTATTGGCTGGAGTCATATTTATTTGTTGTTTCCTTATAATTTGAATCTACAAAAATTTTACTTTTTATTTTTATCATTTGTCATTCTCTAAATTTTGACATAAGAAAACATAGTTGCCAAAAGACATACTCCTCTTATACTATGGCTTTTATGAAGATTTAATATTTAAAACAATCAAGTCAAAGGAATGTTTGACTATATTATTTTTCCTGGCCTGCTTTCAACATTTTTTCCTTTATTTTTCTATTTCACACATCATTATCTTTTTTTTCCCATAACCTTTTTTAAAAGCCAGTCTCATGGTTATTTAATATTTTTTTAATCACAGAATTTAGAGATAGGAGAGACCTCATAAACCAGTTAACTCCTCCAATTTTACCAGTAAGTTCATTTTAAGCCACAACCGTACTAAAGATACCACAGCCTTCCCACTACCCACATAAAATTTGACTGACATTACGGACTTGTTTGTAGAAAGCTAATGACTTTAGAGGAAGACTTTTTCCATCTACTTGCTTAAGACCCCGGGATTATGAGCATCACTGTTTACTACACATCCAAGGGAGGCCTTTCCTAGGACATCTGATTCTGTGTGCCGGACAAACTCAACCTGTCCCACATCTGCACATGCCTTTTATTTTATGGCAATTCCATTATTAACCTGTAAGTTTCAAGTTAAAACAACTTTTTTCCAATACAAATAGGATTCTTGGGGCCATATTTTTAAAAAGGAGAGAAGTTGAGAGGGTCCCACTTAGGGAGGAATATACACTTTCTTTCTGTCCATTCCCTACCTCATCTCCCCAAGAAACACTCAAATCAAGGACTTTCTAAGTTACAATGAGGTGAGAATGAGAGCAAATCAGAACTAAGCTTGAGCATTTTCAGTTGGGTAGCTTAACATGGCTTCCTATAATGGAATAAGCAAAAAAACGCCAACTATTTATTGACCCCTACACTCCAGTTTCTACAAAGTAAACAATGGAAATGTTTCCATTAGACCAGGATGCAACCAACCTAGTGTTTCCAGGAACAGCTCACTGTCTCTCTTGACCAGTGCCATGTGTGGAGATTACCCCACAGAAATGAGACATCAACAAAAGAATACCCACTTCCCTCTGGCTTAGGTCTCTATTTCCTCTAACCAACAACAGCAATTATAATAACAACCATTTGTTGAGCACTTATTATGTGCCAGACGCCAGGCTAAATAACTTGCATACCTCCTTTCACTATTCTTACCCATCTCAGATGAAAGCATTATGGTCTCATTTCATAGAAAGGCTCAGAGACATTAAGTAACTGCCCCAGTTCACACAGCTGGAAAGTGGTAGATTAGAGATTCAGTACCATTGGTCTGGCTCCCAGTGATGAGATAAAGCAGCTCAGGGCATAGGCACTTCCTGCCTTGGCAGGGGCTCTTGAAAAGCTGCAGACTAGGGTCGCCTGGGTGGCTCAGTCGATTAAGCTACCAACTTCAGCTCAGGTCATGATCTCACGGTTCATGAGTTCTAGCCCCACATCAGGCTCTGTGCTGACAGCTCGGAGCCTGGAGCCTGCTTCAGATTCTGTCTCTGTCTCTCTCTGCTCCTTCCCCACTCATTCTCTCTCTCTCTCTCTCTCTCTCTCTCTCTCTCTCTCTCAAAAATAAATAAACATTAAAAAGAAAAAAGAAAAGAAAACTACAGACTATGTTCGCCTGGATCCATCCTAGATCTAAGGAGCCTGCTACATCTGGCTCCCATGCCTTCCCCCAAAGCAGGGCTAAATCCTCACAAACTTAAGACAGTTGAGAAGATAAAGCTATTGTACAACAGACATATAATTTTTTTAAGCTTTTGGAAAAATAAAAATTATCAGGGTCAGGAAGAACTGATTTTAATTAATAGTCCTTACAGTTTCCATACCAAGATTAGCTTTGGTATTGTTTCCAGTTCCCAGGCCCCAAAACCCCGGTGCTGCCTAGTCCCCTTTGGTCAGTGACCACACCTCAGCGGGAGCACCACTGGTGACCTCTAGGATCCAGCAGGAGCCCAGCACTGGCTTCTCCGGGGAGAGCAGAGCGTCAGAAGCCAATCCAGAGCAACACAAAGGGAGCCTTCACTCACTCTAGCTCCTCCCACCCACTGCCAACAGGGGAACCGAGGCACCGGGCTCCAAAGAAGACCCAGAGGAGACCAGCCGGTGCCACAGCTGAGACAATGAGCATTACATTTCCAGAGCTAGCTTGTTCCTGTCAAAACAACATCCAACCTGAAGGCAAATGGCCACGCACTGAGAAATAAATCCGGCAGGAGCCATGAAAGAGGCGGCAGGTAACACTGGAAATTAAACGCTACAAGAGGGCACAGGGAGGTGTCCTCACCCCAAACTAATAGCGAGTGGCTGGAAAGGTACAGCCACTCTGAGAGGGCCAGGTCACTCAATGCCCCTCCATCTTTTCACTCAGACAGGAGTCAGAGACTGAGGGACCCACACCACCCCCCACCCCACCTCACGCTCCTCTCTGTGATTCTGTCCACACACACCAACCAACCCACTCGAAAAACGTAAAGAAAAGCTTTAATTCAGCTAGGAAGTTTCAAACAACTGGTTGCCTTTGGTTTTTTAATAACCCTTGTTATTCAGCTGGACGATTCAGTTGGTTTTAGAGTTTATTTAAATACCAATTTGTCACGGGGCACGTGGGTGGCGCAGTCGGTTAAGCGTCCGACTTCAGCCAGGTCACGATCTCGCGGTCCGGGAGTTCGAGCCCCGCGTCAGGCTCTGGGCTGATGGCTCAGAGCCTGGAGCCTGTTTCCGATTCTGTGTCTCCCTCTCTCTCTGCCCCTCCCCCGTTCATGCTCTGTCTCTCTCTGTCCCAAAAATAAATAAACGTTGAAAAAAAAAAATACCAATTTGTCTGTATGTACTTGCTTTTATATCTTTATTTTCCAACAAGGCTGTGTTTTGTTTCTTTGTTTATCTGTTTGTTTGTTTTCAGTACCTCCTTCTTGAAAATTCCACATTCCTGCATTATCTGAAAGCCCTGGGGAATTTCACAGCCAAAAATATCTTAGTGGATACTCAGTGACTCTCAGATGGAAGGCCAGAATTTCTAAAAATGAACACCTAATACAATAGGCCCACCTTTTGGCGCTGGCACCCTCAGAGATAGAGAGAGCCCTGTGGGACTTCTGTAAGAATATGCGGAAAGCAATCATGGTGCCTGCCTAAGATGACAAGGGTTTCCACCTGGATTCCGCAAACCAATTTACCTGTAGAGCTTTGGTCTAACTGTCGGAAAGAGAATTCGAATGTAAAGATCTGACTTCCAAAAAGCACTGTAAAGAGGACCTTGTGAGTTAGATGAGTCACATGATACTGATTGTGTGTTCCATGGGGCACTCCATCACAAATTCTTTGTGGCTGGACCCAAAATGTCCATGCCCAGATTCTTCCCTGGAAATGACAGTGGCCCTCTGGCCTTTTTGCTCCTGTTACCCACCCCTCCCCCCTCCACACACATACACACACATACACACACACACACACACACACACACACACTTGTGTGTACAAGCCCCTCCTCTGAATTCTCTGTAGCTTCACAAGCCCCTGAAAACTTCCATCCCTTTGCAATCTTGGGAAATGGAATCCCTACCTCTTATGTCCCCTTACCTCACCAATATCACTGTGTGTGACCATTACTAAGTGGCATTGACCCGCATAGAACCCTGACCCTTACCTTTAAGCACATGGTCTGATACCAGTTTGGGGATGGGAATTCCTTGTCTCAGGAATACCTGACTTCATGTATAACCCATATGCAGACCAGTTGCTGCTCACCGATGTATCAGTGCACTCTGCAACAAGAGCTGCTGTTCTTAAAATTCATGTCTTCTATTAGGATTTAGAATGTGCTGATGGAATTAGCACTCAAGAAAAAAGTAGAGAGAAACGAAGTCACTCAAGAGAGCAGAGCTAGAAGGATCCTCCCTAGGTTGTTAAATCAAGCCCTCTGTGGGCAAGCACAACAAGGAAAACTGAATGGGCACGTGCCATTTCCTTGGCCTGGGCTGTCCCCCCTCTCCACCCTCCATCCCCCCCGCAATCTAGGATCTCACCACCTTCTCTTCAACTCTCATCACTGGGATCCTCTGCTCTGGGAAACTCCTCCAGTCTTGCTTAGGTTCCTTCCTATGTGTGTGCACAATCTGTGTACCTTCTTTAGATGAGCACATGCCACACTCCATGAAAATATCCAAGTGCACTCCAAGCAGAGACTACCTTCTTCCCCAGGGTCCCCAATGCCAACCGTGATGCCTGGCACTCCACAGATGCCCAATGAATCTTTACTGTATAAAAGACTGAATCATCACTAGTGATCTACCACCCTCAACATCTTGCTTTTCCCTTGCCCTCCTTTCTCTACTCTTTCCTTATAGGTTAACTGAAGTTTTCGATCGTGGCTACAAGTAAGAATCACCTGAAAGCTTTCCAAAAATATCTTTGTTTGGTCTGATGCCAAGTAATTCTGACTCAGTTGACCTGATGGGATGCGGGCAAAGGTATTCCCAAAGAAAAGATTCCACTGTGTTACTCTTCTGTCGCTTGGTCTCTCTTTTAAGTATACCCCCAAAATCCTTTTTACCTTTTGGTTTTAAATTTATTTTCATGCCTAGTGACCCCCACAGACATTACTCATCCATCTGCATAAACGACGCAGGAAACATAAAGGGATACACATTGTGGGGATCTTTTCCTGGGTGGATTCACTTGGCTTCCTTTTACATCCTGTTGAACTCAGTGAAGCAGCAGCAGGATCTGAGATTCATCAGACTCACTTGGAGTTGGGGTGCTATATAGAAAGCTGTCTTACCTAGCAGAATGAGCATAACGCCAGCCAGCTGGGCTCGCCTGTACTTGGCCACACCAGGCTCATGGCCCATTCGGATGCAGGGGAGAACCGTCAGCAGCAGGAGAATGGCCGGCAGACCCAGGACTGAAGCTGCGATCATCAGGGCTCGGCAAGCCTGCACATAGCCTGGACACAAGAGAGCACACAGAGGGGTTAGACCGTGGGTCTCCCTGACCCCTGAACCCTGGCTCAAGGGAATTCAGCACCATCTGCCTTCTTCTCGTCCCATTCCAGGACTTAGAATGTGGTAAATGTTATCTAAGATCACTTCACATGTTCAGTTTTTAAAGTGACTCCATGACACGAAAGGGAGGTTGGAGGCTGGAGATACTGGATGGAGAGCTCTAGGCTAGACCACTGGTCTAAGCCTTCAGGATGAAGAGGCCAAGAGTCCAACTACACTGTTGCATCATCTTATGAAAAATTCAGATTAAAACTCAAATCTTCCAAGATGCCTTCTGTGAGGGTCTATGTTGACTCCAGCCTGCTGCTGATACACTCTACCTGTGTGACCTTGGGCAAGTTACTGAACTGTTATGTCTTGACCCTCTCCGCATCTACAAAGTAAAAATATAATAATAGTACCTATATCTCTCTAAAAGAATTCAACTAAGATTAAATTAGTTAATTCATACAGTGCTTAGAATAGTGCCTAGTGCATACTAAGTATTCCAAAAAGATTAGCTATTATTACCAGTGTTATTACTCTGTGTCAGTGCAATCATTTTATACTAGGTATATTCGGCGATTTTGTCCTAACCATGTGCTTGTAATTCACGTTGTATATAGCGTGTGGCCCTAACTAAACTAAGACTCAGGCTTCCTCTCTTGACATCTCCCCAGAGACTGCTGTGCTCACGAATCCTGACCCCTATTGACTGATGGTCAGACTCCATCTCCTGCCTCACCCACAGTCTCCTGGGCATGCTTCCACAACGGTCTGGTATCCGCTCTAAAGGCATCTCTCTGGCCCCAAAGTTTTCTAGAGGGCACACTCCTGCTTTGGTCTTCATGGAGTTAACACAGTGCCCCCAGCAGATGACGTAAACACACAATTATGAATTAAGGAATAAGAAGTTGAATGATAGGGGAGCCTGGGTAGCTCAGTCGGTTAAGCGTCCGACTTCAGCTCAGGTCATGATCTTGCAGTTCAAGAGTTCGAGCCCCCCATCGGGCTCTATGCTGACAGCTCAGTGCCTGGAGCCTGCTTTGGATTCCGTGTCTCCCTCTCTCTCTACCCCTCCCCCACTCATATTCTCTCTCTCCCTCCCTCTCTCTCTCTCTCCAAATAAAAATAAACATCAAAAATTTTTAAAAAAAGAAGTTGAATAAGAGTGGAGCAAACCCAATTGAACGTTATGCTGTCAAATAAAATGCCAGGTAACAATTTCATTAAGAAACAAATTACAATATGTGCAAATTTATGTAAAATAAATCTGACAAGATACTAGCAGAATATGGCAGACTTCAATGTATTGTTTCTCATTAAAACACTCTCCCTTCTCCAAAAATAAAGGAGGGGGTTGTACTTATTACTTTTCCTTTTTCACTCAGAGGAAATTAAGCTAGTGGCTGGGGGTGGGAGGGTGGGTAGAGTTAAAGGCAAAGCCAAAAATGAGCCCTGATTTCTGCCTCCACACACTCCACACGACTCTCATACCAAGACGCAACTGCAACACTGTCTCTTAGCAAGACCTA
Source organism: Leopardus geoffroyi (assembly GCF_018350155.1). Classification (NCBI taxonomy): domain Eukaryota; kingdom Metazoa; phylum Chordata; class Mammalia; order Carnivora; family Felidae; genus Leopardus; species Leopardus geoffroyi. Next base: position 95,853,491 of record NC_059333.1, read on the forward strand.
GCTATTTTACCAGAATTCAGACTCCACAAGGGTACTCTTCCAGTCATTACCCACCTCAGTTTCTTCAAAATTAAGGGTAAACACTCAACTATTGACTTTATTGACTTGAAGACCCCCCACAAAGAGGAGCCACAGGATTCTGAAGCAGAATCTCTGACGGAAGTCCTATGCCCCTGCAGCTTATAGGAGAGCCAGGGTGAATGCAACGGAGACGGTCAACTAGCAACTGAGGTTCTGAAATTTATAGTGCAGGCTATCCATGTGCTAGATGCCAAGGCCATGTCTAAAAAAACAAAAGATGGACACAGATCTGTTCCTGTCCCCACCCAGGTGTGAGGGAGGAGGACAGCAGGAAGGATTAGGCCCTCCCTAAAATGTACTCCATCTGTAGGATGGAACATGGTCTGTTCTCCGAAAATAAACCACTTGGCTCTGAATGCTCAGTAAACTTAATTTCAGGGGAAGGAAGGAAAGAGTGATTTTATGCTTCAATCAGATTCCTACAAATACCATGCCCAGCTTTTTGAAAAAAAATTATAGCTACAATTTATGAAGCCTACACTACATCAAAGGAGGTTTACATTTCTCATATCTAATCCCCAAAACAACTCTGTAAGATAGGTGGTTGGTTTGATTTTACTTTTTAAAGGAAGACATTTGGGATTCAAAGACATTAGTGAATTGTCCTAAATTACCCAGGTTATGAGCACTGGATCCCAGAGTCTGACCCAGGTCTACCAAGGCCACCATTGAGTGAAGGTAAGTGAAGATCTGGGTTCCCCCCATCTCTGTCATTCTGAAAGTTCAAAATGGAAAAGAAGAAAGTACATTGTGTGCACCAGCCCTGTTCCCCAGATTTCCTGATGCAGGAGACGATGGAAAGAGAGTAGGAAGCCATCTTTATCTTTGAGGAATTTAAAATGTGTAGGAAAACTTGATTCACAATGAACAAAAATGTCAAAATGTGCCCTGATGGAAACAAGAGTCAAATACCAGGGAAGCAAGGAAGAAGGGGGGATTGATTCCAACCACAAGGACTGGGAAATAGGAGGCACTTTGGGGTAGGTTTAAAGGGGGAGCAGAGTCTCTAGGGAGCTAAAGGTTCACCCAGGAGATGGCACAAAGCCAAAGGCTCCCAAACTGGTCTTGAGACCAAGTTGCCCCGCTGGTTAAGGATAGGCCTTTAAATGGGCACCATCCTCAAAGACTAGCGGGGACAGAAGGCAATCCTTAAGGGGAGCCCACGACCTCGCCAATCACCCAACCACTCACTGGCTCCAGGTTTACATCTGAATTGAAACTGTTGCCCACCTTTTGGGATGAGCACTGGGTGTTGTATGGAAACCAATTTGACAATAAACTTCATATATTGGGAAAAAAAAAAAAGAAACTGTTGCCCAGAATTTTTCAATGCCCACCACCCCTTCCAACCCCGACCCGGGCTGGCGTCGAAGGAGTTGGGAGGCTAGATAATTCTTCCCTTGTCTCTCCCGCAACTGGAGGGGAGCGAGCGACCGGTGGTGGCGCGCCTTCTTAACAGGTGAGCGGGGGGGGGGGGGGGGGGGGGGGGGGGGGGGTGGCCTGGGGACGACAGCTCTTCCCTAGTGGACATGAGAGGTGCAGAGGCAGGGAGGGGAATCCCCACAGGCCCCGGACAGACGCCCCCACTGCGGGGGCAAGGGGTGGGGGGAGTAACACAGGCCCCCCGGACCTACGGGAACCGATCTGGCAGAGCTAGGAGGTCCGGGACTTGTGGCCAGTCTCACAAAGACGAAAGACCGGGTAACTCGGCCTACTCCTGTTGGGATCGCTGGAATGCTAGGGTTTCTCTCCTCCTCGCCTCTGAGGGTGGAGTCTAACGCCCGAGGGAAGAGGCCCGGGGCGGGAGGGGGGGGGGGGTCGGGTGGAGGGAAGTACAGTACTTCTGAACCACTGACTGTGGGAGCCTGAGGCAGGTGGGTGACCGTCAGTCGTTAACATGGAGAGAGTTCCAAGTAGGTGTCTGCGTCTCAGTTTATTAACTTCTCAGGGTGACTCGGCCAGTGGCTACCACTATCATCCCAAATTCCGGATAAGAAAACTGAGGCTGAGAGAGGCTAAATTCGGGACTGCCTAATCTCTCTACAAGGTGGGACTGAGGGTATCAAATGTGCGTTAAGGTCTTCAAGGCCTTGAAACGTTTCTGTGAACGCCATCTAATGCGCCCATCCCGGGTCTGCCCCGACGATAAGGGCTAGGAGCAGCCGCTCGAGAGGTGGGGTCCTTACCCGGTAGGATGAGGATGTCCACCAGGGGCTTGCAGTGGTACAGCCCCGTGGCCATGACGCAGTCTGCCCACAGCCCCTTGGAGCCCAGTTCGTCCAGCTTGCGGCAGGTGGGGATGGTGTAGCCGCAGGTCACCACCCAGTCGTTGGTGGACGTGGTGACGATGATGCCGATCCAACCCACGAAGCTCGTGACGAAGCCCACTACCTGCAGGCACGTGGCCACCATGGTGGCCACCTTGGCGTCTGAGGGCCTCGCCCCTCACCAGCTGTGCCTGCGCCTGGGACTGGACGGCACCTGCCGCGGTCCTCTCGCGCGCGCCCTCGAGAGCCGCTGACCGGCGACGGGCGGACGTGCGACGCTGGAAGCTGCGGCAGGCAAAGAGAGGCCGCGAGCCCAGCTCCGACGGCGCGACGGGCGCACGGCGGCGGGGACAGCGGCGCGGCTGGGCAGTGCGCCCCCGCCCCCCTCTTTAAACCCCGTAGACCCGGCCGGCGAGGGCCAATCGGCGACGGCCCGGGTGGAGCCAGCCAATCGCGGGGCGGGGCCCGGAGTTGGGGGGTGGGGAGGGGGAGCAGGGTCAGAGAGGGGGCGATGTGGCCTCTGCGCCCAGCCCGGCGTCGCGGGTCCAGGTTAGAAAGTAAAATAATCCGTTCCAGGTCCAAGAAGTGGAGAGCGATGAGAGGGCCCGCGTCAGGCTCCAGTTCTGTTTCGCTGCAAATTATTTCTCTTCTTGCTGCCCCTCTGTCACCTCTGTCTCTGGGTCTCCGCTTCGCTCCCTCCCTCCTCATTCTCCCCACCCGCTCTTTCTTCCCAGCTGAGAGCTGGGACAGTTCCTCCACCGCCCGTGAGGGTAACAACGGAGGAGCTGAGAATTGCCCTGAGGAACAGAGGATAAGCATCCGGCATATCACAGTTACTAGTGGAAAGAAAATGATCCTTTCTTGTGCTTGAAAATCATCAGAGGTGGACATGGCCATATTAATGGTGACAACAACAATAGCAACTCAAATTTATCCAACTGAACTGTCATGTACTATATGCACGTGTTTATATTTATGTATTATTTAATTCTCATAACAACCCTCTGTGATAGGAACCATTGTTTACGCATAATACGTATGAAGAAATAGCACGACAGGTTCAATTGCCCAATGTCACACAGCCAGGTGGGAAGAGAGTCCATGGGCCCCTTAACCCTTCCTGGGAACCTCTCCTGATAATCACTTTCTGAAAATTCTTGAAGGGCTCAAACTCCGTGTTTTGACACATTGAAAGCTAGGCTGACTGCTCTGGCTGAGGCTAAGTTAGTATCTGTACTCCAGTGAGAACTCTGGGTAGCCTAAAGTGAGTGCTCTACAAGTGCTTACTACCATCATCATCATTAAGCTGCCTTCTCTCTTTGCATTCAAATGAGACCCATTATATGAGCTTTTTTTATCAAGTAGAGAAGTCCTCCTTGAACTATATTTACATTAAACAATTTCAATTCCCTTTGATACCTTTGGCTTATCTTATTATATCCCTCTATCAACAACCATGAGATTTAAAGATGAGGATTTCAGCAAACACAAAACTTCCTACTCAATCTAAGATATGGATCATGAATCACAGCTACTAAGCTTTCCCATATCTATTCTAGGTGTCAGGGCAAATCACCAGATCTCCTAGGGAAGACTAGGCTTGAGGAAACCCCAAAGAATCCAAGCGCACAAACAGAAAAGACTCCACAAATAGATGACAGAGTGTCAAGGACAAGAGCCCACAACAATCACTGGGGAGAGCTCGGTGGTGGTGAACAACTAATCCGGGGCTGCCTGACTTCAAATCCTGGCTCCACCACTAACTAGCTTGGGACCAAGTTGCTTCATCTCTCTGGGCCTCAGTTTTCTTATTTGTAAGATGGGGATGAAAATAGTGCCTACTTCGTAGGTTTCTTGATTGTTACATGAGCTAATATACATATAGAGCTTAAAACAATATCTGGTACAAAGCGCTCAGTAAACCTGAATAACGATTCAGAACTCTTGCTTTTCACTCTTACGTTCTCTCTGCATTCATACAGGTTTGGTTTGTAGAAACTGCTGTAGAAATATGTCCCTTTTTTGAAGGAGCCATGTGTTTGGGCCATTTCATCACCAGGATCTATTGACCTGGATGTTTTCAGATGTTTCCTTCATAACCTTTTTTTTTTTTTTTTTTTTTTTTACAAAAGAGCTTTTGTTTTAAGTACAGTATAGACTATAAAATCTGGGTTGCCTGGCTGGCTCAGTCAGTAGAGCATGTGACCCTTGATCTCAGGATTGTAAGTTCAAGACCCACATTGGGTATGGAGCCTACTTAAACTAAAACTTAAAACATATATAGATAGATAGATAGATAGATAGATAGATAGATAGATATAGATAGATACACATATGTATATATTAAAAACTATAAAACCCAACATCAATTCATTGAAAAAGCAATTATGAAATCTGCATTCTTATGTCTCCATTAGCATTTGACATTCCAACAATAAAAATTCAACCAATCAGAATTCAACAATGCTCAGGTCACCCACAGGTGACACACACAGAGGTATTCGTAAAGCCAGATTTTAGAACTCAGACACTAAATGGTAAAAGGTTGTCAGGTTGTTAAGTTCTTGGAATGGAACCTCCTGAGGTTATATTCCAACTTTATCACTTGGGCTGTCCCTTAACCTATGTAACTCTCAGGTTCTTGATCTATAAAGTGAGAATTGTCGATGCCCCATAGGGTTATTGTTCGGGTTAAGTGAGATAACGTATGCAAAGTTGAATATTTATGTATGTGCTTTATTTACATATACATACACACATATATATTACAAATGGGCACTCATAATATTAGCTACTGTTAGCATTAGCCATAGGCAAAATGGATTAATTGAAAATATGAGCTGCTTTTGATAGAAACTAAAGATAAAATAATTAGGTTATACAGAAGAGAAATCCTAAGATGAATATTGAAACAATCACAACACAGATGTACACAAGGCCACTGGAGGAAGAGCTGCAAACTGTAACCTGTTTGAATTAATTAGCCATAACAGAGCATGTCCCTCGGAAAGGAAGTTGGGCAGCCATGGAAGCACAAGGAACTGGGAGCCAAGAGGCCATAAGAATCCTCTACTATCCACGGGAGATGGTATAGTGACCCACCAACACCAAGAACACTATCCCTTTGGTAAGGTTCCCTGTATACTGGGGAAGTCCCGGAAGCTATTTTAGCTGAGGGACCTACCCTAAAATCATCCACATTCCTGTGGTGACTCTACTCCCCAAGGCTTCCTTGTGATTAGAAAATGACTTCCCACATGACATGACTTAATAAACTGACGTTCCAGGTCTACCACAGTCCCGGGTACCGTTTCAGCAGTGAAAGTCAGTTTCTCAGGGTCCAGCCACCCCAGTCAACGGTGGGCTCCCAGTCCTCCCAGACAATGTCTTTCCAGTTAATTTTCTCTCAGAAAACTGTGCCTTGCCATCTCTTCACATTTCTGTGTAACAGAACTAGTAAGGTAAAGCTGAAATCTGATCCCAGCTCTTCCAACCCTAAGTCCAATATCCTTTCCATTACAAAAAATGTAAGAAGGTCTTTCCTTCCTTAATCTTGTTCAAAAATGTATAATGGAGAGCATTAGAAAGGCAGTTGATGACCTTAACCCCAGATATGTACTGAACAAAGGAGTCCGCGTGGTTAACTGTTCTACCATTCACACTGAAACATAGTCACATAGCCTGTGATTCAGTTAGAGCACTAATGCACTAGGCACTGACAAGTGTGTTTGCTTACAAGCAGCAAAAGCCCACACAGAAAGCAAAACTTGGGCCAAAGGAGTGGGCTTACAGCGACTACTAATGGTTGTCTTTTATCATTGCATAGCTGGTGAAAACATTTTCTGTGTCAAGGGGCCTATGATTTGCAGAGAAACATGATTAACAGCAACTTCCCACATTCTACATGTGTGATCATTAGCCCCAAATGGAATGTACACTTCTCTGTAGAAAGCTTTCCTCCCAGGGACGCCTGACTGGCTCAGTCAGTAGAGCAGGTGACTCTCGATCTCAGGGTTGTAAGCTTAAGCCCCACGCTGGATGTAGAGATTACTTAAAAACAAAATCTTAAAAAAAAAAAAAAAAGAAAAAGGCTTTCCTCACATATTAAGAAACATGCATTTCTTTAGAAAATGTGAAAGCATAGGACATATATGATACTACTTGGGTGAGATCGTTCATTTAAAAATTAAAATACTTTTGGGGTTCCTGGCAGGCTCAGTCAGTAGAGCATGCGACTCTTGTTCTTGGGGTAGTGAGTTCAAGCCCTGCATAGAGCTTACTTAAAAAAATAATTAAAATACTTTCAATTAGGCTTCTTTTAAAGGGTAAATTCCTCTTGTGGATTTTAACATTTGGTAATACAAAATTCCAAATACACATACATTTTTAGAAATATTGTAGTATATGGGTGCTTGGAGGGCTCAGTCCATTAAGCATCTGACTTTGGCTCAGGTCATGATCTCACAGTTCGTGAGTTTGAGCCCTGCATCTGGCTCTGTCCTGACAGCTCAGAGCCTGGAGCCTGCGTTGGATTCTGGGTCTCCCTCTCTCTCTGCCCCACCCCTGTTTACGCTCTGTCTCTGTCTCTCAAAAGTGAATAAACGTTAAAAAAAATTAAGAGGGGCGCCTGGGTGGCGCAGTCGGTTAAGCGTCCGACTTCAGCCAGGTCACGATCTCGCGGTCCGTGAGTTCGAGCCCCGCGTCAGGCTCTGGGTTGATGGCTCGGAGCCTGGAGCCTGTTTCCGATTCTGTGTCTCCCTCTCTCTCTCTGCCCCTCCCCCGTTCATGCTCTGTCTCTCTCTGTCCCAAAAATAAATAAACGTTAAAAAAGTTTAAAAAAAAAATTAAGAAATATTGTAGTATAGGGGCACCTGGGTGGCTCGGTTGGCTAAGCGTCCAACTTCAGCTCAGGTCATGATCTCATGGCTCGTGGGTTCAAACCCCATGTCAGACTCTATGCTGAAAGCCTGGAGCCTGGAGCCTGCTTCATATTCTGTGTCTCCCTCTCTCTCTGCACCCCACCCCCAACACACACTCTGACCCTCTCTCTTTCAAAAATAAATAAACATTAAAAAAAAAAAAAAAAGAAGTATTGTAGTATAAACTCATAGTGTAATATAAACTCATAGTGTAAGCAAATGTGAAATGCCCTGTGAGTTTGGGGGTTTTGTCTATTTTATTGATCACTGAAATCTGAGTGTGGCACAGTGTCTGAAAGACTTAAAGGCACTCTGTACCTATCTGTTGAATGGAGTTGAATTGAAATGTTCCCCCCAAAAAGAGAGACTGTATTTGCAAGCCTCCAAGTTTCACTATGATGCTGTCTCAGTCTATCTGGACTTCCAAAAGAGAATGCCATAGACTGGGTAGTTTATAGAGAACAGAAACTTACTTCTACAATTCTGGGGTTAGAAGTGTAAGGTCAAGGAACTCACGAGCAGATTCTGTGTCTGCTGAGAATCCTCCTCTAGGTTCATAGACAGTAGTCTTTTTGCTGTGTCCTGACATGATAGAAAGGATAAGGGAGTTTTCTGGGGGCTCTCTCTCTCTTTTTTTTTTTAATTTTTTTAAATGTCTATTCATTTTTGAGAGAGAGAGAGACTGTGAGTGGGGAAGAGTCAGAGAGAGGGAGACACAGAATCCCAAGAAGGATCCAGGCTCTGTGCTGACAGCACAGAGCCCAACGTAGGACTCGAACTCTTGGACCACAAGATGATGACCTGAGCCAAAGTCAGATGCTTAACCTACTGAGCCAGCCAGGTTCCCGGGGTCTCTTTTATAAAGGCACTAATTTCATGCACGAGGCCTACACTCTTAAGACCTAATCACCTCCCAAAGGTTTAGGTTTCAACCAGCGATCGTGGAAGGACACAAATATTTAGTCCATAGCAGATGGGAATCTGAAGAAGAAGAAATCAGGAGGTAGGGATTAGAACTGGTCTGAGAGCAGGCAAGAGGCAGTAATGAAGGCCCTATGTGGTCTCTGTACCCACCTGCTGTCCTTGGTAAGGAAGAGACTTCTCCAGTAAGGAATGTGTGCTGCTCAGGTCTCAAGCAGGAAAGTCTCTGATTACCTAGAGATACTGGCCTCAGTCAAGGTAACTCCATCGAGAGCAAAGCAGCACTTTCACAAATTACTTCCATCTAGAATTTCGACTTCAGCTACTGGGGAAAAAAAAAAAAAAAAAAACAACTGTCTTTTCAGGGTCCCAGTTCTTGGCCTGCATCATGCAATTAAAAAAACATTCCTAGGGCACCTGGGTGGCTCAGTCAGTTAAGTGTAGGACTCTTGGTTTCAGCTCAAGCCCCACATCGGGCTCTGCGCTGACAGTGAGGAGCCTGCATGGGATTCTCTGTCTCCCTCTCTCTCTGCCCCTCCCCCACTCACTCTCTATCTCTCTCTCTTAAATAAATAAATAAACATTTTTTAAAAATCCTTCAGGGGTCCCTGGGTGGCTCAGTTGGTTGAGTGTCTGACTTCTGCTCAGGTCATGATCTCATAGTGACTTCGAGCCCCGCCTCAGGCTCTGTGCCATTTGCTCAGAGCTTCAGATCCTCTCTGACACTCGCACACATGCGCTCTCATTCTCTCTCAAAAATAAATACACATTTTTTTAAAAAAATTCCTTCAGGAGCCATTTTATTCCAAATTTCTCCTCCTTCCACTCAGAGATAAAGCAAAATAATAAAAAGCTGTACCTGGATTGTTAGGTTTGAGTCCCTTCCAGAATGTGTTTTCTCCTCTGCTTTCAAATAGCCATTTATCTGCTTCTCTACCAGAAGTTTCAGAATACATTAGATAATAGGCCTCATTCAACCTATAAGATTATACATCCTAGGGGCACCTGGGTGGCGCAGTCAGTTAAGCATCTGACTCATGATCATGGCTTAGGTCATGAGTTCCTTAGGTCACGGTTCATGAGTTCCCGCCGGGCATCGGTCTTTGTGCTGATGGTGCAGAGCCTGCTTGGGATTCTGTCTCTCCTTCTCTCTGCCCTTCCCCAACATGGGCATGCACTGTCTCTTTCTCTCTCTCAAAATAAATAAATAAACATAAAAATAAATAAAAATTTTAAAAAAGATCATACATCCTGAAGAACAGTAGAAGTCTTTATTTTTAGTTCAAACAGGAGATCACATTTTCTAAAAATAGAATAGTAGCAAAGTATGTAAGTACTGAAAGGAAAATAAGACAATTAACTAGAAAGCCACACCATTAAATTCTCTTAGAAATTAAGAGCAGGTATTTCTACTTACCCACCTAGGACATCAAAATACAGAGCAATCTGTCAAACTTTAAGTCTTTCACTGAAAAATGTATGACTTATAAAATAATCAAAACTATCATGTGTCCTCTTGTTATTCATTCAACACATGATATAAAATCATAAATGTTATCAACACTATACTGTTCCTAAAGAACTACTAGAAGGGAAGCCAATGCCTCAACTGTACCGATTATTTTCTTTGTTCATTCATTTGTTACATAAATAAAGATTCTACTTTATGAATTGTCCTGAATGAGAACATTCTTGGACACCAAGATCCAAAGGAGACATTAGAGCAGGTGGTTAAGAGCACTGGGCTGGAATTCTAACTCCATCACTTATGATTTGTGTGACTGTGGGCAAGTTATTTAACCTTTCTGTTAAGCTATTCTGTTTAGTAACGAAAATTCTATTTCCTGCCAGTAAAATGGTATTGAAAAATAGTAATTATGTTATAATAACCATGAGATTTAAATTCATTACCGTATGTAAAATGCTTGAAACAGTGCCTGACACATATAAGTACTCAATAAACATTAGCTTTTATAAGCAATCAGTTGGTTTTAAACCTGTTTGAAACCAGCATAATCTTCATATTACATAGCAGTGAAATTCAAAACATTTCATAATCTGGTAGCAGATGAACAAGAATTTGAAAAGAAAGCAAATGGCAGCCTTACTGTAACTAAAGGATAAGCCCTTTTCACAGGCAAGATATTTCTAGCACTTCCCTCTTTTTGCCGTTAAGATTCAGCAACTAGATACAATTTCTTTTTAATTCCACTCATGATAATATTTTTGCAGAAATTAGCTTGGCCACTGGAGGGCTCTCACAGCCTCTCACTAACCCTCTATCAAAGTGATTTAATAAAAATAACCAACACAAAGAATGAACATTACAAAATACCAATAACACAAATGATATGCTCTTTTTCAAAAATAATTCAGCAATATATAAAGGACTTAAATATGTATATTCTTTGATCCAGCTTCTAAAAGTCTACCTAAGAAAATCATTATAAAAGTATTCAATTAAGTTTTTCAACTTACATTTCAACTAAGTGTTCAGTTAAGAAGCAAATATGCTGGGGCACTTTCCTGGCTCAGTCAGCAGAGTATGCGACTCTTGATGTCAGGGTCATGTGCATCTGTGTTTGGCTGCATGGTTGATGGAGGTATCAAGAGGGGAAAGAAGTTAGATAAAACTCTTCTCGAAAGAAAGGGGGTGTTGGGCACCTGGGTGGGTCAGTTGGTCAAGCATCCACAGGTCTTGATCTCAGGCTTGTGAATTCAAGTCCCACACTGGGCTCCACTAGTGTGCAGTAGGCTGCACACTAGGTGTGAAGCCTACTTAAACAAAAAAATAAAAAAAAAAAAAAAGCAAGCAAACAAACAAATGAAAGATCCAAAATCAATAACCAAACTATAAATCCTGAGGAACTAAAAAAAAAAAAAAAAAAAAAAAAAAAAGAGTAGGGGCCCCTGGCTGTCTCATTCAGTGGAGCATATGACTCTTGATCTCAGGGCTGTGAGTTCTAACCCCATGCTGGGTGTAGAGATTACTTAAAAATAAAATCTTAAGGGACGCCTGGGTTGCTCAGTCGGATTTCGGCTCAAGTCATGATCTCACAGTTCATGAGTTCAAGCCCTGCGTCAGGCTCTGTACTGACAGCTCAGAGCCTGGAGCCTGCTTCAGATTCTGTGTCTCCCTCTCTCTCTGCCCCTCCCCTGCTCATGTTTGCTCTCTCTCACACACACAAAAAATAAACATTAAAAAAAGAAAAAAAATCTTAAAAAAATAAAATAAAATAAATTTAAAAATAAAAAAAAGAAGGGTAAACTAAACTCAAGTTCAGTAGAAGAAAAAAATAAAGATAAGAGTGGACATAGAGAAGAAAAAACAGTAGAGAAAATCAGTAAAATCAAAAGCTGGTTCTTTGAAAAGGTCACAAAATTGACGAAACTTTAGCTAGATTGACTAAGGAAAAAGAAGACTCAAACTCCTAAAATCAGAAATGAAAATAGGAACATTTCTACTTATTTTACAAAAATAAAAGGGATTTTGGGGCGCCTGGGTGGCTTGGTCGGTTAAGCGTCTGACTTCAGCTCAGGTCATGATCTCACGGTCCGTGAGTTCGAGCCCCGTGTCGGGCTCTGTGCTGACAGCTCAGAGCCTGGAGCCTGTTTCAGATTCTGTGTCTCCCTCTCTCTCTGCCCCTCCCCTGTTCATGCTCTGTCTCTCTCTGTCTCAAAAATAAATAAACATTAAAAAAATTTTTTTTAAATAAATAAATAAATAAAATAATAAAAGGGATTTTTAAGAGAGTTCTATCAACAATTATGTGCCATCAAAAAAGATAACCTGGATGAAATGGACAAATTCCTACAAACACGCCATCCACCAAAAATAACTCATGAAGAAATAAAAAAATTGAATAAACCTGTCACTAGTAAGATTAAATCACTAATCAAAAACCTCCCAACAATGCAAAGTGGTGCAGCCTCTCTGGAAAACAGTGTGGAGGTCCCTCAAAAAATTTAAAATAGGACTACCCTAAGACCCAGCAATAGCACTGCTAGGAATTTACCCCAGGGATACAGGAATGCTGATTCATAGGGGCACATGTACCCCAATGTTTATAGCAGGGCTTTCAACAATAGCCAAATTATGGAAAGAGCCCAAATGTCCATCAACTGATGAATGGATAAAGAAGATGTGGTTTATATATACAATGGAATACTACTTGGCAATGAGAAAGAATGAAATCTGGCCATTTGAAGCAACGTGGATGGAACTGGAGGGTATTATGCTAAGTGAAATAAGTCAGTCAGAGAAAAACAGGTATCATATGTTTTCACTCATATGTGGATCTTGAGAAACTTAACAGAAGACCATGGGGAAGGGGAGGGGGGGAAATAGTTACAAACAGAGAGGGAGGGAGGCAAACTCTTAAATATGGAGAACTGAGGGTTGATGGGGGGTGGGGGAGAGGGGAAAGTGGATGATGGACACTGAGGAGGTTGCTTGTTGGGATGAGCACTGGGTGTTGTATGTAAGCCAATTTGACAATAAATTATATTTAAAAAAACAAAAACAAACAAACGAAAACAAAAACAAAAAAACTCCCAACAAAGAAAAGTGCAGAACCAGATGGCTTCAGTGGCGAGTTCTACAAAACACTGAAGAAAGAACTAACACCAGTATTTCTCAAACTCTTCCAAAAAATCAAAGCACAGGGGTGCCTGGGTGACTCAGTCAGTTAAATGTCCCACTCTTGATTTGGGCTCAGGTCATGATATCAGGGTTTGTGGATTTGAGCCCCACATTGGGCTCTGCACAGGCAATGCAGAGCTTGCTTGGGATCCTCACTCTTCTCTCTCTTCCCTTCCCCAGCTCGTGATCTCTCTCAAAATAAATAAACAATAAACAAACAAACATTTTTTAAGAAAGATTCTTGAGGCACGTGAGTGGCTCAGTCAGTTAAGCGTCAGAGTCTTGATTTTGGCTCAGGTCATGATCTCAGCGTTCGTGAATTCAAGCCCTGCATCCAGCCCTACACTGACAGTGCGGAGCCTGCTTGGGATTCTCTCTCTCGGTCTCTCTCCCTCTCTCTCTGCCCTTCTCCCGTGCATTCTCTCTCTCTCTCTCTCTCTCTCTCTCTCTCTCTCTCTCTCTCTCAGAATAAATAAACTTCAAAAAAATTTTTTTAAAGATTCTTTCTCCCTCTGCCCCTCCTCCATGTTCTTGCACTTTCACTCTTTCCCTTTCTCTTAAAAAAATAAATAAAAATAAAATGAATCTTAAGAAAAAAAAATCAAAGCACAGAGAACACTTCCTAAGTCATTCTGTGAGGCTAGGATTATCGCAACACTAGGACCAATGACACTACAGAAAACAAACAAAACCTACAGACCAATATCTTTTATGAGTATTGATGCAAAAGCCCTCAACAAAATGCTAAATTCAACATATTAAAAACTAAATAAATGTATCAAATTAACATAGTGTACACCTTAAATTTACACACTGTATGCCAAATATATTTCATTTAAATAAATAACAGCATATTAAACAGATTATTCACCATGAGCAATGGAATTTATTCTTGGAATGCAAAAGATAGTTCACCTTACGAAAACCAAGCAATGTAACACATCACAAAAACAGAAGGGGAAAAAAAAAACACATGATCATCTTAAGTGTTGCAGAAAAAGTATTTGACAAAATTCAACACCTTTCCATGATAAAAACACTCAATAAGCTAGATATAGATGGAATTTTTTCAACATAAGTAGGCCATATATGAAAAATCCACAGCTGACATTACACACAATGATGAAAGACTAAAAGCTTTCCCTCCAAGATCAAGAACTAAACAAAGATGCCTGCTTTCACCACTTCTATTCAATATAGTATTGGAGGTTCTAGCTGGAATAATTAGGCAAGAAAAATGAATAAAAAGCATCCAAATTAAAAAGGAAGAAGTAAAATTATTTGTTTGCAGATGATTCGATCTTACATGTTAAAAATTCCACACGTGATAAAATTGTTACACCTAATAAATAAATTCAGCAAAGTTCCAGGATACAAAATTAATACACAAAAACTAATTGCATTTTCTACAAACTAGCAATGAACAATCTTAATGGAAATTAATAAAATCCCATTTACAATGCATCAAAAAGAACAAAATATGTAAGAATAAATCTGAGGGGGAAATCTTGTACATTGAAAACTATAAAACATTGCTGAAAGAAATTAAAGACCTAAATAAATGCAAAGATATCCCATGGTCATAGACTGGAAGACCTAGTATCATTAAGATGACAATACCATCTAAAGTGATCCAGATTCAGTGAAATGCCTAAAAAAATTTCAATGTTGTTTTTTGTAAAAATAGAAGAACCCACCCTAAATTCACATGGAATATCAAGGGACCCAAAATAGGCAAAACAATCTTGAAAAAGAACAAATTTGGAAGACTCTCACTTCCTCATTTCAAAACTTACTACAAAGCTACAGTAACCAAAAGAGTGTGTTACTGGTATAAGGACAGATACATAGACCAGTGGAATAAAACAGCCCAGAAATAAAACTTCACGTATATGGTCAATGATTTTGGACAAAGGTGTCAAAACCATTCAACAGGAAGGACGGTTTTCTTTTTTTTTTTTTTTTTTTTTTCTTTTTTTTTTTTTTTTTAATTTTTTTTTTTCCAACATTTATTTATTTTTGGGACAGAGAGAGACAGAGCATGAACGGGGGAGGGGCAGAGAGAGAGGGAGACACAGAATCGGAAACAGGCTCCAGGCTCTGAGCCATCAGCCCAGAGCCTGACGCGGGGCTCCAACTCACGGACTGCGAGATCGTGACCTGGCTGAAGTCGGACGCTTAACCGACTGCGCCACCCAGGCGCCCCAGGAAGGACGGTTTTCAATAAATGATGCTGTGAACTGGATACCCATATGCAAAAGAATAAAATTGGACTCTTACCTGACATCAGATACAAAAGTAACATAATGTGGATCAAAGACCTAAATGGAAAAGCTAAAACAATATAAATCTTAGAAGCAAACATAGGGGGAAATTACTGTTTAATAGGTACATAGTTTCTGTTTGGGATAATGAAAAAGTCTGAATATAGTGGTGATAGTCGAACATTGTGAACGTACCCATTGCCACTGAATTTCACTCTAAAAAATAGTCAAAATGTTAACTTTTACGTTATGTGTATCTTGCCACAAAAAATTTGGGAAGTTATGGTAATCAGACTCTAGAATGGTCCTCAGTAATCCCTGCCTCCTGGTATTCCATACCCTTCTGTAATCTTCTCCAATCGCATATGGGCTGGACTTGGGACTCAGTCTAAGCAACGAAAGAAACTGGCATCATTCTTACTCTCCTTTGGATCATTTATTTGTGGGAAGCCATCTACCACGCTGTACAGAGCTCCATGGACAGGTCCATACAGTAGGGAACTGAACACCTGTCAATAACCATATGAATAAACTTGCAAGCAGATCCTCCAGCTGTCAAGCTCCCAAATGACTTCAGCCCCAGGTAACATAGTAACTGCACACTACTAAGAGGTCCTGAACCATCACACCCTGCTAACCTGCCTTTGCGTTTCTGATTTTCAGATACTGTGTGAAATGTTATTTCCAGCAGCTAAATTTGGGAGTAATTTGTTATGCTGTCATAAACCACTAATACCAGAGGTGGGGGTAGAGGAATAAGGGAAAAATGTGAAAACAAGAGAATACATCATGAAAGAAAATCATCACAAATGCTGGTATGTTCTGCACCTGAAATATTGCATAAAACGTCTTATTTTAGGGGCACCTGGGTGGTTCATGTCAGTTAAGCATCCGACTTTGGCTCAGGTAACTATCTCACCATCTCACTGCTCAGGAGTTCAGGCCCCATGTCGGATTCTGTGCTGACAGCTCAGAGCCTAGAGCCTGCTTCGGATTTTGTCTCTGTCTCTCTCTGCCCCTCCCCCTCTCTTTCTCTCTCAAAAATAAACGCTAAATTTTTTTAAATGTCTTAATTTATAATCTTAAAAATATTTCTCAAGTTAATCATTTAGTGTGTCACGAATAATAAACTTTAAAGGACAAAAGGAGAATATGTCAATCTTAAGAGACAAGAAAGTTGAGTTCACACAGGATATTAAGACAGCTTGAATCAGTTTCATTGGCATTAAAAGTTTTTATTCGGAATTTAATCCACAATCTATACAAGTTATTTACAAGGCATGAAAATGGAAAACAGCACAAAATACGATTGAGGTATAAGCTGAGAGCACAGTATGTCATGTTTCAATAAATATAATTCAAAATTTGTAAACTAAGTGACCAGATAGATGAGTCTTGTTTTATAGTAAAACCATATAAAATATTTATTTCACGTGAGGTAGAGGACAGTTTTGTGTCATGTGATGCAACCAACCACAGCAATTTTAACCATAAAACTGTACATCATTGGCAAAATTTTAAATTGAATTATAGTCAGTATAGTCAACAACTTGTTTCAATAGTTGCAGAACAGGTATTTCATTTACTGCTTTCACAGGTTAGAAATTCAGAAATAATTTAAGACTACTGTGTTGGCTTAAAATCATCAGGATAAGCAAATACTTCTAACAGGATGGTTAAAAGCAAGTGTATTTTATGTTTCCCAAACTATAACTCCCCCCAAAGTTGTCCTAGATTAAGCAATTCTTTTAGCAGGACGTTTTTACTAGAACTACTTTAAGTATGCTGTGCTTTATTTTCAAGTGAGGTATCTATATTGAAGAAAAAATCTTACAAATTTCTTTTACATTCAACTAAATACACTATTTTGTTTTCTGGGCTTAATTTTTAAATTTCAGTTTTTACATTTGATCATTTTCTAATTCAAAAACAGTAGCGCTATATAAGACATTTAAGTCTATTACTAAAGAAAAAGGCTCCAGGTTGCATTATGCAGCTTAGAAGCCATCTAAAATGGAAAGATTTTACAAAAAAATTAAAAAAAATAAAGAAAAAAAAACTGTCCTTTTAAAAAGACACAATACAGAATACCCATACAAATTTCTTCCAGTAATGGAAATGCTTCAGTATCCTATAATAGAAAAAAAAATTTAAGCTGTTTATTCAATCCCACAACGTATAATACAGCAGTAATGTGTCTCTTATTGCTGACAGCTTCAATAAAAATTAACAAGTAGTTCTAAGCACAGAAATAGATGTACAGTATGAGCACAACTTTTCATTATATTGACTTTTAATGTCCTGTCGTGCAGATTAAATGCGTAAGAGCAAATGAAAATGTGGATTTTCCCCTATGCAATCAAAACAGAAGTCATTGAGAAGAAAACATTAGAAGCTGATCAAAAACCTTCAGCATCAGCTTTACAACTAACTTTAGGGAAATATCTTGAACGCACTTCATATTACTCGAGTTTCCTTACCATTCTACTTTCCTTCAAACGGAAGTCATAGATGTGCAAAGAAATTGGTTGTTCGGTCATGACTTCTGAAACATATGGATAACCTGCGAATATCATTGTACTCAATCTATTTCACCTACTTTAGCAACTGGTTTTTAATTCAATATGTACAAATGATTTTATATCTCAATTGGTAATATATTAAATATGTTATAAAATTAGTTCAAGAAGCATAAAACATCCCGACTCTCATGGACACAGAAATTCAAGCAAAACAATATGCTTTACAGAACTAAAGCACAAGCCAAACTTATGTGGTTGGTCAAATCTTTTGATAGTGTTACAAGTTGCATTTGTGAAATCAGGGTGGTTTAGAGCTTCCTCAATGACAGCAGGTTTTACATTTACTACCTTTATAGATTTGGTACCTTTTACTCGTAACATTTAAAGAATAGAAACTATCATCACCCAAATTAAACATCACCCATCACCCAGTAAGCTAATATTCTATCTTTTTTTCCTTAAGATGCTCTAGCACTTTTGCTAGGCCGTTCTTTAATGCAGCTTTTTAAAGTAAATATTTTTATATTTTTCCTAAAAAGAATAATATTACAAAGTCTGAGGAAAAATCTGCTTGTCTAATGAATTGGCACACAAAAACTAACACCAAAACAAACTTTAAGCTAGCAACCAACACACAAAATGAGCATGCAAAGTATAGAAGAATAAGTTTATATGGATAAGGTTATTTCAGCAGAGGCCACTTTTAAAGTATTACAAAATCTATTTTCAAGCTATGTGGTGCAGTTTAACTTAAAATTACTTTTAACTAGAATAGGCATAATATTTACAATTGACTAAAAAGCTATATTTTCAAGGAAGACAGACATAAACCTATGGCACATCAATGTATCTTCTGGAAAATGAAGACTATACAATTTCATGTGGCAAATTTTCCTTATGCAAAGGACTAGAAAAAATATTTCTTTAGTCAATTCAACATCAAAAGTTTATGATAATTTAAAGGTGTTTAAGCACTGCTTAGAATTTTAGAATAAAATATTTCAAATCGCAATTTGTTTTAGAACTTTTGGGTTGAAACTTAAGTAAGCTTGTCATTTACTATGTAACATAAGCACAAAGATTTTTTAATAAATTAGAAAAATGAAATTATAAGGCTTGAGTTTATCTCCCAAAAAGCTTACTGTGACACAACTGAAATGAACTTTATCATAAAATGTCTTCATGATTTTTCTTTCTCCAGATCCAAATAAAAGGTATTAGGAGATTATATCATTTTTAACATTTGCTCCTGTGTGTCATTCTAACATTTGTTCCTCCTTGAAGAGACTCCAAGAATCAACAAATTAAATTGCAGGGTTAATATAGTAAAATTAAATGGAAAATAGAAAATACACATTTAGATCACACTCTTGTAAAGAAACTATACTTTGAGAAGTACAAAAATTCCTTTAGGATATGTAAGTACCATTAAGCAAAATACGAAAATAACTGGCTGAATGATAACCTACTGATTTTTGAAGTTCTATACCAGTAGAGCATCTATCGTCTATGCTGGGAATAGTATATAACCTTAACTCTAGCTGATTTATTTCAAAAATAAATTTAGCTCTCAAGTAATTTCATACAGTACCCTACATGAGAACATAAACATAAAATTACTGGAATAATAATATCAGTAAATGGTAACTTCAGGAAACTTCCTTTAAAAAATGCATACTAAGAACTTTACCTAGTATTTTTTAAGCCAAGAGTTAAAGAATATGAAATTTGCCATTAAAGAATGACAGACTTTTCTGTGCAAAAAAAAAGTGCAGAAGATTTGTCCTCCCCCCAAACTATGGAATTTGTCTTCTAAAAATTATCTAAAAACCTTTTAGTAGCAGGTAACTAAACTTCCCTATATTAACCTCTCATACACTATCAGGTGACTGTAAATTCCTGATTTTGATATTAAGTAGTAATTGAAAATGGTCCATTCGTGCAAATATTGATAAGACTTAACATTTAAACATACAAAAATCCAAAATAACCTTCAAGATATTTAATATTTTACAATTTAAGGAAAAATGAACCCATTAAGGAAAACAAATCTATTATATAAATTTCAGTAAGACCCATAACTACATATAAAAACTGTACAGGAGGATTATGGATTGTATACAAACTGATATACATCAATGGTATCAGTTTTTCTCAAGAACATTAATATTTTCACACCTCTATTAACAACATAAACAAAAGTTCAAAAATTATTACAATTTATTCCCTCTTCTAAAGTTGCTACATAAAAAAAATTCTAAATACAACCACATTTAACCAAAAAACAAATTACAACCACTTCTTGTGTTTTAACAGCAGCGTATAACAAAGTATGTTATCCTTCCTCATTATGCCTATGGGGTGTGCTATAACCCCATCAATGAAATTCCTCTTTTGACAAAATGTCTCTTAGGAGACATTAAAAAGAAAAGAACTGGTGGAAATTCATTAATATGAACCAAATAAAAGCAAATTTTATATATAATGAGTAAAACTGTGATCAATTTGGAAAGGAGATTGTGTTAATGAAAAAATGGAGATTCAACTCCTTCAATAGCTCTATATATTTGAAATATGAAGTCACTAATGTATGTAAAATTGAGTGTGAAATATGGATAACAAAACTGACCACAACTATCCATCACACAATGCGGCTTTTAAAAAGTGTACAACTGCTAAATTTGCAACAGAATCTAGGCAGATTATCTAACAGTTGAAACCATGTACTACTGTCACTAAGCCAATTGAAAAAAAAGTACAAAGAAACACACATTTTCATTCATTTGGAAAATGTAAAAATTTATGTACTAATATATAATCTCTTCACTTTCTCTGATCTACAAATGGATAGAATGCCTAGTTATCTTCATGCAGACAAGTTATTCAGAATTCAATAATCAAAGCACACACAGAAAGAACAAAAATAAACCCTGTTGGGAAACACAGACGTATCTCTTTAAAGGTTTCTATTCTTTAGCAGTCTTAGATGATTTCAAAATCTGCAGCTTCAGCTCTTTTATCATCATCTCTAACTTCTGTCTTGCCTCCCGTTCCTGTCTGAGTTCATCTTGGAGTTCTTGCCTATCAGCCTCGGCGTGGTCCAATCTCTGTCTCAGTTCTGCCAACTGTGGGATTTAAAAGACTGTGTCAGTTCTCATTCAGTTTTGTTTTTCCATTTAGTCCTCAGATCATGGCAAAGACCTGCTTTCAAATTACTTTTTACAAAATGAACTACTTCATGCATATTACAATCTCTTGATTAATACTATTCGTCTGACTCTGACATAGCATTGAATTGAAAGAAAAACAAAGGGAAGAGAACTAACATAACACCTAGAGCACTTTCATTATGCCCTACACTTTGATATACCTCTCACACAGCCTGCTCATGGTAAGGGTTATTTGATCACCTTCCCCAGTGAGCTACTACTATTCATTTTTGCTCGAGAGCTTCTGAACATAGTGGGCAACAGTTCATGTCTGTTAATTTGTTGATGTGAAAGCCCATATTCTATATTAAGATAATGTAACATTTGCTATTCAAAAGCTAGTAGGTAGCATTTTGGGCAACTACAGAAACCTAATGAAAGTTTAATAAAGCAATCAAAATAGAAACATCATCTTGGATGATACAGCTTAAACTTGTGTTTAACAGAATTATCTACTTTTAAATCTTGCCCAATGAAATGAGCTTGATAAGAAGTAACTTCTTTAATAGAGAAGGTAACAACCTCAATTTCCACGCTGAAAGGGCAACATTATACAAACTGAGTAATTCTTACCTGTGCTGCATATTCAGCCTCTTTGTCTTTTTCTAAATTTGAATCACAGGTACATTTTTGCTTCATTACCTGCTCTAATTTTTTCTCTAAGTCTTTCTGTTCAATATAAAATTCTTCCATTCTCTGAGCATGTTCATTCTGTAAAGATTCAAGCTCTTTCTGTAAATTCTGCTGCTCTTCAGTGAGTTCCTTCATAGCTTTTGAACTACTCAACATTTCAACTTCCTGTAATATGAAGAATTACAATACAATTTTTATTTTATTTCCATCATGTTAAAAATTTCAATGCAGGAAAAAAAATAGGTCAGAAAACATCTAATATTCAGCTGTCGTATCAGTCTTATATAGAAGTAATTATCTTGAAAACATCTCTAAAAATTTAAAAGAAAATTACTTACGAGTAATAAAACTCTAAACAATCTTAAACACATTTACAATCTCTTGTTTCTTAAAGATATGCAAAAGCCTGTTTTCACAATAGACTATCATTTAGATTTTACCATCTGAAGTTGTTGCTTCTTCTGCAAAATTGAGTTCAGTTTTTCCTGTTGTTTTACGTAAGTTCTCATTACTTCTTCCATGATTTTTCCCTTATCATCCTCACAAATGATATCTTTGACAAGAAGTGGCGATGAAGCTACAATATCACGGTCAATTCCTGTCTTGCTTGTGTCTCTGATGAAATTGCAAGTGGTAGACTCGGGTTTCTTTTTACTTGTCGAATTATTTGAGACTGATGGATCTTTGAGAGGAAAAATGAGGTAACAAAAAATGAGCATCACTGTTAAAAAGTCACTAGAACAATCCACAAATGAAAAAATTTCATTTACAAATAAAATAAAAATAATAAAATAATAAACTTAAGAAAAGTACTGCGAGACTTCTACAATGAAAACTACACAATAAAGTATCATTGAAAGAAATTAAAGACCTAAATAAATGAAAAGACACCCCATGTTCATGGATTGGAAGACTTACTACAGTTAAGATGGGGCCATGAACTAAATGTCAGTGACCACAAAATTCAGTATGTTGAAATACTAATGCCCAATGATGGTAATAGGAGGCGGGGGCTTTGGGAGATAATTAGGTCATAAGACCTATGATGGAATCTATGCCTTTATAAAAGAGACTCCAGAGACCTCTCCTGCCTTTTGCATCATGTGAGGACTTCCATCATGTATCTGAGCAGAACACAGACATTTATGAACCAGGAAGCAGGGCCCTGCCAGACACCAAATCTGCTGATGCCCTGATCTTGGACTTCCCAGCCTCCAGAAGTATGAAAAATAAATGTCTGTGGTATAAGCCACCCAGTCTGTGGTATTTTTGTTACAGCAGCCTGAACAGACTAAGATAGATGGTAATACTCCCCAAGGGGATCTACTTTTTCAATGCAATTCCTATCAAAATCTCACCTGGCTTGTGGCAAAAATTGACAAGCTGATTCAGAAACTCATATGAAAATGCAAGGAATCCAAAATAGTCAAAACAATCTTGAAAAACAACAAATGTGTAGGACTCACAATGCCCAATTTCAAAGCTTATTACAAAGCTACAGAAAGCAAGACTCTGTACTGGCATAAACATTGAATACAGAAATAAACCCATACTTTCATGGGCCACTGGTATTTGACAAGGGCACCAAAACAACTGAGTCAGGAGGGAACAGTCTTTTCAACAAATAGTGTTGGAACAACTGCATTCATACACAAAGAGTGAGGTTGAACCTCACACTGTATGTAAAAATTAACTCAAAATGGAACAAAATCCTAAATGTAAGAGCTAAAACTTTTATATGCACATCTTTGTGATCTTGAATTTGGCAATGGTTTTTGAGAATAACATCTACATAAGCAATCAAAGACAAAATAAATTGGACTTCATCAGAATTTAAAACTTTTGTGCTTCAAAAAACACCAACAATAAAATGAAAGACAACTGATAGAATGGCAAATCATGTATCTGATATGGGTCTACTATCCAGAATATATAAAGAACACTTACAAGTCAATAGTAAAGAGACAAATAATCCAAAGTAAAAATAGGCAAAGGATCTGAAGAGATTCAATAAAACATGGAAAGGTACTCAATATCATTAGTCATTGGAGAACTGCAAATCAAAACCATGATATACCACTTTACAACAACTAGGATGGCTATAATCAAAAGACAACAATAAGTGTTGACAAAGATGTGCAGAAACTGGAACCCTCATACGCTGCTGGTGAGAAGGAAAATGGTATAGCTGCTTTGCAAAACAGTTTGGCAGTCCCTCAAAATGTTAAATATGATCCAGTAATTTCACTCCTAAATATATACCCGAGAGAAATGAAAAAACATGTCTACATTAAAATGTGTGCATAAGTGTTGACAGCAGCATTATTCATTATAGCCAAAAAGTGAACACAATTTGGGGTGCCTGGCAGGCTCACTCAGTAGAGCATGAGACTCTTAATCTCAGGGTCATGACTTCAAGCCCCATGTCGGGCATGGAGCCTACTTAAAAAAAAAAAAAAAAAAGGTGGACACAATTCAGTGTCCATCAACTGATGAGTGGACAAGCCAAATGTGGTATATTTATCTATACAACAGAGTATTATTAAACCATAAAAAGAAAACAAGTACTAAAATATCCTACAACGACTGAGAAAATATTATGCAAAGTGAGAAGTCAGACAATAAAAGGTCACATAACATATGATCTCTTTTATATGATATGTCCAGAATAGGCAAATCTATAAAAACAGAAAATAAATAGAGGCTGGAGAAAGAGGAAAATGAGGAGTAACTTCTAATGGATTACACGGTTTCTTTTGGGGGTGAGAAAAATGTCCTGAAATTAAATAGGTGTATTGATGAACAACTTTATGAATTTACTGGAAGTCACAAAACTGTACACTTTAAAAAGGTGTATTTTATGGTACATGAACTATATCCCAACAATTTTTTACAAGTCACTAGAATTAATTTGGGAGATATACTGCAAATAAGACTTACTAGTATGTTACCGGTTATTATTTACCATATTTAAATCCAAAGAAAGCTGAATTTTAAAAATCTCAAAATTAAAGTATAGAAACCCCCTTGACCCCAAGAATCTTCAACTACTCCAGGATAGCTGCAACAACTATCACACTTTGCCTAAGCTGTAAGCAAAGCTCTGCTGCTATAAAGAGGATAAAAGAAGCAGCATTTGTACAGATATGTCTCGTTTGGTCCACGGCACTTTAAAAGCCACTGTAAGAGGCAGCTCTTTTATTTTTTTAAGATGTCCAGCCAGCATTCTGCTTTTACGCCATCTGCTCACTCACAGCTATGAGTTTTCACTCCTTGCTTATCCCATGACTAAGTTTCCCTGAGTCCTACACCTCACTACTCTTACGTACTAAGTCTTAGCATTAGTAAATGGTTTCTCCATTCACAGTAAATTAAAAAGGACCTTCTGAAAAAAAAACTGACAGGAAAAAAAAAAAGTCATACAAAAATCACCCACAGTATGAAACCATGTAGTCCACATATCTGTATCTTTAGCCGCGATAGCTATCACCGTGCTAAAAAAAAACTCAGAGTTTTGAAAGGTACATTTTTTTTCAAGATAAAGCTTCAATTATCTGGAACATTCTCTTACCTAGAAATCTTCTTTGAAAATGCTGAAAAAACAGATTAATTAGATATTTGATTTCAAAAAATAATTTCTGAATACTTACCTACACGGCTACATAATTCTTTACTTGTTTTCAAATCCATTTTCTCCTGTTCCTCCAGTGAGACATCTGGATACGATACCACTTTTTGATGTTTCCCACTACTATGAGGCTTCTCTGATGGTCTTTGTACGGTCCTACTTGTCTCTGTCTTTGTGACCTCTTTAGACTGGGATACAGCAGAAGTAAGCGACACATTTGGTGCAACCACTTTATCACACATGTATAAGTAGTAGCTACAGACGGAGAAAGGCAAAATAAGACACATATTACACTTGGGTAAAAAAGCAAAATACATTAAATCTATTTCTATCATTAAAAAATTTTACATTAAAACAGACAACATAAAAACTCAGAAAATAAGGGTCACAGAAAAGAATTCCTTAAAAATTCAGTACTTTAGGCAGTAAGTGCAAAATTATGAGTAATTTTCGTTATTTTGCAAAAAGTAATCTCTAAGCACAGAGAGATACCTACAGGGAAAGAAAATTAGTCTCATCTCCTTCCCTCAAAACCACTTGAGAATTAAAGGCATCAAGCACTTTTAGAGCTATTTAATAGCCCTAAATAGGTAAGGCTTATGCTAGGAAGAAAACAGACCATATACTACTTGGAGAACCATTTTCTTGCCTGCCACCCATCCAAAGCAAGGAATCCTTGCTCTGTTATAGAGAGGCTGATTCAGTTCCACGCTATAAGGCTAGAGCCAGATTCACCGCAGGCCCAATCAGGAGCTCCCAGGGCCCGTCTTCTATAGCAGTCTGAACACCGCTACTGGGCAACAAGTCCTACTTGTTTCAAACCCCACAGAGCGATCTTCCTAAAATACTTCAGTACTTCCTAATTTGATAAAAATTCAATAGTAAGTTGCACAAAACTAAGATTGAAGGCATGACTACCAATTTTGCTCAAAGCTCACATGAAATTTTCTGCAGATTACCTGAGAGACCCATGGAACAAACTGGAGCTAGATATTGAAGTGCCATACTATTAACTATAATCTGCATAACTTTAGCCAAAAGATGCAACCATTTAACTGACATAATACTTCATTCCCTAAATGCTAATGATCTCTTCTTACATCTGATTTTCTTTACGCAGTAATCTATATTGTTCCTCTTTACCAATCACATGAATTCTGCAGATGAAAACTCAGTATTCTGCTAAGAAAACGGACAGGTTTAATAATATCCAAAGAGTTACTTCAACACAATAGGAATGGTAGGAACTGTGCAAATGTAAGTAAGACTGAGATTCTTCATCACCGTGTTTGGCGGGGGGAGGGAATATATATTTACAGCAATAAAAATCTAGGAATCGACAAATAAAAAGTTTATAATCTAAGGTGGATTTTTATTGAAAACGTGAACACTGGATTTTGAGGGATATGGTTACTATGAAAACTTAATTTCAAAAAATTTCCTTGTAAAATATCAAAGTTGCATACCAAACTCTTGAAGAGTTGGTTTACCTCTTAAAAGGAAGGAAATTAAAGGAAAATTTTCAATGTTTACTTCAGGGTGAAAAGGAAATGATGATTTCCTAGAAAGAACATACACACCAAGAAAAGGTTATCTCAAATATTGAACACAATTTACAATTCATTTATTAACAAGCCTAAAACTAAATAATGAATTGGCAGAGTCTAGAACAGTACCTGACACATAGATGTTGAAGGAATGAATGAATGAATGAACGAACGAACAAACAAATGAGCCAATACCCACTCACCTGGGGTGTAAAAATGAATGTGTCTGCGAAACATGGTCACCTTCCTGCTTTATAACAGGGTACCATGACTGTAATTCCATTCCTGATGATGTATCTATCTGTAGAAAAATGTAGAAGGGAAAAAGTTCATTGAAGGAAGATGTGATGGTTAATTTTATGTGTCAACCAGATAGGGCCATAGGATGTCTCCGGAGAACCCTAGTAAGAGTTACATTATTTAAGAGTCATCTTCTAACAAGGCAGTCTGTCCTTAAAGTACCAAATCTAGTCACTCAAAACAACATCAACCATCCTTTCAAAAAATAGTTTCAGGGGCACCTGGGTGGCTCAGTCGGTTGAGTGTCCGGCTTCAGCTCAGGTCATGATCTCACAGCTCATGAGTTCGAGCCCCGTGTCGGGCTCTGTGCTGACAGCTCAGAGCCTGGAGCCTGCTTCACAGTCTGTGTCTCCCTCTCTCTCTGCCCTCCTCAACTCATGCTCTGTCTCTGTCTCTTAAAAATGAATAAATGTTAGGGGCGCCTGGGTGGCGCAGTCGGTTAAGCGTCCGACTTCAGCCAGGTCACGATCTCGCGGTCCGTGAGTTCGAGCCCCGCGTCGGGCTCTGGGCTGATGGCTCAGAGCCTGGAGCCTGTTTCCGATTCTGTGTCTCCCTCTCTCTCTGACCCTCCCCTGTTCATGCTCTGTCTCTCTCTGTCCCAAAAATAAATAAACGTTGAAAAAAAAAATTTAAAAAAAAAAAAAAAAAAAAAAAAATGAATAAATGTTAAAAAAAAAAAAAATTTTTTTTAAAAAGAAATAGTTTCAGTATGCATGTTCAACATGGATTATCAGAAATGATTTCATAAAATTTCATACTTATGGAATCTATTTTTTAAATGCTTTTTAATTTTTAGTGTTTATTTTTTGAGAGAGATGGAGCGTAAGCAGGGGAGAGGCAAAGAGAGAGGGAGGCACAGAATCTGAAGCAGGTTCCAGGCTCTGAGCTGTCAGCACAGAGCCTGATATGGAGCTTGAACCCATGGACTATGAGATGATGACCTGAGCTGAAGTCAGATGCTTATCTGACTGAGCCACCCAGGCGCCCCAATTTTTTTTAATGTTTATTTGAGAGAGAGCAAGAGAGAGCGTGTAAGCAAGGGAGGGGCAGAGGGAGAGGAAAGAGAATCCTAAGCAGATTCCCTCACAGCTGTGAGATCATGACCTGAGCTGAAATCAAGAGTCAGATGCTTAACCCATTGAGCCAGCCAGGCACTGCTGGAATCTATTTTTTAAATCCATTTTAAATAGCACCTTACAAATGTACAGCATTGGTAAGTTCCGATCCTTCTTGCTGCTACAATCAGCTAGAATATACCCTTTCCCTACAGTATTTGTTAATGGATTAGATGGCATTCTATAGCAACAAATATTTGCCAGGGGAGTGAGGTCACTAAGATGGCAACATAGGTTGTTCCTGACTTTGCCCCACCACCCCCGCCACACGCAAGAAAAACAACTAACATCTATTCAAGGGCAAGTCACCAGTGAGAGAATGCTGTAACACAGGGGATGGGGGTGGTGAAGCTGAAGCGCCCCATCGCGCCTCAGAAACCAAGACAGACTACACTAGAAGGATGAATGTTAGCTGAACCTACTGTGGTAATTCACTTCACAATATATGCAAATCAAACTATCATGCTGTATGCCTTATACTTAGTGATGATATCGATTATTTCTGAATAAAACTGGAGGGGAAGAAAAGTGAAATGATAGAGGAATGAATAGGTAGATATATAATAAAAGAAGTATAGTGAAATGTTAAAAAAAAAAAAAATTAAAAAGATAAGGGAACCCAAGCAGAGCCTCACAGAGTAACCTGAGTGGAGGAGTAGAATGTCCAGAAAGACCAAGGCAAATAGAGTCTGCAGCACAGAGAAAGGTGCCCAGAGAGAACTCCACAGATCTGTGGAGGGTCTACCTCAAGAATTCAGCATAGTACCTGAGCAGCCCATGCTTGTGAGGAAATTTCTCAAAGCCGGGTCATGCCTTTCTTTGAGCAGCTAATATGGTGACTGACGTGAGGGGGGTAGGAGTCCAAAGAGCAGCCAATTTATCCTATTACGGCACAACTCAAATGGGCATTATTCACTCCACAGCTCCCTACCAACTTGGATGAAACAGTGATGGGATTGCATTGCACATTTTTACCTTCCCTCTACCCAGTCTTGCCCCTACTCCCTTCCTTTCACAGGCAACTGATCTCTAATAAACATCACAAAAAACAAACACACAAGCACCACAAAAGTTTGCCAAGCTAAACTACTTTGCCTAACACTTATCAGTAAACCATACTTCCTCATAAACTGTACCTGTGAATAAAGGCAAAGAAGAAGGTAAACCCTTTTGGCTCCTTAATGAGCATCTACCTGATAAGAACTTTATACATCCTACTTAATTCTAACAATAACTTACATTAAGTAGGTATCATGATCTCCATTTTACACATTAGAAAAGTGAGGTTCAGAAACTGAGAAAGATGGGGCACCTGGGTGGCTCAATTGGTTAAGCATCCGACTTCGGCTCAAGTCATGATCTCATAGTTCGTGGGTTCGAGCCCCGCGTCGGGCTCTGTGCTGACAGCTCAGAGCCTGGAGCCTGCTTTGGATTCTGTGTCTCCCTCTCTCTCTGCCCCTCCCCTGCTCGTGATTTGTCTCTGTCTCTCAAAAATAAACATTAAAAAAAATTTTTTTAAAGAAAGAAAAGAAACAGAAAAGAATAACCTGTGGCTACTAACTTCTCCCTTATTTGGTTTGTTTCACATGGCCTCCTCACTACCACTCCCACTCCCACAACCACCACCACCACCACCACCACCACCATTCAAATTACAGTAATGACCCTGCTCTTGTGGGAAAAGAGTATCTTATTAAAGGGGGAACAAGACTCACTTGGTAGAGGAGGGAGCTAAAAGGTGGCAGTATTTGGGTGAGCAACAAAAACAAGAGGCTAACAGACAAACCCAGTGGAGTAAGAGAGAATGGAATTAAGAATGAGGTGAAGGAGAAGAAGGATGTGACAAAAAGGAGAGCTTCATATTCTTCTGACACTGCCTCTGAGAGTCTCCATTCACTTCTGCAACTGGGTAAAGTGTGTGGGAAATGATGCCATCATCCGATAATTCATAAACACAGCACTCAGAGGACAGCCACCAAATACCAAGAAACCAAGAAAACTATTTTGCCTCATGTCCCAATATTCCAGTTCAGAACCAAGAAACTACACAAAATGGAAGGGAAACAGAGCTCTAGATGCTAAGCAGTTGTGATTCGAGCAAAATTAATTCATAAACTGTCCATGATTTGACTGGGGAGATCTCACTCATGGGGGCAGAAACTCAGAAGAAACCTGACAACCCACTCACCCATTTTGTTAATGGGCCAAAAAGGAAAAGGAAAACAGCTTTTGGAGCAAACATTACACAACTTGATCAATCAGGAAGTGACTTAAGGCCAATTAAAAGCCAAAATTAAAAATATGGACAGGGCACCTGGGTGTCCCAGTCAGTTAAGTGTCTGACTTTGGCTCAGGTCATGATCTTGAAGTTCATGGGTTCGAGCCTCGCATCAGGCTTTGAGCTGTCAGCACAGAGCCTGGATCCTGCTTCGGATTCTGTGTCTTCCTCTCTCTCTGCCCCTCCCCCACTCACACGCACGCACACACGCGCGCTCTCTCTCAAAAATAAACATTAAAAACAATTTTTTTAATCCACAAAAATAAAAATATGGTAACTTCTATTTGTAGGAGGCCAACATTTTGGTTAAGAATGAACAAGGAAGGCACCTGAGGGGCTCAGTCAGTTGAGCATCTGACACCTGACTTCAGCTCAAGCATGATCTCACGATTCATGAGATCAAGACCCACTCAGGTCATGATCTCACGGTTAGTGAGTTCAAGCCCCGCTGGCAGCACAGAGCCTGCGTGGGATTCTCTAGCCTTCTGCTCTCTCTGCTCCTCCCCTGCTTGCAGGCGCTCAAGCGCATGCTTTCTCTCAAAATAAATAAATAAACTTAAAAAAAAAAAAAATGAACAAGTAATTTGAAAAACTAACAAGACCACAAGACTAGGGGAAATAAAGAGATTTTCAAAGGATTTAAGAATTGAGTATTGGGGCGCCTGGGTGGCGCAGTCGGTTAAGCGTCCGACTTCAGCCAGGTCACGATCTCGCGGTCCGTGAGTTCGAGCCCCGCGTCAGGCTCTGGGCTGATGGCTCAGAGCCTGGAGCCTGTTTCCGATTCTGTGTCTCCCTCTCTCTCTGCCCCTCCCCCATTCATGCTCTGTCTCTCTCTGTCCCAAAAATAAATAAAAACGTTGAAAAAAAAAAAATAAAAAAAAAAAAAAAAAAAGAATTGAGTATTCAGTGAGGGGACCCTAGGCTCTCTACAAGAGTACAAACAAAACAACAACAACAACCTCACAATCCTGATCAATTCTAAAGTTCAGAATCTGAGGCAAAATCATGTTTATTTATAAAATAAGCCAATCTCTTGTTTACATAGTTTCTCAGATAACTTAGTTCTACAAGTAAATTAGAAAGGATATTGCTGGTAACAACGATACTAAATAATAGATGCCAGGTGACAATCGACAGCCTAAGGAGAATTACAAAATGCAAACACAAACACTAATTCAAAAAGCAAGACAATCTAAGGGCTTTATCACAGACCAGGGCAAATAATTTAATAAAGCTCACTTGTCCCCTACCTTCACAACAGAGCACAGAAACTGATATTTAAAAAGTCTTGAGTTAACATGACATAGTTAAACTACATTCTATAACTTATACCAGATATAAATACTACACTGTATACATACATACCTACCACTTAGAAAGACTGAAAACTATTTAAGACATTTTAGAATTCAGGAAAAAGGTTAAAGTTTTTAAGAACACAGTGCTGAAAAGAGTAGCTTCATCATCCAGAAAACTCATTTAGGCAGAACATTTTTCACCAAAACACTATATGACAAGGTGTTAATAAGCATGGATAAGCTCACTGTAACAAATCAATGAAATATAAGATCAGCTAGGGTGCCTGGGTGGCTCACTCGGTTAAGCATCTGACTTGATTTCAGCTCAGGTATGATCTCAGGGTCATGAGATCAAGCCTGGTGTCGGGCTCTGTGCTGAGTGTGGATCGAGTCTGCTTGGGATTCTCTCTCTCTCTCTCTCTCTCTCTCTCTCTCTCTCTCTCTCCTTCTCTGCCCCACACCTACTCATGCACAAGTACTCTCCCTCTCTGTCAACATAAATAAACATTAAAAAAAATAGATCAGCTTCAATTAAATCGGAATTTCTTTTCTAGAAGTCATTTGTTAAACTCATTATTTAGAAAATAAAGCAAGCTCCACTTTAAATCAGTTATATATCCCAAATAATTCTGGATGTACTGCCCAAGATATCAATTGCTTCTCAGTTTTTTTTTAATTAAAATTACCAAAATTGAGACATTTTCTAAAGTTTTTTCTTGAAAAATTTTTTTAATGTTTATTTTTGAGAGAGAGAGAGAGAGAGAGAGAGAGCCAGAGCATGAGTGGGGGTAGGGCTGACAGAGAGGGAGACACAGAATCTGAAGCAGGCTCCAGGCTCCAAGTTGTCAGCACAGAGCCAACACGGGGCTCAAACTCACAGACCATGAGATCATGACCTGAGCCAAAGTCAAGAGCTTAACTGACTGAGCCATTCAGGCGCCCCAAAAGTTTTTTCTATTATAGATATCTGGAATCTCAAATCTCCTGAATAGCAAGTTCTCAACTTCTTGACTTGAAATCTGACTCAATTTTGATCAAGTTCATTTCAAAGCTTGATTGAAGTTTTACTATTTTATTCATGATCCAAAGCCAGTGCATATTTCTATTTTCTATCATCTCTAAACTTCAGATGCCTCCATAAAGAATTGCTAGCATTTTAAATATCCATCCCTAATTTCTGCCCTTTATTTTATTTTCTAATCTCACACAATCCAACTACCAGAATCACAGTCTAGGGATTTTAAAGAAACCCTCTTTAAAGATCACCTAGTGCAGTCCCCTAGCCAACGTCTGAATTCCCTATTCAAAATCACTGACAAGTGGCTATCCAGCCTCTGCTTGTACAGCAGCTTTAGGTCAAGGGCCATCTTCTTTACTTTTGTGTATTTTCAGTACCTAGCACCATGCCTGGCATGTAGAAGGAACTAATAAATATTTGTTGAATGAATCCTGAATGACAGCTTAGCTCATTAATTCCCAGGGTGGCCTTTTATCGGGTTACTGTGCTACCATGAAACTGAGAAAGAAGATAGTCTCTTTCACATTCAATATCCTTCTACTCCATGAAGTACCAGAAAGCCCAACAGTCTCTGGGGTGTATTTTTAGAAATCAGACCTACAAATTAAATAATACAAATGATGGGGAAATATACAACGCTAACCATGATAAAATGTTGGGATTTGATTTTATCTAACATGTGGTAAGCCATAAACACATTTATAACAACTTATCCTAACTGTGTGTTAAAAACAATTAAGAAAAGCACATATTATACAACAGAACATTCACAGGCATGCCAGATTTTCTCATCTATTCTGCATTTGTGTCAACATACAAATTAGGTCTTCAAAAAAAGAACAATGTAATTAAATGGCACAGCAGTGTTGCTACTACTGATCAGGAATAAAAATTAGATACCAAGATATGAGCACGTATTGCCTCTTAGCTCACTTTTCAAGGTGGGAAGAATTTATTTACTTGGTGTTTTTAAACATCAGAATAGAATTCGTTACATTACTTGGCAAAGGAGAGAAGTAGATCACTTAGTATCTTAAGTTAGAGCCCTAAACATTTTTAAATGCTTTTATCGCCCAACTTCCCCACCGTTATCTACCGCGAAATGAACAGATGGCATCCTCATCTGAAACACAGGAAAATTTTCAGACACATTATTTCATTCTTTCTCTAAGTCATAAAACAACAAATAACATCTATGAAAGCAAAATTAAAACAATCCCAAAATGTACACAAGAGTAAATTTTAAATAAATAAAAATTAGGAAATGTTTTATAAAAATTTCTCTAAATTTCAACTTACGGTGTTATATACACATGATCCTTTAATAATCACATTTCCTAATAAAGAACTATTGTGTTTTTGGTAGTACAATGCTTTTTAGTCTCACAATGACAAATAATTTAGACAACTTGATTTCATTTACAAAAAAAACCAAAAAACAATAAATATTTTAGTCACCACTTTCTGGATACAAAAGCAATCCTACCCACTCGGCACTATTCATATATAAACATTCCAATTTATACTTAAAAAAAAAAAAAATCACAACACTTTACAATTCCTAGACTTATCTCCAATAATAAACTTTGCTTTTAGATGATACTCTAGTTTTTAATTATAGTAGCAGATTAATATTATGACCCTTAATTAAATCCAAATGACAAATATTGATGAACTAAAGAAATCCAGATAATATCCTCAACATATACTGGTAGGATTTCCAAAGTCTCTCCAAAAATTACATTAAAATTTTTTTTAATATGTGGAAAAATTATTTTTAAAAACAGAATTTAGAAAGAGCTATAAGAGGTAAATTTTTAGATTGTGGTATTTATTCCTAAAACAGTATGCATACAAAGGACTAGCAGATTGGTAAATTTAACAGACTATTCTAATGATGTGCTTACACAAGAAATAAAAGATAATGTATATTAAATATACATTACTTTGTACAAGCCCAACATAAATCATTAGCAACCTTACTAAACACATGACTGAATACACAGCTAAGCAATAACTCCTTAGGAATAAAGTGGATATACCTGTCAGGGCCTTTTTGCTGTGTTATTATAATACTAAGGCATTCAAGTGGTCAATAAATGATTTCAGAAGGACACAAAGACACCCTACCACACAGCTGCCAACAACTCTTACTGAAAGAAACTGAATCTCTCACTGAAGGATCAAGTTTCCTCAGTACTTCCAACATGTTGTGAATGAGTGTTTCAACAACTGAAAGGGGAATAGTGTTACAAGGTAGCAAATAGCTACTTAAGAGATTTTAAGGCTCAATCTTGTGCCTCACTTCATTGTAATTATTAGAATTAATCAACCTAATGCAAAACTGAAACAATATGATCTAAGCACCTCCACTAAATTACCAAAACCAGATAGATCTTCTGGAGATATAGCAATGTCTGCTGCTCCCCCACACTGAAAGACACCACCTATTTCACAAAGCCAATTTTAAGCTTAAATAAGTGCTCAAAGATGCTCACAGGAAAAGCAAAGGCTCACGTTTTTATAATGTGCAACTATTATCTTAAATCCTTTATGGAAATAAAGCCATGTGAAGTTAGTAGTATGATACCACTCCCTTCACAATGTGAAGGAAAAGGAGCAAACTGATAGAAGTCCTGTTAAGTTCCTACTTCTAAAATAATAAAAAAATAATAATAAGTTTATTTATTTAAGTAATCTCTACACCCAATGTGGGGTGCGAACCCACGACCCTGAGATCAAGAGTCATGTGTTCCTCCGATTTGAGCCAGCCAGACACCCCTAAAAATAAAAATTTTTATACTGGAATTTTACAGAGACCAATTCATTTAATATAACAATAACTTAGCAATCTCCATGTCACATACATCTTTTCACTAAAATATATGTATAAATCTAAGATTTTGCTTTTCTAGCCCATTTCAACATATATGCTTTTTCAAAAAATGTTTATTTTTGAGAGAGAGAGAGAGAGAGAGAGAGAGAGAGAGAATGAGTGGGGGAGGGGCAGAGAGAGAAGGGGACAGAGGATCCAAAGCAGGCCCCACGCTGACAGCAGTGAGCCCAATGTAGGGCTGGAAGAACCCACAAACCCACAAACCTTAATATCATGACCTGAGCCAAAGTCGGTCGCTCAACCTACTGAGCCACCCAGGGGCCCCCCAGCATATGTGCTTTTTAAAAAAAATTATGATGGTGGCTTCCCCACTCACGGTCTGTCACTTAAAAATAAGTAAACATTAATAAAAAATTTTTTTAATTATGATCTCTGTGGCGCCTGGGTGTCTCAGTTGGTTAAGTGTCCAATTTTCTCTCAGGTCATGATGTCGTAGTTCATGGGTTCCAGCCATGGGGCTCTGTGCTGACAGCTCAGAGCCTGGGGCCTGCTTCAGATTCTGTCTCCCTCTCTCTGCCTCTCCCTCACTCGCACTGTGTCTCTTTCTCTCTCAAAAATAAACATTAAAAAAAACAAAAATAAAAAATTATGATCTCAGATCATTTTGGCCTTCAATTAATGTATGTTGAGAATATCAAAATGAAGATTAATTTTTTAATGTAGATTAATTTTACTATATGCAATGTAGTCTATTTTTTATTTTACTCTACTTCATTTTTTTAATGTCGGTGACCCACTAAATTGATTTCGTAACCCTCCTGGCCCTCAACTGGGGTTCTCAAGAGATAAGCCCAAATGCCCCAAGGCATCCACTGTATGCAATGAATTAACTTCACTTCAAAGCTTTGAGAATGGTACTATACACCATCTTTGGGAGAAATGATGAAACCATCACTCAGATCATTTTCTGTAGGGCTTAAATCTCCTTTCTTGAAACCCCAGATGAAAAGGGCTGCGTGAGTGACAAACTGCAATTTGAAAAACCTTGCTCTAAGTGAACGATCCTAGAATTGGTCCACAAGTATTATTTCAACAACTAGTCTTGTATTAATAATAACACTTGTGCACTGTGCATTTGCACAGATTTACAAAGGATTACATGTGTAATAGAATAAACTCCAGTGTTAATTATCATCTATGTTGAAATTATGAATTACGAAATTTTGTTTTCTTCTTTACACTTGTTTAGGATTTACTACAGTGGGCCCATATTGCTTTCATAACCACACCAAAAAACAACAACAAAAACACTTTTAATATGGAATAAAAGCCCTAGTGTTACCAAAATGATCTTTAGTGAGCCTCTAAACTTTCATATTCCCTGTCCCCATAAGATAAACAAAATACGCACTTTTAGGGCTATTTGAAATCTCAAAACAAATTCAATACCACAAGTAAAAACAAAATGCTGCTTTGCTTTAAAACTAAGCCTCTTTTTCTCCTCAAAAATCACTGGTAACTTTATAGGGCTAGTTAAGACTCTTCATTCAGTTATTCAAACCTTTATTAAACATCTACCACATTCTAGATTCAAAAACTAGAAGATAAAGTCCTGCCCTAAGGAGCCTCCATTTAGTCTTTATGTACATATTTCTGTGACCCACTTCTAAGTCTAGAAATCAGTATGAGTTTTAAAGTAATTTATATCTTTCTATTCATTCCTTTTTCTGCCTAGCATGGTACTGTAATACTTAATTTAGTGAATGAAGCAAGCTTCACCTTAAGAAAAGATTTAGAATTTAATTATATATCTTCTTTTTGCTTTTCACAGTCTAATAAAATCCTTAAGTTATTTTAAGTATATGAACCCTCATTAGACCAAAATTCTGCATGTGGACAAAATACAGTTTCCAGTCATTACTAAAGCTATTCCCAAACTAGTTCTATCTCTTTACTTGAACAAAATGAGTTTTGCTCCACACTTTCCTTTCCCAGAATACTAAAGGAATTGAAATTAACCCAATTCTTGATTACTTCCTTGTTCTCCCAGTGGCATAAATTATAATGTATGCATAGCTATGAGAACACTGCTGGCTGCCTACACAGTGATTCAAGTATACCCTTTTTCTTCTTCCTTGAAGTTTCTTAATTTTTTCCCATTTATCAGATCAAAAAGAATAAAGTTGTAACTTATCACCAGCCTTTTTAAAAATGTTAATACTTATAAATGTTTTACCATTTTTTTAATGGTAAAAACGAATATAGGCTCTGTATTTCCTAAACCATAAGGGGGCACTATTCCCAAAGCCATTCTAAAGATTTCATTGAAATGTCCTTATAATTCTTACAATAGACCTGTTTTGTATGTTCTTCTTGCATACTTCATTTTTAGTAAGTAAACAAAATATCCAACTAGTATAAC
The DNA here is from genome assembly GCF_018350155.1 of Leopardus geoffroyi. Classification (NCBI taxonomy): domain Eukaryota; kingdom Metazoa; phylum Chordata; class Mammalia; order Carnivora; family Felidae; genus Leopardus; species Leopardus geoffroyi. The sequence continues at coordinate 95,891,391 of NC_059333.1, forward strand.
AGCTGTGTACAAATAACTAAGAGCGGGATACATTTGAACCCATTACTCAGTTATCTCATTTGTGTTAGAAATGTCTTCACATAATTCCAGGTAAGTCAAGAAGATGTTTGGGGAAAGGAAAAGTCCCCAAATACGTATTAGTAAATGTTTTAATAACAGTTTGAAGTACCATCCTACATTTGTAGACTCTTCCAAAATGCTCTGGCTTCCATTCTCTCACTCAACAGTTTATTTGCAAATCACAGGTGTTTACTTACAGATCAAACCATTATTTTACCCAAAAACTCCAAACATTCTAAAATATAATGCAGTGTGTTGTTCTTCAAAAATGTATTCAGTTTAAAAAAAGATTTCATTGACTGCCTCTGATGCACCAAGCACTAAACTACATTCTGGGAAAACAGGAAAAAGGGTCTCTAAACTCATGAAATCAATGATTAATTTCAGAAAAGTAGACAAAAATATTCATACTCGTCGTGCATATGAACACAAATACTTCATCTGATTCTAACCTTACCCCCACTTGATCAAAATTTATGCTAATCGCAAAATACAAATTACCACCAAATTGGCCACAATTATTACTGAAACACATTTTGTCTCAACACTACTCTCTGTAGTTGCCCATTTTCTCTAGTGTATTTCCTAACCTTATTGGACTAAGAAATGCACTTCCTAAACAGAAAAATAACAGTTTACAAGATAGAATTTTTTTTGTACTATTATTATTCCAATGACTTCTGCAAAAATGAGGAACTGAAAGGAAAATGCAAAACTAAAAATAGTAAAATGTTTAACAGGTTTTAAAAAAAAAGTTTAAATTGGTATCTTTAGGTCATTTTTGTGCATCATAATCTATTTTTTTCCTAAGCTGAGTAAATATCATATTATTATTTACCTAAGAGTAGTCAATTCTGAATGTTAAAAAATCTACATTTTAAATGTTTGTTTGTTTTTTTTAAATATAAGGGCATACACCATCTCTAACTTAAAGATTTTCTGTCACATTTTGTAAGAGTAAAGAACCACCTATCACTACAAGTGGGCTTTTCCAATGTGCTTGAAAATAATCTTAGAAAAAAAAAAAATTTAAAAAAAAAAAAAAAAAAAGAGGGGCGCCTGGGTGGCGCAGTCGGTTAAGCATCCGACTTCAGCCAGGTCACGATCTCGCGGTCCGTGAGTTCGAGCCCCGCGTCGGGCTCTGGGCTGATGGCTCAGAGCCTGGAGCCTGTTTCCGATTCTGTGTCTCCCTCTCTCTCTGCCCCTCCCCCGTTCATGCTCTGTCTCTCTCTGTCCCAAAAATAAATAAAAGTTGAAAAAAAAAAAATTTAAAAAAAAAAAAAAAAGAAAATAATCTTAAACATCACCCTTCAAATTTTATTTACAAATGATCAATTTGCTTAGCAACCTTTTTTCCATAGACAAAAATGTAAGAGCAACTAAATCAGAATTAGATCAAATAAATAATACAACAGCCATATTTCTAACAAAAAGCATAAAAAGTTCAGGCGATACGAAGAAATAAATTGCTTAAGAACATCATTTTACAAAGCCACCTAGGCAGATCTAAAACCAGTTGTATTTCTTGTCCTGACCCGAGTAAGAAAGGCTTCAAAATATACCGTTAGTTTCTACACAGAGCCAGTTCTTCACTTAGAACACTGACCTTATACCACTTACTTCTCCCATCTAAATATAGCTACTAACTATGCAAATTAAATGGAGCTATTAGATATGCAAATAGTTAGGTGATCATTACTAATATAATTTCCAACCTTGGAAATAACAGTTGCTACATTTCAAACAATTGCCTTTTGAGTTTCATAATTTTGGTTTTTCAATCTAAAACAATACTTTAACTAAATTAACTGTATAAACGTATTGAACTACGTTAGTATTCACATTAAGCATAAGGTTCTTTACATAAAATATTAATATATTTAGTTTACTCTTCTATGTAAAAAAAAAAAAAAAGAAAAGAAAGCCTGTATTGACTTCTTCAAATGAGCTTCCTCTGGGTCTATTTGGTTTGTTTGGCAACCAACTCACTGACTCACAGGAGATAATAAAAAACGTTCCCCAGTCAAGGATATCTCCTAGCACCCCCTCCCTGTTAAGGACCTTAGTATAAAATTCAAGTTAACACAGAGTTTACGAACCATTACACTAAGGAAAATTGATAAGAAGTTAATGTTTCTCAAAATTCAGTAGTAGTTTGTACTACAAAGTTTGCTTTAGGGAAAAGCAGTGACAATTACTAGACCTCAAGTCAGAAGAACTGCATTCAGCTCCTCATTCTACCACCCACCAGTTATACAACCAGAACATGTGACCCATCTGGGACTGGTTTCTCATCTAAGAAACCTTGTTCACAGACCTTCAAAAAAGTCTTCAGGACTACATTTTCAAAATATGGAGTGATAAGCATAATAAAACAACCACTCAAGTATGTATTACATGTGAACCCAAAAGTCTTCTTTCTTAAAGATTTCATTGCTAGAAATTTTCTTAAATTCCCTTACATTGCTTACAATTCACATAAAATTGGAAACAATACCAAGATGAAACCAAAAACATTATAGTAAATCCTGCAAAAAGATAACAGCCAAAAGGTGAGGGAAAAAAATCTCACACCTTCCCCCCCCCCCCAAAAAAATGAATTCAAATTAATCATTTCTGAGACAATAAAGGACTACATTCAGATGAGGAATGGTTTCAATTTTACCTAAACCCTAGCACATACAGTTTCAGTTAAGTAAATTCATCACCTTTTTCTTTCTAATCTTTATCATGGTTCTCAGATGTTTTTGCTCACAAATACAGAAGAGGAACTTCAGGCAAAGGAGTTTATCCCAAAAAACGCTTATGTCAGAGCAATGAAGACTGGAGTAAGAATATCTAGCAAATAATGTGGTCACCTATGGACATGTAAGGGTAGGGCTCTAATTAGCATTGAGCAAGATATCATAAATATCAAAAGGAGCATTCCACACTTTGAGAATATAGATCATCTCCAAGCACAAGCTTCAGCATGGGACCAATCCAGCTGTAAGCAAGTCCAGTAATTTGAGAAGTGGCTTGAAGTCAATCCTGCTTCAAAATCAGTCAATAACTGCACATGAACAATATAAACTTATCTAGTAGCCACAGGAAAGGAATTTCAGAGTGCTGACCCTTTGGAAGCAGCAAGTAGCAAACTACCCTGAATTAAGAGTCTAAAATTATCTTCTTGAGCTTCAGAAGCAAATCACAGTTTTAAAACTCAACTGTAACTAAATTTCCCTCAAAACCTTAAAGGTACCATAATAAAGCACACGACACCAAAATCTTAGATTCAAGCCCAAGCTCTAATGTTGCTGTGAATAAGCTGCGGTCATTTAATACGCTTCACTCATTTCTTCTGTGAAGTAGAAAAGATAGAGATTATTTCAAGAAATAAAAACTAATAGTGGAAAACTTAGATTCTTAAGATGAAACATGGCCAATCTTTCATTGTACAACTCAAATAAAATTATATATGTGAAACTGCTCAAAAACAATGCTTGCCACAATGTAAGTGTTAAATACTGCTAGCTATTATACTAACTTTAATCAAGTAAAAAATATATTTAACAACCAAATCAACAAGCTGGATATTTAATAACCCAAATCTTGTTTATTACCCAGGCATTCAGGCTCTCAGAATGAAGACCTTAATTTAGCCTAGCAGATATTGCAGTGGGAAAAATAGTAAGATCTCTTTGCTGACAGGTTTTTATATTAGTATTTATTTAGCCTAAAATAATCTATTTATTCTAGCTGTCACAATTTTTTTAAGTTATTTCTTTCTTTTAAAAAAACCTCTTACCAGAATCACAAATTCTTCCGATAAACCTGTCTTTTCCATTTATTCCAAATATTGATCAAACCTGAATATCCAGGGATAAAAACAATGTCAGAAATCCTAGATCTACCTTGGAAAAATGCTGTTTGAAGCCCACAACCAGAATTGTTTTGGCCAGCCATTATACCATTTGCAAATGGAAATAACACCAAAGTGTAAATTATCTGGAGTCCTAGGACAACAACAGATCTAGTCATCAAAAAGCAGGATGTGTGAAAAAGAAAGAGATCATGACTTGACAAAGAAGCCCCAAATCCTCCACACCCTGTCTATATAATCTTGGGAAAGCCACTTGATCTGAGCCTCATTCTCTTTATCTGTAGAATGGGAATAATCCTACTTCTTGCACTAGGCTGTTTGAAAGATCAAATGAACACACACACAGGAAAGCGCTTTATAGCCTAAAACGTGTGATACAAACATAACACATTACAAAGACCAGTATTTTTTGTTGTTGCATGAGCAGTAACAGTTTCTTAACATCGCACAGGTTAAGTAAGTCTAGATATAGACTTTTGATTTCAAAGTAAACCAGTGCCATTATTTAAAATTACTATTAATAAAAAAAAAAACTTGCCTTGGATTGAGTCCTTTTTCCATTTCTCATGCTAAATTTCTCCTTCATTTCTTCTAATATTATCTTCAGTTTCTTTTCTTCAGGTGTCCCTAAGTATTTCTGGTTCACATGAAGATAGCAATGCCATTTGGCTGACTCAAAGCCCCAGTGGCAAGTCCTTTTGTCAGGTGATCTGTGAGAATGCATCACAAATGTCTGGGGCGCAAACATTCCACAGCACTCCAGACATTGAATACATGGAGCATCAGGCTGAACATAAAACTGGGGTGCAAACAGACCCTGACATTTGCCCAAGCATTCATGTTCCACTTCAAAGGCACTGCCAGTTTCCTTTAACTGGGCCAATGAGTTTTTAGCAGGAAGTACACTACCATTTTGAGGAAAAGTGCGTGGCCGCAATAAAGCATTACACAGTCTTTGTGCATCAGTTAATGTGATCAACCCACAGGATGGGGCATTGAATGGAAGTATTCCCAGGACCTTTAAGATATGAAGCTGGTCTGAAGTACACCGTGAACAATAGATGTACAATTCGTCACACACCGTATTTATTTGCTGGAGTGAAAATTCTCGGAGAACAGAATTTAAGACTTGAGGCAAACAGAGTCTCTTTTCTCCTCCAACCTGAAAACAAGAAATAGACTCCCCTTCCAACACAGTCTGTGTGAGTTCTGTGGAGCTATCAGAAGGGATGAACAGTGGACCAGGAAGAACCTGAGGAGATGGAAGAGGCAGAAATACAGTGGGTGACATGCTTTCTTGGGAATACCGAGCAGAAAATGCTGCTGGTCCACCCAGAGAGCTCTGACTACTTAAATGAAATTGTGCCAAAGTGTGTTTCAAACTGGGATTTAAATGTAAAGGTTCTGGCACAGAGGCACAGGTTCGCTTGACATGCTCCCCATCGGTTTCCATTGGCACTTCATAGTCCTCCAAGTGTTCCTTCTTTACTGTTGGCATCTTGTTTATCATCATTTTTCCATTTGCAGGAACGTCTGTCATCATTTTTTTCACTGGAGGGCCGCAATCATCTCCCATCCCATTCAGTTTTTTATTTGAGCCCTGAACCAAGGAAAAATTTGTCTGTAGATTTTCCATTGCTAAAAACTGTGGTGTTAAATAAGTAAGTCTGAGATTTGCATTGTTATTTAGTCACTCATTCCAAGAGAGAAGCAATGTATATCAATACTTATAGTAGCTTACTCTCACAGAAAACTTAAATTTCCAAAGAGAAATCTCCCTAAATTACTCAAGAGAGTTTACAATTTTATTTGGTTCTGCTTATACTCTAGTATAATTTCACTGCTAGTGCTATAAAATTTCTTCTTTTGTCCCTAATAATAAAGAATATAATTTTGAGAGGCACACCTCTGAGGAAGCCTTTTTTCTTAACTCTTCAAATAGATGCATTAAAATAAACTTATCAATTCTCTCAATTCGGAATGTCCAGATTCAGTGCAATGGTTTGGTCTGGTTTGGAGCAAAACATGTGAAAAGTTTATGCAATTACTTGTGTCATAAAACCTAGACACAAATATAAATCAAAATGTTGCACCCAAGTTTAGTTTTTGGCACCAAGGACACCAAAAAAGGAAAAGAAAACAGTATCTTCTCTAAAAGTGATGATCTGTTGGTCTGTGTTGACCAACTGAAGGTTTGTAGAAATCCTCAAAAACGGTAAGAAGAGCCTCTGACTCCACTTGAACTTCTACAGTTAAAAATGATATCTAAAGAAAAATTGCCCAGTTATCTTCATGGATTACTGTTCATTCTTCTTTTAATTAATCTGGAAGAGAAGAGCAGTGAGGGAGAGTTATACTTGAATTTGCTCAGAGGCCAAAGGGTCAGTTTGAAACTAGTTTCTTAATCTTATACTGAGTTCACTTTACCAAAGGTGACACTTGAGCGATTTCTTTAAATCTAACACCAGTTAACTAGAAGAACTTCATTTAAACAGGAAAATAATTTGTAGAATGGGTAAAGGGAGCAATAACATCCCTGAAAAGGGAATAGAAGAACCTTAAATAGATCATCTCACCTAAAACTAAGCACCAGAGTCTTTCCCAGTTATGCCATTTCAACTATAATAATCCATTACTTCATCTCTTAAATTTAAAAAATGCCAGTTTCATCCAAAAAAATTAGATACGTGCTAACATATCTACCATATGTACCTAACTTACAATTTTAAGGGCATTAATTCAGTGTACGCTATTTTTTCTGGAATGACTGTAGGCAAAAATTAACTTTCCCTTTAAAAGGTTAGTGAATTTGCTTAATGGAAGCCAAAAGCTATAGACTCCACTCCTGGGAATCTCCATCCTTAACAAGACTAATTCCGGACAAAAAACACAAGGCAGACAGACCTCACAAAGAATGCAAATGGAGGAAGAGGAGAAAAGAAAAGATTCTTCTTCCACTTCCTTCTTGAGAGGACACCCAAAAGAAATCCAATAAATAAAAATGTTTGCCTCCCAAACTCTCAGCAGTTTACCTTAAAAGAGACCCAAAGGGTTACGGACCCAGGCCACTAACCAATGCTCTGACTTTCGCCCACCACAGAAACACCTCAGCCAACGCAGACCGAGAAAGAGGGCAGGAGGCATGACCTACAATGGGGGAGCCCCCCCAAACTCTGAAATCCTCGGCCCACGCAAATCCACCCACCCATCACAAACCCGAGGGGGAGGGCGGAGTGGCGGACAGGGGAGCCGGGACGCCTTGGGCTGCGCAAGGGGAGAGTGGGAAGTGGAAAAAGAGGAGTCCCCCAACCCCCACCCACGGTCTCGGGACAACCCCAAGTGCCCTCCCAATACTGCCCCACTGCGGGGGCCGCAGGGAGGACTGTGGAAATCCCCCCCCCCCGTACCCTCGCCCCAGGAAGTTCTCGGGTGTTACCCCAGCACCCCTAAGGCTGCACCTCCCCCGCCTCCCCGGGGCCAGAAAGGAGAAGGGTCTGCGGGCGGGTGGGGCGCCTAGCCGGGATCTCCGCGCCGCTGGGCGCCGACAGACGCCCGGGGCATCCCCGAGGAGCGCAGACGGGCGGCTGGGGAAGGGTGGGGGGAGTGACGGGCGTCCGGGTCTCCGGGGTCCCGACGGCTCCGGTCAAGTGCAGCGCCCTTCCAGCCTAGGGTCAGCGAGGCTTGATCCGCCGTGGGACACCCGCCCTGCGCCCCCCGTGGCCCCGACCCCACCCGGGACCCGCGCATCCGGACCCCCGACTTCGGCCTCCGCGCCCGAGGTAGCTCGACGAGCTTTGTTAACTCCCCACTATCCACGGCACCGCCGTCGGGCTGCCCCAAGGCCGCGCGCCCCTTGCCGCCCGCCGCGCCCGCCGCGTCCTCACCACGAGCCGGGGCCGCACCTGTGCCAGCCGCCGCCGCTCGCCCGCTCCCTTCGGCTGTGCCGGCGCCGCTCCGAACCCCACACACATCGCTACACACAGCCCTCTGACGTCACCGAGCCCTCGGCCCGCCCACGTCACTGCGGAGACACACGGCTTCCCGCAGACGCCGCCGCCGTCTCCGGCCGCCCGGGGGAGAGCGAGGGCGGCGGGGAGGGGGAGGGGAAGGGAACGGAGCCAGCGGCGGCACCGCGCGCGCGGGCCCGCCGGCGTCGCTGCCACCGCCCCCTCGCGACTCTCAGCCCCTCGGGGACGCGCGCGCCGTCTGGCCTATTGTGGCTCCTCGGGGCTCCCCCCGCGCCCCGTCGCCTCGCGCGCGCGCGCCCCTCCCCCCCCAGGCGCGCGCCCGGCGCTCCTGGCCTCGCGCGCCGTCTGGGCGGCTGGCGCACGGCGCTGTCTGCGGTGCACCCGGCGCAGACAGGATGTTCCCTCCCCGCCCCACCCCCACTGCCGCCCTCCCTCCTTCCTTCCTCGAGTCGCCCAGCCGGCTGTCTGGGGCCGCCACCGCCCCGCCCCCGCCCCACCCGCTGCTCTGTGGTGACGGGCCAGACCCGGGGGCGCCCTGGCCGCTCCGCTGCCGCGCGACTGGGAGAGAGGGGGCAGGGCGGCCGCGCGGTGCACTGTGCGCGACCCCAGCAGCCGGCAGGGCGGAGGCAGGGCCCGCCCGGCAGAGCGCCGCCGCCCGAGGTCAGGCACGGGCGACCCTCCCCCCGCGAGGCCGCAGCTGGGCCGCCCCGCCCCGGAGGCAGCCGGGTGGCGGCCGCCCTGCAGCGCCCCCGGTGTGGGCCCCGCTCCCCGGGGCGCGCCGGGGCTGCCCCCCGCCCCCACGGGGCCTCCCGCCCGCAGGCCGCCCTGCCAGCTGCCTGCGCTCCGCCCCACCTCGGCGGCCCCCGCCTTGCCGGGGCGGCCTCCGCCCAGACGCCTTCCCCGGGCTGACCTCCATCCGCCATCCGGCCAGGCTGGAGGGCTGGCCAAAGTTCCGGCAAAACCGAGAGAAAACATTTTTGTCCCTACTTCTCAGCCTCTCTCCTCCCACCCTTTCTCCTCACTAGGTTGCTCCCTCGGTTCCAAAAGGGAGCTGGAAATTACAGGTTTCTACAGTGTTTACTGAGGGCTTTTTATTATTTGGTTTTTGTTTCAGAAGGGAACACGAGAGAAGACGAGGAAAGGTACGACGTACGAGCTTTCGGCTTTGACCCTCAGGGGCGAGCAGAATGGTTTTCCTGGTCAGTGTTCCCAGGGTAGCCAATTAGCATATTGAACTCTGCCGAGTTGCTCTGTCATATTTCGAAACACTAAGAAATCCCCTTTTCTCCACCCCGGTGCTAGATCAGGAACTGAAATAGTCCTCCAAGTCGCACTGCACAGAATTTAGAGGACTGGAGCTTAGTCTCTCCCCCCCCCCCCCCCCCCCGCTCCTTTTCGCCCATTTTTGTCCAATTTCTCCTGGTTTTACTGCTTGGAGGTCTCTCCTACGGGGTCCACATTTGGAGCTGGCCGACTGGGAACAGTCCTGTGCTCATAGATTTTTCCCCCCTCTTTTACTCGCAGAAGGCCTACCAAAGGCTCACAAGCCTCTTATTCCCCCCACTCCCAAGTTCCCGTCCTGACGCCCCCATCGTCGTGCTCCAGGGTCGTGCCCTCTCGCCCACCCCCCCCCCCACCTTCCCCTTCTTCTTGACTGCCTCCTTTGCTGAACATGAATAATTCCGCAGCACTTCCCATCTGTTATTGCCATAGAGACAGAAGCTCGGCAAAGATAATGATGTTCTGTGCAGAGCCAGTGGGGGGAGAACAGCATCTGTGAGTCTGGGGGATAGATTTTCTAACCGGGAGAATATTTAGAAGGCCCGGCTGCAGATACAGTGTGGAAGACTGGACAGTCCTGAGACTTGGCATCCAGTCAACCCTTGGCACCTGGCTCATGTCTCTCCAGAAGAAACAATTTTTGGAAACCAAAATGACAGATTTTTTAAAAAGTGATTCCAAACTGCAATTAATGATACATGTTTAGTACTCATTTTATCAGCCATAAAAATAATTACTTGCTAGCATGTCCAAAGACCTAAGAACCAAAATAAATTGGACAGTAAATAGACTTTTGAGAAATCAAACGCATTATCCCCGCCACTGTTCTTTTGATTTGCTTTCCCCGGGAATCTGTTTTTTGAGGGAAGGATCTTTTGTGCCTGTTATTTTATGTACAATGGTTTGAGAAATAGTGACAGGCAAATGTGGCTAGAACCAATCAAGCTTTGAGGGCATTTTTTTTTTTCATTATTCATCAAAGTACAAAACGTATCAAATTAAAATTCACTTTGCCCTTGAATTCCCAAGGTCTCAGCCTCCAAGGTACAGGTTTGAACACAAGTTAAACTAAGCAGAGTACATTTACATGATGCAGATGGGGAGGCTCATTCTAAGCCAGATTTTTGCAGGCCTACTTAAACATTTTCAGAAATTATCAGTAAAACTGATTGCATAACATGAAAAAAAAAACACTGAAGCAAATGAGAATGGTTCTTTATCTCAGAAACAGAATTAAATGGACACAGAGAATACAATCCTTGGAAAAAATAAGCACCGTGAGGTCATGATTATCGTACTTCCCACATACGGATGGTCTCAATCAGTGTTGAAAAGCCATCTCGAGTATTGGTTAGTAAATAGCTTTTAGGTAGGTTTTGAATGGCCTCCTACCTCATCTTGTTGGCTGCCAGCAGGAGCTGAGCAAGACCAGTGTGAGAAGTGTGCCTTCGTGCATGTAAGAAATTCCAAATGATTGGAGGGGAGGAGGAGCCTACTCCTTGTCTCATCTTCCATCAAGCAGTACAGCTACAAGATCTAAGCTAACTGGTACCAGATGGTCTGGAATTTCTTCTTCATTAGTTATGGCCCTCTGGTAATAATAGAAATCAAGAATTTAGGGGTTATAAATTCAAAGACTAATTCTGACCTGTGACCTGATAAATGGTTTGGGGCAAATGCTTTCCTCTGTGTCTCCATTTACCCAACTATTGATAATGACCTACCAATATTAATTATGAAGAATATAGAAAGGAAAAGGATACAGAAAGGTAAAGTGCAAACACTCAATGTAAATTAATTTTATTTTTCAACGTTTATTTATTTATTTTTTTTTGGGGGGGGGGACAGAGAGAGGCAGAGCATGAACGGGGGAGGGGCAGAGAGAGAGGGAGACACAGAATCGGAAACAGGCTCCAGGCTCTGAGCCATCAGCCCAGAGCCTGACGCGGGGCTCGAACTCCCGGACCGCGAGATCGTGACCTGGCTGAAGTCGGACGCTTAACCGACTGTGCCACCCAGGCGCCCCTAAATTAATTTTATTTTTATGAAGAAGGGGCAAGAAAGGTCAAATAAGTGTTCATCAGGCACACAGACTCAGGCTTGTGTTTTTGTTTATACTCCCTAGTGCTCTTTTCTAAGGGAGAAAAACCAACTGTAGCTTGATGGTTCTAATGCCTCTTCTCCCCTCTTCCTTGATCTTCAACAAAAAAGCTTGTGTGAAATATTTTTTTGCAGCAAATTAGATGCTACAAGTTCCTTCAGTTTTATAAAAGAATCTCAACTATTTCCTTTTCCATCTCATTTTTTTCTGTAGCTTTTTACTTATTTCTACTTGTCTGAATTGTGACAATGATGATTATCTTTAACTTCCTCCCAGCACTCTAATCTTTTTCTTACCTACCATACCCCCATCCCTCAGTACCCTTTAAGCACCATATTAGTTTAATGTTACTCTCCCTGCTGGTACAAAGTTCCCCTCACTGACTAGGTTTTCTCCTCCAGGCTCCTTTCTCCTCTTATCTGCCAAATCAATACTATATCTTCAAGATCCTAATCCCCATTTTCATGCCTTAAATAAGATGGAAACCAGATGCTTAAAAACTATTAACCTCTTCTTCCTGAATAGTGTTACACAGCACTTCTTTTTTTCAGGTTTTAACTTGGGCTCTGTGAAATTGAAAGCGAAGTAAGAGGAGGAATGCAAAAAGGAATAGCCAGAAAGGGCAAAACAGAAAGATCATGCTAGAAATGTTTGAATGTTCAGTGTTTAAATTGCAACCATCTCTAAAATCAATGTAACAGACACATTAAGTGTATTTCATTGTCAATTCTAGGAATTTCATGGGTGTTTAGAAAGTTTGGCAAAGCTTGACTTACTACAAATCAGAGAACTTTTTTGCAGAAAAAAAAAGTCATAATGAGCTCTATGATATTGCCGCTTAAGCTATGATTTGAAACCCGCAAGGTGAGAGGTGTTGTCTAATTGTAGTACTAGACTATAAGTAGCTCAAAGTGCTTCACACTTTCCTATGAGATACATACAAGAAATTCTCTTTTTAACAAAAGAGAAGTTGAGGCAGAGTTTAGGTTATGAGCCAAACCACTTTGCTGATCAGTGGCAGAACAAAATGCATCTGACCCACCCACATCAGTGGGGTTTCCATTCTTCGTTTTCTCACTCTTCTTGGTCCTCGCTTTCATAAGCTATAAGGACTGATTCAAATTAGCCAAAAAAGAGCAAATATTGAAACTTACAGGGTAGGTAGCAATGTACCAAGCATTGGGGAATATTTATCACAACCCACAATTAGACTTACCTTACTATGGGCAACGCTCTCTGATAGTCTATTCTCCTCTATTCTGTTTCTTTTTATTTCAGTTCACTACTAATGCATGCAACCTACAGTTTAAGAAACAATGCATTAAAGAATAATAATCAATATTAACATTTATATAGTATTTACTATTGCTAGGCTCTGTTCTAAGTATTTTATGTATAGCTCATTTAATCTTCAAAACAACCTTATGGGACAGTGGCTATTATTATCCACATCTTACAGATGAAGAAACTAGCACAGGGCTGTGCTCAAGATTATACAGCTAGGCAGATCCTTCCCTTCAAATTGTGAAAAAGACTATACATGATATTGAAATCTGAATCTTATGTAAGCTCAATCTGGATATAAAAAATAGGATTAAGGTTTATGTTACATGATTTGAGGGTCACTAAAGATTCTATCACCCCCACTGCCTTTCTGACATAGTGTTTGAGATTCCCATGATATATTATTTTCATTACTATCCAGGTTAAACTGCAAATGTATTACATGGAAAAGAATAAACATTATTACTATTAATCTCTAATTATTATTATTATTATGTAATTAATCTCACAACAATGTTCTCAAGTTAGGCAATATTACCCCCACTTATCAGATGAGAAAACTGATATTCTGGGTTTATCTGAAATCTTGGCTATGGTTTGCTGTCTCTATCAGATTCATTGGTCACCAAGCAGAATCCCTTTATAATGGTATACAGGGAAACTTTGATTAGAGGAGGATGTAGAAACAGAATGTATTCATGGTATAGCTCAGGGAGGGAAAGCCCAGGTAAAGGACCAAAGCAGGGAGCACTGGGCCACCAAATGGTAGATTGAGAATTGTAGTGGCCTCCCATAGGGTTGGCTGCCCAGCTCTGTGTCTTTTCCTGGCTCATGTCCCACTCTCTGAACCACATGGCCACAACAGCAGGTCTTTGTGAAGCTTCCCTGCAATCAGAGCCAACTGGACCAGGAACAGACACCTAGGCCAATGAACATCTTCCCAGAGGTGTTTGGAATGGGCGCGGAAAGAGTCTAGCCTCAGCCTGCCTGGTGTATTGAATGGAGAAAATATAAACTCTGGAGCTTTTGGGGGTCATACTTGCTATATCACAGAGTGGAAAAGAAGTGTAAGCCAATCTGCCTGGAGAAACCCAAATGAGGCAGGTGTAAAGAGAAGAGCAGATAGAGTGTTGATAAGACTCAAGTCTTAGGTTCCGGTTTGTTCCCATGCTGAGCTGTACTCCTGTCCTTGGATGCTCCTGCAAACTTGAACCGAATCCCCTTTATTTCGCTTGAGCTCGTCAGAGTAGATTTCTGTTACTTGCAACCAAAAGAGTCAGAAAAAAGTGGAAGGATGGAGTAGTGGCAGAAAGAGCTACCCACTTCAATTTTACACTTCACTGGACTTGGTTTTAACTGCCAAATGGTGCTATACTTAGATTCCTCAAGGAAAGAAAAGAAAGAAAGAAAGAAGAAAGAAAGAAAGAAAGAAAGAGAGAGAGAGAGAGAGAAAGAAAGAAAGAAAGAGAAAGAGAAAGAAAGAAAGAAAGAAAGAAAGAAAGAAAGAAAGAAAGAAAGAAAGAAAGAAAGAAAGAAAGAAAGAGAAAGAGAAAGAAAGAAAGAAAGAAAGAAAGAAAGAAAGAAAGAAAGAAAGAAAGAAAGAAAGAAAGAAGGAAAAAGAAAGAAAGAAAAAAAAGAAAGAAAGTTTAAAAACACCCACCTTTTTTTGCCTTTGGCATATAAAATATTTAAAGAGGGGCACCTGGGTGGTTCAGTTGGTTAAGCCTCCGACTTCAGCTCAGGTCATGATCTTGCAGTTCGTGGGTTCGAGCCCCGCATCGAGCTCTGTGCTGACAGCTCAGAGCCTGGAGCCTGTTTCGGATTCTGTATCTCCCTCTCTCTCTCTGACCCTCCCCCATTCATGCTCTGTCTCCCTGTACCTCAAAAAGAAATAAATGTTAAAAAAATTAAAATATATATATATATTTAAAGAACGTCTTGCTTTTTTTAAACGCAGGGGTCTCTAGGCCAGTGTTGTCCAATAGAAATGTCTGCAATGATGGGTATGGTCTGTATCTACACTGTACCTTACAACAAGAAGCCCATAGCCACATGTGACTGTTGAGCACTTAAAATGTGGCTAATGCAACTAAGAAACAGAAAATTTTCATTTAATTTTAATAAATTTAAGTTTAAATCGCCACCATATGTAGCTAGTGACTATCATAATGGGCTGCATAACTCTCTAGGAGAGACAAGACACAAATAGTGAAGCTGGCTTGCAGTGTCAAGATGAGAATCAAAAGAAACCTGAGAGTGGTGCAGAAACACTAGGGAACAATTGTGAAGCACCTGACCCAGTCATTGTACACTGTATCCCTACCTCCCAATCAAGATTAAGACAGAAAAAGGTAATAAGAATTACTTGTAAAACAAACAAAAAGGAAGAAAGAAACAAAGAAGGGAAGGAAAGAAGAAGAAAAGCAGAGAGGGGCAAAAACGCTTTGAAGACACGAAATGGTTCTCTGGTCAGAGCAAAACTGCAGGGGTGCCTGGCTGGCTCAGTTGGTAGAGCGTGTGATTCTTGATCTTGAGGTTGTGAGTTTGAGCCCCACATTGGGTGGAGAGATTACTTAAAAATAAAGTCTTCAAAGAAAAAAAAAAGGTTTGCCTGATTGCATTAATAAACCTGCAAAATAAATGTATCCCTCAGAAGGTATAACTGGTCAGCAAGATTAGCAAGCCTATCTCAATTGTAGAAATGAATGCATCAGCCTCAAGTTATCCAGAAAGCAAATTTTGTATTTAACCTTCCTTATTCTGACTTCTTAGCCATGAAGTGAACTTCTGGGTATAATTGAGTTTCCCAAACCACTGTCCTGTGGCGAGAGGTCCATGTCAATGCAAATGTCCATTTTCTTGCTAACTGTAAACAAGTGCATTCCATGCTGATTTTGTGCACCAGGTGCTGGGAGTTTGGCTAAAGTGAACCCGTTCACAGACCAGATCCAATCTTGTTTGTTGAACAAAATCAAGCCTCTGAAGCTTCTAGGCAAAGAACCAGGTTCTAATTAAGCCAGGTAATGTCTGTTGGGTCTGTCCCTGGCAGACAGCCAAATGGCCTCCCCACACAATACCTGACCTGTCCCAGGAATTTGTCCTCAAAATATTAATTCCTAAAGTAGAGTCAGAAGAAACTCTAGAGTTCCTCAGTGGATTCTGGCATGGGCCAATAAGAACAGGAGAACCATAGGGGTTATGAATGGAAGACTGTGAGACACATAAGTTAATTAAAAAAAATGGATAGTAAAAGAAAGCAAGGGCCAGCAGTATTCTTGTTCAGGAAGTACTGGGGAAACACATCTTTAAGATGTGTCCAGGGGCGCCTGGGTGGCTCAGTCGGTTAAGCATCTGACTTCAGCTCAGGTCATGATCTCATGGCTTGTGGGTTCAAGCCCCACATTGGGCTCCGTCCTGACAACTCAGAGCCTGCAGCCTGCCTCAGATTCTGTTTCTCCCTCTCTCTCTCTTTGCCCCTCCCCTTGCTTGCACTCTCTCTCTCTCAAAAATGAATAAACATTTTTAAAAAATGTGTCCAAATCTGGGGTACCTGGCTGGCTCAGTCAGTGGAGCATTCAACTCTTGATCTTGGGGTTGTGGGTTCAAGCCCCACATTGGGTGGAGAGATTACTTAAAAATAAAATCTTCAAAAAAATGCATTGAGATCTGACTTACTGAAACAAAGACAGCATAATCATTTTTTAAAGGAAAATTTTGTTAAGTAGAAAACTTTTTATTTCCTCACACCCAAAAAGTACCCATTAAGTCCCTACAGCAATTTTCCTCAAAGTGGGGAAAATTTACCACGCACCTGCCCCAGAGTCATCTGGGGAACTTGTTAAAAATCTAGACTCTTGGGCCCCAGAACTGCCAAAATAGAATCTCAGGGGTTAGAGTGTAGGAATCAGCACTTTGAATAAACGTCCAGGCACAGCTCTGCCCTCTCAAGTCTGAGGAGCTGTACCCCAAAGGAAGTACACAGGAAAGGCAGAGGGAAGAATTCTTCTACCTGAAATGTGACCAGGGACAGCTGTGGCAGCAGAAGCACTCAGATCAGCCAGTTGGGCAGACAGGACAAGTACAAGTGCACCCTTTCCAGAGACGACAACCAGACCCACTTTGCAAACTCTGTCAGCTGTCCCACCACACTGAGGGCACTTTGGTTTTTGTTTTTGGTTATTGTCATTGTTGTTTTTTTAATCTTTTACAAAATTTGCAAAATTAAGTAAAAAAAAAAAAAGCACCTGAACTTTTCTCTTTTTCTCTCTCTTGGATTCTAGCCTCCCTAGCACTAGGCAAGCAGCTCTAGCCTTTTCTTGCAGCAAAAAAAAAAATTCTAGAGATATGAATACCTCCCAAAATATAACACTAAAGTTCTTTCATAACAGATTTGCAGAAAAACAAGAAAAAGAGCAAAGTGGTAAGGCTCGATCATTTTTGTGAGTTGATTACAGAAGTAAAACTTTTATTTCTTATATGTTTACACACATGGAGAGTAGTATTATATTCTTGGTGTTCAGGAAGTGAAATAGCAAGAGACTAAGGCAGGATAAGTAGCAAAATTAAAAATGTTCATGTGCTGACAGCTCAGAGCCTGGAGCCTGCTTTGGATTCTGTGTCTCTGTCTCTCTGCCCTTCCCCCGCTCACTCTCTCTCTCAAAAATAAATAAACATTAAAAAAATTAAATAGTTACTCTTCTAGAAACTTCTTCTAACAGTAATGGACAAGCATGAAAAGATATAAAACAAGGATGTACGTCAGTGTTATTTACAATAAAGAAAGATTGGGTGGGCGCCTGGGTAGCTCAGTCGGTTGAGCATCCTACTCTCGATTTCAGTTCAGGTCATGATCTTGCAGTCATGGGATCGAGCCCCGAGCTGGGCTCCATGCTGAGTGTGGGGTCTGCTTGGGATTCTCTCTCTCCCCTTCCCTCTGCCCCTCCCCTACTCATGCTCATTTGCTCACCCTCCCTCTCAAAAACAAATAAACTTAAAAAAGAAGAAAGATTGGAAACTTCTGATGTGAGACACATCAATCATGATGCCAGCAACTTCTCCATCCTCTTCTAACAGAACCCACCGTGTTCATAGTCTTTTGCTGTGGCCTTAGACTATTCCTTGAGCAAAGGGCAGTCACTGACTGGATCAGGAATGGGGACCTGAATCATAGGCTGGCCAATAACTTAGACTTAGCCTGACCCAAAAGGCCTGGCCTGGAAAGGTTGATACTAATTAATTAGGCCAATTACATTTTCTCCTTTTACAATTTAACAGAAAAATACAGAACTAGCAATTAGAATTGACATATACATTTTTCTTTGTATAAATAAATTATAAAGTTATATATTAAAACCTCAAGCAATAAAATGATTATTTGCAAATATGCCTAATGTAAGTATAGAAGTTATTTTCATAAGAAAATATTATCAACACTGTTGTTTTATCCATTAATGTCTCAACCATTTACCAGTTAAATTAGTTACAGTAGGTGGTCAACATATTCTTTCAACTGACAGCATGGGAAATAACCGTTGATAATGAAGTCTTATATTCACAAAGTTAAATATCTTGGATTTTAAAGCTCACTAGAATTGGCCTCTGTGGGATATGAATATTGGCTGTGTTACCAAAATCAGAGACTGGATTTCTAATGAATAGGTTTTCTTTACACAGGTAATATAGATTTTAAAGAAACCACATGGGCTCATTAAAGGTTAATATAAATGTGAAATTACTACCCTGAAGTTCCATTAGCCACCTTGTTGATTTTTAAATAAATCAGCTTGTCAAATAAAGCTCTATATAATATTTTCCTCATGTGCTTTAGTCACTTTCTCCTGGATGGACAAGTGCCAGGCATTTGGTATGTTTCACACATTTAAAAATAGATAAAATAAATACTACATTGCCATAATTTCAGGCTAATGGAGAACAACTTGCCAATAAACATTGCAGAATTATTTAGCTGTAAACAATCATCCATACTGAAGCAGACCTCTAAGGCCCTCCATGAAATACATACTGCTGAGATCGTGGTGGGCCATAATAAATAGGAAATGAGTCCAGTCTCCCACAGGCCTCTATGACCAACCCCACACCTGCACAGATGTTCTGTTGAGACCTTTACCTAAGCCAGAAGATCGTCTGGTGTCACCTCTCCAGGTTTGTCTCTTTGCTTCCAGAAAATGATGCCAGCCATAACACCTGCTCTGTTGATCGTCCACATATCAAAATGTCAGAAATATGCATCTACCGTTAATCAGCTGTATCCAATTTCTGCCCTTCAGGATATAACCTCTCTGCTCTTTAATTCTTATCGAAGCACAGTTGTGGGGAATGCTATTCATCAAACATTTCCTGGAGGACTGGAAGGCTGTCCACTCCTCTAGGCATGTTATATTCCCCCCCCCCCCTTTCCTGGGTTCAAATTCATCCATCAATGTTCATACTTAAAACAAGGAGAGTTTCCTGGGGCGCCTGGGTGGCGCAGTCGGTTAAGCGTCCGACTTCAGCCAGGTCACGATCTCGCGGTCCGTGAGTTCGAGCCCCGCGTCAGGCTCTGGGCTGATGGCCCAGAGCCTGGAGCCTGTTTCCGACTCTGTGTCTCCCTCTCTCTCTGCCCCTCCCCCGTTCATGCTCTGTCTCTCTCTGTCCCAAAAATAAATAAACGTTGAAAAAAAAAAATTAAAAAAAAAAAAAAAAATAAAACAAGGAGAGTTCCCTTCCTTAGTAGGATTTGGTATTCTGCCCTTTCTGTATAATGGATATTCTAAGAAAGAGTCACCTGCCGTTTATTGGTTGAGGATGATGTGGTGTTTCCTTCATGAGGACCCATAGAGATATTTCTGCTGGGCCCCGACTACTTTACTTCTGTCTTACAAATACTAAAAAGCTTGTCATTAACCAGGTTTTCCCCCAGCTCCTTACGAGCTCAGAATCAGATCTGTAGCAATGTCCAGCTACAGTTGTGTATTGGCTGTATATCTGTCTTGATTTTATTTCCCACCTCCAATTTCTCCTTCTTCTCATTTCATCCATGAGACAAAGAAGGAGGGAGGGAGAGAGAAAAGTTCGAAGTAAGAGAAAGAGAAACTGGAAGTTCTGGTTAACTTGCACCATTTATCAGTTCCTGTCACATGCAAATGTAAGGGCAATGTCTACTTTATAAATAGTAAGACGACTTTCAAGGTATTTGTACAAAGAGAGTCTCAAAGCTGAGAGAGAGGGCAAAAAGTTACTACTTCCATTCGTCTTGTCCATATAATTTAATTGGATAATTTGGTTAAACAGATACCCATTCCATTTAATCCTAATCACTTAGAGGTAGAAGATTATAAAGACACCCATAACTGGAACCAGAAAGTCCTCAGGCTCCTAGATAGCCTGGTACCACCTTCATATCATCATAACTTTGACTGATACAATGGCATCCTTTAATTTGCACTCTTTTCATATCTCAACCTTTACATTGTTAAGGAGACTCTCATAGGCTCAGAATATCTTTCTTAGCTGGGCTTTGCTGATCAGGCCACACCTGGGAGTGACATTCTGTGGGTCATGTAACCATCTCTTACCTACTTTGCTGCAACAGGGGTCATGGGCATTAAAACTTGACCGCCTAGAAGAACCCCAAGAAGCAGGACAGCTTCTTTAGAGGGAATGCAAACAAGCAGGCACTAGAAACATCTAGTACATCGTGAAAGACAGGAAGAAGGTATTCTCTCCCCTTAACACCTACTAAATTTTGGGCCACCCTTCAAAGCCAGAGTCAATTCCCAGATCTTTTGTGAAGCTTTGCCTGTCTATCTCAACCTTTCAGGAAAGGCTGATACTTATATTATGTATTAGAATGTAATTTTATGATCTTAGATCATCATCTGTATTAAAAGATCTGGTGGGGCAGGAACTGCGTCTTATTCGTGTCGACATCTCCCATGGGGTTTGGTGTGGTTCCTTTACGTGGTACTCTCAGTAAGTATTTGTTCTTGACAATGCAGAAGTTGATACAGTCAGCCTTCCTACTAACCCACCACATAAGTTAATAATCCTATCAGCAAATCAGCAAGATCCTAAAACATACCCAAATCCTGGTTTTTTGTAATAGTTTCTGACCACAGATATTCCTCTAATAATTAGGGAGAATCTCAGAATTATTTTTAAATTGAATAAAAATCAACCAATCACAGGGAGGAAAGAAGTTCCCTGCCTCTTTCCTAGACCCTTAATTCTCCTCCCACTGCCCTTTACTCCCTTGTAGCGTCCAGGAAAGTCTCTGGTGACTAAAAAGTCTAGACGTGCCCTTTGCCTGTGTGTATAAAGGATGCCCTTTGGAGCCAATCGATGTGGCCACAACCTGTCAGTCCTGACTGGGGCACTTCTGACTCTCCACCAGGATGGATTTCCTGTCTGGCTGACACCCTGGTGTACAGATTCTTATCATTAGGTCAACACAGACAGGCTCCCTATGGGACGGCCTTTTTCCTGGTAGTGCGTTTCCTCCCCATTCCTGCTGTGTCAGTTTGATAAGCAAAATATTTTTTAACCCACTCTGATTAGGCGCTAGCGTTCTCTACTGGCTGTCAAAGGGATGGATGTACAGCCAAGAAAAGTCTAGATTCAGCTCCAGTATAGGTTAAGGTTCAGGTCTGCTGCAGGGATCCTGAATTTCACTGAAGAATATATATAGCTCAGGCCTAGGGACACCTGGGTAGCTCAGTCAATTAAGCATCTGACTCAGCTCAGGTCATATCTCATGGTTCGTGAGTTCCAGCCCCACATCAGGCTCTGTGCTGACAGTGCAGAGCTCACTTGGAATTCTGTCTCCCTCTCTCTGTGCCCCTCCCCTATTTGTGTGCTCTCGTGTTCTCTCTCTCAAAAATAAATAAATAAATAAATAAATAAATAAATAAATAAATACTGGGGGTGGGAGGGGGGAATATAGCTCAGACCTGTGCCCTTCAGTCTCCAGGGTTCTCTCCCTTTCTATGTGTCATTGAACTTGGATGCTTTCATATAGAACATGTGCTCCTGAATTCACCATAACCCCAATACTCCCCATCACTGGCCCTGGCACACATTTTCACACTCAGCAATTATTACCTTTCACAGTGGCCAGCTACAGTAGATCTTCCTCGTCTCTGAAGACCCAGACTGACTCCAAGGGCCCACACAGAGTGGGCTCTGTGACAAGCCAGAGGGGGCCTGGGCATCGACACTAGCTTTCTGACTCCGTTGTAAAGAAAGCCAATCCCGTGGGATAATAGTTGAGACAAGGAAGGCAAAAAAATAAACTTCTCTTTACCCTGATATGTACCTGTAAACAACAAATTCTTTTTTAATTTTTTTTAATGTTTATTTTTGATAGAGAAAGAGAGAGAGAGAGACAGAGCATGAGCAGGGAAGATGTAGAGAGAGAAAGGGAGACACAGAATCTGAAGCAGGTTCCAGGCTTCGAGCTGTCAGGACAGAGTCTGACATGGGGCTTGAACCCACGAACCATGAGATCATGACCTGAGCCGAAGTCAAATGCTTAATCGACTGAGCCACCCAGGCACCCCAAACAACAAATTCTTTTAAAAAAAATTTTCAACGTTTATTTATTTTTGGGACAGAGAGAGAGAGAGAGAGAGAGAGAGAGAGCATGAACGGGGGAGGGGCAGAGAGAGAGGGAGACACAGAATCGGAAACCGGCTCCAGGCTCTGAGCCATCAGCCCAGAGCCCGACGTGGGGCTCGAACTCATGGACCGTGAGATCGTGACCTGGCTGAAGTCGGACGCTTAACCGACTGCGCCACCCAGGCGCCCCAACAAATTCTTTTAAAACACAATCACAGCACCAGTGCCATACCTTAAATAATTAACAGCGATTCCTTAATACCATCAAATATCTAGTCACTGTTCATATTTTCCTGGCTGTCTGGTAAAGGCTTGTTTGCTTGTTTTTATAGTTGATATGTTTGAATGAAGATCCACATACTACACTTGGGTGTTTCTTGAGTCTTTTAGTCTATAGGTATGCCTTTTACTTTGCAATCTATTTGTAGAAGAAATTGCCATTTGCCCTGTACAGTTTCCTATATTCTGATTGTTGATGATTTTGTTGACTGCATCCCTATAATGTCCATTTTTCATGTACCTGCTCCCTCTCTTTTCCTTGATAATGGTAGTAAAATCTAGAGACTTTGATCAGATTATGTATGATTTGTTGGCAAGAATATTTTATTGGCAGTGGTGTATACTTCCTATTTACAGCACATGAGACACATAATGTCTACTTGTCTCTCTTTTCTCTACTATTAAGATCAACCAGTGTTTTCAGCCGATCAAGCGTTGTCAGCCTGATCCATCTATTCTCGAGTTCCTCACCAGTTTTCAACAAATGATTTAACAGGCCATTGATGGACATTGCTTGGATTCGTTATTTCACTAAAGGTTGTAGTATCATCTATTCCTTCCTCATTTATTAGCTAGAATGTGTTTTTAAAAGAACTCTCCCTTTTATTATCTATTGGTTACCCTCAGGTACGGGTGCTTTGTTTTTGTTTTTGTTTTTTTTTTTCAGGGAAGGCAGGATGTTTGCCTTTTACTTACCAGTTTTCAGGATGATAAGCATCCTCCACAGATGACCAAGGAATACTTTAAGTTTTAATCTTTGCCTCCTTATGAACTCATGGATTTTAGTGCATTTTCCGTACCTCAATCTATTATAGTTTGGTTTTGCCCAAAATGCCCTACTTTTGGCCATAGGAGCTGCTTTGGTTCTTAGAGATGAATGACCCACAGTCACATCAGCATTTACTTCGCAATATGTCTAAGAGCCACTTTTTGGAAACTTACAAGATAATTTGTTATGAGTTACTTAAATCTGGTATTTATAGAGCAAACTCTGTGTGCTACTAGAATTTAGGAGGATTCTGCATTTCTCTGTGAAGTCCAGCTGTCATGCAGATGGCTGGAGTCAGCTCCAACTGGGAGAGGGAACTTCTCTTCAATGTGTCATTGGTATTGGATTGCTCCTGATTTTCAAGTGCTGCTATTCCTGTGTGGCTGCTATGACTTTTATTCTACAAGAGTGAGGTTGGGAAATGTCACATTCTTACTACCCAATAAGCAGACATCCTGAAAAAAATGATATCTGCATCTTTCTGAACCTTCATTAAAATGGGGGCACCTGGGGCGTTGGGTCGTTCAGTCAGTTAAGCGTCCAATGCTTGATTTCAGCTCAGGGCATGATCTCGCGGTTTGGTGAGTTCAGCCCCTCATCAGGCTCTGCACTGGCAGCATAGAGCCTCCTTGGGATTCTCTCTCTCCCTCTGTCTCAGCCTCTCCCACACCTGTGCTGTCTGTATCTCTCTCAAAATAAATAAACTTAAAAAAAGGGAAGTAAATGAGTAAAGTAAGTACAAACAAAAGCAGCAACAAAACGCCAGAGATGAGGACAAAGGACAGAAAGATGAGACTGATGTGGAAGGGAACCCCCAGATGACAAGCATGTTCCAGGCCAGGTTAGTGCAGGAGAATGAGAAATGACAGAAAATGACACACTGCCTAATGTTTGAACATATTTAGAGAGCTCTAGTATGTAGTGAGAAAGTTTGAAGATGAATGAGTGACAAATAGGTAAATAGAAAACTAAGCAAAGTTTTGGGGTTTTTTTTAGGTAACCCTAGAAAAAAATCACTCAAGGAAGGAAAATAATTTATTAATTGGCTCTGCTGTAAATAAAACTGGAATAGTCATAATAATGTAAATCCTCTATAAATAACCAAAATTGTGCAGTTGTGATATAACTATATTGAGAGGGAGGAAGGAAGGAAGGAAGGAAGGAAGGAAGGAAGGAAGGTAAAGTGTGTGTGTGTGTGTGTGTGTGTGTGCATAAAGGAGTTGAACTTTCATCTTCCATAGTGAGAAGTCCTTAGGTAATATCTAAAACTCAAGAACTTCAGAAGTAATATGAATACCTTATTTAGAATTATGGAGGTAAATGTGGGAAGAAACAGCTAAAAAAGTTGAAGGTGGTTGTTCCTGGGAAGTAGGAATCTACCTTGTGGAGGTGGGATGAGGGATTTTTATTTTCACTTCTATTTGATGTTTCAAGTTATGTAACCGTGTACATTTATAAATTAAGATATTTTTCATTAAAAACTTGCCACATTTCTATTTCAAATCATTCTACTGCCAAGAAATTAATCTCAGTCATGATTTGGAATCCTCGTCTCCCTAAGGTCATTCAAGAGTCCCAGAAGATCTCGTGTATTCTAGAACGCACGGGGCAGGTTCTCCAGTCTCTAGTGCACGTAGGTTCCCATGTCCCGTCAAAGCCCGTGATCTCTTCAGTTCTTGGTCCAAACTTGGAGAGAGGAGTCTTTCTTTCACTGCTGCCTTCAAACCTTAGTATCTCCCTACACTTCTCATCAGAAAGGTCTTGTTGCCCCTGGGGGCCCTATGTGCAGCAGGACTCCATGGCCTCTGCTCATAGAACCTAATAACGTAAGTACTGGCTCCTTCCTTACTTTCTTCTATCCTTTCTCTTCTGAATGAACGTTTAGAAACTCAGAGCCTGTTCCTCTTCACCATAAGGGGTGGGGTGCAGAGGAGGGGAGACAACATACTAAGCAGAACCTAGGGTGTACCTTAGTCCTTCCCCCATAATCTTTGATTCAACCCTTTGACAATTTTGTAATCCCAAGTAAAGTTCTGTTTTTGTCTCTTCGGTTTTAAGTAGGCACCACACACAATGTGGGCTTGAACTCGCAACCCTGAGGTGAGTCACGTGCTCTGTGTTCTACCAACTGAGCCAGCCAGGGGTCCCTAGGTAAAGGCCTGGGTACAGATAGCTTCGGGGGGGGCTGGATCTCACTGCCTCTCACTTGGCCCCTCCTCCACTTGCCCCTCTCTGAACAAACTTCTACAGCTGCAACTGAGGGGAGCCTCCTCCTAGGCTTTTTTCTTACTCAAGGTAAGTAAGAAATATTACAAACATTTGTAATATTTGACTTTGGTTGTACTTGCTTAATCTGTGTGTTGTTACAATTTTTTTTTGTAATGTTGTTTCTCTCTGATTATAAGGACCCGGTTCCCCTACTCAAAGGAGTATGAAGAAATAGGTCCTTTGCCTCATCAAGAGCTAGCCAGTACTAAGGTAACAGTTTCCAAAGGGGCACATATACATCCCCGGGGTACACATGGTAATCACTGAGGTGTGGGAAGAAGATACTATGACTTCCATTCATGTGTTTGCTTTCAATTTTTGTGTTTTCTAATGTATATAAAGTAAATTTCTAGCAAAAAAATACACTTTGGGGGCTGCGTTCTCAAACTTTTTTCTCATTGATGAATTATGTGAGCTGAAATATTTCAGAGTTATGTTCTGGGACAAAACTGTCCAATAGAAACACAGTGTGAACCACAAATGTGAGTCCCATATGTAACTTCAGGTATGCCACAGCCACCGTTTTAAAAAGTAAAAGGAGGTGAAATTAATTGCAATATATTTTATTTAGCACAGTATGTCCAGGGACACCCGGGTGGCTCAGTCAGTTGAGGTCCAACTTCAGCTCAGGTCATGATCTTGCAGTTAGTGAGTTCAAGCCCCACCTCAGGCTTGCTGCTGTCAGTGAGGAGCCTGCTTCGGATCCTCTGTCTCCCTCTCTCTGCCCCTCCCCCACTTGCGCTCTCTCTCAAAAAGAAATAAACATTTAAAAACAAACACACAACATGTCCAAAGTACTCTTATTTCAACATGTAATAAATATACAAATTATTCATAAAAATGTTTACATTTTTTTTTCTTACTAAGTCTTCGAAATCTGGCATGTAGTCTACACGGACAGGTCATCTGAATTTGAGCTAGCCTAATGCTCAGTAGTACATGTGGCTCATGGCCAGCGCATTAGACAGTGCAACTCAGGTCTTCAAGGGCATCTGAGAAGCAACGGGACTCTAGAACTGCTTCTCAGGTGGGGGCCTCCTGGGGTTAAGACAGGGTTGTACCTGCCTCATGCCTGCAGCACACCCAAGGCAGCAAGAAGAGAACTACAGTTCGTGGAATATCTACTCTGCACCAAAGCATGTTTCCCACCCACTTCATTTCATTTTCTAGCATCCTGTTTGTGATAGAGGTTATTAAACCACATGAGATGAAGAAACAGGACTTGGATCACAGAACTCGTTAGAATCCCAGCCTTCTTCATCCAAAGCCCCGAACTGCAGATTCTTCTGAACCACACTCCATTCCTTCCCCTAAAAGCTACCACTCGCCGTTGTGTAATGCTGTTAGCTGTTGAGAACGCTTTCACAGAGCAAGCGAGCAAAATCTGTAGTAGGACCAGAGCGCGGCCACGATGCCCTCCCCCACCCTTTAACAAAAAATGCAAATTATGCCACAGGCCATTCTCCCGCCCTCTTAGACTCTCCAACTGTGCACTGTCAGATTTCCTAGTGCAGTACTTTCCTGATTGGGGCTCCTTTATGTGAAGTCAATCTGCAGTAGATTAATTAAACACTGTATTGATTTTCTGTTCTCTGGGGTATTTCTAAAAGGGCTGTATTCTTGAAGCCCCCCCCCCCTTCTCTGAGTTAGTAGAACATTTCCCTTTTGGAAATGTGATACTTGGAACTCCGTCACAGTCACCCCTACCCAGACATCACCCCCACCCCTATCATTTGGCACAAAATCTAACTTCTTGCCTTCCCCAAAAGATGGTCATGGCAAGAAAGGGGGGAGGGAGTCCTGCTGGTTTTCAGGTCTTGTTGATTTAACACTTCATGATTTATGCATCCTGTCTGTCTTGCTTGTAGATTTTCATTTTTGCATCTTGCTAAATACCTTGCAGGGATGTTGTTCCCCTTAATTAGTTGATGTTTGTAAGGCACATTACAGATGAAAGTGCTGTGTCAGTGCTAAATATGAACACTCGGGTATCCTCAAGCTGTCCTTTGTCTATCTGCACAGGGGTTTTCAGTAGAAGACAAATCGTGAAAGATCTGCATTGGAAAAAGGCTTGGGTAATTCTCCTCTGAACTGCAGATTACTGAAACATACATAAACTTGGGGAGTAAGAGTGGCAATAAACACAGGGCTATTTGCATTCAGACAGTTTTCTGACCCCAATGTAACAGTGCTTTCCTCACTTGGTTAAAGTGCTGCGATGGTGAGGAGTGAATGAAAAAAGAAACTTGTGAACCATGCTGCCTTCGTGGCAGACCCGTCACCTTCCCGGTATGTAGGAAGCAATAAGTCACTTTTTTGGTTCACTGAGTGTGTCTGAAACAATCTAGCTGCATTTCCAAGGTGTCTGAGTAGGAAAAAAGATTCATTTAAAATTATAGCATATTACAGTTGAGCATTCGACTTCAGCTCAGGTCATGACCTCAAGGTCCATGAGTTCGAGACCCGCTTCGGGCTCTGTGCTGACAGCTTGGAGCCTGGAGCCTGCTTCGGAGTCTGTGTCTCCCTCTCTCTCTGCCCCTCCCCTGCTAGTGCTCAGTCTCTTTCTCTGTCTCTCAAAAACGAATAAACATTAAAAAATTCTTTTTAATTACAGCATATTAAATTAAGTGTTGAGTAATGTTTCACTAAGCAAAATTTTTAACCACCAGGTGCATTGGCTTTTATGAACACAGTCACTAAACCTGACTTTATCAAATTTTTGAATGTGTAAAGAATCCTGTTTGACATCCTTATTAAGGTATTGATTTCAATGGCCCATCTTTGAACACAAATAAAAAAAATGTTTTCTCTCAGAAGATTGAGTGGTTTTCCATTCTTCACTGTTTTCTAATCCTAAGCTTTTAAGCTAGATTTATACTTTAGAATAAGAAAACTGCTTGAAATGGAACACAGAAAGTTTCAGGCTTCTATTTTAACAGCAAGAGTTTATGAAAAAATGTGATTTGGGGAGTACCTATCATTTTTTTTTTATAAACAAAAACCAAAATGTAAACTTACAGCCCAAAACAGACTTTAGATTCCCTCTCAAATCCACAAAACGGCTCTTACCTGCAAGTAATTTACAGTAACGTTAATAAATGTTATTTTTGCTGATCCAGATTTCATGCTAAGACTCTAGCAAATTGTCCTTCAGTTCAATTCCTTTGCCATGTAAGAACATTTTGGATTTATTTTTAATAATCAAAATTCCTAATGCTCCAACAGGATCCTCAGTCAATGTAAATTTACATAATTCATCTTCTTCCACTCAACTTGTTTTTCTATAATTAGTGCAGCTGTCACCAGGGAGCCACATTCTTGTGGGCAGGTAGCTATGGGTACAGCAGGCAGGCTTCAGTCAAACATTTCCTTTTAAGCCATCCATCAGTTTTTTCCTTCATTTCAAATAAAGTGGGTTCTTTAAAAGAGAACTTATTTCCTACCTGGCAGATCCCCCTTTTCAAACTTTGACTATTATTCTGTAATTTACAATTCCTTCTCCAGGTTCACTTAGCCAAAAGATAAAAACGAGGGTCTGAAGAATTTCTTGATCAGGTCAACTTGTAGCCTGCATAGATGATATTTCTCTTTATAGCTGTCATATTTTTGTGAAGACAGATTCTCATTTCAAAATGTACTTATAATGCTGTTAAAAGCACAGCCACACCACATTATAGGTACAATGACAAAGCACGCTTCAGAATAGTCCATAAATATCTACCTTTACATCTTTCTAGGATATATAGTCTTTAAACAGCCTTTCTCTTTAGTTTTTTTTTTAAATTCTTTTAATGTTTATTTATTTTTGAGAAAGAGAGAGTAAGAGTGGGGGAGGGGCAGAGAGCGAGGGAGACACAGAATCCGAAGCAGGCTCCAGGCTCCAAGCTGTCAGCACAGAGCCTGATGTGGGGCTTGAACTCACAAACTGAAAGATCATGACCTGAGCCGAAGTTGGTAGCTTAACCAACTGAGCCACCGATGCGCCCCTTTAGTTTTTGGGGTTTTTAAAATTTTTTTTAATGTTTATTTATTTTTGAGAGAGAGAGCGAGTGGGGGTGGGCAGCAGAGAGAGGGACACACAAAATCTGAGGCAGGCTCCAGGCTCTGAGCTGTCAGCACAGAGCCCAATGTGGGGCTCGAACTCACAAGCCATGAGATCATGACCTGAGCCGTAGTCAGACACCCAACTGACTGAGCCATGCAGGCACCCAACCCCTTTAGTTTTTGATAAAATCTTCCTCAGTAGGGCTATATATTTAGCCTTTTCTATTGTCTATTCTGTCATTGCTTGTTTGGTAATACCTAGTTCAAGCGCTGAGTAGCCAATGCTTAAATCATCTAAACCTTCACTTTAAAAAGGATTACTGTTGGGGTACCTGGGTGGCTCAGTAAGCTAAGCATCCGACTCTTGGTTTCGGCTCTGGTCACGATCCCACGGTTTTGTGAGTTCAAGCCCCGTGCTGGGCTCTGCGCTGACAGCCTGGAGCCTGCTTGTGATTCTCGGTCTCTCTCTCACTCTCTGCCCCTCCCACACTCACACTGTCTCTGTCTCTCTCAAAACAAATAAATACAGTTAACAAACTAAAAACATAAAAAGGATTTCCCTTAAAATAATAAGTGGATGAGGGAAGGGCTAGTATCGACAGCACTTAGTGAGTGCTTAGTGTGTACTAGGTGCAGTGGAGTAAACAAAGAAGTGTGTATGTGCCACAGTACATGGGCTATAATAAGATACTCATTAAGTATAGATCAGCTTAGATAGGGGAGGGGGTGGCAGGTCACCTACATAAAAATAATCCCACCATTACAAGGCTATTGACATATGTGAAGTGCCTAATGAAGGATTCTTACTGAGTCTGCTTCATGTCTATATGTCTTCCGTACTGCCTGGGCCACAGAAGACTTCTAGCTAGGGAGCTCCTCACAGGAAGGAGAAGCTGGGCCTTGGCCCCTAGGCCCCTAACACAGATGCGGTCTGCAGCTTGGGAGAGCAAAGACGCTGAGTGTGCTTGGGTGTGAAATAGACAACTTCGAAAAGGCCACGCCAGCAACTAGCCTGGGGGTGGTGAGGGGAGGTCAGATGGAGGTGAGGAGAACAAAGGAGGAGACCAAAGTGTCAAAGCCAATGAGAGGCCATGAAGGGCAGTGTCCTGGGCATGGGGCATCAGGAAGGGCAGTGTCCTGGGCATGGGGCCTCAGAGCCCCGGGGCTGCTGTCCTCATTAGGAGGAACATAATGGGACTCACAAGACACATGAGTGAAAAGCCAAGGGAATCCAGCAGGTAGCTGAATAGGAGACCGGGAGACTCAATTGGTAGATACTGGGTAGCAAGGAGAGACTGTGAGCCTGAGACCACACTGACTGGGAGCAGGGCACTGGAGGAGAGCAAAGGAAGGGGCTGGAAGTCCAGCGGAGCCAGGGATTGAAGAAGGAAATCAAAGCGGGACAAAGCAGCCAGGTACCAACAGGGGGTTGTGGTGGTGACCCTCTGATCACAATGTAGGACTTCCCGCCTGATCTGTCAAAGTCTGAAACATAGGCTGATGGCCCTCCAAGGGTCAGTTCGGGGCCTCTGATCTGATGTGACTCAGTCTGAAAGAAATTCTGCCGCAGGATGGGGAAGGCAGCTGGCAGGCCACCCATGGCTAGTCACCTCTTCTTCCTGGACGCACCATGGGCTGACGTTCTTCAACCTCCTTTGCTGTCGGAAAGGCCAAAGGACTGAGTTCTCGAAGAAGTAATGTGAGCCTGAGTGAGGCAAGCTCTGTCGGGGCCTGGGCCATAACGTCTGGCCTGTATATACCTCCCAGCCTTTCCCCTTCTCGTGGTTTGAAGATGGCAGAGCCACCATCAGCCTGGACCCCTGAATGTTAACGGGAAATAGAACCCCGTCCTTCCAGCTGCAGACCCAGAGCATCCGTCCTTAAGAGAGGAAGAAATAAACTTCTACCCCCTTACGAGTCTATTTGTTAGAGCAGTCACCTACCTTAAAGTAAGACTCAGTAAGGCCACAGATTTACCAAGGCCCCAAAAGGATTGTCACAGAGAGAATGCCCCAGAGCATTGCCTTTATGTGTGTTATGTGTATGACCACCCGTGCATACACATAGAGACTGTTTCCACGGTAACAGTAGGTCTTCTAGTTTGCTTGTCTGTCCTTATTTGGAACATAGAAGATCTTTCCCCATAGAGACGGTGTTAGAGATGGCAGTTAGGTCCTCACACCTACACTTGCTTGACCTACAATACGAAAAGCCCTAATTTGATACAGTCCACCATCATTTATAACATCTCTGTCTGCTGTCGGAGGGTGAAGAAAACAGGAAATTGAGAAGAGGAAATCAGACATGGTTTCTGTTAAGCTCACATTAATAGAAAGGGACTTTGTAATGTTACTCCAGGTTTTAAAAGGAGACAGATGCTCTTTTAATTCCCAAAGGCCCAAGAATCATGCTAGCAGAGAGAGTATGAATCTTAATTGTAGACCTGGAAACGTAGCCACAGGATATTAATCCTCACGGTGCAAGATGTCGACTTTTTAAAAAAAAAAAGGAATTTAGAAGTGACCAAAAGACAAAACAAAACGAAAAAAAAAAACAAAAAACACAGAAAACAAAAGCAAGGCAATTGCAATTCTTTTCTGCCCTCCGCCAACGCCAGAAATGCCTGTTTCCCTTACCCATCTTATCAGTAGGGATGAGGTATGGGGTAAGAATGGCGGTTACTCATGCGGTAAAGGAGGTGGATTAAGGATGGAGGGTGGGGAGAGAGGAAGGGGGACTCTGGGTGGGACATTCTCTACTATCATAGAGAGCACCCACGAAAGGACACCCACAGGCCCGTGGCTAAAACCCTGCTGTTGGGTGAGCTTCTAGGGACAAGGAGTCTAAACTAGAGGTACAAGACCTCTCTTTTCATCCGCACACTCCAACCCTATGAAATCCTATTCTGAGTAGCCTAGAGTACAGAACTAATTAAATATTCCTCTGGGTTCTGCAAATAGAGGCTTGGAAGAGCTTTGGAAGCATCCCCTCTCCACCCCCTTGTTCACAGCAAGCAGCTGAGGTACTTTCGAAGCGCTCGATGCAGAGACAAAGGGCACAGAGTTAGGGAATCATTGCACTGGAGACAAAATATGTTCTCTAGGTCATCATTTCTTCTTCCCTGAGAATTTAAGTCTTTCTCTGTGGGCCACAGAGAAGGAGCAAAATGTCCCATTTATCTCAAAGTCATTTCCAGCAGAGGCTCTTCCACCAGCTGGTAGGAAGGAGGGGGAATTAAAGTCCAAATTTCCAGAGCAGTATTTCCCAGGTTTGCTGCCCACATGAGACTTGACTCTAACTAGCTTTTGAGGATTTCTGTGAATCAAATCCACCTTCCAAGTATGAAATATGCTTCCGTGGAGCACTTTCATTAGGATTTGCTTGGTTAAGGCAATAGAGGCAATCTATATGAAATTTTCCTCTCCTAAATCCTTCCTACAAAACAGAAAACTAACAGTCAACTGAAGTAGTCTATGCGTTGCAGTCTCTTCAATATTTTGGGAGGCCTCCCTTTCCCCAGATTTCCATTTGTTACCTGAGAAATTTGGGGCCTTCTCTAAAAGCTTCCGTTTACATCAGTGCTGGGGAATCCCACAAAACCCCACAATGATTCACCTTCCCAACTGTAGCAAAAAGTTTCTTTGGCCTAGGTCAGCATTTAGTGTGTGGGTGAAGGCCTTCTCCTAGCTCAGTTTTCCGGTCTTTATTAAAGCAGAAAAAACATCTGCGTGGTCTGTTAAAGGTACTGGTTCCTTAGCCCCAACGCTGCTGTAGCGCTGAGAGTTTCTCTGCCAATCTCCACTCTTGGGGAAATCAGATGCCCCTGGGAGCTTTCTCTTTCCAAAGTAGAGAGCTCATGCTTGTTCATTCGCTCATTTATGCATTCATTTAATAACTATTCCTGGAGGGTCTATGTGCCAAGCATTGCTCCCGGTGCCCAGACTACAGTGGTAAGTGGAAATGACATGGCCCCTGTCCTCATGCAGCTCCCAGAGTGGGGGGAAGTGACAGATGATAATAAATAAGCCAGCAAAGACATACTTCGACATTGTGAGAACAGCTGTGAAGAAAACGTGTGAAAGTGCAACAGAGAATAGGGGAGGGGCCGCCAGGTGGTGTAGCCTGAGGTTGTCTTCTCTGTACAAGTGACACATGCCTGAAAGATATAAGGTGCCCACTCCCAGGGCATGGGGACAGCACGTGTTAAGGTCTTGAGGTGGCAATAGGTGTGGTGGAAAAAAAATGAAAAAGAAGGGACGGGGGTTGGTGTGTGGTTGGATGGTGGATCCTGAATCTGTGGAGACACTGCTACTTAGATTTAATGCTAAATGGTTAGCATATGCCTGGCTCACGTCAGCTATTTTTTTTTTTTTTCAAAAAAAAAAATTTTTTTTTAACGTTTATTTATTTTTGAGACAGAGAGAGACAGAGCATGAACGGGGGAGGAGCAGAGAGAGAGGGAGACACAGAATCGGAAGCAGGCTCCAGGCTCTGAGCCATCAGCCCAGAGCCCGACGCGGGGCTCGAACTCACGGACCGCGAGATCGTGACCTGAGCTGAAGTCAGACGCTTAACCGACTGAGCCACCCAGGCGCCCTCACGTCAGCTATTAAAACCCATAAATAATATTCCTTTTTGGGTGGACCCGACATTGAGGAGCAACTTTCTTTGGGAAACTGAAATTCCTCTGGCATCACTGAAAATCAAACAGAAGTAAAAAACAAAACGAAACGAAATGAAACACCAGGCCTCATTATAACGTACAAGCTTTGCCCTTTATTTTTTTTTCTAAGTGTATTTATTTATTTTGAGGGGGTGGGGGGAGGGCAGAGGGAGTGACAGAGAATCCCAAGCACCACGAAAGGCTTGAACTCACAAATCATGAGATCATGAGCTGAGCAGAAATCAAGAGTCAGGCACTTAACCGACTGAGCCACCCAGGTGCCCCTCCCCTCTATTTAAAAAAAATAAAAATAAAAATAAAGGAACTCATCCTTTCAAGAATTTGCAAGTGGACAGCTATCATTCTTCTAAGTTACTCTTACTACCAAGATACAATGTGCAAATTATAAAGTGGTGTCAACAACAATCTAAAAAACTTGTTGATGAAAAACCCGCGAAGGAGAAGGTGTGAGGTTGTTGAATGCAACTTACGGCATATTGTACAATTGGTTATTTTGGGCGATGAAGTAAATAACTGCCTGGAATAGAGGCATGGTGGAAATTTTCAGCAGGATTAACAGGAATGTGCCTTTTCTTGGCAAATTGATGCTTTCAGCTGTTTACCTCCAGTACAAAAGTGTTCAGTATTTGTGAAATAGCAACCTAGTCAAAATTCTTCTGAAATCATGTTTTTGATGAACAATCTGAAGGTCTACCAACATTCATGGGTTAAATCTGTGATGCCGTGCAATATTTGATTTAGAATTCCACAAATGAAAGAATGTGAACAATTTCTTGCATTTTGTTTTCACTGAATTTCTCAGTATTTAAATGACCAAAAACAGTCTTGATTTTCTTTCCAGCTGAAGGTATCTTCTATAGATGGAAAAATGCCCAGATAGCAATAAATATATGACGAAATTCTTTCTTGATATATCCCCAAGGGCCTGGCACATAGTAGGTCCTCATTTGTGTTGAATAAATATAAAAAATTCTAACACCCACAAGGCAAAGCAGTTCTATGAAAACTTGCCAGACACCCACATATAACACATTCCTGATTTCCTTCAGAAAGGCAATTCAAATGTTGATTTCCAATAGTTCTGTAAAATCAAAATACACATGTTTAGCCTGATGAAATCCTGGAATCTGTTGTTAACTGGCCTGTAGTGAATACACTGCCTCTTCCAGAGGGCTAAGGGGCTGGTAACTCTGACCTTCATTACAGCAAGAGACTGGCCCCTGGTGGTGGTAAAGCAGATAGGATCCCCATTCAGAGAAAGGCTATAGGGCTGTCTCCCATTTCCATGTTTCAGACCTCACTACCTGGGGGAGAATGTTAATTTTTATTTTAATCATAGGAAATATCCCCTACTTAAAGGGATAACATACGCACAGAATTTTCTTTTGAACTTAAGCCATCTTTTATGGAATGCATTTATTCTTTATATCACAAATTCCTTACAATAAAACATTTCTAAACTCTGCAGAATCAGTAGAGTGCTAGACACATTGTAACGCCTCCAATAAATATAATTAAAAATTTAAACATCAAGAAAGTAAGAATAATTTAGCAAAGCAGCAAGTCTGCCACAGTGATTTAGATTTCCTCATTAAAATATTGTTTCAAACTGGGCAAACTTTCAAACTGTTCACAAATGCACATCCTTTTATGACCCTTAAATTTTAAAACCTGACTTTTAAATAAAAATCTAGAGTTCCTAGTAACAAATTTCACTTAGAAAAGAAAATGTTCTGTAAAAGGCCACAAAATGTGAGTTAAAATAGGTTCCTGTACTTAACTACCTTTACCTGATTTTCCCCTATATTATGAATAATGTAAAAAGTCACCAAGTATAACCACCCACATCGCAGATAGTTTATATCATGTAAGCTTTAAATGTCGTTACGCGGCACTACCTCTAGAAACCCAGAACTTGCCTTTTATGGGAAAAACAAAGCATCTAATTTTTCAAGGATTTTGCTAGAGCTTTTCAACTGGCTCTTTCTTTTCTCTTTTCTAACGGGTTTTCCTACACAATCAGAATTTGCTTCTGATCAGCTAAACTGTCAATGAAAAGATAAAGCTCTCAAATTCTCAAATCCATCTGGCATGGGTTTTAAATTTCAGACATCCTATAAAAGATCACACCAAATACTTAACTCTTGGAAAAATTATAATTTCATTTTATTCAATAAATACATCAGGAATAATAATTACAGTAAAAATAGTGTTAATGCCAGTAAGGCACAAATTGCTACATGAAGGTAAACTGTACTGCCAAAAATCACTCTCAAATTCTGAGCTGGATTCATTTTAACCATAAATTTCAGAGATGAATTGTACAAAACCTAATCTAA
Organism: Leopardus geoffroyi; assembly: GCF_018350155.1. Taxonomy (NCBI): domain Eukaryota; kingdom Metazoa; phylum Chordata; class Mammalia; order Carnivora; family Felidae; genus Leopardus; species Leopardus geoffroyi. The sequence continues at coordinate 95,927,945 of NC_059333.1, forward strand.
GCAGAAGCATCTAACAATTTTCTCTCCCATTCCCATTCATATTTCTGGGCACAAAAGCCAAAAACAATCAAATATAAATATACAAAAGAATATGTGTGTATATATGAATTCTTACTGTGTATATATGAATTCTGAAAGCTTTATCTACCATAAATCTGAAAAATGTCTAGCATAAATTACATATGAATGTCAAAACTCATGCAAGTTTCATTGGTGAGGCTGATAAACTATCATGACCATATAATGTATATTTTACTGCATTTATTTGGCTCCTATAACTGGACTATTTGCTGTAAATATGAATATCTTCTCAGTATGTCCATTCCCTGTCTTGAAGGTCAAGGGCAGAGATTGTCTTATTTAGCACCATGCATAACAAATCCAGTATATTTTGGAACGATAAACTCTGGATACAAACTACTCAGACTATCTGGGCCTTAACTGGTCCCTTAAGGGCTAAGGCTAATCTGTGAAGGGAGACAGGCCATCAATACACCAAATGACTCGGTATTGGGTGTTGTTCAGAAACCAAGCTGCTGAATTTTAATGGTTGGAGATTGGCTTTAACTTTCAGGAAGAAACCGGTTGCCCTCGTGACTGTCTTAGTGCACCATTTCCCTAAAGCTTCGAACTCCTCTTTGGACTCTGTTTCAGGATTTTACTAACTCAAAGAAAACAACCATATTTGTGATTTGGTATAGAGGTTACCCTGAACAGAGCTTTGTTCATATTGCCTATACTCCATTTTGAGCAAGAATTGAAATTAGGATAAAATAATAAGACACAAGGGAAGCCAGTCTAGCTCAGCTGGTAAAGCACGTGACTCTTTATTTCAGGGTTGTAAATCTGAGCCCTACGTTGGGTGTAGAGATAACTTTAAAGTATTTTTTTTTATTTGGGTTTTATTTTTAAATTAATTAATTTTTTAAAAACTTTACATCCAAGTTAGCATATAGTGCAACTATGATTTCGGGAGTAGATTCTTTAATGCCCCTTACCCACTTAGCCCATACCCCCTCCCACAAACCCTCCAGCAACCCTCTGTTCTCCATATTTAAGAGTGTCTTATGTTTTGTCCCCCCCCCGTCTTTGTATTTTTTTTGCTTCCCTTCCCTTATGTTCATCTGTTTTGTATCTTAAAGTCCTCATATGAGTGAAGTCATTTGATATTTGTCTTTGATGAATTTTGCTTAGCATAACGCCCTCTAGTTCCATCCACGTAGTTGCAAATGGCAAGATTTCATTCTTTTTGATTGCCAAGTAATACCCCATTGTATATATATACCACATCTTTTTTATCCATTCATCCACCGATGGACATTTGGGCTCTTTCCATACTTTGGCTATTGTTGATGGCGCTGCTATAAACATTGGAATGCACATGTCCCTTCGAAACAGCACACCTGTATCCCTTGGATAAATACCTAGTTGTGCAATTGCTGGGTCGTAAGGTAGTTCTATTTTTAATTTTTTGAGGAACCTCTATACTGTTTTCCAGAGTGGCTGCACCAGTTTGCATTCCCACCAGCAGTGCAAAAAACATCCTCTTTTTCCACATCCCCACCAACATCTGTTGTTGCCTGAGTTGTTAATGTTTGCCATTCTGACTGGCGTAAGGTGGTATCTCATTGTGGTTTTGATTTGTATTTCCCTGATGACGAGTGACGTTAAACATTTTTTCGTGTGCCGGTTAGCCATCTGGATGTCTTCTTTGGAAAAGTCTATTCATATCTTTTGCCCATTTATTCACTGGATTGTTTTGGGGGTGTTGAGTTTGATAAGTTCTTTATAGATTTTGGATACTAACCCTTTATCTGATATGTCATTTGCAAGTATCTCCTCCCATTCCATTGGTTGCCTTTTAGTTTTGATTTGGTTCTTTCGCTGTGCAGAAGTTTTTATTTTGATGAGATCCCAATAGTTCATTTTTGCTTTTGTTTCCCTTGTCTCCAGAGACGTGTTAAGCAAGAAGTTGTTGAGGCTGAAGTCAAAGAGGTTTTTGCCTGCTTTCTCCTCTAGGATTTTGATGGCTTCCTATCTTACATTTAGGTCTTTCATCCATTTTGAGTTTATTTTTGTGCCTGATGTAATCAAGCGGCCCGAGTTCATTTTTCTGCATGTCGCTGTCTGGTTTTCCCAGCACCATTTGCTGAAGAGACTGTCTTTATTCCATTGGATATTCTTTTCTGCTTTGTCAAAGATTAGTTGGCCATACGTTTGTGGGTCTATTTCTGGGTTTTCTATTCTGTTCCATCGATCTGAGTGTCTTGTTTTTGTGCCCGTACCATACCGTCTTGATGATTACAGCTTTGTAATACATCTTGAAGTCTGGGATTGTGATGCCTCCAGCTTTGGTTTTCTTTAAAATAAAATCTTTAAGCAGCACCTGGGTGGCTCAGTCTGCTGAGCATCGGACTCTTAATTTCAGCTCAGGTCATGACCTCATGGTTCTTCAGATCAAGCACTACGTGGGGCTCTGCACTGACAGCATGGAGCCTATTTGGGATTCTCTCACAAAATCAATAAACATTTTTAAAAAGCCTTTAATAAAATAAAATGGTCAGATAGAGATCAGTCTTTGGTGGTTTTAATATATATACGCCCTAGCTCTCTGACAAGTGCACGGAGGAAAAAAGTAAAGGCACTTAAGATTTCATTCTCCTCGTGAAGGTAAGAAGACATTAAGTTATGGTAAAGAGGTTTGTAAGTGTGGAGTGCCAGGCTCACGCTTGTTATATATGGACACCAGCTACAACGGAGAAACAAGAAGGTCTGGAACTTTATATCACTGTACAAAATAATTTGGGAATAATCTGTTCTGAATCTGTTTAAATTTGCTTCAGTTTTAAAACTGGTTAAAACTACGTTCAGCTGATTTCTTACTAATTTGTTTTCTAATAGAAGGGATGCATAGAAGGGCAAGTTTGAAAACACACTGAACAATATTTTATGGATGAATGTCTGCGATAGGGCATTAGTACTACCAAAATGCTGCTGTAAGTACAGGAAAATTCCACACTCTAAAATTTTCACTCTTCTTCCTGAACAAATTTTGATATACCCTGTTCTTACACAAATTTGATATGTTACATATTAAACATGTTCCAATCTTGATGAATATTAAACATTTTATTTAAAGATTTTAAAGTAAAAAAAAAAAAACAGTACACAAATACAGATATTATGATGATCAAGGCAGTATTCTGTGTGACATAAATCAAAACAAAACAGAATTTAAAAAGTAAATGTACAGGTACTAAACAAGTATAATACCTGATATCTAATTCAGGCTGCATTCACATAAAATGAGCTGACCACATACATGCTTATGGAATATAAATTTTTTCTTAGTACACCAAAATTCCAACCATTCTGTCAACTGCCTTATTCCCGCTGAGTATTTTGAGAGAACTTCTATATAATATAAAAACAACTCGCATGGCACTTAAAAACTACAAAAAACAGAACACAGTTAAAAACATATTTGTAATGCAATTCTGTATAAAATATACACAGTAAATGTTATTAGTTAAAAAAAATTTTTTTAAACACAAAAGACCACCCTGAATAATGGTTAAAACCTCATCACAGAAAAATGTTCATCATTTGTAACATTATTGATAGAAAATGGATAGGATTTTTTGGGGGAAGAGAGATCTAACTTGAAGAAGTCATTCAAAGTTTATTTAAAATTGTAGATAAGATAGTAATTCATTGCCTACCCCTTTCTCAAAACTTATCATGAATATTCTAATATAGAACTACAGCCAAAATAAAAGAATAACTCAAAGAAAGTGTTTCTTAAAATAAGGCCCAAAGACCCAACAGAATTCTAAGGTGGGCCCAGCAATATGCATTTTAAACAAATGTCCCAGGTGATCGTTCCCCATTCTAAAACGTGGGAACTAATGCCCTAGGGGAGACAGTACCACTTAAAAGCAAGGTCATAAACATATTTCTGATATGTCAGAATTTTCTATAAGTTTATGATTTGAAGTGAACACTGCTTTTTTAAAACAAGTTTTAGGTATTAAGAAAAACATACATACTTCTTACATAAACATGGGAATGTATATAAACTTTTTCCTTTGAGGTTTTCATTGCTTTCAGATTTGGTCATTTGAAGAAAAATGAGTACATAGTCGGAAACTTCAGAAAAATTACATTTCAAATAAAAGGTAGCATCCAAAAAAACAATTAATTATTAGATGCCTATAAATTTAAGACTAGATAGCTTCCCCCCAAATTAAATTTTACTAAGATTGGACAATTGTGAGCAATTTAGATGATTATTGTTATTTTTTACATCCCTTTTCATTAAAAAAATATTTAGGGGCATGGCACCTGGGTGGCTCAGTTGATTCAGCATTCATCCTAAGCTCAGGTTGTGATCCCACAGTTGGGTGAGTTCGATCGAGCCCCATAGCAGGCTCGCCTGCTGTCAGCACAGTGCCCATTTCAGATCCTCTGTAACCCCCCTGCCCCTACCCCACTCACAAGCTCTCTCTCAAAAATAAACATTAAAAAAATATTCAAAATAAACGGATGCTATCACAGGCACCCCTTTAAATAATAAATTGCTAAACACTAGTATTAATAAAAAATAATCTGAAGAACTCTGCCCCTGAAATGTATTCCACTCTGATTATATGTGTTACCCACTTAACAAAAACTCATTTAAGGAGCTGGAACTTGTGGAATATGTATGTCTGTGTTCTGAATATTTATTCATGTTGACCTTTTTTAATTTCACTGAAGACTCCATACTATAAACAGGGTCCAAAAGTATGGATAATGTGGTTTTGGTGAATAAATGAGTAAGGTTAAGACACTATTTGGAAGATAAAATACTTTTTATGTATATTAAGTTATAAGGAAAAAATTGCATACGTTCTGTCTCTACTGGATAATGGAATGCTTTTACAAGTTTGATAAGGAGTGCTTCCTTGTTATCTAAAACCATAAAAAGTCACTGTGGGATTACCATTGCACTTTTCTGGTGTTTTTTTTTTTTTTTAATTTAAAACATTTTTAATTTCTATTTTTCTCCCTTTCTATATACTGAGAAATGCTCCATTCAAATGCATCCTGGTTCTTTAAATGACAGTTACTAACATTCCAGTTAAAGCTCTGGCTAAAGGGATAAGCTCAGAAGCTTACACCCCTATCCTAAGAAATCACTCATCAGTTTTTCAAAAATAGCTAATGATTTAGAATCTAATACTTAATAAAATGTGCCTGTTTTTTTTTTCCTCAAGGAGAACTTGTATTCCCTAATTCTAAGCAAGTGACATCTTTACTACCAATTTAATAACTGTTGCCTTAAAAATCAATAACTTAATTATCCAAGGCAATAAAACTTACAGCTGAATTTTTAAACACAACTCAGAAAGTAATAGGTAATATAAGTTGTTGTATTTTGAATTACTCTTCTATTCCAAAATTTAAAACTTTAAGGACTAAATGAAGAATGACAAAAATCACAGTAGGTTTATGACACAATCCCATCATGTGCCTTAAACGCGGTGGTTAAGTATTTCCTTTAAACAAAAAGGACAACTTCATTACTCATCAGTAGGCTGCTGGATTACCAGTAAAACTGAATGTTGACACGACCGTCTGGAAACTAGTTTCATTTTCTTTTTCATAGTTAGATGTAATAATTGACTCTTACAGCCAACAATAGAAGATACTGAATGCTTTTTTTGTAGGTAAGAAATATAAAATGGTTCATTGTATCCAGGCTGGTAACGAGTTTATTCATGCATTAAATGGCAACACAAGCAAAATGCACAGTTGGAAAATGAGGATCAGACACATTCTTCTGCAGACATCAAGAGAGGATTGATGTACTCAAAACCTTCAAATTCAGACTGATCAATCTTCCTCACAATGTCACTGTTGAAAGAAAAATATATTAATTTTCATAATCTAGATTTCTTCAACTTTTTATTTAAATGGTAAACGAAAATTAAAAAACAAAAAATAAGGCGAATTTATATAAATTATGGGGGAAGAAATCTACAAGTGTTTAGATTAATCCCAAAACATCTTCTAGAAGAATCAAGAGTACTGAAAATAAAAGACTAACAATCCTGTAAGCAGGTTTAGAACTAAAAGGTAGTCCAAAATTGAAGGCTAGAAATTAAAAGTCACAAATTGTCACAATTCTGGTTAATCTTAACTTTTGACCTGAACAACATTCATACTTAGAGGCGAACATCCAGGTCTGAATTAGCATTCAATTTAGTAGTCACCTCAACAGGAAGATGGTGACAAGAAGGCCCAGAAGAAGTTAGCCAAAAGGAAAAGGCAATAGGGACAAGTACATAGAAAGACCTAGAATAAGGAGAGGACACCACAGGGAGGTCATGGGTCATAGGGTATAGAGATGTTGGCATTCTGTTATACTGGGTTTCTAATTTAATATGCAGTAAGAGTAATACCAATGAATATTTGAATACTTAAATGCACACACCATACTGCAGAGCGAAGTTACCCAGGATACAGTCCCTTCCTTCGAGGAGGGAAGGTATCCCATATAAAGAAAAGCTACACGGGAAAGCAGTACCTGCTGAGTTGCATATGGGACAGCTAAGTCTTGATCTAAGCACAGTTCTAATGAGAAGGGTGACTTCTAGTTCCAGAAATTGAGAAAGCCAGCATTCATTCCACAACCACTTACTGAACAGAATTATGAAAGACAATGTTAGGTCTGGGAAAGCGCCAAGTAATTTACTGGAGTTGAAAGCACAGGAACAGAAGCATGTCAAAGGTAGATGATCTGGGAGGAAGGTAATGGCCAGTTAAAGGAAGCCAGTAATGCTTACTAGAGTAAGGAGTTTCACCTTTATTCCTCAAAGACCTGGTTGCATTTGAGGTAGTTCAGCAAGATGGAGAAGATTCCAGTATGTAAAAATGAAGGAGTTTCACCTTTATTCATCAAGGACCTGGTTGCATTTGAGGTAGCTCAGCAAGATGGAGAAGATTCCAGTATGTAAAAATGAAGGAGGCATACAGAGGGAACAGCATGAGCAAAGGTAACAGCACACTATCCGGGGATGTGGAGTAATGGAGACTGGTCAGAACACAGCATTTGTGTTGGGAGCACAGTGAGAGAGGGCTGGAGAGTCGGGTGGGAGGAGAGGGTAGAAGGCCGTGACTGCTGGCTGAGATGACAGGTTTTATCTTCTAGACAAGGAGGAGGTTACTGGAGGCTTCTGACAAAGGGGGTTAAAAAACTGGTAGTGCTACTGCAGGAGATGTACAGGATGGGTGGCAAAGCAAAGGATGAGCCCGATCAGGAGGATGGTGTAATATTCTACGCATGATTTGAAAGAGGTGTGAATGGGGCTGACGACAATGGGAACGAAAACGAAGGATCTGACACAAGTGATGAAGTAAAGAAAGAGCAGACAAGGAGTTGGCAGCTGAACACATTATCGTTTGTTAAGGAAAAGGAAGCGTCAATATCATGGGCATTTTGGATCTGAGTGCAGGAACACATGATGGGATAATGAGCACAAAAAAGTAAATAAAAATAAGGAACTGATTGAGAACAACAGAAAAAGAGACCATAAAGAGCCATTTCTTTTTCTTTTCTTTCCTTTTTTAAAAGTAATTTCTACACCCAATGTGGTGCTCGAACTCACGACCCTGAGATCAAGAGTCGCATGCTCCCCTGAATGAACCAGCCAGGCGCCCCAAGAAGCCATTACCTTTATTTCAGATTTCGTATGTCTGAGGTGCTTGTCTGACAAACCAGGGAAGATGTTTAAACAAGCAGATAGAAATGCAGTTCAGGAGAGATAGCAGGTGCGGGGTGCTTTAGGAACTATGGCTCATTTATTCTTCACAGCAGCCTTCTGAGGTAGGCAGTAAGAGAAGAAATAGGCACAGAGAAGTTATGAAATTTGAACCCAGGTTACTCAGTTGGTAAGAGGTGAGGTCAGGATTCAAGTTCCTATCTTTTGATTAAATCTAGTGTTCTTTTTAATACATGACACTGTCAGAATAATGACTTTCGTACATTATTCTCTCCTTTGGTAGACAGTAAGCTTTTTTACGAGACTGGCCTACATCTTCATCGTCTTTAATGCCCAGTACTTAGCACAGGGCCCTTTGCTCAAAAACCGTTTGCCAATTTAGCTGGGTGTGATTTAAATAGCTGGTATCAGTGATGTGGGGCTGGCCGAAATCTCCAAGGAACAAAGTGCATATAGCAAAAAGGCGGCTGTTACGAACAGAACTGTGGAACATCTCAGTCTTGAGGGGACAGGGGAAAAAGGATGATAAGTGGTCACAGAGATGAAGCAGACCAGGATGGGTAGCGCCCAACAAAGCAAGGCCATGAGTGCCAAATGCTTCACAGACATCAGGGGAGATGAGGACTGATCAAAACATGCTTTAAAAATCAGAAATCAACAGCGGCGCCCAGATGGCTCAGTCGGTTAAGTGTCTGACTGCAGCTCAGGTCATGATCTCACAGTCCGTAAGTTCAAGCCCTGTATCGAGCGGGCTCTGTGCTGACAGCTCGGAGTCTGGAGCTTGCTTCGGATGTTGTGTCTCCCTCTCTCTCTGCCTCTGCCTCTCCCTCTCTCAAAAAATGAATAAACATTAAACAAAAATCAGAAATTGATAAATCAACTCAACCGTCAAAAGCCGAAGAAGCAGGTTAAATTGTAAAGAGTTAAAGTGCAGGTAGTAAGAAAAGTACAAGACAATCAATGTTGACTACTCTGAAGGAGTTTGATGGAGATACTGCTGATTTATTTTTCTTTTACCATGAGCATCGAGTAATTATCTTGAAAAGAAAATGAGGGAAGAAAATATGGTGGTTTAAAGATGTGCTAAGATCCAGGGGGCAAATTAGGATATCTGAGCATGTTTATAAATCGAAGAAGAGCAGCAGGAAAAGAGAAATTAAAGAAGGTGGAGTAATGGACATAACTGACAAAATGAAATCCTGGCAGAAGCTAAGGAAACAGATCTAGGAAAATGGAGCACCCCTTGCAAAAGAGGGATAGCCTTCCAAGAATAGGGAAGAAGAAAAAGGAGGTGGGAGAGACAGCAATTCTGAGATGCAAGATGGTCTGTGACAGCTGAAAACAGAGCAAGCTCACACCAGGCAGGTCTCAATCCTTGCAGTCAAGCTAAGGCAAGGTTAGTCCGTTAGAAGTGGTGAAGGCAGGGGTAGGACTGAAGGCTTCCAAAATGTAGAGACGGTTTGAACAGCTGCATGAGGAATGTGGTAAGAATTAACAAGACAGAAGTGAAAATATAGCCAAGGAGTAAGGGCCTCCTTGAGATGACAGAATGAATCTGTAAAGAGAGGTAAACAATCAAATATGCCCAAATTATTCTAAACCATACTTTTAAAAGATGAACATAAAAAATATGTCAGATCACCGCTGGCTAGACTTGGTAAGTTAATGTCATCTTTTTAATAAGCAATTTGGCAATACATATCAAGAGCTTTCAAAATTTCATACTCTTTAGTGGCACCTGGGTGGCTCGGTCAGCTGGGTGTCCGACTCTTGATTTCAGCTCAGGTCATGATCTCACAGTTTGTGAGTTTTGAGCCCCACATCGGGCTCTGCACTGACAGTGTGGAGCCTGCTTGGTATATTCACTCATTCATTCATTCATTCATTCATTCATTGTCTCTCTCTCTCTCTCTCTCTCTCTCTCCCCCACCCCCCATCCCCCTGCTCGTGTTTGTGCACTGTCAAAATAAATAAACTTAAAACAAATTTTCACTCTTTGATCTAATTCCCTGTCTGGGAATCTATCTTAAAGTAATACTCAGGAACTCAAAGACAGTCATCTTCAAAACAGTGCAGTGCAGTGGAAACAGCACAGGTTTCCATCCTGACTCTGCCACCTGACAGCTGTGTGACTCTGCTTGCCCTGTCTGGGTCTCAGTTTCCTCATCTGTAAGAGGAAGATGACAGTAAGTAGATTTATCATGTTGTTGTGGGAATTAGAGATAAGGCACGTAAGGCAAAGTAGAAAAGGGCAGTCGTTATAACTTATAATAGTGTAATAGATTCAAATATCCCATAACTGAATGGCTAATTCAATTATGTTATAATCTGGTAATGAAGCACTGTGTAGCCACTAAAAATGAAACTTCCAAATAACTTCAGAAATATTTCAGTCTATAGAGTTACTTACTCGTCATCTGGAGTGAGCTGGACAGGTTCATTAGTAAACTGGGAATCAAAGTTGTCCAAACCGAATTCCCCAGAAATATTTGGTTTGAAGGGAGGTACCACCTGCTTTTGCTCCATCTAGAAAGACATATTAGATGACAGCTCAAGCCTATGTTCTTAGAAAAACTCCACCTCTACATTTCTCCTCTTCCCTCAGAGGCTTCCACATCCTATCACAGCGAGTCCTTAGGCGTGGTTCAACGGTATTCACAATGATGGAAATAATGTACAAAGCTGAACGCTGATATAGGCCTTACTAATATTACAACCTGCTCCATTAAATTAATATTCTAAGCTTTTATTGTTTTAAAAGCTTTTTAAAAAGCACTTTAGAGTGTGGCTTAAGTTACTTAAGCTATATTTGTTTTGTTTTCTTAACATTCTTTTAAGAGAATAAAATTTGGCCCAAGATAATAAGGATACCTAATATAGAAAACAATGACAATTTACATACCATATCCCAATCAACATTTCGAAAGAATGGGTGTCCCTGAATATCAGCAAATCCTGTTTGAGGATGACAACCCAATCGTTCCTTTGGGTCCTATGATGGAGAGAAATGTTTCAAGAACTGGAGGGATATCATGCTTTAGAATAAATAAATCCTCTTTGTGACCTGGGTTCTGTGTCTATTATATAATACCTTTATCTCTGAAATTACATCATAGTACAACACTAGACTTAAATGAGTATCTGAAGCTTGTGACAAGTACAATTTCCTCATGGCTCTGTCTCCGGCTATCATGTGATTATAGTGGATATAGGTCACTACTCCTTGCTACAGGAAAAGGGGAGGGAAAAGAGAGCAGCACAATCATCTCACCAGCATCCACCTATTTCTTTGGCACAGGTTATTGTGCTGGTCAAAACATACAAACCCCGAAACTTCACAAGTGTGTTCTTAGCTCATTTGTAAAGCTCTATGTCCAATTACAGCAACAAAACAATATAATCTGTGTATAACCGTGATACAACCATTATGTGACCCATTCGACTAAGGGGCTGTAACTTACAAACAAACAGTCTTGGCTTATTCATTACTGTGAATGAGAACATGTTACCATTTTCCTTTCCAATAAAAGGCATTTTATTTTGAACATTAAAACCTCTCACCTTCATTTTGCAGCGTGCTAATACTTAGATTTCCATTTTAAATCTTTCTCCATCTAAAGTACTCAAAAGCCTCAATTTCTCATTTTGTTAAAATTCATCATTATCTATATTTACCTTAGATGATAAATGCACATCAACCTACTTTTTCTAACCTACAATTTATTTAAGAAAATATTTATGATTGCCAAGATCACCGTGATACAATAAGCATATCTGGTCTCTGTCCCAGGTCCCTGACACAGCTTCTAAAACCTGAGTGAGTAATTTCCTGAGTGAGCCAATTATCTTTTGTTATTCACAAGTCCCTTTCAATTACACCTGAGTTTATACTAATAATGTGACTCTTGGTGGGCTGGTAGATAGCTCAGGATGGGATCTGGTTGCCGGAGGAACCATCCATGTGATTAGAGAGTTGTAACTTTTAGCCTCATTTTCAGAGGGGTGGAGGTCAACTATCAATGGCTAATGATTCAATCAATTGTGTCAATGTAATGGAACCTCCATAAAGCCCTCTGAACCACAGGGTTTGGAGAGCTTCTGGGTTGGTGAATATGTCCATATGCTGGGAGACACGGAGGGTGTGTACCCTAACTCCACAGGGACAGAAACTCCTGTGCTCAGGATCCTTTTGGACTCCACCCCGTGTATCTTTTCATCTGGCTGTTCATTTGTATCTTTTTTTATAACCAACCAGTGATAGCAAGTAAACTATTTTCCTGAGTTCTGTGAGCCATTCTAGCGAATTACTGAACCTGAGGTGTGAGAATTGTGGGAAGCTCAACTCTGTAGCCAAGTCAGACAGAAATGTGGGTACTCAATACTCATGACTCATGACTGGCACTTGAGGTGAAGATAGTTTTATGGGACTGAGCCCTTAAACCCCTGGAATCTGATGGTAACTCTGGGTAGTTGGTATCAGAAATAAACTGAATTGTAATACACCAAGTTGATGTCTAGAGAGGTGGAGAATTGGTTGTTGGTGTGGAAAAAACCTACACATTTGGTGTTAGAAGTGTTATGAGTAAAAACCATTCAGAATCATAATCTTAGATCCTAAAACTCTTCTAACCTACCGACCACAACGAAGAATTGAATGGTCTTCAGATTTTTTAAGAACCAATGATAGCATTTCATTTCTTCTGAATTTTATCTGATTACAGGGCTTTTGACATGATAATCTGTACAGAACACTACTGTCCCAAGTGCTCAATAAGGAAAGAGATCTGTGAATAATAATCCAAAGAAAACTGAGTAACAAAGCTGTAAGTACGATAGAGGCTATCCCCAAAGATGTAATTTTTCCCTAATTGAGTACATGGTATATATATCATCTACATTAAAAACCCATATGTAATATATAGCTGGCAGTGGCTTACACTGTCAAAATGGAAAGGACAATTCATCTCAGGATCTAATACTCTTTGGTAAAGAGATAAGTTCCAGATCTAACTGAAAAAAAATTATGTACGCTAGTGTTTTGGAATATTACACTGCCTGAACCTCTACTTAGTTTCATCTATACAGAGATAAACCGCTGAAGATTTTTACATTCAGTTTATACCTTGTTGAGAAAACTCTTCAGGACACTTGCAGCTTTTACAGACAGAGAGCGTGGTATGCGAATTTGTTTTTCCAAAATAACTAGAAAGATAAAATAGTGGCATTATATTTCACTTTTACATAGCTTCAATTTTACATTTTTATTATGAGCTACTTAAGGGCGTTCTCGAAGAAAAAAATAAGGTATTACATATACTACTTCAGCATCTCATGTGCTTTCTCAGGCTCGCTCCTCTCCTTCCCTCTCAGAGAGCCTCTTCTCTGAATGCTGTTCTTATCATTTACATGCATATTTTATTCTTTGACTACCTTACTGTGCCTCGGTTTCCTCATCTGTAAAAGTAGAATAAAAATAATACCTACTTCATGGGGTTGTTATGAGGTTTAAATGAGTTAATAGCTACAAAATGTGAGGTACATGTTACTATACTCAATTTTATTAGACATTGCCAAGTTGTTCTCCAAAGCTGTTAAATCAATTTTCACTGCTTGCCAGCAGTCTATGAGAGTTCCACTTACTCCATCCACATCCTCACCAGCCCTGGTATTATCGGACTTTAAAATTTCTGGCAAATGCACGGGCAGGAAATAGTAGCTCATTAATGTTTTAATGTGCAAACCCCTAATTACTAGTGAAGCTGAATGCTTTTTCATATATTCCATGGCCATCTGGATTTTCTGTTACATGAAACAGCTATTCATTTCCTGTGATGGCCTTAATTATTAAATGTAGAATTTCATGGAAATCTTTGGACTGGGTGTTGGGAGCAGGGGGTGATCTGTTTGTTTTTGTTTTTTTTTTTTTTTTTCCTGTTTGAGTCTTTGTATTTCCAATTGTGGGCCTTCTTTTCTTCACCTTTTGATCCTCTTATATTCTTGGTACCCCACTTTTTCCTCCATATTGTTCTTGGACTTATGCACTCAGCCTCAGGGTCCATGTGGAAAGATATTCCTCTCTAGCCACAGGATTCCTTCTTCTAATCTCTGTGATATACAATCTGAAGGAACTTCTTTGTTATATTTCTGAGTATGAGAAAGTAGTTGGTAAATGGGACTGAAGGAACAGAAGTAGGAAGACATATTTTTAAAAAAATGAAGGGGTGCCTGGGTGGCTCCGTTGGTTGGGCATCTGACTCCTGATTTCAGCTCAGGTCATGATCTTGCAGTTCGTGAGTGTGAGCCCCACGTTGGGCTCTGTGCTGACAGTGCAGAGCCTGCCTGGGATTCTCTGTCTCCCCCTCTCTCTGCCCTTCCTTCTCTCACTCTCCTTCTCTCTCTCTCAAAAATAAATAAATAAATAAACATTAAAAAACAATGAAGACTTACATATTAAGAAGTATATTGTCCAATTATTCTCCTCTTACTCAAGGTAAAAATCTGAGCCATCCTCATTCATACTCTAGAATAGGTTATTCACAGAGAATCTGTAAAATACCGCAAATTACCTTGGAAAAGATAATCCTCTGTGTTTTGATCAGGGTTATCCGAGCTTCCAACAATATCAAATGGAGATCTGCCTGCCATCATCTCAAACATTAGTACTCCAAGAGCCCACCAGTCGACACTGAAACCTTCAAACAAGAAATTTTTGAAGCAACAAATTATCTATTCTGCATTCTTAAAAGTCAGTAACTTGAGATGCATTTCATTGTATAATTAAAAAATAAACGTAATGAAAAATAAACTCTAAATGCATTATAACTATCATGGTTGGCAGTGAAGATTATAGGAATATTTTACTTATCAACAAGGGGAGGTACCTAAAAGATAACTTTAAAAATAAAATATTGGGGAAAAAATCTTGGAAATGAAACACTAAGTTCCTTCTCCCAAATATGCCTGTAATTTCAGACTCATAGTCTGTATCTTTTTTTTTTTTTTTTGAGGATATAATTAAATTGTATTTGAGAATAACTTTCGTGGGTCTGAAACTTGATCTTCTGCTAGTTGATTAAAGATCCTTGAAGGACCTTGGAATCAGATTCTGAACAGCTGTCAGAAGTACCATCCTCCTTCACATCTGCTGAAATCACAGGGCCAGAACCCAAGAAGTCCAATGTTTTGAGATAAATATATTCTCTGGTTCCCGACAAGCAGTCAATCTCTCCCTCATTTTTCAGATTCCTGGAGGAAATATCCCAGGAAATGTCAACAATCTTCCAGGGGTTCATGACTTTGTAGTCACATGGCTAAAGTTTAAATCCTTACTCTGCCACTTTCTAGCTGTATGACCTCGGGCAAGTTATCTAAACTTTCTGTAAAATGGGAATTAACAATGCTTACCTCCTAGGATTGTTGTGAAGATTAATTTAGTTAATATAATGTAAACTGCTTGGATTAGTGCCTAGAACTTTTAGTGTTGCCATTAATAAAATATTCAAATCTGTACCCCCAAATACTGCTAAGGTCCCACTGTCTCTTATTTCATATTTTAGGGTTTTCATGTAGGTTTTAAGGGGATCAAGGAAGTTTATATTAATAAGATTAGTATTTAAATACTACAGAGTACTATAATGCAGTGGGTACCACATTTAACCACCCATCTAGCACTTAGCTAAAATAACACCTATTTATTTATTACCATAATCTTCTCCTCTTAAAATTTCAGGAGCAATGTAATTGGGAGTACCGCAAAAAGTGCTGGTTGTATCTCCTGGCCGTAATCCTTCCTTTTAGAAAAAATAAAAAAGAAAGAAAAAAGAGAAAAGAAATAATAATATCAAAAATTATCTTTTAAATTCATCTCTTTTATTTCATTTGTTATATAAGCTCAGCATCTACAGGTAATATATTAAGCTTAAATAAAATATTACTAGTACAGTTGTCTTTATTATTAAAATCATGAGTTGCCCCTAAATAGCTTAAAGAAAGCCTGTCCTCATTAGATGTTGGTGGACAGTTCAATTAAAATAAAAATTGTACTTGAAATAATTTATATTCAGGTAAAAACTTAATATAAAAATTTTAATTATATGAGTAAAAGGAATCATATTTTATGAAGAAAAGCACTTTAAATCCCACCTGCTAACACAAGCACTGTTGGTTGTTTTTCCTAAGGCACAAATTTTTTGGCTTTGTATTTCAATAGCTACCAGATGGAAAAAATTAAGGCAGAAGACACTAATGTGTATAACAGAAAAACTACACACTGAGAAATGGAACAATCACCAAAAATTTATAACAAACTTGTATGCACCTAACAACACAGCCTCAAAACACAAAGTAAAAATAGACAAATTAGAAGAATTTCACAATCCCTGCTATGGAATGGACATTTGTATGCCCCCCCCATTCATACGTTGAAGACTTAATGTGATAACACTGGGAGATGGAGACTTTGGGAGGTAATTAGTTATTAGGGATGATGGGATTAGTGTCTTTATAAGAGGAAGAGAACTCCCTTTCTCTCCCTGCCATGTAAGAATACAACAAAAAGACACATCTGCAAACTGTGAAGAATGCCTTCACCCATCTGCAAGCCATGAAGAGTGCCTTCATGCATCTGCAAACCATAAAGAGTGCCTTCACCAGACACTGGATCTACTAGCACTTTGATCTTGAACTTCCCAGTCTCCAGAACTATGAGAAATAAATGTCTGTCTTTTAAGCCACTTAGTCTACAGTATACTGATATAGCAGGCTGAACTGATAATACAATCCCAAATCATGACAGGTGATTTCAAAACATCTGTATCAGAAAATGACATATCATACAGACAAAAAAATTAGTAAGCAGAAAAAGATTTGACAAAAGCTAAATATATATATTATATATATATAAAATATACGTATACATATATAACATAGATACATATGTATATTATACATATACATATAATATGTATACATACATATTATATGTCTATACATACATATATATCATACCTATACATATACATATGTATACATACATATAATACGTATATACATACATATAATATACACACATACAAATATGTATAATCTATGTGTACATGAGGAGAAAAGGGGAAAGAAAAGAGAGAGTGTGAAGGACATAGACTCCCTGCATGCAAAAAAGAGATTATATATCCTTTTTAAAGTACATATGGGATACTGACCAAATACTAAGTCACAAAGGAAATCTCAATATATTTTCAAAGAACTAATATCATTCAGACCATTTTCTGGCCACAAGGCAATTAAATAAGATATCAACAATAAAAAGATAGTTTAAAAACAAGCTAACTAACAGTAAATTTACAATTAAGTAAAAGGCAATTCATTTTTGTGAGTTTTATTAAGTAATGCATGCCCATTATAATAACCTCAAAAATATGTAAAAGTAAACAGAATGTATGATGCTACATAATAGAACATACAACAACACATATAGAAACAAACAATGCCAGGGGCGCCTGGGTGGCCCAGTCGGTTAAGCGTCCGACTTCAGCTCAGGTCATGACCTCGCGGTCCGTGAGTTTGAGCCCCACGTCGGGCTCTGTGCTGACAGCTCAGAGCCTGGAGCCCGCTTCGGATTCTGTGTCTCCCCCTCTCTCTGCCCCTGCTTGTGCTCTATCTCTCAAAAATAAAGAAACATTGAAAAAAAAAAAGTTTAAAAAAATAAAAATAAAAAAAAGAAACAGACAATGCCATACTTTAAAACTCTATTTAATGTTATTTATAAACATTTTATATTGTTATGAAGTTTTGGCAAACATCTTCTAAATGACTTTATAATGCTATGTTTTGTGGTCACCCTGTAATTTCCCCTAATTATTCTCCTTACCAGCCATTTAGATTATTTATTTAAAATATTTATCACCACCTACAAGAAAAAAATTTTGGTCATAAACCTTTTCTCATAGGCCAAAAAATTTACTCAGGATATCCCAGAGGCAGAAAAGATATTTGCAAATGACATATCAAAGGGTTAGTATCCAAAATCTATAAAGAATTTATCAAACTCAACACCCAAAAGACAAATAATCCAGTGAAGAAATGGGTAAAAGACATCCAGATGGTTAACAGACACGTGAAAAGATGCTCAACATCACTCATCATCAGGGAAATACAAATCAAAACCATGATGAGATACCACCTCATACCTGTCAGAATGGCTAAAATTAACAACTCAGACAACAACAGATGTTGGCAAGGATGTGGAGAAAGAGGAACCCTTTTGCACTGCTAGTGGGAATGGAAACTGGTGTAGCAACTTTGGAAAACAATATGGAGGTTCCTCAAAAAATTAAAAATAGAACTACCCTATGACCCAGCAATTGCACTACTAGGTATTTATCCAAAGGATACAGGTGTGCTGTTTCGAAGGGACACTATAGTGCTATAGTGCCCCAATATAGCAGCACTATAGACAATAGTCAAAGTATGGAAAGAGCCCAAATGTCCATTGACGGATGAATGGATAAAGAAGATGTGGTATATATACACAATGGAGTATTACTCGGCAATCAAAAACAGTGAAATCTTGCCATTTGCAACACATGGATGGAACTTGAGTGTATTATGCTAAGTGAAATTGGTCAGTAAGAGAAAGACAATTATCGTATGACTTTACTCATATGTGGAATTTAAGATACAAAACAGATGAACATAAGGGAAGGGAAGCAAAAATAATACAAAAAGAGGGAGGGGAACAAAAGATAAGAGACTTAAACATAGAGAACAAACTGAGCGTTGCTGGAGGGGGTTCTGGGTCAGGGGTGGGCTGAATGGGCAAGGGGAATTAAGGAAGACACTTGTTGGGATAAGCACTGGACATTATATGTAGGGGATGAATCACTGGATTCTACTGCTGAAATCATTATTGCACTATATGCTAACTTGGATGTAAATGTAAAAAAAGAATATCCCAGAGGCAGAAGTTCTAAATCAAAGAGTGTGCCGTATATCTTTAAGATTCCTGACACATCCCCACCAAACTGCTTTACAAACAGTTATAACAATGCATACACTCACCAATGACATAGAAGAATGCCATTTCTTCAGACTCTTATAAGCAGACTATTACAATTAAAAAAAAAAAAGTATCTGGCATGCAAAAATAAAGACTCACTATTGTTTTAATGTGTACACTTTCTAACAAGGTTAACATTTTTAATGGGTTTTTTGTTGTTGCCGTTCAGCTTTATTTTCCTTTGACAAATTATAGGACATTTTTCTTTTGAAATAAGAAAAAAATCCCCTGGTAGAAAAGTGACAGAGATAAAAAAAAAAAAAAGGTATCACTAATCTCATAAAAAATGGATATATAGGGGTTTGCCTACTAAATGTTTACTTGTTTATAACTAAAGATGTGTATAATAGAAAAATTTAAGGAAATAGAAATTTAATATAAGAAAAGATAAAAATGTCTGAGTTTTGTACCTAAAAGCAAAAATACCTGAGGTAAAGATTTTCTTTTAAGGTCATTATCAAGAGATAATGGCATTAAATCTTCAATACTGTTAGAGTGTCTTACTTAATGTTAGCATTTAAATAGTTTAAATAATCTCCGAGCTCTGGAGGCACTTCCTTCAGGTAAATGGGAGAGTGTGATCCATACGCTTACATGCTTGTTGCCATATTACCGTGTGCAGATAATTCTGGCCCAGCTACTTCAACAAGGAGAGTAGCACCCTACACATTTTGTGGAAAAACACTGGACTCTTCAATAAAAAACTGTTACAAAAAGAATATAGGTCCGAGAAATAAAGGACACGTCCTGAGAGTAACTGAACTTCTTATTTTGTTCTACTGTACTTTATGTCAGATATTTAAATTTTAAATACAAAAAATGATACATTTCCTGGGAAAATCTTGAATACATTATCACGAGTCACAATTAAATGGCGAAAACTAGAAGGTGACACGCAAGTAGTTATGCTAAAGTCATGGGACTGCAGACAATTTTTATTTCCAAATTTTCTCCAATACTTTCACAACATTCAAAATAAAATGTTACAGACAATAAAAAGAAATTAACTCTTATTATAGCACATATAACAGTCACAGAAAATACGGACTTTTGTAAATGATTAGAAAACATGTATATTTTTCTTTGTGCTAAAATTCCAAAAAGCATCCCAAACAGGGTAGCAATCATTTCTCCATCTTTAAATATTGTTATTTTACCAAAACAATTTTATGAACTGCTGAGACCTTCTGATTAACTAGAAATGCCTCTCACCTTACACATGCCATAGTCAGTCAGTTTGATATGTCCTTCTGAGTCCAGCAATACATTGTCCAATTTCAAATCTCTATAAATTATCCCTCGTTCATGAAGATAATTTAATGCTAGACTGATTTCTGCAGAGTAAAATCTAAAAAGAAAAATAACTCATTTGATTCAAATTTCGGAATTGTGGTAAGTTTCTAGAAGAGGTTATTTAAGTCCTATCCCCATCTGCAAATGAAAACACCAAAATCGTGGCAAAAGATTTTTTTCTCCCTATGTTTTTAGTAATGATACCAAAACACAAACTGAAGTACACTTTAAAATATCTTAAGGGTGCCTGGGTGGCTCAGTTCACTGAGTGTCTGACTTCAGCTCAGGTCATGATCTCGTCGTTCGTGGATTCGAGCTCCCTATCAGGCTCTGTGCTGACAGCATAGAGCTTGCTTGAGATTCTCTCTCCTCTCTCTGTGCCCATCCCCTGCTCGAGCATGCGCGCATGTGCGTGCACTCTCTCGCACATGCTTGCTCTCTCAAAATGAATAAACTTTAAAAAAAATTAAAAAGAAATAAAGAAAAAAATACCTGAGCCCAAAATACTATTACAGAAGTTCCAGTCTACATTGAACTCATACTTTTCAAAAAATTATTAATTTGAAAGTCTCAAACAGAAGTTCTTAATCTGGGTCCTTACATAGACTTCAGACAGTCCACACTGCTACAACTGGAGGCTCAGTTGTGCATACGTGTGTACATCTACATCTCCTCCCTCTACAGAGTTTCCATAGCTTCTATCACTTCTCTAAGAGACAAATGATCTCTCCAAATGCTAAGAATCATTGATTGGTCTAGAATAAAAAAAAAAATACTAAAAGTTTAACTCAAACTATAAAATGCATACCAAAATTCTAGAAAATGAATTATCCTACAACCATACCATTTAACATCAAAGAAAGGGTTTTTTAAAAACTGCCACTAACTCATTGGTGATAACCAGAACTTTTGACATGAACAATGAAAATAAAACACTCAAGTTGGTTTATTGCTACTTTGGGGAATGTTATCATGATCATGTTTGGAGGTACATAACACAAACCTTCTCAGTTACTTAATTCTATGAATAGAGAACCTGAGCCCTTATTTTGTACTTTGGTTCCCAGAAAAGCACAAAACCAGAACTGACACTTTAATATAGTAAAAACTACTTTCCCCATGTCCAACTGAACAAACAAGGAACAAATACAGGCTCTGGTCACAATTAGAAATGTCATTTGTGGCTCTGCTATGAAGGACAACCATTTAATAAAGACTAAATAAATGAACATACAGGAAATTAAAACAAAACAAAACAAAACACAGTTTGGTCTGAGATTAGATTAGTACAATTTCTACCTTTTTATAAAATTGAAGGATAGTATCTCTTTTTGATAAGAATCAATGTACTAGCAAGATTTCCACTAAATTGGGGCACCTGGGTGGCTCAGTTGGTTAAGCGTCCGACTTTGGCTCATGTCATGATCTCACTATTTGTGAGTTCGAGCCCCACATCAGGCTTTGTGCTGACAGCTCAGAGGCTGGAGCCTGCTTCAGATTCTGTGTCTCCCTCTCTCTCTCTCTGACCCTCCCCCACTTGCACTCTGTGTGTCTCTCTCTCTCTCAAAAATAAACACTAAAAAATATAAAAATTAAAAAAAAAAGATTTCCACTAAGTACTTACAAAAATAAAATCTTTAACCTTTGTTACACGCATATACAAACTCATATGCCTCATCTTTTGCGGAGCACAACAGGGTGAGAATTATTGCTAATTATGAGTACAAAACAAAACAAATCATGGCACTGATGAATTAAACTTCTCCAAGGCCATGATCCTTCCCTACCTAATTCCTCCAACATATAAGCAATTTACAATCTTATATAATAATGTCAAATTAAGGACAGAAAATAAACAAATAAATAATATTTAATGATCTTTTCTTATTCATCAACATGTATGAGATCAGAGGAAAAAAAGCCAAAGGCAGAACAATTCAGAAATTGTAATTACAGGAAGAATAGTCAGAATTACATAAAACCTTAAGAGGAATTGTTTTATTACTCTCAAGTATATACAAATAATAAGTGTAAATCCATCAATTATTTCAATGGTGGATGTTGAATAGATAAAATAATTGGGTTTAGTTAACTGAAGGTTTCCCCTTGAATAGTTTTTATACTTTTCAATTACTTACATTAATATATGTAAATACATAATGTTACACATATGTTATAATATAAACTTTTACCTTAGCCTCTATATGACTTCCAAAAAATTAACTAGTATCAAAATAAGTGATTTATCTACCCTTTGAAACACTGGCACATAAAAAGTCCCATAGCATCCCCTACCCACGACCCCAGACAAAAATCCAACGGTACCTGGCATGTTCTTCAGGAAGTTTTCTTTGTCGCTGCATATGAAACATTAGATCTCCTCCATTTACATACTCTATGACAAAGAACAATCTAAAACACAGAAGAGATAAGAAAAAAAAGAACCCAAATGAACATAGGAAGGAAAAAAGAGAGGCAAACCAAGAAACAGACTCAACTATAGAGAACAAACTGATGGTTACTGGTGGGGAGGTGGATGGGGACGATGCGTTAAATGGGTGATGGTGATTAAGGAGGACACTTGTGATGAGCACTGGGTGTTATAGGTCAGTGATGACTCACTAAATTCTATACCTGAAACTAATATTACACTGTATGTGAATGAACTGGAATTTAAATGAAAACGGAGAAACAAAATTAAAAAGAAAGAAAGAAAATTAGCAGGGCTTAACTCTAGGAACTTGACATGTCAGTGGGCTTAAAAAATAAAAATAAAAAAACACAGGAGAGAGCACATGACACCAAAATCCAAAACGAGGCAGTGTAACTTTGCATGCTTAAACACTATAGAGAGCAGTTACAACATAGCATTCTACAGATTTATCCTGAACAAACACTCCAGGAATTTGGCGGAAACAAAGGGTAGTTGGAGAAGAAAGCTGTTTAATCACAGAAGATACAAAAAAGTAAACCAGCATAACTGTGAGAACTGCTTCTTCCATTTGAAAGCAGTACCACTAGCAATCCAGAGCCTCTTACTCTCACCTCAACTTTGGCCCTTGCAAAACAAGTCTTATTTAACTGTCACTTAAGGTAAAGAAGTTAGGATTTCTCTCTCTAGTTAAACTCTAGGAAACTTTAAGTCTTAAAACTAGAATCTTGAAGATACTTAAAAAGTTAGATTTTTAGTGCCATAATTATGACCTGGTCTTTTTTTTTTTTTGCCCAAAGCAGGAAATTTCCTACTGCTGATCCACCGTTAGATGGCTATCACTGATTGGAGTATGAGTAGCAGGAAATTTTAAACAAAGTACTCTTGTGTCCATCTCCATGTCTTCCGCTTCCGGCTTATAGTAGAAAGCAGTTTTCATTGTGTAATATACCAAAAGGTGTAGAGCCCAGGAATCATTCCATTATCTTTCAATCTTACCTGCTTTCTGTCTGAAAGCAAGAATGCAGCCCAACAAGAAAAGGATGATTAGATGCCTGCTCAAAAACATGCTTCTCTGTCTGTACCCAATCAATATCCTATTTCAAAATATGAAAGAAATTCATGTCAAACTGAATTATCATCAAAACTATGATAAATTTGTTCCTAGTAATTCAATTATCACAAATACAAGTAAGTAACTAACTACTACTGTTTCATGATAATCATGAAACAACAGCTTATATACAAAAACACCAATAAATCTTTCAGTATTATGAAACAGTCTAGAAAACTTTTACAAAGATCAAGTACTTTTCCTTGATAATAATACGGCTTGATTTTATTTCTTAAAAATCTAGTAGTCATCAGATTACATTAAATATATCTTATGTAATCTGTTTGAAGCATATATTTAGAAATGTAGACTGAAATGATAAGACAAAACATTGAGGTTTTCTCTGAAATAGTACACTTAAGCCAACTTAACAGTTCAGAAATGATAAAACATTGTGCTTACTTACCTCATCATCATTGACCAATTCTTTTTTCACAACTTTCATTGCATAAATACGATCTGTTTTTTTTAACCTCACCAATAATACTTTGGCATAACTTCCTCTGCCTATTACCCGAAGCAAATCAAAATCCTGAAGACCTAAACTGGATGAAGCTTTGCCACTTTCTCTGGTGTTCATTGCCTGTCGAGAACAATATCAAATAGTTATACCTGGAGGAATTTTGCATAATACATTATATTTCCAGTACCTGGTTAAGATGTTTTTTAAGTATTTTCTGATTTAAGTTCTTAATAATTCTTTTCTTATTCATTCCAAACGATATAATCTAACTACTCAAGGAAAGGATGAATTCATGAGTTGAGGTCAGAAGGGTACTGATAGGAATGGAGAGGGAGTTGAAATCTGAGAAATGTTAAAGGATGTCTTAAGATGTGATAACTTTGGGTATGAAGGCAATGGAGATACGTGAATTAAAAAAATGACACTAACTTTGATGACTGGCAGACTGGAGGTAATACTGACAGAAAAACAAAGTGTGCACATAGGATAAGATTAACAGAGCTGTTGAGATAATGGGCTTGGTTTTTCATACTGAAGATACAAGATACAATGGGATTGCAAGATTAAAGAGTCCACTGGAAGCTTGATATATCAAATCTGGACTAATGAGCAGATATATTCAGAGATATTTTTGGAAGCTATAAACAGAAAATAAGCATGAGGCAGCTTAACTAATGGAAAACATTCTTTTCTACACAATACCAAGCTCTTTTGGAATGACAAAACCAGCCTTATAATCCATTTACAACTAGAAACTTGGGCTTCTGGTAATTTATAGACAAGACCGAAGATAATCTGTTTTAACACATCTGCAAAATCCTCCACATACAATCAACATGTACCCATAAGAATTAAGTATGAATTTTCTCAAGTGAAGAGTATCAAGAAAACAAAGAGCAAATTTTGAGAAAAACTAGTAAGCACAAAAAAGAAAAAAAAAGTATCATGAAAACTGAAGGAGAATGAGGTTTCAAGAGAAGGGTCACACAAAAATCTAGAAATAATAATCTGATGTGATAACAAGAATTGATAAAGAGGAGTAAAAGAAACCAGATTAGAGTAGATGAAGAAAGCATAGAATGGTAAGAAGGAAAGGTAATATACAGACTTTAAATGTGGTTAACTGGGGGTGCCTGGGTGGCTCAGTCGGTTGAGCATCCGACTTTGGCTCAGGTCATGATCTCGCGGTTCATGAGTTCGAGCCCCGCATCGGGCTCTGTGCTGATGGCTCAGAGCCTGGAGCTTACTTCTGATTCTGTGTCTCCCTCTGCCCCTCCCCCACTCACGCTCTGTCTCTCTCTGTCTTAGAAATAAACATTAAAAAAAAAAAAATTAAATGTGGTTAACTGAAACTACAAAGGAGAATGAAATGGAACAAAAGCACAGTACCTTCACAGAATCACTAACAAGACAGAAACCAGAAACTAGTGGCATGCCACCTTTAAAGGATCTAAATAAAACAAACCCTGCTGATCTATAAAAATAGCCTTCAAAACAAAAGTGAAATACAAACATTTTCAGACAAACGCAAACTAAAGAAATTCATCATTAGTACCTTCTCACTAAAGGAAATATTGAGTTTTTCAAGAAGAAAGATAATCTCATACAGATAATATAAAATATAATACAGGAGTATATATAATACAGGAATAAGGGAAATGGATAGCCAAAACAACATTGGCCATATACTGATAACTGTTTTATCTGGGTAATGGATACAGGGGCTTTGTTATACTACTCTGTTTACTTTTAATTATGTTTGAAATTTTCCACAATAAAAAGCTGGGAATTTATTTATTTATTTATTCACTGTTTATTTTTGAGAGAGAGAGAGAAAGCACAAGCAAGGGAGAGGCAGAGAGAGAGGGAGAGACAGAATCCCAGGCAGGCTCCACGTTGTCAGTGCAGAGCCCAATGCAGGGCTCGATCTCACAAACTGGGAGATCATGACATGAACTGAAATCAAGTCAGGTGCTTAACCAAATGAGCCCCCAGGCGCCCCAAAGTTGGGGTTTTTTAAAGGTAACTAGGAGTAAAACATAATATACCTATCAAATATTGGAAAGAGATGGAAAAAGGGGGAGGAATTGTGAACAAAATCTTTCTGGCCTGCAATATATAAAGTTGGAAAATTGAAGAGTTATAAACATTATAGGCATAACGAAATGATTAAAAAGAGCTGCCTCTCAGAAGTCAAAGTGGGAGTAGAAGGTGTGAAACATGATGAATCTTTTCTTTTTTTTTTTCCCCTTAAGATTTATTTATTTATTTTGAGAGAAAGAGAGAGCCCAAGTGGGGAAGGGGCAGAAAGAGTGGGGGGAGGGAGAGAGAGAATCCCAAGCAGGCTCTGTGCTGTCAGTGCAGAGCCCGACATGGGGCCTGAACCCACGAACCATGAGATCACAAACAGCTGAAATCAAGAGTTAGACACTTAATTGACTGAACCATTCAGGTGCCCCTAAGTCTTTTTCACTACAATTATTTTTAAAAAAATATTATTTTAATTAAATATCTTTAACTAAAAACTTACTGCTTTAAAAGTTGATAAAACATTTAATAGAAAAAATATAGTATTTAAGATGCTTAATCATTTATACTTGAAATAAACAACTAGCCCATAATATGTAAGGATCTACAATATATCTTAATAATACTATCAAGTATTCTAAACCTCACTCTTAAATTATATTAAATTAAAATTTTAATAATTTTTTAGATTATGCTGTCTTAAATAAAAGTAAGTTATCCCTGTATGGTTATTAAATTTGATTTTCTCCTGTTAAAAAAATGAATAAATAAAAGGAAAAAGAAAGAAGTTATCCCACCAGATTTAATTTAAATGAAATTAGCAATTAGATTAAATCAGAATAAAACTCAAACATCATTAAAAATCATTCCTGCATTTTACCATTCTGATTTAAAATCTAAGCAAGGTAATTTTCATATTTTTTAACTGTCAAATCTTATTAAAAAGCTAATGATGTAATATACAATAAAACTAATTATCTTACCTCCTTTTCTTCACCAACTTGGTCCAAACTCTCATGACTTGAAGGATTATATGGAATTACTGAAAATCCAATCCCCCACCCAAAAAAAAGAAAGGAGAAAAACAATAGTACCCGTTAACTGAGCTTGACTTAAAATGTTCTCCTGATTTAAGTTTCAATTTCAGAGTAAGTTTTCATTATTTAATTTTATTTTTTTAAGTAGGCTTTACCCCCAGAGCAGAGCCCAACATGGGGTTTTAACTCACAACCCTGAGATCAAGACCTGAGCTGAGATCAAGAGTCAGATACTTAGGGCGCCTGGGTGGCTCAGTGGGTTAAGCGTCTGACTTTGGTTCAGGTCATGATCTCATGGTCTGTGAGTCCAAGCCCCCATCAGGCTCTGTGCTTACAGCTCAGAGCCTGGAGCCTGCTTTGGATTCTATGTCTCCCTCTCCCTTTACCCCTCCCCCCCCCCAAAATAAATAAAACATAAAAAATTAAGAAAATAAAAAGAGTCAGATGCTTGACCAACTGAGCCATCCAGGCACCCTCAAGTTTTCACTATTTAAAATGGAATATTTGTCCTACTAGTAATAAATTGTATGTATTTATGAGTCAACTCCTAATCTTTAATGAGAGTAGAGAACAAGAACCAATTAACAGCCACGTATTGATTTTAACAAATATTTTTGTTTTTTTAAAAATATTTCTCCTCTTCACAAATTAATCAATTCCTTCTACAAGGGTGACTCCATAAACCTTAATTATTTTAGTATGACTAAGGCATAGAGAGAGGGGGCCTTTGGTTTTTACTCCTCACTTTCTTCATACTCAAAAACTGGACTACAGATTTCTATTCCTTGGAACTACTTGGGGCAAAAAAAAAAAAAAAAAAAAAAAAATCCACATTTCACAGATTGCATGAACAAGAGACTGTATTCTGTCCTTCCAGAAAAACTCCCTCATCTTCCTTTTCTTGACTCTTCTGAGATCAGTATGCTCTGTCCTGGTTAACAGCTCTCCAAATTTCCCAGATACATATTTAAGGTTCTGTATCTATTTGACATTGGAACTCACATGATCTTTTTTGAATTTTCTATACTACATCTCTATATCTTTTACATAATTTCTACATCTTAAATTTTTTTTTTATGTTTATTTATTTATTTTTCAGAGAGACAGGCAGAATGCGAGTGGGTTAGAGGCAGAGAGAGAAGGGGACACAGAATCTGAAGCAGGCTCCAGGCTCCGAGCTGTCAGCACAGAGCCCGACACGGGGCTCGAACTCATGAGCTGTGATATCATGACCTGAGCCGAAGTCGGATGCTCAACCGACTGAGCCACCCAGGCACCCCCATAATTTCTACTTCTGATAATAAAGCTTTTAATAAAAACAGATCACCTGAACAAAGTCAACGTGGCCCACAATATCAGTATGTTTTCATTACTGAAAAAACTAGGTTTGCTGAATTTTAAAAAGATCTCAGAAGAAATTCACCTGAATTAGAGTCATTTGTTGTAATTTACATAGTTGTCTTCTTAAAATGCCACAGGTATATGTTAAATATTGTGACTGATACCACCACCGCAAAATATGGTAACCTAACTTCTTTTGGCAACAACATAAATGTTTTTAAACTTAAGTTAAAGAATTACCTAAAGAAGTCTTTAAATGATACTTTGCTGATGAACAATGGTTAGTATCAGTGGGATTCTTACCTGTCTGTGCATGGTCTGAATGCATGGATGACTGATCCATGGGCATCATTGGCTCCTACAAACATTTCCAAAGATATAGTAATTTAGTGGATTCTTTTTAAATCCCAATACCTCTATTAATTCAGAAACAACATTATTTTGATGAGACACAGCATATTAAAATTTAAGCTTGAAAGAATATAACTTAATAAGTGAGAATTGTTTTTACTATATTTACTTTAATTTTATTATATGAAACCATGCAATATTCTTGTGAATGAGGTAACAGTCACATTTTACAGATAACAGAAGAAAGAGAATACTAACTTCAGACCATCAATTAGCAATCAAATTAAACTTCTATATACTCTCATCTGTTTCTCTTCTACACTATTCTTCCTTTGAGCTCCATACATTCACTTTACATCTCTAACAAAAGAAGTCATTAGTACATACGTTCCTTAGCTGAGTCCAGAGATGGACTTCAAAATGGTCTATAAACCTAAAATTTCATGGGTTTCCCATTTTTCTGAAGATTCTCAAAAGTGCCAATGATCCAAATAAGGAAAAGACATATCTTCTAGAAACTGACTTAACCCACTAACTGCCAATAACCTCAGGAAAAATGTTAACTCAAACTAAAGTGCTACTAATTCATTAATCTTGGATCCAGGTTTAATGAATACCAGCAAGAAAGGGTAAACTTGAGAAAGAACATTAAGTTATACAGTTATAGTTTCTTTTTTTAGATTTTTTTTTTTTAAAGTAATCTCTACACCCAACATGGGACTCATTTCAATCAAGAGTCACTTGCTCTACTGACTGAGCCTGCCAGGCTCCCCTAAACCATTGTAATTTTAAGGCTGTCTTAAAGACAGGCCTTTGGATTTTTCATTGTGTTTTAGCGTCCATCCTAAAATATCAATATAATCACTAATCCTACCCCTTTCTTCCTACATTTATAAATGTACACAAGTCATTCCATCACCTAAGAATACTCAAGAATATCAACAGTACCCTAAATAAATTATGTTCACAAATTTTGGCCTTTGTTTTTTTTTCTTAAGATGGGATTTTCACCTCCCTAACTACAAACCCATTCCTGAGCTTATACGAACAAGCTAAATAATTCTGATAGCCAAGAGTCACTAATAATAACCTATTTTCACAACGTCCAAAGAAGGTACTATGAATAAACATGGTACACTCATTCTAGAAGGCAATTTAGAAAGATGTCTCCAGATCTCTTTAAAAATGCATATCCTGGGGCGCCTGGGTGGCGCAGTCGGTTAAGCGTCCGACTTCAGCCAGGTCACGATCTCGCAGCCCCGTGAGTTCGAGCCCCGCGTCGGGCTCTGGGCTGATGGCTCAGAGCCTGGAGCCTGTTTCCGATTCTGTGTCTCCCTCTCTCTCTGCCCCTCCCCCATTCATGCTCTGTCTCTCTCTGTCCCAAAAATAAATAAACGTTGAAAAAAAAAATTTTTTTTAAATAAAAAAAAAAAAAAAAAATGCATATCCTTTAGGCCAGTAATTCTACTTCTGGATCCTTAAGGAAATAATAAGATTTATTTATCAGAAAGTTCATTATGATTTTCTTTACAGGGAAATTCAGGAAACAAGTCAAATGTTCAACCATAGGGAACACATTAAGTAAATCATGATACAGACATATAACAAAATATGCTAAAATTGATGAGGATATAGACAGACAGATATAGAAAGATGACCAAAATACATAGTTAAGTGAGAAAAATGGGTTGAAAACAGTATATATATGATCTCACTTTTGCTAAAAAGTATGTAAAAGAATGAGACCAAATCAAACATTATGCACATTCTGATGGATAAACACCCCACCTTCTATGAAGCAGTCTCAAAACAACCCACAGAAACCAAAACCCGGAATCTAATTACAGGTTCAACTATAACATACAGAAAATAAAGATGGGGAAACATTTTAAACATAACCATGGAGAAGCAAAGAGAGAAATTCTGCAACACTTTAAATGACAACATAAGTTCTTCTACATTTAAATTTTAAGGGAGACAAAAGCAAAAGAGAGAAAGAGATGGACGCATCAGTAAGTTAGAAAATATCTAGGACATATCAATCAACTGCAAATATGGACTTCAGTTGGATCCTAATTCAGAATGAAAACTGTAAAAACAAAATTTTCACATTTATGAGGCAACTGAAATTTTGAACACTGCCTGGATGAGTATTTGATATAAGGAATTTGTTTTTCAGTTAGTTTTTAAAAGAGTTCTTATCTTTTAGATTTGTTTCAAAATTATATAGGATGACAGCAGGTCACTTATGGGGGGTGTATAGTTGAAATAATATCACTCATGAGTTGATACCCATGGGAGCCGGATGATTGATATATGGAAGTTCATTATACTGTTATATCTACTCTTAAAATGTATTTAAAAGTTTTCCATTATTCTATATGAATACAATTATTAGATTATAGATTATTCTATATAGATTATTCTATATAGATTTTATAATCTATTCTAATAGATTATTCTATATCCATATAGAATAATGGAAAAAATTTTTAATGTTTATGCATATAAATCTGCAAAGAAAAAGGTCTGGAAGAATATACACCAAGACAATTACCTTTAGATAGGACATTTCATGGGGCATTTTTATTTTTATTTTTTTAATTTAACTTTTTTTTTTTTTTCAACGTTTATTTATTTTTGGGACAGAGAGAGACAGAGCATGAACGGGGGAGGGGCAGAGAGAGAGGGAGACACAGAATCGGAAACAGGCTCCAGGCCCCGAGCCATCAGCCCAGAGCCTGACGCGGGGCTCGAACTCACGGACAGCGAGATCGTGACCTGAGCTGAAGTCGGACGCTTAACCGACTGCGCCACCCAGGCGCCCCAACTTTTAATTTTTCAGTAGGCTTCATGCCCCAGGCAGAGCCCAAGGCAGGGCTTGAGCTCACAATCCTGAGATCAAAACCTGAATGAGATCATGAGTCAGATGCTTAACCAACTGAGCCACCCAGGTGCCCCTCATGAGGGATTTGTATCTAATTTCTCTTTATTCATTTGTATTCTCTATTTATTCTATAACCAACATGTTTTAATTGCATATTTAAATAAAAAGTGAAAATAAAACTTTTTAATTCAAAAACTCTCTACCTAGTAATCTCATACTTTAAATAGCAAACATGAAGCCTCTGATTCTTCTTACCTGATCTCTGTTTGGTGTGGATGCTCCAGAACAGCGGGAGCTACAAACTAATGAGTTTGGCTTAAAGAAGAGAAAAGAGTCTCTTAAATGGTTTTCCCTACCTCTTCCTAATTTAGACCAGATGATTTTGTAGCAAATTAAATAAAGAAGTTACCTATATACTACAAATCTGTAGTAACAATTCCAAAACTCACCATAGGTCAACTGGACTGTAAAGTTACATTCTGTAACAACACTGTTAAAACTGTGATTCCTTAGCACCTCCGTATTTTAGCCCTCTGTTCTAGTAGTGTTACTGAGCATGCTCTATTAAAAAGAGACAACTGTGTCTTACCGGTGGCATAGAATGCCGCCCACATTCAATTGTGACAAGTTTGTGGCACTTCTTATGAACCAGGAGTTTGCAGTTGATGCACTTATATCCCTGGCGTCCAAGTCCCCATATTCGGTCAGTGCAGATAGCACAGTGGGCACGCTGGAAAGAATAATTCAATAGTATTTTATTAACCAAAAGACAGTCGTAATTATTTGCCAACATTCTGCTCATAAAATAGTGAAAATAAGTGGCTTTCTTCTCTAACTCAGTTCCCTTCATCATACATAACTTTTCCAAAGCTAGAATAAGAAAATTAAACAGAAGAGAGCTTTGTTTGCAAGAGTGAAATTTGCAAGCATGTTGTTTTCTAACTTCAAGAATTTTTAGTCTTCACATAAATTCAGAGTATTGAAAATAGTAAAAGTGAATTAAACTTGAAAGCCATATGACAGAAAAAGCTATGCAAGGACTCCCAAGCAAACATAAACCTTCCAGAATGTTCAGAAGTCAAAGCAAAGCCCTGCTCTCTTAAAGATTAATACCTAAAGTAATTATTTCAAAGGTTTTCAAATATTAGTGCTACTGAGAAAAGGACTTTTGTAAACCTCAGGTGGTAGCTTTTATTTATACATTAATGAATCAAGAACATGACACTAGTTTTATGATGGAAATGGGATCCATATATTTGTAGTTATCAAGTGGAGTGAAAACATGGACTACTGGAAATTTCTTTCAAACCTTGGCTCTGCCACTTACTAGCTGTGTCATCGTGGGCAAGTTTCTTAATTGCCCCATACCTCAGTTTTTTCACCTATAAAATAGAAATATATAGTACCTATCTCACAAGTTGTTGTAAAGATTAAATGAGTTAATATACATCAAGCATTTGGAAAAGCACCTGGTACATAGTTAAAGCTAGGTCAGTGTTTTGCAATTATATTCAAAACTGAAAGTTAAAATTACAACATTAACTGGTTTGCAAAATAAACTTTGCTTATTTTCTGGATGTTTGGAATTATACTTAAAAAGTCAACTTTCGGGGTACCTGGGCGGCTCAGTTGGTTAAGAATCTGACTCTTGATTTTGACCCAGGTGATGATCTCATGGTTCATCGGATCAAGCCCCACATCAGGCTCTGTGCTGACAGCATGGAGCCTGCTTGGAATAATCTGTCTCCCTCTCTCTCAGCCCTTCCTCCACAAACACATGCACACATGCTCTCTCTCTGTCTCTAAATAAATAAAACTTAAAAATAAATAAACAAAATAAAAAGCCAACTTTATTTTAGCTAGGATAACCACGTAATTAATCATCCACTCTGGAGCAGTTTTAAGAAGGGAGAGGCTATTAAAAATTATCTCAAGGGGCGCCTGAGCGGCTCAGTCGGTTAAGCGCCGACTTCGGCTCAGGTCATGATCTTGCAGTTCGTGGGTTCGAGCTCCGCATCGGGCTCTGTGCTGACAGCTCAGAGCCTGGAGCCTGCTTTAGATTCTGTGTCTCCCTCTCTCTCTGCCCCTCCCCTGCTCACATTGTCTCTGTCTCTCTCTCAAAAATTATAAATAAACATTAAAAAAAATTTTTTTTTAATTACCTGGAGATAACAGGGATACTGCCCTCGGGCAAACTGGGAATGTTGTCACCCTATTTACTCCTTTAAAAGGGAAAACGAGACTTTACAGTAGTGAGGGAAAAAATAGATATCTCAAGTTATCAAACATTTAAAAAACTATGGTTTACCCGGTTAAAACGCTTGGCTTGAAAAGTGTGGCCATTTGCACAATAAAGCTTTCTCCAGCGGCGTGCACCTCTGCGGTAGATGGATTCTGAAGAGAGATAAAAAGTTAAAAAAAGAAAAAAGAGCAAGTGTGAGTAAAGTCTTTTCATAATTAAGTCTGTGATTTTTTTCATGATATTCACTGCAAGAAAAAAAATATTTGGATAAAAACAAAGTGAAAAACTAAAATAGATGCATCGAGGAACTAAATGAAAACAAAGCCCATGGAGTAAAAGTGTTCAAATAACCATTCGGGCTTTTGTGTTTTTTAATTTTCCCCGCAACTTTTATTTTGAAAAATTTTAAGCCCACAGAGAATCGACAGAACAGAACAAGAAACACCTGCATCCTTCACACAGATTTACCAATGACTAACATTATGCCACCTTTGCTTTCTGTCCTTTACACCTGCTTTTTTTCTTGGAATCATTTAAAAGTAAGTTGCAGACATACCACTTCACCCTTAAACACCTAAATATCCACTGCCTTAGATTAAGGACGTTCCCTCTAATTCTGCTTAGGCACAATACCGTTACCATGATTGAGAAAATCAACATTAATTCAATCGTCACCTAACATACAGCTCATAGGCAAATTCCCCTATTTGTCCTCGGAGTGTATGTCATAGCTTTCTTTTTCTCTCCAGGATCCAATCAAGATTTAAGCATTGCATTTGGTTGCTATACCTTTTTTGTCTCTTTAATGGATGCTGAAATATTCACAGTGCCGTATTTGTTGTTGAGTCTTCGTGATGTTGACTTTTTTTTTTTTTTAACAGGGTCCAGTTGTCTTACGTTATGCCCCACATTCTGGATTTGTCTGTTTCCTCATTAGAATCAGTATTAAATACTCTTGGCAAAAATAATACATAGGCGATATGTGTTGCTTATTGTATCACATTACGGGATAGACAAATGTCAGATTGCTGACTCCCACTTACTAGTGTTTCAGTCACTCCGTTAAAGGCAGTGATTCCTAGTTTTCTTCATTGTAAACGTACATTTTACTTTTCGTAGGTGTTCTATAAGGGACATTTTGCAATTACAGGAATATTATCTTCTCCAATAATCTTTTTTTTTTCACTTTTTTAATGTTCATTTTTTGAGAGAGAGACAGAGTGTGAGTGGGGGAGGGGCAGAGAAAGAGGGAGACAATCTGAAGCAGGCTCCAAGCTCTGAGCTGTCAGCATAGAGCCCGATGCAGGACTCGAACTCAGACTGTGAGATCATGACCTGAGCCCAAGTCGAATGCTTTACTGACTCAACCACCCAGGTGCTCCTCCAATAATCTTTAACCCAATAGTTTTTACAGTAATACTTTTTCTAAACAAATTAAGAGGTTCCAAAAGATCAAATCTAATCTACCTGTGTAATTTTGGTTAAATTCATCACTATTATATACATTGTCTATTAGTCATTAATAGTAATATTCCATAGTGATAGTTAATACTGTGGAAAGATTCCATTAGGTTTTTAAACTCATATTTTAAAGCAAATGTAGCACTGAATTTAAAATTAAGATAAAACAGACCAGTTGAAATGCTCTAAATTAGAAATCTAAAGATGGCATAATACAGAACCCTAAATATAAATGCTTTAATTTTTATTTATCTATTCTGTTAGGAGTAACCAAAGCAGAAAGTTTCCGTTAACAGTATCTTAACCTGAAATATCTTCAGAAGCTTTCATGAAACTACAACTCGATATACCTTAAATTTAAGCATATTAATGTTGCCAAGGAATTAAAAGAGCCAAGAGACCATATTAATAGTGATTAATCTTCCTCCATGCTCTAGTTTAGTAACATTTATTATACTGGGGGAGCAGTGGTATCAAATCCCCACCAGCAAATTTTAAAGAGTGAATATGAGCATGAAATATAGTGAAAAGTTAGGAAATTATTACTTTATCTGGAAAGTGTGCTATAGACCCATGATCGATTTGGAGATGGGACTCTGGAACCAAGACCTGCTACAGTGGCAAGTCTTTCAAAAATGCAGCCCGGACAAAGAACATAGCTGCCTCGGGGCGCCTGGGTGGAGCAGTCGGTTAAGCATCCGACTTCAGCCAGGTCACGATCTCGCAGTCCGTGAGTTCGAGCCCCACGTCGGGCTCTGGGCTGATGGCTCAGAGCCTGGAGCCTGTTTCCGGTTCTGTGTCTCCCTCTCTCTCTGCCCCTCCCCCGTTCATGCTCTGTCTCTCTCTGTCCCAAAAATAAATAAACGTTGAAAAAAAAAAATTAAAAAAAAAAAAAAAAAAAAAAAAGAACATAGCTGCCTCTCCAACAGCTGTGTAAAGGCAGCCTACACTGGCTTTGGTCCATCCACCACTGGAACTCCAGCAAAATATTCTCAGCTGAACCCAAACCTAAATTTTTCACTAGAGCTTCAAGGCTCTACCTACTTCCTTATATTTCTCCATCTTCCTATATATATTACACGGCCCCCAATCAACTCTGTATACAAACACTCATAGCTGTTTAATTTTTCCTTCTCACCAGGTTGCATGAAGAGTCACAGAGCTGAAAGTTTAGAACTCTTTCATTTAATTCAAAGGAAAACATTTACTACGTTTCTCTCTAAAGTCATGGATATGTGCAGAAACCACAAATGAAAATGAGTAGTATCCACAAGTAATAATACATTACACTGGATATCAAAGGCAATAACTACTGACTGTATATAAGTGTGTATATATACAAACTTTCAATTCCTCTCACTAATGGGAACCATCAGCTTGGACATTCAAAAGAAAATCCCTAACAATTTCTAACTACACAAGCTCAAGTATTCAGAGATGAAGCATCTTGTTACTTTCAAATGGTACACCAAAAAAATAAAAATAAAACAAGCATGTTTCTTATGTATATACACCTTTGCCTATGTGTGAACACATACAGATGCAGACATACAGGAAACATAGAAAATGCTAAAAATTAGTGAATGGAGGCAAAAGATATCTTTGCATCTTTGTTTTCAATGTTTCAACTTCTCCACAAGTTTGAAAATTTCAAAAATTAAAAACCAGGATGAAACATGACTTAAAATTAACTTAATTTTCTCTTCAAACATGCAACAGACACTTATGTCAGTAACTTGTAACTAAGAACTGCCTGATTGTGATCTGGCAAAAGTAGAGTTTAGGCAGTTGCTAAGATATACTAAATTAGACTGAAGAATGGAAAGGAAATCAAACGGACTAAAAGTTCTATTTCTGATTTCTTTTCACTTGTGCCACTGTACCATAAATAACTCTATTCTCAAAAATATGAAGTATATATACACACTCACTATCTTCTCCTGGACAGGGCATTCCAGGACGTTCTGGTACACAAGGGAAGACTGAAAGAAAATAAACTAAAATTAATACAGCATATTTAAAACACACAAATTACATAGAATGTCAAATTCTAATATCAAAAACGTTGACCCAAATTTCAACCTTACCCTCTCTTGACATAAGATACGTAGCATATGGTCAATATTTTTTCAAGGGATCCATTTTACCAAGGCTATATGAAGAAGTTTTCATGAAAGTGAACATCCAAAAACAAATGCATTAGAAGCTCAAATTATTCATTCTACTCCCTGTTAACATTACTAATTGATTATTTTGTCCTTAGAGAAATTAACTATTTCCTTAAATCTCTGTTGTAGTGTAAAGTTTGCTACAAGAATTAAAATTAAATTACAAAAATGTATACAAATATGAACATAAACCATTACAGTTTTTAAAAGATGTACACTACATTTAAGAATAAGTTCACAAGATTAACATGTACCCAAATCCAACAAAATATAAGTTTTATCTCATGAACTGTAAATTTATAAACATGATAATTCAGGCCATTTTTATAAAGAGACAGAATATAAAGACATAGCATATTTATGAACTAGACAACCAGCTGTAGTCTGTGATGTACAGAAGGACATGGCTTAATAAAGAATATAGAGTATGGGAAGCACAGTTGCTAACATATTCTTAAAAGTTGAAATATAAGCCAATTTCTAAAAACAGATATGTGATATAGGGTAAAAATAACAAAAGTGGGGTGCCTGGGTGGCTCAGTTGGCTAAGCGTCTGACTCTTGATTTCAGCTCAGGTCATGATCTCACGGTCATGAGATCGAACCCTGTGTCGGACTCTGTGCTGCATGTGGAGCCTGCTTAAGATTCTCTCTCCCCCTCTCTCATTGCCCCTCCCCTGCTTGTGCGTGCTCTTTCAGAAAACAAAACAAAACTTAAACTATTTAATACTATTGATCAGTCACTTCTTTAAACACTCACTGCAGTTTTATTCTAAAAAGAGATGACCCCCAAAATGGATGACTTACTAAAATTCTGCTAGGATCTCAACAAATTAGACTATGGATCCCTTTGGAAGTCACGATGTCAAATTCTGAACACAGAAGAATATCAAACTACTCACTTTTGAAAAACACACTGTAAAGAAAAGTATATGGGAATAATAACAAGGTGTTGACTCATTATACTTATGAGAGATTCATGTTTGTTTTGAGTTTTAAAGAGCTCCCTAGGTCTGGTCTCCAAAAGCTCCTAAAAATGTTTCATGAAATATTGCCAACGAATTGCAATTAAATGTGCCATATTAAGTGGGTTCTACAGTGCATAAAAAATTTGAGGGGTAGCACAGTAGAATGAAAAGAACATAGATTTGGAACCAGAAGACCTAGATTCTATAACTAGGTCTACAGTGCACCAGTTACATGATGGCTGAGTTTCATCTCTTCTTCTGTACCACAATCCGACTTGCAGGCTTGCAGAAAACTACGTAATCTCTAAAACTATGTAAATAGTTTCACTGTTAACCTTCAAATAAAAGAAAGGACATTTAAGATACCTTCTCTTTGGAGATCATTATTTGCACACGTTACAAAACTGCAAGGGAATGACTTAGGAGAATTCCAGTGGGCACTCAATTTTAAATTCTATCCTACACTTTGCTGTGAAAAACTGAAAGATATTCAGTGTAATATCCAAGAAGGCAAACCCAAATAACAAAATTTCCCAAGATTATAAGGTGATTTTATTTTCTCTAGCATTTGAGAGACTAAATCTGAACAATTACATAGCAATGAGGGATAGAGATTAAGCAAATGACATCATGATGATGTTTTAAAATGGACAAGAATACAGGGTTATTAAAAAAAAAAATACAGCTCTAGAAGAGTAAGAAATGACTACTCCTTTACCATGAATCAGGAGTTCAGAATCCTTGTTTAGCTCATAAAGCCTAAAGGCTTCTTCTAACTCCAACTGAGATGATACTGTACACGGGTCTCCTAAAAAATATAAAAAGTAAAGTAAAGCAAAGCTCACTTTTTAAATCCTCTAAAATGTGATGTTTAGTAAACAATTTCCATTACATAAAATCTTGAGCAAAAACATAATTTCCATTACATAAAATCTTGAGGAAAAACAATTACATATATACACAAAGTAATATTTGACAAGGACAAGTCTTTAGATACTTAAAATTTTAGCCAATTCTATTCTCTAAAGTAGCTACATAACTTCCATTTCTATTTCCCAAAAATATTACATGAAATTCATAGATACCAAATTTGATACATATAAGCCATTTAATTCTCAATAACATATAAAGTATATGCAAAATATAGCAAACACAATCTACCCCGACCACATTTGGATTGTCACTACAGTATGACTAACTGCCAGGGACAAGTTTTCTGTTACCTGTCTCTCTAGAGGAGGAAGTGAAAGTAGTTTCACTGCCACAATATGGTTGGTTAGAGGTCTCCATGTAATCATTCTGCCAAATTTTTCCTTCACCTGAGAGCCTGCTCAAGAGGCTCACAGAAAGGAAGCACAGCTACTAAAGTACTCTGGACTGAACAGCAGTCCAATCTGAGCTGCTTTTAAATGTAAACGCATCATTTTAGTAAACGGACACACAGAAAGACTAAGGAAGAAACACCTTCCTAGTCAACCAGCCAAAGAACTGAGTCACCCTGGCAAAGATTGAGATGGCACATCTCCCTGGATGATGGCATTCCTCAATGAAAAAGTAATTAGATCCCAGTTGGGGCCCGAGCTGGGTCCTCCACACTGCAATGCTTCTGCTCATTCCTGTGGTCACACCAAATGTTACCACACACAAGATGCCACCGGCCCTATCCAAACCTCAGTCACTCTCAGTAGAGAACTATGTCTATTACTCATGAGAGAAAAATGAAGCCATCTCCTTTCCTCCGGTCTCAAAGAAATGAGTGCCTCTGTACCTTTCTCCAACTTGGCGATTCCCTTACGGAATCTCTTCCTTTCACCTTCC
This sequence comes from Leopardus geoffroyi, assembly GCF_018350155.1. Taxonomy (NCBI): domain Eukaryota; kingdom Metazoa; phylum Chordata; class Mammalia; order Carnivora; family Felidae; genus Leopardus; species Leopardus geoffroyi. Next base: position 95,968,368 of record NC_059333.1, read on the forward strand.
TCTGGGCCTTATCCCATTAGCCCTTTCAGTTCCATTTGCATTTTTTCTTTCCTTCCACTAACTAGCTCTTCTCAGGCACAGGCATGTTTGAGTCTCCCTCTCAACAATCTCCCTCACACTCGGGTTGCCATTCCATTGTAGCCACACCCTCAAGAGCAAACCCTAGACTGAACCTGGAGGGGGTGGGTGAGAAGAAGGGGAAAAATATAGGGTAGGGCTTTTGATCTTTGACTTCTTACTTTTCTTTTGTACTTTTTAAATCATGGGTTTACAATATTTTAGATTTATTAGAAGCAACCTTTTAAAATTTATTTATTTATTTATTTATTTTAACGTTTATTTATTTTTGAGACAGAGGAGACACAGCATGAACGGGGGAGGAGCAGAGAGAGAGGGAGACACAGAATGGGAAGCAGGCTCCAGGCTCTGAGCCATCAGCCCAGAGCCCGACGCGGGGCTCGAACTCACGGACCGCGAGATCGTGACCTGAGCTGAAGTCGGGCGCTTAACCGACTGAGCCACCCAGGCGCCCCTAAAATGTATTTACTTTGAGAGAGCGAGAGAGCGAGCACATGCGCACGGAAGCAGGAGAGGGGCAGAGAGAGGGGGAGAATCCCAAGCAGGCTCTGCATTGTCAGCACAGAGTATGATGCAGGGCTCCATCTCACAGGCTGTGAGATCATGACTGCGCCGAAATCAAGACTCAGATGCTTAACCGACTGAGCCGCCCAGGCACCTCTGGAAGTAACTTTTCTTGAGGTGCCTGGGTGACTCAGTCGGTTAAGCGTCTGAGTTCAGCTCAGGTCATGATCTTGTGGTTCAGGAATTCGAGCCCCGCGTCAGGCTCTGTGCTGACAGCTCAGAGCCTGGGACCTGCTTCAGATTCTGTGTCTTCCTCTCTCTGCCCCTCCTGCCGCTTGTGCTCACTCTCTCTCTGTCTCTCTCTCAAAAATAAACATTAAAAAATTTTTTAGAAATAACTTTTCTTAATATTCAGAGTGACCCCACCCTTTCTCCATGTTCCTGTCCTCCATGAATTTCTCAAAATTCTGCTATCAGGTTTTAGTCCAAACACTCTACTAAAACTGCTATATCCAAGGTCATGAAAAGAGCTGCTAAAACCAATAGCATCTTTTCTGTCTTTATTCTAATTAATCTCTCTATAGCATCTAACAAAGTTCCCTACTAACCATCTATAGGATAGAACTGCATCTAGGTTTCTAAAACACCATCCCCCTGGTTTACCAACTCTATTTTAACTTTTCATTTTGGAAATCTTCAAACATGTTACCAAATTTTGCTTCCCCCTACACACCCACTCACTTATTCTCTTCCACCATGGCATTGTGAACAAATCCTTATAAGTCTAGATTAAAATTCCTTAATATGATCACAATATCATTATACACCTATAAAAACTAACAAAAATTCACAATAAAATATCCAAACATGACCGTATGCAAAAGAATAAAGTTGAACTTCTATCTTACACCATTAACAAAAATTAACTCAAACCTGATCAAAGATTTAAATGCAAGAGTGAAAAGTACAAAACTCATGGAAGAAAACATAGGGAGAAAGCTTTATGACACTGGATTTGGCAATGATTTCTTGGCCGTGACACCAAAAGCAAGGCAAGGAAAAAACAAATGACCATTTCTCCAAAGAAGATACACAAATTTGGGTCAATGAGCACATGAAAAGATGTTCAGTATCACTCATCATTAAGAAAATCAACAAGACACCACCTCATTGTGATGAGGTTACACAGAGAGGGAGAACCAACTAGGCAGTATCCCAGATGAGCCTCCATGTCACTCCAGACCCAGCTGCCATATGATTGCCACTGCATGAGAGACCTCATATGAGACTAGCACAGCCAGTCAACTGAGACCAGTGTGAGAGATTACAAAATAAAGTGGTGGGACTGGGGCGCCTGGTGGCTCAGTCAGTTAAGCATCTGACTCCTGATTTCTGCTTAGGGAACAAGGTCACAGTTCCTGGGTTCGAGCCCTGTGTCAGGCTCCGTGCTGGGCATGTAGCCTGCTTAAGATTCTTTCTCTTTCTTTCTCTCTCTCTCACAAAAAAAAAAAAAAAAAAAAAATCACTAAAAAAAAAATAAATAAAGTGGTGGGTTTTTTAAAGCTACTAGGCTTTGAGGTGATTTGTTATATAACAAACACCTTACTACCATCTTTCAATTTGAATCCTGAAATCCTGTGAATCTTACAAGACCCAGGACAAATAAATGCCACCTCTTCTGAACAGCCTTACCTAAAGAGGATAATATTTCACATTTTATGAAAAGCCTAAAGATAACCTAATTTTTAATAATTATCTTATTGAGATACAATTCACATAGCATTCAATTTACCTATTTGAAGTGTATAATGGTCGTCTGTTCACAGAGCTGTCAACTCTCGATACAATCAATTTTAGAACATTTTCATTGTCTCCTCAAAAAAGCTCCTTTCCCATTAGCAGTCAGTCCCCATTTCCCCCCCACCCTCTCCTCCTGCTGCCAGACCTAGGCAACCACTAATCTATTTTCAGTATCTAAGATTTGCCTTTTCAGGACATTTCATAAATGGAATCACATAATACGTGGTCTTTTATGTCTGTCTTTGCTCACTTGGAATGTTTTCAAGGTTCATCCATGTTGTAACATGTATCAGTACTTCAGTCCTTTTTTATTCGTGAATAGTAAATATTCTTGAAATGAATTTTTTCCTATGTTTGAATAACTTCTCATGATACTTCTCATGATAATTGATTGGTTTAAAGTGTGCGCATTTAAAATTTTGACAATTATTCCAAAATTTGGAATGACAGTAACTCCAAAAAGGCTATCATAAATGCAGTCAACTAAGTGTATCTATCCTAAGATCCTACAAGTAATCATTAAATTTTAAGTATCTTCTAATCTGACAGGTGAAAATGTCTTCTTTTAAAATCTTTGTTTCGTTAATTGTTAGTAATTTCTGAGTTTTGTCATTTATAAATTTTTTTAATGTTTATTTAATTTTGAGAGAGAGAGACAGAGTGTGAGTGTGGGGGGGAGGTGGGGAAGGGGCAGAAAAAGATGGAGACACAGAATCCGAAGCAGGCTCCAGGCTCTGAGCTTTTAGCACAGAGCCCAACATGGGCCCGAACGGAAGAGCCGTGAGATCATGACCTGAGGCAAAGAAGGACACTTAAATGACTGAGCCACCCAGGCACCCCCTGTTTTTTTGTCATTCATGAATTAGCTATCTAGACCCCCTTAAGTAGATTTTTCATCTATTTCTTTTTGACCTAATTATTTTATATTAGAGATAACAATCCTCTGTAAATGCTACAAACATTTTCTGTCAGTTGTTACTACTCTTATATATGTGATTATGGTATTTTTTGACATACAAAATTAGGAAAAATCTTCCCTCTTTACATTTCCTTTGCCAGAATTTTCCTGTTTATTTTTCCAGATAAAATTGTCAGTTTTAAAAACACCCTATTAGAAATTTTTTGGGGGGTGGCTCAGTCGGTTGGGCGGCCGACTTCGGCTCAGGTCATGATCTCGCGGTCTGTGAGTTCGAGCCCCACATCGGGCTCTGTGCTGACAGCTCAGAGCCTGGAGCCTGTTTCAGATTCTGTGTCTCCCTCTCTCTGACCCTCCCCCGTTCATGCTCTGTCTCTCTCTGTCTCAAAAATAAATAAAAGATAAAAAAATAAAAAATAAAAAATAAATGAAAAAAAAAAGAATAGAAATTTTTTGGGGGGGTCGTGCTCTTTACAGATTGATCTGTAGGGAGCTCTCATCTTACATGATGTTTCTTCCTCACCCCATTCATCCACAGTTTTGCTTATGGCATCCAGTTGTTTCTGTTTCAGTTTTCTTTATATGGTTTCTACACATTTCTTTAAAGTTTATTCCTAGACTGAACCTTCAGTCGGTTAAGCGTCCCACGGCGGCTTAGGTCATGATCTCACAGTTCATGGGTTTGACACCCACGTCCGTGCTGGCAGCTCAGAGCCTAGAGCCTGCTTCAGGTTCAAATAAATAAACATTAAAAAAAAAAATGAAAGTTTATTCCTAAATTTAAAAACAAAATTTACATTGTGACTACGGATGAAATCTTTTCTTCCAATACACTTTCTGGTTTGAGTATTATCTACATAAAAGAAAGATCGGTGCTCTCATTTGCTCACTTTATAACTTGGTGTTATAGGTGTCTTCAAGTGGCTAGATGAAAAACAGCGAGGTCAAAATGACCCAACCATGTTACACAGATAAACCATTTTTGGATCAGCGCTCAATATACTGACAATAACAAGTACTGGTGAGGATGCAGAGAAACTGGGATCAATCCTCATATGCTACTGGTGGGAATGTAAAATGGTGCTGCCACTTCAGCCAACACAATGGGGGCTCCTTAGAAGATGGAACATAGTTATCAGATGACTTAGCAGTTCCAGTCTTGGTAGGTATCAAAGAGAAATGAAAACCTATGCCCACACAAAAAGTGGAAACCAAATGTTCACTCCAGTTATAACAGCCAAAAAGTGAAAAAAAAACCCAAATGTCCATCAAAATTGAGTAACTATGGATATGACATGTCTAAATTAGGCAAGTGTATAGAAACACGAAGTAGATTAGTGGTTACCTTGATCTAAGGGCTGTGGAGGGTAAAGAACCTAGAGGGAAATAGGTAGTGAATGTTAATGACCACGGGGTTTATGTTTTGGGTGACAAAATGTTTTGAAATTGATCACAGTGATGGTTGCACAACTCTGTGAATATACTAAAAACCACTGAATTATACACTTTAAGTAATAAATTATATCTCAGTGCAACTGTTTTAGAAAAAAATGTTTACTGCAGCATTTTTATAAAAGTGAGTCTGATAACAAAGTAACAGTCTAGTCCAAAAACAAAGTCTGTCTTTGCTTGCCTCAAAGAAATAAACACACAGACTCACTTTTTTAGTACGCAAATTTCTCCCATTTTGCCACATTTATGAAAGTGAAAGTCAATATAATTACATTTCATTTTTGACATTGCTTTAAAAAAACTGTTGTTTCTACAGAAGTAGATTTAAGTGTAAGCCAAAAATAAAAAAGCAGTATAAAAATAATGAGAATTTCACACATCAAAAAGTGTGTAAATTATTCCTTCAGTTAGACAAATAAGCCAGTTGACTAAATTAATTCTAAATAATGAAATATTCAAAGAATCCTAGAGATAGGAGTCTGAAATTTAATTAACACTTCATTTACAACTCCCCAGGTGAGGAAACTAAATACATTTTAAATACATTTAGGCTCACCTCAGATTGTGTTTAAACAATAAGAAATATATGTATGTCATTCATATGTATACAGATGTGTGTATATATATTTATCTCTCTACAGAGGGCCATTACCTATATTGTGAGGATGATGGGAAAACTAAAGATCATATTTTTAAAGTTAACTCATAGTACGCTTGGTCCATTATACATGTGACTTTTATTATTGCACTTTGATTAAATTCCATGAATGGAATTAACTATTGTTAAAAGTATCATTATAACCAGGGGCGCCTGGGCATCTCGGTCAGTTGGGCGTCTAACTCTTGATTTTGACTTAGGTCACGATCTCAGGGTTGTGGGACTGAGCCCCGCCATTGGGCTCTGCGCTGGCCATGGAGCCTGCCTGAGATTCTCTCTCCCTCTCCCTTTGTCCCTTCTACTCTTGTACATGCTCTCTCTAAAAAACAAAAAATTAAAAATTAAAATAAAGTATCATTATAACCATGTTTTAAAAAACTCAATCTTTTCCTCCTGCTAGACATTGTCTTTTTGCCAGACCGATACCTGCCTGCTGTCCGTTGAAACCTAGACCATGTAAAGTACCTGTATGCAGTATTTACCTAGAGATCGACACTTTTGAATAATTACAAGGAAGTGTGAAAATAGGAGTTAATTATTGATATTATGTATATCCAAATCTATTTTATTTTTATTGGACTGAATGTCTGTGGTTCAAGTATTACCTTTTTGGGCCAACTGTTTAATGCCTGATAAAGCAGGGCACATAACTCAGAAGCAAAACATTCCGTGAAGAATCATCATGAAAGAAAAGACCGGAGGAAAAGCTATTTCTGAAAGCCTACTCTATTACTAAAGTACATATTCATATCCTAAAACCGGCATACAGCCAGAATGAGATCTGCTCAGATCAACGAATTTCAAGGTAATAAAATCTGTATATTATAACCAGCAGATCAAGTCTTTTTTTCAATGCATCTACATGTTCTTTTCACCTATAGAAAGAACCAAATTAGGGCACTGGACCTCAAGTATTTAATAAATATGCAAGGTTCAATTATTTACAAAATAACCTGACAAGATGCAGAACTTAAAACATAGTTATGTTAGGTATCTCAGCATATGACTCAGTTCAGTGCCCCACACTTGAAAGAATCTACACAGCATAAAACCAAGGTTGGCCACCCTTAACATTTGCCTGAGATAGCATCACAACACTCCTCTCCCTGATGTTTGAGTCTGCCATAGATTTAGACTCATTCTGTTCCCACCGGACCTTCTTTCTGCTGCCATTCCACCTCTGGATACTGGGTTCAGAATACTACATACCACTCGTGAAAGTCCATGTATTCCCTGCTTTGAAGGGTTGTGTTGCTTAAAATATAGATTTGCAAAAATTTTTCAAGAATGCTACAGTGTTTAGGTGGTCATCCTTTCAATATTAGGCCCAATCACAACAGTAATGGATTTCTGGTTTCTTCCTTTTTTTCTAGGAGGCAGAAATCAGTGGTTACAGAAGCATATGCCATCCTATCAAGCTGCCCATCTTCAACTTCCACTTCTGGAGACGATGAAGTAACAAGAACTGATTTAACCCTCTACCTAAAACACAAAAAAACTATACAAAACAAGTGAAAAAAAAACGGTTCAAGATACTGGAAATAAGCAACAAAGGATCAGCTGTAACTTAAATGTATACTGAACAAAACTCAAAAATATTTATAAAACTACAAATATATCCAATACCCAATAATGCAAAAGTCACATTGTCTTGGATCCAATAAAATATACCCAGGCATGTGAAGAAGCAGGAAAATATGACCTACAACAGGAGAAACATCCATCAACCGAAATTAACCCTGAATTGACAGATGAAAGAAATTTATAGAAATGGTTACTGAAAGTTAGTATAATTATATCCAATATATGCTCAAGAAGCTGGAGGTATTGGGCATGTTAAGTAAAGATGGAAGATATTTTAAAAGGCCCAAGCTGAACATTTAGAAATAAAAGCTATAACGTCTGAAATGAAAACTATACTAGATGGGATTAATGGCAGATTACACATTGCAGAAGAAAAAACTGGTGAACTTAAATACAAGCAATAAAACTACCCAAAATGAAATGCAGACAAAAAGACTGGGGGGAAAAAAAATGAACAGAACATTAGTGAGCTTTATGACACCTTAAGAGGCCTAATATTCATGTTAACCACAGTCCCCTAAAGGGATGTGGTGACAGAAAAAAAATTTGAAAAGCTAATGGCCAAAATGTTTCCAAATTTGATGAAAACCATAAAAACCCACGGATCCAAGAAGCTCAATAAATCTTAAGACACAAAACATGAATAAAAGTGAACTAAGGCCCGTCGTTATCAAACTGCTTAAAACCAACAATAAAGAGAAAAATCTTAAAGGCAGCCCAAGAGACACATTACATAGAAAACAAAGGCCACTGACCACAGATTTGCATCAGAGACAATACAAGCTAGAAGACGGTGCACAAAATGCAAAAACAAATTTGCTAACCTGGAATTATTTGCTCAGCAAAACTATCTTTCAAAAACAAAGGTGACCTAAAGACAAGTTCATAGTAGAAATTCATAGGAACAGAAAGGCAAATGTATAGAGACAGAAAGTATAAGAAAGGCATGTGAGGAGGGGGAAAGTGGGGGGAGTTAATAGGTATAGAGTTTGTTTGGGATGATAAAAAAAAATTCTGGAAGAGGGTAGTGGGGATGTTTACATAAAATTATGAATATGCTTAAGATCACTGAGTTGTACACTTAAAAAAAGGTTAAAATTTTATGTTAGGTATATTTTACCACAATAAAAAAAGAATTAAAAAAAAAGAAGTACACTAGTTCTCTATGCGCATGAATAATGTGCATAGAGACAAGACAATGCCCAGCGAAAGAAGGCAGTTTCAGAACATGTGCTTCAGAATAATGCCATTTATATTAATTGAATAGCACATAAAAGCACTACTTTGTTATTTATATATATAGAATAGTGACAGAAAGCATATTAGTGGTTCCCTGGGGATGAAGGGATATGGGTGAGAAAAGTTTGATTATAAACTTAACCTATGGTAGTAGTTGTCCCTTAGAAAGGGAAGGAAGACAATGTAATCAGAGATGGAAATGCCAACAAGAAGGCCAGACCTCGCCATAGAACAAAGCACAAGTTTGGGAGTCCTGGTGCCTTATCAGGCTCATACGGCCACTCTTGCTTGCCTCGCCTTTTAACTCATCTCCATCCTACCACTGCAAGGGATTTCTCCTGCGTGGGCCCCCATTTGATCCCTCTGCCTGTCAGGCATCCACACAGCCTGCTATATAAGTGGCAGCAGCCAGAGTTTACCAGGCAGAACACCTAAAGCACAGAGCTGGGGCAGAGGCCAGAACTAAAAGAAATAGTTGAGTACTTCTCTAAGTCATCTAGCTGTCTTCTGTGTGGCGTACTCTACCCCTGGGAGTGTAGGAAGACTTTCCAATGATGACCAGGCAGAGACAGTTTTTAAAAGGTATCAATTCACAGGGACACCTGGGTGGCTCAGCCGGTTAAGGGTCCGACTCTTGATTTCAGCCCAGGTCATGATCTCGTGGTTTGTGGGATCAAGCCCTGCATCGGGCTCGGGGCAGAAGCCCAGAGCGTGCTTGGAATTCTCTCTCTCTGCCTCTCCCCTGCATGTGCACATGCTCTCGAAAGAAAGAAAGAAAGAAAGAAAGAAAGAAAGAAAGAAGAAAGAAAGAAAGAAAGAAAGAAAAAACAGTATCAATTTCCAGACCCTCAACTTCCATGTAAACTCCTCTCTAAAAATCATCAGCTCGAGAATCTGCCTGAGGTACAATACCTCACTTCATCTCTTTTTCAAATATTTCTTTTCCTACATTATTTTTAAAAAACGGTATTTATTGACCATATAATCCAGCCATTCATTCCAGTTCTAGACATATGCCCATGAGAAAAGAAAATATATCTATACAAAGACTTATACATGATTGCCAAGAAGTTTTATTCATAATAGCCCCAGACTGGAAACAACCTCAATGTCCATCAACAGAAGAACACATAAATAAACTGTGGTAGATCCACATAATGGAATACCACTCAGCAATAAAAAGAAATGAACTACTGATACACACAATACACATTATCAATAATTTTGCCAAATGAAAGAAGCCAGACCAGTCCCCGCCCCCACAAAAAAAAGTACATACTGTATGATTCCATTCCTGTAAAACTCTAGAAAACGCAAACTAATCAACAGTGACAGCCAACAAATCAGTAGTTGCTTGGGATGGATGGGTAGGAGTGAGGAACTGCAAAGCATACAGAAACACTTGGGGGTAACGGATATGGTCTCCATCTCACTTGTGGTGATGGTTTCCTGAGTGTCAAAACTCATCAAATTGTACACTTTTAATATTAACATGTACAATTTATTGTGTGTCAGTTATGCCTCAATAAAACTATTTTTTAAAGGTGAAAATAAGGGGCGCCTGGGTGGCACAGTCGGTTAAGCGTCCGACTTCAGCCAGGTCACGATCTTGCGGTCCGTGAGTTCGAGCCCCGCGTCGGGCTCTGGGCTGATGGCTCAGAGCCTGGAGCCTGTTTCCGATTCTGTGTCTCCCTCTCTCTCTGCCCCTCCCCCATTCATGCTCTGTCTCTCTCTGTCCCAAAAATAAATAAACGTTGAAAAAAAAAAATTAAAAAAAAAATAAATAAAATAAAATAAAGGTGAAAATAAGGACATGAAAAAGAGGAAAGAATAAATCAAAAGCAAACCTCTACTATAGAAAATGTTAAAAGAAGTTCTCTAAGCGAAAGGAAAATACCAATTACAAGGCAAGATCTGCTCAAGGAGTATGTAGATTTTTTTCTTATTGATGTCAATTTTCATTTTTTAATTTTCAGGTTTGGATCCATAATACTGCTACCTAGGTAACTGACATCACACTGAACATACATTCAGTCAGAAAGTTTTCTCCTCACTGTTCCTTCTGACATGTTTGCCACTTAATATACAGTGTCAATATACAATGTGGGGTGGCAGAGAAAAAGTATGAAGCTCCTAACACACCAGCTAAAAGAAAATCAGATGAAGGATGTTTGGCAAATATCAGGGCGCGTGGGTGGCTCAGTCAGTTGAGCATCCAACTTCAGCTCAGGTCATGATCTCGTGGTTTGTGGGTTTGAGCCCCTCACTGGGCTCTGTGCTGAAGGCTCAAAGCTTGGAGCCTATTTCAGATTCTGTCTCCCTCTCTCTCTGCCCCTTCCCTACTTGCACTCTGTCTCTCTCTCTCTCTCTTTCTCTCTCTCTCAAAAAATAAACATTAAAAAATTTTTAAAAAGATGTTTGTAAAATATCATATGAAATGTTTCCTTCCATCCTAAGTATGGTTTTGTTACATCTTGACATTCAATTGTCCACCCTATGAACACATCAGATTTAATCGTTTAACCTCGCAGATTCAGAAACACTCCACATATACTCTTTACGTCAAAGAATGCTTACCTGCATTTCAAATTTCCATGAATCTCACCTACTGAACCCAACAGTAACATGAATTAAAGAACTACATCCAGGGGTGCCTGGGTCGCTCAGTAGGCAAGCGTCTGACTTCAGCTCAGGTCATGATCTCACGGTTCTTGAGTACAGGCCTTGCATCGGGCTCTGTGCTGACAGTTCAGAGCCTAGAGCCTGCTTCGGATTCTGTGTCTCCCTCTCTCTCTCTGCTCCTACCCCACTCATACTCTGTCTCTCTCTCAAAAATAAACAAACATTAAAAAAAATTTTAATAAAAAAAACAAAGAACTACATCCAAATTATATCCTCTCCCACTCTCTGCAAATCATCTATTTTTTCCCTCACATAGTCTTTTACAGGCTGTAAATAACTTACATATGCTATTGCTGAAAAATATAACAAAAGGTACAATATTTTTAGACGTCAGTTCTAGGCAATTCACCCTATAAATAATACAGTGCAGGTGCCCAAAAAACATATGCACAAAGATATTCTCTGCACTAATATTTTTTATACACTACAAATAATTCAAATATCCATCAAAGGAGGATTGATTAAATAAATAATGCACAACCACACTGGGAATACAAACTGGTGCAGCCACTCTGGAAAACACTATTGAGGTTCCTCAAAAAATTAAAAATAGAACTACCTTATGGCCCAGCAATTGCACTACTGGTGTTTATCCAAGGGATACAGGTAAGCTGTTTCAAAGGGGCACGTGCACCCCAATATTTATAGCAGCACGATCAACAATAGCCAAAGTATGGAAAGAGCCCAGATGTCTATCGATGGATGAATGGATAAAGAAGATGGATGAATGGATAAAGAAGATAAAGATGAATGGATAAAGAAGATGTAATGCAATGGAGTATTACTTGGCAATCAAAAAGAATGAAATCTTGCCATTAGCAACTATGTGGATGGAACTTGAGGGTATGTGTTAAGCGAAATTAGTCCATCAGAGAAAGACAAATATCATATGAAATATCACATGACTTTACTCATATGAGGACTTCAAGACACAAAACAGATGAACATAAGGGAAGGGAAGCAAAAATAATATAAAGACAGGGAGAGGGACAAAAACATAAGAGTATCTTAAATATGAAGAACAAACAGAGGGTTACTGGAGGGGTTGTGGGAGCAGGGATGGGCTAAATGGGTAAGGGGCATTAAGGAATCCATTATTGAAATCATTGTTGCACTATATGCTAACTAACGTGGATGTAAATTAAAAAAATAAACTAAATAAAAAATTTAAACAGAAAGAAAGAAACAAACAAACCAAAGAAACATGAGAGCCAAAAACACTACATCAATATTGATTATATCCAGGGGGAAAAAGTCCTAGAAAAATGAAAAAAGAAACTGAAAAAGGATATTAAAAAAATTAAATATGGACCATATGTTAAATAATATGTCAGTATCAAATTTCTTGAATGTGATGATAAAAAAAGTTATGTACAGTCACATTGTATAAACGTTATATAAATCTACATACACTGATACAGAAAGATATCCACAAGATGTTAAAGGAAAAAGTGGGTTAAATAGCAGCTTGTACAGTATTTGGCTACTTGTAAGAAAGAAAAAAAGTGTTACCCTATACCTTCTAGTTGTACATTCACATGAAAAGATCATCAATTTGTTTATAGTGGCTATTAGGGGGATCTGAGGATCCACAGAGACATTTTTTTCCTTCAAACAAATCAATATTTTTGTTAACATGCACTATTTTTTATTTATTTATTTATTTATTTACTTACTTACTTACTTATTTTGAGAGAGAGAAAGCACAAGTCGGGGAGAGGGACAGAGGTCATGATCTCATGGTTTGTGAGTTCAAGCCCTCATCAGGCTCTGCAGTTGCAAGGCCTGTTTGGGATTCTCTCTCCCTCTCTGCCCCTCCGCCCACCTTGCCTCACACAAGTGCACAAGCACGTTCTCTCAAAATAAATAAATAAACTTAAGAAATAAAAGAAATGTAGAAAATACTTAATATTTGGGGTGCCTGGGTGGCTCAGTCGGTTAAGCGTTCGACTTCGACTCAGGTCATGATCTCACGTTTCGTGAGTTCGAGCCCCGCGTCAGGCTCTGTGCTGACAGCTGAGGGCCTGGAGCCTGCTTCGAATTCTGTGTCTCCCTCTCTCCACCTCTCTCTCTGCCCCTCCCCTAGTTGCTCTCTCTTTCTCAAAAATAAATAAACAATAAAAAAAATTTTTTTAAAGCACATCCTTATGGAAAAACAGTCTCAATTAAAATATGATGAACTATAAAGTCATTTATCATTCTCTGCCCCATATTCTTTCCCCACATGAGAAGGGAGGTACAATTGTTACAAAATTACTATTCATTCTAAAATGTTTAGTTAGATTAAGCAAACCAGTTTTCCCACAGGCACATCAAAACAAATCATTAAAACTGGTTTTAGGGGCGCCTGGGTGGCGCAGTTGGTTAAGCGTCCGACTTCAGCCAGGTCACGATCTCGCGGTCCGTGAGTTCGAGCCCCGCGTCGGGCTCTGGGCTGATGGCTCGGAGCCTGGAGCCTGTTTCCGATTCTGTGTCTCCCTCTCTCTCTGCCCCTCCCCCGTTCATGCTCTGTCTCTCTCTGTCCCAAAAATAAATAAACGTTGAAAAAAAAAAATTTTGAAAAAAAAAAAAAAAAAAAAAAAAAAAAAAAAACTGGTTTTAAACACAAGGAAAAAGAACAGTTGTCATAAATCTACTTAAAGAAATGAAGCAAGCTTATGATCATTACTCGCCCTAATATAAAATCCCACAATTGAAAGATTAGCTTCTAGAAAGTGTTTCTCATAAACCAGAGAAATTATAGTCCTGTCTTCCAGTGATTCTAGAGAGAATTTTTTCTCCAGATAAGCAAACCCCCATGCTTATATGGCTAAAAATAAAGGCAACACAATTACAACTGAAAAATAATTGCAAGGAGCTTAAAAATAATTACTACTGGTTCTATATACCTAAAATTAAGAAAAGACTGGTATCACAATTAACCAGAGTAAGAAGGATCACATGGGAATCAACACACCTTAATAGAAAGTTTTAACCTTTTACTTGGATGGGGCTATAGTTTTGTAGTTTTCCCCAGAAAATTAGGACACTTAACAGCTATTTAGAGAGAAAGAACTTTGAATTGCATTATAAAAGGATAAGACTGTTTCATCAGATAATTAATTTAATTTGCTATGTGCACCTGTTAATTAAAAGATGCTTTTATGTTAGGAAAAAATAGAATAAACCACAACGCCCCATGCTTAAATCTCTAATAACAAACATAAAACTACACTGTGGGAAGGCTTGCTATTAGCCTTCTGTACAATTCGCAAATGTTTTTTTGAGTGTACCATACTGCTCTAGGCTTTGGAGCTCCATGGCAAAGACAAGAACTCTGTTCTCGTGGAGCTTACATTCTACCATATAAATAAGATACAAAGTGAATAGAAGTGAAAGGCTTCTTGGAGACAGGACATTTGAGTAACCTGAATGACAGGAAAGAGACAACCGTGTAACAATCTGGGAACAGAGCTGCCCAGGTAAAGACATTACAAAGTATAAGAGTACAATAAAAAAAATTTTAATGGATTATCTCTGTATCAATTTCTTTTAATAAAATGCATTATCTGTGATTCCTATGTGCACGAATTTGAAAACCACCAACTGAAAAAACCCTAAGTGGCAAGTAAATGGCATGAAGTGATCAGCAGAGAATTAAAATTGAGAATAACACTGGGGCTGTTCAGTTGGTGGAGCATGAGGCTCTTGATCTCGGGGTTGTGAGTTCAAGCCCCACACTGAGTACAGAGCTTACTTTAAAAAAATGAGAATAACATTAGCTCATGATAATGATCAAACTATTGGTGCTAACTATATTGTATGTACTATGCTAAATTCTAAATTATATAGTCTCATTTTCAGCCTGAAGATACACTGTGAGATATCCACACCATTTAGAATCAACAAGATTTAAATAAATTTAATATTTAATTATTAATATACAATATATGGCTATTAATATACAATTATTAATAAATATTTATTTAAAGATTAAAGTGGTTGAATAAAGATCTTCAGTCTTACCCTTGAATAATACAGAATTTAAAAGACCAAGCTAGTATTTCACCGATCAGATTCCAAGAAAAAAAGTTAAACTCATAATATCTGAGGTGGTAAGGGCATGAGTGAAGAGATGCTCTCATTCAATGTAGCTGTGCCATACACTGGTTCAAACCTTTTTTGATAGCAAATTGTCACTAGCTACCAAAATTTATGAAGGGCATATTCTATGAATTGGCTACAGGGAGACTCCCATACAATAGCACAAAATTACATATAAAGATGTGCATTATGTATCGTCTTATGGTAGCAAAAACATTGGAAATAGTCCAAATATCAATCAATAAAGGGTTAAATAAATAAATCATGAAATATCTACAATATAGAATATTATACAGTGCTTAAAAAGGTAATGATGGTGGGCACTTGAGTGTCTCAGTCGGTTAAGTATCCGATTCTTGGTTGATTTCCACTCAGGTCATGATCTCATGGTCATAGAGCTCCTGCCTGGGCATGGAACCTGCTTAAGATTCTTTCTCTTCCTCTGCCCTCCCCCCTCTCACACACTCTCTATCTCTCTCTCTCAAAAAAAAAAAAAAAAAAGGTAATGATGTAATTTCATGCACGTTGAAATGAAACCTTGTCCAACATAAGTACATGAATTACTTTAGAAAAACTTTTGAAAAGGTCTTTAAAGGGGTGCCTACCTGGCTCAGTGTGAGGAATGTGTGACTCTTCATCTCGGGGTCATGAGTTCGAGCCCCACACTGAGTACAGCAATTAAATAAATAAAACTGTTTCAGGGGCACCAGTGGTTTAAGCATTAAACTTCAGCTCAGGTCATGATCTCGCGGTTCACGAGTTCGAGCCCTGCGTTGGGCTCGTGCTGACAGATCAGAGCCTGGAGGCTGCTTTGGGTTCCGTGTCTCCCTCTCTCTCTGCCCCTCTCCTGTTCACAGTCTCTCTCTCTCTCTCTCTCTCTCTCTCTCTCTCTCAAAAATAAAATAAACACTGGGAATGTAAGCTGGTGCAGCCACTCTGGAAAGCAGTATGGAGGTTCCTCAAAAAACTAAAAATAGAACTACCCTACGACCCAGCAATTGCACTACCAGGCATTTATCCAAGGGATACAGGTGTGCTATTTAGAAAGGACACATGTACCCCAATGTTTACAGCAGCACTACCAACAATAACCAAAGTATAGAAAGAGCCCGAATGTCCATCGATGGATGAATGGATAAAGAAGATGTGGTGTATATATACAATGGAGTACGACTCGGCAATCAAAAAGAATGAAATCTTGCCATTTGCAGCTACGTGGATGGAACTGGAGGGTGTTATACTAAGTGAAATTAGTCAGAGAAAGACAAAAATCATATGACGTCACTCATATGAGGACTTTAAGAGACAAAACAGATGAACATAAGGGAAGGGAAACAAAAATAATCTAAAAACAGGGAGGGGGACAAAACAGAAGAGACTCATAAATACGGAGAACAAACTGAGGGTTACTAGAGGGGTTGTGGGAGGGGGGATGGGCTAAATGGGTAAGGGGCACTAAGGAATCTACTCCTGAAATCATTGTTGCACTATATGCTAACTAATTTGGATGTAAATTTTAAAAAATAAACAAAGAAAAGAAAAAAATAAAATAAAATAAAAAATAAATAAACATTAAAAAAATTTTTTTAAAAACCTTTTTTAAAAAAATGTCTTGGGGCACCTGGGTGACTCAGTCGGTTAAGCAGTCTGACTTCAGCTCAGGTCATGATCTCTCAGTTCATGAGTTCAAGCCCCACATCAGGCTTTCTGCTGTCAGCACAGAGCCCACTTCTGATCCTCTGTCTCCCTCTCTCTTCCCCTCTTTTTCTCACGCTCTCTCTCTCTCAAAAATAAATAAGCATTTAAAAATAAATAAATAAAATCAAATAAAAAATGTCTTTAGAAAATGACAATGCGTTTGAGTTTATCTATAGCTTGGAGTTGGGATATCTTTCCAGTGCTTTCACATCAGAAAACACAGAAATGCCCCAAATATTGAGCTAAATATTATGACATTCCTTAAAATGAAATTCCATTCACATTACAATTAAGAGAAAGTCATAATACAAAACTAGTATATATAAGGTGTCTTCCTTTTTTTTAATGTTTATTTTGAGAGAGAGAGAGTGAGTAGGCGTGCACAGGGAAGGGGCAGAGAGAGAATCCCAAGCAGGCTCCACGCTGTCAGCGGAAAAATCAGATGCGGGTGATCCCACAAATAATGACATCATGCATGACCTGGGCCAAAATCAAGAGTTGGAAGACCGATCAACAGAGCCACCCAAGCGCCCCTAATTAGGGTATCTTTAAACTATACTTCAATGACGTTCCATCATGTAAGATAAAGTCTAATGCGGTTTGCAAAGGCTTCCAGGATTGAATCCTAAGCTTCTCAAAGTTTAATATTCATGCAACTTGGGGCACCTGGGTGGCTCAGTCAGTTAAGCATCTGACTCTTGCTTTCTGCTCAAGTCATGATCTCCCGGTTCAAGAGATTGAGCCCTGCTGTCAGGCTCTGTGCTGAGAGCTTGGAGCCTGCATGGGAATCTCTCTCCCTCTCCGTCCCTCCCCAACTCATGCTTGCACATGCGTGCATGTGCGTGATCTCTCTCAAAATAAATAAATAAACTTTATTTTTAATAAATAAACTTAAAAAAATATGTATGCCACTCACCTGGAGTTCCTGTTAAAGTGTAGTTTCAGATCCAGGGATCTGTGATGGGGCCTGAGAGTCCCATTTTCCAAAAATTCGCAGACCACACCAAGGAGCAAGGATCTAGCCCTTGTCCACACCTCTCTACACCTTGCACTTTCATTTAGTGAATTACCGCTCTTCCACATACACCATGTTCTTCACACCTCCGTCTCTTTTCTAATTCTTCATCAAAAGTGGTTTTCCCCTCACCTCCTCCACTTCAAAAACTTCTACTCTTTGTTTTATTTTTAGTCCAAACGTCACAAGTATTTCAAGGACATGGAGATGTTGGTTCTTTTGGATTCCAAGATGCCTATGCGTTTATGTTCAACTTATCACATTTGTTATTTACATGTCCATCTCCCTATGAGACTATGAGTGTGAATATAGAAAATTTCTATCTTAGAGTCGCCAGGGTGGCTCAGTCGGTTGAGCGTCTGACTTTGGCTCAGGTCATGATCTCACGGTTTGGGAGTTCGAGCACTGCGTTGGGATCTGTGCTGACAGCTCAGAGCCTGGATCCTGCTCCTGATTCTGTGTCTCCTCCTCTCTCTGTCCCTCCCCCACTCATGCTTTGTCTCTCTCTGTCTCAGAAATAAACATTAAAAAAATTAAAAAAAAAAAATTTTCTATCTTCAGCACACAGATGTTCAATAGATGTTTTCTGAGTCCAAGTCATTAAGGTATCAAGTCTCTGCCACCACCTCTGAAATCATGGCTATCACAATCACTTTTATTCTGTAGCACTTTCTTTGAAGTATTTACAGTACTCAGCAAAAAAAATACTGCCAGATTATTGAAGGTAATCTCTAAAATATAAGACAATACTCATCTTCAAAATTAAAGCAAAATGTAACACTATTTGATGAGATGTTTACATTAATGGTGGAAAACAAGTCACATTAATTTCACTCTATTTTGGAGTAAAAAAGGACAAAACAAAGATTGCACCCTTTGGTATTCTTTTTATTTAAGTGCTTGAAGCAAAATAAGAATAACATAAAATTTCTAATATACCTAATAGTCCTAATTAATTTGAACTTTTACTACATTTTAAAAACAAATGACAGGGGTGCCTGGGTGGCTTACTTGATTAAGCATCTGACTCTTGATTTCGGCTCAGGTCATGATCTCACAGTTTGTGGGATGGAACTCTGAGTCATCAGTGCAGAACCTGCTTGGGATTCTCTCTCTGCCCCTTCCCAACTCACGCGTGTGTGCACATACTCTCTTTCTCTCTCTCAAAATAAATAAACTTTAAAAAAGAAAACAAATGACAAAATAGTATCTTAAATCAATGCTTACACAGGCAGCCCTCTCTTTACCACTCACCTTCCTCATCGATCCATTTCATGGTGAAAAGCTGTTCGTTGTCAAAAGAACACATGTCTCGAACCTCACTGCAAAGGCCCTCAAAGGAGATTGAAGGTTCAAAATGTGTTATCATGATATCCCTGAAAAAAAAAAAAAAAAAAAAAAAGGAGTTTTAAGTCTGACAATGACCAAAACTAATGATACTCTACATAACACTAAGTGCCTGAAAATCAGATGAACATCAGTTATTTTGTGAGTGCCTCAACATGCATTGCTTCCGGTAAACTATCTCCATAAAATAAAAACAAAAAATCCATATTAAATAATGCTTAAAAGTAAAAATAGTGGGGGCGCCTTGGTGGCTCAATTGGTTGGGCGTCTGACTCCTGGTGTCAGCTCAGGTCATGATCTCACGGTTTGTGAGTTCAAGCCCCACATCGGGCTCTGTGCTGACAGCATGGAGCCTGCTTGGGATTTCTCTCTTTGGGATTTTCCTTCTCTCTCTGCCCCTCTCATGCTTTTTCTCTCTCAAAATAAATAACTTAGTAGAAAAAAAAGTAAAAATAGTGGATTTGTGAGAAACTTTCATTCAATCTCCCTTCTCATTCAGGTAGGCCACCCTAACTGCTCTGATGGTTGCCCCACTTTGGCTTTAATTTTGTTATCAAAAGCTCACTCTTTTGTGAGGCACTGCACTCGGCAGATGAACAGCTCTATTATTGATGAACTTCTGCCTTATATTTAACTGAAATCTGTTCCAATCACAGGTTGCAGATCTCCCCTCCCCCAAAAGTCCACCCTTCATCTAAGAAACAGCTCTTCAATAATTTGACCAAGATCTGTCAAGTCCTCTTCCCCAGCCCTCACTTCCACAAATTAACCACCCATGAGACCATCACCCATTCTTCGTGTGGCATGATTTTTAGACCTCACACCTTCATTTTCACCATTTCCCAAAGAATTCCCATTTGCCAAAATCGGGTTTAAAATAAGACTAATATTTTAGGTAGATACCCAAAGAACATAGGAACAGACATAAATGTGTATTTGTTTGTATTAGTGTTAGATAAGCAACAGTATTCAAATAAATCTATGTAGTGGCTATTTAGTATAAAATTTAAAACCACAACAAACTGTTTTAGAGCAGAGGCCTGGGACTTCCTCCAAGGAGCCAGGAGAAGGCTCCCTATGATCACATCTCCACTCAGTAGCCAGACACAATCACCTTTCAAATGTAAGTCAAACAGACTGAATGACTCTAATAAAAATTTATAGAGTGATGTCTATGTGTCAAATTCTGTCCTAACAGTTTTACAAAATTAATGTAGTTCATGTCCTTTCTGTTTTAAACTCTTCAAATGCCTTTCTGTCTCATGAAGAGTAAAATCCAAAGTCCCTAGTGGAGTCTACGAGACCCTGGCTACCTCTCTGACCAACCTCTTCTACTACTTGAGCAGGTAAACCAATGTTGATAGTCTACCATCTACCCCAGCTAGAATGTAAGTTTGGTGAAAGCAGGGGTTTTATTTTGTTCATTATATTCCTAGCAACCAACACAGTGCCTGGCACAGAATGGATGCTTAAGAAATACCTGTTCAAGAAAGGAAGGAACTGTGAACAGAAATGGGTAGCTGCAACAGAGAACACAGAGTAGGAAATAAGGAATTTCAAATTTTAGTCATCGGCGCAAAAAAAAAAAAAAAAAAAAAAGTTTAAAACTGGTCTTTATGGGCTATCAAAGGTAAGCAAAGAGCAGAGCCTCAAAATGGATTGCCCTTTTCTTGATAATCTTTCTAAGCATCTCACAGCTTTGTATCCCTGCCTCTGAGAACTTCTTGCCTTGGCTCTCATAACAGTAAGCTTTCCTGGCTCTCCATCTGCTATATTGAATGAACGCTTAAGTTTCCTTTGGTCTTCAATCACAAGGTACTCTTTACATTCTCTCTCACATTCATCTTCTGTCATTCTTTCTTTCTCTCTGAAACTTAATTCATATTCAATGTTTTAACTACTATCTCTATGTAGAGGTCTCCTAAACCTGTAATTCTACCTTTTGATGATCTGGTTCCAATTCCCATTCTCAACTTGAACCCACCATTCCCAATACAAATACTCTACTGCACTCATCTGGTTTACTCATAACTCCCACACATAAGACCTTGATGATCCAAGTTTTAATACTTGGCCCAGTATTTAGAGGGAGGTTCAAGGCCCTCCCAGTTTATAGAGGGAGGTGAGGATCAATTCTCTAATAGGCACTTCAACATCAACTTCCATTAAACAGTTTTTAACCACATAAGCCCAATGGCCCATACTTTTAAACCTGTCCGACATGTATCTTATGTTTCATCTTTTGTTATTTAACTCATACACTGATAACACATCCTCAACTAAATTGTATACAAATGGGAGACAAAAATCCTCGGACTGTTTCATAGAGTCACAGTACTATTAACATAATAAGGGCTCTGAGACTACACTGCATATTAACTAACTTGAGAGTAAACAAATATTAATAAAAAATAATTTAATATCTAAAAATTAGAAATCCAATTGTCATGGTAGTAGACAGCTACAATTTGGAAGAACCTTAAAGCATTTTTTTGAAAGTAATAAAAAAATTCTCTTATTACGACCTACACTTTCCTATAACAACAGTTCTTTAAATTTGTGTGTATATATGTATGCATATTATATATGTGTATACAACATATATACAGTTTACAAAATACTTTTTAAAAAATATAAGAAGGATTCAAACATTTCTTAATTGGATGTAGAAGAAATACTAAGAGAAATCCATCTTCCAGAAAATGTACTTTTGACAAGGAAATATCACTGTTTATTTCCTTTGCCTATAAACATTTATTTAAAAAAAATTTTTTTTTCAACGTTTATTTATTTTTGGGACAGAGAGAGACAGAGCATGAACGGGGGAGGGGCAGAGAGAGAGGGAGACACAGAATCGGAAACAGGTTCCAGGCTCTGAGCCATCAGCCCAGAGCCTGACGCGGGGCTCGAACTCACGGACCGCGAGATTGTGACCTGGCTGAAGTCGGACGCTTAACCGACTGCGCCACCCAGGCGCCCCTGCCTATAAACATTTATAGAAAACTGAGTGTGCTCTGGGTATTTAAACAAACTTTATCAGGGGCGCCTGGGTGGCTCAGTCAGTTAAGCGTCCAACTTTGGCTCAGGTCATGATCTCACAGTCTGTGAGTTCGAGCCCCGCGTCGGGCTCTGTGCTGACAGCTCAGAGCCTGGAGCCCATTTCAGATTCTGTGTCTCCCTCTCTCTCTGCCCCTTCCCTGTTCATGTTCTGTCTCTCTCTGTCTCAAAAATAAATAAACGTTAAAAAAAAAATTAAAAAAATAAATAAACTTTATATAATCTTCACAAGAACTGTCAAACTGGACATACTAACCTATTTTACAGATTTAAAAATCAAAACACAAAGGAATATTTGCCAGTCTCTCAGTTAAAAAATAGAAGAATTCAAACCAAATCCTAATGACACCTGTGGTGGATGCTATGCTCTGACTTTCCCCCTCCCCATCCCACCCTAAAATCCCCCATTAGCAATGGAGCATTTATTATACCAGCTGCTGGACATGTTACCAGTAGATAATCTCCAGCTGACAGT
The DNA here is from genome assembly GCF_018350155.1 of Leopardus geoffroyi. Lineage (NCBI taxonomy): Eukaryota > Metazoa > Chordata > Mammalia > Carnivora > Felidae > Leopardus > Leopardus geoffroyi. The sequence goes on from NC_059333.1 coordinate 95,990,956, forward strand.
CTCTTTCAGAGATCTGAATCTCACCTATGGTCACACCCACTTCCTGGAGCAGCCCACAGTGAATGACTGATTCCATGTGGGGGTATACAGGTCGTAGACAACTCAGGAAAGCTCTGAAGTATCAACTCATCTTCAGAACTCCTGGGAGGGTCAACTGAGGGTTCTGCTGAGACTTTAGGGCATCTTGATTTCCTTCTACCTAAGCCTACTTCCTTCCCTTGCCTTCCCTTCCGTAGCCGTCGACCTGAGTAAATCTCCTGCACACGAGACACCACTTTCCACAGTAACATCTACCCAATGCACAGCTATTCCTAGATGGTTTTTTGACAAGAACATAATGGTTACATAATCTCACTTTTAAAAGACTGGCTAATGAAAAATGAAATCCCTGATGAGGATATTAAATTAGTATACTCTGGGGTGCCTGGGTGACTCAGTCACTTAAGCATCTGACTCTTGATTTCAGCTTGGGTCATGAGCTCCCCGTTCATGAGTTCGAGCCCCACATCAGGCTCTGCACTGATAGGGCGGAGCCTGCTTGGGATTCTCTGTGTCCTCTTTCCCTGCCCCCCTCCACTCTCATGCTCACCAAATAAATAAATACTTTTCAAATAAAATAAATTACTCTACTTTAGTACATGAAGCTGGTTAAATTTTGTTTTTAATGTTTATTTATTTTTGAGAGAAGAGCACAAGTGGGTAACAGGCAGAGAGATGTTCAGCGTGCCTGGGTGGCTAAGTTGATTAAGCATTCAACTTTTAAATTTTCAACTTTGGCTCAGGTCATGATCTCATAGTTTGTGGGCTCAAGCCCCGTGTCGGGCTCTGTGCTGACAGCTCAGGGCCTGGAGCTGGCTTTGGGTCCTGTGTCTCCCCCTCTCTCTGCCCCTCCCTGGCTCGCGCTCTGTCCCTGTCTCTCAAAAGTGAATAAACGTTAAAAAATTTTAAAAAAATAAAAATAAAAAAAGATGTTCAACATCACTGATCATTAGGGAGACGCGAATCAAAACCATAATGAAATATCACCTCACACCCATTAGTATAACTACTATCAAAAAAACAAAAACAAAACCAGGGGCGCCAGGGTGGCTCAGCTGGTGGAGCATCTGACTGGATCTCAGGTTGTGAATTCGAGCCTCACGTTGGTCATGGAGCCTACTTTAAAAAAAAAATACAAAAACAAAAAAACAGAGAATATCAAGTGTTGACAAGGATGTGGAGAAATAAGCCTTGTGCACTGTTGGTGGGAATGTAAAATAGTTCAGCAGCTATAGAAAACAGTATGGAGGTTCCTCAAAAACTTCAAAATAGCATTTCCATGGTCCAGTAATCTCACTTCCAGGTATATATCCAAGAGAACTGAAAGTAGGGACTCCAACAGATATTTGTACACCCATGTTCGGACTAGCATTACTCACAATAGCCAAATGATGGAAGCAACCCAAGGGTCTACTGACAGAGGAACGAATAATACAATGTGATATATAAACACGAAGGAATATTACTCAGCCTTTAAGAGTAAGAAAATTCTGACACATGGATGAACCTTGAAGACATTATGCTAAGTGAAATGGGCCAGTCACAAAAAGACAAATACTATATGACTCCACTTAATTGGAGCAGTGGTTGCCAGAGGTTGGAGGGAGAAGGAAATGGGGAATCGTTCAAAAGGTACAGTTTCAATTTTGCAAAATGAAAAAGTTCTGGAGATTGGTTGCATGGCAATGTGAATATAGTTAACACTACTGAACTGTATAAGATGATAAATTTAATTCTTTTTAGCCACAATTAAAAACAAAAGCAGAAGAAGGCACATTACTTAACTTACAAACATAACTTAATTAGAAGAACTAAAAATAGGCACGAGACATGGCAAGTAGTACCAAATTCCTCTTATTTCATATCTATCAACAGATATAATAAAACAAAACAAAATTTTAAAAGTAGTTAACTCTAGGTGGTGGAACTGGGAATTGAGGAGAGACTACAGATGGAAAGATGTACTCTGTACTTAGACCTTTCTGAATGGTATAGATTATTGTTAATTTCTCTACCATATAAAGGTATGATTTTATTACAAAATTTGCTTTCTAATAAAAAAATAAAATATGAAACAATTTTTTGAAGTTTATTTATTTTAAGAGAGAGAGAGAGAGAGAGAGAGAACACTTGTAAGCAAGCAGGGGAAAGGCAGAAAGAGAAAGAGAATCCCAAGGAGGTTCCACGCTGTCAGCCCAGAGCCTGACATGGAGCTCGAGCTCACAAACCATGAGATCATGATCTGAGTCAAGACCAAAAGTCAGATGCTTAACTGACTGAGCCTTCAACACACCCCTAAAATGTAAAACAATTTAAAATGACTTTTTATAAATAAAATTGTTTCAAATATTTTAAAATTTTATTTTAAAAATATAAAATAGTTCCTTCTTCTAACATCCTTACCTTACAACAATTTTTCTTTCAAAATACCTTCAAGTTTACTAGTATAAGGGATAGAAGGATTCGGAGATTATATTTTAGAATTAAGTCAGAAGAGAAGGAAAGGTTTCCATAGAAGTTCTCTGGCAAAGTACAAGGATGACATCTTTTTTGAATGCAAGGGAAAAAAAATTAATATCTGGCATCATCAAAATATGACTTTCTTATTAAGGTCCACATGGAGTTACAATTAACACATACATAAGCATGTCTGTATACAATACGGATTTTTAAGAAATCTTATTTTTCAAGAACTAAAAAACATTTATCAGAACATACAAATATTTTTTAAAACATCTGTATAATCATTAAAAAAACATAAGTACAAACATCCTAAGGAGACTCGGGGAAGGAGTTATGCTTTATCAGTGACCACTCCTTAAGTTCCAGGAACTAAAACATTTAAGGGAGTTTTATGTAAACACTTCTCTAAGTAATTGAGAAAGCACCATGTTCATACCCTCCACAAACACCAGATTCTTATTATAGCACTAAAGCTAAAAATGAGCTGCAAAATAAAGATATTACATTCTAAAGGTATAAAACAAATTATGCATGAAAGATTTTTTTTCTCTGGTTTTAACTTCAGTGTTAGCATACATTATCTTACCACTGGTCTTTGACAGAATATATTCTGCTTCACCACAAAGATTCCCAAAATGGAAAATTTAGATATAGTTTTAGCTGAATTTTTTAAAAAGAAAAAAAAAAAAAAAAAGGCAGTTTTAATTTTGCTACTGGGCCTCAGAAGACAAACTGCTTTGAGCATTCATTATGTTCCTCTGTTCTAAAATATAGAATCTAAAGTTTTTCCTTAGGACTAATTGCTCTTAAAAATAAACCTGAAAAAACCACCAGTTCAATCCTTCTGCTATCTCAAAATAAGCTTTTCTCCAAAATTAAATGTAGCATAAACAGAAAAAAGTTTTATTTGTAATCACTGATATAAGAGATTTAGGCAGAATTATCCATGGATGGTAAAATCACTAGGCTGAAGGTTCTGGGGAAAGAGACTTCATATAAATCACAGTATCATTCCTCAAAGTAATTGTTATTCATTGACAGGCATAAAGCAAGTTCTTTTTTTTAATGATCAAGAAGACAGAAAATTGGCTCAAAAAGAACTGTGAGATATGAATTTGACAATAAAGCAAAAAAGTGATTTGTAAAAGCCCCATCAATATAGTAAAAGGAGAAAGAGAAATTTTTCTGAAGGGTAAGACTCAGCTTTGTATGGTGGCTTACTAAGCCTCAGCATTACCATCGATATGATGCAGATAATGATACCCGCCTCTGAATATTGTCATGAATACAAATAAGGGCAAAACACTTATCACAGTTCTTGGCACAACTGGGTACCTTCTCAGAGTTAGTTTCTATGCTCTTTAGCATACATGAAAGAGATGAAAGGAGACTGGGTATCTTTGAAGATAATCTGTGAAATTTTTCTAATTATTGATAATATTTTAAGATAAAAGTTCTGTTAAAATTCAACACTGGAAAACCCAGGCAATGGTTAAGATAAGAAAAGGGAGCGCCTGGGTGGCTGAGTCCATTAAGCGTCTGACTCTTGATCTCAGCTCAGGTCATGATCTCTCAGTCGGTTGTGAGATCGGGCCCCACGTGGGGCTCTGCACTGAGCATGGAGCCTGCCTAGGATTCTCTCTCTACCCCTTTCTTGCTCGTGCGCATGCTCGCTCTCTTCCAAGAATAAACTTAAAAAAAAAAACGAGAAAAAGAAGTGAGATATAGAGTAAACAAGAGGCACAACTGTTATTTGCAGATGATATTATCTAGCTAGAAATTCTAAGATAGTTAACTAAGAAATTATTAGAATAAGGTGACCAGTTCCACTTAAATATTCAAAAATAGATGGTATAAAATAAGGCTATGAGAATAAAAGTCCCATTCACAAAAGCAACAAAATTATAAAGCATTTAAGAATAAATTTAATGGGAAATGTGCAAGATCTAAGGGACAGGCACCTTACTGAAAAATACGAAAAAAAAATCAATAAATAGGTATTATGCCACATACTTACAAGGCCAAGCTCAGTATTATAAAACTATCAGTTCTCATATTAACTTGTAAATTCAATGCAATTCCAAATCAAAATAATAAGATTTTTTTTTTTTGAAACCTACAAAAACCTTCAAAAACTGATCTGGAAGACAAAATAAATGTATAAGAATAGCCAAGAAAATCTGGAAATAGAAAATTAATGAAATGACCTTTCCATAACATATATCAAAATTAACCACAATAATTAAACCAATGCAAAAACACATTCCTCCTCAAAAATCAATGAAACAGAATAGAAAGTACTTATGTTCATCTGAGAAATTTAGTATAGAAAAAAGTTGTCCTTCAAATCAGTAGCGAAAGAACGTATTCAATAGCAGTATTAGAATACATTTTTTAAGAAATTAAGTTCTATCAATACACCACAAATAATTAAAACCCCCAAATATCAGATTTATTGATAACCACTTGAAAAGCTGCATAACAGACATAAAAATAGAGTATTTTTAAATGAGAAATACATTTACCTAAGAGAGCCCAGAAGCCATAAAGAAATTTTTAAAAAGACAGATTTGATTAAATAAAAATGAAAAACTCCAGACAAGCAACAGGTTAGAGAAATGCTGGCACCTTTTGTAACAGACAACATGCCAATGTCCCTTCAAATAAATGTATGAAAAAAAGAGAAAGAATCCAGGAGGACAACTGGGCAAAAGATATGAATAAACAACCCACAGAGGAAATAAAAATGATCAGTAATGTATAAAAAGATAGTTGTAAAAAAAAGTTAACATTTGTTGCCTATTCTATCGGGAAAATTTTTAAAGACCAGTAATGTGCAATGGGAACAAAAGGAAAACACTGTAAACTGTTGTTGGGAATGTAAATTGATAAGTGTTTGGAGGACAGGGTCAAGTTTTAAAACAGGCAAATTTTGGACCATGTTTGCAAAAATATATATTAAATATGAGGATGTCACCTTAGCATAATTTGAAATAGTGATTTAATGAAAGCAACTTTTTGTGCTTATCAATCAGGAAAAAAGATTAAATTATGGGGGCACCTGGGTGGCTCAGTTGGCTGAGCATCTGACTTCAGCTCGGGTCATGTTCTTGCAATTCATGAGTTCGAGCCCCGCACTGGGCTCTGTGTTGACAGCTCACAGCCTGGAGCCTGCTTTGGATTCTGTGTCTCCCTCTCTCTGCCCCTTCCCCACTCATGCTCTCTCTCTGTCTCTCAAAAATGAATAAACGTTAAAAAAAAAAAAAAAAGATTAAATTATGGTGTACCAATACTATAAAACACTATACATCAATTATAAAAAGTAAGCGGATCACTCTCTACATATGTATTTATCCCTGTCTATCCTAACATGGAAAGATGATCATGAATGAAAAAAATCAAGTTGCAGAAATGTGAACCTGTTTACTTGAAAAATAAAAGGGTATGTGTGTATCCATATCTATACCTATAGATATATTAATATAATGTAAAATACCCCAAACTGTTAACAGTGGCTACCATTAGGAAGTGGGGGTGAGAAGCTACAAGGGAAACTTTCCATTTTAGGTACGTCTGTATCTTTAAGATTTAGTTTTAGTGCCTTGTCTTTGTCATCTGCATTTGGTAACTGGTGGCATTTTTGTTTCAATCATCATTCTCAGCCACATTCCTATGTAGGTTAGCTGTCACGTACAGGCTTAGGACACACAGCAGGCACACAATAAATGACTGTTCAGTTAACGCTGGCCATTTCCACCTGGATGTCCCCAAAGCATGATGAACTAAAAATTCGGTTACTTGTTCCAGGAAATGAGTTACCTCCTCTCACTCATCTCTTCCTTCTATATTCCCTAGTCTCTCTCAAATAAGAAACCTAAGAGTTGTCAGATTCCCTCGCTCTTCCCCACAGGCAATTGATCTGTAATTCATATGGATTCTACCCCCTAAAATTGCCATTCAATCCAGATCCTCTTCTCCTCCTCTGAATCTCTCACCAGGACTACTTCCAAAGCCTCCAAATCAGTCTTCATCCATTGCTAATTCATAGTCCATACTGGTTCCAAATCTGACTTTTCTAAAATGAGAATCTCAGTATGTATATCTCTCTGACTTAAAACCCTCGCCAATGAGAAAAAGTCCGAAGCCCAAAATATGATATTCAAGAATTTCATGAGTAGCGCCTGTGAGCCTTCTTCTTAGCCTCACTTCTTATCAGTGCCAGCTTCACACTTCATGTCCTAATAAGGAAGGACTATGGCACTAACAACTAAACTGATCTGAATTCCCCAAATACATCACACAGTTGTGCAATGCCTGGAATGCCCCCCTCCCCAACATCTTCATCCACTAGACAAACCTATTTATCCTTTAAAAGCCTCAAACAGTTCATCCTCTAGGAAGGTTTACCTTTCTTACCCCAAACACCTCCCCAATATCCAACCCTGCAAATACCTTACACATAAACACATACACACTCCTTTATTAGCTCTTCTAGATCTTTCCTCCTATAAGTCTCACGGTCCTTCAAGGGCAGAGCCGTGTATTATCCACCTTTACATCCTCTATGCCCACCCTAGTACCACGTGCCTGCCTTACAGTAGGCAGTAGGTGTCCAACAATATTTATCAAAGTGACTTTAAATACACTTTAGGTAATACGTGAAATCCTAAGCAAGAATGGAATTTTAAAAATTCAGGCTTTAATGATGCTCATTGCAACCATAAAACAACAAACACTCAAGTTACCTTAACAAGAGGGTTGGGAGTTGTATTAGAAAGCTTTCACGGACCTCCAGGAAGAGTTTTTCTACAGGGAACTGCTCCCTTCTCTTCTGCTTTCTCAGACCTGCCGTTTGTACGTGGTCAGTCTTGGCCTCCCGAACCTCTCCCTTCACTCTTCAGTTCCAGTGTTCACTGCTAACAAGCAATTTATCTCTTTGTTACCTGATTCAAATTTCTGAGAGGGCTGTTTTGGTTTCTGGCACCAGGCCACCAAGTCCTTTCTCTTTCTCTGATAAAACTATGGATCAGCTGTCCTGTGGTTCGGTGCCAGGCCAGAAGCTCCAGGACCGGTAACTAACATTCCCCCAACTTCCAACTCAAGAGACTATTTGTATTTCCTTAGAACATTATAGTGATATACTTTATATTGCTAAAATTATTTTGCAATACTTTTAAAAACAAGTCTTGCCAAGACTTGTTCACAGAAAAATCCTGCATACTTCTTCACTGAACCAGCTATACATTCCAAATATACAAGTAGTTAATCTCTTTCTATTTGCAGATGTTCACAGAAAGAATCCTCTAGATTATTGTAACTCTTCAATGGCAGTGGTTTAAAAAGCATTTTCACAACCTTTTTGCAAAATTTCCCACACATTTGTGATGTAAAGAAATGAGGAGTCCAGACATTTCCTTGTTAAACTCTATCCCATAATATCAAGTAACTTTAATATAAGGATAAGCCCATAAAATAGCAATCTATCACTAACCAACAAAACCTGTTTCTCTTCCTCCTAACACTACTAGCTAATGATTGAAGGAAAGCTACTCACTGACAAGCTCCCGTGTCAAGGAAAAAAGGGTGGACGGGCTGTCACAGAGCCACTCTTAGGTGGTCTCCAATATAATCAGTGTCTTAATGCTATTAATCTCCTGCTTAAAAACTAGAAAAAATCCAATTAAATGTCTGTTATATCTAGGGAGACATCACATTTGCACTAAGAACAAATTTAACTGAATGACAACACCACACACATCTCTGAAAGAAGGCAATGTATTCACTAAAAAATTCTGGCTATTCCAAAATTCAACGTTCGCTGGAAAGAAATACTGTTAGAAGGGGATAAGGAGAAAGCTTTCTGATAATGGCCTTTCACAAGATCTGAAGGAAAAGAAACGTTTTCAAATGCAGATTGTCCTTACATTTCTTGATATAAAGGAAGGGTTTTCTACTTAAAAAGCAGGTAGGTGTTCTAGTTAGCCAACTTGTTTATTAGCTATCCTCACTGGTGACTCATTTTAGTTTCATCTGTAGTAATGAGCAGCTGACTATGTAATATCATAACCACCAGTTTAGACTATTGTTAATAAACATATAATCTTAACAGATTTAATTTCAGGGGACAGAAATTGGTACAATTTAGAGAATGCCGATGTTGTCTTTAAATAAGGCTTGAAATGAAGGCACTATTAGAAAGCGTTCAGCGAATAAGAAGCACTAATGGGCAAGGGCTTTTCTTTCATTCCTTAGCAAAAATTCATAGGTTTAAAAAAAAAAAAAAAACACGAAATGTTAACTTGAATGTCTTGGGAAAATTTTAGGCACTAAAAGGGTTATATGTCCTTACTCTCTTTTATAAAAACAGTTGTAGCAATAAGCCAAGAAAAAATGACACTTAAATTCCTAAAATACAGCAGACTTTGATTTCTTTCCAAAGGAGTTTACAATGATTTTAATTTACTAACTAGGCCTATTTAGATTTGTCAAACCAATAAAAATGGGCAAAAAGGAAGAAGCACTAATTTCCTCTTCTGCATAGTTGGAATCATTGGGAACTATCTAAATTTAATAAGACAAGAATTTTGTATTGTCAGAGTCATAAAGATAAACCAGAAAACTAAAAATAATAGTTTAACAATTAAAAATTGAGAAGTACCAATCAGGAGAAGGGCAAGCAAAAGGTAGTATTCACCCAATGTCTTATCCTTCAGAGAAAGGAATCAATAGGTACTATCTAAAGTTGAATCACGAAATAGAAGTATAACTTTTAAAGTAATAAAGACAACCTCCAGTAGAACAGAAATAAACTGTCAACAGTATACCTCTGAACGTTGGAAGGATGGGATGGAACTTAATTTATACATCTACAAAGTGTGCACATTCCCACCATGTGAGTATGCTGATTTTTAACTTTTTTAACTGTCAATAATCAGACACCTTTAAAAAAAAGAAACACATACCACATATTTTACTCTCTGTACCTAACAACTCATGGGCTGTCCGTCGACATTATAACATGGAAAGTGAACTATCTCATCTATCAAATTAAAGGTTAAGGTAAAGGAAGCAAAGCTTTTCTCCCCTACACTGCAAAGTTCATAGCTGACCATACTCAAGTCAAAACAGCTCTCATGACCACTACAAACTTTTTAAAAAAACATACACACACTTCTTGGTATTGTTTTAAAATGAAGACCTCTGTGATCAATTTAAAAGCAAAAACACTGATACTTTCCTAAATAATTCTTGTAAACTACCGCTGAAGACAGTCAAGCTAACAAGAGGTCAGAGGCTGCATGGCAGCAGGCAAACCAGTAAGTTGTTATATCGAATCAATAAGATGTTTTAGGGCTTCTATTTCCTTTGAAATCAAAACAAGAGAGGCATTTTGAAAGTTTGCTATCTTCACTGATCCTCTCTGGAATGTAAAAGTATGCATTGCAGTTTTAACCTCCTAGTGCTTTAGGTTTTTTTAAAGCAATTTACTTCTACTTGAACAAGCAGTAAGACAGGCCCAAGCCATCAGGTTTTCTGTTAACCCTTAGTTTCAAATCTTCATGCCCATACTAACATTTCACCTTTCCAATGCTCCTAAGTAGAATTCTCTCAAATTCCAAACCACAACTTAATTCAAGGGAAGGGGAATACTTCAGGGCACTGATTATCGAATATGATTTAATACAACGATATTAGGACTGGATTATTTCTGGTAAGCACCGGAGTTAGAACTTACGTAAAAATACGACTAAAAATCATAGACTTTAAAATTCGGTTCCTCCTCTTCTCTCTTTGCAGTATCTCACCCTATCAAATGGTCCTTGAAGAAACACTGACAAAGAAGCGTTCACAAATTTTTAATTTACACATACATAACCTCATCTCGGCGAGACATACGTACCTAATGCACATCCCTGAAAACCCATCAACTTTACTCTTCAATAATAATTCCTATGTCTAATACACAGGCATCCAGATACACTTCTTGAACTTAAGACGATGAAGGTAAACCTGACTTTGAGAACCAGAGTCTTTAGGCCTTCTGACAACCAAAAGGGCCAGCAAACTAAAGTAGTCCTGTCTTCTAAACCTATAGCAAACTCAGTTAACTAAGGCATCACTCGGAATCCACTCTCAGCCCCGAACACATTCAGCCTTAATGACGTAAAGTCCTTGTAAATCTCTTAGCAGGCGAGTCTCTCTCGAACCCACCAGGTGGACCTACTCTATTCCAAGGCTCCTCCCTGGGACCCTAATCTGGACCAACAGCCGCGCGACTCCCGGGCGTCCTGCAACACACCGTGGGGTGCCCCAACCTAGCGCCTCTTGCTCCTCCCCGGACCACTTGGTCACCCACCCCGAGTCCCCAGAGTCGCCCGCCCAGACCAATCCGCCCACAACATATCCAGCCCCTCACCCTCCCCTCCTCCAGTCCAAGTCGAGCGGGCCTTTCCTCTCCCCTCCCACTCCCACGCCTACTCTGGGAGACTCACCCGCGATAGTAGGCTTTAACCCGGACCTGGTGAGAATGATCTCCGCTGCCGCCGCCTGCGATCGGGTGAGCCATGGTACTGCTGTCCCTCTGGGTCGGCATCTCCTTACTCCCCCGCCTGAACGCCGGAGGCCAAGGGTGCGGGGTGCGCGCCGGGTGCCGTGGGGCACTCTGCTACCCGAGCTTCACCCAGAGCTGCGGCTGCCGCTCGCCTACCTGTCCACTCCGCCCGCGGCGCGGACCCAAGGGTCGCCGTGCCGGGGCAGCCGGAACCGCGCGGCTCCTCCCGCCGCCCGGGCCCAGCACGCCTCCCCGCTTGGGTCCCTCCCACCTCGCTTGCTCCAAAGGCCCACATTCCGGGGGAGGGCGGGCGCAACCATCGATCCAACTCAAGGAGCCTCAACGCCCGGCTGAACCATTCTTACAGGGGCTAGAAAAATGGAGAGAGAGGATGGGAGACGCTGCCTGTCACATCAGATAGGCCGGGAGGGGGCCTTTCGTGGAAGCTGTGACTGAGGAAATGCCAAAGTTCTCCGTAAAAAAGCCCTATTCCTACAGGAAAAAGAGTAGGTGACAAAGACTACGGCATCTCACCCCGGTTTCCTAACTTGGTCGCGTCCGCGGTCAGCCGACTAGGGACTGGGGTAGATTTGCCCTGCGGGTTTCTGGGACTTGGAGTCCCGGTGGGATTCTGGGACTGGGGGATCTCTGTGTAGGAAACCATCCTCCCCTTCCAGCCGACTGTGTCACCAGTTTGTACGCCGTCGGGAGTATTCGGCTTGGAAACCCTGAATCGAGCTTGGTTATCTGAGGTCACTGGAAATGATTGGGCATCGTCACGATCTACACTTTGTTCTCTGATGAATTTTCCCTTCCAATTACATATATCATCTCAATCATACAGTGCCTTTTTGGGGAACATTGGTTACAGGCTCAGCACAGGCTCTTTTATGGAAAGAATTTAATAATATATGAAACAAATGTAATAATGAACGTAATAAAGGAGGCAACTCATCTAGAAGGTATGATGGAAGACCGACGTTTCTTCCTTTGCAGCCCCCAATATCCCTTGTATATTGCCATTGCATGGAACAGGTTCACAATAATTATCCAATCCATCCACCGGTATTTATTTTCTATAAACACTGGCTCACCGAAGTTTACAATATAAAGAACCCGTCCTTGTAGCCTAGTCTCTGACCTTCCACTGATCTTGGCTCTGTCACATATTGCAATTACAGGTAGCATGAATCCAGCTCCTGCATAAGTCCCAGTACCAATACATGCTGAAAAGGTTGGAATAATCAAGGTAATACCTTTCTTTACTATGATAAAATAGGGTTGGAGGATTAACTCATCAGAGTTAGGTGTGACACTTAGTCTGGCATGATGTCCTTCAACTGCTACAAACTTGGATTATAAACTCTTAATAAAAATTCCTATGGGGGGGGGGGGTGCCTGGACAACTCAGTCTTGGAGCATTCGGCTCTTGATCTCATGGTTGTAATTTCAATCCCCAAGTTGGGTGTAGAGATTGCTTAAAAATAAAATCTTAAAAAAAAAAAAGAGTGTTGGGGTTTGTTTATGCCTTTTTTCTATCAAGATAATATAATCATGTTTTTTATCCTTTATTCTATTGATATATGTTACATTAACTGATTTTTGGACATAGGCCAACTTTGCATTCCTAGGACAAATCTCAACTGGTTATGGCATATAATCCTTTTTATAGGTTGCTCCATTCAGTTTGCTAGTATTTTGTTGAGGAATTTTTAATTTGTACTCATAAGAACTGTTTCCTTTAGCTCTTTGAACATAATTATAATAGCTGTTTTGAAGTCTTTGTCTGCTAAGTCCAATATCTTTGTCCTCTCAATGGCACTTTCTATGTGTCTGGGTCCCAATCACCTGTCTGTATGTCTCACTATTTTATTTACATTCCCATTTTAGCAACTCTGGAGACTGATCCGTACTGGCTCCAGGGCTTGTTGTCATTGTTGTTCTTGGCTTGTTCATTTGTTTAGTGACTTGGCCAGACTAGTTCTGTATAGTCTGTGTCCCCCACAGTGTGCAGGAGGCTCTGATGTCTCCTCAGTGCTTCCGTGTGCACACTGTTACCCTGAATCCTCCTCCCTCCACTGGGGATGACAGTGGTTTTAGTCAGGTTCTCTTTGACTTTCCCCCATCTTCCTATCACAGCTTTTGGCTGGTTTGCCTTTATTGATATTACTCCCAACTGTGAGCCTCCACTAATTGGTAAATGATTGCCCCACTACTTCTGACAATGCCCTAGGGCATAAATTGCTCCATTGTCTGAGCCAATGGTCATTTTTTATTTATAATTTTCTTCAGTTATGGTTGTTTCACTGGGGAGAATATATAGGAAGCTCCTCATGTTTCCATTCTGGAAGTGCTCTGACATTGATCTTTAAAGTCAATGTGATGCAATTAAAACAGAAGGCACAAAGAGTTATGCATATAGGATGATCAGGTCACAGAAATTATGTTATTTTTAGTAACAACAACAACAACAAAAATCCCTGGCAACTATTGAGCCATCTCTTTAGCTTAGAGAACACAGAACTCTGTAAAAAGGTTTAAAAGGAACATGGCATCGCATTGATCATATCTTTAGGAAAGTTTGACTTCCTTGCTGCAGATTAAGCTGCTCTAACAAGAATAATCAGAAGAGCTTGACCTTTATGTTCAGTCTCAATTAGCCTCACCAGTGTGCCCTGCAGTCAGGATCAAATAGGAAAATTTGTTTGCCATGTTCTTTATGTCAACTAACAAATCCTGCTACTGGATTTCTGTGGTCTCTTCCTAAATTGAGAATCAAATGATATAAAATGTGAAGTCAATGGTAGACCCTGTGAACAAGTCTCCCACAGCCCATTTTCTTTCTGTTGTACTTGAAACAGTGTTTACTAATACCCTCAGCTTTGGTTAAGCCTGTGGCCCTTAACCTAGCATTCTTCAGTGGTTACATTGAGCAGGGGATAATGTCATTAAAAGGAGAAAAAAAGTGTTTCAACTGCAATTCCTGATCATTTGAGCGAGGGGGGGCACTTTGTGACTTGCAGAGATAAACATTGAGTGCTAGGCTGAATTAACCTGCCTTTGGCTCACTGCAATAACTTTAATCGTAAAAATTAGTTAATCCTCAAATCCACAGGCTTAAGAGATTTTAAAGATTTTGGCCAACGTTTTCTCATTTTGTGATCACAAGAGTACTTGTCCCAATGTAAGGCAAAAATAACCTGCTTGGAAAATGGTGAATGAGATAATAAATAGTAGACACAGGTCCCTTGTGATAGTGTCTTAATATTACATTGTTTCATTTAACCTTCAAGAGCAGCCGCAAAACTCCTGAGTAGAGTTCTGACAGCTGAGGTTAGTGAAAGAGTTTAGTTTTTATTGTGTTAATTCACCTTGCCTCTTCAGAATGGAGAGCTGACAATACCCCCATGACTTTCTCTTTCCCCTTCTTGTGTCCTCTCACTGCCCTATTGACATTGCCTACTTTATCTTCAAGTTATCTGAGTATTCCCTTCACTCCAGCCTTGCAAACTTATTTCCGTTATGGGTCCCCAAATTAACTCCCACACCACAGAGAATGACATATAGCAGTTTTAGCCTTAACTTGTTTTGCTTTTGGAATAACTTTGAAGCACCTGGCTGGCTCAGTTGGTAGAGCATGCAACACTTAATGCTGGGGTCTTGAGTTCAAGCCCCATGTAGGCTGTAGAGATTACTTTAAAAATACAATCTTGCGGGGCGCCTGGGTGGCGCAGTCGGTTAAGCGTCCGACTTCAGCCAGGTCACGATCTCGCAGTCCGTGAGTTCGAGCCCCGCGTCGGGCTCTGGGCTGATGGCTTGGAGCCTGTTTCCGATTCTGTGTCTCCCTCTCTCTCTGCCCCTCCCCCGTTCATGCTCTGTCTCTCTCTGTCCCAAAAAAATAAATAAACGTTGAAAAAAAAATTTTTTTAAATACAATCTTGGGGTGCCTGGGTGGCTCAGTTGGGTAAGCACTGGACTTCGGCACAAGTCAAATTTCACGGTTCGTGAGTTCAGGCCCCAGGTTGGGCTCTGCTCTGACAGTGCAGAACCTACTTCTGATCCTGTCTCTCTCTCTCTCTCTCTCTCCCTTCCCTTTCTCTCTCTTTCTCAAAAATAAATAAACATTTAAAAAATAATAATAAGTAAATAAAATAAAATCTTTAAGGGGCATCTGGGTGGCTCAGTTGGTTAAGCGGCTGGCTCTTGATTTAGGCTCAGGTCATCATCTCCTGGTTTGTGAGTTCAAGCCCTACATCAGGCTCCATACTGACAGTGCAGAGCCTGCTTGGGATTCTCCTTCTCTCCCTCATCTCTGCCCTTCCCCCACTCATTCTCTCTCTCTCTCTCTCTCAAAATAAGTAAATAAACTTGAAAAAATAAAATAAAATCTTGGGGCACCTCGGTGGCTCAGTTGAGCATTCTACTTTGGCTCAGGTCATGATCTCGCGGTCAAGGAGTCAAGTCCCGTGTCGGACTCTGTGCTGACATCTCAGAGCCTGGAGCCTACTTCAGTTCTGTGTCTCCCTCTCTCTCTGCCCCTCCCAAGCTTGCACTCTGTCTCCTCTCTCTCTCTCTCTCTCTCTGTCTCTCTCTCAAAAATAAGTAAACATTAAACAAAATTTAAAAATAATAATAAAATAAAATCTTAAAAAATAAAATGTCTTCCCTTTGAACTTAAAGAATTTTAATATTCATGTCTATATTCCCTGATAATCACGGAAAATGAAGCTCATTTACACCAATGACAACATAGTCCTGTCTTTGTATATATAGTACCATATATAGTATCCTCTGCTTAGTCTGAAATGCCCTCCCATGCTCAGTCCCCACCAGTCCTGGCCAAATGCCACTCTTTCTCTAGGAACCATTTACAAACTCACCTCTGCTCCCTAGGCCGTTACATACCCATTCTCTTCATTTTTCCTCTTTGTACTCCTGCTCTACATTCTGCTTATATATCATATATAGCACACGCATTGCACAGTATCATAGTTTATTTTCTTGCTGGCATGTTCATAATGCTGGAACTGTAATTGGTTCATCACTGTGTCCCCTGTACCTAGCCCATATTGAGCTCTCAGTAATGTCTATCGACACTGAACAATACCACTTTGCTTCATTTTTCTTAAATTTTTTTTTCAACGTTTATTTATTTTTAAGACAGAGCATGAACAGGGGAGGGGCAGAGAGAGAGGGAGACACAGAATCTGAAACAGGCTGCAGGCTCTGAGCGGTCAGCACAGAGCCCGACGCAGGGCTCGAACTCACAGGCCGTGAGATCATGACCTGAGCCGAAGTCGGACGCTCAACCGACCGAGCCACCCAGGCGCCCCTCATTTTTCTTATCTGTAAGAAAAGGATAAGCTTTTGACTTATTTGATAAGGATGTCCTGAGGCTGGGCTACTTAACTAATTTTTTTTTTTTTTAAGTTTATTTATTATGAGAGAGAGCGAGTGCACCAGGGGAGAGATGGAGAGGGGGGAGAGAGAAAGTCTCAAGCAGACTCTGTGCTGTCAGTGCAGAGCTGGGTGCAGGGCTCAGTCTCACTAACCAGAAGATCATGACCTGAGCCGAAATCAAGAGTTGTATGCTTAACCAACTGAGCCATTCAGGCGCCCCTAATTACTTAATTCCTAAAATATAAAGCCACGCTATGTTAATACAAAAAACTCCTGAAAGAAGATGTTTGTTTTAATGAGCCATCAGTGGAGAGTTCCATTAAGTGGTAGAGTCAGTAATGCAAAAAATTATAAAACATTTACTTAAAAAAATTTAAAAAAAAAAATTTTTTTTTTCAACGTTTATTTATTTTTGGGACAGAGAGAGACAGAGCATGAACGGGGGAGGGGCAGAGAGAGAGGGAGACACAGAATCGGAAACAGGCTCCAGGCTCTGAGCCATCAGCCCAGAGCCTGACGCGGGGCTCGAACTCACGGACCGCGAGATCGTGACCTGGCTGAAGTCGGACGCTTAACCGACTGCGCCACCCAGGCACCCCCTTTTTTTTTTTTAATTTTTTTTTCAACGTTTATTTATTTTTGGGACAGAGAGAGACAGAGCATGAACGGGGAGGGGCAGAGAGAGAGGGAGACACAGAATCGGAAACAAAAAAAATTTTTTTAAATGTTTATTAATTTTTGAGAAAGAGAGAGAGACAGAGTGCAAGTCAGGGAGAGGCAGAAAGAGAGGGAGACACAGAATCCGAAGCACGCTCCAGGCTCCAAGCTGTCAGCACAGAACCTGACGTGGGGCTCAAACTCACAAACCACGAGATCGTGACCTGAGCCGAAGTCAGATGCTTAACCGACTGAGCCACCCAGGCATGCCTATAAAACATTTACTGGATGAAAGTTGCTGAATATTCAAAGAGGTCAAAGAAATCTCAACATAGTTAACTCCTATTGGGTTAATTGGTGCCAGGCACTATTGTCTCCTTTTCAAGACAGGTCCAATCCAGATAGAATGTCAGGACGTATACCAATAAAGAGGGAAAAAATGCAAAATAGCAAGCTGTGTGCCCCAAGCGATAAAGAAAAATTGCAACAGCTCATGAATACCACCTTGTCTTCTCTGGGATCCAGAAGAACCCACTTGTGTCTGGCTAGATTGAAAGGCACAAAGTTGACTGGTAAAATGACATTGTTGAAAGAGCCTCCATTAACCCATAAAAACTTGAATTTGAAGTATCACTGTCTACTGATGTTTGCATACCAAGTATGCTGTCACCAGCAGCAAAAAACCGTTAAATGTAAGCTACCCTCCAAATTTGAAAAAGCACACCTGTTCTTGAGGCTGGCACATTCAACTGAAAATGTAAACCTTGTCTAATAAATTCTCTGTGCTCCAGCCACCCAGCCACCCCATCACAGGGCTTTTTCAGTAATCTAGTTCTCTCTTACAGCCTCTGGAGTAACTCCTCTCCCCAGCAAGGTTGCTAACCCATCTCTCCTCCCATGGAGGACTTGCTTATTTTCTCCACAGCCTCCACCTACTTCCTATTGGATTCAAATGCTTTCGTATTGAATTTCTGTTGACCTTGAATTAAACCATATTCTATTTTGGGCCACAGAGAAATCAGAGGAAAAAACAGAGCTCATAGTCTATAATGATTTCTGGCTGCTTAATCACACATACGGTGTCATTAGGAACAGCACTCCAGAGATCAAGCTGCCTGTTAGTTCACCTGCACCCGGCGCTTATCATCCTGCAACTTGAGCATGAGATATTTTACTGGATTCGTATGGCTTCTTATTCCAGATAGTAACAAACTACGAATCATTCTATACTTAAATCAGCAAAGGGCTCCAGACACAGAGACTTTCAAAGCAGGACCACTGTCTTCATTAGGTACCTCAAGAGCAGGAATCTTACCTTTTAATGTCTTTTGGCATTTAGAAAATTCTAGGTATTCAACATGTAGTACATTGTTTAACCTGACATTTGAATAATTTTACGTCGGTTCATGTCCACTTAAATACTAAAATTCATCTTCGTGAAAGAGGAAGGAAGCTGGCAACACCAAACCAGCAGAGCAAGTCTTTATTTTCTGTTTGCCTTTGAGCTGTTAAAGCTGTGACCTGAAAAGTTAGTTCAACTTGCTGAGCAATCTATTTACTCAAGTCAAACACAACTTGTAAGGAAGTGACTCTCATTTTACCCAACTTGGAATCTTTCAGCTAGAATCATGGGTGGGTAGAATTTACTAACTAAGAAGTTACTTTGTGTCATCTAAATCAGGCTTCTCAGACTTTCACATGCATACAAATTAGGTGGGGATTTTATCAAAGTGTAGATTCTGATTTAAAAGGTGTAGAATGGGACCCAGATTCTGCATTTCAAACCATTGTTGGTGGGTTGCTTATGCTGCTGGTCCACTGATGAGTTTGAGGAGCAAAAAGTCTAGGCCTCATTTTGTCCAGAGAAGTGAAATGACAATGATTTTATCATTGCTCCAAAGTGTTTCAATGATTAGCATAATTTTAAAATGTCATGAATTTGAAATAGGGAATGAGCGGTTTCTGGAAGATGAAGAAAAAAGTTAACTTCACAAAATTCTTAGTTTTATTTTATTTTATTTTATTTTATTTTATTTGTTTCTTATTTGTTTTCCATGATCTAACCATGTAGGAACATGCTGTCTGGATGTGTTGTAATTAGAGAATCACTTTAACCCACACATAATTTGTTCTCATCACAATCAATTAATAGGCTCACTGTATTCCCATAGATGCATGACTGTATACTGAGTATCAGGTCATGACATACTCATTCTGTCTCATTCAGCAACCTTTTATTTCATCTCAATTTAAAATTTTAACTCTGGGTGGCTGGCTGGCTCAATCAGTAGAAAATGTGACTCTTGGCCTCCGGGTTGTGAGTTTGAGCCCCGTGTTGGATGTAGAGTTTATTTAAAAAATAAAATCTTTAAAAATAAAAAGAATAAGTAACATTTTAACTCAAACACTTTCAAAGATTTTGGTTATGTCCTGCAAAGCACTATTCAGTATGAGGCTAGATTATTCTGTCTTCTTTTTCCACCTCATAACTAGAAAGCAAGCTTGATTTAAGGAGAGAAACAGGATGTCTTTTTCTACTTTCTGACTGAGTAATTTATAACTATAACGCAGAGTTCCCTTGAGAGTTAGTTTAATTTACTCAATTCCTAGAGGAATGCTGCCAATCTTTTTTATCCTTTTAATAGAATTTAAAAGCTTTAATAGTAATATTAAGAAATATTTAAGTATACATCTGTACTAAATTATTGGGTCTCTAGTCTCTCCATTCCTCTAGGAAGGCAAGTAAAGAGGCACTAGAAAATTTCCAAAAGACAGAAGATTCTTTTCCCTTGAGCCTCTCACCCTGAGCATCTGAGTAAGCTGCCTTATTATCTGTGGAACGGGGAAAACAGAATGACACTTAGGCCGACTAGCTTCTGATTTTAAACATGAATTATTTAAATATGCAAATAATATCAAGAAACATGTACTGCAGGTCTCCTAGGCACAAGGCTCTATGTTTCATACAATAAAATGTAAAATCCAAATTTTGCCACTAAGTCTAGGTGAGATAGTCTACTTAGGAAGGTCACACATAAACCTGTGATAAATAATAATTCAAGATTATATAACAATTCAAAGCAACAGGGCAATACAGAAGACATTGCTAATTTGTGCAAAAGCAAGTATGATCTATAGAAATTCAGAGAGAGGAGTAATTATGTACAGCTAGGTTGGAGGAATTTTGTTTTCAATCTCTGATAGCAGTTATCTCTGAAGATAAGTGTGATATAAAACAGAAGCAATTGTCTTTCATCTGGAAGGGACTTATCAAGGACTAACTGAAAAAATGCTTTATCAAGGACTCACTGAAAAGTCCTTTGTTAACTTGTAATAGAATGTAATTTCAAAGAGATCCGGGTCCCTCTGGCAAATTTACATGAGATAGGCCACAGGCTGCTACTTAGCCCTTTCAAGGTCTGCTTTTGTCTTACTGAAAAACGAGGGGGCCCATGATCTCCAAAATCCATTCCAGTCTAGAATTATAAGATTCTGGGGCCTCTTAGGAACTTCTGGTTTGAAAAATTCACTAAACTGTGAGCTTTCTTTCTGTATAAAACTTCCCCAGGACCCAGCAAAGCCTATGGCAGTTAGTATTTGTTGGTCGACACTAGGAATTTCCAATCAGATTTTCATTCATTGAACATGTTAGTTGAGAGTTTACTATGTCATACTCCCATGCTGGACATGGAGATAGGACTACAAGAAACTCAACCCTAGGAAGTTTACAGTAGTAGATGTATGTCAACATTTACTGAAAAACATGTGGTAAGTGGTGCCTGGGTGCCTCAGTTGGTTAAGCATCCAACTTTTGATTTCAGCTCAGGTCACGATGTCACAGTGCTTGGGATCAAGCCCCGTGTTGGGCTCTGCACTGACAGCACAGGGTCTGCTTGGGATTCTCTCTCTCCCTCTCCCACTGACCCTCACCCGCTTGTGTATGCTCTTGTTCTCTCTCTCTCTCTCTCTCTCTCTCTATCAAAATAAATAAATAAACATTAAAAATAAAATCAAATCATGTGGCAAGGGCCAACCCAATTAAATTGGGGGAAATAATTGTTGTTGTTGTTGTTGTTCTTGTTCTTGTTGTTTAACAAATGATGCCAGAACAATTGGATATCCATGTACAAAAAAATTAAGTTGGACCCCTTACTCAAACCATTACAAAAATTAACTCAAAGTGGATTAAAAATCTAAATGTAAGAGCCTAAATTATAAAACTCTTGGAAGAAAACGTAGTAAATCTTTGTGACCTAAGATTAGGCAATGGTTTCTTAGACTGACACCAGAAACACTAATAACAAAAGAAAAAGATAAGTAGAACTTCATCAAAATTAAAAACGCTGGTATTTCAAAGGACACCATCAAGAAAGTGAAAAATCATCCCACAGAATGTGAGAATATATTTGCAAATCACATATCTGATATGGTACTAGTATTCAGATATTTAAGTAACTCTTAACAACTAAACCGTAAAAAGACACATAACTCAATTTCTCTTTGTGGGCAAAGGATTTGAATAAATATTTCCCTAAAGAAAACATACAAATGGCCAATGAAAACATGAAAAAGTACTCATCATTAGTCATTTGAGAAATGCAGCTCAAAATCACAATGAGATGCTACTTCATACCCACTAGTTTGACTATAATCAGAAGGTGGATAATAACAAATGTTGGCAAAGATGAGCAAAAGTTGGAACCCTCATGCATTGCTGGCGGGAATCTAAACTGGTGAAGCTGCTTTAGAAACAGCTGGACTATTCCTTAAGATATAAAACACCGAGTATGACCCAGACATTCCACTCTTAGTTATATAACCAAGAAAATTAAAAACATATGTCTGCACAAAAACTAATACATAGAGGTGCTATTTGTAATAGCTAAAAAGTGAAATCAAACCAAATATCTATTAATTAAAGAATGGATAACAAAATGTGGTATATCCATAAAATGGAATCATATTTATCTGCAAAAAGGAATTAAGTCCTGAAAGATATGACGATGTTGAATATTTTATGCTAAGAAGCCACATCCTGTGTAATTCCATTTATATTAAATGTCCAGAATAAGCAAATCCAAAGGAACAAAAAGCAGATTAGTGGTTGCCAGGGATTGCAGAGAAGGTGAATGAAGAATGATTGCTGGGGGGCCTCAGTAGCTCCATTGGTTGATCTTTGGACTCTTGATTTTGGCTCTTAGTTCATGATCTCACAGTTCATTGGTTTGAGCCCCACATCAGGCTTTGCACTGACAGTGTGGCATCTGCTTGGGATTCTCTCTCTCCCTCTCTCTCTCTGCCTTTCCCCCACTCACACACGCTCGCTCCCAAAATAAATAAATAAACTTAAAAACAAAAAAAAGAAATGATTGCCTTATGATCATGAAGTTTCTTTTGGAGTGATGAAAATGTTCTGAAATTAGTTGTGGTGGTCATTACACAACATTTTTAATATACACTGAGTTATATGCTTTATTATTTTTTTTTAATGTAAACTCTACCCCCAAGGTGGGGCTCGAGCTCATGACCCTGAGATCAAGAGTCACACGCTCTACCAACTGAGCCTGCCAGGGGCCCCATGAGTTGTATATTTTAAACAGATGGATTTTATATTGTGTAAATTATACCTCAATTAAAAATATATGTACTCATAGAGGAGTATAAACAGAGTACTATGGGAGCAGCTAACTCCATCTGGGAGAGGCTGTGAAGGTCAAAGGGGGAAAATATTGAGTGGAATTTGAAGGATAATGCTGGCTGACAATGGATGGAGAGAGACAGCCGTACTGAAAAGGGCAGAACATGTATCTTGGAGTTGGACTTTGGTTCCAAAGCTAGTCCTGCCATACTAGCTGTGTGACTTTGAACAGTTTACTTAATCTCACTAAAATGAATATCCTCATCAGTGAAATAGAGGATACCTACTTCATGGGTGCAAATTAGATAGGATACTGTATGTAGAGCACTGAGTAAGTATTCAACAAGCATAGCCCTCTCTTTCTCCCCTCAACCTCATATTGCTGTTTTAGGTGGAATTAATATTGAGTGTAAAGGCAGAGCAGGGAAAGGCCTAGCTTGGGTCTGAATGGCAAGAAGTTCAATAAGGCTTAAGAATAAAGGCAGCTGGAAGCAGAAGAAGGTGTTTTAGAGTCAGAAAATAGAGGCTCTGGGTGGCTCAGTCGGTTGAGTGTCCAACGTCGGCTCAGGTCATGATCTTAGGGTTTGTAAGCTTGATCCCCACATCGAGCTCTGTGCTGATGGCTCAAAGCCTGGAGCCTGCTTCAGATTCTGTGTCTCCTTTGCTCTCTGCTCCTCCCCCACTTGTGCTCTGTCTCTCTCTCTCTCTCAAAAATAAAAGTAAACATAAAAAAATGTTTTTTAAGTGATAAAAAAAAAAGAAAATAGAGAGTCTGTACGCGAAAGAAGGAACTTTGAATTTGGTCCTATGATTTAGTCCTAAATCCACTGAAGTTTTAAAGAGAAGAGGAATGTGAAGATACTGGGTCTTTAGATGACAGCAGAGGGAAGAGTAGCCCGAAGTAGATAAGAATGGTAGCTCTGGGACTTCAGGAGATGATACAGATTTTTGACTTTATTAAATGTAAACCAAATCTGGGCATATTAGAGGCACTTGATGTGGCCTATTTTCTAATGAATTGTTAATAATTATTTTGTGACAGGGCACCTGAGTGGCTCAGTCAGTTAAGCATCTGACTCTTGGTTTTGGCTCAGGTCATGAGCTCACAGTTTCATGGGTTCAAGCCCTGAATTGGGCTCTGTGCTGACAGTGAGGAGCCCACTTGACATTCTCTGTCTCCCACCCTTTCTCTCCCCCCTCCACTTGCTCTGTCTCTCTCAAAATAAATAAATAAACTTCAAAAGACAATTTTTTTAAAACTTCAAAAAATTTTTAAAAATAATTATTTGGTGACATTTTCTATATTTTAATCGCTTACTTCAGTTAGTATTTTGGTGAAACTAAATCTTAGATAATACCAGTAAAAAAAAAGTACTTATTGTTGAGAACAATACAATCTCCAGCCTGAGCACTACATGGCAAAATTGAAAGACTTGGCTCTATTTTTGACAGGTTTTGATAGGTTATGTAACTTGCTGTGAATTTATTTCCCTTTCAGAGAATAAATGATGACAACGTTAACCTGGCTGACTTCAAAATATTGTGAAAATAAACAAACATCTCAAAGCTCTTTGAAGTTCATTGATGGAAAGTACCCTTCAAATCCAAAATTTCATTATGTAAATAGACAGTGAATTATTATTCTTTTCCTGAATCAATTTTTAGTGTTCCTTCCTCTAATCTTGCCCTTGAACATTTCTACAATTACAACAACAATGAAAAACCTTCTGAATTCTTACTCTGAAAAAGTCCCTGCAGTATATTATAAATTCTAGACACATGTGCATAGTACATTGCAGTCACAAAACACTTTTACAAATACAATCACATTCAGATTAATTGATTTTTCCCAATAAGCTCAACTGGTAATGTTGGTGAACTTGGTATGCGAAGAGGTGAAATGAATTGCCTAATAACAACGAGCTAGACATGAGCAGGACCAGTGCTTAAACTCAGGTTAACTCTAGATTCCAGGCTTTGCCTATCTTCCTGCATTAAACTAGACAAAGATTCCTACACACACACACACACACACACACACACACACACACATTTAATTCCCTGCAAAATATTCCATACCTCTCACAAAGAATAGGCTACTTCTTGGGGAGCTTGGGTGGCTCAGTTTGTTAAGCATCCAACTCTTGATTTTGACTGAAGTCGTGATCTCATGGTTCCTGAGTTCAAGTCCTGCATTGTGCTCCACTCTGACAGTGCAGA
This sequence comes from Leopardus geoffroyi, assembly GCF_018350155.1. Classification (NCBI taxonomy): domain Eukaryota; kingdom Metazoa; phylum Chordata; class Mammalia; order Carnivora; family Felidae; genus Leopardus; species Leopardus geoffroyi. The sequence goes on from NC_059333.1 coordinate 96,015,924, forward strand.
GCCTGCTTGGGATTCTCTCTCTCCCTCTCTCTGTCCCTCATTTGCTTCAGGACCCAAGTGGTCTCTGTGCTGACAGCAGACAGCCTGATGCAGAGCTGGAACTCAGAAACCTGGAGATCATGACCTGAGCCTAAGTCAGACACTTAACCAACTGAGCCACCCAGGTGCCCGAGACAGAGGTAATTTATTTGTAGATTAAATAGTATAGTATTGGCTAAGAGAAATTTATCAGCTTTTAAATGTTTTAATTTATGTCTATAAAACTACTTCAAATGAATAACCGAAGCATTTCTCAAAATAATACATCAATATTACACAAATTATTTGAATAAACTATATATATTAAATCATTACAGCAGAAATTATTCTGACATGAATGTATATCATACTATACTCTGCATAAATATATAGCGTATTTAAAATACCACATAGTAATAATGGTTTATAGTCAATCTGAAGAATTTGATCAGGGAATAAACTTTCATAATACCTAAATTGGACATGTATTAATCTTGTTTTTTACTTTGTATATTTTGTGAGGCTTTGACATGTTGGTGGCCTTACTGACAGAGGGGCCTTCCCAGGGCTAGCTAATTCCTAGAGATAGCAAATGACTCCCCTGTGACCATACCTTTCATATGCAAACCAACCCACCCAGACTTTATATCCCTAAACACCTCCTTTATCTAACTCATATACAAGCCACTATTCCCCCTGCTCTAAATTACTCTAGGGCCAGGCACTGGGCAACTAGAGACCACCCCTATAGACAAGAGCCTGCTAAAATTATTCAAATTATCCAATCCCAAATTTGCTCAAACTTTCTTACACTGCCTTGTCCATTCCTTCCTGCAGAAACCACAATGAATGCTCTGGCCCTGCTTTCTCTTTCACTCTTTCTGCCTCCTAATGGACACTGGTACTTCCCCAGTGGCCCCCATAGTGTGGCATGCCCCCCCACCCCACCCCCCAACCCCCACCTGGAAGCTGTAAATAATAAACTCTTCTTTCAAAGGCAGGTGTCCCTGTGTCTGTCACCTTACCATACCTAACTAAAGCAAATCTCAGGTACAAATCAAGACAACTGTGGCATGGTTCCTTAACTAAGAGTAAATAAAGAACTGGGGGTGGGGGGGGGGGGAGAAGGCAATGGTCCATTCATCATGTACAGGCGATGAAAGACCAAAGATGAAATACACTTTTTTGGGTGAGTGACTTATATGTTTATTTATTCTTCCAACATTTATTTATTGAGAGTTTACTAAGTGCCTGGCACTGTGTTAGGCACTGAATATACAGTAAGGGACTAAACAGGTTTAGTCCCTGTCCTTGTGAGATTCACAGTTTAGAGAGAAAAGATAGGCAAGAAAACAAGTGAACAAACACATAATTACAAAGTGTGCTGTGCTTACAAAGCCACCCGGGTGCCCCTGATTTACAGTTTTAAAAGCTTACTTACCATGTAGAGAAGAGACTGTAGAGGAATAAGGCTAGAAGTTGGGTGGCCTGTCAGGAGCCTATTGCAGTGGTCCAGGAGAAAGGTGATGGTGGCCTGGCCTAGGTTGATAACAGTGGAAGTGGTCAGATTTGGGGGTGCCTGGGTCGTTCCGTCAATTGAACATTCGACTCCTGTTTGTGGCTCACGTCATGATCCCAGGGTTGTGGGATTCAGCCCCATGTCGGGCTCTGTGCTGAGGGTGGAGACTGCTTAAGAATCTCTCTCTCACCCTCTGCCCCTCTCCCCTGCTCGCACACTCTCTCTCTAAAAAATAAAGATAAATAAATACAAATAAAATGAAAGATCATTAAAAAAAAAAAAGAAGATGAAGACGAAGAAGAAAGAGAAGAAAAAGTAGCAGATTTGGTTAATTTCTTGATGATTTCATGCATGGTGTGGCCAGAGATGAGGTTATGTTTTGAAGGTGGAGCTGGCAGGATTGCCACAGGTCGCAGTTAAGGAGTGGTGGAGCCACTATTCAAATCTAAGTTATGTCTGATTCTGCAGCCATGCTTCTAACAATTCTAGGCTGTCACAATGCTAAACAACAAAAGCATAAAGGCAGAATGGAAAGTACATAGTATCTTCCAGTGTTTATTGAGCCACCTATATGTTTGAGGTAAGGCTTTGTGGAACAAGACAAAAATAAAACAAAACAAAAAAACCTCTCGACTGGGTGCATAGGAGATCAGGGTTCAAACTCTGCTTTTGCCTGGGATTCTTCATCAGCATGGATCACATGACATCTAATGTCCCTTTTAGCTTTCGTGCTCTGTGTTTCTACTATGCGGCCCCTGGGGAGATAGAGCTATGTATGGTGCCACCCACAGGTGTACAAGGGAAGATAAAATGGCTTAGCATATGATTAGCATACTAATTACGGCAAGAGCAGATAAGAGGAGCAGGACTAGAGACTGTCTTCAGTTTCAACACTATTTGGTTTCGTAAAAGTACTTGGTTTTAGTAGATTGCTTTCAAGGAAAACAGAAAGCAGGTCTATACATTGTTGTCATTCCAATTTTCAGGATATGCTAGAATTTTACGCCTCATTCATCCAAATATTCAAGTATTTATTCCCTCACCAAGCATTTAAAACCTATTGAGTATTAGGTGTACTCAATAACATTTATTGAGCAAATCTGAGTGAAGTTAAAAAACAAACGAGGACTTTTTTAGACTTGACATCTGGCCTTTTAAGACTTTACAACAATCTTCTAAGGTGTCGTTGTTCCTTTCTTTTTCACATAATAAAACTAAAACCTGAAGCAGTCTAAGCACTCGTTCAAGCATAAGGTAGTGAGCCCAGTATTCATATCTGGGTCTGCTGGATTTTTCACCTCACCACATACGATCTTACGAAAGTGATCGCAGTCTAGTTGGGGTATGGGATGGTGTGTGTGCTGTATTAACTACTCTGAAAAGGTGCAGCATGGAGTGATCCATGATCTAGAATAGAGGTCAGCAGACTCTCTCTGTAGAGGGCCACCTAGTGAGTGGGGGTCATGATAGGGTCTGTTGCAACTCTTCAGTCCTGCCCTTGTGGCACAAAAGCAGCCATAGACAACAAAACATAAATGAGTGGGCATGGCTGTGTTCCAATAAGACTCTGCTTCATGGATAATGAAATTTAAATTTCACATAATTTTCACTTGTCACCAAATATCATTCTTCTTTTGATCTCCCCCACCCCAATCATTAGAAACCTAAAAACAAATTCTTAGCTTGAGAGCTGTAGGGAAAATAAGTGGCAGGCTGGATTTGGCCCATGGGCTGGCATTGGCCAGTTTGGGGTGCTATAACAAATACCACAGACTGGGTGGCTCAAATAGTGAACAATTATTTCTCACAGTTCCAGAGGCTGTGAAGTGCTGGCAGTTGTGGTGTCTGGTGAGAGGCTTATTCCTGGTTTGCAGACAGCCATCTTATTGCTGTATCCTCACAGGGCAATGAGAGAGATCATCTCTCTCTCCTGTCTCTTCTTATAAGGGCATTAATTCCATTTATGAAGGTTCCACCCTGAACCTCCCGAAGGCTCTTAAATACCATTACGGTGGGAATTCAGGCTACAATATACAGATTCTGGGGGGACACACTCACCCTGCAGCAGTTTATGAGAGGCGCCCTGGCATGCAGAAGAGTTCTGCGATCACTCTTCTCTGCAGGCCGGACTTACAGTGGGAACTGCTTCAACCGATTGGGAAACTAAATGCAATAGGAGTAATCAGATCCTAGGGTGGCAGGGGCCAAGTGGCAGTGCTTAAGTACTAAAGGCTAAGTGGGCATGGTTACCATGATGGACAGCAGAGTCAAAGCAGTAATTAGTCTGGCTTGTGCAGACCTATGTCATTGGCTCATCATGGTGTTCCTAGAAATGAGATAGATAGGGAGCTTACTAAATTCTTACTTGAACTGGACCAGTAGAGAAGTCTTTGGTTAAGTAAACAAAAGTCTAACCTGTATCATAAAAAGAGAGTCACAGCCCCTCAATCAAATTCTCAGACTCCGGCCAGTTTACAGAACCCAGAAACCCTTAAATGAAAGGGAGGCCACTGGGACACTACCAAAAATTTATAGTTAATCTTTCTCTAGCCTCTACCAAAGAGACCTACAACCTTTGTAGGGTAACTGTGCATTGGGGAAAAGGAAACAATCAGACCCTTTGGGGTCTACTGGACAATGGCTATGAAGTGACATTGATTCCGGGAGACCCAAATGTCACTGTGGCCCATTAGTCAGAAGAGGGACTTATAGAGGTTAGGCGATTGGTGGAGTTGGATCTCAGGTCTATCTCACAGTGGGCCCAGTTGTTCCCCAACTCCATCCTGTGGTTATTTCTTCAGTTCTGGAATGCATACTTGGAATAGATATACTTAGCAGATAGCAGAATCCTTGCCTTGTTTCCCTGACCTATGAAATGAGGGCTAATATGGTGGAAAAGGCCAAGTGGGAGCCCCTGGAACCACTTCTGCCCAGAAAAATCGTAAGCCCATTCCTGGAGGGACTGCAGAGATTACTGCTACCCCACACCTATTCGACTCCCCTATTTGGCCTGTGCAGAAGACAGATGGATCCTGGAAAATGACAGTGACAATCATGAGCTTAAACCAGGTGATGACTTCAGTTGCAGCTATTGTACCAGATGTGGTTTCCTTGCTTGAACGAAATAACACATCCCCTGGTACCTAGCGTACAGCTGCTGATCTGACAAATGCTTTTTTTCTTGATACCTGTTAGTAAAAACCACCAGAAGCAGCTCACTGTCAGATGGCAAGGCCACCAATATGCCTTCACTGTCCTACCTTGGGGTATATCAGCTCTTCAGCCCTATGTCATAATGTGGCTCACAAAGGTCTTAATCATTTTTCCCTCCCACAAGGTATCACACTGGTCCCTTATACTGATGACATATGTTGATTGGACCTAGTAAGCAAGCAGTAGCAACTACTCTAGACTTATTAGTAAGGCATTTGCATGTCACAAGGTGGGAAATAAAATCCAAAAAGACCTTAGGGGCTTCCACCTCAGTGAAACTTCTAGGGGTCCAGGAATATGGACTCAACATATATTCTCATTTGGGTGTTTTACTCCATGCTATTTACTGAGTGACCTAAAAAGCTGCTAATTTTGAATGAGGCTCCGGACGAGAGAAGGCTCTGTGACAGGCCCAGGCTTATGTGCAAGCTGCATTGCCACTTGGCCAGATGATCCAACAGATCCAATGGGGCTTGGAGTGTATGTTGCAGACAGGGATGCTGTTTGGAGCCTTCGATAGGCCCTTACAGGTGCATCATAGTGCATGCAAGCTCTTAGAATTTTGGAAAAAAGTCTTACCGTCCTCTGCAGATAATTTGTTTTGAGAACCAGATCTTGGATTGCCACTGGGCCTGAATAGAGACTAAATGGGTCACCCAGTTACCATGAGACCTGAGCTATCCATCATAAACTGAGTGTCATCTGACTTACCAAACCAAGTTGGTTGTGCATAGCAGCATTGCACCATCAAATGGAAAGGGCCCAGCAGACCCTGAAGGCACAAGTGGTTTACATGAAGAAGCGGCCCATATGCTTGTGGTTCCCACTCCTGCTACAATGGAAGGATACAGCAAGGAGGCAGCTGTCTGCCAACTAGGAAGAGGGCTCTCACTAGACACTGAATCTACTTTCACCTTGATCTTGGACTTCCCAGCCAGCTTCCAGAACTGTGTGAAAGAAATGTTTGTTGTTTATGCTACCCAGTCAACGGTATTTGTTATAGTGGTCCAAACTGATTAAGGCAGAAATAGTAGTTTGCCAATCCCTGACCTAGAGTCCAGACCAGCACTGTCCAATAGAACTTTCTGTAATGATGGAAATGTTCTATATCTGCACTGCACAATGTAGTTGCCACTAGCTACATGTGGCTATTGAGCACTTGAAGTGCGACTAATGCAACTAAGGAACTGAAATTTTCATTTCGCCTTCTTTTCCATTCCTGTAGCCCTTATCATTTATTTCTCTTAGGATTCATATAGTTTCTAAATTAGTTGCCCTGTCTCCATTTTCATTCTCCTCCAATCTATCCTTCACAAAGCTAGAGGGGTTTTTCTGAAACCAAATAGGATCCTAACACTTCTCCAAGGTTATGGTTCCTGGAAACTTTAGAAAGAAGTTCAACTCGCTAGCATGCCATATACATCCTTTCCTTAGGAAATCACACCCCAAAAACCAAGAGCACACTTCACACACTGTCCGTTAGCCAATTTGACAATAAATTATATTTAAACAATAATAAAATAAAAAGTAAATTAAAAAAAAGGAAATCACAAAGAAGGAAAATACCTTCCTCTGATCAGGTAAGTGATGATAAATTTCTTTCTTTTTTAATTTTTTTTAATGTTTATTTATTATTGACAGAGGGAGACAGAGCATGAGCATGGGAAGGGCGGAGAGACGGGGAGACACAGAATCCGAAGCAGGCTCCAGGCTCCGAGCTGTCAGCACAGAGCCTGATGCGGGGCTCGAACCCGTGAACCGAGAGATCATGACCTGAGTCGAAGTCGGACACTTAACCGACTGAGCCACCCAGGCACTGCTATAATGATAAATGTCTTAAGAGTAGTCCCTCATCATACTTTGTCTCTTCTAACATTTCACACAGTGGCTTTCTGAATGCTGCCATGAAAAAAAAACCTTGGCTTTGGAGATGGAAATTAGAATCCTGCTTCTGGTACATTCAAGCAGAGACACTATAGATTCTTAATCACCTTGAGCCTTACTCTACCTCTGTGCTAAATGGGAATGATGTTAATTATATCCAGGGTTTTGGTGAAGATTAAATGAGTCTGCACTTAGTAAAAAGGCTGTATACATGGTTGCTGTTGTTCTAATAACTATCAACTTTAGAAATGTTTCTCAATGGGGTGCCTAGGTGGCTCAGTCGGTTGAGCATCCGACTTCAGCTCAGGTCATGATCTCTTGGTTCATGGGTTCGAGCCCTGCATCAGGCTCTGTGCTGACAGCTCGGAGCCTGGAGCCTGCTTCGGATTCTCTGGCTGTCTCTCTCTGTCTCTACCCCGCTCATACTCTGCACATCTCTCTCTTTCTCTCTCAAAATCTCAAAAATAAATAAATATTAAAAAATTAAAAAAAAAAAAAAAGAAATGTTTCTCAAAAAGCAGTACTGGTCTGACTTTACCTAAAATACTTTACCTAACATGTTTATCCCAAACACTCCTTTGACATTTTCTGTCTTTAGGTTTAAGACTGTCATTTCTTCACTTTTGTTTCTCTAACCAAAAATTTCAGCAATACCAATGGAAATTTGATTCTTGAGAGTCAAATGACAACGCCATCATATAAGCATGTCAGAAATGAAAGAAAAAGTAGTAATATTTTTAAGTATCCAAAGGGACTTTTCAAAGGGGACTTTCTCAGTGAGTTCTCCTAACAGTAGTAGGAAAGGCACTGCCTTCAGAGAGGAAAATGAAGTGAAGAAACCATATTTTCAAGGGTGCCTGGCTGGCTCAGTCAGAATAGTGTGCTATTCTTTTTAAAAATATATATATTAAATATAATATCATGCTACTCTTGATCTCAGGATTGTGAGTTTGAGCCCTATTTGGGTGTGGAGATTTCTTAGGAATAAAATCTTTTTTTTTTTTTAAGTTTATTTATTTGGAGTGAGAGAGAGAGAGAATGCATGCATGGGCTGGGAAGGGGCAGAAAGAGAGAGAGAGACAATCCCAAGCAGGCTCTGAGCTGGGCCTGATGTGGGGTTTGACACTATCATGACCTGAGCTGAAGTCAAGAGTGAGACATTTAACCAACTGAGCCACCCAGGTGCCCCAAGAATAAAATCTTTAGGAAAAAACACACAAAAACCTATGTTTTCAGAGGGGGGAAAAGAAGTAAACTGACAATTTAGTTTACACTGGAAATGTTCTTTTTCCTTCCCTAGGGAAAGCCTGAAAGCACAAGATTTCTAAGATTAAGTATACTTTTCATTAGACCACAATACACTTTATGATAGATTTATATCAATACTTCATTTTTCAGGTCTTGAAATTAGGTCTAGAAATACCAAAAGACATTGTCATCAGTACACTTTTTTTTCTGTTAAGGGCAGTAAAGATTGATTATTTCATGAACTTAAGGTTTCCAAAGCACTTAATGGATGTTTCAGAATACTTATTACATTGAATGGATATCTCTACAAAAACACCCCACTCTTGATATTAAAATTTCTTGGAAGACACAGATTTTTAAAAGTCATCTTTATTTGTCTCAGTCTGCCTCAGTGTAGTTAGCATATACACTCTACAGCAAACCATATTAGCAAACCGGTGGCCATTCCTGCTTATTCTTTCCGGTGCTCAAGTTTGCAATCCCTACTAAATGCTCAGTAAATTCATGCGGAAGACGTGAATAATATTCATAGGGTAATCATGGTGATTCCTTAATCTCACAGCGTCTGGAACACCATTTTTGAGGCTGAGAGAGGAACTGCTTGTTTGTACCCCCAACTTCAATAAGCCCTAGGTAACAAGCCCGGTAGCCACCAAGGCATTTCCTTTCCCACTGAAACTTCATCCAATCTCGGTTGTATTTTCTTTCATTTCACTTATGGCAGTTCGCATAGGCTTTGGTATATTTTAGATGTTCTTAAAAATTTTAAGTTAACTGTCCAAGCAGAACTTTTTATATCTTGGTTACAGACCCCTCCTTAAGAAGATGACCATCGGCAAGAGAAAGGGAGGGATTGGAGGGGAGATAGTGGCAGCTAAATTGGAGAAACCTGGTCATTTCCCAGAGCGAACAAGGCCTCAGGTGGGAGGGGGGATTGGAAGCCGAGAACGCCACGTGACCTTGGGGGGCCCCCGGGCTGAGTCGACCCCGCCCCTCCGCTCGCCGCCGGGGGGCGCATGCGCAGCCCGTGTTAGTGATGGAGGAGAGAAGATGGCGGAAGCGGAGTGAGTGACTTGCTGGTGACTGATGTCGTAACCGGGGGGCGAGTGGGGCAGCGACATGTCCCCTGAGGGGAAAGCTCAAGGCTCTTTGGAGGGCAGTGCAGGGAAAGCGAGACCCAGGAGTTCCTTATCTTGCTTGGAGGAGCCCGCTTGGCCCATATAGGGGGGCGGAGGCCAACTGTAAGGGTCTAGTTACCTCCAGGCGGGAGCGCCCCTTCCGCCGTGTGATTCCGAATCGGCAGGGCCCTGCAGGCAGTCACCCCAGGGACCCCGACCGCTGGCGTCTTCCGGGAGGTGGGCCCCAGCGGGCCCCTCAGGCGCTGTCATCCCTGCAAGTGGGCCCCGCGGGCAGCCTTGTCACGGATGCCCGCTCCAGGGGCCCGCGGAGGCTGGGTAGGGTTGGGCGGGCACTGCCGGGCCTCCTTAGCGCTCCCCCCCTTCCCGCCCCGGCGTCACCCCACTCCTCCTCGGAGGGAGAACCTGAGACGAGGCTGCTCACCGCCCTCCCCCAGGAGGCGTGGAGAAGGTGTCCTAGCGCGGGCCTTAGCGCGGCGGGGGCTGCTGCGGGTCTGGCCAGGCTGAAACACCCCGGAAAGAAAGACCTTATTTCCCCTGGGTCTCTGGCTGCAGTGTTGACGCCTGCCTTAGAGAGCCATGTTCTTGTGCGGCGGTGTGGTGTGATGATGTCCTCAGTTAGCTACTCAAACTTCGTGTTTCCTGGGTAGGCCTCTTGTGCACCACGACTGCCAGCTGTATTTTGCAGACAGTACTACGCACAGACGGTGGAGTTAGTAAAATTGTTTTTTTGTGCCAGGTCTCCAAATGTGATACAATGGTTTGGTCCTTCCTGCTCACTGATGTTTAGATTTGGGCCTAGAATTTGGTTTATCTGCGACCATCTTTGGTTTGTTAGTGAACGAACTTACCATGGGGTTTCAGTTTGAGGACGTGGTTGTGCAGAATAGCTGTCTGAAAGGACCAGAATTTAAACTGGCTTTTTGCATATCACTGCTACATGGGTAAGAGTTTTGACAGCCAGCAATTTGGCAAAAAGTTTACCTTGTCTACCACTAAATCTGTATGATTTGAACATATGATTTGATGATTGGAAAGCAGTTTGAAAAAGTATAAAAAAAAAAACCCCTAGAGAAGCATAAAGATGTGAGTCATTTACTAATCAAAAAACTGAAGTCAGCTGTTTTCCTCTACTATTTTCCTTTCACTTCCTTTTATTAAACTGAGGTTTTTTGTTTTTTTACTTTTAATTCCTTGGACAGCCTATAAATACTATTTGCATAAATGGTGTAAAGAACAAAGAAAATTTGTACGTAAAGGGACACCATATGGGAATAGTGTGTGTATGCACAATTAGTGCCAAATTCCTTTGTCTTTTCATGAAGTAGAAAGTGTTCTTGCTCCATTCTTGTCAATGATGCTGATGTGATGTGTGGCAGATTTTGCTTCTCAGAAGAAAAGATTGGATAAGAAAGACAGATAAAATCAGTATATTCTCAAGTGTGCTTTTCACCATTCTGGTGCATTTCTAAGTTTTACTTTCTAACAATATTGAGGCCCTCAGATGTGACTTAAAATGTTGTTTGAATTTATTCAGTTGTAGATTCAGTGTTAAGTGGAATTTTATACCACAACAATGAAGTGAGTTTGAAGGAATCAGAAAGTCTGGTACAAAAATGTCCTTTACTGTCCATACATGAGGAAAGTAACATAATTACGGTTTTTCAAAATTTGGAGCAATTCTTTATGAGAGGAGGTTTTTGGAAGGAAGTGAGGAAATTGTTGTCAGCTGCTCTGTTTTCCAGGAGTAATCTGCTTATAAGTATAACCAGAGTTATTAGGTGTAGTGTGGACAGTGTTGTAGACTAGGGGAAAAGCCGGTGTGAGTTAATAAAAACTTACTATTTTTACTTTTTAAAAAATGTTTATTTTTGAGAGAGAGAGAGAGAGCATGAGTGGGGAGGGAGAAAGAGGATCTGAAGCAGGCTCTGTGCTGACAGCAGAGAGCCCAGTGCGGGGTTTGAACTCATGAACCTGAAGCAAAGTCGGACACTTAGCCAATGGAGCCACCCAGGCGCCCCTACTTTTTTTTTTTTTTTTTTTAAATGTAAGCTCTGTGCCCAGTGTGGAGCTTGAATTCACCACAACTCTGAGATCAAGAGTTGTATGCTCTACCCATCGAGCCAGCCCGGTGCCCCTTGGAGGCCCACATCGAGTATAGAGGTTACTTAAAAAATAAAATATTTTTTTTTTAATGTTTTTATTTATTTTTGAGACAGAGAGAGGCAGAGCATGAGCAATGGAGGGGCAGAGAGAGAGGGAGACAGAATCCGAAGCAGGCTCCAGGCTCTGAGCTGTCAGCACAGAGCCCGACGCGGGGCTCGCACTCACGGACCGCGAGATCATGACCTGAGCCGAAGTCAGATGCTTAACTGACTGAGCCACCCAGGCGCCCCAAAAAATAAAATCTTAAATTATTTTTAAAATTAATAAGAGAACATATTTTAAAAGCGGAGTGTATATGGTAACCAGAAATAAGCTAATGAACACAAATGCTTAGGCATCCTATTTTAATAGATAGATAAGAATGACTTTGGTCAAAAGAAAGTAAAGAAATATTTTAAATTCTGATGTTGCTTTAGTATTTATTTTTTAGGTATAGTATTCTTTTATAAACTTGTTTCGGTTTCACTCATCTTTCAATAATGAAAAGATAAACTTTAGGCCAGGATTTATTTAAGTTGCATATCCTGAATTATTTGAACTCAAATTTAGAAGGTATTAACTATCAAATATGCTATATATTTGTGAAGTACTTTTCCTTTCTAAGTGTTTATGGTGACTGTATGCTATCTCTGCTATTACGAGGGTTGTCTTAAAAATTTAGATTGTTGCTGATTATTTCTTTGAAATAATTAAATACTCTTTAAAGCCTGTAATACAATGCTTTTGCCGACACAAACCCTTTGTGTTACCTGACAGATTCAAGGACCACAGTACAGCTATGGATAGTGAAGCAAACCCTGGCACATCTTCTGTGTCGACAACAGCCAGTAGTACCACCACCACAACTATTACCACTTCCTCCTCTCGAATGCAGCAGCCACAGATCTCTGTCTACAGTGGCTCAGACCGACACGCTGTACAGGTATTTCAGTTATAATGACAGGTGGGCTAAGACTTAGGATGCCATTATTTTTCTCTTAAGCCAGGTGAACCTGTTGTTTTACGTCCTCAAATGAGTCACATGATATTTTCTAAATGAGTACAGTTAGAATAGTTAATATCTGAAACAATCAAAAGTTACTTAATAATCCTTCTATTGAAAGGGCTTACATTTGTCAGCATGTGGCTTATAAAACCATATGTCAGGAAAATTATAATTGGAAGGGCTCTAGGTGGCTGCTACAATGTGGAGACACTCAGCCTACAGCCTAAATATACAGAATGGATCTAGGCTTTTCTAGGTTCTTTTATATTTGAAACCAAAATACAGACTTAGGAAGATCTGTTCAGGTCTGTGGATGTGTTAAGAGGTTTATTTTATTTCTTTTTTTTTTCTTTTAATATGTTTTAATCTTTATTTTTGAGAGAGAGACAGCATGTGAGCAGGGGAAGAGCAGAGAGAGAGGGAGACACAGAATCTGAAGCAGGCTCCAGGCTCTGAGCTATCAGCACAGAGCCCGACGTGGGGCTCGAACTCACGAATTGTGAGATCATGACCTGAGCCGAAGTCGGACGCTCAACCGACTGAGCCACCCAGGTGCCCCTATTTTATTTCATTTTATTTATTTATTTTTTTGAAGATTTTTTTTAATGTTTATTTTTGAGAGACAGAGTGCGAGTGGGGGAGGGGCAGAGAGAGAAGGAGACACAGAATCCGAAGCAGGCTCCAGGATCCGAGCTGTCAGTACAGAGCCCGATGCAGGGCTCGAACCCACGAGCCGCGAGATCATGACCTGAGCCAAAGTCAGACGCCCAACCGACTGAGCCACTTAGGTGCCCCAAGAGGTTCATTTTAAACTCAAGTGGCTAGGGGCGCCTGGGTGGCGCAGTCGGTTAAGCGTCCGACTTCAGCCAGGTCACGATCTCGCGGTCCGTGAGTTCGAGCCCCGCGTCGGGCTCTGGGCTGATGGCTCGGAGCCTGGAGCCTGTTTCCGATTCTGTGTCTCCCTCTCTCTCTGCCCCTCCCCCGTTCATGCTCTGTTTCTCTCTGTCCCAAAAATAAATAAACGTTGAAAAAAAAAAAAAAATATTTAAACTCAAGTGGCTTAAGAACCTAAGCAGAAGAATCATTTAAAGTTCTTAGGGGCAGAGGGGGGAAGGGAATATTTAGGAAAAGTTTTAGTCTCTTCACTTGGTTGCAAAATTAAGTTTACTTGGTTAACTTTTATAATGAGGTTGAGGCAATATGGTATTTCATAAAAAGGGCATGGGCATTGTAGTCTGATATGCTCTTTGTTTGAATTCCATTTTCTTAATCCTTAGTAGCTATGTGTCTTGGCTGAGAGGCATGATCTCTTTGACCATCAGGAAATTGTAAAATGAGGATGAGACCATCTAGTTCCTTAGTTACTTTGATCATTAAAGGAAGCATTAAAATGGTGTGGGGCACATTATATATTCCCAATCAATAACAGTAGCTAATATTTATTGAACAATTGCTATGGGGCAAGCATTTGATGAATGCTTTATGTGGATTATCTTTTTTTTAAAGTTTACGTATTTTTTTTTTTTAATTTTTTTTTTTCAACGTTTATTTATTTTTGGGACAGAGAGAGACAGAGCATGAACGGGGGAGGGGCAGAGAGAGAGGGAGACAGACACAGAATCGGAAACAGGCTCCAGGCTCTGAGCCATCAGCCCAGAGCCCAACGCGGGGCTCGAACTCACGGACCGTGAGATCGTGACCTGGCTGAAGTCGGACGCTTAACCGACTGCGCCACCCAGGCGCCCCAAAAGTTTACGTATTTTTGAGAGAGAGCATTAGCAGGGGAGGGGCAGAGAGAGAAAAGACGGAGAACTCTAAGCAGGGTCCCTGCTGACAGTGCAGAGTCTGGTGTGGGGCTCAAACCCATGAGATCATGACCTGAGCTAAAATCAAGAGTCGGACACTCAACTGACTGAGCCACCTAGGGATCCCTCTTTTTTTTTTTTAAGTTTATTTGTTTATTTTGAGAGAGAGAGAGTGCATGCACGAGCAGGGGAGGGGGTAGAAACAGAGAGAGAGAGAAAGAATCCCACGCAGGCTCTGAACTGCCAGTGCAGAGCCTGGACGCAGGGCTTGAACTCATAAACTATGAGATCATGACCTTATCAAAGTCAAGAGTCAAAGGATGTTAACCTACTGAGCCACTCAGGCATTCCTGGATTATCTCTTTTAATCCTCACCACACCTCTGTAAAGCGGATGCTGTTATCTCCCATTTTACAGATGGGAAAACTGATGTTTTAAATAGAGTAACTTTTCCTAAATTCACATAGCTAGTAGATTGTCTGGTTTTAGAGTTGTGCCTTTAATCACTCCGTGAGTTTTTATGTTTCATTCTACTCTGAAAATAACTTAACCTGGTTGCGATATAGTCCTCTCTCCACTCCATTTTTCTAGATTGGATATCCCAGCATGATGGCTTTTAACTGTTTTGTTGTTTAGAATTCTGAAGTTACCATGGGGTAGAATCAGAGTTGTTGAAGATTGAGTCAGTCCAGCAAAAGTTCAAACTGGAATGAGGAATGTGTTTTTAATGTTTTTTACCTTCTTTGTGGCAAGGGATATAGAGAGAGTATCTAGATGTTTGAGCATGTAGTTGATGTGGTATTTTAATATGACATTTTGATCTCTAGTTTTTATCTAAGCTGAATGTGTTAATAAAAAATAAGATGTTACTGGAGAAGGATAGGTATAGGTATCTCTCACAAATAGCACTTATACTAGTTCTTATGAGGTGATAGAATTGCTTCCTCTAAAGTACAGTCAAATCAATATTCATTGAATTACCTAAGTAGTTCTTTAATACTGTCCAGCATTCTTTTCCAGTCCCATGAGTTCTCTTTACCCTTTTTGTTTCTTTAAAGATTAAAATAAGAACAATGTGTTGTACCTTTAACTTGCCTTTTAGGAGTCTCTCTCCCATCAGTGTGTCATTGTATGATAATGAAAGACTGTGTTGACGATAGAAGAAATGGCTACACTGACAAAAATGTGTCAAATAGATTATATTTATGTTATTTTAGTTTGACTTTAGTTTTATTATGGAATTCGAAGAACATATATAGATTTACCTAACCCAAAAGGTGTACTGCTGTAATTCTAAATTGCTTAATGCTGGTCTATCGTCTCCTGAGAGGTCAAAAGCATACATTGACATTGTGACAGGAATCTGTAGCAGATATAGCCAATCTGTAGTTGGAGAGATGAGATATGAATACATGAAAGTAAACAAGGAAATATGTTTCTCGGTATTTGGATAAAGAGATTCATTGCTCTGTGGTTCATGGTGTCCTGACTCAAACCTCAAGCTGTAGGATTATGGCTCAATTACTCTGTTAGTTCTGAACACTGTGGTTTGATCCTGAGAGTAGGGTTTTGTGCTGTTTCAGATCCCTGTGGGGCATGGTGTGACTTTGGAATGTGGTTGCAGAGGAGAGGTCTAGTCTGACTTATGAGTTTGGACAGATCAAGGATTTTTTTCTCTTTTTTTAGAATACTTTTCTACATGTATCTATTTGTGAAGTTTCAGGCTCAGATTTTATATTTTACGAATATTCACAGTAATTAACACTTTTTCAGGAATTTTTTTAAGTTAGAATACTTTTTTTATGTTGAAAGGAATCTGACCTTTAAAAACATTAAAAGAAGTAATAATTTAAAACAGGAAGTAGCTTTATAGTTTTACATGATTATTTATATAATACCTGCTTGTAGATTTTTTCCAGATATACGGAAAGTACAAATGAGAAGGTAAAAATCTCCTCGAATCTAGCTGTCTATTGGTAGTCTTTTAATGTTTTCCTGAATAGTCTTTTAAATATTTTAATATAAAATGGTATCTTACTCTATACACTATTTAGTAATCTGCTTTTTTCACCAAATGATATATTTGGGAATTTTTTTTTGTTGCTAAAAGTAGATATGTCTGTGCTGTACAATACAGGTGTATTGTGTTCCTAGGTGCTTGTGGCTACTTATATTAAAATATAGTAAAATTAAAAACTCATTTTCTTAGTTGCATTAGCTGCATTCGTAAGTGCTTAGGAGACACATGTGGCTAGTGGCTGCTATATTGAGCAGCATTGGTCTGTGTTATTATTTGTAATGGCTGTAAATGCATATTCCTCTCTATACCCACGCCCTGAATGCTACCCAGTTTTCTCTAAAACAGTACGCCAGTTTACATTCTTACTGACACTATGAGAGTTATCTGTTTCCCCATTTAGTGGTAATATTCTTTTAAGTCAGTTATTCAGTTCTTGCTTTGGCAGCACATACACTAAAATAAGTCAGTTATTCATCTGAAAGTTGGAAAATAGTATCTTGTTTTAATTTGTAAATTTTGACTACTAATGAGAGTGAAGATTTTTTCAGGTGCTTATTTGGCTCTTTTTTCTTTTGTGAATTGCTTCTTTTGGGTGGCTTTGATTTGTACAGATTAGCGAATCTTAGTCGTACATAACTAGGAGAGAACTACGTTAATAAACGTTACACTCAATATTAACGTAGTGAAATTTTAAACCACCGCTTGTTTTATACTTCATGGTTAAGCTTAACATTAAGATCATGATTTGACATTGGTTCAATTGACTCGTCACAGGTGATTCAGCAGGCATTGCATCGCCCCCCCAGCTCTGCTGCTCAGTACCTTCAGCAGATGTACGCTGCTCAGCAGCAGCACTTGATGCTACACACTGCAGCCCTCCAGCAGCAGCACTTAAGCAGCTCCCAGCTTCAGAGCCTTGCTGCAGTTCAGGTGAGACTTAACTGAATTCAGACTTTATGAGGTAAAGTTGACAAAAGTTCACATTTTTTGCAGATAATTACTGAAAATAGATATATTGGGTATTATTTCGGAATTCTCAGATGTCCTGTGATTAGTTTTTCTTAAATTAATAGGCTGCCAGATAGAAGTTAATAAAAAGTATATGGATATGTTTTATATGTTACTCGGTTGCTAGCTCCGTCCCACTTCTTTTTATCTACTTTGCAGAAATACTATGCTAGTGTCATGGTTTTGTGGGTGATAAAATTCTGTGTACAACAGTGAATACTTAGGGTTACAGGAATTGTATTTACATTTCAGTGAAAAAAATTTTAATACAAGTAATTTACATTCATTTAAAAAAATCAAGCAGTATAAAATTGTTTATAAGAGGTAAAGTGGAGGTGTTCATTTTCTAGACCCACTACTGTTTTTCATTCTTCACAGGTGGCTGCTGTTCAGTATATATTCCTCCAGAAATTTTCTGTATAAAAATATATATACATACACCTTTCTTATATCCAGTCATATCTTCCTAGTGATAACGGGATATTTTTATAATTAAATGCTTGCTTTAAAAAAGATTTTCATTCTTATTCTGTTTATTTAAATAAGACTGTATGTGAAGATTTAATCTTAAATATTCTTATGAGAGGAGGATCTCAGTTGATTGAACCTAAAAAAGGTTTATTTCTGTTAGGAACACAGCTCTTTCATCTTCTTCGTAGTATGATTTTAAATAACTTCATGTTCGTGATACAAGTTAGGAAACTGAAACCCACTGGCACTTGATGTGGCTCCATTTTCTTTTTCATAACGTTGGAGTGGTGATTCCACTTGAAAAAAACAGAGACTTGTAGAGTGAAACTGACAATGAGTGCAGCTATTAAAATAAGATTAGCCTTTGGGTCCTTCGTTTTCATTATTCAGCTTTTTCCTTTTTTTCTTAATCTGTTGGGCCAAAGCTTAATCTGTGTTGACTGTGAATTGAATTTTGCATTGGTTCATACCTAGATGTTTTAACTTTTGTTGTGATTTTTTGGTATCTTGGTGCCAGAAAGTTTTTAACTTCAGATTTTTATAGACATATTATAAAGATCTTATTATTTTAGGCAAGTTTGTCCAGTGGAAGACCATCTACATCCCCCACAGGAAGTGTCACACAACAGTCAAGTATGTCCCAGACATCTGTAAGTGCCCTAAATTTTTTCCTGGATTTAAAAATGTTAATTACTGCTTTCCAAAAGTGAACTTAATATTTACAAAGTTGCTGTTGTATATTTGTTGATTGACTTAAGTGACTTAAGAGATTATCTTATCTTAAGTGATAAGTGCCTAGAAATAGAAATGATAAGTTTCAAGAATTCAGAGCTAATGTTAAGCTTCTGAAAACCTGAGTTTTTTTTTTTTTTTAAGAAATTTTTTTTTCAATGTTTATTTATTTTTGAGAGAGAATGAGCAGGGGTGGAGCAGAGAGAGAGAGAGAGAGGGAGACACAGAATCCAAAGCAAGCTCCAGGCTCCTAGCTGTCAGCACAGAGCCTGACACAGGGGTCGAACTCACAGACTGTGAGATCATGACCAGAGCTGAAGTAGGACACTTAATTGACTGAGCCACCCAGGCGCTGTGAAAATCTGAGTCTTAAAAAAAAAATGTTTTTGTATTTCTTATATATGTTTTCCCGCTGATTTTGCTCAGATCTTATGTGATTCAGAATGATGGCAGTTTTCAGTATGTATTGAAAGCCCGAAAGGTACAATGCAGGAGTATTAGGCCATGCATTCCCTGCGATATACTAAAGAATGTCAACCCTTGGTAGACATCTAAATGTTTCTAGCTTTTTTTGGACACTTCACATTTTAGAAATTAATACTTTTCAGCTTATGCTTACTTGACTTATCTTGGCCAATTTACAAGTATCCATTCAAGATAACGTAACTTTAAAAAAAATTTTTTTTTGAAGTTTATTTTTATTTTGAGAGAGAGAGAGAGCGCAAGCAGGGGAGAGGGCAGAGAGAGTAGAAGAGAGAGAATCCCAAGCAGGCATGCACTGTCAGCACAGAGCCTGACGTGGGACTCAATCTCACGAACTGTGAGATCATGACCTGAGCCAAAATCAAGAGTTGGATGCTTAAATGACTGAGCCACCCAGCACCCTAAGATAACGTAATTTATTTTGAGAAAGGAGTAAATCTGATTTGCTATATTGCACATATATAGAAATTGTGCAGAGTTTCCCAGTTAAAAGAAATTTATAGGCATGTAATACTTAACTTTTTATGTTGATAGAATTTCATATTGTAAGAATATTGAAAATTTCTATATACTTTTTACTCAGATTCACCATTGTTAGCATTTGGTTCATTGCTTTATCATTCATTCTTTCTCTCTACATATATACGTGTAGACAGACATCTTTTTCTGAACCATTTGCAGGTTAGTTGAGACATGTTCCTTTATTCTTAAATACTTCAATATGTATTTCCTATGAACAAAATTGTTCTTTTACAAAACCACATGAGGATGGTCAGATGCAGGAAATTTAACAGTGTAGTCCATATTCACATTTCATTAGTTCCAGATTGCTCTGTCTCCTCCACTGTAGACGTTATGGACCAGATAACTTTTTGCTGTGTGTGTAGGGGGGCTATCCTGTGCACTGTTTGGGTCCTTAGCAGCATCCCTAGCTTCTACCCACTAGATACTAGTAGGCCCTCCTCTTTGCCACAATGTGACAACCAAAAATGTCTCTAGGCACTGGCAGATGTTTCCTGGAAGGCAAAACTGCCCCTGGCTGAGAACCATTGAGTTAACCTAATAATATCCTTTCTAACTAATTTTTCCTGATCCCAGATGATAATACTCTGATACTTTGTAAAATCGACTGCAGTAGAGTTTAGTTGTAGATTGCTAAGGAATTGAAGATAACTTGTACTGTATTTCTTTAGCTAGGGGTATGGTCTTTGCTGACTAAGTACATATATAGGAGCATATGATTATTTTTATGGCTACTGACATTTTTAATTTAAAAATCCTATTTTTGGGCATGGAAGTATCCCGGGACATGAATAAAACTAGTTAAATCTCACTTCTTGAGATCAAGCCCTGCATCAGGCTCTGTGCTGACAGTGCATACCTACTTGGGATTCTCTCTCTCTTTCTCTCTCTCTCTCTCTCTCTCTGGCCCCTCCCCTCTTTCTCTCAAATAAATAAACTTAAAAAAAAAAAAAAAGATGTTACTTATGACTTGAAAACAGACTGAAAAAGAAAAATTTAAGCAATGTAATCTAGCCCTAAGCCTTAATACTATAATTATGGTTATTGATGCTGGATGTGTCTTTAATTAATACATTGGTAGTTAAGGCAAGCACTGTAAACATTTGTGAGCTGGTTAAAAAAAATTATGGGCAAATTTTTTTATTCTTTGAAATACTGGAATATCATAAATACCAAAGAGAGATTTTCAAATTATTAAAAGGTATCCTTTTAAACTATTTTTCTCTCATGAATTTATGTATGTGACTTTCACAGAAATTCTGATTCCAGTGATTGTATTTATTTTTTTATGACATTATTAGTGCTGCTTGTCATAAACCAGGCAGGCTTGTATGTATGATAAAGCATGCCAGAACCTGTGATTGGTTGGTGGGGGGAAAGAGGTAAGCATGGAGAGCAGATGTCCAGGAAAATAAAAAAAAATACACTGCATTTGTTTTATTTTATATCCCAGTTGAGCAGTAGCTCAAGTGAGTGGACTAGCTATCCAAATTATGATACCCAAGGTAGCTTAGTAAGTATGGGTCAGTCTCCAAAAGAGGGGAAGAGTGTGGTAGCAGAAATCTCTAGGTAGTGATACTAATGAGCCATGTCAGGTGGCAGTCTAGAAACTTTTCACAGTTTTTGGTTATTTCAAGGTAGGATTCCAGATCAACAGTGAAATCCCACCAGGAAGGGTCCAGCCTCCAGTAGGAGAAAGGGCTAGAAGGTAGGTTGTCAAGTCATCAGCCAGATCCATAGACTTGGATTTAGAATAGGAGTGGGATCCCAATGGAGAAATGGAGTATTATTAAACAACGGAGTCAAAATCCAGTCAATGTGATTTAGGGTTGAAACTGTGGAGAAGGCTGTTGTTAATTGAATGTATAGGTAATCAGTGGGTGCCAGCATCCTCTTCTTTCCAAACCTCATTAAAACAGACTAATTCTAGACTTTGATCAGTAGTGAGAGTGGTGATTTTATGATTGTTTGGTTTTAAAAGTAGTTGGGACTTGAGTGTTCAAGTTGATGCCTTTGTACTTTAACTGAATGGGACTTAGATTTAGTTAAATTTGACTTGCCAAAATGAAATCCAAACCAATTAAAAACTCTGCTGCAAAAAAAAGCAACAAAGTTAAAAACCAACAGAATGATTAAAAATATATTAGTACCTTGTAGATTAACCAGCTGATATTTGTGAAATAACAAGGATTCATTTATAATTGTAAGATAAACAATGAGAATTCACAAAAGACCTGTATTGGTAATTTTCAAAGAAAAATTTCTGGCTTCTCAATATATGAAAATGTATTTACTGTATTAGTAACAAAGAAGCGTATGTAAAAACAAGGACATCTCTTAAATCAGAAAACAAGGAACAACATTGAGTCAATACCCATTATTGGCAAGGATGTGAGAAAGTAGGTATACTCATACACTATAAGTGGGAATGTATTTGGTACAACCTTTCTGAAAGATTATTTGTCAATGAGTATGAAAATTTCAACTATGCATTCCCTTTTACTTACTGTTATTTTTAGTGATGTCATTTACTAAAAATGACAGATAATTATGACATAGATAATCATGCAAAAATGATATAATTATACAACTATGCATGGTTTATAATCGTGAAAAATTATAAACAATATAAATAAGTGCCCATTAATTAAAAATTAAACAAATTATAGTTAATTCGTACAGTGGACTACTATAGCTAAAAAATATGTGTGTATACAGAGGCTTACATTTTCATTAGGTATTAAGTGAAAAAAGCAAAAAATTATAGTATGATCTCATTAACTTACATTTAGGTTATTCTGTTTTTCAGTTCTAAAATTTCCATGTGATTCTTATTTGTATCTTCTATTTGCTGAGAGTTTTTCCATTCAAGTGGGCTCACGTTGCTTGTTCAAAGCATTTTTATGATGACTGCTTTAAAATCTGCCAGATAATTTTATCTTTCATCTTGATGTTGGCATCTACTTATTGTCTTTTGTATTCAGCTTAGGTCTTTCTGGTTCTTAGTTTGATGAGTGATTTTTGATTGAAACCTCAATATTTTGAGTATTATGAGTGTATCATATTTAAACTTTGTGTTTTGGCTAGCTTCTGAAAGGGAATGTGTGCCACCTCCTTACTATCGTCTGAGGGTAGAAAGTCCAGGTTACCCATTTGATCTCTATTGACACTCATAATTGCTGAGTGGTGGTGAGAGTCCTGGCTGGAGGGAGCGAGGGGAGTAAAAGTACCTGTTACCGCTCCACTGATACTGCAGGGACAGGGTGGGTTGGTGGTGGTAAGTCTGTTACTGCCTGGCTGGGATGAAAATCCTGCCTCTCTACCTTGTTTTCTCTGAAGCATATCCATTGGAAGGATTAGGAGAATTGGGGTACCTCATTACATCCTGGTGTAGGTGGAAGTTTTTGCTGGTGTGGGTGGGGCCACAGTGTTTTCTGTGGTGTTTGGCTAGAGTAGAACAGTTGTCTAAAAGTTTTCCATGTTGTAGGTAGCCCCTTTCTTGGTCTTTCGGCTGGAAAGAACAGGCTGCTTTTGGGGCTTTTTTTGTTTGTACCCATTTGTATTTCTGGGTTACTGACTACTTCAGCTTAAAATTTTGGGTTCTATAAGACAAAAAGAAAACCCAGGGACCTCACAACAACATATTTAAGTGGGTTCTGAGGTCCTTAGCCAGTCTGCTTCTCTCCACCTCTCGGGATCTTCTTATGCTTATTTTATATGTAACATCAAAGGTTTTTAGTTTTATTTAGTGGGAGGGATACTGAAAAGTATCTCTATCTTCCTGGAAACAGAATTCCTGTCATTTAACTTACTTAAAAAAAAAAAAATCTATTGGGGCGCTTGGGTGGCTTAGTCGGTTGGGCGGCCGACTTCGGCTCAGGTCATGATCTCGCGGTCCGTGAGTTTGAGCCCCGCGTCGGGCTCTGTGCTGACAGCTCAGAGCCTGGTGCCTGTTTCGGATTCTGTGTCTCCCTCTCTCTAACCCTCCCCCATTCATGCTCTGTCTCTCTCTCTATCTCAAAAATAAATAAAAACGTTAAAAAAAAAATTAAAAAAATCCATATATCTGCCTGACTATTCAGGAAGAAAATCTGTGATACACAACAAATTGTTAGTCACTGGTTATCTCTGAGGAAGTAGATTGAAGAGCTTTATTTTGTTAATTTTTATATTGCCTAAATAAAACACAAACGTACTCGTGTTGTTTAAGGGACATACACTACAATTGTATAAAGTAGAAGGGACATCCTGATTCAGTAGTCCCTTTGGCCCTGAAAAAATTTTGTGTCAGGCTTTCGTATTACTGTGTGTTTTTATACATGAATGTAAACAGATAGACTTATGTAGTTAATTTTATTATCTGTTTTAATGTAACTGAAGTGCCATCATTCTCTATATACTTTCTCCTTTATGGGCATTTTCAGCTGGAAAGGATTATGTAGCTGAAAATTGTAATCATAAGTCTCTAAATGACTCAATTGCTGTTTGTATCTCATTCTCTTTTTCTTTGTTGTCTTTTGGTCCTGGGATCTACATTAATCTTGGGTGTTTTGATTTTCATTCACTGTACTATTTAGTCAAAAAGGGAAAACCTTGTTTGTGATAGCTTTCTAGTTATGGTGCTAAACAAGATGAGATTTTGAAGCCCAGTTCTATGATTCTTTTTCATTCATACATTTCACTTATACGACACATATTTATTAGCATTCAATATGTGCCAGACAGACCCTTTAGGTGCTGGGAGCACAGCAACACAACAGACAAATTCTCTGTCCTTGTGGAGCTAGAGATAGACAGATGGTAAGCTGGTATGTAATATGTCAGATGGTAAGTGCTATAAAGAAGAATAATGCAAGAAACGGGAATGGGGAGAGGGAATTTGCTTTTTTAACCAGGGTGGTCAGGGAAAGCATTGCTAATAAAAATGGTATTTGAAGGAGAGTGAAGGAGGCAAACATGCTCGAGGAACAGAGAGGAGGGTAGTGTGGCTAGAGTGGAATGAGAGAATGGGAGTATGGTGTAGAGATGACATTTGAGAGGTAATTGTAATCCAGTTGGGAAGAGATGATAAAACTTTTACTCACATTTAATTGTGAAGCTATTGGAGAGAAGAGCTATTTCGGTAGGGAAGCCACATGATCTCAGACAGGTTTTAACTTAGTGACAGTGTTAGGTTCTAGGGGGCAAAGATAGAAGCAGGGAGACCAGTTAAATGGTTTTTAATGGTTATCTGAGAGATTAGTGGCTTAGACTGTGATGGTGATAGTAAATGTGGTGAAATGTGGTTGGCCAGATTCTAGATTTTTTTTTTCCACCAATATTTTATTATAGAGATTTGGATATATTTTAAAAGTAGAGCTAATAGGATGTGCTGATGGACTGAATAAAAGATGTGAGGAAATGTGAAGAGTCAAGGATAACTGTAGCATTTTGGCCTGAAACTCTGGAAGGACCTGCCAAAGCAGGTGTTGGAGAAGAAAATCAGGAGTTTGGTTTTGGACATTCTGAGTTTGTGGTGGATATTAGATACCCACTTGTAGATGTTGAGTAGACATTGGATCTGTGAGTTTGGAGTTCATGTTGAGGTCTGGTGATTAGTCACGTCTTGTGCATCTACCCAAAATTCGTTTGTTGATGCCCTAACCCCCATGCGACTGTATTGGAAATTTTGCTATTATAAGTAAACCTGCATTGAATATTCTGTTACATATCTTTGTTGACATATCTAGTTATTTTCTTTTAAGAAATTTCCTAAGAGTACACTTTTTGGGTCAGTGAGATTGTTTTTAGATCAATCTTAAAAATGTTTACTTTCCCCTAAAAATGTCTAAATCAGATTAATCATGTATCAAATGAATCCATTGTAAGTTTTTCTGAGAGAAAATTATTTGCTTATAACCATTCTCGGTGTTCTATTGCTAGTGTCCTCATCCTCTTACCTATTTTAAGAGGTACTTTATTTTATTTTTTGAAATGTTTATTTATTTTTGAGAGAGAAAGAGCACATTCACATGTAAGTGGGGCAAGAGTGGAGAGAGAGGGAGACAGAGGGTATGAAGCGGGTTCCACACTGACAGTGGAGAGCCCGGTGCGGGGCTTGAACCCATGAACTGTGCCGCCATGACCTGAGTGGAAGTGGGATGCTTAACTGAGTCACCAGGTGCCCCTATTTTAGGAGTTACTTTAATCAAGGATTTTTTTTTTAATTAAAAAAATTTTTTTATTTTACATTTATTTTTGAGGGACAGAGTGAGATACAAGCCACAGTGGGGGTGGGGGCAGAGAGAAAAAGAGACAGAACCTGTAGCAGGCTCCAGGCTCTAAGCAAGAGTTCAGCACGGACCCCGACACGGGGCTCAAACCCATGAACCGTGAGATCGTGACCTGAGCCTAAGTTAGATACTCAGCTGACTGAGCCACCCAGGTGCCCCTAGTCATGGATTTTTAAAAATGAAATCTCAAGTGATTGAGTTTATGTTTTGGACCTATTCTAAAACTTAATAACCACCTTAAAATAAAATTGTAGCCTGAATATTTGTACGGTCATGAGCAGCTTTACCACATTCTTGTAAAATATTCCAAAAGTACAGCAAAAGTAAAAAAAAAAGGGTTAAGTCCCCTTCAGCCCTCTGTCCCCTTCTGCCTTCTTTCAGTCCTCTTCAGTCCTTCTGACTCCTCAGTGTGCTGGATATCCCTCCATCACATCTTTACCTATGCATTATGGACATATAGAGCATAAAGAAATGTGTGTAGTAGCACCTGGGTGGCTGAGTCGGTTGAGTGTCTGACTTTGGATCAGGTCATGATCTCATTCGTGAGTTCAAGCCCCACATCGGGCTGGCTGTTGTCAGCGCAGAGCCTGCTTCAGATCCTCTGTGCCCCTCTCTCTGCTCTTCCCCTGCTTGTGCTCTTTCAAAAATAAATAAAACATAAAAAAAAAAAAAAAGAAATGGGTGTGTATATGTTAACATATATTTTTATGCACTGGGAGCAGTGTTCTGCATTCTGTGTTTTACACTCCATGGTGTCTTGAGATCTTTCTGTGTTAGCACACAGAGTTCAATCTTACTTAAGCTATTGCATAGTGTTGCACAGTATGGATGCACTTTATCTTATATAACCATCTCCATTGCTGGACATTTTAAGTTACTTACCATATTTTAATTGTTTCAGCATTGCAGTTTTTCTAACATGTCAAAATCTGAAAGCAAATGGGAGATTATGAGGTTTCTTGTTTGTTTTGCTGTTATGTTTATAGCTTGACTCTCAGATAGTAGAAATAATGGTTTTCTATAATAAATAGGATACACATTTTATTTCATAGTATTATTAAAAGTGTGCAGTCTTGGGGCACCTGGGTGGCGCAGTCGGTTAGGCGTCCGACTTCAGCCAGGTCACGATCTCGCGGTCCGTGAGTTCGAGCCCCGCGTCGGGCTCTGGGCTGATGGCTCAGAGCCTGGAGCCTGTTTCCGATTCTGTGTCTCCCTCTCTCTC
Source organism: Leopardus geoffroyi (assembly GCF_018350155.1). NCBI lineage: Eukaryota > Metazoa > Chordata > Mammalia > Carnivora > Felidae > Leopardus > Leopardus geoffroyi. The sequence continues at coordinate 96,042,628 of NC_059333.1, forward strand.
TGCCCCTCCCCCGTTCATGCTCTGTCTCTCTCTGTCCCAAAAATGAATAAACGTTGAAAAAAAAAAATTAAAAAAAAAAAAGTGTGCAGTCTTGGGGCGCCTGGGTGGCTCAGTCGGTTGAGCGTCCGACTGTGGCTCAGGTCATGATTTCGTGGTCTGTGAGTTCAGGCCCTGTGTTGGGCTCTGTGCTGACTGCTCAGAGCCTGGAGCCTGCTTCAGATTCTGTGTCTCCCTCGCTCTCTGCCCCTCCACCGCTCATGCTCGCTCCCTCGCTCTCTCTCTCTCTGTCAAAAATAAACATTAAAAAAAATTAAAGCGTGCAGTCTCTTAAAGGAAATCCTTTAAGTAGATATTATTTGAAATATTAGGTAGATATTATCTAAATGGGTAGATATTAATTGAAATATTAATATTTTATTCTTCTAGACACTTGAATTACCTACTAATACCCACTGAATAATGAGCCAGGAAAAGGTATACACTGCGTTGAAGTGGTAAAAACAAAACAATGTACTAAACGTTAAAAAAAAAAAAAAAGGAAAATAACATTTCCTTTCCTATTTTAAAGTTAGCACCTACATAGAAAAGACAAAAAAGAAAATACACATTATCCCAAATTTTACCCGTAGTGGGGATTAGTCACCTTTAAATTTTGGTGACTGTCCTTCCAGAGGGGCGTGTGTGTGTATCCATATATATATGAAATTTAATCATATATAATTTTATGAGTGCATTATTGTGTGCATATACTATGCATTCATTTTTCTCTCAACGTGTTTTTCACATGTGATATGTATGTATACATGAAGACATTTTCACATAATTATATAAGTGGGAATGCAAGGAATGTACTCTATATGTTATTCTACAGTTTTTTCATTCTTCAGTTGGTCATTAAAGATATTTTCCTGTCATTGAATATTACAGATATATATTATCCTTTTAATGTCTGTGAACTATTATGTCTCTGTAGACATACCTGATTGATTTTGATCAGTCATATAACAGGAGTGGTTCTCAAATGGGCTTTGGCTTTAGGGAGAATTCTGGGCCAGACACCCTATGTAACCTCCTTTTGGGCAGATACCAAGATGGTTGGGAGTCAAAGGCTTTTCTTGGTATACGTGGTTTGCTCTGGTGACTCTTGGAATTAGTGCTTCCAACTGGGAAGAGAGCTTCCGTAATAAGGGCTCAAGGAGTATGGGTCCTTTGTGGAGTATAGGTCTTTGGGTATGAGGTGACAGGATTGGCCAAGGCTTTAAAGTGATAAGAAATTAGGAATGTTGGGATGGAATTAACAGAGAATATAATGCAAACAATTAAGGCTCTGGTTCAGGTCAACAGACCAAAGCAGAGAGTAGAGGAGAGGCTTATTGTTGTGGAAAGGAAAGGAAGTTTTTTAGTTAGATGAGTTGTGGAGATGGACTTCTCACACAGATACATTTGCCCTCATGGGTTAGGCATTTGTGAGGAGACACTTGCTATGTGGAACTTAAAAATAAACATGATATTGGTTTTTTAATCTTACAGCCTGCACAGAATGGAATGCAGGTGGTGAGGAAGTTACAATTTAGTTTTCATACTTCCTTTTTTTCTTTTTTAAGAAAAAGAAAAGCATTCTGTTTGTACTTTGTGTTCTGCTTCCTTACAGAGCACACTCTTAGGCATTTTAGCTACCAGCAAATCATTTTTTATAAAGACTTTTTTTTTGTGTTTCTGTTTGAAGAGTGTGTGGTCTATTCTTACTAGAGTTCCTCCCCTCCCCTCCCCTTCTTCCTTCCACTGACGAAAAAAAGTGCCATGGCACTATTACTGCAGAATGACCCAAATTAGCAGGTGATCAGGGTGTAGAAGACAACTCTGAACGCCAAAGCACATGGGTCAGAAAACCTGAGTCCAGTTTTACCGTGCTAAGTGATTTAATCTTTGCAGCAAGGCTTTGTTCAAAGTGTCCATTTGTAGAGGTATAGGAAAATAAAAAGCTTTGGGAGGGGGCTAGTAATAATTTATTATAAAGCACATCGAAAATAGAGTTGAACTAATATTACCACACTGCCTCTGCCTTTTTACTCTGCTTTGTTAGGGACTGTACCAAAATGGCTTTTTTTCTCTCATACACATCTACTGATACTCTGTGTTGGGCTTATATATTAATTAAAATTATGAAGTGTGCCTTAAAATAACATGGCATTCATTAACTCAGTAAACTTATTGAATGAAGGTACTTTTGTATATATTGGATATATTAAGGCAAATAGTCCATGATCCCCCACCTTATAGAAATTATTGTTCATAAGAGTGAGATAGAAGTATATGCTAGAAGTATATGGATGATAACAAGCAAAAAGGAAGGGAAGTAGTTCTACTGTGGGATGTAGGGATGCCTGAAAAAAGCTTATTAGAGCAGATGATTTTTGAAAGACGGTTGTTCGCTACCTAGGTGCAGAGGGGGTGGGGCATGGGCTAAGGGGATGCTCAGACCAGTCCAGAGCATTGTTACTAGGGCCACAGAGGCCTGGGATATTATGATATTGCAAGTAGCTTCATATGGCTAATGTGAAAGTTGTGTATGGAGGAGCGAAAGGAGTTGATGCTAGAGAGGTAGTCAGGGGAGGTTGAAGCTACCCAGATTTTTAAATGGTCAGTTAATTAAATCAGGGAAAGACTATATGGCAAGTAGGAGGAAACAAGATTTCAGGCATGGAGGTCAGTTTGCAGCTGCTAAAGTAATCTAGCTGGAAGTGCCATAGGCCCAAACTCTCAAACTAAGTGATTAAAAAAGAAAATGAAGAAAATAGAGATGTATAAACAGTAAGGTGTGACCGATTTTGTATGTTAGTAAAGGAGAAGGAAGATTCAGGATGACTTCCATATAATCTGTCGTACGGGATTTTAGAGGATACCTGTGGCCATTTGAGGTGAAGCTGGTTTAAGAAGGAATTATAATGAGTTTGGTGTATGAACACGCTGAATTTGAGTTGATAAGAGATATCCAGAAAGATGTATTCTGTAGGTATTTGGATCTGGAGCTCTGAATGAATTTATAATCAAGGATTGAGAGTCATCAGATTTGAGTTTTTTTTTTTTTTGAGACTGTGGTAGTGTAGATGTGATAATCTAGGAATTCATGAAGAAAAGTGTTGAGAACAAAACATGAACACTATGGGGGTGGGCCAGAAAGAAGAGCTGGTAAAGAAGATTGAGAGGGAGTGGTCTGGAAGGAATCCACTGAATTTGTTAGATGGAAGACATTGGTGATTATTGCTAATGGGATTTTAGTGGTGTGCCAGGAGTAAAAACCATATTGCAGAATAATTCTGTGTATGATATTCATTGCCTTTATGCACTGAATTCTAGATTTAAGTACACATATTATTTTTTATTTGTATTTTTTTTTATAAAAAAATTTTATTCATTTGTTTTCTTTTGACAGAGAAAGAGTGCAAGCAGGGGAGGGGCAGAGAGAAGGGGAGACACAGAATCTGAAGCAGGCTGCAGGCTCTGAGCTGTCAGCATGGAGCCCGTATTTTTATTTTTTTTAAATGTTTATTTATTTATTTTGAGAAAGAGAGCAGGAGAGGGGCAGAGAGGGAGAGAATCCTAAGCAGGCTCTGAGCTGTCAATGCAGAGCCTTACATGGGGCTTGAAATCACAAACTGTGAGATCATGATCTCAGCCGAAATCAAGAGTCAGATGCTTAACCAACTGAGCCACACAGGTGTACCAGTGCATATATTTTTTTAAATCAAAAGGTAACAGATAAGTTTAGAGAATTCATTAACCAATTCTTGTGTACCCACTATACTGTTTTTTTTTTTTTTAACGGTTTTATTTTTAAATAATTACAGACTCCTAGGAAGTTATGCAAAACCTCCAATATAGCCTTCACTTAGCTTCTTCCAGTCACTCTTTTAGTTTAACAGATAGATACCTTATTCATTTTAACAGATGTCCTGAACTGGTTTAAATGCTAATGTTTTGGGATGGGTTATGGAACTGCAGGTGGTGTAAATTTGATTTTGTATCCCCCACGTGGTGCAAGCCTGGTGTTGTGATTCTCATCGGAGCCTCTCTCCTTCCATTGAAGGCAGGGCAGATGGCAAGCTCCCTTGCTGCTTCTCAGGGCACATGGGTGGAGCATTTCCAGTCCCTTTGCACATACTGAGCACCGCTTTTGAAGATCTCGGCTCAAAATAGGGGTTTTACCTCCAGCTCTTGCCTGAAATAGGTTCAGAATCAGGTCTTCTATCTCTAGACCAGGATCCCCTGAGACTGCCTTCCTGTCAGCTAGAGCTTACATCTTTTGAGTTTCTTCCTTTCTGGAACCTGGGAATTCCACCCCCCCCCCCCACCCCCCGCATCCTTGCCCTTTAGGAGTTCAATTGTATTCTAGTTTTTCTTGTTGATTTGGCATTTCAGTGAGTGTATTTGGGCACATAGATGTATTTGTCTAGTCTACCTTGTCGCTTGAATCAAAAGTCTAATAAACTGCTTTAATTTATTTCTTAATTTTAAAGTATTGGAGGTCAGGTTATATTACTCTTGTTAAAATATTTATTTTTAATATGGATAATACATAAACATTAAAAAATCAAAATAGAGAAATAAAACACAAAAAATACGAATAAAGGATAATATATGCATGTGGTGTGAAATTGGAAAGATAAAGGGTATATGTGTTTCCCTTTGTTCTCTACCTGCCTCACCCAGTTTGCCTTTATAGATAATAACCATTTATCAGTTTTTTATGTATCCTAGAGATAGACTGTGCACTAGTTTTCTTTTTTTTAACAGCAGTTTTAACTTTAAGGTAGTGATTATAATTTAATTTTGTAATCAGTATTCAGGATTTTTCCGTTTGACAAGTAGTAATTGTATTCTTTGAGAGCTTTTGAGGGAGAACGTTATACTAATTATGTGTTACATGTATGTTTATATATATATATGTGAATGGATTATCTGTGTTTTAATTTTTGTTCACTTGAGAAAACCCTCAAAATGTGACAGAATCTGACAAAATAGTATAAACTGTTGATTCAAGTGTTATAAGGAATATTAAAATAATGGAACATTAACCCTAATTTTTAGGAGGTAGTGGAAATGATATTTTAAGATACTGGAATCTTATCAAAACACCTTGAGGATATCCTTAAAAATTATCCTAATTACTAATCAGTACATAGTGTTGTTTGCATATGTGCAGATAATTGCCCAGAGAAGTGAAGGAGGCTCTGTCAAAGAGATGAAGCCCTCTCTTTTAGGTTCCTTAGCCATAGTTTATACCATTGATTGCCTAACTGCAGCTTGGTGAGATTCACTGGCACGGAAACAAAAAATGGAAGCCTATGACCTAATATGTTTTCTTCCTTAGATCAACCTCTCCACTTCTCCTACACCTGCACAGTTAATAAGCCGTTCCCAGGCTTCCAGTTCTACCAGCGGCAGTATTACCCAACAGACTATGTTACTAGGGAGTACCTCCCCTACCCTAACGGCAAGCCAAGCTCAAATGTATCTCCGAGCTCAAATGGTAAGATATGAGCTACCAAATTTTTTCAGTGTTTAAGGACTTGAGAGAGATCAAAATGTTTCTTGATTTGATGCAATAAGAGGCATTTTTAATATTTAAGAAATGTTTAACCAATTTTTTATATGTGTGCTTAGCTCTTATACATATATATCGTGAAAAATTCTACTTTTAATTGGTAGGCCTTCTTGGTGTATCAAATAGCAACTTTGGGAAGCTAACAGATTCTGTAACATGGAGCGATTTTTTAATATAAAGTTTTATTGATTTCAAACCTTTTTCACATTTTTACATCTCTGAAAGTGAGATGCATTTATAACTGATGGCATCTTACAGTATTATAATTGAGAGTTGCAGTGATAAGAAAGCCATTGTGTATCTTTGACATCCTAAATTTGATGAAGTAGTTACAAATGTTAAAAACTTGGTGGTTAACTGTTAAGTTAGAATTTATGTTGTGGGATCTTCTGAAATCTGGATTGGAGTTCCTGGTAGTTTACCAGATGATTTTTAGCTTTGGTTATTCCCATCTCAAAATCTGAGGTATTTGTGTTGTGTTTACTTTGATCTTTTGTTAATACAGGAATGTTAATTTGGCTATTCTTTATTTGAGTACCTGCTGATTTCCTAATTTGACTATCGAGCTTCTTTAAGGAATGTAGAAATTGTTGACATTTACTTTATTTGGTGTCTTTACAGGTAGCTAGACAAGAGCTTTGGCCTAATATATATTTATTTATATTCTTTTTTGTTCAGTGAATGAATATATATCTGGATCACCAGTTTTCCACTAAAATGACAGAGTTTTCCATCGTATTTCTAAGAGGAAACCATGACATGACCGACCTTTTATTTACAGATTATTCAGTAGACATTACCATATTTCTGATTTTATTTCCCCAGGAGATCTTATTTAATTAATAATATGCTTTAAAATTAGACTAAACTATTTGAAATGACCACTTTGACCTCTTTATAAAACTTGCAGGTTCACATGGTTCAAGCTACATAGAACATTTTCTCTTGAGGTTTCCTGCTTTCAGCTGTTTATTCTGGGAATTACCTTCTTGTGAAAGTTATACTTGGTTAATTCATTTAGATTTAGCATATAAAGAACTGAAATTTAAAAGATCTCTTGACTGGTAATTTTAATTTAAATAGGAAACTGAATAATTTGTAATGCAACTTTGAAATAGAGCATTTACACATTGTTTGAAATAACTCTCATAATTTACTAAATTGGATAATCTCTGAGTGGATTGTATTGCCTTTTTAAACTAATGGCATTCTGTTTCAATATTAAAAAATAACATTTGAAGAGATGGTGATGATAAATAAATCGAGTATGTCTTCCTTTATTTGATGTGAAGCTTTTTTGCAGGTGTTTCATTGTTGTATTTTGACATGTTGTGGCATTTACATTTGGAATGAATATTTCTTTATGAATAGTTTTAAAATCAAGGGCAGCCTAGGTTTGTACTATAGATCCCATGTGGCTGAGTGAAATACTATAGTGTAGTTTGTAGCATAGTTATCTTTTGTGATGAAGAACACTGAAAAGACTTTTGTGTTTCTTTTCAGGTTTCTCACTGAAATTTGTATTCAAGAGTAGTGACTATGGTTGTCCACTGTAAATAACTTCCATTTTAGGAATCCTGCCATAGTTTTAAGCTGGCAAAAGTTTAAGCATCATAATAGCTTATTTGGGGCAAAATTTGGTATGAGGATTTCATATTACCAAAATACATTTTCTTTTTTGAGCACTGATTTATTTTTCTACTCATCAGAATCATGAGCTGTTTCAAACTGTTTATGGTTTTTTTATTTTTTTAATTTTTATTTATTTTTTTTAGTTCTCTATTAGAAACTTCTCTGTCACGTAAAACCTTTTGCTTAGGAGACAATCCTAAACTGCATTGTCTTTCTGTCACAAATTTCAGTCTCTCTTGCCTGCTATACATTGTGTGTGGGACACGTTCTTTTGTCTTAGGGTATTTTTTTGGTTTTTCTGTCTGTACAGCTGATTTTCACACCCGCTACCACTGTGGCTGCTGTACAGTCTGACATTCCTGTTGTCTCGTCGTCATCGTCATCTTCCTGTCAGTCTGCAGCTACTCAGGTGAGCTTGTCTGCTTCATAATGTGGTACTTGAGGTCTGGATCTTCAGGTTAAAGATAAGCATACGTTGTGTTTAAGTTACTGATGGTTACAGTGCTCTCTGTCGTACATTTCAGATTGGAATTTAATAAAATACCATGAGAACTTCAAGAAGGTTTTTTTGTTTTATACAAATTATATTAAAAACAAAACAAAACCAATCAAAACAAAACAAACATTATATTGCCATTAAACACAGATATTTAGGTTATTTGACCTTAGTGAAAGTTAATGAGGTTTTGCTGTTATATATGTTTGTTTTATTATAAAGCAGATTTATTGCTCTTATTATGTGAGTTGTATTCTTTTGTGTAGATTATTTTGTAAGCAGTTGTGTAATAACGTAAGTCAAGATAGATTTTAAGTTTAAAAGTGAATTGGGGATATTTTTAATTTGAAAAATTGAATAGAGTATTATCTTGTTTGGTACTATGAGAGAAACGAACCTTAATTTTCTCCTCACCATTCACAAAAGTAAACTAGAAGTACAATGTAGACTTAAAGGTAAAAGCCAAAACTACAAAATCTCTACAGGAAAACATAGCATTATCTTCACAACACTAGGGTAGAGAAAGCTTTCTTAGGACACAAAAAGTACTAATCATGAAAGAAAATAACAAATTGGAATTTATCAAAATTAAAATCTTCAAAAAACATTATTACCAAAGTGAAGAGGCGGGCCATAGACTGAGGAAAAATGTTCATAGTACATACATCTGACAAAAGACTTGTATCCAGAATATACAAACTATGCTTACAACTCAATAAGAGCGTGAGCAATTCAGTTAAAAATGGGCCAAAGATTTAACACTTTGCAAAGGAAGATATACAAAAGGCCATGATAAGCACATGAAAAAAATGTTCAACATCATTAATCCCTTTAGAAATCAAAATCAAAATCACAGTGAATATCACTACACACTAGAATGGCTGAAATGAAGGAGACTCATAATACCACATGTTGGTGAGAATGTGGAGCAACCACAATTTCATAATATTGCTGGTGAGATTGTAAAATGGTTCAGTGATTTTGGAAAACAGTTTGTCAGTTCTTTATAAAGTTAAACATATACTGGGGCGCCTGGGTGGCTCAGTCAGTTAAATGTCTGACCTCAGCTCAGGTCATGATCTCACGGTTCATGGGTTCAAGCCCCACATCAGGCTCTGTGCTGACAGCTCAGAGCCTGGAGCCTGCTTTGGATTCTGTATCTCCCTCTCTCTCTGCCCCCCCCCCCCCCCCCGCCCCTGCTCATGCTCTGTCTCTTTCTGTCTCTCAAAAATAAATAAATACAAACAAAATTAAAAAAAAAGTTAAACATATACTTAACATATGACCCAGCAATTCTGTTTATAGGTGTTCACTCTGAGAGGTGTGGAAACATAGCCATATAAAGATGTGTAAATGAATGTTTGTGGCAGCTCTATTCAGAATAGCCCTGAACTGGAAGCAACTAATGTCTTTAAACTGGTGAATGGATAAACAAATTATGGAGTATTACTCAGAAATAAAAAGGGACAAACTCCTGATGCATCTCAGAAACATTATAATAGCAAATAATGCAGACACCAGACAGTATCTACCTTGTGATTCTATTTATGTGAAATTCTACAACAAGTACAGCTAATCTATCGTGAAAAAATTAGATTGATGGTGCCTGGGACTGAATGTGGGAGAGATTGACTGGTGCAGGGTATGGGTGAACTTTTAGGATGATGGAAATGTCCTGTATTTTCATTAGGGTGGTGGTAACATGGTGTATACATATATCAGAATTCAGTAGAACTGGTTTATTCATCTTACTGTATGTAAGTTACACCTCAGTAAAGATTAAAATGAATTAAATTGAATAAGTTTTAATTTGTTTTTTTAAAGGTTTTATTTTTTTAACTAATCTCTACAACCCAGCATGGGGCTTAAACTCACAAACCTGAGATCAAAAGTCAAATGCTCTACCAACTGAACCAGCCAGGCACCCAGAATAAATTTTAAATTAAAACAATTGTGTAGAATAATACTTTGTATGATAGATACTGTTTAGGTATTTTTCCATAAAAAATGTTTTAGATACATATGGCAGAAATAGGTGTATCTTAGAATCATCCTTAGCTTTATATTTTTAATCTCAATTTTTTGGTAAAAGGTAAAAAATGAGAGAGAAGTAATATTCTTTGGTACTTTTTGTAGGACCTCTTTATTATTTATTGAATAATAAAGACCATTTTGCATATATCAGAATATAAAGATGGTGGTCAGGTTTCTCCTAATGTGCTCTGTGAGCCCTCCACAATTCCTTAACTTTGTTGTACTTTAGTTTCCATATTTACAAAATGAAACCTTTGTTAACTTTGTTTTTTGAGCTCCAACCTTTTTTTTTTTTTTTTTTTAAGTTTATTTTGAGAGAGGGGAGAGAGTATTTGCATGCGCACACGTGGGAGAGGGGCGGCGCAGAGCCCTACATGGGGCTTGAACTCATGAACCAGGAGATCATGACCTGAGCTGTGAGCCTTTTTGATATATCTTTATGGAGTGAATTTGTTGAAGTAATGATCTTCCTGTTTTCTTTTGGTTTTGTAAACCTAATAAAGGAAGACCATTATCAACCTCCAGAATATGTTTATTTTTTTAATGCTTGACTTTGTTCCAACAAGATTCTAATTGATTTACAAGATGCATACAATAAAACGAGATAAAAAAAATTGAAAACATGCATGAAAAAAGTAGAAATTAAAATAAGAAAGTGGCATGGAGTTAGGAGTGAGGTTCCCAAATCAAATTACATGCATGAAGTCCTCCATGGACTTAATTTTATCTCCCACTTCAGTTATTTATTAGTTGTATAACTTTAGCCAAGTTATCAAACGTGTTTAATAGTCATACATACTTGCAGGGTAAGTTGAAGTATGAATAGTAGATGTATTTAGTGTCTAGAACATTATAGGCACCCAGTACTTTTTTTGCAAAGGGAAGAATAGAAAGACCTGGGTTCAGATTCTGACTTCAGCACCAACTGCCAGCTTTGTCACTTAACAGTTGATTGATTTTGGACGAGGTCATAGTGTAGCGTAGTGTTACAAGTTTGGTCTCTGGAGCCAGACTCTCCCGATTGGAATACGTGCTCTACCACTTTCTCATTGTATATCATTGATCTCTTGCCTCAGTTTCAACAGTATAAAATAAATATTTATAAAATGCTTACTTCAAAGTTTTGTAGTGAGGATTAGATATGTTAATAGTTGAAAAATAGAACAATATCTGATATGTAGCACTCAGTAGATGTTTTTGTTATTATTACCTGGGCTGAGCCTCACTTTTTTTTTATTTTTATTTTTTAAGTAAGCTCTCCACCCAGTGTGGAGCTTGAACTCTCAACCCTGAGATCAAGAGTTGGCACACCCAGGGTACCTGGGTGGCTCAGTTGGTTAAGCATCTAACCTCATCTCAGGTCATGATCTCACGGTTCGTGGGTTCGAGTCCTGTGTCAGGCTCTACACTATCATTGCAGAGCCTGCTTGGGATTCTCTGTCTCTCTGCCCCTCCCCAACTTGTGCTCTCTCACTTTCTAAATACATACATACATACATACCTTAAAAAAAATAAAGAGTTACACACTCTACAGACTGAGGCAGCCAGGTGCCCTGAGCCTCAATTTCTTCACTGTAAACTAAAATAGCTCAGAGTTGTCATAAGGAATAATGAGACAGTACTCATAAAGTACTTAGCATAGTGCTTGGCACCTATCATATGCCACTAATCACCATTTTTGTTATACAGTATCTAAAGATGAGTCATGAATTTGGTTCTTAGGTTTCAAGTAGCTAATAGTGAAGAGAGAAAGACAACCATTTAAATGATTCATAGTTTCCAAGGTAGAATAAACCGGTTGTTAAGGAAACAACTACATGCTCTCTAGAGTGCTCTAGAGTTGTGTTGTGGGTTCTCATGGAGAAAACATCTTACAGTGTCTTTAGTAGTATCTTTAAATGTGAACATAGTCAAAATAATTTATAAAAGTGACTCTTTGGGATTCAGGTCAATGTGATACAAGTATTTGGCTCTGTGATGATCTGACTTAATTCAAGGATAGACTTTGAGAAACTAAAGGAATGGATTGACCTTTAGGAATTTATCTACAAATGTTTTTTCTTTACTGTGGTTTTGAAATGGCAGTGAATGAAACTGGCAGTGGTAGGGGATGCTAATACTTTGAATATTCTTTCCTCAAATTCAGGGCTGTTAGTTTTGAAATATTTGTGTTCCACTTTGTTAATTTTTAAACTTATATTTGAAAATTTTATTATATTAAAAAATTTTTTTAAACATTTATTTATTTTTGAGAGACTGAGCATGAGCTGGGGAGGGGCTGAGGGAGAGGCAGACACAGAATCCAAAGCAGGCTTCAGGCTCTGAGCTGTCAGCACAGAGCCAGATGCAGGGCCTGAACCCATGAACTGTGAGATCATGACCTAAGCCGAAGTCGGATGCTTACCAATTGAGCCACCCAGGAGCCCCATATTTGAAAATTTTTAAACAATGAATTTATAATTGAGAAATACCAAAGTTGACATTTTATTTTAATACTCTTTTACAGAAGTTGGTATAACAGTTAATTTTTCCTTTGTATTAAAATTTTATTTGTAGCATACTATCCAAAAATGAGAAATTTGGAATATCTTACCTTTGATTACTATTACTTATTTAAAAAATTTTTTAATGTTTATTTTTGAGAGAGAGAGTGCACGTGCATGAAAGCGGGGAAGGGTGGAGAAAGGAAGAGAGAGAACATCCCAAGCAGGCTCCATGCTGTCCATGCAGAACCCAGTGTGGAGCTCCAAGTCACAAACTGAAATTATGACCTGAGCTGAAATCAAGAGTCAGACACTCAACCGACTAAGCCATCCAGGCCCCCCCCCCCCTTATTTACTATTTTAAATGCTCCATCCCTTTTCCCTACCATGACCAAGAAAATAAAAATAAGTAAAAAAATATATAACTTTCAGAAAGATACAGGACTAAAAGCAACAAATCTTACTTACCAGTGCTATCGGGGGAATGCTTTTAGAATTGAAAAGAAAACAGCCCTTTGGATTTAAGAGCTAGAAGCTCAGGAGCGCCTGGGTGGCTCTGTTGGGTAAGCTTCCGACTTCTGCTTAAGTCATGATCTCACTGTTGCTGAGTTTGAGCCCTGCACAGGGTTCAGTGCTGACAGTGCAGAGACTGTCTACTCTCTCTCTCTGTCCCTCCCCCTGGTGTGCTCTCACTCACTCTCTCTCTCAAAATAAATAAATAAGCTTAAAATAAAAACTAGAAACTCAACTCCACTGTTAGCAGTCTGACATTAAATCTTAGTTTCCTCATCTGCAAAGAAGGGATGCTATAGTAATTCACGCGGTATTTGTTAGAACCAAATTAAATAATTGATGTGAGAGTATTTGAGGAATCCACTGTAAAAATGTAATGTGTGAAATTAGCAGAAATAAGTCATGTGAAACCTAGACATTTTTAAAAGTCAGAACGTTTCCATAATTTGATCATAGGAGAAGTTCAGATGAAAGCAAATTGGACATTAGAGTGCCTTACTATTCTGTATCTAGAAAGGTTGGGTTCTTCTCAAAAGGGAAGCTCTGTCAAGGAAATCTGAACATGTTGATCTTTCTATTAACAGCTAAATTAACTCAGTAACATACTTTGAGTATAGTTAACAGATTTGAAATTTATTGTAAACATATAAACCGAGATGACCATGGCTATTACAGCCATATTCTAAAATTTATCTCTTCATATAAATAATATATAGTTTTTAAAATATGTAATAAGGACACACATATATTTTCTTTCAGAATTTCAGAAAGTAAAATTAGAAGAAAAGGGGTATGATTCTACAGAAATGGACTGCTACAGGTTTAGCGTTCATTGTGTGAAATCCTCATTTACTGTGAATATGCTTTTCATTTGAAAGAAAGCTTTCAAGTTTTCTAGATTATAATTCAGCCTTTGGTTATTATTGTGATGTGGTTCACCTTATAGATCAATTATGGCAGATGTTAAATTTTAGGCTCTTTCTCCTTGCTTCCTGAAAGATTTTAATGTGCCTCTACTAGATATTTGTTGAGTTTTTTTTGGTTAAATATGATCAGATTTTAATGTTTGCTAAAAAAAAAAAAAATAGAACTAAATACTTACCAAAAAAATAAATAAAAGCCAGTTAACATATATTTTAAAATCAGAAATAGGAGAATATCTCAGACTTGTGGAGTTTCTGTTATGTCTGTAGCACTCAGCTGTGGGGAGTATAAAAATGCATGTCAGAGATGAGAGCCTGCCAGCCAGAGTCTCAGTATTTCATTGACAGAGACATTAGTAATTCTAAAATAAGCTAGATATTTGTCAGTGCTGTAGGCCAATATGATCCAATTTCAGTGGGAAATGCATTGTAGACGGAGGAGATGTTATTTCTAACTAGTGACTTTGTAGAGGTTTCTTTGGGAGAGTCAGTGTGATTTTTACTGGGCCTTGAAGAATGGATTGGACTTCAGGAGACAGCTTTGAGGAAGTATTTGGCATTTTAGGCAAGAGAAACTTGAGTCAAGGGCTCAAGTACATGAACAAGTACATCAAGGAAGTACAAGATGTGTTTGGAGAAGGGTGAGCAGAACAGTTTGGCTAGAATGAATATTGTGGATTGGAGTAGTGGAAGATGAGCTTGAAGTGGTTTGGACCTAGACTGTGGAGGGCTTTCAGTGGCAAGCTTAGAAACCTGGATTTTAGCACATTTTATTTTTGCATTAAATTTTCATAATACAGCAGTTGTTAGTCCACTTACATTGCTATGGAGTATTTGACAAAAATCAGAGAAGATGCTCCATGTAGTCTCACTTAGAAATTTTTTTCAGTAGCTCAGAATAGAATGATTTAAGCTTCAACTGCTCTGAAGTAAACATTTATTTAGTGTCTGTCGTTGGCTGAACACTTCATTTGGCACTTGTGAAGAGAATGGATCGCCTGTGAGTATCAGTTAATGATACAGTTCTAGAGACAGACCACACATGAAACTGAGGAGTGTTCATAAAGCAGCAGTATCTCACTTGCTTTGTCACTTTAGAATCTCTTACTTTAATTTCCTACTCATGCCGTGTGCTAGCATAAATGTATTTAATGCATTCATTCCAGATAGGTGAAAGGTTAGGCAGCTCTTGGAGAGTCATTTTCTGCCTTGCTCTTTGGAAATGTTATAAACCTCAGGTGGGAGTCATTGGGATGATCCTTGCTACCATCCAGACTGGCAGTATGTGTAGAGTAACCCTGGGTGTAGACAGGAGCCTTGACCATAAGCCATTTCAAGTCTGTGCACAGTCTTGTTAGTTCACAAGATCTAGTTCTCAGAGGCAAGCTAGTATTACATAACAACAGGATTTTAAAAAGGAGTTAATGGGAAATGATTTTCATAATTATCACAATGGGGTAGGTGATTTGATGAATTAGTTTTCTTATTTACAAGATGAGTGCCCCCCTCCCCCAAAACCCCAAAAAACAAAAAAACAAGATGAGTTGTTTCCATATAATCTCGATAGAATGGGTTTTTTTTTTTCCTTTTGGTACCTCTTTCTGATCTATATGAGGATGACAGTATCTTTTGTGCACTCTCCTAACTGTATGTGTAGTAACAGTGAGGCCCATGTAACATGAGGCCCTTGTAACCTTCAGTGTTTTACAATCTTGGCCTGGAGAAGTGAAAGTGAAGTTGAAGGAATTGCTCCTTCTTCCCTTATGCACCCTGGGCTCTTCTGCCCTGCACCTTTGCTCAGGTTTTCTCCCGTATCTGGAATACCCTTCTTTCCCCTCCCTTTGGCTGTCTCTGAGCTGGTAACTTCAAAGTGCAGTGTGTTGCATAGTAATTTCCTCATATTCATAGTTCATTTGTTATATACATACTGTTTATTGTTGTTCTTAATGATTCCCTTAATGTCTTCTAAAAATTTTTTTCCTTAATTTAAGGTATGATTACTTAGAGTCCTAACTCCCCTTTCCTTTAGGATTAATCAGTTGTTTAAAGTGGAACTTTATGTATGAAAAGCGTAATGTAAACTTGTTGTCATTGTTATAATGGTAATGATTATCACATCTCAATTAATACCATCTGTTTCATCCTTATTTTTTGTTGTGTGGTTCTTAGGTTCAGAATTTAACATTACGCAGCCAGAAGTTGGGTGTATTATCTAGCTCACAGAACGGTCCGCCAAAAAGCACTAGTCAAACTCAGTCATTGACAATTTGTCATAACAAAACAACAGTGACCAGTTCTAAAATCAGCCAACGAGATCCTTCTCCAGAAAGTAATAAGAAAGGAGAAAGTCCAAGTCTGGAATCACGCAGCACAGCTGTCACTCGGACATCAAGTATTCACCAGTTAATAGCACCAGGTAGGATAAAACTTGTTGAAAATAGTTGCATTATTCGTACAAAAGATGTCTATTACTTGAACAAGGACAATGCTTTTAAAACATTTTAAAATGTGAATTTCATGAGTTTACAAAAAGTCAGTATTGTAGCTTGAAAAAAGGGAAACCAAAAGAGCCCAACAGCTAAAACAAATTACAATAATAAAATAAACTTTTTTGGTCAGTTAACATTTGATTAACATCTTCATTGTGTGCTGGTCTCCCATTATACTAGTAAAACCAATAGCTTTTATTTTTTATTTATTTGATTAAAAATTTTTTTTTAACTCTTCTATGGTTAATGTATAGTGTTATATTAGTTTCAGGTGTACAGTGTAGTGATTCGACAATTCTCTTTATTACTGCTTATCAAGATAAGCGTACTCTTAATCTCCATCACCTATTTCACTCATCCCCCAATCCACTCCCCTCTGGTAAACCCTTTGTTCACTGTAGTTAAGAATCTGTTTTTTTGTTTTTTTTTTCCTTGTTCATTTGTTTCTTAAACTCTACATGTGAAGAATTCATATGGTAGTTGTCTTTCTCTTGTTTCACTTAACATTAAATTCTCTAGCTCTATATATGTTGTTGCAAATGGCAAGATTTAATTCTTTTTGATGGCTGAGTAATATTCCATTGTATATATCTACACATCTTTATCCATTCATCTATGGATGGACACTTGGGCTGCATCCATAATTTGGCTATTGTAAATAATGCTGCAAAAACAGGGGTGCATGTATCCTTTTGAATTAGTGTTTTCATATTCTTTGGGTAAATACTCATTAGTGTAATTACTGGATTGTAGGATAGTTCTATTTTTAATTTTTTGAGGAACTTCCATCGTGTTTTCCACAGTGGCTGCACCAGTTTGCATTGCTGTCAACAGTGCAAGAGGGTTCCTTTTTCTCCACATCCTGTCAGCGCTTGTTATTATAAAACCTTCTAGCTTTAAAGAAAAAAAAAAAATTTGCCTATAGTTTATTTAATATGCTTTAGTGGAACAAAATTAAAACCTCTAAAAAAAAAAGCACACATATTTTTTGTTTAAAGTTGTCATTAGTGAGTGGAGTTTACCACTTTCCAAAACTAAGGATTTTGTGTAATTATTTCCCTTACCATGTTGCTTTTTTTCCATCTTTTATTTCATTTCTGAGAGGAAGATGTCAGGCAGTCAGTTAAGTCATTTTCATTCTCATCAACCTTTGAAACCTTCTGCTGTCCACAGATAACTGTTTCATGGTTCTCATGCTGAAAATGTTGGGGCCATCCAGCATGAGTTTCCTTGCCATCTCTTCTGTTCATCTCAGAATTTCTCAGTGTTGAGCTTTGTTCACTTATAATAAGATAAGGAGTTATCTGCTTTCTACTTTAAAGTTAACACTGATTGTGTCATTGATTTGCATTTCTTTTTTTTTTTTTTTTTTTTTTTTACCAGCACCTGACTTTTTCTTGTAGTTGTTACAGCATCTTTTGTTTCCCTCATGCTGGATCCTTTCCTTTGCTTCTCGTGCATACTTAGATTTCTCCTATATATATCTGCATATGTTATTTCAATAGCTATTTCAACTATTGTTTATTGAAAGTATGTGTGTGTGTCATTCACTGGGCTAGACATCACATATGTTTCATTAAAAATCCTCCTGGGGCACCTGGGTAGCTCAGTCAGTTGAGTGTCTGACTTTTGGTTTTGGCTCAGTTCATGATCTCATGGTTTATGGGTTCAAGCCCCTTGCACGCTCTGTGCTGACAGCTCAGGATCCACTTGGGATTCTCCTTCACTCTCTCTCTCTGCCCCTCCCCTGTGTGCTCATGCCTACTCTCTCTCTCTCTTTCAAAATAAATAAATTAAAAAAAAGTTATTTCTAATAAATGTCTTTCTCAAAATTAGTAAATAAACTTAAAAAACCCCTCCTTTGATCCAACTTCATCAAGTAAGCATCTTCTTTCTTTTTAAAACTCTGCATTACTTTTTAAAGGTTAATTTTATATTACTGAAGTCTCCTTTTTCTCCACCTAAACCTATTTCTCTTACATCTTTCCTCTGTGTTAATATTGCCAGCATCCTCAGCACCCAACCTCAGTGTCTTGTAATTGTTTGATTCCCCTAGTTAGAAATCTCTCATCACTTTGAACTTGTATGGCATTTTTATGCTTCTTCATGGTCCTTTTTCTTTTATAGTTATTGATATACTTAGCTTTTCTCTAGATAGTAAGCTCTTTGAGAGTAAGATAATAATATTGAGCACTTACATGTCAAGTACTTCACAATTATTAACTCCTTTAATCCTTTTTCAGATTCACCTTTTCATCCCTTAATCTTAACAGCGATAAATTGTACCTTATAAACACTTTCTACAATAGATGGACAGTAAATATTTGTTGGATTAATAGTTGATTTTTTTTTTCCATTTGAATTTTGGAAATTAAGTACAGGCTTTGTTATAATGTATAAATTAATAAACCCATTCATAGTGTAGTGTGGTGTGAATTCTTTTTTATAAACATATGTGTGCTTAGGTACTGTTCTCTGTATGGCTTGATAACAGGATTTTTGTATTGTACTGTCCAGAGTATTTTCACCTCAAACCAGCCTCTGACCAGTGTTAATAGAGGAGTCAGTGTGGACAAGCAGTGACCCACTGCACTTGAAATGACTGCTTAGGGGACAGTTTTTAGTGACTCTTACAGTTATGATAGATTATAACGAAGGGTGGGTTAGTTTACTGCCAAAGAGAATGCTACCTTCAAAGAAAGCTAGGACCTCTTTCAGGGTGAGTTCAAGCAAGGAGATCTACTTTTAGATTTTCAGTCCTACTGAACTCCCAATACCTGGTTCTTTTTTTTTTTTTTTAAGTTTATTTATTTTGAGAGGGGAGGGAGGGGCAGAGAGAGAGAGAGAGAGAATGAATGCCAAGCAGGCTCTGCACTGTCATTGTGGAGCCTGATGTGGGACTTGAACTCACAAACCCCTGAGATCATTACCTGAGCTGAAATCAAGAGTCCCAATACCTGGTTCTAAGTTGACAGTTACTCTTCCCCTTTTTTTTCATTGATAGTGTGATAGTATCCCTATAGTTGCCTTCCTCTGATAGCCAGTATTTTATGTGGGTATGGAGGAGACAGGTAGGCTAAAACCATCAGAGTCTCAGGACAATTCAATTCCAAATTTAGATCTCTTAACGTGTACTAACCAAACTCCAGTTTTCCATGGTGTTGTTGATTAGAAACAAAACCAATGAAACACCCTCAGCCACAAAAACCTTTTGCAGCTACCAAACTTATAAATTCATTCAAGCCTTACACTGCAGTAATGCAAAGTAATTTATATCTCCTGTCTAGGAAACAACTGTATTTTTCCACTCTTAGTTTTTCTGCACTTGTTGGTGGGAAGTTAGTCTGAAATCAACATTTTTTTTCTTTTTTGAGATTCTTGAATTGGTAATTTGTCTTTTTCCTTAGAAAAATGCTTATTCCTATAAGTTGCTTTCAAATATGAGAAAAATCTGGTGTCCTAATGCAGTATAGACTAATAATTATTATAATGAACATGGTTATTATTTCTTTATATTTATTTCTAGGGTGCTAAAATCATTTGATTTTTTCCGTCATTTTTTTAAATTAAAAAAAAAATTAAGTTTATTTTTGAGAGAGAGACAGAGAGTGAGTAGGGGAGGGCAGAGAGAGAGAGGGATAGAGAAAATCCCAAGCAGATTCTGTACTGTCAGCACAGAGCTGGATATGGGGCTCAAACTCACAAACCATGAGATCATGATCTGAGTCGAAATCTAGTGAGACGCTTAACTGACTGAGCCACCCAGGTACCCCTCATCATTTCTTTTTGAATGTGTAGTTCTCACTTCATAGTTAATGTATTTTTAATATATAAAATAAAGGTGAACAACAACCACATATCTGGATATTATCATGAACTCTATTCGAGTTCAAGTCTTTATAGCAGTTTTTAGAGCTTTTAGTCTAGAGCTTTTATTCCAAACAAAATTTTCTAAACAAAATCAGTTTAGTTGGAAAAAATATATACCACTTTCTGTAGACATGAATTTAATATGTAGTGAAAAGCCTATGCTAGTCTGCTCAGGCTGCCATAAAGGATACCATAGACTAGGTTGGCTTAAACAACAGAAAATTATTTTCTTACAGTTCTGGAGGCTGGAAAACCCAAGGTCAAGGTCTGGCAGTGTTTGGTTTTTGGTGAGAGCTCTCCTCCTGGCTTGCAGATGACTGCCTTCTTGCTGTGTCCTCACATGGCCTTTCATCTGAGTGCCAGGAGAGAGGATATTGAGCTTTCTGATGTTGATGTATATTCTTGTAAAGATTCTACCCTTCTGACCTCATTCATCTTTAATTACTTCCTTAGAGGCCCCATTACCAAATACAGTCACATTAGGGGTTGGGGTCTCAACATATGCATTTTTGGGGACAAAAACATTCAGTCCATAAGAGGAACCCAGACTCAGCTAGGGCTATGGGTTCTTTTAGACCCAGTGCTGCCCCTTAATAGCTAGCTGATTTCAGGTAGTGCACTTAACTGCCCAGTTTCTTCATCTGTAATATATTGGATTATCATAGTACCCTGTTTGCCTCATGGGGTTGCTATAACTATTTAATAAAATAATATGTTTAATAATTTACAATAACGTGTAATTGTTGGGGTGCCTGGGTGGCTCAGTCGGTTAAGCATCCGACTTCAGCTCAGGTCATGATCTCACAGTTCATGAGTTTGAGCCCCGCATCGCACTCTGTGCTGATATGATAGCTCAGAGCCTGGAGTCTGCTTCAGATTCTGTGTTGTCTTCTCTCTCTGCCCCTCCCTGCTCACTCTCTCTCTCTCTCTCTCTCTCTCTCAAAAAATTAAACATTAAAAAAAATAATGTGTAATTAATAATATACTTAATTGTAAGTAATTATATAAAGAATTCTACATATGTGAGAGAGTATGATAATCATTAACTCTCCAAATATAAACCCATCTTAATAATACTTATTAAAATCAGAGAAGTTAAGAAACATGATATTCTCCAGAACACTAGGGCTTTTCTTGTAAAAAGAAGTATTGCTTCAGATATTCTCATAATTATTCTGTAATGTATATGCTTATCAGTTGGACTTATGGACTAATATAAAATATATAGACTCACTTTGATGTCTCATCAAAAATTTAGTTTAGGTGAGAGAGTATTGAATTATCAGCTCTAGAATATAAAAAAAGATTGCTTATTTGCTAGAGCTGAGAAGGAATTTTTATTCCCATAAATATGATGTACATTGTACTTCAATCATATGGTAAATTTTGGGGCTCCTGGGTGGCTCAGTTGGTTAAGCATCCAGCTCTTGACTTTGGCTCAGGTAATCATCTCACGGTTTGTGAGTTCAAGCCCAGCATCGGGCTCTGTGCTGACTGTACAGAACCTGCTTGGGATTCTCTCTCTCTCCCTGTCTCTCTTCCCCTTCTCCACTCATGCTCTCTTTCTCTCTCAAATAAATAAACTTAAAAAGAAACTTAAAAGAGTGGTAAATTTTAATTACAACTCAAAAAGTTGAACTAAAATGGGCTTTTGCTGTTATCCTGGAAAAAACTCTATTTCCCTATATTTAAAAGAGGAAAAATAGTATCTTGAGCCCTTTGGAGAAAAGGCACTCTCTAGAATTCCAAGATTTGGGGGCACCTGGGTGACTCAGTCAGTTAAGCATCTGAATCTTGATTTTGGCTCAAGTTATGATCTCACCGTTTGGGAGCTCAAGCCCTGCATCAGGCCTGCATCAGGCCTGCTGAGGACTCTCTGCCCCTTCCCCATGCACATGAGCCCTCCATATCTGTCTCTCAAAATAAATAAATAAATATTAAAAAAAAAAAAAAGCTTAAAAAGAATTTCAAGATTTTATTGAATGTTCTATAATATAATCTTTATCAACACATTTATAAAGTACTAGTGTAAAATTTTCAGTCTTAATTTGAAGTGCTAATCTAGTTATGTGAGAATTATTTTGTTAAATGAAATTTTAGACCTAATCTCCATTTTTCTTAATACAATTTGTGGATATTTGTTGAACCCTCTCTTTTGAGATGTTAATCAGATGTTAATTTCCTTAAAGGATCTCCGAATTTTAAATGATAACCAACCAAATGCAAGAATGTTAAAGTTGTTACAAGGTTTCATAAGGCTTTTTGCCACAAATGTGGTTAAGTACAAAAATAGATGCAAGGTTTATCTTAACATTCTGAGATTTAAAGAAAATGTTGCAGAGTCTTTAGAACTATTTTAAGTGTATATAGCTTTTATATGATATTAAGCAATCTTTTCAATTTATCTTCTAATGAACCTAGTGTCCATTTTTAAGTAAACAGGATTTCCCCAGCATCCCCCTCTGTGTAAACATACACACTAGTATGCAGAAGAAGCATAATGATGGGACAAATATTTACTACTTGATTTTGCTAATTCTTACATATATTATCCCTGTTGTGAGTGACTCCTGTGTGGAGAAAACTGATAGTATCAGTGATAGATCACTGTAGGTTTTGTTGTTGGTTTTTTTTATTTTTGGTGGGTGGGGAGAGAAGTTAAACAAGATCATTTATTTAGACAGCATGGATTCTCTCTGCAAGCAAAACTAATGCTCTCCTAGATTTGGAATGGCCTCTGAGATTTTATTTCTTAGTTACAGTGATTATTGAACAGTGGTATAGAATTGACACGTGTTTTGCTTAGCTGAATTTACTTTTTATACAAAACATTTTCAGAGTCAAATAATACCAACTTTTCATCCTGGCTCAAATTTGGAAAGTTATTTGGGAAGCTTTATAAATAATTACATTGACTATTAGTTGGAAGAGTATTTAGACGTAGATTAGAAAAGATGAGACATTTATGAATTTTGATATTGCATATTTATGATTTTGAAGTTACTTATATACATATTACATTTGTTCGTGGTACTTCTTCTCTTCTCCCCAAAGAAGGAATTCAGATGGATAAACTTTGTTAAGTTACTGCAGATATTCTGATGACTTCTAAAATTTAATAAGAGTAAATCATGTGTATATTTCAGATGTATGAATCAATTGCTTTAGGCAGTTTTTCTTTTGACCTTATCACAGTAAGGTTATTTTATGAAGTCTTTATAGTTTTCTGAGGAAAAGTTGTTATTATATTTTCAAATCACTCTTGTCTGAAAGTCTTATAAAAGATTTCTGGAGATTATGACATTCTGATGTGAAAACTTGCCTCCTTTAGATTTATTTAAAATGTTTATGATATTTCTGGAAAAAATACTAATTGTCATTTTTTTCTCTCACAGCTTCATATCCTCCAATTCAGCCTCATCCTCTAATAAAACATCAGCAGATTCCTCTTCATTCACCACCTCCCAAGGTTTCCCATCATCAACTGATATTGCAACAGCAGCAACAGCAAATTCAGCCAATCACACTTCAGAATCCAACTCAAGACCCACCCCCATCCCAGCACTGTATGCCACTCCAAAACCATGGCCTTCCTCCAGCACCTACTAATGCCCAGTCACAGCATTGTTCACCAATTCAGAGCCATCCCCCTTCTTTAACAATGTCTCCTAGCCAGTCACAGTCAGCACAGCAGTCTGTAGTGGTGTCTCCTCCACCGCCTCATTCACCAAGTCAGTCTCCTACTATAATTATTCATCCACAAGCACTTATTCAGCCACACCCTCTTGTGTCATCAGCTCTCCAGCCAGGATCAAACCTGCAGCAGTCCACTGCTAATCAGGTGCAACCTACAGCACAGCTGAATCTTCCATCCCATCTTCCACTTCCAGCTTCCCCTGTCGTACACATTGGCCCAGTTCAGCAGTCTGCTTTGGTGTCCCCAGGTCAGCAGATTGTGTCTCCAACATCACACCAGCCATATTCAACCCTGCAGTCCTCTCCAATCCCAATTGCAACCCCTCCACAGATGTCAACATCTCCTCCAGCTCAGATTCCACCACTGCCCTTGCAGTCTATGCAGTCTTTACAAGTGCAGCCTGAAATTCTATCCCAGGGCCAGGTTTTGGTGCAGAATGCTTTGGTGTCAGAAGAGGAGCTTCCAGCTGCAGAAGCTTTGGTCCAGTTGCCATTTCAGACTCTTCCTCCTCCACAGACTGTTGCGGTAAACCTACAAGTACAACCACCAGCACCTGTTGATCCACCAGTGGTAAGCCCTTGGAAGCTCTTTGACTTTCTTGCTGAACTGAGAGTAAAAACTTTTTTTCCCACATTATGTTATATTGCTAGATCTAAATGCCTATGAATTTAAAAAGCTTGAAATTTCCATCTGTCAGTGTCTGACAAACATGCTATATGGGCAAAAAAAAAAAAAAAATGCCATTTGTTGTAGTATGGTTGCATGCTTGATAATTTGTGATGGTTATTAAAGTCCCTCGTTAATTTTATTACTATTTAAACAAATCCATCTGCTATCTTTACAGAGTTGATTTTTTTTCCCCAAGGGAATGCATTTGAACCAGTGTCATCTGCACAAAGTTTTTTCTCTTAAGGTGATTATCCTTCATAGATCCCTTCTGTTGGCTTGTATGTTCTTAAACGTATGGTTTATCTACCTGACCTTTTTGGTTGTGTGCATTCTGAAGTCCTGGGCCTTTAGGGGCTTTGGTTTCAAGGTGGAGGTATGCTTGTATGATGTAATTTTTGGGTACAATTATATTTTGTAATTAAGTTTTGTAAAAAAAAATAAATAAATCTATTCTAGGAAAGAATCCAAGTTTGCAAAAAACATTAACTGTAGACCATCTTTTAGAATTACTAAACTTGTGATTTTTAAATTTCTATGAAGGGAAAATATGTACTTAAGATTTCTCATTTAAAAAGCTAAAAAACCTGAGTGGATGAATTGAATCTGAAGATGAAAAAATCCACTGGGAGGAGTAAAAGTTTTGAATAATTGAGATAGATCGTGGTGAAATTTTTAGAATAAACCTTTAGCAAAGGTACTTGTTGCCTAGAAAATTATCCTGGAGAATTTTTTTTAAACATTCTCTAAAAGACTTTAAATTTATAAAATGATTTACAATAAAAGTTGAAATAGGATTGTTAAATGTCTAGGCAGAATGATCAAATCCATAATTAGTTTATAACTGAGGAAGACAGTCTTTCCAAAGGAGGTTTTGTATTAAACCTCACTGAAGCGGTTTTATCACTTAAAAATTAATAACCACTAATTCAGAAAGGAAAGGAGTTTCAAAGTCTGTTCCTCAATGGGAAACATTTTGGTTCACAGGATGCAAATTTATAGATTCTTTATTCTTGTCATCCTCATTGATGTTTATATGCATAAAGAGATTGAATTCCACTTTGATTTACTTTTATGAAAAACAATTTGACAGAGGAGTGTCTCACTGGCTTAGAGGAACGTGTAGTTCTTAATCTTGGGGGTCGTGGGTTCAAGCCCTATGTTGAATGTAGAGAGTACTAAAAAAAAATAATAACAACTTGACAGAAACAGCAATGGGAATCTAGAAATAAGTTTGTCATTCAGTTATCATGTCTCCATATCTGTTAGATTTCTGAAGAATTTATAGTGGATATTGTAACATAAAAAACACAGGCTTCAAAGTGTACAATAATTACAAGTAAAAAGTAAAATTTCTTTCTGTGCCTACTATTTTTCTAGTTATCTTTGTTAGGAGAAACTTTGGGATAGAAATATCGGGGCACCTGGGTGGCTCAGTTGGTTGAGCATTCGACTTCGGCTCAGGTCATGATCTCCCGGTTTGTGAGTTCGAGCCCCACGTTCGGCTCTGTGCTGACAGCTCAGAGCCTGGAGCCTGCTTTGGATCCTGTGCCTCCCTCTCTCTCTGCCCTCCCCTACTTGTGCGCTCTCTTTCTCTCCCTCTCTCTCTCTCTGTGTCTCTCAAAAATAAAAATAAACATTAAAATAAATTTAAAAAATAATTTTATTTTAATGAATATAAAAATAATAATTAAAAAATGTACGTTATCTTATTTTGGAGTTTTTTTGGGTTTTTTCCCCCATGAAAATAGTACATTTTTCTACTATCACTGGTGTGGTCATACATACTGTAGATGTTTCTGTGTTATCTTATTTTTTATCTTTCTCAAAGATAAATTTATTAAACTATGTTTTTCTTTTATTACCTTTGATCAAATCTGATTTTTTTTTTTATCAAATCACATTTCTTTGTGAATTACACATTTCTTCAGTTTCCTGGTTGTTTCAGATATTTAAAGATAGGAATATATATTTATTTAAGAGATGTAATATTTTGAAAGATAAGTATGAATATCGAAGTTAAATCAGGATTTTTTTTTTTTTTTTTTTAATTTTTATTTTAGAGTGTGGGGGAGAGAGACAGGGGGAAAGAGAGAATCCCAAGCAGGCTCCACACCCAGTGCAGAGCCCGATGTCGGGCTCAATCCCATGACTCTGGGATCATGACCTGAGCTGAAATCAAGAGTCAGACGCTCAACCAACTGAGCCACCCAGGTGCCCCCATCAGTGTAGTTCTTAAAAATATATATTATAAAAGATACATTTATGAAACTAAAATTTTTCATTGATATATGGGTATGATGTGTGACAGTAGATAATTTAGAACCAATAAATGTCCCACAGTTTATTTAGGAAAAGTAGACAGATAGGACTAAGGTACTTTATTGAGGTAAGTTTGGCAGTCATTGCTAGTTTTAGAATAGTTTTAGTTATGGGCTAAACAGAAATTGTGTTGTGGAGTTTCCTAATCTTGTGAGTAAAACATCAACTTCTTTGTCTTATTCAATATTTTAGTTGTTGCACTTAGATTTTTTATGTTTAATGGTGCCAGATGTCTGTGATAGATAGATTTCCTACTTTTTTTATTAACTTATTTTGCCTTTACATAGCAGATTTGGAAGAAAGTATGTTTAGTTAGAATTACCTATAAAGAATGAAAATTATTTTATAATATTCTTTCATAGATTATTTCAGAATATGCTATTAATGACTCTTTTTATCCTTTCAAACTTGTTCATTATTTTTAAAAAATCAGAGTTCTTTGCATGATTAGACTTTGTGGCAGCATGAATATTAAAGAGAGAATTTAAACATTTTAAGAAAATATCTAATAAAGGAATGCTGCACAGGTGTACCTTAACTGGTTGATAAAACCATACTTTTCTAATAACCTCTGATCAACATACCTGCCACTGTCAAATTAAGGTAATCACTATGACAGATGCCCCTTGTTAGAAGATTTTTTTTCTTCCCTTTAACCCCTAGGACATTCCTTTTGGATGACTTTACCTGTGTTGGACATTATCATCATTTAAAAAAAATTGTCATGTGAACAGATACTAGCAGCTCTCATTATTGTACTGTACAATAATGAATGACTGTTTTCACTTCTGAGGATCCAGACGGTTAAGGAATCTCCCTTGGTGAAACAGGTTTCCAGATGCAGGGGTGGGAGCAAATAATTTTTTTTTTTTAATTTTCTTTAACATTTATTTATTTTTGAGACAGAGAGAGACAGAGCATGAACAGGGGAGGGGCAGAGAGAGAGGGAGACACAGAATCGGAAACAGGCTCCAGGCTCTGAGCTGTCAGCACAGAGCCCGACGCGGGGCTCGAACTCACGGACCGTGAGATCATGACCTGAGCCGAAGTCGGCCACTTAACCGACTGAGCCACCTAGGTGCCCCAATAATTTTTAAAAATGTAGCCTACTTAG
The DNA here is from genome assembly GCF_018350155.1 of Leopardus geoffroyi. NCBI lineage: Eukaryota > Metazoa > Chordata > Mammalia > Carnivora > Felidae > Leopardus > Leopardus geoffroyi. The sequence goes on from NC_059333.1 coordinate 96,070,472, forward strand.
TTGATTCACATCACAGTTCTGGATATCATATTTGGTATAAAATTATCAGCAACAGGAGGATTAAAGTTACTTTTTTAGGATTTTTAAATTTTTTAAAAGGAAAAGATCTTTTTTTTTTCTTTTAAGATATTTTATTCCTGGGTGGGTCAGTTGGTTAAGCAACTGACTTTGGCTCAGGTCATGATCTCACCATTTATGAGTTCATGCCCCACATCAGGTAAGCTTGAGCCCCACTTCAGGCTCCATGCTGTCAGCATGGGATTATCTCTGCCCCTCACTCACTTATGTTCGCTCCCTCTCTCTCTCTCCCTCTCTCTCTCCCTCTCCCTCTCCCTCTCTCTCTCTCTCAGGAAAAAAAAAAAAAAAAAACAATTAGAGGCTTTGGAAGTTAGGTGTTTTTTGGTTTTTTTAATTTTAATTTTATTTTAGGTTTATTTATTTATTTTGAGAGAGAGCATGAGCAGGGGAAGGGCAGAGAGAGGGGGAGAGAAGAATCCCAAGCAGGCAGGCTCTGCACTAATAATACAAGGCTTGAACTCATGAACCATGAGATCATGACCTGAGCTGAACAAGGGTCACGCGCTTAATTTTTTTTTTTAAATTGTATTGCTGTTAGCTATGCCTTTGTAGATGAAACTTGATAGTCCCTTTTATAACATTTGGTTTATGTTGGTTTTAGAAATCTTGATCACTTTTATATTGACCAAGATATACTTCAAATCACCAAGCTTTTTCAATAGTTTGATTAAAATATAGTATAAAAAATACATATAGTATTAGATATCACCTCAAGTTTTTTGTGAATGTTGTTGAAAGGTTTTTTGTTTTAACATTTATTATAATTATTAATCAGTTTAAGTAATCTTAAAAACTTATGACCTTTGTAAATTTAAGTAATAAGCTTTGTATATTAGAAAAAGGAACTGCTTTGTGGTTTTGTTTTTTGTAACCTATCATCTTTCAAAAATAATGATTAAATAGGGTCGCCTGGGCGGCTTAGTTGGTTAAGCCTCCAACTTCAGCTCAGGTCATGATCTCACAGTTCGTGGGTTTGAGCCCCTTGTCGGGCCCTGTGCTGACTGCTGGAGCCTGGAGCCTGCTTCAGATTCTGTCTGTCCCTCTCTCTGCCCCTACCCCGACTCACACTCTGTCTTTCACGCTCTCTCAAAAATAAACATTAAATAAAAAAAATTAAAAGTAATGAGTAAATAATGATGACAAAAATAGTCTAGAAGTGGACTTTGAAAACAGCCTTAAGTTTAATGAAACATTAGTTATTTTTAGTTACATAGTACCTTCTCAGATTGAGTCCATGTTTTCTTAAGTATACTCTTTAGCATTGGATTACAAAGGTCAAGTTAAAAAATTAAAAACTTGTAAGTATGAAACAATATTGAAGAATTAAAAATAATGTGTCAGATGGCTTAGGAGTGGTGGGTTTGGGTGTGTATTAATTCAAGGACATGTATTTTCTGTTTACCTGATACTAGCTTATAAAAATTCATTAGATTCTTGAGTAGGTCAAAAGATTAAAGAATTAAAGATGTAATTGCATACCTTTTTTGTATGTTCTTAGATGTTATTTTTATAATTTAATCTTTAATTCACATAAATATCAATAAAGAAGAACCTGGGGTATAGTCCTTTACGCAGTCCCTGATATATTATGTGTCATTTTGGAGAATTACGTAGTGTGCTTGTGAAAAGTACTAGCATTTATTTTTATTTATGACAGTTGGAAGTTAATAGAAACAATAGCAAATTCCCCAATTAGTTATTGAGTATATAAGATCAAAATTTTTTTTAATTCTCAAAATTAAGAATATGTCCTGACTTGACTGTCACCTTTTGGGAAACTTTAGTAATTTGTAGCCTAGATACTGATTCGCAACTTACTTTCAGTGAAATATTTTTGAGCATTATGAAAAACCTAATTTGAGTTGTTTCAAAGTTTTCTTTTCAACCTGTTAAATAGAAACTAAAATAGTTTCAACTCTGCTTCCACAGTCGTTTTGCCTTTTTAAAATTTAAAACACTTAGAATTTTTTTTTTTTCAATTAAGTTAGGAACACCTTAGTAAATATATTTTTAGAAATCTTTTAAGGCAGTGTGGTTTGTCATTGTAGGTTTATCAAGTAGAAGATGTGTGTGAAGAAGAAATGCCAGAAGAGTCAGATGAATGTGTTCGGATGGACAGAACGCCACCACCACCCACACTGTCTCCAGCAGCTATAACTGTGGGGAGAGAAGATTTGACTTCTGAACATCCTTTGTTAGGTGAGGAAATACCTAAATTTGGGGAAATTTTCTGCTAGGTAAATGTTAGTAATAAAGTTGAGTAAAGTAAAATTAATGAAGTATAATAAAGTGAGTATAGAACCCCCACTGGAAATGATATTAAACTAGTTTTTTATGTAATTAATTACAGCAAAACATAATAGAATTCAAGATTTTCTTTTTTTTTTTATGAGAAACAGAACGATTGATGAGGAGCCACCCAAGTGAAAAACATACTTTAGCCTTCTAATTTTTAGTAGTTTTTACAGATATGTTTTATATGCCCAATCAGGTTCATTGGTCAAGCTATTTCTAAGCTTAAAAATTAGGGTAAATCAAAGTTCTATAAAAAGATTTCACTTATGTTTTCCAGAAATCACAAAACATTCTGAGTCATATCTGGCATTCCTCATAATTACTTGTGATCCAGGCTGAGTACATTTTTAAAAATATTCTTTCCCAGACAGTTCTTAAATTAAGCCTCACTAATTCTTTACTAGAGACATGGATTAAAAAAAATCGTTGTCCTTAAGCATTTAAATTTTTATTCACTACTTTAGTCCTACTTATGAAATCAAGTAAATCTTCTGTATGCTCCTCGTCACGATATTAACGTGACTGTGAATCCTAGGTATTTTACTTAAAACATTTTACAAAACATTATATAAAACATTTACTAAAACTAAAACATTTACTAAAATAAAACTCATATAGCCCTCTGTCTAGGTCTTAAAAAAATACATTCCATGTTAGATTTTAATTAATTTATCTGTGTATCTATTTAATAAAAGCTTTTCTTTTTTTCCCTCTTTTTAAAAGAACATTTTTAAAGTAAACTCTGCTTCCAACATGGGGCTCATACTCATGACCCTGAAATCAAGAGCTGCATGCTCTGCCCACTGAGCCAGCCAGGTGCCCCCATGTTAGATTTTTAAAAACTATGAATATTTAATTTAGATCAGGGTTGGCAAACTACAGTTCATGCTTTAAATCTTTTTTGCTGTCTATTTTTGCATGTCCCATGAGCTGAGGATAGTTTTAAAAGTTCTAAGTGGTAGAGGAAAATCAAAAGAAGAGTAATATTTCATGCCATGTGAAATTATGCAGAATTGAAATTTCATTGTCCATAAATAAAATTCTATACAACACAGCTACGTTCATTTATTCAAATATTGTCTATGTTTACTTTCGTATTCTTGTGGCAAAGAGGAGTAGTTGTAGAGCCCATATGGTTCTTTACAGAAAGCTTGATCCAGATAATAGTCATCTTGATTCAGTCTTCCTTGTAAGTATTCAGTCCTCTTGAATATCTTATGACTCTCGTGATTATTTACGGTAAATAAGAACCCCTGTCACAGGTACAGACACAGACTGTAACAGGACACTGACTTTGCTACCAAAGCTACTCTTGCCATCCCTTTGTTTCAGTTGTGCCACAACTCTAACCCTTATTCCCTTACTATCTGTGAGAATCTCTGGAAGGCACAAAAAGGGAGAAATCAGTTTTCTTCCAACATTTTCTCCCTCCTGAAAAACAGAAAATGTTTAGTCAGTAAAATTAGATAAAATATTTAAGACAAGTTTAATATTGCCTTTGTTTACTCAAAGTAATACCACAAAAACTAGATTTAGGAAAATCTAACTATAGTATTAAATCTTTGTAGTTTCTCTACACTGAAAATGGATTTAATTTTGCTGCAGATTTCCTGGAGTTTGATTTAAAGACAGAAATAAAAGTTTAATTGGATACTAACCTTGCATTGTGACTGTGACTGAATTACCTTAAAAGCATTACTCATGGCAACACAAAGAAAGTTTAAGCACTTGAAATACTGGAACACAAACACAGCTTCACATTTTTTCCCTCAGGAACACAGTTCAGGATTCTGTCACGTGTATCCCTCAGGCTAAATTGTCTAGGTACAGTGTAGAGAATCTTCTTCTCATTTACTTCATACCTACTACTCTTCTGTAGTGTCTGTGAAGGGGCAGAGCAAGCACAAGTTGATTTTTTAGAATAGCTCTCAGCAAATCATAAAATAAGCAAACCTGCAAAAACAGAGGGATTTGTTCCCATCCAGTATTTAGTTTTTGTAAATCTCTAAAAATTCCATACAAGTAAAAAGCATCTGTTAAAAAAAAGCTCATGGGGGTTCCTGGCTGGCTCAGTCGGTTAAGCGTCCGACTTCAGCTCAGGTCATGATCTCTCAGTTCGTGAGTTCAAGCCCCACGTCAGGCTCTGTGCTGACAGCTCAGAAACAGGAGCCTGCTTCGGATTCTGTGTCTTCCTCTCTCTCTGTCCGTCCCCTGCTGGCACTCTGTTTTTATCTCTCTCTGTCAAAAGTAAATAAAGATTAAAAAAAATTTTAAAAAAAGCTCACAGATCTTGTTCAGAAAATGAGACTTTGAATAAGTAGAGTACCTTGTGGCAAAGTCCTATTACTTGTGTTTTCTCTTGTAGTTATCTTAAATCTAGAGAATGTAATAATTTTTCTACTTTCATAACATCAGTGTTTCTCACCTGTTTTTATTTTTAACAGCTGATTATATATACTGGCAAGTAATAGCTATTAGCCTCTTCAAAAAGTCAGTAACTTACAGCTCTATTTTTTTTTTTTTTTAATTTTTTTTTTTTCAACGTTTATTTATTTTTGGGACAGAGAGAGACAGAGCATGAACAGGGGAGGGGCAGAGAGAGAGGGAGACACAGAATCGGAAACAGGCTCCAGGCTCTGAGCCATCAGCCCAGAGCCCGACGCGGGGCTCGAACTCACGGACCGCGAGATCGTGACCTGGCTGAAGTCGGACGCTTAACCGACTGCGCCACCCAGGCGCCCCTTACAGCTCTATTTTTAACAACATTTAGGACTCTGTGTAAGATTGGCACATTTGTATGTATGATCTAAAAATTAATTGGAACATACACCAAGCAATATTTTCTGAATAAGCCAAATTACACTTAATGCAGCTTTATATTTCTAAAGTAACAAAATATCTATAAATCTGTAAGGGACATTAATATTTTATCTTATTTTTCAGTACCCCCATAGATTTATATTTTCTTTCAAACATAAAACATGGCTTTCAATCCCACTTTATAATTTTATAATTTAATTTCCTTTTACTCTATGAGTAAATGTGAAGATTTGGTAATGTGGGATAGAATTTTTCTGGAGTTCCTCAGTTTCATAATGCATGCATACAATAATACTGCATGTGTTCCGTGAAATCAGGAAACTAGCATTTTTCTGTTGACTTTCTTGTTTAGTTTTTAATAAAGGATTGTGTAATTTAAAAATTTCTTTAAATGTTTTTAAAATTTATTTAAAAAAAAATTTTTTTTTTTCAACGTTTATTTATTTTTGGGACAGAGAGAGACAGAGCATGAACAGGGGAGGGGCAGAGAGAGAGGGAGACACAGAATCGGAAACAGGCTCCAGGCTCTGAGCCATCAGCCCAGAGCCTGATGCGGGGCTCGAACTCACGGACCGCGAGATCGTGACCTGGCTGAAGTCGGACGCTTAACCGACTGCGCCACCCAGGCGCCCCTTAAAATTTATTTTTGAGAGACAGAGCGAGAGTGGGAGAGGGGCAGAGAGAAGGGGAGACATAGTTTGGAGGCAGGCTCCAGGCTCTGAGCTGTCAGCACAGAGCCTGATGCAGGGCTCAAACTCTTGGACTGTGAGATGAAATCAGACACCTAACTGACAGAGCCACCCGGGCGCCCCAAGAATTGTGTAATTTTTAACAGGTTTTCCAGTACAGTTTATCTTGGTGGATTATTTGGTGGAACTAGGTTAATAAATGGCTTATAATAACAGTGCTGTGATCAGATACATTATATGATGTTAATCACATTCGTGTTCTTGAGTGTGAATTGTTAGCTTTTCCATTTCTGAGTATACAGATGATCGCTACACTGTATTGTTAGCTGAAAATTTTATTCTTTAGGGATTCCTATTTCTTCTCTACCTAACTGGGCTATATTTTGAGCATTTTTGATAGTGGTGTCAACCCTTTTCATACTGATGATGGAGAGGAGTTACCACAGCAATTATAAGAGCATTGTCTCAAGAACTGATTCCCTAGGTTAGTATCCCACCAGCTCCATTACTTAATTAGTTGTGTGTCCTTGACCAAGTTTCTTTATCTTCCTGTTTCCCTTGGGCTAGTTTTGAGGATTAATTGAGTTACAACCTGTGAGGCATTTGCACAGTACCTGGCATGTAAGTGCTTAGTAAATCATACTATTATCTTTACACATGTGCTCTTTTTCTTTGTTATTTTTCTCAGACATCTCTAGTCACTGATATTTTTAGCTTTCAGCCGGTTCTTTCTATTTCATACAGTCAGTAAAGTTTGGTGCTATCGTACCGCTTTCATACAGTTTGGTGCTATCATACGGCTAGGTTAAGTCTCTATCATAGGCTGTGGGGTCTATCTTAATGTGGTCATCAGAGTTTGAAGGGGAGGAATCACAGTGATCCAGCCCAATGTTTTGCAGTTGCCTGGTACTAAAGTGTTTCTCCAAATTGACATACACATTGCCACTGAAGAGGTATTAAAAAAATGTACATGGATTGCATTAGCCTTACTGCTTGAAATAAAGGTGATGAATGCTGTGTAATCCTTTAAAAATCTCTACTTTATGGATTTTATGATCCTTTTTTATTTAAGTGTACTTTCAGAGTACTCCCCACCAACCACCCCCCCCCATGCCATCTGGAATATATAAACAGGAACACAGGGAATTTAATATGTGTTTAGCTTAAAAAATTTTTAAAAAGCAACAATTTTCATATTCTTAAGTTGACATTCTAAAATATTTTTGTGTCTTATGGGGCAAGGTTGGAATGTAACCTGTAACCAAGGTTGGAATGATAACTTTTAGCAAGTATCCCCTTCTGTAAAGTGGGGATAATAGTGGCTTCTATCTCATAAGATGAAATGAGATTAAATATAAAGTTCTTAGGATGGTGTTTTAAAGCACTAGATCTTAACTATTATTGCTGTTAATGTTTATTCTTGAATTTTTTTCATATTTGCCTGCACAGAATGATAAAGATAAAAACTGACTTTTCTTTTTCAGAACAAGTGGAATTACCTGCTGTGGCATCAGTCAGTGCTTCAGTAATTAAATCTCCATCAGATCCTTCACATGTTTCTGTTCCTCCACCTCCACTCTTACTTCCAGCTGCTACCACAAGGAGTAATAGTACTTCTGTACCCAGCAGCATTCCCAGTATAGAAAACAAACCTCCACAGGCTATTGTTAAACCACAGATTTTAACGCATGTTATTGAAGGCTTTGTGATTCAGGAGGGATTGGAGCCATTTCCTGTAAGTAGTAAGCAAATTTGTATTTTTAAAAATTATTCATGTAGTATTATTTTTAAATGTAGTGTATTGTTCTTTAATAAACTGCTTGTAATTTTATTTCAAAAAAGTTGTCGGGGTGCCAGGGTGGCTCCTGTCGGTTGAGCATCCAACTTTGGTTCAGGTCATGATCTCGTAGACTGTTAGTTCGAGCCCCCGCATCAGACTCTGTGCTGACAGTTTGGAGTCTGGAGCCTGCTTCAGATTCTATGTCTCCCTCTCTCTCTGCCCCTCCCCCACTTGTGTGTGCATACGCGCTCACGCGCTCTCTCTCCCTCTCTCTCTCTGTCTCTCTCTCTCTCTCTCACACACACACACAATACTAAACATTAAAAAAAAAAAAGTCAATCTCTTGCCTGGAATTTCTCTCTCTATATATTCTTTATATATTTCCAAATACATTTCTAGAATTTTTATACTAGCTACATATAAACTAAGAAAAATTTCAGGATATTAAGGATATCGATTTTTATAATTTTTAGAGAAAGAAAGTTGGAAGTTTATTCCAGTGAAATAAATTTTTAAATTTTTTTTAAGGGGACTGAAATTACACAAAAGTGCCTTATGTTTCTAAGATGGTGTTTCTCTTTTTTGTTGTTGTTTTTTATTCTTTTTTTTTTCTCTTAAATTTGTTTCAAGAGAGAACGAGAGAGCAAGTGGGCAAGGGGCAGAGAAAAAGAGGGAGAGAATCCCAAGCAGGCTCTGCACTGTTGGCACAGAGCCCTGCCTGGGGCTCAGTCCCACAAACCATGAGATCATGACCTGAGCCAAGATCAAGAGTCAGATGCTTAACTGAGCCATGCAGGCACCCCTAAAATGGTGTTTCTTATATAGTGTGATTACTTTGTGAACTTTTAACGAGTGCATGAAATCATAACTTCCTAGTGACCTAATATTTCTGAAGTTTTCCAGTTGATGGTTTAAATTAGCAAATAGATTTTCTCATTCTTAAATCTCTGCCTTCAGTCAGATTTTAAAAATGTTTAAAAATGTTTTAAAATCTTCACATCAAAATGGAGGTGCTGTTTCTGTCACTGAGAGTCTTATGATTTGAGACTAGTTGTATGTAATTTATATGCTAATATCTAGAGAAGAACATTTTTCCTTAGAAAATAAATCAAAGACAGGTGGCCAAAGTCAAAGCCAAATAAGACAAGGAAACAAAATAATTCCCTTCAAAGGCCTTTGAATCATCTGGGTTTTTAGATTTATGGGTGGTGAAGATCTTGCATTGTGATAGTGGGTTGCCTCATCATTTGCCTTTCTTTTCAGTTAACTGCGTGTATTAAATGTGGATCTCCTATAGGAATTATGATAGTGGAACAACAGTCTTTTTTCCCTGTTCCTCAGGGTTTGGATTCTGGCAGTGCTGCATACTGTAACCTTTGTTAAGTCACTCAACCTTTTTGATCTTCATTTTTGCTCATATGGCAAATGGAGATTATACTTTGCTCTTAGGGTTGTTGTGAGGATTAAATGTGCGTAAATTGTTTTGTGCAGTGCCTGGCACTTAATATCCATAGCTGCTATTATTAATAATTATTAGTGTCAACTATAACTTTTTTTTCCTGATTACAAAAGTAATGACATTATTTTTTTTTTTTTTAATTTTTTTTTTTTCAACGTTTATTTATTTTTGGGACAGAGAGAGACAGAGCATGAACGGGGGAGGGACAGAGAGAGAGAGGGAGACACAGAATCGGAAACAGGCTCCAGGCTCTGAGCCATCAGCCCAGAGCCTGACGCGGGGCTCGAACTCACGGACCGCGAGATCATGACCTGGCTGAAGTCGGACGTTTAACTGACTGCGCCACCCAGGCGCCCCATGACATTATTTTAAATGGAAGATACGGGAAATGGACAGAACAAATAATCCTCAGTAATACCACAATGTGTATTGTTTTATATATATATATTTCATATTATCAAGACTATTATATATACAGTTCTGCATCTGTCACATAGTATATTTAGAGCATTTGTTTTCTCATATGATAAATAGTACTTTGGGAATATTTTGAAAGGTTACATAATACTCTGCTTTATGAACAACTATAATTTATGTAATTCTTCCATTATTGTTGGGCGTTTTAGGTTTCTATTATTTAATAATTTCTTTAGCCATAATGGGGTGTCTGGGTGGCTCAGTCAATTAAGCATTCGACTCTTGATTTTGCCTCAGGTCATGGTCTCACAGTTCATGAGATTGAGCCCCAGGCCAGGCTCTACACTGACAGTGCAGAGCCTGCTAGGGATTCTCTGTCTCACTCTCTCTGCCCCTCCCCTGCTTGTGCATGTGCTTTCTCAAAATAAGTAAAAGATAAATAGTAATAATTTCTTTAGGATGAATTCCTAGAAGTACAGATACTGGATCACATTACATATGTATTCATAAGACTCATGGTATATATATTGCTAAATTGTTTTCTGGAAAGATTATTTAAATATATTCACACAGCAGAAGTGTAAACTCTTAGTAGCACTGCATATTACAGTTTCTTTAGTAATACCTTTTTGTAAATTTTACTTGAGGCATAATGTATATACTAACTGAAATGAACAAAATTTAAAAGTTCACGGGTGATTATTCTCTGAAGTTAAATGTAGAATTTACAGTAAGCATCATTTACCATCTGTGGCAGATACTGGAGACTTAACCAGCATTCTTAAATAGAAATAGGAGGTTCTATTTCAGATTAGCTGAAAGTTCACTAGCAAATCAGTAAATGTTTTTTTTGGGTTGCTTTTGCTGAAAATATTTCTGAAATAAGTATTCATGACTTAACCAAGTATACTGAACATAAGTGAATATTTTTTTTTTTTTTTCAATGTTTATTTATTTTTGGGACAGAGAGAGACAGAGCATGAACGGGGGAGGGGCAGAGAGAGAGGGAGACACAGAATCGGAAACAGGCTCCAGGCTCTGAGCCATCAGCCCAGAGCCTGACGCGGGGCTCGAACCCACGGACCGCGAGATCGTGACCTGGCTGAAGTCGGACGCCCAACCGACTGCGCCACCCAGGCGCCCCCATAAGTGAATATTTTGTTGTTGATTTTAATATTAACGTTTGAGGATTTTTCCAATTCTTTTTGTGATTATATTGGATTCGGTTGCTGAATTAGGAGTCAGGAGACTTGAGTTCTAGGCCTGATTCTGCTTCTGTAAAGAAATCACCTAAACACTTTGAACATTAGTTCTCTTGCTTTTTTAAAAAAATATTTATTTGAGAGAGAGAGAACGCACGCATATGCGAGCAGGGGTGGGGCAGAGAGAGGGAGAGTGAGAGGTGGAGAGAAAGAATCTCAAGCAGGCTCTGTGCTTTGAATGGAGCCCAATGCAGGGATCGATCTCACAAACCATGAGATCATGACCTGAGCCAAAATCAAGAGTCTGATGCTTAACCAACTGAGCTACCCAGGTGCCCTATAGTTCTCTTATTTTTAAAATACATACAATAATGATCTATCCTAAGGCGATAACTCTTTAAGTAAAAAGTTTTGGGGCGCCTGGGTGGCGCAGTCGGTTAAGCGCCCAACTTCAGCCAGGTCACGATCTCGCGGTCTGGGAGTTCGAGCCCCACGTCAGGCTCTGGGCTGATGGCTCAGAGCCTGGAGCCTGTTTCTGATTCTGTGTCTCCCTCTCTCTCTGCCCCTCCCCCGTTCATGCTCTGTCTCTCTCTGTCCCCCAAAAAATAAATAAACGTTGAAAAAAAAAAAAAAGTTTTGTACGTGAAAAATAAATCTTAAAAGTTGTTGCAGAAAAAAAATAAGTTGAGGATACTGGCTAATCAAAATTTATTACATATTTTTCAAAACATGAAAATATGTAATTTTTTTTAATGTTTGTTTTTGAGACACAGTGTGTGAGCTGGGGAGGGGCAGAGAGAGAGAGGGAGACAGGATCTGAAGCAGGCTCCGTGCCAGAGTCCAGTGTAGGGCTCGAACTCACGAACTGTGAGCTCATGTCAGATGCTTAGCCAACTGAGCCCCCCAAGGTGCCCCAAAGACATTTTTAAACTATTTGCCTAAACTAGAACACTAGGTTCTATTTGACAGATTTTGAAGCATCCATATTGGTGATGACTTGAAATACAAACTGTTGATGTCTAGATTGCCTAAAATTTTCTTAATGATGGACCTGATTGGCTGAACAAGTAAATTATCATAGATACTATTCATTTCAAGAGGGTTTTTTTTAACTAAGTTCTTTTTTTTTTTGAAGATTTTTTTTTTAAGTTTATTTGTTTTGAGAGAGAGAGAGAGAGAGAGAGAGTCAGAGAGAGAGAGAGTCAGTCCCAAGCAGGCTCTGCGCTGTCAGTGCAGAGCCAGACATGGGACTCAGTCTCATGAACCGTGAGATCATGACCTGAGCTGAAATCAAGAGTTGGATGCTTAACCAACTGAGCCACCCAGGGGCCCCTTAACCAAGTTATTTCTGAAAAACCTTTTAAAAGATTGTTTTATTCTCTGTCTCATTTAAAGGTGAGCCGCTCGTCTTTGCTAATAGAACAGCCTGTGAAAAAAAGGCCTCTTTTGGATAATCAGGTGATAAACTCTGTGTGTGTTCAGCCAGAGCTACAGAATAATACAAAGCATGGAGATAATTCATCTGACACAGAAATGGAAGACATGATTGCTGAAGGTTTGTGGATTTTACTTAAGATACTGTTTAAATTAACTTTAACTTTCACTGCTTGAAACACGATATGGATTTTTATTCTACACATATTTTCACACTGGGAAGACAAAAGTAAATGGAAAGCTAATCAGACCTTTAATGGCTAAATAATTCAAATAGCAAGATGTTTAATTTGCATAAATGTCAGATTGACCTTTGAAGGAGTGTGGGAGGGAAAAGTTCCCCTATATACGAAAGTAGTTCAGAATTTTAGCATCAAAGCAACCAGTTCTCTTTTTCTAAGCGGACTGAGTTTGCTTAAAATTTTAAAACTCCTGGGTTGTTTGGTTTTAGGCTTTCCATATTCTGATGTTTGATGTCAAGTGAGAATTACAGTTGTATTAAGGATGTACTTGTCAATCAAGAAGTAATTAAATTTGTTCAAAGAGGAAAATATCACTAAATCTTCTTATTGTTAGAGACTCCTCTTTTGAAGACTTTAGTCTAATAGTGAATATTCCAGAATGAACACAAATACATTCAGAACTGATCCCTTTTATTGATTCTGATCATGGTCCTGTCCTTGCAACACAGTTGAATCAAATAACATTCAGTGTAGCCAGGGCTGCACAGTAGTGGTTTTATAAACATCTGTGTCAAAGTAGTTGTCCTCAGTATCTTAGTGTATTTCATCTGAAATTAATTTTCACATGTTTATTGAGCATGTACTGTGTGCCTGTACTTTGCTAAATTAAACAAAATAGCATGCTGGTAAACAAAATATATAATTGTCTTTGCCCACAGTTTGCCTGATTATTAAAAGGAAGGCACCTGTGTCATTGTTACTACCTTATAAACTGTTGCAGTATATTCATCCCTGGCTTATTTTTTATTTGAACAGGGAAGAGTATGATAGTATCAAATTTGGTTTTACTGCTAACTTATATTGAGATCAGTTTGGTTTCTTTTACTTAAAAAAATGTTAACAATGAGAAATTTCAAACCTACACAAATTAGAATTGTATAATGAATCCTCACCCAGACTCAACACTGTTACCTGATTTCAAACGTTATTTTTGCCACACTAGTTTCATCCATCTCTTTTGTTTTCCTCCCTCCGTTTCCCTTCTTCCTTTCTGTCACTTTTCTCTTTCTCTTCTTTTCTTCCCTCCTCCTTTCTGTTAAAAAAAAAAAAAGTCCTCATTTCATTGCGCATTTCTAAAAATATATACGGGGCATCTGGGTGGCTCAGGCAGTTAAGTGTCTGATGTCAGTCAGGTGATGATCTCTCAGTTCGTGAATCTGAGCCCTGTGTTGGGCTCCCTGCTGTCAGCATAGAGCCTGCTTCAGCTCCTATGTCTCCCTCTGTCTGCCCCTCCCCCCTCTCAAAAACAAACATTAAGGAAAAACCCACTAAGTTAAAAAAAAAAAAAAAGATTTTAAATAAAAATGCATACATTTTCTCATATAATAACTATAATGCTGTGTCACATGAAACAATATTAATAGTAATTCTTTGAGGTCATCTAGTACCTGGTTCATATTGAGATTTCCTCAATTATATAAATTGTATAAATATCCTTTTATAGTTATTTTTCAAATCAGAATCCAACAATGTCTACATTTTACCTCTTGTTATGAATTTAATTTCACTTAATTCCTGAATACTTTAGTTATACATACTATTCTGAGAAAATGTTTCATTTGAGCTGAAGAATAGTAAAGATGAATGTACAGGGATTTTTTTTTTTTGGCCTATAGCTACAATAAGTGTATATATGAACATTCTAAACTAAAAAGCACATATAATGTGCTGTCTTGTGTGTACACATTGGAGAAAAATGGAAAACTGTTTAGGAAGCTTCATAGCATATGCCATATATTCATGGCTTATAATATAATAGACATACAGCATATGTTAGACTGTGCTAGAGCCTGAGAGGAGCTTTTGACCTAGTAGGAACTGATGAATGTAAGATAACTAAGGAGTAACATATAGTAAGTTTTAAATGAAGTGTATAGACAGTATGAACTTGGGACTTTAAGTTTTAAAACTAGTTGAGATAAAAACCACATTGTGCTTTTATAATCACAATGAGGTATCATCTCACACAAGTCAGAATGGCTAGTATCAAAAAGATAAGTGTTGGTGAGGATGTAGAGAAAAGGGAACCCTCATGTATGGTTGGTGGGAATGTAAATTGATGCGATCACTATGGAGAATAGTATGATGGTTCCTCAGAAAACTAAAAAAAGACATAGCATATGATCCAGTAATTCCACTTTTGAGTATTTACCCAAAGAAAATGAAAACATTAATTTAAAAAGATATATGCACCCCTGTATTTACTGCATCATTATTTATAGTACCCAAGATGTGGAAGCAGCCCGTGTCCATCAATAGGTGAATGAATAAATATGTAGTATATATCACAATGGAATATTACTCAGCCATAAAAAAGAATGGAATTTTGCTATTTGTGACAACATGGATGGACCTATAGGGTGTTACGCTAAATGAAATAAACCAGACAATCTGATTTCGCTTATATGTGAATTCTAAAAGATAAAACAAGCAGGGGAGCCTGTGTGGCTCAGTTGGTTGAGCGTCTGACTCTTGACCTCAGCTTAGGTCATGATCCCAGGGTTGTTGTGGGATCGGGCTCCACATCAGGCTCTGTGCTAAGCATGGAGCCTGCTTAAGATTCGCATGCTTGCTCACTCTGTCTCTCTCTCTCTCTCCCCTCCCTCCTCTCCCTGCTCTCTTTCTCTTTAAAAAAATAACAATAAAAAAATAAAAAAATAACCACAGAAAGAAATAGACTTATAAATATGGAGAACAAACTGGTGGTTGCCAAAGGAGAGAGGATGGGAGGATGGGTGAAATTAGTGCAGGAGATTAAAAGGTACAGACTTCCAGCCATAAAATAATTAAGTCACATGGCTGAAAAGTACAGTATAGGGAATATAGTAGTATTGTTACACATTTGTAGCAAGTATTTCATAATGCATATAATTACTGAATGACTATCTTGTGTACCTGAAACTAATTTTTCAATTATACTTCAATCAAAAAAAACCTGGTTGATGGAATGTTCTGAATATGTCTGTTAAATCCATCTGGTACAGTGTGTCATTCAAAGTCACTGTTACCTTGTTGATTTTCTGTTTGGATGATCTGTTATTTGTGTAAATGGGGTGTTAAAGTCTGCTACTATTATTCCTGTCGATGATATCCTTTGTATTTGTTATCAACTATTTTACGTATTTGGGTGCTTTGACATTGGGTGCATAAATATTTACAATTGTTATATCCTCTGTTATACCCTCTTGTTGGATTGTCCCCTTTATTATTATATAGTGTCCTTTGTCTCTTCTTACAGTCTTTGTTTTAAAGTCTATTTTGTCTGATTTAAGTATTGCTATCCTAGATTTCCTTTGACATCCATTTGCATGATAAATGTTTCTCCGTCCCCTCCTTTTCAATCTACAGTTGTCTTTTGGTCTGAAATGAGTCGCTTATAGGCAGCATATAGATGGGTCTTGCTTTTTTATCCACCCTGTCACCCTGTGTCTTTTGATTGGAGCATTTAGTCCATTTACATTCAAAGTAATTACTGATATGTGTTTGTTGACACTTTGTTACTTGTTTTATGGTTGTTTCTATAGAACACTTGAAAAGAATGCAAACTGGTACAGCCACTGTGGAAGACACTATGGAGGTTCCTCAAAAAATTAAAAATAGAACTACTCTCCATTCCAATAATCGCAGTATTGGGTATTTCCCCCCAAAATACAAAAACGCTAATCCAAAGGGATACATGCACACCTATGTTTACTGCAGCATTATTTATAATAACCAGCACTGGAAGCAGCCCAAGTGTCAGATGAATATATAAAGAAAATGTGATATTTACATACAATGGAATATTATCCAGCCATAAAAAAGAATGAAATTTTGCCATTTGCAACCACATGGATAGAGCTAGAGAGTATCACGCTAAGTGAAATAAATCAGTTAGACAAAGATAACAAGATCTCACTTACATGTGGAATTTAAGAAACAAAACAAATGAGCAAAGGAAAAAGGAGACAAACCAAGAAACAGAGTCTTAACTATCAAGAACAAACTGATGGTTACCAGAGGGGAAGTGGGGGAACTAGGTGATGGGATTAAAGATTATGCTGATGGAAAACAACAGCAACAACAAACTTGGTGGAGATTATTGCCAGTTTGGTAAGTTTTCTGTAAAGATGGGATTTGACCTGGGATGATAAAACACAGATTTAAGTTAATGAACAGGAAGAACCTTTTAAGTTGGAACCATGAATAAATGTACAAAGGAGGTGCAGTAACTTCATAAGGGGGCAGCAAAAAGTAGACTCTTGGGTTAGAGAAGTAATGAGAAGTAAGACTGGCAGAATCAGATTGTAGAGCATCTTGGATATTTGACCAAGTAGTTAGGAGTTATCTTGTCAAGAGGATGGTTACTGAAGATTTTTAGGCAGGTAACATGAAAAGAGGGTTTTTGGAAACTGCTGGTCATCTGTAGGATGAATGTAGGTTTGGCATGTAATTGATACTTGTAGTTATGTTGAGAAGAGAAAGGAAAGGATTTATGGAGGATAAGGCAAAGGGTAGTTTAACAGGGTAAGTTACCAGAGTAAGACAAAGAAAGATTTAAAGATGATTAATCTGAGCAAGGAGTAAGTAGTAAATAAACCATAGAGATCTAATGCATAATATAATTGCTTGGAGACTAAAACTGAAGTATTCCAACCACTAAACAGGAAGGATAACAGGGTGATGGAGGTGCTAAATACTGCTACAATAGCAATCATCATATATAAATGTAACACATTGTACATTTAAATTTGCACAGTGTTATAAGGTAAATGTAGTCCATGAAAAAGACGAATCTGTTTCACAGTAGAGATATTTACATAGAATATGCCAAATTTTTAAATATTTCATTTAATTTCCCAAGGTAATTTTATAAAGTGTTTCTATTACTGTGTACTTCACTGTTTATGGGAAGTACTATAGGGTGAAATGGTGAGGTCATTTATTTAGTGGCTTTTAGTAGTATATACAGTTTAATTCAGTAGAATAAAACTTAGTGTAAGGATTATTCTGGCACCTAAGCTGCCAGTGTGTTAGGGCTCTGTCATCCCTAGAATGTTGCTTTCATTTCTAAGATAGTTAATCTTCATTTTCACATTCTAAAGAGTGAGTTGGGGGAAAGGGCATCACACGTCATGAATGGCCACACCTTGGGCACAAACTGTAGTTTTTGTTTTCAGAGACCCTATGTCTTGTTACAAATTAGGATTTGTTGCTGTAGGAGAAAAGTGAAGAATGGAAGGGGGAGAATTACCAGCTGTCTGTGCCATAGACTCCTATCTTTATTAGCTGAAGCAACAGTTTTCGAACTCTTTTGGCTCTGTAATTTTTTATTCACCAATGTAGAAAAGTAGCCTTGTTAACATTACCAAATTTGTTAAAATTCTGACAAACATTGGAACAGAGACAGAGCATGAGCAGGGGAGGAGCAGAGAGAGAGGGAGACCCAGAATCCGAAGCAGGCTCCAGGCTCTGAGCTGTCAGCACAGAGCCCGATGCGGGGCTTGAACTCACGGACTATGAGATCATGACCTGAGCCGAAGTCGGACGCTCAACCTGAGCCACCCAGGTGCCCCGAGGAACAGATTTTTGAATCTGTTAATGTTCCTCTCTTCATTATGAAAAATAAAGCTGATGTTCATTTTTAGGTTGTTAGCCCTTAGACCATACCTGTTTGGACCCAAAACATTTCTTCTTCTTTATAAGGTATTCTAGCCTATTATCACATGTTGTATATTGCGACATTAATTAATAGAAACTTTTTAAACAAAGCTTTCAGTGTAGTCTGGAAGTGGAACAACTTGATGACCAGACTCTTTAGGGCCAGATTGGTGTCAGTGGTAGGTGACTGAGAGGTTCTGTCTCCTGTATAGGCTTTTCAAAGTCAGTTCAGGTTTCAAGCATGACAAAGTGAAAACAATACTGGAAGTTGTGACATCAGGTCCCAGGAATGTGTTGTTGAGCCACAGTTGTGTAAAAGGCATTTCTAGGTCATTGGAAGGAGTAATTTTAGTTTTACTTCTTTTGAGACCATTTCTTCTTCATTGCTACTCAGTGGATGAGTTTTACTTATGAAGATAGTCCTGAAAAATTTTTTAAAATGACCTCTTGCTAGTTCATGATTTGATCAGTCATGATGATGTATTTGGATGTCCCCTGGAACTTCAGAATTTCAGAGTGTGTTTTTAGTAGCTGTAGCCGTCTTATGTTGCTTTAGCACTTTGCCATTGCTTCTCCAATAACACTAGGATAGACTGCCTAAACTTCCTGAGAACATGTCATCCATGCCTACATTTCAGAGTCTCTTTATCTTAATAAGCCTTTGGTTAAATGAGTAACATAGAAAAGCACACATGGAACTCATAGCTAAAAGCTTTAATTGGTAAAGTGTGTTTCGTGTATTTTACATAACGTGGCCTAGGAATTATGGTGACGCAAGAACATGGTAGAATATGGTGGGTTTAAGAATGTTAACGGTTTTTAGTTCTTAAGTACTTATTACAGGTCTTGGTACTCTTAATTCTTATGTGGAAAATAGGAAATGGAACTGCCTCTTTTTTATGCCTACTGTCGTCGTTGCAGTTCTTTGAGAAAGGTATTATAAACCCCATTTTACAGATGAGAAAGCTGTGGGCGATGAAAATTAAATTGCTTGCTGCTGAATACTGGAGGATTTAGGTAGGAGGTTTCCTTGGGTCTAGTGCTATGGCTTGAAGAAAACTATGGATATGGGGGTGGGGGGGAGAGGGAAGGATATTCTAACTTAATAGTGCTCTGACAAGAAGGAGCAGAGGTTAGAAATGACAAAATTATTTGTGATTTTTAAGATTAATATAAATTATTTTTATTTTTATACGATACATATAAAAGGGAGTATTTTATAATTAGGTATCTATATCTTTATATTTTCTGTTATATATTGTAGATCTTTGAAAAGGTTAATTATCTTAGATGCTCCTCTGACATCAAGTATATTAAAATTTTAGCTCTTCTTTGAAGGCATCCTCATCTCCAGTTACAATGAAATGTTCTCTGCTATATATCTTCATAGCACAGGGAACCAAAATTCATAGCCTATACAGTGCTTTTTGAAAGTGTTCCTCCTGAAGGTTACTTACTCATCTTCACTTCTTGTAACACTGCTCAATAAAGTTATTTGCACATGTTGGATTCTTAGCAGAATGAACCTTTAAAAATGCATTGCTTACTTATATAAAGAAAATTCCATAAAGTTTTTATAGAGGAGCAAGAGGGAATTGATGGATGCAGTTGCTTTTGTAGTATCTTCCTTGCCAAAGTGACTGTGGATTGAAAAGTTAAAAGACCATTCCTTTAAGTTTCCTGGAGGGACTGAACTAGCTGCATCCAACCAAAGTAGAGGCTTAAAATTTGCCACAATTAAATTTTTGGAAGTTTTTTTCCTTTGTTTCCTTCTTTTTTAGAGACATTAGAAGAAATGGACAGTGAGTTGCTCAAGTGTGAATTCTGTGGGAAGATGGGATATGCTAATGAATTTCTTCGGTCAAAACGATTCTGTACTATGTCCTGTGCCAAAAGGTATTTCTATTCTCTTGACTTTCCTAAAGCATAAACCAACAACTACTGTAACAAAACCAAAAAACTTGTAGAGTTTACCAGTGGCCAAAACTAGATATTGTAATATAGAGGAAGAATATCAAATAGGCATTATCTGGAGCTACTTTGATATTTAGTTATTAAATTTTGTTCTGTGAAAATTACATATTCATAACATTTACAGTGAGTTTTACAGCATATTCTGATACTGAAGTAGCAATCTCATGTTAAGAATATGCTTAGGAGAATCTCTCCTGTGAACAGACAGACTACTAATCCTTAAGGTATCAAAACAGTATTTCTTTTATCACCTGGTTGTTGGTCAGTATTAAAATACCAAGATTTACTTTGTTTTTTGTTTATTTTATTTTATTAATTTAATTTTAATTTTATTAGAGAGCCTGGGGAGGGGAGAGAGGCAGAGGGAGAGAGAGAATCTCAAGCAGGCTCCACTCTTAGTGCACAGCCCAATGTGGGGCTCAGTCCCACGACCCTGGGATTGTGACTTGAGCCAAAATCAGGAGTCAGACACTCGATCCACTGAGCCACCCAGGCGCCTCAGGATTTACTTTTTTTTGTTTTAAAATGTTTTAATTTTTTTTAATTATATCCTATTTATTTTAGCTTTTTAAGTGGGACAGCTGTAGCACAATTTCTCCACATTGTTACATTATCAGAGAGCAAAATATGTCTTTTCTAAATCTCTATTTTCAATAGTAATATTATAGGTAAACAGTACTAATAACAAAAGAAATGTTTAGGGCCTTTGTTACTCTTGTCACAGATTTAGTTTACGTTAAAAAAAAAAAAAAAACCTGATGCTGATAATAAATCCTAATATAAGTATTCACCACTAGAGGTGAGGTGTACATACAGATTATTTTGAAATTTGTTCTCTGTTCCAGGAAGTGATGATTCTCTCAAAGAATATAAGATCTTAATTGTTTACATCTAGGGATTTTCTTGAACATACTATTTAGTATGGTGCCACTTAAATATACTTAGTAAAACTTAAGTAAGTAATAGAAGTATTTTCCACCAAAAATGGCTTCATTTGGTTTCTCATGTCAATTTGTTATTCACATATTATCTCACGTTGTTGATAGCCCTAAGCAAGTTCTATAACTCCTGTTTAAACTTGGGAGTTTTCCATAAGAAAGACTAGTGGCTCTCTGGTTCTAAGTGATTAACAACTCTGAGGAAAAAGGGCAGCCTTTCATAATATTTTAAAGGTCTTGATTATTTAGAAGTTATTTCAGAACATTTAATGCTACCATCACTCCTCCCAGAGATGATTACTGAGTTGTCAAGTTATTCTACGTAGGTGAATTTCTTTAGAAGGTTAGGGATCTTAACATAAGAGAAATGCAGACAGAGCAAAAAGGAGAGGATAAATTAGGTCAGGGAAGAAATGCTGCTATTTACATGTCTGCCTTGGAGATTTAAATATTTAGGGACTAAACAGCGAGTATAAGGTTAGTCTCTCTTCTCTGCTCTCTAGTCTTGGAGGAAGGAAGGTTTGTGAATGGAAATTGCTATGAATGGAAATCAGAAACCTACAGTGCTGAGCCCACAGATCAGCATAATGAACACAGCTGAGCTTGTTGAATTGTTTTAGGGTAACATGAAGTGGCCATCAGGACACTTTTTGTTTTTTAAGTTTATTTAGGAGAGAGTGAATGTGTGAGTTGGGGAGGGTCAGAGAGAGAGAGGAAGAGAGAAAATCCCAAGCAGACTCTGCCCTGGGCTTGATCCCAGGGACCCTGAGATCATGACCTGAGCTGAAATCAAGAGTCAGACACTTAACCAAATGAGCCACCCAGGTGCCCTGTGAACACATTTTTAAATATATATATATTTTTTAGGGAAAAAATAGCTTATTCATTTTCATGGTACTCCTTCCACCTCCTGATCTCTTCATAAAACATAGGTGAGGAAAATACACTTTGGTATCTGTATATTGGTCCTAGGATAGTTACCAATAGCAAAGTTAATTGGGATTTATTCTTGTCATTTTCCTGAGAAATCTTAGAGGAAGAGTCTTGACAATATGAAGTTACAGGGCAGTTTTTTTAAAAAATATTTTTAAGACAGTGAGGTGGCAGGGACAGAGGATCCAAGGCAGGCTCTGTGCTGACAGCAGAGCCCGATGTAGAGCATGAACTCATGAACTGTGAGATCATGACGTGGGCTGAAGTCAGATGCTTAACCAACTGAGCCACTCAGGTGCCCCTACAGTAGCAGGTTTGGATGTATAAAAAAAGAGGAACTGTATGTATTTTTCTTAGCCTTTCTTTAGCTTTTCAGAAATTTGTTTCTTAGATTATCTCTTCTGCTTTTTTTTTTTTTAAGTTTATTTATTTTGAGAGAGTGAGAACGTGAGAGAGTGGAGGGGCAAAGAGAAGAGAGATAATCCCAAGCAGGCTCTTCACTGTCAGCACAGAGCCCAGTGCGGGGCTCCATCTCACAAACTGTGAGATCATGACCTGAGCCAATCTCAAGAGTTGGATGCTTAACTGACTGAGCCACCCTGGGCATCCCTTGCTCTTCTTTCTAGGGAAAGGGTTGGCAAACTGTACCCAGGCCACATCCTCTGTGTATCCTGTTTTTGGATGGCCCCTGAGCTAAGGATTGTTTTTAAATTTTTAGGGGGTTGGAAAAAAAATGAAAATAATATTTCACGACACATGAAAACTATGTGAAACTCAAATTTTACTCTAAATAAAATCTTTTTGGAACACAGCCATGCTCATTTATTGTTCATGGCTGATGGCTGCTTTCATGTTACAGTTACAGTGTTAAGTAGTTGTGACAGTCTTGTATTGTCTACAAAGACAAAAATATTTACCGTCTGGTCCTTTGTAGAAAAAGTTTACCAGCCCTGTTCTAGGGCCTTGAAACCCAATAAACAGGCACAGGACTTTTTTTAAACTGTCATCATGTCTTATATTAAAAAAATATTAGTCTATTTTGATAAAATGAAAATAATCTTCCAGCCAGTTTTAAAGAATTATGTGTATGTGAATTTCCTAAATAGTGAGAACTATGATGAATTCGTGCAACTTCAAAATCTCAACTTTACGTTTTCACTCTTTGATTTCAGTATTATTTGAAAAATCTTTTACTAGCCATTTGAGATTTCCCCCTCTCTACTATACTAACCTTTCTTACTATATTAATCTCTCTTCAGAAACGATTACTTAGGAAAATAGTTTGAACATCTACACAATTAATTCAAACTTCTTTTTTCCTGGAGCCTTGAATTATTTTGCAGTAAATTGGTTATCCTCTATATCATGCTGTTATTAGGAGAAAATACCAATACCTATTGGATATCCAATAATGTATTGAGAGCTATATTATGATATATACAGAGACTATTTTTTGACTGTCACCATAAGTAAATCCATTGAACACTACTATGGTTTACTTTCTGAGGTATCACAGTCTTTAATGAAGTATCTGGCACTTACTGATTCACAAGTGCACTTTAAAGTCATAATTAAATACTAAATGGAGTGTTCCATATATCATTTAATATTTTTTCTTACTTGAATTTCTTAGGTACAATGTTAGCTGTTCTAAAAAATTTGCACTTAGTCGTTGGAATCGTAAGCCTGATAATCAGAGTCTTGGGCATCGTGGCCGTCGTCCAAGTGGCCCTGATGGGGCAGCAAGAGAACATATCCTTAGGCAGGTCTGTAGAAACCTTGCTTCAATGTACAATACCCTTTTCAGAAATGTAAGGAAAGTGCAATGCTGTATTTTACTTGTACTACATTTTCCAGCTTCCAATTACTTATCCATCTGCAGAAGAAGACTTGGCTTCTCATGAAGATTCTGTTCCATCTGCTATGACAACACGCCTGCGCAGGCAGAGTGAGCGGGAAAGAGAACGTGAGCTCCGGGATGTGAGAATTAGGAAAATGCCTGAGAACAGTGATTTGCTACCAGTTGCACAAACAGAGCCATCTATATGGACAGTTGATGATGTCTGGGCCTTCATCCATTCTTTGCCTGGTATGTAATTCACCACTTTGGCCTTAATATTTTTCTTGTGCATTCACACACAGGAATGATGTTAGATCCATCCACACCTATTGCACTAAAGGGCTAGAGAAGTACTATGTATATGTGTTAATTAAATGGCATTTGCTATTGAAATGTGATCTGTTTCCTCTTGCTTATTCCCTCAGCACAACTGGGTATTTTCTCATACCCCCCAAGTCGATAAAAACTGACTAGTCCTGCTTCTGCTGTGACACCTCAGCCGGTGAAGATATTAAAGGTGCTCTCTTCTCTTCAGTCTGATTTCTCTCGAGAGGTCAGTAGAGAGATTGAGTCAGACACTTCTTCCCTTCTGCTCTTCTATTTTTCTATTCCATTTCCTCTTTATTTCCTAATTTAACCTTTTTTAAATAAAATAAGAGAGACTATATATATATATTTTTTCTTTTTGCATTTTTGAAAGCTAATCAAGACCTTTTAGAATATGATAACATTTTGGTTTCTTTTTAAAAAATCAAGCTGGTTCTTTTAAAGGAAGCTGCATTCCTTGATTCTTTTCAATAAGTAGACATCAAGAACACTTCTGGAATTTGATTTTTTAAGTAGACAACTAAAATTCATTTATGATACTCCATTCCAATATTGAGGGTAACTTTCTTATTTATGTTTTTTCTGCTCTCTCATTTTGGTACTCTTTCCATCAGCTTAATTCTTTATGTTCTTTATCCTTTTTTAATGCAACAGTCTTTTATATCTACTTTCTCCAAGGGGCTGGTTACTAAAGATAATTGCAGCATTGCTCATGATGAGACCCACAATGATTATATATATTAAGAGTATATATTTTTTTAAATCAGCAAATCTTATTCATTCCATTATGAATATGGAAAACAAGGAGATTTTTTAAATGTTTGCCCCATTTTGATTTTATTGTGAATCATACTGTTTCTCTTGACACAAGCTTTCCAAAAAAGTATATTCCCTTTGAACTTGTCTACAGACTTAGTAAAATTAATCCAGCTACTTTTGCTGATTAATCTATGAAGGTAACCACTATCTCAGAAGCAAACCTACAGTTAATGTGCTGAGTGAAGAAAGTATATTCAGAACTAGTACTACTTTAAAAAAACCTGTCATTTTACCTTATATACAGAATTCTATGACATTTTATTGTTTTTTCTTTTTTTAAGGTTTATGCATTTATTTTGATGGAGAGAGAGTGGGGTGTGGGGCAGGGAGAGAGGGAAAGAGAATCCCAAGCAGGCTCTACACTGTCAGCACAGAGCCCAGTGTGGGGCTTGAACTCAAACCATGAGATCGTGACCTGAGCCGAAAGCAAGACCTGGTTGCTTAATTGACTTGAGCCATCCAGGCGCCCCATTTTATTATTTTTCAGTACCTTGTTTTAGAAATGCTAAATAAGTCTTTTTTTAATTAAACAAGTTATAGTCACTTTTAAAGAAAGATTGCAATTGTTTTAAAGAGAGGATACATTTTTCATAGAAGATTTTGAAGCACACACCTAAGAAAACTTAGGTGTGAGTTAAGCGCTGACCATAGAGGTTTTGAATCTGCTTTAAAACTGGTATGTTAGAGGATGGTGAGTCTTCACTGGTTGTGGTTTTAATATATAAGGACTGAAATAAATTTTAGTTTTTAGGCCAGTCTAGATATCATGAGAATTAACACTGGAATCTTTACTGATCCCCTGGGGCTTGACTTTGATTCTGTCCTTTTCAGAAGTAGTTTCCACATGGGGCGTGTGAACTGTTAGCCTGATTTCTCATTTGGGGGAAACTATTTCCTTTGGGAAAGGAGGGTTCGTTCATAACCTGAGGAAAGTAGTTGGTCAAATAATGAACAATTAATAGATATCTGATTCTTCTAGCATTTCATATGCTTTTTTTTTTTTTAGAACAAAGACTAAATTCTTGTCTCATTCTTGCTTCTTCAGTTGAAAAAAAATATTATTGCTTATAGCTTGAGATGCTTGTCTTACTGAGTTCATTGAGACACAATTTTGCCAGTTATTCAAAGAATATTACATATCATTAAAGGGAAACTGCTTTATAATTTAGAATTGCTTGGTACTGTGTAAGTCTGCTTAATGTAACTCTGCTTTCCTTTTACTGATTAAATGGGACTATTTCCAAACTGCTTTGACAGGCTAAATAACAAGATTATCTGTGTGATCAGTTCTATCTTCTTTCACAAAGTTTCTCTGAGTAATTAATGTCTGTGACTTAAAGAAAATCTTCTATCAGAAAATGCTTTTGTCTTCATTTCTGTGTACTCGTTTGGCCTTTGTAAACTTGTTTGAAGCCTCTTTCAAGCTCATTCAGGAATGTGTTCCACCCCCCACCAAGAAGTCTACTTTCAAACTTTTCTCATAGAAGGAACGAGCTTATAAATTTTGTAATCTCTTATATTTTCATTCTTTCCAGTTGAGATAGACTTCCCTCTTTATTCAAGGCACTTATATTTACTCCTAGAGTTTGCTCTTCTCTTCGTGTAATATCATCTTGTGAACCATCCTGGTGAGACCATGTTAGAGCTGGTATGCTTTATACCCAATCTCAGAGCTGTTACCACAGTGAAAAATTATTTTCTTCTCAAGTTTTGTGTATTCAGAAGTTCTCTAGAGGAACGATTCTTGTTTTCAACTAACTGCAGTTCTCTTAACTCTTGTTACAATGCAAACATCAGTTTATTTGGTATTTATTGATTTGTGAATTTGTAGTAGATTCACTTTTTCTGTAGGCATATAAAGTAGGAATTATCTAAAAATATATGATTATTGGTTTTCATAATACTAATATTGGGACTTGTTTACATTGTGGCAAGTGATCTATTTCACCAGCCTGAAATTTTGTGTAGAGTGCTTTCATTTTGGGTTTAGCTGAAAAAGTGACTGGACATTGCAAAGTATAGTTGTGACTCATGTCCGTTTGTAGAGGCCGATGCCCATCTTGATAGCTGCTTCTGGTGACATAAACCCAACAAGGTGACTGGTTGCTGCAGGTAGGATATGTTTGGTAGGAGTCCCTGGGGCACCAGCCATTTTATAGAAGTAGATTCTAGTGTCAGAAACTCAATACCTTGAGCGTCTAAAAATTTTTTGAAAATTCACTTTTCTTTAATAAGTTTCTGGAAGAGTATTTGCTTCTGCCTCCCCACCCCCACTTTTTCTTTTTAAAGTAATTTTATTTTTTCATTTCTATACTAATGTATAGTATAACTACCCTTAGTTGTGGTTGGCTTAAGAGAGTTATCGATCCAAAATTCTGAAGATAATGCATTCCTACTCAATCATGTGGTTTCCCAAAACATTTTTTGTTCTTTATTATTTTGCTAATACGTTTACTTAGTACCAGAAGACATTTGAAGAGGGATCTCACAATACAGAGGAACAAAAACATGCTATACATTTCCTCATGGAAAACTCCTTGTTTCTATTCCCAAACGTAGCTCTTACAGTCCTCATTACTTCTCATTGCTCCTGTTTTCTGACTCTAAGTAAGTCCTGCCCTATCTTTCTCTCTCTTTTCTTTTCCTGTGTTCTTGTAAGTAAGACTGAAGAGAGAAGAACATTAGTTCTTTCATAAAAAGAAGGATGAAGTCACAACTAGATGCAAGATTAGTCAGTTTTGTCTGCCCAGTTTTGAGAGCTACCTCTGGGAAAAGAAAGGGAGCTTTCTATGGTGAGTAATCCCATTTTAACTGTATAATTTCTTTTATATGGTAAATGGCAAAGCTGTAACAGTCTGCATAGGGTACTTTTGAAAGGTCAGTTTTTAAGTCTGAGAAATTAAAATAGAGAAGTTAAAAAACTGGCTGCTATATATGAAACAGGAAAGAACTAACAGAGAAGATGGGAATAGAAATAACCAAGAGAAGGCCATACAGCTAAATACAGAAAGAAGTGTATTATTACTATTACAAATAGCTCCTCCGTGGCAGATTCTGTTTTTGTTCATTGTTTGTTTATTTACTCATCCAGTCCTTCACTTATACAAAAAAGTATGTATTTAGCCCCTAACAATGCTTTGAGCATGGTGCTGGGGTTCTAGGGATGACATCATTATCTTCTATAAACAAGAGGATGACACATTTGCAATAGAAAGGATAATCATTTCAGCAGAGTTGTGCTATCCAGGGGTGTAATACAACCATTTCTAGTTTTCATTATCTTTGTGTTTTCTCTTAGAATGTTGATTTGAATAAAACCGATTTTAAGCTGTTAGTTTTTATTCTTAAATTCATTTTTTATAATTTCACTCTTATAAGGAAGCTTCCACATTACTGCATTCTCTCCTTTCTTGGTTCCTTAACTCATTACCTTCCCTGGTTGTTTCCTTACCCTTCGTGGGGAAGTTTATTGAGTAACCTGGCTGTGCAGACTTTGGTAGATAATAAAAACGTTTGAGGTTCAAGTAGATGTTAGCATTGTTACCTGCTGAAGCACCTGGTTTACATTGAGAGATAAAATATTGTTTGGTAAGAGATTAGGCGGGCAAACTCATGATTTCAATGGGGATTTATGTTTCCTTACCAAAAATGGAGATGAGTCCAGTGATGCTAAGATATGAAGTCGGAATACAAGTCAAGCAGTGTAATATATTTCAGCAGCATTACAGTAGATTGATACTACAATCTTGATGGTTTGGTTCTTTCCTGAGTGAAAAATAAAAATGTTTTAAATGTGCTTGGCAATTGAAGGTTGTAAATTCGAATAAGGTACAAATGATGCCGAAAAGGGTACTCTGGTATTTGAGAAAACATTTCTAAACTGTTATTCACATGGCAGAATATTACATTTTATTCCTTCATACATATATGTGAAGGTTTCTTATACAAAGATAAGTTCATGACGTGTAATAACTAGTTAATCCAATCTTGTTATATGTGTGGCATGCTTTGAGGTAATACCATTATCCTTTTTGTCAAGGTAGGTTGTATCTGGACCGATGAATCTACATTTTTCCTGACTTTTACTAATTATTTCTATATTATTATTTTTAGAACAAGAATTCCAAGTAAATTGCTTTACCTGGATATCAAATTAATTCTTACTTTCAGAATGCCAAGAAATACTCTCTTCTTCAGGAGTGAACCCAAGACTACCCTAAATAAATTTCATTTGTTTCCCAGCCTGTATTTCAGATACTCAAACCCACTGAGAGAATAACTGTCACTGTTAAAGTAACACCTAGTTGTTACATATTAATGCTAACTTCCGTCCTCTGATCAAATTCCAGGCTGCCAAGATATCGCAGATGAATTCAGAGCACAGGAGATTGATGGACAGGCCCTTCTTTTGCTAAAAGAAGACCATCTTATGAGTGCAATGAATATCAAACTAGGCCCGGCCCTAAAGATCTGTGCACGCATCAACTCTCTGAAGGAATCTTAACAGGATCATGAAGCTGTGAGAAAACAGCAGTTTTACTCTTCTTAAACAAACTTGTAAGGTAAAGGCTCAAGCTGGCCTAGAATGTTATCATATATTGTGGTGGATAGCCAAGCACATTGGGATCTCCACATCAAAAGCTGATATTTCTTCTACAGATACAGTAATTCATCATACATTTTCTTAATTAGCCAACATTGGTAAAATTAATTTTACAGGTTACATGCAACATTGAAAGACTTGATATAGAGGGCCATGATATTTTTCAAAGAAACGTGTTATACTAGATAATTTTTTAAAGGTGATGTTTATCGTTAATATAAAGAATCCTTTTAAAAGTAATTTAATGATTTACATTTTTCCTCTTTTGATTCGGTTTTCTTATACATTTTTCTACCCTGTAAGTTTTCTATAGGTTGTCATGAGAGATATAATTTAGGAGTAATTTAGGAATAGTTTAGTAGGAGTCCAGTGACTGGAATTGTATGCAACGAGATATCAGTTGTACATTTTAAGAAACATGTCTGTCAGACAATTGCTTTGTCTATAAAAAGGATTGCATTCTAGCATGAATAATACTAATCTGGAAGTCAGAAGAGTTGGTTTCTATTCCAAACTTGCCCAAGAATTTGATGTGACTGAGAAAGTTAGTTTTCTTCTTAGTTTTTGTACATTTAGAGCAGTGGTTCTCAACAGAGGTCAGTTTTGCTCCCCAGGGGATATTTGACAATGCCTAGGGACATTTTGGTTGTCATAGCTTGGAGGGGTTGGGGAGGGTTGTTATTGGCATCTGGGTCATGGAGGACAGGGATGTTGCTAAATATCCCACAGTGCACAAGACAGTCCTCCAAAACAAAGATTCATCAAGTCCAAAATGTCAAGTAGTGTCAGGGTTCAGAAACCCTGATGTAGGAGTGATAAATATTGCTCTTTTTTACCCAGAGGGTTAGTTTGAAAAGATGAGACATAATAAGGAATACATTATACAATGGAAGTATTTCAGACAGCATTAATGTTCTGCAGAAGTATTTTTCCCAGTTTTATGCACACTGGAAAAAGGAAAAATCCACTAAATTGACCTATAAAACTAAAATCCACTAAATTGGCCTGTGAAGTAAGGACTAGCATACAAATAATTTGAGTCTCAGAAAGTACGAATTCATATTCTCTTTCATAGAGCAGCAGAGAGCTGCTCCTCTGCACTGATGAAGGCATAATATCATTATACCTTATGAACCAGTGCATAGCCTTTGCTGGCAAGACAGTATGTAGTGGATATGTGTTTGGTCTTTGGATTTTTTCTAATGTTGAACATGCTGGGTCTAGCTAGAATGCACATTCCTTTTTCCTTGACTAAACCTTTGCATGCTTCCTACAAAGTTCCCACCAACTAGTATCTCTTGGATTATCACATATAATTTTGTATGTACATGTTTTACAGAAAAAACATTTTAAAACAAAATTTTTCACTGAACAGTTAGTGTTCTATCAGAATTATGACATTAAAACAAAATTGTTGTGGGAGCCCTGAGAGCCTTATTGTCGGGAAATAAAAAAATTGTTTTAATCCTTTTTATCTTTACCACACGATGGAAATGTTTTAAAATAGAAGGAACATACACAGATATTTGGCAGACGTTCAGTAAGTGGGGAAGAGTCCATGGGTTTCAGTCATTGTCACTGCTCTTTTCAACAAGATTGTGTTGAGCTAGTAGAAGACTAAAGATGTCATTAAGGACATCACAGATATTTATCTTTTGGCTTTGTGTACATTAGAGAATGTTGATTATTTTTATACAAAAATACAGCGGGTAATTTTTTTAATCTTTAGATGCCTCTTGTTTGAATGTATGCTTTGTGGGATTCTTTTGTGTAGTAATGTTTAAAAAAAAAAAAGATGTTTACTGATAGTTATGTGTAGGATTAGAATGTGTAATATAGTGTAAGGCTCAAGTTCCAGACCTACAATAGCTTGTAGTCTATGTTACATATTTCTTTATATCACATTGTTAATTATTGGATTAAAGTTTCAAGGAAAGGTAGGAACTCTATAGTCAGTTTTCATTTATTAGCAGTTAATCATTATGACAGCTGTCATATCCTTGGCTTTTCCCCCTCATCTTGCCGTTTCAGAACACAGGAATAGGCTAAGCATTAATAGGATGGTCCACTGTGTGCGGGGTGGGTGAAGAGCACACAGGAAAGTCTCCCGTGGAATTAAAACTTTATCATAGATAATCCACAAGCAACTGATTTCGGGGTAGACTCCCTTAGCAATAATGGGTACCTCCCATAACTAAATTATCTGTATAGCCTTTAAGGTATTAGAACTATGTTACAGGTTCTCCTTTTCTTTACTGTCTCTTTTAATATCAGTCATTATTTACTGATTGAAAGCCCTCGTGCCTAGCACCATGTTAATATCCAAGAAAGCTTACCAGAAGGGGGATTTCCATTGAGAGCACCTTATAATCTTAAATCTTGTAGTAATCTTAAGAGTAGTCCAGATCTCTTGACCTCACTCAAAACATACCCAGAAAATATACTTGCTTCTTTCAGCTGAGCTATTTTGTTTAGAAATGGCCTATTTGCTTTCAACTGGTAGTTTTCCCTATTGATGCAACTGTTTTTCTTTTCCTAGAGGATTTAATCTTAAAAATCAAAGCTTCAGTTAAATATGAATATAGATAACACTGGATGTCCATTTCTCTTCTAAGTTCTAAGCACAGTTCTGGTATGATACAGGTGGGGAGAGTATTATTTTCTGTTTCCATCATGCTACTAAATTGTTTTAGGATTTTCATTGATGAGAAGGAATGACAGAGAACATGGGAAGTTCTTCCTATTTTTGCTAAGTGTACATTTTCTGACTTTAAACTGATGCACTCTTTTCCCTTTGAGGGAAGTAAAAAAAACCTACAAGTTTCAAATTTTATTTACTTTAAGCCATGTGTTCCTAAGAAAATAAAGTGAGAGAGCTGGTTTGTAGATGGTTTTGCATGACATGGATTCTCATCAAGCCTAGTGTAGTAGGCATGTGTCTGACAGGCTCTGCACCTTTGATGTAATCATTGTCATATAAGGCAGAGTACTGTCCCAAAACCTGTCACTTTTTGAGTGGCATATAACTTTCCAGGATGGTACTTTTGATTTGCTGTGGCATCGCTAAACAGACATTTTCCTTAGTCTCAGCTTAAGGGCTGTCATGTAGGAGTAGAGAAGGTAGAATGAGGGGAAGACATGTTAGTGAAGGGGCGTGAGAATGGGAAAGAGGCAGACAAGAGACCTGCCACTTTGCTTGTCCCACTTCAACACTGAACAAATTTCTGCACTTTTGACGTTAATATTCATGATTTACCTTAAGTAGAAATGATTTTTTTTAGATAGTCCATTGTTTGTTTTTGTTTCCTAGTGTGTTGAAACACTTCCTTAGAACTGTCTGAAGTATTGCTGTGCCCATACCTTTGAATAATTTTTGTGTGAAATTATAGACATTTATTCAAATACCGGTCCTAGGCTGAAATCTGTCACAGCATCCCCTATCACTGACTTGTTCAATTAAATGTTATAAAGTCCCATTTGAATTTGCAAGGTTCTGGTACTGTCATGGCACAAGTATGGTGGGAAGGCAATATATAGATTGTATAGTCTTCGGTTGTGTTTATATGGGTGTAAACAGTTTGAGAAAGAATAAACTATTGTAGACGTACGTGAATGATGCTGCCCTCACAGCCATATTGAGTAGATGGAATCCCTGGCTGGACACACTGTTAAAATGTTTTAAAGACATTTTCAGCTAGAACAGACTGATTATATTTTGTGGCTTGAAGATCCTCACCCTTAATGAATGGCAGGAGCACATGCTGCCTTGTGTGCAGCTGACACTGGGGCATTGCCTGATAGCATGAAAGGGCCTCGCTTCCTGCTTTCCTCTCCTAAAGCCTATTCCAGCCCTAAGGGAACTGCGTGAAAACTTGACACTTTTGCTTGAAAATCCTTAGAGAGGATTTTGTAGTGGCGTTAATTTTAGGAAGGTAATTGGGGCAGGACTTTCTAACACCTAACAGTCATGTGTCAGTGAAACCTTTGGGCAGTGGACACTGGCCCAACTATGCAGTGTTTGTTCACTCTGTTTCCTGTGCACCATATATGTAGCTGGACCTTAAGGAAGGTTTTCCAAGGTGAAGGATAGGGAAATGGAGGAAGTGACAAATAGGAGGAAAACATTCTAGACCCAAGAGGGTAATAATACAGTTAATGGAGTGAGGTTGTGTAGTATAGATAGGACCTTCAATAGTTCAAAATAATACGTTGTAATGGTTTGATCCCAGTTATAGCAATAAAATTCACCTGTAACCATACTCATTCTTTCATTCTCTCTGTCAAGTGATTCTGCCCCTAGGATCATATCAGTAGTTCCAATGATACAGAAGCTAGTGTTTTTGACTTCAAAAAAAAGGTGACAACTATTATACTTGGAGAATATTTGTCAAAAACTCAAAGGTTAATTATTTATAATTGAGTTATTGGACCTATAGAAGGGAGTATCCATTTTCAGATACCACAGTTGAATCACCCTTGTAGATTGTTATAAAGGCATTTTAAGATAGTATTTTGTTAGATTGTATCTAAGAATTGGATGACTAAAGAGCTATCTTTCACTTTATCAGTGTGGATTTCAGCGGAAGCCTACCTCTATTTCTTTGATGCACAGTAGTGTGGATCATAAAATGAACTGTTTAATTCACATTCATTAACATTGGTATTTTATGAGTCTCTTTAAAAGCATTTGATTTCATCTTAAAGATTGTAATTTAATTTAGATAAGCACAAATACAGTATTAGGAAAAATAAATATGCAATCTTACTGAAATTTAATTTCAATCTATTATAAGGTGTACATCTTTAAAAAAAAACTCGTTGGAAAGATATTCCTCTTTTGTTAGTCCATACTATGTACACTATATAGTTTCCTTCATAGCAACAATACAAGCCATTTCTTCAATAAAGAAAAAAAATGTTGAAAATTATATTATCTTCTTTGGAAAAAGTTTCCTAAATTTTTAAGAATTTAAAGTTTTACATGTTATTTTTTAGAGCTTATTTAATCTATTTTAAAATAATACTATGAGAAGGCATTTTTTTTTTTTTTTTGAAAGTTATAAAGCACTAATACAAATCAGCATCATTTTCCAGAGCACAGTGTTTGGCTTTTTTGAACTTATTTCACAGACATTAAAAGGGAGTGGCCTCCCTACTTCTCAGATCTGAGGCCTCGGTTCTCTAATGAAAATCCCCTATTCTACTTGAACCCATGAACACACACCTCTTAAGTGCCATGTTTATGGGACCTTTTGGGAAGTGTTTTCCAAGAATGTTTTTTTCTTTTTTTTTTTTTTTTATAGCTTGTGAACATTTAATTTTATTTAAAGATGATGATTTTAAAACTCTCAGATATTGGAGAAGAGGGTACATTAGAGAAGTATTTTTTTCCCTGCTTTTGAATAGTATAATTGCTTTTAGTGATATTGATGGCGTCAGTATGAGTCCATAGAAAGAAACCTGTACAAAGGTTTTAAAATGTATTGTTGAAAAGAAGTGATGAATTTTAATTTGGAAAAAACTGAATATAAAATATTGCTAACATGGCATAGTTTTAAATATAACAGTAATTTAGTAAGTCCTTTTAGACCACCTATTTAAATTGACTCCAGTAATCTTCTTAAGGATTGATCGTAGCCATCATTTATTGGCTTAAAAGTTAAACTTCAAGGAATATATATTATCAGTGTTAAATCCATGTTTTGTGGAGCTTTAATTAATGGAGGTGAAGAAGTTGGTGTTCATAAGATACTGGTGGGGCTGGTAGTGAAATAAACATCGATCTATTTTAGAAAGAAGGAATTTTTAGTTTTGCCTCAAGCAAACCAGAAGTGTCCACTGCTTAAAATCTGTTTAGAGTGCTGTGTGTTAAAGTCTTCTTTTTGCTGTAGGTAGTACCAAATAATCTACTTCAATAATAAATAATAGATGAATATGATGAATGAAGATAAAGGCTGGCTGGGGGGCTGGGAATTCTCCTTCCAGTTGGTGAATTAGCTGGTGTGTGACACCTCAGGCAATTACTTAACTTTTAATCTGTTTCCTCTTCTGAATATACAGTATGGAGCCTATACTACTCAAAATGCTGATTTGTGTTTAAGTCATCTTTAAGGTACCTCCCAGATCTAGAACTATGATTCTACGTATTTTTAAATACTTCTACTTAAATGCTTTTAAATGCTTCTACTTAATTCTCTTTCCCTTTTTAATGGTTCATTTCATACTTAAGAGCTTTTGCTGAAAGAGAATTGTTAAGCATCCATTTCCTGGTTCACCTATATATACGGTCTTTGTTCTCTTAAGGATTTAAGTAGAGAAGAAAAATCACACAGACAAGCAAATGAGGACATTTTTCTAAATGCTTCTTGCTAGTTAACCACTGAACCTGTGAACACATAGGAACATTGTCATTCATGCATTTTTCCATTCGTTTAAAATGCAAGCCATTTGAACACTTATGTGAAATGTGTGGTATATATGACAGGAACTAGTAATAAGTGAACAAAATCTTCCAAAACAAAATTCTAATTGTGGCTTAAAACAAACATGGACATTATTTACTTACTGTATTGAACTGAGAGGGAAACTTTTATGCACTGGGTGAAGTATTTAGCTAGATGACATCGGGGCGGTGGGGGTAGGGGGTGGTCTGAGTGAATCACAGCACAATTCCTAAAACACATTTCACATACAAATCAGCCAATAATAAACCTGATTAGGTTATAAAATCAAGGGCACCTAATAAGGATCTACATTCTGAGACTTTTGTGACAGCCCATATTTCTCAGAATTATTTTGACACTTTGAATCTATTCCAGAAGTGTTGCTATACAGGGTGTGTGACAGAACAATACAAAGAATACAAAGATAGAAGCCGATGCTGACTTACTATACATTTTTAACTACAAAAGCTTTACACCCACTATTGACAGTGAAGTAACTTTCTACAACTGAAAAGATCGCTGAACAGGTTTTTTATTCTCTTTTGTTTTTAAAGCAAGAAATTACACAAAATAAATTTTATTATTATTACAAATACTTACTTTTTAGAGAGCACACATGTATTACATAGGAAAAGGGTTTCCTTTAACTGGTAAACATAAAACCCTTCCATGCTTGAATTGACAACTATTTGGGGAGTAAACGTTGAATGGCATTGATTAATTGGGTGAAGTTTCCTTACCACTTGGGGATCCTGTTGGCCCAGCGAAACAGATTAACATCACTTGATGCTAACATTCTCCATAAAAATACAAAATGAAAATACCTAATATTTAAAAACATCTTTTATTCATCATAGTCACAGCTTTTTAAAGCAGGAAAATGTCCAGATACGTGATAGATTAGAATCTAAAACTGATTGAAAATAGAACACAGACATCCAAGTAACCAGATAGTCTGGGTTTAAAAAAATTTGCCATGGTATTGGTTAAAGTGTACTTTTAAAATATTTTAATTTACCTAATTTTTCAAATATTTTATGCTATTAAAATATCTACTGCATACTTTTTGTATATGTATTTTTAAATTTTAAAAAATGAACGGGCTGGGCAAAGATGATATAATTTTAAATGGTTCATTTCCAAGACATTTAAGTAGATTCCCAATCACTTCATTCAAAAGCTTGGTGTTGTTTTTTCCATAGGAAAAAGTCAAAGTGAGTTCTAAAAACGGTCCTCAGAGTCAGGAGTGAGCTGCGGTGCAGACTGGACTTGTAGACAGTGTGCAGGAGGGGCACTGACAGAGGAGAGGC
This sequence comes from Leopardus geoffroyi, assembly GCF_018350155.1. Taxonomy (NCBI): domain Eukaryota; kingdom Metazoa; phylum Chordata; class Mammalia; order Carnivora; family Felidae; genus Leopardus; species Leopardus geoffroyi. The sequence goes on from NC_059333.1 coordinate 96,107,715, forward strand.
AGGCATGCCAAGCCTCTGTTAAATTACTGTTTTTGTCTTGCTTGTTAAAAAAACGGTCTTTTGACTTAACAAAGGCAAATTGTTGTGATTTTTTTTGATGCTTCAAGCACATGTTAACTGATTTTTAATTCCTTTTGGTTCCTCCCATTATCCTAACATAGGACTTTCATATTAACCTCAAAAGCTGATCCACCCAGGTTGAGCAGAGCGTCACCAAGGGGAAAGGAAACCTTTTTTACTTTTACAGAAACAAATGTTAAGATTATATATACATGTATTCTTTACATTGGATATTGTATTACAGTGCTCCTTACAGGAAATGAAATAGTTTAGCACTCTTAGCATTAGCATTCCTAGATTGGTGTCTGTAGCTACCGTTTTAAAATGTATAACCTGGAAATGAAGTTAATTTTGCATTAATAAGAGCACACCATGATCTATGTAAAAAGACTGTCCATTTGGTGTATTTTTTTAAGAGAAAGCACTTTCATATTAACAAGTAGCATGTGTATGAATTTTAGATTTTCATATTTGTTGTGTCTGTATTCAGTGAAGTAAAATTGAACATTCAAATGTTTGTTGATGGCAACATTAACTGTTAAATTAAAGCACCTTATACTCTGCTGCTTAAACTTGCTTGTAATTGCACCTTTGTTACCTGCACATTTTCACATAGAATATTGTTGTTAACATTGCCTCATGTGGGTCTGGATGGAAGGTTAGTGGGCCTACAGGATCATTTATTTATATTGTTTATATTACAATAATATATTGTAGACCAGTTGTAAGTTCATTTCTTTACAAATAAAAGCCTCTTCCATTTGGCTGGTCTATTGAATAATTTCTTTTTTTAAGTTTATGAGGGCTTTGAAATAGTTACAAATTTGCCTATATGAAATTTGCAGAGTGTAAATCTTTACTAATGAAGTACAATATATTTTAAAGTATCTCAGTCCTGGGGCGCTCCTGGGTGGCTCAGTCGGTTAAGCATCTGACTCTTCATTTCAGCTCAGGTCATGGTCTCCCAGTTCACGAGCTCAAGCCCTGCATCGGGGTCTCTGCTGACAGTGCAGAACCTGCTTAGGATGGTCTCCCTCTCTCTCTCTGCCCCTCCCCCGCTTGCTCTCTACTTCTCTCTCTCAAAAAATAGTTAAAAAACTTTATTTAAAAAAAGTATCTCAGTCCTATGTAATGGCGAATTAGAAAGTGGTACACTTAGTAACACAGAGAAGGGACCAAATTCAGAAATTGTGACAGATTAAACAAAATCTGTAACAAAGTGACTTCAGATGATTCTGCCATTTGGATTGATTTACTCTAGCAGTTCTCAAGAGGGGGGCAATTCTGCCCACCAGGGTAAGTTTGGCAGTGTCTGGACACATTTTGATTGGCATCTAGTGGGCAAAGGGAAGGGGTGCTGCTAAATATCCTACGATGCACAGGGCAGTCTCCAACAAAAAGTTACCCGACCCAAAATGTGAATAGTGCTGAGGATAAGAAGCCCTCCTTTACTTTTACAGTGTGATACACTGTCAATGTGATTATGATTTGACATGCAAGTATGTGACATACAAGTTATAAATGAAAATGAATCTGGTATGTCATGGAAAGAGACCTAGTCACTACTCCCAATTCTCTAAGGTGAGCAACTAAAACGTTTCTTCCAGGATTATCTGCATTAAGAACAGAGATCATTTTTTTTTCAATTACGTAAATTTAAATTGAGCTACTCTCTCTTCCCCTTATGTTAAAGAATATTTATATCAAATAATTTTCAGAAAACGATCTTGATTTTCTTGCTCTGAATTTAATAAAAGTGTTTAGTTACATTTGTATGTTACTGACAGTGAATCTCAGATTTACATAACAGTTTGCATCCAGTAATTTTTTGGGTAACACAGATCAGTATTACTGGCCAAATATTAACTCGTTTCACTTCTTTGCTAAATTAGTATTTGCAACATGCAGTGTTCCAGAACAGGCATAAACATTTTTCTTGGAATTATTTTGTTTTTAATACCATAGTCCCAAAAGACACATTGTGAAAAGGTATGAAAGTTGGGGCTGGAGGCATGGGGTGGGGGGCGGTTTCAGTTCAATCTTTGTATGTCCTGAGTCATCATTCTTTCCCATTTGTAAAATTATGATTCTTATTGTAGTTGTCAGTTTGAATTAGTTTTCACATGGCAACATTAACAAATTATTATTGATATAGGCTTTTCAATTTGCTCAAGATTATGAATTGTAAGTGGAATGAAGCAGCATTTCCAGTTGACGAAAGGATCCGCAGGTAACGTAACGTCTCTCAAATTAAGCTTGTGACAATTAAACCAGTAAACTGTGGCAATGAGAAAACTATTGACAAAGTACAACCACGGAATGTTCATCTCAATATATGCTGGAATCTGTCCTTTAAGTAGAAGGATAATTACTTGAAGTAGTACAAATGGTAGCCAGGTACCGAGAAAACAGATAATGAACTTGGGCAAGAGTGCTTTCTTAGAGCTCAGAGTATAACTAGAATGGGAAGAAAAGGGAAAATAGAGGATAGTCTCATTCATATAGGAAGTCATCCTAACAGCCTGCACCAAGGCAATCACTTCTGACCAAGAGGTTATAAAAGCCATAAATAAAATCATCACCATGGAAAATGACAGCCAGTAACTCTGAATGCTAATGTAGAAAGGACATTGATAAGAATAAACACTCTGTGCCTTCAGGCTTTGATAGATACCTGGATCCCTCAAAACATAAGCAAGGACTGAAATCCAAATTAAAATTACTGTAAAGAAATAAAATATTTTTTGACACTTCAATGCAAGCTTTGGAGTTTTAGAGAAATTCAGGTAATAATCTATACAAGCTATCAGGAAAACCGGATAGTGCAAAAAACCGTAAGTAAATGAAATAATTTGAGTAAATAGGCAGATGTGGTATTTAGTAAACCTAACACCTAAAAGTACAAAATCTCTGTAGTAGTATATAATGGAAATGTTTACTAGAAGTAAAAAATCAATGAATGCTAGTGAAAAGCAAAAATACTCCATAAAATTGTGACAGGTGTTTTTTCTTCTCATTCCTAGTGTGAGGGTATTTAATAATACTTTCCCAAGTATTATCAAGAATAGCAGACAGTTACCATCTAGGGACCGATTTGCTTGACGTAACTGGTACTGAAAAGAGCAGTTCCCGGAAGAAAGAGCAGTCATGTTTTTAGTTGAACTGCAGAAGGCCTGCTGAAATACACACAACAAACCACTGCTTCACTTTATTTTCCATCCCTGTAAAGAAAAATGGAAAGAAAACCTTGATGCTATGTCTAATTTAAACCTTTCAAAGCAAGCACCTCTAGTCTCAAAGAACATATTTAATCCAGTCATTTTCCCAAATAAATTACAGGTGACCCTTGAACAAGAAGGGGGGTAGGGGTGTTGATCCCCGGTACAGTGAAAAATCTGTGTGTAACTTTCAGCTCCACCGGAACTTCACTCCTAATAGCCTACTGCTGACTGGAAGCCTTACTGACAAGTCAGTGAACATGTATTTTGTAGGTTTCATATATATCATATACTATATTCTTAGAGTAAAGCTAGTGAAAAGGTTAGGAAAATCATAAAATACATTTACAGTACTGCACTATATCTATTGAAAAAAATCAACACGTAAATGTACCTCTGCACATCAAATCTGTGTTGTTCAAGGGCCAACTGTAAATATATAAATAGGAATTTAAATTTCTCATAATACAGAATATGATCATGAAGAATTAATGTGTATACTTTGTTCTTTTTTTTTTTTCTTGAGACCAGGATGGTCCAGAACTTTAAGATCTCTAACCAAAATGTTATATAAAAATTACTCAACTTCTAGAAAAGTACAGGTTTTAGTTACTTGCAGAGAGAAGTAGAAAACGAATCTACCAGAGCCAAAAACAGGCTTAAAACAGCAACCTGATAGTAATACTCAGAACAATCATCGATGGCTGTTAACCCAGTCTCACTCTGACTCCAGACAATGAACATTACCCCCACTCAACTTTTTGTCTTTTTGTTAGTAAAATTTAGGATAGCAATTTTCAAAGCTTTTTGGCTGCAGGATCATCATTCTGACACTCAAAGATATAAAACAGTAAAGCTGAAAATAATGGGGACACAGATAAAGGGAAGAATGATAAAAGATTTATCTTTGGACATGACAAAGATCATGTTACGGCACTTGGACAGACAAGACAAAGAATCCGGGGAAGGAACAGGGGCTGAGAACATTAAGAAATGCTAGGTAAAGGCAAAGGAACAGGAGTTGAGGCTTGAGTGATTAAGGCATTTGGTGGCAGGAAAAAGAGAAGATGAAAAAGAAAGGTCAGAGGGGAAGAATGGAAGGAGGGGCATCTGGATGGCTCAGCTCATGGAGCATGCAACTCGATCTTGGGAGTTGTGAGTTCGAGCCCTACACTGGGTGTAGAAATTACTCCAAATGAAATAAAAATAAAATGGAAGGAAATTCGAGGAATTTATCATAAAAAAACACGACCAAAAGTTTCTCTAAGACTGTTCCACCACGATGTTTATATAAACAACAAAACAAAAACACTAACAAACCCACACATAAATGCCAACAATTGGAGATGGGTTAAAAAAGATGCATGGCACAGGGCACCTAGGTGGCTCAGTCGGTTAAGCGTCCGACTTCGGCTCAGGTCATTATCTCGCAGTTCGTGAGTTCAAGCCTTGCGTTGGGCTCTGTGCTGACAGCTCAGATCCTGGAGCCTGCTTCGGATTCTGTGTCTCCTCTCTCTGCCCCTCCCCCACTTATGCTCTGTCTCTCTGTCTCTCAAAAATAAATAAACATTAAAACAAAATTTAAAAAAATGATACATGGCACATCCTAATAATGTACTATTATGCAATTATTAAAACTGCTTCTCGGGGTAGGAGGAAGTTTTGACTCTTCCTCTTCTATAACTTGTTAAATGTTAACCTTATGAATTTGTTACATGTTAAAAATAAATTTCTACAGGATGTTTAAGTGAATTGCAGTTTACAAAATTATGCATCAACATATCATCTAATTGTTAAGACATTATACATATACAGAAAATGACTAAAAGAGTACACATCGAATATTTGTAGTGTTATAAGTTTCTCTGAATTTCTCAAACTTCAAGGAAAATAGTAAGGGAACACCAAGCCTGAAAAGTAAAAAACAAAAAACTCAATTTGGCTAAAACCCGTTAAATGATGATTAAATAATTTCAAGGGAGTAGTTGAGGATATTATCTGAGGGTAAAGAAAAAAATCCGTGTGAGAGAAGGCGATCAGTTCTTTGGACAGATTGAACCCTAACTTGAGTCTTTCCACATTTGAGTAGAGAGTTCCAGTGATTTCTTGAGCTTCCGTGTTCGTCTTTTCATTGTCCCAACTTTAGTAAGAATCCTGCTGAGTCTGGTTAGCCACAATCTGACCTTCAATATCTGATGAAGTTCCTCATCCCGCACCATCCCCCAGTGATGATCTATCACTCTGGCCTGCCTTAGCAAGAATCCCTCCTTATCCCTGATGTTTCCTCAATAACACTCCTCTACTAACCTCCACCTTGCTCCCCGGCTATAAATTTCTACTATTCCTTGTTGCATTCAGAGTTGAGCCCAATCGCTACCCCACTGCAAAATCCCATTGTAGTGGTCCCTGCACCTAGTGCAAAGGTCCTGAGTAGAGTCTGCCTTAACATTCTTTAACAAGGGTCATAAATTACTTTTTCTTGAACATAGTGTCATGGCTATAAATCTACCATGTTATAAGATGACTTACTAAGATACACAAATTACGTATTTACCCCCCCACACACGTATGTGTGTGTGTGTGTATATATATATATATATAAAGACAATTATAAAAAATCAGTTATACCTATTTTTATAAACATAGGTAGAAAAGAACCAATGAAACAAATTCTTGTGTATGCTCAATTGTTTTCTATACTCAAATATATATAGTTTAAATCTATACAGTTTTAACTTGACCCTCTGCCAAAAAAGTTCCACTCAGATTTGATGTACAAAGGCAGAGAATCATAACTACCACCTTGACAAATGCCACTGGCCTTAAAAGTAGTGTTGCTTGGATAAGGAAACCCGGGTGGAACGATGAGAATATATGAAGTCGTTCTTGTGACAAGAGAAAATAAGGCTGTTTTAAAATAGCCAGTGTTGGGGTGCCTGGCTGGCTCAGTTGGTTAAGCATCTAAGTCTTGATTTTGGCTCAGGTTATAATCTCATGGTTCATTAGACTGAGTTCTGAGTTGGGCTCTGTGCTAAGCATGGAACCTGCTTAAGATTCCCTCTCCCTCTCCTTCTGCCCCTCCCCTGCTCACCCGTGTGTGCTCTCTGTCAAAGTTAAATAAACATGAGAAAAACATAGGCGGTGTTGGTTTAAAATGGGTGTGAAAAAGGTAAATAGAGTAGGTTCATATTTAGACCCGTCTAAAAAAAATATCTTTAGGGTAAAAGAATTACTTGTATAAAGTAGTTTTAACCTTTATAACTCATCCAAAATTAAACAGATTAAAGAATCCATGTTTAAGTGGTCAACATCCGAGGGATGTTTCCTGAGGTCCATTTCATCACTGGCTCTCAGAGAGGGGCCACCTGGAAGGACAGAGAAGCAGGCTAGTCTCTGGAGGAAGAAAGTAAGAAGGGATGATGAGGATAAAGATCAGTTGTAGCCACCAAGGTACTAGCCATGAACCTCTTCACAAGAGGACTGGAAGAACGAAGACAAGTTGGGTGTGTAAGAGAATCACGAAGCTGAAAGAAACTAGAGAGGAGGGGGGGAAAAGGCCCTGGTTAGATACGCAACTTGAGGCAATAAAAAGCAGCTGAAAGAAGTCTATCGGAACACAGGGTTTTAGTCATTTTATGATGGTCCCTGAATATAGTGATTGTGGAAACGAATGAAAACTTTCTCATACCAATTTTATGTCCCACTTCCCCCACAAACCACTAAAAAGGTATTCAAAATTGCAGTATTTTGTTCTTTAAACCTCCCAAGCAAGACAAAAATCCTCTGATAGGCTACCTGTCCTGAATTTTCCCTTGAAAAAATGTCCACATGAACTGCAGGGATCCAGAGATTTGTAAGATACAGCTCTTTTCCTGAATGACTTTTTAAACTATTTATGAATTAAGTCATACGCTTCATATACAATGTAAATAGTTAATGTGGAAGTCCTTTTTAAGGCATCTTTGGGTTTGCACTGCAACCTGGCTAGTTTGGAAGAATTAGCAGGGCCAGAGGGAAACAAACCATGATTTCTTTTCACTGATCCGGTCTCTGGTTTCCTATTTAAAACCCAGTTAATTCTTAACACTACACAACACTTGACATACTCACTCTGCTTCCTCTAGTAGGTCTTTCTTGGCTGACAGTCTTCCAATTTCAATTTTACTGCCTTCAGTGATCTTACTCTTGGTACCTGGCATACCAGTGTGAACAAGCTCTGTGTGAAAGATAGAAAACAAAAATAACCATCATTAATAGCCGTCTTAATGGGAGTTCAATGTCATCTACTGGCTCTAGTTCTCTGCTTAGAAAAACTATAACTTTCTGTGGCATTAGAGGCAGTAATTAACTGCTTATATTCTTTTTTTTCCAGGAAAAGGAAGAAAGGGGATACATTTAGGTTGAAGTCTCCCAAAGACCCTGAGATATGTGTAGACGTAACATGGCATCTATTTGATAAAATCTTGTTTGCACCGCAGTGTTCACTCCCAGGCTTCAGAGTCCAAACCAGAAGTTCTCCAACTGTTTGGTTTCAGGACCTTTTGACACTTGTTGCATATTAACATAAGGAACATTTTTTTTTTTGTAATGAAAGATTACTGTATTTTACCAAACAAAAAAGATTTAGTGAGCAGAGTGGCATTTTTTTTTTCACATTTCACAGATTGCTCTGGTGTCTAGCTCAATAGCAGGCTGCTCAATTATCTACATTTAATCAGTTGCAATATCGTACATCATGTAGCTTTTACAAAGTCCTGTGTACATTCATGAGAGTTTGAGAGTAAAATAAAAAAGGTGTATACGTAATATTATAATCAAATAGTTGCACCATGCAATCTCAGAAAAGCTTGACAGAACGATTTGCGTTAAACAGCGGTATGCGAAGGGGAGCAGGATTGACATCCTGGTCTACTCTCATACAGAAAATGGAACTGGCACTGTAGTTAGATTTGCTGAAACCAATGAACGGAGGCAAGGCTGTGGCTAAATAACGAATGTATTGAGCCCTTGTCCAGGGGTTTATATACCTTCCGCCTTCCCCTTATAATAATCACGGAAGGTATAGATTTTTCCCCATGAGGAAAGAGGCTCAGGTGTTAATAAGCACATTTTCTGGCTGGATGACTGATAAAAGTGGGAGCGGACAGTAAGCTCATTATGGCTCAACTCACAACTGGAAATGTAAAAAGGGACCCAATTTATGTACATGAAAAAGCTTTCTGAAAAGGTGACATCCAAGTAAAAGTGACTGTGTTGATTACTGGTACCCAAAGGACCGTAACTAACTGATCTACTTGGATAATGTAATTTTATTCTTCTGAAAAGTAAATAAACTTTTCAAGATACGGTCCTTACTTGATATGTCAAAATTCAGTGAAAAAAACAAAATGTCATTTGACTCTGACAACTTTTGAAGAAACCGATGTTTTTATTCATTTACATGGTATAATTCAATATAGAAAGAAAATGCAGAAAGTAAAAGTTTTTCCTTGTTTTTTTTAAAATAGGTAATATAATTTACACGGTATAAAACTCAACAGAAGTGTCTGCTGTAAAAATTATTCATCCTGCCCACCCTTACCCCCAACTAATCACTGTCCAGTACAGTTCCCTCCCTAGATAATACCATGGTTACCAGTTACTTGTGTATCTTTCAGAGATACTCTAAAGCAAGGTTGTACAAATGTGAAATTTTCACGTAGCAAGGGGTTCTTGATTTGCCCTTTCACAGGTCTCATTCACATACTTATAAAATGTTAGAGCTGCAAAGGTAGAACAAAATATGAATCACATATGAATCAAATATGAATCAGATCACAGGAGTAATTCCCACCAACCCCAAACATAAGATTGGCCATGAAGAAGGTCAGAAAGGCCAGGCAGGAATACAGGAAGTAGGCAGGGATTATCTCACAGCAGAATGAGCAGTAATCTCTATTTTTTCCTGGAGTATAGATTTACAGTATTCACTCCTACCTACTTCTCGGCTTCTAGGCCCACAGAAAGATTTCACTTCTTTGTTACGATTAGCCTGTGAAGTGGCTACTTCTGGCTAAAGGGCTATGAGGCCAAAGCATTTAATTGCAGAGAACCCCCTTCAGTGTTCTCTTCTGCCATAGGGAATATAAAGGCCGTGTGTTCCAGATGGTAATAGCTCAAGATGGTAAAGCCTCTGTCGACGTGGGTCCTTGAGTGAGATGATCCACAGTGAATGTATGGTGCGGGCAAGAAATAAAAGTCTGTTGTGTTAAGCTGCAAGGATTTTGTGATTATTGGTTATGCCTTATCCTAACAAACGCAATTCCACATAATTTGAAATTTAACAGCATGTATTATTTGTATTATCAGAATTTAAAAAAAAACTATAGTAGAAAACAACTGTGAAAAGCAACAGTGCAAATGTCAGAAAATTGGTAAGTAAAAATTCAGTTTTAATTTCCAATACGTTAATTGCTTTTGCACTGTTTTTTCCCAATTTTCTTATGTTTGTCTATACATATTTCTTATATTTGGACAAGAGGGTCTCAGTGACCTAAGTTTCTACCTTAAAAAAAGGGTGTGGAGTGCCTGGGTGGCTTAGTTTGCTAAGCGTCTTCTGATTTCAGCTCAGGTCGTGATCTCGTGGCTCATGAGTTCGAGCCCTGCATTGGCTCTACACTGATCATGTGGCACCTGCTTGGGATTCTTGCCCTCTCTCCCTCTCAGAATAAATAAATAAACTTAAAAAAAAAAAAAAGGTGAATTAAACCCAAAGTAAGCAATGGAAGGCTATAGAGAGCAGAAAACAATGGCGTTTATAATAAACAGAAAAACCGATGAACCAAAAGCTGGTTCTTTGGAAAAACAACAACAATAAAATTGATAAAACTTCAGCCAAACTGAGCAAGAACCTACCAAACTTGGGAAAGAGATAACCTCACTACAGATCCTACAAACATTAAAAGGATAATAAGGGGGGGGGGGGGCGCCTGGGTGGCTCAGTCAGTTAAGCGTCCGACTTCGGCTCAGGTCATGATCTCACGGTCCGTGAGTTCAAGCCCCGCGTCGGGCTCTGTGCTGACAGCTCAGAGCCTGGAGCCTGTTCAGATTCTGTGTCTCCCTCTCTCTCTGCCCCTTCCCCGCTCATGCTCTGTCTCTCTCTGTCTCAAAAATAAGTAAAAACATTAAAAACAAAATTAAAAACAAAAAAAAAAGTTGAGACCTCTCTAGCCTTCTATTCCCCACTTGGATTTTAGGAATACTAGTATCACAAAAAATATCTAACGATACTGACCTTGAATCTTCCCTAGGGAAACATCCTAGATAATGCCCTATCAATAAATATGACTAGACATTCAAAGATCCCCAGACATTCAAAGAAAATCTCTATTAATGAGAAGTCAACCCACAAGGAGAAAAAAAGACAACTTGGAGGAAAGAGACACAATCAATGTTAGAAGAAAACTTTATTTAGAAACTCATTGTTTTCAGGGAGAAAATACTGCATCCATTAAAACAAAAAGACAGGCTTTTAAAACAACAAGAAAACAAAAAAGTGCTTTTGGAAAATAAAAATACAATCAAGGCAGAGAGGAGTTAAGATGGCAGAGCAGCATGGATATCCTCAGCTTTTCTCATCCCTGAAACACAGCCAGATCAGCACCAAAGCATTTTGAACACCTACGAAATTTATCTACGTTATTTACCTAACACAACAATCTGCATAACTTGAGCTACAGAACATGACAGGTACGGGATGCAGAGAGGTCAACCGGGGGAGAGAAAAGCCTCTGAGGTAGGGAGCTGTTTTTGTGGAGAAGACAGTGACAGGGAAAAGGAGGGAGTGCGGTGCATCGGGACTGTGCAAGAAAAGCACTCCCCCAAGGGGCGCCTGGGTGGCTCAGTCAGTTGAGCGGTTGACTTCGTCTCAGGTCAAGAGCTCGCGGTTTGTGAGTTTGAACCCCACATCTGTCTCTGTGCTGACAACTCAGAGCCTGGAATCTGCTTCAGATTCTGTGTCTCCCTCTCTCCCCACCCCTCCCTTACTTGTACTCTGTATCTGTCTCTCTCAAAAATAAATTAAAAAGTTAAAAAGAAAAAAGAAAAGCACTCCCTCAAAAGCAGCTAGAGAGAAAGGGTGAAAACACTCACAGGGGACTGAACAAGAAATCTGTTCCCCAAAACCACTGATGGGGAGAAAGGAGAGGGTTTCAATTCCACCAGAATTCTATAAACAGTGGAGCGCGGAGTCTGAAGTTTTGGAGCTCAGTGCCTGGCAGCGCTCTGGTGAGGAGGTAGAGCGAATCTCCAGGAGCAGGCAGCAAGGTCTGAGGGGTACATGTACACACAGGGAGAAGTGGTTCCCCTACTTGGAGTGCATTTGGTGGAGGCCATAAAGCCTCCCCACAGGCAAAGATCCCAGCAGACCCCGGAGAGCAGCCAGGTTTGCTGGTATTGGGACAAAGATGCCAGAGTGTGATAAAACCTGGAGCTAGCTGTGATTTTGGATTGCTGTAATCCCTGAAACTCTGCTGCTATGCGATCACACAAACGTTTTCTGGGGAAAGCTGGCATCCAGCCATTGCTCAGCGAGACCCTCTCCCAGAAAGTCGGGGTGGGTCCAAGCCACAGGGGTCTCTGAAGTGTGGGGTTTTGAAATACAATCCCAAGTGAGATAAAACTCTGGAGGGAGGTGCCACCTGGCAGGCGGATGGCTTGGAAATGGACAGGGTAGAGGCAGGGATGGAGGCCTGAGACAAAAGAGGGGTGCTTGATCACGGGTAGGCCAGAGACTAGGGAGCTAGGGGAAGCCATTTCCACCTCTCCCAGACATGTGCATGCACACATGCACACCACACTGATCCACCCCAGTAAGCTAAGCAGCACCACCTAGTGGAGAATGGAGCCGTTACACCAAGCCCTGTCCAATTGTGCCTTCCAAGCACATCCCCTAGAAGAACAGCACAAGTCACTCCACCTGCTTAGGGTACAAACTATAGGACTAGAGAAGGCATAGTTTCAGTTCTAGGGGAAACTGGATGTAATCTCATTAGGGTTTCATTTTGTTTGCTGGTTCATTTACTCATTTTCTTAGCTTCTGTTTTTTGCTTAAATTTTTTTTTTTCCTTTCCTCATTCTTGGATAAAGGAATATTTATCTTTTTATTATTTTTTTACTTCCTTTTTTATTATTTTTAAAATTTCTTGTTCTATTTCATTTTCCTTTATTCTATTTTATAATTTAATTTTTAAATTTTTCTTTTTTTTTTTCCCCTTTTTTCTCTGTTCTATTAAGATTCTTTCAACAAGAAGGGGCACCTGGGTGGCTCAGTTGGTTGGGTGTCAGATTTCAGCTCAGGTCATGATCTCGCGGTTCATGAGTTCAAGCCCTGCATCAGGCTCTGTGCTGACAGCTCACAGCCTGGAGCCTGCTTTCGATTCTGTGTCTCCCTCTCTCTCTGTCCCTCCCCTGCTCATTCTCTGTCTCTCCCTCTCTCTCAAAAATAAACAAACATTAAAAAAAAAAGATTCTTTTGACAAGCAGACCAAAACACACCGAGGATCTAGCTTCCTTTATTTTTGTTTTTAATTTTAATTTATTTTATTAATTTTTTTTCTTCCTCCGAAATGACAAAATGAAGGAATTCACCCCAAAAGAAAGAACAGGAAGAAATGACAGCCAGGGGCTTAATCAACGCAGATATAAGCAAGATGTCTGAACTAGAATGTGGAGAATCATGATATTAAGAATACTAGCTGGGGTTGAAAAAAAGCATAGAATTCCTTTCTGAGGAGATAAAAGAAATAAAATCTAGTCAGGACGAAATTAAAAATGTCACTGAGATGCAATCTCGATGAATGCCACGATGGCAAGGATGGACTAAGTAGAGCAGCGAATCATCAATTTAGATAATGAAGCAGAGAAAAAGGGAAACAAAGGCAAAAGATCACGATATAAGATTTAGAGAATTCAGTGACTTATTAAGGAATAACATCTGAATTATAGGAGTCCCAAAAGATAGAGAGAGAGAACAAGGGGGAGAAAGTTTATGTGAGTAAATTACAGTGGAAAACTTTCCTAATCTGGGTAAGGACACAGATATCAAAATCCAAGAAGCACAGAGAACTTCCATTACAGTCAATAAAAACCACCTATCACCAAGGCACGTCACAGTCAAATTCACAAAATACACAGACAAGAAAAGAATTATGAAAGGAGCAAGGGAAAAAAGTCCTTAAACTGTAAGGGAAGACAGATCAGGTTTGCAGCAGACCTATCCATGGAAAGTTGGCAGGACAGAAAGGAGTGGCAGGACGTATCCAATGTGCTGAATCAGAAAAATATGCAGCCAAGAATTCTTTATCCAGCAAGGCTGTCATTCAAAGTAGGAGAGATAAAGAGTTTCCCAAACAAAAACTAAAGGAGTTTGTGATCACTAAACCATCCCTGCAAGAAATTTTAAGGTGGACCCTTTGAGTGGAAACACGGGGAAAACAAGACCAAAAGCAACAAAGACTAGAAAGAATCAGAGACATCACCAGAAACAATAACAGGAAACACAATGGCGCTAAGTTCATATCTTTCAGTACTCACTCTAAATGTCAATACACTAAATGCTCCAAACAAAAGACATAGGGTATCAGAATGGATAAGAAAACAAGACTCATCTATATGCTTACAAGAAACTCATTTTATTTATTTTTTAAATTTTATTTATTATTTTTTAAAATTTATATCCAAATTAGTTAGCATATAGTGCAACAACGATTTCAGGAGTAGATTCTTCTGTGCATCTTACCCATGTAGCCCATCCCCCCCCCACAAACCCTGCAGTAACCCTCAGTTTGTTCTCCATATTTATGAGTCTCTTCTGTTTTGTCCCCCTCCCTGTTTTTATATTATTTTTATTTCCCTTCCCTTCTCTTCATCTGTTTTCTCTTAAAGTCCTCATATGAGTGAAGTCATATGATTTTCATCTTTCTCTGACTAATTTCACTTAACATAATACCCTCCAGTTCCATCCATGTAGTTGCAAATGGCAAGATTTCATTCTTTTTGATTGCCGAGTCATACTCCACTGTGTGTGTGTGTGTGTGTGTGTGTGTGTGTGTGTGTGTATACACACACACACACACACACACACACACACACACACACACACACACCACATCTTCTTTATCCATACATCCATCGATGGACATTTGGGCTCTTTCCATACTTTGGCTACTATTGATAGTGCTGCTATAAACACGGGGGTGCATGTGTCTCTTAGAAATAGCACACCTGTATCCCGTGGATAAATTCCTAGTAGTGTAATTGATGGGTCATAGGGTAGTTCTACTTTTAGTTCTTTCGAGGAACCTCCATACTGTTTTCTAGAGTGGATGCACCAGCTTTCATTCCCATACAAGAGACTCATTTTAGACCTAAAGACACCTTCAGATTGAAAGTAAGGGGATAGAGAACCATCTATCATGCTAATGGTCATCAAAAGAAAGCTGGAGTGCCATACTTATATCAGACAAACTAGATTTAAAATAAAGACTGTAACAAGAGACGAAGAAAGGCATTATATAAGAATTATGAGCTCTATCCACCAAGAAGATCTAACAATTATAAATATTTATGCCCACAACATGGAGGCACCCAAATACATATATCAATTAATCACAAACATAAAGAAACTCATTGATAATACCATAACAGTAGGGGGCTTCAACACCCTATTTACAGGAAAGGATAGATCATCTGAGCAGAAAATCAACAAGGAAATAATGGCTCTGGATGACACAATGGAACAAATGGACTAAACAGATATATTCAGAATATTTCATCCTGAAGCAGCAGAATACACATTCTTCTCTAGTGCACATGGAACATTCTCCAGAACAGATCACATAGGTGACAAATCAGCCCCCAACAAATACAAAAAAAAGACTATACCTTGTGTATTTTCAGACCACAGTGTTATGAAACTTGAAATCAACCACAAGAAAAAATCCGGAAAGACCATGAATACTTGTAGATTAAAGAACATCCTCCCAAAGAATGAATGGGTTAGCCAAGAAATCAAAGAGGAAACTAAAAAGTACATGGACGCCAGTGGAAATGAGAACACGACAGCCCAAAACTTCTGGGATGCAGCAAAGGTGATATTAAGAGGGAAGTATATAGTAATCCAGGCCTTCCTAAAGAAAAGTCTCAAATACACAACCTAACCTTACACTTAAAAGAGCTGGAAAAAGAACAGCAAATAAAGCCCAAAACCAGCAGAAGAAGGGAAATAATAAAGATTAGAGCAGAAATCAATGATATCAAAGTAAAAACAAAAACCAAAAACCAAAAAAAAAATCAGATCAATGAAACCAGGAGCTGGTTCTTTGAAAAAATTCACAAAATTGATAAACCACTAGCCAGACTGTTCAAAAGGAAAAGGAAAGGACCCAAATATATAAAATCACAAAAGAGGAGAGATCACAACCAACACCACAGAAGATAATATTATAAGCAATTATATGCCAACAAATTGGGCAATCTGGAAGAAAAGGACAAATTCCTAGAAACATATATACTACCAAAACTGAAACAGGAAGAAATAGAAAATCTGAACAGACCCATAACCAGTAAAGACATTGAATCAGCAATCAAAATCTCCCAATCAACCAGAGTCCAGGATGGCTTTCCAGGGGAATTCTACCAAACATTTACAGAAGAGTTAAGATATATTATTTTGAAACTGTTCTAAAAAATAGAAATGGAAGGAAAACTTCCAAACTCATTCTATGAGGCCAGCATTACTTGATTTCAAAACTAGACAAAGACCTGACTAAAAAGGAGAACTACAGACCAATTTCTCTGACGAACTTGGATGCAAAAATTCTCAACTTACTAGCAAACCAGATCCAACAATACATTAAAAGAATTATTCACCACGATCAAGTGGGATTTATACCTGGGATGCAGGGCTGGTTCAACATCTGCTAATCAATGTGATACACCACATCAATGAAAGAAAGGATAAGAACCACATGATGCTCTCAATGCATGCAGAGAAAGCATTTGACAAAATACAGCATCCTTTCCTGATAAAAACCCTCAAGAAAGCAGAGATATAAGGATCATACCTCACGATCATAAAGGCCATATACGAAAGACCCACCACTAATATCATCCTCAACAGGGAGAAACTGAGAGCATTCTCCCTAAGATCAGGAACATGACAAGGATGTCTACTCTCACCACTGTTCTTCAATATAGTGTTGAAAGTCCTAGCCTCAGCAATCAGACAACACAAAGAAATAAAAGGCATCCAAACTGGCACGGAGAAAGTTGAACTTGCCCCCTTCACAGATGACAGGATACTCTATGTGGAAAATCCAAAAGATTCCACCAAAAAACTGCTAGAACTGATACACAAATTCAGCAGAATCACGGGATATAAAAATGAATGTACAGAAATCGGTTGCATTTCCATCCACCAATAATGAAGCAGCAGAAAGAGAAATCAAGGAATTGATCCCATTTACAATTGCACCAAAACCCGTAAAATGCTTAGGAATAAACTAACCAAAGAGGGGGAAAATCTATACACTGAAAACTATAGAAAGCTTATGAAAGAAATTGAAGAAGACACACAAAAAAATGGAAAAACATTCCATGCTGATGGGCTGGAAGAACAAATATAGTTAAAATGTCAATACTACCCAAAGCAATCTACATGTTCAATAAAATCCTTATCAAAGTAACACCAGCATTCTTCATAGAACTAGAACAAACAATCCTAAAATTTGTATGGAAGCGGAAAAGACCCCAAAGAGCCAAAGCAATCCTGAAAAAGAAAACCAAAACAGGAGGCATGACAATCCTGGACTTCAAGATGTATAACAAAGCTGTAATCATCAAGCCAGTACGGTGCTGGCACAAGGACACATAGATCAATATGATCAGAATAGAGAACCCAGAAATGGACCCACAAATGTATGGTCAACTAATCTTCGACAAAGCAGGAAAGAATATCCAATGGAAGAAAAACCAGTCTCTTCAGCAAATGGTGCTGGGAAAACTGGACAGCGACATGCAGAATGAATGTGGACCACTTTCTTACACCATACACAGAAATAAACTTAAAATGGATGAAAGATCTAAACGTAAGACAGGAAGCCATCAAAATACTAGACAAAACAGGCAACAAGCTCTTTGACCTCAGCTGCAGGAACTTCTTACTTGACACGCCTACAGAGGCAAGGGAAACAAAAGCAAAAAGAACTATTAGGACCTCATCAAGATAAAAAGCTTCTGCACAGCAAAGGAAACAATTAGCAAAACTAAAAGGCAACTGATGGAATGGGAGAAGATATGTGCAAAGGACACATCAGATAAAGGGTTAGTATCCAAAGTCTATAAAGAATTTATCAAACTCAACACCCAAAAAAACCCAAATAATCCAGTGAAGAAATGGGCAAAAGACATGAATAGACATTTTTCCAAAGAAGACATCCAAAGAAGACTGGCTAATAGACACATGAAAAATGCTCAACATCACTCATCATCAGGGAAATACAAATCAAAACCACAATGAGATACCACCTCACACCTGTCAGAATGGCTCACATGAACAACTCAGGCAACAACAGATGTTGGCGAGGATGTGGGGACAGAGGAACGCTTTTGCACTGCTGGTGGGAATGTAAACTGGTACAGCCATTGTGGGAAACAGTATGGAAGTTTCTCAAAAAAATTAAAAACAGAACTACCCTATGACCCTGCAATTGTACTACTAGGTATTTATCCAAAGGGTACAGGAGTGCTGATTCGAAGGGGCACATGCATCCCAATGTTTATAGCAGCAGCGCTGACAATAGCCAAAGTGTGGAAAGAGCCCAAGTGTCCATCGACAGATGAATGGATAAAGATGTGGTATATGCACAATGGATTATTACTCAGCGATCAAAAATAATGAAATCTTGCCATTTGCAACAACACGGATGGAATGAGAGTATATTATATGCTAAGCGAAATAAGTCAGTCAGAGAAAGACAAATACCATATTTCACTTAGATGTGGAATTTAAGACACAAAACAGATGACCCTAAGGGAAGGGAAGCAAAAATAATGTAAGAACAGAGAGAGAGACAAAAACCATAAGAGACTCTTAAATACAGAGAACAAACTGAGGTTTGCTGGAGGGGTTGTGGGTGGGGGAATGGGCTAAATGGGTGACGGGCATTAAGGAGGAAATTTGTTGGGATGACCACTGGGTGTTATATGTAAGTGATGAATCACTAAATTCTATCCCTGAAATTATTATTACACTGTTGATTTGGATTTAAATGTTTTAAAAAGTAAATAATAAAAAAATTAAAAACATAATCATGGCACAAATGATAAGCTGAACAAGAGCTAGAAAATTCAGGAAATTCCCCCAAAACTTAGAAGAAGATAAAGGCCAAGAAAATTAGAGAGCCAATCCAGTAGGTGCAAAATCTCAATAATGGGGTCACAGAAAGAAAATGAACTGGAGGGTAAGAAATCAAAGAAAAGACTAACATTTTCTAGAATGAGAGTCCATCAGTGCCCACCTTGCTGGAAGAAAACAGACCCACACTGAGACACATCATTGGAAATTTCAAAACAGTGGCCACAAAGCAATTACTAGCTTTCCAACAGAAAAACAAAACAAAACAAAAAAACAGGTTTCACATAAAGAAATGAGAGATGGAATGGATCTCTTGAAAACAGGTAAATTTAGGGAAAGAATAAGACATTTACTCTGCCCCCTGTGAGATGTACCACTGGGGAACCAAGTAGTAGATGAGAAGTATCCCTTAAAGGGGGTTTCAACTTGCAAAATGAAAAACTGGAGACTTAGAATTCCATCATTTTGCCACCAGCTCTTCCCAACCTCCCACCCATGAGTTAACAGGTGTGAGCATTAAGCACTTATTGCCATCATCGTCACAACAGGAGAAAACTAGACATTCTGTACCTCCTACAGACTGAAACTGAGTCTGACAAAATCTCTAGATCAGCTGACAATTTGCAAAAAATACAGAGGACACAAAAGCAACACAAACATCAACAACTGAATGGATAAAAAGTGGTGTACTCACACAGTGGAATATTACTCAGCAATAATAATAATAATAATAATAATAATAATAATAATGATAAAGTATCAAACTTGCAACAACACAGATGAATCTGAAAATAATTAAGATGAATGAAAGAGGCCAGGCCAAAAGAAAAAAAAAGTACACACTGCATGATTCCATGTAGAAAATCTTAGAAAATACAAACTTGTCTATACTAAGAGAAAGCAGATCATTAGTTGCAGAGGAGACAGGGAGAGGCAAGAGGCAAAAATTACAAAGGGACGCAGGGAACTTTTGGGAGTGATAGTTGTGTTTAATATCCTGATGCTGGTGATCTTTTCATGGGTACAGACATATGGCAAAAGGCATCACATTGTACACATTAAGTATGTGCCGTTTATTGTATGTCAACTGCCCTTCAATAAAGCTGTTTTTTAAAAAGGAAAGAAACACTGAGGGCAGCTGTACTGTGAGTGTGTAATCAGCAAAATCACACTGGAAAACTCTGAAGCTCAAATGGTTCAGTTCTTCAGTATAAGAACAAAGGAAACAAGGAATGGAGAAGAAGTCTATAGAGTAAAAAAGAGACTTAAGATCTCAAATAATTTTTGACTTCGGCTCAGGTCATGATCTCAAGGTCTGTGAGTTTGAGCCCCGTTTCGGGCTCTGTGCTGACAGCAGAGCCTGGAGCCTGCTTGGGATTCTGTGTCTCCCTCTCTCTCTGCCCCTCCCTTGCTCACGCCCTGTCTCCCTTAATCTCAAAAAAAAAAAAAAAAAAACAAAAAAAAAAACCTCAAACAATTTTTTTAAAGGAGTAAATAAGACTAAATCAAATTCTCCAGGGATATACTTGGGGTGATAAAATGATCTTTTAGAGATGCAAGAAAGTGACTGTTCTAGGAGCTGTTACTTTGGGGGAAGGGGGCCAGGAATGGGAGTGGTCACAAAGAAGGGCTGTACAGGGCAGAGGCCTAGTTCTGACCGCTGGTTACAAGGGAGTTTGCTGTATAATTCCGTAAGCTCTACATTTTTGTGCATGGCTTTCTCTATCTGTACTTTATTTTTTAAAAAAGAAATGTAAAACAAAAGAATGATAATGGAACCGGGCCCCTCAGCAACACTGGAAGCCAGAGATACCTTTAACTCTAAGGGATAAGTTCATCCAAAAAAAAAAACCCCAAAATCCAAAAAACTTCTGGGCATAAAAACCACAGGCAAAACCTAAAGCAGAGAACAAACTGGGGGAAAAAACCCAAACATTGTAAAATATTAATCTCCCTATATAAAGAACTCTTGGAAATCAAAAAAGAAATCTAAGGCCAGTAGTGAAATTGTAAAACGAGCAGGGGATCTGCTCTGAAGAGACAATTCACACACACAAATAAAATGGGCTGTTAAACATATGAAAAGACGGTCAGCGTTACTTACAAAAAAGAAAAACAACAATTTAAACTATGCTGTTTGCCTCTTAAAAACTATACTGTTTTGCCTCCAATTCATCAACAGAGTATCTGTGAGGCTGTTGGAATGTAACTGGTAGGTAGAATTTGGCTTTATACATCAAAATTACAAAACACACCAACGTTCTTCGACCCAAAAATTCCACTCCTAAAGGATTCATCTTATAAATTTACTTGTGTGAATGAAAAATTAGTGTATAAGATTTATGCACAGAAGTACTGTTCATAAGAAGAAAGGAATGGAAACAATCTAAGTCTATCAATAAGAAAACCGTTAAATAAACTATACACCTAACCAATGCAATACTATGCAGCCATCTTTCAAAAATGAGGAAACTCTCCACACGCTGATATGGGCAAGTCTCCAAGATACACACACTATTAAGGAAAAAGCAAGACACAGAACAGTACATAAAACATATCGTCATTTGTGTAAAAGGGGAGAGAAAAAGGATATACAGGAAAAAATATATTCCATGGGGCACCTGGGTGGCTCATTCAGTTAAGCGTCCAACTTCAGCTTAGGTAATATCCTGCAGTTCAGGACGAGTCCTGCACAGGGCTCTGTGCTGAGAGCTCAGAGCTTGGAGCCTGCTTCAGATTCTGTGTCTCCCTCTCTCTCTGCCTCTCCCCTACTCATGCTCTGTCTCTCGCTCTCTCTCACAAATAAATAAAAACGTTTACATATACATATATATTCCATGGATGCGTAACAAAACTATGGAATGACACTTCAGAAGTTAGAAACGGTTACAGAGATTCGTGTAGGTTAGGGACTTGGCAGATGGGGTCATGGATGGGATGGAGACTCCCAATATATACGTTTTCCCTACTACAAAAGTTTTCCTAACCACATGAATGTATTATGTATTCAAAAAATTAAATATACTAAATAAGGAAAAACTAAGTTATTTACAAATTGGTAAAACTTTCAACTATACACATGGTTTAAGTACTAGCTTAAAAAGCCTTTAAGTCTTTAATGAAATCGTTAATTTCCAACATAGAATTCTATACCAAGCTTAATGGTCAATTAAAGCAAAGCCATTTTTAGGTACGTGAGGTCTCAAAATGTTTGCATCACTTGAAGTTCTTAGGAAGCCAAGAGAAGGCATACCCCCTTCAAAACAAGAGACTAAACTAAAAAAGAGAAAGATACACAATTCAGGAAACAGAGAATGCATTCGAAGAGGGGAAGAAGGATCCTTAGCTGGGGAGAAAGGTGTATTTATACACCAGTTATAGAACACACCATCTAAATCAGAGTAGAGCATATGGCTATGGGAGCAATTTCTAGGAGAAAATGAAAATTCCAAATACTTTTGAATGTACTTGAAGAGATTTACAGAATAGGGAAGAGTTTATGATTGAATTAGTGATAAACATAAAGAAATAAAGAAGAAAAAAGATGAAAGGAAAACAAAAAAGTTGTTCAGGAAAGGATATGCAACTGTAATCATGCATATGACATTGGTTAGCTGTGGGTGGTTTTCGCACAGTTCTATAAATGTTAACACTGGATACGGCTCTAACTGTAAATCTTTTTCTTTTAATTTTTAAATGTTTTATTTATTTTTAAGACAGAGACAGAGCATGACTGGGGATGGGGCAGAGAGAAGAGGGAGACACAGAATCTGAGGCAGGATCCAGGCTCTGAGCTGTCAACACAGAGCCCAACCCGGGGCTCAAACTCAGGAACTTTGAGTTTCTGATTTACTACACTGACACCATTGCCAACAGAAATAAAGGGCAACATTTCTTTCCCACTTTTTGTCTCTAGACCATATCCCATTATGGTGTAGTCAGAGAACTGTGTTGAAAGTTACCTGACTTCCTGTTTTTTTTTTTTTTAATTTATACATTTTGAGAGAAAGTGCGAGTGAAAGAGACAGAGCGTGTGCGCAGCAGAGGAAAGTCAGAGAGGGAGACAGAATCCCCAGCAGGCTCCTCACTGTCAGCTCAAAGCCCAATGTGGGCTCAATTTCATGAACCAGGACATCATGACCTGCGCCAAAATCAAGAGTCAGACATTTAACAGACTGAGCCACCCAGGCACCCCCAATTTTTTTTTAAACTTTGTGTTTATATAATGAATTTGTTTTTGATTATCAGTTGCTCTTTGTATATTCAATTACAAGATTTGCTTTGTTTTCATTACACTTAATTTTATGTAATTGAATATGTAAAATATTTACATGGCTCAAAGTCAAAACTACGTACAAAGGGATACTCAGAAAAGTCCTATTTGCATCCTTATCCTCCTTCAACCACGCCCACCACCCACTTACAACCTGTTTCTGGTTTATAGTTCCTAAGCATCTCCTACAAAAATGACCTGTGGAGGTATTTCCTCTGGAAAAATTACTAGAAGTGCAACTGTTAGGTCAAAGGGGAAATGTTCATATATTTTTGTTAGCTATCACCAAATTCTCCATAGTGACTGCTGACGTCCATTCTTTTTTTTTCTCACCACAATAACTCATCATTTGTTACTATATGACACTGTCACTCTATTATTAAATATACACATTACTTTGTAACTGGAAGTTTGTTCTCTTAATCCTCTTTACCAATTTTGCCCATTGCACCACCCATCTCCCATCTGGCAACAACCAGTTTGTTCTCTGTATTTAAGGGTCTGTTTTTTGTTTTGTGTTTTAGATTCCACATAGAAGTGAAATCACACGGTATGTGTCTTTCGTTGTCTGACTTACTTCAAATACCCTCTAGGTCCATCCATGTTGTCACAAATGGAAAGATTTTTACCGCTGAGTAATATTTTCATTGTGTGTGTATATGTATGTATACATATACCTTCTTTACTCAGTCATCTATCTTTGGACACTAAGTTGCTTCCATACCTTGGCTATCGTAAATAATGCTGCAATAAACATAAGGGTGCATACATTTTGAATTAGTTTTCATTTTCTTTGGGTAAATACCCAGTATTGGAATTACTGGATCAGATGGCATTTCTAATTTTACTTTTTTTCAGAAAACTTCTGTATGGTCTTCCACAGTGGCTGCACTAGTTTGCACTTCCACCAACAGCACACATGGGCTCCCCTTTCTCCACATCCTCACCAATATTTGTTGTTTCCCATGGGTTTGCTTTTAGCCATCCTGATTGCTGGAAGGTGCTATCTGTGGTTTTGATTTGCATTTCCCTGATCATAAGGGATACTGAGCATCTTTTTATGTGTCTGTTGGCCCTCTGTATGTTTTCTTTGGAAAAATGTCTGTTCAGGTGCTGTCTTTAATTTCTTTTGTCAATGTCTTATACTTTTCAGAGTATAGGTCTTTCGTCTCCTTGGTTAAATTTACTCCTAGGTATTTTACTCTTTTTGGTGCAGCTGCAAATGCGATTTTCTTAATTTATTTCTACAACTTCATTATTAGTATATAGAAATACAAAACATTTCTGTATATTAATTTTGTATCCTTCAACATTACTGATTTCGTTTAATAGTTTTTGGTGGCATCTTTAGGGCTTCTAATACATAGTATCATGTCATCTGCAAATAGTGACTGTTTTACTTCTTCCTCACCAATTTGGATGCCTTTAATTTCTTTTTCTTGTCTGACTGCTGTGGCTAGGACTTCAAGTTCTATGTTGAAAAAAGATGGTGAGAGTAGACATCCTTGTCTCATTCCTGATCTTACAGGAAAAGCCCCCAGTTTCCCCCCATTAAGTATGATGTTAGCTGTGAGTTTTTCATATATGGTCTTTATGATGTTGAGGTATGTTCTCTCTACACCTATTTTGTTGAGGGTTTTTATCACCAATGAATGTTGTACTTCGTCAAATGCTTTGTCTGCATCTATTGAAATATGTTTTTTTCAATTCTTATTGTTAATGTGATGCATTACAATGATTGACTTGCAAATATTGAAACACCTTCACACCTGGAATAAATCCCACTTCATTGTGGTGAGTGATCTTTTTAATGTATTACAATTATCTTTGCTATTATTTCATTGAGTTTTACATCTATGTCTATCAGGGATATTGGCCTATAGTTTTGTTTTGTTTGTAGGGTCTTTGACTAGTTTTGGTATCAGGCTAATGCTGACCTTGTAGAATGAATGTGGAAATTTTTCTCCCTCTTTTATTTTTTGGAATAGTTTAAGATGAATAGTTGTATTAACTCTTCTTTAAGCGTTTGGTGGAATTCAACTGTGAAGCTACCTGATCCTGGACTTTTGTTTCTTGGGAGTTTTTTTGATGACCAATTCATTTTTTTTAAACGTTTATTTTATTTTGAAAGGGGTGGGGGAGAAGGTGAGGGGCAGAGAGAGAGAGAGAGAGAGAGAGAGAGAGCCAGAGAATCCCAAGCAGGCTCTGCGCCATTAGTGCAGAGCCCGATGCAGTGCTCGAACCCACAAACTGTGAGATCATGGCCTGAGACAAAATTAAGAGTTGGGACACTCAACTGACTGAGCCACCCAGGTGCCCCTGTAACCAATTCACTTTTGTTACTAGTAATCAGTCTGCTCAAATTTTCTATTTCTTGATTCAGTTTTGGAAGAGTGTCTGTTTCCAGAAATTTATCCATTTCTTCTAGGTTGCCCAATTTGTTGGCATATAATTTTTCACAGCATTCTCTTATAACCACTTGCATTTCTGTGGTGTTGGTTTTATTTCTCCTTCTCATATCTGATTTTATTTAAGTTCTCCACTTTTTTTTCTTGGTGAATCTGGTTAAAGGTTTATCAACTTTGTATATCTTTGTCAAACAACCAGTTCTTGGTTTCACCAATACTTTGTTTCTTTTTTTTTTAGTCTCTAGTTCATTGTTTTCATTCTAATTTCATTTTCTTTCTTCTACTAACTTTGTGGTGTTATTTGTTCTTTTTTCTCTAGTTCCTTTAGGTACAAGGTTAGATTGGTTATTTGAGATTTTTCTTGTTTCTTGAGATAAGCCTGTATTGGTATAAACTTCCCTTTTAGGAACTGGTTTTGTTGTGTCCTAAAGATTTTGGACCAGTATGTTTCATTTCCAGTTGTCTCCATTTATTTTTTAACTTCTTTGACCCTATTGGTTGTTCAGTATCATGTTTTAGTTTTTATTTGTGTTTTTCTAGTTTTTTTCTTATAATTGATTTCTAGGTTCATACCATTGTGGTCAGAAAAGATATGTGATATGATTTCAATCTTATTAAGTGTATTTTATTATCTTATTTTGCCTCTATCCCCAATATGGGGCTCAAACTCTTGACCTTGAGATCAAGAGTTGCATGCTCTACCAACTGAGCCAGCCAGGCATCCCTGATTTCCATCTTCTTAAACTTATTGAGACTTGTTTTGTGAGCTAGAACATGTAATCTATGCTGGAGAATGTTCCATGTGCACTTGAATGTGTATTTGGTTTGGACAAAGTGTTCTTTTTTTAATGTTTGTTTATTTTTGAGACAGAGGGAGACAGAGCGTGAGTAGGGGAGGGACAGAGAGAGAGGGAGACACAGAATCTGAAACAGGCTCCAGGCTCTGAGCTGTCAGCACAGAGCCCAATGTGGGGCTTGAACCCATGAACCGTGAGATCATGACCTGAGCCGAGGTCGGATGCTTAACTGACTGAGCCACCCAGGTGCCCCAACAAAAATGTTCTTTATAGATCTGTTAGTTCCATCTGGTCTGTATGTATCATTCAAAGCCATTGTTTCCTTGTTGATTTTCTGTCTGAATGATCTTTTCATTGATGTAAGTGGGGTGTTAAAGTCCCCTACTATTATCTTATTACTCTCAATTTCTTTCTTTATGTTAATATTTGTTTTATGTATTTAGGTGTTCCTATGTTGAGTGCATAGATATTTACAATCATTATATCCTCTTGGATTGATACCTTTATGATTATGTAATGCCCTCGTCTCTTACAGTCTTTATTTTAAAGTCCATTTTCTCTGATTTAAGTTGCTACCTCAGCTTTTTCTTCCATGGAGAGTTATCTTCTTCCATCTCTCCACTGTCAGTCTGTGTGTGTCTTTAGGTCTTACGCGAGTCTCCTGCAGGCAGCATATAGATGTTTATCTGTTCAGTTACCTTATGTTTTTTGATGGGAACATTTAGTGTATTTAAACTTAAAGTAATTATTGATAGGTATATACTTATTTCATCTTGTTCATTGTTTTCTGGTTATTTTTCTAGTTCTTCTCTGTTCCTTTCTTCTCTTGCTCTCTTCTCTTGTGGATTGATAGCTTTCTTTAGTGTTATGATTGGATTCCATTTTTTTTTTAATGTATCTATTATACGTTCTTGATCTGTGGTTGCCATTGGGTTCATATATAACATTCTATGTGTATAACAGTCTATATTAAATTAATGGCCCCTTAAATTCAAACTCATTCTAAAAGCACTAAACTTCTACTCACTCCCTCCTCCACATTGTATGTATATGTTGCCATATTTTACATCTTTTTATTTTGTGTACCCCTTGACTAATTTATTTTAGATAGAATTGATTTTACTACTATAGTGTTTTAACCTCCATACCTGGCTTTGTTGGTGGTGAATCTACCTTTACTATAGGTCTGCTTTTACCTGTGAATTTTTTCCTTTCATAATTTTCCTCTATTTATGGCCTTTTCCTTTCACTTAAAAATTCCTTTAACAGGTCTTATAAGGCTGGTTTACTGGTGATAAACTCTTTATCTTTTGTTTATCTAGGAAATTATCTGTCCTTCGATTCTGAATGATAATCTTAGTGGAGAGTATTCTTGGTTGTAGTTTTTCCTTTCAGTACTTTGAGTATAACATGCCTCCCTTCTAGCCTGAAAAGTATCTGCTGAAAACTGAGCTGATAGTCTTATGGGGTTTCCCTATGTATAACCATTTTCTCTTTGGGTTTTTTTTGTTTTTGTTTTTGTTTTTTCCTCTTGAGAGAGAAGAGAATGTACTCACAAGAAGGGGAGAGGGAGACAGGGAGAGAATCTTAAGCAGGCTCCACACTCAGTTTGAAGCCTGATACGGGGCTTGATTCCATGATCCTGGAATCATGACCTGAGCCGAAATCAAGAGTCAGATGCTTAACTGACTGAGCCACCCAGGCACCCCTTTCCTGTTTTTAACATGCTCTTCATCATTAATTTTTGCCATTTTTATTATTGTGTGTTTTGGTGTGGCCCTCCTTGGGTTCATCTTATTAGGGTATTTCTGTGCTTCTTGAATCTGGATGTCTGTTTCCTTCCCCAGATTAGAGAGATTTTCAACTAATATTTCTTCAAATGATCTTTTGCCCCCTTTTGTTTTCTGGGATCCCTATAATGTGAATGTTATTATGCAGTATGATGTCACAAAGTTCCCTTAATATTTTCTCATTTTTTATTCTTTTTTCTTTTGGCTGTTCAGCTTGGCTGCTTTCTGTTACCCTTTCTTTCAGATTGCTAACCCTTTCTTTTATATTTTCTAATCTGCTATGGATTCCTTCTAGTGTATTTTTCATTTCAGTTATTGCATTCTTCAGCTCTGACTGGTTCTTGTTTATATTTTCTATCTTTTTGTTGAAGTTCTGAGTTCATTCATCCATTCTTTTCCCAAGTCCAGTGAATATCTTCATGACCATTACTTTGAACTCTTTATCAGGCATATTGTTTACCTCCATTTCATTTAGCTTTTTTTCTATGATTTAGTCTTGTTCTTTCATTTGGGACAGAGGAATATGTTTTGTCTAACTCTCTGTCTACTCTTTGTCTAACTCTTTGTCTAACTCTCTGATTACTATCTAACACTGTGTGTGAGCTAGGTCAGTTCCTAGTCTTGAAAGGAATGGCCTTGTGTAGAAAGGTCCTGTGGTTCCCCATAGCATGATTCCCGCTAATCACCATACCAGTTCTCCAGGGGTATCCCCTTTGTGGGCTGCATCAACCTTCCCGTTCTGACTGTACCACGATTGCTGTGGGCATGCTGGTGGACGGGGCTAGCCTTCAGCCCAGCTGGCTGCAATGACCTGCTTCACCTGCTATGAGTGCACTGGGCACAGTTTACTCCCCATGCTGTTGAAAGGACCAACTGCAGCTATGGTAGGCTCACTGATGGCTAGGGCCCACACTCAGCCCAGGTATCTGTAATTAACCTCTGCCACAGCTGCAGGCACAATGAAAGGCAGAGTTTGCTCCCTGCTCAGCTACCTAAGAGACTTGGCTGCAGGAACTGAGGGTATGCAAGTATGTGGAGTTATTTCCTCTGTCTCCCTAGGGTATGAGTCACTTTGCAGTGGTGCCTGCAAAGGTGCGTGGGTTGGGTGGGGTTGGTCTGTGGGGGGATCTCTGGGCCAGAGCACACAGTGCCAGCAAGACAGATGGAAAGTGTTGGAAGTGGCTCCTGCACTGCTCTGGAAAACAGTGTGGGGTTCTTCAAAAAATTAAAAATAGAACTACCCTACAACCCAGCAATAGCACTACTAGGAATTTATCCAAAGGATACAGGAGTGCTGATGCATAGGGGCACATGTACCCCAATGTTTACAGCAGTGCTTTCAATAATAGCCAAATTATAGAAAGAGCCCAAATGTTTTTCTTGGGCACCTGGGTGGCTCAGTTGGTTAAGTGTCCAACTTCAGCTCAGGTCATGATCTTGCTGGTCCGTGAGTTCAAGCCCCGCATCGGGCTCTGTGCTGATAGCTCAGAGCCTGGAGCCTGCTTCTGATTCTATGTTTCTCTCTCTCTGCCCCTCCCCCACTCACCCTGTCTCTCTCTCTCAAAAATAAATAAAACGTTTAAAAAATTTTTTAAAAAGATGTGGTTTATATATACAATAGAACACTACTTGGCAAGAGAAAGAATGAAATCATGCCATTTGCAACAATGTGGATGGAACTGGAAGGCATTACACTAAAAGAAATAAGTCAGAGAAGGACAGATATCATATATTGTCACTCATATGTGGAACTTGAGAAAGTTAACAGAAGACCATGGAGGAAGGGAAGGGGGAAAATAGTTTCAAACGGAGAGGGAGGCAAACCATAAGAGACTCTTAAATACAGAGAACTAAGGGTTATGGGGGAGAGGGGGAGGGGAAAATGGGTGATGGGCATTGAGGAGGGCACTTGTTGGGATGAGCAGTGGGTGTTGTATGTAAGTGATGAATCACGGGAATATACCCCCAAACCAAGAGCATACTGTATACACTGTATGTTAGCTAATTTGACAATAAATTGTATATAAAAAAAAAAAAAGAAAAAAGAAATAAAGCAGCCCAGATCTTGGGGGGGGGGGGGGTGGGTGGGGAGTGGCTCCTACAAGTGTCTAGCTATCTAGGCTAAGGGAAGGCAAGAAAAATGGTGCCCACCAGCACTTTTGTCCCAGGAGAAATCTCCTGCAGATTTCTGCCCCCACGGCACATGTTATAAAATTAGTCAATGAATCTGCTTCATGCATACCCCAGGTGCTTTTCACACTGCGCTTCTGTGCTGGGTCTCTGCGCAAGCTATTTAGCATGCTGGCTCTTTAAGAACAAGGGCTTGGTTTCCTGTCACCCACTGGCTCTTCCAGAGTTAAGCCAAGGCTAATTTTCAAAGCCATGTTAAAGGGACTTGTCTTCTCAGTGAGGGCCCCCAGGGACAAGGTGCCCAGTGTGGGGTCAGATTCCCTCAGTCTTCCATGCTTATGATGTCCCTCCCGTTTACAGTTAGTCAGGCCAGGGAGTTTGGCTGCAGACTGCAATTCCACCCATCTAACCCTTTTCCATACGGCCTTCTGTCTACAACTAGCAGATCTGTTCTGCCAATCTTCACGTTGTTTTCAGAGTTACTTGCATAGATGTAATTATTGCCTCAGTGTGTCTGTGGGACGAGGTGAGATCAGGAGCCTTTAATTCTGCCATCTTTCCCCTTTCTGACCCTCATTCTTGAATGATGGCTTAACTAGTACTGAATTCTAAGTTGAAATATTGGTCTCCTATGTTCTAAATTCTACTGTTGATGAGAAACCTGCTGTCAATTTAGCTGTTGTTTCTCAGAGGTATGGCAGACACTGTTAGCAACTCTCAAAATATATGTCCCCTTCCTTTTCTGAAGCACCTATATTTATCCAGGAAGCTCCCTTGCCGTTCGGTACGGACACGTAACTGATATCTAGCCAAAGGAATGTGAGCATGTGTGATATTCACCACTCCTGGGCTGAGCTCATTCCCCCTTCCTGGACAACCAGAGTAACTCTGAAGAACACATGGTGAAGGCAGCACAACTACCATCAGCTGGGTCCCTGAGTGCACAGAGCCACCCAATGACCTGAAATACCCACCCAGGACTGTGACATGAAAGAAAGAAACTTGTACTAGATTTGAGCCATTACAATTTTGGTTTATTTTTACAGCATTTCAGCCCATCCTACTTAATATAAAATACTTTTTTTTTTTTAATTTTAAGTTCATTTATTTTGAGAGAGACAGTGTGAGTGGTAGAGGGGTACAGAGAGAGGGAGAGAAAAAGGGAGAGAGAAGGAGGGAGAGAGGAGAGACAGAGGGAGGGAGGGAGGGAGAGAAAAGGAGAGGGAAAGAGAGAAAGAGAGGGAGAGAGGGGAAGAGACAGAGAGAGAATCCCAAGAAGGCTCCACACTGTCAGTGCACAGCCTGACATGGGGCTCAAACTCAAAAACCGTGAGATCATGACCTGAGCCGAAATCAAGAGTCAGACGTTTAACCAACTGGGTCACCCAGCCGCCCCAATACAAACTATTTCTAATTGGTTCTTTTTCATATCTTTCCCCTCTTGCTGCATATGTTCCTACTTCTATTTCAAATTTTTATTCACTATAAGCCTTCACTGTATCTTGTGCCTGCTCTTAGCCTCATATAAATATTCTTAACTACAGCACTGACTTATGAAATGTGGTATTCTGCATGTACTTGTATTATAATTATTGATGGCTCCACTACCTTGTGATTCACCATGGCCCAGGGGCTTTTTTCTGCCAGGAATAGGCACAGAGGCAATTATTTACCAATGTGAACTTCCTACTTACAAAATTCATTAGCCTTCATTTCGCTCTGTCCAATTTGTAAGTAACCAATTTATCCAGGTTATCTTTACTTGTTTCCAGTATTTCTGGCCTACAAATATGTCCACAGTACATCACTAGTTATGGATTAAAACTAATTAAACAGAACTAGGTCGCAGCCTGACCTGTAAAAGGTTATAACTGATCAAAGCTATCCACACCAGCACCATATCCTTAATAATGTTTCTGTATGACCTTCCCACCATCTAATCGTGCTATCATCTGACCTAAACTACATTTCCCTGGGTTGCTGATGATTACATTTTTCATAATTAAATCAACAGTACGAGAAAGTCAAAACATATGTGCCCTGCTTCCTCCAGATCCTTCCAACGTTCTTAAAAAAATTAGGTTATACTGATATGATTCAGTTTTCCACATTAATTTTTACCCAATGTCCTACGTTTGCTTAAATACAGTAAATTAACATTCTGGTGATGTATATTTTAATGTATCTTTTCCTCACAATGTGACTGTGTCTTATTTACTGCAGATTCTACACATATATTCACCTCTTCATCATTTTGGTGGGAACAGATAATTAATACAAGTATAAATCTCAGAATTATGGAAAAAGGACTTCTATACCTTGTATTAGTTATTCATTTTTTGGTGCCAAACTTTAAGATATCAATATACCTAAAGAAATTAAATATAGGACAGGGACTCATAATAGCAACAGGGAAAGCGTCCTAAGAACGGGAGTTGTTCGAAAGAAGGATATGTTCATTTGGGAACTAGTGTTTACACCACCACCAGAAATGTCCAAATACAGATGAGATAACTGCTGAGCAAACATGCTCATAAAAGTGGTTAAGTCATCACAGGACTATGGAGCTAGAGACGGCTTCCTAGTTCTCAGTGACTGTCATCAACTTTAGTTTTGCTCTTAATGACCTGGGAAATACTAATCAGAAATATATGCTCTGTAGTTCCTGAGACCTTACTCGTAAGTCCCAAGCTACTGAACGCAGCTCCTGGGATGACTCAACAACCAGAGAAGATGACACTCCTTAAGTTCCATCGTCCACGGCTTCTAAAACCATGGCTCCATTTGTCATTGCTGAAAATATGAACCAAGCCAGTTGCCCAAGGGACAGCCTTTTCTCGACCTCACACAACCTGGGATAGCCTGGCCAACCACAACAGCACCTGAGTTCTGCGCCAGCTTATTCTACTATCATAAACACTTGCCTGCTTTGCTTCCATTCCCTTGGGATTCAGAAAATACAACATACACATCTCCTCAGACTGATTTTTTTTTAAAAGCATAACACTAATGGTAGAAGTTTCGGAGATTAAGACAAGTTTTAGGGAGCAGGCAGATCCCTTAAGTAAAATAATTCTACCTAAACATACATGGTGCTTTTTAGTTTATAAAGTATTTTATGGAGATTATGTGATTCAAAGTGTCTAAATCATGCTCCTGAACATATATTCCATGAATGATGCCAAAATGTTCATGTGTTAAAATTGAGTAATAGTTTTTTCCCTAATACTTTTTCTTTAATTTGAGGAAAAGGTGCCCTATGTAAAAGAGACATATTCACATTAACAGAATAAAGGAAAACAAATCATAGGATAATCTTGAGAGGTGCCCAAAAAGCTTCTGACAAAATTCAGCACCCATTCCTGACAAAAACCTCTCAGCAAAGTAAGAATTGTTGGAAATTTCCTTAAGAACTTGAGAAATGATGATCTATCATCATACTTAATTGTGAAAGACTGACCACTTTCCCCTTAAAATTGGGGAAAAGGCAAGAATATCTTCTCTGATCATTTCTATCCAACATTTTAGGATGTTCTGGTCAGTTCAGTGAGGCAAGGGCGGGGGGAACGAACAGAGATTAGAAAGGGAAAGTAAAACTATTTCTGGATCATGTTTAAATATTGTTTTCTTAATGTTTTTTCTTTTCTTTTTTTTTTTTGAAGGAGAGAGAGAGAGAGTGTGTGAGTGGGGGGAAGGGCAGAGAGAGAGGGAGACCGAATCCCAAGCAGGCTCCAGGCTCCAAGCTGCCAGAACAGAGCCCAAGGCAGGGCTGAAACCCATGGACCGCAACATCATGACCTGAGCCGAAGCTGGACGCTTAACCGACGGAGCCACCCAGGCGCCGCATGGTAGATCGTGTTTATATACAGTGGATCTTGAACAATAAGGGTTTAAAACTGTGCAGGCCCACTTACATGCGGGTTTTTTTTTTTTTTTTTCAATAAACATACGAGAAAATTTTTTGGAGATCTGCAACGATTTGAAAAAACTCAGACACAAACTGTGTAGGCTAGAAATATCGGAAAAAATCAAGAGAAAGTCAGGTATGTCATAAATGCATAAAATATACGAAAATGTATTATACTCGTCAGTTTTATCATTTGCTACCATAAAACATCCACAAATTTGTTGTAACAAGTTCAACTTAACCGCCACTTAACATGGCACCATTTGCTGTCGACAGAAACGTAAACAAGCACAAAGATGCGGTATGGAATCGGAACTGCATAAAACCACCTGTAGTACGTACTGCACGATGTCATCACCTCACAGCCATCCCCGTCTGCGGTGGGCTCAAGGGTTGCAAGCATCCCCTCAAGACGCCCCGTGACGCTGACCATCTCCGCATGAGCAGCGTGCCTCTCCAGTGAAATGAAATGCACGTCGAAGTAAAACGTGATTTCTCACAGTTCTCACGTATTTTTCGTGTTCAGCGCAATACCGTAAATCTTGAATAACACCACGGGACCCATACGAAGCGCACCGGCGATGCTGGGAGTGCTCCCAAGAAGCAGAGAGAAGTCACGATATTGCAAGAATGAGCTGGCTTGCTTGATACATACTGGAGACTGAGGTCTGCAGCTGCGGCTGCCCACCATGTCAAGATGGCTGAATTCAGGAGGAAAGGAGACCAGAGGAAAGGAGAGGGGAGGGGAGAGGGAGGGGAGGGAAGGGTAAGGGGAGGGGAAGGGGGAAAGGGAGGGAAGAGAAAGGTGGGGAGGGGAGAGGGAGGGGAGGGAAGGGGAAGGGGGGAGGGAAGGGGAAGGGGGGAGGGGAAAGGGAAGGGGAAGGGGGAGGGAGAGGGAGGGGAGGGAAGGGGGAGGGAAGGGGAAGGGAAGGTGGGGAGGGGAGGGAAGTTTGTGAAGTCACACCAGCAGGTTCAAAATCTTACACTGTTTGCAAAATGCCTTTTTATCTTGTATTGAAAATGCAGCTTTCATGTGGGTAGAGCATTGCTATAAAAAAGGCTTACGTACAGACTCTAAAAAGATTCAAGAAAAAAAAAATAAATGACAACTGAAAGCAAAAGGAAGGTAAAGGGATCTCAAGTTGGAGAGTTTAATGCCAGCAAAGGATGGTCTGATAATTTTAGAAAGAGGTTTGGCTTTAAAAAAATGTCAAGATAAAAGGAGAAGTAGCCTCTGCAGACCAATGGCCAGCAGATGAGTTCCCCGACACCATAAAGAAAAATGTTGGGGAGAAAGGACATCTGCCTAAACAAGTTGTTTTTTTTTTTTTTTTAAGTTTATTTATTTACTTTGAGAGAGACAGAGACAGTGCAAGCCCGGGAGGGGCAGAGAGAGGGAAAATTCCAAGCAGGTTCCAGGATGTCAGCGTGGAGCCAGATGTGGGGCTCAAACTCACCAACCATGAGATCATGACCTGAGCTGAAATGAAGAGTGGACCACTTAACTGACTGAGCCACCCAAGGCAGCCCCTGAACAAGCTTTTAATGAAGACAAAAGTGTCTTATTCTGGAAAAAAAAAAAAAAGAACATGCTACAAAGGACATTTACTAGCAAGGAAGAGAAGTGGGAACCAGGATTTAAGGCGGGAAGCAATGGGCTAACACTACTTTTTGTGTAGATGCAGTCAGGTAGATGATAAAGACTGCCCATATCTATGAAGCTGTTAACCCCTAAGCCTTGGAGGGAAAAGATGAACACCAGCTGCCAGTCTTTTGGTTGTGCAATAAGAAGGCCTGGGCAACAAAAGCCCTTTTTCTGGATCAGTTCCATTAATGTTTTGTCCCTGAAGTCAGGAAGTACCTTGCCAATAAAGGATTCCCTTTTAAAGTTCCTTTGATATTGGCCAGTGCCCACAGTCACTTACAACCCTAGGAGTTCAACACCAAGGGATCAAAGTGTCCCTTATTTGCCCCCAAACACAACGTGTCTAATTCGACCTCTAGATCAGGGGATCATAAGGACCTTTAGGGCTCATTACACACGGTACTCTATGGAAGAGAACTCTGATGGAGAGAACATCATGAAAGTCTGGAAGGATTACACTATTGAAAATGCCATCATTGTTAAAGAAAAAGCCATGAAAATGCCATCAAGCCTGAAACAAATTCCTGCTGGAGAAAACTTCATCCAGAT
Organism: Leopardus geoffroyi; assembly: GCF_018350155.1. Lineage (NCBI taxonomy): Eukaryota > Metazoa > Chordata > Mammalia > Carnivora > Felidae > Leopardus > Leopardus geoffroyi. The sequence continues at coordinate 96,143,886 of NC_059333.1, forward strand.
GCAGTTTGAGCATGTCTGCACAGGATTTACAACAAAGCCAAAGACAGAAACTACAGATATGGCGCGCAAAAAAAAAAAAAAAAAAAAAAAAAGGTGGGGCTAAAGAGTTTCAAGATATGGATTTTGAAGAGCTAACAGACACTGCACTGCAGAATTAACAGAAAATGACTGGAGTGCTTCCGAACCAATGTCAAGGAGGAAGAAAAAGAAGCAGTGCCAGAAAATAAATGGACAGTAGACAATCTGGCAGAAGTGTTCTGATTATTCAAGACTGCTATCTACTTTTATGATGTGGACTCTTCTATGATACGAGAACTGAAGCTAAAGCAAATTGGTGGTAGGAGGATTGGTACCATATAGAAACATCTGTAGAGAAATGAAAAAGCAAAAAATATCAGACAGAAAATACGATGTACTTCCATAAAGCTACACCAAGTGTGCCTGCGTCTCCCGACTCCCCTTCCATTTCTTCCACCTCCGCCACCCGAGACAGGAAAGACCAATCCTTCCTCTTGCTCCTCGTCCTACTCAATGTGACAATGATCAGATGAAGACATTTATCATGGTCTACTTCCACTTAATGAACAGTAAATAATCATCATGACATCCAGTTAATAAGCTTATGTTATATGTATTTGGGAAAAAAGTGTCTTCGTGTGAAAAATCTAATAACTATATGGCAAGAACTGTATCACACATTTTTATATCCTCGTCATCACCACCCAAGTATTAATCACGTAAAACATCGCGTACAAGACTTGTATGAAAGGCGAGGCTGTAGACAGCCTCTTCTACATAGGCATAAGCTGAGTGATAATATAAAATTAATAATGTGTTATTTTTCTTATTGTTTTAAACTTTGTTTTCAAAGAATAACTCTACCATACAATATGCCCCTTTCTCTCCTGATTGGAGAAATTATGTATCAGCCTAGCATTATAGGTAAGCGGTTTAAAAAAAAATGTAACAATGTTTTCAACACTGTCATACAAATAGGACTATAATACTGTATGCCAAAAAAAATTTATAATGATTCATTCATTAGTGTATAGGCTAGCTACCATAAAGCAATCATATTGTTGCTTCTTTGTGCTATCAATGCATGAATCGTTATACTTGTAAATAAACACAATTTCTTTATCACATTACCTTTCATTTTTGACATCTAGTGTTAGTAATATGTACAGTAGCTAGACTGTTTTTACCATATAAGACAATACTGATGGAGGTACTGACACACAGATGATTCATCTTGTACGCAAACAACAGGAACTTATGTTTATCAATAAATAGAGTACAGTACTGTAAATGTATTTTCTTTCATGATTTTCTTAACATTTTCTTTTCTTTAGCTTATTTTACTGCACGAATGCAGTATATAATACATATAACATACAAAATGTGTGTTAATCAACAGGTCATGATCTCACTGTTCGTTAGTTTGGGCCCTGCGTTGGATTCTGTGATGACAGCTTGGAGCCTGGAGCCTGGAGCCTGCTTCAGATTCCATGTCTCCCTCTCTCTCTCTGCCCTTCCCCCACTCATGGACACACAAGCTCGCTCTCGCTCTCTCTCTCAAAAATAAATAAAACATTAAAAAAAATTTTTTTTAAGAAAACTTATGTCCACACAAAAGACTGCTCAAATTGCCAAAATTTGGAAGCAACCAAAATGTCCTCAGATAAACCTTTATTATTCAGGGCTTAAAAAACAAAGCAAAACTATCAAGTCACGAAAAGACATGGAGAAAAACTGCATATTGTTAAGTGAAAGAAGTCGGTCTAAAAAGGCTACATACATAGGGGCGCCTGGGTGGCGCAGTCGGTTAAGCGTCCGACTTCAGCCAGGTCACGATCTCGCGGTCCGTGAGTTCGAGCCCCGCGTCGGGCTCTGGGCTGATGGCTCAGAGCCTGGAGCCTGTTTCCGATTCTGTGTCTCCCTCTCTCTCTGCCCCCCCCTCCCCCGTTCATGCTCTGTCTCTCTCTGTCCCAAAAATAAATAAACGTTGAAAAAAAAATTTTTTTTTAAAAATAAAAAATAAAAATAAAAAGGCTACATACTATATGATTCCAAGTGCATGATATTCTGGAACAGGCAGAACTATGGAGATCAGTGGTTGCCAGGAGAGAGAGGAGGGAGCAAGGAACAGGTAGAACACGGAGCATTTTTACTATCAGTCTGTATAATACTGTAACTGTAAATACATGTCTTTATGGGTTTGTCAACACTCACAGAATATATACCACCAAGAGTGAACTGTAATGTAAACTGTGGATTGGGGGCAATTATAAATGTGTCAATGTAGGTTCAACAATGGCAACAAATGTACCACTCTGATACGGGAATGCTGGTAACCAGGGAGGCTATGCATGTGTGGAGGTATATGGGTATATGGGGGTATATTGGGAATCTTTGGCAATTGTACCTTCTGCTCAAGTTTGCTATAAATCTAAAATTGCTTTAAAAGATTAAGTCTACTAAAAAAAAAGTCTTGTAAGAGGTTAGTTAATATTTCTTAGATACCTAATTAAAAGCACAAACCATAAAAGAAAAAAAAACAGGTAACAGACTTCATCAAAATTTAAGTTTTTTTATTTAAAAGGCACCATTAAGAAAATAAAAAGCTTAGTCATGGATTCAGAGAAAACATTTGCAAATCATATACCTGATAAAAGACTTTTTAAAAGACTTTAAACAACTGAATTTTTATTAAATATTTTAAATATTTAAAGTTTTTTGAAACTAAGATAACAGTGACAACCCAATTTTAAAAATGAGCAAAAGATTTTTTTAAGAGAGTGTGAGAGCAGGGGAGAGGGGCAGAGAGAGAGAGAAAGAGAGAGAGAGAATCTTAAGCAGGCTCCACACTCAGCAATGAGCCTGACATGGGGCTGACCCCATGACCCTGGGATCATGACCTCAGCTGAAACCAAGAGTCACTTAACCAACTGAGCCACCCACGTGCCCGAAAATGAGCAAAAGATTTAACTAAACATTTCACCAAAGAAGATAACATGAATGACTAACAAGCACATGGAAAGGTGCTCAACATCATTAGTCATTAGGGAAACGTACATTGAAAACTGCAATGAGAGGGTTGCCTGGGTGGTTCATTCAGTTAAGCATCTGACTTCAGCTCAGGTCCTAATCTCACAGTCCACGAGTTCAAGCCCCGTGTCAGGCTCTATGCTGACAACTCAGAGCCTGGAGCCTGCTTCAGATTCTGTGTCTCCCTCTCTCTCCGTACCTCCTCTACTCATGCTCTGTCTCTAAGATAAATAAACATTAAAAAAAAAAAAAACTGCAATGATATTATCACCACACATCCATTAGAATGGCTATAGTCAAAACCACTAACAATACTGAGTATTGGTGAGAATGTAGAGAAATCAAAACCCTCATACATTGATGGTGAGACACTAACATTGTAACAGCCACTTCTGGGAAAAGTTTGGCAGTTTCTTTTTTTTTTTTTTTTTTTTTAACGTTTTTATTTATTTTTGAGACAGAGAGAGACAGAGCATGAACGGGGGAGGGTCAGAGAGAGAGGGAGATACAGAATCGGAAGCAGGCTCCAGGCTCTGAGCCATCAGCCCAGAGCCTGACGCAGGGCTCGAACTCACGGACCGCGAGATCGTGACCTGGCTGAAGTCGGACGCTTAACCGACTGCGCCACCCAGGCGCCCCTTGGCAGTTTCTTAAAAGGTTAAACTTACCATATGATTCAGTAATTACACTCCTAAGAATCTACCCAAGAAAAATAACAGAAGTCCACACAAACACCTGTACATGATTTATAATGGCCCAAACTGGAAACAATTAAGATGTCCAACAACTGGTAAATGGATAAACAAAATATGGTATATCTATGAAATTGAATACTATCAACAATACAAAGGGACAAGCTATTTTTTTTTTTTTAATTTTTTTTTTTCAACGTTTATTTATTTTTGGGACAGAGAGAGACAGAGCATGAACGGGGGAGGGGCAGAGAGAGAGGGAGACACAGAATCAGAAACAGGCTCCAGGCTCTGAGCCATCAGCCCAGAGCCCGACGCGGGGCTCGAACTCACGGACCGCGAGATCGTGACCTGAGCTGAAGTCGGACGCTTAACCAACTGCGCCACCCAGGCGCCCCAAAGGGACAAGCTATTAACAGATGTGGCAACATGGACGAACCTCAAGACTACAATGCTAAGTGGAAGAAGCCACAAAAAAACTACATATTCTAGGATTCTATTTTTAGGAAATATCCAAAAAAGGTGAGAGACAGAAAGAGTAATGGCTGTCCTGGCTTAGAGGAGAGGACTGACTGTAAACTGGCATGAAGAAACCTTGGGAGTGACAGAAATGCTCTAAAATTAGAATGAGGTAATGGGTGTAAAAGTCTATAAGGATAATAGAACTGTACACTTATGATGGATGGATGTTATGGCATGTAAATTACACCCCCCTAAAACAGTTTGTTTTAAAAATTTGTACAAGATTGTTCATAGCAGCTTTATTCATCATAATGGCCTCAAACTGGAAACAACCCAAACGCTCTTCCAAGGAGAATGGAAAAATTGTGGTATATTGAAAAAAAGAGTATTAGTTATTAATAAGAAACAAATTACTGAAACACAAAATATGCATGAATCTCAAAAACCTGTTGACAAAAGGCAGTTTTGTTCTAATGTATACTATTCCATTTACAAATATTATATTTGTATATAATGTAAATTATGTTTCATATATGCGAAGTTCAAGAACAGGCAAAGTTGGGGCGCCTGGGTGGCTTAGTCAGTTAAGCGTCCAACTTTAGCTCAGGTCACCATCTCGTGGTTCACAAGTTCTAGCCCCACATCAGGCTCTGTGCTAACAGCTCAGAGCCTAGAGCCTGCTTCAGATTTTGTGTCTCTCACTTTGCCCCTCTCCCACTCACACTGTCTCTTTCTCAAAAATAAATTTTAAAAAACTTAAAAAAAGAAAAAAGAACAGGCAATGCTCATGTATGGCACTAGAAATCAGGACAGCAGTTGCCTCTAGGGTAGGGAGATTGACTGCAAAGCGGCATGAGAGAACTTTCTGGAGCATGAAAATGTTCTGGATCTTGACTGGGATGTTTATATGGGTGCATACACTGATCAAAACACAACACTTAAGATCTGTGAATTTTATTTATGTACCTCAATAAACTTTTAAATGATTGAAAATTCCTCCCAAAACTCTATAAAAACTTTACTATTAGACAAACTCTGAATCAATCAATCACACTTATTTTCAGAAGGTATGGTTATGTGTGTGTCTATTTGGAAATCATAACATGTCAAATAGTTAATAAAAATGAGTGGCTAATGATTCAATACTCATTTTTAAATGCTTTAATTATGTCATATAATACACACATATATATTCAACTTCTGTATGTTATGGAAACAGAATCAGACTCATTTATTCTTTGTATATTCATTCATTCATTCACTCCAAAAATATTTATGGAGGGCCAAAAATATTTTCCAGGCATCCAAGTCCAAATTGCACCTCAATTACAATGCTGATATTTCACTTTTTCTTTATGTCAGAATCCTAGTGTACCTCTCAGAATGTTTGCTTAATGTGAGTTTCTTGGTCTAGTCATGGGAAGAAAAAGTGTTAGCCAGCCTAATAGTCTGAGACTTAGGAAGCAAAACCAAGTCAAGGGTCAGTCAAGTCCAACAGAGTCAGGCCTCAACTACGGGTACGTACGTATGTGTACACACACACACACAGCCCACCCCCCCCCCCCCACCCTGCCCCTCACCACTGTAAGATAGACCTGGAGATGTGGCCAGCTCAGTGGCATCTCTTACAACTCAAGCCTCAGGCTAGGAGGAAGGGAAGGCCACCACCACAGGAAGCCACCACCCTTCCAGTAACTTCCCTTCCACTCTCCCAACCCCCCTTAGAGTCAAAACCTAGAGTCTGGTCTAAGCCAGGCCTGGAGGGGTGATGCTGAATGAGCCATGACCTCTGCTCCCCAGAGAGTCTGTCTACAGACCACACTAACCACTGCGCAGAACGATTCGGTGTCGGGGTACTTCCTACACTCCTGGTAGATTTAAAGAGTGTTTAAAATGTTCGTGGCTTTTGACCCAGTTATCTCCACTCCAGGGATTTATCATAAGGAAATAATCAGAGTTGAAGGAAGGAAGTACTGTACGAGCAGCTCACTAGAGCACACTTATAATAGCCTACAGAACACTCTCCTCCCTCAAAAGAATCAAAAAAACTTAAATGCCTAAAGCAGGGAAGTAGTCAGATGAATTATGATAGTCACAGTATCTGCAGACATGAAAGACAAGCTTTGCAGGAAAGAGTATTAGAAAATGCTGACAATATGATGTTCAATGATAGAAGCAAGCTAAAAGCTGTATATATCAGGGCTTCTCACAGGGGAGCATCGTGGTATTCCCCCTGCTTCCCAGAGATTCTGCTGATCCTGGAATCCGTGTTACTGAGGGGAGTGAGCTCTTGTCCTCAGATGGTCTTAGGGCAGAGGGGTTGGGAGGCTGAAAACCAGTGGTAGAGAGTACCATCTCAATACTGGGTGAATAGGAAAAACGTGTGTATATACACAGATCAGAGTTAATCAATGCCAGAACCCTGTGATTGGTAGGATCAAGGCCTTGTAAACCAACACTTCTCAAACTTGAATGTGGGTCTTGTTAAAAAATGGATCCTGATTCAATGTCTGGCACGGGCCAGAGATTCTGCATTCCTAACAAGTTCCCAGGCGATGTCCAGGCTGCTGTCCATGGGCCACACGTGGACAAGCAAAGCTGTGGATGCACACATCCTGCAGGACAGACAAGCTACACCAACAGTGACTTTCTGGTTGGTCACGGGATGGGCGCATTTACTTTTTACACCCCCTACACTCACTGGATCCTTCGCAATGAAAATTCATTGCTTTTGTAATCAGAAAGAAAACTCACTATTCAAAACCTGGGACTCGGTAATTATTCTTACAGGAGTCCATTCCAAATAATGTGAAATGGAATCAGAAGGTAAAAAGCACTGTCCCCACACATAACACGTCTTACCACCAAACTTGTGAGGTTTTCCACACCAAGCAGATCTGACACCACCCAGAGTTAGCGGAGGCCACACAGGGTGAGGGCTCAGCCCCACAAGAAGGCTGCTTCCCACTTCAGATGCCAGCCAGCCACAAGGCCAGGTCGTCGCCTACACGTCTACCAAGTTAAAAATTGGGGGTGCCTACATCCCCCTCCTCGGGCTTGGTAACAGCTCTTGGAACTGAGACCAACACTTTACTATTACTGGTTTATTATAAGGGATACAATTCAGGAACAGCCAATTGGAAGAGATGCACAGAGCAAGGTACAGGTAAAGGGTGCAGAGCTTCTGTGCCCACTCCGGGCACATCACCCTCCCAGCATCTTGATGGATCACCAACCTCCATTACATAGGCATGACTGATTAAATAGCTGGTCATTAGTTATTAAGATGATCTCCAGCCCCCTGGGGCGGGGGGTTGCTGAGGGGAAGGGGGTGGGGACGGTGCTGAAAGTCCCACCCCTCTAATCACATGGTTGGCTCCCCTGGCAACCAGCCCTAAGAGTTGTCTCATTAGCATAAATTTGAGTGTAATGGAAAGGTACTTATTCTGAATAACAAAAGACACTCCCCTCACCAGGAGCTTGGTACCAGAACCTTGGATGAAGGCCAAATATATTTATTTCTTATTATATCACAGAATCACAGGTTTATGTAATGCAACTTGGAATGATTTACAATACCAAAAAATAAGCAACCACCTAGTTCTCTAATATTAAGAGGATGGCTTAAAAAAAAAAAAGCCTGAAATAGCACGCAATTATTACAAATAATATTTACAATATTTATAATCACATGAAAAATGGAACGATAAATTTTAATCACGGTATGAGAACTTTGTTTAAATGCTAACATAAAATGAATTAAATGTTTATAAAATGTTAAAATTATGTTTTTAAAAAGCAAATAGTAAAATGCAACAAAACTGGCAAGAAATACACCAAAACGTTCTTTGGGTCCTTGAATAGTGGGGTAATAGAGGATTTTTTTTTTCCTTTCTCCTTTCCAGAATAAAAGAAAATTGACAGGAAGGAGCTTGCATGTGATTACGATCATGGATGCAAGGATACCAATGGAAAATGGAGGTGGCAGCAGAGAGAAACCCATTCAAGGGCTGGTTACAGGTGATGAGGGAGCATAAGGCAAGCTAACAGGCCACAAACACTGCCCGATCCCCGCCGCCCCCCCCACCAGGTAGAGTATGTGTGGTATTCCTTGGGCACTCCTGGTGGCCCGAGAACAAAGGGAAGGTGGAAAACAAATGGTTAACTGATAGAGATCATAGTCCCACAGGACCTAAGTCTCCATCACCCCTCCATAGTGATGTGGGAAACAAAGGCAGAAGGAAATGGCAGATCGAACTAAATTTCCTTAAAACCTGCAGCCCATTGACAAATACTTGAGGTTGGCAGAGTAAAATGTTCCTCCAGGAAGTCCCTACTGTCTTAATGCTAATGCTTTGTAGAGGGAAAAACAACCTTAGCTTGACACTAGCCAAGGCCTCCAGTATCCTGTGAGTCTTCTTTAGCATATGAAAATCTCACTGGAAACTTCCCCAGAACTTTGTCTCCCCCAACACAGTAGTATGTAACCAGTCTCTCCTCATGGCCCCGGGGCAGCTCTTCCTGCCCTCTGGTCCTGTTCCTGTGCTTCAATAAAATCACCTTTTTGCAAAGATGTCTTCAAGAATTCTTTCTTGGTCATCGCTCTGGACCCCACGAACCCCATGGTCACCCCAAAAACCTCATCACAGGGAGCAGGCTTGGGAGCCTATTAGTTGGGGGATGGGGTGGGAGCGCGAGGCTGTAAGAGGGCTCACTGGACCACCCGGCTGGGAGTGGAATAAGAGAAATAAGGAGAAAGGCAATGGGTTTAACGAGGGCAGGCTGGAGTGCAGAGCCAACAAGTCTGGACAAGGGGCAGGAGGAAGGAGACCAACCGCCCACTACCTTTCTCCCTGACCCCCAGCTAGCACTTCCACGAACAGGTCTGGGCAGAAGCTGTCAACAGGAGCAACCCTCTGTCTTGGCTGATTGGGGGGTGCTGGCCACCCCTCCATTCAGCCTCCCTGTACCGAATGGATGTTTTCTGCTTCTCAGGAACACCCACCCCAACTATCAATCTCTCCCTTTCCCTCCCCAGGATATCAGGCTCCTCAGGATTCCTTAAGGGCATAAGGAATACAAACTCACGTTTACCTTCTCTAATAAAGCAAAATGAATAGCCCTTTGCCTTGTTCCCATGTTCCCATTTCTGGGTTCATTTCTGGCCTGAAACTCACTTCACTTGTGTCCCTCTCCTGATAGGCAACAAAAGGCAACAGAAACCAATACAAATACATAAACCTGCATCACTGGTTGGTGATCAAATTAGCTCTTTTTTTAAAACTACAAAATGCTATGTAAAAATTAATAGCCTCTTTATTACTTCTCCATGTTAAAAGGTAAACCTGCTGGTCTACCAGCTCTATGATCTCACTGCTAACGTGGGGCAAGTGGGACACAGTATGTCACTGTACCTGTGTCAGGATTTCACAAAATTTTTGTTAGCCTCTCACAACACTCCTGCGAGGAACGCTCATCCCCAGCTGACAGCGAGGCACTGGCCGCAGAGTGCTCTGTCTGCCACGAGCCCCCACAAAGCAGTGGCAGAGGTGGGGCTGGGACTCCTGCGTCTCCCTATTCCACGCTGACGTCAGCCTGTTCTTCCACAACAGGACGGGTCTGCACCCACACGGAATGCCAGGAGAGTCTGTGCAGATTTTAATCCCCCAACAACAGAGCCAAAGCTCAGGGTTCACAGCCATAGGCTCAGGCCTAGCTCTCTTCATCAATTGCAAAGCTGTGGCTACACCAAACACCCTGTTAGGGTTTGTCCTGTAGAACATTTCTCTAAGGCCATGAGGCTGCTCAGATGGGCAGCTCTTGGCTCACTCTGAAAACAGGGAGATCAGAGCTGGGAACCATCTCTACCCTATAGCCTGCCTTCTAAAACTATGGGGGAAAGTCCTACAAATAAAAGCAAAATTGAAGGAGGCAAGCTCTACCAACAACAGTAAGAGCCGACCCATGGTGAATCCTTATTCCATAACACCTGATGGGCCACGGAATACACACAGCCCTACAAGATGGGTATTATTATTTTACACAGGAGAAAACTGAGGCTTACAGTGCTTTGAAAAAAGTAGGTCAAGGACACACGGCTAGGTAGCAGAAGAACCGGAAATAATACAGTGATCTCGTGATAGTCCACACTCAGGATCGCACGGCCTCACCTCTGTTTGGTCTGGCCAATAAGCAATCAACCCGCTTTCCCATGCCATCTGTCAGTTGGCAAGGGCCTTAGTAATCACCTATCTGAGGGAGCAGGCACCCACAAACCTGGATCCGAGCTCTCCGGAAAAGATCCAATCAACCAGCTGTTCTAGCATTTCCCACACAGCTCAGTCTCTCAACTTACTTTCAACTAAACAAGACATTCTACTTGCAGCCCTCCATTCTTCTTTCTTATCATGCTAGGGTAAGTACATGCCTACATTGACAGTTCTAGTAACAAAGGCCTCAAAACATCACCTGACATTTCCTCAAAACCACTCCAACAGGGTTTCATTTAGGGTATTTTTCTCTTTTCTACCCGCCCCCTGCCCACACCCCAGATCTATGAACATTCAGAATCAGGGGAAGGAAACAAAGATCAGAAAGGAAGCTTCAACTGTAATAAAACTCCAGATATGGACAGAGGTGAGAACATCTGTTCCATGACCCTTAACTGAAAGTTTCAAGATGAGGAAATCAGGCCATCCTTCAACTTGCCTCACAGGAATCTCTCAAAGGCTGGGCTGTGGGCACCTCAGTTCCTCATTCCTACAGAGGCTTCAGATGGGGCTATGCCTAAGCAGTGGGTAGGAGCGGACCTGTCACTGGCTGCAGACCGGTGGGCGGTGAAGGGAGAGTGGGGAGCGCCCCTGCAAGTCCTGGGAACCCTCAGAGCGGCTATGGAGAGCCAACGCACGAGCTGGAGGATCCACATGGGTCCCAGTGTCAGGCTGCTTAAAGAGGGAGGGCTTGCTGGCCTCCTCTCCCCACGGAACACCCTGGTGCACAAGACCCATATTCCCACTCACAGAGAGTTAGTGGTTTGGGTATTGGGGGTACCCCTTTCCTCTGTGTCTTGCCCACACATCACTCCATCTGGGTTGTACAGCAAGGGTAGGAAACTCTCGAGTTCTGTGTAATAAGCATAGCAGGCAGGGTGTGGGGGAAATGATGACATAGCCTGTATCTTTCTGACATAGAAACACTGCGGAGAAAACAAGACTCTTCATTCCCTCAGGTGAATATGCGCTTATCCCATTTTTCTTGGGACAAGAGCTTCTCAACCTATTTTTGTTATCCCCTTTTGGACAGATGCATAAAAAGACTGCTCACTGTAGAAACAACATTGTGAGTGTGACGGAGCCCTGTCTCAAAGCTGAGGACACTTCAGGGAGTGGCGGAGGCCAGGGGAACAGGGGGGCACGACTCTGCTCTAGAACCGCCTTTGGGAATTCCTGGGGGCAGCACATGTGAAATCTTCTAATTTTCAACACTGGTTCGGTGGTTTTTTGGTGTCGTTTTTTGTTTTGTTTTGTTTTGACTTTCTGCTGGCCCGATAAAACTTCTGTTGGTTGCATGTGGCCCAGACCCCGTCTGTAACCAAGGCAGATGAATGTAGTCAAAAGACAGTGCACCTAGACTGACTAACCAATTCTTGGGTGTGTAGCTTAGCTGTCTGCAAAAGGCAGTACGGACAGCGGAGGGGCTGGAGAATCCATGCGAAGACCCAACAGATTTGAGTTTGAATCCTGGCTCTGCTTTTATTAGCTGCAAGACTCCAAGTCCACCATTAACCTTACTTAGCTACCATGCCATCTGCAAAATGGGCTGATGGGAGATTTGTGAGAATTAAAAACGTGTGTGCGAAGACTACCATGAACTCTTCATAAATGTCAAATTTCCTTCCCCCGTAACTCTAAAGAAACGATTTAGCCTAATGTTAGCTTCTTCAGATGTCATGGTTTTCATCTGTTAGAAACTAGAATAATCATCCAGCACTGAGGCTCTACCTCACAGGATGGGATGAAGTGGTGCAGATAAAAGCAGGGTGCTTACAACTTAGAAAAGTACGATCGGCTTGATTGCCAACACCCTTTCCTCTCATTTCGAGGCCAACAAAGCAGCAATCTGCTTTCCTAAATGTGTTTATCCCCTTCCGTAAGGTGATGTGGGGAGACGATGGAGTCACAGTTGTGGTAATTCTTTAAAACAGCGATTAGCAATCAACTCCCCAGGGTCCAATCCCACCATCCTTACACAGAGGTGAGGAAACATTAGGTCACTGCCTGGTCACTTAAGGGCCCAGCAAGTCTGTTTTCTCTCTCCACGCCTTGTTTTAGACAACCGAGGAAGAAAGTCAAGTCACTTAACAGCTGCAATGTTTCTTTTCCTCACACAAAGAAAACTGAGCCGCAGGCCAAACACATTCATTGAAGTACCATCACTATGACATTTTCCAAACGCACGGGGATTTTTGTCAATTCTCTTATTTTCCACACCCTTTGACAAAAGTGGGACATGCTTTGGCATTTCCTCAACTGACTGACTTAAAGCATCTTTACAACTTCTTTTACACGAATGGGACTACACCAGCAAGGTCTAGGCTGAGGGGCCTGATCTAACATTTCAACTTTTTTTTTTTAATGTTTATTTCTGAGAGAGAGACAGAGCATGAAGGGGAAAGGGACAGAGAGACAGGGAGACACAGAATCCGAAGCAGGGTCCAGGCTCTGAGCTGTCAGCATAGAACCCAATGGGGGGCTCAAACCCACGAACCGTGGGATCATGACCTGAGCAGAAATCAGACGCCCGACTAAGCCACCCAGGAGCACCAACACTTCAACTTTCAACTATTACGGACAGGTTTTCTCTTAAAAGCAAAGAGGCATTAAAATCAGTTCCGCTGAAGCTACTAAGGATTTTTACCTTTCAGGAGTATGCCTCTCCCCACCCCAAACTTTAAAAGCTCCCTCATGCAATCGCCATGTTTCCAAATTACCAATCAAGCGTGACAGAATGAGCAGGAATTGTATAATAAATCTAGAGGAAAAAAATGAGCAAGCTGGATGAATATACAGATATTACTCCTCCCACCCAGCCCCTTCTTCAAAGCAAGGTTCTGGTAAAAGAAAAAGACCACCACAGAATATTTTAGGGGTCGCTTCTTTGCTAAACACTTTCAAGTTATAATGCCTGGGGCAAACAAGGTGAAAATGGCAATACAAATAGGTTAAGATCTCTTTCAGGCAGTAAGGAGACCTCCACTTACCTAGTGATTTGTTTTTATAATGTACACTCTTTACTGATGTATATACCATGCTTCCAAAAGTATACACGAATCTTAAATGGATAAGTACTGTGTTTACTACTCTGAGCTGTTTCTTGATGTGCATAACTTGGAAAGGATTTGGGCAGCTCAGAAAAACTGCTACCACATTTTACACAACCTGTCTGTCTGGACACAACTCAACCCCTAGGCTTGCTAATACCCTTTGTATCAAAAGGGCTGACCCAGCATCCACCTGCATCAATTTGATCCCCTCAGCTCTGTCGCACTCAGCAAACACCCTATGCCTTCTGAGCAAAGTAAAGCAGCACCCCACGAGGGAGAAAAATAAGTTTTATGAGTCTGAAGAGGCAGGTTTTACACCTGATTTACAAAGAGTGAGGGTCTGTGAAGGCCTTGAATCTCTTCTAGAAACACTCACTGGTGGTGCCTTCCAAACCTACCGTCAGGAAAACAAACAAACAAACAAAAGCTCCGCTGGCAGTGGTGGCGGTGTTACTTTTAAAGGAAAATGCCAAACATAGGAAAGTAGAGACAATAGTGTAAGGAATTCCATACCCCCACCCTTCATCCCGCTTCAACTATTAACAACTCACAGCCAATCTCCTTTGGAGCTCCCCCCTCACTTTTCCACTAGCAGTGCTGCCCCAAAGTGGTTTATTTTGAAGCAAACCCTCCACCTATATTTCAATTTCAGTATGTATTTTTAAAGGGTTTTTTTTTTTTTTAACAACCACAATCCTAACACCATTACCAAAAATAACTAAACAAAACTAATACTTTAGTACGATCAACTAACCAGTACACATTTCTTTTATTGGCTCAATGTTTCATGAACTTTTCCCCTTCGAATCAGGATCCAACCAACGTTCGCAGACGGACTGCACTGCTGTGTCACGTCTCTTCAACAGTGTTTAAACCGCAGGTTCCCCCTTCCCCGTGATTCTCACGGCAGCCGCGCTGATCCCTAGTGGCAAATTCCCAATGATTCAACTCTGGGGATACCACAGAGACTCCGGTCTTAAAGTCTTGCGTCAGACACGTATATTAAGCAGTCATTTTTGTAATTACATACGTTTAGAAAAAAAAAAAAAAATCTGAGAAGTACAAGCGAAACGATTTGACCTGAAGCGATTAGCAATCCTCAGGGCCACTCAAGCACGCGTCCTTTGCAATTCTGATCCGTGTGGGTTTATTTATGAGGTTAGAGCATATCCCAGCCTTACCCGAGTCTTTTGCAAAAGGTGGGGCGGAGCGATCCGGTTTCCTCGCAGGACCTTCCTCCGCGGGCTAGGTCCTGGCGGTCGCCTCCGGAATTCGGGGGTTGGACCCAGCTGCCGCCTCCCAGGGCCACCTGTCCAGGTGAGAAAAAGGAGCTTCAGCTGACGAGTTCCGGAGAGCAGCCCCAGGTTATCTAGAAGGAATTCTGAGCCAGCCAGGATAGAGGAACGAACCAGGGTACCACGGTCTCGTAGAACAAACAGCCCTGAAAAATCTTGGGGCTTAATCTCTGTGCCGGCGCGCGCGGGGGCACGGTCCCCAACGCCGAAGGGCCAAGAGAGGGGACGCGGAGTCCGCCCCAACGAACACACGTGCGTCTGTGTACGTGACTGATTACATCCACCTCTGGGTGCCAGGGGAGGAAAATTACATAGACCATTTCTACATCACCTGTGTATGTTGAAAAGCTATCTCCACTGGAAACAGGGTGCGAATGTCTGGCCAACCCAAGCCACGGACCCCGGACCAGAAACCCACTACAGACCGCCGGCGCGAAGGCTACGCGATAACCCCCAATCCGAAGCGGTCAGGCTCGGGCGTCTGCAGCTTTCCGCCAAGGGCCCTCCGCCCCACTCCAGGATGCCTTAAGTAGTAAACCCCAGCTTCTGAATCCCTGTAAGAGAAATTCGTCTCCTTCCTCGACGCGCACAACGCGCGCCGCAGAAAACGCGGGCGCCGCTGACCATTCTGGACCCCGGGGCGAGCAAGCAGGTGCGAACCGCCGGGCGCCGGACCCCGCACTCACCCGAAGTGCAGCGGTTTCCGGCGTGCCCTCCGCGTTCCCGGCGCTGGGTGCCAGACCAGACACCTGCTGCGCCCGGCCCCAGGTGACCGCCGAGAGAGGGGCGGGAGCACCGCGCGCCCGCCCGGCTCCGCCCCGAGCGCTCAAAGGAGGAGGGCGGGGGCAGCGAGTCCAGCCCCGAAGCCCCAGCTGCGGCCGGCTAGCCGCCTGGCGCCAGGAAGCGCGGGCGTCCGCGGGGGGCCGACTTTGAACACGCACGCCCCGTCGCGACCCCGCCGGGAGGCTGGCCGGAGGGGCGCCGCCTGCCGGTGGGGCGGCGACGAACGATGGAAGCCGCCACCCCGAATCCTTGGGAGAAGGGTAGAGAAAGGGGAGAGCTGCAGCCACTCGCCGCTTAGTGACACCCCCTGCCGTGTACCAGGCGTTGAAGCCCCAGCCCCAACCCAAGGAGAATCTACGTCCCCAGTAGGGGGACACCCTACACCCCAGTAGGCAGGGCCATTGGCAGTTGTCTCCAAATGAAGGTACACGCAGGGTGACAGAACCTGAAATATGCATGCCACTAAGCAAAGCCTGCAGTGCACTATGAATTCACAGTTTTATATAAACTGCAAATAGCACATTTGCAAATAGCACAATTACATTGCATTCTTTTTTTTTTATAAACAACGGTGCTAAAATATTATATTTATTCAACAAGTATTTGTTGAACACCTACAAGTTCCCAGTCGTCTAAACATTTAAAATGTGGCACAATTTCCTCCTCCTTTTCATGCAGAACCTTGAACAAGGGGAGTGACCTGGGCCTTTTTTTTAACCTCTCAGAAGCCTGGACTGGCTCTACGAGGAATCTAGTAAACGCCCGCCAGAGGGTGCAATAAGAACCGAGCCTTGGTAGAAGTTTAAGTGTGCGAAGCTACTGGAACTGAGGACTTCCCCAGAGAATTCCTGGAGGTGAGCTGGTGTAGTAAATGACCATAGGATTCTCCAGGATGTGAAGTGTTTCAGCCGGGATGTCACCGTGAGCAAAGCCAGAAGCAGAAAGCTAGGCAGGGTGTGCACGTTCTGATAGAGAAAAGGCATGTGACTCAGCATAGCTGAGAAGGAGAGGATGTGAGCTGAGGTCGAGCAGCGAGCGTGAGGGGGCCAGATTATGTTCCTTTCAAAAATAACAGCCGTAGTCTATGGAGTGTATATAAAACAGGAGGTGGACAAGCATCACATCAAACTAAGCTCGCACCAACCCTACAAGGTAGGGTTATTACTCATCCAATAGGAAAATGAAGACTTGCTAGTGACAGGGCTGGGAAGAGGTGACTTTGTGGGGCTAGCCGCACTCTTACTGGCACTTTCCAGCCAATCCAGGAGACCGAATTTGTCTTCAGACGCTCCCAGCATCCCCAAGTATCCTCGAGTGCCTGCTGCTCTGCCTCCATCCCCCAAAGCCTGAGTTAACTGCCCCAGACCCCTCCTGTCTAGAAATGATTCCAGAGCACACGACTGTGCACATCAGACCCCTTCCCAAGGGGAACCCTGTCTCAGGGGCCTGTGGCGGGACTGAGGCAGAGCCCTTGGTTGCTCCCCAATATCTATTCTCTCCTTCTGTAATAACAGAATTGAAGCTGAGCCCAAGGCTGCTCAGAACATTTCCTTGCCTCTCTTGCACGAAAACTCGTCAACAGAGTTGCCCAGAGCCCCTGGAATCCACTAGATCCAGCAGCATTCTGAGGTCGCTGTTCCTCCCCCAACATCCTTGTTCTGTCCGATATTCTTCATGGGGCAGTCATTGCTCACTGCCTTCTTAATACCCATTTCTCCTACTTTCCTAAGAGCACGCAGAGTTCGGTCAGGGAGGCAGTAAGTGGAGAGAAAAGTGCTCATCTTCCCAGAGGGCCTTGCGGAGCAGTCACGTGGCTCAACTCTGGCCAATGAGATGTAGGAGGAAGTCTCCTAGCGAGGCCTGAGGGGTTTACTGTTTAGGACCGTTGCGCAGCTGTCACAGCGTTCCTCCTGTTTCCCTCCGGTTGTGAGGTGGTTGTGAAGTTGGAGGGGGTGCAGCCGTTTTGTGGCCACAGAGCAACACACCAGAAAAAGGAGGAGCGGCACTTAAGACATGAGAAGAATAATTCCCTTACTCGTTTTATGCACTCCCGGTCAGGTTTTGTTACAAGCAATTGAATACGGCCCTAGTGGAGACACTATTCCTTCCAAAGAAAAGCCTCAGAAAGAAATCCTGATTGATACCCTGCCTGATATAGAGTATTATAGCCGAAAGAGAATGGGTTTTGGTATGAGACAATGCAACAATCCAAGTATGAATTTCAGCCCTTCTTCTTCTTTTTTTTTTTTTTTTTTTTTTTAGCTAATGACTTTGGGCAAATTTGTGAACCTAGATTATGTATTGTAAAATTAGAAATTGTCATAAAAGCACAAGGCACAGTACTTGGCATATGGTGTGTGATTAATAAATGATCATTGATAGAGTTCCTGGCCTCCACCAGATGGATACCCAGCCTTATGGTGATTCAGAATCGCATATCCACTTTCCAATTTCACCCCTAGACAAATATTTTTGCCTATTCTTATCTTAGATGCTTTGGAACAAAGTCAATCTTAAAGTTTCAATCTTCTTGTTTCCTCGATTTCTAGATTATATCTGCTGTACCAAAAGTTGTTTTTAAAAAAAGAATACAGGGGCATCTGGCTGGTTCAGTCAGTAGAGCATGCCACTCTTGATCTCAGGGTCATGAGTTCAAGCCCACTTTAGACATAAAGTTTACTTAAAATAAATGAAAAATTAAAAAAAGTAAAATAATAGAATTATGTGCTTTGTAGCAAATAGTCATGAATTACTGATACCGTAGGTTAACAAATGCAAGTGCATATTTCTGTTTGAATCTTTTTAAAATAAGAAACTCTATTTTCAATGCTGCTAGGTTTGTATTTTTAATTACCAAACAAGATGTTTTCATGGTCCAAAAACATGCTTTTGTTGAAACCACCTCATATCCCTCTTTGCGGAAATTGAATAACATTAAAAATTGGCATTACTCATGGGCAGCCTGGGTGGCTCAAGTTGGTTAAGCATCTAACGTTGGCTCAGGTCATGATCTCATAGTTTGTGGGTTCGAGCCCCACATCGGGCTCGGTGCTGATGGCTTGGAGCCTGGAGTCTACTTCGGATTGTGTATGTCTCTCTCTCTCTCTGCCCCTCCTTGGCTCCCACTCTGTCTCTCTCTCTCTCAAAAATAAAATAAAATAAAATATAAAAATTAGTATTACTTAGATTTTTAGTTTAAAAAATATACATGCTTTCAACTGTAGTTTTTAAGTAAAAAAAAAAAAAAAAAAGTACCATAATTTAACTTGCCTAATTTAACCTGCCTTCTATTACTAGACATTTAGGTTATTTTTAGTTTCTCTCAATTACAGACAACATTGCCTTGAACATCTTTGTCCCTATGCTTTGGCCAATTCCTGTAAGCCGACCACGTCTCCCCACTCCACTGTTACCTCCCCACCCCACCAACTCCAAACCACTACCCTCCTGTTGATTGTATTATTGGAATAGCCTCCTGAACAGCTCCCTGTGTTTGCCCTTGCCCTCCCTCAATCCATCTACAGCACAGTAGCTGGAATAGTCAGGTTAAAACGTAGGTCAGATATTATCCCTCTCTGCTCAAAACTTTCCAGTGGTTTCCTTCTCATTCAGAGTGAAAACCAGTCCTTACAATGGCCTATAAAACTGTTCTGTCTGCCCCCCAATGCCATTACCTCTCTGAGCTGTCTCCTTCCATATTCCACTCTGTTCCAGCCACACTAGCTTCCTTGTGGCCTATTATTTGTGTGTCAGGTACGCTTCTGCCACAGGCCTTTGCACTTGCCATCTCTTTTTGTAACTCTCTTCTTCCAAATACCATATGATTTGATATTCTACCTCCTTCAAGTCTTTACTCATACGAGTGTCTTCCCTGAACACAAATTACCAAGTGCCTGATACCTTCTGGTTCCCTCTCTTGCATTCTCTTTTCCCCTTAGCACTTTTCACCTTCTAACATACTGTATCTTTGAAGTGTTTACCTTCTTTACTGTTTTCCCTCCACTCTTCCGCCTCAGAATGTGAACTCCAAGAGGGTAAGGATTTTTTTTTTTTTTTTTTTGAGAGTAGGGATTGGTTTCGTTTATTGCAGTATCTCCAGCAACTAGCAGTTTTCAGTATAGATTTGTTGAGTGAATGAAAGTTGTGTTTAAGTATGTAAAATAGGTTCCTAGAAGAATAATTTCTGGGTCACAGGGATTTATGTTTAGAATTTTAATCAACCCCTCCAAATTGCCCTTTCAAAAGGTTGGAACAACATTCCTACCAACTGACTACTAGTTTCCCCTCACACTCACCACTGTGACCACAAACTTGTCCTTCTTTTATTTTTAAATTATTATTTATGTATTTATTTTGAGAGAGACAGAGATAGCATGAGTTAGGAAGAGGCAGAGAGAGAAGGGGAGAGAGAGAATACCAAGCAGGCTCCATGCTGCCAGCGCAGAGCTCAACTCAGGCCTCAAACTCATGAAACCAAGAGATCATGACCTGAGCCAAAACCAGGAGTTGGACGCTTAACCGACTGAACCACCCAGGTGCCCCTCTTTCTTTCTTATTTTTTTTACATGTTTATTTATTTCTTTTGGCAGAGAGCACCAGTGGGGTAGAGGCAGAGAGAGAGGAAGAAAGATAATCCCAAGCAGGCTCTATGCTGTCAGCGCAGAGCCCGATGCAGGGCTTGATCCCACGACCCTGGGATCAAGATTTGAGCAAAAATCAAGAGTCAGATACCCAACTGACTGAGCCACCCAGGAGCCCCCATACTTGTCTTTCTTAAATGCTATGTGAAGGGCTTGTCAGACAAAGTCTCTCTGACAAACAACAGAATCTACTCTATCTAATTTAAGCAGAAGAATAAATTTTTTAAAAGGAAGCTCACAGAATCTCTGGGCAGACCAGAGAGCCAAGTGCACTTCTGCAGACAGAAACAATGCCCAAATACTCTGATGAATGCCTCACTGCTGGTGCCTCTGGGCCCTGATGCCCCACTTGCTCTCTTAGACCACCTGATTAATTGTTTACATTGATGATGTCAAACCTGCAACACATTGTAATAATTCTTGTAATAATTCTTGCTATTGTTCACCTTAGTTTGGTATTTAAATGATTCCTTTCTCACCAGCGACCCATTAAGGCAGTGTCTTTCCCATTCTTGAACTCTTTCTCTTAAACTGTCCTTTGATTGTCTAGATTTTGCAAGTAACTTTTCTGAGAAAGGTTGATGGGTGCCATATTTTGAGTCACCCGTCCTCGTATCTATCGTCTTGACTCATTGTCTTTCCTTTACCTCTGACTGCTGTATTTTCTCAAGCCCATCTTCCAAGTCATTGATTCTTTTTACAAACGTATCTTTACTTCTTAGCACTTCTGTTGTGGTTTTCATTTCCAAAATGGTTTCAATGTCATTTCATTTCTTTCCTGGTTGATGCCATTTTACTTCATTTCTGATCTTTCATATGTCTTCCTGAAGCTCTTGAATCATAGGTTCAATGAATCGTAGGTTCCTTATTTTTATTTATTTATTTTCTTCAAATTTTTATTTAAATTCCAGTTAGTTAACATACGTACGGTGTAATGTTAGTTTCAAGTGTAGAATTTAGTGATTCATCACTTACATACAATACCCAGTGCTCATCACAAGTGTCCTTTGTAATCCCCATCAAGTATTTAACCCATCCCCCCACCCACCAGTAACCATCAGTTTATTCTCTATAGTTAAGAGTATGTTTCTTGGTTTACCTCTCTCTTTTTATAAATTACATTCTGTATGTTTTTATTTCAAATTTTTATTTAAATTCTAGTTAGTTAACATACGGTGCAATATTGGTTTCAGGAGTAGAATTCAGTGACGTGAACTGGGTGTCGCATGCAAGCGATGAATCCCTGAATTCTACTCCTGAATCATAGGTTCTTTTTAAATTCTTTGAGAGTGAAGTATTTTTCTTAAATATCCTCCCATACATGTCTCTCTCTTTGTTTTTTCAGTTGGGCTATGCATATGACTTAAGCTGTACTTTCTGTGTTTGATTCACCTCTATATGTTATATCCGGGTCTGCCTATTGTTCAATAACAATTTGGAGAGGGTCAGGGGAGTGAGCTGGCATAGTCAGCAGCTTCAAAGTGAAAATGCTGCCTCCGAATGCTCTAAGTTATCTGTGTCATCCTCGTTCTTGGTGGAACAGTTTCCATCCAGGTGAGCAGGCTGCCCAAGTAGGAGGTTGTTATAATGATTCCTGGATGGTAACTGGTGATTTTGTGTTAAACTGTGCTATTGGGTGCTGGTCAGCACCTGCAAAGCCAGTTTTGGTTTCTTTTCTCTTCTTCTCACCTCCAAGCAATCTCACCAGGTTAGAACCCAGATTTCAGAGAAAATAAAAATGACTTAGGAATTCAGTTTTATCGGGGTGCCTGGGTGGCTCAGTTGGTTGAGCGTCCAACTCTTGATTTCAGCTCAGGTCATGATCTCATGGTTTGTGAGATTGAGCCCCATATTGGGCTCTGTGCTGATAATGTGGAGCCTGCTTGGGATTCTTTCTCCCCCTCTCTCTCTGACCCTCCCCAACTCTTGCACCAGCATGCATGTTCTCTATCTCTCTCAAAATAAACTTAAAAAAAAAAAAAAAGGAATTCAGTTTATCATCAGCTCCACTTTCCTCTTGGTCTATCTATAATTCTTTTTTTTTATTAAAAATTTTTAATGTTTATTTATTTTTGAGAGAGACAGAGAGACAGAGTGTGAGTGGGGGAGGGGCAGAAAGAGAGACACAGAATCTTAAGCAGGCTTCAGGTTCTGAGCTGTCAGCACACAGAGCCCAACCCAGGGCTCAAACTCACAAACCGTGAGATCATGACCTGAGCCGAAGTCGGATGCTTAACTGACTGAGCCACCCAGGCACCCCATCCACAATACGGTTGCTATTGGGTTTGTTTTATTTTTGCTTTTAATTGTTAACATTTATGGAGAAGTAAACATATGGGCCAGGCATAGTTCTAAGTGTTTTACAGCTATCACCTGATTCAATCCATACAACCGCCCTAGATTTTATGATCCTCATTTTAAAGATGAGGAACTGGAGGCACAGAGAGATGAAATAACTTGCTTAAGTCACATGACATAAAGAACAGAACCAGGGTTGGAGTAACCAGAACCACTGCACTTTACCATACTTGTAAATGAAGAAGCACTTCTCAGGAACCACTAACATCCTTTCTAAACTTGCTGTCACCTTGTCTAAGATCCTAAGAGCCACATTTCTTCATAGCCCGGGTTCTGGACGTTGCAGTTATTTACTTGTTTTTAGATGGACTTGTCTAAATTTTTTCTTATTGTTGTTTTCTCTTGTTCATCTCAGTAGATTTCCTGGAGAAGCCCAGCATATACACAATACACTTCAACTTTTACCAGAAATCTTTAGTGGCATTATTTTCAAGTAAATTGCAATGTAGCTGTTGACTCCACTGCCTGAGTTCCCAAGGGCTGCTCCGTCCAATACAGTAGCCACTAGTACGTATGGCTATTAAACCCTTAAAATATCAGTGGTCCAAACTGAGATATGCTGTAACTTTAAAAAACACACTGCATTTTGAAGACTTAGTATAAAGGATAGAAAAGTAAAACATTTTAATAATTTTTTATATTGATGCCATATTAGAATGATAATATTTCATATAAAGTTAAATGAAGTAGGAAACTAAAATTAATTTCACACGTTTCCTCTTCTTACTTTTCACAATGTGGCTACTAGAATACATAAACTTACCCCTGTGGCTCATATCATATTTTGATTGGACCTTGGGGTTCCTTTCATGCAGCAATGGCTTAGGCCAGAGAGGGAGGCAATGTGGATGCACAAACAAATGACTTCATTACATTGGTGGGAACATGCCGGAAGGACAGAACAAGAGGAAGAGGTGGTGTGCTAAACCACCACCTCACAGGTAGACCCACCATATTCCCTTGTCCACAACCAATACTTTCCCCACATGGTGCATTATCGTCTGCCTGTGCAAACGCTGCCAACAATTCAGGCCAGCACTCCTGTCTTTTGTGTGTCAAAACCACACAACCTATTCCTCTTTCTTCCTTTTTTTTAAAATATGTATATATATATATTTTTAACATTTATTTTTTATTGAGAGACAGAGCATGAGCGGGGAAGGGGCAGAGAGAGAGGGAGACACAGAATCCGAAGCAGGCTCCAGGCTCTGAGCTGTCGGTACAGAGCCCGACTTGGGGCTCGAACTCACGAACTGCGAGATCGTGACCTGAGCCAAAGTCGGACGATGAACCGACTGAGCCACCCAGGCGCCCCAACCTATTCCTCTTTTTTGTTCCTGTTTCCCCAGGTATCTTGCTGACCAATTCATGTTTATTTATTCTATTGATTCCATAATTCTACATTTTACCAACCGAACATAGCATTCAAAATAGTCCCAAACATTTGCTTCAAAATAAAATAAGAGGGGTAGAAGTCGGTGGCAATATCAATGACACAGATTGCTTATGAGTTGGTCATTGTTGAAGCACAGTGATGGGTACAAAGGGGTTTATTATACCATTTGAGCTACTTTTGTATATGACGGAAATTTTTCTTAAGGGAAAATTAAAAACAGGAGCGCCTGGGGGGCTCAATTGGTTGAGCATCCGACTTCAGCTTGGGTCATGATCTCCAGGTTAGTGAGTTCAGGCCCCACATCAGGTGCGCTGCTGTCAGTGTGGAGCCCACTTTGGATCCTCTGTCCCCCTCTCTCTCTGCCCCTCCCCTGTTCATGCTCTCCCTACCTCAAAAAAATAAAATAAACCATTTAACAAATTTAAAAACAAATTCCCAAACATGCATAATTAATAGAAAGTTGTTTTTCATGGTTCAGAGTCCACACATGTAATTTACCCTAACAGTTTCTCCCTTTTAAAATATTATAAATTTACTCTTGGTCAGAACCTATCTGTAGGAAATAAGAAGACAAGATACACTGTACAATGAAGGAAATGTGAAGAGCTTTCCATCTGGCTGAGAAGACAGGCTAGGTTCACAGACAGCGGTGACGTTCCAACTTGAGAGTTTCTAGTTTATATTTCTTGATAGGAAAGATTTGGTACAAAGTTCACATTCAATGGGTAGTGCCTTGGGCACACAGGAACCCGACCTTATCAGTAACAGGTTTTTCAACAGATGCTGTTTTCCTACGAAAGTGTGTACACATGAATCTGAAACCAGGACACCACACAGAAAGCACTGATGGATTGGGAAGTGTCCTTTATTTTATTCTTTTCTTGCAGCAGTACTCAAAGATTACTTGCCGGCCCCAACAAAGAGTGTTGGGGTCCTCCCTCTGGAGTTGGGACTCCCTGGTTTCAAATCCTGGGTCACTTAGAGTTATCCAAGCTTTTAATGTCTTACTAGTTTAAAAAATTGGCAAAATGGGAATAAAGCATATCTCAAAGGGTATAATAAGGATTAAATGACATCATGTATGACATATGCTTTTTACCATACCTGGACCAAAGGAAGGACCCAATAAATATCAGCTATTATTTTTATAGCAATTTATGTTTATTCTTAGTGGTTCGACACTTTACAGATTCTCTGGCTAATTAAATATTCTGATTTATATATATAAAACATGAGAAATTACCAATTTTCAAATAATCAAATGACTGTGTTTTCTAGGAGACTCAGCTCTTTGAGGGTAGGATCGTGTATTAGTCATCTTTGAATCCTCAGTGTTTAGCATAATACAGCTAATAATCTTTTTCATAGTCCTATGGAATATACAACATATTGAACATAATAAAATACACTGAAAATTAAAAGCCTAAGCATTGTTCTTGTGGTTTTAGAAGGTTAGGACATCAGTCTATAAGCAATTTACAACATGAAATGCACGTGGCTTTTGTGTACCTTTCTTGGGAAACTCATTCAACAAATGCTTAAGTGCCTCTTATACCCAAGGTATTGAATTACGTTCTGGGTCCCTCATCAAGGAACAGGATAGACACAGTTCTTATGCCCATGGAGTTTACGACCAACAGGAGAGACAACTGTGCATGACTTCCTACCGAATTACGTATGTATAATTAGAGAAGAAGCACACGGTACTGACAGCACAGACATGGGGCACACACCCTAGCGTAGGGGCCTCTGAGGGGTGATGTGTGGGCTGACAGGTTTGACTGCGTCTGGGGAAGGGAAATAGCAAATTGAGATCTGCAGCTGGAGAAATCAACAGGGATCAGATCGCAAAGAAATTAGAATTTTATTCTAAATGCGGGAAATGATCCCTGCAAAAAGCTAGGACTTCTGGATTTGGGTTAAATAATCTGAGAACATTGAACAAAATGGGTGGAATATATAAGGAGCAAAACTGGCCACTCATTGATCATTGTTGAAACTGAATGACGGGTACATGATACTCTCCATTTTTGTGAATGTTTAAATTCTTCCGCAATTCAAAAGAAAAAAAAGAAAGAAAATCCCTCCAGCTACAATGAACGGAAAGGGAGGAGAACAAGATGTGGAGCAAGAGGAGCAAGAACAGATGCGAAGAGAACTGACTTTGCTGTAGAAAAGGTGAAAGAGGGGCGCCTGGGTGGCGCAGTCGGTTAAGCGTCCGACTTCAGCCAGGTCACGATCTCGCGGTCCGTGAGTTCGAGCCCCGCGTCGGGCTCTGGGCTGATGGCTCAGCGCCTGGAGCCTGTTTCCGATTCTGTGTCTCCCTCTCTCTCTGCCCCTCCCCCGTTCATGCTCTGTCTCTCTCTGTCCCAAAAATAAATAAACGTTGAAAAAAAAAATAAAAAAAAAAAGAAAAGGTGAAAGAGAAGACAGTTGTGAACTAAAGTGGTAGTGGTAGGAATTGGAGGGAGTGGAAGGATTCTAGGGATAATTGTGAGCTCGAAGGGAGAGAATGTGGCGATTGATCAGATCTGAGGAAGAGGAGGAGGGAGACGTTACAAGTGGGTCCTTGTTGTCTGGCTTGGACAGTTAGGTGGGGAAGCTCTCCTGAGGATGAGTGACAGACCCGCCAAGGGGGAGTGGGGGGGGGGAGTCTTACTACTTCGTCCCACGAACTCTACCATCTCCAGGTTTAATGTAATCCAGCAAGCATTTGTTGAATTCTGCCCGTGTGCTAGGGATCACATTGGGAGATATGGAGTGGGCTAAAGAAAAAGAGGCAGTTATAAAAACAATACGGTACCATTAACTGAATGTCTGTGACAGAACTCACATTTTACATCCATTTATCCATAATTCTCACAGCTTCCCTGTAAAGTAGATAATGTTAGGCCTCTTTTACAGATGAAGAAATTGAGGTTCAGAGAGGTTATGTAACTTACCCAAAGTCACACAGCAGGTGTCCAAAATGGAAGTCAAGTCAACGTTTTGACTCGAAAGCCTGTGGTCTTTGCACTACCTCATACTACCTCACGGGAGTTTCTGAAAAGGCAGGTGAAGGCGTTCCAAAGAAAATTCTATCCATTTCTCAAGTTGTTTTTCTTAGATTTTCACTGAGGCTAAAAACCACCGTTTCACGATCCAAAGAGATTTGAATGCTAATATGCTGCCTGAAAATTAAATGAATGAAAATTCTGAGACAGGTCAAGCCAGTTCATCACCTCCATCCTAAAGGGTCACAATTACTGCTTAATCAAGTTAAACTGTCTTTTCGCAAATGATACCCTCAGTTCTTTGAATCAAATTATTGGAATAAAGTTCTAGAGTTTTATGTGTTTCTTCTCTGGAGGACAGGACCATTATTGTCTCAAGAGGAGCATCAGTCAAGATATCCAGTACTTTCTCTTCTCTGCTGTGACCCCAGCGACTACAGAAAATGATGGTTTTGTCAAATATTTGTATGCCCGGGTGTATTTATTTTTTAAATCTAGGCAATTATTTAGACAGTAAAATATATCCAAACGTTAATATATCATTTCAATGATGTAAAGTGAAATCTGAGGCCTTTTTCCCCTTAGCTTTTTTTTTTTTTTTTTATGGACGATTTTAAACATGCAAAAAAAAAAATCGGATAGTATCACCCAGCTTCAGTACTTCTTAACTCAGTCTTGCTTCATCTATCCCCACCCACTTCCTCCCACATGTTTTGTTCAGAAGTGAATCCCAGACTTTGTACCATTTCATCCATAAATATTTCAGTATGTGTATCTAAGAGATAAGGACTCTTTGGGAGCTGAGTATTTTGTCAAGCATGTCTCTAGACTGGTTTGTGGGGACATATGCCAACGGCGTGCATGCTTCCCAGAGAGCTGGTCCTGGCAGTGAACTCACCTCACCTTCCAGTCCAACCAATCAGGTGCCTGGCATCACATTCCTGCACAGAGAGGGAAATGCTTCATGAAACAGAGTCTATCAGTGACAACTGATGGAACCAGAGACTGGAAGGCGCCAAGGGGTTAGAGCTGTGACTGCCGGAGCCCAGCTGAAGGGTGGCTAGGATAAGAGGAACGGCATCAGGAGAGTGATGACAGGGGCAGACGCTATGGTAAAGGGGTTATGGCAGAATAGCAAGGAAGGGATGGATATTGAGCATGGGTGAGGGGGACAGGGGGCAGGCTAGGGTCACAAAAGGACCACTGTGACCACTAGAAGCATTTGTGAGCTACGTAGGGACTCACTGAACAAGGAGGGGTTTGGGGGCTGGGCTCCATGTAATTTTGGTGATTGAGTCTGCAGCAGACCGCTTTGTTCCTCTCTATCTGCACTCTTATTATGATTTTAGCCCTGGAATGAGGAAGAGGGGTAAGGGGGTTCAAAACCAAGCATGAAGCCTTTTGTACTCAGGCTAAATTGTCATGTCAGAAGTCTAGCGTGGCTCCGAGCTTTTGGTCACTGAGGTGGTTGGTGTAGTTTTGAGAGCTAGGATTTTTTTTAATCGGGAGGCCTGTCTGTGATCTCCCATCACTTGGGGAAGAAGGTGACTTCAAGACACCAAATCCTTCAACAACGGAGCATGTCATAGGCCAGCTTGTTTTCCACCTGGACCTCAGGGGTGGATTATGTGTTCTCAAAGGTGATTATGTGTTTTTCTTCCCCCTAAAAGACAAGAAAGTTACTATTTCAGCGCCGGAGACCTGCTTTTTGAATCACCTGGTTCTGCAAAGCATCAATAAAGAGTGTGGCTTCAGGCAGCACAATTTCAATCCCAGCTGCCTCCAGCATTTGCTGGCAGCAACCCTGGAGGAATCATTTTGACGTGCAAGAAACCCGTTTACTTGAGATTTGAGCTGCTATCCAAAACAGCACTCAGTGGGCTAATGCAGGCCAACTAAACTAGGAATCCTGCAGCCAGGAGGCTCTTCAAGCATTTATCCTGTCCTCTTGGAGAAGTCTCAGAGCTGATGCTCTCAGGCCCTATGGGTCATCCATTATTTCTTCATTAATCAGGCACTTGCCATGTGCTCAGTACTGTGCTAGATGCTTTGGGATAGACATCTAATGCAAAAGAATTGGCATGAGACTTGAGACACCCAGGTTCTATCCCTCTGGCTTCCCTTTAGTCTTCCCTGCTGGTCTTTAGCTAGCAGCAGGATCTTTGTAAAGCCATTTAACCTATCTACGCAAATGTTTCCTCATCTATAAAACTAGAGGGGCACACTCTGGACCTTTAAAATCCCCCATAGTTCTAAAATTCAAGATTCTAAGGAATAGAAAACTTATAACTAGGTATTTTAATTGAATATCCACTAAGTGCAAGATATAGTGAAAATATAAAGATTTCCTCAATTGTTCGGTTAAAACATTAGGGAATATTGTTTTTTAGACTATAACATAAAAGGAACTTCCAAATTATATGACTTGACTAACAAAATGTTCTACCCAGAAGATACGTGACATAGGAGTTAGGTGCTGTGTCATTCTAGGACCCCTGCTGTGACAAAATGGTCCACAGCCATCTTGCCCATGTCTTGGAAGTCATATCTCATGGATGAATCAGTCTTAGATCTCTGATTCATTTATAAAAAGCAATAACCAACTCACATTGAGTTAAGCAAGAGGGTGAAATACTTTGGCACATGACATGGAAATGTCAAGGGATTGGCAGGGTTTGGCATAGTTTGATCCAGGAATTAAATGATGTCCTGGTTCTTGGCTTGTCTCCATCTCTCTTTTCCACTCTTCTCCATATTGGCTTCATTCTCAGACTCCATATGGTGGCAAGATGACTGCCAGGAGCTCCAGGCCACCAGGCTATCTGGACTGATAGCTGCCACACAGGTCCTGGAATTCACTCTGATTAAACTAAGTTGGAAATGACTTAAAATAAGGAGTGACATTTGAGCTGGAACTTAACATGTGAGAGCTTGTGAATTGTTAGTGGGATGGAGAAAATAGCCCAGGCAAAGGCAGAAAGATATACGAGAGCTTGGTGTGTTTAGGGAAATCTAAGACTCCAGCTCTTTAGAAGGTGGGGGGGGGGGGAGGCTTTGGGGGAAGTGAATACTGATGTACCCAATTTTTATCTAGAGTTTTAGACAGCATCTTAACTCAATCTTCATGATCTTCATGATTTTGGCAAAAGACTTTCCTTCTAATCTACCTACCTCATTTGAACTCTTTCTTTTTAAGTTTATTTATTTTGAGAGAGAGAGAGAGAGAGAGAGAGAGAGAGAGGAGAAGAGGCAGAGAGAGAAGGAGAGAGAGAATCCCAAGCAAGCTCCACGTTGTCAGGACAGAGCCCAACACGGGGCTCGAACTCACTAACTTTGAGATCATGACCTGAGCTGAAATCAAGACTCAGATGCTCAATTGACTGAGCCACCCAGGTGCCTCTGAAATCCTTTTATAAGTTTAAAATGTCACCAAATAAGCCACAAAAGTTTGATTGACAAAGACTCCCACCCCTAGAATTGCCAAGTTATATTAAGTTCTAAGTAGTCATTGTGTTCAGATTTCCAGACCAAACCCTTGGAGTTTTCAGAAAGGATGAGTGTCACTGGGACTTTCAGTCCTGTTGGAAGAGGGTGATCACAGGACCTGGGGGTGATGTTTGCCTTGAAGCTTAGCGAGGGCCTGATGGTTGGCTTTGACTTGGGCTCTCCTGAAAGTAGACCCTGAGACAAGGATTTGAGTGCATGTAGTTTATTGGGCAGTGATCTCAGCAAACATCAACTGGGGAATAAGAAAGTGAAATAATGAGGTGTTATGGGCTGAACTGTTTTCCCTCAAAATTTATGTTGAATTCCTAACCCCCAGCACCTCAAAATGTGACTTTATTTGGGAATAGGATATTACATATATAATTAGTTAAGTTAGGATGAGGTCATACAGACCCCTGGATTATGGGACGGGCCCTAATCCAATATTAAAAGGGGAAATTTGAACACAAACACACAGAGAGGTAGAAAACCACATGAATATGAAGGCAGAGATCAGAGCGATACTTCTGTAACCCAAGAAACATCAAAGATTGCAAACAATTAGAAACTAGTTTAAAAGAATGTAACAGATTTTTTTCTCTGTTTGGATGAAACTAAGATGCCCAGCACCTTGATCTGGATTTCCAGCCTCCAGAACTGTGAGACAATAAATTTCTGTTGTCGAATCTCCCCAAAACTTTGTTTTGGCAGTCCGAGCAAACTAATACAGAAGAAAAGGCACCAATAAATGATGTGCTATCAGGCAAGTTACCATTGTGCTCTAATGGGTCTTAATCTCAAATGGACAACTTTGCAGGCAATGTGGAATGTGCATCTCAAAATTGTCCTGCCAGACTCAGCAATAAAAAGGCAACCCAATTTAAAAATGGACAAGGATAGATATCTCTCCAAAGAAGATATGCAAATGACCAGTGAGTATGAGAAAAGATGTTTAACATTGTCTTTGTTTGAGCTGCTAAAACACAATACCATAGACTGGGTGGCTTATGCAACATTTATTTTTCACAGTTCTAGAGGCTGGAAGTCCAACATGGGTGCCAACATGATCAAGTTCTTGGAGAAGGCCCTCTTCCTGGCTTGCAGATGTCTTCTCATTGTATCCTCCTGTGGAGGAGAGAAGGCTAGCTCTCTGCCTCTTCTCATGAGGACACTAATCCCATCATGAAACTCCATCCTCATGACCTAATTACCTCCCAACATCCTACCTTCAAATACCATCATATAGGGCTTCAACATATGAATTTTGGGGAACACAAACATCCAGTCTATAGCAGCATCATAAATAATTAGGGAATAATGGTTAATAATTAAAAAGATGGATAATAACAAGTGTTAATGAGGATATAGAGAAGTGGGAACCCTTATTCTTCCTGGTGAGATTTTGGTGCAGCTGCTTCAGCAAACGGTTTTCCAGTTCCTCAAAAAGTTAAACATGGAGTTATGATATGACCCAGCAATTCCACTCCAAGGTATGTAGCCAAGAGAATTGAAAATATATGTCTGTCCACACAAAGACTTGTACAATGAATGCTCATAGCAGCATTATTCATAATAGCTCAAAGTGGAGACAGTGCAAATGAACCACTCGATGAATGGATAAACAAAATGTGGTATATCCATAAAATGGAATATTATTCAGCAATAAAAAAGAATGAAATACTGATACATACTACAACATGAATAGATCTTGAAAACGTGTTAAGTGAAAGAAGCCAGTCACAAAAAGCCACATATGATATGATTCCACTTACATGAAATTCCTAGAAAGACAAATCAATAGAGACAAAAAGTGTTTTAGTGATTGCCAGGGCCTGGAGGGATGGTGGAGTGGGGAGTGACTACTAAGGGGTATAAGGGTGTCTTTTCAGTGTGATGAAAATGTTCTGGAACTAGAACATTGAATAGTGATGGTTGCACAGCTGTGTGAATATATAAAAACCACTCCGCGTCAGGCTCTGGGCTGATGGCTCAGAGCCTGGAGCCTGTTTCCGATCTGTGTCTCCCTCTCTCTCTGCCCCTCCCCCGTTCATGCTCTGTCTCTCTCTGTCCCAAAAATAAATAAACGTTGAAAAAAAAATTTTAAAACCACTAAATTGCACACTTTAAAGTGTGAGTTTTATGGTATGTAAATTTTTCCTCAATTAGAGAGAGAGTGGATCTTTAACAAAACTATCCTGCCTGCAGGATGAGGGAACTGGAATACTTACCAACCAGTCCCCAACAGTCATTCGTTGAAGGCTGCTTCTGGGATGTATTAATTCTCTGGAACTTATGGCCAGATTTATATGTGGAGTCCAGGATTCAGAGAGAGGTTTGCAAATGTTAGGACTTGGAAATTGGGGATAGATATTTTCAGGAACTCTCCATTTCAAAAATATGGAAAATTCCTCACAGCCTCATGGACAAATGATACTTGCCTCCCAGGGTTATACAGTATTGACTCCTTACTGCTCTGTGCTCATACAAGTCAGAGTAGTCCCTCAACTTGGAAGCTGAAGCATTACATAACGAGGGTTTTCCATGAACTGCTTATGACTTGACTTGTTTTGAGATGATCCACAGTTATTTTAGCTGTAAACAATGGAAATTGACCATGGCCAGGATGGCTGTCATAAAAAAGATGGACAGTAACAAGTGTGAGGGAGGATGTGGTAAATTGGAACCCTCATTTATTGCTATGAGAACAAAATGAATTTAGAGGCAAAGTCCAAGTGGTTCACTCCCTTTATCTATCTATCTATCTATCTATCTATCTATCTATTTTTAAGTAGGCTCCATACCTAACACGGGGCTTGAACTTACAACCCTGAGATCAAGAGTTGTGTGCTCTACTGACTGAGCCAGCAAGGTGCTCCCCAATACAATACAAATGGTAGTATTATTAAATGCAGCCACAATCTGCAATCATATTTGTGTCTCCAACAACTAATTTCTGAAGCTGCCAGGCAATTATATTTGCCAGGCACAACTGGTCCACGGTGAGCAGGTAAATGATTTACACCCCAGAGACAATCTCCTCAAAGCTTTTGCCCTTCCTTTACTTGGTACAAACCTCCAGCTTGGGTTTTCTAGGTTCTGTTCTATCTACCTCTCATTTCTAAAGCCTTTCCTTCATCCTTTTTCTCACCACATGGCCCTATGTGTCACCAAACCCTTTTTTTCATCATCTTTGTCAAGGGCCTTTAAATGCTAAGCTGATCTGGAACAGCAGTTCTCACATTTTTTTGGTCTCGGGATTCCTTAAATAATCTTAAAAATGATTGAGGATGCTAAAAAAGCTTCTGTTTCTGTAGATTATTCACTGCATTGAAAAATTTAAAAGCAGAAATTGAAAAAAAAATTATTCATTGATTTTAAAACAACAGTGAAAGAGATTACATGTTAATTTAAATCCCATAAATATGTTTTTCAAAAACACATTCGTGGGAAGAGCGGTACTATTTTTAACAAATCTCTTGAATGTCTGGCTTAATAGAAGAAAGTTAGATTCTCATATCTGCCTGTGCATTTCTCCTCTTGCCATATCACACCAGAAAACTCCATGGTACACTTTGAGAAAATGAGCATGGGAAGGCAGGAACATATTAGCATTATTATGAAAATAATTAGAACCTGCAGACCTCCTGGAAGGGACAAGCAGCAGTCCCCAGACCGTGTGTTGAGAACTGTTGCTAGTTTTGGTACTCTTCACTCTTCGCGTGGATCCGTACTTCCATTGGGCGCCATTTTCCTCCAGTGTGAATAACTTCCTTTTAACATTTCTTGCAATGTAGGTCTGTTGGTAGTAAATTCTTTCAACTTGCATGTTTGAAAAAAGTCTTCATTTTGTTTTGGCTTTTGAAAGATATTCTCACTGGAGTGGTAGAATTCTAGATTGGCAATGTTTTATTTCAGTATTTTAATGGTGTTGCTCCACTGTCTTTTCACTTAAGCTATTTCTTTTTTTTTAATTGGGATGTAATTATAATTAACATATAACATTAAAACAGTTTGAGGTGTGGAGTATAATGATTCAATATTTGTATGTATTGTGAAAGAATCACCACAGTATGTCTAGCTAACATCCATCACCATGCATAGTAACTTTTCCTTGTGATAACTTTTAAGATCTACTCGCTTAGCAACTTTACAATATATACAATATAGGTTTATTAACTATAGTCATCATACTGTACATTACATCCCTATGCTTATTTGTTTAATAACTGGAAGTTTGTACCTTTTGACCACCTTCACCTATTTCAACCACACTCCACCATCTGTCTCCTGAAAACCACCAAATCTATTCTCTGTGTCTGAGTTCAGGTTTTTATTTCATTTTTTTTAGATTCTACATGTGAGATCATATAGTATTTGTCTTTCTCTGTCTGACTTATTTCATTTATCATAATGCCCTCAAAGTTCACCCATGTTTTCACAAACATCAGGGTTTCCTTATTTTTTTTTATGGCTGAATAAATTTCCATTGTATTTCTATATACCACATCTTCTTTATACATCCACCCATTGATGGACACTTAGATTGCTTCCATGTCATGGCTATTGTAAATAATTCTGCAATGAAAGTGGGGGTGCAGATAGCTTTTCAAGTGAGTATGTTTATTTCCTTCAGGTAAATACCCAGAAGTGGGATTGCTGGATCATATGGTAGTTGTATTTTTAATTTCTTGAGGAAATGCCATACTGTTTTCCATAGTGGTAGTACCAATTTATATTTCCACCAACAGTGAACAACGTTCACATTTCTGCACATCCTAGCCAACACTTGTTATTACTTGTTGTTTTGACCTTCTGACAGGTAAGGACTGATATCTTATTGCAGTTTTGATTTGCATTTATGTGATGATAGGTGATATTGAGCATATTTTCATGTACCTTCTGGCCATCCATTTGTCTTCTCTGGAAAAATGTCTGTTCAGATCCTCTGCCCATTTTTTAATAAGATTGTTTTTTTTTGCTATTGAATTGTATGAGCTTTTTACAGGTTTTGGATATTAACCCTTTATCAGATATATAATTTGCAAATATTTTCTCCCATTGAAGATGTTGCCTTTTCATCTTGTTGATAATTTCTCTTGCTGTGCAGCAGCTTTTTAGTTTGACATAGTCCCTCTTATTTTTTATTTTTATTTTTTTTTAACATTTATTTATTTTTGAGAAAGACAGCAAGCACAAGGGGAGGAGGGGCAGAGAGAGAGGGTGACAGAGGATCTGAAGCAGGCTCTGCACTGACGGCAGACAGCCTGATGTGGGGCTCAAACTCACAAGCAGTGAGATCATGACTTGAGCCGAAGTAGGACGCTTAACCAACTGAGCCACCCATGTGCCCCTGTTTTTGCTTTTGTTGCCTTCACTTGTGTTGCTTCTGATGAGAAATCCGCTGTCACCTCTATTTTGTTTTTCTGTATATAATGTGTTTTTTCCATTTCTGCACTTAAGATTTTCCCTTTATCCCTGGTTTTGAGCACTTTGATTATGCTGTACCCTGGTATAGTTTGTTTGTTTTCCCTCATGTGTCTTGTGTTTGGGGTTTGTTGGGATTTTTTTGACCTGTAGGTTTAAAGTTTTCATCAAATTTGAAAAAATTTGGTCATTATTTCTTCTGGTGTTCTTTCAGTTGCCTTCTCACATATTTCAGGGATTCCAATTACTCACATATTCAGCTACTTAAAGTTGTCCCACAGCTCACTAATGCTTGGCTCATTTTTTAAATTTATTTAAAAATAATTATAGTCTTACAGGAAGTTGCAAAAGCATACATAGAGTCCCTTGTACTCTTCTCTCAGTTTCACGCAATGGTACAGCTGTAGTGTAGGAGCAAATCAAGAAAAACAACATAGGTACACGTCTGTTAACTAGGCTATATAGCTTATTTGGGTTGCATCATTTTTAATATACATTTGTAATTGTGTGTATAGTTCTGTGCAATTTTATCATACATGTAAATT
Source organism: Leopardus geoffroyi (assembly GCF_018350155.1). Taxonomy (NCBI): domain Eukaryota; kingdom Metazoa; phylum Chordata; class Mammalia; order Carnivora; family Felidae; genus Leopardus; species Leopardus geoffroyi. Next base: position 96,180,330 of record NC_059333.1, read on the forward strand.
CATGTAATACCACCACAATCAAGATATGATTGCTTTATCACCACAAAAGGTCTCCCTTGTGCTACCCTTTTATATTCAACCACTATCCCTGTCTATCGGTAACCACTAGTCCATTCTCCATTTCTATAGTTTTGCATTTTGAGAATATTATATAAATGGAATCATAAAGTGTGTAACGTTTTTAAATTTATGAGTGAAACCATCTGAACCTGGAAATTTCTTTATGGGAAGGTTCTTTTTTTTTTTTTTTTTTTTTTTTTTTTTTTTTAATTTTTTTTTTTTTTCAATGTTTATTTATTTTTGGGACAGAGAGAGACAGAGCATGAACGGGGGAGGGGCAGAGAGAGAGGGAGACACAGAATCGGAAACAGGCTCCAGGCTCTGAGCCATCAGCCCAGAGCCCGACGCGGGGCTCGAACTCACGGACCGCGAGATCGTGACCTGGCTGAAGTCGGACGCTTAACCGACTGCGCCACCCAGGCGCCCCATGGGAAGGTTCTTAAATACAAATTTAGTATGTGCATGTATGTATGCATTTATTTATTTATTTTTAAAATTTATTTATTTATTTTGAGACAGAGAGAGAGAGAGAGAGAGAGAGAGAGAGCAGGGCAAGGACAGAAAGAGAGAGGGTGAGAGAATCCCAAGCTAACAGCGCAGAACCTGATATGGGGCCTGATCTCATGAACTGTGAGATCATGACTTGAGCAGAGATCAAGAGCCTGAAGCTTAACCCAATGAGCCACTCAAGCACCCCACAAATTTAATTTTTAAAATGGGATGTAAGAATATTCAGGTTATCTACTTCCTTTTGAGTGGGCTTTGATCATTTGTATTTTTCAAGGAATTTTATTTTATCTAATTTATCAAATCTACTGTCATAAAATTGTTCACAATATTCCTTTACGATCTCTTTAATGTCTGTAGGCATCTGATATTTGTCATTTCTGTCTTCTTTCTTTTTTTCTTGATGAGTTTTGCTAGAAGTGTACCCATGTTAAACACTCTTAAATAACCAGCTTTTGTTTCCTTGATTTCACTCTACTGTTTTCATTGATATTCCTTTTTTTGCTTTATAATTCCCTTCTACTTGCTTTGGGCTTAATTTTTTTTTTTTCTAGTTTTTTAAGGTAGAAGCTTAGACCCTTGATTTGATAATTATCTCTTTCTCTCTTTTTTTATGGATCAATTATTTAATTAGATTCCTTGTAAGTGATTTAGAATACCAATTTGTGAGGATAAACTCCATTTGTGAGAGGAAACACAGAGCAGAGGTAGCCCTGAAGTGAGGAACGGTTTGATTTTTGGCAGAATTTGCAAGTCCACAGCTTTCTAATCAAGCTCGCACTGCTCTGTAATCTCATATTTGTCTTTCTCTTTGTCAAAGACCTCACCCTCCTGATGAATGGCTTTACGCAGCTTCTTCTTTGTGAAGAAAGTATCAGTGAGATGTTTTGGGATTTTCACACTGCTGATATCAATTTTGGTGGAGGTGGCAATGACATATTTCTGGTGTGTTCTACACAGAGGAACTCGATTGAGGGCCAGAGGTCCAGTCACAAGTAGCAAGCCACTGGGCAGCTTGGGTGGCTCTGTTGGTTAAGCGTCCTACTTTGGCTCACATCACGATCTCACAGTTCATGAGTTCAAGCCCCACGTCAGGCTCTGTGCTAACAGCTCAGAGCCTGGAGCCTGCTTCAGATTCTGTGTTTTCCTCTCTCTCTGCCCTTCCCCTGCTTGCAGTCTCTCTCTCTCTCTCAAAAATAAATAAACATAAAACAAACAAAAACAAGCAGCAAGCCCCTGCTCAGTTGCTTCAGGAAAACTACCCTCTTGCCTCTCTGGTGCCCAGCGAAGATGATCAAAATGGCACCAGGAGTGAGGCTAGCTCGGAGTTTTCTCACATGCTGACTGAAAGGTTTTTTTTGTTTGTTTGTTTTTTTTTACCATGGTTCAACAGCTTTCGAGGTGCATCTTCAATAGGATAATCCCTAGGCATTTTGCAAAGTTTAACCACTTGGATACCACTTGTCATCACCAACTGGTTTTGTGACAGTAGTAAGAAACTTCTTTTTCTTTTCAACCTTGGATTTGGTTGCTGAATACTTCCTCTTATATAGCCTTTCTGGAATACACAGCCATTTGAATATCTGCTAGTTCCCCTGTCTGACAGGGTTTTAGTCACAGTGGGGCTTCTCCTTCTTTGCGTTTTAGGCTTGAGATTACCCTTCTTAACCTTGTCACTAGCATCAGCCTTCTTGTCTTCAGATTTCTTCTCCTTAGTGTCTTGCTTCTCAGCTTTTTCACCTGCCATCTTGCAAAATGGGAAAGAGAAAAACCTTTCTGCTTTTCTAATGTAAACATTTAAGTGCTATAAATTTCTCTCTAAGCACTGCTTTGGTTATATGCCCAAAATTCTGATATGTTTTGTCTTTATTTAAATTTTTTTCAAAATATTTTCTAATCATCCATTTGACCTCCTTTTATTTTTTTTTTATTTTTTTTAAATCTTTTTTTTAACGTTTATTCATTTTTGAGACAGAGAGAGACAGAGTATGAACGGGGGAGGGTCAGAGAGAGGGAGACACAGAATCTGAAACGGGCTCCAGGCTCTGAGCTGTCAGCACAGAGCCCGACGCGGGGCTCGAACTCACGGACCGCGAGATCATGACCTGAGCCGAAGTCGGCCGCTTAACCGACTGAGCCACCCAGGCGCCCCTTGACCTCCTTTTAGACTCATGGGTTATTTAGAAGTATGCTGCTTAATTTCCAAACATTTGGATTTACCAAATCTTTTCCATTTTAGATTTTATTTTAGATTTCTATTTTAGATTTTAGATTTCTATTTTAATTCTGTTGTAGACAGAAAGGTTAGTATGATTTCAATTCTTTTAAAAAAATGTTTATGGCCTAGAATATGATCTAACTTAGTGAATGTTCCATTGGCACTTGAATTTATATTCTGATTGGGCAGAGTGTTCTATAAGTGGAAATTAAGTCAAAGAGGCTAATAGTATAATTCTCTTCTATAGGCCTTCTGATTTTTCTGTCTACTTGTCCTGAGACAATAGTGTTGAAGTCTTTAACTCTATCTGTAGGATAGTCTATTTGTCCTATCAATTCTAACAATTTTTGCTTCATGTATTTTGAAGCTTTGTTCTTAGGTGCATACATATTTAGGCTTGTTATATTTTCTTGATGAATAATTCCTTTATCATCATGTAATGACCCTGTTTATTATTGTCCACTTTATTTGATATTAATAAATCTACTGAAGCTTTCTTTTGATTTGTGTTTGTGTTCTATCTTTTTCCTTTTAAGTTATCTAAGCATTAATTTTTATCTAAGCTGATCTCCTCTGCCTTTTAGTTTTATTTAAACCATTTATATTCAGTGTTGGCCTTAAATATACCATCTCTCTAGTTTCTTTCTGTTTGTTCTTAATTCATTTTCCCAACCTGGGTGAGGGGCCAGACCCATGACCCAAGCTCAGCCAGAAGGATGCTCCCACCAAGAACCTTGACTCTTGAAAGAGTGACACAAAGAGAGCAGTCAGATCATTCAAGCAGAAGTGTGGTGGCAGGATTCAATGGCACTGAAGACCTGAGTAGCCTGTTCTGGTGGTTGGGTTTCTAGGCTGCCAGATATTTCCCGGTTCCTTCCTATTTTCTAAGCATACTTTTCCAGTCTTCCCTTCAATCTTGGGAGCCATTCACATCCTTCCCCAAAAATCCCATTTCCGTGTCCTCTAGCCAGAGTTGGTTTAATTCATTGTCACCAAGAGCTCTGAGAGATACAGAGATCTCAGCAGCAATGATTTCAGAAGAATGTTGGGTACAGAAACCAGCTTGCAATGGGTTAAACTGAAGTGGAGCATAAGAATTCTTAAAAAGGACAAGGAGTGAAAGGAGGGATAAAGATATTTGAGAGAGAAGTAAAGTGTAAAGAAATTGGTTGTTGGAAAAGGCAGAGGTCTGAGCACATTTGTAGGCTGAAGGGTAGAAACCAGTGGAAGAAGCCACTGGAGTAGATTTCTTCTTTACCTTGACATTTAAGTTTTCCTGCAGGGGTGCCTGGCTGGCTTAGTTAGTCAAGCATGAGACTCTTGATCTCGGGGGTTATAAGTTCAAGCCCTATGTTGGGTGTAGAGATTGCTTAATTAAAATTATTTTCCTGTAGTATGATTCCCATCTTGTTTTCTAGACTCACTTCCCAATATGCCTTATAATTAAAGCAATCAGGACACTTAATATTTTCTATAAATGCCCCATAGTCTGTCTTTGTTTTTTTTTTTAAGATTTAAAAAAAAAAATTTTTTTTAATGTTTATTTATTTTTGAAAGACAGAGACAGAGCACGAGCAGGGGAGGGGCAGAGAGAGAGGGAGACACAGAATCCCAAGCAGGCTCCAGGCTCTGAGCTGTAAGCACAGAGCCTGATTTGGGGTTGGAAATCATGAGCCTGAGCCAAAGTCAGATGCTTAACTGGCTCAGCCACCACGGCGCCCCTGTCTTTTTTTATTTGCTTACTTGGTTTGTTGGTTTGTTTTTACTCAGGATATAGCCTTGGCCTGGAATATTTACACAGATTATTATAGCCTGGATGGCTCAGTTGGTTGAGCGTCCAACTCTTGATTTCAGCTCAGGTCATGATCCCAGGGTTGTGGGATCAAGTGCCACCCCCCACCCCCACCAGTGTCGGGCTCCACACCAAGCATGGAGCCTGCTTAAAATTCTCTCTCTTTCTCTCTCTCTCTCTGCCCTTCTCCTCCAATCTTGCACTCTCTCTCCCTAAAATAAAAACAAACAAACAAACAAAAAACCCAAATACACAGATCATTCTACTGATCCTATTAGTCCTCAAAGGCTCAGACACCATCCTAAAGGCTTCTTCAGATCCCTTGAATGAGTGTGATTTCCTCTGACATTAAAATTCCCAAAGCACCTTGTATGTCTTTTATCATTTCTAATCAGATTATGCCCTTGAAAGATAGTCATTGTGTACTTGTCTTATTACTCCTTCTTTTCAGTGTGAGCTTCATGGCTGGGATTGTTGTCCTGCTGTACTCATCTAGCACAAGGATTTGTACATAGCAGATGCTCAGCAAATACTAGTTGAATTCACAGTGGAAGGAACAGAAAAATTCTTAATAGGGATTGAGTTACAATGGTTGGGAAGTTCTCGGGAATTTATTATTCTAGCCAGGAATCCACTCTCAGTGGATAATGGCAGCTCTGTTCATCCAAAGTTAAACTGGGAGGTGAGGAAATGGAGTTGTACTTGGAGTCCCAGTCTGAGAGAAACCTCACACTCTGTAGTTCTCCTCCCATCCAGGATGTGATTAATCATCTGTGCAGAGAAAATTTAGGTACTGCTGCTATATACAATATAGATCTCACAATGTTGAAAAGTTCAACACAGAAAACTACGTATGATAATTTCATATACACGAAGTTAAAAGGAGGCGAAACTAGGGGTGCCTGGGTGGCTCAGTGGGTTGAGTGTCCAGCTTCAGCTCAAGTGATGATCTCATGTTTTGTGCTGCTGTCAGTGTAGAGCCTGCTTCAGATCCTCTGTCCACCCCCCCGCCTTCTCTGCCCCCCTCCTGTTTGCGCTCTCTTAAAAATAAAACATTAAAAAAAAAGGCAAAACTAACCACATGGTGTCACAAGTGAGCGTGCTGGGGAGGGGAGGAGTCAGGTTCTTGGTAGGCATTAGGAGTTGTGGGTGCTTCTAGGTACTGGTGTTCTACTGCTTGGTCTGACTGATGTCACATGGTTATGTTCCCTTTGTGATGCTTCACTGAACCATGCACTTACAATGTGTATGGCTTTCTCTAGGTATGTTACACTTTATTGTAAAAGTTTGTTTTAGGGGTGCCTATGTGGCTCAGTCAGCTAAGCCTCTGACTGTCAATTTCAGCTCAGACCATGATCTCATGCGTTTGGTGAGTTCTAGCCCTGCATTGAGCCCTGTGCTGATAATGCAGAGGCTGCTTGGGATTCTCTCTCTCTCCTTCTTTCTCTGCCCCTCTCTCACTTGTGTGCTTTCTTTCTCAAAAAAAAAATTAAAAAATAAATAAATAAATAAATAATAATAATAATAAAGGTTTCTTTTAAAATATTTCTTGTGCCTGTATATACATTTCTAAATTATCCAGTTAGACTGTTCTAGCAGCAGAACATTAAAAGGCAACAGGAAGTTGATCACATACAACAATTAAAGCAAACCACCTTCTCTAAATGCACACTTCTTGGTTGCCTTCATCTGCAGGGGGTTCTTAATGTTCCTCTGGGAGGTATGAAATTTTAGAGCACAAATCTATTTGGGGAAAAAATTCCCATAATTGCATGTTGTATTAAGAAAAAAAAAAGCATCCAACAGGAAGGAAATGGAATTGTTTTCAGCAGCCTAGAACAATGTCTTGGGTTGCTTCCTCTTTGTAACATGGCAGGTGAGGGTAGAGTAAACAAAATGAGCATCCTTGTGGATTTTATTCTAGGTAGGTTTAACTTTAGCATAATAAGTGCAAGATACTTAGAAATGGAATACTTACTTGATATTGTCCAAATGTTAAGTCTTGGTGCTGGAAGCCTCTATCACAAAGAGGCCCAAAGTATTTTGTTCCTTTTTTCCTACCCAGACAGTAGGGGTTATTTCTCACTTGGATGTGTAAAGTCTTGGAGGCCAATATTCTCCATTTGGGAAAGCATCTATTGATGGTAAAAAAAAAAAAAAAAAAAAAAAAAAAAAAGGGAATGAGTGATGGCAGCTGTAAAATTCTTGCTGGCTGGATAAATGCTATCTCATTGGTCTTCTCTTTTTGCCTCCCCAAGCTCACCTTCCTGCTCTCTCTCTCAAAGTCCCACAGCATTTATGTTTTTGTCTCTTTGGCACATAGGGTTCGACTTTGTAGCTGCCTACAGAGTCAGCTTTGTAGCTGTTTCAACCCCTCCAGGCTGGAAACTTTCCAGTGGCAGAAATTGTAGCTCATTGGGTAGAAATGGATCTCCTGCACCATATCTGTTCTTGCATGGCAGAGGCTGGTTGCTTGCCCCTTCTTCAGATGGGGAGCTGAAGGTTCCTCATGTTGTATTTCCATTGTTTGGTACACAGTAGGGGTTCAAGAAGTGCTGGTTAAATGAAGAAAAGAAGGGATGGTGGATCAGTTCTCCCAGTTTCTAGATTCTTCAGAAGCCCTGCCTCCTGAGTGCTGCAGAAAACTGTGATGGCTCCCTGAAGAAGGGGTCTATGTGGCATTCCTTCTTTCCCTACTGATCACCACACTCTTCTCAACCTATAGAGGGCAGAATAAAGAATGTGGGGTGGCAATGGGGCTGAAAATTTGAGCTTATTTCCCAGGGGTTGGTTCTCCTGCTATAGGGAAATTATCTGTTTATAATTGTGCTTTGGCATTGATAGAACCTTTAAAACAAACATTGCATGCTCACTTAGTAAGTCACTTTGGAAGTACTAGATATCTTCAGAGTCCTTGCACATACATTTTAAAGAAATAAAATCTGCAACCAGTCCTGTGGAAAGAGACAAAATTGTGGGTAGGATGGAAGGTGAGGTAGAAGAAAGTGCATAGGAATTTGAACAGTGGAGAACTCTGGTGTTAAAGTTCAGGGAGAGGGGTGCCTGGGTGGCTCAGTTGGTTAAGCATGTGACTACAGCTTAGGTCATGGTCTCACGGCTGGTGAGTTTGAGCCCCGTGTTCGGCTATTTGCTGTCAGTGCGGATCCTGCTTTGAATCTTCTGTCCCCCCCCCCATCTACCCCTCCCCTGCTCATTCTCTCTCTCTCTCAATAATAACTAAACATTAAAGTTCAGTGAGAGAAGAAGTTACTAAGAATAAAAGTTTCAACTTTGTAAACCTTGCAGCCTCTATGCAGCTAAGAACTAGGGACAGAGATGCATCCTGCTTACTTTGTGCACCAAAGCTCTTTACAGTCGTGAAGTCTGACAGATACTGATTAGATTCTAAAAATGCAAACTCCTTTCTACATACTCACTGCTTTCCCTCAGTTTTAGACAAATTTGCTTGTTAGTGATTTTACTTTTTCTTTGCAGTGGAAAATACCATCACTGTAAGAGGTGAAGGTGTCTATTTGAAGATATGGGAAAGTTAATCATGAACTCTTCTGATTCCCTCTTACATCGATCATCAAACACACTGCAATGTGGAAATCTGTGTCTGTGACATGCATTTGGCATACACTTAATCTAAGGTTAACATAACATATGTTCACATTTCAAAGTCTGGATCTGATGAACAGGAATACAATTTAAAATCATAAATTGATCAATGAGTTGTTTCTGGAAAAAAATGTTCTTTTTCCAGATCATTGATTTTTGATATTTGAAGTGCAAGGTACATACGGTACAATCTCATTTGCTTAATACCTTTTCCCACCTCTGTGAACCTGCAGACACGTGTCACATATGTAAAGGTTTAGAAGGATGTATATGAGTTTTAACAGTGATTGTCCATGGAGGGTAGGTTTGGGGGTTTTCTGTTTCCTTATTTTTGCTCTTAAGTATTTCCTGAGTTTTCTGTAATGAGAAAAAACTTAAAAAAAAATTTTTTTTTATTTATTTTTGAGAGAGAGAGAGAGAGAGAGAGCGTGCACGCGTGCAAGCAGGACAGAAGCAGAGAGAGAGGGAGACACAGAATCCGAAGCAGGCTCCAGGCTCTGAACTGTCAGCACAGAGACTGACACAGGGCTCGAACTCATGAACCGTGAGATCATGACCTGAGCCAAAGTCAGACACTCAACCGACTGAGCCACTCAGGCACCCCAAGAAAAAAATTTGTTATTTTGAAACAAGAGGGGAGTTGTGGGTAGAACATACAAATCTGAGAATAGTTAGAAACATTCAGAGAAAATGATGGTCACTCCAATAACTACATCGTTCTCTTTCCCTCTGGACATGCCCCTCATCAGCCCATTTCCAGTGGTCAGGATCATCCACCATGCAAATTTGATGGTGGCACCTCCCTGCTTTGAGTCAATTCCCTCTAAACGGATGTCAGTGTCTCTGTTCGTCCTTATCATCCTATGTAAGTCAGTCACCTTTCAATTCCAAGTGACAGAAACCTCATTCAAAGTAGCTTAAGCAAAAATGAGGAATTTCTTTGTTCATGTAACCAGAATCTGAGGTTGGCTTTAGGCAGCACTAGACTAGGAGTTCAAAGATGGCATTCATGCTTTATCTTTCCTAGTCCTGCTTTTCTCATGTTAGTTTTGTTTCTAGACAGGTTCTGTCCATGTGGAGGCAATATGCCATCGGTAACTCCAGGCCCCCATGGTCCTTCAAACTCGGATCCTGAGGAAGGGAGAGGATTGGGGTTGGCTTAGGTTGGGTCATGTGCTCTTTCTTAGGGCAACTCCAGAAGAGAATGAGGAGTACAAAAGAGGGAAATGGGTGTTTCCCAAAGGAAAGGATTCTAGGCAAACCATGACACCTTTATCTCTTCCCTCTCCAGACTCATCTGTCTCTCACTCTCTCCTTCTCTCTCTCTCTTGGCTCTTCAAGGACCTTTACTGATGGTTCCTTCCAGAGGAAGGACATACACATACCCACGTGGCTGTGGTGAGGTGTTGCTCCCAGCTCTTCTACCTCAGTGGAATGAACTCCAGGCACAACCCTGACTGCCCATGGTCAGCAGGAGGCGGGAGGCTCTAGCACGGTTACTTCTCCAGGGATGCAGAATTGAGCAGCTTCTCCATCAGTTCAGCGTGAGACAGTAGTGTGCAGCACTCAGGCCCAGTGAGTCCAGGGCGCCCCCTCAGTCTCCGAGACCCGCAACAACCCCAGCTAGGCCTCCTACTTGTTGCCCGCCATCTTACCACAAGTGACGTAGCACATAGGTATAATCATGGCGGCAGCACAGCAGCAGACTGGTCCCACAGACTGCCTGACCAACAGTCACCACACTACGATTCTCTAGACTCATCTCTTTTCTAGCTGCACCCGAAGTATTTTTGGTTCCAGGAATATGCCAGACATACTTCCTTGTCTTTTATTTTATGCATCTCATTGCATTGGCTGCAAATAGTCTTCCTCAATTTTTTACCTACTGCCAACTCATCCTTCAAGCTTTTCCTGATCGTCACTATCTGGGCTGGGTACTCAACTATGTGATCCCATAAGCATGTAATTGATACTCTTGACATCATACTACAGTCTGCTGCAAGTTCTTGTTTGCATAAATACTGTCCTTCCCTTACTAAACTAGCTCCTTGTGTTCAGTGATTGCTTAATGAATGGCCCACAAGTGTTTATTGAATGATTGAAAGATAACCTCAGTATGGATAAGATCATACCCTGCTTCCTCCATTAATAAAGTTCTTACAAAAAATCTTGAACTTTTGTTTAGGAGTTAAGGTATAATCTATTATTTTTTTTAGAAGATTTTTTTAAAGTTATCTCTACACCCAATGTGGAGCTCGAACCCACAGCCCAAGAGCAAGAGTTGTTTACTATCCCGGACTTCAAGCTGTATTACAAAGCTGTAATCATCAAGACAGTATGGTACTGGCATAAGAACAGACACACAGATCAAGGGAACAGAACAGAGAACCCAGAGATGGACCCACAAACGTATGGCCAGCTAATCTTTGACAAAGCAGGAAAGAATATCCAATGGAATAAAGACAGTCTCTTCAGCAAGTGGTGCTGGGAAAACTGGACAGCGACATGCAGAAGAATGAACCTGGAACACTTTCTTACACCAGACACAAAAATAAACTCAAAATGGATGAAAGACCTCAATGTAAGACAGGAAGCCCTCAAAATCCTTGAGGAGAAAGCAGGCAACAACCTCTTTGATCATGGCTGCAGCAACTTCTTACTCAACACGTCTCCAGAGGTAAGGGAAACAAAAGCAAAAATGAACTACTGGGACCTCATCAAAATAAAAAGCTTCTGCACAGCGAAGGAAACAATCAGCAAAACTAAAAGGCAACTGACAGAATGGGAGAAGGTATTTGCAAATAAAATATCAGATTAGTATCCAAAATCTATAAAGAATTTAGGGTTAGGGTTAGGATTAGGGCTAGTATCCAAAATCTATAAATTATCAAACCCAATACCCAAAAAACAAATAATCCAGTGAAGAAATGGGCAAAAGACAATAACAGACATTTCTGCAAAGAAGACATCCAGATGGCCAACCAATACATGAAAAAATGCTCAATATCACTCATCATCAGGGAAATCAAAACCACACTGGGATAACACCTCACACCTGTCAGAATGGCTAGCATTAACAACTCAGGCAATAACAGATGTTGGTGAGGATGCGGAGAAAAAGGATCTCTTTTGCGTTGTTGGTGGGAATGCAAACTGGTGCAGCCACTCTAGAAAACAGTATGGAAGTTCCTCAAAAAATTAAAAACAGAACTACCCTATGACCCAGCAATTGTAGTACTAGGTATTTATCCAAGGGATACAGGTATGCTATTTCGAAGGGACACAGGCACCCCAGTGTTTATAGCAGCACTATCAACAACAGCCGAAGTATGGAAAGAGCCCAAACGTCCATCGATGGATGAATGGAAAAAGAAGATGTGGTGTATATATATATATATATATATATATATATATATACACAATGGAGTATTACTAGGCAATCAAAAAGAATGAAATCTTGCCATTCGCAACTATGTGAATGGAACTAGAGGGTATTATGCTAAGCGAAATTAGAGAAAGACAAATATCATATGACTTCACTCAGACGAGGACTTTAAGATACAAAACAGATGAACATAAGGTAAGGGAAGCAAAAATAATAAAAAACAGGGAGGGGGACAAAAACATAAGAGACTCTTAAATATGGAGAAGAAACAGGGTTACTGGAGGGGTTGTGGGAGGGGGGATGGGCTAAATGGGTAAGGGGCATAAAGGAATCTACTCCTGAAATCATTGCTGCACTATATGCTAACCAACTTGGATGTAAATTAGAAAAATAAGTTAAATAAAAAATTTTTAAAAAAGACAACAGAAAGAAAAAAGAGTTGTACACTACCAGCTGAGCCTGCCAGATGCCCCAAGATATAATGTATTATAAATAAAACCTCACACATGTAATTTGCTATATATGTGTTAATGAAGTAGACATGTGAATAATATGAAAATAAAATATCAAATCATGCTAAATTAAGTATCATTGGCCTTTGAATACCATGTTATAGTCCTATTTGAAATACTGCCACCATGGGGCGCCTGGGTGGCGCAGTCGGTTAAGCGTCCGACTTCAGCCAGGTCACGATCTCGCGGTCCGGGAGTTCGAGCCCCGCGTCAGGCTCTGGGCTGATGGCTCAGAGCCTGGAGCCTGTTTCCGATTCTGTGTCTCCCTCTCTCTCTGCCCCTCCCCCGTTCATGCTCTGTCTCTCTCTGTCCCAAAAATAAATAAACGTTGAAAAAAAAAAAAAAAAAGAAATATTGCCACCAATATCTGGTTAGCTAGGTCAGGGTTTCTTAACCCAGAGTCTGCAGACCTCTAAGAGATTTGAGGGTAGAATTCAGATGATACGTGAACTTGGATGTGAATAAAAATTATTTCCTCTGAACTTTAAGCGGAATTTAGTATTTCTTTTTATTATAAATGCAACAATCCAGAGCTGTATCAGGCAGTAGCTGTGAGTTTGTCAACAATAGAAATCAGGTATTTTCATACCACAACTGTTGTAGAGATATCACACTGTTTATGCTACTTTGATATCACAGCAGTTGTTAAACTTCCTGCTAGATGTGGTTATTAAGTGAACACACATATTACTGTATTATACATTTACATTATTTTGATAACTTGTACTTCAATATAATTTTTTTCCTTTAAAAAATTAATTTTTATTTATTTTTTAATTTTTTTTTTTTTTTAGAGAGAGCACATGTGAGCAGGAGAAAGGGTAGAGAGAGAGAGAATCCCAAGCAAGCTCCATGCTCAGCTTGGAGCCTGACAACACGACTCTGGGATCATGACCCAAGCTGAAATCAAGAGACAGAAGCTCAACCAACTGAGCCACCCAGGTGCGCCTAATTGGTTTTCTTTGTAATCCCATGCATTTTATTTTCTGCGCTTAAAAACATTATTCTGAGGGGCGCCTGGGTGGCTTGGTCGGTTAAGCGTCCGACTTCGGCTCAGGTCATGATCTCACGGTCCGTGAGTTCGAGTCCCGCGTCGGGCTCTGGGCTGACAGCTCAGAGCCTGGAGCCTGTTTCAGATTCTGTGTCTCCCTCTCTCTCTGACCCTCCCCCGTTCATGCTCTGTCTCTCTCTGTCTCAAAAATAAAATAAAAACGTTAAAAAAAAAAAAAAATAAATAAATAAATAAATAAATAAAATAAAAACATTATTCTGAAAAAGAATCCATGGCACAAAAATGTTGAATGGATGGTGGCATTCATTTGAAATACGACCAAAGTGTGGTGATCTAATTCCAGAGAAACTTAACCCTCCTGCCCTTTGTACCACCAGGCAAAGGATAGAGATTATAGGCCTTTTGGACAATCCTAAAAACTATAAATCTAAGAAAGGATGTCCTTTCTCAGCCTGAAAATTTATTTGAATGGAAAAGCCATGTGAGTTATTTAAGTTTCAGAGGATCTCTGGGGTAGGTTGGAAAAGTGGAGTAAACGCATTTGGATCTACTCATAAACTCACAGCTAAATGCTGCAGACTTTGGCTTAAGACTTGTCCAAGAAGACAAATTCATTTCTTTGTGTAGTATCTGCATAGATATCTACTAGAATAGGATTTTAGTTACTAAAACTGTTAGGACATGTTCTGCAAGGTTGTGAGATCCTTTCTAATAACTGGCGACAAGGACCTCTCAGAGGTAGTAAACTCATTGGAATATTTGTCCTCTAGGAATTTCTCTTTGGTTGATTTGTCTTGGTTCCAACGGGAAGCAGATGGTCCTTAAATTAAGATACTTTGAGGAGATACTGCACAAAGGTTTGGGAGCAGGGAACCACAACAGGAAGCACAGTAACTTGAGCAACTCCAGATTAGTGGCAGCAGAGCTGATATTACCTCTTGGGCAGAAGGAAAAGCACAGGGAGTGGCAAATCCAAGGAAATTAGTGAAGGGAAGCTTGGAAAAGATGGTGACAGAGCCAAAAGAATAGGTATTATGACCATCAGTCTATCTCTGACCAGGGCACTCCTTGGCCAAACCCACCCAGAGGCCAGGAGGCAAGAGCTCATTGCTGTGGTCCATTCATCAGCTTCATGGGGAAGAGGGTGGAGTAGAGATGGAGGGGATAGAGATATCTAGCACATAGGACAAATCCCTACCATAGCACATATCACAGTATTTGATGGTCTAAGGGGGGAGGGCTGTAATATTTAACTAATCTGTAATTTTTTTTAAGTTTATTTTGAGACACACACAAAGAGAGGAGAGCGAGCGAGCGAGAGAGAGCAAGCAGGGGTAGAGAGAGGGAGAATCCCAAACAGGCTCCATGCTGTCAGCACAGAGCCTGAATTGGGCCTTGATCTCACGAACTGTGAGACCATCGAAATCAAGACTTGGATGCTTAACCACTGAGCCAGCCAGGTGCCCCTATTTTTGTAATTTTTAATTCATGGCTGTGCCTAATAAAATTCTGGCACACAGTAAGTACTCAATGTTACTGAATGATTAAACAGAGAATTGCCATGCCACTGAAACAGAGTAAAAGCAAACTATCGACTACCAATAATTAGGAACTAAGTATTTACTTTCAGACAGTGGACATTTAAAATGTTATGGAGGGGTGCCTGGCTGACTTAGTCAGTGGAGCAGAGTTGATCTCAGGGTTGTGAGTTGGAGCCCCATGCTGGGTATAGAGATTACTTAAAAATATTTTCTAAAATGTTATGGAAATATGGGAGCATGATGATCTATTCTGTAGCTCAGGCAGATGGATGTCATAGCTTTATAACATAGTAAGTACAATTGAGCATCCTCATTCATGGATTCCGTGTTTGCCTACTCTTTAAAACTTCCCTGGTGCTCTCGTGGTCACCTCTAGAGTGAAAATTTTGACTTGCTCAATGCATATGTTCCTACTTGGGGTTGAGCAAGGTGTTTCACCTCCCATACTGTAGATGAATATCCTTTGCTCCAGTTAGTGCCATTTTTTTTGCATTTTTGTGCTTTCATTGGTGATTTCCTTGTTTAAAATGCCCCCCAGATGTAGTGCTGAAGTGCTAATTTTTCCTAATAGGTGCAAGAAGGCTGTGATCTGCCTCATGCAGAAAATAACATGTTGGGTGAGCTTCGGTGAAGCATGAAGTTACAGGGCTGTTGACCATGACTTCAATGTTAGTAAATCAATGTTAGTAAATCAACAAAACACAAAGACACCTGAAACAAGCTTCTGTATTGACTAGTTGATAAAAATGTGACCAGAGGCTTGCAGAACAATAGGCCTGTATTTTCCCTAGGAGCAATGGTTCAGTATTCTGTATTAGTTCTGTATTAGTGGTGACTATAGAATCTAACTGCCATGAAGAACAACAATCAACTGTACTTGCAGTTTTCCAGTTCCTAATAAAGATTCAAAAAAGAAAATTCAAGGTACAAAAGACATTTTTCTATAGTTGGCAGCTAATTGGTACTTATAATGTAAAACCAAAAAGGGGAGAAACATTAAAACCCATCACCACTGCATAATTTCGATGTGATACATTAAAATTTATTAGTTTCCGAATAGTATTTGACTAATTCCAAATTATTTCAATTAGAGTTGTCCAGGCCATATAGTCGGAAAATTGAAGAAATTAGTGGGAGGGAAAAGGGAAAACAATCTAATACATTGACTTTAAGAAGAATTACATATGCTTTATTCTTATTATCTGGACTCAGCTGGTTAATTCAGTCCTTAGGCCAATTTACACCTACTCCACAATAAATCATACATTATCCAAAAGCTTCATGCTTCTACTTACAGTAGCATAGCAAACTTGGAAGTTCCTTGTAAAAAAGAAATCACCATTCCATTGACTAATGTGGACAATTCCTCCATGCTCTGGCATAAGAATATTTAATGTTAGCCAACAAGACAGCCAGCGATGCTTTTGAGACATAGAATAGTGGCAGCCTTTTGATTTTTAGTTGCTTTAGGTATACAACCTCAAATAGTAGAGACACTGACCTGAAATTTCTAACCCACTTTCTATCGTTAAGGATGTTATTTCCCCCAGGGACCACCAGGTATTTATAAAAATTTGTACTAACATTCTGTAAGAATCCACAAACATCAATAAGAAGCTGACTTTCTTGTCATGCTCCAAATGTCTTTGAGACTAGACATACTACATATATTATAAAGAGCTTTAGGATAAATATTGAGTGCCTGGGTCTTAACACAGTAGTAAAAGTTAGGTCATTTTTTATTTCTGAAAAACACTTTTGGTACCATTATCATACCCCAAAATAGGGATTAGTGTTACTGGTGATTAAGAAGCTCGAAGCTGTAATTATGCATATCCTTCCTGTGAAAATAAGCAGTAGCAGCGTTCTGAAAATGTGAGGGGAAAACACCCAGGCACTTAAATCAATGAACATTTGCCGGGAGAAAACTTACTAAAATGACTGTAGCCTTGACAGAGTTGCATTAACATCAACAGCTGTATTTCTGTCCACTTACAAGGAATACTATAAAGAAGCAGTCAAGCCATGTTTAATAAAATGTGTCAGTATGCAGAAAATGCCTTTTTTCACAATTAGAAAAATTTAACATCTTTAGTCAAACACTAGATGGGAAACAGCCTAAAGAAAAAAAAACCTACCCACAACACCTATTTGAACTACAAAGCAAAATGCTCTGTGACTGAAGGAAAATAATTTAATATTCATCATCATTTTAGAAGTGTCTAAATCCAAGGAATGATATGCTCATAGGTAAACACCAGATTTTTCTGAAAGATTTGTAACTAAGGTAATGCAAGGCATAAAATCAAACTGCAAAACTAGTTCAAAGCACTTAAGAGTCCAATGGTTCTCTTATGTTTTCTTTTATGTTCTTTATTTTAAATGGATTATTTTAGAACAGTAAATTATCTTTCATAGAGGTGCCTCCTGGTCTGGTAATACAGTACCTCCTTTCTGAATGTATCGATTTAAGATAAATCAAAATGAACATTAAGGCATACAAACAGCTACTTTAAGTCTGCTCTTATTTATTAAGGATCTTTTTAACTCATATTCAAATACATGGAATGTTGGCACAAAACTGAAGCTGCTGTAGAAAGAGCACAGATGTTCTGTGGGTTATTGAAACTTCCATTTCTCTAAAAACATACCCTTACATGGTCTTAATTTTACAAATTTAAGTGTTGAGAAAAATGTCTAAATAATAAGTAACAATTAAAATAAAATGTTTATTTGTAAATTATGTACAGAATACATTTTACTTTACGACAAGGAAATGGGAAGAGCCATCACCTTCCAACCAGTGCTGTTTGCTTTCTCTGTTGGAGATGACTATCTTTCTCTGAGTCAGATGTACAAATCAGTTTGGATTTCCTAAGTTGGAAAAGGAGAATTTGTAGCTAAACTAAAAGTGTTACTGCACCATTACTAGTTGGCTTGTTTCCACAAAATGCTTTTGAACCCTGCTAACTCAGAATCCCAGAAATTCCCTGGTATACTTTTGTAATCAATCAAAGCTTAACTATCAAGAACAAGGAGTTTAAGCATTTCATTTTAAAGAAACTGTGAAATGGCTACATAACTATGCATAATCTGAAATGTTGGTGTTTCTCTTTTATCCCTTTTGGTTATTTTGATTAATCTAACAGTAAAAAGCCATACAACTATCAAAAATGCCATTAATCTAAATATCATTGTGGAAAATGCATCTTTGATAACTATCAAAACAAGTAAGACCTACTTATTGTAAAATTATCAAATAGATACAACTTATAAATGGCTTTAGACTGTACCAATAATAGTATTCTATGAAATGAAGGACTGAATATAATTGCTTGGATGTCAAATACATTTCAGCAAATGGATTTAAAGAATGCTACAAATGTCATGTGTACATTAGGACGATCAGCCAACATAGAAAATCCAACCTCTTGCACTTTAGTCCCAAATTAGTCAGATTATGATTTTTCATGGGAAGATTTAGTTGTTTCTCCATCATTGTCTTCTTCTTCCTCTTCTTCACAATCCCCATCTGTTTGCTGCTCCAGTTCCTCTTTTGTGATCATTTCAAAATCATTCCCATTTCCACTACTGTGCTGGGATCGGTCATCTTCCCTCCTGTCACTGTCTGTGTCCGAATGCCGTTCTCCACCCGAGCCTTCTGTTCCAGGATTCCCTGGTCCTACTTTTCCCTCTTCATCTTCCTTTTTCTCACTGTCTGACTTTTCCTCACTGTCGGACTTCTGCTGCTTTTTGGTTTCAGATTTCTCATCTTTCTTTAAGTCTGCTTTTGGTCCTTTATATTCATGTGTGTACAGAGGCCTGAAGGAGTCAATGAAGCCCACGTCAGCAGTCAGATTTGGCAAGAACCAAAAGTGGTGCCTTCCTCCAGTTATGAGCCAGATGATGAGAAATAGAATGCAACGAGCTATAGGAGAAAAACGGCTCTAATTGAATAATTCAAGCATTGACTCGGATAGCAAGGAATATTAATAAAACACTGAAGAAACATTCAGAGTTTATTATTTGCACATTACATGTACCTTGTATACAAACAATGAAATCCTAACTAATCTAGCAGCAACCACAGTATTCCAGGCACAGAACATTCTGCTCCAATCCTGAGGGCACACCTGACTACATCGTATATCAATAAGCACAGCCATCAGTTAGATCTTTCAGTATGCATGAGACTCTGATGTAAGAAAAAGGGAACAGAGTAGTAAGGGATGAAGGATATCTTAAGAAGCCTTTAAAAGGGAAAAAGCAAGGCTGCACCCTGACTTTCCTAGTAGGCACTTTTGCCTTTGTGAGGCAATTACTCTGTAGAAAAATATTAAAAATTATACTCTTTATGACCACAGTAGTATACATATAAACTAATCCTGCATAGGTTGTTATATACATGTGCATATATTACTAGTGCTGATTTTAAAAGAAATAAAAATACATTTCCAAAGGGCCCTAAATATATCATGGATCCAAGGCATGTGCATACTCTGCCTAAATGGTGAGTCTTCTAAGTAAAATTACACACTTCTGAACAATAAAAGGACATTTTTCTAGCTACAATTTTGTTAATTAACTATGTCACTTCTGCTTATTTAAGGATGATTCCTCTCCTAATATTAGGAAACAAAGCAAAGATTGCTTAAACAAATAGCACTTGAGGTTACTCTCAAAACTCAAACTCAAAACTGTGGTTAGATAATGGAAGAATTTGAGAATTTTAAAGTTTAGGGCAGTAAGTTATCACAAACACAAACCCTAGTATTTCATACAGTTTTCTCTTCATCTACCAGTTATACAGAGCTATGTGATTTTCCTGTTTTGTTTTGTTACATATCAGGTCTGCAAAAAGCTCAGCCATTTGTGCCTCCTCCATTATTCTGCTTTGAGTAAATAAAAGGAAATAGTTATAGCTGCCTTGACTTTTATGAAGCAGTAATTTCTATTTTCACAAAGAACATAAATATTCTGAAAGACTGTACACATTAATGTCTTTTGTGGTACAAACAGAAATGGCAAATATGTTTGCAATTATGATTTATTAATAAATTCCACTGATAAAAAAAAATGTCTTTTAAGGAGGCTGCACATTTTTTCTCCAAATAAAATTATGATACTATTACAGACTTTGTAGGGCTGTAAGACCAGTGGTCCATAATATGAAATTTTGGCTCAAATCCAATGAAAAGCAATATGGAAATGGCACAAATGAAACTTAAATTCTCCACATATATAAACTGGGCATAGCAGAATCCTAACAGGTTTTACAGTTCTTCCTCTATGGGCCATTAGATTACCAGGGGCAAAAGTGAAAGAATCATGGGAAAACCATTGTGATATGTACTGTCATACCATCCTTATACTAAACGGGACCCATTTAGAAAACTGCCAAAGGTCTTATACATATTCAGAGTAGCACCAAATAGAATTTTGACTAATATATAATACTTCATAGGATAATATAAAATAAATATCCAGTTTATAACTCAGCTACAGATCAAAACTATTTGAAAGTATATTTGGAACTCTAGTGCCTAAGAGAAGTAACAAAATGTTGGGTTTGTTTTCTGCTTTAATTTACAAGATTTAATCTATAATGCATACTTAAATCCATAGGATATTTAAAATGAAAGATGATAGAAAACACTACTGAAAAAATGATATTTTAAAGAGCAAAAAGAAAGAGCTTCTAAATTTTCAGGGATTTGAGAGCCAGAAGGTACTAATTTAAGTTTATAGCTTCTCATTCTTTTTTTTTCTAATTTTTTAAAAACATTTATTTATCATTGAGAGACAGGACGTGAGTGGGGGAGGGGCAGAGAGAGGTGGGGGGGGACACAGAATCTGAAGCAGGCTCCAGGCTCCGAGCTGTTAGCAAAGAGCCTGACGTGGGGCCCGAACCCACAAACCGCAAAATCATGACCTGAGCTGAAGTCTGACGCTTAACCAACTGAGCCACCCAGGTGCCCTAATATAGCTTCTCATTCTTGATGCAGGTAGTATACTATCACTAGTTAGCTGCTTCACAATCTTAGATATAATTTCTTGGTCCACAAATGCACTGTGTTACATGCAGAACCATCAGGGTATTTTCTGAAGGTGACTAAGCTAGAAGAGGGAAAATATGAAAGGTGGGTGAAGAAAGCTTCACACAGTCAGAGATCACAGAGAAAAAAGAGAAGCCCATAAACATGATAAACTGAATGAAAATACTACATAAGCTACAGGGTGCAGTTAGTGGCACTAACTCAGGACACCCTGATGTCCAGGGTGAAGGGTCACGCAGAGGCAAATTGCTAGGACTATAGGAGTAATGCTTTATAACACAGCAATCTATTATGTATCACAGGACCTCAGAATAACATTTGCTCAGTTCAGATAATCTTGGTCAAAGTATGTCCTCTAACAACAGATATTAGGTCAATAATGTGATTTTTTAAATTTTGTATAGGAAGTACTCTCTTATGCCTTGGTGGAAAGGTGGATTTGTCAGTTAGGGAAAATAATCAGAACTTAGTACCATATACCAATATAAAATCTAGGTGGATCAAGGAATAATATACTGTATGTAAGTTTAAATATCAATACACAGCTTTAGATAAGCTGAGAAAAACTTCCACTTCTTTCTCAAAGTAAAAAAGTTAAATTAAATCTGCCTACCCTTTATGGAAATATCTTCAAAGACTAGGATTTTAAGTAAAATAATGTTTTTTTTCCCCATCGTAAGTAATACACTCATTGTAAAAAAATACAGACAAGTATAAAGAACAACATTAAAATAATTTCCTTTCAGTCAGATCTTCCCTGGCACTGAGTGATTCCATTTCTTTTCTTTTTTTTTTTAAGTTTATCTATTTATTTTCAGAGAGGAGAGGAAGAATCCCAAGCAGGATCCGTGCTGTCAGTATGGAGCCTGACGCAGGGCTTGATCTCCAGAACCGTGAGATCGTGACCTGAGCCGAAATCAAGAGTTGGACATTTAACTGACCCATCCAGGAGCCCTGAGTATCTCCATTCCAAAAAAACAAACAAACAAACAAAAAAAACTTCCTAATTAAACAGGCAAGAAACTATTCCATTATCTTAATTTTACTGTTTGACTACTAGTGATAAGAATTTTTCAGCTATTTGTTAATCATTTGTTTTCAATTTCCTCATTTGAAGTAGATTATTTTTATATTGTTTTGTCTTTAGCTATAAAGACCCCATTCATCCAGGTGTGTAAAAAAAACATTACTTATGTCTCCTTGTTTGATTTTTAAAAACCATTTATAACACGTTAATGCATCTAGAATTTATTTTGGTACACAGGTGCAAAATTTTTCCCCAAAATGGCATTTACTGAATTGAATATATATTTATTAAGCTTATACAATTTAAGTATTTAATACAAGTTTCATTTGCCTTAAGTCAAAATACAAAAATGTCTTACTAAAAGGATTATGTCTCATAAATCATCAACCATCGTAAAAATATTAGTCTCTGTGATAGCTAAACTTTAAGCCATATCTACATGCAGTGAAGACACATTAAATACTTTCTTCACAACAGACCAAATCTAATCAGGTACATATTCTCTCAAGCCTGAGTCAGTTTTGGGATATGACCCAAAAAGCAGGTCCATATACTCCTTGATTTGCCTACATTAGTGTTGCAATTAAGCTTTACTTGAAGCTCCAGATTATAGCCCAAATTGCTTGGTATATTCCTTACTGAGGTCAAATTTACTAATGCTACTTACCAACAGCAAGAAGAAGAATGCTGGCTACAAAGCAGCCTGCCCCCACACTGAGGTAATAAACACCTACTCTCATTTCTGCTGGCCAAAGCGGGAAGAGGGTGGCTGCTATCACTGCAATTACTAGAACAAGAAATGACAAAGTTACATAGAGAACTTTTAGATTAACACTTAAATGGCTTGGTTACAATAACAGTCATCATATTCCTAAACAGAATATTCCTAAATACTCCTAAATATTCCATCCATATTCCTAAACTGAAATATAAACATATTAAGACATATAAAATTGCCATTTTTATAGATAGAAAATGGTAAATTTTATCAGCCATTTCACATAGCTCAACCTAACATTTTAACTATTACTCTTGGAGGCTAGAATTTTTCTAGTATAAATTACATATAGTTAGAAAAAAGTGTTGTTTAAAAATGTGACATTGTCAGCTCTTTAAATGATCAACTGCTGCTGCTTTCAAGCAATGTCTTATTGTCTGTATCTGTCTACTAACTAGAGGAGCCAAAAGAAACAACCTCTGAACAACACTAAACCAAAAAATGATTCCACTCTGAAGATTCTGAGTCTGGGGTGAAGCTCTGGCACCTACAGACTGAAAAGCTCAGCAGGTATTCTGATGGTTTTTCGGCAGATAGGGAAACTGGATACAAGCATCTCCAGTTTTTTTTCTAAGTACAATGGGACCACATGGAATAATCAGAAGAAATCAGAAGTCTGGTTCTAGGTCTTCAGAAAGCAAGAAAGATCAGGATTCAAATTCTACCTCTATCATTTATAAGCTAAGTAACTCTAGGCAAGTTATATAACCCCTTCAAGGCTAAGTTACCTTATTGCTGATTATTGATCACTGTATTTCTTTACCCGTGGACCACCTTTACCATTTTTCTACCAGGTTGTTAATCTCATTTTTGCTTTAATGTCTTGTAAATATTTTTCTCAGCTTGTCATTAATCTTCTGACCTTATTTCAAGTACACTTCTTTTAAAAAAATAACTATTTTATGTTAAATATTTTTCTCTATGGCTTTTGCATTTTTATTTTCCTTTCTAAATTTTAGAGATTGTACTTACCAAGAATTAATCCCATGACAAATGTTTTAAAGTGAACCGGGTCATATATCCACACAAATACCTAGAAGGATCAAGAAACCCCAGTGCTTAAGGTTACATTAGAAAGTTAAGCTTAATTCTGTATCATCTATAACAGTCACTTCCAACTTCTTCACATATAAGAACTAAGTTTCTAAGAAAACAAATTCCAAAGACCCTTCTTTCAGGAATAGTGTTTCTTTGAGTATTTATTCAGTTAGAAAAAAAAATGTTTTAAACTATAAATTCCTTAAGGCACTTAAGTAAATTTCCATGTACTTGCATGCATTTAACAATTTGTTCATGTGTGCAAACCATTGCTTATTTTCACCCAAAGAGCAGCAACTGTGTAACTTTTTGTTCCTAATGTAATGGTGCACACTGGTATAAGGAGAAGCAGTCTGGGCTAAGAGCACAGTTAAGATAGATTCAGCCAGGCCCTATTACAGATCCAGCAGCAATCAACCCTACCTTATTCCCTCTCACTGAGGAAACACAAAGAATCATTAATGAAGATCCATGCTTAGTGAACATAAAGATTCCATGACTAACTGCAATAATTTCATTGCCTCCTCCCTTGTGGAGAGTCTGTAGCCCATAAGCTGAGAACCACTGCTTTAAAGCTTGATTTGCTTTACACAAGAGAAGTTTACTTCATTCAGAACAATCAGAACTCTGCTCCAATCACCATCTAAAATTCCTACTTTTATCTCTTAGTTTCTATAAATATCATTACTCTTCCATTTCCTGATTCTATTTTGACCAGAACTCTATTGTCTTTATTTCATTCTATTTCTAACACTGGGGGTTCCATTTCTCTTTTTTAAAAAATTAATTTTTTTTTTTTTAATTTTAGAGAGAGAGAGAGAGAGAGCATACACGTGAGCAGGGGAGAGGGGCAGAGGAAGAAAGAGAATCACAAGCAGGCTCCACATAAAGCGAGGAGCTCGTTCTCATGACTGCAAGATCACATGACCCAAGCCACACAGAATCTGAAGCAGGCTCCAGGCTCTGAGCTGTCAGCACAGAGCCCAAGGTAGGGCTTGAACTTATGAACCACTAGATCATGACCTGAGCCGAAGTCGAATGCTTAGTCAACTGAGCCATCCAGGCGCCCACCATTCTTCTTTTTTAACTGCACATTTCCCCTAGAAATCAGACCCATAGACATCACACCTGCCAGTTAGCGTTCTAAAAATCCAGTTTTTAAAGACATTTCCCACTTTTAAAATTTGTTTTTTTTTTCAACGTTTATTTATTTTTGGGACAGAGAGAGACAGAGCATGAACGGGGGAGGGGCAGAGAGAGAGAGGGAGACACAGAATCGGAAACAGGCTCCAGGCTCTGAGCCATCAGCCCAGAGCCTGACGTGGGGCTCGAACTCACGGACCGCGAGATCGTGACCTGGCTGAAGTCGGACGCTTAACCGACTGCGCCACCCAGGCGCCCCTCCCACTTTTAAAATTTGAAAGCATGTTGCCTTCTATAGAACAAAATATAGTATTTTCAGGAATGCAAGCACTCCTGCTTTTGCTCAGGCTGTGTCCTTCACCTAATAGATCTGTACATTCCTTCAGTGTACCTGGTAATCCGCCAATCATCCTTCAAAACTTAGTTCAAGTGTTCAAGGTCTCCAGACCCTCCTTATCCTGTCTTAAATTTACTATTCTTTTTTTATTTAAAAAAAAATTTTTTTTTAACGTTTACTTATTTTTGAGACAGAGAGAGACAGAGCATGAACGGGGGAGGGTCAGAGAGAGAGGGAGACACAGAATCCGAAACGGGCTCCAGGCTCTGAGCTGTCAGCACAGAGCCCGACGTGGGGCTCGAACTCACGGACCGCGAGATCGTGACCTGAGCCAAAGTTGGACGCTTAACCGATTGAGCCACCCAGGTGCCCCTTAAATTTACTATTCTTAACTGATGTTCTCTTATCCTAACAGTCACCAACCTATGATACAGTAATATGTTTAAAAGCTTGTATCTTTGCTAGACTACAAGCACTTCCAAGAAGAGAATTTATCTTATTTATCATGCTTTTCCAAGCACCTATAATGTCCTTGCATATAGCTAATGTTTGATGTTTAACTGAAGGTGTTTGAACTTTCACATTAGGGCAGAACTGTGATCTTCTCTTCCAGTAGTTCTTAACCAAGGGTTCACATCAGAATTGTCCTGGGACATGTCAGACAAATTACACACACGTGCCGCCCTTATATTCCATACTACAGATTCTCATGCAAGTATGTCTAGAATGAGCCAAGAGCACATATTTTCTGAAAAGCTTTCCCAGAATTTCAAACTCATAGCTCCAGGAACCACTACTTTATTTATATATATATATATATATATATATATATATATATATATATATATATATATATATATATATACATACTACTTTTGTATTAGATACAACAAAAAGAAATATGCCTTGAAATTCACAAGAATTCAATGGCCAGTATATAACTAATGTTTTTGTATTGGTTAAATGACTAAATTAAGTAGTCTTCATGGAAGGCTACCATCACACAAATCTTCCATTACAAAAGAAATAAATACAATTTCCTTGAGTAAAGCACTAAGTAACATTGAAAATCTTAGGCCTCTAAAGTAGTGTATAGTCAGTGTATAGTCTGAATATAAAAGACAGAAAACTATTGGTGCCCTCCATTAACCATTCTACTCTTTTTTCTTTGATAGTAAGGAAATCCTGCATTTTAGCTAGGCAAATGACCACCAGTACGAAAAGCACATTTCTAACACTTTACTGCAGGTAGGCATGACCATGTGACCAGGTTCTGGCCATGGTAATCCAGGCAGAAATGCAACTGCTAGCCTCCTGGAAGATGTCCTTAAAGAGGAGGCGTGTTCCTCATTCTCCTTTCTTCCTTTGGATGCAGATATAAGGCTAGCTGTCATTTTGGACCATAAGGTAACCTTTACTAATTGCCCCACACAGCTGCACCATAGAGCTGCCATAGCTGTACTACTAAATTTCAGGTTTAACTGATGAGAAACAAGCATCTATTCTGTTTTCAGCCACTGTTATTTCAGGTTTCCTATTACTCACAGACAGCTGAACCTAATTCTGGCTAATATTCTATACATTTTTTGTAACTCTAATTCAGAGAAATTATTGATTTTTTTAAAAAGTAGTGCCTATGTGGTTAGATTTACCAAAATTACTTCTTTTTCTTAGTAAAGTCATCACAGATAACTCTAAAAACTCCTATGGAAAACTGGATTTCTATTTATAAGGTAGATATGCTCACCTCATTTCCATCCAGAAAAACTTGATCATCATGTGGCTCAAGTTTGAATTTTTTCTTAGTTTCCTTCTTTTTAGGAGTTCCTGGAGTTTCTTCCTATTAAAACACAAGTTAAGCAGAACGAAAAAAAAAAAAAAAACACAAGAAGCAAAAACAATAAGACATTCATTCATAGTCAAAAAAAGTTTCGCTATTTGAGACACAGAAATAAAAATTCTCAACCATGGTATTCGTAAGAACCCTAATATATTTATCTTAAGTGGTTGCTGCACAGCATTTCAAAAATGCTCATATGCCAGTGATCATGTGCAAATAATAATTTTTATTTTTACTTAAATTTAGCTAAAATCACCTTTTTGGATTCTTCCTTTTCACCATCTTTTTTTTTTTCTTTTTCCTTTTTTGTCTTTTCATCCTTTAGATTTTCTTTCCTGCTCTTTTTATCTTCTTCTTTTCCACTTTCGGCTTTTCCTTTCTCTTTTTCTTTTTTTATGTCTTTATCATACTTCATTTTCATTACTTTTAGTGCCCGGTGAAAAAACTGCTTCTTTAAAAGCCTATGGGAAAAATGGCATGAAATTACACTCCTTATCAATTATATAGATATAGACTGAAAAGAAAAAACACTAACCCCTCTGCCCCCACCCCCCTAAAATGAGCAAATATACACCGGCAACTCATGAAAGAAATTACAACTAGTAAATCCATGGAAAAATAGTCAACCCACCTCTAATCAAAACATGTAGTGTCAATTTGATTACATAAGGTTTTCACCTAATTTTTATTTTTCAACCATATAATTTAGATATAACAGATTACAAGTTTGGAATTATCCTTATGAAACTTTTCTCTGAATTAAGAGTAAATCAAGATGCTTCTTTATTTAATGTTAAATTTCAAATTCAAGAGCAGATAGAAGGGGAAAATAAATAAAACAGTTTAAGAAATGTTAGCAGATTAAAAATGTGCCCATGATTTGAATGATCTAAATCGTGTTTGCAGCAGTCTTCCTTGATGTTATTTTTTTCTCTCACGATTCAGCCTGCCACTATTATGAAATATCTTCAATTAAGTAATGAATAACTAAATATGCTAAGGTGATATTCCTGGACTCTGAAAACAACCACAGCAGTAACAAACTGAAAATTGTACAATATACTGGCAAAACACCAAGTATTCCTTGTTTCACTAATTTCTCTCAGTGCATTGTTCTTTACTCAGTAATTATTTTTTTTAAACATTCCTACCTGAGGGCTTTTGCTCTGTATGCCTTTCTTTGCCTGGAATGCTCTTCCCTCAAACAAGAATGTCCTTTTGGTTCACTCCCTCACTTCCTTCAAATGTTACCTTCTCAACTAGCCCTATCCTGTTTAAAATTATAAACCCATCCCCCATCCTCTCTCCTGTTTCCTGTTATCCTAGCCATTGCATTCATCTTCTAACTTAATATATAATTTATGTCTGTTTGCTCCCTTTACTAGTATAAACTACTTAAGATATCTTTGCTTTATTCATTTCTTCATCTGATGAGCTTAGAAGACCCTAAATTAAGTCAATCTAAGTAGTAGTTCTTTTCTAGCCTCACAATCCTACTCAAGAAACTGAGTTGCCCTTACTTTTGTTACCTAAAAGCCATCCTTTCAAATCTTATGTTCCAGTTTCAGAGTTCCTGATTTGCTTCTTCATTCCTTCCTTGATAATGTACAACTACCAAACACAACATACAAACTAAGTCTCAAATCCACCATCTGTGCCCGTTGACTGCCCACCTTTCTGCCTCCATTACCTCCACTAATGCTTGCTCCAGCACATCATACCACTTCTTAACTAAGTGCTTTCTTCCTGTCCAGTGACCACTTATTTCTGGTCATTATGTTGTGCCCTCTGAGGCCTCTGTTTTGAACTGCCTGGCTGGCCTTTATTCTGCTGCCCAACTGGGGTCCACTCCATGAACATTTCCACAAAACTAATTTCTAGGTCTTCTCATTTGGCCTTCTACTTGTTCAGATCTACATAGCATAAAACTCTGCAACTGTCTGAAATGTCCCACAGACTGTACCATTAGTATCTGCCACCCATGTGCAGTTGATCCTTGAACAACACAGGTTTGAACTACGCAGGTCCATTTATACATGGATTATTTTTTAATAAATACAGTATGCCCTGTAAGTGTATTTTCTCTTCCCTATGATTTCCTTAATAACATTTTCTTTTCTTTAGTTTACTTTATAATACAGCATATGACACATATACAACATACGTGTTAATCAACTGTTTATGTTCTCGGTAAGACTACCAGTCAACGAAAGCTGTTAGTAGTTAAGTTTGGAGGGGAGTTAAAAACACGGATTTTTGACTGTGTGGGGTTGACACCCCTTAACCCTCAGGTTGTTCAAGGGTCAAATGCAGACTATTAAACAATAAAACTGGTGTCGAACAAGTCATATTCAGGTACATGAGCTCAAATACCACCTCTACCACTTAACTATGTGGGTTTGGGTACATTATTTAATTTTAGTAAAATTTCTATCTCACAATCACGTGTAAAATTGTTTATAGCATGGTGTCTGGAATATATGTACTCAAAGCAAGCAAACTTTGCTATAGCAAAACCTTGAATTTCATTTAATAGTTACAGAATATACATACACATACTTTGGTTTCATATTATTACATTATAGCATCAATCTATTCACTAGTAAGTAAAATTATTGACATATTCCTTGACAGGTCTTTAGAGAATGCCTACTTCAACTCACTCTATGACTGGAAAAGTGAGATGACATTTACTATTGTAACAAAACCAGTGCCTTCATTTATTTAACATATCATATAGTACAAATCACTCACACAAAGCTCTCTTACATTTCCACAGAACTACTTCCTTCTTCCAGTATGTTCTGCTCCCTTTGCCAGGATTGACTGTCCTTTCTCCCATTGTTTGCTGGGTAATCACCTATTTATGTTTCAAATTTTGATTAAACCTTTTCTCTGTGAAGCCACTCTTGACGTTTTCTCATCCCTGTCCTCCTTACAGAACACAATGCATTGTAATTAGTCATGAGTCTTCTCTAAAAGGCTAGAATATGTACTTTGGAGGTGGGGACCAAGTCACAGTCATCTTTGTATTCTTGGGGCCTGGAATACAACAGATATTTTATAACTGCTGAATACACAAATGGATTGTTAAAAGCAGCTTATGCAAAGTCATTAAATTGTATTTTTTCCTCACCTCTTACTTTTTTTTTCAGGTTTAACAAACATTTATTGAAGCCAGACATGTTTAAGACTTTCACCCATGTAGCAATGGTAACGTTTTATTAAATGCCCACACTGTGCTAATTGCTATGGAGTTACACTAAAGCAGAAAATAGTCCTATAACTGCCTTCAGATATGGCTGGCAGGAAATTTTAAAAACTGATTCATATGCAACAATTCTAAAATAGCTAAGGGGTATAATGTATGAACTAACTTTATAAATGCTATAGAACGTTAGGTACAAAGATTAATGTGGGCTGGAGGACCTGTGGAATAGCACATGGCAGAGATAGAACTGGAGGGATATTTATATTGAGAGGCAGGCAGGATTGACAAAAAACCATTTGGGGAAAATGGCAGGTGATGATCAATGAAAGACCAGAAAAGAATGAGTGTGGTATATGAATGAGAGTGAGAAAGACATTACTGGAGTAGTGGGTTGGAGATGCGAAGTCACATGTAGAGTTAGATTCATACTCAAAGCAGGCCATTATGAGGCACAGAGCACATTAGAAAAGGCTGCTCTGTGTATCATCCTACATCTTCCTGTTTTGTTTTTCTTCAGACTCCCTCAATTCTACTGATCAACTTCATAAAATGAGGCCAGACAAATATCTCTGTGGTTGTATTTGTAGTCAGGATGGAACCCACGAGGGCTGGCCATGGCTTATCAGAAGTGGCTCTGAAACATTTAGGTAGTTATGCTTCTCTATTTCCATGTAGAAAGGACACAAACAACCTGGCATGAATGGGAATAACATCTACAACGAAAAGTGAGTATATCTCTAGGTCTTTAAGGCTCTTCATTTGACAAGGGATCAAGGCTCCTAAAAGGACAAGAGATGTGGATTAATACTTGCTGCTCTCTCTGGGCTCACAGATATAATATTCAAATAGTATTGACAGATGAACCCTTCACCTTAATTTGCTTCATTAAATGCATCATCATTTTGTTGGAGGAGGTAGTATATCATGGTGGTTAGGAGCATGGACTATGGAGCTAGAGTGTTGGATTTAGAATTCTGGCTCTACTACTTTTGAGTAAATTACCTAGCTTCTCTGTTTTTTCATGTATAATATCTTAATTTTCACACCATATGTAAAACAAAAATCTATTTTTGAGGCAGGCAGAGAAATTTGCACTTTGGAGCTCTACAGAAATGGCTGTAAAGAAAAATACCAGGTACATCACTGTTAGCTCATTCCTGCCCCAACAGTGAAATTTTCGTTGTTTTTGAAAGGTCCAACAGTGACTCTACTTTTTGGCAACTAAGAATTTTAGGAAATATTTGATAGTTCTTTAACATCACAGTTTTATTTTTTTGTTATTTCGTTTTGTTTTAGAGAGAGAGAGAGAGAGAGAGAGAGTCAGTGAGCTGGGGAAAGGAGCAGAGGTAGAGAGGCTGATACTCAGTGTGGAGCCCAATGTGGGGCTCAATCCCATGACCCTGGGATCATGACCTGAGCTGAAATCAAGAATCAGATACTCAACTGACTGAGCCACGCAGGCGCCCCTAACTTCAGTTTTAAAACCAGGTTGGGAAACAGTGGTTTTTAGAGGGGTGTCATGTGGCTGATACTTTAAATGCCATTAAACAACATATTAGCAAATATTATGTGTATCTCCCTACCAAACATAAAATAATCTAAAATATAAGATTCCTACCAATTATAAACTTCAGTGATAAAGACAAAATTTGGTTTATTAACATCTTAATAAATATGCCTAATTATTTCAGTAAGTAAACCAAGAGAAAAAACTGAAAGAAAAATCAATATATTTATTTTCAGAGGAAAGTGGTTTTTGTATACCACTCACCATCAGAAGTTTTTCCCAAAGGAGAAGTACCTATTATGAAAAACATGGATATGTTATTGAACTATCTATGCTTCACCATGGAATCAAGAAAAGGCAGATGCTGTGGTTGCCTTGATTTTACAAGGAATACATTAGCAATCACCAACAAAATAAGGAAGGGTACCTGACTGACTAACCCCATACAGGCACAAAAACAAACAACCCAGATATAACAGGTCTATTAGGAATCCCTGCCAAAGTTTTGGGAAAGACTCCCTAGCCATTTGCGTAGAAAAGAAAGACTTTTTTTTGGTTACTTTTAACACTGGTATAGGATTTGTATTGCTGACCTTTCAGCTCGGTCAGCCTGGCAAATGTATAATTGTAGTATAATACAAATTAAAATTATGAAAATATCATAGTCTAATACCAAATAAATGCATTTCCAAAGGTACTGAAAAAAATACAGGTTGCATGAAAAAGCTCTGTTTGAGCTACGTTCTAGTATCACTACATATAATGATAAAAATGGGGAAGGAGCTTTAGGACTATGGCAAGTATTTTGAAATCACTACTTATGTTATCCATCACTAAGAAATAAACACTACCTGTTGCAGTAGTCAACCACAGACTCCCTTGTTGTAAATAAAGCTTCCTCTCCTTTCTTGGCCTTTGCCCACTTTGAATCCAAAAGGCAATCCACTGCTTTTGAAGCTAAAGAAAAAATTTACCATTTTAAATTATGTATACATGGGAATTTATGTCTAAGTAATAATTTATAAGATATTCTGGCATCAGAAAATAAAACCAAATTCAAAGGAAATTAATTCGGACATGATCATGATAGATAAACAATTCCTCAAAACTTAAATTTGTGAAACACAGCAATAAGGGTCTTTTTAAAGTAATGTTGGGAAATAACTGACATTCAAAAATATGAACTAAGACCAGATATATTATGTGGAAATGTTCTAGACAAAAACATTTAAAATTAATATAAGTATCATTCTTATCACATAATCACAATTAAATGTAGAATAAACAAACCAAAAATCTTCCCCTGACAGTAATAGAAATTCTGTTATCAAGTTTACCGTGACCCACTGAGAAATAAGCTCTGTGAACAATCTACTGCTATCACAAGAAGAAACTAAATATAGTAGGTCTGATGAGACTAGCATTTATTTTACTTTCATATTATTTTTTTTCAACCACTATTTATAAGCTACAGGGCCATATTATAGATGACATTAGCTTATAATGAGGTCCTTTGGATTATGTGAAGAACCAAAGCTCCTACATTGGTTCCATCAAACTTGTTTCCCATTGAATTCTATTCCAGAGTTTTACAAAAAGATTATTTTCAAGTACTTTTACTATCTGAACAAAATGTAGTATTATCACTGAAAATAAATCCCATTAAAAAAAAATTGCAACTAGTGTTATTACAAAGCACTTTCTTTTGTCTTTTTACTATTGACATTTGCAATCAAAAAAGGCAAGAACAGGATAATCAACTGCCATATGTCCATCACCCAGCTGCATCTTTGGATAATACTTGGAAAGCACTTTTAAAATGTCTACATATCTCAAATTTAGGTATCTTCATAAAATATGTACACTAATAGAATTTTACTGATATAATCCTACCAATAAAATAATCAACTCGGTGCCCCATCATATTGGTGGACTTTGTTGGACAGTTGAATCGAAGATACTTGGCTACAGCCTTCTCTTCTTTAGATGGTTCACCAACTTCCTGCAAAATAAGAATATTTAGTGTAATCATTTACTTCACAAATTCATGTGTTGAATTTACATATGTGTTCTACAAATCTTTTAAAGTGGAGTATAAGCCTTTCTTTCAAGTCTTCTCTGGAGGAGACCTGATAATATACACAAAAGACAGAACAGAGATTTAAAAAATTACATGTTTTTCAAATACTTGTTGATAGGGCCAAAACCTGCCTCTTCACCTCAGCTAAGGCATTTCTTTTGAGTTGTTTTTCCAGTATGGTAACTACTTTGTACTAGTTCACCTCACTCTTGCCCGGTCTTTTTTTATAAGCCACAAAGCAGTAATTTAAAAGATTAAGAGGTTGCCAGTAGTGCATGCCCAAATGTCAAAGTAAGTAGAAACAGGTGCCATAAGTAAATGTTAAATTTAACAAAGCTATGTACCCTGAACAATGGACAACAAACTACAGGAGGAATTCCCAAATTAACCAGAGAGATCTGTCCCAGTGTGGGAGCCATAAGAATACTATTTCAGATACTAAAGAGGTGTATTCTCTTCCCTTTCCATTACTCCTGTGTACGTATTCTCCCCACCTATATACTGAAGAAAATGAAGGCAATCTACATTTGTTTACATCTGATACACTTTTAGAAGTTGTTGTAGTGCTATAAGCTACAAAAACAAAAGTACTGTCTTTAATTACATATGTAAGCATGATACAGAGAGCACTCAAGCAATATTCTCAGCAATGTATAATCTAAATGTGAGTAAT
Organism: Leopardus geoffroyi; assembly: GCF_018350155.1. NCBI lineage: Eukaryota > Metazoa > Chordata > Mammalia > Carnivora > Felidae > Leopardus > Leopardus geoffroyi. Next base: position 96,214,668 of record NC_059333.1, read on the forward strand.
TTCGGGAAGGTCTGTTTCTTAAATGAAGTGCCAAATATTCGTAAAGAACTATCTGCCAAGAATCTAGATGCTGAAAACAATTAATGCTAAAGATAGTTATGTTTTAGGTAAGACATTCTAATAACACAAAATAGAAAAAATAATCCAAGTTATCAGTCTTTATGTCAGTTTTCCCACAAATTTCAGTTAAGTCTGAATTCAGTTATGTTTGATGAAAATGAGGAACAATGAACAAACCAAAGTACCAGCTTCAATTTTATCCCGAAAAGGAGTAACTTGTTGGATGAAGCGAAAGCCTGTACTTTGGTTGTTAAATCACCTGGCAGCTACTTCTCATATTTCTTACTCTGCATTTTCCAAATCCTCTTCTCCCAGTTGCCCAATTAACAGTGTATGATTCTTATACTTTACTAGTACCCCATCTGTGGGTTATGTGTGGCAATAAAAATTAAAAGTTCAAACTATTCAATCCAAATGAAGACTACAGTAAAAGCCAAATATTTGCGTGAATAAAAACCTTTAGTTTTATATAGAAAAATATGTATCATACAAAAGTAGAATCTTGAAAACATTGCATTTCAAAATTAACACTATTAACAAAAATTAATTCACAAAAGTTAACACTCCCAGTTCACTAAAACCACAAGGTTCATAATGATTTGAACCACAAAGTATACTTTCTGACACACTAAAAGGTGAAAAGATCTACATTTCAATTTGTGTGTGTGTTTAATATTTATTTTGAGATCGTGCACAAGCAGGGAAAGGTCAGAGAGAGAGGGAGAGAGATAATTCCAAGCAGGTTTGGTGCTATCAATGCAAAGCCCTACACTGGGCTCCATCTCATGAACTGTGAGATCATGACTTGAGCTAAAATCAAGAGTTGGACGCTTAACCAACTAAGCCACCCAGGCACCCCTATATTTCAATTTTTGAAATCACACTAACATATATTAACATGTTAGTATCATATGTTAAATGACAGTATTAAATTCTGGTTGAATAATACAATGCATTTCTAAGAGGCTCATCTATTGGTAAATAATATCCTATATATTTGTGTATTCCAAAAAGTAATATTACAAATAGTTGAAAATAATGAGCTACTACTAATTGGCTTATGGAAACCAATTCTATTGGATTATCACACCCACCTATGCTCAATTTTTTTCTCATTTGATACATCTGTTGTCAATGTAAAGTTTTATGTAATTAACTGATAAGTTATTACTCTATATGCTTGATTAAAAAAAACCATGGGAAATAAGTCTAGATAAACATAAATTGTTCAAATACATACTTACTGAGCGTATACCCTAGAATACCTTTAGGTGCTTCAGTTAATACCAAAATTTGTAAAGCATGATACCTATCTTTTGTTATACAAAATAGCAATTGTTATTTTCCAAAATCATATCATACATATTTCTCAAGCACATCAACTTTAGGCGTGACAAGTCTATACTCATACTAGCACCCAATCAAACCACTTACTAAACACAGGTATAAATGTACTCATCTACTGATTGTTGACAGAGGCATCACATGTAAAATCTGATATGAGGATACACAAGAAATGGAAAAGTCTATTTATTCTATTATTATACAACCTCACTTTAACAACTAACTTCAAAGTTCACCAAACTCTTCTAACAACATCAAGACAGACTCAAGTAATCTACTTTTATTCCTTTTCCCTCCTTGGTAAATTAAAGATACTACTAAGCAACAATGAACAGAAGAGACCCAGAAAATATGGACTTGGATAATCTTTCCCAAGTAGATACAGTTACTTGTCCAGTTGCTTTTTTATTAAAAAGTATCAATAGCTTCCCTTGAAGTAATTCCCTAGAAATGTAGTGAATTCTATCAAGATATTGGTGTAACACAACTGATAACCTTCCTTGCTCCCTCTTCAAGTTCAAATCTTAATAGGTTTCCAATTTGTTTTGTGAAATATTATGAAATGTTCATTATACCACATATAAGTTATCATATTGTAGAATGCCTTTAAGAGAAAAGTATAGAATTTGTTCCATCTGCTGGGGCTTTGAAGCCAGATAGAAAGATTCTGGCTTTGAAGCCTGAAGAAGCCAGAAAGAAGACTACCAAGAGAACATGACCATGGGAAGCTGGTTAGAGAGATCCTGCCATGGAGTCTTCACTCTCACTGCTGCCCTGCTAAAGCCTAAAGAGTATAAAACAGTCTTACTCTCTTCCTGTTTACGCATTAGACTATAATACTTCCCCTCTTTGTTCTCTTTTGATGTGAACAAATCTTCAGAATATTTTCATAAATTTTCTAGAAACCTTCTAACAAAAAGGTGAAGGCCTTTTGGGAATAGCATCAACCAGTAATAAAGAGAAGCCAGGGGTGCCCGGGTGGCTCAGTCAGTTAAGTGTCTGATTCTTGGTTTCGGCTCAGGTCATGATCTCACGGTTTGTGGGATTGAGCTCCCCACTGACAGCATGGAGCCTGCTTGGGAGTCTCTCTCTCTCCCTCTCTCTCTCAAAATAAATAAAAAAACATTTAAAAAGTCTTGAGAGAGAGAGAGAGAGAGAGAGAGAGAAAGCCAGCTCATCAACCCTTAAATGAAGAGAACTTTATAGCTCAATGAATGAGCTCAAATGTCTTAGAAAGCAAAGAGCCAATAAGGTTTTTGAGGCTAGACTGCCATCTTCGCACCCAAATACTAAGATGCTGGCTGCTGCAACTCACAACCCAAAATTATATAAGTTGGTTAGAACACTCTTTTTAAATTACTTAAATACTATTTTTACTTTAGAATAGATCAACATGCAAATACTGTAATGAAATAGGGGTTATCATTTTTAGCTATATTTTATTTTAGCCAGTAGTTACAAGAATTTTTTTGAGAAAAAACATTAGATCAAGAGTCAGTAAGCCAGTCTTTGGAGTGCCTGGGTGGCTCAGTCAGTTAAGCATCTAACTCTTGGTTTCAGCTCAGGTCATGATCTCATAGTTTTGTGGGTTTGAGCCCTGTGTTGGTCTCTGCACTAACAGCATGGAGCCTGCTTAGGATTCTCTCTCTCCCGCCCCCCTCTCTTTGCCCCTCCCCTGCTCGTGCTGTCCCTCTCTCAAAAATAAATAAATTTAAAAAACAAAAAAATTTTTTTTAACATTTATTTAGAGACAGAGAGAGACACAGCATGAAAGGGGGAGGGGCAGAGAGAGAGGGAAACAGAATCGGAAGCAGGCTCCGAGCCATCAGCCCAGAGCCCGACATGGGGCTCGAACTCACGGACCGCGAGATCGTGACCTGAGCTGAAGTCGGACGCTTAACTGACTGAGCCACCCAGGCGCCCCTGTTACAGAATTTTTTTAACTGCTACATTCAGAAGAAATAAGTTTGGTTGATCTGTCAAGTGAAGTAAGGAAAAAAGAAAAAGGTTAGTTAACAAATTATAAATTCGTACCTTCATGCAAGCAGTGTAAAATATTTGCGAAATGCAAATAGATTAACAGAGTAAAACCTGAAAGCTGGAGGGGGACTTAGGTAAATTATTTGCTTAAAGTCACACAGCATGTTACTAATAAAGCTTCACAAGAGTCTCTGTATCTTGACCATGACAGTGCCCTTCTGTGTTTGACTCCTATTGCAAGCCCTCCAGTAAGCCTCTGGGTGAGTTTTCGGACTCAGGACTGGCTTCATGGGTTCTGTCTTATTTTCTTCAGAAGGTCTCAGAGAGTCAGATTTATATAGTCACAAACTTTCTCTTTCCTTCCCTTTTCTGAAATTAAGCATACAGGCCCATGAGATGTCAGGGTTTTACTGCTAGGAAGACAGATGGGTACAATAAAATTAACTGAGATGCAGATTACCAAAGTTCTAAGAATTAGTAAGCCATTTAAATGTCCCCAAACTCAACCGAATACACATAAACAGAATACTAAATGGGAGGTTTCTCTCTATAGCAGGGACAAGTCATGTTAAATCTTTGTTATATTATTTAATATAAGGACTTCAGGGTTAAAGTATTTCCGAATTTTTTTTTTTTTTTAAACCACTGGGGAGGTATAAAGAACACTCAACTGGGAACTAGAAGACTTGGTCTAAATCTGGTTTTACTACCTTGATGACTGACTCTGGGTCAAGTCACATAACCTCACTGAACCTTAGTTTATCCATAAAATGATGGTGATATATTAGATCAGTAAGTTTTATACTAGTAATACTTTTAGATGTAGGTCCCAAAAATAGTTTAAGGACAATGAGTATGGGATAATGGTAGGGGGTACCAGGTTATAGGGCTTTACCATCTTGCTTTTCCCATAAGAACGGCATTTGTGCAGAAGGATTCCAAACAAATTCTACTATCTGAAAATGCTTCTCAACTCTAAACTTTCATGATACCCGGATTCCAAACCAGTAAGCACTTTGCTAACCAATATGCACATACTGTATATTTTTTAAAACTTGCATAATTCATTTCTTAAATCTTAAAATTATTTATTTTCAAATGGTTCATTAATCTGGATTGAGATCACTCTCATTTGAGAATCTCAATCATTAAAATCTCCTAACATTAATAAACATGTAGCTCACTTCCAGTTTTCAGTGATCAGTAAAGTGAATCCAAGAAGAAAGTGTGACAAAATAGTCCCCTTCTTTCCAACTTTGATGGGATATCAGAATCTGAAATTATGTAACACTAGAAAAAGCAAATGAATTAGCTACTTTTCCAAACTCTGATATTATACCAATCATTTCCTCCAATGTAAAATTACAATTCAAGGTCACTTGAATTTATTAAACATAAGAATCTTTTCTAAATATGAAACATCAAGTAACAAACAGGAAACTCAGTTGATATTACAGACTTTTTTGCCCAGAAGTCTTATAAAAGAATCTTGTCTGTAACTTAAACTCTGAACTTTGACATTACACTTGATCTTTTTGTCCAAAGTGAGGCCAATATTACAGTTTCTGATTTGGGGGGTGTGGGGGGGGGACCCAAGGACACTGTAAGACATTGTACACTTGTATTAGTTTGTTAACACTGCACAGCAGTACTCCAAATAGCACTCCCAAGATCTCTACAACATTCTAGTACAGCTATGTGTAAACCTCCAGGATGGGAATAATAAATGTTAATATGCTTTCATTAAGGAATATGCCAAACTGATGTTTAACAATCGGATCCTCACATATATATCTAATCCCCAAATTCACAGTAGTGGATAAATAGCTATACTTTACGGAATTCACAAGGTGATGGTTTATTCACTGAATGGATAGCTGTTAATCTTTCTTCAGTACGTCAGAGTGCTTCAAAACAGAGAAACCAAAACAGAGAAACCAAAACAGCCAACCCAAACCTTTCATCCTTTTGGAGAAGGGGAAAGGAAGGAGTTACATGGCAAACACTCCTAATAACGTCTATAATCTTTAACAGCAAATCACTGAATCACCTATTTTCGCAACAACCCTACAACCTCTCCTTTTTTTGAGGTACGTATCCTTTCTTACAATTTGTAAGTCGAGGTGAAAAGTTAAGTAACTTGCCCAAAGTTACACAACCAGTAACCAGTGAAACGAGGGTGCAAACAGAACACTCTGGCTCAAGCTTTAGGTCCCTGACACAACCACCACCATACAGCTTCTCCATCTACCTTACTCTTTAAGACAGGATCGAGACGGGAAAAAAAAGCCGCTGTTCAAAAGTGAGTAAGGTTCACCTTCACAACGTTAAAGCTGAAATTGGGCAAATACGTGTGTTAAAGGGCATAAAATGCACTCTATGTGTGAGTTTACGTACGGTGAGTACACATTTGACTGGCAACTTCAATACAAACTCTAATGCAAGTATGATAACACCAAATCCTGCCACTGGGAATAGGGTCATTAGAAACTTCTTCCATAATCCCCTTAAACCCTGCTTTGATGACCTGTTGGAACCAGGGGGAACTTGTCTCTTTCTGATTCTCTTCTGCGCTCCGCTCGGAAGACTTTCTTACTTCTGCCCAATCCCACAATTCCAAATTTACTGACCGCTGGCATCTTTCCCCCCCCCCTAGCGCTTCCTAGTCTTCAGGAGAATTTTAACGTGCATGGCTCAAATCACCTCTGGTGTAGTCCAATTAGGTGATACATTTTTTTTTTTTAATGGAGGAATAAAACATTACACAGAAAAAAGTCATTCTAGGCAATGAAATACCAAGAAACAGAAAGTCAACGATGAGTGTCACAATTTGTGATTGGCATCGTAACAACTCACAACATTTTATCCATTTATGATGCCGTCGGAAGGTTTCCAGGCAGATAAGCTTAGGAGGCAACGACTAACAGAAATCATCCTGAGTCTAAGACGTTCCATGTGTTTAATCCTCTTGGCAAAAAGCTAGAACAACAGGGGGAAAACGGCAGGGAAGATGGGCACAGATGACAGGCATGTGGAATGAGGGAGGCATGTTATGTAGGTTATGGGGCCGGCACACTGGCATGTGAGAGGTTTCTGGGCGCGACCAGGTCGTCGCAGTACCAACGACGCTGTGTTTATTTACACCGTGTCGCCTGGAAGAAAGCCGGAAAGCTTCAACTGGCCTGTTCCTAACACTGAGAAAGGAGGATATACGCAACTGAACATCTGGATTGCCAGACCGTCGCCCGGGCCCCCGGGGCAGCTGACCAAACCTAGGTTACTCCCTCACCTACGTTCCTCCCATTTGCGCACAAAGAACCGAATGCTTTAGGTCAGCCCTCCGCCTCCTCCCACCCTAATTACCATGGCCTTAATTTCGGGATAACTAAGGCGAGAGGATGAGGTAGAAAAAAGGGAGGGGAGGAGCCCGGGGAGGTCGGTGTCTGAGCTCGCGAGGAGGCCTGGGCCGGAGCAGTCACAGGAATCCTAGGCAGGCGGACGCGCCTCCGCCGCCGATTTCGAGCGCGGCGCCTCTTACCTTCCGCCGCTGCCCCACCACCTCCGCCTCGGTCTTTGCCGTCGCCAACACCGCCCCCCCTCAGGCCCCTCACAACGACGCAGCCCGCGCCCGGAGGCCTCGCGGAGGAACCCCGACCCCGTCTTGCCCTCGGTTTCGCTCGCCTTTCCGGGGGCTTCCCTCGCTTCTTCTACTCCCGAGCGCCCTGAAGCCCCCCTACCCCGGGGCTCGCCTTTACTACCTGGATCCGCTTCTTGTGTCGCCTGCGTTCCGCCATGTTGGCCGCTCCGCCCGGTTCCCTCTGACGTGGAGCGAGGAGGGGCGGAGTGGGGGGGGAGGGGGGTTGGAAACCTCGCGAGAGCGGGCCGTGGGCCCGTTATGTAATGTGGCGGCTGGCGGCTAGCGTCCGGCGCCGGGCGCCCTGGGAGGGAGAGGGCCCGGGAGAGGCTGGGACCCGGGCCGGCCGGGCTTTGTTGACGCCTTCTCGCTCCTCCTCACTCGCTCCTTTTGTTGCGGGAGCTGGAAATCTCTGGGACCAGAAGGAAATGGAGAAGTGGTTCAGAGAACAGAAGGGCTGGAAAGAGTCCTTGGTTCTCAATCCTGACTGAGCATCTGAATCACCTGGGAACTACTAAAATACAGATTCCCGGGCCCCACCCCACTCAGGGTCAGTACGTTTGGGGTGGAGTCTTTCACAGAGAGATAGTATCACTAAGATCCACGGAATTCAGACGTCTCTGTGGCTATTCCTGTGTTTTCAACGAGTCCTGACCTACCCACTCCCCATGTGTAAATTCTTCTAACCCCATTTAAAAGATGGGAAAACAAAGAACTGCGGGGCAGAGATATGAACTGATTTATCTACGTCTCCACAGTTGGTAGACCGCAGAATTGAGACCTAACCTAATTTTCTTTTACCATATGAAGTGCGAGGTAGTACCGCTCACCTAAAACAAAGTTTGGATCCTCCACTCCATTTTCTACGTTGCTTCTCAAAACTGACCTTTAGAATCCAAGAGTTGGAACCTAGGGAAGTACAATAAGATAAATGGGAGAGAGAACCTAAGAAGTTGGGAGTGAATTACTCTTAAAACTATTATTATTCTAGGGATTCTTAGTCATGCTTACAATTTCAAAATATACTGGATTTCTCCAGTGAATGTCTCAATTAAAAATCCCCACTTCGTGTGGCACGTGGCTGGCCCAGTCTGTAGAGCATGGGACTCTTGATCTTGGGGATGTGAGTTCAAGCCCCACCTTGGGTGTGGAGCTTACTGAAGGAAAATAAGTAAACATTAAGAATAAAAATTAAAAGCACCACTCTCCCCACAAAACCTGCCCCCTTTGCTGTATTTTAAAATTCTGATAACTTCATCACTGGTCACTCAGTTACTCATATTAGAAACTTTGGAGGCATCCCAACCATGCTTCTCTGTCCATCAGTCACCACTCAATTGATTCTACAACTGAAATGTTTGGAATTCTTCCCTTCCTCACCATTCCTACCGCCATTGCTTTTGATCCGGTCTTTAGCATTACCTACCTGAACTATTATTGCGAGAGCCTCCTAATCATTCTCCCCAACGCTACCTTCTCTACGCCCCAGGCCATCTTCCCCTCCCCAGCCCCATGGCTCCCCAATTGTGTACAGCATTCGTGATGGCTAATGTTCACACAAGCCAAATGTCAGATGTCTTTTATTTAATATTTATATAAAAACAGCTCAAACGTTCTTTCCAGCATTCTATTTATGTATTTGATGGTTGATGGAGGTAGCAGGGAGTTTATCCTAGCCACTTCTTGCTCCGATTTCCCTTTGAATTTAAAGTCTCACTCTTGTCATTGGACTGTTCTTTCTTTCCCCAATGGGAAGCATTGCCCCTCCTGCTGCCTTTTCCCCAAGCAAAACTTTTCTTTGCCCCTGAGCTCTGTTACTTCTTCTCCCTAGGGCTCTTTCTGAAAGAGAAATGGAGGTCTTCACTCTTTACTGGATTCCTTTGGGCTTATAGACTCATTACCATGTTTTACTAAACAAAGGGTTCTCCACTGTGGATTGCCTCTTTGGAGGACTGTTGAATAGGTGGGGATTTGAAAAATTCAATTTCTTGGGTTCTACCATTCCAGTGATTGGAAGGAAATAGTATATAGAAATATATTCCAGGGACTCTGGGTGACTCAGGCCGTTAAGCTACTGACTCTTGATTTCAGTTCAGGTTGTGATCTTGCCATTCTCAAGATCGAGCCCTCGAGTCGGGCTCTGCTTGGGATTCTCTCTTTCCCTTTCTTTTTGCCCCTCCCCTGCTCTCGGTCTCTCTTTCTCACTCAAAGTAAATAAACTTAAAAAAAAAAAGAAAAATATATTTGCATTGATCAGACTTAAGTAAACTAGAAACTGGTACATTCATATTTTGTTTTAAATAACACTGTCTTTGGGTCCATTGTATATGTTAAACATATATATGTGTGACTAAATCAAAAAGAAAGAAATTATAGGGAAGTATAGCAAATGAAAGCCAGGCCTTTTTTGGACATGGTTTTTATAAGAGCATTTAAAAATACGTAGCTAGGGTGCCTGGGTGGCTCAGTCAGTTGAGTGTCTGACTCTTGATTTCTGCTCAGGACATTATCTCACAGTTGTGAAATCAAGCCCCAAGTCTGGCTCTGCACTGAGCATGGAGCCTGCTTGGGATTCCCTATCTGTCCCTCCCTCCCTCTCAAAATAAATAAACTTTAAAAAATAAAAATAAAAAATAAAAAAACGTAGTTAATGACTTAAAGTTGTTATCACAAAGAAAAATAAATTTAATATAAATATATTTAATATAAAATAAAAGCCCCATTTTATTTGAAAGTTGATTAATATTTTAAAATTAGTTGATTCTTTAGACTTCTAGTATAAATAAGAAATAGCATGAACAAGATATTGAGTATGTATCATTGGAAAACAAGCATTTTTTGTTTTGAAAAAGTACTATATATTTAACATGATAATATTTTTAAAAATATTATTTTTATGACTAATATTAAAAAATCACTTTGTCTTTTTAACTGAAATAGTAATTATTGTGTCTTATCAAACACAAATCTTAGCAGTATCATTCTCATTCAGATACCAGGATACTCTCATTCAGACACTGGATTTCCTTATTTTCACTTTATCAGTCAGAGTTCAGTGCATAAAAGAGAAACTAATCTAGGTATTTTAATAAGAATGGATGGGGCGCCTGGGTGGCGCAGTCGGTTAGGCGTCTGACTTCAGCCAGGTCACGATCTCACGGTCCGTGGGTTCGAGCCCCGCGTCAGGCTCTGGGCTGATGGCTCGGAGCCTGGAGCCTGTTTCCGATTCTGTGTCTCCCTCTCTCTCTGCCCGTCCCCCGTTCATGCTCTGTCTCTCTCTGTCCCAAAAATAAATAAACGTTGAAAAAAAAAAAAAAAAAAAAAGAATGGACTTCCAGGGCCCCTGTGTGGCTCAGTTGGTTAAGTGTCCAACTCTCGATCGTGCCGATCTCATGGTTTGTGGGATGGAGCTCTGTGTCAGGTTCTGCACTGATAGTCCAGAGCCTGCTTGAAATTCTCTTTCTACCCCTCTCCCACTCACACTGTCTCAAAATAAATAAACATTTAAAAAAAAAAAGAAAGGAACTTAATTAGGGGAATTTGATGTTTCCCAAATCCTTGAAAGGCTTGGGACTCTCTGAATGACTGCTGGAACCCTGCAGCATAGATCAGTTAGGGAGATCTCTATCTTTGGGGGGGTGGAGTCAGGAATCCACTATTAGAAATACTGAGTCCAAGAAATTACTAGGATAACTGTTCTGTTAGGAAGCCAGCATCAGAGGTTGTTGCCAGCACTGCTACAACTGCCTCTTAATTCCCACAATCAAGACTGGACACTGCAGTGAAGCTATAGAAAGACCCTGTAACTCCATGACCTTGCCTGCTAGCAGAGAAAAGGCCAGCAGCAGCAGGAAGAGCGTGTCATTACTTGTGTCCTGATATCCTGCCACTGCATCAAATTAGAACCAGAACTCTAATTGTAAGGTAATCGGGAGATGAAGATTTTAGCTTTCCATCTTCTGCTGGGTGCTAGCTGACCATATCCAACAACTGTCTTCTTCCTTAGAATCACCTAGCTCATGCCTACCTTTCCTCCTTCATCTTTGACACTGTGGGACATGTTTGACACAAAGTCCATCTTTGACATAGCATTGTCGAGCACAATGGCCAAGAAAGAATTCTTGAGATGTTTTCTGGAGCAACTTAGTAAGGTTATTTAAGCAGCACGAGGACAGGACCCTTGGGCAGAAAGAGCTGTACTTTTGCTGTATGAAGCTGGTGGTTATATGCTTAGTGCTCAAGGTAGAGGGGATGTATAGGGAGTATTAGATCATGTTTCCTTTGAATTTCTGTCCATAAATTTCTACTCATAAATCTACTTTAGTAAGATTTCTGTGGTCCTTATCATTCGGCTCAATATTAACTATTGGCAAGATATACAGGCAGTCATGAGACCCTTTCAGAATGTAGCAACCAATGCGTGTTTGATCCTTATCGAAACTATGTAAGCTATTAGGTCAGCCTTCTAGGCTAAAGGCAAACATTCTTCTGTTTCTATACCTCATCCATACCACAGTTCTCCTCCTATTCTCTCATCCCTCCACGTGCACTTTCACACTTACATGTCTACTATTTTTTCCCCTTTCCACTTGCCATATCCTTCAAGGGTCAGGTAACAGGTCACCTCCACAGCGAAACCTGCCCTGAATTTTCTCTTCAGCAGACTCGGTTGTTTCTTTCTCTGCCTCTTATAACATTTAATGCACTCACTGTTAGTATATAAGTTCACATTATAATTTGTTGTGTCCTTTCTACCAGACCGTGAACCATTCAGACTCAATGTCTACTCCAGTGCCTACTTCATGTAATGTCTAAATAGGGTGTCTGTCTGATCGGATAAGGGACCCAAATGTAGAGCGACTGTTGAGTGGAAGCCAGTGGCATGGGTAGTGGAAGAATTCACCTGATGCAGAACAAAGAAGATAGAAGATTACTGAATACACCACAAGGGAGCAGTGGAAAGGGCAGCAGAGAGGTTGTCTGCAACAAGGCAATGGGTGGGGGTTGTTTCTAAAGGGGGAAGAGGAGGAAGTATGACAACATATGGAATTTTCCCTTTTTTGGTAACTGTGCCTGACTGTAAGCCGCCCATTGACCAGTTAGGGCCTATGGGTATTTTGAGGTGGAGCACCTGATTGGCCTGTCTGTATTCAGCCAGGTGGTCACCTGTGGCCCTTTCTACATTCCATTGCTCAAGCCTGTTTGCCTACAAGCAGCCTCTACATTCCACCCCCCCCACCCCACCCCCGACGGATCGACAATGACAAATCTTTGGCATTTGGGCGGAAGTCTCATCTTCAGTAGCTTCTTCCTACTGAATGAGGAGCCTATAGACGACGTGATCTAAACTTGTTGCTTCATCAGGGGTTCTGTGAAGTTATGGAGGGGACCCTCTGATGGTATGGGCTGGACTCCCTGTTGAACCATCATTCATATATGGAATTGTTGGATTCTAGAAGAGACAAATTTAACAAAGAGATTAAAGATAGGGGGACCAATAATTAAGAGCATGACTATTGAGGGCCAGGGGTCTTAAGAAGGGAAGGAGTCAGGATAGCCATGAACAGGTTCCTTTTCAGGAAAACCATCCTTGTGCTGCATCCCAGAAGAAGGAAGCTAAAAGAAGGTTACAATGAGAAAGACAAAGCTTAGCCCCAAAAGGGGTTGTGATTGTATTGTAAGAGCAGAACAGCAAGGGGAAACAGTTCCAGGTAAGTTATGATTTCTGACTGAGTAAATCTGGAGGGGTCATCCTGAAGGGAAAGGTTGAGAATGAAATCTTGGAATTGGGAAGGAGAAATCGTGAATTTCAGAAAGAAAGAATTGAGAAAGTTTTTCTAAGATAATGTCATAGAATGATTAAATGCAAGAGGGTGGGGATTGTCAAGGGGCCAGATTCATGGGTGTCTAGGTCTCTGGGTGTGTATCATCTGAGTCTTGTTTGAGTAACAGGCATAGATCTCCAATTGGCTCCCAACTGTACTTGGCAGAGGGCTCCACATCTGGGGCTGGAATGCTCTTGATTCTGGAAAGATGAATCCACAGGGAGAAGCCATGAAGTTTTACCACTGTTGGGAGTGGTCATGAGAACCTGATAGGGCCTGATCCAGTCAGGTTTGAGTGGCTTTTGTCCTGTGAAAGAGTCTTAAGGTATACCCAATCCCTGGATGTAAGTTTTGGATGTATGTTACCTAAGAAAGAGGGGTCATGTTTTGGACTGCACTGGTTTGGTGGTCAGTTTGTCCTAGGGATATAACATATGGTGTAATTAGAATAACAAAAATTAAAAGAAGCCCAACTAAGACAGCTGACAAATCTTCCTCTAGTCCAGGAGTTTAACCAATCATGAAAGTAAAAAGAGGGATCATTTAAAGCACCAATTTGAGTATTCATGTTAGTTAGAAACCCAGAAATATTTTCGTGGTATCCTGGACTATATACAGAACCCTCTGTTTTAATGAAGCTTAGGTTCCTCTTTGAGCTGCAGTCAGGATATCAAGGGCCATTCAGTTTTGGAGGGCTACCTTTTGGATTTGTGAGTGACAGCCTATTGAGCTTAGTTAAAGGTGGCTGCTGTATGCTTGGCTAAAGCCTCTACTTGCAATTCTATATCACTAGAGGCAGTTCCTGGGAGAAATATGCCTAATGGATAAAACCATCCGGAAGCTCTCTTTGATGTCTAGCCTTAACAATATCCTAATTACGAGGAATCACTGACAAGTGGGAAAAGACTTGTCTGGGGATATGGGTATCCCCAAGTGCATCATCCAATCCAATCTTAAGGAAAGTGGGGCCATTTGTTGTTTCCTTGAGTCCATAGTTAACCCCACGGAGTGGGAAATGCTCTGGATTTTAAGGAACTATTTTGTCATCCCAGACACAGAATTGGTCAAGGTGATAGTTGAGTTATACAGTTGACAGGGAATCCATTCCATTTTCCAGATGTTCAAATAATCATATGTCCATGGGATCCTCTTATTATCCCCATAGAATAACAAGCATGAAGACTGTCTATACATAAGCTATGGTGGTGATTTCTCTGAAGTTTACCTCAAGTTGTCTAGCTTAGGCAGACAATAAACATTTCAGGACAATCAGAACTAGAATTTAACATCTGCAAAGGTGTGTTACTGAAAACTAATTTTTTCTTTAAAATCCCCCTTATTTACAGAGATAGCCAAATCAAGACTTATTTGTTTGAAAAACAAGTCCAATTTTAACAAACTTGGCCAATTTCTTTCATACTCAGCAAGAATAGTGATTGATCATACAGATTTCTAAAATCTGTTTTGCTGGAACTTTTCATAAGGAATCTAGATTGAACTTTTAGTAGCCTCTCTAGGCTACAAGCCCACCCAAATACTTGTCAGACATGCCTTCAATACCTGTAGATTTGGGTGAATTTCTCTTCTTGAGGTTTCCAAATATCCTGAGATCCCTGCACCTGCCAGGAAGTGACATTCTTTACTCACCTGGTAAGGCTGCTGGGAACTCTGTAAGCAAAGTATCAGGCCAACATTTCCAAGGGGCTTTATGGCTCCACGTTTCATAAAGTCAACCTTAGTTCCTTAAAGCTGTTTGGTCATATCTGAGTCTATGCATGTCTCTCTCAAATATGACATTCCAGGGGCGCCTGGGTGGCGCAGTCGGTTAAGCGTCCGACTTCAGCCAGGTCACGATCTCGAGGTCCGTGAGTTCGAGCCCCGCATCAGGCTCTGGGCTGATGGCTCAGAGCCTGGAGCCTGTTTCCGATTCTGTGTCTCCCTCTCTCTCTGCCCGTCCCCCGTTCATGCTCTGTCTCTCTCTGTCCCAAAATAAATAAATAAACGTTGAAAAAAAAATTAAAAAAAAAATACGACATTCCAGTCAAAGCCTTGGTAAAATAACCAGTGTTTCCAATGGTACCCTGTTGCAAGGAGAAGAGATTCTTATTGAACTTCTGCAAATAACTATGATTGTCAAGGAAGAGAGAATACTCAGAGTTTCTGAATTCAGAGGTTTCGGGTCGAGAGAAAAGTTAAATGCTTCAATTGGTTCACAAATGAATATTTTATCACATTTCTGTAAGTCACAGACATCCTAAGAGAAAGTTTCCTTAATCTGGAAGAGCAAACATTAGAGAGCCAGCAATGTTTTAAATAAGAGTCACAAAAACTGTAATTCTTATTCAGTTTGAACGCAGCTTTAGTTTTACTTTCCAAAATTCTTACTCATTTTAATGCTTTAATAATCAGAATATTGAGTGATGACCTTAAACCAGAATATAACATGCCAAATAAACAAGCCTAATTAGTCAAAGAGACTTTGTTTACAATTTAAATCTCAGGGAAGTTTGTTAAAAAAATCTCAGAAAGTTTTAAAGCACAAGTTTAAGTAGGATTACAGCTAATCAAAGACCTGATAAAGACAAAACATAGAAACTGGTTTTTCTGGGCAGATTAAAAAAGACAAAAAACAAAAAAACAAAACTTTGTTTACATTTGCTTATCAAGAACAGACCAACAATCCAAAAACACTTTTATTAACAGAGAGAAAGCAGCATTTCAACCTTATACCAGTGTACTTTTAAAATCCATTCATTTCTCAAAGCACCTGCATGGCTCATTCAGTTATGCAGCTGACTTCGGCTCAGGTCATGATTTCACGGTTCTTGTGTTCAAGCCCCACATCGAGCTCTGTGCTGACAGCTCAGAGCCTGGAGCCTGCTTTGGATTCTGTGTCCCCCTCTCTCTCTGCCCTCGCCCCTCTTGCACTCTGTCTCCCTCTCTCAAAAATTAATAAACAGTAATAAATAAATACATAGAATCCATTCTTTTCCATCTTAGTCTATCCTGACCATGCATAAGATTCCTTTCCAAAGACTTCCCTTCATAAACCTTCTACAGTTTTCCTTTACATTCAGATTTGTGTCACACGCCATTTCTCTGCAAACAATCAGTCTCATTTTAGGACAAAATTACTTTCTTTTACCGTCAACAAAAATGTGTTCCCGTCCCTTATATCTTTCTTACACATCTCCTACTTTCCTACATACAGAGTTATTTCCCTTATTTCCATGAGTCTAATTATTTAGCAGAATTTTAACTCTTAGAAATCTTAGTCTCCAGTGAAAACTAGTAACCAATTGTGAACTATTATATCAGAATTCTGTGGGTGGAAAATTTATGAATCAATTAAACACAAAGCATGTTTCACAACAGACTCAAATATCCTTGGTTTTTTTGCAATAAGATGTCAAAAGCAGACTAACCTTATGTTTAATAATCAATGCTTCAGCATTTCATCCTCTTTGGAAAAGACCTAGATATCCAATGAATTCATCCAATTTATCATTCAAGCAAATTTTAAAGTTTCAGGTTACCAAACACTTTGAAATCTGTCTTAACAATTGCTGATGAAAACTTTGAGACATCTTTTGCTAACAAATTGCAACAGAGATCACGAGCTTATTTAACCTTCAGCAAACTTTGGTAGAAAAAAAGTTTCAATTAGCTTAAATAGCGAATTATGGGGCCGCCTGGGTGGCTCAGTCGGTTAAGCGGCCGACTTCAGCTCAGGTCGTGATCTCACAGTCCGTGAGTTCGAGCCCCGTGTCGGGCTCTGTGCTGACAGCTCAGAGCCTGGAGCCTGTTTCAGATTCTGTGTCTCCCTCTCTCTGCCCCTCCCCCATTCATGCTCTGTCTCAAAAATAAACATTAAAAAAAATTTTTTTTAATAAAAATAAAATAAAATAAAATAAATAGCGAATTATGTTTACTTGGGTCTACTTAAAAGTCAATCAATTTGTTCCCCATTGCCAATTTTTACCTAGGGCACCTATGAAGAAATCTGAAGTGGGTGGTGTAAGTCCAAGGGGGTGCTCTTTGCTTGTAGACAGCAAGGGGAGGAAAGGAGTCAATGGTGCTGGAGGCACCAAAGGTGGTGTAAGAGCCAGATTTGCAGGCCACACCCAAGGTGGTGCAGAAACAGGAGGAGGGGTGGGGAGAGGCAGAGGTGACGTGCTGCCTGAGGGCTGAGAAAAAGGACTCCCAGTTCTAAAGCATGTAAGCTTGGACAGAAGAGCAGAAGCCATGTTTTTTGTTTGTTTGTTTTTTCTCATCCACAAGTGGAAATGGGTAGTCCATGCTGGGCCAGAGAAGATAGAGAACCTCCCCAAAACAAAAGTGGCAGCTGCTTGGGAATATTCCTTCAAGTCCCCTTCCTGAGGTAGACTAACCACAGTTGACTCCAGATATCATAGCCATTAACATGAGAAATGAATGAGGGGGAAGCTGCCAGATATAGCAAGAGTAACCTAGGTCTATTAGGAGGAGGAACAACGAGAGAGTCAGTAGCTAATATGTCAGGAGGTGTTTTGTTAGCAGCCAAACACATTCTGCAAGAGGCTCCTAGGTCGAGGTCCTGATTCAGGGCCATGAAACCAAGCAAGACACATTTGAGACTTCTGACCATTTGGAGGAGTTCTAGCAAAGGAGGGCAAGCTGGAAAATAGTATCTAAGAAAGAGTTCATGGGAGGGTCATACCTCTTGACCTGGGAGTTTGTAGTGAGGCCTGGAAACATCCTTAGGCCTTGGGGTCAAGTTTGATCTAGCTTTTTTTTTTTTTTTTAACTTAATTAATTTTTAAAATTTACTTCCAAGTTAGTTAGCATATAGTGTAACAATGATTTCAGGAGTAGGCTCCTTAATGCCCTTTAGCCATTTAGCCCATCCGCTTTCCCACAACCCCTCCAGCAACCCTCTGTTTGTTCTCCATATTTAAGAGTCTCTTATGTTTTGTCCCCCTCCCTGTTTTTATATTCTTTTTGCTTCCCTTCCCTTATGTTCATCTGTTTTGTATCTTAAAGTCCTCCTATGAGTGAAGTCCTATGATATTTGTTTTTCTCTGACTAATTTCACTTAGCTTACGTAATACCCTCTAGTTCCATCCATGTAGTTGCGAATGGCAAGATTTCATTCTTTTTGATTGACGAGTAACACTCCATTGTACATATATACCACAAGTTTGATCTAGCTTTTAAGAACATAACCCAAAGGTGAATGGAAAGGAAGAGAGGGGGTTTGTCCCATAGTGGGGAAGACCGGCTGCCGATTTCCAAAGGGGCATCCCTCCAAAGGGAAAGGAGCTCCGACTCGTGGTCATGATTTCAGCCAGGGTGTCCCACTGACCTGAAAAAGGACCAGACCTAATACAAAGTGACCGACTCTTCTGGTGGTGTCCCACCACAGGGAGGAGTTGCGGCTAATATGGGACGACTGACTCTTTTTGTGGTGGCTGCACATACAAGGTGACTGACTCCTTTGGGGCATCCCACCAAGTTGGGTGGTCCCACCAAGAAAAGGGTCCTTGCAAATTGCCTGGCACCTCTTGTTGGGGTGTCCCCTAGCAACAGGGAGAGCCGGCCACTGGTTAGGCCAGACCGTCAGGCAAAGGAGTAGGACACCACCACTCAGACGGGTGGGAACACGTTCGTCTGGAGATCAAGATGGCAGCTGGCTCCACAGGAACAAAGGGAAAGGCTGCTAAGAGTTAGCTAGCGTCAGGAAAGGGCCCAACCAAGTCTGCAAGCTCTGTGGATTCACCCTGGGCGGGCTGCCAATCGTGCCGGACTTTGGGAGCAGACCCCAGGGGTCAGAGTGAGAAAGCAGAGGAAAAGGGCCCTTGGCCCTCTCAGGCGCAGAGGGTCCAACCTGCTCGCCCTCAGACCTTTAGACCCCACCCAGGAGCCGCCCCGGCTGGAGGACTTAAAAGTTGTCTGGGAAGTACTAGGGTTAGGGCGCCGGAGGGCCAAAAAGAGAAAAGAGAGGGAGGGAAGGATCCCTGCAAAGGGCAAAAGGGGAAATCCCTCACCCATTTAGGCAAGGGTGGTCAGGCTGGTTCCCCTTTGGGGCTTTGGATCCTCACCGAGGAAGTAACCTTGGCAGGAAGTCGTCAGTTCCCCGAGAGAAAGTCCAGAGAAATTCCTGGAGAGTCTGGGGAGAGTCCCAGACTGGCAAAGGCTCTTTCCTTATCTTTGGGCAGTGTTCCCCCAAATCTGCGGGGAGGAGGCGGGGGGGGGGGGGGGGGGGGGGCTGGGGGAGCATAAAGTCGTTAAGCCTCAGACCTTGATTTCAGCTCTAGTCCTGACCTCAGGGTTCATGAGGTGTACCTGCACAGCGAGCTACAGCGAGGGATTCTCTCCTGTCTGCCCCGCACTCCTCCGGCCAACGTTTGCGCCTGCGCACTGGCACTGTCTCAAGATAAACATTAAAAAAAAGTACTAAATTCCTTTCCTAAGCTATACTTTGTAAAGAAATGGATTTACCGGGGGGGGGGGGGGGGGGGGTCTTGGTTTTTAATTTGCCAAGTGGAGAACTTTCCTCTTCCATCCACCTTCTACCCTGAAATTGCTGATCCGAAGGTCAGTGTAGTTAGTACTCTTATTGTCATAATAAAACAATGGCCAGCAGAGATCTATTCATATTGTTACAAGGACAGACCTGAATTACCTAAGAATTTTCACATACAATTGCCATTCTGACATTCAAGTTTTGGTAATAAAATAAAGGCTGAAAGCTTAAAGTGTGCTTTTTTTTTTTTTTTTTAATTTTTTTTTTCAACGTTTATTTTTATTTTTGGGACAGAGAGAGACAGAGCATGAACGGGGGAGGGGCAGAGAGAGAGAGGGAGACACAGAATCGGAAACAGGCTCCAGGCTCTGGGCCATCAGCCCAGAGCCCGACGCGGGGCTCGAACTCACGGACCGCGAGATCGTGACCTGGCTGAAGTCGGACGCTTAACCGACTGCGCCACCCAGGCGCCCCTTAAAGTGTGCTTTTAAGAAATGCCTGAATAATTCTACACATGACTAATCAAAAGGAGAAATTTGCTTGTCTAGTCTTAAATTCCAGACTGAAGTTACTTCTTTCAGTTAACATGTATGCTTTCATTATGTCCACAAACCAATAGTGTAATAAATGAATTTTGTTCAGTCATGGTTTTTAAAATTTATTTTTAACTTTTTTTCAACTATCCATCTTGAAAAACTTTCAGACTTATGAAAAAGTTGCAAAAAAGAATGTGAAGAATTATCATCTACTCTTTATCCACCTTACAGATGTTAGCGTTTTATATAACCACTACCATTTTCAAAGCAGGAAACTAATTTGACAGAATACTACCTAGTAATCTATAGTCCTTATTCAAATTTTGTCATGTCCTACTAATGTTTTTTTTTTTTTTTTTTTTTTTTTTCCTGCTCAGGATCCAATCCTGCATTGCATTTAGCTTTCACGATTCATTAGTCTTTAATCTTTAAAAAAAAAAAAATCCTCAATTTTTCTTTGTCTTTCATGACTTTGACTCTTTGGAGGGCACTGGCTAGTTAGAATGTTGCTCAATTTGGGTTTGTCTGATATTTCCTCTTGATTACGTTCAGATGACACATTTTGGGCAAGAGTATCACAGAAGTGACATTGTGCCTGTCAATGCATCCTATCGGCAGGAACATGTTTGATGTGTCCCATCACTGGTGATGCTAATTTTGATCACTTAAGGTAGCACCTGGCAGATTGCATTGCTGGAAAGTTACTGTCTTCCCTTTGAAATTAATAAGCATCTAATGAGGTGACAGTCTGAAACTATGTAAACATTTTGCTTTTCATGATACTTTTGCCCACTCATTTTAGGGTCCATTAACCCTAAAATAGTTACTACAATTGTGTTTGCCAAATGGTAATTTTCTGTTTCCATCATTCCTTCTACACTTATTAGTTGGGATACTACTGTAGGGAACAGTTTGTTTATTTATTTATTATTTATTTAGTCCTCAGTTTGGCTTGACTCTCTGGAAACCATCACTTAGGAATGGCTCATGAATGGGAGACAACACAGTGATCTTTGGGTACTATGCTCTCTGTTCCACTCCACAAGAACTACTCCCTTTTGTGCTATTTGTGCAGTTGTATTGTTGGGGGAGAGGGTCTGGAAAAGAGCTCATGTGGTTTTGTGGAAGGACCTAGGGAACATCTCTCATTGTGAATCTGTTTGTATCCACTTCTCTATATCCGGGCTGAACATCTTGGCGAGAAAAAGACTTTGAGCTCTGTGATGGCATATCCAACATGTGTGATGGACCGGCACGGTGCTCACCGGAGGAGTGATGTGGGGCATGAGAGCAATAGGAGTACCTTATAAGAGAAGAAAGAGCCTGGTGGGGAAGTCAGACCCAGAAACAGAACTTCAAAGGGGGTGGGGACTGTACTACGTACCTAAGCACAGACCTCTGCCAAGGTGTGACCCTTGGTAACGGTTGTTCAGTGTATTAATTAAAATAACTGTGAAACTAAATGCACTAATGCTTTGGATTCAAGCAACCTTGCCGTGGGACCCTGTACTGCATCTCCTGAGCATCACCCAGAGGGAGCAATCTCCTCCTCACCTTCTAAGATCAACATTTGGACCTCTAACCTCAAGGACAACATTTCACTTCCAACTCCACCAGACCAGCTGCAGGACTCTAGCTCAGTGACCCTAGATGTAGTTCCAGGCATTATTGAGTTTCGAATCCACCAGGACGCAAGGCACAGCTCTGGGCACAGGAGCAGTTTAGTTCTGTGTGTCACTTCTATGGAACCATCAGCCCCTGAAGTTGGAAACCTAGCCGAACTTGCCAGAATGGCAAATAATGGGCATTACCGACTCATGTCGGTAATTACCGACTCATGGACACATGTAAGATCCTGAGGATTCTAGCAAATTTCCAGCAATAAGGACACTGTTAGAGATTGGGCCTCTTACAGATAGTTGAGCAAGTAGGACTGAGGTACTATTAAGATTTAGATACTAATATCAGTAGGGTTTCGTTTGTACCTGTTGTCTTAAGGTAATGAGACAACAGGATCTAGAGTTGAAACAATTGTTTTCCCTAGCCTACCTAGTCTTCAGAACACACACATTAGCTATTTCCAACCCATGAAACAAGCAGATCATCATGAAACATCCTCCTGTTGCAAATGAATAATACTAATTGTGTCATCCTTATTTAGTTCTTTTTCTTCTATACGACTTTAATTGTGCTAATCCAGGATTCAGGTGATGAGCTTTAAAAAATTTATAAGAAGTAACCCAGAGGCAATTATGGCTACTATGCAGCTGAGTGCCCACCTATCAGAAAAATCTAACATGGGGTAATTATGGACAGTCCTGACTGAAAACTTTTGTCTTTCAGTAAGCTTGGAAACCTGAAGAGACAAAGAATCCAAGGAACAAGTTACAAAGATACATGAGATTTTCCATTTTGTGAGCACGTTTGGTGTCTTCGCCTTTCTACCTTTTAGTGGATTGCTTTGTGATCAGGAGGGCAATCAGTGGTCTCCCTCCCCCTCAGCCTTCTGCTTACATTCAGCCAATGGAGAGTGCTGGCAGGAGATTGGAGGGTAGGAAGAGAGGGTCAGGTTGCTTAGTCTGCTGGTTCACTTCCCTGCTGGGAGGCAGTGGTCTGTTTGTGCCCTTGGCTGAAGATCACAGCTCTTGCTAGGTGAGCCTCTCCATTCAGATGTCTCAGTTGGGGTTCTGGAAACAGTTTCCTTCCCTTGGCCCTTGAGGTTTAGGCTTAAGATAGGCTCCAGATGCTACCAGATTGAGAAGACACAGGCAAAGAACTCTGGGAAAAAGAGCCTCAGGAGTGAGGGAATGCTGGATGCCGGTGGGTGGACGGGCTTGATAATGGAAACATGGGGAGCGGGGGTGGGGGTGGGGGTGGTGGGGGGGTTGTGTCAGTCTCTCCTTTTGTCTTCAGATGGTAGAGTATGAACAGGTAACTCCCACAGGCATTTTTGCTACTTCCTACAGGATGAGCCTTACTAATTAAAATTATACTGATATTTTTCACCTGTAACACTAGCAAAGATCAAAAGTTTTGATGAAACTGATGGCAAGAGTGTGGGGCAGGCAGTAGGCACTCACCCCATTGCTGGCAACAGTGTAATATTTTGTCACATGAAAAAAAAAAGCACCAAGCATAGTATGTTAATGCTTTCATAAAACGGGGGTGGGGGGTGGGGTGGGGGGGGAGTGGGTAAAAGAATATATGTATATTTTTTCTTGTTATGGTAGAGTGATTAATAGCTGGAAGACAGGATTGGAGCCGAGGTATAACACTGTATCCCTTCTTGAGCCATGTGACCATAGGCAGTATTTCTTTTTAACTTTAAAATCCAAAGTTTAGAAACAAAAGAAAGAAAAGCAGCCGCCGCAGCAGCGGCGACTCTAGCTGAACACAGAGGACTGCTTTCCTAGCTGCAGTGGAAACAGCCCTGGCTCCACAGGAACAGTAGAGCCCAGGTGTTAAGCCCACATCCCATTTGGCGGCCACAGCAGCGATAGCTGGATGGGCAAAGCCTGGCCTAGACCCCAGGAATCAAAGACAACACTTCCGACCAGGCCTGGCACTGTGGTGGGACGAGCGGAGGGGCAAACTGTCCCAAGTTAGAGGAAATGAGTAAGAATTGGGTACATTTCAGTCATGTTGGGAACGGACAAATCTGTTCTGACTGATCATTTGGAAAAAGCGGACACTGGAGGTGGTGAGTTCCAAAGCCCTGGTGCACGTGAGTGGACGGACTTCCAGGGGCAGGGCTTGCCCAGCATGGTCCTTCACAGTCCCCCACTACACTTCACCTGCCCTCCACTTAGGCAGGTGAAGAGGCACGGGCATGAAGGAGACCCCTACATACCTCAGGTCTTGTTAGAAACCTCTCATTTCTTAAATGCATCCCAGGAATTAGTGTGGGGTTTTAAAATGACTCCAAGCTTGACTGGCAAGAAACAGTAGGTGGTGATGGTCCTAACTCTCTTCACCCAGACGCTTGAATTACCAATCACTTTCCTGTCTCAACCTGTTTTGATATTAGGCTTTCTTTGATTCAGTTGTTAGGTTCCTTTACCAAGCAGAATCATCACTCACAGATGGGTGAAGAGCGGTTCTCTGCTTGTGTCCTTCAGAGTAGGGAGGAGTGGGGAGGCAGGTATTTTATGACACAACAAAGTGTAAAGCCATGAAACAAGAGAGGGAGCCTCAGACAAAATTGCAACATTCATCTGAGAATCTGACTAAAAATGAATAAAATCCACACATGGATGTTTTTATTATTCTGTTTTTCTTTGCTGGTTTTCATGCTTTCAGTTTTCCCAACTTAGCCATGAAAATGCTTTCTTTGTTTTGTTTTGAGTAAACTCTACCCCCAACATGGGACTTCCACTCGCAACCCCAAGATCAAGAATTATATGCTACTGGGGCGTCTGGGTGGTTCAGTCAGTTAAGCATCTGACTTCAGTTCAGGTCATGATTTCATGGTTTGTGAGTTTGAGCCCCATGTCGGGCTCTGTGCTGACAGCTCAGAGCCTGGAGTCTCCTTTGGATTCTGTGTCTCCCACTCTCTCTGCTCCTCCCTACTCGTGCTTTGTCTCTCTCTCAAAAATAATAAACAAACAAACAAACAAAAGAATTATATGCTACTGGCTGAACCAGCCAGGCACCCCAGCCATGGAAAGTGTCTATAGGCTGATTTCCTACAGATTTTCAGTTTTTAGAAAATAAGCAAACAAAACCAGATTTTGTCAACCAGATTTTGTCATACTGGTACCTCAAAGGCCAGTTCCTGGCTCCTTTCTTCACTAAAAAATAAAAAATTTACACATATATGTATGTGTATATTTGGGTAGAATATGATAAATCATATGATTTATCATATATGATATGATCATATGATATAATAAATCATAAGATTTTAACTGCTAGGGATGCTATAGGTTGATGCCTTCATTTCACAGACTAAAAGGTGGAGGCTTAAAGAAGTAAAATGAGAAATACAATATTGTATGAGAAAGAAATATTGTATGAGAAATACAATAACCTAGTTGGAATTCAAACTTAGATCTTCTAACTCCAAATTAAGGGCTTCTTCACTTGTGAAGTGCTCCTTTTAAGGAGGGGTTTTCCGAGGAAGTTAGTAAATACTGTGGTTTCTTGATGGTTTCAGATAAATGCCAATACCTAGTATTCCTTTGGCAAGCACATGGGAACAGATGTGGTGCAGCAGTTGTTATATTATTTCTAGCAGCATAAGGCAAAAAAAAAAAAAAAAAAAAAAAAGGTGGGGGGAGCCGGTTTGGATGTTCAATTATTCATCCTTTTACTGAATACCTACTCAGGCAGGACTGTGCTAGGTTCTGTGAGACATGAATGATGAATAAAATTAATGATGTGTAGATAACCCAAAAGAATATTCACAATAAGATCCCAGGGAGAGAGAGAGAAAGAGAGGGAGACGAGTGACCAAACTTTGAATATACACCAAAATTCAACCAAGAAGTGGGGGAATGAAAGGATATTCCCTCCCACCTCTTTTTGAGGGTGGGAAGGGGGTGTTAATTTTAAATTTCTGTATTCTGCATAACAAACGTGCATTACTTACGGAATAAGAATAAGAAGTTATTTTCAATTTAAAAAATTGACTAAGAGGGACACCTGGGTGGTTCAGTCAGTTAAGCGGCTGACTTCAGCTCAGGTCATGATCTCACACTCTGTGAGTTCGAGCCCTGCGTCGGGCTCCGTGCTGACAGCTCAGAGCCTGGAGCCTGCTTCAGATTCTGTGTCTCCCTCTCTCTCTGCCCCTCCCCTGCTCATGCTCTTTCTCTGTCTGTCAAAAATAAAACATTAAAATAAATAAATTAAAATTAAAATTAAAAAAAAAAAAGTGACTGAGATATGCCGTGTGAGTTCTTCAGAGAGCCAACTGAGCTGTGCTCTGGTGTTCTTGAGCCCCAGGCTGAAGTGTCCTTAGTGGTCTCGAGTCTCCAGCAAAGCTGTGGCTTCCAGGAAGCCCTGGCTGGAGGAGAGCATGAACAGGGAGGGCATTGTTTCTATATTCACACGGCCCTACCTTACTCCATCTGCCACCTCTTAAAATTTTTTTTTTTTTCAACGTTTATTTATTTTTGGGACAGAGAGAGACAGAGCATGAATGGGGGAGGGGCAGAGAAAGAGGGAGACACAGAATCGGAAAATGAGAGTCAAAAACATTTTAAAAATCTTTTTCTAACTTAGAAAGTGTAAATGATGATTTTTCAAATTTTTAAAAAAATTTTTTGTGAGGTCAGCTGTGTTAAATCTCAAGTAAGTATTTCAGCTTAATGAGGGCAACTCTGTCCATTGCATAGGGGAAAACAAAGTTCTTGAAACAATGGGAAACTTGTAAGCATATTTTGTTATCTTGTTCTTGATGGTATTATTAGAAACATTGTGTGCACAGTGAGAGTTTTGTCATTTCAAAAAATGAAACTTGGTATATGTTTTGCTGTCCTTGTTTAAAATCATTTACTGGTAGTGCTCCTGGCCTTCCTCAGTCTCTCCATTATCCGAATTATCCGAATTCAGCAGGAGGAGCTAACATTTGGGAAGCATTTGGGAACAGAGAGGTATAGCAATTGTGTCACAGAGCATCTGAATTGACATACCATCTCAAAACAAGATAATTGAAACAAGCTACTATTTTTAAATAGTTTTAAATAGTTTCGTGTTCATGAAAAATGTTTGAATCTTCACAAGAATTCTTGCATTGTATTGTTATTCTTAATCCTAAATTTTATTCTTTTTATTAAGCTTATTTATTTTGAAAGAGAGCATGGGCTAGGGGCAGAGAGAGAGAGAGAGAGAGAGACCCAAGTAGGCTCTGCACTGTTGGCATGGAGCCCGACTTGGGGCTCTATCTCACAAACCGTGAGATCATGACCTTAGTCAAAATCAAAAGTTGGACACTTAACCGACTGAGCCACCCAGGTGTCCCTCTTTATCCTAAATTTTAAAACAAAGCCTTGATTTATGAATTACATATTTCAAAGATGGTAATCATAAGCAGTAACCCAATCAGACCATTCATTCTGGAAAATTCTCCATAAGGGAAGGAGTGCTTAGGATCTGTTTTGTGGATGTCATTTGCTGAATGTGCTTGTGAGTATAAGCAAAGGCTGGTGAATAATTACTTTTTATGCCTCTGGCATGGAAGCAGCCATTAGGCCAAAAATAAAGAGTTTTTTCCATATGCTCCCAGGACTAAAAAGACAACAGCTTTTTATAGTTTTGTCCTTTGGGGTGGCTGATATCTCTCTTAGTTAAACCTGTACAATCAGATATTGGCTGATTCATTCTGAATCCTGTGCTATGAATCTTTATGTGTTTGCTCACTTAGATGAGTGGTTTTAGTGGCAAACCATTGGTATTAATATAAAGCAATAAGGACCAATTTAAAGGATTTGAAACCTGTTGGATTACCATAGTAGTTCCAATTCCATGAAACAACGAACCATCTGGTCATCATCTAATTCATAAAAAAACCAAAACAACAAAACCTCACATGGACAAAATTACTTTTGGATATTTTGAATGAAATTATTTCTATTTATTCAGTGTCTGGGGACCTAAATGTGTATCTGAAAAGAAAATGTTGCTATAGTAGAAATCTGTAACTGGAGTCTTAAAAATATCAGGGGAACTGTTTTCAACTATTATTTACCAAATGTTCCACTGCTTTTTGTAAGCACTTGTAATTTCCATCATGTAGGCGAAGGAAAACTACAGCAAATTATCAAGGCAAAGCACAGCACTGAATTTGACAGAACTCCAGCAAATATTGTGTTTTCTTTATAGAACTGATTGTATTAGTCATGAGATGTGAAAAAACAGGTTGACAGGTAAGCCTATTATCTGCCTGGCCCATACAGACAGCACTGAAATATCCAGTTTCTGCAGGACATTTTGCAGTGTTCAGAGAGCAGTTGAATGACATTTCTAGTTTGTGATTCAAGGCAGCTGGTGGCACGGCCTATCTTAGAAAAGAAACAGGCTTCCGATGTACAACAGACACAGAAACTTTGCCTTATGGATTCTGCACCATGTGTCCAGTTAAGTTCATCAAAGAGCTCTACAACAGTATGGAATAAAGACTTAGAAGTGCTTAATGCAGAATTTGAGGACCCAGATAAGTAGAGAGAAAAAGCAGAATAGATTGCAGACACCAAAGGAAGACTATTTCAGTGCTAAGTGATAAATATAGCTCCTAGATTCTGTATCTTAGTGTGTGTGTGAAGAGGCCTGTCCCCTAGGAGAAAGAGGAGATTCTGATTCTGTCTCTCTGGAGTCATTTCCCCAGGACCTTGGGGCTATGAGTGGCAGACTGCTTGAGGTGACCACTGTAGGAGAATTGAACAATTTGGAAGAAAGAATGGATATCCTCCTGTTACAGGAAGTGCTCAGGAAGTGACGTAGGCTGAATTTAGAATGGATGGGGTGGTGGTCTAAGGAATTTAGAGCCAAGAAGCAGAACAAAGGATGCTATTACCCTGGTCCCTAGGACTGGGAGGGTCATCCCTCCAGGGTGGGACGGGCGAGACTTCTGAGGATTGAAAAATTCTCACAGTGGGCAGAACTCTTGGGGGTGAGTTTACTTATCTGGGAAAGGCAGAGCCCAAACTCAGAGCCCTAATTTAGGAAACTCTGAAGTGATTTCAGTAGGAGGAAGTGGCTGGAAAGGGGGAGGGGAGTTAAGCAGACGATGGATGGCCATCTGCCAGGTGCTGTCCTGCCAGTGTCCTGGCATCTTCCTTGGCAGTGTGACTAGAAAGAGTGCAATCCATCACAGTCTGTGATGTCCCTTCTTCTCCACCCAGAATACAGTAAAACATTTTCTCTTTCTATGAGCCAAGGTTCTGGTCAGGAATGGACTGTATGTGTGAGTCAGTGTTGTTTTTCCCTTTGGTGTTTGGAATTAGCTTAAAAGATGGGTGCCTTGTATGGTGGGAAACATAACTACCCTAACTCTGTTCTGCCATGGGTGGTGAGTAGCTGGACAGTAGACTCGGGTTGTATCTTCTCCCTTGATTCTTCCTCTTGTTGTTCTCCTTCTTCTGATTTCACAGCTCTCGCTCTCTCTCTGGTAGAGCTTTTGGTCAGGCTACAGATGCGCTTTGGGACATTTGCTCTGATGAGAGGTTTCCTCGGTAGTTTTTACTTTAAACAGAATACATTAGGGGCGCCTGGGTGGCTCAGTCGGTTAAGCGTCCGACTTCAGCTCAGGTCACGATCTCTCGGTCCGTGAGTTCGAGCCCCGCGTTGGGCTCTGGGCTGATGGCTCAGAGCCTGGAGCCTGCTTCCGATTCTGTGTCTCCCTCTCTCTCTGCCCCTCCCCCGTTCATGCTCTGTCTCTCTCTGTCCCCAAAATAAATAAACGTTAAAAAAAAAATTAAAAAACAAAAAAAACCAGAATACATTATACATTTTCCTATGCTTGAAGGCCTCTCCCCCTTGACGCAAATGCTTGGGCCCCCCGTAGCCCACATCCTCCAGTGCCACACATCAGTGGCACAGGCTGGGTTTTGACAGTGATCTTCAGGTACCCAGTGAAGAACCATCTTTGCAAGAATGGTGGGATGGCAGGACCCATGATGAGTATGAAGACTGATGTCTCCAGTGCAGGAGCATCACAGTGATCCCCCAAAGGGAAATATACTCTTTAGTTTTGTGCTTCCCAAGGCATGCTCTTAGGAGGGGTATGGTTAGGAAGATGTATAGTTACGAAGCAGGGTTTCTAAGTTTTTATAACAGCTGGTTGATCATCTGGATAAACTCTGTAACTCTCTGATCCTTTTTAATGTGAAATTTGCTGTTTTCTATATAGGAATGCAACTGCAGAAGTAAAAAGTGCAGAAACCTGGCTACTCCCTGCCACGCACCCCATCCCCCAAAGACCCAGAAGGGGAGCTGAAATTGCTGAGTATTTTTTTAGGCATCAAAGAGCTGAAAAATGTTGAGAGGGGACTGACAGCAAATGGGCTGATGAATGTATTATGGACTGAATGTCCCCTCGCCAAATTCGTATGTTGAAATCCTAACCCCCATTGTGATGCTATTAGGAGGAGGGCCCTTTGGGAAGTGATTAGGTCATGAAGATGGTGCCCTCGTGAATGGGATTAGTGTCCTTCTAAGAAGAGACACAAGAGTTTGCTGTCTCTGGTTTCCACCACGCGAGCACACAATGACAGGCCAGCAGGCTTCACCCTGGAAGAAGGCTGTCACTAGAAGCCGACCATGCTGGCACCTGGATTTTGGACTTCTAGCCTCGGACCTGTGAGAAATAAATTTCTTTTGTTTATAAGCCACTCAGTCTGTGTCATTTTATTATAGTGGCCCAAACCGATTAAGACAAGAGGCGATAAAAAATTTTTATAGCAACAAGGTGTTTGAAACTCTTGCTTTTATGTTTTATTTGATGAGAAGGACTTCTTAGCAGGATGAAAGGAAGTAGGCATTGAATTCAATGTAATAATCAGTCAACAAACTTGATGTCACTCTAGCCAGCAAAATAAAATTACCTAGTAGGGAATGAGCCAAAGGGGTAGTGGTGAAATATACTAGAAATGCATTTTGTTTTTAAAAATTTTTTTTTCAACGTTTATTTATTTTTGGGACAGAGAGAGACAGAGCATGAACGGGGGAGGGGCAGAGAGAGAGGGAGACAGAGAATTGGAAACAGGCTCCAGGCTCTGAGCCACCAGCCCAGAGCCTGACGCGGGGCTCGAACTCACGAACCGCAAGATCATGACCTGGCTGAAGTCGGACGCTTAACCGACTGCCCCACCCAGGCGCCCCTGCATTTTGTTTTTTAAATGTGCACAGCCTAAAAGCATTCCGATTTTTTCAAAATGACACCCAGTCATGTTAGGCAAACTATTACATTTCTGGGGAGATTACTTCTCATGGCTGCACAATGACATCTTGTGACTATTAGCAGATATATCAAAGACCTCAGACCTTGTATTTTTGGCTTCTGTGAAGAGACATTCATTTTCCCCAGGACAGGATGGACAAGTACAATAAATTGCCTACAACTCTCTATAAAACAGACCTTTCATATAGCTGTAATAAAATTACAATATAAATATTTACCATCATGAGTAACTGCATTTGCTTGAAGTTATTATCTTAGTATTAATTGATAGAATAAAAAACTCCACAGATTTTATTTATTTTTTATTTTTATTAAAATTTTTAAACACTTTTTTTATTTTTGAGAGACAGAGAATGAGAGGGGAAACTCAGAATCTGAAGCAGGCTTAAGGCTCCAAGCTGTCAGCACAGAGCCCGATGCAGGGCATAAGTCCACAAACTATGAGATTATGACCTGAGGCAAAGTCAGCGCTCAGCCAACTAAGCCACCCAGGTGCCCCATAAATATTCCACAGATTTTTTTTTTTTTTTAATTTTTTTTTTTTCAACGTTTATTTATTTTTTTGGGACAGAGAGAGACAAAGCATGAACGGGGGAGGGGCAGAGAGAGAGGGAGACACAGAATCGGAAACAGGCTCCAGGCTCTGAGCCATCAGCCCAGAGCCGACGCGGGGCTCGAACTCACGGACCGCGAGATCGTGACCTGGCTGAAGTCGGCCGCTTAACCGACTGCGCCACCCAGGCGCCCCCCACAGATTTTAAATAGCAAATATGCATTTTTAAATATACTATCAGAAAATATTAGAACACACACATAATGTATATGATAACTCAATAAGATTAAAAAAACTTTTGTTATGGAAAATTTTCAAACATATATAAAAGAAGAATGAACAGCATAGTGAGCCTCATGTACTCATAACCCAGCTTCAATAAGTATCAACTCATGGTCAAAGTTGTTTCACCTATACTCCCACTGACTTACTAATACCCTCTCTTCTCAATGGATTTTTTGAAGCAAATCCATGGCGTGATATTGTTGGAAGAGACACTCTTTTCTGGGTCTCCTTTGTTCCTACAGATCTTTCTGGGTGGGCCAAGATTGCAAGATCCTGACCGTTCTTTCATCAGGGCCAATTTTCAGGGTTAATTATGTACTAGTAACCTTAAGAAATGACATAACATCTCTTCCCCACTCCCCTCCAACATTCCATCCCCAGCCCAGTCAAAGAGCAGGCTTGCTTACTGCTTGCTATAAAATCAGTAGGTTTCCCAAGCTCAGTGCTCTTCAGCTGTGATGCAAGACACTGCATGTACAGGCAATCTCTAGGCCCATCTTTATTACCCTTGCGGCACTTGAGAGCAAGGAGAACCAACACAAATATGCTAATGTTTGGGCTTCTTGTTGTGTCATGAGTAATAAAGTCCCTTGTCTCTGACTCAAGAGTCTTGAGTGTTCTGCCAAACTCCATTTAATTAAAAAAATGTGTGATTTAAATCGTTTTTAAGTGTACAATTAAGTGGCATTAATTACACTCACAATGTTGTGCAACCATCATAACTACCTGTTTCCAGCATGTTTACATCTATGTGATTTGAATCTTTAGTATCTTTTAATCTATTGATTTTCCTTTTTCTTCTCTTTGTTTTTCTTTGCAATTTGTTTGTTGAAGAAAATCAGGTCATTTCTACTATATAGTTACTCAAACAGTTTCTACCATGCAGTTTCCCACAGTTTGGATTTTGTTATGGACTTCCGTAAGGAGGCATGTATTGTCTGGTTGTTTCTCTATTTGTAAGGGTACCAGCCATTCGTGGTCATCAGCTAGATCTTTATTTTTTAGGGGTGCAAAATGATGATATGCAAATTCTATTTTTGCTTTCTAAGAGCTGTAATAAATACTTCCATTATAGAAACAGTTGCATAGCGCTCCATTGTGTGGATGTTTATTCAGTCTGTCTACACAGAATATTTCGTAAGTTGAAGATCCTAATTAGCCAACACAGTTTCATTGTGATTGGTTTTCAAACATAGGAGAGACTTCTTTTTGTCGCTGTCCTTTCTTCTATTCTCACAAAGGGTACAGAGTATGCTCAAGACTAAAGTAGTATTTGCAGAAAAGGTAAACACTATTTCTATATGATAATGTGGGTGAAATGTTCATTCCCCAATACCATTTCTGTCTCTAAAGCGGGTTTGTTGTTAAAAAGTACCCCAGAGTTATTCATCTGGAAAGAAAGTAACCTTAGTGTGCACAACCAACTCCAGCCTCCTTCCCTGCCACCCCCCCTTCCACCGGAAGAGTGCAGGGAGCTGAGGACCCTCCTTCACCTACATCCTCTGCTTTTTTATGCATGGATCTAAGATTAAGCACAGTGCTTTTTTTGGTGATAGTATATGCCAGGAAGGCATGTCAGAACACTTTCCTTAGTGAGACTTTGAGACACATGTGTTCAAGTGAATCAGTTCCCAACTCGATTGACTCATTTAGCAGGGATAAGAAATTTAAAACTGTCATACGGATTGAACCACATGATCCTTCTCCCACTAAAAATATTAATTAAACTTTCCTTTTTATCCCCCACCATAACATCTGTTAACTCACATTTGGTATCTTGTGAAACTTCTCTATGCTGAGAATTGTAACAGTTGAAAGGGCATGTGACAAAACTTCGTAAAATTTTGAAATTTTCCCAGATTATTCCTCTTTTTCTCCTTCTCTCCCTCCTCAGTCTCTCTCTGTCTCTCTTTCTCTCTCCATAGAAAGTAAATTAGCAAATCCACAAGGATATTTGAAAGTACAATATAATTTTACGTTGGCAAAAACCCCTTGCTGCTTTCAGATTAAAAGTGAAAGAGAGCAAAGCTTGATGATGTTAGCCTGGATTGTAGGGAAATAACTTCAAAAACCCACCTTTAAACCAAAAAGTGAATGTGGGTACCAGCCTATACATGTTGTACAATGCACTTTATTTGTTTGTTTAAGTTATCTATTGCTGTGAAATAAATTATTCCAAAACTTTGTGGCTGAAAACAACACATTTATCATTTTGCAGTTTCTGTGGGTCAGGAATCCAGGAGCGACTCAATGGAGACCTCTGGTTCAGGCCCTCCATCAAGCTGTAGGCAGAAGCTGCATGTGTAGTTATCTCAATACTTCATTGAGGAGAAGCCACGTTCAAGTTCCTTAATGTGGCTTTTGACAAGCCTCAGAAGATTTGTTTCCACGTTCTATCACTCAGGCTCTCCACAGGGCTGCCTGGACTCATAGAAGCTGGCTCCCTCAAGAGCAGGGATTCCAAAGAGAGAGAAAGAGCATCCCAGACAGAAGAACCAAAGATGTGACATCCATCATGATTTTCATATTATGTTCACTAGAAAAGAGTCAGTAAGTCCATCCCACCTAAGAGGGGAGGGCGTTACACGAGGGCACAGGGACCGGGAAGCAGGGATCATTGGGGGCTACCTTCGAGGCTGTCTGCTACAGTTTCTTCATTTTAAATGTAAATTTTAAAAATAGAAAATGCGTTCTCATCGTTGGACATTTAAAATGTACAGGAGGGTATGTGCTAAGTTTCCCTCATGCCCCTGTTGCCAGTCCCTTCCTTGAGCAAACTCCTAGCCGTTTCTTGTGTATCTTTTCAGAGGCTTTCTGTTAAGTGTAAAGTTGAGAGGGACTCCACAGGGACAAGCAGAAAGTCACCTTCATCTTCTCCCCTCCCTCCAGCCAATTCAAACCTGCTTTGCAGAGATAACTCTATCCCCACCCCTTGTGGGAAATCTGAGGTGGGTACTGTTACTTTTCATCTCCGTCTCAGATAATTAGGACTTATTTTGAGTCATGACAATTTCATGTCAGAAAGAAAATGCTGAATAACGGTCTCTCTGAACTGAAAGGTTAAACCTTCTGTTCTTCCCTGGCTTGGTCCTTCTTCAGCCTGGAAGCCTGAAGTGAGAAAAAGTGGAGGCCTTGTGGTCAGCTTCTCTTTCTCATGTTTGTACTTTGCCACTTTTTCTTCTACATCTTTCAACCAAGGATTGCCTTGGTCTCTTTCTGGGTTAGGGGATGGGAAACGAGTGGAGATAAGGAACTCTTTTTTTTTTTTTTTTTTTTTTTTTCTTCAGTATTGGTTCTTTTGGCTTCTTCGGAGATTTCCTCATGGAATCACCCAACTGTAGCTTTTTTGGTGTTTGCAAATGCTCTCCTTCATTCAGCATTTGCTTCCAAGGATACACCTGCAGCCGCTTTGGGCTGAAGTCACATTAGGAAGGCTCTCGGGCAAGGCCTCCTTAAGGGCTCCAGGAGGGCTGGCTTTCTCTTCTTCCCAGCTTCCAACTCATCTTGGGAAACCCTCACACGCCCTTCAGAATGTCCCGGACTCTTTGGAAAACTGATAAAGAATGTTCTTGCTCCTTGAGGGTTTTAATTTCTCATGCTATCTTGTTCGCTTCATTTAGGAATTGTTATATCCTGGGAACAAGGAACATCCAATGGATCACCCCAGGAATTAAAATCCAAAAGAGGGGATGTATCTGCTGGTTGATCAAATGGTTGTTTTGTATGGGTAGGAAGTAAAAGACTTTTCTTATACAACATACTTTCCACTTGCTGAGATACCTTTGGAGACAAAATGATTATAACAATTAAGTCTATAGATTCTTTCAATAACCCAGCATCCTCTGCTTAGGCACAGATGGCAGGAAGGATAGGTAATTTCAGGCATGGGGCATCTAGATAGTTGTGAGGGACACCGTTCTAGGATGCGGGGGCTTTTTCTTTCTCTCAGAAACATCCAGCATTTATTACTGTAAAACTAGATATCACCGTGGTAGTAACTTTGTAATTCCTGGCTCTGGGTCTGCCGTGGTTCATCTGTGACACAATCATTTCACTCTGAGTTTACTCCACCTCACCCTTTCCTAAGGGTCCCTCAACAGATCCCACAGACACCCCACTCCACCTTTACCAATGCCCAACTGGCACTTCTCTAAGCTGAGGCTGCAATTCTTTAGGGAGATTCAGCACACAGGTGGCTTCAAGTTGCCTTAGTGTTGAGACATAAACATTGCCGCTTTGGGCCTCGGTGCCCCAGCATTAACCACTGGACTCTTGCACAAACCTCACCCTCCATGGGACCCAGGGGATTTCTACGTCGTTCACATTGTCATAGCTCAAACCCAGCTTCTTCCATTCTAATAATACTGGGTTCTCAGATTCCAGTAATGTCCTGTATGCCTTGTATGCCCTGTTCAGGTCCACCTTCTAAGTTTCTGGTCATCTGGGTGGGTTTTCTTCTTCTCAGCAGGGCTTACTATAATGGAATTTTGCCTGCTTCCCATTTTGGAGACTGAGATCTTCCCCCACACCTTCTGTGGGAGCTCTGTCCTGTTGTGCAGGCAGATGGAGCCTGGACTTTAGAGCTCACTTGGGCTCCATAGAGTTACTTATACACATTAGGTGTGAGCACAGGAAATGACTACAGCCTTGTGAAAATGATTTGGGGCTAATAGCGATGGCAAGTGAGGACAAGATGAAGACTGACTTGGAGAATGTAACACTGTATGCCAACTATATTCAAAAAGAAAAAAGAAAGGCTTAGAGCTGGCCACGTTGTTAAGGCAGAAAAAAATAAGTGCCAGAGTGATAAATTAAAGCCAAAGTAAATCAGATTTGAGAAAAAAAAAAACAAACCATGCAGTGTCATTAGAATGCCAAGAGGGATAGTATCCTCACTAAAGAAAAATAAATTGTTGGGGCGCCTGGGTGGCTCAGTCAGTTAAGCATCCGACTTCGGCTCAGGTCATGATCTCGCGGTCTGTGAGTTTGAGTCCTGTGTCGGGCTCTGTGCTGACAGCTTGGAGCCTGGAACCTGCATCAGGTTCTCTGTCTCCCTCTCTGTCTGCCCCTCCTCTGCTCGTGCTCTCTCTCTGTCTCTCAAAAATAAATAAACAAAAAAAAAATTAAAAGAAAAATAAATTATTTAAAAGTGAATACCATATTGTACCAATGTTAATTTCTTAGTTTTGACAAATGTGCCACATTATGTAAGATGTTAGCCTTAAGAAAAGCTGGGTGAACTCTATTATCTTTGCAACTTTTCTATACCTAAAATCATTCCAAAATAAGAAGTTGGAAAAAAAAAATACCAATGGTATTTACACTAGAAATAAAGAACTTCTTTACCCTAAACTTTTTTGGCAGAGAAAAATGGTTTTCGAAGGACATTTTGAAGTCTCATTGTTCTTTGCGTAAATATGTATTGTAAAGTGGTTCAGTTCTGTATAAATTCTGGGAAGAATCAGTTGATGATTCTTGGTTTCACTTTTAAGAAACTCACTCTTTCAACAAATAACTTTTGACCTATTATGAGTCTTGTATACTCTAAAGATACATTAGTCAACAAAACAGACAAAAACCTATGCTCTCATGGAGCTTACATTCTAGTGGGTTTGGGGGGGGGGAATCAACAATAAACATGAATATAATAAATGCATTGCATTGTATGATTGAAGATGATAGGTACTGTTGGGGAAGAAAAGAAAAGAAGAAAAGGAACAGCAGTAGTGTGCATGGATCCTGAGCTGGGTACAATTGTAAATAGGGCGATCAGAGCAAGCTTCATTAAGAAGATATAGCAGAGCAAAGATGAAGGAGGTGAGGGAACAAAGCATGAGGATATCAGGGGAAGAGCATTCCAGGCAGAGGGAATGGCCCTTAGGTGGAGCTTGCCGAGAAGTTTAAGCAGCATCCAGAGGCAAGTGGTCAAAAACAGTAACTGGGGGGTGTGGAGCAGAGGGGAGGTAAGTAGAAGATGAGGTCAGGAAGGTAAGGATAGTGGTGGGTGGAGAGGAGCACAAATGACATAAACTTTGGGCGCTTACTCTGGAGGAAATGGGGAGCTATTACAGACTTTTGAGCCAAAGGGTGACATGGTCTGTCCTATGTATTAGAAGGATCATCCTGAACTGTTTTGTGCATAGGCGCTGGGAGGGCAAAGGCAGAGCAGGGCAAACAGAAGGCTAAAGCAGTAATCTAATGAAAGATACT
This sequence comes from Leopardus geoffroyi, assembly GCF_018350155.1. Lineage (NCBI taxonomy): Eukaryota > Metazoa > Chordata > Mammalia > Carnivora > Felidae > Leopardus > Leopardus geoffroyi. Next base: position 96,252,497 of record NC_059333.1, read on the forward strand.
GGTGCTTTAGTCCTGAAGGAAGCAGTGGAGATGGTGAGAAGTCATGAACTGGAGTTGGTTCGATCCAGTCTCAAGAGCCAATCGTTACATTTTCTGGAAGTTTGCAAAGCAGTTGCTAAATGTGGCATTGTTAAAAATTAAATTATATAAATTTACAATTAAATACACTATATTGAAAACTCGAGTCATCAATACTCAAAACTCATCACTCCTTAATTGTTTTTACCTAACGATTTTACTATTAATTATTATTATTCTGCTCCTGAGGTCAGTTATGTGTATCCATATGGTGAACATGCTCTAAAATGGGGCACTGCTGCGCCTCTCTCCCCGATTCTGAATTCGGGGACATGACATTAGGAGTTTGTCAGCCATCGTAGGCGTATTTACATGACAGAAATTAACAGATGCTACAAGTCAGCGTTCATTTTGTTTTTTAAAGGGAACTAGTTGTTAAACATTCACCAGCACACCACTGCTTTGTGCCTTCCCAACCATAGCTAGGAATGAGTACCACTACCCCACCCAAAGCTTTCAGGTTTCTCCATTTCTGTCAGGTCCCCACCCACAGAGGGGCAAAGCTTAATAAAGAGGTTAAGTGGGTATTGTGCATATTACAACAGGAGAAAAGTAACATATTTCTCTTAAGCCTCATACCATTAATACAGATTTGGTTATGAGAACTCACCATACCTGCGACTGAATCTTGAGCGCCGGCCCTAGCTTTAATCCCAGAGTGCTGCGAAGATGCTCCTCGGTGAGTAATGGCAAGGTTTCTCCATCAATGGCATGATCTTTAAATACCTTTATCAAAAACAAAAGGTGTTAATTTTGCACATCTTTAGAAAAAAATTCCTGTGTGGGGCAGCTGGGTGGTTCAGTCAGCGGAGCATTCGACTCTTGATTTCAGTTCAGGTCATGATCTCACAGTGGTGGGATGGAGCCCCGTGTCAGGCTCCATGCTGAGCGTGGAACCTGCTTAAGGTTCTCTCTCTACCTTTGCTCCTCTCCCCAGCCCCCTTTTGTCTCTCTTAAATAAAATTAGTAAATAAATAAAAATAAACAATTTTTTTTTTAAGTAATCTCTATACCCAATGTGGGGCTCAAACTCATGACTTTGAGATCAAGACTTGCATGCTCTCCCCACTGAGCCAGCTAGGTGCCCGCCCTCCAATTCTTTCTTTCTTTCTTTCTTTCTTTCTTTCTTTCTTTCTTTCTTTCTTTCTTTCTTTCTTTCCATATTTATTTATTTATTTAGAGAGACAGAGAGAAAATGCAAGAGGGGGAGGGACAGATAGATTGAATCCCAAGCATGATCTGCACTGATAGTGTGCAGCCCTTCTCGGAGCTCGAACTCACTATGTGAGGTCATGACCTGAGCCAAGATCAAGAGTCAGTCACTTGGGGCGCCGGGGTGGCTCAGTCGGTTAAGCATCCGACTCTTGATTTCAGCTCAGGTCGTGATCTCACGGCTCGTGGGTTTGAGCCGCTCATCTGGCTCTGTGCTGACAGTGCAGACAGAGCCTGCTTGGAATTCTCTCTCCCTCTCTCTCCCTCTCTCTGCCCCTTCCCCACTTACACACACATTCTCTCTCTCTTTCAAATAAAAAGAGTCGGTCACTTAACCGACTGAGGCACCCCCCAAATTCTTGTTCATATATAGGTATTTTAGTTTTGAAGGAACCATTAAGACTGCTTGAGGATGACACAAAATGTCATGAAGTTTCTTATTTTCAGTTACTCTCTCTTCTGTGATCCAGTAGCACGCCTGTGCTCTTTAATGACTCTCGGAGTACATTGTAATTCTGTCTCTGGAACTCAGTTCCAACCTGGAATAGTTATGACTTGAGGGCAGGCCCATGTCTTGTTTACCAGCGCCCCTATAATGCTGTGGCTGGGATATGGTAGATGTGCAATAAATGTTGCTGGGCAAACCAATGAATGGACAAATAGGCTGAGTAAAGTGTGGTGGGTGGAAACCATGGCAGACAAATTTTACCTCTCACGCTGACAGGTGCAGTGTCTCGGTCCACTGCCCTGCGTGCATGGCAAGGGGAGGAGAGGGAAATGCAGGCAAATGCTGTGGCGCTCGGCCTTTCCGGGGCCCTATCTGTTCTGCCTGTGTAGTGGATGCCACCATGCCTTCTTTTCTTCTGGAAACTAGGAAGGCCACTGGTGGACAAAGATTCCAGGCAGATAAAGAGATGAATCAAAAATCTGGGCAGATTTGGTAGTGCTGTAATTTCATGATCTCCAGCTTTGATCTGCCCGGCAATCCTCTATTTACTGATAAGTTTTCTCTTTTTTCTATTTTCAAGCTTTCTTCATGCTCTTCAAACTTAAGATCTTACAGAATCCTCCCTCATTTTCAGCAGATTGTATAACTTCCTAATTGAAAGAAAAGAAAAGAAAAGAAAAGAAAAGAAAAGAAAAGAAAAGAAAAGAAAAAAAAGAAAAAAGAAAAGAAAAGAAAAGGAAAAGAGAGAAGGGAAGGGAAGGAAAGAAAAGGAAAGGAAAGAAACCAATAGACAAGAACTTCCTCTAATTCTGCCCAGCAACCTAAAAACTTATATTTTCTCCCTTGCTCCTGATATGGTGGAAGAGGGTCTCTCAGTGTTTGAAGACTGTCCTCCCCCCTCCCCCCTCCCACCTCAGGCTTCACTCAGTAGATAACCCCCTCTCTCAGTGTTAGTCTCCCCTCTTGAGCTGGCTCCTTCCCATTGGCATTTACCCAAGTCTCCATCATTAAGCAAACAATAATAAGGCACCTACACAAACGCTTCCTCACTCTGTCTCTAGATACAGCCCCATACCTCTCATCCCCTTCACAGGCCAATTTCTCAAGAGTTTTGATCTTCCCTGCCTCAATGACTGCCCAGTCATTCCTCAGTCTCAAGGACTCTGACTTCTACCCTCACTAGTCCACTAAACCTGCTTGTCTCTGGGTCTCTGGTGACTCTGCTGTTACCAAGTGCATGGATATTCCTGGTGTTCCTGGCTGTATTTGACATTGTTGACTACTTTTTCATTAAAAAAAAAAAAAAAAAAAAAAAAAAAAAAAAAGCTCTTTCCTGGCCTTTGCAAGGCGTTCCCTCCTGGGTACTCTCTGCCTTTCTTTCTCAGTCACTTGTGTGGCTATTATTTCTTTATCCATGTTTATGGGTTAGGGTTCCTTAGGCTTCTGCCTCCGGTGCTCTTTGGTCTTCCTGATTCGTCTCAGTCTCTCTCTTGGCTTCAGTGAATATCTCTTCCTGCCGAAGGCTCCCTAATGTATACCTTAAACTCACAAGCTGAATCACGCCAGTTCTGCCTTTTCCATAGTGTTCTTGTCTACCCGCCCCACTGGTGCTACCCTGGATCTAGAGCTTCCCCACTAGTCTTGCTGCCCTCAACCTATTTTCATAAGAGCAACCTGAGTGACCTTTCTGAAATATAAAGCTAAGTATGCCACTCATGCTTAAAACCTCCACTGCCTCCAGGATAAAGCCACAGTCCCTCCCTGGGTCTCCACAGCTCTTTGTGACCCGACCCCCTCCCCTCATCCAGCCTCTTATCTTGCCATTGTCCCCTCTCTCCCTTGGTCCTGGCCTTCTCTGCCACTGGAAGCTATCTCGGAATCCCAACTGTGCTAAATTCTTTCTGGTTCCTGGTCTTCACTTGGAAATTTCTCCTTTGCCTCTCTTCCACCTCACCTCCCCCCTCAGCTAGTAATCTCACTTACAGATGCCTCTCCCTTCAGGAAGCCACAAGGCCCCCCCGTGTGTGCCCACCATGCTCCGTACCTGCTCTCTCGTAGCATCTCCACATTGATGTGGAACTCCTTACTAGTGTCCCTCTTCTGGACTTTAAGCTCAGTGGCAAGGGGAACCATATTTGTCTTGTGTCCACTATATTGGAGGGCATGCCTCAGGACTGACTGAAAAGTCAAGTCTTTTGGGGAAGCTTCTGTACTAGGAAATTCTTGTTCTAATAGATTTTAGTTATTTATAAACTGTGTTTGCTAAGTAATTATTTTGTTTCCTACTTTAATTAAGAAAATTATAGAATGCCTAACATGAACTAACTTATCTTAGGCTAAAGTGAAAAAGTTGACACTTTGGTTAGGCTTGTAACCTTATCTTAGGGAAACGTATGATTTCTCTTAACGTTTTTTGAAGTATTAGGAATAAATTAAGGATTCCTTTTACCACCTTTGACAATACCTAGGGCCCAGGTACCCTTGACTATAAACCGTATGGCCCAATATCTTCAGCATAAAGTAATTGTGGTGGCAAGAGCTAGATTTGTAGTCTCATACACATTTTTCAAGCCCTCACTCTCTTAGCCACTGTGATGCTCAGTTTTACTCAGCTGCAACATAGGGTTAATATCTTCTTCATGGAATTGGTATACATTAAATTTAAAAGATAATCTAAACGACGTGCCTGATACCGTGCCTCGCATATAGTCCATGTTCAGCAAAAAGTAGGCATTATTATAATAATGAGACGACCAGTGTAGAAAAGGTTAAGTGAGTTGCCAAGAAGCTGAGCTTGCCAAGTAGAGAACTTAGAAAATAAAAGGTTTCTCATTCTGATCCAGGATTTTCGCTATGTAATCCTGCTGCCATTCAGAGAAAGGGGTACTGGTGAAAACAGTTAAATATATTAATGGTGGGAAGGTTTGGCCCATTTCTCTTTCCTTTGTAGGGATTCCATTGAGCAATGAAGGGATGCATTTTCTTTTCTTTTTTAATTTTCTTAATGTTTACTTATTTTTGAGAGAGAGAGAGACAGAGTGTGAGTGGGGGAGGGGCAGAGAAAGAGGAAGACACAGAATCTGAAGCAGGCTGTAGGCTCTGAGCTGTAAGCATAGAGCCTGATGCTGGGCTCGAACTCACGAACTGTGAGATCATGACCTGAGCTGAAATCAGATGCTCAACCAACTGAGCCACCCAGGTGCCCCAGGATACTTTTTCAAACAGAGACAGGTTGGCAGCTGGGACTGACTTGCATGAGGACCCAAGCCTCAGCCCTGACGGATGAACCTGGGCCTGAGGCAAAGTTGCAGAATATGCCAGTGTCACTCACATGTCCCTCCTACTTCATTGTCAGGACAGCAGTTTAAGCCAGGAGCACCATATAAATGTACACATAATTTTAGTAATTTCAGTTCTTTTAGGGACAGAATATTTTATCTGCTGAGTTCCTTGAATGAGACATTTACTTAGAACAAACAAGATGTGTCACAGGCTCTCCTGGATGTCCCTGAACAATTGAGCTACCAACCCTCTCTCTCTCTATTTAAAAGAATTCATTTGCATAGGAGCTTTGAGGTTTAGTTGTGGTTATTTTTTTCTGGCTTTCTTTTTATACCTACAGGAGGCAGTTGGTAGGAGGTTGCTGAGTGGCCACCTAAGGCAGAGATGAGAAAGAAGACGGCAGGATGGGTGTGGGAGACATGGTGGGTGTGACCCTGACTAGTCCCAGGCTGTGACATACTAGAGAAGTGTTCCAGTGACAGCTGTGCCCGAGCTGTGCTCCTTCTGAGCTTGTTGCACTCAGTTGCATCCAAGGGGACTCTCTCCATTTCTGTACGGAATACTGTCCCTAACACGGCAGGGGCACGCCCAGCAGGGCAATGTTCTTGCTGTTGATTTCACCAGCAGTCACCAGCTGAGAGGGAATAGACTCATGAAGAAACAAGAGCAGAACTTGACCCTAACCACATTTGAGAAACACCTAGAAATAACTGTTCCATTTCTTGGGGTGGGGAAAGGAGCGCTGACATCCTGTTGGTGAGAGATAATGAGTCAGCAAAGTGTGGGGTATTCGTGCTTATGTGACTTCTACGTACCCACAAGAAGACATTTGGGATGATAAAGTATGAAATGCATGTAGCATCATTTATTATAAGAGTGGGTCTCATAAGCGGCACTTCCATGCCTGTGGATCACTGGCTGATGAAGAATAATGAGGGGCCAAACAGATTCGGCCCACCAGAAGCCAGCAATCACGTGTTCATTGCTTATTGCTGATTTCAACTGTTGCTTATTTCGGACTGTTATCAAAATTTGGTAACTTTGCTGTACTGGCAGTTGGTGCGGCACTTGATAAGTGGAATAGATAAATTTAAAAAGGGATTGCCCCATGGTCAGTGACTAATAAGAAAATAATAAGGTTAGACTCACTGAATGGGAGAAAATAGGACAAATTTTTCTTACAAAGTATGCAAAAAGACAAAGTGGATAACTGAAAGAATACAACTTGCCTGATAAGGAACCCGTTATCTTGAGGAGCCTCTGATAGCATGGTGAAATTAACGCTCGTCAAGAACTTATAAGGTGCCAGGCCCTCTTTACTGCTTACCACAATCCTCTGAGGATAAATTATATAATTATCCCCATTTTACAGATGAAAAACAGCACTAAGAAAACAGGCGGCTTGTCCTAGGTCACATGTCCAGATAACGGAAAAGCCAGGGTTTGAACTTGTACTTTCTAGTTTCATAAGCCATGCTCTTAACTACTACTCTATCTAATTTTCCATAAGTCCCAGAAACAGAACACAAAAAAAGAAAAAGTAGAAGAATTAATGGCATTAAATTGAAGAAAAAAAATGATCATAAAACCAAGATCTGAAAAAAGTCATTTCTAACATCAGTTAATTATGTTAAATTATAATGTCCTTTCCTTGCCTTTTTTTCCTTTGATATATAAACCAAAGATAATGACACCAGATTTAGTAAGCAAATTGCAGCTTAAAATTGTGTTATTAAATCACTTGAAAAAATAAACTTTATATATGAAAATGTAACATTGACATAAACTTCAAAAACGGGCCAACCCATTATTTTTGTCACCAGTTTTCCCATATGAGGAGAGCTAGTCTTCTTTCCAACTGTCCTAATGGTTCATTATGATTCAAAAAAATAGTATTTTATCTACCAGACTGAATTATATGTGTGTATTCACTGTTGCATATTGCCCTGGCATAAATAGAGAATTTTAAAGTAGTTAATTTCTTATTTTTCAGATCTATAGGCTTGTTATTCTTTTTAGAATAAAGAATATATTTCTATTACCTATTATGAGTAGCCTAAAACTTCTGGTACAGAAGTATGTGCCCCCCAATGTTTGCTATATGGAAGAATAGGGAAAGTACTCATCATTTCTCAATATTTTTGGATGTTTAGCCTCCGAATCTCCTAATTTTGGGTAAATTCCTATCTCCCAGGAATCTTGATGGAACAGAATGCCAGACATTGGCTTTCCCAGCCTCCCCTGCAGACGGGCTGTGGGGACATGACCCAAGATTCAGCAATCAGAGGCTCCTGTCCCCAGTCAGTCAATGACATACAAGGGGTAGATTAGAAGCAAACTCAGAGAAGCAAACTTCTCTGGGAGAAAAATGCAAGTTTGGCAGAACCCGTGTGGAAGGAAACATATTTCAAAATGTCTTATTTTTATGAAAGTACTTAAATGTTCAGTCACCTGAGCATAATCTGAACAACCTGGAAGGCCCCTAATGAAGTTGTGCACATCATTCACGGTCCATTTCTGAATATCTTCATCCAAAGACAGATTTTCCCCAATTGTAACCAGTGGGTGCGCTCCTTTAAAAGTGGAAAGGAAATTATTTTGTGGTATACAACTTCCAGGAAAAGGGGAAACTAAGAGCACGGTTTTATGTATAGTTACATTAATTTCCTTATATTCTATTACCACAGAGGGTCCCTTTATATATATACCACAGAGGGTCCCTTCATATCTATGTGCAAGCTCCTTAAACAATACTGAGAGATATTTTCTAAAAAATTTAGCAATCTCCTTTCTTTCCTTCTTCTAAAGGATCTTTAACGACAGCATTATCGTAAATAAACAAAGACGTTCCATACTGCTTCATTTTCTCTCAGGTTCTAATAGACATGCCCCGTGGATTTCATTCTCCAGATGAACACTGTCATGTTCTATGATGTTCTATGAATTATCATGCTCTCTAGGTGACATGAGAATGTAGCCACATATTCATCGAAATGGCAAATTAACGCTTTGTAAGGGTAAGTCACCAACACAATTGGTTTGGTGACTAGATTACAACCACCTCCCCCAAATACCTGTGTTTTAAAATGTTTTTACCAAAAGAAGTTCTAGAAACTATTCAGTGTTTGTTTGGGAGGGTAGTATGTTAATGTTTTTAGGTAATAAGTTATCGTAACAGGAATGGGCACTGAAAGTTAATGCTTTTGTTTAACTGTCTATTGTTTTCTGCACTTAAATACAGGGGAGATGGAATTCATACTTTTAAGGAAGAAATCCCTCTATTTTGTATTGAAGAAGTTAATAGCAAATTAAATTAAAAATTTAATTTAAAATTCTGGTACGTTTTCCCATCCTTCCTCATTCTTGCCTTCCTAGCTTTCCCAGCTTCCTAGCTGAAAATTCTCTATACAGCAATATATAAATAGAGACAAGTTTCACTAATATGGCTTATTGGAACAAACATAATAAAGGGACTTCAAGAAGACATAGTCCTGAATAGGATTAAGAAAAAGAAGAATAAAAGGAAACACGATGAGAATGGTACATTATGTAATAACTTAAGGACGTGGTGACCTGTGGCTCATTAGAATCTGCCATTGGCCCCTGACACCCACCTGGCAGAGACGGTCGAGGAATTGGGGGACAAACCCCATTCTTTTCACCACAGGCTGCAAAGCCTTGCTCTGAAGTCTTCTCCTTTGCACCATCCCAGGCCTTTGCTTCTAGGGGAGCACCATGAGCTCCCCAAGGTTTTTTATGGGTGGGCTCGAGCTCCCCACAGGTGTTGCCAAGAGCTGGCTTTTCATTGGTTTCCCTTGACTTCTGATTGTTGAGAGCTTCGGTTTCTGGTTCTTTTGCAAATTCATCCTCTTCGTAGGGAATCACATGAGTCTGGCCTAGGATTTTTTCTTCTCCTTGACTTTTAGAGCTCTCAATATCACTGTCTAGAACTTTCTGATTCCCAGCACCTCTCCTGAGACGACGACATTTCTGACCCCAGCTTTCTAGAAAATGTGGACCAGCTGCCACTATCGTGGGGGTTCCCTGAAGGTTTCTCAGGGTGCTTCTGTGAAAATGCAGGTCACTGGCAGGGAGCATACTCCTGCCGTGGTAGTTGGCTGGGCCAGGAGGGATGCTGGAGCTATAGAGGAATGGTATCCCTGGTCCTGCTAGTCCCTTGGGATTCACTTTTTCTATTCTCCTTTGCTGGTAAAATGCATGCATTTCCATTTCCATCCTAAAAACAAAACAATATATTTGATACACCCCAAGAAAACTGCTAGAAATATAATCTTAATGGTTCTCTGTGTTCCTTGCGATGGAACCTCTGCTTTTCCCAGGTCTTCCCACTACTTATCAGAAGTTTGTTGGGTGGAAACACGAATTCCCTTGAAAATCACCGGGAAGGAGAGTTTGGAATAAGACCTGAGGATGAAAGGTTTGGCCGAATCTCACAATGGAAGTCCAAGGCCTGTCTTTAAAGCATTAGCTCTAATAGATCTGGCAAATTTCGCAGGAATGGGAATAACATAGCACAGGGTAGTTTCTTGCCAGAAATTAATCCTCGAAGAAATCAAAGTTCTGGAAAGAGTTTTCTAAACCCCAAAGTATAATCTTAGTGGGACTCAAGGAAGTCAATGCAAGTCTCAACTGTTACAAATCAATGCAATTGGCAGGAGTTGTGGGGGAGGATTTGTTGGGGGTTTTGCTTAATTTATTTTGATTATTGGTTATCACCTGGACTCATTAGGGTTCAGTGATGGAAAACTAAGTCTGAGGCCTTCTTGTACCCCGGGGCCATGCCCTAGTCATTATTGCTGTCTTTTCTTTCTCCTAGTTGCTACAGCTGAAGTCCACTTTAGGGGCCACTGACATGGGGCTGCCTGGGCTCTGCTTGTAGAGTCCGAAGTGGGGTTGGCAAGCTTAGCTCCTATATTTGGGCAGAACTGAAGTCTTTTAAAACAGAAGTGCAAATATGAATTTCAGGGGAATCACAACTAGGCATTTTAATTATGAGACATTATTAAACTCTTAAGATCTACAGACATAGATTCACTATGTAATTTCTAATCTTACTTTTATCTGTAACTAACTTAAATATATGTTTGTATATATTTCTTTTTGTAATATTCCTGAAGTGCTTTTTGTATGTAATCAGGTATCTATCTATCTATCTATCTATCTATCTATCTAATATGTATATAATTAGAGTTTGTATATGTATACAACACAATATACAAATATAATGAATGCATATAAAAAATATCTCTATATCTATCTATTATCTATCTATCTATCTATCTATTCATCTAAAACCAATGAACAAGTGAATAGAACATAAATAAAAACAACACCATATGTTACCTGGCAGTATGCTGCCGTTGAATCATTTCATTTCTTCTTGCCATTGCCTTTATGGATTCAGGTGGTAAAATGCCCCAACCTTAAAAAAGAAAACCGCCATCCCACCCCACAGACAAATTAACAATGTCCATTTAAAGATAACAAAAATAAAATACAATGATTTAAAAGAACATCCACCCACCAGTAGAGCACAGTGTTGGAAACAATATCAGATAATTGCTGTTCAGCATCTTAGAGTTACTTTGGTGATGGAATGATAAAATACTAGATAATTTTATTTTTCTTTAAGTATGGGTCTCATGATTGGTGACATTTTCCTGCCATACTTGAAAAGGAAAAAAAAAAAAAATGAAATGAACTGTGGATCTCTTTGTTTCTAGCTTTTAAAGCAAAAACGGATCATTTTTCTTTTCTTTTCTTTTGCTGCAAGAGAAATCAGTTGACCTTAAAAAAAAAAAAGTAACTAAGTGCTTCTTGTGCACCAAAACCCCTGGAAATAAATGCAATGATTTCATGGATATAAAGCTCTCTATGTGGACTTTTTGGTGTGTCTGAGGAAGATACTTTTTTGCAAAATGCTTTCAACGAAGTTGGTAGAAATTACATTCTTTGTGTCAATCTTCTGAAGTGTCTTGAAATAACAGCAGCATTACGGAATTCAAGGCTCTATTCTTGCCTGGTAACTTTATGCTCTATTGATTTTTTTTTTCTTTCTCTGTACTCCTAATGCACTTAAAGTCTATACCGATGCTTTTTAAACCATCTATGGTAAAGCAGTATTTTTTTTTTTTTCTTTTAAAATTTCCGCCTATCATGGGCCAAAACATTTTAAAAAATATAATAAAACAGCCTGGGTGGCTCAGTTGGTTGAGCGACCAACTTCAGCTCAGGTCATGATCTCACGGTTTGTGAGTTCCAGCCCCACCCTGGGCTCTGTGCTGACAGCTGGGAGCCTGGAGCCTGCTTCAGATTCTGGGTTTCCCTCTCTCTCTGGCCCTCCCCCGCTCATGCTCTATCTCTCTCTGTCTCAGAAATAAACATAAAAAAATTTTTTTTTTTAAAAATACAATAAAACAAACTTTTATAAAATTGAAATGAAAACAAGGACAAATACAAGTGTAATGTAAAAAATGATCAGATTAATAGACATAGAATTACCCTGTCAAATTGCTGCAAAAGTTTATCTATTTATGCATTTATTTGCACAACCTCTTCATAGACCAGCACAGGTCCACAGAGAATACTCCAACAATAATAGACATACAAATTGTACTTGTTTTATGTAGTTTTACATGTGAAAATCTGTTCTCCCTAACACAGCGGTCAGTATCATGAGAGAATTTCTTCTTGCACATGCTTTGTACTAAGTTAGAAGAGCTCATTAACTCCTATTAATAACCCATCTTAAAATAAATAATGCTATATCTTTTTTAAGGGAGATTATTTGTCATTTGTAAAATTCAGAGATTGGATGAGGTGACCTCTAAAATCCTCCTAATGCTAACGCTTTATATTTTTTATAATTCAGTGGCTTCAAAATATTCTTCTCTAGAGAGCCAGCATGGGTGAAACTATCAACCCATGAGGTACTGACTGCAAAAGAATGCTGAGAAATTTCTCATGAGAAGTCCAGTTTAGAGGGCACAATTTTAATTACCTGGATTTTAGGACCCTCTGAAATCTGGAATCCCCAAACCTATTCCAAGTTTCTTTCTCTTTCCTAAATAGATGACATCAAACTTAGTGCTAGTCCAGCTGTAATAACCTACTTTCTTCCTGATACCCAATTTTTTGAAATAGATTTGTGTCTTGGTTTCTATTTTGCTAACTTAGTAGCTCAGTTTCTATAGAACTGAGGCCCTAGTTTTCCGTTGCTTACTTTCCTACACATCAGCCTTGAGGCAGGAGACCTGAGCTCTGTCCCTGAGATAGGTGGTGAATTTGCTTGCTTGTATCCAAACATTGGCAGCTTCCAGATTCTTTATCACTAAGATGGGCTCTGAGTCAGCAATGCAACTATTTCACTGGTCTATTTCTGTGTTGCCTGTAACCATGGGCTATAGATTTACTGGGTTCTTGATGCCAGATGGGGTTTTCATCCAGGATTAGCCTTTGGGACAACCTTTTTGGTCCTTGGAACACTCTAGTGGGTGTGTCCAGTTTCAGTCAGGCCCTGGCTTCTACGCCCTATCGCCTTGCACTGGATCCATGCACAACATGCTCAGATCCAGGCAGACTGGTGTCTTCACTGGCCCTGGCACCAATCATATTTTTTCCTGTGCCAGGCTTTTCACTCCTACTTGTTCTTATCTATTGAGAGTTGTTGGAATTGGAGAGCAGGGACAAACAGAAACTCATGAATACAGTTTTGGGGGATAAGATACATCAGTTTGATCTTCTATATGATGAGGAATTTCTCTCTTCTTAATCTCTCTTGAGCCCCCACCAGTCATGTTTTCATTGATAGCCCTCTACTGAAACTGCTCTTATCAAGATCACCAATGAGCTCCACTCAGCTAAATCTAATCATATATTCTTAGTTTTCGTCTACTTCATCTATGAGAGGCATACTTGACCCAATGCTCACTCTCTCCTTAAAACTTCGTCCCTTGCCTTCAAGGCCACCAGGCTCTCCTGGGTCTCCTCCCATCACACTGTTTTCTCCTGTTTCTCCCTTGTTTGATCCTTCTCATCTTTTGGATCTTGTTGGTATGTCCTAGGTATCATCCGTTTAACCTCTATCAACACTCACTCTAAAGATGATCTCATTTAGTCTCATCTATGCTGATGACTTCCAAAATTATACCTCCAAGCTGTCTCCAGAAGTCCTCTCTTCACTTTAGCTGCCTTCCTGACATCTCCCACTGATTATCTGTTAGGTACCTCAAATGTAACAGGAGCAAAACAGAGCCCATAACATCTCTCCCACCCCAAGAACTCTGTTCCTCTCACACTCTTCCTCAACAGTGAACAGCAACTCTACCTCTCCTATTGTTCAGACCAAAATTTTTGCTATCCTCCTTAAGACCTCTCTCTCACACAGCTCATATCTTAACTGTGAGAAAATCTGTTATTTCTACCTTCAAAATAATTACAGAATCCAACTACATGTTACTATGCAACTGTCACCACCCAGAGCCAACCCATCATAATCTTTTGGCTCTTCTGATAGCCCATTAACTCCCATCAGTTTATCTTCAGAGCTTTGATCCTATCAAGTTTGTCTCAAATACAGGAGCCGGAGCGATCCTGGTAAAATGTAAGTCAGACCATGTCGCTCCTTTGTGCAAACTCCTCAAAAGCTTCCCCTCCTACTCAGGATAAAAGGCAAGCCTCCACTTTGACCTATCAGGCCAGAGATAAACAGCCCCAAGCCCCCTTAACTCTCAGATCTCATCTCCTCATGACCCCTTTAGTTCCTCACATGTAAGATAAGACAGAGATATTGCAACTTTTCATGTTATTCCTCAGTAAATTGGTGGTTGGAGGCGTTAAGCAACTTACACGTGGTCACTTAGTGGTGGAACCATGATTGAAACCTAGGTAGCAAGTGCAGAACTTACAAGCACACCTGCCACACAGCTTTGCCAAACTTAGCAGTAAATGCGATGGCACGATGGCAGAACTTAATGCAGCCACCCAGGTCACATTGGTGCCACAGACCGTCTATTGCTCATACCTGAGTAAACATGATTGGATAGCACGTTCGGTATATTTGCATTTGGTAGAACAGAGGATCCAAACTGGGAAGGAACACAAAACTGTCTTGGGTCAGCAGGAGCTACAGTGGAAGACAATAAATCTCTAGGAAAAAAAGATATAAAATAGATAAAATGAGGATGGAACAGTACAAATTTTCCATTGCATAGGCAGTGAGATTTTCTAATTGCCAAATGAGATTCTATCATCTCTTCCAAAAATAAGATGCAAAAATCCTGCAGCCTCTTGGTTTCAGTAGAACTGTGGTGAGAAACATCTACTAAGGAAGGATTGACCCAGCTGACAGCACAACAGAAACATCAAGAAAAAATAAAAAAGTTTTAGAAATGTCTGGAAAAAAATCTAATCAAATTAATACTGCTCTCTGATTTCCCATGACCAACATACTATTCTGACCACATTCTTTTCTCATGTAATGGACACACTTTGCCTTGGGTTTTGCCATCTGGGATCAGTGTTTGACTATGTGGTGGGCAGTTTGTTTATTTTGCCAAACTTCAGTGGTCTCGAGAAGTCAAAATTTACTCCACAACAACAATAAATAATGGACATTACTTTCCTCTCAGAATGTCAAAATATTCTAAAGAGGGGAAAATAAGAAACTGCCAGAGTGTACAACCTTAGTACTGATAATGCCACTTTTATTGAAAGAAAAAAATTGTTCTATCATGAGAAAACCAGGGTACTCAACTGTTATGGAGTGAGTTGTGTTCCTCCCAAATTCATAGGTTAAAGTCCAAACTCTCACTGTGACTATATTTGTAGGTAGGGCCTTTCATGGGGTACGTAAGGTTAAATGTGGCCATAACAGCGGAGCCCTGATCCGATAGGACAGGTGCCCTTAGAAGAAGAAGAGGAAGAGGAAGCAGGAGTGCATGCACAGAGAAAAATGCCAGGTGAGGGCACAGCAAGAAGGCGACCGTCTGCAAGCCAAGGACAGAGGCCTCATCACAAATCAACTCTGCCGACACCGTGATCTATGGCTTTTCAGACTCCAGAACTAGGAGAAATAAAATTCTGTCGCTGAATCCATGCAGTCTGTGGTACTTTGTTAGGGCAGTCCTTGCAGATTACATCAATGTTTATACCTGTATGATGCCTGTCCCATAGTAAGTGCTTGTTAGCTATGTGTGGAGTGTGTCAAGCAGGCCCCAGATGGGAAGTGATGGGAAGTGTGTTGAACGTGTGGCCAGCAGAGCATCTTGATATGCATTTGTGCGCCACAGTTCATGGAAGTGACACTAGACAAGAAAACAAAACTGGAGTCACCATCATTTGAAACGTTAATGGTCATCCATTTTCTCCTTCGAACAGAATAGTATATTGGAAAGAAATACCGATCCACCGTTGGAGGTTCAAATGATGAAGGAACCAGTGGCATCCTCTGCTGCCCTGGTGCCGTCAATAAAGGATTCATGGCCATCGTTGGATTTATCATCAATATCTCTCGCCACTGATGGAGTTCTAAAAAGAATCAGATAAATATGTAAACAAACAACTACACTTTTAGTGAACTATTTGAATTTTTCTTGAACACAACGAACACCTTTTGTATTTCCCCAACATCTGGGGAGACCAGCTATACCAAACTTTCACTTACACAAAACCCCCTTCACTGTGAGCTCCCAGACCCAACTGCAGAACTCAGTGATTTTCAGCTTGTCCTTGGAATTCGTTGATGAGTTCACAGGAAATACCACACCATATTACAAGCAATAATAAAATTAAACCAGCCTTGCAAGATTCCAGAAATACCAACCTCCTTTCTTACAACTTACTTTGATTTTTATATTTCCAGGGGTACGAATGTGTCTATTTCCCATATGTTCAATCTTTAGAAAAATCTTCCTTTTTAATTGTTAAGATTAAAATAGAAAAGGGGAAAATCATAGTGGCTAAAAATACATCTAGTTAAAGTAGATATAGACTAGGACTGTGTTTAATTAGAACAAGTGAGCAAGTTGTATCCAAATATACATAAACACAGGATGCATAACTTTATCTGAAGAACCTTATGACCAGAAATAGGGACCGTTGTTAAAAGGATAACATTTTGGTTTACATCTTCCTGTTAATTATTCATGTCCTTTGAGTAATTTTAAATATTAAACAAATACTAGTCAAGCAGGTCATTGTCGCTTTTCCTTCATCCTCCATTGTCACTTCAAACAATTCAAGATACCTACAAGTATGGTTTTTAAAATATTTTATTTTATTTATTTTGAGAGAGAGAACAAGAGTGTGCATGCATGCACGCATTAGTGGGGGAGTGGCAGAGAGAGAGAGAGAGAGAGAGAGAGAAAGAATCCCTGAAGTGGGGGCTTCATCCTACAAACTGTGAGATCATTACCTGAGCCAAAATCAAGAGTCAGATGCTTAACTGCCTGAACCACCCAGGCACCCAGATACCTACAACTGTGTTTTTTAAAAAAGGAAACTAGGAGGGACCCCTGGGTGGCTCAGTCAGTTAAGTGTCTGACTTCAGTTCAGGTCATGATCTTGTGGTTGGTGAGTTCAAGCCCCACATCAGGGTCCGCATTGACAGTGCAGAGCCTGCTTGGGATTCTCTCTCTCTTCCTCTCTCTCTACCCCTCCTCTACTTGTGCACACTTTCTCTCAAAATAAAGAAATAAACTTGAAAAATTAGGAAATTGGGAAGAAAATGTTCTGCTATTCAAAGTAGTGATCTTCATTTTTTCCTTTCTTGTATATTTGATTTGATTGTTAAAACAGTTAATACACTCATATAGACCAAAAACTAAAAATATAATGGTATTTAAATAAACAATCCCTTTTTTAGCTTCTTTTTAAGACTGAAACCTAATGATCATAGTCCGTAGTTCACCTAACATTGGCTTTTGCCATTCATATATTTAAAAAATTTCTTTATGTTGATTTCTTTTCACTGGGTTTCTGTGAGGTCAGTATAGTTTCCTCTCTGATAGTGACCTCAGAGAGTCTATGACTAGTCAGGATTAAAATAAAAATATTTGCCAGGTACCTGCCAGCCACGGTGAGAATGCCAACAAAGAACAAAGGTTGGGTATATGTCAGACATGGGCTTGCAATTCTGGCAAGGACACTGTCGTGCCTTGAAATCTCAGGTCCTCCGTGTGCAATCTGGTACACAGCCCCCTTCCTCCCTTTAGTCCATTACACAACAGAACAATGTGGGACACAACTGGGTGTTATTGAACTTTCATTTGTGTCATAAAATGACTGTCTTTGGCAGAAGTTTGAACTTACCCACGAATGAGATAGAATCTTTAAAATTATAAAATATAATGTTTATCTTGCATTTTATGTGATGCTGGAGACGAATCAGGAGGAAGGAGGAGGAAAAAGAAGGAAGAAAGGGAGAGGTGCAGAATCCCTCCAGAGCAAGGATTGCCTAGATGTTGGACCACCCCTCTTCCTCACACACGTCACCTGAGGGAAATGCCATAAAAATTAGTCACCAAAAACAGATGAGGCTGTCTTATTCTGGCATTCCCCCTAAGAAGGCCTTAAGACAAGGACTTGAATGCAGGTAGTGGTCCCAAGGAGCTCACAAGGGGGAGTGGGGAAGTGAAATCAGGAAGGGAAAAGCTGATAAAGGGAGAGTTAATGTGTGGATTACTACTCTGGGCAACTGGGGATCAACGCTGCTAAGACGTCTTGTGGAACACACCTCAGGATTTGTCCCAATGAAAGACAAAGCGAGGGGTAAACTGCCCCTGGATTATGCCTGATCTAGATGCAAGGAACTCCTGTGGTGTGGGAGGGAGCCTTCAGACCAAGAAGCCGAAAGGGGCAGGTGCTTGAGATGGGGAAGGACTTCCCCATGGTTGAAGATGAACTTGGAAGGGGGCCACGGGGGGCTCCCATATATCTCCCTCTGCCCCACTGGCAGCAACAGTGTCTGGGGCTGTTGAGGCAAGGTGATTACCTTCTAATGTCATTCCAGTAGAGAGCTGGCACAAATGCCTTTCTTCCGGAGTACCAGGTTCACCAGACAGAGGAATACATTTACGAGGTTCTATAGGGTCCATTGTCTGCAACAACACAGCAGGATTGTTTTTTTTACCGTTAGTCACGCGTTTAGTGAAGTAAGCAGGGAACTCAAGGCTATCAGGTTAACAGAGATGAAGAAATGGAGCATCAAAGACAAGTCTGATCTAATTTAAATCTGCTTAAAACTCTTCTTGGTAACATAACTGTTCTGGATCCTATGGTTCTTGGGTGCGGTCTATTTTCTTTTTGTAATGCCAAGGAGATTGAATGTGATCTATAAAATTTTGTTACACATCTGATATAGTAGTTTATTATTTTTTAATCAATCCTCCAAGTTTGCACCTAAAATGTAAGCTTATTTCCGAGGTCTAGAGAAGTATCTGTATGTATGCCATGAAGGTCCCCAAGAAGGATGAGTCAGTGACATCTGTCACATCTCAGTGTTACGGTTTTGGGCTCCACTTGGCTTCCCTAGTTTCCTTTCATTCTTATACTTGTAAGCGAGTGCCTTTTAACTTACCACCATCATATCTATTGGTGCCCAAATTTTCTTCTAAAAGTCTAATTGCCTGGTGCTATACCCTGGATTTTTATGCCTCCTCCCATTCATATGTTGAATACCCAATATGATGGTATTAGGAGGTAAATATTTGGGGAAGTGGTTACATCATGAGGGGGTCTACCCCCTCACGAATGGGATTAGTGTCCTTAGAAAAGAGACACTAGAGAGGGGTGCCTAGTTTTGGCTCAGGTCATGAACTCATGGTTCGTGGGTTTGAGCCCCATGTTGGGCTCTGTGCTGATGGTGCGGAGCCCACGTGGGATTCTCTGTCTCTCTCCCTCTCTCTCTGCCCCTCCCCTTCTCTCTTTCTCAAAATACATAAAGTTTAGAAAGAAAAAAAAAGAAAAAAAGACAGAAAGAAAGAAAAGAGTTACCAGAGAGCTCCCTCACCCCTTCTGACATGTGAGGGCACAGCAAGAAAGTGGTCATTTGTGAACCAGGAAGCAGGTCCTCATTGGACTGTATCTGGTTTGCAGACTGCATCTGCCGAATCTGCTGGCGCCTTCACCTTGGACTCTCTGCCTCCAGAATTGTAAGAAATAGATTTCTGCATTTATAGGCCACCCAGACTACAGTATTCTGTTATAGCAACCTGAATGGACCAAGATACCCTTTTTGTGTTCTGTTGTTATATTTTGAATGTGCCAAATTTTTATGCAGTCTATTTTTTAATAGACTTTATTTTTAGAGCAGTTTTAGGTTCACAGCAAAATTGAGTAGATAGTACAAAGAGCTCCCATATATCTCCCTTTGCCCCACATGCATAGCCTTCCTCACTATCAATGTCTGGCACCAGAGGGGTACATTTGTGAATGTGGCACATCAGTACACCTATACCTACATGTCACTATCATCCAAAGTGCACAGTTTACCTGTGTGCCTACTTTTAGTGTGGTACCTTCTATGGGTTTTGAGAAACGTAGAATGCCATGCATCTACCACTATAGTCACACAGAACGGTTTCCTGGCTCTAAATCCAATTATATTTCAAAGCAAATACTATCAGGAGACTTCCAAGGAAACGTTCTGGGGTTGGCCAGATCTTTCCCTTCATCAGCAAGGTAGATGCTTGGGCTCCAAATCTAGGTGTCTATAATCTCACCATTTGGGGAGTCATAGGATCAACCCATGAGTCTTTAAATATCAACTTTCACATTTTCAGGGTATCCTCTTATTTTAGAAACATCTAGACAAATGAAGTGAACCAAGGTCACTTTGGCACGGCAGATGAAATGCTCTTGAGTCAAAATGCAGACGGGGATATCCATTTTAAACGCAGTGAGTCTGGTAATCCCAAGTGCGGAGTGTAACGGTGCTTAGGTTTGCATTCAGCGTGGATTTCTCTGACCCAGAGCTCTAATCCTGGATGCCCAGCACTTTAGGAGGATGAGGATTCCTTAATCTCTATCTTCAGACTCTTACCCTCAACAAACCCCTCCAGGCAGCACACAGACGATTTAGGTAGTGCTAATTCTGTCTCAACTGATTAGGGCAGTAGTAGTAAGACATGAAGTTCATGAACTAAAGCCCTTGCCAAATCAGCAGATTTTCACTGAATGCTTGCCTGGTGCATAGTAGCCAGGTGTCAGTTTGATTCCATTTCAGTCTCTCATTGGCTATACTGTGACCATTTATTAAAGTCGGTGCAATCTGAATTTGGCCAAGCCTGAATTTGAGCAATTACATATGGAATATTTGTTGTGTTGCATGTATGATGCATGACTTCTGGGATTGTACTCATTGAAATAAATTAGTTTTTAAATAACTTCTGTATTTGTAAGTTTTTACAAATACAGTTTTTACATTCTAAGAGTAGATCAGTAGAATTAAATGTTTCTACAATCTTGAGAAAAAAAATATAAATTCTTAAATGAAAACTAGTGGGAGATATTTACAGAGATCTTTTATTTAAGGTATAAAACAGTCCTTAGTAGCTTCACACATTCGCTATTCTAGGTGTCCTATATTAATCTGGGTTCTGAAAAGCATGTTAGTGCTAAAGCATAATTCACACTTTCTTAAGTACATTTTCAGTTTAGAAAAATAATAAATAGGACATTTTTTAAAAAAAAAATAGGAAGGCTAGGGTGCCTGACCATTAAAAAAAAATAGTTAAGTGGCCACCTCCGGCTTAGGTCGTGATCTCCCAGTTGGTGAGTTTGAGCCCCACATCCGGCTGTCTGCTCTCAGCACAGGGCCTGCTCTGGATTCTCTGTGCCCCTCTCTCTCGCTACCCCTCCCCAACTTCCATTCTCTCTCTCTCTCTCTCTCTCTCTCTCTCTCAAAAATAAATAAAAACATTTAAAAAAGTAGGAAGACCAATAAATTGTCCAAAAGTATTTCATTATCAATACCCCTAGCAGAAAAATTCACGGTGAGAAGAGAGATCATGCTAATTTCACAGTTATAGTTAGAAGTGTGAAAAGTTTATTTTTATATCCAATAATAAAAAGCTTAGAAAATAATTACATAAAACAGTGTGTGAAATGTAAATAATCGTACTGATATTCCAAATACATAGTTTTCTGAGATTACAAGGTGATTCTAAAATTATCCAAGCCCTATTTCAAGTGGAAGAAATAGTTACACTTAAAGCATCTTTACCCCAAATGTGCATCATGGCCATTTATAACAGAAAGAAAGACAAAAGACATTGCTCCTTAAAATCTGAGTGGCTGCTTATGTGGGTCCTGAGAAACTTAACAGAAACCCATGGGGGAGGGGAAGGAAAAAAAAAAGAGGTTAGAGTGGGAGAGAGCCAAAGCATAAGAGACTCTTAAAAACTGAGAACAAACTGAGGGTTGATAGGGGGTGGGAGGGAGGGGAGGGCGGGTGATGGGTATTGAGGAGGGCACCTTTTGGGAAGAGCACTGGGTGTTGTATGGAAACCAATTTGACAATAAATTTCATATATTGAAAAAAAAATCTGAGTGGCTGATGTCTCCATCAGCCCCAGCCCACCTCTTCCTCAAGGATTTCATCCTCATGGGTGGTCAGGCACTGACTTTTTGCTCTTGCGGGGTTCCCAGTCTGGCCGACAGCCCACCTCCTGTAGCTGTTCCTTCCTCCCTGCTCTACATTGACTCCGAATGCCATCCATTTCCCTCAGTATCCACAAAAAAGCACTCACACAAGGCAAACGTGTTGTGGAGCCAACTTGACTGAGAATTGGCCAATCAGATTGGGAGGGAGGGGGCAGTGTCAAAAACAATTTCAAATTGAACGTTAAAGTTCTCCATTGTGAAACATCCCCTTGGGGGAATTTTGACGTTTCAAGCCCAGGCTTCTTGTTCTTTTCCTTGACCTTCTCTCAGTTGGTCCCCCAATAATTGCAAAACATTCCTCCCACCTAGTTTTGCAGAGAGCCTCTGCACCCTCTTCCTGACTCTGCTCTGAGCCTCTCCTCAAGGGGACTTTGACTCTGGGTCTCTGCATATTCCCGCCCCTCCCCAGCCTTGCTGAGGATAGGGAAGGAACTTAGAGGCTTCTTTTCTACCGGCTTGAGTTGTGTCACTAACAGCCCACTTTGGAGGTCAGCTAGACTTAATTTTTGTTTTAAATAACAATAAGCATACAGAAGCACAATATAAATGAAATGAGGTATCACTGTAGTAGTAAGCATCACTGTCCACAAAGGCAGTTAGTACCAAAGCACTTGGCAGTGGCCCTGAAATATATTTCACTTTTACTAAAGGCATATACTTTATTAAAGCAGCGTTCTAAATGCATTGCGTCACAATGCGACCCCTGGAAAGTGTTGGTGAAGGCATATGGTGTGTGCATGCTTCCCTCACCTCTCACTTCTTTTCATTCTGGAAGCTCGTTGTCATTAGAGCCACCTGTGCTTCCTTGAGATGTAAAGTTCTAGACACATTTGCAAATACTGTAATGAAAAAGACTAAACCTTTTCATCATTAAGCAAGTAGAGATTATGTAATGTCTTCACTACTTGAATTCAATATAACTTATGCACTGCTATAATTTGAATAAATTACGTTCACTTTCTCCGAAAGATCGTGAAGCAAAACCCATTGTATATAAATTTGTACGTAGGTCAAAGTGACATCTAGTAGTACCCGTATAACTGAACTGAATTTTAGATATTTTAGTGAGATTGTTAGAAAGAATGAGTTAAGAAATAGTTAACATAGGGTTTTTTTCATGATTATCATTGACTGCTCCTCAATGTTTTTTTCTCAAAGTTTCTACTCTGACATTTCATAGTCCGCACATCGTAATTCTTTTTGGAATATGTTATCTGCAGTAACAAAAGGCCATTAGAAGAATAACGCATGGTAAATGTATAGGAACAACACACAGAGGCAGGTACTTAATCTATTTGAAGATGAGGAAACACTTGATAAATTTATATACAACTTTGAGCTGACTTTATTTTAAATAAATTTCCTTTTACTTTTACTTAAAATAAAATTAAGGTGTGACAGATAGTATTTATTTATTTGACATGAGCAGTATATCATTAGTAAGTCTTCAGTAGTTTCAGCCAAATAAGAATTTATTAGCTAACATGTTGTTAGCAATAAGGGAGCCAACCAAATTTATAGATAAATCTAAGCCTTTCTTTATAAAAATTCATTTTTCCAAAGTCTAATGTGTTTTATTTTTATAATGTACCCAGCGATTTTGGCAGGAATGCTGTTGATGGTATTTATACAAGATGATTTCCTTACTTCTCCATTGTGCACTCGATCCATGTAGACCTGCATTCCTTTTAAGATAAAAGTGTCCATTTATTTTATCTGTGCAAACATTTTATTAAAAGTAACTAGCCTGAGTTTGGACTCATTAAGGGTAGATATATATACTTACATCCTCTCTGAAGTCTTCCTGGTTTTGACATTGCTTGTGGAAGAACCATCCAAAGATTTTCTTTCAATTGCGGAAGCTCCTCTGGCTGCAGATTTAAAAGCACATCTGACGACTGTTTCAGAAACCGTCTTAATTAATTCACCTTGCCTTAAATACGAATTCAACTAAGTTGATTAGTCCTATTTCATGGCAGAAACGTTGCCCTCTGATATCCTCTACAGATAGGCGAAAAGACGCTAAGCCCTAGGAAAGTGCACTGCAGTGTATATAAACCTGTCTCAGAGTTTAGCCTTTAGTTTAATCCTTCCTTAGCCTCTAAGATGCTTTGTGGGCATTCACTTAATGCCGCTCTTCAAGTTGACACAAAAGGAAAATACTAGGAGAATGATAAGCTGTCTTTGATGGGAATATGACCTATTTCATATTTCCAACAGGTTTTGAGTGGGAAGATTCCTTTGAAAGTAGGGGAAAAAAAACTAAGTTATTTTTCACAGAGCTGCAAAATTAAACAAAAGATGGCAGTCTGTTTAAGGAAGAAGCTTCCAGAATTGACAGGGGGAAAGCCCTTCATGGTCTGTGTGAGAACTGCGAATTATATAAAAGAGAAAATATGGAATTCTGAAGATGTGATGTTTTATTTACTAGTGAAACATTTGTAGCCTCGAACAAGAACCTCAATCATTTGTATTCCTAGTAATCTGCTAATGGAAAGTGCAAAATAAGAACTAATACAAAAAACTAAAGTTGTGTTACAAGTAATTCTTTAGGCTTCTCGTCTGAAGATAACTTTCTTCTTTGTCGACACACATTTTGATTGTTAGCTATTGAGATCATTAAAAAAATACCATATGGGATGTATTGATTTCACTCTGGGGTTATTTTTCATGAAACAGTGGTCAGCAGCAGGGATTTAATGGCTAACAGGCCCAGTCAAGTCCCAGGCCCGCTGTGTGTGACCTCTACAACCTGGCCAAGTTATTGAACTTCTCTGAGCCTCAGTTACCTCTTCTCAGAGTCTCATAGAGTTTTTCTGAGACATGAAGGCAACGTGTAGACAAAGTATTTGGATAGTTTCCACCAATTGCTAATTATTTTGTTAGATTATTACATCATATGGAGTCCTCTGTTGAAAAGCTATGGGCAAAATTTTTCTCAGCCTGCAGCACTAGGAATAATTGGACTTTTCCCTGAGAAATCCAGTCAAAACAAAATCTCAGGAATCACATACCTAGTGAATTTCTTTGCACTGGCTAGTAGGAAGCTCAGGGCCAAATTTGTGGCCTGCCTTTAGGCATGCATTTTAAAACTACAAATATTCTATGGTTTCATCTCAGTTTTCCTAATGCTGTTTTCCTTTTGCCTTGATTTCTTTACTAAACTGTCTGTCTCTCTGTATTGTATGTGTATTTTGAAGTCTCTGCCAATAAATAATAAATGCATATAGATTTTCATCACTCTGATAGGCCTCAAATTAGAAGAGCCTGGGTCTGAAAGGCTTGCCGAAATATCGCTAAACACTGCTTTGCCACAAGCAACATCCTAAAGGAGAATTCAGTTCCTGGCCAGCCCATAAACATCCATCTAACAGGGTAACAGCAGTATGTGTTCCAATATAGAGCTACCGTTTATAGTCCTGTTCTCTGGAAATATGATCAGAGTCCCAGGAGGGTTCACGAATGACCCGGTTTCCCCTGGATGCGTGCCGGTACAGCACTAGCAGCTGTTACTCCATTTACTCCTAACACCAGCTCCTGCTATGTTAAGGAAGGAAGAAAGATGAGGAGGTCTGACAGGTGGAATGTGGAGAGGAGGAGAAACAGTGGCTTCTGGAGAGTCTGGGGCCTGATGGGAAGGGGGAGAGAACAGGTAGCAACTTCTGGTATCGTCAGCCACACCAGGAGCAGCTTCTCTGAAAACAAAGGAGAGGGAAAAGGAGTACTGGCAGGGCCCCAGCTATTTGAGGCATGCTTGGAAGAAGTTCCACAGGCAGAGAGGAACAGGTGAGGGTAAGACCAGCAATGTTCTTGGAAGTTATTTGTGAAGCATTCACAAGTGTTGTAAATTGGCACGCCCAGGGTGAAGAAAAGCCTCGTTGTTTCCTTGCAGTTGGTCTAGTCTCTTCCAAAAGTCCTGTTCTCTCGATAAGAGGTGAGACACTATGTTTAGTCCAATCTGGTAAATTCAAAGCTACCCAACAATGTAAAGAGACAGTGTTTCTTGGGGAATTTAGTCCCTTCCAAGACTAAATTGTCTCCTTTGGATCTTTTCTCCATCTCCCTTTCTTCCTTCAGATGGCGCATGAGCTGGGTGTGGGAGGTGTCCTAGTGGGGGAAGGGATCCCAGAGAGTGTCAACGGACCAGGTCCTGCCCTCTGCCTCTCCAGCTGGCTTCCCATGCAGACATCCTAGGGCTTGCCAGGAGGCCCTACCTGCTGACTCAGCATCTGACACAGCAGAGCCTCTGAGGTTTGGCAGTTCATCCTCTGGCTTAGGTGGTCCTCCCTGTAAGCCCTTGCTTGACCACAGAGTTATCTTTGCCCTGGGATTGGTGACCCACTCCAGCAAGCTTCCCAGAGTCTCTGCTACTTTTATATCAACTGAGGGGAGGCAGGCCCTTCTAGGTCCTGCCTTCCACACCACTCAGGGTGACTCAGGAAAGCTAACTCAGGTCCCTGGAATCAAAGTGTAGGCCACCTTCTTCCTTACTTGTTGGGACTTCCCTCAGGTACAACTGTGCTTGGGGTCCCCAGTGCTCCCTCTTGATATGCTAACCAACGGGGATGATCTGGAATTAGGCTATCCATTCTCTCTCCACAAACTCTAGTTTTAAGGACAAATGTCTCAACAAAGCAGGGGGAAAAAGGCAGTGTGGAACTCAAAACCAGTCGCCCCAGGCTCTGATGATGGGAGGTCTCCCCCTCCATAAACCTCATAGCTCTGCCTCTGAGCCACCTTAAGAAGTGGCTGCTACCTTTATATCATCACATGTTTGTATTATCGCCATCTATTTTTTAAAAAATGATGTTAGCTTTCAAACTTTGTTGATGACTAAAGTTCTTACTGACTGACCATCAGCGACTTCTCTCTAAATGCGGAAAGGATACACTGAAATATAAAGATTGCTTTAGAACTATTTTATATCATTTGTTTTGATACTGATGCACTTCTGATCCACCATGCACTTGAAATTGTTTTCTTCTATAGCGATGACAGCTCTTTTTCTGGAAGATAAGGAAGGTATATGTAATATGTGAGCACAGAAGTGGAATGTAATAGAATTTATTCTAAAGACATGTTTTCCATGCAAACCAAAGACTTCCAGAGAAAGAATAGGAAATATTCTCTCTTCATCTGTCCTTCCCTTTCCTTGCCCAGAATGTAGATGGTGATTATTGCATGGTCTAAGGAAATTGTGAAAAAATGAGATCTCTAGCTTTGTGAGATTGTGATTCATTAACTGAAACTATGGTCGCACCGGGGCGCCTGGGTTGCTCAGTCGGTTAATCATCCAACTCTTGATCTCCACTTAGGTCACGGTCTCACGGTCCACGAGTTCTAGCCCTGTGTTGGGCTCAGTGCTGTCAGCGCGGAGCCTACTTGGGATTTTGTTTCTCCCTCTGTCACTGCCCTTCCCCTGCTCATGTGTTCTGTCTCTCTCTCTCTCTCTCTCTCTCACAAAATAAATAAACTTAAAAAAATATGGTAGCATTAAATAAATTCTTCTGAAATTGTTATGTGCTATTTTTTTAATGCTTCATAATTTAGTTGCTTAAAAATTAACCTAAGACTGTATTTGGCATAAGCCTTGTATGAATAAAAGTATTTGCTTATGCAAATAACTGAGCTAGAAATAGAAAACATACTTTACACCAATTTGCACATATTGAAGACTATGAAATATATTACTATTATAATGGCAATTCCATTCTTGCTTATGTATTTTTATAAGTGGACAACAATTTGGAAACGGTAAGGTAAGATAATCAACAGAGGTTTTCATTTCTTCAGATACTAGTTTTAATTCCATTTTCCTTCATTTTATCAATTTTTAAATTTCCTTAATATCCCCTTCAAAAAATAATCACTAAGATTTAGAAGGCCATGAACGCTGAAAATAAAAATATTATTAAAAAATTTTCTGATGTCAGTGTGCTTTAAAAAAAAAAAAGGTCATTTGATCTTCAATAATGCTTTTTTCATGGCCATAAAAAGCCAAGCACCAGGAGAACTGTATGCCAAAGACGTGATTCTTGCTTCTAGCATATGTATGCCCCTCCCCTCTTTTTGTTAAAGACTTGTTTCTCCTACATGATTCCCTGCTCCTCCCTCTTCACTATAGATATAGCATAAAAACTAAGTACAGAAAATAATTGGCAAGGCATAGAAAAAAAGAGTAGACTAGCAAACAGAAAGAGGTGACATTTTATCTTCAAACAGGAAAATTAATTTGGAAGGGTCATTAAAACAATTGCGCTTGTAAACTGGTTATTGCTAACAATTTGTTTTTCTTTGGCACCACGATTATAGGATTGAAAACTCCTCCAGGGAATTTGGATCTAGACTACTTGGCCATGTCACAAAACTTCTGGAATTGAACACATTGTTGGTACATGGGTATTAGTTATAATGGAATTTGATCTCAAAAAAATTGTTTGCATTTCTCTAAATAATAAAAATATTTCCCACAAAAGATGATCATGGAAAATGGCACTACAGTTGCCATGCTCTCATGGCTTTATAAAATACTGAGCTCTTTTGCTGAGTGTCACTATGATTCATGAGTAACACATTTTTACTGCCATTAGAACACTTGCAAAATTAAGCTAGAATTACCTCAGTTGACTGCTATTAGCCAAAGCTCCAGGATTCAGTGCCAAGAATAAATCCTTGTAATGATAGACTTCAACAGTTGTACAAAGCAGGCTTTTAAAGATTGGTTTCTGGAAACTAAATATTATTTGCTGGGACAAAGAGCCTATCGTTCATAGTTATTTAGCCCTGACTAGTTAAATGGACATATTTCTTTTTAACAATGTAAAAATGTTTACAGAAGTAGCATAATAACACCAGTGATGTATTTTTTTCTTTACTTAATGTCTTCTTTTTGGTAAAGCATCTCTGTAGTTTTATAAATATTATCCTATTCATACCTAAAACACCTAGTTTTTAAGAAAGCAATAATAGCATTTGATCCAATCTTCAAAAGGTACAATAATGCAAAAACTGCATTTCACATGCATTGGAGAAATCAGAAGTGGCCCCAGGCTCCCTCACTCCTCCAGCTTGGTGCTCTGACTCCTGGAATGAGCCACGTCCTATTGCAAAGAAATCTTGGATGTCCATATTTTGTATCTAAAGAATGAATCACTCTTATATGAGTGCCACATGGCATGACGTATCTTTTTTTTTATTGTGGTAAAATACATATAACGTAAAGTTTATCATCTTAACCATTTTTTTTAATTTAAAAAATTTTTAATGTTTTTATTTATTTTGAGAGAGAGTGTGTGTGTGTATGAGCAGGGGAGGGGCAGAGACAGGGAGAGAATCCCAAGCAGGATCTGCCCATCAGCACAGAGCCCAATGGGGGGCTCGAACCAACAAACCACAAAATCATAACCTCAGCTGAGGAGCCACCCAGCCGCCCCTCATCTTAACCATTTTAAAACATTTTTTTAAGGTTTTATTCATTTTTTACAGACAGAGACAGAGCATGAGTGGGGGAAGGGCAGAGAGAGAGGGAGACACAGAATCCAAAGCAGGCTCCAGGTTCTGAGCTGTCAGCACAGAGCCCGATCGATGTAGGGCTCGAACCCACAAGCTGTGAGATCATGACCTGAGCTAAAGCCAGACACTCGACCAACTGAGCCACCAAGGCGCCCCTCATCTTAACCATTTTTAAGCATACAGTTCAGTAGCAAGTTCATTCACATTGTAGTGCAACCAGTTGCCAGAACTCTTTTCATCTTGCAAAACTGAAGCTCTGTACCCGTTAAATAACTGCCCCTTCTCCCCATTTCCTGGCAACCTCCTTTCTACTTTTGTGTCCACGATTTTGACTATTCTGGGTACCACCATATAAGTGGAATCAGTACGGTATTTGTTCTTTTGTGACAGGCTTATTTCACTTAGCATAATGTCGTCAAGTTTAATTTCCTCCCTTTTTAAGGCTGAATAAAATCCCATTGTATGTATATACCATCTTTTAAAAACTCATTTGGGGGCACCTGGGTGGCTCAGGTCATGATCTTACCAATCATGAGTTCGAGCCCCACCTCAGGCCAGGTGCTGTCAGCCTGTTGGCGCAGAGCCTGCTTTGAATCCTCTCTGCCCCTCCCTTGCTTATGCTCTCTCTCCAAAAAATAAATAAAATATTGAAAAAAAAATCATTTGTTGGGGCACCTGGATGGCTCAGTCGGTTAAGCGTCTGACTTCGGCTTAGGTCATGATCTCACGGTTGGGGGGTTCGAGCCCCGCATCGGTCTCTGCGCTAATAGCTCAGAGCCTGGAACCTGCTTCTGATTCTGTGTCTCCCTCTCTCTCTCTGCCCCTCCCCTGCTCACGCTGTCTCTCTCTGTCTCTCAAAAATAAATAAATGTAAAAAAAAATATTAGGGGCACCTGGGTGGCTCAGTCAGTTGAGTGTCCGACTTCGGCTCAGGTCATGATCTTGCGGTTTATGGGTTCGAGACTCACATCAGGCTTGTGCTCAGAGCCTGGAGCCTGCCTGGAGCCTGCTTTGGATTCTGTATGTCTCTCTCTCTCTGCCCCTCACCCGCTCGCACTCTGTCTCTCAAAAATAAATAAACGTTAACAAATTCATTTGTCTATTTGGGTTGCTTCTACCCCTTGGCTATCATGAATAATGCTACCATGAAAATGGGTGTGCAAATATCTCTTCAAGACTATGCAATACTTGTTATTTCTGTTTTGTGTGTGAAGAGGTGTGTGTGTTTTTTTACAATAGTGATCCTACTGGGTGTGAAGTGGTATCTGATTGTAGTTTGCATTTCTCTTGCGATTAGTGATGTTGAACGATTTTTCATGTGTTTGATGGCCATTTGTTTGTTTTCTCTGGAGAAGTGTCTGTTCGAGTCCCTCGCCCATATTTTAAAAAAAAATTTTTTTTAACGTTTATTTATTTTTGAAACAGAGAGAGACACAGCATGAACGGGGGAGGGGCAGAGAGAGAGGGAAACACAGAATGGGAAGCAGGATCCAGGCTCTGAGCCATCAGCCCAGAGCCTGACGCGGGGCTCGAACTCACGGACCGCGAGATCGTGACCTGGCTGAAGTTGGACGCTTAACCGACTGAGCCACCCAGGCGCCCCTCTCGCCCATATTTTTAAATGTTTATTTTTGAGAGAGAGGGAGACAGCACGCGAGCAGGGGAGGGGCAGAGAGAGAGGATCGGAAACAGGCTCTGCACTGGGCTCCGTGCTGGACTCTGCTGACAGCAGACAGCCTGATGCGGGACTGGAGCTCACCAACTGTGAAATCATGACCTGAGCCGAAATCAGACACTTACCTGACTGAGGCACCCAGGTGCCCCTCCCTTCCCCAGTTTCAATCAAGTTGCTTGTGTTTTTTTGTTGTTGTTGTTGTTGCTGTTAAGTTGGAAGAGTTCTTTCTATATTCTGGATATTAGCCCCCTGTAAGATATATGACTCTCTCCTATTACTGCATAGTATCACTTAGATGTAGAATTGAAAAAGAAAAAAAGATCAAACTCACAGAAACAGAAAGTAGAAAAGTTGACAGGAGCTGGAAGATGAGAGAAATAGGGAGAGTTTGGTCAAAGTTTGGTACAAGCTTTCAGTTAAGATGAATAAGATCTGAGTATCTAATGTAAAACATGGTAACTCTAGTTAATAACACTGTATTGTATAGTTGGCATTTGCTGAGTGAGTAGAACTCCAATATTCTCACCACCACCTCTAGAAAAGGTAAATATGCGAAATGATGGATATATTAAGTAACTTGATGGGGAGAATACCTGCACAACAGGTGTGCATGTCAAATCATCACATTGTACACTTAAAGATCTTATAATTTTGTCAATTCGGCCTCTATAAAAAGTGTATAAATATTAGAAGACTAATTCCTCAATGTTTTGTGCTATTCTCGAAGTAATGGCTTAGAGGCAGGGCATCTGGATTATTAACTTTTTCTCTACCACCTTCTTAAGTCCACAATCAACAAAACAATATATCAGTCTCTGATTCATAACATTTTGATTTCTGTGGCATCTGTACTCCCACACGACAGATCTCAAGCCACCACCAT
Source organism: Leopardus geoffroyi (assembly GCF_018350155.1). Lineage (NCBI taxonomy): Eukaryota > Metazoa > Chordata > Mammalia > Carnivora > Felidae > Leopardus > Leopardus geoffroyi. The sequence continues at coordinate 96,284,270 of NC_059333.1, forward strand.
CTCTCAAGAGACACACAGCAGGACGTGGTTGTATATTGTTTCCATCATTCTGGTAAATAGATGTCAACAACCTCAGAAACATAGAAAATAGTAAAACATGGTAAAATGATTAAGAAGTGATAGGCTTTGTATTACGTTTATTTTTAAGATAATGGAATCAATCGTGAGTCTACATATTTCAGTTTTTAACAGTGGCTATGCTTAACAACCAGCTTGCAAAATTCCTAAAACTCTTTTAATCAGCTTTTGTGAAGTGTTTTCAGCTGGCCCAGCACAACACTGCTTAGACCACTTCTGCCCTGAAATGTCCACCTTCCTTCCACCCCCCAACATTTTGCTTGGGTTCCCCAAATAGTGTATCACTTTGGCCTTTCCTTGAAACCTTTTTTTTTTTAATATATGAAATTTATTGTCAAATTGGTTTCCATACAACACCCAGTGCTCATCCCAAAAGGTGCCCTCCTCCATACCCATCACCCACCCTCCCCTCTCTCCCACCCCCACTCAACCCTCATCCTTGAAACCTTTTAAATAAGAGTCCGCTGATTGCTGCTCAAAGTCCTTCTACATCTGGCCCCCCGCACACCTTATCACAATGTTTCCACACCTCGTGAAGGAGAGAACCTAGTTGTGCTTCCAGGCGACCTCACTGTCCAGCTCTTCACCCACACCTTGCTCATTCTTGACTCTCGGTCCTGCTTCCTCTCCACTTCTCTGGAAAGCCTTCGTCCCTTCTCACCCAAGTTCAACCCTTCAGGGACCAGCTCCGATTCCACAGACTGTACAGAACCTTCCCTGGGTGCCTCAGTAATTTCTCTTATTGCTTTATTGCACTGACGACTTCTACCATAAGCTACATCCTTCATGAAGTATTATTTCGCACTGACATTATTTTGTTGGCACATGCCGTTCTTCATTTTCCAACTAGAATGTATTAGCAATGTCTGACGTTTCCAGTTAGAATGTCAGGGAAAGACTCGGGTTTCATACCGCTTGAGTACCCTCCCCACATGTGTTCATACATTCAAAACTATTTATTGAGCATCCACTGTGTATCTAGGGCTGTGCCAGACATTAGGGATAAATTTGTAAGTCTTTGTAAAGGAACAAGACATAAGTCTATCTTTGCCAACCTCAATGAAAAAGCACACATGAGGGGCGCTTGGGTAGCTCAGCTGGTTAGGCGCCTGTCTTCAGTTCAGGTCATGATCTTGCAGTCCATGAGTTCAAGTCCCACATCGGGTTCTGTACTGACAGCTCAGAGCCTGGAGTCTGCTTCGGATTCTGTGTCTTCCTCTCTCCCTGCACCTCCCCTGCTCACTATCTCTCTCTCTCTCAAAAACAAGTAAACATTAAAATTTTTTTTTTTAAAAAGTACACACTAGACATTAAAAATAATTAAATTAAGTTTTGGAATAAAGTGTATAAACAGAACCATGAAATTTTAGAGCTAGCAGGGATCTTAGACCAGGCATTCTCACTGGGGACAATGATATCTCCACAGAGACTTTGTGGAGCCACGTTGAAAGTTTTTGGTCGTTCAGTTGTTTTGAGAATATTATGGGATTTATGGGTGCTTCTGGGGATAGCGGACATCCAGCAATGTGTGGACAGTTCCATTCAACAAAGAACTGTATTACCTCACACATAATTTTTAAGTGTTTCACTGGGAATTCATGAAGATAAATTATAATTAGCAAACCTTAGAACTAGAACTCCACTTTACATGAAACATAAAGCTTTCTCTTGTGTGGTTTCTGAAATACACTGAATTTTCCAGGTATTCAACTAAGTTGAGAAAAAAATGTTCTCTTCTGCACCAAATTTTATTGAAAGTTGTTCATCATCACAGAAAGAAAAAAGAAAAACACATCATGAAGAGCGATGCCATTTATGCCGTTCAAGTCACCAAATCAATACTTGATATCATTCTGTAGTCCTAGTCATTATACACCAATCTATATAAAATCTCATAATATACCAATATGTACAGTGCTGTTAGTCCTAATTTAGTCCTGATTTCATAATGTCGAGTTTTTTTTTTTTTAAAGATTCTATTTTAAGGAATATCTACGCTCAACGTGAGGCTCAAACTCACAACTGAGAGTCACATGCTCTACCCATGGGCCAGCCAGTTGCCCCCAAAATGTCAGGTATTTTTAAAAGTCAAAAATATTCCATTGGATACTAATAACAACATATTATTATATTAAATACAATTTAAATATATTAATGTATAATCCATTAAAATATTAAATAAAGTAATATAAACACACAAAAATTAAACATTTCCAATATAAGCAGATACAGCAGCTGACTTTTCATGTCTTACAGGGTAGTTCCGTGCTATTTATTTTCATATTAAAATTTTTTTAATTTAAAAATTAAATTATTAATTTTACAACTTAAAAAAATTTTTTTAGTGTTTATTTTTGAGAGAGAGAGAGAGAGAGAGACAGAGTGTGAGCTGGGGAGGGGCAGAGAGAGAGGGGGGGAGACACAGAATTCTGAGGCAGGCTCCAAGCTTTGAGCTGTCAGCACAGAGCTGGACACACGGCTGGAACCCACAGACCTCAAGATTATGACCTGAGCCGAAGTCGGATGCTTAACCAAATGAGTCACCCAGGTGCCCCCCTACAGTGTAATTTTAAAGATGCTCATAAGGATGGTATCTGGAAAAGCTAATAATGACAAAAGGAAATAATGTTTCTGGGGTTGGGTGTAGTTCTAAAAACTAGAGTTCAAACCCCAGGGGAATCAAGCTAAATCATGGAGGTTTTATTCTTTAAAAAAAAAAAGTTTATTGGGGCGCCTGGGTGGCGCAGTCGGTTAAGCGTCCGACTTCAGCCAGGTCACGATCTCGCGGTCCGTGAGTTCGAGCCCCGCGTCGGGCTCTGGGCTGATGGCTCAGAGCCTGGAGCCTGTTTCCGCTTCTGTGTCTCCCTCTCTGTCTGCCCCTCCCCCGTTCATGCTCTGTCTCTGTCCCAAAAGTAAATAAACGTTGAAAAAAAAATTTTTTTTAAATAAAAAATAAAAAAAAAATAAAATAAAAGTTTATTTATTTTGAGTGAGAGAGTACAGGCTGGGGACGGGCAGAAAGAGAGAGGAGGAGAGAATCCTAAGCAGGCTCCCCGCTGTCAGCAGAGAGCCCCACGGAAGTCATCTCATGTGACGCTGGGATCTTGAGCTGAAAGCAACAGTCACTCGGCTGATTGAACCACCAGGCACCCCCAGATTGGAGGTCTAAAAACCCATCGCCTAAAGCAAAGGCCTAAAGAACCTTGTGGTTTTGAGTCAAGGTCTGTAGAAAAGAAAGACGAAATGCCTGAAAATGTACTGGAAGCGCCGAGGAAAAACAGCCCCGGACTTGCTCTTCGGCAGAGGCATCGCACGCAGCCTCCTCCCATGCATCCTCGCTCTCCCACCAACTCACACACTTAAACACGTCAGTCCCCATTCCACCCAAGTACTGTTGCGTTTTCATTTATTTGGTAGTGTCCCTCTCTTAGATCTCCGGTCAAAAGTGCTGCAGAAATTCACACAAAAAACTGATAATCAGATATCTCCAATTTTTAACTAAACAAAATCACCGTTGGCGTAACGGGGACTGAAGCTGACCAGATGCAAGCGTGGAGGCCCACAATTGATCCTGCAAACTTAGGTCATTCTGATTGGATACGAGAGACACGTTGTTAAACCAAAAACAAGCTGCGGGTGGTTCCTTAAGGGGGGCGTGGCTTCCTCTTCTTAGCCCTGCCTGGAGACCACTGAGGCAATCAGTGGACCTGCCTGAGAAGCCGGGAGAGAAGTCAACTGTAGATACGAGCAACTGCCAGTGCATCAGGTAATTTTCTGATGACTTCTGCTTTAGGTACGACAGAGAAAAAAAAAAAAAAAAAACTTTTCCCTTTTGTTCCTAAAGATTAGTCATCTTTTCCCGGTGCTAGTTTTTCTTTTGATCATCTACTGTTACCCTTCCAATGACGCAATAAGATGAACCAGAGAGTTCTTATCTTTTCCATCTATTGGTGCAAAAATGGTGTTGCTGCCTCTACCTCTGTCTGAAACCATGGCAACAGCTTTTCCACCTGGGCACCTGCAGCTGGAGTTTCCCCCTCCTCACTCGGGACAAGGCTGCCTGTGTTGCTGCCTTCCTTCAGAGAGCACTCCTTCAGGTTCATGACCTTCCAGGCATGCCTTTTGGCACAGTTCTCTATTTTGCACACGTTTCATTTTCTTTGGTGAGATTGATGAGCTAGCCACATTCTGAATTGTCAAAGGAATAGAGAGAGGGAGATGATGAAATGTAACTTTGGAAGATGAACCTCCACCTTACAAAATGCCAAAGAAGTTGGGTGGTTCTGCACTGGCCTTTGGGAGAAATGTGCCAGCATGTTTTTCACAGGGTGATGCTGACCTCATGGTGCTGATTAGTTTAGAGAGGAAATTCTTTATCCATAAATGCAGGTGGCTCAGGCTATGATGAGGTTTTTCTTGGGGGTGATAGTGGGGTTTGTGGGGCTTGTGGGGTCCAGAGCCAACAACCAGGAAAGAATTCTTGAAGACCTCTTTGGTGCAAAAAAACATGGTTTTATTGAGGCACAGGGACAGGACCTGTGGGCAGGAAGAGCTGCCCTGGGGCCATGAGGAGAGACTGGTTATATACTCTGGGGTTGGGGCAGGTAAAGTCCGGGGGAAGTTTCCAGTGAGATTTTCATATGCTAAAGAAGACTCACAGGATACTGGAGGCCTAGCTGTTGTCTAGCTGAGGTTGTTTTTCCCTCTACAAAGCATCAGCATTAAGACAGTAGGGACTTCCTGGAGGAACATTTTACTCTGCCAGCCTCAAGTATTTGTCAATGGGCTGCAGGTTTTAAGGAAATTTAGTTCGATCTGCCATTTCCTTCTGCCTTTGTTTCCCACATCACTACGAAGGGGTGATGGAGACTTAGGTCCTGCGGGACTACAACTCTTGTCAGTAACCATTTGTTTTCCCCCTTTCCTTTTTTTTTTTTTTTTGTTTTGTTTTTTTGGGAGGGCAGCCAGGAGTGCCTGAGGAATATCACACATATCCCACCTGAGGGTGGGGGTGGCTGGGGGTGTTTGCGACTGTCAGCTTGCCTTATGCTCCCTCATCAGCTGTAAGGAGTCATCTCTGTTCTTTCAGCAGAATAAGCGAACATTTATTGAGTCCTTACTCCATATCAAGTCCTATGCCTCGTACTTCTCACACATTGTCTCATGTTTTCATCACAACAAACCTGTGAGGAAGGTACTATTGTGACTTTCATTTTGTAAAGGAGAATGCTGAGGCACAGATACAGGTAGGTTCCCACTGCCAGAGACAACTGGGATTTGAACCCACATTTGTCTGACTCCACAGGCTTCTCACCCTCCCACACGGCCTTAGGTTGGAAGTGAGTGGACTGGAGCCGAAAGCCTTCCCTCCCATTCCCCATCCGCAGGTCTGTGTCAAGGAACTCTCTGGGCCTTTTCTTGGTTCTTCTGCTCCTAGACCTGTCTCTCCAAGCTATTCATTTTTTTTTTTTCTTGCAATTGAGGGCTCAGCATACAATGATTACTATTGTCTGTGCCCTGGAGTATAACTGTCCACTCTCAGAAAACACAAGGGAAGTATATGTTTCTTAAAGTTCCATGCTAATGATGCTTGGCACTCTTTAAGGGAACATGAGTCCACAGCTGTCATCTTTCTAGCTCTAATTTTGGAAGCACTGTAGTTAAGAATGTAGCCAATCTCGTTGGAAGTCTATATATCTAAAAGGATAAGGCTTTCCTTTGCTTGCTTGCTCTGGGCAGAGACTACAAACAGCAAGAATGATAGTTATACGAAGATGTAATCATATAGTGAGAGCTAGATGGACACTGGTTTGTACATTGGCCATGGGAAACCTGGTGTATCATGGCAGGTTACTGGAACTCCTGTTGCATGAGAACCCTTCAGGGTCTTGGAAAAATGGGGCAGTGAATTTTGAGAAGATACAAACTCCTGAAACATTAAGATGAGGAATCTCAAAGATGTGAAGAAGGCTGCCCTCAATTTAGGGGGACATGGCTACCCTGAAAAGCAGAGCATGTACCATGTCTTGAATGAGGGAATGAAAATTGGATCCTAGAGGAGAGCTCAAGGTCAACAGGAGAGAAATACTCTATTTGCCCACATTTCTCTAGACCTGGGAAATATATCCCAAGTTCCTCCAAAAGGAGCAGGCTACCTTTCAAAGAGAGCTCAAAGAATAGAATAGCCAGTATAAGGCCAGGCCACAGGAAGTTAAGCCAAAAAAGTAGTTTTCTGGTAGGGAAGAAACTCTTCTTCAGCTTTAAGGATCATTACAGTCAAAGAAGAGGGAGTGGGGAACCATATTCCAATGATAGGGAAGTAACAACCACACACCCAAGCCACCAAGAGCCAGAACAGGCAATATTAACCACAGCCATAGTGAGAAAGCTTCAGGAGCAAGACTGAGAAGACCGTGGAGCCAATAGGAAAAGGGGAGCTGAGGTCTGGTAGCCTGATGACTTCCTTGGAAAACTCAGTCCAAGATAGTGCAGTTGTCCTCAAGGATAGGGAGGCCTAGGAAGATATGGGCCTCCTAGTGTTATGGGTTGAATTGTGTCACTCCAAAGTTTGTATGTTGAGTTTTAACCCCCAGGACCTCATAACATGACCTGACATGGAGATTGAGTCTTTACAGAAGTAATCAAGTTAAAGTGAGGTCATTAGAATGAGCTCTAATCTAATGACTGGTGTCTTTATAAGATGGGAATTTTGGACACAGACACACAGGGAGAATGGCATGTGAACCTGAAGGCAGAAACCAGAATGATGCTTCTACAAGCCAACATATTATAAGGACTGTGAGCAGGGGTGCCTGGGTGGTTCAGTCGGTTGAGCGTCCAACTCTTGATTTCAGTTCAGGTCATGAAACCGGAGTCATGGGATTGAGCCCTATGTTGGACTCCAGGCTGAGCATGAAGCCTGCTTAAGATTCTCTTTCTCTCTCCCACCTCCCCCTCTCCCTCTCTCTCTCTAAAAAAAAAAAAAAAAAAAAAAAAAAAAAAAAAATTGGGAGCAAACCATCTCAAGCTAGAGGAAAGGCATGGAACTAACTTTTTCTCACAGTCCTCAGAAGGAAACAGCCCTGCCAACACCTTGATCTTGGACTTCACCCTCCAGCACTATGAGACTAAAAGTTTTTGTTGTTTAAGCCACCAGCTGTGAAACTTTGTTAGAGCATCCCTAGACAACTAACATTCCCAGTGAAGCCCTCAGAGCAAGGTATTGGAATATTTTAGTTACAACATCAGGGAACCAAAGGGATGGCAGGTCCCCCTCTCACAATAAAGTTATGCCCTTTAAATTGTGTTCTCCATCCAGGCCATGTTCTGGTGAATGACCAGAATGACCTCTTTTGTGGTGTAAGTGTAAATCCTTTAAAACACCGTATGCACGAATATTCGTTTGAAGAACACTTATAGGCAACCACTATATGCCCAGCAACCCTTGCAGATTTTAAAACATGACAAATGAAATTAGGTTAAACACTCATCTCCTTTTAAAAGTATTTTTTAATCGATATCTCTTATGTTTATTTATTTTTGAAAGAGAAAGAGCGTGCAGGGGAGGGGCAGAGAGAGAGGGAGACAGAATCCAACAATGAATCATGAGGCCTTTACCTGATTGAGTCATCCAGGTGCCCCTCCTTTAAAAAATATTTAAATGAACGGATTGATTGAAACCCATCTCCAACACTGCTACCCTGGCCACTTCTCCAGAAGTAAGGTGGGATGGAAAGGAGAACTGACTTAGCACATCTGGGCATGCAACAAGGTGTCATTTATTTCAACAACACTTTATGGTCCCTGTATGGAATAGGTACGGAAACTGGTCTGGATCACCCAGCGGAAGAACCAAGTGGCACTTGGAGATCTTGGAAGGCAGGAGGTTTATTTTACACTGGCGTGCTCAGAGGATATCATTCTCCAGAGGTCTGAGTCCCGAGCATAGGCAGAGGAGACAATTTATAGTCTGTTCGCACAGCAAGCGGGGTGGGAAGAAAAACCAGGAAGGGGAGTCTTCGGGCAAGGACTGGAATTCCCCTATCAGTCCTGTCGGCCATCTTATAACAGATTTTTCCCTATCATAATGTTTACTTGAACACACTAAATGCTACAGGATTTCCCTTTGTAGAGTAGAAACGCTGTATGGAAAAATCATTGAGATAATCATGGCCTCCTTTGCTTGGCTTTTCCTTAGACAGGAGATTAGAACAGAGATTCTTAGTTTCATTTAAATTAATTTTGTTGGATTCCACTAGAGCATTTGAAATTCTTGTTTCTGAGGAACATTTTCTCTGTTGTGTAGTCTAGGAATACAGAGGAGGATGTTGGTTGGATATAACCTTAAAAAAAAAACTCATTATGGATAATTTCAAACATACACTAAAAGAGATAGACAAGAACAGTAAACCTGAACGTACCAATTATGTAGCTACAATTACAAACTCCTGCCTGCTCTTGTTTCATTTGGCCTTCCGCCTCTCTTTCCCCATACTGGATTGTATTGAAACCAATGCCAGCTATAATTTCATTTTATCCACAAATATTTCAGTATATATCTCTAAGAAAGACAGACCCTTAAAAAATTATCATGAGACCATGACCCTACCTAGAACATCAGCAATTCTAAACATCATATATCATCCAGTTAAGGTAAAAGTTTCCTTGATTGTCTCATAGTATTTTAAAAAGTTGGTTTGTTTGAGAATCCAAAAAACATTCCTGTGTTGCATTTGGTTCTCTTCTCCCTTCTTTTTCCCTGAAATGTATTTAAGAAAACAGGTTGTCTTTTCTGTTTTGATTATTGTATTCTCCTTGTGTTGTTAACATGTTCCCCAGTCCTTCATGTTTCCTAAATATTAGATTTAGATGCTTGATCTGATTTAGGTTTGCTATTTTGGCAAGACAATTTTGTTTAAAGGTGGTGCTGGATTTTCCATCAGGAGGTACAACCTGTTCAGGTCTCTCCTCTGATGTTAGTGGCTATTGAGAGCCATAACCTAGATTTTATTTCATTTGAGATTTGCCAAATGATGGTATTCTAATTCTATTATTCCTTGAACGTGAGGGTACAGCTCACACAGGAAAGACAAGTTCAATGCTTGATTCATTTTAGAATAATTGGTTTACGAATATCCTTCAGTGGTGACCAATGAGTTTATTATTTTCTCCTCCTCCTCCGCCTCCCTCTCCCTCTTTTTCGTCCTCCTCATTATTATTTTAAATTTAAATCCAAGTTAGTTAACATATAGTGTAATAATGATTTCAGGAATAGAATTTAGAGATTCATGGGGTGCCTGAGTGGCTCAGGCAGATAAGCGTCTGACTTCACCCCAGGTCATGATTTCACAGTTTGTGGGTTTGAGCCCTGCATTGGGCTCTGTGCTGACAGCTCACAGCCTGTAGCCTGCTTCAGATTCTGTGTCTCCCTCTCTTTCTGCCCCTCCCCTGCTACTGCTCTCTCTCTGTCACTCAAAAATAAATATTAAAAAAAAAAAAGAATTTAGTGATTCATCACTTCCATATAATGCCCAGTGCTCATCCCAACAAGTGTCTTCTTTAATGTCCCTTGCCCCTTTAGCCCATATCCCCACCCACAACCCCTCCAACAACCGTCAGTATTTAAGAGTCTATTATGGTTTGTCTCCCTCTCTGTTTTTTTTTTTGGTTTTTTTTTTTTTTTAATGTTTTTATTTTTGAGAGAGAGACAGGCAGAGAGTAGAGGAGGGGCAGGGAGAGAGAGGGAAATACAGAATCCGAAGCAGGCTCCGGGCTCTGAGCTCTCAGCACAGAGTTCGATGCGGGGCTTGAACTCAAGAGCTGTGAGATCATGACCTGAGCTGAAGTCAGACACTTAACCGACTGAGCCACCCAGGTTCCCCATCCCTCTCTGTTTTTATATTATTTTTGCATCTCTTACCTTATGTTCATTTGTTTTATTTCTTAAATTCCACATATGAGTGAAATCATACGATATTTGTTTTTTTCTGACTTATTTCACTTAGCATAATACACTCTAGCTCCATCCACATTGTAAATGGCAAGATTTCATTCTTTTTGATTGCCGAGTAATATTGCATTATATATATATATATATGTATGTATATATCATATATATATGTATATACACATATGTATATATCACATCTTCTTTATCCATTCATCAGTCGTGGACATTTGGGCTCTTTCCATACTCTGGCTATTGTCAATAGTGCTGCTATAAACATTGGAGTGCATGTGCTCCCTTTGAATCAGCATTTTGGTATCCTTTGGATAAATACCTAGTATTACAATTGCTGCATTATAGGGAGGTTCTATTGTTAATTCTTTGAGGAATCTGCATACTGTTTTCCAGAGTGGCTGCACCAGTTTGCATTCCCACCAGGAGTGCAAAAGGGTTCCTCTTTCTCCTCATTCTCACCGACATCTGTTGTTTCCTCAGTTGTTAATTTTAGCCATTCTGACCAGTGTGTGGTGGTATCTCATTGTGGTTTTGATTTGTATTTCCCAGATGATGAGTAATGTAGAGCATTTTTTCATGTGTCTGTTAGGCATCTGGGTGTCTTCTTTGGAAAACTGTCTATTCATGTCTTTTGCCCATTTCTTCACTGGATTATTTGTTTTTTGGGTGTAGAGTTAGATAAGTTTTTTATAGATTTTGGATACTAACCCTTTACCTGATAGAGTTTGCTTTAAAAATACCAATATGGGGGCACCTGGGTGGCTCAGTTGGTGAAGCCTCCAACTCTTGATCTCAGCTCAGGGTTGTGAGTTCAAGCCCCACTTTGGGCTCTGCACTGGGTGTGGAACCTACTTAAAAGAAAAAAAATATTATTATGATATCATGGCTTTTTAATTTGTTTAATATGTTTTAATCCATTGTGGCATTAATACTCAAATTGTGCCATCATTGGCTATTTGGAACTGTCTCAAATTGGTTCTTGAATCTTGGACATAACGTTTTTATCTGCTTTTGAGAAAAGAGTAGAGAGACCCTTACAGAACTTTCACTCCTAGATTAGTGGTGTCTGGACTTTTTTGATTGTGAATTCCCATTACAAAATCTTTGAGCATGAGTCCCCTCTATGTGCTTATTTATAAACTATACACATGTACTATGATTTAATATGTACATAACAAAATACCTCCACATAGAAATTTTGGATGATAAGAAAAAGCTGAAATGGACAACGTTTGAAAAATAACAGTCACCTAGAAGGTCACTAGACCTAGGTCTCCTAGCCAACACAGCAGGGGAGTTGGGGGTGGAAGAAACTTGGCAATGGCAGACAGCTCCATGTCTGCCTGCCAAGAAGTCAGGAATCCTAGAAGAGACCAGGCTGCTGGCCTCCAGCACTGGGCCTGGAGAGCTCAGCCCAGTTTCCTGCCAACAGCTTGGCCATGAGCAGGGATGAGATGCCGAAAGTGTCCTGGAACCCCACCAGGCTCTTTCATGGTCCAGCAATCTGGTGAGCAGGCCTGGTTGGGTAAATGCTCAGGAGAGAGGCATACATGCTGGTTTCACAGTTATGGAAGCAGAATCATGTCTGTATTCTCTCTAGGAAGGAAAAATCTGAAGTTACAAAAGTTTGACTTCCTTTAAGAATGGAAGCAGCTCTGGGGCACCTGGATGGCTCCGTTAAGTGTCTGAGTCTTGGATTTGGCTCAAGTCATGATCTCATGGTTCATGAGTTCGAGCTCCGTGTCGGGCTCTGTGCTGATAGCTCAGAGACTGGGATTCTCTCTCTGCCCCTCCCTGCCTCTCTCTCTCTTTCTCTCAAAATAAATAAATAGACTTTTAAAAAAATTAAAAATGGAACCAGCTTTGGGGCACCTGGGTGGCTCAGTCAGGCATCGCACTTCAGCTCAGGTCATGATCTCATGGTTCATGGGCTCAAGCCCTGTGTAGAGCTCTGTGCTGACAGCGCAGAGCTTGGAGCCTGCTTCGGATTCTGCATCTCCCTCTCTCCCTGTCCCTCCCTGGCTCTGTCTCCCAAAAATAAATAAACATTAAAAAAATAATAATTAAAAAAAATGGAACCACCTTTAATTAAAAAGATTTGGTAAAGCAAATTACTTTAAAGTACCTTTCCCTTGGCTTTCTATGCTGATGAAACCAAAGGATAAATATTTAGGACTTAGGCTCCACAGAAGTGACTTGTTTAAGTAACCTGGTTGAGATAAACTCTCAAGGAAAGATTTTGCTCCATCATAAGTAGCAGATTCCCTCAGCTGTGTTTTCATGATACTCAGTTTGAATTGTGAGGCCCCGTTACTGCCAAATGGCTTTGATATCCACCTAAATGGCAAACCTGTTGTGTTTGTCAATAACTCTGAAATGTGGTTAGAACATTATGGCACATCAGAAAGTAAGGCAGGTGTTGGAAGTAATGGTGGTTTATGCAAGGAAACTGTCCTTATCTCCTTGAAGTATATGAACATGAAATCAATTCCAAAGTTTCCAACAAGAAAAAGGCCATGTTTTGTTCTCCAAAACCATAAAGGAAAACAAAACAAAAAAAAATGGCATTCGGCTTTTGAAGTGATGACCACTGTTCACTGACTTTCTTTTGTAAGAAGTTTCAAAGCAAATTTAAATAAAATAAAATTTTCTCTTCTGCCAATTTCTAAACTTAAACATAGAATTTTACTCATAGTTTGCAATTGTAGCGAAGAAGGTTAGGAGGAGGAGGACCTCAGAGAATGAGATGATCTTTAGGAGGAAGTAGAAACTTCTAAATGTTTCTTAAGTCATTCCTGTGAGTTAAGGATTGCTGATCCTAGAAGAATATAAATATGCCTGGAAGCAGTACATCTTGTTGCTAACATTTTGTGCGTATGAGTCATGTGTTTTCTACCCATCGGCGGGACCCAGCCAGAGACACTGCAACTGGTGAATGACAGTCTTTTCCAATAATGGGAAATTCTTTAACCTACTGCCTTATTTTCTGTATGAGCACTTCAGCCCTGTTTTTGTAATCCCAATAACTCATCTTGAAAAATAAAATGTGTCCAATTTTAAGATCTATACAAGAGATCTATCCTAAAAGTTCAGTTCACAAAATTAGAAAAAAAAAAAAAAAAAAAAAGGCCCAACCTGAAACCTTTACTTTATCACAGCCACCTTCACCGAGGGCAGGGCTGGTTAACTCTTCAATCATGTGGTGTTGGTATCTCACTGCTTCCTTTATAAAGTGCCTTGGGATTCTTAATGACTTTGCTACAAATGCTCAGCATCACCAATTTCTCCAAAAAAGGAGACAAATAGATTACATCATCGTGGAGAAATCTTCCATTCCTTTTGATTTCCCAACTAGATTAAGTTCTTAGGAGGAAGGGAGGGCAGGTGTTGAAAAGACAACAGTGCTCCTTCTATTATGTAAACAAGTAAAAAACTTTTCCAAACTATAAAATACTTGTAGGGAGTCGAGCAAACGATTTCTATTTCTCATGGTGACCACTTTTTTTTTTTTTTTTTTTTTTTCAAATACCATATATGAAACTTCAGAAAAGAGGTTTTTGGGAGATTCTCTTTTGCTGATCAGCAAAAGCCAGCCCTTCCCCTTTGCTGACCCAGTCCCACATATTTTCATCACAAAAGACAATTTGCTACAAGAAGTTGGCTCAGTGCCAGGATTTCAGTTCCTCGGGAACAGGCTTACCAGTTAATAAGCAAGTTTTTGTTGAGGATTTGCTAACGTCCAGTACTGTGGTAAGTCCTACTGGGAACTCCCAAGATTTACAAGTAGGAAGATAGTACTACATTCAAAGAGTTTATAATCTATTAGAAAGAGGACACGTACAAAATGAGGCAGCTACCAAAGTTCAGTTGTTGGGGAATGTGGATCTGCAATTGAGGGTCTGAGAGGCATTTTGGAAAGAAGTTGGATTTGTGGGGGGTTTTTATTATATTTGATTTTATATTTTGAATAAATAATATATTCCCAAGATTCAAAATTCCAAAAATCTTCTTTCTCCCCTGCCCTTCAACTGCAACCTCCTTCCTCAAGGCAACCAAGGTTGGTGACTTTTGCATTTTTTTCAGATATTTTATTCATATGTAAATATGATAAATAAATATGACTTCCTCTCCCTTTAGAGTTACAAATAGTAGCTACTCTGTGCCTTTGAAACATAGAGTGGTAGTATGGTAGAGTTATTATTATTTTTTAATGTTTATTTTGAGGAAGACAGAGACCAAGCGTGAGTGGGGGAGGGGCAGAGAGAGAGGGAGACACAGAATCCGAAGCAGGCTCCAGGCTCTGAGCTGTCAGCACAGAGCCCGATGCAGGCCCGTACTCAGAAACAGCGAGATCATGACCTGAGCCGAAGTCAGCTGCTTAACCGAATGAGCCACCCAGGCGCCCCTTTAATATGGTAGAGTTATTAAAAGCTGAGGCTCTGAAGCCTGTGTTCCAATCTTGGCCCTGTCAGTTTTTACCAGGGTGACCATGGGCAGAAGTCACTGAGGCTGTTTCCTGATCTCTAAAAGGGAGGAAAATATGAGTACCTGCCTCTCACGTTTGTTGTGAGAATTAAATGAGCCAATGGATATTAAATGCTTAGAACAGTGCCTAGAATGTAGAAAGCACTGTAATGTATGTTAGATTTTACTACTTTCACTTAATGTATCTTTTTTTTTTTTAAAAAACAAAGTTTATTGGCTTATTTTGAGAGAGAGACTGAGAGAGCGAGAGAGGGACAGAGAGAGAGTGAGAGGGAGAATCCCAAGCAGGCTCTGTGCTGTCAGCATAGAGCCCAATGCAGGGCTCAAACCCACAAACTGTGAGATCGTGACCTGAGCCAAAACCAAGAGTCAGCCGCTTAACTGAGCCACCCACTTAGTATATCTTAGAATCTGTTCCATATCAGCACAAATAGAGGAATTTGTCTATTTATTTATTTATAAATGCTTAATATTTCATTGAAGGACATGCTATATTGTGCTTGGCCTCGTGTGATGAATGATATTTAGGAAATTAGGAAACCAGTGTTATAGGTTTTTAGGAGGTAAAGCAAAAGCAGCAGGCTATCACTACACATCTTTATTTGGCTAAAGTTTAAAAGACTAACCATACTGAGTGCTGGTAAGGATGTGGACAATCAGAACTGTCACATACTGCTGATGGGAAAATAAAATAGTGTGATCATGTTGGAAAACAGTTTGGCAGATTGACAACTTCTGATAAAGCTAAACACACATCTGCCATATGATTCAGCCATTGCACTGCTAAGTATTCTCCCAAGAGGAATAAAACATATTCACACAACGACTCATACCCAAATGTACCTAGCAGCTTTACTTGTAATAGACAAAACCTGTAAACAGCCCAGTGTCCATCAACAAGTGAATGAATGAACAAGTTTAGGTAAATCTACACAATGGAATAGTACTCAGCAATAAAAATGAGCAAACTAATGATAAATGCAACATGGATAAATCTCAGAGTAATGTTGTGAGAGTAAATACTATATGATTTCATTTATACTCCAGAAAATGCAAACTAATGCAAACTAAACAGAAAGCAGATTAGTGTTTGAGGACAGAACTAGGAGAATGGGGAGTGAATTAGAAAAGTGCACAAAGAAAATTTGGGGGGAATGATGCATATGCTTGTTAACTTGTGATAATTTCACAGGTATATACATGTGTCAAAACTCATCAAATTATGCACTTTAAATATGTGCAGTTTATTATGATAAAATATACCTCAACAGAATTGGGGAAGGAAAAAATATATATTCAAAACGAAAGGATTAAAGTACCCCTAAGAAGCTAATAGAAAAACTAAATTTTTTTGATGGAATTATACTTGAGTATGCATGCAAATATAGCATAATACCAAAATAATATAAAAATCATTTGGAGGTGCCTGGGTAGCTCAGTCAGTTAAGCATCCAACTCTGACTCAGGTCATGATCTCACGGTTCGTGAGTTTCAGCCCCTCATGGGGCTCTGTGCTGACAGCTCAGCCTGGAGCCTGCTTTGGATTCTGTGCCTCCCTCTCTGCCCTTACCCTGTTCATGCTGTCTCTCTCTCTCTCTCAAAAATAAACAAACATTAAAAACTATTAAAAATCATTTGCATTTGCTGAGCATGGAGCCTTCTTGGGATTCTTTCTCTCTCTCCTCTTTCTCTTAGGACAGAGGGTCCCTGTCGTGGCTCGTGCAGTCTCCTCTAAATTAAAATTGATTAATTAAAAAAATCATTTGCATTTCTTATTTTGTGCTTTTCCTTCCTCACTCCCATAGCCTAACTAGGTATGTTTGTAGGGGAGGAAAAATCATTCCCTCTACCTTCTATGTTCTTAGCTGGATCCCCTGTAACAAAGACAGATTAATAATAATAATAATAATAAAAAACCCAAGTCTGCTAGCATGTGTATCTCATATATGCATGGAAGAAACTCAGAAAAAGAGAAACTAAAAAAGGTGGCTTAGAACTCCTGCTTGTGCGGCATCTTCAACGGAGAACAATAAATGTGTGAAGAAATGACAGGACAAAGGAAAGCTGTGTTAGCCTTCCAAGGGCGACAAACTGAGGGAAGGAAGCTGGTGGAACTGGGTTTGTTGGCAGATTCCTCTGGTGCTGGCTCTGGGCTGATGAGAGTCTAGTCATCGCCAGTAAAGGAGACTTGATATCCTGCCCTGAGGCAGAAAAGGAGGAAGGTGGAGCGTTTTCCAGTGTTTGCTGCTGCTTAATTGCCCCAGCTCAACTTAAGAGCTCACAGAGGCATATTCTAGGCTGACATATTCTGGTTTCCTCCATCTTCATTACTAAGCTGAGGGATGTTTTTCTTCAATTGCTTTGATGAGCTGTTTAATATTTACTTATTGAGGGGCACCTGGGTGGCTCAGTCAGTTAAGCGTCCAACTTAAGCTCAGGTCATGATCTCACTGTTAGTGAGTTTCAGCCCCACATTAGGCTCTGCGCTAACAGCTTAAAGCCTGGAGCCTGCTTCGGATTCTGTGTCTCATTCTCTCTCTGCCCCTCCCCTGCTTGTGCTCTGTCTCTCTCTGTCTTTCAAAAATAAATAAGTGTTAAAGAACTTTTTTTTTTTTAAATGTATTGAGTGCCTCAAAAAACTTTTGCTTAAATGGTATGTATATCAATATTTACTGTATTAGAAATTCAGTAAAGAGTTTTAAAAAATATTTATCAATTCATTTAAAAAATAATGAACCCTTTACATGTCAATGTAAGTAAGATATTTTTATGAACCATATTTAAAAAAAAATCAGTGTGAAGAATGACACTGTTTTCAATTTTTGCCAACCTCTGTAGTGTCTGGCTTAAAAGAAGCCAGCTGGATTCTCCTATTGGCTTCTTGTTCCATCTGTCATGATACCACATGTCATGTAGTCTCTGGCAAACTCCACTGCACAGTCATGTGAGTCTGAGAGGGAAGCAGGCAAATAATCTCTCAGCCTTGTTATGAAAATTGCTTTCACTTCAAGGACCTCGGTGGAAGAGGTTTTCTTGGCCCCAAGTCTCTTCCCTGTGAGAAACTTTGAGCCCATGTCTTACAGGACCACATGTAAGTCATAGCACACAGATTAAAATCTATCCTGCCTTAGGAGAGTACCTTTGAAAAAGAGTCAACAACTGTCCCAGCTTTACAAAATATTTACCAGAGAAAGCAGCTGGAGCCTCAGAAATGTTAGGCTGGAAAAAAATGGATATGGGGCCAGAGATTATAAGGAGTGTGTGTGTGTGTGTGTGTATACACACATACATACATACACAGTTAATATTTGCCCCCCCCCCCCAGCCTTAAAAAATGTATCTAATACTGTATTTAAGAAATCTTTATTATGGTGAGACTACTCTGAAAATTGACCCACTAAATAAAACACCCGGGAGTTTAGTAAGCAAGGGAACAGTCCTCTGACCACATATTTCTTGAATGGCAACAGAGTTTCCACTGTTTTCCTAGACAACAACAGTTAGTCATTAAGGGTTCTTTTAGGGCACAACATGGTCTCCTGGTCATGCCCAAACCAGTGGATTAATTTAAAGTAATTATGTAGCAGAAACCCAGTATTGTGTTTAAATGATACTGCTCCTGGCCAAAGAATGTAGGAATTGGTTGTGAGGGCACCTCCAGGAAAGGTCTAACTTCATCTAATGTATATACTACATAAAGCCTGTTTGAGGAAAAAACAGCAAAAAAACAAAACAAAACAAAACAAAAAAAACCAGTAGGTTTTGGTTGTGCATTGGTTCTTTTTTTTTTTTTTTTAATTTTTTTTCCCAACGTTTATTTATTTTTGGGACAGAGAGAGACAGAGCATGAACGGGGGAGGGGCAGAGAGAGAGGGAGACACAGAATCGGAAACAGGCTCCAGGCTCTGAGCCATCAGCCCAGAGCCCGACGCGGGGCTCGAACTCACAGACCGCGAGATCGTGACCTGGCTGAAGTCGGACGCTTAACCGACTGCGCCACCCAGGCGCCCCATTGTTGTGCATTGGTTCTTGAGGTTAATTGCATACTGTCTTAGTAAGGGGAAAAGGATAAAATATATTAAAAAACCAGAGCAAAATCCTCACGGCAAAATCCCTCCTTTCCCAGTCTCCAGGAGTTCTCTCAGATTCTTTCTGTCTCCATTCAATCCTGTGTAATTTTTACCCTGTCGATGTAGTGCAGAAGATATGTGATTGACAGTAGAGAATGGTTGTCCTGGGGGGCCTTACTGGAACTGGTGGTACAGTACTTTGCAGCTAGAGAATTGGGTGGGGGCGGGGGGAGGGCACAGAGGGTAAAGGAGCTTGCTTTTCAAATCTAGGACAAAGTAACAATATGCGTTGCCCGGCATCAAATCAATAAACGTGCAAAAGAAGCTACAAAAATATAAATTGTTTCATCAACAAATGTTTATTGAAGCCCCACTATGTGCTCTCCTAAGCTATTATGGAAGTGTGCTGAGCTGGACAATGTGCAGCATGGATTTCAAGGTATGAGGTACCCTCCAACCCTGGAGTTCAACACTCTAGTTGAAGAGATAAGCACACAGGTAATATTAGATCAGATCAGACATGTGGCAGAGCATTCGAAAGGCTGAGAGATCCCTTCTGATATAGACTGAATGTTTGCATTCACCCAAAACTCATATGTTGAAACCTAATCTCCAATGTGATGGTATTTGGAGGTGGGGCCTTTGGCGGGTGATTAGGTCATGAGGGTGGAGCCCTCATGAATGGGCTTAGTGTCCTTTGAAAAATGACCCCATAAAGCTCCCTAGCCCTATCTGCCATGTGAGGGCACAGTGAAAAAATGGCTTTCTGGGAACCAGGAAGCACGTTCTCACCAGACACAGAATCTGCCTGCCAGCACCTTGATCTTGGACTTCCCAGCCTCCAGAGCCATGAGAAATAAATTTCTGTTTATAAGCCACCCAGTCTATGGTATTATGTTAGAGTGGCCCAAACATACTGAGACAACTTTTGTCTGGAATTGCCCCAGAAAGCTTTGTGGAAATGGTGTGATGTGAGTACTTAAGGTCTGGAAGAATATAGTCCCTATGATATCATTAACACCAGTGTTGTTATTCACGACTTCCTGGCCTGACACTAGGTTTATGGTTATATCAAATGCTTGAAGTACCTGCAGTAATAAATGCATAAATTTATTATTTAATATTTAATAATGTATTATTAAATTAAATAAATTAAATTAAATAAATAATTTAATATTATTTAATAAATAAAAAAAATTATACCTGGTATAATCTTCTTTACGCTTTTCCCACCAAGATTTAAAGAAAGAGAAAACCAGAAAATTTTCCATTGTGAAAATTTTCTTTTAAAAACATTTTATTAATGTTTCTTTTTGATACAGAAAAAGAGCATGAGCAGGAAAAGAGCAGAGAGAGTGAGGAAGACAGAGAATCAAAGCTGGCTCCAGGCTCTGAGCTGTCAGCACAGAGCCCAATGCAGGGCTCAAATTCACAAACCAAGAGATCATGACCTGAGCTGCTTTACTGACTGAGCCAACCAGACACCCCTCCATTGTGAAGTGTTTCAATGAATTAAGTGTAAATGCCCCAAAACATAAGGATTTTATTTCCCTTAAAATAAACAAAGATCCCAGACCAAGGGGAAGATATGTGGCCCCAATGCAGCTTGCTGTTTGCCATTGGAGGCATGTTTGGGCAGAGAGTGAATTTAGGGGGATCATTTGACCAGGGTCTTGGCATGATTTTCTCTTTGCCATATGTTGAGCCAAGGACATTTTTTGTTATTGGGTCAATTGATGGTTGTTCCTATTTGTTTGACTAAAAAACGTTCTCAGGAAAGAAACTGGACATTATTAATTAGATGTTTCCCAGAAAAGTGTAATGGAATCAATTCTGTTTTTGGTATTGCGTAGTGAAGAATCTAGCCTTTACTCCAAAAAGAGGTCCAGCCTTTGTCCTCAGCCTCCTGACAGGAGTGTCTTGGTTTGCTTGGGGGCCTGAGCAAGAGAGTCACAGTGTGATACAGGTTGGGGAATTTGAGCCGTGTGATATAAGTTGAACTCCCGAGGGGCTCAAACTTGAGATCACCCACTGGATGGGGCCCTAATAAAGACTCTGGACACCAATGCTTGGGTAAACTTCCTTGGTTGGCAATACTCACTGTGTATTGTTTCACATCAATGCCAAGGAAGTGACAGTGTCATGAGTCCAGGGGAGAGGACAAAAGCTCAGCATTTTCTACTTTCTTGATTTCTACCCTGGGTACTTCTTCCCTTGCCTGATTTCAGTCTGTATCCTTTCACTGTGTTACAGCATAACCATAGCATAAGAGCTTTCAATGAATTCTGTGAGTTCTTCTAGCAAATTATCAAACCTAGGGGTAGTTTTAGGTAACCCTGAACTTGTAACTAGTGTTGGAAGTGAGGGTAGTCTCTTGTGCAGATGGTTCTAGCATCTCATTTGGCTAAACTCTTACAAGCACAAAAGCACATTAGTATGTCCTGCAAAACTCCCTACTACTTCAGCTTTAGATAGACTGCCTGAAGCCTATCCATCCTGGCCTATCCTCATAAAGTACAGGCTAGGATATTTCTCCCAATATTTTGGTCAGGAGAAACCACATTAAAATGAAGATTAAGGGCGGTTTGGGAAAAGAGGACACATACACACATAGAGATGTCCATTGGGCTTTTGGCTTTCAGCTCAGAGGAGGAGGTGAAGGTTCAGCTGTCTCCAGCTGTCCTGATTCTGGGTTCCTCCAACAGCAGCCACCCCCACCGTGCCACCTAAGGTCAACCTCAGTGAGATCAAAGTCATGTATCTGAGGTGCATCTGTGGGGAAGCTGGTGCCTTGTCTGCCCTGGCCCCCAAGACCGGCCCCCTGGGTCTGTCTCCTAAAAAGTTTGGTGATGACATCATCAAGGCAACCAGTGATTGGAAGGGCCTGAGGATTACAGACCCTTCTGGCCATTCAGGACACAAAGGCCCAGATTGAAGTGGTATCTTCTGCCTCTGCCCTGATTATCAAAGCCCTCAAGGAACCACCAAGGGACAGAAAGAAGTAGAAAAACATTAAGCACAGTGGAAATATCACTTTTGATGAGACTGTCAACATTGCCCAACATATGCGGCACTGATCTTTAACCAGAGATCTCTCTGGAACCATGGAAGAGATCCTGGGGACGTCCCAATCCATTGCCTGCAATTTTGATGGCCACCACCCTCAACATCACAGATAATATCAACAGTGGTGGAGGGGAATGCCCCACTAGTTAAGAACTACAAAGGAAAATATTTCAGTAAAGGATCATATGACAACAACAGCAACAAGAAAGATATTCGTTGAAGTATATCGTAAGACTGAATAGAGGACTGATTGTATAAATTATGATATTCCTTAAATGGATACTATTTTAAAAATTAGATATATATGTACTAATGTGAAAAGATTTCCAAAATAGCTTATTAAATTATAAGAGCAAGGTGCAATCAATTTTTCTTTCTTTCTTTTTTTTTTTTTTTAAATCTCAATAATTAACCCTGAAGCAAAGGGGCAAATACTTTAATGAAGAAGTATGTAAACAAGTTTAAAGAGTTTGCTTTGGGGGTGACGTGTCCTTACTTGGGCATGAGGATTTACTTATTTTGGGACCTGGAAGATGAAAGAGAGGGAGGAAAAGCCAGTCCAGATAAAGAGGGCAATGGTGGTTGACTTCCTCTGGGGACCCCCTGAGGAAAGGTGTAAAACACCTTCAGAATTGTCAGTCCCAGAGACAGAAGAGGGAAGCATATATGGGCTGCATGCCCACTCCAAGTTCCCTCTTGGCTGAAGTTGGAAACTCGAGGGGTGCTAACTCTCTGGCATTTCCAGGCTTGCACCCATAGAAGAATGTCTGGGCAGCTTCCTCCAGCATCTTTTTTTTTTTTGTTTGTTTTTTAATGTTTATTTATTCTTGAGAGAGAGAGAGAGAGAGACAGAGCGTGAGTGAGAAAGAGGCAGAGAGAGAGGGAGACACAGAATCCGAAGCAGGCTCCAGGCTCTGAGCTGTCAGCATAGAGCCCGACACAAGGCTCGAACCCACAAACCGTGAGATCATGACCTGAGCCGAAGCTGGACGCTTAACCGACTGAGCCACCCAGGCACCCCCTCTAGCATCTTTAAAGATGGCAGCAGAGGGGCTCCAGAGCAGAGAACAGCCCTTGGGTCCAGCCAAGGCAGTGATGTCAGGTTAGGCCTGCACATGCCTGTTTGTCGCAGCAATGACCAGGGCAGCTGTGGGCTATGAGGAGGTCAGACACAACACAAAGATGTTTGATGTGGCTTGGCATTCGGATATTCATCCCAGTGCTGGACTTCCTAGAAAACATAGCATTTCTGGATTCTGGAGTGCAGTTATGACCTGAGGAAGACCTGATGTCAAGACTGAGATGACTGGACTGGTTGGAGGCCACCACTGGGCTAAGTCTTTGCTTTCAGCCTTTCTCCTCACTGCTTTGGCAGTGTTCTCTCTGCATCCAGTGATGGTAAATGCTCTCCCCCCATTGCTGTTGCTGATGGTGCTCCTTTCTCTCCTCTCTCAGGCTCTCCCTAGGGAAGCCCAGGCCTAGCAAGGAGACCCATACTCCACTTGCTGAGACCTACACCCACCCCCACTGCAGCCCAGCTCACCTTCCACATCCCCCAGAGACACTGACTACACAACCATTTATGTGGAACATTCTTGCCTCTGAAATTCTTTGTATTGCCCCACCAGTGAGTCTGTGTTTAAACATACATGCTGTAAGTTTAGGTAATATTTGGGGGCAGGGGTGTTACATCTTGTTTCCTCAGCTGGAGTTAGTTCCTTGAAGACAAGAGCCATAAATTATATTTTTTTGTACCTCTCAATACCCAGTAAAGGAATTATGGGTAACAGATGTTCAATAAATGTGTGGTTGATTGTTGCTGCAGGCCCCCTTCTGCAAAGCCCCAAGAACAGCTAATTTTGAAGCAAATGAATGAAAGCACCAATACAGCCATGGTTCATGTGTAACAAAGGGACTATATCTGCTTGTCCTCATTAAGGCAATGAATAGATGATGAACCAGCTTGGGTAAGCAAATTCTGCTAGTGACCTAAAGTTCATTTTCACAGGGGCATTTCTGGTAAAGCCCTGAGCTTAGGACTGCCAAGATATGAATGCACATCAGCCAGTAGAGAACATAACAATAAAAGTGAAATGGGAAAGATGTGCCTCAGAACAAAGAATGCAGTGTGCTTGCCTTAGGAAGTAAAACTCAAGCCACTACTTATAGACTGATCAGTTTTTCTCTCTATCCCAACCTTAACGTTCAGGTTAGCCTTTTGGACAGGGAGATGCAACAGGCTAATGTTTCCAGTTCTCCACCCATTCCTGATCACCCTTTTGAATACACATGGCCTTGTGACTTGCTTTGGCCAATGAAACGTTCATGGAAGGGATGCATGTCACACCCAGGCAGAAGCATTAGGAACCCGTGGCCAATTCTGCAAGCTATCTTCCCTTGCTGCAAACACTCTGGGAGCAGGGGTTTGGGTAGAGATTCAACGAAATTGAACCAGGAAGATGGAGTCCATTCACTCAAGCTAAACGTATTGAGTACCAACCATGTGCAAAGAAGGCACCGTTAGACACTGGGAATATACTAGCACACAAGGCAAAGCCCCTGCTCTCACAGACGTTCCTGTCTGCAGGGCAGACATCTATTTTTAACTTCCATAAATGAGTATTTAATTCTGGCTGTGACTCATTACGAAGGGAGGTGGAGCATGTCAAGAGAGCACATAACATGAACATCCTAGGTCTGAGATTGGATGGGGGGACTGATTCAAGAACAAGTAGGAGTTACCAGTTAAAGAATGATCCAGGCTGGGGTCCTGAGCAGAGAAGGGCATAGTGAACCTGAAAAAGAAAAGGCCGGCATGGCTGGACAAGAGAAAGTGGGGGAATGGTCCACCATGCTTGTAAACACAGAGAAACCACACGAGATGGGTCCTTGTGACCTTTGTTAATGATTTCAATAACTTATTCTAAATTTACTTGGGTATCCTTAAAACAAACACTGGTCATGCATCACTCTTATAAAATCCTTTTCTCTACCCCAGCAGCCCTTTAGAGTGGCACGGAGTTCTTCCTTGCTGGGAGAGCCTGAAGCAAGTTGAGAGATTGAACATGTACCCCTGTCATGAGGTCATGAGTGGTGTCTCCCACTCCTTCAGAAGTTACCATCACCTTCTGCCATCCCAGATGCCCGGCAGGGCTGCTCTGCAGAGACCAGGATCAGCTCTGGCTATATTGGTAGAAAGGCATTTGTTACAGGTATTAAGTTGCTTATGGAATCATGGAGAAAGGGATTCTCTACTGTGTTTCTAGGAAGAACCTAAAGCCACCCCCCATAACTGGGCCACCAAGAATGCTGCTGCCCTGTCACAGTGTGGATGCACTGCACCTGTTGAAACTGGAACCCGCTGCCACAGCTGCTGGCTTGAAACCATACGCATCAGGAAATTGGGTGTCGCATGACCTGCCCCTCTCCCCAAGCACCTCACTTGCAAATTCAAGACTTGCACAAATGCGAGGGATCAGCAGGACCTAGATCACAACCAGAACCTAGCTTCAGAGGAGGCTGGGAAGTGACACTGTAAGTTGTAGTTTCTGCAGTGTGGAAAAGCTGCTGGAAGAGGGTCGAAGGAGATTTGGAGCGCGTAACTCATGGCGCTCGTCACACCACAGCTCAGAGGAACTCACGCCAAGTGAGAGCCCTGCTCTTGGAAACCTTTCAGCTCTCACTTTAGCAATTGAAAACCCTATACTTATCTAGTGCCGCATTCCTGGTCTTGCTCTTGTTTTTTTCTCCACCAAGAAAAAAACCACTGTATTTCTCCACTTCTTCTGCATTTTGTTAAAGCATGTGCCCTTCTGTTTATCTGTTCCTTATGTTAAGAACATTAGAAGCTGTAGGAGGATAAGTTCATCACAAGTGAGCTTGTCAGAACTCAGCTCTGTGTAATGTGCATACAGGTGCTCATGATTCGAATGTTTGTCCCATTAAGTTCTTCTATAAGGCAATTGCTGCAGAGAAAGTTGTAAAGGGAGCATAAGGAATGCAGTTGGGATGAGCTGCAGTGAGCGTCTAGCTTAAGGGCCAGAGGAGGGTAGATATTTCAAACCTCTGTTGGCCTCCATTGTTTTCTGTGACTATTTGGACAGTACTTTTAGAGCTTTCTAATTCTCTTTGCACTTTCTTTACCTTAGGCTGCTTTCTTGATCAGATGTTTAGAGAGACCTTGGATTCTCAGGCTTTTGTGTGAGCTTCGATGTTTTCCTGGTGCTGGGCACACAGGAACTGTCAGACTGTTGTCCAAAGTGATTGTGCCATTTTATATTCCCACCAGCAGCATATGAGGGTTCTGAATTCTCCACATCATTGCTCTTATCTGGCTTTTTGATTCTAACCATCTTACTGGACATGAAGTGGTATCTGATCGTAGTTTAAATTTGTGTTTCCCTGGTGACTGATGATGTTGAGTGTCTTTTCATGTACTTGTCATTTGGCTGTTTGCCTTGGAAAAGTGTATATTCAGATTATTTTCCCTTTTTAAATGACTCATTAGCCTACTGTTTTTATTATTGAGTTGTAACAGTTCTTTATATGTTCTAGATACAAGTTTCTTATCAGATAAATGATTTACAAATATTTCTGCCATTGTGGGTTTTTTTTTCACTTTCCAGATAATGTCCCTCAAGGCTCAAAACTTTTAAATTTTGATAAAGTCCAATTGATCTACTTTTCCCCCTTGGTTGCTTTTGTTACTTGTGTTTTTGGTATTATATCTAAGACTTGGCACAAAGATTTACTCCTATGTTTCCTTCTAAGAGTTTTATAGTTTTTCCTTACATTTTTTTAAAAAATATTTTTTTAAGTAATCTCTACACTTGGTGTGGGGCTCAAACTCATAACCCTGAGATCAAGAATTGCATGCTGTGGGGCGCCTGGGTGGCTCAGTCGGTTAAGTGTCCGACTTCGGCTCAGGTCATGATCTCACGTCCACGAGTTCGAGCCCTGCGTTGGGCTCTGTGCTGACAGTGTAGAGCCTGGAGCATGTTTCAGATTCTGTGTCTCCCTCTCTCTCTCTGACCCTCCCCCATTCATGCTCTGTCTCTCTCTGTCTCAAAAATAAATAAATGTTAAAAAAAAAAAAGAAATAAAAAAAAAAAAGAATTGCATGCTGTACTGACTGAGCCAGCCAGTACATTTTACATTTTAGGTCTTTGGTTTATTGAAGTTAATTTTTGTAATAGTGTGAGATAAGGATCCAATCTCATTCTTTTGCATGTGGATATGGTTGTCCCAGCACTATTTGTTTAAAGAACTTCTCTTTGGGGCGCCTGGGTGGCGCAGTCGGTTAAGCGTCCGACTTCAGCCAGGTCACGATCTCGCGGTCCGTGAGTTCGAGCCCCGCATCAGGCTCTGGGCTGATGGCTCAGAGCCTGGAGCCCGTTTCTGATTCTGTGTCTCCCTCTCTGTCTGCCCCTCCCCCGTTCATGCTCTGTCTCTCTCTGTCCCAAAAATAAATAAACGTTGAAAAAAAAAAATTAAAAAAAAAAATAAAGAACTTCTCTTTCTCCATTTAATGGTCTCAGCACCTTGTTGAAAATTAACTGACCATAATTAGATGGGCCTATTTCTGGACTGTCAATTCTATTCCATTCACTTATATGTCTGTTCTTATGCCAGTACCACAATGTCTTCATTATTGTTACTTTCTAGTAAGTTCTGAATAGGGGAAGTATGAGTCCTCCGACTTTGTTCTTCTTTTTCAAGACTGTTTTGACTATTTGGGGTCCTTTGAGTTTCCATATGAATTTTGGCATCAGCCTATAAATTTCTACAAAGAAGTCAGCTGGGATTCTGACGGTGATTGCATTTCATCCGTGGGTCAATTTGGGGAATACTACCATCTTAACATAGTAGATCCTTTGGTCCATGGAAATGTAACACCTTTCCATTTATTTAGATTTTTTAATTTTTTAATTTTAATTTTAATTAATTTTTTATTCTTTATTTTTGACAAAGAGACAGCGAGACAGAGTGCAAGTGGGGGAGGAACAGAGAGAGGGAGGCACAGAATCCAAAGTGGGATCCAGGCTCTGAGCTGTCAGCATGGAGCCCAAGGTGGGGCTTGAACTCACGAATTGCGAGATCATGACCTGAACCAAAGTCTGACGCTTAACTGACTGAGCCACCCAGGTGCCCCTATTTAGATTTTTTTAATTGCTTCCAACAATGTTTTATAATTTTCAGAATATAAGTTTTATGCTTCTTTTGTTAAATTTGTTCCCAGGTATTTTATTCTTTTAATACTATTATAAATGGAATTTTTCTCTTAATTTCATTTTTGGATTGTTCATTACCAAGTGTATAGAAATTCAACTGATTTTTGTATATTGATCCTAAAACTTTGACAAACTGTTTAATACTAATAGTTTCTAATACTAATAGTTTCTAATTATTGCTGCAGGTTTTTTTTTTTTTAATGTTTCAAGTTTTTATTTAAATTCTGGGTAGTTAACATATAGTGTAGTATTGGTTTCAGGAGTAGAATTCAGTGATTCATCACTTACATAAAACACCGAGTGCTCCTCGCAAGTGCCCTCCTTAATGCCCATCACGCATGTAGCTCATCCCCATACTTACTCCCCCCATCCCCCGCCAACAACGCTCAGTTTGTTTTCTATAGTTAAGAGTTGCTGCAGTTTAAAATTTACTTTCTATTTTACTTATTACTAATTCATGCACAGATTCTGGAAGAGCTTCAAAACTCCCTCCAATATGGCCAGATAAATAAAAAGTCATTCCTGCCCAGTCTTTTTTTTTTTTTTTTTAACTGAAATATTCCTCTTAAAATCCTTTGTTTTTGACCACTAATGGACTAGTTGAGCCTAAACCTGGTGCCCGTCATTCTGGGATTTCCCTTTATAAATATCTTGGGATCTTTTTCCTTTCTCAATCCCAGTTTTTCTTTATCTTTGCTAACTGCCTCATTTTCATGGAGCACAAAATCCATTGGCTTCCTGAGAAAGTATATATGAAAGGGAAATTTTTTTGAGACTTAACTTGTTCGAAAAGCTCTATTCCTTACCTTCCACAAGACAGTTTACTTGGGAATGTAGAATTCTACCTTGAAAATAACTTCCCAGGGTTTTGAAGACACTATTCTATAGTCTTCTAGCTTTTAAAGTTAATGCTAGAAAGTCCAGTGCCAATTTCAGTCCTGATCTTCTTTATGGACCTAAGTTTTTCCTCTATACCAGCTTTTAGGATCTTCTATTTGTCATTGTTTACAAATTTCATGAATAAGTGCTTTGATATTGGTGTTTTCTTCCTCATTCTTTTGATGACTATTTGGGACGCCATTTCAATGTAGAAACTCCTACTTTCCAGTTCTGGGAAATCTTCCTATATAATTCCTTCCCCCCACCCCCCACCCCCCACTTTTTTCCCCTGTCTTTCTGGAGAGAATAAGCTATTACTGATAGTTTCAATTGTAGCTGTTTATTTTTAGTTTTTTCTATAATATAGGAACCATACTCTGTTATACTACAGTTGCTATTTCTTTTTTTCTTTTCAAATTTTTTTAGCACTAATTTTTTTTTGAGAGAGAAGCAGAGCATGAGCAGGGGACAGGCAGAGAGAGGGAGATGCAGAATCCAAAACAGGCTCCGGGCTCTGAGCTGTCAGCACAGAGCCCGACGTGGGGCTTGACCCACGAACTGTGAGATCATGACCTGAGCTGAAGTCGGACCCTTAACCAACTGAGCCACCCAGGAGCCCCTATAGTTGCTATTTCTTTTTAATATGTTTAATAATTTAATATTCAGAATGTCAGAGCACACAACCATTAAATACTTGGTCTCCCTTGAACATATCAGTTATTCTTAGAACCACAGGTAAATATATATTCAGTGATCAACATCAGTTAGTCCTTATGCTGATGTTACTTCAAGTACTTTTGTTGTCTAAAGATCATTCTCTAGATTAAGATTCCCCAGGAAGAGTTCATGGCAACAGTATTTCCTTAGGTCTTAAGTGTTCATTACAGTATGCCTGAAGTTCAGCTTGTTAATTATAGAATCCTTGGCTCATTTTCTTCCTTGAGTATTTTAAATATGTATTCCACTATCTGGGAAAAATAATAAACTATTGTTGAAAAGTCTGCTGACAATCTGATTACTTTCTCTTATATTTGTAAGACTTGGTGTTTTTGCCTTTTCTTTCTTTCTTTCTTTCTTTCTTTCTTTCTTTCTTTCTTTCTTTCTTTCTTTCCTTCTTTTCTTTTCTTTTCTTTCCTTTTCTTTTCTTTCCTTTTCTTTTCTTTCTTTTCTTTCTTTCTTTCTTTCTTTCTAAAGCTCATTTGTTTTACTTGAGTATCTCTTGGTGTTATCTATTCCAGGCAGATTTTCCTAGGTATGCTGTATGCCATTTAAATATGCTAGATCAAGTCTTTAGTTCAGAAATAGTTTTATGAATTAAAGGTTTTAGTATTTTCTTTGGATTTCTTCTTCAGGGAATGCCCTTATACAGATGTCGGTTTGTCTTTGCCTATCATCTATTTATATCTCTCACCTTCTAAATTTTTTTATATTGTAGGACAATTTTTAAATGTCTGAAAATTCTTTTATGCTCCCTCTTTCAAAGGGTAGCATCTAATTTCCCTTACCTTGAGTGTGGGCTGGACTTAGTGACTCACTTCCAATGCATAGAATATGATGGAATTGGTGGTGAGTAACTAGGTCCTCATTGGCATCACAGCTTTCTCCTTGCTGTCACTCATGAATCATGTACACCACAGGGTATACCTTAGGAGAGCAGAGTGGGCCAGGATTGCTTTCCTAGCTCAAAGGCCTTTCTACTGTTATAAAGAGTTAATCAATATTGCCTTGTGCTTGGGGCACCTGGGTGGCTCAGTCCTTTGAGCAACTCTTGATTTTTGCTCCAGTCATGATCCCAGGGTCGTGGGATCTAGCCCCACATAGACCCCTGCATCAGGCTCCACACTGAACATGAAGCCTGCTTAAGATTCTCTCTTTTGCTTGGGTGCCTGAGTGGTTCAGTCAGTTGAGCTACTGACTGGCTCAGGTCATGATCTCACATTTCATGGGTTCAAGCCCCGTTTTGGGCTCTGCGCTGACAGCTCAGAGCCTGGATCCTGCTTTGGATTCTGTATGTCCCTCTCTCTCTGCCCCTCATCCACTCATGCTCTGTCTCCCTCTCTCTCAAAAATAAATAAACATTAAAAAAATAAAATTTTTTTTTAATTAAAAAAAAAAAAGATTCTCTCTCTTGCTCGCTCTGCCCCTCTCCACAACTTGTGTGTACACTCTCTCTCTCTAAAATAAAAAAAATAAAAAATATTAAAAAAAATATATTGCCTTGTGCTTTTTGAAAGTACCTGCCTCCTCCCCCACTCTATCTGGATCTTCTCTTGCCTTTCTCCACAGTGTCTCTGTGCTGCTCCATTTAGCATCTACCCCCATAGATTCTCCTCTGAGAGGGACTTTGTCCTGCAAAGGAGATTCCGTTGGTTACTGCTGAGACTTCATAGGGCCTAGACTGTCCCATACAACCTAACCTTTCCTTTGCCTTCACTCTTAGCACCCCTTTCAGGTTCTGTCACTGCTCTAAAAATAAGCTAAATTAGCTTTCTATGCTGACTGAGGACATTTAAATTTTGGAGTAAGTACTTTGGGCAGTTTTTTTTGTTTGTTTTTTGTTTTTTTAATGAGTTTACTGGTGCTCAGTGCCACCAGAAGACCTTTTGCCTGGTTTCTACTGCCTCCTGCCACTTGCTGATACCATGTGGGTCTTATTGCTGCTCTCCTTGTACTTGGGAATTCGCAGGATACCTTATTACTTTTATAGTAGGTCATTGTTGTGCATTTGTGGTGGTGGTAGCTATTGCTGGAGAATTAGGTAGATTAAAAAATATACCGAGGCGCCTGGGTGGCTCAGTCTGTTAAGTGTATGACTTTGGCTCAGGTCAAGATCTCATGGTTCATGGGTTTGAGCCCTGCATCTGGCTCTGTGGTAACAGCTCAGAGCCTGGAGCCTGCTTCAGATTCTGTGTCTCCTTCTCTCTCTGCCCCACCCCCCCTCATGCTGTCTCTCTCTCTCTCTCTCTCTCTCCCCCTCTCAAAAATAAATAAACATTAAAAAATTTTTAAAAACATAGAGGCTTTTTCAGATAGTAGAAATAATATGTACTCATTGAAAACAATTAGGAAAACACAGATGCAAGGGTACCTGGGTGACTCTGTTGGTTCAGTGTCTGACTTTGGCTCAGGTCATGATCTCTCAGTTCATGAGTTTGAGCCCCACCTCAGGCTGTGCACTAACAGCGTGGAGCCTGCTTGGGGTTCTCTCTCTCACTCTCTTTGCCCCTCCCCTGCTCATTCTCTCCCTCTCTCTCTCAAAAATAAACATTAAATTAAAAAAAAAAATACACCATTTTACTCTTGCACAGAAAGTATCACAGTTTTAATTTTTAGAAGTCTGGATTTTCTCTTT
Organism: Leopardus geoffroyi; assembly: GCF_018350155.1. Lineage (NCBI taxonomy): Eukaryota > Metazoa > Chordata > Mammalia > Carnivora > Felidae > Leopardus > Leopardus geoffroyi. The sequence continues at coordinate 96,316,391 of NC_059333.1, forward strand.
CCTACATCTTCTGGTTCTTGGTTTATGAACCCTACATCAACTCTTAATTCTGTAAGTATAATAGTGATTTTTAAAATAACCTTTTAGGGTGCCTGGGTGGCGCAGTCGGTTAAGCGTCCGACTTCAGCCAGGTCACGATCTCGCGGTTCGTGAGTTCGAGCCCCGCGTCGGGCTCTGGGCCGATGGCTCAGAGCCTGGAGCCTGTTTCTGATTCTGTGTCTCCCTCTCTCTCTGCCCCTCCCCCGATCATGCTCTGTCTCTCTCTGTCCCAAAAATAAATAAACGTTGAAAAAAAAAAAGTTTAAAAAAATAAAATAAAATAAAATAACCTTTTAGGGGCACCTGGGTGGCTCAGTCGGTTAAGTGTCCGACTTTGGCTCAGGTCATGATCTCACAGTTCGTGAGTTCGAGCCCCACGTCGGGCTCTGTGCTGACCGCTCAGAGCCTGGAGCCTGTTTCGGATTCTGTGTCTCCCTCTCTCTCTGACCCTCCCCCGTTCATGCTCTGTCTCTCTCTGTCTCAAAAATAAATAAACATTAAAAAAATAAAATAAATAAAATAATCTTTTATTCTCCCTGCATTGTTCTTATTTTCTTTAAGTTCCCTTTTTGTTATTGTTTCTGAATCTCATTTTCCTGTCAGTCTTCCCTCCACTATCTTGAGATCTTTGGCCCTCCAAACATATATAGAATTAAGGATTCGAGGGGCGCCTGGGTGGCTCAGTCAGTTAAGCGGCCGACTTCAGCTCAGGTCATGATCTCACAGTTCGTGAGTTCGAGCCCCACGTCGGGCTCTGTGCTGACCGCTCAGAGCCTGGAGCCTGTTTCGGATTCTGTGTCTCCCTCTCTCTCTGACCCTCCCCCGTTCATGCTCTGTCTCTCTCTGTCTCAAAAATAAATAAACGTTAAAAAAAAAATAATTAAAAAAAAAAAGAATTAAGCATTCTATCAGGAGCTCTGTTTATATATGTAGGACTTCTCAATCAGTGAGCTTCTTCATTATTGCTTGGCAGAGATTCATGTAGTTGAAGGACCCTCAACAGTCAGCATCACTTTCCCCAGCTTGGTGTACTCCCATATACCTCCATGGGGTGGGGATAGAGGGTGATGGAGCTTAATTGCCAGTGTGTTCTTAGAGGAACTAAAAGAGGAGCAAGGAGGGGTCTCATGGTTCAATATAGAGACAGAGACCTTCCTTAACTTCCCTATCTAATAAGGCACTGAAAACATGACCAGTGTCTCCATGTCTAGATCCTCTATGTTTCAACTTGTCCTAAAAATAAACTTTCCCTCTTTTGCCAGGGTGGGAACGAGGCCATCTCTTGTCTGCCCTGGGGTGAGAAATAAAATTTAATTATTTAACGTCTTACAAATTGAGGTGCCTGGCTAGCTCAGTCAGTAGAGGATGTGACTCTTCATTTCAGGGTTGTGAATTTGAGCCCAATGTTGAGTATAGAGATTGCTTAAAAATAAAATCTTAAAGAAACAACAAAACTTCTTACAGATTTTTAACTACTCACTCTGTTTTGAGCTCCACCCATACTTACCTTTCCTTCAGAGTTGCCTAGGACAATCATTGGTTCACTTATGAAGTCTTTTGGGATTCTGAAATTTTTAACATTTGTTCCCCAACTCTTACAGGCACTTAAATTTAAAGTCAGTTAAATTCTTTCTTATGCTCTCTAGATTCCAAAATTTTGTTGGCATCTACCCAGTTCTCCTTATCCTTAGAGATCTATGAAGTGTTTTTTTAAAAATCCCTTGTTATTTAAATGGAGTTCAAAAGCAGAAACAAATACATGTTTACCTCTGCCATCCTTTTAATAATTCCTTTTCTGCTTAAACTGAGAATAGTTGTATTAATGATAATGCTAGAAATAAATCTATGATAATGTGTTTTCTAGAGAAGTGTTCCGAATTGGGCTGAACTAAGCCCATGCATGCCACGTAATAGTTTTTTTAAAAAATTACCTAGGATTTTTACTTTATATTCATTAAAACCTATTTAGGCATTGATTTTAGAAAATCATATCACACTTGTATATACATAAGGAAAATGAAAGCAGAAATTAAGGTTTTTCTAAAACTTCCTTACATTTAATGTCCTAGTCCTCTGAATTATATATATATATATATATATATATATATATATATATATATATATATGATTCTTAATTGTGTTAAAAAAAAAACCCACATAACATAAAATTTACCATCTTAACCATTTTTTGGAAGATTTTATTTTTTTTTTTTAATTTTTTTTTTTCAACATTTATTTATTTTTGGGACAGAGAGAGACAGAGCATGAACGGGGGAGGGGCAGAGAGAGAGGGAGACACAGAATCGGAAGCAGGCTCCAGGCTCTGAGCCATCAGCCCAGAGCCTGACGCGGGGCTCGAACTCACGGACCGCGAGATCGTGACCTGGCTGAAGTCGGACGCTTAACCGACTGCGCCACCCAGGCGCCCCTGGAAGATTTTATTTTTAAGTAATCTCTACACCCTACATGGGTCCGGAACCCACAGCCCTGAGATCAAGAGTTGCATATTTCGCCAACTGAGCCAGTCAGGTGCCCCCCATCATATTCGTTTTTAAGTGTACAATTCAGTAGTTTTAAATATATTCACACTGTTGTGCATGAACTTTTCCTTCTGTAAAACTGAAACTCTGTAACCATTAAACAACTCCCCATTTTCCTCTTGTCTCTGCCCCTGGCAGCCACCATTCTATTTTCTGTTTCTATGAATTTGACTACTTAGATACCTCACATAAGTGGAACCATTCCATATTTGTCTTTTTGTGACCAGCTTATTTCACTTAGTATAACGTCTTCAAGTTTCATTCATGTTGTAGCATGTGTCAGGACTTCCTTTTTAGTGAAGTAAGTTTTGTGGAGAAAGAAAAACGCATCTCCCTTTAACAAGCAGCGTTGAAAATATGACTCACTCTGAAACGCTGGCTCAAAAATTTTAAATAAGTGGTAAGGCCAAACCTGAGGATGGAAAAAAAAGAAAAGGCATTTCTCACTTCCCCCGAATAAATAACAGCTTGGTTGCAAGAGAAATAACATGTCAAATATGTATTATCCTTGGGGTTTCATGGCAAAAAAAACCTTACCTACTGATAACATAGTAAATATCAAAAGAATAACTACTCAATTAATGTTAAGTTGAATTGAAACGCCAGCCCTTAGTTTCCCCAAAGGGCTCTTAAATAAGCGTGTCTGATCCTGGGAGAAGAGACAAAGCCCAGTGTTTAGCTGCTGCAGTCTGGTTGTTATGTTGTGATCTGCAAATTTCCCAATTCCGGTTCCAGGGTTTGCCTCCACACTGTGAAGCCCGGTGTAGGGGCAAAGGGAAAAAAATGGAAGGTCTGCATAAGCCTGAATTGGCATGGGAACCCAGAGTACTTGTTCAAGTTTGTATATAGAGAGGAATTTCCTGAACCCATTTTGGGGCAAAAAATTATTTTTTTCAGAATGAGCATGGTAACCCACTACTTCCCTGCTGCCTATTGAGAAATGTGCAGATACTTTCTACTTGGCACTCACACATCTGCCTTCCTTATACTTGGTCTTTTTCTAATTCCCTGGCTTCCTCTCTGTTGTTTCCTTCCCTTGCCTTTCTCTCCTTTCTGCCTTGCCGGTTCCCCTACTGAACTTTTGTTTCCTCTTCCATCCCCTTGAGTCCTGCGTCCTGTGTTGTGCCTTGCCTCCCCTGGCCTCCTTCCCATTCTGCCCACTGTGTACTTGTCTGCAGACAACCCAGAGGGGCCTCACAGGCTGGGTGGGGTTTCACTTGGGTAAATTACCACATCCTGGAGCATCATCCAGCAGTGTTTTCTTAAGACTTGGGAATTGAAGTCAGCGCATTTAGTGGGGGGAGAAGTGAAACCATTTAGTGGGATGGCACTCCAGAGAACGGCTCTGTATAAATCAACAAACGGTGACATTGCATGAAAATGACCATGAGGGGAGTCTTAAGTGGGGACCAGAGGAACAGCAAAAGGACAAGGGCCCATAAGGTGATGATGGAATCAGGATGGGACAGCCAGGGCTGCTGGTTGTGGCTGGGTTCATTAGCCAGTGGTCTTTTCCCCCCACCTAACCCACTGAAGCTTGGTCAGTGGTAGGGCAGCATTGGGGCCAACTGTCTGGTTCCATTGCTGTCTGTTCGTGGGTAAACCTGGGCTCCACCCTGTTCTAGTTTGAAAAGAAAATTTAGAAAGAAAAAGATGCTCAATTTTGACTTCTAAAATAATGCTCCAGGTGTATAGAATATTATTACTTCTTCCTGGCTTGGAGGTGGACTCTCCAAGGTCATTTTAGAAGCCCCTCTGCAAAATGTTCCTTGAGTCATTCTTGAACGTACTATTACAGAAAAGACCTATCTTATGGGGGAGAAGCCATGAACATTGTAATTTCAAGAATAGTCATTAGGCCCTGGCCCAAGAATGGGATCTAAATTTTATTAACAAAATCTAAAATTCCATTGACAGGTTGTGTTTTTTTTTTTTGTTTTTTTTTTTTTTTAATTTTATTATTGAGAGACAGTGACAGAGCATGAGCATGGGAGGGGCAGAGAGAGGAGGAGACACAGAATCTGGCAGCCTCCAGGCTCTGAGCTGTCAGCACAGAACCCTACGCAGGGCTTGAACTCACAAACTGCAAGATCATAACCTGAGCTGAAGTTGGATGTTTAACTGACTGAGCCACCCAGGCGCCCCATCCATTAACAGTTTTATCCCCAATTTAAGTATTTAACCCTCCCTTAGAATGAAAGCAAATCTCAGAAGGGGGCAATAGTTCACCCCTTATGAATCTTTAGCCTTAACTCACACTCCTCAGCTCCATTCCCCACATCCTTTGTTCCCGGTGAACCAGAATTCACTGGTGGAGCCAACCAGAGGCTTTTGCAGGCCTTCATGCCTGAAACTTTTGAGCCTGATTTTTCTACTTGGGACCCTTTTCTCTCTCTTGTTTAACTTCCCATTCTTCAAAATCCAGGCAATGTCACTCCCTGTTCAAAGTCTGTTCTGCAAGGCAAGCAAAGCCCAACTGAGCCTTCCCTGCCTACTTACTTAGGTCTGTCTTCCCTGATGGCTCTTACCCCAGTGGACTCTTTGGCTTACAGGCTTATCTTCCCACTAGGTTAAGCCTCCATCAAAGATGTGAGCTGTACCTTGCTCATCATTGAATCTCGCATCTAGAACAGTATCTGACCCAGAGTAGGTTCTGTTTACGGAGTGAGTGAAGTTTTTACTGCCAGTGTGTCTCTAATGCGGGTGGCGGTGCAGGGCTGGAGGGGAAAAAGGGAAGAAGCCAGGAGAAGCAGCATCAGAGGAGGCTGCTGAGAGGAGGCTGGGCTTACCGAAGGCAACCCCCCCTGGGTGATAGTTTTGCAAAGGGCCAGTTTAGAGACATGCTAAATCCTCTTTTACTACTGTTCCTCAGAAGGTAACTATAATTGCTGAAATTTCAAATTATTAACACATTTGATGCATTTGCCAAAGTGGTGTTTAACGACCTGTATTTCACACAATAAAGTAGGGCAAAGTTAAAAACCCAAGTTTGCTTTAGATGTGTATCTGCCACCATCTGTTGGTTCCCGGATCCTGGGTTACATCATTCTTATTTTTACATTAAACATTACCAGTAATAAAAACAAAGGGGGGAAATAAAAGCTCATGTAAGGAAATTCTGATTTCACATGGTCTCGACAGAGTCTTTTGCTTCTCAGTAATTCCAGAAACTGAAAACAACAGGAAGATGTCTTATTGAGAAAGACCACTTTCAACTTGACCATGAGTCAAAGAAGGAAGAAAAATTCCTCAGATGGAGAAACCAAACCCCGGACTTCGTTTGTCAACAAATTCTTCAGGAGCTCAAAACTCAGGCCCACCAAAGCTGAAAGCAGAAAAAAGAGCAATGATCTTGAAGCTGCTGATTTCCAACCCAGCGATGACGCACAGAAAACAGAAAACATCTTAGATACTGGTAAACTGACTGCTGTTATTTCTCTATTTTTTAGAATAATGTTTCCCCCTAAAGACATCATATGGGTTAAACTAAACCTAATATGAGTCTCTATTCTAAGCATTTACTATGTTACTTAAATGCTTTAAATACTTCAAGAATTTTACTTTTAAATTATTAGCATTTAAATTACATGTAACACTACAGGAAGGTATAGAGAAAATACCTTGTTTCCTTTCCTTTTGATACAGTATTTTGTTCATATACATGCATTTATGGTCAGCCAGCCAGTCAATAAACATTGATCGAGTACCTACTGTATGTCAGCCATTATTGTGTTAGAAATGCAGCCACATAACACAGGACCTTATGTACACAAGGAACCAGATGCAGACATAATTTCAGCGTGATAAATGATACAAAGAAACAAAAGCAGGCTAAGGAGACTAAGAATGATGGATGGGGTACTACTTTAGATGGGGTTGCAGGGAAGGAGTCTCTGATTTGGTGGCACCTGAGCAGAGGTCTGAATAAAGTAAGCCAAGTAGAGTGAATGAATAAAGCCAGTCACGTAGATGCCTGTGGGAATAGCTTCCCAGGCAAAGGCAGCTATAAATGTGAAGGTCCAGGGTGGGACTGAGCCTGGAGTACTTGAGAGTGAGCCCAAGGTCAGGGGTGCTGAAGCAGGATGAGAGGAGAGAGGACAAAAGTAATAGGACAGTCACAGAGGAGGTAGCTGGGGGCCAGAATGGGCATCTTTTGCAGTTATAATAATAGCTTGCAAATCCCTCTTGAGCTTACACGGAGCTGTGGTCCTACTTCTGAAACATATTTTTATACTGCTCAATCCCCACGTTGCTACATGATGTTTATATGCCTAATTTTAACAGCTGCATGATATTCCATCCTGTGCCTGTCAGTGAATATTTTTGTCTTTCCGTCTTGCCTCTTCCATACGTCATTGTATTTCAGCCTTGTTTTTTAGTACAAATTCTTAGAACAGAGATTACAAATTCAAGGGTTATGAAAATAAATATTGCCCAATCTTTCCTTAAAGCTAGGTGTCATGTACAATGCCATTAATATATTGTCTATTAGAGGGGCGCCTGGGTGGCTCAGTCAGTTGAGCGACTGACTTTGGCTCAGGTCATGATCTCACGGTTTGTGAGTTTGAGCCCCTTGTTGGGCTCTGTGCTGACAGCTCAGAACCTGGAGCCTGCTTCTGATTCTGTGTCTCCCTCTCTCTCTGCCCCTCCCCCACTCATGCTCTGTCTCAGAAATAAACAAACATTAAAAAAATTAATATATATATATGTATAATCTATATATATATATGTATAATCTATTAGATTAAATGTATTTTTAAGCATTTTAATCTTTTAATGCAAACATACCCAAAAGTAGAGAGAATAGTATAAGGACCCCCCATGATCACTTCCCTCTAACAATTATCAACCCATGGCCAATCTTGTTTCATTTATACCTACCCTCATTTCTGTCAGATTATTTGCAACAAATACCAAAAATAATATCATTTGAGCTAACTCGGTTGGTTGAGCATCCAACTTTAGATTATGGCCCAGGTCATGATCCCAGGGTTGTGGTATCAAGTCCCGTGTTGGGCTCCCCACTGACCATGGAGCCTGCTTAAGATTCTCTTTCTCTCTCTCTCTGCCCCTCTAACCTGCTCATGCTTCTCTCTCTCTCTCTCTCTCTCTCTCTCTCTCTCTCTCTCTCAAAAAAAAAAATATATAATTTTATTTGAAAGTAGATTAAGTATATTTTAAGTATTTTTTAGAAATAGGAAGTTAAAGTCTACTTAAAAAGAAAGACAACCTCTATCAGGAAATTGTTGATATTTGTTCTAAAGTATGAGTTGAAGTTTTAGGAACATAGTTAATGAATACCTATAACCATGATTAAATTAATAGTGCAAGGCCAGGCAGCTGGTTTTCCCCACTGGCCAACACTGGCCACTCAAGCCATGCATGGCTTGTCCATTTCCACGTCTCCCCAAATTCAGTGGTACCTGGAGTCATGTTAATTCTGCCCCCAAAATGACTCTTGGATCTGGTTCCTCCTCTCCATTGCTATTCTGGCTTTCATCGTTTTTTGGTTTTTGTTCTTTGTTTTTTTGCCTAGACCACTGAAACAGCTTCCTAACTGGTTTCTCTGCTTCTATTCTTGCTCTCTTGCCAACCTGTACTCCATAGTGCCACTGGGTCCTCTTCCTAAATCACAGATATGATATCTTTCAGCTGCTTAAAATCCTTCACTGAGTCTTTCTTGCCTTGAAGAGAATGTCCACAATCCCAAACATGGTCTTCAAGGTGTTTGTGATCAGATGGATCTCTCTTCACGACCCCTGCCTTCCCCCAACCTCATGTTCACCCTCTACTCCTGACATTCAGACTTCCTTGCAGTTTCCTGAGCTGGCCACATTCTTGCAAAGGGGTTCCCTGTGCCTACAAAGACCTTCCCTTGTGTCACCATCCTCCTGCACCCCTCCCCCCATTTGTCCTTCCCTCATGTCCACCCACCTGACTGACTCTCACTCACCCTTAAGGTGCATTCACACACCCCTTTCTCTTGAAAGATTGCCATGTGACCTGCCCATGGGAGCTGAGGTGCTTACTGTCACTATCGTGTGCTTATGTACCCTCTGCCTGCCCCCACCATTGCACTTCTCCTCTGTTTTGTGAGCATGGACTTCCTGGCGGCCTGTTTTTTTTTTTTTTTTTAATGTTTATTTATTTATTTAGAGAGAGCAAGCAAGCAGAGGAGATGCAGAGAGAGAGAGAGAGAGAGAGAGAGAGAGAGAGAGAGAATCCCAAGCAGGTTCCACGCTGTCAGCACCGAGCCCAATGTGGGACTTAAACCCACGAACTGTGCAATCATGACCTGAGCTGAAACCAAAAGTCAGACGCTTAACCAAGTGAGTCATCCACGTGCCCCTGCCTTTTCCATTGGACACGTAGCTCATGGAAAACAGGAACTTGTTATCTTGGTTCCCTGCACAGCAACACCCACGTTACAAACCTACAAACATTATTATGTTTTATGAAACCACTGGGATTCGTGGTTGTTTATGACCAAGAAACCAACCCTGGAAGATAGAAGTTGGGAAAGAACTTAATGTGAAGGTACTGCTTAGCTCACAGAATCACGTGGAGAAGCAGGGGCTTGTCTCAGCGGTAAAGCAGTCACGAAAAGGTCCCGAATCACTCCATAGAACTGTTCACGTGTCACAACTTTGTGCTCTCCATAGGGCACCAGTCACCACAACTCAGCCAACTGGTAGCAGCTCTGACTCAACTGCCTTATATCTTGAGCTGTGACAGAAGCTATCCTTTGAAGAAAGGGTTTTATGTATTAAAAAAAATGAAATATATGGTTTGTAAGTTCACGTCCATGGATCTCATAAATTAGTACTCATATTTATACTGAGGCATTCGATTAAAATCTATCATGTTGATTTGTTTTGGTCATTAAGGAGCTTTAAAGCTAATATTCACTCATTCATTCATTCATTCATTCATTCAATTATTTGTTCATTCAACAAATATTTGTAACATACCTCTCACGTAAAAGGCCCTGCAGAGTCCCATCTCCCTGGGAAGCCCTAGGAAATGTAAGTCACCATGCTCCTGAGAAATGAACAAGGCAGAAATTAGAGTTTCTGTTTTACAGATGAATCACCCAAAGCTCAGAGAAGCCAAATTACTTGCTCACCTGCAGGACCCACAGTTTGAACCAAGTCTTCCACTTCTGCGGTCTTAGACTTGCCCATCAGATCAACCGTTACAGAATGCCCAAGCAGGATGTGGTCTGAGAAGAGAGTCCTGAATCTGTCTGCGGGTGACCTTTGAGAAACAATTTGTTTGAATAGGTGAATGTGGTCACCAGAACATAGAGGTTGATGGGTAAATGTGGTGAAGTGAGACCAGCAAGTACAAACCACCTTTTCCAAACATTTGACAGTAAAGGAAATGATTGACAGAATAGTGGCTTGAGAAGAAAAAGGTTTGGGAAGGCTGGAACTTGAGCATGATCGTAGGTCGATCCTATGGGGATAAAGTCTTAAAAACAAAAGAGAAAGCATAAGGTATCATGCAGAGAAATATTTTAACACAAAAATTTATTTACGTATTAAAAATTTTTAATGTTCATTTATTTTTGAGAGTGAGGGTGAGAGAGAACATGAGCCAGGGAGGAGTGGAGAGAGAGGGAGACACAGAATCTGAAGCAGGCTCCAGGCTCTGAACTGTCAGCACAGAGCCAGACACGGGGCTCTAACCCACGAACTATGAGATCATGACCTGAGCAGAAGTCACGCTTAACTGTCTGAGCCACCCAGATACCCCCTAACCCAAAAATTTAAACACATACACACATATAATGGGTTCTGGAGCAGTCTGTTCTAGGTTCACATTCTGACTCTGCTACTTACAGTCTCTCTGTGTCTCAGGTTCTAAATCTGTGAAACAGTGTGATTGAGACTCTTTGAATTAAGCTTAACAAAATGTCCTGGACTCACTGCATGCAAGAGTTAGTCCCTCCCCATCCCCCCATCCCTAACTCGCTTCTGCTCCACTCAAAATTCGGGTTGCCACATAAAATACATGCAATATTTGGGGCATACTTTTACTAAGCCATGATTCCTTGTTTACTTGAAGTCTAAATTTAATTGGACAGGCTGTTTTTGTTTTCCTAAATCTGGCAACCATACCCAAAATAAAATACATTGTATGCAATGCACCCTGATAGAAATGGAAGGCCTGTGTAAAGAGATAAAATTGTGGATGGTGCTGCCTCCTACTGGGAGAATGTGGCAACATCAACCATCCCTACACAGACCACACCCTATAGGTGTTTGCTTAAAAATAGCAATCTACACATTCAATGCAATCCCAATCAAAGTTGCCCTGACATTCTTCTCAAAGCTAGAACAAACAATCCTAAAATTTGTATGTAACCACAAAAGACCCCAAATAGCCAAAGTAATATTGAAGAAGAAAACCAAAGCAGGAGACATCATAATCCCAGACTTTAGCCTCTATTACAAAGCTGTAATCATCAAGACAGTATGGTATTGGCACAAAAACAGACATATAGACCCAGAATGGAATAGAATAGAGAGCCCAGAATTGGACCTACAAATGTATGGCCAACTAATTTTGACAAAGCAGGAAAGAGTATCCAATGGAAAAAATACAGTCTCTTTAGCAAACTGGGAGAACTGGACAGCAACATGCAGAAGAATGAAGAAGGCCACTTTATTTCACCATACACACACACACACAAAAAAAACCCTCGAAATGGATAAAAGACCTAAATGTGAGACAGGAAACCATCAAAACCCTAGAGGAGAAAGCAGGCAACAACTTCTTTGACCTCAGCCACAGCAATTTCTTACTCAACACATCTCCAAAGGCAAGGGAATTAAAAGCAAAAATAAACTTTTGGGACCTCATCAAGATAAAAAGCTTCTGTACTGCAAAGGGAACAATCAACAAAACTAAAAGGCAACCGATGGAATGGGAAAAGATATTTGCAAATGACATATGAGATAAAGGACTAGTATCCAAAATCTATAAAGAACTTACCAAACTCAACACCTGAAAAATAAATAATCCAGTGAAGAAATGGGCAGAAGACAAGAATAGACACTTTGCCAAAGAAGACATCCAGATGGCTAACAGACACATGAAAAGATTCTCAACATCACTCATCATTAGGTAAATACAGATCAAAGCCACACTGAGATATCACCTCACACCGGTCAGAGTGGCTAAAATTAACAACTTAGGCAACAACAGATGTTGGCGAGGATGTGGAGAAACAGGAACCCTCTTGCACTGTTGGTGGGAATGCAAACTGGTGCAGCCACTTGGAAAACAGTGTGGAGGTTCCTCAAAATATTAAAAATGGAAGTATCCTATGACCCAGCAATAACACTACTAGGAATTTACCCAAGGGATACAGGAGTGCTGATTCATAGGGGAACATGTACCCCAATGTTTACAGCAGCGCTTTCAACAATAGCCAAATTATGGAAAGAGCTCAAATGTCCATCAACTGATGAATGGATAAAGAAGATGTGGTTTATATATACAATAGAATATTACTTGGCAATGAGAAAGAATGAAATCCTGCCATTTGCAGCAAGGTGGATGGAACTGGATGGTATTATGCTGAGTGAAGTAAGTCAGTCAGAGAAGGACAGATATCATATATTTTCACTCATGTGGATCTTGAGAAACTTAACAGAAGGCCATGGGGGAAGGGAAGAGGAAAAAATAGTTACAAACAGAGAGGGAGGGAGGCAAACCATAAGAGACTCTTAAACACAGAGAACAAACTGAGGGTTGATGGGAGTGGGGGGAGGAGGAGAGGGGAGGGCACCTGTTGGGATGAGCACTGGGTGTTGTATGTAAGCGATGAACCACAGGAATCTACCCCAAAAACCAAGAGCACACTTTACACACTGTATGTTAGCCAATTTGACAATAAATTATGATAGAAAAAATAGCAAGCTGCCAGACACACTGTGGAGAGGTAGCGTTCTTATTACTCTCCTAATATTTAAATCTAAATTGATTACTACTGAAGTCCTACCATTAATTTTCACTGGTACCAATATAGTATTTCTTTTTAGCTATGTGGTTTTTCTACTTTGTCAGGGTTAGTAGAATATTACTGCACATTTAGAACTTACACTTTTGTATTGGATTCCAGTAAACTTTTTTTTATATGTTTTAAATTGTACATTTTCATTTTTAAAACCTCTAAAAAGTCTCTGTCAGTGACCTTTTTTGCATATTCATTTTTTCTTCCAAAAGGATGATGTATTTTATACGTGTCTCAAATGCTGGCACATGGGGTAGGTGCTGCACTCGTACATAATAGGTATTCAATAAATGGAAAGCTTTTAGGGGCGTCCGGGTGACTCAGTCGGTTGAGCGTCTGACTTCGGCTCAGGTCATGATCTCATGGTTCGTAGGCCTGAGCCCCGTGTCAGGCTCTGTGCTGACAGCTCAGAGCCTGGAGCCTGCCTCGGATTCTGTCTCCCTCTGTCTCTGCCCCTCCCCCGTTCACGCTCTCTCTCAGAAATAAACATTAAAAAAAATGAAAAAGTAAGGCTTTTATTATTTTAGTGTTATCACGTTAGTACTGTGTTAGTACAGAGGAACTTGGTGAGGGTGCCATGTAAGTAGTCTCTAGTGACAAGAAGGACAAATCAGTCTTCCTGAAAGTGTCCTGTGGCAGGAGTTGAGAAAAGCTCTCCCAGGCACCACTGTCTCTGCATCTGTCAATGGAATGGTCTATGAAATGAGTAGCAAGTGTTTGAGTCGCTCTCTGTAGCCAGCTGAAGCCCATTGGCAGTGATTGCAACGCTTTGCCTTTGTTTGGCAAATTTGGCAATTTGTTTGGTCAAATTACCTGTGTTCCCCACCATGAGCATTCACCGGAGACATCTGTGCGTCTCTCAGCCGTGCTCGGCTTCAACCCTGTGCTAACAAGTTTACTACTCAGTCCAGGGAGAACAACACTGTCTACGAGAGGAGAAACCTAGGTCAGGCCAGGAAAGAACAGCCACCGAGTTAGGTCCTCAGGCTCCTTTGTAAGAAAAGGGTCATGGGAGTGATCACTGTCCAGCACCCGGAGGCAGGACAGCAGTTAAGTTCTGTCCCCTGGTAAATGTTTCCTCTTCTGGGTTGAGGTTTCTCCAAGGACCAGCTCAGGGTTGTTGTTAGCCTGTTTACTTGTCTTATTGCGATCACCGTGCATCTTTAACACTATCTGCATTAACAGCAAGTTCTTCTTTCTCCTGATAATGTAGCTAATAAGCCTCTCACTTCAGAAATGGAGTTGGGATCCAGGAGGGAGAAAAACGAGCAATTCCTGCAGAAGCTGGGCAGAAAGGCTGTCAACAAGTGTCTGGATCTGAATAACTGCGGATTAACGACCGAGGACGTGAGGGAAGTGGGTCTGTATGCAGCTGACTTGGCACAGAGGGACTCAGGGCCTTTGAGGGGAGATGAGCAGGCAAAACACACCCATCACTCACCTGACCACCCGAGGGCTGCAGGGTGGCCCCACCCAACTCAGGAAGAGCAGCAGCACCACTATTTAAAACAACAACAACAAAAGACAAGTTAATTAATCCTTCCTCAAGCTACAAAGATTTGAGCCAAGTTTAGGAAGAAGGTTCATTTGTCTGTTTTTCCTGAGTAATTTTACTTCCCTACCGATTGCTTCTTCTTCCCTGAAAAACATTTGTTTTGCATACGATCTAAACTCGTGTGGCTCATCTGTAGAGCCAAGCCCCGCTGGGCATGTAAAAGGGTGTTGTCATCTGTGGGATGAGAGTGTAACCATCATGTGTCACACGTAAGCAGGAGTCCGGTCGTGAAGACCCCACCCCTCACACAACCACTGCCACCTTATCTTTTCTCTTTCTCCCAGATGCCTTGAGTCAAGTCTTTCATCAAATTAGATGTGTCTACCAACACAGAGGTGTCAAAACAACTGAATTTTGAGTGAGGGGTCCTTGACTATTTTAATTAAAACGCATGCCATTATATTTTGGACAACTCTCTTTAAATGTTTTTTTTTTTTAAGTTTATTTTTGAGAGAGAGAGAGAGAGAGAGAGAGAGAGAGAGAGAGAGAGACTGAGTGGGGGAGGGGTAGAGAGAGAGGGAGACACAAAATCCAAAGCAGGCTCAAGCTGTCAGTACAGAGTTTGACACAGGGCTCGAGCCCACGAATCGAAAGATCATGACCTGAGCTGAATTCGGCCGCTCAACCAACTGAGCTACCCAGGTTCTCCTTTGGACAGCTCTCTTAAGAGAGAACCCTGACTGCACCTGTGTTTCCAGATGGCTGTGTGTCAGAGTCACTAGCCGAGCTGGTGCAAACACAGGCAATTGAGTTCAGCACAAACCCGCTGACTTGAAATCTCTGAGCGCGGGCCCCAGCAATCCTGCTTTTAATTGTTTTTCCTTCTTAATGTGTTCAATTGACTTATGCTTTATAAAGCATACGAATTCTGGTGAACAAGTTGAAAGGGCTCAACTGCTTTGAAAGCTAGTAACAAACAAAAGGCAAAAACAAATTTCACTCCTAAGCATGGCCTCAGAGTTTTGGAAGGTCTGGAGTTGCTGTGCCTGTAGCTATAAGACCTCAGCTTGCTGCTTCTGATGGCTGCCCCTTAACCTTCAAGACATATTTAAAAACAAACAAAGATGCTTTACTTCCTCTCGGCTGGCGTTTCCAGTCTCCAGTCTCCAGTCTCCACTCTCGGGTGGGTCTTGTCGCTTCGGGAGATAAAGATGGCCTTTGAGAATGTTTTTCACAGGCAGTAACTTCACTTTTAATGAAAGATACTCAGAGAAGATTCTGGTCAGGCTTTGTGGTTATCTAAATCTCCACAAGTCGGTCCATTTAAATATAATGGGAGTTTCAGAAGGTTGTGATACCCAGGCAATGATGATCACAAAGAAAGGGTAACTAGTACCCTCAATCTCAGCAACCCTGGCCAACAGTGCAGTCCTCTGCTTTCAGCCTGAGGATCCACTAGGATGAAGGGGTGAGGGACGTCAGGGTGCTCTGCAAAAATGGAAAGGACTAGTGTACATATTACAGTGACAATGCTAGTAACAGTAGAATTACCGTTTCTACTACAATAAAGGAGTTGTATGAAATCTGAAGATACCACTGCATTTTTGGCAGAAATAGAAAATGCCCTAGGAAATGCAGTCTGTCCCGATGGCATGGCTGAGGGAGCCGTGCTTTGCTGAAAGTCAACATGTCCACCCCTCCCTCTTCTCTTAGAGTGCAATAGGCACTGGGTCCCATGTACTACCAATTACACATTGCACGTGCAAATCTGTCTTTTCTCTTGTTCCCTTCCAGTTGCTTTGCTGCCTCTTCTCCCAGACTTGGAAAAACTGGATATTTCCTGGAATGATCTTATAGGTGGAACCCTCCATTCAGTCACCCAGCAAATGCATCTCGTCAGCAAGTTAAAAATCCTGAGGCTGGGAAGTTGCAGACTTACCACTGATGATGTTCGAGCACTGGGTATGATGAATGCCTCACTGCTAGCAGCTCTGAAGCATCAAGGGCAAACTATCTGGGTCACAGCCCCTCCGGGGCTCATGGATGAGAGCACAAGGACGATGAAATGCCACGCTGGGCACTTGTATAACTTCTGAAAAGCTAAGTAGCCTGTACCTAGCATTGTGCTAAGCCCCAGGATAGAGAAAAGAAAAAGGTTGGTCAGGTATCTGCTCTCATGGAATTTAAATGGAGATAATTGTCAAATTTGCTTACTCACTGTTACTCACCTGTAAAATTGAGGTAGATAATAAGTTATTTTCCAATTCGAAAACAACCTCTTCTATTTTTCCACTCCCCTTTAAAAAAATTGACCAAAGCAAGATTTTAAAACTAAAAGCAATGGTTTCAATAGAACTAGAACCTCAAGTTAGTTAATTACTGAACATAGAATAACATAGAACGTAGGATACAATTTGTCATGTTACCCAACCCTTTACTAAAATGCTTGCTGGTTTCAGCTGCCATTAACATTTTTAAAAATTCTCTTGGTCTGGAGTTTCTTGTTTCAATGGCATATTTTGATCATTTACATCTCTGCAAAGATTTCTGTAGAGACAACACAGTTCATGTCAAATGTCTTCTCTCTGCCCTCTGTGGAAGATTGAGGTCAGTTGATGCCCCTGGCCTACCCTTCCTGTAGTTGAGGAGAAACACCATCCATCTGAGAGCAGGCCAGGTCCTAGTGCAAATCCTACCCCAACTTCTAACTAGCTTTGGGACCATGGACAAATGATTTAACCTTCCTGAGCCTCAGCTTTCTTATCTCTGGAATGGAGTTCATATCCACCTCAGAGAACGATTGTGAGGATTAACTAATTTCTTTAAAGCATTTACTACATGCCCAGCATGTGCTCAATAATGGATAGTCCCTCCTTCTGCTCTTCCCTCATCCAAAACTAACTTTCAGTGATTTTAAGTAATCAATTTAGCAGCTGGTTATTGTGTAACAGAGTTGCAAATTCAACTCACTGCCACTCAGGCACAAAAAGAAAATGTTGTTTATTTTCTATGATGAGTCTAATCTTTGTTATGATCTTCCAGCCTTAAGAAGCCAGGGAATGGAATTTCTGCCCTGGGACTCACTCCGAACTTGCCAGGTTCAAGAGAGAGTCTGCATCTTTGTTGCTGTGATGTTTTATGCCTTGCTCCCTTTCCCAGACTCCTCTCTGGAAGGGCTTTTGCATCTTCTCCCATCAGAAGGGGTCTTCCTTAGCCTTGATGGCAGATGGGGTACCTGGAGAATAGATGGTTGACTGATGAGAGACCATAAATCAGGCGTTCCATCATTGCTACACTGGTTACAGTTGCTTAGTGCAGGATGATAGATGCGTGGCTCTCCAGTACCACGTGCACTGCAGACATGGTTAATCAGTCATGCGCTCTCTCTCTCTCTCTCTCTCTCTCTCTCTGATCCTGGGGAATGCTTCAGGGTGATGCCACCCCAGAAAAGCCACCCCAGCTGACTGGCGATAACACACAAAATGATTCCTGTGCTGGGAGAACATGCATTTTAACACAAGGCTCCTGCACTCCTGAAACCTCACTCCATACAGTGAATAACCAATGGTAGAAGTCCAAGCCCAGTAGTGGACAGTGGAGGAGAGGCTTCCGGACACAAGGGACTTTCCAGCACTCTTAATTGTTTGGTGTCGAGACTGACTCTGTATGCTGAGAAAGTGCATTTTCATGTATGTGCCTCTGTTCTACCCAAGGCCGTGGAAATCATTCCTAAAGAGGATTTCCTTGCTCTTCCCTATTCTCCCTCCCAGCCTCCGTTCTGGCCCTCGGATGCTTTCGTATGTGAAAGGGTTTCAGAAATGTCAAGTTCCACCCCATTCTCACTGCATCCTCCTCCACCCGCCAGGGCTGCATGGCTGTTATGAGCGGCTGATGCCTTATGCTTTGTTACTAGTTCTCTGCAGTGCTCGGTTTCAGTTGTGTGTGCTACTCTTGATGTCAGGGTGAGCTTCATCCCTGTGGTGGCCAGTGCCCTGTTTTGCCTCACCTCTTCCTCTGGCCCAGCTTCCCAGCAATGATGACCCCAGACAGGGTGGATGAAAGTAGTTGGAATAGTATAAATATTTATTACCATAAAAACAACTCAATGATAGGTGGGGTTTTTTTAAATTTTTTAATATTTATTTATTTTTTCAACGTTTATTTATTTTTGGGACAGAGAGAGACAGAGCATGAACGGGGGAGGGTCAGAGAGAGAGAGGGAGACACAGAATCGGAAACAGGCTCCAGGCTCTGAGCCATCATGAGCCATCAGCCCAGAGGCTGACGCGGGGCTCGAACTCACGGACCGTGAGATCGTGACCTGGCTGAAGTCGGACGCTTAACCGACTGCGCCACCCAGGCGCCCCATATTTATTTATTTTTGAGAGAGAGCGTGCACAAGCTGGGGAGGGGCAGAGAGAGAGGGAGACACAGAATCTAAAGTAGGCTGTAGGCTCTGAGTTGTCAGCACAGAGCCCGATGCAGGGCTTGAACTCACGAACCGTGAGATCATGACCTGAGCTGAAGTCAGATGCTTAATTGACTGAGTCACCCAGGTACCCTTGGGGTGTTTTGCTTTGTTTTATTTTGCTTATGATTTTTATACATAGCCATGGTTCTGAACTTTGGAGGGACTAGAATTGCTGTGCCTGTAAATACAGAAGCGCCCACTGCTGGGAGTGGGCTGGAGGTGGGTCATTTTCTTCACTCTGTTCCTCGGCACCTGGCACCTAACCAGTCCCTCGCCTGACTAATACTAGTCCATAAACCATGGTTGTACTGATTTTGACATGGATCCCCTGCTTTGTGGACTAGCAATCAATCCAGTCTTTGGGCTCTTTGGTAACAGGAGAAGCACTGGAGGCGATACCTGAGCTGGAAGAGCTGAACTTGTCCTGGAACAGTAAAGTGGGAGGAAACTTGCCTCTGATCCTCCAGAAGTTCCAAGAAGGGAGCAAGATACAAACGCTTGAGCTCGTAGATTGCGACCTCACATCAGAAGATGGGGTGTTTGTGGGTAGGTGGGATTTGGATGAGTCCTTCCCGGAAAATAAGTGTGAAGATGCCCACGATCAGACAGCCTGGGGGTCAAAGTCGGCTGTGCTTTCTCTTACCCTGAATTGGAACAGGGGCGCACTGTACCCCCAGGTCACATGAAACCGCCCTCCCCTTTTTCCCCAACAGTCACACCCCGCATGTTTACTGAGCTGCTCTGGTTTGTTTCTCTTCCCTCTAGGTCAGTTGCTACCCATGATGCAAAATCTTGAAGTACTTGATCTTTCCATTAACAGAAACATCGGTGGCAGTCTGAACAGTATTGCTCAGGGATTAAAAAGTACCTCAAATCTGAAAGTACTGAAGTTACATTCATGTGGACTATCGCAAAAGAGTGTCAGAATATTGGGTGAGGTTTTTAGATACATGTGCAATTTTACTTTATAATTGCTGTTAGGACAGTCAACAAAATATGCACAGTGGTTAGGCTGGGGAATAAGATGATAGGTACTATAAATCTTCCTTGTTTTATTACTTTCTAAGTCTTTTACGACAAGCATATACTTGCACGATTACAAAAACAACCTTTTAAAAGGACTCCTCTGAAAAGGCCAGGGTATTTTGGGTTTGAGATAGACATGGGGCAAAATAAAAGTTATGTGCTACTGAAGCTCTCCATTTTTCTCTTACTTTTGAAAAATGTCAGCATTATTTTATGCTTAGTAGTAGGAAGGAGTTGGTACTGATAAAAAGAACGGCATCAGTGGCATCTGTAGTTAAAATTTATTCCCCTATATAGAGTATCCACAGTGAGGGAGACCATGAAATGAAATTGTGTTTTTCCCTTCAACTTACAGAGCCTGTAATATCCTTCTCACTGGCAGTTTGCCTAAGTCTAGAATTCTCTGAAATGCCAATGCTCCAGTGTAGGAGGAGGAGAACCATTAGTTGCAGGGTTTGACCAGAGCCATTGGCACGCGTTGCAGATCATGGATGGTGTGTGTTAGAAGCCACGGTCAGGTCCAAAGATGACCAGATGGTAGGAAGTCTAAAGTTATTCCTTCGCCTTGGCTTTTCTCAGCCCGGTGTATTTTCTCTGTCTCCCTCTACGCACCTGCCTTCCCCCTTGTAATTTGTCAAAATGGGACTTTTGACTTTCTTTGTAGATGCTGCTTTTAGGTACTTGTGTGAACTGAGGAAATTAGACCTTTCCTGCAACAAGGAGCTGGGTGGAGGTTTTGAAGACTCGTCAGCTCAGTTGGCCATGTTGGAGCATCTAGAAGTCCTGGATCTTCACCAGTGCTCGCTGACGGTAGATGACGTGGTGTCGCTGAGTAAGTGTGAACTGTAGAGCCAAGGAAGGACTTTTGGAACCTCAGTATATGTTTGGAAACTTGGTAAATTCGAGGCGTCCCCTTAAACTTACAGTTTATGGAGTTACTGAAAGCGTCACATCCTAAAAAGTTCTGTGGATGCCCCCAATCTAGTATTTGGCATGTATTAAGCGCCCAGTAAGTATTAGCACATCTAAATTCCTCCTAAACACATTTGTAAATGATGGATGTGGCACTTGAAGGAGAAAATTTTGAATATGTGTTGCTGTTTAGAAATGAGTCTGTGAGTCACAAAGTTTATTTCAAACAGGGATGTGGAGAGAAAGCTGAACAAAGGGCCTTGAGGCTTTCTGACTAACAAGTGAAGCCAAGCCCCTTAGATACAGACAAAGTTACACAAGTCAGCGGGGTGGTGCATAATGGGTGTACGTTACAACTTTAGGGCACACACCCACTTTCCACCATAGACACAATCCTGTAATTACCCCACGTAATGTATAAATGCAGTTTCTTATAACAAACAGCGCAAGTGCAGCCTTGCCATTAAGGTTTTTAGTCCATCTGTGACCACAGTAAGCCTTGAAAATACCTCCAGAATCAGACCACAGCTCACCACCTAGACTTCTACTACCCTGGTTCAGGCCACCGTCCTCTCGGGCCTAGGTTACTGAGAGTCCAAATGGTCTCCCAGTTCCTCCTCTATCATTGTGACCTCATTCTCTACCCTTCCCCTCCTTGACTCTACCCCGGTCATTTGTGCGTGCTGACCTCTGTCCCTGGGGCCTTTGTCCTCGCTCCCTCTCCAGGTCAGGGGCCCCTCCTGTGTTGGGAACACCTTCAGAACCTCCCCTTTGCTCGGGCCCACAGTTGGTACCCCACAATTGCTTGTTGACTATGACTGATTGAAAGAATGAATCCATGAAAAACAAGACTAGAAACAATTTTTTAGTTGTTTTTAGTACAATTGGGGAAGGAAACGAGTTAAAATAGGTTCTTAGGTCTGATGTCTATATTTTAGACCTGTTGAATTACATTATTTTTATTTTTATTTTTTTAATGTTTATTTATTTCTGAGAGAGAGAGAGAGAGACAGAGACAGAGACAGAGTGTGAGCGGGGGAGGAACAGAGAGAGAGGGAGACACAGAATCCAAAGCAGGCTCCAGGCTCCGAGCTATCACACAGAGCCTGACACAGGGCTCAGACTCGTGAACTGCAAGATCATGACCTGAGCCGAAGTTGGACGCTTAAGCCACTGAAATTCCCAGGCATCCTGAGACCTGCTAAATTACATTTTAGACTCTTATGCCTCAATTTGAAAAACAGAAGCGTCCAAGCCTTTCATTAAAGATTTTATAGTAACAATCTGTTTCTGGGCTCCAAGTGGAGCCTTATGGAATATCACCATCCCCTTTACTTCTGAGTGTCATGCTTGGAGGAGACACTCCTGGGTTATGAATGCATCAGATCCCAAAGAATGAAGTTCCCTCGGTACAACTGAGTAACGTTGTTACTCATCTTGTTACTCAGAGGAAGGGTACGGTGCTAGAGCACCGCCATTGTTACCACTAGCATAACACAAGGGATGGATTAGCCTCTCTTACTACATTTGCAGCCACCAACACGGGTGGATGGCCTTGGAAAGCTAATGATTATTTAATAACTGTAGCAAACTGTCTAATTTTGAAAAGATGGAAATGAACATACATCCTGTGTATACCTTATGGTATTAAGTAATTCCCCATTCTTCTTTCTGATCATTCTAGACAGCTCCGAAGAAATGGAATTACAGATCATTTAGCCAATCATCTAGCTGTATGGAGCACTGTGCCAAGGGCAAAGGCAAATTCACAGTCAGGGAGCTTCAGTCTGGCAGGGACAGGAATAAACCAACTACATGGTGAAGAGCAAAGTGCTGTGGGGGTTGGAAGAGGAAGAAACAGTTACATCTGTTGGGATTGCACGTGCCTGCCTTCTCTCTTCTGCCTTTCTCCCGTCCTCCGTCCCTCCTCCCACAAATGTGTGTGTGCCTCCAGTGTTCTAGACTTTGATGCACACTCTGGGGATGAAGCAGGCCCTACATACAGACCTCACAGAAGCAAAAATAAATAGGGTGGTGTGATAGTGACCAAGGGGTTATGTGACCAAGGTGTCCCTGGAAGGCTCTCAGGGGTGAGCCAGCCCCACAGAGATGCCAGGATGCTGCATCTCCCACACTGGAAAGAGCGAGGCCAAAGGCTTGCAAGCATGAAAAGTAGCAGAAGATAGTGAAGCAGGAGTAACTCCTGGCACAGCAGGGCCCTCAGGACCCCAAGCCAGTGCTGTCACCAACAGACCTCCATCCTGACTGCTTGCTTTCATTGCCTTCCTCGTACTTATTACTTTATTCTGAGAAAAGAATGATGACACTGAACATTAATTGAGCTGTTAATGTGTGCCAGGCCGTGTACCAAGTACTTTAAATATACTCAGTTGTTTTATCTTTCCAATGACCCTGTGAAGTACTGTTATTCTTCTCATTATTGAGATAACCGAGATTCAGGGAAGTTAAGTGACTTCCCTGAAGTCATACAATTCTTTAGCAGCAGAGGCAGGATTAGAACCAGTTTTGTCTCCATAATCTTTGGTCTTAACTTCTAGCCTGAAGAGAGGCTTGGAAGCAGAAAAGCCCAAGCTGTACATTGGGAAGTGTGGCTGGTGTGCGTGTGCGCAGAGGTGTGTCAAGGAGGGAGATTGTGGGACCCAAACACCCAGAACACTCTTTGTGAGATGGTGCCTAAAACACGTCACTGCTGACATTTTTACAGCCCAGGTAATCCCTTTACTCTCGAGTCTTCAAGAGTTGGATTTATCTGCCAACAAAAAGATGGGCGGCTCTTCTGAAAACCTACTCAGCCGGCTCCGATTTTTACCAGCCCTGAAGTCCTTACTCATCAACAACTGTGCTTTGCAAAGTGAGACGTTTACCGCCCTCGGTAAGAGAATTCCCCAGATCCCTACAAGCACGTACAGTAACACATGAGAACACATATTCCATACATCGGAATTTCATGCCAAGGCTCGGCCACAGGCAAACTTGTCAAGTACTAATTTGTCTTCTCTTCAGGAAATATGCTCCCCTAAAAGTGGCCTTCTGAAGGCCGCATGAATGATTCTGGCATTTGCAAATCTAACATTTAAAATGTAGACTGTACGTGGGGCACCTGGGTGGCTCAGTTGGTTAAGCACCCGACTTCGGCTCAGGTCATGATCTCATGGTCCGTGAGTTCAAGCCCCACATTGGGCTCTGTGCTGTCAGTTCAGAGCCTGGAGCCTGCTTTGGATTCTGTCTCCCGCTCTCTGTCCTCCCACCCCATTCATGCTCTGTCTCTCAAAAAAAAAAAAACCAAAAAAAAAAAAAAAAACCAAACAACAACAACAACAAAAAAAACCCAAAAAACCCCCGAATAAATGTTAAAAAAAAAAAAAAATTAAAATCTAGACTGTACGTAGCCAACTCTGGAGGTCCATATCCATGGTAACTTGTCATTTCACTGAGGTGACAATATAAACTGGATTGCTGGGAGTCTTATGGGAAAAGCGAGGCAGTTGCTAGTGTGTGAGCCTAGCTGACTGCCCAACATCTACTTCCCAGCATGATTTGTTGTCTTCTCTAGGAATTCAGGCCTGCTGGAAGGTCATGGATACAGCCCAGCCTAGATCAAGGGTCTAGAGAATCTGGTATTTCTGCCTTTTTGAGGGGCAAGACCATCACCTTTAAGCAGAGGGAGATATTCTGAGGCAGAGGCACTTTGTGTCATTTTACTGAATTTGCCACCCAAACAAAACACATTGCACACACATTGCTCTGTGCTGACAGAGCAGAGCCTGCTTGGAATTCTCTCTCCCTCTCTCTCTGCCCCTCCCTGGCTCACACTCTCTCGTGCATGCTCTCAAAAATAAATAAAAATAAACTTGAAAAAAAAAGTAAATTGGATCTTACTACTACCCAGTTTATTTATTTATTTTTTAAATGCTACCATTTTTTTTTAATTTTTTTTTAATGTTTTTATTTATTTTTGAGACAGAGAGAGACAGAGCATGAAGCGGGGAGGGGCAGAGAGAGAAGGAGACACAGAATCAGAAGCAGGCTCCAGGCCCTGAGCCATCAGCCCAGAGCCCGACGCGGGGCTCGAACTCACGGACCGTGAGATTGTGACCTGAGCTGAAGGTGGACGCTTAACCAACTGCGCCACCCAGGCGCCCCTACTACCCAGTTTAAACAGACTCACTGGCTGCCTGCATCACCTCTGGTAAAATCCACATGCCTTCATGGGGTCTAAAAGGCGCAGGTGATCTCGGCCCCTCTCCCCCCTGCTCCCTGAACCAGCTTCTTTCGGTTCCTTCCTGTCACTGTGCTCGCCTTTGTCTTCAGGCCTTTCTGTTTTCTGGATGGAACGCCCCCACACCCTATTCTTTCTTGGGGAGCCCTGACTTCAGGTCTCAGCATGAATGCTCCCTGTTAATACAGCATCTCTGATCTAAATTAGGAGCCACGTATCTTTTTTATAGCTTTTATCAGAATTTGCAGTTATGTATTCATTTGTGTGTTTTTCTCAATGTGCATATTTCCCCCAGTTTATAACCTCCTTGAAGGCAGAGATGACACTTCTTCTTCACTGTATATACCCTAACCACATTTTAGGTATTTCTGACATTAGCTAAGCAAGTAGAACAAAGTAACTTCTCAAAAGGGTCTGTAATCCCCCAAATGGTTAGGTAAACACACGCACGCACATACATGATGCATGCCATTGCTCAGACTAATGTTCAGTTAGGAAAGTGCCACAAAAAATAAATTTAGGGACAATGTGATGTCCCCAATGTGATTTTTTAAAAAAAAAATTTTTTTTTAATGTTTATTTTTTGAGAGAGAGCACATGTGTGCAGGAATGGGGCAGAGAGGGAGGGAGATAGAGGATCCAAAGCAGTTTCTGAGCTGACACCAGAGAGCCTGACGTGGGCTATTCAAACCCATGAACCTTGAGATCATGACCTGAGCCCGACCTCAGATGCTAAACAACTGTGCCACCCAGGTGCCCCCATGATGTTTTATAAACAATACTTTCTATTTGGAAAAAGTTGGATATTTTTTAAAGAAAATTTTGTTGTTAATTTTGTGTCTTCTGCCATCGGACGATAATAACTCCTTTCAATTATTGCTGCATAATGAATCATAATCAAGCAGATATTACACTGAATTATATCAGTTTGCATTAAGAAGTAAACACATATTTCTCCACCTTAATTTTAGAAGAAAAAGCTCCATTTCTCATTGATAGGTCCCTGTACCATGTAGGTGATAGGGATTTTCTTTTTACATATTATAAAAGGATATATATTTGCCCCTTGGACACCTGTTATTCTTTAGAAAGAAGATTGGAATTAAAGCATAATTAACTATATCTTGGCAATAAGTTGTTTGGGTTAATTGCAATATTAGGGGCAACTGAGAATCGAGCAGAACCTCTTTTAATCTTCTTTAAAAATCTCTCCAAAATACACTAGTTCCCTTCCTTGTCTCTGTCACTGCAGGTAGGTAGACACAAACATATTCTGGTGTTTCAGAGTCTTGAGGAGACTTGGCCCCCTGTCTGAACCTTAGCGGTAACTGTACAAGGGAATACGTAAAACCAGGACACGTACTGGAAATCCTGACCAGCTGTCCAAATCCTTTGCCTCTTTCTCCCTCCTGGATGTCAACTGAAGGAGAAAAATCCCAGTCAGTAGTGAATTCCATTTCACCGAGTTTACTTTCCCAAAGTTTCCAGCATTTCTCTCAAATAAAAATAGACAACAGAAGCTGTGGTCATGAATTTCGGGAAAAAGACAACAGTTGCCACAACTGTCTTAACTTTAGTTCTATTAATATGTTGCCCCAGGTTGCTCAGTTTCAAAGAGGGAAGCCTAAATCCTTGCTCTTCTTACTATTCTCAATTTTAGCTGAAGCCTCTGCTCACCTCCCTGCTCTGGAAGTATTCGACCTTTCTTGGAACAAATGTATTGGTGGCAACCTGAAGCTGCTTCTGGAAACACTGAAGTTCTCAGAGTCCCTTCAAGTGCTGAGACTGAGCAGCTGTTCCCTGGTGACAGAGGACGTGGCTGTCCTGGGTTCGTATCTACTGGTCCCAAAGCAGTGCTAGCACAGGGAGCCCAGTGCGCCTGTCCTGCAAGGGGAAGGAAGGGAAGGAGGGCAGCCAGACCTGTGGCTGGGCCCTCTGCAAAGCTTCCCTTCTCTCTGACACCTGCTTGGAAGAGATCTGGTGAAAATGAATAAGGGCAATTCAAAGGCCAGGAAGAGAGTGGCGGGCTTTTCACAAAGGGGGGACATGGGCATAGATGTGGTAATGGGTCATTCCAGCTTCTGCTCCTTGCCTTCCCCAAAGCAGGACAGTTGTGGCGTTCTCTAGCCAGCTTGGGGTTACTCAAATTTCAGTTACCTAAGGTCTGCCTTCACAAAGTTTGCCCTGTCCACGTCGTACATGCACTGTTACTTAATTTTTTCTTCATATTAACTCTTTAACTTAAATGCTTTTATTTAAACAAGAAACAGGGGTGCCTGGGTGGTTCAGTAAGTTAAGATCAGACTCTTGATCTCAGCTCAGGTCATTATATCATGGTGTGTGGGATTGTGCCCCTTGTTGAGTTCTGCACTTACAGCGTGGAGCCTGCTTTCGATTCTCTCTCCCTCTCTCTCTGCCCCTCCGTGCCTCAAAAACAAAACAAAACAAAACAAAAACAGGAAACTGATCATCACTATAACTGAAATACAGGCATCACTTCTCATATATAGACGTTATTAGACTGTTGCATATGAAAGCTTTGAATAGAGGTTCATTCTTGGTTAGAAAAAGGGGAAGAGAGAGCTTTAGAGGCATATTAGCATCAATCTGACGTTTTCTCCATGTCAATTTAGGAAGATGGAATGAGAATTGAATAAGGAATAGCTTGTACACTGTGGGATTCAGAGTCTATAATACCATTCTCACATATCCCCTAAAATCGCCTCTATATGTCCACTTCCCATTGGAAAACAATGAATTGGAGACTACACCTATGTCTCTCATCTACTCTTGTCCCCACACCTCTATCGCTGTGTAACCACCAGCTGCCAGATCTCTGAAGCAATGAGCACCCCTCCAAAAACATTTTAGTTAATAACAAGTATTAATGTGTGTGGTTAGCCATTGCCACTTTTATATTGCTTTGATTATTTTAACAAACATCCTTTAAGAATTTCTTAATCACTTGTACCTTATTTTTTTTCCTTTATAAATAACAGCACTTTCCCAGAGTAAACTACGTAAGTATTTCCACAACCCATGATCCGATTACCCAGATTTTAAAAATATATAATAAATATAAAATTGTGAAATAATCATAATTAGGATACTCACATGATTGGCAAATTCAAACAATACAGGAAAGTTAAAACAATGTCTGGGATTTGCTTTAAACTATAATAATACGATCATCTCAAAAAGCATAGATTCATCTCAGTATATAGAGAAAAAGCACTTGACAAGATTCAACACCTATGCATGATAAAAACCCTCAACAAAGTGGGACTGGAGGGAACACACCTCAACATAATAAAAGCCATATATGCCAAACCTACAGCTAACATCATATTTTCCCCTCAATGGGGAAAAACTGAGAGCTTTCCCCTAAGGTCAGGCACAAGGCAAGGATGTTCACTCTTGACTCTTATTCCACATAGTACTGGACGCCCTAGCCACAGCAGTCAGACAAAAAAAGAACTAAGAGGCATCCAAATTGGTAAGGAAGAAGTAAAACTTTCACTATTTGCAGATGACATAATGATATATCTAGAAAACCCTAAAGTTCCACCAAAAACTATTAGAACTGATAAGTGAATTTGGTAAAGTTGCAGGATTCAGTCAACATACAGAATTCTGTTGCATTTCTATACACTAATAATGAAGCAGCAGAAAGAGAAATTTAAGAAAATAATCGCATTTACAATTGCACCAAAAATAATAAAATAATAAAATACCTAGGAAAAAACTTAACGAAGGAGGTAAAAGACCTATATTCTGAGAACTATAGAACACTGATAGAAGAAATTGGAGATGACACAAACAAATGGAAAGATATTCCATAGTCATGGGCTGGGAGAACAAATATTATTAAAATGTCCATAGCTACCCAAAGCAATCTACAGATTTAATACAATCCCTATCAAAATACCAAGAGCATTTTTTACAGAACTAGAACAAATAATCCTAAAATGTGTATGGAAACCCAAAAGACCTTGAATAGTCAAAGCAATCTAGAAAAAGAACAAAATTGGATCCTAGATTTCAAGATATACTACAAAGTTGTAGTAATGTCAACAGTATGGTACTGGCACAAAAATAGACACATAGATCAGTAGAACAGAACAAGACCCAAGAAATAAATCTATGCTTATATGATCAAGTAATCTATGGCAAAGGAGGCAAGAATATACAATGTTGGGCAGAGACAGTTTCTTCAATAAATGGTATTGGGATAACTGGACATCTACATGCAAAAGAATGAAACTGAGCCACTTTCTTACACCATACGCAAAAACTCAAAATGGATTAGAGACCTAAATGTGAGACCTAAAACCATAAAACTCTTGGAAGAAAACATAGGCAGTGATCTGGACATTGGCCTTAGCAACATTGGCCTAGATATAACTCCTCAGGCAAGAAAAACAAAAGCAAAATTAAACTATTGGGACTACACCAAAAAAAAAAAAAAAAAAAAAAAAAAAAAAAAAAAAGCTTTTGCACAATGAAGGAAACCACCAAAAACATGAAAAGGCAACTTACTGAATGGGAGAAGATATTTGCAAATGATATATTCAATAAGGCATTAATATCCACAATGTATAAAGAATTTATACAATTCAACACCAAAAATCCCAAATAATCCAATTAAAAAATGGGCAGAAGAACTGAACAGAGGTTTTCCCAAAG
This sequence comes from Leopardus geoffroyi, assembly GCF_018350155.1. NCBI lineage: Eukaryota > Metazoa > Chordata > Mammalia > Carnivora > Felidae > Leopardus > Leopardus geoffroyi. The sequence goes on from NC_059333.1 coordinate 96,345,824, forward strand.
AAGACATACAGATGGCCAACAGACACATGAAAAGATGCTCAATATCATTAGTCAATGGGGGGATGCAAATCAAAACCACAACAAGGGAGTGCCTGGCTGGCTCAGTCAGTGGAGCATGGTGACACTTGATCTCAGGGTTGTATGTTTGAGCCCCACATTGGGTGTAGTCGTTACTTTAAAAAAAATCTTAAGGGGCGCCTGGGTGGCGCAGTCGGTTGAGCGTCCGACTTCAGCCAGGTCACGATCTCGCGGTCCGTGAGTTCGAGCCCCGCGTCGGGCTCTGGGCTGATGGCTCAGAGCCTGGAGCCTGTTTCTGATTCTGTGTCTCCCTCTCTCTCTGCCCCTCCCCCGTTCATGCTCTGTCTCTCTCTGTCCCAAAAATAAATAAACGTTGAAAAAAAAAATTTTTTTTTTAAATCTTAAAACACAACACAATGAAGAATCACCTAACACCTGTCAGAATGGTTAAAATCAAAAAGTCAACAAGCGTTGGAGAGCATATGGAGAAAAAGGAACCCTCATGCACCGTTCATGGCAATGTAAATTGGTGCAGCTACTGTGGAAAACTGTATGGAGGTTCCTCAAAAAATTAAAAATAGAAATGTCATGATCCAGTAATCCTACTACTGGGTACTTACCCAAAGAAAACAAAAACACTGATTTGAAAAGATATATGCACCCCTGTGTTTATTGCAGCATTATTTACAACAGCCAAGATATGGAAGCAACCTAAGTGTCCACAGACAGATGAATGGATAAAGAAGAGTGATACATATGTATACATATAATATTTTTGAGCCATAAAAAAAGAACGAGATCTTGTTTAAAAAGATACACACAAACCTACACTTCCCTCTCTTTTTCTTAATTAAGTAAGCTCTACACCTAACATGGGGCTTGAACCCATGACCCAAAGGTTGAGTCACATGCTGTACAGACTAAGCCAGCCAGGTGCCCCAAGAATGAGATCTTGCTACTTGTGACAACATAGTTGGACCTGGAGGGTGTAATGCTAAGTGAAATAAGTAAAGAAGGACAAATACTATAGGATTGCACTTATATGTGGAATCTAAAATGCAAAACAACAACAACAACAAAAACAGACTCTTTTTTAAAAAAAATGTTTATTTTTGACAGAGAAACAGAGCATGAGTGGGGGAGGGGCAGAGAGAGGGAGACACAGAATCCAAAGTAGGCTCCAGGCTCTGAGCTGTCAGCACAGAGCCTGCTGTGGGGCTCGAACTCACACACCGTGAGATCATGAACTGAGCCGAAGTTGGTCTTTCAACCCACTGAGCCACCCAGGCGCCCCACAAAAAAAATGGACTCTTAAATACAGAGGACAAACTTGTAGTTACCAGAGAGGAGGTAGGTGGGGGATGGGTGAAAAAGATAAAGGGAATTCAGAGGTACAAAATAAATAAGTCCTGGAGATGAAAAGTACAGCACAGGGAATACAGTCAATAACATTCTAGGATAAATAAAAATAGAATATAGTCATATCTTGGATATATTGTGGGTTCAGTTTCAGACTACCACAATAAAGAAAAGACTGCAAAAAAGCGAGTCCACTCAATTTTCTGGTTTCCCAGTACACTATACTATAGTCTATTAAGTGTGCAATATGTTATGTCTAAAAATATATATATTTGCCTTAGTTTAAAAATATTGCTGAAAAGTGCTAACCATCATCTGAGCTTTCAGCAAGTCATAATCACTGATCACATAACAAATAAGGAAAAACTTTGACATGTTGTGAGAATTACCAAAATGTGACATAGAGACACAAAGTGAGTAAATGCTGTTGGAAAAAATGGTGCTTGGTGCAGAGTTGCCACAAACTGCCAATTTGTTATTTAAAATAAAAAAAAGCACTGTCTGCAAAGCACAGTAAAGTGAAGTGGAATAAAACGACATATGCCTCTACTTAAAGAAAAAGAAAAGAAAAGAAAAGGAAGAAAAGAAAGAAAGAAAGAAAGAAAAAGAAAGAAAAGAAAAGATGGGAAGTAGGTGAAACAAGACTGATGTAATGAAGCCGAATGATGGGGACACAGGAGTTCATGCTCCTATGTTTTGTACCTTTGAAAATTTCCACAATAGAAAAATACTTCAATAGGAAAAGCATGCACATTGTCTTTAACACTTAGGTCTTGAGAATGTGGTGAGTCATGTTGTAGAGCAAGGAAGAGATACACATGAACATGGACGCCTAGGAATGGAGGGCAGCTGTTGAGTGCCTGGAATGCTAAGCTCCAAATAAATGCACAGTGGAACCAAACTGTGGGAAAGATTAAAGTGATGGGGATGGAGCATCCTGTTTGTTCTGGAAGCCGGGACACGTGAAGAATGACTGAAAGACCTGGGCACATTTAGTCCTAAAGGGGGAGAAGCTGATGGGACCAGACTCTGGTCCAACACGGCAGGGCTGGTGTGAGGGAGGAGCTGAGGTGTCCAGCAGGCTGTGGGGGCAATCAGTGAAAGTCACTGGAAGGCAGAAAGGGACCCGGAGGAAGGGCTCTCTCCTGCTTGGAACTCTCTCACTCTGTTGGGGCAACCTGAGGGGATGCTTCAGGCAGGAGCAGGCTGGTCTCCAGTAGAGGAGCCGTGAAAGAGAGAGTCCTCTCTGATCATTGATCTGGAGGTTGGATGAGGAGACCTCCAAAGCCCTGCCCACTGGAGATTCTGTGCTACTCACCTGATCTCTGTAATTCATCCCTGCTTTCAGCTGGCAAGGGAAGCACACACTGTTTGCTTTGGGTAGTTCTCCTGTCTCCCCTTACAGGTGTTATCATCTTTTCATTGCTTCATCACTATTATTTATTAAGTGCCATTTTAGGTAGTACTGTGATATGTGCTCCTCAAAGGGAAAATTGTTCTGTGTATTAGAGGTCCCTAAGGTGATTTAGAAACTACCCAGGTGTCTTTTGAGCTTGGAAAGTGCTCAGTTAAATATTTGCTGAATGAAGAATGACTGAATGAGCAGTGAACAATTAAACAGTATTAAACAGCAAGAAGACTATTTACAAATAAATGGTCCTCATTAAAGCCAATCACTCCCATATTTAATTAGAGTCTGCAGGAAGAGCTGGGACTCTAGTTGAGCCAAGAGCAGGAACTTGACAAAAAAGATATTCTTTGGGTTGGGATTTGGAAAGAAAAAAGGAACACTTCTCAAGCTGTATTGGAATACACAGAGAATAGCTCTGGTAAGTTCAGATGCCCTGATTAAAGCTGGTAGCTAATAACAAATCATTAAGAATCGCCAATCTTGTCATTACCAACCTTGGAGCTACTGTGTTACTGGAAGTGGCAAACAGCCACAGTAGAAAGTATTCTTGTATTTTAGCATTTAGTGTGATCTCATTTTTCAGCATCACTAATACAGACGGGTCATCTTGCCAAGCTGCAGAAGCTTATCCTGAGCTATAACGACAGCGTCTGTGACACAGGATGGGCTATCTTCTGCCAAAACATGTGGTTCCTCAAAGAGTTAACGGAGCTGGATATCAGCCTTAGGCCATCGACTTCCCGGGACTGCGGACAATGGTTTAGACATTTGTTATGTGCTGTCGCCACACTTCCCAAGATCACGGAGATAGGGATGAAAAGGTGGACCCTCCCTGCTACACAGGAGGAAGAACTCGAACGTTTTCACCAAGATCACAGATGCAGCATTCACTTTGACCGTGGTGAATTTCAGGAAGCTGATTTCTCACGGCTTAACTAAGCTATAAACCATTATCTGGAGGAGGAAAAAAAACATGAATGAATCCCAGTGTAATCAAAGGAGTATCAACTTCTGTGCTGTTTAGTGGGATTGATGTTACAAAAGCTTTGTAAATATGTATATGGTAATCTAATATGAGCATGTCTTTATTCTCAAATGACAAGGATGACATTTTCCCCTGGAGTTTCATTTATTTTGGAAATCTAATTCACTTACTATTTAGAAGGCCTGCCAAAGATGTTTAGATTCTGGTAACACATTTCCTTTTTTCTTGCCCTGGAATTTTCTCCCTCTTGTTTTCCTACATGATAAATGTTCTAAATATAAGGGTGTGTAAGTACATGTGTGAGTGTGTGTATGAGTGTGAGTGTGAAATCTAATGTGAAAAGCACTAGCTATGTAATAGTTTTATGTTATCATTATTATTATATGTATCTTAATGTAAACTACTTGAATTTTTATCAAGAAATGTGCCCTTCCATGGTTTATTATTTTATGTCCTGGTGCTTTTTATCTCAGATATAAACCATGAATGCTAATAATGGTCACTGACATAAATCTTAGTAAAAAGGTGGCCAAAAAATCAAAACCCAGTATCAAAAACACATCTTGTTAAAATTTTTATTGTTGAAAGAAACTAACATACTAGCTCTGGGCATTTTTTTGGCATGGTTTTTGCTACATAAAACCTATTTAATTCATTAAAGTTTTTGTCTTGCTCTAAGTGATTTTTAAAATACTGGGGTATCTTTTGCAGGAGCATGGAACTCACTGCATGGCAGAAGAGTGTGTTTGCTCACACATTTCTATTCTCATACACTCTAATCATGTTTTGCTTTCTTGTTGCTACACTAATAATTTGTGTTGCAATTATTGCTTGAAAGACATGTGGAATTTGAAATCAATATTACTCCAAACGAAAGCCATCAGGATAAGAAGCTTTTGGGTGATGTAAATGGGGATGTTTTAGGTAATTGTGGTATTCATTCTCTGGGCATCCCCATGGATTCCATGGGCACTTGTGCTCCTGTGTTTACGTGAACACATGTAAAACCTATGAATTAGGCAAAAACTGGGAACACCAATATCCTTCAGTGGGTGAATGCTTAAACAAACTATCGTACTAGGTGATACTACTCAGCAATAAATTGATACATCAACAATGCAGATGGACTTCCAGTTCCGCTGAACGAAAAAGCCAGTCCCCAAAGGTTATGTAGTCTGTGATTCCAATTATAGGACATTCTTGAAATAACAAAATTACAGAGATGGAGAAAAGGCTAGGGATCAGAAGAGGGGTAGGTCATAGGTGTGACAAAGGAATAGCACAAAGGAGACTTGTGCCACACAAGTCCACATGACAAAACCGTGTTGAACTACACACTCACACAGAAGCACACATACTACAGAAGGAATCTGAATAAGCTCAGTTGATGGCACCAATATAAATTTTCTGGTTTCGTTATTAGAGTTATGTGAGATGTCAACACTGAGGGAGGGTGAAGGGGCATGGACCTCCCTGTCCATTTCTTCAGAACTTCCTATGAGTCTCTATTTCAGAATTAAAAGTTGTAGGGGTGCCTGGCTGGCTCAGTAGGAAGAGCATAGAACTCTTGATCTCGGGGTCATGAGTTCAAGCCCCATGTTGAGTGTAGAGATTACTTAAGTAAATAAGCTTAAGAAAAAGTTGTAGAGAAGGTAGGACAATGAACCTCCGTTTGCCTATCTCATGTATCTATACTTACTGACTTATGGCCGATCTTGTTTCATTTGGATCCCCCACACTTACCTCTCCCTGATATTACGCCACAGTTCCCAGGCATCATATCATTTCATCCATAAATATTTCAATAAAGTGAGAATCTTTATTTTTACACATAACCATAATTCTATGAATAATTTCAGTGTGCTAGGTATCTAATTCCTAGATGTTTTGCCTTCGTAATCCATCGGGGTTCATTACCTCAATTCATTATAGAATTATTTCTTATTTTTCTTCACAGCTTTTCCTTTTGCATTTTTCCCCCCTTTCTTATCTTTTGGAGAAGTCTTTCCTTTCTTTTGCAATTTTAGTTCTTCAAATCTCCCCAGTCCTTTCCGGACCATTATTCCGCGCCACCATGCCTGAATCTGAAAACAAGATAAACCCAAACAGCATCAGCTGGTATCACTCTGGACTGGGGATGGTGATCTCTTCTGGATATGTAGTTCTAAAGATGTAGAGAATGGAATGTCATTAGAACTCCACCTTATTTTCTCTCTCTCAATTGGCCAGTCATCTTGGCAAATGTAAAAAAAATAAGAAAGAAAAGAAAAGAAAGAAAAGAAAAATTCAGTGCTTTTATGTCCCGGGCACTGTTCTAGACATTTAGGAAACAGCAGTTAAAAGCGAATGTCACTGGGGCACCTGAGTGGCTCAGTTGGTTAAGCGTCTGACTTCAGCTCAGATCATGATCTCACAGTTCATGGGTTGGAGTCCCGCATCAAGCTTCTCACTGGGTGGAGCCTGCCAGGAATTGTTTCTCTCCCTCTCTCTCTGCCTCTCCCCTGCTCATTCTCTCTCTCTCTCTCTGGCTTTCTCTCAATAAATAAATAAAAACTTAAAGAAAAAGCTAATGCCACTGATCTCACATTGCAGGAAGGAGAGGATACAGGATAGATGGTAATAAGTGCCATGGAGACAACAGAGCACAGTAAGGGGAAATCAGGAGGGCTTATACCTGTCTTCCCTCTGTTACTGGATTGCTGTGTTTCTACCTACAGCCAGCCCTCACTCGTTCTGAGATCCTGTGCCCTCCCACCTACTCAGAAAGATCCCACCTCTGAACCTTCCAGTGCCTCCCCACTTCTCTCAGAAAAAAAGCTCAAGTCCTTACAGTGGCTTACAAGGCCCTATCCAATCTGCCCCCTCCCTCTCGACCTCACCGACTCCTACCTACTCCCTCACCTTGCTCACTGTGCTCCAGCTGTGCGGGGCTCCCCACTGTCAGACACTCCTGGCACAACCTCAGCTCACAGCCTTTGTGTGTACTGCTTCCTCTGCCTGGAACACTCTTCCCAATATTCAGATGCTTACCCTCCAGTTCTTCCAGTAGTTGCTCACTTGTCATGGCTGTAGACTGAACCGTGCCCCCTCACTCCCTGCTCTTATGTTAAATGTCCTAACCTCCAATGTGAATGTATTTGGAGATGGGCCCTTGGGAGGTAATTAAGCTTAGATGAGGTCATGAGGGTGGGGTCTTCACGATAAGATTAGTGCCCTTATAAGAGACACCAGAAAGCTCGTTCTGTCTCTCTGTCATGAGAGGACACAGCAAGAAGACAGCCATGTGCAAGGCAGAATGAGAGCTCTCAACAGAAACGGACCATGCCGGCACCATAATCCTGGACTTCCAGCCTCTGAAACCGTGAGAAAATTTCTGTTGTTTAAGACACCCAGTCTAAGGTATATTGTTATGGGAGCTTGAGCTGACTAAGCCAGTCATTTTTCCAATGAGGCCTACCCTGACCTTCCTATTTAAATTGAACCTCCCTCAACACAACCAACCCCCCTCCCCTGCACGCGCGCGCGCGCACACACACACACACACACACACACACACAACTTCTGGCAATCTCAGTTCCCCTTAGCCTGAACTTTTTTCCCATGCCAGTTATCACTTTCTAACAGACTATATAATTTTATATTTCATCTTTTCATTTCCATCACACTAGACTTTAGGCAATAAGAGGACAGAAAAAAAATCTGTTTTGCTCACTGATGCAATTCCAGTGCCTAGAACAGCGCCTGGCACATAGCACAAAGCAAAAAATAAGTATTTGCTGAATGAGTGAACAACTGAATGAATGAAGTGGGTGGGCTATGCTGTTTTATGTAAGGTGGATCACAGGCAGGTATGAGGAGATGTGAGCAGGGACTGAACTAAGTGAGAGCCTTGTCCATATCTGAGCAGAGGGAGGAGCAGGGGAAAAATACCAAGGATCGTTTGTGATGTGAAAACGGGACAGATGAGATGGGAAGTGACAGCAGCAGCACATCCGGTCAAGTGGGGATTTTCCCAGGGAACAGTATCGCCCTCTAGAGGCATTCGAGCCATTCATGGGGTTTTCTGTTATCTCCAGGCTTAGCAGTCTTCCAGTTGTGTAACATGTACCCTGTGCACAGAGACTTTTCCAGGGTGTGCAGGCTTGGATGATCTGGAGGCGATCCATCTCCAGAGCTTCAGCTTGCACGTGCACCCCTTCCTACAATGTCTCTCCTAGGAAAACAACTGCTGGTTTTCTCCATTCCCAGCTCTGCCTTCACAACTGCCACCTGAATCTGACTAGGGTGTGTTGAGCTGGATTCCAGAAACCTCTGGGACACCACAAAAGAAGAGACAATATAGAGCAGCAGTATTGAAAAAAACAAAACAAATGAACAAACAACACCATAAAACAGACTCTTAAATACAGAGAACAGTGGGGGCATGAGTGGACTAGGGGACTGGTGGTGACTAACTATGGTGAACACTGCATGATACACAGAATCGCCAAATCAATATGTGATGTGACCCAAAACTAATATAGAATTGTATGTCGATTACATTTCAATAATAAAAGACTAGCAGTATTGATGTTGGCTCTAGGGACTAGGTAACCAATCCTTTTGTAAAGCAAGTGGTTCCCAGCTCTTTGCCCTCAAGAAAATTGGAAGAAGGCCAGTTGATTTGCCAGCTAAGAGCCTGCTATGAGTTTTTGGGATATAAATCTGGAAGAAGTTCAGAGATGTGTGAAGCATTACCATTTGAAACAAAACAGTATGGGCGCACACACACACACACACACACACACACACACAAAGCTTCTTCCATTCTTTTCAATTTAGCTATGTAAACAAGGTTCATCTATAAAATGAAAAATGGGAATAGAACTGACATCCTATCACATTCTAGCAATAAGTAATGTTTATGTGAGAATATATAAACTATGTGGAAAAGTCTCTCATCTGTGTATGTATTTCTTCCCCCAAGTCCTATAGGTCAAATAATTAACCACCAAAATTTGCAATGGATTTTATGCTGTTTTGTTCAGTTTTACACTACTAAGAATTGTAATATGACTCAATCCAGGATGTAGAAACACTATGGCCACAGAAAAAAATTTAATTTTAAAACTTAATTTGTATAAATATTTTTGTTGCCTGAAAGTATGAAAGGTGATCTATAAATAACTTAGAATTACATATATAAAACATTAAGATCAATTCTTAGGGGAAAGTGAAATAGACATACATGTTCAAGAAGAAAACGGATATAAAATTTTTGCCTAGAAAATAAGTTTGCTCAAGTATTTCGTAAACCGATGTGACTGACAAAATCATAGTGGTATTTAGAATCCACTGGATACATTTAAGATACTGATCTAAGAGCTCTATTTCAAGATGTCAATATTCAAAACTCACTGGCAAGTAAATCCTTTGCAATAATTTAAACTTAGTGGCAAAAAAATTAAATATCAACTTTATTATTTTTTAATATTTTTGTTAATGTTTATTTATTTTTGAGAGAGGGAGAGAGACAGAGTGCAAGCAGGGGAGGGGCAGAGACAGAAGGAGACACAGAATTCAGAGTGTCTCCTGAAACAGACTTCAGGCTCTGAGCTGTCAGCACAGAGCCTGATGCAGGGCTTGAACCCACTGGCCATGAGATCATGACCTGAGCCGAAGTTGGACACTTAACCTACTGAGCCACCCAGGCACCCCTAAATATCAATTTTAAAATGTGCAAGAGGATGCATGGTTTTTCACAATACTTTTAGGAAGTATCCAAAAAATATTATTTTCATTCTTCCAGTGTAGCTATTCCTGAGAATATACATATTAAAATAAATAATATAAATTAACTTTCCTTTTTCCTTTATGTTGCAGCTTGGGCATTAATTTTCATTTATTAAAATGGTGTTGGGGCACCTGGGTGGCTCAGTTGGCTAAGCACCTGACTCTTGGTTTCGGCTCAGGTCACAATCTCACAGTTGGTGAGTTCGAGCCCTGCATCAGGCTCTGTGCTGACAGTGCAGAGGCTGCTTGGCATTCTCCATGTCCCCCTCTCTGTATCTCTCAAAGTAAATAAATAAACATTTAAAAAAAATTATATGGTTTTGGTAGGTTATATTATCTGAGTTTAACTTCGGAAGAAGAAAGAAGGTATCACATAATATTTATCACAGAAGAGAGGGTGTTAGGTTTGATACAGATAAGGGCCATTGACAGAGGAGATCAAAGACTGACTCTTGTTCTGGGTAAAAAGGAAAATCATGGATTTCAGCAGAACAGTGATAAGATCTGACCTACGTTTTAACAGCATTGGTCTGACTGCCAAGTGGAAGGTATACTGTAGGGGGTGCAGCTATACAAGTGGGGGCACTAATGGGAGGACTAATGTGGTCATCAGGTTGTGGGGCAATGGGGGCTTGACCAGTTGAATAAAGAATACTGAATACTGACTGAAGTGGACCCTGGCCTGTCCTAGTCTGTCTGGGGGTATCCTATGTCTCCATGGGCGAGGTGGGCAAGGTGAGGACAAGATTCTTTGCTCTCCCTGTTTTAAAGGCTCTTCGCCCTTCGATCCTAGATAATGGCAGAGAAGGACTCTGGTCTCTACACCCCTGCCCCATCAGGACTTTCACTTCTGATTTTTCAGCCTTAGCTTAGTGAATTTGTTAATATAAGCTCTTCAGTCCTTTGAATAGTCCAAGAATTTTAGACTGTTTTGGGGATTTGAAGTTTTGATTTCTTTCAGCTGTTTGTCGCCTCCTTATCTGACAAAGACATGAAGGACAAAAATGCAAAAAAAAAAAAAAAAAATGCTAAGATGGTATTCCAAGTTTCTCTTGCTTAATTCTGAGGATATAAAGGAAGTAAGAGTCCCTACTCTCGGTGAGGACAAAGCAACTGTGAATGTGCTATCCGGAATTTTTGCTGACGTTACCTTTGTTGCCATTATTTTCATGTTTCTTTTTGTCTTAAAGTATGTCCATATAGCCTGATTGCCTTCGGCGCACACTTCTCCTGGGGGGTCCTCCATAGGATTGTTCATCAGTGTCAAAACCTTTAGATTCATCAGGCTATCCAAATTCTCTGGAAGACAGGTGATCAAGTTGTCCTCAAGCAGTAATTCTTTCAAAGCTGAAACAGTTTTTTTTAAATGATAGGTTTATCTTAAGAACAAGCAAAATTAAAATGTACGCTCGTTAGTCTCCTTGCTCTGAAATATTTGTTTCCTGTGCTGTCGTGTCACAAAAGACACAGATTTCATAAGGCAGACCAAGTTCTCTTCCTTATAACAGTTCAGGGTTGTGAGAGCCAGTGCATGAGAGACAGAAAAGTAGTACACGCTAAAAAAAATTGATAACGGTTCATTCCTCCAGGGGCCAAGGACAGGATAAAGATGTATGGTCAGAAGCATTCCTAAGGAACAAGCCCACCCTCACCTCTAAACTTTGAATGTCTTGGGGGTAGCCCCAGCTTCCACTCATATTTCTTCACCCTCTTTTCATTAAAGAAAGAGTCATAGTTTGAAAACTATCTCTAAACCTGAAGATTCAGCACACTATGGCCAAAAACATTTTTTTTTTTTTTTAATTTGGTCCCCCTAGAAGCTCAGCAAAAGGTTGTTAAATGGATGGATGAACTGATGCATGTACAAATAAAGACTGGTTTAGCCTAGCGTAAAATGTTTGGGTGTTTAAATATGAATCATATAGGACTTTTCATGCCAATCATACAGCTCCAAAAGTCCTGCCTTGCTGATTTCATCACTCAGGGCCAACACTTTTCCTTTCATTCAAATGACTTAGTGACCTAGTGCAAATCTGCTGCAGGACCCCCAACTCCAAATTCTGGCATGTAGTAGGTATTCAGTAAATTAGTGTTGGTTGTATGATGACCATCTGGGTGAATGCTAATTTTCTTAGCGGTTGGTATTTACTCCTCTATTCAACTTACAAGAAACAGTCTAACTGTCTTTGTGAGGCTCTTAGCTGTGCTCATCAGGCATCTGGCTTTCCTTGTCTCACTAGTGAGGCCTGCGAGGAGGTAATAGGGTAGGGCTCAGCTCTCTGAACATTGAGATTGGTCTTTGGTAAATCAAGGAAATGGGACATGCTGGCCTCACACTCCACTACGCTGAGGATCTACTAAGATTCCTCACCTTGTGCTTGGCAAATGGAATCTGGAAGTTGCTTAAGCAGGTTGTGGCAGCAATTAAGAATTTCCAGGTTAGGCATGGATCCCAAGGATGTGGGCAGGTACTCCAGATGATTGTTCTCTATATACAGCTCTTTAAGATTCTGAAAAACAGAGGTGCCTGGGTGGCTCAGTCAGTTAAACATCTGACTTCGGCTCAGGTCATGATCTCACGGTTCATGGATTTGAGTTCTGTGTCAGGCTCTGTGCTGAAAGCTCAGAGCCTGGAGCCTGTTTCTGATTCTGTGTCTCCCTCTTTCTGCCCCTCTCTTGCTCACACTTGTCTCTATCTCTCAGAAATAAACATTAAAAAAATTAAAAAAAAAAGATTCTGAAAAACATGTCAGTAGACCATAATGATCCTTACATTGATCCTTACAATGATCCTTACATTCTAATAACCAGAATCATTGGTGAATTCCCATGCTCTTTCAGTGGGGATACTATTCATTAGGATAAAGGGGGAAACATACTTAGAGCCAGCATCCAAACATAAAAGTATTTTTGGGTAAAACCATTGGACATGGTTCCCATCTACGCAGGGAAAAGAAAACATGGGAATCTAGCGTTTGTTTCAAAAGAACTTTATGGAAAAATAATTTGATAATATAAGTATATATATCATTTGCTTGCTTTCCAAAGCTAATTATCCATAGTAGTGTTACAGAACTGAAATTGCCTCAGGTATCAATCCAACACTGCCCAAGCAGGAGAAGCCAAAATGTGTAGATAATGAGTTAACTATTTGCAAATTCACTGGGCAAAAATATAATGTTTGCATGTCACCCTACGATTTCAGAGAGCATGGCATGGCATGTCAAGGAGCAAGATGATGAGGAGAGTTCTGAACACAGGGCAAAGCAATGGAGAATCAGGAAGAGGACCTCTGTGCCACAGGTTGAGAAGCACCTGTGCTATATATACATGCTGTTGCTCAGTTCCACAACCAGGGGCGGGGGTCTGTCGTGGCCCGCACCTACTTTATCATTAGTAAGAGCGCAGTACCACCGACATGGAAAAAAAAAAAAAAAATCAATTCTTTAAAGTATGCATGGATTAAGACACAGTGGTAGGGCTCCTTTGAATGAAGTTATCTTGTTGCTTTGTTAGGATTTAGCACAGGGCTGCGGACCCATTTCCACAGGAAACTGGGGCAATGTTAAATTACTCTGGTTTGTTTGCCATCAGGCAGGAAGGGAGGTCACGCTGATGCATCCAAAATGCGGGCTCCCAGCCATGTGAACTTCAAAATAGTATAATTTTCAGGGGCCTCCTACAAAAGCTAGAAATTAAATGGAAAGCAGTGGGGCTCAATTTCTGCAAATGAAACATGCCAAACTGTACAGTGAAAAGGAGTATGGCACAGCATAGCCAACAGCAATCACAACAAAATGTTCTTTGAATATGGATCCAGGGGCTCAGAGAAACAGTGGAAGCCTCAGAGTGGAATAATGGCTGCTTGTTAGGGGGTTGGAAATCTAGTATGGATGATTCCACATGCAGCCTATGGGGACACCATTGGGTGTTCTCAGTGTCAGCCAACTTAAGGAATCAGTGGGCATGTACTTCTTTGCCTAATCATTTGGGGAGGCTTACCTGTAGTTTACTAATGTCTTCTGGCATATAGGTGAGCTTGGCTCCCTGGTCTTGCCCAATGTATAATTTCTCTAAAGACTCTAAAGAAAGGATTTCTTCTGGAAATGAAGCCAACTGATTTCCTGTTAATCCAAGCATCTTCAGTTTTGAAAGGGATACAAAGTCTGGAGGTAGCTAGAAGTATTCCAGAAAGATAAGTTTCAGGTCAAAATTATTTTTAACAGTAAGAAAATAAATTGGGCTTTTAGTTTTGAGGCAAATTGATAAACATCGAGTACAGCGATTTAGCAATTCCTACTGATGAAAAGTTTGCACACACCTTTGCATATAGAGTATTTATACTTGTAGATCTAAAGTCTGGAGTCCTCCTTTTTCTGACGAGCCTCTCTGCTCTTCAATTTTATGCACTGCTTTAAACTGAAGCAATTTTAAACCTACTTTATTGCAGGTTTTTGAATGGTAGGGTAGCAAATGCTTGATATTACTGAAAAAGTACTAAAGTTATTGGTGTAATATTGCAACTATAATATCAACAATTTCAGTTATCGGAACTGATCAATTTAGAAACATGACCTCTCACCCTGAAAGGCTTTAGCTCAGCAATTTAGAAACTTCAGTTGAAATCTCAGTTGGAAGTAAACAAGGAAGAAGACTATTATGATTTCATCTGGTCATATTCTGCCTTCCAGTGAATCCCAAGGTTTTACAGGCCCTTTACAGGTATTAGGTAGGCATTTCAGAGACTCCCAACTGTCAGGGCGGGAAGGCCTTGGAAGGGTCGTCTATTCTAATCCCATAATAGGATGGTTGAATATATTCCACAGCTAGCCATCCAGCACACATTTAAACACCACTTCCTGGAACGAAAAGCTCATTACTTGGACGGAGACCTCGAATCACCAGATTTCCTTCTCGTGTCAAGTCAAAGTCTTGTATGTTCACCTTCTGGTCTCTTTCCGGCACTCTGGAACCACATGGAAAAATCTCATTCTTAAAACATGGGATGGTCTCCCTATTGACTATGTTACAGAGACACCTGTTTTCTTGGAGAAAAAAGGGCCCAGCTCTATATCTCAAGAGCTTCTTAACTCACTTTGAATCACCTTCCATCATCTGGCTTTACTCCTAATGGGGAAATCGTTCCCCACAGTTCTCAGTCTTAGCCCTGGCCTCTCCTCCACCCGTTCCTCAATCCAGCACCTCTTCTTCATGAGAATGGTTACAGTCCAGCTCAGTCTGACCCCTCGATGGATGGGTGGGATAGATAAATTGGGGAATAGGCCAAAAGAAAGCCCCCTAGAGGGATAACATAGCAGTAAGTCTCACACACCTGCAATCTTTCATATTTTTTCTTTATTGGGTAGGGGGAGCACCCATTTTCCTAAACATGCTATAAGGTGTTTATAGTTTTATTTATTCCTTTACTTATTTTTTAAAGTCAATCTCCAGAGAAGCTGCTGTTTAAGCTTTCCTTCTTGGCTATTTCAAAATTCTTTACCAGGCACTTAGATCCCTTTGACACAAAGCATCCAAACTAATGGGAAAATGTTTTTCAATCTAACCCCTTCATTAGAACCTAGTAATTTCACATCGCGGTTCAGCTAGCTCATAGGTTTAGCTTTTCTTTTTGAAAGCACATTGAATGATTAAAGACTTTTTTTTTTCAGGATATTCAAGATCCAATAATTAATCCCATAACAGTCACATTAAAGCACAGTGGAAGTAAATCTGGATGCATAGAAAACCTACAGAGTGTCAAATGAGGACAGTTACTACTGATGCTCTCACTGAGCTATACTCACCGTAAGGTTGAGTTCTCCCTTAACAGAAATGTACCATACAAATAAGACCCATCTAGACACACACTGAAAGCTACTCTTGCATTCACCTAGGCAAGAGAAGGCTACTGGCCAGGCTCCAGGAGCCAGAAACCCATCAGGAAAGTCTTTGGGGTGGGAGAGGTAAGGAGCTGGCATAAAGGTCACGTGTCATTATACAGACTGGGAGGTTACTGGAGGGATTAGCATAACAGGAAATGAGAAAAACAAACAAAACCCAGAAATACCATCATAAGAACTAGAGAATAGCAGCCAATGGACACAGAGATTTCCACATTCAGTATAATAATATTGAACACGACCACATTTCAGTGCAGCCTGATTTGTGGTAAAACTTGGTACCGGATGAGGCTTATCTTTAAGGAGCCATCTGTATGTGATTCCTTTCTCTATTCTGATATCTTAAAGTGTTTCACAGGAAAGGATTAGGTATCATTCATGACTCAATAAGGAATTAAGTCGATGTGTTATTTTTCCCAAAGTCGCTTTATATTTTGAGCCTTTCACTCCCAGTGTGGAATGGCAGACTTTGTCTACTGTAAAAGGAATTTCTTACCTCAGTGGTGGAATGGGGATGGGCAGAGGGCCTATGATAAACTTCTAAAATCCTCCAAAATGGGTTGCTGCCTAAGTAGAGATTAAGTCCAAGATTCTCTTCCTAAATCCTAAATTACCATCAAAATGGTTACTTCCTAAAAGGCAGTTTTAAAACTCTATAGGAATTAGAAAAAGAACAACCAATCTCCCCCGCCCCTCCAAAGTTCTAAATTAAAAATCAAATAAGAGATTGAACAAAAACAAAAACACCCCCAACAAACCTTTAAGGCCTAGGACTTGTATAAGGTATGGTGAACACAGCAGCTTGGTGTCCATGGCCGGGAAAAACACACCTATTATTTGATCACAGTTGTTGATTTCCAGATGGCCTGATTTCTCCCTCTATGGTTGTCTTTTGCTTTTAACAGAACTGTTCTTTTAAATTTTCAAATATTAAAACAAATGCATGTGTACTCACCACCCAAATCTTTTGTTAATAAACAAGATGAATGTGTGTCAACTATAGTCAAATAAAAAGATTTTTTTAATAAAATCAAATACTGCAATTAAAATTGAGCTCCCCTGGGATCCTCCCCTCATTTCCTTGACTTCCTTTCTCTTCCCAGAGGCAGCCACTACTAAAAATTTAGCCAGTTTTTTTCTAGTTCATGATTTTTTTTTTAAATAAATGTTTATTCATTTAAAAAATAATTTTTTTTAACGTTTATTTATTTTTGAGACAGAGAGAGACAGAGCATGAACGGGGGAGGGGCAGAGAGAGAGGGAGACACAGAATCGGAAGCAGGCTCCAGGCTCTGAGCCATCAGCCCAGAGCCCGACGCGGGGCTCGAACTCACGGACCGCGAGATCGTGACCTGGCTGAAGTCGGACGCTCAACCGACTGCTCCATCCAGGCGCCCCAAATGTTTATTCATTTTTAAGAGGGGGAGGGACAGAGGGCCTGAACTGGGCTCTGCACTAAGAGCGGAGAGCCCCATGGGGGGCTCAAACTCATTCAACTGGGAGATCATGATCTGAGTCCAAAGTCCAACTGAGCCACCCAGGGGCCCCTCTAGTTCATATTTTTATACTTTTGTTACATTTGTAAATATCCACAAAGTATGTATTATGTGTGTATATGTATGTAGTTTTGTGTGATTAAAAATTTATAAACGGTGAGGGGCACCTGGATGGCTCTCAGTCAGTTAAGTGCCCAACTTCAGCTCAGGTCATGATCTCTCCGTTCATGGATTCAACGAGCCCTGCATGGGGGCTCTGTGCTGACAGCTCAGAGCCTGGAGCCTGCTTCGGATTCTGTGTCTCCCTCTCTCTCTCTGCCCCTCCCCCACTGGTGCTCTGTCTCTCAGAAAATAAACAAAAACATTAAAAAAGATTTAAAAAAAATTATAAATGGTGTAAGGTTCTGCAACTTGGTGCTTTCCTTTTTAATAAACATCACAATTTTAAGATCTGTCCACATTGGCACATACTCGTCCAGTTCACTTAAACCTTTAGTTTTTTAATTTTATAAATCTAGCACAATCTGTTTGCTCATTGCTCTATTGACACGGTCTCCCATGACTGTGGTGGGCTGTCAACACTGTGCTATGAACATTTTTGAACACGTCACCCTGCACACATGGGAGTTTCTTTGGGGACAAATCTGATTTTGCAGTTCACCATGACTGGAGGCCTAAGGCTGTAGGTGTCAGAAAGAAATCTGTGTGAGGAAACCCTGTTCAGAGGGGGTCTTGGTTAAGAACGTAGACTCTGGGGCCCCGCAGCTCTGGGTTGGAGCTCGGTTCTGCCACGTACAGGTGTGTGGCCTTGACGGGTTAGTTAAGCTCCCAGTGTCTCATTTCCCCCACGTACCGCCGAGGAGAAGATCGCCCACGTCCAAATGAGGACATCAACACCAACTCAGGGCGGGAAAAGCCCCTGTGAGGGCACAGTGACAGCCGGGAAGGGAATCGGTACCTGGCATATTTTATTATCATCCAGCGCCAGGATCTCTAGGTTCCTGAGCGCACAGATCTGCAGCGGAAAGCGTTCCAGGTGGTTCTGGCTGAGATCCAGGAAGCGCAGGTTGACCAGCCGCCGGAAGGAGCGCCGCAGCGCCCGCAGGCCGGTGTCGCGGAGGTAGAGCAGGTGCAGCGAGGTCCACTTGCAGATGAGGCGTGGCACCTTCTCCAGGTGGTTCCCGCTCAGCCCAATCTCCGTCATCCCCGACAGCTCGGCCAGGGAGTGCGGGAGCGAGTGGAGGCGGTTGTGGGACAGATCCAGCACGGACAGTTTGCTGCACTGGCACAGCGACTCGGGTAGGAGGAGCAGGTTGTTGCGAGCCACGTAGAACTTCTGCAGCCTGGTCAGGTTCCCAATCTCCGGTGGGATGGCAGTTAGTTTGTTGTCATCCAGGTCAACGATCTCCAGGTTGGAGAGAGCACAGAGCTCGGGAGGAAAGACTTCAAACTGGTTTTGCTTCAGGTAGATCTCCCTCAGTTTGGTATGGTTCACTACTTCCTTGGGCAGAGATTTCAGGTGGTTTCCGTCCAGCCCAAGCAACTCGAGGTGGTGGAGGAGTTTGCAGAGGTCCACGGGGATCTCGGCCAGGTCAGTGTGGTACAAGCGGAGCTCCCGCAGCCCCCGCAGGCCTCTGAGGACAGGAAGGGACGAGGACAGGAGCGGGTTGTCGCTCAGGTCCAGGCCCTCCAGGCTGCTCAGCGTGCCCAGCTCTGGGCACAGCTTTCTCAGCTTGTTCTTGTTCAGGTAGAGGATCCGGACGTTCTTTAAATGCTGAATACCCCGGGGGATTTCTTCAATCTGGTTGTTTTCCAGATGCACTTCTTCTAATTCTTCGAAGTCGAAGATCTCTGGCGGAATGGTAGTCAAGCTCTGATTAGAAGCATCAATGAAAAAGGTTCTAGCAGTGGCCCGTTGTGGATCAACTTTCTGGTGAATTTTAACGGAATGTCCTGGTTTTATCATGCCACTTGACATGTTGATGGAAAATGCAAATATCCAAAATCTGAAATAGCGTGAAAAGAAAAAAAAAAATCCATTTACTCACCAGGATTCTTTCTGTCCCTGATAGAAAATTTGAGTTGCTTGAAACTAGGGCCTGATGTTCTAACATAGCATGAAAGGTAGGTTTTCGTGTTTCATGTTGGGAGAAGAGTTCAAGTGTAGACTCCTCCTAACAGGTTGACTTACATGAAGAAAAAAAAAAAAGATTGTCTAAATTCAGTTTTTAAAAATCCCTATCTTGATTCTCTTTGTAGGTAGATGTGGAAGGTTGCAAAAGATTGCTCTTACCACGAACACTGAGAAAACACTTGGAAAAAATAATATTTTAAAATATTATGTTTTTTTTCTTGAAGCCACCAGAGAGTTGTGGATGCAAAGGAGGCCCAACGAATTAATTCTAGAGAAGGACTATCCCTTCCCTAAGTTAGCAGAGACCAGTGGGCACTTTCATGCCCGGTGGCATTTTCAACTTTGGGGACCAGGCAGGCAGAGAAGCCAGCCTTCCATATGCACAGGCAAAGGAACTTCCGAAACCAGGAAAAACCAGTCAAACTTTTAAAAGCCCTGTATGAGCAGCATGGTGGATTAGCACGGAGGAGCCTCAAATGCAGAGCCACCTCTCCCCAGTAGACTGGGGCCGACTCAGTGGCCTAGGAAAAGTTGCAGGCGATCTGGAAAAGCAGAGAGAGGTCCTGTCCTCTCATGCTTTTAGATCCCTAAGCCTGGCTGGAGGAAGGGGCTTAAATCCCTAAGCGGGACATTTGAAATTGCTGGGAATTGAAATGAACTGCAGCTGCAACCCAGAAAGAATGGAGAAATGGAGAAATAAATCACGTCTGTGGATTAGAACACTCAATGTTAAGATGTCAGTATTACTCAAATTGATCTATAGTTTCAGTGCAACCTCAATCAAAATCTCAATAGGCTTTTTTTTTTTTTTTTCTTTTTTGGTAGAAGTTAGCAAGCTGATTCTAAAATTTATATGAAAATGCAAAGAACCTAGAATTGCAAAAAACAATCTTGAATAATCACAAAATTGGCAGACTTGCACTACTGGATTTATAAATTTTGTAAATCTAAGATGTTAATATTGTGTTACCAAAGACTAAGTTGTTGGTCCTTAGTACACACACATTCACACACACGCACAAAACCTAAGATAAAGGGCAGAGAAGACAATGATGTGATGGTAGCTAGGTTGATTGTAGCATCTCTGACTTGCATTCTAGGATGGGGACTTTCCTGCTGGAGTATGGAGCCTCTCATCCACACAGAGGTCCAGTCCCTAGATGGAGGGGATGTGCTTCGAGCCCCACACTTAATATTACTGCACCTTGCAACACAACAGTGTGTGGTTTAGATCCCCGTTACTATATGCCTAGCCCCCAAAAGAGCTCTGGGACAGTGTTGCTCTCTGTTAAAGAAAAGAAGACTTATCACTGGTTGAATTATGGCTAGAATGCCTAGAATTATGCCTAGAATGAATTATGCCTAGAATGAATTATGCCTAGAATGAGAATTATGCCTGGAATGACAAATGCCAGCATTTGTCATTTGATCATTAGGTAGATTAATACTGTTCAGTCCTGCAGGATAAAATTTCCAGTGTCCTAAACTACTGACAATACTGAAGGCCTCTAGACAATCCATAGCATACAGACTAAGGTGACACTAGAAATGAAAATAGCACCCAGGACACTACGTGGGCTAAGCTTTACTCAATGCATTTAATCCTCACTAGAACCCTGAGAAGCAGGCACCATTATGATCTCTGTTTTACAGACACAGATACTAAGTAACTAAAAGGGCTTATCTCAGAACATAGTAGAAGTGGGGGCTGGATATCCTCACTAAGGATATTTACATTATTTGTTTACAAGAAGCCTGGTTTTTATTAAAATCAGTCTTGGGTGTAAGCATTCAGGCTTGATTTTCTTTTGCAGCCCTTCAGGCAGAGTCATCTGGGGAAGATTCTTGTGGACTAGCCATCTGATTAGGGTTAACACAAGTGTGTCTGGGCATCCAGGTGCATAAAAGAACTTATTTTTTCTAATATTCGTCTTCCTCCATGATGATACCTGCCTAGAATGTCTGAATGTGTGTGTACGTATGTTATCTCACCAGAATCTTATAGCCCACATGTATCTGGAACCAATTTGATGGCCTCTGAAAGCTATATATATTGTGTATCCATTAGCAGACTTAATAAAAGGAGGTTGTAAAGTCAGGATTTGCAACAGCTTGGCCAGTAATTCAGCCACAGTAAATAAGAATGAAGAAGATTGATTCCTTATTTGGCTATTTTTTTTTTCATTGGGATTGCTACCTCAACGTGGTCAAATTAACTTGTTACAAATCCATGTTACTGTGGAATTTCTAAGCGTCGTAACCGTTGTGTAATTTCAGGGAGCCAGGTTTTGGATAGTTTAATAGTTAGCTCTTTTTTGCTTAACTTTAATGCTTGAGAAAACCATTTAGGAAAAAAATGATCAGCCCTCTGAAATTTACATCAAGTGTTGACACTTTGGTTTTCAAGTCTGATTACACACCAACTGGATGTGTAATGTGAATCTGATAGCATAAATAACCATTTCCAGTTAAATTAGTTTCAAGATTTTACTTAAAACACCTGGGAGATCTTCTCCCTTTAATACAGACAAGCAAAAACCCTCAATACAGCTAGGACTGGAGAATCATGTAATGGTAATGGTAATGGTAATCCTTTGCTTTGGTAACAATTTCTGGGAAACCATAAAATTCCATGAAAAATTTTTAAGTCTCAAGTAATACTGAGATGAAGACTCATATAAAATTCAGGCTTGAGTGGAAAACTATTATAAGCAAGCAACTTTAGATTTTCAGCAGAGGCAAGGGAGAATCTAATCTGCTCAGACAATAATAAAGGAAGATTCTGGGTGTGATATTGTGATAGAATATATGTTTGGTCTTTGTTCCCTAGTTCCTGATACAAGAGCTTCTAAAACTTTGGTGTTTTCTGAGTGGTTGGGAAGGAGCATCTTTTGTTATTCATAATAAGCCCCATTCAACCCCACCTGAGTCCATAGTACTTACTGCCCTCACTCTTCTTTGCACCCTGATAGCTCGCTAATGGCAGCTGGTTGCCAGAGGAACCACTCGCGTGACTAGAGGGGCGGAGCTTTCAACCCCAGCCCTTGACCTCAGGGGAGGGGAGAGGGGCCGGATGCTGGTTTAATCACCAATTGCCGGCGATGTAATCAATCCTCCCTATGTTCTGGAGCCTCTATAAAAACCCTAAACCGAGAGGTTATGGGAGAGCTTTTGGGTTGGTGCTGGAAGGCTAATATTCCCAGAGAAGGCATGGAAACTCTGCGCCCTGTCTTGATACCCTCTCTTCCCCACATGCATCTCTTCCGTTTGGCGGTGCCTGAATGGTAGTTTTTAGAATACAGCGGTAATAGTAAGTAAAGTGTTTCCTTGAGTTCTGTAAACCACTAAAGCAAATTATTGAACTTGAGGGAACCCCGACTGGTAGTCCGCTGGAACTGGCGACAACTTAGGATTTGTGGCTGGCATCTGCAGTGGGAAGCAGTCTTGTGGGACTGAACCTTCACCCTGTAGGGTCTGTGCTAACTCTGGGTACAGTGCAGAACTAAATTTTTGGACACCTACTTGGCGTCTGCAGAGAACTGGAGACTTGCTTCTTGGGAAAACCCACACAGTTGGTGTTAGAAGTGTTCTCTAAGTAGAAATTTCATAATTAGTCCTGGGATACTGAGACGTACGATATGTTTTCTTAAGAGAAATAGAAGAAGTCTTTAATCTGGTAATGAGCTCTGAAAGGCTTGTAGGTGAAGAGCTCTACCAAGCCCAGGGCCAGTAACCCTTTACTTTTGAAAACCTGAGATCAGTGACTTAAAGGTAAAAGAGGCCTTAGAGAAACATCTGTTTGCCGGAATTGTTAGCTTGTGCCACACCAGTGTGCCCGTATCGCCATCGTCACCAAATGATCGATCTGAAATAGCTTCTTAGGACTTGTCTTTAAATAGACTCAAAATGGCATTTTTTTTTAAATTTTTTTTTTCAACGTTTATTTTTGGGACAGAGAGAGACAGAGCATGAACGGGGGAGGGGCAGAGAGAGAGGGAGACACAGAATCGGAAACAGGCTCCAGGCTCTGAGCCATCAGCCCAGAGCCCGACGCGGGGCTCGAACTCACGGACCGCGAGATCGTGACCTGGCTGAAGTCGGACGCTTAACCGACTGCGCCACCCAGGCGCCCCTTATCCATTTTCAAAAATGTTTCTACTTTTCTTTCTTCCACACATATCACCAAACTATAGATCTAGTAATTCATAGACAATACACCAAACTATAGATCTAGTAATTCATAGACAATACACCAAACTATAGATATAGTAATTCATAGACAATGCATTTTTTATTTGTAGAATGTGTTTTTTTTTCCCCTAGACTATTGTCTTGCACAATGAGCAAGAAGGTTTGAGGCACTATTTACTACTAATCACTGATATACTTTCTCGTCTCATCAGATAATAGGAATGTAAACTTTTCCACCAACTCCCTCTACTCTTTTATCCATGGGTCAACTCAATTTTTTAATAACACTCATATTTCCACCTGCATATTCAGTACCTAAACAACATGTATGCATGATCAATACCAGAAGTCGGCACTTCAGATACTCGTCAGAAAATTCAACCAGGAATTTGCTCTGTTCTGACACCTGCTAGCAGCTCAGTTCAATCTTCTGGTAGTTGGGGGGAAAGAGCTAATGGGTGTGTGAAACATTAATTCTCCCAGATCCTTTGAGTTCTATCTCCGTGTTAGCAGGAAACAACTTCCCTAGACCCTATTATCTGTTTCCTCAAGATAGGACTTCCTTAGATCGTAATTAAGTGCCATGCTGTTGGCTTTTTAAACAGTTAAACAATCATTTGAAAAATATTTCTATAAAACTATAGTCAAAGACGTGTCTGTTAAGTTACTTATATAAAGATACACCTACTAAACCTTCCTACTATAAGGTGCCAGAGGAAAGTAAATGCTGCCATTTACAGGGGCACCTGGGTGGCTTAGTCGGTTAAGTGTCCAAGTTTGGTTCAGGGCATGATCTCGCAGTTCATGGGTTCAAGCCCTGCGTTGGACTCTGTGCTGACAGCTCAGAGCCTGGAGCCTGCTTTGGATTCTGTGTCTCCCTCTCCTCTGCCTCTCCCCCACTTGTACTCTGTCTCTCTCAAAAAACAATCATTAAGAAAAATTAAAAAAAAAAAAAAAGAAAAACGGGGACTACATACTTTCATATATTTTCTTTGGTTCTGACTTCTAGAAAGCCGAGATTCAAGTTAGACCTCCTGACACATAAGCACCCAGTGAATCCACTTAAGTTTCCTTGAAGCCAGCTCAGCAACATCTGTTTCCCCTACCTCCTTGCCCCTCAGCCACTAATTCCCAAGGGGCAGGTCTTTCAAATTACATCCCTCCTCCATCTGGAAATCATTGGGTTCATGAAAAATGTACTGACGGAAATGAGTTGTACATGTGGTCGGTATTTTTTTGGCCATCCTATTTGATATGCATTTTGACACACAGTCTGTAGTTCTGTGCAAATACTTTGTTTTGCTAAGGTTCATACGGGACAACAGTGCTTTAAGTGCTGTTCGGTGAAAAGCAGCTCTTTTCTGTTTGTTCTGACCTTGTTTAGTAGTCACTCCCTAGAACAAAAGTCTGATTGGCACTTCTTGCTCCTTTAAAAGTGTATCCCTCCCTTCCCCTTCCTTAACAACTCCTTACTTTCCTCTACTTGACTTCAAGTACTTTGAGAGGGGTAGGGACTGCAGATGCTCAATTGTGCCCACATTCATGCTTTAGTATTTCAAGCTACCTCTATTGGTAGAACGGGGGGGGGGGGGTAAATGAAAACAGTATTTTCTATCCTGTTTAACCTGAAGTAATTCAGGTGATGGCCACAGTCTGTGGGCTACACAGAGACCCCCTGCCTCCTAGCACAATTTGCTAACAGTGGAGTGCTCTTCTGGAATTGCCTAGTGGGATAGCTTCCGGGAGAGAGGTCTTGGGCACTTTGTTTTTCACCTTTGAACAGTGTTCATAAATGTCCTGGTTTCACCTTGAGGGTCTTCCTTCTATCCTCCAGGCACGGAGTCTCTGGTTGGTTCCAGAGCTCTCTCCAGGGCCCTTCAGCTGCTTCCTCTGCAGTCTATGGTTAACCCCAAACAGAAGACCTTTCCTTTCCTCGTTCCTCTTTTTCTCTCTCCCCCATCCAAGTACCAAATCCTGAGCATGCTACCCTGTACCTCTTGCTGGGTTTTGTCCCCATCTCCTCCTTTCACTGAGTCCAGCCTCGTCTGAGGCCCTATCTCTGTTGGGCTGCTTCAGAGTCTCCCTAGATCCTGTCAAATCCACCCTCCACCAGCTGTTTCCTATCTGTGGGCTCCCAGCACCTTGCCCCCTATCAGCTGTGCTTCTCAGAGGATGCGCAGGGCTCCGTGTGGATCTGGCCCTGCCCGCCTTCCCCCCCGCCCCCCCCCCCCCATACTCATCTAGGCAGCCCCAAGTACCTGTGTGTCTCCAGCACCTGGGACGGATTCGCTGGGGCCGGTCAGAGAGTCACCTCCGACAAAAAGCCCTCCCTGATACCCCCGCCCCAACACAAGACTGATCTACATACCCCTTTCAGCTTCCTTAGCTCCGGACCTTATCTGTCCTGGTGCTACCACGTTCTTCTGTACTTGGCCCCCCGCAGATATGTGCACGCTTTGGGGAGGGGACTGTGTCACAATCGTCATTGTAGCCCTGGCCCCCAGCCTATCAGCCGTGCCCGCTAAACCTCAAGAACTTCTCCCTGCAAAGGAACCGGGGCACCCTCCGTCTGTGTTTTTAACCCAGGTCAAGGTGACCTGAAGCCAGGCGGGGGTGACCGAGGAGCCTCCATAGCATTAGCGGTCACCGCCTGCCCAGACAGGCCCCAAGGGCCCAAGTGGGTAATGGATGCGCAGCGGGCCGGAGGTGGCGTTCAGGGTCCGGCGGTCACCCGAGCCCTGATGCAGCTGGCAGGAGGCCCGGGACTGGGCAGGCGCATGCGCGCGGTCGTCATGACAACTCCACCGCGGCTCTGGGGGCGGAAAGGGAGATGCGGGGCGGTGGGAAGGTGGCGGCCCGGGCCAAGTCCCCGTCTCCCCCTCCCGCTCCCACTACAATCCCTACTACGTCCTGGGCCCCGGCCGACAGGAGCGGTAAGAAATAGGGTGTCCTTCGGCACCTGCCTGGCCAGGTGGAGCGGGCGAGGGGCGCTACCCCAGCCGCGGGCTTGCTCGCACCAGCCCTTTCCTCCGAGCAGGCTGCCGGCCTGAGGTGGCTTGGCAGGAGGGTGCCCCTGGGAACCCCAGCTGTGGCCAGAACTTCGGGGGGCCCCCACATATGGGTGGGAGGGGAGCCCCACGATCCGCCCCCTTCCTCCCCGAGGGTCTGCCCTTCACTTGATAGGTTGTCCTGGGGGAGGTGTGTCTATTGATTTGCTCTCCCGTCTCAGGGAAGGGTGTGTAGGTGCTCCTCTTGGGCCCTTTTTTGTGTGCAAGCTCCAGAAAGCGGGACCTAGGTGGGCAAGAGGGTCTCGAGAGTATGGTCTGCACACCCCTCCTCCTGCCATCCTGTCCATTTTTTTTAAATTTATTTTTGAGGGAGAGCACGTAGCAGGGGAGGGGCAGAGAGGGAGAAAGGGGGGGAGAGAGAAAGAGAGAGAGAATCCCAAACAGGCTCAGTAGGACCCCTATTGCAGGCTCAAACCCAAGAACCATGAGCTCATGATCTGAGCAGAAATCAAGAATGGGTTGCTTAACTGACTCAGCCCAGGTATTCCTCACTGTTTCCATTTTGGATGCTTGTTTTTGTTTGTTTGTTTTAATATATTTTAAAATGTTTATTTTTGAGAGAGTGAATGAGAACGAGCAGGCAAGGGGCAGAGAGAGAGGGAGACAGATTCCTAAAGCAGCCTCCAGGCTCTGACCTGTCAGCACAGAGGTCATGTGGGGCTTGAACTCATGAGTAGTGAGGTCATAACCTGAGCTAAGTCAGACCACCCAGGGGCCCCTGGATGCTTTTAAAGGGTTGTGTGCTTGTAGATATGGAACTGTGCTAGAAGCTTTACCTATTCCTTACTGCATCTGTGAGATGGGCATCTAGCTCTGCCTCTGGCATAAGAGGAAGTTTCAGATGGGAGAATTTAAATAACTTGTACTCGTTCAAAGTCACACAGCTGATCCTGGATAGGCACTTACTCTGACTCACTCCCAACCCTTGGATTTCCCCAGTACGTGGGTGGTGCCAGTGTAGGAGGGCATAGGGGACCACCTCCAAACTGAGCCCCTGCCCACTTTTTTTTTTAATATAGAATTTTTAAAAAGTGCTCCTAGGTGGAAAATATTTGGAATATAAGACTTTGGCATGGATGAAAAATGACATTTGGGTTAGACTTGGACATCTGGTATTCCTAGTCTTAGCTTTACAATTGGAACACTGACTTATTATGAATATGAATATGAATACAGGAAATAAATTACTGATGCCATAAAATCCTGACATACAGTACTTAGGTGAATTTTAAATGACAGAGAGCATAACAGAAAAATATACCAGAAACTTTTAAACACTTTAAATCCACAGTCGGGTAATAAGAATTTTTCGTATAACTTTCTTTATATTTAGCGTATAGCTTAAGATTCCCTCCTTCTTTCAAAGAAACAGGATTTCTAAGTCTGACGCATTTCTTCTGCGTGTCCTGGGTGTGCTGTGGCCAGCTGAAGGCAGGCACTGAGCCTCAGAGATTCTCACGGTAGTCTTCTGTTTTCAACACCAAGGATGGGGCTCCTGGGTGGCTCAGTTGGTTGAGGGTCCGACTTCAGCTCAGGTCATGATCTCATGGTTTGTGAGTTCGAGCCCCGTGTCAGGCTCTGGGCAGACAGCTCGGAGCCTGGAGCCTGCTTCAGATTCTGTGTCTCCCTCTCTGTCTGACCCTCCCCCCGTTCGCGTTGTCTGTCCGTCCGTCTCTCTCAAAAATCATTGTTAAAATTTAAAAAACAAAACAAGGAAGGTAGTAGAAGGGAGGAAACAAGCCCAGTGGGAGTCCAGCTCCAACAAGTAAATGTGTTTGAGATCTGTTTGCTATGTTTCCTATCGAGAATGCTAAAGTAGCATTTTGTAGATTGAATTCCATGTGAACCCTGGTCACATAAGTCTGGGAGATGGAGTATTTTTATTCTCCCTTCTCTCCAGGCTCAATAATTTAAAGACTCTTTACGTTCTTGAGTGTTTTTAATGTCCAGAGAAGTGTTATACAGATAGGGGTCTGTTTAGCCTTGTTTACTGCAGCGCTTCCCAAGCTTATCTGACAATAAAATCTATTCTACTTAGTACATCTTTTTTTAAAAATGTTTATTTTTGAAAGGAGCGTGCAGGGTAGGGGTACAGGGAGAGGGGGACAGATGATCCAAGTGGGCTCTGCACTGACAGCAGTGAGCCTGATGCGGGGCTTGAACTCAAGAACCGTGAGATCATGACCTAAGCCAAAGTCAGATGCTCAACTGACTGTTGGGGCACCCAGGTGCCCCAGAGGATCTTTGATCATTTCATAGATTAGTATTCTAAAGAGCACAATTTGGGAGATGTTGTGCTAAAATGTTGTTTAAATACATGAAAACTTCCTGGGGCGCCTGGGTGGCGCAGTCGGTTAAGCGTCCGACTTCAGCTCAGGTCACGATCTCGCGGTCCGTGAGTTGGAGCCCTGCATCGGGCTCTGGGCTGATGGCTCAGAGCCTGGAGCCTGTTTCCGATTCTGTGTCTCCCTCTCTTTCTGCCCCTCCCCCGTTCATGCTCTGTCTCTCTCTGTCCCAAAAATAAATAAACATTGAAAAAATAAAAAAATAAAAATAAATACATGAAAACTTCCTAAAATAAGTGAAGGATTTCTTAGGTACATCCACACACAAGAGAGGAAATTCTGTTGACATAAAAAATTTTCAGAGAATGACATGGGAAAACTCACAACATAATGTTAAAAGATCTGGAACTGTACTGAAATATTCCAATTTTGTTTAAAAGTGCTAATAAGTACATATGTGAGAAAAACATTTGGGAGGAAATACCCACAGGCCTCAGTTATAATGGTTCTTTGGCAGTGGGATTGCTGATAAATGTTTATTTTTTTTTGATATTGAAATTTCCAAGTTGTCTGGAATAAGTGGGTTAATTTTTGTTAAAGCTTACTATTTAAAAATTTTTTTAAATGTTTATTTATTTTTGGGAGAGACAGAGACAGAATGTGAGTGGGTTAGGGGCAGAGAGAGAGGGAGAAAATACCGAGCTGTCAGCACAGAGCCCAACGCGGGACTCGAACTCACAAACCATGAGATCGTGACCCAAGCCGAAGTCGGACGCTCAGCTGACTGAGCCACCCAAGTGTCCCTTTAAAGCTTATTCTTTTTTTTTTTTTTAATGTTTTTATTTATTTTTGAGACAGAGAGAGACAGAGCATGAACGGGGGAGGGGCAGAGAGAGAGGGAGACACAGAATCGGAAACAGGCTCCAGGCTCTGAGCAGTCAGCACAGAGCCCGACGCAGGGCTCGAACTCACAGACCATGAGATCGTGACCTGAGCTGAAGTCGGACGCTCAACTGACTGGGCCACCCAAGTGCCCCTTTAAAGCTTATTCTTAAAAACTGTTAAGAAAAGTTTACTGCTTTCCTTTTTAATACAAATTTCCTCATCTTAAATCTTGTTTTGCAAATTTGTTTAGTAAACTCTTGGGTTCATATAATGTAGAAATCTACTCAGCAAAAATCTCAGCAAAGAACATCTGTTGAGATGCAGAGACTCAAAGAGGCTGGCTCTGAAGACACTAGGTTGGTTGAGTCGTGAGATCTCTGAGCACAGATTTTTTTTTTTTCAAGAGACACAAAAGATAGGACAGAAAACAAAGACAGTGGCATGTGCTTCTAAGGAGAGTGACAGCATAGCTTCTACCCTGGAAGGCATGGGTCTGGCAAAAGATCCTTTTAAATTAATATGAAAAACTAAGACTTTTAAGGAAAGCAGCAGGTGTAACAAAGGAGAGAGTTCAACTCCTGCTTTGTTTCAGTCTTCTATGTTAAGGGCTGAACACAGCAAAATCAATCTTTAGAAAGAGGAAAAGGGGGTGTCTGGGTGGCTCAAGTGTCCAAATTGGGCTCAGGTCATGATCCCACAGTTTGTGGGTTCGAGTCCCACATCAGGCTCGCTGCTGTCAGCACAGAGCCTGCTTTGGATCCTCTGTCCCCACGTTTCTGCCCCTCCCCACTGGTTCCTTCTCTCTCAAAATAAACTTAAAAAAAAAAAAAATAGAGGACATGGAAGGCTAGGGTAGGTGAAGAGCTGCTATGAGCCAGGCCTCTACTTAGTGGAAGGAGGAACTGACAGCTATATTCAAAGATGCATCAACCTGCATGGTAGAGAGGGTATCCAAGAAGCCTATGGGACGTGGTGATTTTTCAGATCTTTTTAAAGTTTACATTCTCTGATAGAATTGTCTTTATCTCAAGTCATGATAAGAAAGTGTGAGTCATCCTAACCTAAGGTGGCAGAGTGGAAAGAGGCTTTGGAGTCAGTTTTTATACTCTGCCCTCATTAGCTGTATGGTTTTGGACAAAATATTTAATTTTTATGAATATCCTTTTCCTCAGCTACCAGGCCTGTAGTTCTCCCTTTGTGTTGCTTCCCAGTTAGTGTCTGCCTACCCTCAGTGGGGGCTTCTATGGCTCTTGTTCGAATGGCATTTTCATTCGCCTCGATTCCTTCTATTTTCCCCCTCTTGCTCTTAATCCCATCTCCTTTTCTTCCTTACCCCTGACTCTATTCACATACACATTCGTATCTTTGGAAGAAGTGTAATTTTTTTTTTTTTTTTTTTTTTTTTTTGCGCGGGGGGCAGGGGGAGGGTGTAGAGGGAAAGGGAAAGGTCCCGGTATAATTCACATTGTGAAGAGTAATGCACTACTTTTTCAAAAGTTCCAGAAATTATTGGCAGTCTCCAAGAAGATTATTATAATCTATGTATGGAAAAGTCCAGGAAAATTAATTCCTTTGTATGGCATCTACTCCAGGAAGTGGATGAAGAAATTGAAAAGGGGTAAGGAAGACAAATACTTGATTACATAAGTAATATTCACTGATAATCATCTGTGTGAAAATCCTGGAATACTGAATGATTTATTTTTTTATTTAAAAAGATTTTTTTTTTTAACGTTTATTTATTTTTGAGACAGAGAGACACAGAGCATGAACAGGGGCAGGGTCAGAGAGAGGGAGACACAGAATCTGAAACAGGCTCCAGGCTCTGAGCTGTCAGCACAGAGCCCGACGCGGGCCTCGAACTCACGGACCGTGAGATCATGACCTGAGCCCAAGTTGGCCACTCAACCGACTGAGCCACCCAGGTGCCCCTGAATGATTTGTTTAAAGCCACTTGCAAATCCTTTTTAAAATGGATGTACTTTTTGATTTAGAGAGGTAGATGATGGACAGTGTTAGTCCCGAAGGTAGTGGAGTATATGGGGACGAACACGAGACCAGTGGCTCTCGGCTCCAGATTTGTGCTGAACTCCTGTGGGCTGGATTTATTTATGAAAATCGTTGAAGTCTTTGATGTCACTGTCTGTCAAGTGGAGATACATTGTTTTGTGTGTGTGTGAGAAAAATTCTATAATATAAAAGTGTCTGTAAGATCTGTAGAATATTCAGCCCTCTTAAGTTACTTGCTGTAAATCTATATTGTGACACATACTTGGTTTCAGTAAATGCTATTCATGACGTTACTATTTACACATGAGGGAAAAAGTGCTTTTCTTTCTTTACTGGGTTTCTTTTTTGTATGTTAACAGATTGGAAGGAATCACATTAAACATTCCTGGTAACAGTCGCTTAATGCCAGTAGAAAGAATAACAGGTGAAGATTTTTGGATTCTTTCCAGAATTTTAAAGAAGAATCCATATATTAATGGTATATGCTTCCTTAAGAATCGTTGCCTCTAGCTTTCATTTTCCTGATTTTAATTATTCATTATAAGGAATATCTGCCTCTATTCATCCGTGTTCTCCAGGTTTGGATGTTAGATATAACCTCATGAGCGATGTTGGTGCATACTATGCTGCAAGACTGCTTCAGGTATTTTACTGCAACATGTTCTCAGTTCTTTTTGTTTTCTCCCAGGAGTCAGTTAAGAACCAGTCCTTTCTTTGGAATGTGCAGAGTTTGAGTACCCTAAGCCTGCTAAGTTAACCCTTTATTACAGACTTCACTTTGGAACTGCCCAGGCTGAAGTGCTGCATTATGGTTGCATTTTATTTAAGAAATACAGTGTGGTCAACAAAACAAAACAAAACAAAACAAAAAACGTGTGGTCCACCAATCAGATAGGTGTACCTTAAGAAAAGGCCCTTGTTCCAACCTCAGACGATTGGCAATAATGTGTATGTGTCTGTTTTTTCAGTTAAAATGTTTAAGGCAGCATATATCACTTACTCACTACCTCTCTTGAATTCGCTTTTTAAGTTCTTACTTGTCCCAATCTCAACTGCTAAACATGTTTCCAATGAGCTTAAAAGTGATTTTAAAATTCTCCTATCCATGAGATAGCACACAACGTTAAGGACAGAGTGAAGATTAAAAAAGAATATAAACTAATTTATTCTCAACAATTACAAAAATGCTGCAAAAGTCATCAAAATGTTCTGTTTACAGTGAAACCACCTAGCCTCTTGGCACACCCACAAAGTGATAGTTTTGCAAAATGTCCAGGTCCTGACCTTGCACTATATTTATAACACTTGAAATACACTGAAAACCCACCTGTGTATTTATCAGTAGACTACTGGTACCTAGAGCTCCTGAGTCCTCTTTTGCAAACTTGTACACTCATACTTTGCAAGCACATTCATACTTTGAATCACTGATCAAAAAAGAATGTGGTCTTTTTCTTTCATTTATATTGCAGTTATGTTTAAATGAGAATGGTAATCTCCACCCCCTCCCCCCGGCCCTTAATGGTAGTTTCTTTTGCTGGACTTACAGATTTTCTATGTTGCAAAGATTTTCTTTGGAGGTGAATACTTTTATTTAAATAAAGCAGCTCCTAGATTGATTTGTTTCCTAATAATTGCATTCCTAATAATAGTTTCTTTTCTCTCTTTATTATAGAAACAACATAAACTCATTTATTTAAATCTTATGTTTAATGATATTGGGCCCGAAGGTGGAGAATTGATTGCTAAAGCACTACATGTAAGCATTTATATACCTTAAACCAACATTTTCTTTGGGAATTTTAACTTCTGATAGCTTGTAATCAACATAATAAAATCACTGTGAACTTACATTATTATGCAAATGTGTACTTTTATTGCACTTCGATGTATTAAAATGTAATATTACAAGCACTTTTGAACTCAGTTAAAAAAAAATAATTATTTATTTATTTTGAGAGAGTGAGCGAGCAGGGGAGGGACAAAGAGAAAGGGAAAGAGAGAGAATCCCAAGCAGGTTCCACACTGCCAGCATAGAGCCCGATGTGGGGATCAAACCCATGAACCGTGAGATCATGACCTGAGCCAAAACCAAGAATCAGACACTTAACTGACTGAGCCACCCAGGTACCCCTAAAAATAAACAGCTCTATTGAGGTATAATTCACATACATAAAAATTTACTTTTTTCCATAAAAATTTACCTTTAAGGTGTTCAGCTCTGTGCGTCTTTGTATATTCAGAATTGTGCAACCATCACTGTCTATTTTTAGAACTTTTCATCACCCAAAGATGCCGCAAAGCCATTAGCAACCCTTCTCCATGCTTCTTTCACTCCCCGGTGAGTGTTCATCCATATTGTAACATACTTCATTCCTTCTTATTGCCCAATAA
Organism: Leopardus geoffroyi; assembly: GCF_018350155.1. Classification (NCBI taxonomy): domain Eukaryota; kingdom Metazoa; phylum Chordata; class Mammalia; order Carnivora; family Felidae; genus Leopardus; species Leopardus geoffroyi. The sequence goes on from NC_059333.1 coordinate 96,379,732, forward strand.
TATTCCATGGTTTGGATATATCGTATTTTGTTCATCTATCAGTTAAAGGACATCTGGGTTTCCACTTTTTGTCTATAATAATGTGAATTGTATATAATAATGTGAATATTTGCACATTTTTGTGTGCATAGGTTTTCCATTTTCTTGGGCATATACCTAGGAGTGAAACTGCTAGATCATTTGGTAATGGTGTTCAACATCTTGAGAAACTGCCAAACTGTTTTCCAAAGTGGCTGTCCCTTTTTATGATTCCACCAGCAATGTGGAGTGTTTTAATTTCTCTACATCCTCACCAGCACTTGTTACTGTCTTGATTTTAGCCATCCTGGTGGATATGAAGAGGTTTTGTGGTTTTGATTCGCATTTCCCTCATAAATAATGATGTTGAGCATCTTTGCATGTGCCATTCTTTGGAGAAACGTCTATTTGGTGCCCATTTTTAAATGGTTTTTAGTTGTCTTTTTAAACTGTGAGAGTTCTGGGGCACCTGGGTGGCTCAGTCGGTTCAGCATCCGACTTCAGCTCAGGTCACGATCTCGCGGTCCGTGAGTTCGAGCCCCGCGTCGGGCTCTGGGCTGATGGCTCAGAGCCTGGAGCCTGCTTCCGATTCTGTGTCTCCCTCTCTCTCTGCCCCTCCCCCGTTCATGCTCTGTCTCTCTCTGTCTCAAACGTTAAAAAAAAAAAAAAATTACAAACTGTGAGAGTTCTTTACATGTTCTGGATGTAAGTCCCTTATCAGATACATGAGTTGCAAATATTTTCTCTCATTCTGTAGTTTAGGTTGCCTTTTCACTTCCTTAATGGTGTCTGTCCTTTGAAGCACAAAATTATTTAATTTTGATAAAGTTCGATTTATTTTTTCTTTTGTTGTTTGTGCTTTTGTTGTTATATCTAAGAAGGCTTTGCTTAACTCGAAGTCATGAAGATTTACACTTGCGTATTCTTCTAACAGTTTTGTTTTAGCTCTTTCATTTAGTTATTTGATCCATCTTGAGTCAATTTTTGTATATGATGTGAGGTGGGAGTCTAACCTCATTCTTCTGCATGTGGATATCCAGTTGTCCCAATACTATTTAAGACTGTTCTTCCCCATTAATTTTTTCGATCGATTATAAATGGCTTATTTCTCTATTCTTCATTCTATTAACCTGTATTTTGATCCTTATGCCAGTCCCACACTATCTTGATTACTGTAGTTTGTAGCCAGTTCTGAAGTCAAGAAGCATGGGTCCTTTCTGTTTCAAGATGTGCTGGTCCCTTGCATTTCCGTACGAAATTTAAGATCAGTTTATCAAGTTCTGCAAGAAAAACAAGGATTTTTGAGAGGAATTGCTTTCAGTCTTTAGATCAGTTTGGGGAGTATTGCCATCTTAACAGTATTAAGTCTTCTGATCCACGAACATGGGATGGGTTTCCATTTATTTAGGTTTTTCATTTCCTTCAACAGTGCTTTGTTTTTAATGTACAAGTCTTGCTTTTGCTAAATTTATACCTAACGTTTTATTCTTTTTCATGCTATTGTAAATGAGATAACCTTAATTTCAGTTTTGGGTTGTTCATTGCTAGAGTGTAGAAATACGATTAAAAAAAATACACACACACACACACACACACACACACACACACAATTGGTCTTTTGCCCTGCAGTCTCACTGAACTCACTAGTTCTAACAGCTTTTTTGGTGGATTCCTTTGGATTTTCCATAAATAAGATCACATTATATGCAGAGATGGTTTTACTTCTTTTCCAATCTGGATGCCTTTTTTGTTTCTTTTGCTTGCCTAACTGCTTGGTCTAGAATCTCCAGTACAATATTAAATAGAAGTGTTAACAGTACACCTCCTTGCCTTCTTCCTGCTCTTAAGGGGTTTGGATTAACTTTAAAGATAACTATTTGCACTTACATGTCTTCTGATATTTACTCATCAGCATATTGAAATGTCTGTAGTTTTATTTGTGAAAGAATTATCAAAAGAGTGGAATGAGAGGAGTTAAACTTTGCAAATGTTTGAGAAATTATGTTCCTTTAGAAGTGATACAGGGAGAATATGGAATGAGTACTTAATGGGTATAGTGTCTCCTTTTGAGGAGGTAATAAAAATACCTTGGAACTAGCTATGTGATGGTCGTATAACACTGTGAATTTATTAAAAGCCAGTGAATTGTACACTTTAAAATGGTTAACTTTGGGTTATGTGCATTTCACCTCAAAAAAAAAAAAGTGGCATAATTTTGTTAGAAAACAAACTTATAGATTTCCCAGTGAAAGGAAAATTTATTAAAATCTGCTTCATTTACTGGGCATTTTTGGGCATCTGTTTCCTGGGCATTCTCTCCACTAAAAAATTAAGCTAGATTTTTATGAGTAGCTGAATGGTACCTTTAAGGAGTGTATCCTCTTCTGTCTTCATGAAAAACTGAGGAGTCTACAAATGGTAATATAGTCTCCTAACTCACGTAATCAAACAAGAATTCTGTGGACTAAAATTTAACGAAGTTTTGGTTCTTTTCCTTTTCAGAAGAATACAACTCTGAAATACCTAAGAATGACTGGAAACAAGATTGAAAATAAAGCTGGAATGTTTTTTGCTGCAATGCTGCAAATTAATTCATCCTTAGAAAAATTAGATCTGGGTGACTGTGATCTGGTGAGTAAAATGGTTATAAGAAATATCGCCTAGGTACTGCGTCATTCTCCCTAGAAACCAGGATAGGTAATTGTTAAAGAGACCAGCTAAATGACCATCTTAGGAATGATTAAGCTTTCCCCTAATATCAGAGAAAAAGTTTTTTTTTTTTATATATATATATACTATTAGGCATAATAGTGCTATTAATAAAATCAGATTGTATTTATTATAGAGGAATACTTAGAATACAATTCTTCCTAAGCTTCCATCTATAACCCTTCTTAACCTATATGGGATCTTTTGAGAAAAAAGATTGTGGTGTTTTCTGTTGTTATTGTTGTTTCTTATTAAAAAAAAATGCTACTTCATTAGAAAGCTTATATTCCAGTTGGGAAAACATCAATAAAGAGAAAAGTGCTACAAAGATTGCCAAGTAGGAGGTAATCTTCAGGATAGGGTAGTTTCTAATGTCTGAGGAGGTAACACTTGGTCATGAAGGATGAGGAAAAACTGCCCTGGAAAGCATCCATGGCAGAACATTCAAGGCAGGGGTCCAACACATACAGACTCTAAGATAGTGCTGCCCCAAGTGTTGTATGGGTGGCATTACTAATACAGACTGAGGCGATTTTAATACTCATGTATTTATTTTTACAGATGCTTATTTTGAGGAATTTACTATTTTAAGGTTTTCCATTTATAGTAGTGACCGTTTTAAAATAAGATGGAAAAAGTGAATTGATTTAATGGAAAACTATTAAGTAAATAATAAAACTGACACCCAAATATAGCAAAAATCATGAGAGGTACATGAGTAATGAAATACTGACTCCACAGGTTTTAAGAACTCAAAAGCCCGAGTGGATGAGGGAGTTAAGAGTATCTCAAAATGAAGGCGGAGGTTTGCAGAGGCCAGATCCAGCAATGTTGTATGGGTTGCGGGTCATACATCAGGGGAAGGGGATTGTTATAAATATGTGTCATGGAAAGGCTTTGAGAAGTGACGTTATCTGACTGGTCCTTTAAAAAGATCTCTGGTTTCTCTGTTGGGGAATTAGAGAGTGACAAAGGAACCTCACAGACCATTTAGGAAGTTACTACGGTAGTCCAGGTGATAAGGACTGGGGTTGGGGTGGTGTGGCACCCAGATGGGCTAATTTGAGACATCTTTTGGAGACAGAATCTCTTAAGACTGATTAATTGGATGGGAGGGTGAGTGGAGTGGTGGAGTGCAAGGAAGCCCAGGTTTTCTGGTGTAACACCTGGGTGTGGTCGGTGGGGTCCATCACAGAAATGGGGAAGAATTAGGCCCTTCCAAAAAGATAAAGAGGGAGGACTGTGGAAGCTGTGAAAAGTGGATTAGTAAATCTTTGCCACCACTCACACACACTGAGGGTTCAAGTATGCATAACACTTGCACAGTGTTCTACACTATGTTCTCAGTAGTGCAGAGTGCTAGCTGGGACCCACGTGTGTATCTGTATCTGAGGTCTGTCTGCAACACACAGTACCTTGAGGACTTAGGAGCAAACCTGGAGGTAAACATCCTAGGAAATGGACTGTGAAACTTTCAGAACTCCCCCATCATGTTACAGATTTTAGGCCAGGGAGAAAAGAACACAGTGATCATTCATTTCTGAATTTGACCACGCAAGGTTTACAATTCAAAATACAATTTATTTAACTGAATCCAGGTTACTGATTTTGAAATAGGGACGTTAAATATGTTGTCAGTTTCCTTAATGAATTTATTGTTTTTAGGGAATGCAAAGTGTGATAGCATTTGCTACAGTCCTAACTCAAAACCAAACAATTAAGGGAATAAACCTAAACCGACCTATACTGTATGGTGAACAGGTATGTATTCAAAGTGATGACAGCTAATGTTATTATATGTGAATAAAACGAAGGTACTATTTATTGAAGGTTATGTCAAGGTTCATGAATGCATTATATTTTTAGAATTAACTGCATTTACAAACAAAAGCTTACTTGAAGAAAAATTGAGTCATGATTTTAGATGTTGCTTAAGCAGTAAACATGTCTTTTTTTTTTCTTGTAAACTCAGATTAACAGTGAGTAAACCTGTAGAGAGGCAAAGTAGTTCAGACAAAAACAAATGATTAAAGTTTTATTTTTTTTAAATTTTTTTAATGTTTATTTTTGAGAGAGAGAACAAGTGGGGGAGGGGCAGGGAGAGAGGAAGACACACAATCCAAAGCAGGTTCCAGGCTCTGAGCTGTCAGCACAGAGCCCCATGTGTGATCTCACCCACAAACCGTGAGATCATGACCTAAGCTGAAGCCGGATGCTTAACCTACTGAGCCACCCAGGTGCCCCCAAATGATTCAAGTTTTAAAGGCTGGATTATAAAAGCTCAGTGTAAATTGTTTTGTTGTCTGTTATATATACTTTTGAAATTATGAGTAATAATGGCAGAATGTGAGTGAATAGCAGCCTGGGAAGTCTGGACTTGATCCTATAGGTAAGCTACCTACTGGAGACAAGATGAAGGAAAACATGGTACCTGCTGTCAAGGCTTCTCCTTATTCCTTTAACATGCTTTTAGAAGTGGCAGAGAAGGTTCTCAGATTGAGGATGTGACCTATGAAGGCTAAATAAAAATTTTCTGGATTAAAGCCTCAAAGAAATAAGTGTGTTAAACTATATGAAATCACATCAGAAGCACGATTCCTCTTGTGTGTCGAGTGTTGTCATTCCCAAATCTGAGAATTATGAAAAGCCCAAAGGCCTTTCTCAGGTCCAAGACCTTGCTCTCAGCCTGGTGCTGAGAGTTTAGCCAGTCAGGTAAACTCTAGCCTGCTTTCTATTCCTCTCCAAGGCAGCCACCACCCTCTCTCTCCCTGTGAGCACTAGTTTCTTCAGTGGCTGTGGAGTAGAATCCTCATGTGCTTCCTCATACTGTGCTGTTCCCAAACATAAGCCTGCAAACCTGTTCCATTTAATGAATTCCATTTATCTGGGGAGCTTGGAAAGATACTGATGCCAGGCATCATCTTAGGCAAATTGTCAAACTCAGCGAATTGACCTAAAAACTCTTTACTATTTCTGATTCTAGTTCCGTCCCTTAATAAGGGTGGTCACTCAACCGAATTTCTTGACCTAAAAAAAATGCAAAGCATAAAACACAAATATGTATCATGTCTTCTGTTTCAGGCACCATGCAGAGCAATATTTGGCCCCTAAGTGATCAGTTTGCATTTGTTAAGATCCTAAACTATAGCTTCCTTTGGGTGTATCTATTTCAGTGTCAGCAATAATTTAAATAAGATACAGGATTACAGAACACTGAATGATAATAAATGCTTTGCAGTGTTCTATAGAACACTTATTTGGACCATGTACTTTTTTGTTAATTTAATTCTGTGAGGGAAGTAGAATTTTATCTGTTTTACAGGAAAGGAAACTGAGACTCAGCTAGATGAAATAATTTGCTCAAAGTCATACAGCTAGTATAATGCAAGTATCTGGACAGTTTTAAGGGTATTGTGAGAGCAAGAGAGCGCACGCAAACAGGGAAGGGGCAGAGAGAGAGGGAGAGAGAGATCCCAAGCGGGCTCTGCACTGTATGCAGACAGCCCGTTGTGGGGCTTGAACTCATGAACTGTGAGATCGTGACCTGAGCCGAAATCAAGAGTCAGACGCTTTATTGACTGAGCCACCGAGGCACCCCTGGACAGTTTTATTATAAAGCTCATATACTTTTATTATAAAACTCATGTACTATCTGCTACTGCCACGTGGTCTCGTTTAACTTGTAAAGTTTTTCTCAAAGTAGGTTTTTCTCAGAGTATTATGTAGAAGTATGTAATTTGAGCATAGTTATCCATGTTTGTATTCAGCATTTCCAGTGACTGTAAAACTTCTTATAAATACAGCAATCAAGCAAGAGGACTTCTTACCATAAAATACTCTGACCCATTCATTTCAAGACTCTGACTCTGTTAAAAATTTAAAGTGCTTGGTATTCAAATCCTCATTGAGGCTACATACCTTTTGCCTGGAAGCAGCTAGATTTTGGAATTAAAAATAAGTCTTCCAGTGACTAGAAGGGTAAAACATATTTAGAAATTTGGGATGATTATAAAAGGGAAGAACTAGATATCACAGGATTAATGAGTGTTTTTAAATAGAATCAACATTGGGAAATGTGTATCTTGTCTAAAGACTATGAAGAGTAGGAATCAAGAGAAAAGTTCGGGAACATATGGAGGGTGTAAGAAAAATTTAGAGACTGAGAGGACAACAATAAGGGGGCTTAATATGCGCAATACGTCATGGGACCAATTTTTTTTTTTCACCTGGAATGATTGTTTAGGATTATGCCTTTTTAAAACCAGCCTCTTACTTTACATCACTTAGTCACTGTACCTTGCAAGTGCCTACTGTCTATTTTTAAAATAAGGTATCATTTGTGGCAAAAATGATTTTTCTTAAAAGCCAAGCCAAAACAAATGAAAATTACAGACTAATAGTCTTGATATTTTTTTAAAGCTAATTTAAATAACTTAGCATATGTTTGGAATAAACAGGTACAGCTTCAAAATTGTATTTTAGAAAAAGATTTTACCTATTTTTAGGAAGAGTCCACAGTTCATCTAGGCCACATGTTGAAAGAAAATCACTGCCTTGTTGCACTACACATGTGTAAGCATGATATGAAAAACTGTGGAATAAAACAATTATGCGATGCACTGTATCTGAATAGAAGCCTACGCTACCTTGATGTGAGCTGGTAAGTGATAATACATTAATCCAGAAGTCCTGGGAATAATCTATGTAAACATTTACAGTACATAGGATACGCTGTTAGATACTAATTCCAAAGATCAGAAAATGCAACCATTGTTGTCAACTTTTTATCCTAAGTCTTAGTATTTAGCTTATACTGATATTGTATCTCCTACAACGTGAATGAGCAACTTAATCACGAGTAATCCAGAATGAAAGTAACATTTTATAGCAAATTTTCATTAACTTTTTGGGAAATTGAGTGATTAAAATCTTTTAGTGAACGAGAAAGTACTGTTCTATATAACAATTCTGAGGCCTGTTAATCTCTATGAATAAAAGAATACTTCATATTTTCAAATGTAACACGTATTTTTCCTTTCCCAGCAATAAAATAACTCGTGATGGAATGGTGTGTTTGGCTGACGTACTGAAAAGCAATACTACTCTGGAAGTAATAGATCTTTCTTTTAACAGAATAGAAGATGTAGGAGCAAAGTATCTCAGTGAAACTCTTGCTTCACACAACAGGAGTCTTAAAGCGTTAGTATCGCTATATATTTAATCAAAATAACAAAAATTTAAACCTTTAAAACACTAACCTCAAGCCCTTTACCTCAAGATGCATGATGAAATATAAAAATAGTTTCTAAACTGACATACTAAACATTTCAATTTCTTTTTCAAAAGTAATGTCTTTTTTTTTAATGTTTATTTTTGAGAGAGAGAGAGAGACACACACACAGAGTGTGAGCAGGGGAGGAGGGAGAGGGAGACACAAATCTGAAGCAGGCTCCAGGCTCTGAGCTGTTAGCACAGAGTCTGACATGGGGCTTGAACTCAACGAACCACGAGATCATGATCTGAGCCGAAGTCGGCCACTTAACCGACTGAGCCACCCAGGCATCCCCAAAAGTAGTCTATTAAAAATTACATTGATTCTAATTATGATCGATTCAAGACTGAGAGAATTCTTACTGCCTATAGTATTTACCTTGAATTCTATAGAAAAATCACAATCATTCAATATGACCAAGACTTAAAAAATAAAAAAAATACTACTTGGATGACTTAATCCTGAAGGGCGTATTTGTAATCCACCCCAAACATTTACTGAATGATACAAAACAGCCTATTGATTTCTAAAATGTAGGTAGCTCTACTAGGTACATGAAGCATCCAATTAGAGAACTAAGTTTCTTGGATTTTAGGATTACATCAGATGCTGAAGAGTAATGCCAAGATTTTACAGCATGAAATTCAACAAGGGTGCCCGGGTGGCTCAGTGGGGTAAGTGACCAACTTCGGCTCAGGTCATGATGTCAGGCTTCGTGAGTTTGAGCCCTGCATCGAGCTCTCTGCTGTAAGTGCAGAGCCTACTTCGGATCCTCTATCTCCCCCTCTCTTAAAATAACAAACTTAGAAAGAAATGTAATAAATGTTGTTGGCTAACTTATGCATCTTCTTTGTGAAAGTATTTACTGGTTTCCAGGGTTATTACTTCTTGTTTCTCCCTAGGTTGTCAGTAGTCAACAACAACATAAAGGGAGAAGGACTTGTTGCACTTTCACAGTCCATGAAAACAAACCCCATACTCTCTAATGTCTACATTTGGGGAAACAAATTTGATGAAGCTACATGTGTGGTATGTTTTGTTTTGTTTTCTTTCTTCTTCTTCACTGAAGGCTTTTTCTGGGGTCTTCTCTATAACATCAGACATTTACAGGTGGCCTTAGAAATGACTGTAACATATTGGGGCACCTGGGTGGCTCAGTGGGTTAAGCGTCTGACTCTTGATTTCAGCTCAGGTCATGATCTCAGTTTGTTGAGTTGGAGCCCTGTGTCAGGCTCTGCACTGCCAGAGTGGAGCCTGCTTTGGGATTCTCTCTCTCCCTCTCTCCCTCTCTCCTTCCCCTGCTCACTTGCTTGGTCTCTCTCTCTCTCTCAAAAATAAATATTAAAAGAATGATTACAAAATATAGTAAGACACTGCAGTTCTGATACATTTAAAAATAAACCCTAAAAATGACTGCAAAGTTCTGTGGTTGAAATAGCAAAATATCTCAAATACTACATATTAATATAAAGATCAATGAATGACACAGTCCCAACTCCTCCAAAGTTAAAACATTTTAAAAATCACAATTGTTGATTTATTCTAAATTTGATGCAGCACAGTCTCTAATCTGCTGCCCAATAATTAAACCAAGACATGGTTTTGGAGACCTACAGTGGCTTATGCAAATACAGCCCTTGATACTACTTTCAAAACAAAAAGCATAGTAACAAATAGTTTTGATTTGGAAAGAAGATGCTAAAAATCTCAATTTGCAAAAAGGCTATCCAAAACTACCACCAAAATGAGTAATAAAACATACTATTTAAATCTTGATTTTAGAAAAACATATTCTACACACTAGAAACTAAGGTGAGCTTGGAATGAAGCAGAAAGCAACTGAAGTTTTCTTTTACTGTCTACATTTCTGCCTATCTCTGTACACAATCTTACTGACAAGCCAGCTTAACATGTTTGTGTGATCTTACATACGTACCAATGATCCATGAGATAAACAAAGAAAATTCTACAATGAAAAAAGAATGGGGCTACCAGCCAGGCCACCATCTAATAATATGGAAATGGTCTCTTAGCCTCAGACTATAAATGAGCTTCAGGGAGTTTATGAACTCCAGAGAGTTGGATGCCAAAATCTGATTATCTTTCTGAGAAATGGGTCCCTGGCCATCAAATTTTCAAGGGCATATACAACTCCTTATGTCCCTCATTTAAGATCCCCTGTAGGAATTTTGACCATGGGACCTTTTGGCCCACAAAATCAGTAACAGTTGAGAATTGTTAATTCTGGAAGTCATAAAATGACAAAAAATACCTTAAAGCTTAGAAATAAATTTTGCAAGATTCTAATTTCATTGTGAAATTAAGTGAACAAAAATCTGTATGTGGAAAATAAAATTCAGTAATTTACTCAAAATATTTTAAACTGAAAATCAGTACAGCTAATTTGAATACAGAAATTTAATTATGATAAATGAACAACCTATTTTATTAATAATAGTTTGTTCTTTTTTTAAAAATCACAGGCATATTCAGACTTAATTCAAACAGGCCGTCTAAAACCAGACAATACAGATGTGGAGCCATTTGTGGTGGATGGACATGTGTATCTTGCAGAAGTCTCCAATGGCCTTAAAAAGCATTATTACTGGAGGCCAACTTATGGGGAAGCTTGCAGTCAGTCATCTAATGCAGGTTCTATTCTTGTACCAGTAGGTCCAGATCTATGAAAAACAAGCTCTAAAATAATTTTCACATATTTGCCTTATGTTAATATTTTATGGCTTACTACAGTTTTCGTTCATAAATTAGAACAAGCTACTTCTTGAAATGTGTAAAAGATATATTAAACTTTGTCCATTGTGGAAAAACTGAGTAATATAATTTTTTAGAAGAAATTTTACAGGAAAGCAAAGATGGCAGAGCAGGACAACCCTCAATTCACCTCATCCCACGGACATATCAAGGCAACTGCTCCACTCTGCAAACAACCTGAAGCCTGGCAGAACAGATCCTCCACAGCTAAACCCCTGGAGTGACTAGCCACAAAGGGGAAGGACATCACAGGCAAGGAGAAGCGACCCCACACTGGACACCAATGGCCCTGGGAACTTGCACTGGGAAGACCAGTCTCCATACTGTCTGGTTTTGAACATCAGTGGGGCTTAACTCCAGGAGAGCTGGAGGGCTATAGGAAACCAAGGCTCCACCCTCTAAAAACCAATACACTAAATAACTAAAAAGCAGTTTGAAAAGTGCCTGGGGTGTATGTGAGGGAGATTTGTTGCCTCATTTGAGGATGTATACAGGAGGGGGCAGGAATCTACAGGAAATCTAGTAGCTTTCTCCAGGGAGGAAAGTGCTGGTGGCTGCCAGTTTTCCTGCCCCCTCCCAGCCTAGACAGCCGAACACTGATGGAAGCCAGTTCTGACATTCTCAACCTACCTTCCTAGCATGGTGTGCCCTGCCCTCTCCAAACTGCCCATGCCAGCAGGCACCCCTCCAAAGCAACTCTTGCTCTGGAGAGGAGGGAGCTAACCCCACACACCAGTGCGCCTGCAGTTGCTGTAGCTGCACTTCTCAGCTAGCTATAGAGGTTTGAGAAAGCCCTACCCGTCGATGTGTCTGCAGCAGTCACAGAGGCTCACTATAGACAGCTGGGCTACAGGCTAGCCCTGCCTACCAGCAAACCCACAGCTGCTACAACCAGGTCTCAGAGCCAGCCACATAGGAAGCAAGCCCGACCCACCAGTAAGCCCACAGCAAGCAAAGCAGATCACTGCAGATAGGCTGTCCACACGCCATAGAGGCTGAAGCAGGGCTTATTAGTCGTGCAGGGGATAAGCGCTGCCCACCAGTGTATCCTCAACACTAGAGGATAATCACTGTAGTCAGCTGGGTAGAGGGCTAGCATCACCAACCAGCATGCCGGCATTAGTCACATATCAACCACAACAGGTTCTGGTGACCAGGGAGGACTGTGCTACAGGGAACCAAAGGACCCTTTCTACACAAGGACACTACTTTCTAGACCTAAGAGAAGGAGCTGACCTAATTAATTCACAGAAACACACAAGATGAGGAGACAGGAATAGGTCTCAAATAAAAGAAGGCAAAACCACAAAATAAGAGCTAATGAAACAGGTAAGCAATATGCCTGATAAGCAGTTCAAGGTAATGGCCATAAAGATACCAGACTTGAGAGAAGAATGGATGAACTCAGGGAGAACTTCAACACAGAGATATAAAATTTAAAAACTAGTCAGAGCAGAGATAGAGAATAACTAAAATAAAAAAATGGGCTACAGGAAATCAGTGGAGTAGAGGATACAGATCTGATCAGTGATCTGGAAGACAGGATAATGGAAAACACCCAAGCTGAACAGCAAAAAGAAAAAGTAATACATGAGAATAAGTTAAGGGACCTCTCTGTGACCTATCAGTGTATGAACATTTGCATTATAGGGGGTTCAGAAGGAGATGAGAGAAGGGGGACAGAAAACTTATTTGAAGAAATAACAACTGAAAACTACCTTAACCTGGGGAAGGAAACAGACATCCAGGTGCAAAAAGCAAAGAGAGCCTTACAGTGAACCAAAGGACATATAATTAAAATGGCAATACATATAATTATGTATAATTATATGTATATAATACACACCAAGACATATAATTAAAATGACAAAAATTAAAAAGCGAATCCTAAAAGCAATAGAAAAGCAAACTTACATACATGGGAAACCCCATAAGGCTATCAGCTCATTTTCAGCAGAAACTCTACAGGCCAGAAGGGAGTGGCATAAAGTGCTGAAAGAAAAAAACAACAAAACAACAAAACCCCCTGCAACCAAGACTACTCTATTCAGCAAAATTATCACTCAGAATTGAAGTAGAGACAGTATCCCAGACAAAAGTTAGAGTTCATCACTACTAAACTAGCTTTACAAGAAATGTTAATAGAAATTCTATAAACGGGGGGCGCCTGGGTGGCGCAGTCGGTTAAGCGTCCGACTTCAGCCAGGTCACGATCTCGCGGTCCGTGAGTTCGAGCCCCGCGTCGGGCTCTGGGCTGATGGCTCAGAGCCTGGAGCCTGTTTCCGATTCTGTGTCTCCCTCTCTCTCTGCCCCTCCCCCGTTCATGCTCTGTCTCTCTCTGTCCCAAAAATAAATAAACGTTAAAAAAAAAAAATTAAAAAAAAAAAAAAAAAGAAATTCTATAAACGGAAAGAGAAGGCCACAACCAGATGAAAACTGAGAAAATTTCACAATACAAGCAAATATATAGTTAAGTTAGTAGATCACTTATAGCTATAAAAATTAGTCAAGGGATATACAAAAAGAGGCAGAATATGATATATACATAAAACATGGAAGTGGTAATAAAAATTGCATCAGAAGAATAAAATACCAGGGTGGCTGGCTCAGTTGGAAGAGCATATGACTCTTGATCTCAGGGTTGTGAATTTAAGTCCCACATTCAGTGTAGATACTTAAAAAAAGAAAAAAAGAAAAAACTTAGGAGGCGCCTGGGTGGCTCAGTTAAGTGTCCAACTCTTGATTTCGGCTCAGGTCACGATTTCTTGTTTGTGAATTTGAACCCTCCATCAGGCTCTGTGATGTGTCTCCCTCTCCCTCTCTGCCCTTCCCCCTGATTGCTATCTTTCTCTCACAATAAATAAAAATAAACTTTAAAGAAAGAAAACAATAAAATACTTACGAATAAATTTAACCAAGAAGGTGAAAAACTTGTACTCTGAAAACGGTAAGCTATTGATGAGGGGCACCTGGCTGGCTCAAGATCAAGGGCATGTGACTCTTGATCTTAGGGTCATGATTTCAAGTCCCACATTGGGTATAGAGCTTATTTTTAAAAATAATAAAGGTGGAGTGCCTAGGTGGCTCAGTCAGGTAAGTGTCTGACTCTTGATTTTGGCTCAGGTCATGATCTCACAGTTCAAGAGTCTGAGCCCCATGTCAGGCTCTGCACTGACAGAGTGGAACCTGCTTGGGATCCTCTCCTTCCCGCTGTCTCTGCCCTTCCCCTGCTCACTTGCTCGCTCTCTCTCAAAATATATATTTTTAAAAAGGTTAAAAAAAAGACATTGATGAAAGAAACTGAGGATGATATAAACAAATGGAAAGATATTCCATTCTCATGGATTGGAAGACTTAATATTGTTAAAATGGCCATACAATGCAATCCCTAAAATAATACCAATAACGTGTTTCACAGAACTAGAACAAAAAATCTTAAAATTTGTATGGAACCTCATAAGACCCTGAATAGCCAAAGCAATCTTGAGAAAGAACAAAGCTGGAGATATCACAATCTAAGATTTCAAACTATACTACAAAGCTGTAATAACCAAACAGTACAGTACAGGCACAAAAACTGATACAGAGATCAACAGAACAGAATTGAGAGCTCACAAAAAGACCCATGCTTATATGGTTAATTATTCCATGACAAAAGAGACCAGAGTACATAATGGAGAAAAGACAGTCTCTCCAATAAATGGTGCTGGGAGAACAGGACCACTTCCTTATCATAGACAAAATTAAACTCAAAATGGATTAAAAACCTAAACATAAGAGACCTGAAACCACAAAACTCCTAAAAGAAAACATAGGCTGGAATCTCTTGGACATGAACCTTAGCGTTTTCCTGGATATATCTCCCAGGCAAGGGAAACAAAAGCATAAATAAACAGCTGGGACTACATAAAACTTAAAAAGCTTATGCACAGTGAGGGAAAGCATCAACAAAACAAAAAAGCAACCTACCAAATGGGAGAAGATACTTGCTAGTTGCATATATGATAAAAAGTTAATATCCAAAATACACGAAGAACTACAATTCAACACCAAAACCCCCAAATAATCCAATTATTATTCAGGTGCAGAGGACCTGAATGGACATTTTTTTTCAAAGAAGACATAAGGATGGCCAACAGACACTTAAGATGGCCAACAGACACATGAAAAAATGCTCCACATCATTAGTTATCAGGGAAATGAAAATCAAAACCACAATTATATCACCTCACATATGTCAGAATGGCTAGTACCAAAAAAAGCTGAGATAAGTGTTGGAGAAAAGGGAACCCTTATGAACTGGTGGGAATGTAAACTGGTACTGCCACTATGAAAAACAGTACGGAGATTCCTCAAAAAAAAACTAAAAATACAACTACCATATGATCTAGTATTTCCATTTCTAGGTATTTACCAAAAAACCCCCAAAACCACGAATTTGAAAAGATATGCACCCCTATGTTTATAGCAGCTTTACTTACAGTACCCAAGATATGGAAGCAACTTAGGTGTCTACTGATAGGCGAATGGATAAGGATGCAGTGTACATATATACAATGGAATATTACTCAACCAAAAGAATGAAATCTTGCCACTGGCAACATCAGTGGACCTAAAGGTTATGTATGCTAAGTGAGGTAAGTCAGACAGAGAAAGACAAATAACCTATGCTTTCACTTATATGTGGAGTCAAAAACAAATGAACAAAGAAACAAGAACAAAAACAGACTCACAGACAACAAACCAGTGGTTGTTGGGAGGGGAGGGAGATGAAAGGACAGACAAAATAAAGGGATTAACGAGGTACAAACTTCCAAACTTATTAAATAAGTCAGGGGAACCTGAGTGGCTCCGACTGACTCTTGGTTTCAGACTGACTCTTGGTTTCAGCTCAGGTCAAAATCTCACATTTTGTGGGTTCGAACCCCACACTGGGCTCTGTGCTGACAGCGTGGAGCCTACTTGGGATTCTCTCTCTCCCTCTGCCCTTCCCCTGCTCATGATCTCTCTCAGAATATTTAAGTCATGAGAATGAAAAGTACAGCATAGAGAACATAGTAATATTATAATAACACTGTATACTAACAGATGGTAACTAAGCTTACCATAGTGAACATTTTGTATATAATTGTTGAATCACTATGTTGTACCCCTAAAACTAATGTTACCTATACATCAAAAAAAAAAAAAAAAAAGGACTGGGGGAAAAAAGGAATAGAGACTAAAATTTTAACCATGTGGAAAAAAAAATTAAGGAATTAAATTTGTTTTTAAAAAGAAAATATCATTAAGTAGTAAAAATAGCATAAAAAAGAAGACGTCATTATTAGGTATCCTAACTGAAAGTTGTCATGAGTTGTCATGAGGTTCAGGTGGCAGGCTGTCAGGGAATTTTAGGAGGTTCAGAAGTTGAAAAAGTATTTTATGTATCTTATTTAGGTATTATGGGTATTGACAGAATCTCACAAATATAAGCAAATATATTATAAACATACACGTTACAAATACATATAAGTGGATGCTTTCCAAACAAGTCAGTGATGCCAGTGAAATTTTTAAGATCGTTCTTTTTTAGAAGATGCCAGTAACATTTTTTAAAGAGCTGTTATTTTTATTTTTAAAAAATATTTATGTATTTGATGGGGCGCCTGGGTGGCTCAGTCGGTTAAGCGTCCCACTTTGGCTCAGGTCATGATCTCGCAGTTTGTGAGTTCAAGCCCCGCGCTGGGGTCTGTGCTAACAGCTCAGAGTCTGCAGTCTGCTTCAGAATCTGTATCTCCCCCTCTATCTACCCTTCCCATGCTCATGCTCTCTCAATAATAAATAAATGTTAAAAAAAAAATTAAAAATGTTTATGTATTGGAGAGAGGGAGAGAGAGAGCACAAGCGGGGGAGAGGCAGAGAGAGAGAGAGCGAGCAAGAGACAGAAAGAGACAGAGAGAAAGACAGAGAGAGAATCCCAGACTCCACACTCAGTGCATGTCTGACATGGGGCTTGATCTCACGACTGGGAGATCATGACCTGAGCTGAAATCAAGAGTAGGATGCTTAACGGAGCCACCCAGGTGCTCCAACATTTTTTTTATTTAAGAATTCTTTTAAGTATTTTTTGAGAGACAGAACATGCACGAGTTGGGAAGGGCAGAGGGAGAGAGAGAATCTTAAGCAGGCTCCATGCCCAGCTCAGAGGCCCACTGGGGCTCAATCTCAGGACCATGAGATCATGACAGGAGCTGAAATCAAGAGTCAGATGCTTAACCTACTGAGCCACCCAGGCGCCAGAAGATGCCAGTAACATTTTAATGATTTGATTGCAAATAATTACTGTTGTCTATGGCCAATCTTGTTTTCAAATTAAGATTCCTATAAGGATGGGGTGCCTGAGTGGCTCAGGTGCGGAGACTGCTTAGGATTCTTCCTCTCTCCCTGATGAATATGGATACAAAAATCCTCAACAAGATAGTGGCCAACCAGATCCAACAATAATTAAAAGAATTATTCACCACGACCAAGTGGGATTTATACTTGGGATGCAGGGTGGTTCAATATCAGCAAAACAATCCATGTGATTCATCATGTCAATGAAACAAAGGACAAGAACCACATGATCCTCTCAATAGATGCAGAGAAAACATCTGACAATATACAGCATCCTTTTTGATAAAAACCCTCAAGAAAGTAGGGGTAGAAGGATCACACCTGAAGATCATAAAAGCCATATATGAAAGACCCACTGCTAATATCATCGTCAATGGGGAAATACTGAGCACCTTCCCCCTAAGGTCAGGAAGAAGACAGGGATGTCCACACTCGCCACTGTTATTCAACATAGTATTGGAAGTCTTAGCCTCAGCAATCAGACAACACAAAGGAATAAAAGAGATCCAAATCAGCCAGGAGAAAGTCAAACTTTCACTCTTCACAGATGACACGATACTCTATATGGGGAACCCAAAAGATTTTACCAAAAAACTGCTAGAACTGATACATGAATTCGGCAAAGTCGCGGGATATAAAACCAATGCATAAAAATCGGTTGCATTTCTATACACCAATAAAAAAGAACAGAAAGAAATCAAGGAATCAATCCCTTTACAACTGCACCAAAAACCATAAAATACCTAGGAATAAACCTAACCAAAGAGGTAAAAAATCTATACACTGAAAACTGTAGAAAGCTTATGTGTGAAATTAAAGAAGACACAATAAAATGGAAAAATATTCCATGCTCCTGGATAGGAAGAACACTGTTAAAATGTCAATACTACCCGATCTACATATCCAATACAATCCCTATCAAAATAACACCAGCATTCTTCACAGAGCCAGAACAAACAATTCTAAAATTTTTATGGAACCAGAAAAGACCCCAAATAGTCAAACCAATCTTGAAAAAGAAAACCAAAGCTGGAGGCATCATGTTCCCGGACTTCAAGACGTATTACAAAGCTGTAATCATCAAGACAATATGGTACTGGCACAAAAACAGACACTCAGGTCAATGAAACAGAATAAAGAACCCAGAAATGGACCCACAAATGGATGGCCAAATAATCTTTGACAAAGCAGGAAAGAATATCCAATGAAATAAAGAAAATCTCTTCAGAAAATGGTGCTGGGAAAACTTGACAGCGAAGCGCAGAAAAATGAACCTGGACCACTTTCTTACACCATACACAAAAATAAACTCAAAATGGACGAAAGACCATGTAAGACAGGAAGCCATCAAAATCTTAGAGGGGAAAGCGGGCAAAAACCTCTTTGACCTCAGCCACAGCAACTTCTGGAGACCTGACATGTCTCCAGAGGCAAGAGAAACAAAAGCAAAAATGAACTATTGGGACCTCATTAAAATAAAAAGCTCTGCACAGCAAAGGAAACAATCACCAAAACTAAAAGGCAACCAACGGAATGGGAGAAGATATTTGCAAATGACACATCAGATAAAGGGTTAGTATCCAAAATCTATAAAGAACTTATCAAACTTAACACCCAAAAAACAAAGAGTCCAGTGAAGAAATGGGCAAAATACATGAATAGACACTCCAAAGAAGAAAACCAGATGGCCGACACATGAAAGAATGCTCAACATCACTCATCATCAGGGAAATATCAAAGCCACAATGAGATATCACCTCACACCTGTCAGAATGGCTAACATTAAGAACTCAAGCAACAACAGATGTTGGCGAGGATGCAGAGAAAGAGGATCTCTTTTGCATTGTTGGTGGCAATGCAAGCTGGTGCAGCCACTCTGGAAAACAGTATGGAGGCTCCTCAAAAAACTAAAAATAGAACTACGCTATGACCTAGCAATTGCACTACTAGGCATTTATCCAAGGGATACAGGTGTGCTGTTTCAAAGGGACACATGTGCCCCCATGTTTATAGCAGCTCTATCAACAATAGTCAAAGTATGAAAAGAGCCCAAATGTCACCGGATGACTGGATAAAGAAGATGTGGTGTATGTATGTATATGTATATGTATGTGCACACACACACAGAGTATTACTAGGCAATCAAAAAGAATGAAATCTTGCCATCTGCAACTACGTGGATGGAGCTGGTGAGCTAAGTGAAATTAGAGAAAGACAAATATCATATGACTTCACTCATATGAGGAATTTAAGATACTAAACAGATGAACATAAGAGAAGGGAAGCAAAAAGAATATAAAAACAGGTGCTGTTTTATAGAAAAACATAAGAGGCTCTTAAATATAGAGAAGAAAGGGTTACTGGAGGGGTTGTGGGAGATGGGATGGGCTAAATGGGCAAGGGGCATTAAGGAATCTACTCCTGAAATCATTGTTGTACTATATGCTAACTTGGATGTAAATTAAACAATAAATAAATAAATAAATAAAAAGAAAAAGGGATTCTCCCTCTCTCTGCCCCTCCCTGGGTCATGCACACTTGTACACGCTCTCTCTCAAAATAAATAAACGTTAAAAAAAAAGATTCCTATGATGAGGCAACTGACGCTATGATGCTTTGACCTACATACACAAATTTATTCACACATACCAAGAAGAGGCTGCTTCATCTGAATGATTTACTTGTCAAGCAAAGTGTGAAAAGACATGGACAGTTTTAAAAGGTTACTTTATTTATTTATTTTTTAAAAATTTTTTAATGTTTATTTTTGAGACAGAGAGACAGAGCATGAACAGGGGAGGGTCAGAGAGAGAGGGAGACACAGAATCTGAAGCAGGCTCCAGGCTCTGAGCTGTCAGCACAGAGCCCGACGCGGGGCTCGAACTCACAGACCGTGAGGTCATGACCTGAACTGAAGTTGGATGCTTAACCGACTGAGCCACCCAGGCGCCCCTAAAAGGTTACTTTAAATTGAGCTGAGGTTCTGCAGTCTAAAAGAAAATACCACCTATCTCTAAATGTTGACAGCAAGGACGTGAAATCAAGGTGGTGGTCAGCTTTACAGATGTCAGAGTATTGGCCTTCACTTAAAGTATTGTTAATTCCTCAAATCGTAGCTGTATTTATTTTTAAAAATTAGCAATAAAAAACCCCCACCGATGTCCATTCCTTTAAACAAATAAGATGAATACCCCCTACTCAGTATTTAATGATTTTTGAAGTTTTATAGGTCTTTCCTTCTATTTAGCACCTAATACCGCGTTCCTATACTCCCTGGGGGGAGGCGGGAGGGTGCGTACAGAGGATGATGGTGGTTATGTAAAGGGAAGAACATCTGAATAAACTGTATGAGGCATTATTTTCACTTAATGTTACAGAGTCATTGAGCCAGAAAAGACCTAAATGCCTTACCAAATCCATTCTCATGCTTTCAGAGATGAATTTGAATCATCCAGGACAGGACAGATGGTTGCTATCAGGCTGAGTCTGCGCTGAAAAATAAAATCTTAAAACATCTGGAATTGGTTGAAAAATACATAACAGTTCATGTTAATAACAACGTGTGAAATGGATTTCAAGGTTTTTTTTTAGATAAATATTATTTATATGTTGTATCATAGAAAACTACCACAATCTGGTAATGGAATTTTAGAAATAACATGACCTTCCATTGATGCAAAAATCACTTAAAGATCTGCAAATGTTTACAACGGAACAAAATTATACTGTATAGATTACAGAATTCTATAAATGACGTTATGTATCCTGACGCTTAAACTGATTTTACTAGTTATTGACTTTACTTAACAGGTTTTATCAAACCTTACTTGCCAACATTCTCTTCTCTTCGTGTTCCAATCTTATTTTATTTCCATTTTAAGATCTCTGCTATGCGGATATAAAGACTGGTTGTTTTTTTATAGAGTTCTTTTAACATTATTACATGCTGAATAATCTAGAACTAAATATCTGTATCTAAAAGGCTGTATATCTCGGGGCGCCTGGGTGGCTCAGTTGGTTAGGCCACTGACTTCAGCTCAGGTCATGATCTCACAGTTAGTGAGTTTGAGACCCAAGTTGGGATATGTGCTGACAGCTCAGAGCCTGGAGCCTGCTTCGGATTCTGTGTCTCCCCTCTCTCTACCCCTCCCCTGCTCATGCTCTGTCTCTCTCTCTCTCAATAATAAATAAATGTTAAAAAAAATTAAAAATAAATAAAAATAAAAATAAAAGGCTGTATATCTCAGAAAAATCAAATGTTTTTGTATTGTTAAAAATGCAATAGAAAGTGAATAAAATTTTTTGTTTTTTAATCAAATTTGAAAAACTGCAGAATTCAGTGGATGCAATAAAACTAAGCTATGGGAAAACTTAGGAACATTTTAAACAACTGTCATTACATCTGTAAAACATTAAGCTAGTGAGGAAATTTCTCCCAGCAATTAGAGATCCAATAAATTCGGACTTGAGCAACAATTAATATGACAAACCTCATATACCTGAATGTCTGTCCAGAGAGTTACGTTCATTAAACTAGAGATGCTAAATCAGCATTTTTAAAATGTGGAGCATCAGAACACATTGGGGCAAATGTTAAAACTACAGATTTCTTAGAGTGAGACCTACTGAATCAAATTTTCTGAGGACAGTCTGGGGAATCTGCATTTTTACAATCCAGGTCATCTTTAATCTATTAAAGTTTAAGAACCAATGCTCTGGTTTTCTCATTCTTCAGTTTTTTAAATATGTACTTTTTTAAACGCAAGTAGAGCAATCATATAGAAAAGTATACAAATCTTCAGTGAAGAGATGCTAACCCACCTGTGTCAGCCACAACTTACATAAAGATAGTAAATACCACACGCTTCCCAGAAGTGCCTCCAACCTTCTTCCAACAGGCAACCACTTTCCTGATTTCTAACACCACAGTAACAGTTTTGCCTATTTCTGAATTTTATAGAAAAGGAATCTTATACCCTTTGTGTCTGTGTGATTTACTTATGTTTAATGTAGCAATAGTCTTTTATTGCTTTGAAGTATTCTGTAATATGCTGGGTAGCAGAGGAATCTACCAGATTCTGGAACGAGGTGGCCTCTCGTCAGTCTAGGAAACAGTCACAAGAAAATAAACCTTGGTAACGAGATCTGCCTGTCCAGGCTAATCTCTGTTCCTGTGTGGAATAGAAGGGACCCCCCCCCCCCCAAGTTTCTACATTCTCCCAAGGGAAGGTAGCTAGCTACCTTCCGAAGGTAGCTAGCTACCTTCGGAAGGTAGCTAGCTGAGTGGGAAGCAAGTTCATGAATGGCAGGCAAACAGGCTTACTTCAAGCCTGTGGTGGGGTGGCACAGGTTAAACCTGCAACCTGATCTACACTGGCCTGCTTGAGACAGAGCAGCAGAAGTCTGAGTTCTCCACGTTTGTTAAAACTAAGGCGAGGCCAATTCAGTCAAGAACCACCAGGCTCTGACCAAGCTAGGAAAAATCTGATCACCTATTTTACAAGCTGTTGCCTACTGCATCAGAGGCCAGTAGGATGCCCAGAGAATGAAGACCTGAACACATGGTCTTCCCTGATGCCATTATGTCATGTAAGCACCCTCCGTATAGCTGGACACCAGTTTAAAGAGAAGACAAAGGGCAGAAATAAGACAGCATTTTTCCAAAAGTTTAAGCATTACCTTAAAATATTATAAATTGTATCTCCTTTATATTAGACTAAGTTTTAAATTGGCTGGGACTAAAGGTTAATTTTTTCCAGACTTCCCACTGGGTGGGAGCTCAAGAGTAAACACATGCACATTCTGTCAGAATACTCTATTTCCTCTGCACATCTGAACCATGAATAAATCTGTGACCATGTGTATGTTTCCATTTTTCTCTTATCATCCTTTAATTTCAGGCTCAAATACAGCCTCTTGATTATGGTGTTACAAATATTGTACTCTTCATTTTGCGATGTTTCAAGTTTGAAAACAAAAAAGTGCTTGATATTTTTTACGTTTGACAAAAACTGATCTCGATCTACACTCTGCTTTTCAAGCTAAATAGTAGTATTCAATGTCTTAGCTACCACTCAAACCATATCCACCTAAGCTTACTATAACTGCCTTCTCAAAGGATCATCATGCTTCAATTACCCAACCTAAAGTTGTCTTTGATTTGCACCTATTTAATTTCTCTGTGCCATATGACTGGTGTAAAGCCACTTTTGTCCTTGTGAAACTTGCCGCACCCCGATTTTCTTCATCACTTTTTATCTCCTTTCCTTCCTTCCTTCCACCCTCCCTGCCTCCCTCTCTCCCTCACTTTCTCTCTTTGAGAGAGAATCCCAAGCAGGCTCTCAATCAATGGGGCTCAAACTCTCAAGCTGTGAGATTATGACCTGAGCCGAAACTGGACACTTAACCAACTGAGCCATCCAGGCACCCCATCTTTGGCTCATTTTTTAAATGTATTTCCCTGAAGATTATTTCCTCATCGTTTGTTCTGTACCATCTCCTAGGGCTGCCTGAATCATTTCTATCACGATAATTATCAGTCTTATGCTACAAGATCTGTATCTTTAGCTCTAACCTCTCCTGGGCTTAAGGCTCCATTTCCAACTACAGCTAGACATTGTCACATGGCTGTTTTATCACCAAACTCAGTGCATCTAAAATAAAGTCTTCTTTTTTTTAACTTTTTTTTCAGTATTTATTTATTTTTGAGACAGAAAAAGACAGAGCATAAACGGGGGAGGGTCAGAGAGAGGGAGACACAGAATCTGAAGCAGGCTCCAGGCTCCAAGCAGTCAGCACAGAGCCCGACACAGGGATTGAACTCACGGACTGTGAAATCATGACCTGAGCTGAAGTCAGATGCTTAACCGACTGAGCCACCCAGGAGCCACTAAAGTCTTCTCTTTTATAAGCCTCTTATCTTCCCTATCACAGTTAATGGGATCACCATCTTCTCAATCATTAAGGATCAAAACTTAGGTGTCTAAGTTGGAGCTATCTAACTGCAAGGAAAAGACACTGATTCATTCATGCCTGTTTAAGAAAAGGATTTACCTTAAGGATCTAACAGGGGAAAAAAATCACTGGCACCCAGGGACAAGGAAATGAAGCACAGCACTGTGCCACTTAAAGAATGGGACTGCAAAGCCAGAAACCAAGGCCACACCTCTCTCACAGGGAATTAGTGGCTGGTTCTGTGAACTGATTTCACTCCCTTGCTTCACTCTATAGATCAGCTTTCTCTGCTTATTCATAATTTCCTGTAGACTCCGGCTTGCTTCACTGACTCTGGGCCAGTTCTAAACGATCTTTTCACTCACATGTATACCAAAACCTAACAGTCTCTGAATTTCAAAACTCATATTCTTGAGAATCTAACCGCTCAGTCGGGCCTAAGAATTGTTTCTCCCTGGTAAAGTGTTCGGTTAGCTGTGGACATAGTATGGAATCATGTGTTATAAATGTGGCTATCTAATCCCTGCCCTTCAGCAGTCAACTGTGCTTGGGTGTGTGAGATCATGGGTTATAAACCTGGCTATCCAATCCTACTCCTCAGCACAGGCAGAGGACTGAGGACTATTTCATGTAAGATGATGGAGGCACTGGACATGTCTTTCACTCCTCCCTGTTTCATACTTTTTTCATTCTGCCTATTTCAGTTAGCTGTGTGCACATTCCTTCCTATCATCCATTTCTTCTTGTTTGCCTATCCATGGGAGTAATGGCCCTTTTTCTGCCCATTCAACTCTGGTTGACTGCTCAATATTTTCTTTCTTGCCTTCCCCTGTAACACTTGACATTGTCTTGTTTACTGCCAGTTATATTCAGGCTTTTCCTTCCCATTTGACTTAGGGTGGTATTTAGTTTATTTATCTTTGTAGGTTTAATGTATTGATTTCAATAATTTTCTAGCATTTGAAATACTGGCCAGACATTTTAATCCAGGTATCTATTCACACCTATGGTATTTATTTTAGTGCATTCTTCTCGACATTAAATACCCTACTTCTGGGTGGTTATTATGTTTACATGATAATGATCTAATTCCTTAAACAAATAAACCAAATCTCTCTTTTTTGAGAAAGTGCACGCATGGGAGCATGCGCACATGCAGTGAAGGGGCAGAGGGAGAGGGAGAATATTAAGCAGGTTCCATGCCCAGCGCAGAGCCCTACACAGTGCTCAATCTCATCACCATGAGTTCGTGATTTGAGCCAAAATCAAGAGTCAGACACCTAACCGCCTGAGCCACCCATATGCCCCCCAAATTTCTCTTGAATGAATGGGGGGCAGGGGTTGCAGAGGACAAAAGAGTAACCATATCATTGTCTCAAGAAATTAATGCTCCACCAAAAAAAAAAAAAAAAAAAAAAAAAAGCTTCAATAACTAAATCTCCAAGTTGTTTATAAATAAAGAGTAAAAATGTAGAATATACAGAAATTGCATTAAAATACAATTTCTTTTTACTCGGTGGTATTTCTAGTAAAGTTCTAAAGACTCAAAATCTAAGTACAAGATGGAAATTTATATCAAGAGCTTCATTTTTAAATGCTTTCCAAAAGAACACCAAGAAACATTTAGGATATTGGTTCTCAATGTCTGGTTACATTAAAATCTGCTATGGGGCTTTTCCATCATATATATCCCACAGATTGTATGATTTAGTAAGACTAAGGTGGGGTGGGACTGGGATAGTGTTATTTTAAAATGTTTCTGATATGCATTAAATGTCAGAACTATTATTCTAGGATATTTTTAAAAACAAGTATATGTACATTGTTTTTATACATGTACATTTCAACTACTCTCACTCGTACAGTTTCTGTAGAACTGAAACATACAGAAGTGCTAAACTACTTTTGCAATAGAACATCAGAACCATTAAAAAAATTTTTTTTCTAAAATTTGTCTATCAAAATTATCCTATGAAATTAAACATAAAACAAGTACCATTTAAAAACAGCAAAAAATCATTTATATATAATCTATGGTTTCTTTTTAAAAAGTCTAAAATCTAACAATACAGTAGGAATAATCTAATACATACAAAATTATTTTAGAAAATAATTTCTCAGTGAGAGCTTCAACATCCTAAACACTTGCAAAAACGTAATAATATTTAGTTAAGAATAGACCTTTCCCAAAACTGCATTGTAACAAATATATTTAAAACCGGACTTATTTAAACGGTAATTGAGTGTTAAAATGACACCAGATACAACTAAAATATAAGCATATTATCATAAAAAATTGTATAGCATTATGAGAAGAATGACAAGACAGGGACCTCAGCCTTCAAGATTTCTCACATGTCACTCTGGAAGACCATCGAGACATGTCAATTTTAAAAGAAAGTATTTTAGTTATGAAGCAGATAACGTGATGGAGAAAAAACACAGTAAATCAACCTTACCCATTCCAATCCAATAATATTAAAAATAATAAATCTGAGGACTAATCTATATAAAATGCTAATTACCATTATTAGAAGAAATTTGGTAACTACAGCTCTCATAAAATTTTGACATCACTGTAGCCATTTTTGAAATTTTATTCTTTAGATGCTTGGATTAATGAAGATGTGAATTAAATATAACCTCTCCATTTCAGCAGACTTCTTAAAGAGGCTGAGTCTTTTAATTTTCTTTAATTTCTTCACATTCCAATAAATTCCTATTGAATTTAAGCCAGAATAGATTAGTTGAACATTTTATAACTTTGTAAATTGTATTTAAACCCAGCATATTAATACACAAGCATAATTAGATTTCTTAGATAAATAGTTAAATCCTAAGTTTGATGTATATTACACAAAGGGAATATTTCAAACTGTGAAGTCAGTCCCACTGGTGGCAAACTACTGCGAAAATGGTGAGTGTGCTGCGAAACGGTGGCCATCTCTACAGTGTACAAGAATTAAGTAGTCTCATTACATCCTCTTCTAGTTGGTTCTTCTGACTAGGATGCCAGAGAAAATTCAATTAAGGAAATCAATATCAAAAAAACCCCAAACCCCACGTTAACTTTATTACAGAAAACAAATAAGCCACAACTAATGCATGGCAGAAATAAGAAATAATGTCACCATGGTGTTTGATCAGCAGCACAGGAACTGACTCTTTGGAACTGGTAATTTAATGTCCAAAGATCAGGCAGTAATATAAATGAATTATGTGGGAAAAGTGGGATGGGGAAGTAAATATCAGAATGATACTGAATTTTTTACATTCAGTAAGAAGAAGACAGACTACTGTAGGCAGTCTGACAACAACCAAATGTTGTGGTTTGATTCATAAAATTTTAAACTCAAAACTTATAGAAAAATGTAAAATATTTAGCAAACTGGCTTTCTGGTAAGTCAAATGTTCACTGATAAATGAAGCTAATTTCTTAATTCTTTATGTAATTACAATGTGTCAATTGAGAAGCCAAGTGATTTAGCGTACGCATTAGGTTTACTTTTAAAAATTCTTTTTGGAACTTAGTATTTTAAAAAGTGCGTAACAGGTGTAGCAAGGCTTATCAAAAATCTTCAAAATTCATATTTTCCTCATCTCCAGTAATCTAGAAACCTATTAAAACATAACCTGAATCAAATTTTGAAGCTGTCTTTATTAAGATAAAAATACCATATGATCTATTTAAAACTCATTTTGCAAATAAATGTAGTCTTGGATAACTCAAAAGTACTGATCACTGCTTTTCTCCAGAATTCTGAGGCCTAAATGAACAAAAATGTATATACAGTTTTCTAGCTTTTAAGAAAAACACTTCTTTTTGTGTCATTAGAAAAGTTACCTCCAATGGAATATATTAATAGAGAAACAGCACAATTCTTATTCAGTACCTAAATTTTCTTAAGTAGAAGAATGAAAATTCACTTTCCCCCCATAGTTTATGTACTGGTCTATGGGACTTGGTACAGCAACACTATTGGCCTGACACTATCATAGATTTTGCTTAAATTTTGAGGGGAAAAAACTAAAAAATCCCGCAGGTCAAAACTGACTCATATAAATGGAAAGATTCCACTTAAATAAATGAAAAGCAATTTAAAATGCAAAATAAAAATGAATTAAGGCAGCTCTAAGAGAAAAAACTCATCCATTCAAAATAGTGCTACTTTAGTATAACTCACTCCTTAACATGTCATGTTTATAATCTAGGCATAGAAGCCAAAAATCAAAACAAGCATTGCAGTTATGATGCAGCATCAGGTGTTTACTTCAGCTGAATGGAAAATAATGGTCATAACTCAAATGAATGCTAATTTAATATGAATATATGCACCTTACCAGAGATGTTTATGTTTACTACCAAAGACGTCTTAGCAATTCCATATTCCTCACAAAGTCAGTATAATTGCTGTAAAAAAATCAACTGTGGTTCTGAATACCCATTCACAGTTGATCTCAACAACGTATCTGATGTAGGCGACTGGTTATCTGTGACAGGCAGAAGGATGTGGTGGTCCTCAGTTCCAAGCGGAAGAGATAATGGTAAAGTCATATCAGAAGGCTTCACATCCAGTGTTTCTGATAAAGGACTTTTTTGTATAGAATCTTGTTCATTCAACGGATGATCCTCTATACTAGAATCTAGAAGTTTATCTGCACCTGAAATAGAAGAGAAAGAAATTTATGCTATCTTTGGAAACAAAACAAAAACTCTTAGATAGACTAAATCTGCTTACCATTCCCGGAACTTACATTCCAACCTCCACAGCTTTACTCATGCTGTTTCTCTTATACTGATTTACCCTCATTATTTACACAAGTCCAATATGGGCCTCAAGCTTAGGTTTAAGCACCAACTTGAACTTAAAAGGGATTTAACTGTTCTAGACAAGGGTGAGCTGTTACCTATTTTATCACTCACTTGTCAATTTTTTGTATACTACCTTGTGACATCTGTCTCTTATTGCTACTGAACATTCTGCTTCATACTGGTATGGCCTCTATTCTCAGACTAAACTCCTCAAGGGTAAATGTCAAATTATACTTCTCTGATTCCTTCAAAGTACTTAATAATAGTGCTATACACATAACAGATTTGTTCTCTGAACGTATTAATGAGTAGTTCATACTATTCTCTGAGTTCAAGTTCAGAGATACAGCACTTTTGTATATTTTTCAGAAGTGAGAAATTCTGCTCAAGGGCATAAATTATCACACCGATTATGATACACTTTTGCCTTCAAATTTTCCATGAGCTTTACCATGCTTCTGCCACCCCAAAGTTTTTACATGATTTCAATCTGTTTCATTAGATAAAACTGCATATTTGCTTTCATAAAACTAGAATTCTGTTCTTGCCTAACTACTCTTCAGTTCAAACAGCCAATACAACCTGCACTTCCTTATCCCGGTGACTCCCTTTACAATATTCTCTCTGCCTGGGAGGAACCCTCCTTTTCCCATCTCCATTCTCTGAACCCCTCTCTCTCCTTCAAGTTCCCTAGAATTAAGTTTTTCCAATACTCACCTCAGAAGGACTTAATCTCTTCTTTAGCACTTCTGTCTCTACTATACCCTACATTTTGTCTTGTAATCACAGTTAAATATTTAGATTTCTCGTCTCCTACACCAGATTGTAAACTCTTTGAGGACTAAGACTGTGCGTTTTTCAACTTCGTATTATTCTGCAGTTATGTGTACTTTGGAGGCAGAGGCATTTAACGTTTGTTGAATTACTCACATTGCAGTTTTCATATGTTACTTCTTAATCCTTATGATGTCGCTGTTTACTATCAAAGACTTGTTAACATCTCTATACACTGAAGAAGCCTAGTATTTTGTTTTTAATTATGACAAACATAGTGAAACTTTTTCAAGGATTCATTGTAAGCAACAGACTTAAATTTTATAGTCTGGCTTTTCATTTTTATGTAACAGTTTGGAGCTACCCATTTCCCTACTTCCTCTTACATGTTTCTGGATTCATGTGTTCATGATGCCCTTTTTGTCGCATAACTAATCCCCAGGTAACCCAGACTCTAGTCTGGAGAATAGTGATACACGTTTTGTTTATATATTCTTTCTTTCTTGTAACTTCATAAATCAGGTTTTTAAAAGAGGAAATATTTCAAGTACTGTTTATCAGATGGTCAATATGGAAAGAAATTTCTAGTGAACTTATCTACAAATTATAAAGCTACCTTCCTAATATGTATTTATCTAGTTTTTAAAAATATGTATCTAATTTAAACTGTTATAATGTGCATCTCAACATTTTAGGAGTAGCACCATTATGAGAGCCCTAAATTTTTAAAAAAACACAAACATTTACCGGAATGGACTTTTGTTTTGTGCTTCTTTAAATTTTTAATATCTGTGTAAGAATTTCCACATAATTCGCAGATAAATGGCCTTTCTCCTGAAAAGCAAGTTAAAAAGTTTAAACTCAATATTTTTGAAGCTAAGACAAAAATATCAATGTTTACGAATGCAGTGTAAACATTACTGTACTGTTTAAGTTTAGTTTCAAATTACCATTTAGTCACGTGGTTATAATATAGTCAAACAAAAACTTCCATAACATTAGGCGCTCTGTTATACTGAGCATCCCCATTTCAGGAAAAATTGAGCCCTTCTGTTAAGAGAAATTTAACTTACTCTTATTACTATTAGACATTTAGTGAGTGCCAGTTATATGCCAGATACTAAGAGGAACAGCTGGGGGAAAATATGTAAATATTTCTGCTTTCTGGCAGCCTACAAATTAGAAAATCCTGTACAAACAGTGACAGAATAAAATGCTACAAAATTATAATTCCTTTGAATACGAACTGTTCAATGCTTTACAAACTATGAAGCCTAAGAGCAGAGAAGCCGCCAATAAATTTATTAAATGTCTACTAGGGGCTCATAGTATTCTAGATAGGAATAGTGAGAAATAATTTTTAAAATGACAAAGAAAATGAAAAGAGTCCATCTTCAAAGTGGCATTTTCCCTTGTTTTAATTTTTTTTTGTTCCATATTTTCTTCATATTATACAATACTCTTACAAGAAACATATCAATTCTAACATTCATTCTAAAAACTTGCTTACTGAACACTACTTGATAAGAAAATCTAGTATTATCTTGGTATTATATATTCCTTTTCATTTCTTGGTACATCTTTGCAATTTAATCTAAGTCATCTAAAAACTATTACTATCTGGCATATTTTTTAGAAAATCTATACAATTCTAGACCCAACTTAATTAACACTACTCCAAATAACTAAAGAAACAAAGCAAACAGAAAGTTGATAGTTATACATTAAAATATTGCTATAGGTAGAGTACGACTAGAAACCATATAGTCCATAATGGTTTAAAAGTCAAGGTTTACATAAAAAGAAATTAGAGAGAACAAAAAATAATACGTTCTCCCTAAACACAGACCTGTATGGGATCGAAAGTGTTTGTTGAGCTCTCCTGAGGAAATAAAACTTTTCCCACAAATACCACATATGTATGGTTTTTCACCTAGATGGAAAATAAAAGATAGCGAAGTGGTGTACTATACCAATATAATATTTTATCAATTACAATAATCTAAAGTAACCTGTTCTAAAATACTGAATTAAAACCTCTTTATATTGTATTTTAGAGGTATCTTCAGTGTGATCCAACTTAGATTAGTAATTACACTGTTCATGTAACCTGATGCTTTTCATATAATAAAACTTTCTGCAAACATCCTTCTAGTAGACTAGAGTTGGGCAAGAAGTTCAATTTTTATGATTACAAACGTGATTAAAAATTCATCAATCCAGGACTTTAGTTCTTGCTATCTACTATATTATTAAGAGGAATAAAATTATTTAGGAAAGATCTATTTTAAGAGGTACTCTATCAAAACTGAAAATCTTTGAGTACAACGTGCTTCAAAACTGGTATTTTGCACTTGAAGTAGCTGTTTAATTTGTGAATCTCAGAATGTCTGCATAGGAAAAGTCATAAAAATCAATGTTCTACCTAAACCCATCTTCACCCCTTAATTTCACTCTACTGTTTTATCCGAGGGAAGTGAAACAAGAGGCTAAGGGGGTTTTTCTAAGGTCATAAAATACATTTCAACTCAAGTTTATATACCGTCAAAATTACCTGATTTTTAACGTATATAGTTACATAATTAAAAAATTCCATCCACTGTGTACTATCTTAGAAAATAAGTCTGCTTTTATAGCTAATATTTATGTGAAAACCACAAACACAAAAGGCTTCAAGAAGCACACACACAACAGATACACAACAAAATCTATAATCTACTTTCTGTAAGGGCTCAATTTCCCTTTCTTTTTACAACTTTCCTTATTTTAAACATCTCTGTCAAATTCTTACCTGTATGTTTTCGAGAATGAGTGATAAGAGAACTAGAGACAGCAAATGCCTTCCCACAAGTATCACACACATACGGCTTTTCTCCAGTATGCCTACGAACATGATAGGTCAACGTGCTGGCTTGAGCAAATCTCTGTCCACACCTATCACAGACATATGGCTTCTCTCCACTATGCTTCCTATTAGTAAATAAATAAAGTTATATAGTGGTAAGTAAAACAATTTGGATCCAATCTATATAATAAGCATTTTTTATACAATTTTTCATGTAGTATTTTATTTCATATTAACAGACCAAGAATATATACTTAAAATCAACAGTTTCAATGTATACAAATCAAAAATAAATGTTTTGGCATAATGTTATCAAAACATTAGTTCTAAGGTAAGTTAAAAAAATTTTGCCGTCATCTTTATATGGTTGTCAAGTGTGTCCCTAATACCGCAGGCAATTATTTTCACTTGTCCATTCACTCACTCTTTAAAACTCTTTCCTTAAACCTCCAGCAACTCCTCATCCATCCTTATCTTTAGCTGATGTCCTTGCTTCCTGTTTTACTGAGAAAAATTTAAGCAATCAGAAGAACATTTCTACCATCTCAACCTTCCACCTATAGGCATCTGTACCTATGTATCTGTTGTTCTCATTAACTCTAACAGGAGGGTGACAATTCATCTGAATCCAAACACTCCCATTTGCATACTTAAGATATTATCTCTTTCCTACTCAATGGTAACACTCCTATAATTTCCTCCACAGTTCCTTTTTCCCATACAAATATACTGATGTCTCTGATCTTTAAAAAAAAGACCCTTTGGGGCACCTAAGTGGCTCAGTCAGTCAAGCATCGGACTTTGGCTCAGGTCATGATCTAGAGGTTAGTGGGTTCAAGCCCCGCGTGGGGCTCTGTGCTGACAGCTCAGAGCCTGGAGCCAGCTTTCGATTCTGTGTCTCCCTCTCTCCCTGCCCCTCCCCTGCTCACACTCTGGCTCTCTCTCTCTCTCAAAAATAAACATAAAAACAAAACAAAACAAAAAAACCTTGACCTCTTGCTCCTCCATTTCTTGGCTCCTCTTTATCAAAAATTTGAGTCTCCAACTGTTCCACTTTAATTTTTCTCTACTAGTCACAACTAACATTGCTTTTCTTGAGAGCACTGCTGACCTCTCACTTTGGTAAATCCAACAGTTAAGTCTCAATCTTCACCTCTCTATCACCAAATTTGACAAAACTGATTGTTCTCTTCTGGAATAATTTCCTTCACTTGGATTCCAGGGCAGTGTACTGTTGGTTTTCCTCCTATATTGGCTAGTCACCTCTGCTGGTTCTTGACTATCTCCCAGAATTTTTTAAAATTAGAGTGCCTCATGATTCAGTCCTTTTGATTGCTTCTCTATCCACATTCATTTTCTTGGTGACCTCATTCAGTATTACAGCTTTAAATATTATCTATATGCTGAAGACTCCCAAATTTGTATCTTCAGCTCAAACCAGTCCCCTGAATTACAGACTTACATAACCAACTGTCTATTGTACATCTCCATTCAGATGACTAAGAGCTCAAATTTAACATATTCAGATCTCTGCTCAAAATGCCTACACGCCCTCTTAAACTGCTCTATCCACAACTCTCTTCCATTTCAGTTCATGGTAATTCCATCTTTTCATGTGCTCAGGCTATAAATCTCAGAATCTTTGATTCTACCCTCTTTTCTATCATACCCCACATCCAATCTGCGGCAAATTCTTTAAAAATATGTCCAGAATCTGACTACTACTTATCTCTTCCATTGCCATCACTGTGGCCTAAATCATCATCACTCTCACTTGGATTTTATCTATAGCTTCCTGTTAATTTTGCTTCCATTCTTGCAATCTTACAATTGTTTTCCAATATAGCAGCCAGAGCCACCCCTTAAAATGTAAGCAAGATAAAAAAAAAAAAATGCATGCAAGATCATATCACCTATTTCTCATTCTGATCTTATTTCTCTCCTTCACTTACTCCCCTCCAGCCACCATGGCTTCCTCTGGTTCCTTCACTATGCTAAGAAAATTTAATGGTAGAACCACAATTAGAACTCTACCGTCTTGAATACTAACACAGTAGTCTATTCATAAGACTAAGGTGAATGCCAGACTCAAAGATCAAACAACTTGTTTTTTTTTTTTTTTTTTTTTTACCTTGCATGAATCTTGAGATTGCTAGAAGTTGCAAATTGTAAATTGCATACATCACATTTATAGGGTTTTTCCTCACCATGATGCATACGACTATGGAAGACTAGCTGGCATTTCTGAGCAAATCCTTTATCACACAATTCACATTTGTATGGCTTCTCACCTAAAAGAACAAGCAAATAAAATTTGTATTTAAAAGGAGATATTGTTTTAGTTGCTTAAGCCACATAGGCTTTCAAAAGAGTTCATCAACAGTACTATTTTCAGTATTTGGAAATTGTTAACTGCTAGAAGTAATAAAGCAAACAGAACCTTTCTTCCAGATCAACTATCAAAACCTTGATAGAATTAAAAGAAATCAATGTTTCTCAATTCATAATAGTGAAAAGGTGGTCAATGAAAGAAATACATATTGCATCTTAAAAGGTACAAATCTAAGTGTACCAAACAAAAGTAAATGCAGAGGCTGAAGAATGAAATGTGTATGTAATGCTAAGAAACGTGTTCAGAAGTTGACAAAGATTAGGAAGCAGGAGGTGAGATGTATTGGCAAAATCTGAGAACTGTACTGAGTTGTAATTACTTTTCCCCTTTATCAGTTCTCTTAATCTTTGTCTCTGTTAAATACTTAGCAAGCTAGAATCAAGTGTATGTTCATTTTAACTATGAAGGAAAATGGTATACACAGGTCATACATTAGGACTTCAGAGTATCAGCTGCAATAAAACAAAATAGCCATTAAATACTTGGTCACAATTACAAAGAAATTTTCAACGGTCTTAACATGCTAAACAAATATTTTTGTGAATACAAGTATATACCAAATGTTGGTCACAGTCAACACTGTATATTAATATGTACTGTACAAAAATATTATTTCAGTCACAGTATAAAAGCAATTATATCTCCCACAAACCAGTCTTACCTGTATGAGTTCTTACATGCGTTTTCAGCTGGTTACATTGAGTAAATGCCTTTCCACACAAGTGGCAGACATAAGGTTTAACTCCTTTATGTATTCTCATGTGCCTTCTCAAGCTGCTGGCTTCTGAAAACACTTTCCCACATGTGTTACACATTGGCTTGGCCTTGGAATACCTCTGATCCAGCTCTTCCCCAGAGCTCTCCAGCTCATAAGAATTCTTGACACTGGCTATATTAGACATAGAATGTTCTTTCAGAGCACAGTTTGGCTGTGATTTTCCACGTTTCCGTTTCACTGTAACAGTTTGCACAATATCTTGTGCTGGAAAAGTATTTTCCACAACTGATGTCAACTCGAGTTCTGAATTATCATTTCTTTGTGCAACTTGTTCTATTACAGGACTGGACAATTTATTTGCATCTAAGAATAATTCAACAGATGCGTTCTCTAAAATGTCACTGGGATATTGCACTGTTTTATTCTGTCCTGTTTTCTGGGAGTTGAAGGCCTTCTTCTTCTTTTTCGTTTGAGATGACTTCTTTGCTAAAGCCCCTTGTTTAGGATTTGCCTGAACTAAATCTGTAGACACTTCTGATTTTTCCCGACTGTTATAATCCCGTAGAGTAAGGAGACAAGTCTGTTGATTCAATTCAATGTTTCCAGTAATACTAGATATCTCTGTAGAAGAGGGATTAGCAATAAAAGCAAAATCTTCCATCTTTATTTTACATTTAGTGACCACCTCTTCCACTTTGAGATAGTCAGCAGCCTGATGAATTTCTTTAACATTCCAACTGTAAGGAAACAAGGCTAAATGACAATATTCTGAACAAATAAAAACTATTTGTGAAACAGAGCTGCACATATATTTCAATGTCTTTTAAAGACCTAACGAAGCAGAATGATGAAAAGGCATAACTAAAAGAATAAATTTACAAAAATTCATTTACTCATTCAGAATAATCTTTAGGCAAAAATCTCCAGTTTTACAGAACTTCAAAAGATGAAAAATAATGGTTATTCATAACTACAAATGTACCACTATAAGAAAATGTTAAAATTTCTGTGTGTTTTAAAAAACACTTGGAACACAAAAGTAGCTGTTGGCAACTTATTGCCTCTTCCCATTCATCCGGAGGCCTATTCAGATAGCAACTACCTTTTCTGGGATTGGCAACAGCAAGAGTCTAAAAAATTGTTTCCTACCTTCCTCTGCTCCCCTGTGAGGGACTTTAACGGTGCTTCTCAAACTTTCCCGTGCATGTGAGTCACCCAGGTATCTTGTTAAATGAGGATTCAGGTTCAGTAGATCTGTGACGGGACCCACGTGTCTGCATTTCTAACACAGTTGCTGGTGATGCCAGTGTTGCTGGTTTACTGATTACACTTCAATGGAACAAGGTTTCAGAAAGCTCTAACAACCCTCCCACCTGTGTGTGATACTCAACCCATGTTAGTTGGAGAGTCCGTCATTATTAGAACTATATAGAAAGACTAAAGTTCACCCTGTTCAACATTCTAGTCAGTATTTACTGAGCATCTACCATGTGTGGTACACTAAGAGGGATATTAAGAAATAAGAAATAGTCCCTGCACTCCAAAAGTTTACAATGTAGTGAAAAATTGTTTGATTACTCTAGCACTGGCTCTAGCATTACTAGGTGAGCTAATTAGGGTAAGTCAGCACCTGTTGGCACTTTGCTTTTCTTAGCTATAAAATCTGAGAGTTGAGTTGGTATTAACATGAAAATAGGACCCTTTCATAATTATCTGAGGATGGATACATACACACACACACACACACACACACACACACACACACACACCCTTCAAGTAATCTTCCTGCTCTTTTCCCCAATTATTATTTAACTCTTCAGAAAAAATTTTAAAAAATCTTTTCCTTTTTCCCACGATTATAAGAGCCAGAAAAAAGTTTTAGTCATAGCTGATAATACAATTATAGTGCTATTAATATATCTTTATTTTTTTTTAAGAAGAGTAAAATTTGAAACGAAATTAAACATTAACTAGCTCATGAACCACTCAGGTCTTTGAAGGTATACTACAGTATTTACAGATCTCTATCCATTTTCTCATCAACTGATGAAAACTTCTTTACCTCAAGTAGCACCTGTATGTTTCCTCTTTTTAAATTTAGTTTTCCATTAGCTTTTAAAAAATTGCCTTTTATTATACACACAGTTATTTTCTCAGCTCATTATAGATTAAATAGATTTATAGGCCCGTTTGGAAACCTAATCACAAGTTTAGGGAACATTTTATTCTCTAGGAAAATATACCTAAAGTTCCTAAATATAGTATAAATAAACTTTAAGAATATAATCTATTTGCAAATGGAGTCTTTCCCCTAGATAAGAAAACATTAAAGATTTCTTCTGTCCCTTAGCTATAATTTTGGAATACATAACGGATGATCTTTGTAATGAAGTTAATTCTATATTTGCAAAGATATAACACAAATAGCCCCAATATAAACACAATCTTGTTCATCTTTTATACAAAATATTTTTAGCATGCATACAGTAGCACTGTCACTTTCTAAAAACGTTACCTTTGTCCTTAAGCATTTTTATTAATTTTGTTACATAGTCTATTATCATTACAATAAATGAGAGACAGCACTAGAATGAAACCAAATTTATCACTCATTATACTTAGGTCTCAAATTATAATTGTGCTTAGTGATTCATACAGTGAACTACCAAACACATAACAAGGTCTGGTAGCCTTTAAGACCAATATAAACTAGCACTGAGATGCACACTAATTGTTCAGTACTGACACAGTATTGCATACCAATTATTCATCTATTTCATAAACAAACTATAATCTCAGTTACAGTTAAGAGAACCAATCAGCAGTTGCTTACACCAATGACTAATCTGCTTTTGTTACAAGCATGAAGTTACAGTGCTTGCAAACCTGCTTTCATCTTTTGAACAGTCACTGAAAGTCATTTAATTACATGCTACAAGGTATGTGGCTAAATGCTTTACATGAATAGTTTATTTAATCCTCAAGACAGGTCTCTGCAATCTGTAATAATCCCATTTTACGTACGAATGAAGGCTCAGATGTACAAAGACATTAAGTAATTCATCCAAGATCACAGAGGTTAGAATAAGATTCGACCAAGGTAATCTGGCTCCTGAGTCCACTTAATTCTCTATTATTTTGCTTTCTTCACTAAGTTTAATCACTAAATTATACACTTTCTACTTTTGATGTAAGTCTTCTCACATTTGTGGTGGGGCTCAAACAACTAGTTCCCAGGAAAGATATGTATCAAAAAAGACTGAACAAAAATCTGGCTCTTTTTCACACTGGTGCTTTGCATGAAGGCTCAAAGTAAGCTGCTCTTCAGTGTGTTCAAATCAATTCAAGATTATTTGGAAAAGTTAATTGAGAATGGGAAACTATTAAATTGAAGATCAAGCAAAATTCACTGGTTTTGTGGTTATTTTACATAATGTGCTCTAAATATTTAGATGAAGCACCTGTAGAGTCAACTATTCAGTAAATTTAAATAATTTGTCATGTAGATTAATCTGAAACTCGTGTGTTCCTTTAATCAACCCACAGAGAACTGACTTGAAAATCTCATTATGTTAAAATTTAAAAATAATTCAAAAATAGTGTGTTTCCTTTTCAAAAGAATTAAGGAACATTTTGATTCTAGCTTTTTAAAGAAGTATATTTCCACAATAAGTTGCAATGTAAAACAGAGAGAAGAATTCTGCTTAATATCTATGTGTATATCTAGAGATCATCTGGAAAATGAAAGATTTTTATCAAAATGTTAATAGTGATTATCAGTGGACAGCAAAATTTCAGGTGTTTCCTTTTTGTTTCTTTCTTGATTTTTCTCCAAAAATTGTGGAGTTAAAGGGAGAGAGGAGAGTGGAAGAGAGAAAATAAACGAAACTAATGTTCAATGGGAAGTGGGCCTTCAAGTAAATCCTTGATCTTCACACTAATACCAAGGGAGTTACTACAATCTCATTTTTACAGATGGGGAAAATGAGGCCCTCAGAGGTTGCATCTTGCTCAAAGACATACAATGACTGACAGGCTAGATCTAATTCTAAAGAGCATACCTGTTTATGTCAGATTATGACTTCCATAAGAGATGGAAGAAAGAAGACAGGAGTAATTTGATTGGTTTCTCTTTCCTTTTTTCCTCTCTACGTTTCCCCCCACAACTAGTAAATTCATCAGGATTAAATTAATTATACAGTCCACTATGCATGGGAGACACAAGTGACTGCATTATTAAATTCCTCAGAACCTACTTCCCGTTAGTGGAGTGACAGCATTAAGCATTTCAGAGAAGCATTCTAGCACCTTGTATCTGGTGTAAGCATTAGTACTAATAGCTTTACAGAGGTAACAGGAGTCACTGCCATTTACACTCCAAGGAAATTATTTTCTTGAATCAAGATCAGGAAGAGGTCCTGCACATTGCCATCTATGGTTAGAAATGGGAATACATGAAATGAACACAGAGGATCATCCTTCTTCATCCACACTCCCCTACTACCTCAAGCACGTTAAGAGGTAGGGGAGAGAGTGAGGAAGAGAGAAGTTCAGAGGAATATAAAGACCAAGGAAACTGGAATTCACTTCGAATTCATTATGTATGATCTTCAAGTTTCCATAACTGAAATGGCAGGTTTTGCTTCAGCACATAAATCAAATGTGCCAGAAAAAAGGCCTTAATCTAATTAGCATCTGTGCTTTTTGCGCTTAAGAAATGTAGTCTGTTCATCCCAAATCAGTAATACTGACATCTTTATTAAAAACAACAATAGCATTGTGCACAGCAATATATGAAGTTAAGGGACTGAATGGAAAAGCTACAAATATACTTTAGCTCTAAAGACCGTTGACTAGCTTTTAGAAATGAAAACAAAATGTGTACTTTACCTGTCAAGATTTAAAGTTCC
Source organism: Leopardus geoffroyi (assembly GCF_018350155.1). Lineage (NCBI taxonomy): Eukaryota > Metazoa > Chordata > Mammalia > Carnivora > Felidae > Leopardus > Leopardus geoffroyi. The sequence goes on from NC_059333.1 coordinate 96,420,287, forward strand.
TGTGTATATAAACTCCAACAGTTTCTGAAATCCATCAGCCTTCACTTGACTCTGATCAAGGAAGACATTGTTCTCAGAAGTGCTTCTGTAGATCGCACCAAAATACTCACTAAATGAGGCAAGGACATTTCTATGAGCTTTAAACTGGAATTCCCCAATCACTACGGTGCAGTCACAAAGAAAACCTGCTTCCCGCTGTTTGTTCAGTCTCTCTAAAAGGTGCTCACAGTGGTGCGAATACTGCATTTTGATATCAGAATGGAATTTTACCCTTGTTCTAAAAGACAAAAAGAGACAGTAAGTCAGTAACCCGAAGTTTTCATCAAACGTTTCACCCAAGCAATTGGTAAGGGGAGAAGGGACATAGAACATGAACAAGAATAAAGTCCTCACTTGCTGCCCCCACAGAAAATTCTTATCAAACAGATTAGTTAAAAATGCTGAAGGTTAAGTGTCTATCTTTGGCCAACTAACACAATCGTTTGGACACATCAATAATACGGCGATGCGTGAAAACACTTCCAGGAGCTGGAAAAAAAGCACCGCAAGATTTCACGCTTTGCAGCAGGTGAACCTCCAGACTTCCAAGCTCAGTACGCATGCATGTGTTGGGGAAAAAATTAACAAACCACTAAGAAATGACTCCTTTGGACAGATGAGGAAAAAAAAACACAGTATGAGTTCTTTAAAACCGTTCTCAAATCCCCACAACCTGTTTTCCGTGGTGCACAGAGTTGCTTCAAAACGCGGGGCGGGTGCCCAGGAGGCGGAGAAGGAGCAGAGAGCCAGAGTTGTCAAGGTTCCGTCACTCGCCCGGAGGAGGCCACACCCCCTCTCATCCCCCTCCCGGCGGCAACGGAGAGTGACAACCAAAGCCAGTCTCTCCCGGCTTCTGCCGCACTGCCCTTCGGCCAGCTCCCACGACTACCTCGGGTTCCCACAGCAGAGGTTGTGGCCAAAGCCAACACCGGGGCTGCCTCGCCCAAGCTTTCCATGTTAGTATCTCCGCCTCGACCTGAATTCAAACTCCATGAAGCCTGCTCACTCCTGACGCCGCGTCCGGAGAAAGCAGGATTGACAAGCTGGGGCGTGAAGAAAGACTCACCTAGAGCAAATCAAGGGGCAACAGTTTCTTCACGCTCTCTCCGCCATCTTGGAAGGACGTCACCGCTCCCCGCTCCGCCTCTTCCGTCTTCCTCTACGGAGACATCATATCCGGCCCGGGCGTCCAGAGGAAACGCTGGAGGCTCTGGGATCGTGGAGGTCTGGTACCGGCGAGGACGGACCGGGCTAGCCCGCAGAGATTTCGCTCTCCTGCATACCAGGGTCTCCAGCGAAACTGCGAACGTCATGGATACGGGACTTAAGGGTTCATTCGCAGCGACCCGCTTGTCTTCCTCATTCTAAACATGCTGGTCTGCCGATAGTCAGCATCTCGCGTTCAGGGCCGTGGTCGGGCAGCACCGCCCGAAAGTCCTCTTTCCGGGAGCCAGATTGCGCACTGCATGCTGGGACTTGTAGTTTCTTGGTTTCTCCCATCATCCTCTCCTTCCTCGGGACCCGGAGAGTGGGAACAGCTGCTTTGTGTCCTTAGGCTCCTGGCCATAGAGGATTTTTGAACTGAGACTGGTCACTCCTTTTCAGTTTATGTACCCGAAAGCTCTTGAGAACCCTTAATTGTGTTTGCATCAGCCAACTGTAGCTTAGTTCTCAGGATATCCTTACCTGGTGTTAAAAGTCTGAGGTGCAAGAAAGCGGGGCAAAGCAGTAGGGCACCTGGGCACACGCAACATTGCAGGAAGGTGGGCTTTATACCGCAAAAGGTTCTGCGTCTGGACCAGGAATATTTTAACGTAATAATTTACATCGAATTCAGATTTTGTACAGTGAAAGAAAAGAATGCCAGTTATCTGTGTAACATACAAGAGGCACAGAAACAGTAGGATAAGTCGTGTTGATATTTTAGGGTGAATTTTCCCCTAGTACTTACGGATATCATAGTTCTAAGAAAACCAGAACTACATTTATTCTTGTTAAAGATGTGTTGGGACCATAGACTATTTACTCATGACTTCATTTTAAAAGACAGTCTCAACTGGAATTTACCCATTTCTTCTGAGATTTTTTTCAACGACACTTTGCTCTTTAACTTCTTTAGGCGGTAAGAAATGTATTTGTGAATAAAGCCACTACCATAAAGTTTATAAGGGGAAAAGTTGAGGCTGGCTCTAGATTACACCTTTATGATTCCACTTTTATACTTTGTTGAAACCCTTTTCGGTAGTTCATTCAGAAATATGAGTCCCTACCAGGTGTTAAGCACGACACTAAGTATGTATAAAATAAGACTAAAACATGGTCTCCCGGCAATGAGGAATTTGCAGTCTGAAGGGGAAAACTAATGGAAAACTGCATGACTTGTAACACAAAAGGTGCTTAGGAGGCAACAAGGCTAACAGTTTTACCGCTGTGTTTGAGCTCCTCTCTAGGCTGTATGTTACATTATTTTTAAGTAGTAGGTTGTGATTTGAATTTTTTTTTTTTTGAAGCACTTCCACATGGCAAGCTGTCAATAAAAACATTTGCTGAATAACATAACCAGGGTGAAAGTTTAAATTCTCACTGTTCAGTAAGTTGCTATTAAGAATGTGTTTTAAAAGTCTGGAATAATTGGTGAGAACCACATGGCTCCGTTTCGGGGAAACCCTGTAGAGAAAAAACTGTTTCCGCCCGGTTTCGAACCGGGGACCTTTCGCGTGTTAGGCGAACGTGATAACCACTACACTACGGAAACCCTGCTAGGGCTTATGGTTCAGAAAGTCCTTCATATGGAAGTAGTAATTTGGAGTTTGCAGGCACGTAATGTTGAGATAGCTTTTAACAGGAAAAATAAAACAATCAGAAAAGGAAAACAACTAAATGTTTAATTGTATAGTGCTGAAACTATTCTGAAAGTTGGAATTTGCATGCACTTTTTTTCAGACTCTTAGGCACCGCTGCAGAAACCAGGCACTCGCTCCTTGCCCTTCTTTGGGTAACACTTCTGTGGGAAAGAAATGTTTTATTTCGTATCCTTTCCTGGAGAGACGTTGCTCAGAAGGCAGGGTGTAGTGCGGGGCTTCAGTGGCCTCCCTCCTCTTGCAGAGGCTTGCAGCACCAAGTGCCACCGCTGTTACTTAGGTGACCCTTTCAACCTCTGGTGGAGAGACAAGTAAATAGCTTTTGAATTTCCTCCCCTGCTTTCAGAGACCAACCAGAGGTTCGAACTTGCTGAGGTGTTTTCAAATCCTCTACATAGTGTGTAAAATTGAGGGGGTAAAAAATCAGACACCAAAGATGCACTTTTTGGCACACGATGTACTTAAATTTTTCTAAACCTAAACTTCATAGGACCTAAGGAATATCACTTTTCTTGCAAAGAGGCAGACACACCCTTATGCCTAAAAATCACGTCTTTTTTTTTTTTTTTTTAAGTTTTTATTTATTTTGAGAGAAAGACAGCAGAGTGGCGGAGAGGCAAGAGGCAGAGAAAGAAGGAGAGAGAGAGAGAATCCCAAGTAGAATCTGCACAGTCAGTGCAGAGCCGGATGCGGGGCTCCAACTCAGGAAACCGTGAGACCATTACCTGTATTTTTTAGGAAATAGGAATGACCTTCATATTACATGGGGGATAACCAGATGAGATTGCTAAAAATCAATCAATCCAAAAAAGTGAGCTTCTACCATTTTGGTTTTGACTACATTTTGCTTAGAAACTGCAGGGAAGAAGAGCAACAAAGTATTTGCCTGGTGTATAGAAACAATAATAAAAGTATATAAAGCCCACTTTAAATCCCAGCATTCTTTCCTTTGTGTTTTCAAAGGTTGACAAGGGTTTCCAGAAGCACAAACCGGGCGTCTTCTGTGACAACTTTCTCTAGTCAAATCTCCCCACCTTTTCCTAGGTTCAAGGGCACATTCTAGAACTTTCAACATGCCCATGGACAGACACTTATTAACCAGAGTTCAAAGGCTTTGGAAAAGAAAACTTTTTATGACTCATCGAGGTATTGGGGAAGGCCCCTTGTTGAAGGGTTAGATTTATATCATTAGGGAAGAAAGTTGGGTTTTCCTGATATTGGTATCCCGGGATTCCAGGGGGTGGCAAGTGACCCAGCCCCTGTGAGATGCAAGGGGGCGGGGGGCAGTACTTTAGAGGGTCAATGGGCCTGGGCTCTCCAGGGCACGCCTGCCAGGCGCAGGCCCCGTGGTCAAACCAGTGCCTCTGTGACGCCACGTTCCAGGCCGTAGGCCTTCGGGCGCTGCCCAAGGGCCCGCGCTGCGCACTTTCGCTCCCTAGTGTAGCCCGCAGCCAGGGCAGCCGGAGCAGCCAGGCGATAGGAGGAGGAGGCGGCATGAGCTACTACTACCAGCTACCAGTGGTGATCGACAACGGCTCAGGAGTGATTAAGGCGGGCCTGGCTGGGTCGCGGGAGCCCCAGTTCGTCTACCCCAACATTATCGGCCGGGCCAAAGGACAGGGCTGGGGAGCGGAGGGCGCGCTGGAAACGTGTGTAGGTGACCAAGCGCAGGAACGGAGAAACTCGTTGTCCATCAGGTACCGTCTTCTCACAGCGGGCAGGACCCCAGTGGAGCGGAAAGAGGGAGGGTCTAGATGAGGGGCATAAGGGTGAGAGGACAAGGAAGACAGGAACAGGAAGTTTCAACCCGCTGGTGCAGGCCACAAATCTCTGAGGGTACCAGACATCTAAAGGGTTAGCATTACTTGCTCTTCGTATGTAAACAGATCTGTTCAAACGTATAAATAAAGTCACCGTTCATAATGTACAAGTTTATTTAAGGATGTCACTTTCTCCCTGTGGGTTATTTTCTTCAATTAATTGATATTAAAACTGTACTATTATGTAAAGATTTCCCAATTTTTAAACTTCGTTTAAAGTTTATTTATTTTGAGAGAGAGGGAGCAGGGGAGGGGCAGAAAGAGAGAGGGAGAGAGGGAATCCCAAGCAGGCTCTGCCTAGGGCTTGGGACTTGATCCCACCAACTGGGAATTCCTGACCTGAGCAAAGATCAAGAGTCAGATGCTTAACCGACTTAACCCAGCCAGGTGCTCCAAAGACTTCCCAATTTTTTTTTTTTTTTTTTTTTTTTAAAGATTCTTTGTCTTCCAAAGCGGGGACAAATGGAAAGCAACAAAAATTGCAGAGGAAGTCAGCTATGCAAACTTTTGCTGGCAGTTACCTTCTCTAACTGGCTGTGACAGTCACTGCCCACAAAGGGTACTGGTAATAAGTATGGGGATTAACCCAGGTTTGAAGAGAGTAGGTGCTGAAAAAATTAAAAGCTGCCACTAAAAAAAAAAAAAAAAAAAAAAAAAAAAAAAAAAAGAAGCTGTCACTGATCTTATTGCTTTTCCTACAGCTACCCAGTGGAACGTGGTCTCATTACTTCCTGGGGGGACATGGAGGTCATGTGGAAGCATATCTATGATCATAACCTGAAACTAAAGGCCTGTGATGGCCCAGTCTTGATTACGGAGCCAGCACTGAACCCACTGGCCAACCGGCAACAAATCACCGAAGTGTTTTTTGAGCATCTGGAGGTGCCTGCCTTTTATATGTCCATTCAGGGGGTGCTGGCTCTCTTTGCTGCTGGCTTCACAACTGGTTTTGTGCTGAACTCAGGTGCTGGGGTTACCCAGTGTGTGCCCATCTTTGAGGGTTACTGTCTGCCTCATGGTGTCCAGCAGCTAGATCTGGGAGGCCTTGACCTCACCAACTACCTCATGACACTGTTGAAGGAGCAGGGCATCATGCTGCTTAGTGCTGCGGACAGAAAGATTGTTGCAGACATTAAGGAAACTTCTTGTTATGTGGTAATGAACTACGAAGAGGAAATGGCCAAGAAACGTGATTCTTTAGAGAAAGTTTACCAGCTACCTGATGGGACGATGATCAAGCTCTATGACCAACTCTTTCATTGTCCAGAGGCCCTCTTCTCTCCACGTCTTAGGAATCTTCAGACCCCTGGCATCGATAAGTTGTGTTTCAACAGCATAATGAAATGCGATACAGATCTGAGGAATTCGTTTTTCTCCAATATTATCCTTGCTGGGGGATCAACCTCTTTCCCCGGTTTAGACAAGCGGCTAGTTAAAGGTGTAGCAAGTATGGTACCTGCCAATACACCTGTGCAAGTTACAGTTCCCCCCGAAAGGAAACTATCAGTGTGGATGGGAGGCTCTATTCTTGCATCCCTGTCTGCTTTCCAGGACATGTGGATCACTAAGGCAGAATTTAAAGAAGTTGGACCCAACGTAGTACATCAAAGATGCTTCTGAATACAGATAAACTGGTTAGAAAAAAATGCTTTGAGTATATGTGACAGAAAACTTTGGATATTATATGTGTCTGAGAGAACAAAGTATTTCAGTTGTTGGAATGTCCATGTCTCTTCCATTTCTGTGATGGGTGAAGCAAACAACCTGTTTCTGGAGTAGAACCAAATTAAATGCTAGAGGAAACATTATTCTTGACCTTGAAGTTCTCATCTTTCCCTTGGAAAAATTTGTAGTGCAACATGTGTGCCAACTGGGTGATACAGATTTAAGTTTGTTGAGGTTTACATAGTGAACAAAGCATATTCAAGGCATGCTTAATAGACTGCTTTTATTGAAATAAAGAGCTCACATTGAGCAGACTAAGAGCAATGACTAGGAAAGTAAATGAAGGCCAAGGACTGGAAAGGGAGGCTTTGTGTTACATGTCCTACAGGCAAAGGAGAACAATTAAAGAATGAAAAGCAGGAAACATAGGAAATTAAGATGAATGTGGCAGTGGTTTGGAGAATAAATTGGGCTGGGAAGGCCCTGGAGATTTGGTGATCCGTTAACCAGTTATTAGTCTAGATATAAAGTAGTCAAGTCATAAGACTCAAGATTATAGACAATAGGAATTCAGAAGAAGTAATTACAAAAAACCCCGACAAGTCTTGGTATCTAGTTAGATATGATGGGGGAAGAGTCTGAGATGACCTGGGTTCTTGATAATGATGGCAGTATTCATGTAACTCAAAGTATTTCATATCTGCTCTGTGCAAAGCTCTGTGTTAAGCACAATGACTGCTAAAGCAGGAGTGAGATCCTGTCCTTAAGAAGCCAGCAGTCTAGTAGAAGAGGTGAGATTTATGCCTTAATTATAATAATACTAGGTAGAAAGTGATTTGGTGTCCTAAGAGAAGCATAAAATGGTCTGGGGGCTCATAAGGAGGAAAACACCTTGAGGTCTCGTGGAAGACTTTCTGGTAGATTTGGCTCTGGGGCTAGATTTGAAAGACAGCTGAAATTTAAACCTAACGTAATGCCCTTTCCTCAGAATTCAGGGGCAGCACATGTGGATTTAGGTCTAGGCTCTACCACCTACCAGCTGCACGAACATTTTGAAGATAAATTTTTCTTATCCATGAAGTGGGGCTGCTAATCCCTGTCTGTCTCACAGGGTCATTGTAAATTTCAAATAGGATAAACTCTGTAAAGATACCTTTTAATTTTATTCTTTTTTGTTTAGTACATAAAACTATGTACTAAAATATAAAGAGAGAGAGACAGAGTGCGAGTGGGAGAGGGGCAGAGGGAGAGAGGGAGACACAGAATTAGAATCAGGCTCCAAGCTGTCAGCACAGAGACTGATGCAGCTCGAACACACGAACTGGGAGATCATGACCTGAGCCAAAGTCAGAGGCCCAACCCAACTGACTGAGCCATCCAGGCGCCCCTAGATACTTTTAGAATACAATGAAATCTGTTATCTTCTGTTGTAGAATTAGATGCTACTTCCTCCATGCAGTCAAAATTCATTGTGTCCTCCAACGCATTGTTATTTGTTCTTCTACTGACCACTTAATTTATGCAGCCTTATCTTTTAGTTTGCTTGTCTTTCTCCCGCAATAGATATATTCTTAGAAGATAGGGATTGTGGGATTTCCCTTTTCATCTCTGTCCCCTTCCCTGATGCTCTCTATGGTGCACTCCCAGTAGGTATGTAGATACGGAGAATTGACCAAAAGAAAATTCTGGGCAGAGGTAACATTAGGGCAAAGATTCCAAGGTGTAATAATGATGGGCACATTGTACAAGGAGAAGTGGGCCTGAGTCAAGCATTTGTGAAGAGGTGCATTTCATTCCTAGGTACTTCTCTCCCACGTCAGTGATTATAAGGAAAACTAGATTGGATACCGTGTAAAAAATGATTATCTGAGGGCACTGTGAACAGTTGATGCTGCACTCACCAGATTCACAAGCACTGTAGAGAGCATGAACTTATTCTTCAGAATTCTGAAACTGTTTTCTAAAAGAAAACAGGGCTGTCTACACATTTATCTAATTTAAACTTCAACATCTCAGGGGGGCCTGGGTGGCTCAGTGGGTTAAGCATCAGATTCTTGCCTTCAGCTCAGGTCATCAGCTCGTGGTTGATAGGTTCAAGCCCAGGATTGGGCTCCATGCTGACAGTGTAAAGTCTGCTTCGGATTCTGTCTCTCCCTCTCTGCCCCTCCTCCTCTTGCTCTCTCTACCTCTCTCTCAAAAATAAACTTAAAACACAAAGCAAAACTTCAACATCCCAGAGAGATGAGTGATATGCCCCAATTCGAGAGACCCCCCCGAAAACAAACCACCAGAGTCCAGAGTCAAAGCCAAGCGGCAAGGGTCGTTTATTGCAGGTTCGAACCCGGTCCTCCGCGCACTAGTTGCTGGTGACGCTAAGAGGCCCCGAGCCAGGATCTTACAGCTTCTTTTATAGATGGGCGCAAACAAGTTAGGGATTTTTTTTGCGGTTACAGAGCTGTTATTGGTTGACATTTAAATTTGAATACTCAGCAGAACTTGATTGGTTCCCGCCTTTTTTTCAAACCACTCAGCAGAACTTGATTGGTTCCCGCCTTTAGGTCAGACCACAACCGGGCACGCCCTGGCTGGTTCTGGGAATGGCAGGGGGGGTGGGGGGAGGTCTTTTCTTTGCAGTTGTGAGTACACCTGGTAATTTTTCTCTTAGTCTCTCAATGAGCAAGACAAGCATTATTCCCATTTTACAAATTAAAAAAATTGATATTTAAACAGGTTAAGAGATTTAAGTTTAAAGCAATCCCAAAGTAAATTGCTTGCTACATTAGTCAGGCAAACAATTCTGAACGGTGGTCTCAGGTAGTTAACTCAACAACCTACCTGGAATATTCTGTACTGACTCCAGCCTCTAACATGGGATCATAGATGATCCTTTTCAAGTAATCTAGGGATAGGGAATAAAATGGAAAATCACGTTTATATTTTCCCTGCCCTTAAAAATCGTTGGAAACCAACCCCTCTAATATTTTATCTTTCTTTCAGACTGAGGTGTCAATAGCGACAACTCCACAGAATTCACCCAACTGAACATGAATTCTACAATTAGGATCAGCCAGTTATATGTAGAACAATATTATACCATTACAGAAACTTGGTACAATTTACGGTGGATTTTTAACCTAATCATGACACAACATTAAAGCAAAGTCAATGACTGAAAGCTTTCATTTCCTAATAAAAGGTAAATTCAAATCTTGAATGTTAAGATTAAGCATGAAGTAGTTATACTTAATAAAACCCATCCTATGTTCAAGAAGACGTTGCAAAGAGGCCTTCTAAGGAGAAGGGAGCAGGGCAGGAACTCCAAGGCAATCCAACGAGTCCAGCCAACCTTCTGGTTTAGCCAAGGCTATCCGGGAATCTATTTTCTTAAAGATCTCTAACAAATGTGACTAGAGTTGAGAATCACTGTCATATTTCCCAGGCCCTAAAATTTTTCTGTGAACTTCATTTTCTTAAGGTGGTCGAGCGCACCGAGGCCGGTCCTTAAGGCAGGTGCACCCGGTCCTTAAGGCATGGAAAACGGAGCCGTGCAGTAGGACAAGCTCATTTTTACTTTCAAAGTACATCGGGAAATACCTAACGCTTTTCCCAGGAAATGTGGGGGGAGGGGCGCAGCTGTCCTCACGGCCGGAAATAGAGCATTCCAAAAAAAAAAGGGGGGGTTGGGTGGGTGAGGACGGATCTCGCGAGAACCGCGACGGGAGGGCTTTAGCCAATCGGCGCATACGGCGGCCACTGTCTTTATAGGGAGCCGCGGCGTTTTGCACCTCGGGTTGTGGAGGGTGGGCCTGGGAGGGGAAGCGGTCAGTTTTTGTCTAACCCTAACTGAGAAGGGCGTAGGCGCCGCGCTTTTGTTTCCCGCACGCTGTTTTTTTTCGCTGACTTTCAGCGGGCGGAAAAGCCTCGGCCTACCGCCGTCCACCGTACAGTTTGGAGCAAACAAAAAATGTCAGCTGCTGACTTGCTCGCCCCTCCCAGGACCCTGCGGTGGCTCGCCTCCTTAGCCCCCGCGTCCCGCCTAGAGGCCGCGGTCGGCCCGGGGCTTCTCCGGAGGCACCCATTGCCGTCGCGAAGAGTTGGGCTCTGTCAGCCGCGGGTCCCTTGGGGGGGCCAAGGGCGAGGCTCTGACCGCAGGGAGAGAAACGGGAGCAGGTCCCCGCGCGCGGTGTGCTTCCCTGAGCTGTGGGACTTGCACCCGGGACTGGGCTCAGACACATGCCGCCTGCTGAGGTGCTGTTGGAGGCCCGCAGTCGGCTTTCCAAGGGAACGGGTGGGGGCGGGGGGGCGGGGGACTCCTTTTGTGCGCGTCGGTCTCCCTTCGCCATCAGTGGTGGGCTTGTGGGGTCGCGATACCCGCGGATTGGACTAGGGTGCGTGCAGATTGGCTGAAGGATGCGTGGAGAACATTTATGAAATTGGCCCAAATGAATGGGCAGTGAGCCAAGCAGTCAGCGAGCCATTCTTTTGTAGGGTTTTTGTCCTAATCTCCTGCCTCTGGTTTTTGTTGCCCATTTGTACCTCATGTATTAGCTGATCTGGGGGTTTTGTTGAGGTTTTGCCTTTACGAAAGTAGATCTGGAAAGTAGATCACGCAGCCAGTCCCCTCGATGGGATTGTTAAACATTTCGTAAGTATTTGTTAACCAGAACTAGTGTGTTCTCAAAACAGTGAATATTGTTCCTTTAATGGTGCTAGCTTGTTAATTTTCTTTGCCTCTGCCAGTGGTTGCAAAGCATTAAGTGGCGACAAACGGAAAAGAAGGAAATATATTACCACCCCCGCCCCCCATTTGGATCTGGTGTTCTTTCAGGAAAGAAAATAAACTGATGGCCTACTAGGTTAAAGGAAACAACCTACAGGCCCTTCTGCCCAGTTATCCCCAAAGACTAAATCCAAATTTACGTATGGATTCATCCCAAACGAGTGCCTTCACTTCCTTAAGACAGCTATTCAGGGGGTTGTTGCTGGGAGAGATGGTAGCCCGCGGCCTGCATTTTAACATTTATTTTTTATTTAAAAAAAAAAAATTAACATTTATTTTTGAGAGACTGGCAGAGCATGAGCAGGGGAGGGGGAGGGAGAGAGAGACACACAGAATCTGAAGCAGGCTCCAGGCTCTGAGCTCTCAGCACAGAGCCTGACGCGGGGCTGGAACTCACAAACGTAAGCTCATGACCTGAGCCGAAGTGGGACGCCCCACCGACTGAGCCACCCAGGTGCCCCTGGGGCCTGCGTTATGAAGACAAATTACCAGGGTGATGATAATTCTGCTCACGTCCCGCCCTGACAACGGAAAGAACCAGTCTGGAGGACCCGTGTCAGCAAATTTGTAAACGTGTAGGTCTGCAGTACCTCAGCCCGTTACCTAAAATAGGTCCTTCAGTGTTGTCCAACACAATTCTTAGCCCGATTATAGACATGTGAAAAAGCTGGAATTCGCTGTTGCTGGTAATGTTCTCTAAGAAGAAAAATAATTTTCCTCAGTCAGCATGGTTTTCTGGAAAGCACACAGGGCGAGTAGGTTGAGATAACTCCGCTTCACCAAGCTTCCATGTACTCAGAAGGTGACCTTTTAAGACCTCTTGAAGACTGCCAGGGTTCCTTGAACTATAAATAAATGTCTTTTGTTCCTGCTCCACCTAGTGGTACTTTAGCTTCTCCGCATTTACAAGATTTGTGGTGGTATGGGGCCTGTGGCAAGGATGGCCATCTACTGGGAATGTTTTTCTCTCATTTTTAAAAAGAAAATATTAATTGAATAAATACAATTTAAAAATAAGTCCACAGCTGTTTTTTAGTTCTTGTATTTGAAGTCCTCCCTCTGACTAATGTCTTATAAACATTCCAAAGGAAAGCTCTTCTTAGTATTATAAACATTTGATGTATTTATTCTAGTTTGGCAAAGTAATTCTCTTAAGTGATACAATTTTGGAGTAAAAAGGGACCATCAGGGTCATCCAATGATATAATTTACATGGAAAGCTTTTGTGGATAATAATTATGGCAAATGTGAGTTACTGCTACAAGACTTAAATCCCTCTAGCAGATAAAGAAACACGCTTAAATGGGGTTAGATGACTTACCTAAGTTAATTACTTGCAGAGTTGGGACCAGCAACAAGGCCTCCCAACTTTAAGTTCAGTGCTCTGTTTACCATGTGGCATCTTAATGCTGCATTGGTTTGTCTGGGAAGAATGACTAGCATTAATTGCACCATCATTTTCTGGTTTAAAACGAAATCGCATCCTTAATGGTTACTTGCCTGTGAGCTTAGTTTCCACCCCCACCCCCACTCCCTCCACAGCCGCCTTTGATGTGATTTTGTGCTGGAAAGTCCCATGTGTGCTTCACTATTTTACACGTACAGCTGATCCTTGTCATTTGTGGTAGTTCTATAAAGTTATAAACATTGAACTAGTGAATACTGAACCATTTCTCTCGGGGGAAATATAGAATTAGGTTTCTGTGAGCCTCTGGTCACAACATCTGCACCAATCGATTAAGGCATAATCTTGTTTTATGTGTGTTTCTGTTTAAAGAAATATATTAATATCTTAATATATGTTCAATATATGATTGACTTACTATTTTTAATACTATATTATTTAACATATAACATTGACATTTACATATATATTTAATATGCATATATCAGTAATGTACTCAAGTTCATATAGCTCATGCCTGTATGAAGCATATCTAGCACGTGCATTTCCTATATGGATCATAGCGCAGCCTTCCTTTTTTTTTTCTTTTTTTAAAAGTATTTATTTATTTTGAGAGAGAGAGCGAGCAGGGGAGGGGCAGAGAGAAGGAGAGAGAGAATCCGAAGCAGGCTCTGCACTGTCAGCGTGAAGCCTGACGCGGGGCTCAAATTCACAAACCATGAGATCGTGAACTGAGCCAAAACCAAGAGTCGCACTGAGCCACCAAGATGCCCCCGTATCACAGCCTTCTTGCACTTAGGAACACCAGATAGCACTTCAACACTATGCTTGGGGGTCATTTTAAATAACAAAATCAATCACAAAAAGCACAAAAGTACCAAAAAAGTGCCCCTAAATAGAACACAAAAAGGGCAGTTATTTCCCAGTGTTATTTTTGGAACGAGAATGTAAAGTGTCCCCTTGTTTGGCCTCTGCTGGGAACCTTCAAAATCAGTTGACTGAAATTTTTTACTGCTCTGCATGTGTTTGTGAATGACTGTAAAAACATCGCAGGTATTGATTTTGGGTTTACAAATTTTAGTAGATAAATTCAAAATATGAAACCCATGAATACTGAAGATAAAACTCAAGGTCTCTGTGATACTTGTACCTAAGAGAGACTATAGGTATCCATCCACGTGGCCACTGATGTACTTGGGGCTTGTTTCATGCCTCTTATATTCTTTAAACAAGTGATTTACAGAGCGGTATAGTGGGAGAAAGGGGTATGTGAATTTTGAAAATAATAGTATCTGCCCCACTTATTTTTTTCAGTTAATTATGCCAAATATCAAATAATAAAGGAGGTTGTGAGAATTTTACGCTTATGAAGGAAGCTAGAGCTTTAAAGATATTGAGAAACATAGGTTTTGCTTTGTCTTTAGAATGAGAGGCTTCTTTTCTAAGGTCCTCCATTGGCTCTAGTTTTTGACTCTGAAGATGACATGAATTTTATTTCAGCTTGTCCTGGTTCTGCAGTCAAACCTTTCATATTAGCCTGGCTCAAGACCTTCTAAGACACACCTGTACAGGCATGCGTATATGCACACATGCACCCAGACTCATATGAAGTGTAGAGGAAGAGTAGCTTGAAAGTAAGATAATGAAATGGCAAAAGGTAATTGCCCTTCCCTCCCCACGTATTCCTTGAAGTTAATAATGTGAGATGGAGTAAAAACAGCCAAAACACCCAAGGCCTAGGCCAGGGTTTGTAAATTTAAATGTTTGCCGTGGATGTGAAGGAAACAAAGGAGTGAATCACTCCAAGAATAAGAAAGTAGAGACTAGGGAGATGGTGGGGAGACACGAGTGTCCCTTAGAAAGCAGGCAGCAGCTTTGTGGGAATGGAAGGCTAAGATTGCCAATACTTTCGGGGAGTACAAAACATTTAGATTTTTATGTGAACACAGTTTTAAATGTTGGTAGCTAATCTGAAATAACATTTAAATATCGTGTGGGTGTATAAATAATTTGGGCTGGTCTTTGTTTCTGAGTTTGGGGAAGTAGCTTCTATACCTTTGGAATTTCCCAGGTGATAGGAGTGCCTTTCTTATTCATGGTGGGTCTCTCATACTTTGTGAGATGACTAATAGTTTATGAGATGACTCAGTATGGGGCTGGTCGTGCCAGAAAGAGCAAATGGGGGATTATCAACCCAACCTTCTGGGAAGGGGATGGGGGGGCAGAGACTGATACATGATTTACAAATCATACTGATATAATGAAGCCCTAGTAAGAACTCTGGACACATGGAAGCTTGGATGAACTTTCCTGGTTGGTAGTAATCCACCTTGTCGCATATCAGTGTATTGGGAAGATGATACATCCTTGAGTACACAGGAGAGAACAGTGGAAGCTTCACATTTGAGACTTTCCCAGACCTTACTCTCTGCATCTCTCCTCCCTGTCCTTTTGCTATAATAAAACTGTAATTATAAGTATTGCATTTTCCTGACTTCTGTGAGTCATTCTAGCAAATTACCAAACTTGAGGAAGCAGCAGGAACCCCTAAATTTGTAGCCAGCACTTTAGAAGGGAGGGTGGCCTGGGGCCCTTGAACTTGTGACCCTTATCTGGAGTAAGGGCAGACTTGTGGAGGACTGTGTCGTTAGCCTGTGCAGTTTGGCCTGACTTAGGTGGTTGGTGGCAGAAGTCATTGCAGTGGGCCAACTGAAGAGCCTTTTGAGGTAAAATCTGGCTCATTATAGGCCACTAATTTATGACCTTTGGCCTAGGTAAATTCAACGATACCAGATGCCAGGAATCCTTTCCCTAGAGATGTGGGAGTTTGGGCCATCCCACCAGTTCAAGGCCCACCCAGGATAATCGTATTTGAAAAGACGCTATGCTGTTGGCATCTTTTTTTTTTTTTTTTTTTTAATTTTTTTTTTTTCAACGTTTATTTATTTTTGGGACAGAGAGAGACAGAGCATGAATGGGGGAGGGGCAGAGAGAGAGGGAAACACAGAATCGGAAACAGGCTCCAGGCTCTGAGCCATCAGCTCAGAGCCTGACACGGGGCTCGAACTCACGGACCGCGAGATCGTGACCTGGCTGAAGTCGGACGCTTAACCGACTGCGCCACCCAGGTGCCCCTGCTGATGGCATCTTTTATCGGCCCCTGGGTATATCATTGGAGGCAGGACTTTCAAAATTAAACTTTAATAATATTCTGAAATAGTAATGCCACTCCTTCTTCATAATATTTAGGGCCTAGGACATTTGTTCCTGGGGTTCTGCCTGAGGGAGGCCTATCGTTCATCAGTGTCCGTTCTGTCAGATCCTGGTGAAGCTGTGGGGAGGCTTCTACCATCACTTGGTAGAATTGAGGCCATTTTACCCCTACCTTTCCTTTATTCTGGTTCAGATCTCCCCTCCTAGAGAGTTATCAAAGTGTACGGTGTCTTCCTTTGTGTTGCTTCAATTCTTCCTGGAGAGAAAAACGAAAGAGGAAGGAATACGAATGATGTTATCCTTGTGGTCAAGCATATTTAGCCTGTGTTCTGACCTAGCTGGGGGATCTAGTGTAAAGCACCCAGCTTCAAATTCCACATCTGTCGAGTGGATATAGTGAGACTTACCTGGAGAGGGGGTTCTTTAAGAGAGGAGAAGTAGGTGTTATTCTCTTACTTTGCAAAGAATGATTTTGCAGCACTCTACTGGGAGTGTTTTGGCTATTCCAGCAGGAAGAGTTTTGATTTGTGTTAGGCATATAGGTAAGAGAAGTGTGGATAAGAATGGTAGTGCTAATGGTCTGTTAGTTTTTCTAATATCATACTAATTATGAACGTGATGCACATCTGTAATAAGAAATGTCCTAGATGATGTTTACTATCCTGTATTTTGTCTTGGGGTCTGTAGGTTTTTACTTTGGTGATATTTATGTGTGTACCATGGCTGTCTATGTAGGTCTTTCTTGACTCACGATGAGGTTATGTCCTGATAAACCCGTTGTAAGTTGAAGATCTCATAAGTCAAAAGTACACCTGACGTACCGAACATGATAGCTTTGCCTAGCCTACCACTGACATTAGCTCACCCTTGGGCAAAATCTCTAACACAAAGCCTACGTTACAATAAAGTGTTGAATATCTTATGTAATTTGCTGGATATTCTACCGAAAGTGAAAAATGGAATGGCTGGTCCGGGTACAGAAGGTTGTAAGTGTATTGGTTCACCCTCATGATGGCGTGGCTGACTGGGACCTGAGGCTCCCTGTTGTTGCCCAGCATCTCGAGAGAGCATCCCACCACATATTGCTAGCCTGGGAAAAGGTCAACATTCGACATTTCAAGTATGGCTCTTACTGAAAGCATACTTATCGCGTTTGTACTTTCCTAAAGTAAAGAAATTGTAAGTCAAACCGCTGTAAGTCGGGGACTGTCTGTGTTAGAAATGTTAAAATGTATAATTATAGCTATTAAAAGCAATTTTAGGGAAACCCATCAGAAAAAAAAATACAACAGTGAAGAAATAAAAATACCGGATTTTTCATATCAATTTTCGAATGAGGATATTGTAGCTAAAATGAAAAACATTATTTATATCATTTGCAGAAAATAGTTGTATTCACCTCACAATCACTTTTTAGAGTGCAAGGAGCTTACTAAAGTGAACCAAATGACTTATTTTCAACCTTGGAAGAAAAACTCAATTAAAGCTGCAATTGAACTGTAATGGCACCAAGGAGTTGGACTTGACCTCACATGCCAGATGATAATCATCTTTCAAGTGTACAAACAAGGAAGCATAGTTATCAAAGAATGAGAAATACATTTGTTCAAAGACCATTTACTGCTTTAACAAGAGGTGAAAGCTTGCCAGAAATGTATAAACACCTAACACTGTGCTATTCATAGGCTTAACATGTTCAAAGACTTGGGGGGCAATTTAAAAATATCTTTGAAGTTGTGAGTATTCATCATCATATCTAATAATGCTTACTTTCTGGAGCCCCTTTCCAAGGAGGGCAAAGCAATTTATCTGACTTATTTTCATGACATCCTTGTGAGATAAAGCAACTACCATTATCTCCCTTTTGCAAATGGAGAAACTGAAACACTGGGAGGTAAAATCACTTGAAGGGGTCAGTGGCTGGCCCAAGAATTTAAGCACACACATTAAAGCTTTTAATTCCCATTTTAGTTTAACTACAGAAAACTAAATAAATAAGAATTAAAAAAAAAAAAAGAATCTCATAGTTTTTCTTTCTCTCTTTTTTTTGATGTTTATTTACTTTTGAGAGACAGAGTGTGAGTGGGGGAGGGGCAGAGGGAGAGGGAGGCACAGAATCTGAAGCAGGCCCCAGGCTGTCAGCACAGAGCCTGATGCGGGGCTCGAACTCATGAACCATGAGATCGTGACCTGAGCTGAAGTCAGACGCTCAACCAACTGAGCCACCCAGGTGCCCCTTTCTCTTTTTTAGTTACCGGCCAATCAATGTTTTTCCTTGTCAGTCTTGGTAAGGGAAACTGTCTAAAATCGGGCTTTCCACAGCAACTAGAATCTTCTTACATTGGAATGAATGAAATATTTTCAAAGCTGTGAAGTTCGTTTAACAATTGCTCACTAAATGCCTACCCTGTCACATGTTGCACTGTTCAAGATGTTAAGATTCCAAAGGTGAAAAACGTGCTTTCCATTTTTAAAGGTCTTCCTGAAGAGAAAGATTATATACACATTCTATATGGCAGTTCGGTCTTATTTAAATGTAAAGTCTTCATCTTGTCCCCCAAATCTATTTCTTCCTGTTTTCCCCTCTCTCTCAGTGCCACTGTCACACACTCAGTTGCTCAAAGTATCAATCTGGACACCATCCTTGACTCACTTTTCCCTTACCCCACCGTATCCTCTGGTCCATATTGAAAACATACCCTGAGTCTTTGAGTCTAATTCATTTCCATTGCTACTGCTCTAAGAAATACAGTTGGCTGCAAAGATCTTCCAACTATCCTCTCTGCATCTTGTCCCCTACACACCATCAAGTCATTTCCCACAATGCCATGAGTGATCTTATGAGGGTGCAGATGGAACCGTGTTTCTTCTCTGTACAACCCTTCAATGGCTCACATTGCATTCAGAGTACAATCCAAAATTCTTATCAAGGTTTTGCAAGATCTGGTCCCTGCTTACCCCTCTAACCTCATTTCAACACCCTTTCTCCTCTTGCACTGTGCTGTAGCCATGCGGGTCTCCTGATTTCAGTCCCCAGGACTTGCCGAGCTCTTTTTCACCTTAGGCCCTCTGCTTCAACTGCCCTGCCCTGCACTTGGGGTTCTCAGCCACCTCCTCTTTCTCATTTCAACTTAGATACTACTTCCTTGGAAGCCTCTCTGACCTTTTAAAGCCGGTTCTCTCTCCTTTTATGACATTATTTGGTTACCTTCATCCCATGTTTTCCTCATTTGTAACAAATTGTTTGCTTATAGTCTGTCTTCTTGGCTAGGCTGTAAAGATAGGTACAGGGACCACGTCATTTACTCATTGATACATCCCTGGTGCATATGTAATAGTTGCTTAATAATTAGCTGTTGAATAAGTGAATGAGTGCTGTTGGGATAGAGACAGGCCACTTAAATGTGACTTCTGGTTTTTTTTTGTTTTTTGTTTTTATGTTTCATTTATTCTTGAGAGAGAGAGAGAGCACGAGCAGGGGAGGGGCAGAGCAAGAGAGGGACACAGAACCTGAAGCAGGCGCTAGACTCTGAGGTGTCAGCATAGAGCCGGATGCGGGGCTGGAATCACAACCTGTGAGATCATGACCTGAGCCGAAGCCGGATGCTTAACCGACTGAGCCACCTGGGCGCCCCTGTTGTTTTTGTTTTTTTTTTAAATTTAAGTTATCTCTACACCCAGTGTGAGACTTGAACTCACAACGCTGAGATCAAGAGTCACACACTCCGGCCACTGAACCAGCTAGGTGCCCCTGTAATTGCTGTTTTACCAGCACAGACAGACGCAAGCTGCTAAGTAGATATCTGCCAAGTATATTTTCTTGTTTCCAGTTTTTCTTTTTTCCAGTTACAAAATTAGTGTAACAGTGTTACAAAAAAAGCTGAGAAGTAGAAAACAATCACGTTTCAGTAAAACTCTAGTATTATTTGGTATATTTCTTTCCAGTCTCTTTCTTTAAAAAAAATTTTTTTAGGGGTGCCTGGGTGGCGCAGTCGGTTAAGTGTCCGACTTCAGCCAGGTCACGATCTCGCGGTCGGGGAGTTCGAGCCCCGCATCAGGCTCTGGGCTGATGGCTCAGAGCCTGGAGCCTGTTTCCGATTCTGTGTCTCCCTCTCTCTCTGCTCCTTCCCCGTTCATGCTGTCTCTCTCTGTCCCAGAAATAAATAAACGTTGAAAAAAAATTTTTTTTAATGTTTATTTATTTTTGAGAGAGAGAGAGACAGTGTGAACGGGGGTGGGGCAGAGAGAGAGGGAGACACGGAATCCAAAGCAGGCTCCAGGCTCTCAGCTGCCAGCACAGAGCCCAATGCGGTTAGAATTCATGAACCTCGAAATCATGACTTGAGATCGTATGTTTAACCGACTGAGCCACCCAGGTACCCCTCCCGTCACTTTCTACGTGTATATTTTACATGATTATATCTGATAGGTACATTTTACCTAATTATTTTCCGAGTCCTGCTTTTGTCAATACAGTAGTAAATCATAGGCTTTTTTTTGTGATACTACAAAAGACTTCAGATCCATTAGCTAATACTGTTGCCTAATGTTCCATTCAATGGATACACCAGTTCTACATAACACTTTGCCTATTGATGGATATTTAAGTTGTGTTCAATTTTTTTCTTGCTATTGTGAATAATTATTATGTACAACATTTGCCATGTTTTTAGATTATTCTTTTACTTAGTTACTAAGTGTGCATGACTGGGGCGCCTGGATGGCTCAGTTGGTTAAGCAGTCCACTCTTGATCTCAGTCCAGGTGGTTTGTGAGATCAAGCCCTGCGTTGGGCTCTGTGTCTGCTTGGGATTCTCTCTCTCCCTCTCTCACTGTCCTTCCCCCGTGGCCCCCCCACCCACCCCCGCCCACACATGCACTCTCTCTCTCTCTCAAAATAAATAAATAAACTTAAAAAAATAAAAGAATGCATGATTAACACAAAGGTATTTGGTTTGAAGGAGAATTACTCAGACTTGTAGAGTGACTTTGGGTAATCTACCTATTTTGCTTTGTCTTCTAAAATTTTCAAAAAAAGAATTTTCCTTGATTACCATATATATCTACTTATATAGAGCATTAGATCTGGCCATAGCTGCAGGTAACTTGGGTAACTGAATATTGAATCACTGAATCTCTCCCAGAGTCTTTCTACTAAAATGGAGGATACGTTATATATTCCCTGTCTTATCTTTCCTCATTTTCTCCCTTCCTTACTTTCACTGCCAATCAATTTTAACAAAGCAGGAGTTAGAGATGACAGGGAGAACAAGAGGGGGTGGGGTAGGGGAAGGGAGTGGGAGGGCAGAGAGGCGGAAGAGACAGAGCATGGTTAAAAACTCTGAGTCTATTTCTCAGCTTCGTTTGTGCTTCTGTTACAGGGACGAAGGAAATCAATACGTAGTCTGGATATGGACGTGGTGGTGCCTCTTCTGTATTATACTTTTCCTCCTGCATTCAGTTGTAGTCATGCATTGTAGGTGGAATGGATTGACCCTTGCCTATATACAGATGGTTCTAATCCCATCTTCTTTGCCATTGTGAGCAGCTCTGGGATGGTCCAGTTGGAACAAGTTTAATGGTTGGAACAGTTTAATGGTTGAGTGAAATTAGAGTCTCTCTCCTTGAATGGCAATGAAGGAGCAAGAAATCAATGTTCTGCTATTAGAATTAGAAGGGAAGCCAGTCTGAGGACAGAGTCAACACATAAAGACAGGCAGAATCCAGAGACACACAGAGCAAGAGGGGTGGGGCCCTTGATGCACTCTACTTAAAAGCTTGCTTTACTTCTGGACTTTCTAAATACATGAACTGATAAATTGCCTTGATTGTTTAAGCCATTTGGGAGTTGAGGTTTTTGTTGCTTTCACTCAAAAGTACCTTAACTAATGCAGAAGGACTGGCATGAAGGACTGCAATATGATTGCTGTCTTGCCAAGTAATCTTATTGTGGTCCAGTCCCAGAAGGGGGTGACAGTGGCTTCTGTCCTAGAATGAAATGTTCTTTCCACCACAGGAGGTGTGTCTCAGGGACTTCTGGACCCCCTCTTCTCCCACTTTGTACTCCCAGGCCCTGGACACAATGATAGGTATCATTACCATTTCTAAAGACAGGACTTGAGACTTTCAGATACTGTATTTGCAAGTAAATGTTTTCCTATTAGAAATGTTTTGTAATTACCAAGTGCCATGGATGTGGTTTGTGACTATTTACGACACACGATATTTATTTAATTTAATTTATATATATTTTATTTTATTTTTTTAATGTTTATTTTTGAGAGAGAGAGACAGAGCATGACCAGAGGCAGGGGACAGAGAGAGAAGGAGACACAGAATCCAAAGCAGGCTCCAGGCTCCGAGCTGTCAGCACAGAATCTGACGTGGGGCTTGAACTCACAGACTGTGAGATCATGACCTGAGCTAAAGTCGGACGCTTAACCGACTGAGCCACCCAGGTGCCCTGTTATATATATTTTATTTTAAAATTGTGTAATATGATTTATAAATATATAAGCAATATAATATAATATCAAATAGCAGAAGCACAAGGGCTGTAATTCTGAGGCAGAAGCAATCTGGACAACAGCCCTAGGCTAATCAGAGATAGAGGTCCAAAGGCTAGGAACTTGGAACCACAGAGTGTGCTTGAAATGTTTATTCATAGTGGTGAAAAAAAATTGTGTTTGTGTGTTTGTGTGTGTGGCACACAGCAGTGAAAATTCGCACTTCTCCTGCTCTTCTCCATCTTCCACTCCCATTCTGTCCTTTCCCCCCACGCTAGCTCTCACCTTATTCAGTGGCTTGTTTATGACAGAGGGATTCACATGAATGATGGTGTAACTGAAGTGAGAATATCTATCTAGTTTATTTTGGTCTTAAAGTTAATGTTTTAAAAGAATTAACGCATGGAATTAGATGACTGTCCAAGGTGTTATTCCTGGTATGGAGTAAGTCTTCCTTTGGTATTTACTGCAAGAAGCTGACTCTAGCAAAAAGTAACACTGCTGATGATGATACTTCTGAGTGGTTGACTTCCATATTTACAGACTTCCCCTTCGCTCTCAGACAGAGTGGTGTTCCTTAATCAGAAATACTGTTTTGACCTGCTCATTAATGTAATTTTCTCTGCTAGTGCAAGATACGGAATTAAAACAGAGTTATAGGGGCGCCTGGGTGGCTCAGTTGGTTAAGTGGCAGACTTCAGCTCAGGTCATGATCTCACGGTTTGTGAGGTCAAGCCCCGCATGGAGCCCCACGTGCAGAGCTGGCCTCAGATCCTCTGTCTCCCTCTTTCTCTGCCTCTCCCCAACTTGTTCTCTCTTTCTCTCTCTCTCAAAAATAAATTAAAAAAAAAACATTAAAAATATGAAACAGTTATATTGAGAGCAGAGAGGAACAGAGGGGATGATTTGAATTCACCAGGTCTCTCTACTTTTCTCCACTCCTGTCTTCATTTTGCCTTTTTCCAGCACTAACTCTGACCTTGGTTGTTTGGTCTTTGTCTCAGAGATTCAGATGCTGATTTTTTAATAGGGCACAAAGACTCAGCTATATTATTCTCAATTTCACACTACTTATACCAGTATTTCCCAGAGGTGTTCGGCACAATGTTTATTGTTTCTATTTGTTTATTCATGTATTCATTCATCCAATAACCATTTACTGAGCACCTGCTATGTTTCAGTGTTACGTTAGGTGCTAGGAATGCCAGGCACTGGGTGATCAAACTGGGGTCCTGGCAGTAAACTAGAGAAGACATACAGTGACAAGTAAATTAACAAATATGTAATTTCAGAGTGTGAAGGAAATGAACAGGGTGATGGGCTAAGGTACAATGGGTGAAAGAGGAGGGTTTACATAGTGGATAGAGGAGAGAAGTGTATGTATTCTGATTATACTTTGTAGGTAGATCTATGATAGATATTTTATGAAATGGCCATAAGAGAATAGAAGAGGGAATTGGGCATGATTCCCAGGTTTCTGGCTTGAGCAAATGGGATAAGTATAGATGGGATTTAATAATATGAGGGAAACAAGTTTTTTAGAAAAAGCAATGATTCACTGTTTTCATGTTGAGGTGAGATGTGAAAGTCTAAGTTTGTATATAGGACAGGGCCCGTTTGTGTGTACATCCCAATGTAATTATTAATAATGTTCCTTTTTAGTCTCAAAAATCCTGGATTGTGGGGGCGCCTGGGTGGCTCAGTCGGTTAAGCGTCTGACTTTGGCTCGGGTCATGATCTCACGGTCCGTGAGTTCAAGCCCTGTGTTGGACTCTGTGCTGACAGCTCAGAGCCTGGAGCCTGCTTTGGATTCTGTGTCTCCCTCTCTCTCTGACTCTCCCCCATTCATGCTCTGTCTCTCTCTCTCTCAAAAATAAATAATAAAACATTAAAAAAAATTAAAAAAAAAAAAAGAAAAAAAAATCCTGGATTGTGCAATACATTACAGGGTCATCCTGTGTGTTGGCAAGAGTAGTTTTGGTAAATTGGAGAGGTGTGATATTGTTATTTAGAATAAGAAATACATATTGGTCTTGTACTGCATTTCTGGCACAGAGCTCCTAAAACTTTTGGAATTTCCTAAGTGACAAGAGTGATAATGATGTCTTGATATTCATGACAAACCCCTTTTAGGCATACCCGAGTTTATGCTCATAAGGTAACTTTTGGAAAGCACCTGAGGATGAGTCTGGTTGCTAGAGGAATCAACCACATGGTTAGGAGGCTGGAACTTTTCAGTCCCCTTTCCCCCCCCACCATGTGAAGTTAGAGCCTAGGTCACATGCAAGGATTCCTTCATTCTTCTAATCCTCAAACAACTCTTTGTAGAATATGTGAAAATAATTACCTTATTTTAGTAGTACAAAAACATTGTACTATAGCTAACTATTATCTGAATTTTATATAGGATTAAATCGAGGGTGAGCAAGGTCTGTGATACTCTCTCTTGAGTGGCGCTGTTTTTGTACTTCCAATTTCGCTATGCCCCATGTTACTTATTCAACCTTTCTTCTTTCCGCTCTTTCGTGGGGTGGGGGGGTGGTGGAAGGAGATGAGAGATAGCCATCCTTTAACTGCACTGAAATTTACAGTATTAGCTTGAGTGTCTGACCTGGGAGTCCTCCCACAATTTGATCTTAGTGCTTATGTATTCTCTATTTTTTAGTGTTTAAGTCATCTCTGTACCCAGCATGGGGCTCGAACTCACATCCCCGAGATCAAGAGTTGCATGCTCTACCAACTGAGCCAGCCAGGAAGTCCCAGTGCTTGTGTCTTCTTAACTTGAAAACCAACTCTTATATTCGAACAATTATGAGTGTAGTAATGGGGAGACTATGGCTTCACATGTGAAATCTGACTAGCCAGAGAAATCAGACTTATTGTCCCTGAAAGTAGAAAGAACACTAAAATGAGAGATATGATATCTGGGCTTAAATCTCAATTTTGCCGTGTAGTTTCTCACTGACGTTGGGCATTTCACTGAAACTGTTTCCTCCTCTCTAAAAGGAGCTTATTAATATCTGTTCTTTCTAACTCACAAAGATTTATAAAGATTAGACAAGCCATGTGAAAGTACATTGCTGTGCAAATTTAAGTTATACAACTTCTTTCCTTAAAAGAAATATTTTGAGTCATCATTTCATGTCCTGAAAATGAGAATAAAGAAAATTCATCTACACCCATGAAAGTGGCCTGATTCTCATGTTAGAGAGGAATCTTAGGAAAAGTATAAAATACGAAGAATGATGTAAGGAAGAGTTTCAATTAGTTAGAATTCAACTAACTACAACCTTTAATTAATCAGGATTAGTTTTTAAATTTTCTGATTCTAGGGGCACCTGGCTGGCTCAGTCAGTTCAGCGTCTGACTCTTGATTTCTGTTCAAGTCATAGTCTCCTGGTCCATGGGATCAAACCTTGCACTGGGCTCTGCACGACAGCAAGGAGCCTGCTTGGGATTCCCTCCCCTGGCCTCTCCCCCACTTGTGTGCATGTGCATGTTCTCTCTCAAAATAAATAAACTTTAAAAATTTTTTGATTCTAAACCCCAAAAAACATTTCTTGAATTTATCCTGTGATTTACCCCATTGTCCATCTATGTACATTACCCTGCACTGGGAAAGTGTGAGGCAGATGGCAGAGGGAAGTGTGGGATAGACGGGGTTCTTGATGACACTGCTGCGTTGCTATTTTGACTGGCTCTGGAATCCCCTGCCCCTGGACTTTGTTCATGAGATCATAGGTTTCTTTATTATTTGAGGCTCCTTCAGTTGGGCTTACCTGTTATTTGCATCCAAAAGCATCTCAATACATTTGCCTCTACTAATTTTACATGAGGTAACCTAATCCTTTATTCTCCTCAAAGATAGGCTTTTATGATCTCTTTTTTGATCTCTTCCTGGCTCGAACTAACACCCAAAGGCGCAGGGCTTCACAGAAGCAGCACATAGCAGAAAATAGATAAAAAGCAAAAGTTTGTTCTAGAATCAGAAATTCCACCCTTTCCCCCCTACTCCACCACTTGCTTCATCTAGTCTGTGGAACTCCTGATAATTGACTCTGGTTGCCTGGGCTTGGGTATATCTCTGGCTTTTGGTGCCTCTGCCGGTGACTTGAACTTGGCCATATATTGTCTAAACCAGGACAGTCGCTGCCGATTTTAACCTCACCTTCTCCCACATTCTCAGTTCTAGTCAGCCTAGCTCCTCTTTTCCTTACTTGATGACTGCATAATTATACATTTCATCCTAGGAATCCTACCTATCTTTATTCATTCAAGCAAAGCAAGAAATTATCATTCTGGGGCTTTTCTGAAGCCACTAAAAGATTACAGAAATTTACACACGAAAGAAAATGGCGTATAAATATAGCAGGGTTATGTAGTTTACCAAGTCTCACGGTGGATGGTGGCCGCGCCGGATTCAAGCCCAAGTCTATTTGTCTCGAAGTCTGTTTGGTTGCTATTCATCATGCTTTTCATTTCTTTCAAAACAGGAACAAAATCATACTTAATGTGCAAGATAAGCCTTATTTAATTTCTTAAAAAAAAAAAACAAAAAAACAACTAAACATATACTTACCATATGGCCCAGAAATTACACTCCCGGACATTTATCCCAGAGAAATGAAACTTATGTTTTTACAAAAACCTGCACACTAGTGTGCATAGCAGCTTTATTCTCCACAGCCCTAAAGTGGAAATAACCAATATGTCCTTTAGTGGGTGATGGCTAACCAAGCTGGGACATCTGTACTATGGGATGTTACTTAGCAATAAAAAGGAACAGGCTAATGATACATACGACAACTTGGATAAATGTCAGGCATTATGCTGAGTGGAACAAGCCAGTCACCCAAGGTCATATACTGTATGATTCTGTTCACATGACATTCTCTAAGTGATCGAATTATAGAGGTGGAGAACAGGATTAGTGGTTGCTGGGAATAGGAATGGTGGAGAAAGGGGAGGGTAGATGTATCTATAAAGGGGTAGTAGCATGGAGGGGATCTTTGTGAAATAGTTTTATGTCTTGATTGTATTGTGGGCTACATGAGTCACATTTGATAAAATGACAAAGAATTGTACACGTACATTGTACCAATGTCATTTTCCTAGTTTTGATAGTGTGCTATAGCTATGTAATTAGGGGAAAGTGGGTGAGAGGTATATGGGACTTCTCTGTTCTATATTTGCAACTTCTTGGGAATCAATAATTATTTCAAAATAGAAAGCTAAAAAAATAGCCTCATTGTCTCTCACTTCCCTCTCTACATCCTCTTCCTCAATCCAGCTTGTCACTCAGCCAGAGACCAAGCAATATTAGTGTAGGGGCCCAGGGCTAGCCACCTCAAAATGTATCCCAATGGCATATTGATTATCTTGAATTGTAGCTACTTGGGGAAGGTCTGATGCAGGCACACTCGGATCTCTTCTGTCCCCCTGAAATCAGGAAATAAAACTCCCATATGAAAGATACCCTCCCTGTACTAAGAAGTAAACCGATATCCTTATCATCAGTTAGGAACTTTAAAGCTGAGAGAGCTGTAGAAATAAATCTTATTATTTTTAAAAAACCTATTACCTCAGCCTAAATTCTGCTTAGAATTTCTTACTACTTAAAGCTCCCAAACATCTGTTTTCTTCATTCTGTTAACTCCTCACAAACGTATTGTCTCTTTGTCTACAGTGTATAAAAACTGCTTGCCCTGGTCATTTCTTTGGGTCTCAATTTCACTATTGGACCTCCATGCAGTATGTAATAAAACTTTGTTTCTTTTTCCTCCTGTTCATCTGTCTCATGTCAATTCCTAAACTAGTTAGAAGAACCTGGGAAGAAGAAAGGAAATATCTCCTTCTTCTGCATTAGACTCTGTTCTTTCCCTTCCCCCTAAATCTAACCAGTCTTAAAGTCCTGTCTGTCCATTCTGTCGTTCATGTCCTGACATTCATGTCACTCCTGAGCGTGCAGCTCTCTGTCTCTGCCCCGAGTCACACCCTCCAGCCTGCCCTTCTACAGTATCTCCCTGGCTGGCTTCCTATCCGCCACCTATCTTTTCTAATGTCAGTGACTTCTTTAAAATGTGAATCAGATCCTTTTACTTTCCTGCCCAAGAACAGTTGGTGGCTCCCTGATGCCCATTGTTTCAAATCAACTTAGCTTGGTAAACAGGAGCCTTCAGTTCCTGTTCTCTCCTCCTCGTAGGAGGAATAAATCTGCATGTCCTGGAGTCGTGTCTCCTCTGCAGTTTTAGTAGGTTAGATAGCTGGGTTAGCAACTCAGAGTAGACCAGAAAGACAAGCTGATACCAGTGCATGGGCTTCAAAGTTTCTCTCATTCTATCAAGGCTACAACTCTGACCAGGGGCCTCTGTGGTGCATTGATGTTTCCTATTCCCTAGAGTATTATGGAGCAGGACCTCTTTCTATTGGGATGTTAGCCCTGGGGCATGTGGACCATCTATGCAGGGCCTGAGCTGTGGGATAATGAGAGTTCAGGGGACTATGAACACTTCACTACTTCTCTGCTGGTAAGCTGTTCTCCTATAACCTCTATTTTATATCTTGCTGCATATATGACACTTAGGTGTATATGCCTGGAAGTACTCTGCGTGATGCTGTCTCACCAGACTCACCGGCTGATGCCCGCTGAGCATGTGGCGTCCAACAATGACCCATAATTCTCAGGAAGTGTACCCTCTGCTGCCTCATGTGCTGTTTGGCTTTCTATCACTTTCCTGATTCCTGCCATGTCCCCCAAACAGAAACAGGCCTACTAGCTTTCATTTTTACATAGGGCCCCTTCATTCTTCCGTCAGGGAACTTCTAACATTGTTTTATAAGCCCAGTGGTGAGGTTGCTTCCTTCTCGTCTCACCTAGACTATCCAACTCTTTGAAGGATGAGATGGTTTCATTTTAGCTTTGTATTTCTGATGCTTGTGAGAGCCTTGCACATGGCTGGTGTTCGGTACACATTTGTTAAATGAGCAAATGACTTGTGACATGTGCGAGGGCCCTTTAAATAGTAAACGCTATACCAATATTAGTTATGATGAAAGCACCTTAATGAAGACAGCAAGATAAGCCATATGAACCAGAATTGCTGATATAGCAAAATCAGTTACCAATACATTAATCCCTCCAGACACATATACACAGACACATGTATACATACATGTCTGTAACATACATGGCGCATAGCATGCAATCAGTTTTCATACTGGGACTAACACGCTGCAAGATTGGGGTCTCTCTCCTTTCTCTTCGTAGAAGGGGCTTACTC
Organism: Leopardus geoffroyi; assembly: GCF_018350155.1. Taxonomy (NCBI): domain Eukaryota; kingdom Metazoa; phylum Chordata; class Mammalia; order Carnivora; family Felidae; genus Leopardus; species Leopardus geoffroyi. Next base: position 96,449,855 of record NC_059333.1, read on the forward strand.
CACACCATCCACACCTCACGCTTCACATCCGCTTCTCTAGACTGTGAGATAGCGGGCATAGGATGTGGTGTGGTGCTCGGCTGCTGACGGAGTTAAATAAATACTCTTTAAAGGGGAAAATACTTTTTTATGTGCAAACCCAACTGAATTTCGGCCACCACATCATGTCCTCTGGCTCAACACCAGCCATCAGAATAAGGACAGGTCATTCTTCACATTGATAGATCTGGAGTCACAGAACTCTGTCTCCCCTTACTAGTAGGTGAGTTTTAATGTGCTAGATTGTCTGACTCAGATACATTGCTTTCGTAGTACCTTTTTGCCCTACAGGGACTTTCTCTAAATTTGAACTTAAGTATGTACCATTAGAAGCCTAAAGGAGGCTAAGTGTTAACTACCCTATTTTTCTAGAGAACATTTATTTATAGCTAAATCTAAAGTCAAAAACTGACTTTGTCTTATGCATTTCTAGTGGCTTTATGAAAAAACAAAGAAAATAAATTTTATCCTAAATTTTGAAATGATGTTAAGATAATTTAAAAGGGATAACTTACTTATATTTCATTTTTAGTGTAGTATCTAAAATTGTGTACCACACGGAGACTGAAAAAGTGATGATTCACTTTCAATTTGTAATCCAAGGTGAGAATAATTACACAGAGCAATTTTTTCTGATGTTAGGGTTGAAATTTTTCTGGTTTGCTATATTTTCTATTCTCTTTAGTTTTCAAACTACTTTATGAATACTAAATAGTTGTACAAGTGAGGAGAAACTATTTTCATAAAGCCATTTTTTTTTTCCATTTTAAATTTATGATCTGTCAAAACCTTAGTAAGGTTGAAAAGTTTTGGCTTAGCCATTTTATTTTTTCTCAACAGTAGATGGCAATATCTGTTCACCTGTAGCAAAAGCCTCAATCACAGTAATGACCAAAGACTTACAGATTTTTATTCCCTCCACCCTGTAAAGTGGAATCAGTCTATTTAAAATTGTAAAATTGAAGACAGAAGCAGTTTGCATGTCAGTACAATCTTTTAAAATTTTGGTTGAAGGGGTGCAAAAGTATATGAGTAGATGAAAACTATGCCTTCTTTCACTCCAGGATAGAGAGGCTGGCGGGTCTAGGAAAGGCTGCTGGATCTGGTGAACAAAGACAGCCTAGCAGTAGACCGTCTGAGGCAAGAACAAGAGGTTAAGCTAACAATTTTTAGCTAGTTCTGTTAAAATTTATGCTCAGATCTTGTTACATACCCATAGAGATTGTTTGCTTATTTTTTTAAGTTCCAATGTGTGGTTTTTTTGCCGAGAAAATTTTAAGCTTCACACGTTTTTATTTTTGAGAAATAAAATAAGAAATAAAGAAATAAAACAATGCCAGTTTTATACCCAATGCCTACGTTTACGCTTTGCTTCTCAAGGAGTAAGTGGGGGGAGGGGGGTGGGGGGGGCGGGTAAGACTAGGATTTGGGAGAGGTTTCCTTCATGTGACCCTCCTTCTGATCGCATCAACAGGGACAGTAGCACGTCTTTATAAAGTGGATTTCTAACACGTGTTTGAAGAAATGGCTCCCCAGTTTCAAAAAGTTCAAAAATTACAGTTAATGGCCTAAAAAACTAGCTGTGCTACAGGTTATACAGCTTTACCTCTGTGAAAGAACAGTAAACAAATCTTAACATCTAACATCATCTATGTCTTTGAAAACTCTAAGTGTGGTATTCTGTGCTATGATGAGAGAAATATATTGACATACCACAACTCCCTAGCTTTTACTTTAGGAATTTCCATAATGAATGCTATCTTCATTAAAATATATCTTTAATATGGAAAATATAGTACTCATTGGATTGCTTATTGGCTATAATTTTCTATAACTATAACTTTTCTAGAACTTTCTGTTCTATATTTTATTTTTATTTATTTATTTTTATTTATTTATTTTTTTTTTCAACGTTTATTCATTTTTGGGACAGAGAGAGACAGAGCATGAACGGGGGAGGGGCAGAGAGAGAGGGAGACACAGAATCAGAAACAGGCTCCAGGCTCTGAGCCATCAGCCCAGAGCCTGACGCGGGGCTCGAACTCACGGACCGCCAGATCGTGACCTGGCTGAAGTCGGACGCTTAACCGACTGCGCCACACAGGCGCCCCTATATTTTATTTTTTAAAGTTTATGTATTTTGAGAGAGAGAGAGAGCGCGAATGCAGAAGTGGCAGAAAGAGAGGAGGAGAGAGAGAAAATCCCAAGTAGGCTCTGCACCGTCAGCAGGGAGACTGATGTGGGCCTGGAATCCACAAACCGGGAGATCATGGCCTCAGCTGAAGTTGGACGCTTAACCCGATGGAGCCGCCCAGGCCCCTCTCTGTTCTGTATCTTAAAATAAGTCATCCTTTTGCCAAAAGAATTTCATTGATTGTACACCTGAAACTAACATAACACTGTATGTTGATTATCCTGGAATTAAAAAAAAAAAAACAAAAAAACAACAGTCTCATTGATAGTTTGTTCTTTGGAGGACTGTGGATAAGAAAACAACTATTTTGAAGAGAACAGCTGGGAAGCATGGCAAGAGACTGCTACTGCATCCCCAAGCGGCAACCCCTATACAAAGTACAAAGAAAAAGAAAAAGTGGGGCATAGCTGATAGTATCAAATAGGTCTAGCTTCCTTGACATCATACTGATCAAGACTTCACATGTTTTTATGGACCGCATTAACACTGGGCCAATTTTCATTGAAAAATGACTCTTCCCTTATTTTTATAGTGATGATCATCCTCCTGGAATAAAAATATCCAATTGTAGTATATAAAAGGGTAATAGTCCTTTTGGGTTCTTTTTAAAAAGTGGTTCACTTTAAGTAGTCAGATTTTAAAAATAAATGTTTTGAGGAGCCAAGGAGGAATGAGATATAATCTATTTCTGGGTCAGTCTGTGTTGGTGACTGTTGATGTCAGTAGAAAATTCCTTAGGATTCTGGAGATTTTCACTGATACTTGAATTCCTATTAAAGAACAGGTCCAATGGCAGTCTGTCTGTCTCTCTCATTATTTAAGAAGTCTACGGCATGTGTGGTTAACTGAACACAGTTACTGCATAAATAAAGTAACCACATTCCATGAAGTTTTGATGGGTTTATGGTCAAATGAAGGAAATTATCTTGGCTATTTCATGGTGGATCTTTTCCATAGAGTACGGCTGTGTTTCTCTCATTATTTCCTGTGAAGTGATGGGTTTCACAGTAGAAGCTTAACTATTTTTAGGATCACTGGACATCGGGCCAGTTTTACTATTTATAACAAGTCTTCCTTAGGCAAAGATCCAAATCTCATCATTTCTTTTATCATATTAGTATATCTGTAAACTAATGCATTATAGGGTCTGTTATATTTAGCTGAGGAATATCTACAGTGTGTATGTACATCTATGTATATTTCATCACAGGAAGCAGCTTGAATTTCTTTATAACCCACGGAACTCTCATTTATCTTGTTTCCCAACAGCCTTTCGCTGTTCACCTGGTTTTATGGCCCCTACTATGTACAAAGAAAAGTGTGAACCTAAGAACAGGCCTTATGATTGTAAGCTCCCCCACATCAGAATACATTAAAGGTTCAATTTAATATTATGCATCTGTGGGCAGCTTTGAACAAATAGAGCGTGATGGTTCTGAGTGTGAACTGGTAAAGCCCGCTAATTTCTCTTCCTTTCCATTCACTCTTATCTCAAATTCTCCAAGGTGGAACTTTTATCTGCATGTTTCCAAGAAGGAGTTCAATTAATAACAGAGAAGAATTAAGGCTGATATGATCATTTCGTGTCTTAATTTAACTCTTTTAAATAGACTGCTGGGAAGAAAATACCATTTTCATGTTGTTGTTTTTTTTAATTTCAGGTTTTTTTTTTTTGGTCATGTTACAGGTTTAATATTTCCTCTCAGTAACTTATCCTAGATAATATGGTATCTGATCACTTACCCATATAACATATACGAAATTTAACTTTAGGTAAATAATATTTAAAATGTAATCAGTATATGGCTTGCTCAAGCCATGGGTGCTACTTTCTATTCAGAACAACAAACTCCTTTTAAGTTGTCCCCATTTGATGCCCCTATGTATCATCCCTCCTAGGCTTTCTCTTCTAACCCCACCGGTGTTACCCTTCTGTCAACCATGGCTTCATGCTCTGGGGTCTGCTTTAGCTTTCCCCCACTTTTGGAGAGCCAGGGTGAAGGACAGCTAGTGCAACCAACATGCAGCCAGATCACTCCATTCTGAGACTTCATCAAACTGACTCAGCCCCTCCTGAGTAGGCAAGGAGGTAGTGGGGAAGGAGGTATCCCTTGCCCCTACCCTCATCCCCACTATGTCTGAAGGCTTTTGGAGGAGACTGTGTCCCAAACCAAGGCCCTTTGATCCTGCTTTTCTGTTTCTGGGAGTCTCTACTGTGTGTTTATCTTACTGTCTGTACTTCCTGCCTGCCTTTGCATGTGTCTTCTTCTTGGGCATCACTCAAATCCCTTCACTGCTCCAAGTCCTGACAACTCAGGGTTACGTGGAGATCTTACGAAAGGGTTGGGGTCATGAAGCTGCGTAAATACAGCTGAATTTCAGATATTTCTGTTCTCAAAAGCTCTTGGCCAGTCCTGCCACTGGGCACTTGCTCTCTTCTGGACTGGGTGGAGGAATCAGCTCCCTTTCTTCTTCCTTCAAAGTCTTCCCTTTTACTCAGACCAGCATGTGTCCCTTAAGCCCACAGAGTCGGGTTCTCTTCTTCCACAGGACAGTTTTGCTCTCTTTGTCTTATTCCTGCCTCATTCAAGCTGTGCCCCAAGGATTCTACAACCAAACGGGCACATCAGGATTCTGTATCTCACCAAACAGACTGTTGTCTGAGACGAATTCTGCTACTAGCTATTAAAGTAACGTTGATTTAATGTACTATGCTAAATATTAATAGTTGCTGGATTAATATCTTTCTAGAAATATTTGCATGTTCACAGGGGATTTGCCTGAGGAATCAGGTGACTTCTCAAATAGAGTTTCTGGACTACTTGTGGGCCTTTTTGGTGACATGTGTCTGACTAGGAGAGCCAAGGTTCATAATGAAAATAGAGTTTAAGTAGGTGCCTGTGCTAAGCCATTTATGTGCATTATTTTGTTTAATGAACAATTTTATGAGGAATCTATTGTGGGGTAGGAAACTGTCGCCTGTGAAGTAACTCACCCAAGGTCACATAGGTGATGGATTCAATCTAGATGGGTCTTACTCCAAAATCCTGTGCCCTTCACCACTAGGCACTGTGGAACTTTTATCCATAGACCAGTTCATTACATTCAAGGGCAGAAGTCCACTGATTTCAATGTGTTATTTTTTCCCCTAATCAGTAAATAAGCCATTGTTTAAGCACACACTCTTTCTTTATATGTGAACAAGAATCCATTTGTTGTGGGATATGCTGGTTGTGTGACAAATTTAAACCAATGATAAGGTTTTGAGATAGTACAATATTGTCTAAAAATTAACTTCAGTTCCTTTATATTTTTGTGAATATAATATAATATAATATAATATAATATAATATCTATTTTCCCATTTATCTTCCTGCACCTGTCTCAATATTAAAATATTTGGAAATGTTTTGTTTGTTAAACAATGGCAATGTGATACATTTTATGTTAAAGTTAAATATGAGAAAGCAATTAATACTTCTAATTGAAATATAATTGCCTTTACCATGGTAAAAAACTGGATTTTCATGAACATAATTACAAAGTCATTTCATGGTGTAAAAAAAGATGATTTGCAAATAATTCATAATGAAAGAAATGTCCAGGGGCACCTAGGTGGTTCAGTTGGTTAAGATGCTGACTCTTGATCTCGGCTCAGGTCATGATCTCACAGTTTTGTGAGTTTGAGCCCCACATCGGGCTCTGTGCTGAGAGGGCAGAGCTTGCTTGGGATTCTCTCTCTCCTCTCTCTCTGCCCCTTCCCAACTCATGCTGTCTCTCTTTCTCTCAAAATAAATAAATAAACATTAAAAAAAGAAAAAAGAAAAAATGTCCAACTAAAATTTAGTTAAAATTTTTTCAGTAGGTGGTACATTCACACTGTTCAAAAATCCGTAAGTTATGAAAAGTTAAATCATGAAAATTTCCCTTCTCTTGTATTTCCTGAAACCCAGGCCCCTTTTTTCCAAGTCACTATTGTTATATATATATATATATATATATATATATATATATACACACACACACATATACATATACATACATATATATACATATACATATGTTTTGTTTGTTATGTTTGTTTTATATATATATACATATATATGTCATGTATATATATTCTTATGTAATTGAATATGTATTTTTGTTTCTCCCTCTTATACATAAATGTTAGAATATTTAAGCACTCTCATGTACTTTGCTTTCTTAATATCAGTACATAAAGAATTTTTTCCTTTTTAACTGAATGATTTTTTTTAATGTTTATTTATTTTTGACACAGAGAGAGAGAGACTGAGCATGGGTGGGGGAGGGGCAGAGAGAGAGAGGGAGACACAGAATCAGAAACAGGCTCCAGGCTCTGAGCTGTCAGCACAGAGCCCGACGCGGGGCTCGAACTCATGAGCTGTGAGATCATGACCTGAGCCGAAGTCAGACGCTCAACCAACTGAGCCACCCAGGTGACCCTCAACTGAATGATATTTTTATATGGATGTAGCATACTTTATTTAATCAGTCCCCAACCAAAGGATGTTCAGCATTTTTCAATCTTTTGCTATTTTAAACAGTGCTTCATCAATGAACTTTGTGTCATTTTGCATTTTGTGTCATTATGTGTGTGTATCTATAGGAACTGAAATTGTTGAATCAAAGAATACATGCATGTATAATTTTAATTTTTTTAATGTTGATTTTTGAGAGAGAATGAGAGACAGAGTGCGAGTGAGCATGAGTGGGGGAGGGTCAGAGAGAGACAGAGACACGGAAGTTGAAGCAGGCTCCAGGTTCTGAGCTGTCAGCACAGAGCCCAACAGGGGGCTCGAACTCACGAGCTGTGAGATCGTGACCTGAGCCTAAGTCAGACACTTAATGACTGAGCCACCCAGGTATCCCTATAATTTTAATTAATATTATGCAATTGCCCATCATAGAAATGTAACTAATTTATAACATACAAGAGATACAATAATATTCAAACAATGTATAAGAGTTTCTATTTCCCACAGCCATGTTAACGGGGTATTGTTTTACATTTCTCCTATTACAAATGAGGCTAAGCTTCTTTTCATGTATTTAAGGCCAAGTTGCATTTCCTCCTCTGTGACTTGTTTGTTCCTATCTTTTGTCCTTCCCCAGAAGAGCTCTGGGTCCTCCTCCTAGTGCAGAAGAGAGCCAGTGGCAGGAATGGCCAAGGGCTTTTGAGAACAGAAATACCTGAAATTCAATTGTTAGTGAAGTTTTTTCTATTGAATTATTATTATTATTTGTTTCTTAGCAATTGCTGTTTGGAAGATTTGTCTGTCATGTATGCATTGCAAACATTTCCCCCAGCCCCATTCCTCACAGGTAACCACTACTAACAGTTCGGGATTAGAATAAACAGATTAGTTTGGTATTGTTAAAATTTTTTTCAGAATCGCTGTCTCCTATCCAGGAATAAGATCTGTTTCAGGCTTTTCTAACCTCATTTGTTGTTTTTTTAAAAACATATATTTATTTTGAGAGAGGGAGTGAGAGTGTGCTGTCAGCATAGAGTCTGATGTGGGGCTTGATCCCACAAACCACAGATCATGACCTGAGCCAAAATTGAGTTCAGTGCTCAACCAGCTGAACCATCCAGGTGCCCCTGTTTTTGTTTGATTCATTATTGTGCTTATAGCGGTCTTGAACATTTCTTCTATAGTAATTTCTAGTTATTCTGTGGATTTTTGTTCTCGCATTTTCTTTTTGGCTCAGAAATATCCTCTCATCTTTCTCTAGTTCAATGTCTTAGTGTTCTGGTATGGAGGTCTGTCACCCTGTAACTGTTCGGAACTTCTTGGGGGAGGAGTATCCAGATGCTTCACGTGGCCGTTGGTCGTTGAAGAGCAAGAGAAAGGCCAGTGTGGCTCTTACTCATTACTGTCAGGTTGAAGAACTTCATTCCCTTTTGAATTCTGTGATTAGGAAGAAAAGGTTCCAAGTCTAAAAGTATCATTCTGGGGGCACCTGGCTGGCTCAGTCAGTTGGGCATCTGACTTCGGCTCAGGTCACAATCTCACAGTTCATGGGTTCCAGCCCCGTGTAGGGCTCTGTGCTGACAGCTCAGAGCCTGGAGCCTGCTTCAGAGTCTGTGTCTCCCTCTCTTTGCCCCTCCCCTGCTTACCCTCTGTCTCTCTCTCTCTCTCTCAAAAATAAAGAAACATTAAAAAAATTTTTTTCTAAAGTATCATTCCTTAATATGAAAGGACTAGATGCCTAAAATGAAAACACAGTACAAGTATTCCAGTTTACTTCAAGTGGGTTAAAACATAGACAGTGGGCTTGAAAGTTTTTCCTTGGATCGATATAGGCTGTAAAATAGAATTATTTTTGTGAAATCAAGATGTTTCTAATGACCACATTTCTAAAAAGTCTACCTCTTATACAAAGAAATGTGAACCTTAATTTTACTCTAAGTACCAGTTGTTTTAGAGAGTAAAAACCCGTATCAAGTTAGTTCTGTGCACTGGGACATTCTCCATTCTCAGAACTGGTAAAAAACTCGTGACATTAAGACTTTTAATTGGTCAGATGATCAGCGTTAAGGCAATTGCTTATTCTGCGAGAATTCCGATGCACTAAAAACAAATAACAACAGCAGCAACACACCTTGGGGATATATCTCACCACCTCTGGATATGGCAAAATTTTATGCTTGGCAATACCTAGTCACCCTACTTTATCAACCCATAATATACATCATTTATGTTTATACGAGCAGCTATGAGTTTTCATAAACCTTTTAGTTTATGTTCAATAGGAGTCTCCAAAAAAAGTTTTATTTGTAATTAAAAAAACCCACCTGTGATAGTATGAATTCTGAATAAGTTGCCCTTTTATTCTTGCCTTCTCCTTCTTCTTTTGAAATTCTTCATCTGGGGTATTTGCCATCAACCCCAGCTTTTCACGTGGTCTGTTGGGCATGCCCCTTTGCTCACTATGTTGAGAACATGTTTTTCTGCGAGTGAATGATCATGTGGCAAGGATGTGGCTTCTGCGCATCAGAACATGGTAGCTGGTTTAGTGATTTATCTGATGGGAAATTTTCCCTGGAGGAGTAATGTTGATGATGTCCCTCTTATTCAGCTACCTCTGCTTCATTGAACACAACTAAACCAGATTTGAAAGCAAACGGGAGACAATGTGGTAAACCACAGGCAGAAAGACAGAGCTCTTGAGTATTCCTGACCAAATAAAGGCCTGACAAGGAAGAATATGTGTTGACAGCATTTCCTAGGACACGCTTCAAGGATCACATTAAAACATTTCCACAGGGTACAGGCTTCAATCAGCAGAAGGTGTTCTTGTATCCCAAGTACCACAGGGTCGAGTTTTCCAATGACCCCAGCATAACAGCCAATATAGGGGTTGCTGGAGCAATTAAACAGATTTCATTAAGTGTCAGCAAAAGCTCCTGGCCAGCTATTAGAAAAACTTTTATGCATTATTACAGTCAGGTCCTTCCAAAAACATCCAGGCTAATCTAATTGAATTGGGTATTGCAGTAAGGAAACATTTGTTAAAAGAGAAGATTTGTTCTTCTGCCTTATGTGACAACGTTTTAGGAGATTCTTCTGCTTTCTTCAATTTGTAAAATATATAAGTGGCTGAGTTAAACTCTTCCCAAGGACACTCTCCAGACAGAGGTATATACTCTCTTCTAGAAGTTTTACTGACCTTTGGATTCATATTTACCTAATGTTAATTATCTACTAAGTTAGGCATTGAATTCCGACAACTCTAGCATAGCTATTGTTCTCTCAATTTTATAATTGAAGAAAGGGGGACCCAGAGAGGTTAAACAAGTTATCCCAGATCACACAGCCAGTAAATGGGCATAAACCCAGGTTGAATCATACAAGCTAATTATATTCTCTCCTTACATTTTTATGTTCTTAAAGAGCCATTGGTATTACGTTGGGTATGTATCATGGTCATCTCTTTACTGAAGCCAAATTCTATTTGATGTGAAAAATCTTTACGCTGATCACACTTACTGGGAATTTGTGTACGGAAAAATAAAACTATTTTTTTTTAAAAATCCTGGTTAGTCTGCTGTATATTTTCCCATTGACTTTACCAACGTGGAAGAAACGGGAGCAATCTGAATATGAAGCATTTCTGCGAAGACAACAAGCTGGGATATTTGCACTGTGGCCATTAACTCACAGTACTTTTCAGAGATCATAGCTCTTATTTTCCTTTCAGAACTCATGGGGTGCTGGAGAGAAGCATGATAGGAGAAGAGACAGCATGACAGACAAGAGCTTGTACACAATTTGGTTTCTCTTAGAGACGCTTTGGGTTGTTTGATGGTATCCCCTTGATATTTCAGTCTTGAGAGTTCACTGAACTCAGCACATTGAAAGGAGGCTGTCTATTCCCTTCACCTTAAGCTATCCTCAAGTTAATAAAATGGAATAGGCAAATAATTATCTTAAAAACTACAGAGAAATAAGTTCCCCAATTTCCCTGGTAATGTATGCATCCTAGTGTCAGTATTTATTTATTTTTAGCTAGTTATTTTTTTTCTATATTATTCATTTCATTAGTTCATTATAAACACATGAGCAATATCATCTTACTAGATAACATACCAGTAAAAGTCCAGTGGCTGAACTATCAAAAGAACATATAGATATCTGTAAGTAAATAGAGGCTATGGAAGATGCAAGAAAATTGTGTCAAATGTCTGTCCCTGAAAGTTGTTGATAATTATTCAAAAGACTCACATTTCTTTGCTTAGCTAGTTATTTTTTTTAAAATAGTGTCTAGAACAGTATCTAGCACATGATAGGCACTTAAATACTTAGTGAATGGAAGAACAAAACATGAATCCATTTGTTATCCTCAGAGGAGATAGAATGACATGAAGCCTCCTTGTAAAAGTGAGATAAATTGAGACTAAAGGAAAATTGGATAACAATCAGTGTAAAGTGGTGAAAAATGCTCTTCATCTGTACGGGCTTTGCTGTCAGCTCGGAGCCTGCTTTGGGTCCTCTGTCCATGTCCTCCCCCCCCATCCCCTGCTCACACTCTCTCTCTCATAAAAATAAATACACATTTAAAAACAAATAAACAGGGGCCCCTGGGTGGCTTATTCGGTTAAGCATCCAACTTTGGCTCAGGTCATGATCTCACCGGTTCCTGAGTTCAAGCCCTGTATCAGGCTCTGTGCTGACAGCTCAGAGCCTGGAGCCTGCTTTAGATTCTGTCTATCTCTCTCTGCCCCTCCCCTGCTTGCGTTCTGTTTCTCTCACTCAAAAATTCGTAAACATGAAAAAACAAACAAACAAAAACCCCCAAAATTTTGAAACAAAATTCTTTCAACAATAGAAGAAAATAAATTTTAGTAGTTTTGTGATTCAAATAAAAATCATGATTAAGTATACATGGGAGGAGAATAACAACAATGGCATGAGAAGCAGTAATAAAAAAAAAACTTTAGAACACTATTATAACATTCATATCATTCTTAGACTTGATGAAAGAAAACGCTGTATTGGAATCTTGTGTCTCAAACCTGAGCTTTGTATGCATAAAATGATCCCTGGCTGTATAACAAAGACACTGAAGTGATCTATATCGTAATTTACTGCACGATTCAAAGACTAGTCCCTAAGAAGCACATGTGTGGTACAGAAAAAAGCAGCAGAATAGAAGATTTGAAAACAGAACTGACACAAACTAACTGACCAAAGGAGACAGAACTTAGAGTCTGAAACTAACCATGTTAGTGGCTCGTTAGATTTTTTTTTTTAATTTTTTTTTAACATGTATTTATTTTTGAGAGAGAGAGAGACAGAGCATGAACGGGGGAGGGTCAGAGAGAGAGGGAGACACAGAATCTGAAACAGGCTTCAGGCTCTGAACAGTCAGCACAGAGCCCGACGCGGGGCTCGAACTCACATACCGCGAGACCGTGACCTGAGCTGAAGTCGGACGCTTAACTGACTGAGCCACCCAGGCGCCCCAGTGGCTCGTTAGATTTTATTTATGTATTTGTTTATTTGTTTCTACGTGCCAGTCATCTTTTACTGGGTGTTACTTCTTAATTCGGACATGAAAGGACTCAAGGGTGCCCGGCAAAGGCTATGGTAAGGAATGTAGAATGTGCCTCCACCCTGGGCCCTCTTCAGCAGTACTTGTGTAGCTGCTTATGTTTGAGTCCCTTGTTAAGAATGACAGTCGCTGAAAAGCACATAAGCTGCCAGCACCATCGAAATCCTAGAGACGCCCCCTTTCCTCACATTGACATACCTGCTGTAATACAGTAGCAACCTCTTTGAAACACTCCAACAGTGACGTTAGGGGTGAAATCCCTCATCAGTATACAGTCTGGCAACTCTGCTAGTTTACCATCCGTGAGCTTTTTCATCTTCACTGGTGCAGATGATGCCATCTTGGAGTTCTGGGTGTCTGGCCAACTAAAAATGTAAAAAGTCACCATTGTACGGAGGACTTTAATAGGACCTGGAGTTTCATAATACAGTGTATATTCAAAATGTCCAGAATACAATCCAGAATTATTCAGCAGACAAAGGAGCAGGAAACTACGACCAATTCTCAAAACACAATCAACAGATGCCTACTCGGAGATGATCCAGATGTTGAAGTTACCAGGCTTTAAAACAACTATGATCGCCCTCCACAAAGTGGAATTGAACACATTTGAAGTGAAGGAAAGATAGCAATTCTGAGGAGCGAGATAGAAATCATAAACAAAGAGCCAAAAGGAGATTTTAGAAATGAAAAATGTAATGTGTGAAGTAACAGTGAGGCCACTGGATGGCAGAATTTAAAGACTGATCAATAGAAATCATCCAAAATAAAGAACTGAAGAGAAAATATCTTTAAAAAGTGAACAGATCATCAGGTACCTACAGGATAATATTTTAAGATATAACATGTGTGTCATTTCAGTCCCCCAAAGAAAAAGAGATTGGTTCAGAAAAAATATTTGAAGAAATAATTGCTGAAAACTTTCCAATATGGTGAAACATATAAGGTTACAAAATAAACTCAAAGAAAACCATACCAGACACATTATAATCAGACTGCTGAAAACCAGAGGTAAAGAAAAAAAAAATCTTGAAAGCAGCCAGAGAAAAATAACACATTACACAGAGCCTAGAAGACAGTGGAACAACATCTTTAAACTGCTTAAAGAAAAGATCTGAGAATTAACTGAGACTTTTACATCTAGTGAATATATCCTTTGGGAATGACAGTGACATAAAGATATCCCTAGACTAAGAAAACTAACAAAATTCATTGCTGGCAGACCTGCTCTAAAAAAATGATAAAAGGGAGTTTTTCAAGCTAAAGGCAAAAGGTTCAAGAGGGAAAGATGGAACAGCAGGAATGAAGGAGGAACAAACACATGTTTGGATACATGTAACAGAATATTTTTTTCCTCAGAAGTTACTTCAAAGCTGTATGACTGTTAGCAGCAAAAATGTAAGATTGGTGGGGGTTTCAATGCATGTAGATGCAGTAATATAAGCGGCAACTACAACATAAAAGGGGGGAAGGTTAAAGAGAGACCTAGGTAATTGTAAGGCTTCTTCTACATTTTCCTTAAAGTGCTCATATTAGCTCTAAATAGATGCCTAAAAGTTCTGTAGGCATATTGTGCTCCCTATGGACCGTACACATAAAGAGTGAATTTTACTGTATGTAAATTACAGAAAACTTGATGGAAAAGGAGGAGGAGAGGGGAAGTGAAAGCTTTATATCTGTATTTATCCTTTTAGTTAGTTTTGAATTTCATATCATGTAAATATATTACCTAAGATAAAGTTAAAATAAGAAGAAAAAAAAAAAAGAAAACAACCCAACAACTGAGCACTGAAGAGTTTCTGAAGGCTGTTGATGCACACCGTTCTGCTCTGCTCCCCCCTTGAGAGTCCTTTGGACGCTGCAGAACCTATCACACAGAACATCCTTTTGTGCCACAAAACAATTCCTCGTGAAGAGCAGGATGTACTAGCTGCCAGAGAAAGAGAGTGTGGAGGTGAGATCGTAGCATCCTCTTGAGGAATATACAAAAGGGGACGCAGAAGGATAGATTGTGCCATCGAGGACGCTTCTCCCTTCATTATTTCCCCTGTCCACCTGAAGAACAAGGTCCCTCTCAAAGAATTACATTCTTGCACTGTCAGAAATGCCTTTTGTGTGTTCTCATCAAAGACTACACTTTTGAAATAGTTTGGTAATATTTATTCAGCCAATACCAGTTACAAATATGGGAAATGGGGGAAGAAGGGAAAGGGAAATTGATACAACAAGGCCCCAAATGGAAATAAGGCATAGCCTCCCAATACAAATAAACCAGTTAAGAAATGGGCAGAAGTGGGGCGCATGGGTGGCTCAGTCAGTTAAGCCTCCGACTCTGGCTCAGGTCGTGATCTCACAGTTCGTGGGCTCTGTGCTGACAGTGTGGAGCCTGGAGCCCACTTCCAGTTCTGTGTCTCTCTCTGCCCCTCCCCTGCTCACATTCTGTCTCTCTCTCTCTCTCTCTTTCTCAAAAATAAATAAACATTAAGAAATGGGCAGAAGACATGAATAGACATTTTTCCAAAGAAGACATCCAGGTAGCTAACAGACATATGAAAAGATGGTTGACATCACTCATCATCAGGGAAATACAAATCAAAACCATGATGAGATACCACCACACACCTGTCTGAATGGCTAACATTAATAACACAGGAAACAACAGATGTTGGAGAGGATGTGGAGAAAGGGGAACCTTCTTACACTGTTGGTGGGAATGCAAACTGGTGCAGCCAACCTGGAAAACAGTATGGAGGTTCCTCAAAAAGTTAAAATTAGAACTACCCTATGACCCAACAAATACACTACTAGGTATTTACCCAAAGGATACAAAAATACAGATTGAAAGGGGTACATGCACACCAATGTTTATAGCAGCATTATCAATAATAGCCAAACTACGGAAAGAGCCCAAATGTCCATCAACTGATGAATGGATAAAGAAGATGTGGTGTACATACACACAATGGAATATTACTCGGTGATCAAAAAGAATGAAATCTTGCCATTTGCAATGACATGGATGGAGCTAGAGTATATTATGCTAAGCAAAATAAGACAGAGAAGGACAAATACATGATTTCACTCATAAGTGGAATTTAGGAAACAAAACATATAGGAAGGGGGGGGGGGAAAGAGAAGGAAGCCATAATGAGACTCTTAACTATAGAGAACAAACTGAGATTTGGGAGGGGAGATGGGTGGGGGGTTGGCTAAATGGATGATGGGTATTAAGGAGGACACTTGTTATAAGCACTGGACGTTATATGTAAGTGATGAATCACTAAATTCTATTCCTGAAACCAATATTACTCTATATGTTAAGTAACTAGAATTTAAATAAAAAATCGAGGAAAAAAAAAAAAGAAAATAAGGCATAGCCGGAAGACAAAATACACAAACAAGAATGGTACCTCTGTCAGAAACAGATGAGAACAAGTCAAAAACAGGGAGAGATATTCACACATTTGGAGATTCAGAGCAGGTTATAGATCAGGACCCTTGGCTGCAAGTATAAGAGACATGTTTCCAACTGGCTAAAAGAAAAAGAAGAATTTATTGGATTATGGAATTGAAAAGTCCTGTGGTATGATGGCTTCAAGATAGGTGGATCCAGGAGCTCTAGGATGCCACCAGGACCAGATATGTTTCCCTCTGGCTTTTTCTTAGACAGGCTCTTCCCTTGAAGGGCAAGATGGAGTCTTACAGCACCAGGCTTTTTTCTTTACAGATTAGCAATCCCCAAAGAAAGTTTATAGCACCCCACCCCCTTCCCCCAAATAATTCTGACAAGGCGTTCATTGTTTTGGCTTGGTTCATAAGCCCATGCCTGTTTGTTTACTGTGCACTGGCCAGCCTGAGTCACATACCCAGCTTTGGAGATGGGAGCCAGTCCACTGGAGCTGCACAGACTGGAGGTGGAAGAGGGGCCATTCCTCCAAAGAAAATTGAGGTATAATGGATCTGAGTAGGTAAAAACAACAGATGTCAGCTGTCAGCTCTAAGGGGGAAGTTTAGGGGCTACAAACCTGATCAACATGAAAAGAAGGTCAACAATTCATCCTCAGGGTGTGAGGAGAAATTAAGAAGAAGGGATATTAGGAAACAAGGAGAGGAAAACATTTGGCATCAATGCAGTGGGAGTCTACAGAGATTAGTAAAATAATCACTGAGCAGCCCTGAGGGCCCAATTAAAGTTAGATAGCGTGGATTTGTCATTAAGTCATTAAACCCAGTTTTCAGTAGACTCATAGCAGGAGGGGAGGAAGGACATTTTACTGTAGCTTTCCCAGAGCTGGGGATTGGCCTAAGGGTGGAGAAATCAGGTGCTAGCAAAGTCATGGTTGAGATGGGGTCCAGGCTGAGGCATGACAAGGAAACTAGATGGTAGCTGGTGGACTAAGAATGGGGGAGGCACAAGGACTGAAGGTCAGGAGGCAAATAAAAAGCAGTTTTAGCAGGAGGAGTGGAATATAGAGGTTGAAGAACATGTTTTCTGGAGATGCAAGTTATGTGGGCAGAAATAGAAGTTGTAGGTAGAGTCACAGCTAGTTATCAGGGTACTGCTGCAGATTGGGCTCTTTGGGGAGCAGGTCCTAAAACGGAGTGAGGCTAAAGGCTTATTGAGACGTTAACACCAGTGAATGGAGAAGGGTGAGAAGTAGGATTGGCCAGGGGTAGCCATCAGACCACGATGCAGACTTGTGGCCAGGCCGAAAAAAACATGAACTCCCCTTGAAAGCTGGGCAGCCTCTGAAGGAGCGAACAGCTGGAGGCTGTCAACTAATTGCACTCCTCACAGCTGGACAGCTAGTCCTTTCTTGAAGGGGAATCTGAGCATGCCAACCACAGGTACCTCCGTGCAAATTAGAAAGAGGCGCCTCCTCTAGGAGTTTACAGCCCCGTGGCTACATGGCTTGGTGAACATAAGGAGACTCTGATTGTATTTGGAGGTAAGGGGAGGCAGACCAGGGCACATAGCTGGGTGAGCAATCAACCCTCATTCATCTAGGCACCTTGGACAATGAAAAACAATGCAAAACTATACGCAGTGACCCTGATGGACACACTGCGAGAGCAATGGTTGTAGCAGCCATTTCCCTTCTCAGCGGACCCAGGATATATGTCCTCCCTCTACCCGGGCAGGGCAAAGTGATTTCCTCTCAGGTTCTGAAAATCTAAACCAATCATGCTAATCCCATCCTCTTAGCCAAAGATTGGTTCAGGAATTTGGGTTTAAACCAATCACTTGGAGCCTTCCCTTGTTAGTGGAGTGGGCATATGACCTAAACTGGTCCACTCAGACGTGATTGGAAGAGAGTTCCCACCCCCACCCCTCACCTGAACTGGGACAACAGCAAGGGAGCATGTGGTGCCAGGCCTCCTAGCAGCCACTGTAAACTCTTGAGGGGGGCCAGCCTTTGGATCAAGTTTACAGAGTGGGGAGACCCTTGATCCTTGGATCCTTGATGGCATTGCCAAGTGCTCAATCATGTGATTCAACCTTATCCATTCCTATTATATAAGATCAATATCCTTATCAGTTAAGCCAGCCTAAATTGGAGTTTAGATTCTTACAGCCCAAAGTATCCTAACAGACACAGGGCATTAGGAGTTTTCAGAGCAGTTAAGGTGGGAGGAGCTCCAGAGGGATGGCAGAGAAACAGTGGAGGGGCAGCTTTTGGTTAATATCATGGAGCAAGGTGGCAAACTTTCCTTGAAGTTCGTAAATAATAGTGATCTGGGCAAGGGATAGTGTAAAGAGAGGGTGGGAAATTTTAAAAGAGGGGTGCTGCTAGGAGTTGGGAGGCAATATGCGGGGTGATTGAAAGCATGGGTTCTGGGCTTAGAATGCATAAGTTTATATTCTGGCTCTTCCATTTAATAGTTGTATCACCTTTGGCAACTAAATCCCTCTGGACCACACTTTCATTGTCTGCAAAAGGATGGCTGTAAGGATCGAATATTATAAAACTTATCAGACACCCAGTACATAGTAAAGCTCAATAATAATTACTTTAAAAACTTCTATCAGACGAATGGAGACCGTTTCTCAACTAAATTCACACTCTTGAGCAAAAACTCTAAATCATGTGTTTTGTATCTAAGGAAAAAGGCTGAGGGATTGGGATAAAAGAGCTGGAAATGCTATTCCCGAAGAGATGACCACTGGGAAAGAGAGTGAATTTATGTGATTTGATTTTGTCCTGTCTGTGGACTGGAAGTTGAGAAACACGGGCTCAGAGCAGCTTGGGATGAGGGAGGAGCTGACCGGTGCGTGCCTTTGAGAACAGGCATGGGTGGAACAGAGGTATGCGGGTGTGAGAGCATGGGGGGGGGGGGTGGCTACTGCGGTATGAGGGAAGGGGTGACAGTTGCAGGAAGTGAGCTGGAGGGTCATGCAAAAGGGAGGTACAGGTGGGGTGATAAACGAAGGGCCTGAGCATTGGAAGACTTTACAGCCTGACCACATCCAGACTTCTGGAGAGGTCAAAACGCCAGCTGGGGTCCTGGCTCACACACTGGTGGGGATACCACCAATAATCCAATAATCCTTGGTTATTCTGATGTTAGTGACCAGCAATAGCCCAGAAAGGAAGGGGATCACACCTCCCATTTCAAGGGAATGCATTTTGTTTTTCTCACTTTGTTCAGGCTGTGGAAGCTTGCACGGCACCAACATTCAGTGTCTGAAGGCAGCCCGCTATATAGGGCATCCATCTCTGCAGTTTTGGGGGCTGTGGAGCCAGCTACCAGGGAAGGAGGCTCTCTCTCCTTTTCTCCTCAAGGGGCCTGTGGTTAATGTGCTGCCAGGTCACTAGCAGTTTGTAATCCTGTTTGTGTCCACTGTGGTGAGTTCCCCAGGGAGATGCGGGGAATTCCGGAGACAGCAGTGCCGAAGAGCTGTGTGTGTCCAGAGGTCACTCAGTTGCTCTGCTTGGGGTCAGAGAAGCAGGGAGAAGAGTCAGGGGGACATGGAGTGCCGGCATGAGAGCGTTCGCCAAGATCAAAATGTTCCCCATTGCTGCGAGCAGATGAGATCTTGGAACCTGGAATCACACAGTTTCAGCTCCAGCAGGGCCTCTGGCAACAGCCCCAGTGTCTTCAGCTACAGACACCACCTCTGCGAGTGCCAAGAAAAGCAAACACAGGCCCCAGATCTCCTGTTGCACCAATTGGAAAGCAGCCCACAGCAGAGGAGTGAGCTGTGAGGACAGTCTTCCCATAGCTCTTGATTTTCCGCCATCCTTTCCCCATCCGAATCGAACAAACAAACAACACACTTGTAATAAAACTTGCAGGTGTGGCCGGTTTACATTCTGGGATTCTCTTTTGATCAAATTCCTATAGGACACTGGGATAAAATGGTGACTAAAACTGGATAATACTGTATGTCCCAGACGTTTGAGACTGAATAGGAGGGGAGGAATCCCGGAAAAGCAGAGATTTCATTCTGCTCCTGGGAGCTGGTGCTTTTTAATGGTCCAGGATGGAATCACCCAAATGCCTTCCAGCCAGCCCTTGGGAAACGGATTCCATGTTCTCTTCTTAGGGGTGGAGGTTGGGGGTAGGTGGAGCCAAAGGTTCTGTAAAACTTAAAGAGCAAGCCAATAAAGCGGCATCTTAAGATCCTGGCCATCTCAGATTGGCAGTAAGAGCAGAAATCCATTTTGGGGAAAACCTTTCCTCAGCTTTAGGAGAAGAAAAGTAGAATTAATCATATCAAGAGTTACAACAGGAGAAGAAGCAGAGGAAGATGTCTGTAATTTGCCAAAGAGAAGTGTAAGCCTCTGGTGGCACACGGGTGAGTGAGGAATCTGCGATCAGAGGAGTTTGAAGTTCTAGAAAACAAACTAGGGACTGTTGGTGACTCAAGTTTTCAGATATTCCTAAAGCTTTAGTTTTCTGATTAAACAGAGTGTAGTCCTGTTTCCAGTCAATTACCATGTTTCTAGATCGAGATCAATCAACAAATGAACATTGCTCACATTTAATGTGTGAGGCACTGGGTTTTCTCTGGGTTATTCCTATGAGTTTGTTCTCCATCAGTGTTTCCATGAGCCCTGGATACCCTTCTTCCTCCAATTTTTATAATTAGGGAAAATTTCAAACACACAAAAAATATAAAGAGAATATCCCAAAGGCCACCATACTCATCTCTCAGTTTTAACAATTATGAATCTTCTTAACTTTCCCCTTTTTAAAAAAGCAAATCCACACATTATATCTTTTTCACCCTTGAACATAATTTCTACTTTGTCATTTCTGTTCAAAAAACGTTTTTGTGTGAAAATTTCATTGTGACATATACATACAAAAGAGTGTTTAAAATGCATTAGGATTGCTTAAAATAAGACAAACAAAAAAATAAAACAAACACTCATGTGTCTACCTCCCAGCTTAAGAAACAGAACATTGATCCTTTTTCAAAACCAAAGATGGAATTTAAGTTGCAGTTCCTACCGTGATGGTAAACTTGCATGGATTCTCTGGCTCCCTCCCCTAAAATCGACCTGGCAGAAAGTATAGACGTGAGGGCCTCACTGCTGTTGCCATCACCCCCAGAAACACTGGACTCTCAATTCTGCCACATTCACCCTGAAAAATCAGGCCATATTTGCCTCTGTGGATTATCCCAGCCATTCGTAATAATCCTTGGTGGGGCATCTGATTGGCCAAGCCTAGATCACATGACCGTGCCTCGGGGCGAAAGAGCAGGGAAAGGCAGTTGGCTTCGTTGCTTATTACACTGATGGGAGGAGGGGCCCTGCCTCCCATTCACTTGGTATTTTCCCCAAATACGGAGGAGTTTCAGACAGTGAGCACAAACATCATAAAAGCTACTCTCCCTGGTATGTATGTCCAGCTCGGGCCAATCTTCCGACCCCCAGCTGGTATAGACACCATCCTACTTCTCAACTCCACTTGGCTGTTCCTCACGTGTCTCAGACTGAGCATATTCAGTTCTGAGCCTGTCATCTTCCCCCCAAATCCTCCCTCCCCTCCTTCGTCCCTCATCTTAGTGAACAGCATTGCCATTCCTTAGTTTCCCAAACCAGAAACCTGGAGGCCATCCTGGAATCCCCTGGTATTTTGCTTATTTAGCTTTAACATCTTTTGAATGCAACCCCAGCTTCCTTGGTCTCCAGCTCAGGGTTCCCTGCTTGAATCAGGCCCCTGTTATCCTTCACCTACAGTGGCCTTATCTTAGTTTGAGTTCCCCTAGAAGCAGATCCTGAAATAAATATTTGAGTACAAGTAACTTATTTGGGAAGTGAAGTATGCAGGATAGGGGAAGTGAGACAAGGAAGAGAAAGCAGCCAGGAGGCCTGTTACCAAGCCTGCTTCTGCTGTGGGCAACTGGAGCTTAATCCCATGGATCATAGCACACACCCCAGAGCTGGGCGCTGACTGAGGGTGTGGCTGGAGCATGAATTCTCTGACACTTCAAGCCTGACACAGGCAACAAAGTGAGCTCAAGCAGCAAAAGAAAGCTCCCGTGTACCACAGTGCAAGTGCTGGGAGTTAGGGGATTGGTGTTGTACAGTAAAGTCCTGAGGGTGAGACACTGATGACAGGTGACACAGGCTTCCTGTGTTCCTTGCATATATTGTACCCCTCCACTAACTCACTTTTCTATTTTTCAGCCACAGTGATGTTTTTTAGATTGCAATGTGATCGTGTCACAGCCCCACTGAAAATTCTTATAAGTCTTTCCGTAGCTTCTTATATAAGACCCAAATAATTTAACAAAGTGTCAAGACCTTTTCTTCATCATTTAAGTCTCTTGCTTACTTTTTCCAGCCTTATCTCTTACTACCTCCTCTCTCTATCCCCTCACAAATACAATACAATAAAACCTTGAATTGTGAGTAACTTGTTCTGCGAGGTTCCGCAAGGTGAGCAAAAATTTCTAATACATTTTAACTTGATAAACAAGTGATGTCTTGTAATATGAGTAGTGCCTGATGCCAAATGTCACATGATCCCAACTGAGCTAATCGTTTTTGAAATTCACTTGATATACAAGTGCTTTGGATTACAAGCATGTTTCCAGAATGAATTATGCTTGCGAACCAGGTTTTACTGTATTCCATTCTTTTTTTAAAAATTTTAAAATGTGTATCTATTTTTGACGGGGGGGGGGGGGGGAGGGGCAGAGAAGGGGACAGAGGATCTGAAGCAGGCTCCGTGCTGATAGCAGAATGTCCAATGTGGGGCTCAAACCCACGAACTGTGAGATCATGACCTGAGCTGAAGTTGGAAGCTCAGCTAACCAGACACCCAGGCGCCCCTCCTGCATTTCATTCTTATTGGACCATTTGTAGTTCTCAGAATATGCCATGTTCTTCATGCTTCTGTATCTCTGCATATGCCAGCTCCTCCTTGGACGGCTTCTTCTGGCTCCTCTGTCTGGCTCCTTCCAGACTATAGAGATGCTGAGCATGTGCGGCTCTGGGTATACTACCAGAGTTTCAGTCTGAACAGTGAGAGAGGAGCAGAGGTATCTACGTACCTATGTACCTATGTATGTGTTCCTTGCAAGACTTAATCCTGAAAATGTGCCCTACCGCTGATAAAATAAAAATAGAAATAAGAAATGACTGAATTGGACTATCATCATCCAGTGCTATCAAACATTTGAATCATAAAATAACTCCCTTGAAATTTCTCACTGCTCACCAAGCTACCTTCTGGTTATATGATTTAAATAGTAACTGCCTACAGGGAAAGTACAAGCTATGACAAAATGGGCATTCCTTTGTGTGAGATGGTCATATTTCTTATTTAAATGAATAAATTACATTATGATTTACATAGCCGTCTCCTGTGCATTTGGTTGTCATGAAGTTGTCTCCCTGAGTCTGATAACTCTGGTGCACTATGAAGATAAAATTTTTGTATCTGTAAAGCCAAAGTCCATGCATATCTTTGACTCCTGTGATGTCACCAAGATAATGCCCGCCTGTCAGGTAACCAGCCAGCTGGTTTTCCTATGGCAACACCCTCTATTATCCTTCTTTTTAAGGTACAATGATTTAGGTCCAACTAATTGTTGCTGATTTATTGATTTTTGCAGCCATGTTTTAAACACCACCTTCTGTATCCAAAGATGTTGCCAGGGACTGCCGGAAAGACATTTTTTAAAATTTGCTTTTCTGTGAGCGGTTACATGTGGAACTAAGCCATGAACATCTTCTCATTTACTTGCTCCTAAGACCCACGTATTTTTGAGATTGCTGACTGGACAAGCTTCCCTGTTGAAAAGAATTTATCTTTGGGCAATATGCAAACTGGGTGATTCACACAGATTGACTCTGTGGCCTTATTCAATAAGTCAGTTTAGACGAAATGATTGAATCCTCCATTTAAGAGTAGAATGTTCTGGGGGCGCCTGGGGTGGTTCAATCGGTTAAGCATCTGACTTCAGCTCAGGTCATGATCTCGTGGTTTGTGAGTTCAAGCCCCACATCAGGCTCTGTGCTGACAGCTCAGAACCTGGAGCCTGCTTCAGATTGTGTCTCCTTCTCTCTCTGCCCCTCCCCTGCTCATGCTCTGTCACTTTCTGTCTCAAAAATAAATAAAACACTAAAAAAAAAAAAAAAAAAAAAAGAATAGAACGTTCTGTTTTTTTTGTTTTTTTTTTTTTTAATCAGGAGATTTATTTATTTTTTAGTCAGGAGAGAATGTTGTAGGGGAAGATTAGCCTTCTATGATTAATGGTTCCACAGGGATATTAAACTAGTAAATATCAAAACTGAGAAACACTTTTTAATCCCCCAAAAGAAAACGAGCAGGCTAATTATTTTAGGTTAGTAAATATATGGCTCTATTTATTCATTTTGTGCAAGCTGAAGGATGTCTAAATAAAATGTCACCCACCCACAGTTCAATTATTTAATGAATTAGTCTCCAGCTATGTTAAGAGCTCTGAATATGTACCCTGAGAAGTTTTGTGTTCTTAAACACATTAACAAGTCCGCACTAAACTCAGTTTAGGAGGCGATTCTAGATAGATCATCACTTCTCCTGGTTAGATGTGGAACAGCAAACATAATGATGCAAACACTTGATTTGCAACAACCAATTTGGTGTTCTATATCTAAAAAAACCAAGAAGTTGATCTAGAATTTGATCTATGGAGTGTAGCCAGCTTTCAGAAGGGATATCATTGACCAGTAAAAACGTCCCATGCGTTCTCCTCCTTCTGTTTTCTTTTTCCTCAGGCTGGATGCAGATTAGGCACTAAAAAAATGGCAGTAGAATTCCATGATATGGATGAAGCTTGGGTCTCTGAATTATCATGTGGAGGAGAGCTAATGCACTGGCCTAAGTTCCCCACCAAGACAGGAGCAAGAACAAATATTCTATTGTTGGACCCATTGTGGACTTTGGTCTGTCATGTTGATCAGTCTACTCTAACTGACATATTATGAGCAATATAACGTGTGAAGTTAGTGAAATCAGGAGAACATGCAAAGTCATCAGAAGCCTGTGACAAAACAGAGAAACAGGGAGAAGGGAACTTCAGGATGCTTACAAAAACAAGAAGTTTGACCAAACAGTTACAATTTTGGTAATAGCAAACTGTGCATGCATCATTACTGGTTATGCTGGTAACTGGTGCCCAGCTGATACTATTATAATGAGAACAATCCCATAAAAACAAAGTACACACAGGTCTCTTAGGTCTCGCATGCACTTGTTACAGCTAGCTTTAATTGGAGAAAAAGTCTAGGGTGGAGTCTTGGTGGGAAGGGATTTGTGCTGAGACAGAAGATGGGTAAAACAGGAAAGAAGTTGGAGGATGTATGAAAAGGTGAAATTGAGCCTGCGTGTCTGAGGTCTTCTTAGGAGTGCCGAGAGCATGTTTTGGAACAGACTTTTTTGTTCAACATCAGTGAAGATAATAAACCATACAGTACCATGGCTACTCGGTTATCGTGATTGATGTCACTGCCAGGAATGAACCTTGGGCTAGAAGATGGTGGCTGTCCTGGTGATTTGTGTAATTTGGCTCAGTATTGTGGCATTTGTGGCGGCTACTGCTTAGACAGCAATCTATGCTAACAGGAGGTCGGGTCCATGGAGGGGTGGTGAGAGTAGAACAGGGGGTTAACAGTGTGTTTTACCGTAAACAGTTGTGCCGCTCTCCTATTCAAGGACGTTTATGTTTTCACTTTTTTGCTAGTACAAACACTCTTGCGGTGAACAACCCTGATTATTAATATATCTCTCCGCATGGGATGTGAGTGTTTATGAAGAATGCAAATTCCTAGACATAAATTGTGTTTTGCTGTTTTTTATCTTGTCACTTTCTTGCTCTTATTTTCCTTAACCTCTCAACATTTTAATAGTTTCATAGTTTTAATGGTTAAAAAAAACCAATAGGGGCCCCTGGCTCAGTCGGTTCGGTGTCTGACTTCGGCTCAGGTCATGATCTCGAGGTTCGTGAATTCAAGCCCCACATCGAGCTCGCTGCTGTTAACACAGGGCCCACTTCAAATCCTCTGTCCCCCTCTCTCCGCCCCTCCCCCACTTCACTCTCTCAAAAATAAATAAAACACTAAAAAAAAGTTAAAAAAATATGTATCAAGATCCTATGGCAGCTGGTAACAGAAAATCCACTTCACAATTGTTAAAAGGAAAAAAAAATTATTATCTTACGTAAAAGTTCCTTAATATGATGACTTCAGAATTGATTTATTCAGTGGCTTAACATCACTGAGGACCCGGGTTCTTTCCATCTTTCTGCCAAGCCCCTCTCAGTATGTTCACTATCTTCAGGCTAGTTCACCTCCTGGTGGCAAGGTGATTATAAGAGATAATAGATGGTCTCTCTCGTGCCTCTTTTTTTTTTTTTTTTTTTAAGTATTTTTTTTTTCAACGTTTTATTTTATATTTGGGACAGAGAGAGACAGAGCATGAACGGGGGAGGGGCAGAGAGAGAGGGAGACACAGAATTGGAAACAGGCTCAGCCCAGTGCCTGACGCGGGGCTCGAACTCACGGACCGCGAGATCGTGACCTGGCTGAAGTCGGACGCTTAACCGACTGCGCCACCCAGGCGCCCCTCTCGTGCCTCTTTTTACAGAGTGAGGAAATTCTTTCCAGTTGCTTCCCAGCAAACTTCCCCTGAAATCATATAAACACGTACCTGGGTCAGAGGAGATTGGGACCATGGTGATAGTCTTAGACCAATCAGGATTCATCCTCTGGACTGGGCCAGGGCCAACCTTCCCTGATGCAGAAGGCCTAGGAAGGGAAGCACATATCTGTAAGCAACCAAGGTTCTATAAGAAAAGAGAGAGGAAGAATGGTTGTTGACTAGACATCTAACAATGTTTTTAAAGATCATGTGTATTATGTCTTCTTTTGTTATAATTTGTGTTGTTAACATGCATACAAGATTTAGTAACTTTGTATTAAATTTAATGAAATAAATAAATAATTGTAATAAATTTAATAAAACTTAATAACTTTGTATGGTGACAGGTAGTAATTACACTTATCTGGTGAGCATTGGGTAATGGATAGAGCTGTTGAATCACTATGTTGTACACATTAAACCAATGTAACATTGTATGTCAACTATACTTTAATAAAAAGGTGGAATTTCTTATTCATTTTGAGTAATATTTTTATCAGTATGTCATGGTAGTATTATTGAACTGCTGACAGCCACATATACCTTCAGAGATGCATTCCGAATAAAGTTCCTTTCAGTTTAAAGGATTAATACAACTAATGTAATTTAAAAGATATTAAAAAATTGTTTTTGTTCTTTTGAAACCAAATCACTAAATCTCTGTGGTAATGGTCATAGAAAAAAGAAAGAGCAAATTTGTGTATGAGAAATCTTGTTTAAAGTTTGTAAATCTTTATGTTGATTTAAAATAGAAATGCTATCTTAATCTGCTTGTATGCTAACTCATATGTATTGGCCAACTCATATTTTAAAATGCTAATTTGACCTTGAAGATTTATTCATACGCTTTTGGAGTAGACAAATGCTGCACATTAATTAAACTTGACTTAGGGACAGCTTATTGGCTTCATGTAGGTTCGAAAATTTAGATGTTGGTTTTCATTATAGCTGCAGGTTCCAATCATAGTTCATTTCAAACTATTGCAATTTAACCCCCTGTTTTGGTGTTTTGAAGACATTGATTATCTCAGAGAAAGAGGAAAGGAGACATTAAAGAAATAAAAGTATAATAGAGATAAGCTGTGCTGGATGTATTTGAAAAAATTTCAAAAGCAGAATTCTTTGCATATTATAATCAATACATTTTTAAATGTAAGCAAAGATAGGCCTGAAGATTTTAAATATCAGTATCTCCAATGCAATGATCTATTCTTTTTTTTTTTTTCTTCTTCAAATTTTTATTTAAATTCTAGTTAGTTAACATACAGTGCAATGTTGGTTGCAGGAGTAGAATTCCGTGATTCATCACTTATGCACAACACCCGGTGCTCATCACAAGAGTCTCTTGCAGTGATCTGTTCTAAGTGTTAAATCTAAATATTTTCCTCCTCGTATTATCAACAATAGCCAAACTATGGAAAGAGTCCAAACGTCCATTGACTGATGAATGGATAAAGAAGATGTGGTGCATATATATAATGGAATGTTACTCAGCCATCAAAAAGAATGAAATCTGGAACAATGTGGATGGAGCTAGAGTGTATTATACTAAGTGAAGTAAGTCAGGCAGAGAAAGACAAACACCATATGATTTCACTCATACAAGGAATTTAAGAATCAAAACAGATGAACATATGGGAGGGGAAAAAAAGAGAGAGGGAAGAGGGAAACAAACTATATGAGACTCTCAGTGATAGAGAGCAAACTGAGGGTTGATGGAAGGAGGTGGTGGGGGGGGGGGATGGGCTAGATGGTTGTTAAATACTAAGGAGGGCACTTGTTGTGTTGAGCACTGGTTGTTATATGCAAATGATGAACCACTGAATTCTACTCCTGAAACCAATATTGCATTGTAAGTTAACTAGAATTTAATACAGATTTGGAGAACATTAAAAAAAATGTTTTCCTGCTCTCTGCTGTTTCCTTTCCCTTGGCTTGCCAGGGAGTGTACTTATTTATAATTACTATTGTAAACATAAACAAATAATGTTATATTATTAAATGCATAATATTATGAATAAATAATGAAATTATTGTTATCATTATTGACTGCCACCACTTCAGTTCCCCTCTCATCCCCAATCTGGATATCTGTGTATAGTGACTGGCCTGCTTAGTGCCAACATCATACCCAGATACCCAAAGCCTCAATTCCAGGGTCATTTCAGAATCTTCCCTGCCCCTCACCAAAAGCATCCCCCACAACTATGTG
This sequence comes from Leopardus geoffroyi, assembly GCF_018350155.1. NCBI lineage: Eukaryota > Metazoa > Chordata > Mammalia > Carnivora > Felidae > Leopardus > Leopardus geoffroyi. Next base: position 96,478,528 of record NC_059333.1, read on the forward strand.
GATGGAACGAAAAGGTGTTATGCTAAGTGAAATTAGTCAGAGAAAGACAAATATCCTATGACTTCACTCATATGAGGACTTTGAGAGACAAAACAGGCGAACATAAGGGAAGGGAAACAAAAATATAAAAACAGGGAGGGGGACACAACAGAAGACACTCATAAATATGGAGAACAAACTGAGGGTGGCTGGAGGGGTTGTGGGAGGGGGGATGGGCTAAATGGGTAAGGGGCATTAAGGAATCTACTCCTGAAATCATTGTTGCACTATATGTTAACTAATTTGGATGTAAATTAAAAACAATAAAAAAGGGGCGCCAGGGTGGCTCAGTCGGTTGAGTGTCTGACCTCAGCTCAGGTCATGATCTCACGGTCCGTGAGTTTGAGCCCCGCATCCGGCTCTGTGCTGACAGCTCGGAGCCTGCAGTCTGCTTCGGATTCTGTGTCTCCCTCTCTCTGACCCTCCCCCGTTCATGCTCTGTCTCTGTCTCAAAAATAAATAAACATTAAAAAAAAATTTAAAAAAATAATAAAAAATAAAAGTAAAAAAAAAAAGCATCCCCCATGTTCCTCCGTGTCTTGTGCATTACACCTTCTACATACCCTTAAAAGAATTTGGTCTCTGTAAAGATATTTGCCACGTTGGCCTGCTTTATTTATTCCCAGTTTTCCTTTGGAGAAACTTCTTTCTCACTCTTAGTTCAAGTAGTTTGGGTGGGACTCCAGAGGTGGGCATGGAACACAGCCTGGCCAGGTCAGCAAATCCCATTTGCCTGTCCACACTGATAGGTCTGAGTGATGGGCACGTGTTCCAAGTTCTTCCAATGAGATGCATACTCAGAACTTTATGGAAACTTGTGGGGCTGCTTATAGAATGAGATATAAGTTCAGGGCTGCTTACTGACTACTGTAGAATCAAAGAGAAGAAAGAGAAAGATCATGAGTTTTGGTGACATCGTTTGAGTTGTTGGAGCTAGCCGTACCTGAAACCTTGCCTCAGTACTTTTTGGTCCAAGTTGCAAGTGAAAATGTTCTGACGGACAATCATTTTTCAATGCCCACTTAACCCCCTTAGTCCCTTTCCTAAGGTAGTCCGTCCTTTGGTCTACTCTGACAATTTTATTCTTTCTTTGAAACGTAGTGCAAGTGTTACTTCCACAGTAGAGCTCTCCACAACATCTCCCCTTTATAGACAGTCCTGTGTTCTGCAAAAATGTGTTGTGTGCAAAGCATGTGACAGAATTGTCAATGTAATTGTTAGCCTATTGTTAGACACTACTCATTGCCAATTCATCTCCATTCTCCCTTTTTTCTTGTAACAGAATTCCTACTTTGTTTGGAGTGGCAATATACTTAGCTTAAATACTTGTCTTTCCAGAATCTTTGCAATATGGGCAGCCTCGCTGAACAGTTTTGACCAGGAGACATAAAAGAATGTCTAGTAGAGATTTCTGAGAAAGACTTTGGTTTCCTGATTCAGGCAATGTTCTTTCCCTCCTCTATTCTTTCTCTTCCTTCTTTGCTGGCAGGAGGCATGAGTTTGGAGGTAGAGTAGCCACCTGGCAGCCTTGAGTGACAAGCCATATGTGAGTGATAGTGGAGCAGAAAGATATTTGGAGCTGCAGCCTGATGACTCTGAACTGCCCACCTCTGGATCTAACTTTGGGAGGAATATACCCTATTTAGTTAAGCCATTGTCAATGGATTTTTATATCTGGACATTTTATTTGGATTGCATCCTACTAGTCCTGCTTAAGTCTATGATCTTCTTAAAAATAGAGTGTAGGCTTTTACTTCTGAACCCTATGTACCTCTGAATATACCTAACTTGGTGCATAGCAAAGCTTCACTCCAATGTTAAAAATGGGATTCAAGCCTCAGATCCATTTCAATCCTGAGTTGTCATGGTTTTATTCTGTAAACCATTTATACTGCCAGTTCTCGCTGCAGCATCTACCTCATTTCTCCAGCTTTAAAAAAAATTTTTTTAAATATTTATTTATTACTGAGAGACAGAGACAGAGCATGAGTATGGGAGGGGCAGAGAGAGCTGGAGACACAGAATCTGAAGTAGGCTCTGTTAGGGTCAGGCGTAAGGCAGGGTAAAGATAGGAGTCAGAGGCTAAAAAATTTTAGCAGTCAAAGGCTTTAATTGGGAACTAAGATCTCCGGCGAGGTTCCGTGACTCAGGGAGAGAGAGACAAAGAGGAGTCAGGGAAGTTGCACCCGAGTGTGGTGCGGTGGGGTTTTTAAGCTGCAGTGGTTCTGGGTTTAGGTCCGGGTGGGCCTTTTTCACATCAGGTCGTGCTGTCGCTCAGTGATTGGTTGGCCTCCAATTCGTTCTGGCACGCTACTAGGGGCTTTTCATTGGGTTGAGCTGGCAAGATGGCCATCCCCTCTACTGTGGTTCCAAGGACATCCTAACATTCCAACCTCTTATTGGTGATAATGGGCGATGGATCTGATCTGCTTCCTGCGGGTGTAAGGGCGACGTCATGGTATGTGGGGTCTGAGGTTGGAATGCGGGAATATGGCCGGACCACCATCTGGTGAAATGCAACCTGGGAAACTGTATGAATTTGTTTTTGTACGAAACGGAGAAAACAAGAGCATAAGTATTATACAGATAGCAACTAGTGGGGTGACTATGGTGAGGAGCCAAGTTAGGAGGGGTGATTGCCACCAGGAGGTTAGGGAGTCTGAGGATCCTGCGCGGGCGGATAGAGTTTGTGGATTTCCTTTAGGTGTTCTATATTGGTTTCAACTAAGCCTGATTCACTGAGGTAGTAGCAACATTCTTCCCTCAGGAACAGGCATGTTCCCCCTTTTTCTGCTGTCAGGAGATCTAGGGCTTGTCGGTTTTGTAGAGTGACCTGTGCTAGGGAGTTGATCTGCCTTTGTACGGCGGATAGGGAGGTTGCTGAGGCTTGTAATTTATTGAGGATGTCTCGGCCCAACAGGGGGACGGGGCAGGAGGGGATGACTAGGAAGGAGTGGGAGAAGTGGAAGCCATCCAGGCAGCAGGTGAGTACCAGTGTGCATGGGGGAATGGAGGGGGTGCCATTTATGCCCATGACCGAAATGGAGGACGGCGTGGTGCGGCCGGAATAGCTCAGCAGGACGGAATATGTAGCCCCCGTGTCCAACAGAAAGGAGATAGACTTACCCGCTACCTGGAGTTTTACCCTGGGCTCAGTGTGGGTCGCTGGAGTTACTGAGTCCGGGCCTCGTCAGTCGTCATCCTCCACCTCCAGCAGTTGGAAGGCAGAGTCCAATCAGAGTGAAGCCTCGCCACATGGGGGTGTTGCGAGTCTGTCATCCCCTGGGTTAGGACAATAGGATTCCCAATGGCCCATTTGCTGGCACAATGGGCATGGACTGGTAGGCTTTTTGGGATGGGGACACTGATGAGACCAATGGCCTTCTTGGCCACATTTAAAGCATGGCCCCAGAGGGGGCCGTGGTCCAGAGGGCTTTATTGTGGCTGGCCTCAGGGCAGCTACCAAGGCTTGGGTCTGTAATTGTACCTTTTGTTGGAGATGGGCCTGTCGCCCGTTGTTCTTGAGCTTCCTCTCGGCCATTAAAAACTTTAAAAGCTATCTTTACCAGGTCGGCCATAGGGGTTTGAGGACCATCTCCGGCCTTTTTTAGTTTTTTTTGAATATCAGGGGCCGATTGGGAAACAAAATAGGTGGCCAATACTGTGGCCCTGGTGGGGGTGGTAGGGTCTAGTCTGGTATACTGGGTAAGTGCCTCTGTGAGCCGGCTGAGGAAGGCTGCGGGGTTTTCATTGGGGTCCTGTATTATTTCTTGGAAGTTTGTTAAAATTTACTGATTTGTTGGAGGTTGCCCTCATGCCTGCTAGTAGGCACTGGATCATCTGGTCCCGGCGCCGGTGACCATTGCCTGCATGTTGGTAGTTCCAATTGGGGTCGGCCGCCGGGACAGCATTGGCCCCTACAGGCATAGTGGGGTCGGTCATGTGGGTTTGGTCTGCATGTTCCCTGGGTGCAGCCTGGATACACTCCCTCTCCTCAGGGGTGAGGGTAGAGGTGAGGATTACATGCATGTCATGCCATGTGAGACTGTAGGCTTGGGCAAGGTATTGGAATTCCTTAATGTATTGGGTGGGGTCAGCCGAGAATGACCCTAGCTGCTTTTCAATGGCAGATAAGGGGATAATGGAGGGAGAAGGGGACGTGAACGCGAACCAGGCCTTCGGGTCCTGCCACCTCACGGCGAGGTAAGATGACCTCTGGGGTCTGTTCGCTGGGTGGGGCCTGAGCACGAGTTCCGGATGATATGGGAGGTGAGGGCGGGACGTCTGGGGGTTGGGAGTACGGAGCGGGGAGAGGGCCGGTGGGCGGTGTGGCTAGATTCTCTAACGGATCGGACATCAGGGAAGTTGGTGAGGTGGGGTCGTCGGGGGGGTTGTGGGCAGGCAAGGAGCATGCATGCAGAGGGGCAGGAGGAACACAGGTTGGGGCAAGACCTGAGGTCCCAAAAGGCCATGACGGAGGGTATTTCTCCCCATTTTCCCAACTGATGGCAGAAATTGTCCAGATCGGTTAAGATTTGGTATTGTAAAGACCCCTCGGGTGGCCATTGAGGATCATTATCTAATTTGTACTGAGGCCAGACTACAGTGCGAAGGCAGATGAGTCGGTTACGATGAAGTTCGCCTTGTAAGCCCAGGAGCCAGAAGTTTTAACAGACTTTGGAGGGGGGTAAGAGGTCGAGGCGGTTTAGACTCCCCATTGGCGTGGCAGGGCGAGGCGTCCCTCGCGCTGCAATAAGGGGCCTTTCAGCGAGCGGAGGAAAGGAGACTCACTTGCGAGACGTCTCTCGTGGGTGTCAGCCGTAGTTGGAGGGAAGGAGGGGTCTGTCCTACTTACCCTCCTGTAGGCGCTTGAGAGTAGGGTGGTTGGCCTCTGGCTTGGCGAGGAGGGAGCTCAGCCAAGGGAGGCGAGCTACTACCTCCTCCCGGGTTTCGGCACCAAATGTTAGGGTCAGGCGTAAGGCAGGGTAAAGATAGGAGTCAGAGGCTAAAAAATTTTAGCAGTCAAAGGCTTTATTTGGGAACTAAGGTCTCAGGCGAGGTTCTGTGACTCAGGGAGAGAGAGGAGTCAGGGAAGTCGCACCCAGGTGTGGTGGGGTGGGGTTTTTAAGCTGCAGCAGTTCCGGGTTTAGGTGGGTGGGCCTTTTTCATGTCAGGTCAGACTGTCGCTCGGTGATTGGTTGACCTCCAATTCGTTCTGGCACGCTACTAGGGGCTTTTATTTGGGTTGCGCTGGCATGATGGCCATCCCCTCTACTGTGGTTCCAAGGACATCCTAACAGGCCCCAGGCTCTGAACTGTCCACACAGAGCCTGACGCGGGGCTCGAACTCACAAACTGCGAGACCATGACCTGAGCCAAAGTCGGACGCCCAGCCGACTGAGCCACCCAGGCACCCCCTGACTTTTTTTTTTTTTTTTTTTTTTTGCGCGTTATTTTAAAAGGAGGCCCCAGACCAGGAAGTAGAGATTGGTCTCCACTTCTCTGTAATACGGGTTGCTGTTGATATTACCTTCCTTGTTTAATAAACTTTGAACCCATTTATCCACATTTGTTCTTGTTTCCATTTCATATGTGGGACCTGCAAAGACTTCAACATGAGACTGAAATTTCAGATTCTCTAGAATATGGTTTCACTTAGAAAACACTTAAAACAATAATTCTGACTTAGGAATTCAATATATTAACAGCTGCCAGTATCAGTCATCAAATTTGGCTCCTTGAGAGGCTGCCTTGGGCCTCAGGTAAAATTCTTCATCATCCTAGATAAAAATGCATTTCCTTAGGCCCTGACTCTTGCCCCAGGGGACCGATCAAGCTGATAGTGATGATTATTGTAATGAGCAGTAATTACTGTTGGCTGAACACTGATTCCAGAATTTCTGAAGAAAGAAAGAAAAAGCCCAGCTATTATTATATCTGGGAAGAGAACTTTATTCCTTATGACATGTGCTTTTTAACTCCCATTAACACTAAAGGAAAATTATTCATGTATATTTCTCATTCATCATTGGTATCAAAGAACTCAAAATGGGGATCCCCCAATTAGCTTCTGAAAGCACAAGTGGTGTTATCACTCAGAAAGAGGCAAAATTAGTTGTGTCCTTTCACTGAAGGGAAGTTTAGGGGAGAGATACTTATGTCTGAAATTAACCATAGACAGGCTTTTACACTATGAGAAGCAAGGACCAGATAACTTAGATCATCACTAAAGTCACTCCAAGTCATAGATGCTAATGGGTTAATCATTTTCAAGAAAAGAGAAGTCCCCTGAGTTAGTTGGTGGCTTCTTGCTGAGACAAAGGAACATAGAATATATGATCTAAAATTCTTTGGGTCATCTGACGTGGTCAGAGAACCTAGATGTTGGAACTAGAGCCAAAAGCATGATTATAGTCATCAAATTTCAAACCTCTTCAAAGGACTTTCAAGAAAGCCAGTAACATTTACCTGTGCAACCCACACACTGCCCTTAAAGATGAAGTATTGTTTTTAGATTTCTTCAGAGTTCATCTTACCCAAAGGCTTTTCCTTATTAAACTCTTCCCTGGAGAATGTCTTTAAAACTAGCTTTATTTACTCTTGAGATGTCAGCCAAAATCACCTCATTTGTTGAAAAAGTGCCCCAAAGAAACGAAAACTGAGTAACACAATAAAAAGTGATGGTTGGTCAGTGGCTGCTTTAGAATGAATTGTCAGGGAGACAAAGAAACCTCTGAGCTAAGAAGGAGCTGGACCATACAAGATCTGGGAAGCAAGCATTTGAGGCAGACCAGTGGAAGTGGAGCCTTGGAGATTTTCTGTAGTGCACAATGGTGAAGGAATGAGCAGATGTTCCTTGTGCTGGAGCAAAAGTGGGAGTTGGTGGGAGGAACGATCTGAGATGAGGTTTGAAGAGCAGACAGAGGCTGGGTCAGATGGGCCTTAAAAAAGAGTTTATATTTATATGGAATGGGAATTTGTTGGACATGAACTTATCTCATCTATGTTTTTCAAAGACACATAGGCTGCAGTGTAGAAAATGGATGTTGTGGGGAGAGAGTGGGGAAAGGAGACTGTCAGGAGGATGTTGGGTGAGTCCATGTGAAGATTGATGGCAACTGGACCCCAGTGGTAGGAAGTGGAGAGATGTGGATTCATGGATCCAATGGATTCATGATGCATTTTGGAGAAACAGCCAGGAAAATACTTTGATGAATTGAAAATAGGATATGAGAGAGAAAGAAGAATCAAGGCTTGAGCGGAGTGGATGATGTTGCCATTGAGTGAAATGGAAGACTGGAGAAGGAGCAGATTATTTTGTGGAGTTAGAAAAGAGAAAGTGTGGACGTATTGAAGTTCCTTCTAGATATCCAAGAAGGGTGGTTTGGAAAGGCAAGGCTGACCTTGATAACAATGTTTCCACTGGAGTATTAGGGAGTGAAGAGAGACACTAATGACAATTCTTTTAAAGAAGTTTTAAAGCGAAGAGAAGCAGAGAAATGATGTGAAAGCCGGAGTGATGTGGAGTTAAGGCAGGTTAGTTTTGTTTTAAGATTGAAGATACTGAAGCATATTTGTAAGCCGTGGAAGGAAACTGGCATTCCTATGAAGGGAACGATGAAGTAAGTCCCTTAGATGAGAGAAGAGATCAAAAGCAAAAATGGAGGGTTGATCTTTGATACGTGCAGGAACTCTATCTATAGCTAGTAGAGAGGTGCAGAATGTGGGTACAGATGAGAGTGGTTTTGTAGATTTGGAGGTAGGAAGATAAGGAATTGCCTCCACTATCTGTATTTCCCCAATGAATTATGAGGCAACATCTTTAGCCAAGAATGGTGGGGAGGGGAAGGGGATTTAAGAGATTTAAGGTAGAGAATAAAAGGGGTAGTGTGGGAGCACTGGGTGTTGTATGGAAACCAATTTGACAATAAATTTCATATTAAAAAAAAAGGGAGGTAGTGTGGTAAACTGAAAATCTGAAAGCATAATAGGGTTTTGAGCTATGCTGTGTGACCTACTGAGATTTGTGATCATGGATTTAAAGTTAAAACAACCAACATGGTCAGTTACATGTTTTCCCCTAGGAATCTTCGAGAGACTTGGTTCAGGCATGGAGTATTTGTGGCAGTGAGTTTAATGGCCTTAGGGGACTTCACCAGGGAAATATAATGGTGAGGAGGGGGTGAGCATTTGCACATGATTATAATTATGGGCTACGGGAATCTGGATTCCAGGACATGAGGAAGTGATGAATGGTGAGAAAGCAATTGGGCCAATGGATCAAAGATATCTATAAGGTCAAAGACTTATTGCAGAGAGAGCCCTTGAGTAACTCATTTAAATCATTTGGAAAGCTATTAACACATAGTTCATGCCCTACCTTCAAAGATTCTAATTTAGTTAGCTTGGACTGGAACCTTAGCATCAGTGGTTTTAAAAGCTTTGTAGGGGCACCTGGGTGGCTCAGTCTGTTAAGCATTAGATTCTTGATTTTGGCTCAGGTCATGATCTCATGGTTGTGGGACTGAGCCCCATACTGGGCTTTGTGCTGGGCATGGAGCCTGCTTAAGATTCTCTCTCTCTCTCTCTCTCTCTCTCTCTCTCTCTCTCTTTCTCTCTCTCCCTCTCTCTCCCCCTCCCCTGCTTGCACATGCTCTCTCTCTCTCTCAAAAAATGAGATAAAAAAATTAAAAAGCTTTGTAAGTGATTATAGATGCAACTCTGGTTAAGAACCCTGTGTAACAGGAAGATGGACAATGAGTTCACCCTTGAGGACTAGTAGTTAGCTGGAAAGAGTGGAGCCATTAGCAACTGGTGATTGTGGCCTCAGAGACCTGAGAATGACCAAAAGTTTCCTCCTCCCCTGATCAAACAATGTCCACAAGGGTAAATTTGAATATAACTACAGTAAATATTAACTGGGATGACAGTCCCACCTGTTAACATGGGTACACTGCCATTGTTACAAACATTTTTCACGGGGCTCTCTAAACTTGCTGCAATGTGGCAGCTCGGGAGAGTGAAGGGCTATGTCACCAATGTGGCGGGGCTTTGTGAGGGCCCTCTCAACGCATCTGAGTCATAGGTGCTCTGAAGTCATTCATAGGGTCGCTCCCCTCTTGGTGTGAGGAATTAATGTTACCTTGTATGTGTATGGTCAAAAGTGAGCAAAGAAAACAATAGCAAAGCAACCCAAAGTGCAAATTCTCTGTCACCCTCTTCCACTCGTTTTATAGATTAAAAACATGACAAGGTGTCACATATGGCCTAATGTAGATTACAAGAATTTTCTTCACATCGATCAACAAAAATATTATGACAGAATAGTTTCTGAAAAAGTCCTATAAATAACAAAGAATGTTTGTGATACACAACACCAGTTCCTAGTCTTGCTGAATTATGTACCCAGAAATTGTCAGGGTCACCTCAGGAGCCGGTAGAAGGCTAGTTTCATGTGAGGTCATACGTGGATGAGCTTTTCTGCCCTGGCTCCCGCTAAGCACAGGAACCACAGAGATAAGCTTCCAGGTTATAAAATCAACATAGGGCCTCTTACCTGCATGGCCACAAAAATATCCAAGTGGCAGAAAACAGATGTGAAATCAAAGAAAAATCAGGGAAAATACCATGTAGTGTTCAGCCATGACTGGATCTGAAAGTTATAAGCACCAAGTAAAGTCAAATGTGGCCAAAGAACTTACAGAGCTTTCTCAAGCAGGGCTTTCACTGCTCACTCCCATCACTGTTCGGGCAGGGTGAGCAGCAGCTCTTCGGGGCAGCGGATGGGGGCGGGAAGGGGGAGGGGGTTGGGGAGTGGCGGGGGTGGGGGGGAGCATAAACACTTTAAAGGGAAATAAACTGCACAGCTTTAAAAATGTTAAAGGATGCTTTCTGTTGGTTTTAATCTAAAATGGAATTTATCAAAAAGAAATGAAAATGATCAAACAGTGTCCAAAGGGTAAATTTGAATGTAACTACGGCAAATATTCACTGGGACGATAATCCTAACTGTTAACATGACTACATTTCCATTGTTACAAACATTTGGTTTAACTTAATCCCCAGAATATATTACTGCCAAAAGGAATCTCATTGACAAGGGCTAATGCATTGGTTAGTCCTAAAACTATCCCTTTTTAACCGTTGACTTACTGGTAGTGTTCGTCATGGAAAAGACTATTTTTATTACCATTGTCATCAGTCTTAGTGAAGTTCAGAGATATTTGCTTGTAGTCACTACAACTTATTCCTTTGCTGGTTACACATGTGTGAACAAGATCCCAGAAGTTCCGGTGAAGCTACATTTCTATCGGATGACAGCGCGACTGTGATTGGATCTGTTGACAGTATTTGGCGGAGCTTCCTATCCAGATTCTTTTGACTAAAGCCAACAGGCAAGAGGAAGCAGAAACAACATGCACAGTGAACTCATTAAAAATGTTTTTTATGTGATCAGCCTTGCTTGGAATTGCTGAGGGTTGGGTGGTGGGTGGGGAATCTATAACACTTCCCTCCAGCTTCACAGATATTCCCTAGACTCAGATTGGCAGACATCTCTCAACATCTCAAAACTGCAAAGGGAACACAAATTAGAAAGCATCACCAGCCTCCTCCAAAACCAGCATTTCAATGAAATAATGTAATATGGTGGAAAGACCTTTGGACAAAAAGAGAATCAGGAAATGTAGGTTGAGCCCCATTTCCGTCATCGAATAGAAAAGTTGTTTTGGTCAAGTCATTTCCTTTCTGGGTCTCAGTTTCCTAATGAGAGAGGTCTAGTATACCAATGGTTTGCAAATAGTGCCCCTTTGAGGCCTCGGGGAGGGAGCAGATGGGGAACCCTACCAAGCTATTCTTTATTTTAGGTATTGGGGCTTTCTTTGAAAAAAGAATTTTGCCATCAAAAAATTTCAAAACTACTATATTAGATGTTCTTTAAGGTCTCTTTAAGAAAAAATACTTTGAAAAAAAAAGAATAATTTGAATTCATGGCAGTGGTTTCTGAATTTTTTGATCATGCAGATTAATCATTAAAAATATTTTTACCATGTAGTCCCCAAACATTCATAAATTCGATGGGTGTATTGCTATAAAATACATTCCATGTGAAACATATTCCCCAAAATAGAAATGTTATAAGGGAGATAAAGATGAAACTTTTAAAGTAAATCATAAATTTGTTTTTTAACCATTAAAGTCTTTCATTATCAATAATGATATTTTCATTACTTAACATTAATATTAGTATTACAGCTTTTAGTGAAAGTAATACTATTTGAACATGCCATATCTTGATTGGCTGGTCATTGTTTTCCACATTACTGCATAGTACCTGTCAATTTCCTACTACTGCAGTGGGCCCATGGTAGATCTTCAATATTAATACTGCTCTGTGTCAAGATCTACAAACAAAAATTAAATAAATGGTCTGTAGCTCTGGGATTTTTGGAATCTTTCAAAGATCACAAGATGTTGGAAGATGGCAAATTCAGTGTTCTTAATTTTACACACAAGCTGGAATGTTTTATTAAAAGCTAATAGGAAGTTTACAGATCTTTGATAGGACAGGAGAACTAGTCTTGGATCCTTCATATAACTAGAAGAAATGCCCTCCCACAGCACAAGACTGACCTAGCAAAACATAGTGATGTCCCTGCCTGCTTCTCAACATGGTGATTGGGACTGGATGCTAGAAACTCCAGCACAGCTGCCCCAGGAATTCTGGATGCCTCTGCCTCTGGGCTTGTCTGAAAATCCAGTTGTCTCCTAGTGACTCCTGCTCATTCTGCCTCCATATCTCTGTCAGTACGCTGTTAGAAGACCTGTGCATGACTAATTGCAAGGAACAGGAACAGTGTCAAAAAATTTGGGACCATATTTAAGAGTTCTAAGAATTTCTGCTAAGAGAAAATAAGAAAAAGAGAAAAGTTTAAAAGCGCATCAACTGCGTATAAATACTGACCAATGCTTGCTAATAGACTCAGTTTAGTTTATTTAAACAATAAAATAATTGAAGACTTGTCATGTAGTAAGTACTGTCTTATGTGCTAGGGATACTGAGCTAAGGCACAGCCCTCAAGGAATTTACAATCCACTGGAGAAGACAGATGAACATACATTGTTGTAACTGAAGGTCAAGTGAAGAAAGTGAGCTATGCAAAAATGCTTTTTTGTGAGTAAAAAATAATTGAGTATCAATTATTTCATATGGTTCAACCCAATACTAGCTAGGTGACCTTGAATAAGTCACTTAAGCTCTAGAAACATCAGTTCCTTTGCCTGTACGATGAGGTTGAAATGTCATAGGGTTATTTAGAAAAATAAGGTAACATTTGCAAAATATCAGTGTAGTGCTTAACACAAAGTGATCATTTGAGAAATAGTTGTTTTGTAATTATTATCACTATCATTATGGAACGCATTAGAGAGAAGGCTGAATCTGAGATGACATTTGAAGGCTGAACATGATTTTGATGTCCCGATAAGGGAAGTGGGATGAGTGATTTTAGGCTGATCAGAACCATGGGAAAAGGCTGTTTTTGTGATTCTACTTATACGTGACATTTGGTTCTGCATTTTGGGACCTGGACATTTATTTTGAATAAAATAATTCACGAAAAAATATTGAAACTGAAATTCACCTGACAACAAACCACCACAGGTTTTTTTAAGTCTAGATATCTTGGTGATTTTATGGACTACATAATCTGCAATCCCTCCCTTCTGAAATCACTGAAGCATTCTGCTTAATAATTAAAAATGTTGCTGAAATAAAGAAAAGGAAGTCCTTGGCATTAACTACAAAAGGGAATACAAATCCTGGCAGCCTGTAGTTGGGGAATGGGAAGCTGATAGCTTTGAGAACTCAGGGCTTAAGTTTCAAAACCTTCATGGACTCAATACATACAGTTCTGGTCCAACATTAGTTGGGAAGTTAGAACTGATATCCTTGCATGAATTTGGGTTTCAAAGGGTTACACTATCAGTGAAAGGCTGGTCTAGAAAATCATCAGCTCACCAGAAAAGGACATAACAAGAAAGCTTCTATCTCATCTGGTTTCTAGGTTACAAAGAAAAAAGTCTCCCCTGACAATTCTTTCCAACAGGTCTATTATCATTTATGTCTGTGGTTCTAATCATACATCCTCCATCTTTTGGAAAACCCCAGGCTGATAAAAATCTTTAAAGTTGATGATATTCCTGGGATATCTGATAAAAGCAAATGTAAAGTCACTTTGGAAGGATAAGTCTTCAAGTAATATTAAACATGATTCCCACAGGTAAAGTCTTGCTGAAGGTGAGCTAACAATCCAAAATTCTAAAATATGGGAGAACAATTCATCTGAGCAATGGTCAGTGAATATGACAAACAGCAGGAATAGGCCTCTAGCAACCTCAAATAACAGAATTGTCGGATAAAAGAAATACACTTAATGTGTTTAAAAACTTAAGCTTGAGGGGCACCTGAGTGGCTCAGTCGGTTAAGCATCTGACTTTGGCTCAGAGCATGATTTCATGGTTTGTGGGTTTGAGCTCCATGTTGGGCTCTGTAGTGACAGCTCAGAGCCTGGAGCCCGGTTCGGATTCTGTCTCTCCCTCTCTCTGCCCCCCTCCCTCCCACTCATACTTGGTCTTTCTCTTTCTGAAATAAATAATGATTAAAAAAAATTTAAAAATAATAAAAACTTAACCTTGAAATTGAAAATAAGAGGACAACAAAACAGTGTGAAAAGCTAATGGGAACATCTAAAAAAACAGTATAAATTATAAAAATGAAAAAAACATAATAGAGATGGAAAAAATTAATTGACACATTAGTTGATTAGATATAGCCAAAGAGAGAATTAGAGAGCTTGAATATAGGTCTGGGAAATTATTCAGAATTAAACACAGAAAGATAGAGATAGAATTTATGAAAGAGAGGCAAATAAATATGGAAGATAGCACAAAAAGATCCAACATATACCTACTCAGAGAGAAAGAACAAATGGAGAGGTTGGAGGAGAGGTGGTTACAAAAAAGGTAACTGTCAAGCATTTTTTAAAATTGTTGAGAAACAAAATCCTTATGTTTAGAAAAGGCCACTAGTTGTTAACAGGATGTGTTTTAACACTGGAAAACAAGAAGAGTTGGATACAAATACCCCTCAAGGGACTTACAGTCTGTTAAGAGGCACCATAGAGATATGCACAAAAACAGCATGTAAAGAAGAGATGCTGTAGGATGTTGGTGATAAGGAGAGACTGTTTCCAGTTGGGAGAACCATATCAACAGTGTACTGGAGGAGATGATGTTTGCCTTGGGTCTTAAAAGATGGGTCGACTGAACCTGTGAAGAAGTGTAATCCACCCTACACACCACTGCCTGCTTAATTTTCCTAAGACACAGTTCTGATAATGTCATCCCTTTATTCAGTATTTTCAAGATCTCACGATTATTTTCAAGATAAAGCCCCAACGTTTTGTTTCTCATTCAAAGTCCTTTGTGGAATGTGCCCGGCCTATCTTTACAAACCTGTTTCTGGTAAAGTGTTTTCTTGAATCTCATCACTCAGGCAGACTAAGATTCTTAACACTTCTGGCCGTACCTCATGTTTTCCCATCTCTCTTGCTATTTCCCGTATCTAGAATACCCTTGAATTAAAGGCAAAATTTGGGGCTTTATCCTGAAAATAACTAATGGATCTTGAAGATTCTGAGTAGGAAAAATATTATCAGAACTGTGCTTTAGGAAGATTAGTGAAGCAGTGGCACGTAGGGTGGATTGGAAAAGGAGGTTCTTGGAGCTAAGGAGCCCATGCTCCATGACCATATGTTGTATTGTCTGGGAGGCACAAGTGCACAGATTGCCCATTTAGTGTGCTGAAGAAACCTCTATGATTACTGATTTTGTAGAGATTGTGGACACAAAAGTTGTGAAAATCTCAGCATAACATTAACACAACAGAAACAGATGTATCAAAATAGTATTCACTATCTTGGCTTCTCTGCATTGGTGCTTCCCCTGCAGCCGGAAATTAAAATGTCTCCTAGAACCCTTAAGAATGTCAAATGTCTTGGGGGGGCCTGGGGGACTCAGTCGGTTAAATATCTGACTTCGGCTCAGGTCATAATCTCACGGTTTGTAGGTGCGAGCCCCGCGTCGGGCTCTGTGCTGACAGCTCACAGCCTGGAGCTTGCTTCGGATTCTGTGTGTGTGTGTCTCTCTCTCTGCCCCTCCCCTGCTCACTCTCTGTCTCTCAAAAGTAAATAAACATTAAAAAAAATTTTTTAAAAATGATGCCAAATGTCTTGATGAGTACAATATACACAATTTCAGAGTTTCAGTTCAATGCCACCTAGCTAAGTGAAAACCTGGAAACGAGTTGGATGGTAATATTTTTGCCTATATACTATCATTTCTAAATGATCATAAGCCCAGACCAATTTTAGAATTATTCAGTTTCTCTATGCAACACAAAATTCTTTTTCTTCAGCCTTGAAAAGTATTTTTTAAGAGTGTTTATAGAGTTTATCTGGAAATTTTTCTATTAAAACCCAGTATAACAGCACTGTATTTTTAAAAACATTTGAAGTCCAAATCTTACCATATATCAGACTTCTAGTACATCTACATGAGCTCTCAAAGTAGATAATTCAACAGATCAATTCCCACAGTTTCTTCTGGGTACAATTGATTCTCCATACAGAAATTGTTTCTTTCTCAGTCTCAGAACTGTGGTATGCTTCCTTACCTTAACCTTTGAAAATGGACTGCTTATAAAACATTATGGGACATGCATCATCATTAAAAAAAATAGGGCTTTACCTCCATAGGTATGTTTCTGGGAAAAGTGAGTATAAATCAAATTTTTGTAAGTCAAATCATATTTTAAGTGTCTCAGGGGACCTCATTATTTAATAAAATAGCATGGAGAGAATAATCACATTGTGATGTGGCTTTTCATAAAGCAGGGCACACCTGTATCACACTCTGTCATGGCTATGGGCTTCACTCTATAGCTGAGTTTGAGGGTAGCCAGGTCTGCTTGGACTCAAGTCAAGGGAATTAAGTTACTGGGTACTGAGGATCTTGTTACAAGGCAGTCTTCTTTATAAGCTGTGTCAGCATGGGTCCTATAGTTAGTGCTTTATAAAGACGTGGAAAATCTGCTATATCTATATGTTTAAAAGTATATTAAGCAAATTAATTTGCTTTGATGATGTCTATATTTTCTTATGTCAGCCACAATCATTTGTTTGAGTAAAGAATATTAAAGCAGCGCATTTGTAAATTTCACAGATCTTTTAGTTCCTGGCCGGGATCTAGACTCGATCAATAGGTTATGTATTGATAGTAAGCATAGCAACTAGATTTGTGAAAATCAAAATTTAAAAACACTAAACAAACAAAAAAAACACGTAAACAAAATATTTTTTAAAAAGAAAAAGCACTTGCTAATCCCATTTAAAAACACTGTCTCTTTGAATTGTCTGTGTGGCTTCCATCTTCCAGGTAGAGAATATGGTAAAACGGATACATTAGAGAGCTTTGAAGTATGACTTTGTATGTATTATCCAGAAAGGCTTGCAATCAGGCAGCCAGGGGAAGAGCAATGTCTCTGTCAGTGAGTCTCAGTGGCCCTCATCATGTGGCCCAGGCCCTGTTGCCTCATCTGAGAGATGATCGGGACACTGCTTGTATGGGATAAACTGAGTATAACCCTGGTTCATACTGTCATATTGATGGTAGGAACAAGTACACAAGAATCCTTGAAAATATGTAGCTAAAATCCAATCACACACACACACACACACACACACACACACATACTGGTGCCTATTCAATCTGCAATGTTAAGATTTAGTTGCACCAGCCAGTTTTATATACACCAAATGCCTCAGGCTTCAGCAATTTGAGGGGACAATTTACTGAGCAAAGAAAAAATATGTCATTATAGATTGGAATGGAAAAGGCAGTGTCCAAGACCACTGCGTGCGTGCACACACACACACAAACACACACTAAACTTTATCATTATGCCAATTATAGAATGACAGAATTTGGAGGTTTAAGTAGCTCCATTTTTCAAATTTCTGCTATGCAGCAGACATTGCATAGTAGGTACTTTGTGTATATTGTCTTAAAAATTCTCACAATAACCCTGTAATATATACATAGTCATTTCCATCATACAGAGGAGAAAATGGGGACTTACAGACATTCAGCAATTTGCCCAAGATTACACAGCTGGTAAAAGGTAGAATTGGGATTTATTTTTTTTAATGCTTATTTATTTATTTTTGAGAGAGAGAGAGAGAGAGAGAGAGAGAGAGAGAAGGCGGAGGGGCAGAGAGAGAGGGAGATAGAAAATCCCAAGCAGGCTGGGCAGCTGTCAGTGCAGTGCCCAATGCAGGGCTCGAACCCATGAACCATGAGACCATGGTCTGAGCTGAAACCAAGAGTCAGACACTTAACTGACTGAGCCACCCAGGTAGCTTGGGTAGAACTGGGATTTAAACCTTCAAAGGTTTGACTCTTAACATATTTCAACTTTATCTTGCTATTTCAGAATTTATCTAATGTATAATGGCTCTGAAATCAGAATACTGCTATCTTTTACTGACACTGGCAACCGTGGCTTCCAGAAGAGTTCCAGAATCTTTGATGGTATTTGTCCATCTTTGTAGTCCCCCAAGAGGGCTCACTTAGTTATATTTACAAATCTAGCTTTTAATTCTTGAAGATCCCAACTTTCAGCTAGTGACCACTTAGAATGCTGACAGCTTCCAGGCTCCAGAACCACCTCTCTGAGTAATGAAATTAGAAGATGCAGATGTCACCCAGACTCCTGAATTCTTTCTATCCCAGGTTAAGAACCTCTTCTCTAGAGAATATTATGGAGGAGAAAACTAGAACTTAAGTGTTCATACAAAAAAGCTTTAAATGTGGCTGTGTTCTAGGTTCAGTATATTGGGTGTGTGATCGAATTCAAGAACCTTTCAGAGAGACAACACCATACTAAGTAGTTAGTGATATAAAACAGTGTGTTAGCCTATAGGAAGGTGGGTTAGGGGTACGAAAAAGAGGTAATAGTTACTTTAGCTTTATAGTTCACAGAGCATTTTGAGACGTTAATCCCGTTGAGGAAGGAATTTCCCTGCTGCACTGAGAAACCAAAGCGTGGAGAATATAAGGCATGGTCTCCTTCAAGAAGCCTATGGCTGAGAGGGGAAGGAAGATGTGGAAACAAAGAACTCTAATGTAAGGAGGGAGAGATAAATGTCAGCAAAATAGTGGGGTGGAGGTGAGAAGGAATTGGAAGCATTTGTCATTCTGGGTGCTGACCAGAACCCATGAAAACCTCTCTGATGGCATTTGTCTTGAGTCCAGCAGTCAATTGATGAAGAGGGTAAGAGTTTCTCCAAGGGGGTAGAGGAGTTGCAGCTTTTGAAAGGATAGGTTCATCGACTCCATCCTCTCCCACGACCAAAGCAGACAGCAGGATTTGAAAAGAGGTTCAGTCATGGAGGTGTCGTGATCTAAGACAGAAGGGAAAAAACAAAACAAAACAAAACAAAACAAAACAAAACAAAACCTGGCTAGGCACATCCTAGAGCAGCGTTTTCCAAACTTCCACGTTCAAGTGAATCTCTTGTTATAAAGCCAATTTTTGATTTAGTAGGTTTGGATTAGGAACTGAGATTCTGTGTTTCTAATAAAGTCCAGGTAATGCTTAATGTTGCTGATCCGGGAGCCACACTTAGAGAAGCATCCACTTCGCCCAGGAGTGTTAGAAACGCAGACTGCTTGGGTCTCCACTCCAGACTTACTGAATCTGAATTCGCATTTCAGTAAGATCCCCAAGGGATTCATACGCACATTTAACTTTGAGAAGCACTTTTCTAGGTTATTGTTTGATCGGTAGAAGGGGCTCAAGGAAGTCCAAACTTTCCCCGGTATCGCATACCAGCAGTCTGGTTTCTCTCCAGAGCTCCTGTTCCCACGGGCAAAGATTTGTGCCCCGTGAAGCTGCTCCTCTTGATCCTAAACCAGTAGCAACTCTGGGAGTTGATCGCCTCGTAATCCTCGTAGCTGGGTTCCTTTCCACCCCAACCGGCGCTTCCCCGGGGCGCTCCAGCTGTTTCCCACCCCCACGCCCAGGCAGCTACTGTGCACAGCTGGAGCCCTAGGCGGCGGGCGCCCCCGGAGCTGCAGCGGCCGGGGAAGCCAGGCGGGGGCGCCGCAGACTAGGCTGTGCAGGAGGAGGCCTTTCCGAGCCCGCAGAGGGCAGCCCGAGCGACCGGCGGGGGAGCGCGAGCTTCGCATCTGGTGCCAACCAGCACGGCCCTGGCGCGGCCCCACATTCCCACACGGCGGGAGTGGCGGCTCGCTACCTGGGAGGCGGCGCGCATCACCCCAACCTGTGTTTCATAAACCTGTTGGGAAATAGTTCCCAGCCTCAAGGGCCAGTAATCAGCCCGACCTTGTCTGGAAAGAACTGCTGATTATAATCCCCGAGCTGGGCGAAGGCCTCGGGGACCTAGATTTTAAGTCGACTATATAATACCATTATCATTATTATTAAAAAAGCCAGCCACCCCGCCCCACCTTCCCTTATATGCACTTCTGAAGTTGGGGTGGAGGGCTGTTGAACGACCAGAGGGTTGCAGCAGGATTGTAAAACCTAACGATTTGCTAAGAAATCCGGGGCCGAAAAACGCAATTTACAAAACGGCAAGTTTTACAAGGTACAGAAGGTAACTGGGCAGAAAACGCACCGCCTCCCAACCCTCGCCGCGCGTGCTCGCAGGAGCTGGCTGGATCCGAGTGCGCCTCTCTCCAGCCGCGCCGCTGGGGCCGCGCGAGGATTTCGCAGGAAGAGGAGGCTGCCGCGGGGCCTCGGACCCTGGCATCCGTGCATCTCAGAGAGGGCCACCAACGCTGCCCTGAGCCCCCTGAGGCCGGCGGCGCCCCTTCCACGACTGGTCGCGGAAGTCACGCTTTCCCTGCTCCTCCTTGGCCTCAGCCCCGCTGTCTCTCCTCGCTGGTGTTTGAAGCAAGCATTTCACCGCGAGCTTTCCTTTCAGGGCAAAGCGCAGTGGACAGTTTAAAGTTAACACCTTCACGCAGCCACTGCTGCGGGGATGTGCGCATTTCCCCTTGCGTATGTGTAGGAGTGTGTGTTTCTCCAAGAATGTCAGACTAAACGGACAGTCTTAACATTTATTAAAGCCTACGTGTTCTGTCTCGAGGCTTATCGGGTTTGTCCAAACTTTGGGGTGTGTGTGTGTGTGTGTGTGTGTGTGCACGCGCGTGCGCGCGTGTCTCCACCCTCCTCTCGCCTCCCCACCCCCGCCCGTGCAGGGCGAAGTAGTCCTATATAGCGATGATAAATATCCCTGTTGATCACTTGATTGATTACCTCCCTGAAAGGTCACGCGGGCTTGCAGTAATTTCCTTTTGCCTAAGGCTCCCTTTTCACTTTTACTCCAGCACGACAGCTCCGAGTACACGGGATCTTTATTTTTTATTTTAACCCCTAAATGCAACCCCTCCCGAAAACAATGCAGACAAGAAAAATCGAATAAAATCAACTCGAGACCTTTTAGCTCACTCGCAGTCGCCTTCCCCATCTCGCTCCTTTCTTTCTTCTGGCCCCCGCCCCTCCTACTCCGACCCCTTCTCCCCAACTCAAATGTATTCTAGACACTATTTAATAGATGAGTGTCTTGCAAGTAAACTCGGGCGTCCCTTGGGTCAGCATTTCATGTCTGTGACTCTCTCTTTCTCCCGTGGACTAAACATTCGGATTTAAACCACTAGACAAGCTATTAATTTAGCTAGACTACCCAGGGTCCTGAACCCAATTAATTTCTAATAATTATAGCCCAAGGGGGCTAGATAGATCTCCCTGCCTCTTTCTTTTATTGCCACTCCACGCCACCGAGGTCAGCGTATAATAATAAAGTGTATATTTTGAAAGCGATCTCCAGAACAGTGAGTTATTGCAATGAATGAAAATTGTTTCCATTTTGGCTAATTGAGCCCGTGGCCGAAAGCTAGAGCTCTGAGACTAAATAAAGAGGACTGTTTCCTTTCAACATGAAGAAACCCCTGCCTAGCTCTGGTCACCCAGCGAGAGTTTAATTTCTTAACAGCCAACCTGAAACCCAGCGTTGGGTAAACAGTATTAATAATTGCATTACAATGATTAAATTAATCTTGCTGGTAGCCAGGAGAATATAGGTTGAATAGCAAGATGTAAAGTTCACTGCACAAAGACAATAGGCCAAGAAATACCTCCATAAAGAATTCAAACTTTCTTCCAAAGATACAGTGGGGCTGGTTCAATTATAATTCGAGGAAAGGACAAGTTTCTGTTGCATGTAATGTATTGAAAATCAGTTCTTTGCCGTTTCTAGGATTTATTAAAGAAACATGGTTGGAGAAAGGGTATACTTCTCTTGTCCTCTTCAATGACCCCTCTTCTTCATCTCTGCTTCTCCTTAAAAAAAAAAAAAAAAAAAAAAAAAAAAAAAAAAAAAAAAAAAAACCAACAAAACCCCCGACACAAAATATGACAGTAATAAAACAAGCAAACCCAAACAGTCCGTAAGCTCAACGACTTTCCAAGGAGGCACTGTTTCCAGGATTCCCGTTTCCGTTGGAGAAAATGCAAGAAAACGTTGGTACTCATGCCCCTCAAGGAAACGAATTTCAGGAGAAGAGAAAAAGGTGGGTGGTGGGGAATCGGGCAGCGAGGGTAGCTCGGCCAACTTGTTGGAGGCCTCTTGTCTCTTGGGCGAGCGACAGCTTGGATGTCCCGTCAAAGGATTTTGGGAATCCGTGGGGCCGCTGACCAGAAAGTCACCTGCTTGGGTCTCACGGCTGAGACTTGGGACAGGTGGAACTGACGGGGTTCACGTACTTAGAAGTGGGAACCCGCCCAGGTCGGCACGCTCAGGCAAGCCGCGCTGCAGGCGGCGAGCGCAGTCCGCTGCTTGCTGGGCGTTTGCTCCATCAGGTTAAACACACTTGAACTAGCAACTTAGCTTTTTTTTTTTTTTTTTTTTTTTTAAACTAATACTCAAGGCAGAAAGCAAATGAGGAAGAAAAAGAGAGAGGGAGAGAAAGGAAGAAAGAAAAGAAAAACCCAGCTTTCAGGTTTGAAAATAAAAGTGATGATGTTGCGAATACTTTACTAAAAAAACAACAAAAAGAATGATGCCTTGTCTAGTCACAATGCTTTGGCCCTAAGGCACAGAGGAGTTTGTGTTTATTATTTCAGTTGGAAGAGGTTGGATTTGCTCGTGTCCCGAAACTCTTGGAAAGACCAGGCATTCGCTGAGGCGGCCGCGACCCCAGGGACTTTAAAAACGAGAAGGGGAGGGTGTTCCAGCGACGCCTCATCCTCTTGCCCTTCGCCGTCTAGAAAAGTTGACGGATCTTTAAGTTTGGAGACTCAGATTTGATTTTCTTGAGTCCTTCATATCCTATTCAGTTCCCTTCAGAGCCCCTACCCCACCCCTAGCCCGCCACGTGGTTTGTAATTTCTCAGCAGAAACAATCACCGCAGCTTCACAGGTGGGTTTTCTATTTAATCTTGGGTCTGGTTCCGTGGTACCTTCGTTTCCTAGAAAATTCTCTGGCACGTCTCTTAACCTCCTCTCCACGAGTGGACCAGGATATATGCCCCCCGTGGGGATGAGATGGAAGGAATTAATGAGAGCAGTGGAGGGGAGGATAGTAACTCCTTTTTATTATTTTTTTAAGCTCCCCGGGGCTGAGGAGGTGAAATGAAAAGTCCAAGGCTGAGCCTCCTACTGTGCAGGGCACTCTTCCTGCCTAGGGGTCTCCTTCTCCCCTCCTGCGGGAAGAGGCTATTGAGGTTCTGACAGATGGGTGGGGCCTGATCCTCCTGTGCCTTCTCTGTGTCTTTTGGCCAAGGTGAGGGTCCCCAGGGAGTCCTTAAACTGATCAGAAGCAGCTTCTGTGAACATCTTGATGGCCAGTCTAGTGTTTCTCTCTCTAGAGATTCTATTACCTTTCTGATGGTTCTCAACCCCAACTTCTCCTTTTCTTCTGAGGAAACTTAACTGTTCATCTGAGGGAAGGCACTCCTCCATCTAAACTGAGAAGAGCCAGTGAATTCGAATTCACAGACCTCTGGGTACCCAGAGCCTGGTGTTTTTGCACCCACCTCTGCTGTGTAGAAGTACACCACAGGGCAACAGGAATTGTAGCAGGATTGGACCCCCCTCCCCCCACCTGCCTTTTCAGTCCATAGGGAATGATAGAGTTCTCCTGTGCCCATCTGGTGCTTACCAAAACCTTCTCTTTTGGAAGTTGTTTTACTCCTGCTCTGTGTAATTACTTCATTTGCTCCCTTTATTTTTTCCTTACATTTCGACATTACACGTCTGTCTCTCTTGGGACTTTTACTTGGTTCTCCAGGGACCTCTATCTTACCGCCACATGCTCCCAGAATTACACAACTCTGGAGAAAGAAATGGTGGGCATCCTTAGCCAGGGTGATCCTTTGAATTTTGATTTCCTCAAACAGAGATATTCTATGAACCATTGATGAACCCCTCTTAGGGTTGAAACTTGCTGTTTGCTCACACTCCCAGTCCCAGTTTTGACAATAAATGACAACTGGCACAACAGGGTATTCTCAATGATCTCTCTTCCCCTCCCCTGCCTTTCCTAAACTCATGCCCAGGACTTGCTTTTCTTTTCCTTCTCCTCTAACTGGATCATCAAGGATGTACTGTTGCAGCACAGAGACTGAAAAGATTGTAATTTTCTTTTACAGTGTCTGGCAGGATTTGCAACAGATATTAATGGGGACATAAATAGCTCATGGAAGGTATTGAACAAAACTGTTTAATGCAAGGCAGTTGTACCAAGAGAAAATCTATACGTAGTTGAGATTGATTCATACCTTGAACACAGCTGGTCCCTTTAGGATTTCCCCATTTCTATGTGCCCACTTCATTGGTAAATCCTGTAATTAAAGCAAATTCCAACAATTTATTTTTTTTAAGGGTGGGAAAGGACCCCCCCCCCTCTTTCTTATGACCCTAAAGGTTGTGGGTTTAAGCAAGTGAGTGAAAATGGCAGGCAGGCAGAGTTGGGGCAACCGGAGATGGGGGCAGCGGTGGGGGAGGCCGGAAGGTGACCGCCGACCTTAGGGAAGCAGGAGGTCTTGGATGTTAAATGCCCGAGCCTGCCCGGACCTGGGAATCAAAGGTGATCATTACTACTTGATGGGAATAGACCACTGAAATGTTCCAAGAATGGCAAGTATTGGTAGTATACTTAACATCGAGAAAGAAAACAGTTACTTGTTCTACTTTCAACTCCGAAAGCACAAGCCGAAATAGCTTCAGTAGCAGTAAGAGCGGCGGCGGCAGATTTCCTGAAGTTCAGGATGATTCTCACTTTCTCCTGGATCATTTAAGAGTCCTGTCCTTCTAGTTCTTTAATATGGAAAAAGGTTTTAAAAGCCCCACTTCTTGTTTTCTCCGTGGATGTATAGAAAATTTCCTGCAATTTATGGTGGGAAAAACAATAATAGTAATGATACAGGCTTATAGGTGATTCCAACACGAAATCAGTCCTTTGCCCTAGTCTTTTTATTTCCCCCCCCCTCCCCGCCTTTTTTGGGGGCGAGGTGTCTGCTCCCCTCTGGCTCCCTGTGCTCGCTCCCCGCCCCCCGCCGCCCTCCCCGTGGCTCCCTTTCTCCGCCTCCTCGGCGATTGCCATCTGACAAGATCTCCAAATCAAAGTGATAAATCGCTCCAAACTTTTTTTGGCGGCGCTGAGATGTTGGAGGGGCGTCTAGCGCGCATGTGCGAAGGTGTCCGAACTGACAATGCTGGAGAGATAGCGAGTGTGGATTGAGAGAAAGGGAGAGAGGGAGGGAGAGAGAGTGAAAGAGGGAAAGACAGAGAGTGAGTGTGTGTAAGTGTGTGTGTGTGTGTGTGTGTGTGTGTGTATGAGAGAGAGAGAGAGAGAGAGAGAGAGAGAGAGAGAGAGAGAGAGAGAAGCGAGGGAGGGAGCGAGAGGGAAAGCAAAAGAAGGAAAAGATCCAAGAAAAAAAAAACCCAACCACACACCAGCGGCTGCAGGACTGGGCACAGCATGAGATCCAAAGGCAGGGCAAGGAAACTGGCCACAAGTAGGTGCAATATCCCTTTTCTATTGGCTTTCCCCCTCCTCTGCCATCTTGCATATCTGTCTCCAGCGCTCCGGGAGGGAGCGCGCAGCTGCCTCTCGCGCCGGGGCCCCGGGCGGAGGGCAGGCGCAGCGCAGCCCCAGCAACCTGCCGGTCCCAGCCTTCGCGCCCGGCCGCCCGCGCTCTCGCTCTTGGTTTGGGCGCCAGAGGAGCCGGGGCAGCCCTTAGCCCCGTGCACCGACCAGCTGTGGCAACCCCGGGGTGGGGGTGGGGGTGGGGGCAGCCAAGACCGGGGTGGGAGGGAGAAGAGCGCGCGAGAGCAAGCGGGAAGGGGTGGGGTGGGGTGGGGGGGAGAGAAGACGAGAGAGTCTCCCCCTCCCCTCCCCTTCCCCCCAGGCGGAGGAGAGTTGCCTCTGGCCAACCAGCTAGTCCCGGGTATGGGAGGGGGAGCGGGGGATGGGGGGGCGGTCTGGGGATGGGAGCTTTTTCGAGCCTTGGTTTGTTTCTGGGTTTTGGGGTGGGTGGCAGGCTCGGAGGGAGCCACAGTGGCGGCGGCGGCGGGCAGCAGTGGTGGAGTTGGGAAAAGTTGCGAGGCGGCCGCTGGAAGTTGCGCGGGCTGGCGGGCTGCGCCGAGCTGCGCCGAGCGGCGGTTGCGGTAGTGGGCGCTGTGCGCTCGGCGGTGCTCTCCGGCGTGCGCCGCGCGGCGGGACGACTGGGGTGGGGAGTGGGGGAGACGAGAGTGGGGGTTGTAGTCGCAGTGTGTGTGGTGGTGGTGGGGGGGGGCACAGGCAGTGCGGAGCTACCGGCTCCGCGGAGCCAGGGGCAGGTGAGGAGAGGCCAGGACCCGCGAGCGCGTGGAGAGTGAGGAGTGCAGGGAGCGCAGCCAGCGGCGACAGCCGCGGAGGAGAAGGGGGCCGAAAGGGCCTGCTCCAGCTAGCGAGCTCCAGGCTGGCCGGGCGCCGAGTGACCCCCAGGGGGCGGGCTGCCGGGACCTTAGGCCGCTGAGAGCGCGCGGCAGAGCCTCTTGCTCTATTTCTGGATGCAGCCGGGGTCTCGGGTCACTCACCCTCCCCGGCGCCCCCTGCCTGCCCGGCGTGGAGCGGCCTTGGTCACGCGG
This sequence comes from Leopardus geoffroyi, assembly GCF_018350155.1. Taxonomy (NCBI): domain Eukaryota; kingdom Metazoa; phylum Chordata; class Mammalia; order Carnivora; family Felidae; genus Leopardus; species Leopardus geoffroyi. Next base: position 96,504,846 of record NC_059333.1, read on the forward strand.
GACCAGGGAGATTGGGTTCAGTGCTGGGGCGGCAGGGCCCCCATCCCCCTCTCTTCTCGCAGAAGTGTTAGGGGACTTCGCCTGGAATTGTCCGCCGAGCCGACACTGTTTGGAAAGGCGGAAGCCTCGATCGGGACTCTAGGCGTTAGGAATGGGTTTGCCCAAAAGCTTCCACCACAAGTCTAAGGGGACTCTGAGGTGCTGAGACCCGGAGCAAACCCTAGCAGTCCAAAGCCCTCTCCTCGAGGTGTCAGTTCGCGAGGCTGGAGCAGCCTCGGGAGGGGACAGGCCGCCGTTCGCTCTCCCACTCGCCGAAAACAGCTAATTGTTTTGCTTGTGGACCAGAGAAAGGGGAGATAGGGGTGGGTAGGATGCTTCTCCCCAGGAAAATCCCTAATCTCCCCGCCCTCTTCTCTCTTGCATATTAAAAGCAAGTACGTCCCCAAGCCTTCCAGCCTTCCAAGTCCCCTCAGCAGCCGCGCCTTAAGGCAGCGGCACCTCTGCGGGCTGGGTTTCTTTGGCAGTGGGAATCCAAGGTCTAGCCCAGCGAGATGGTGTCATCGCAGGCGTCTTTCCAGTGCTTCGTCCAGTCCTCACTCAAGCACTCCTCCACTTCCCAATACGTTTCCTTTCACCCTGGTCTCTGGGATCAACCTAAATATAGGGCTCTTGGGTCATCAGTACATCTGTTTCTTTTTTGGATGTTTGTTCATTTCACTTAGCTGCGACACTGTCAAAGAGAGCCAGTAGAAGTCCTGTTTTTTTCTTTTCACTTTTAAATGAGGCCGATGTCTTTATTTTCATCTGAGGAGGAATTAAATGTACATATGCTTGGAGGCCTGGGGGCTTGAATTCCGGCTAAAGGTTTGGAGTGTGTGTGTATGTGTGTGTGTGTGTGTGTGTGTGTGTGTATGTGAGAGAGAGAGGGGGAGAGAGAGAGAGAGAGAGAGAGAGAGAGAGAGAGAGAGAGAGATTGGAGGCTGGGGGGGGGGGGAGAGAACGGCTTTGGGGGGGGGCGTGGAGAGCCTATTTAACCATGCCTAAATTATGAAATGAAAGCCGAATGCTTTGCGCCTGATCGCCCGGTATCCGCCGAAGTGAAAGCAGAACACAAAACCCTTCGAATTTTCTTGAGCAACTTTTTTCAACTGTTTTAATTGCCAAGCTATACGCCGCCCTATTAAAACATTCCCGCACGGACAGCCCGCTCAACATCCAGAAACAGAACCTCGTTTTCCGATCTGATGAGACTTGTCATTCATCCAGTAGGAGACCTACTCATTTTGTCTCTAGTGTCTCTAAGGATGCCGCCGCCGCTGTCTGATAACTAGATAGGAACTCTTACAAACTTCCCTTGCTGACCCTCGGGTTCCCGCTCGCGCTGCTCCAGCTGTTGCCACCGCGCAGCCTGCCCCGGGCAGGCAGAAGCGCTGCTTTATGCAATTCTTCAGTTACAATCTGGGTAATAAAGGAAATCATATCAAACTAGGGATTTTTTTTTTGTATTTTAAAGCGCTATTTCCTTCCCCCTCTGCAGTGCGTGAGTTTCCTTGCGCGTGGCGGAGATAGTCAGTGACCCCTTGCCGTGCTGTCCAACGAAAACTTTGCCGCTCTGTCTCACCCGTTTCTTTCTTTTTCTGGGTTAGGAAGAGGCAGTGTGACCAGCCTACTTTAAAAAGCACACCTTTATGCTTTTTTATGCAGAGTAAACACTGCAATGGAAACAAATCAGATAGGAACAGTTTTCTGGATTCTTGTTATTCTTTTTGTCTTTTGTAAATTTCTTTGGTGGCCAAGTCCTGTGCTGGTCTTGCCTACAGTACAGGATCCCATGGACCCTGACAGTACCCACTGAAGTTAAGCCCAGAATGAATGCACTGCCCATTTTCCAACTTACAGTGCTTGATATATATATATATATATATATATATATATATATATATATATACATATATATATATATATTTACACAATAGTTGAAAACGATAAATTCGTTGCAAATCATTTGGGAGGAATAAACCTTTTAATTAAAAAAAACAAAGAAGGGAAAAGCAAGAAGATTGACGTTTGTACTGTCTAAAGCCCTTGGCTTTTATTCCCATCTTTAAGAAAAGAAAACTAAAGGCCAAGCAGACTCTGGCAAGCGCCGGGAGGCTTCCCAGCGGTTTTTTTGGGCAGCTAGGATAGCACCTGGGCGGTGCCAGAATTGCCAGTTGTAACTTTTTTTCTCCTGGCGATGGGGAAGAAGTCAGGTTGGGTCTGCCCAGCTTGTCTTGAGCCGAAACACTGAAGCACCCCCCCCCCACCCCACTTCCTTAAAGTGACACCCGGCAGGGTTTCAATCACAGCAACGAACGAGTTGCAACGTGTAACCCCCCTTAGCTACCGGCCCCCCAGAAGTCTCGTAAAGACCCAGAAGGCGATGCGCTTAGCAAGACCCCGGAGAGGGGGGCACTTGTTACTTGTACACTTGATCTCTGTTTAAAAAGAGGCTCTTAAATAGGTATGGTAGATGACGACTCTCCCTCACGTGCTTAAACTCCTCACCTTAGCAATACGTGAGATAACAAAGGAAACCTGCACCCAGGTTCCAGCCTGCACTCCCTTTAAACCCACCTATTTGTGTTTTTCTTCACTCTCAAAAAAAAAAAAAAAAAATCGAAATACAGAGCTCTGTTTAAAAAACATATTTTACTTGTTTATTTCAGACTGCTTTTGAGGAGGAAAAACGCTCGCCCGACGGAGGCAGAGGCCCCTTCTAGGAAGGCGGTTTATTTGCCATTACTTGACCATTACCCTGGCTTAGGGCTTCTTTATTGCATTTGGCACTTGGAGCGCAGTCTTCCTGCAGCATTTCGATGTGTTTCGCCAAAAAAAAAAAAAAAAAAAAAAAAAAAATCTATGTTTAGGAGAAGGTTAATAACGCTTTTCATCCCCCCACCCCACCCCATCCTAAACACTGTGGAAGGGTATGGTTCATTAACTGCAGAGGCAGGAAGGCTGGAGAGAAGGGCTCCTTTTTCAGGCTTTTACTTGTGGGGGCTGAGAAGTCGCAGGTCTGGGCGACGCTGTGCACGTGAGTGTGTGTGGAAGTGTGCGTGAGCGCGTCTGTGCGGGGTAGCCCAGTTCTCCGGCTTTCTAAGCAGAGGCCTCTGCCTACTACCCGGGGCCGGGCCTCCTTTGCCGACAGACATTCAACACGTAGGACGCTTACTGAATAGAAATTAACGCGTCATTCTACGCAATTTTTGCTTTCTTCTTTTTTTATAAAGTTGAAGGCACCAACTCTGTAAGCGGTTTCCCTTTAAACATCTTGTCGTTTGGGAGTTTACTTTGTTTCATTTTTGCAAGTTGGGGCCAGGTTATCGCTGCAGACGTGGCCTGGGGCAGGAAGGACAAGGATGGAGACTCCGGGGGCAAGAAGGGCAAAAGAGGGCAAAGGAGAGCTGACTTGTTGCCCTCCGCACGTCTAGCTAGGTCCCCTCTCTCCCTGCACCTCCTCCCTTTTGCCTCTGCTGGAAGCGGCCCTGAAGTGGAGAAACTTGACTTGTCACCTTCTGGCCAGTGGCTCTCAGTCTTGTTCCCGAGGTACTCAGCCCCTGCCACCCCTCATCTCACAATTGTCTCAGACAGTGGGAGTGGGCTCTGTTGAGGAGTGGGGGGGGGGGCGGTGTAGAGCTGGGGAGGAACCTAGGGGCGGCCGGCCGTGTTCACCCAGGGAGGACCCCCGCACCTCCTGCCTCCCGCTGCTCAGCTCCTGGCTCCCAAGCTTAGGCCAGAACTCTGCCCTCTCCAGCCTCAGAAGTGCTGCGTGCCTGGCCCACTGCTTCCGTCGAGCGTGGTTTGCACTGACGGTGCACACACACATGCACACGCGCGCACTTCTCTCTCTCTCTCACACACGTCCGGGGTTAAGGAACACTCAAGTGAGGAGGGGCAGGCACACCTTCATTCACTCTCCCTGGTAGGGGAGAGAGGGACTGGGGAGGGCTGACGTGGGGGGCGGAGAGACGGGGCCGGAGGAGACAGTCACACTGTAATGATGCTAGGCACATTTTTCTGGAGTGGTGGTTAACCCTTCCTTGGCTGGAACCCGTGCTCTAGGCGTTTTCTAAAAAAAAGGTCTGTGGGGTCTGCTTTTCTCTGTGGCTGGGCAGCCCAGTATGAATCATTAGTTCCCTCCCCACCCCATTTGCCACGGTCCTTTTTCTAAAATTAGATTTCCCCCTTCCCACTCTTCTGGCCTTCTGAGTTTACTAGAGAATATTCAAGGAAATTGGCTGTGTAGTGAGAACAAGTGTGAGGAAGAGGATAGAAAGGAGACAAACAAATGGAGTGGAAAATAAGAGAGGGAGAAAGGAAGACAGAAGCAGTGGGCTTCTACTTCCAGATTTCCCATTTGCACACAGGTTGATATGATATTTTCCTCCAGTAAATGAACAAAAGTATAATCCTGGTGAATTACCCTTGCTTACATGCCATACAAGAAACTTCAGAGGTGTTTCTACATAAGGAAGAAACTGTTTACAAAACTCTTTCAAAAGTGTTCTAGTTCAGCACTAAAAAGCTAAACACACTTGCCCTCCTTTGAAGTGCCCTGGTGAGGGCAGCTTATTTGAGTGCGGTTCAGATACTGCTGTGGGTATAACTAATGGCCTCCACCTATTTAGCTCAAGTGGGAGGAGAGAAAGGCCTGAATTCCTTGTCCAATAGGTCCCTTTGGAGACTGGGTTCTGGCTCCTGGCCAGTTCTGTACAATGTCAACATTGAATATTTGAATTCCCAGACTCTATTTAACAAGTTTCTAAATAAATAAACTCATTGTGTGTCTGTGTTTAAAATTATTTCACCTCTTTCATAAAAGCTACAGCATCTTATTACATTGGGCTTGCACATTGATTTTTTTGAAAAATAAACAAACAAACAGAGCTTAAGGCATTTTAATAGGCAGAGCTTCACTGTATATATGTATGTTTTGTAAAGAAGGTCTCTCACTTGTGGCTGGGTAGGCGCTATTTAGACGGATCTTAGGTTGGTCTGCATGCTGTCATAGCGAATTATAATAAAAAATAAAGCTAAGTTCAGAAAGTCAGTGAGATATTAATCACATGGAAAGGGAGGCCTGAATGTGTAACTGTAGTGTCTTTAGATATTTGATAATTTTGTCTGCTGGGTCCTATAGGGGACAGGGAGATTCACTGGTGTGTCCTAAATGGCTGTCTGTAGACTCCCCCAGTCCATAGGTTTTGGTAGATGTAGAACTCTGCCCAGATGGTGTTTTCCTTCTGGGCATTTTTTCTTTATGTGTGTCTGTCTTTATAAGTTTGAAAGGGTAGATACACAAATGCTATCCTCATGTTTCAGTTTGATTTTGAAAAAGACTACATGAATTCTATGTTTTTACTAATCTCTTTAGCATTTAAACACCCACAGCATTTTAATGCAGATAGGAACATACTTGTTCTAAGAAGTACATGCTAAATTAAAAAAAAAAAAAAAAAGCAAGCTCTAGTCCTCCTGAAAGTGTGGACCCCATCTGGAGTTGTTAGGAAAGAAAGTGGAATTCACTCTAATTTATGTGTATAAAGTAAAACATTATTAAAAAGAATGGGATTTGAAAGGACACATAGCAAAACCCATAAGGGTTCGTTGGTAACATGGAGAGCTCAAAGCCAAGAAAAAAATGCCACCAACTCATGCAAACCCTAAAATAGACTACAATGACCTCAGCCATTTTCATTTTCAAAAATAATAGCCATGATTAAAATGGGGGGAGTGTTTTACTTGGAACCCTACTCTTCTGCATTATTATAAAAGCTGTTTTGTGGTTAAGGAACTGTTTCATTATAGAAAAAAAGCAAGTGAATTTTTAATCAAATTCCTTACTCTTCAAAAGCTCTTATTCTTGAATTACTTTTTGTTTTAATTTTAGTTATTATTCTTATTCATTAGCAAACATGCTCTTGGCTTGTATATTCTTTTATAACAAATCTAAGAAGAAGTTTCATTTAGAAAAGAGATTTTGCTAGTTCCCTTAGTAAACACCTGCCTAGGGGTCACCGACTATAACTAACAGGAAGAACCAAGACTTTCTTAACCTTGCTCAAGAACTTGCCTAAAGGAATTAATTTTGTGTGTCAGAGTTGTTCAAATTATGACATTTGTGAAAGTCCTTGTATAGACCACTTGGTGGGCTTTGGCAATGGGCAGGCTTAGATACAAATATCAGTGAGAGCTCTCTGTGTGCATGGACAAGCCACCTTCCCTTCTTTCAGGAACACTATAAATGTGTTCATCAGAGTTTGAATCTGGGTGTGGTCCCTGATTGAATAGCCAGGTCATCTACCACTCACTGAATGCCTCTGAATGTACCTTTCCTTGTAAAGTGGGAGTAAGAATACCCACCCATCTTGGGCTGCTGTGAGGGTTAACTGGGGTGATGCATGCAAAGTACCTAAGTCAAAAGTGATCACTCAGCAAATTTATCATTTTCCTTCCAATGTATCCATGAAATTTTCTGAAGAGGAATTTTTTTAAAGATTTTATTTTATTTTTTTAATTTACATCCAAGTTAGTTAGCATATAGTGCAACAATGATTTCAGGGGTAGATTCTTTAATGCCCCTTACCCATTTAGCCCATCCCCCCTCCCACAACCCCTCCAGTAGCCCTCTGTTCTCCATATTTAAGAGTCTCTTCTGTTTTGTCCCCCTCCCTGTTTTTATATTATTTTTGCTTCTCTTCCTTTGTGTTCATCTGTTCTGTGTCTTAAAGTCCTCATATGAGTGAAGTCATCTGATATTTGTCTTTCTCTGAGTGACTAGTTTCACTTAGCATAATACCCTCCAGTTCCATCCATGTAGTTGCAAATGGCAAGATTTCATTCTTTTTGGTTGACGAGTAATACTCCATTGTATATACATACCACATCTTCTTTTTCCATTCATCCATCGATGGGCATTTGGGCTCTTTCCATACTTTGGCTATTGTTGACAGTGCTGCTATAAACATGGGGTTGCATGTATCCCTGAAGAGGAATTTTTTAGACATATTTCCCTCTGCTCTATTTTTTAGTAAAGTCTAATTTTTAGAAGTATTTGCATATATATAGTGAGCATTTTGTATGTCTTCTCAATAAATCATGCCCTGGGGATAAATTTGGGCACACTGAAACTGTAAACTAAGCCAAAATAGGCAGTACATTTATTCCAAAAACAGGAGAATCTTCCATTTGGGGAGGGGGCACTGTGTAAATAAAATGATTGGAATTTTAACCTTGCTCCACTGATTTTGGCATTGAATGCACACACACTAAATTTAGTCGTGCATACTCTCCAGTTGTCATTAGACCATAATCCCTGTGTACGAACACCTTTTTTTTTTAAATTTTAACTTGTTTTATTTTTTATTTTTTTAAATTTACATCCAAATTAGTTAGCATATAGTGCAACAATGATTTCAGGAGTAGATTCCTTAATACTCCTTATCCATTTAGCCCATCCCCCCTCCCACAACCCCTCCGGTAACTCTCAGTTTGTTCTCCATATTTATGAGTCTCTTCTGTTTTGTCCCCCTCTCTGTTTTTATATTATTTTTGTTTCTCTTCCCTTATGTTCATCTGTTTTGTCTCTTAAAGTCCTCCTATGAGTGAAGTCATATGATTTTTGTCTTTCTCTGACTGACTAATTTCACTTAGCATAATACCCTCCAGCTCCATTCACATAGTTGCAAATGGCAAGATTTCATTCTTTTTGACTGCCAAATAATACTCCATTGTGTGTGTGTGTGTGTGTGTGTGTGTGTGTGTGTGTGTGTATACCGCATCTTTATCCATTTATCCATCGATGGACATTTGGGCTCTTTCCATACTTTAGCTATTATTGATAGTGCTGCTATAAACATTGGGGTGCATGTGTCCCTTTGAAACAGCACACCTGTATCCCCTGGATAAATACCTAGTAGTGCAATTGCTGGGTCGTAAGGTAGTTCTATTTTTAGTTTTTTGAGGAACCTCCAAACTGTTTTCCAGAGTGGCTGCACCAGCTTGCATTCCCAATGAACATCTTATTTATAAAGCAATGAGTTTTGTAAGTCACTTTACCACCCTAGCTGAATTGCTCTTCTCTAAGTGAGGAGAATAGACTAGAGCAGAGCTTGTAAACTCAAGTGCCTACAGAAATTGGCAGGTGCAATAAATGAATGAAGCAAGGTGGGTGTAAGCACTAATCCATCTCCTATTTTATTTAAATTCTCGACACCCAGCCTTGTATTCCAGAACAAGACAGAGTAGTGGGGACTGTGGCAAACCAGGAGTTCAAGCCTCGTCTAAAGGAGGCAGCTGCTACTTAGTTCCAGCTCACTGCTGCCACTTGGATAAAGGGCTCAGTGCTGCTGGGTCTTGCAGTTTTTAGGAGAAGTCACATACCCGAATTATTGTTTAAATTTTCTCTACTTTAAAATGTTGACTCAGCTAAAGGAAAAAACCCACAACAAACAACATTCTGCAGGTCTAACCGAACACCTCTGTCTGCTAGGACCCTGCTAGGACCCTGCTAGGTCTCACGGACCCTGGGTTTGCAACGTCTGGATTAGATGACTTCCAAGGGTCCTTCGAAGTTCCAATATTTTACAATATCCACAAGGCTTCCTGAATATTATCTTGTATTTTTAAGATCCTTATCTCCCTGCTCCAACCCAAAGTTAATGTGTGTGTATGCATGTGTGTCTGTATATGCGTGTGTGTGTTTTGATAGGTGGAAGTACTTATTACAGAATCTGATATCTGGCCATTTATCTGGAAAAAAAGTTTTTCACAGCCATGTTGTGTCTTTCTTTCCCTCCATGCCGCTTTATCATTAATTGGCTTAAGAAAATAAACGGAAACACTCGCTCCCTCTCTCATAGCCACTGGCCACCATTCTTTCTTATTCTCACCCAACCCAATTCTTTGATTCGTGGGCTGGGGGTTGGGAAGTAAATCATTGGGCAATAGTTTTCTGTGGTTTTCCACAGTGGGAGAAGAAGCGATTTGGCTACTGTGGGTATAGCAGAGGAAGAGTTCACCCTTGCCCCGTAGGAGGGTCCAGATGTCCCACCCTGTCCACATGTAATTGAAGAACCCAACTGATTTTTAAGACATGAGCCTAAGATGAAGAAGTTCGTTTTTAAGGGATGACTGTATTATTGGAAAAGAGTGGCTCTCCTTGCAGGAAGGTTTATATATATTCAGGGGACATTTGAAAGTAAACACACATGTTCTGGTTATTATCATGAGCTATATTTCTAGCACAAGTGGTAGGTAAATAACAGGTAAAGTCAAGTCCTAATTAAGTCCTAAGGACTAAAAGGACAAGGTATGTTGATGGAATACCAATACAGTAGATTCTCCTAGTAAAATTTGGACTGAGCACTTTACAATATGTAAATCAGTCCTATAGTCAAGGGACTGATCAACAAATGCTTGTTACTATCAGTTAACTTTGTTGCAAAAACCATCAGATCATGGGATGCTTTTATAGGAGTCTTTAGAGTAGTCATAAGCCATGCCTATGGGCATTATCAGTGGGTTATCAGATAACCAGGCTCCCATTTTTACACCTGACACTGAAACCTAAATTCCTTAGCCTGGTCTATAAGGGCCTCCCACTCTTGAGTCAGAAAAATGTGGTGATTCTGAGCCCGGGTTCTGACTCAGATTGACCTGGATTGGAATCCTGACTCCCCCATTTCCTAGATGGGTAAAATGGAGGCAAGCAGCTAAAAGTACTTACCTTACATGGGGATTTGATTAACTAATGCGTTTAAAGTGCCAGAAATACAGTAAGAGCTCAACACATGTTCATTATTATTTTATTACCTTTCCAGGCTTGTTTGTCTCCCTACCCAAGGCTGCTCTATTCAGCTTAACTTGTTTGCTCATTCTCCTCCTCTTGCTCTCTTGCCAGCCCAGCCTTCTGTTTGGGTCTTCCAACTTTTGGCCACAATGTTGCCTTCATCGGTAAATCTACCAGACTGTACTTTGACCTTCAAAATCGAATTGCTTCTTTAAGAGTTAGTTTAAACCCTCTCTTCTTCATGAGATTCACTTTTATCACTCCTGGAGATACGATTTCTCTATGTCTTTTCATTCCAATAGCATGGGATTATTTTCACTTACCATCATTTTCGCATTTTGTGATAAAATCCTTGTCTTCACTATCTCTATCTATCTATCTATCTATCTATCTATCTATCTATCATCTATCTTATTTTTCTAGCTAACTCATAGAACTCCTGGAGAGCCCATTTCTGGTTTGCACAGTGCTGATATCAGTACAGTTGGGTGATGGTGGCTAGCGATGTGCTTTGGTGGATTATGTGAACCCCTTCAATTTCTTTGCCTGTAAAACCTGCACGGCCAGGTAATGTCAGCACTAGAATTCTGGAATATCTGACACTTTAATTGCATACTAAATCCACAATTGGCCTATTTTGACAGTGATAAACCACCTGGAAAGCACATTTGGAAAGTAGAGTATTATTCCTAATTTTCACCAGTAATGTTCCTCATTTTGCCAGTGCAGGTACAACCTATGATTCTTTACTTAAATTACAAATTGTTATTGATCTACACTTGATCTTAAGGTTTATAGAACTTCTGCAATGGACCTGATTCTGGAGACTGTCAGTGGAGTCAAGGTGGATATGGTGAAACATTTTGTGGACTCATGTATTTCCCAGGGACTTGGGGGTTAGTCACCTTTACAAGTCATCACAAGCCAAGTTTTTACAAAAATTGTAACCCCAGTGTAGGCAGTATTAATATAGATCAAAGCAACATGAATTTTGCTGTATTTTTTAATGTACATTTATGATTGAAGGCTCTTTTGAACAATTTAAGGCTGATAATGATGTTGCACTGAGTTTTACTTTGCCGATTAAATTAATCCCACTCATCCAATGGGGCTTTCTTAATTCAAATGCAACTATGACTTCTCCCTCCCCCGCCCCCCCAGAATCCCTATACCTCATTCCCTACTTCCCCACCCCTATTTTACAAATTCCTTATCTTTATGTAGAAAATAAGCCTATTAGTGCCTTGGACAACTGTCCTCAAGTCCTGAACAATTAAGGGTTTCAGTGCCTGTTAGGAGTTTCCCCTCCCCCAAGACTAGCCAGGTGCGACTTTTTATCCTGTTCTTAGGATTGCTGTTAAGGTTTTTGGGAGTCTCTTTAAGTGAAGGGCAGAGACTAAGAACCATGGATTTTACACTTTGGTGCTGATTATAGACTTTACCTTTAGCAGGAACTATGAAATTAAATAGTAATAAAATGTTTCAAGATAAGATGATAACAAAAATGAATGGAGGGATGGAACAACTGTCTTGGTTTCTGCTAGAATCATGGTTGGTGACCTTCTTTTGGGTCTCAGACACTTGCAAGAATCTGATGAAAGGTATGGAGCCTATCTCCAGAAAATGCAAATATGCATAAAGATTTTCATATAATTTCAATGGCTCGTAGACTTATAAGTCCCAACCATAGATATTGCAGACTCATGCGTGCTCAGACTTGATTCACCTTAGTATGTCTATTATATAATGTCCTAACATCTTAACCAGTCTTTTCTTCATTATCTTAGAAACATTTTTTTTCTGATTACAAAATTTAGCTTAAAAATTGTTTTTTAAATGTTTATTTTATTTTTGAGACAGAGAGAAACAGAGTATGAGCTGGGGAGGGGCGGAGAGAGAGACATACAGAATCTGAAGCAGGTTCCAGGCTCTGAGCTGTCAGCACGGAGCCGGACACGGGGCTTGGACTCATCAACGAGATCATGACCTGAGCCGAAGTCGGATGCTCAACCGACTGAGCCACCCAGGCGCCCCCAAAATTTAGCCTTTTTTTTAAAGTTTATTTATTTTTGAGAAACAGAGAGAGAGAGGGTGAGAGTGCACAAGTGAGAGAGGAGCAGAGAGAGAGGGGGACAGACAGAGGATCCAAAGAGGGCTCTGCGCTGACAGCAGCGAGCCGGATGTGGGGCTCAAACCCACAAACCGTGAAATCCTGACCTGAGCCCAAGTCTGACGCTCAACTGACTGAGTCACCCAGGCACTCCTCTGATTATAAAATTTATACAGACTTCTAACAATTACAAAACTACAAGACTATATCACATGGAAAATGAAAGTTCTTTGTGGTCCTCCCTCTTCTGTCACACACTGCCTGCAGATGACCACTGTTTATCACTTAGTGTTATGTGTTGTAGATTTTTCCCCCATGCATTTATTAGTACAGGCATATTCATAGATTTAGAACTGTTTAGAGGAAGTTGCATTTTTCTTTTTTAAGACTTGGTAATATACCTTGGACCTTTCCCCCATCAGTATGTATCAATCTAACACATTCTTTTAAAGGCAGCAGATCTTCCGTTGTTGGGATGTCATACATCTTATTGAACCAGTCCTCTCTAGATGACATTTGGGTTGTTTCCAGTTTTCAGAACAGAACAGAACAGAGTAGTTCCCCAGATCAGGACTATAAGGGAAAATGAAAGTGAAGTATACAATTAAAGGAAGCTCACAGTTCAGGGTGAAGTGTGCTGGCCTCTGAGCCATTGGCACAGCGGGGCTTTGGGAAGGTCATAGAAGGTTGCCTCACCCTGTCGGGACAGATCAGATTTCCAAGCACCCTTATCCCCCTGAGGGACCAAGGGTTGAAGTCCAGAGCTGGGGTATATTTTTTAAGACCCACTGTCATATATCTGTGATTTGCAAGCTTATTGGATTTTTTGGACCTCATATTTATGCCCAATTTTCATTTTTTCTCCTGCTACTGGGATTAGGCTGTAGCTGAAATCAATCCACAAAGCTCTAACTGGATAAGAATAAGGGTTTTGAGTATCAAGTTTTTTTTTTGTTTGTTTTTTTTTGGTAATTTCTTTGTTTGCATGGTCCATTGTTATCACACTGCCTTATCCTGTATATACATCTTAAAGACCACTGATGTGACTAATGAATACAGAAGGTTATCAGAAGCCAATAAAAAATTCTTGATGTTTTTAAAAAAATTATCCACAATAAATTTTTAATCTATGAATTGGAAAGACCATTTTTATAGGAAAATGTTTTTCACTTGGTAACCAGGCTATGGGAAAATTTTTATAATGGAAACTATCTTACTTTTAACTATAGCATCAAAAATATGACAGTATAATGTTACACACTAAAGCCCATCAGATGCAAAATTCCAGTTTTTGATTATAAGTTATAAACCAGGATAGAGAGGCTTCTGAAAAGTGGTTTTCTTTGGCAATGGTGTTGTTGATTAAATATAAAAAATTCAGAAAAAATTAGTTCAGCTCATTCCTTTACACAGAAGGTTACAAAAATGGAATAGCTGGGTTTTGGCTCTACTGGGAACAACTTTGCTTATTAAAGCTCATTGGATTATATTAGATTAAAAACATACTAGACATTTTAGATTGGATTTGAAAAGGTACCATTCAAGGAATTAAAATTTAGTCATATAAATCTTCTTAAGAATTAATTTACTTTGCAATTTTGATTCCTTAGAGTACAGTATTTGTTCCAAATTCATATATATTTTTTGTGAATGCATAAAGGTAGTTCCATGGGGCATTACTCTTGTTAACATTTTCAAAGCATATTTTAACTGAGATCAATCAAATTGAGTCAACAAATGGCTATCGAGTGCCTAGTATATATATGGCATGATGAACAAAATCCTGGAAACACTCGCTTTCTTGAAAATATTGAACATCAGCATTTGACATATACCCATGACAGTAGTTTGCTATGTGAGACAAAGATTGCCAAGTGCCTGTTGCTGGTTATTAATTACTACAAAGTGGTTTCATGAGCTTGGAATATGGAATCCTGTGACTCTTCAAATACTTTGCTAACATTGTGAAGTCACACACCCACCAAGCTGCAATGCCATTCAAAGTGTTTGGGGTCTTACGTCTGAAAATAACACCATACTTCGTTTCTCTTAATACCTGTCAGATGTGGAGGTCATTGCCTGCCCCGCTAAATGACTTGTGTGTTAATGTTGATATGGTTTTCATTCAAGATACTTGAAAACAAAATCAGGCTTTTTCTAATGACTTCTGGTATGAAGAAATAAAGCAAGGTAGCTTTCTGGGGATCATACACAGGACTTATTTTAGAAGGGTGGACAGAGAACACCTCTCTGAGCAGAAAGCTAAATGAGGAGAACGATTTTTAAGTGTTTTAAGCGTGGCACATTGAAATTTAGAGAATGGCAGGCGTATTCAGCTTGTCTCATTCTCTACTAGGGCAGAACAGCTAAGGTGTAGAAGTATTCTATTTTACATCATTTTGTCAAATGCATTTATAGATGCTACGTATTACATGGAGCTGGCCTCACAATCTGGAAGCCAGCACAAAGGCGTTTGTATATGGAAGGAGGCAGAGTTTTGTGTTTGATCTGTAAACACTAGGTTGGTGGCAGCATCAGAAGAACATGTTAGGTTTCTCGACTCATAATTTTGTCCATTTAAACAGATATTTATGAATATATGTTCATCAGCCTGTGTTGGGCACTGAGTATACAAAGAGAAATAAAATATGTGTCCTGCCCTTGAGGAACTTCTAGTCTATTGGGAGAGACAGACATATGAATAGATGGTTTCAGTAGAGTGGGCCAAGGGCCAAGGGAAACAGCTTTATTCCTGTTGAATCACAATGGTCTGGGTGGTAGCACATGACCAGTGGCATACCCTCATTTCATATCTATTCTTGCAAAAAATTTTTTAATGTGTACTCCTCTAACATCAGAAGAAAATACACATTTCAGATTTGAGAGTTAAAGTTTGCATGAGTTTAATGCGTTTTAAGGCTATCTTTCGAACGTTCAAATACCTAGTTTAAAGGAAATTTGTGTATTACAAGGGCAATGAGATGTTTCCCCGAAGGTCTGCGTATCGCACTGGTTTGTGGTGAGGGCAATGCTGATTGCAATGACCGAGTAGGATGGAGGTGATAGTCGGGGTGAATGCCCCATAGCCTTGGGTCTGCACATAGGGGCAATTATTCTTCCCATGCTTAGTCTGAGCATGCTTCCCATGCTTTGGTCTGAGACCAAAGATCTGGTTGAAATGCCCGGACAGAAGTTTGTGCGGTTTCAAAAGATACATCTTACTTTTAGGTTCAGTTTTTATCTAGTAGCAGATAGTGCTACTCAAAGACTGACATAAACTCAGAGAAGTGGCTTGTGTCTCAGGCCAGCATGTGATTTTGTTGTTTGTAAAACAGAAATAAGGATAAAAAGCACTGCCCTTTCTTCCAATTCTCTTTGCCAACCAACCATCTTGCAGTGCTGGGTATATGTGTCCAAGCCAATGTTCCAGCCACTAGACTTGGCACAGAAATCAGTGCATCCAACATCATGACTGCTGGGTGCAGTTTGAAATCCTGAGCAAACTCCTCATTTGCTTAAACGCTTAAGATGCTAATGATGTAAGCACCCTATTGACAATGTTGCAGTATTAAAATACCAGCATAGATGTCATTTGACCCATGAAGTAGCATTGTATATTTGTTTCTCTGCTGTAAAAATACTGGGTAGATGGATCTGAAGAGGCTGGGAAATGTCAAGGTAAAAAGCATTACGCACCTAGGGCTTTCAAAGGACCTCATGATCTCTGTATCACATCACTCTTCCTGCCCTTGAGTGATGGTAATCTCAGTCACCAAGGTTTTACCCTTAAGAAAGGAAATACTCTTTGGGGCTCCTGGGTGGCTCAGTTGGTTGAGCGTCCGACTTTGGCTAAGGTCATGATCTCACGATCTTGTGGTTCGTGAGTTCGAGCCCCGCATGGGGCTCTGTGCTGACAGCTCAGAGCCTGGAGCCTTCTTCAGATTCTATATCTCTCTCTGCCCCTCCCCTGCTCACACTTTGTCTCTGTCTCTCCCTCAAAATAAATAAACATTAAAAAAAAAAAAAGAAAGGAAATACTCTGATACCTAATACAATGAGCTGCATCTTAGGAAACCTTCCAAGTGAATTGGTGGTGTTGTCTGGGCGGTGTTGTCTGGGGCTTGTAGACTGCTACCAGGGTGTGTGGAACACTACCACTTGATTCACCTGACCACATCATAACCTCTCATTATGTAGACTTGACAGTCAGTAATAACTTTCCTAACAGGAAAATGCTCTGCAGCTCATTAAGCCCTATTTGTTTGAAAGAGAGGCTCTTATTTTTTCCTTGGGTGGGATCATCTCGAAATTTTGGTATACTTTAGGTCCATGAGCATCTCTTCTGGTGGATGATGCTGCCTGAGGACTCGGGACGGTCTGAGTCCCCACTTTGCTACTCATTAACCTGGTGTTCTTGAGCAGGGCACTAACCCTCTGAGCTCAACATCCTCACGAATAAGACAGGAACAATAACAACCTCTGCTTTGGCTTTCTCCAGACTAGTAACGTTAAAATACTATGACATATGGAACCTTGTGTAAGGTGGAAGGAGCTGCATAAATTTAATGTGCTGTTGAAAAGTTCTAAAAGTGATTGAATATCAAAAATGCTAGGGAGGGATTAAAAGTGTAGATTCTGGAGCCACATTATTCAGGCTGAAGTCTTGGCTCTATTACTACCTTACTGTGTCCCCATGGACAAACTACTTAACCTCTCTGTGCCTCAGTTTCTCTGTCTGTAGAATAAAGCTAATTTATAATAACAACAATAAGTAGTAGTACTAATCAAGATTATTGAGTATTCATGCATTATTAAGGTTAGTTCTCATACTTCTGTGAGGTGGGGAATATTATTATCTTGCTTTAGAGATGAGGGCACTGGAGACACATTACTTATTTACCATAGGCCTCTCAGTCCCAAGTGCAGAGTTGGGATCCCGGCGGGATCTGCTTTACGCTGAAGCCAAGAACTTGATCCGAACACTCCACTGCTTTATTTTTTTCCTCTGGATATAAAAGTGGAACATTACATTGCCTGAGCATTCCAGAGCTCATAAAAGGCAATAAGATTTTGGATAGAGGACACCTTAATTTAAAGAAGTGATTTCATACAACTTTTAGTAAAGAGGAATTTTGCTGCAGCTCTATGGGCAATTGTTGGTTCATGACAAGGGCTGGTTATCTCTTTGTCTTTCATTTTCTTCCCAGAGTTATCTGCAGTGTGGTTTTCCATCACTTTGTGTTTTTAGTTTTATTTAGGGAACTCTACAAATCTCTGTTGAATGAGTGGTTTATGGGAGACATCATTACTTCATTGCCTGAAATCACCAAACTAATTATACCGTACAACTTGCTAGTGGATAGTACAGATTTCAGTTTTCTGAACAATGCACCGTGACTCTAACTTTCCTAAGGTCACTGGTATATATATTAAAAAAAATTTTTTTTTTACATTTATTCACCCTTGAGAGACAGAGAGAGACAGAGCGTGAGTGGGAGAAGGGCAGAGAGGGAGACAGAGAATCCCAAGCAGGCTCCAGGCTCTGAACTGTTAGCAGAGAGCTGGATGTGGGACTTGAACCCACGAACTGTGAGATCACGACCTGAGCTTAACCCATGACCTGAGATCATGTCCGACACTTAACCCACTGAGCCACCCAGGCACCCCTGTCACCAGTATATTTGTAAGGCAAGGAAGCAAGTGACAACTTTCTGGATCTGTCCTCCATGCACAACATCTGAAACCAAGTCCTGTTACCTATCCTCAAATTTACTTGAATATCCAATTCTCTAGGGCCTTGCAATGAAGTATTTGGCTAGTTGCACAATTGAATAATCTGTAAGATTTAAATAAGGAAGAGGCTAATGAGTTCTCAGATCTCGTCCATTTTTTGCTTGTTTTTTAAAGAGGGCAGTGGACAGGTTAAGAGAAGATAGTCACTCAAATATGACTGCTGAGAATTACTTGGAGAGCTTCTATATACCAATGGTTGGGATCCACCCTAAAACAATTACATCAGCATCACTGAGGACAAAGCTCAGGTGGTGGGGAGCAAAGAGTCCCGGGTATAAGAAACTGGGAAGAAGAAGGTAATTGTAATTAAAGAATTAGGGAGATAGAGATAGCAAGATGGCTCCAAATGCTACCTTTGGGGGTGACCCCAAGGTTATATATGTGTTAATGTAAGGCTCTCTTTCAGCTTTTTCAGGCATAGGGTTGGAAGTTGGAAATATTCTCTTAGTAGTTGCATTCCCCTGTGATTTCTGGCCTTTGTCACAATAATAGGTGAGAGATTTCTAGTTGTGAAAGGCCATTGTTGGGGAGACTTCATCACAGACAGTGGATGATCTTTTGAGAGTCCAGGAGCTGTGACATCTTTTTGACCATTCGGTCTGGTGGCCATTTCTAAAGAGAAAATAGTGTTTTAGATTAAAAAACAACAAAACAATCCACAGCTGCTTTGTGAGAGAGCATTTTTAGTATTGTTAGTCACTTTTGTCTTTTGTTTTTCTAGAATCCCACACACAAATGTTTCTGACAACCTTCCCATGCAAAGGGAGCACTGGGAATTCTAGAGGAGGCATGTTGGGACAGCAGAGAAGGAATTGCAAAAATAAATGTCTCTATCCAGACATGTTCAAAAGCAGAAAAGTTGGGATTGTGCTATATTTTAGGAAGTTTGGACGTTGAATGCCAATGACCCTTATGCCTGGCTAGTTTTGTTTTTTTTTTAAGTTAATTTATTTATTTTGGGAGAGACAGAAAGAGAGAGAGAGCGCACATGAGCGGGGGAAGGGCAGAGGGAGAGTGAGAGAGAGAATCCTAAGCAGACTCCTCGCTGTCAGCATGCACCCCATGGAGGGGCTCCATCTCAGGCATCGTGAGATCATGACCTGAGCCAAAATCAAGACTTGGACGCTTAACCGACTGAGCCACCCAGGTGTTCCCTGGCTAGTTTTAATCAGTGCTATCAGTCACTCGCTTCCATATACATGAAAATTCATTAAATAAACATATTCAATGTTGTTGGATGGTCCAGGTATGTTCAGTTGCACCTGAGTGCACGTTTGCCCAATGTGTCCAGTGGTTCCAGAGGTTTCGTTGAGCTCAGTGGGGTGAACACCCAAACAGAGTGTGTTAAGGAACACTGACGTTTGTGTGCACTTACGGTGAAGGAGAATGGTCTTACTGAAAGACAGGAATAAGCCAGTAGAAAGGCCTGAGTGTGTATTTATATAAAGTGTGTGCTTGTGTATATCTTTGGACGCCTGAGGGGCCCTCCTTCATTTTTAGTTTAAGTTGTATATTTCAAAATTATTAACTGTGTTGCACAAATCCTTTTAAGAATTTCATTTGGGTTGTGCAGCTTATCCCAATGATATTTAGTCTAATGGCCCCTTTGTTTTTTTCCTTCAAAGTGATCACCTGCATTCCGTAATTTTTAGTTTTCCTCAAACCAGGTGTGAAGGGAGAAGGTGGTTCAATTGTTTAAAAGAGAGATTAAAGCCATGTTTTTATAAGAGCTTTTGAATGTTTATTTTGATTAGAATGCCAGTGTAAGATGAATATAAAATATAAAATGACAGGAACTGAGAGTATAATTTTCTAGCCTCAGGAATGAGGCTTTCGAATCACACGTATTTGAGATATTTTAAGGGCATTCTAAGCTGCAATGCAAGAACAGTTTCTCAAAAGCTATATGGTCAACGAGAGAAAATAGAATGATTCTATTCTGCAGCTGAGGCTTGAAATTAGGAAGACGAGGGTAACTTTTTCCAGGCCACCCATATGGGAAGGGTGGAACTAAGGAAAGGTTTCTTAGCTACTAGACCGCATATATCCGTTGCTATCAGGGGAAATTTTGTGCCTTATTTTATGGGAGTGGAGCATCTATTGTAGAGAGGCGTCTTTTCTACTATGCAGAAATTCTTCATTTCACTCCCAAAGCATTAAATATTATTTTTGCTTTAGAGCTTTTTAAATGCCATTGAGATAAAATGGGAAGCTGTGTTCTAAAAGATAGGCCCAATTCAGAGCCCCCTGGAGACGAAGACACAAGGGCGGGCCAGAATTGTCATGGCGTCTTCAGTCAATGTTTATGAAGCTCCCATTTGGTGAATGATTTTGCATGAAGGATCCCTTTAATAATTTTGTATGTGACCTATTTCTCCCTTATGCAGCTTCTGTTTTGAGAGTAAGCAGAAGGAAATGGTAGTAATAACAAAATTGGTTTTTGCTCATTCACACTTTTGTACCATTTGGGTTATGGGACCAGTGAGGTGGAAGACAGGAGGGCAGAAGCAGGGATGTGGAGGAAAAACATAGGTGTGCGGGAGGGAGAAGATGTGCAAGGCTCCAGCCAGCTGTGCTTATAAGAGGGTTTGTTTAGAAAACATAGTGCTAATAGTTCAATATTTCAACATTCATATTTGGGGATTCACACATCCCTACTAGTAATTCTGTGAAAAGGAAGTTTAACAAAATCGGATTGATGACTGATGTAATTTAATTAGACTCTGGCTTCATAAATATGCAGTGCTATTTGAATGAGAAGTTGAATTCTTAGATTTCCTGGGGAAAATGGCAATTGGGTTTGCGTCAGAGGTGGTTGCAGACATTTCCACCCTGGTTTATATGTGGCTAAAATAAATCGGTCATTTAAAACTTAGAAGAAAGGCGAAACTTGATTGACTGATTCCAGTAACCTTGTGTAGATATTTTTTTGCCCTCCTCTGCAACTCTCTCTTTTCCAGTTTTGCGATTGCAGACATTTCTTTCCTGAACTGTGCCTCTGTAATAGCTTGGAGAGATGCTATTAGGTTTATGGCCCCCTGATAATTTCACACTGCCCTAAATCCTTTGCATGGTGGCTTTCCTAGCACATCCAGAACAAACTATTAATACTTTATAACAATATTAAAATCAGTCAGTTGACCAAAGAGACTGATTTTTTTCTTTTTCTTTTTTTTTTGACAGGTCAGCAGGATGAGGTAGGGGAAGGGAGTGTAAGAGTACTTTAAAAAAAAAATTGTTTTGAATAAAACTCTGGCCAGGGAAAATACCTGTGGCTGTGTGAATCGGTAGGCTCTGTCTCTGAGGTAATTTGGCAACTGGGAGCGTGTTGCAGTCCTCTCTATAACCATGGTGACTCCTCAGTGGATGGCCTTTTTGTCTTTTGTCTTCTCTGAACTGCTCTTTACTTCTGGCCAAGTTTCTTTGCTTTTTCTTTTCTTTTTTTTTCTTTGTTGTTGTTGTTGTTAGTTGGCTCAAGAACATATCTTACAGTTGATGAGTTTGCTGTTTTCTTAACATTTCATCAGTTAACCATTTTTTTAATGTTTACTTATTTTTGAGAGAGAGAGAGAGAGAGAGAGAGAGAGAGAAAGCACACGAGTGGGCTAGGGGCAGAGAGAGGGGAAGAGAACTCCAAGCAGGCTCTGTACTGTCAATACAGAGCCTGACGTGGGGCTCGAACGCACAAGCTGTGAGATCATGACCTGAGCCAAGATCAAGAGTCAGATGCTTAACTGACTGAGCCACTCAGGTGCCCCTCATCAGTTAACCATTTTAAAGTTCCATTTGCAAATATGGTCCTTTCCTTGTCTTCCCTTCACATTTGAAATGAATAAAGCAGGGGCGCCTGGGTGGCGCAGTCGATTAAGCGTCCGACTTCAGCTCAGGTCACGATCTCGCGGTCCGTGAGCTCAAGCCCCGCGTCGGGCTCTGGGCTGATGGCTCAGAGCCTGGAGCCTGTTTCCGATTCTGTGTCTCCCTCTCTCTCTGTCCCTCCCCCGTTCATGCTTTGTCTCTCTCTGTCCCAAAAATAAATAAACGTTGAAAAAAAAATTTTTTTTGAAATGGATAAAGCAGAAATTTTATTTTTTCATGCCTATCTTCCCAGTCACCATCTGCATCATCCCTGTGTTCTCTTTAAGCCATTCCTGTTAGATTCTTTGCTGAAATGAAATATATCACTAATAAATGGGAAGGCCCTTACTGGTGATTGATAACTACTCTTAGAAACACTGTCATTTGCAATTCATTAAATGCCTTTTTTGCCATTTATATTTACTGAAAATTGATACTCTATGTATTAGTTCTTTCTCAATGACAGATCACCGGTAAATGTATAATTAAAAGAGAGCTTAATTCCAATTTGTCTTCATTTCTCCTTGAAATAATTTTACAGCTGTCATAGGGACCTTCTCCGTTCGGATGCATTCCTCTTTGCCGATTCCCACAATTTTCTCCTATTTTGGAATTTTTCCCCTCAGAGCAACGTGCTATTGTCAGAAGATCCTATTCAAATTCTGCCTCTGCCACTTGCTGTGAGATTTTGACCAAATAGTGAACAGCTCTCAACCTCAGCTTTCTCATCTATAAAGTGGGAATGAGAGTAACTGTTCTGTAGAATTGGCACAAGGTTCAAATGAGCTACTATAGTGGAAAGTGCTTTGTTAGCCGAAAAACGGCGTACACATTGGCATTGAATTAGCCAGCATGTTCCTGTAGCTCCTCTGGATAAAATGCTTGTGATAATGCCCCATAATTGCAGGTTGTAGATAGATCACGTGGAATAATTTGCAGGGGAAATGAAAGACAACAGACGTTATTTATTTCATTCAGAGGTAGTGAAACCTTTGGTGAACAGTGCCAAATCTCCCCACTGCACAGGAGCACAGAAGGTGCAATCTTATCAGTAAGGAGTTGGCTTGATGGGGTTAAAGTCACGCAGAAGTACTGACTCACCCATATCTGTGCCCTATGCAAATAGAGAGCAGTCATACATGGATTGATTTTCTTTCAGCCGACCATGCCCTGAGATAACTCTAAGTCCCTTCCTGCTTCTTGTCATTGCTATGATTCCAGCCCACTTCCTTAGACCTCAGCAACTGACCTCTTGACTCCTTAGTCTTGCTCTGGTCTGGGGTTTTCACCGTCTGAGGCTTTCTTGACCGCTGGACAGATTTCCTCCCATTTTCTGCCTCTCTTTCCACCCCCCCATTTTCTTCAACTCCCATCTCAAGGTGGCCTTTCGCATTGCAGGTGGCAGGAATCCTATGTGGAAAGACTTCTGCTCATCCAGTGCAGCTGTTTCTTGTCTGTGGAGGCCTGGAACATCACTGCTGAGGCTTTGGGTGGTTGGTCAAAAGCTTCATGGTCTCTAGAACACATTGACTTTTATCCCCCCGGGAGTGTCTGAGCTTTCCCTGAAGGCTTGCATTGACTGGGGAAGCGACAATGATGTAAACTTGGAAGCACTTCCTCACAATTTTGGTGAGATCAGATCCTGTCTCTTGTCTAGCAAACCTTGACATATGGGAAGTATAGATTTTGGGATTTTGTGGTAGTTCTGCAACCTTGGACATCAACTTCACTTCTTTAAGAGATGAGACTACCTCCATCAAAGGGGCGTTAGGCTATCTCAGTGAAATCATATTTATACTATGCCTGGTACTTTGAAATCCACAGTAAAATCCTGTTCGATCCTATGACTTCTGTAAAGCTATTGCCACGGCCCCCTCTTATAGATAAGAAGTCCAATAGTAAAGTCAAATATTAGAATAATGCAGTGAGATGAACTACTCCTACAGATAGATTTCTCCTCAAACTCAATTAAGGCATGGATATTTTTTTCTGGTTCTGCCTTCTACTGACCAGCACCTCAGTACTAATCATCACAATTTTAGAATAGTAAGAGACAATGTTTAAAACATTTTTTTAAACGTTTATTTATTTTTGAGAGACAGAGACGTGGCACGAGTGGGGGAGGGGCAGAGAGAGAGACACACACAGAATCTGAAGCAGACTCCAGCTCTGAGCTGTCAGCACAGAGCCCAATGTGGGGCTCGAACTCGCGAGCTGTGAGATCATGACCTGAGCCGAAGTCGGACGCTCAGCCGACTGAGCCACCCAGGCGCCCCTAGAGACAATGTTTTAGAGAAGAATTTTTAGTAATTATTAATGGCCTGATTTATTCCGATCTTAGATGAACTTTATTTTCATATTCTGATTTGTGGGCCAACAATAAGTTTGGATCATGATTATCCTTTTAAATTAAAAAAAAATTTACATCCAAATTAGTTAGCATATAGTGCAACAATAATTTCAGGACTAGATTCCTTAATGCCCCTTACCCATTTAGCCCATCCCCCCTCCCACAGCCCCTCTAGTAACCCTCAGTTTGTTCTCCATATTTATGAGTCTCTTCTGTTTTGTCCCCCTCCCTGTTTTTATATTATTTTGGTTTCCCTTCCTTTGTGTTCATCTGTTTTGTCTCTTAAAGTCCTCCTATGAGTGAAGTCATATGATTTTTGTCTTTCTCTGACTAATTTCACTTATAATACCCTCCAGTTCCATCCACGTAGCTGCAAATGGCAAGATTTCATTCCTTTTGATTGCTGAGTAATACTCCATTGTGTATATATATACCACATCTTCTTTTTCCATTCATCCATCGATGGACATTTGGGCTCTTTCCATACTTTGGCTATTGTTGATAGTGCTGCTATAAACATGGGGGTGTATGTGTCCCTTCGAAACAGCACACCTATATCCCTTGGATAAATGCCTAGTAGTGCAACTGCTGGGTCGTAGGGTAGTTTTGTTTTTAGTTTTTTGAGGAACCTCCATACTGTTTTCCAGAGTGGCTACACCAGCTTGCATTCCCACCAACAATGCAAAAGAGATCCTCTTTTTCCACATCCTCGCCAACATCTGTTGTTGCCTGAGTTGTTCATGTTAGCCATTCTGACAGGTGTAAGGTGGTATCTCGTTGTGGTTTTGATTTGTATTTCCCTGATGATGAGTGATGTTGAGCAGTTTTTCATGTGTCGGTTGGCCATCTGGATGTCTTCCTTGGAGAAGTGTCTATTCATGTCTTTTGCCCATTTCTTCACCGGATTATTTGTTTTTGGGGTGTTGAATTTGATAAGTTCTTTATAGATTTTGTATACTAACCCTTTATCTGATATGTCATTTGCAAATATCTTCTCCCATTCTGTCAGTTGCCTTTTAGTTTTGCTGATCGTTTCCTTCGCTGTGCAGAAGCTTTTTATTTTGATGAGGTCCCACTAGTTCATTTTTGTATTCTTTGAGGTCTTAATTATGGGTAGTGTATGGTTTATCAACGTTAGGTACTATGGCAGACTTTTCCCTCAAATAAAATATTTGAATAATTTTTTGAATTAAAACTTTGAATGAAATATTTGACTATTTTTCAAAGTAAATATTTACTGCCTTTTCCTCGGGGAGAATTACTTTCCTGCCTTATGACTCCAGGCTTATTCTAACCAATATCTGTGGACAGACAGAAGTTTAAAAAATTCAACATGTGGCTTACCATGTTTTGTCTTTTTTCTCTGTTATGGGAGCACAAATGTTCCAGATAGAAGCTATTTTGGTTGTCTAGGGCCTGGAGGAAAGATGGAGCTGAGACATAGTTGATCCTAGAATGAGACACATAGCGTAACATAAGCAAGAAATAAACTTCTGTTACAAGCCACAGAGATTTGGGGGTTATCTTACTGCAGCAGAACCTAGCCTATTCTGACTGATATCTAGCTTATTCTGACCGATATAAATACAAATATTTGTGAATTTTGATTAGTGTCTTATTGATGTACCAATTACATATCCTATATGTACTTGGGGTTTTGTGAACTCTGAACTATATTTAATATTGTAATTGGTTTTCATTTATTTCTTTTTCTTACATGGCTTGCAGGAGTTTCACATATAATCAAGTATACCTGAAAGATACTAGTTGTTAAAAAGGAAAACAAATTTAAAGTAGCTTAAGAAATAAAAGACATTTATTAGCTTATGAAACTAAAAAACTTTTACGTAATTTTTTCATTATGCTTCAGGTATAGTTTGATCATTTTTTTCAATTTGCTCTTCTTTCCTCTGAATGTCGGCTTTATCCTCAGACTGTTGCAAAAATGCTTTACTACTTGCTTTCTTATTCAAATGGGAGATAGAAGGCTTCTTTTCTCCAAAATTTTGAAAAACAAATAACCTATCCTTTAATTGGACTGATTTAAGCAGTATGTCAGCCTCTGAAGAAACTTCCGTGGCTGGAGGAACCCTATGCACTGATTGACTCAGACCTGGGATACATGCCCATCCCTGGAGCTTGGAGGGCTATGCATTAACATGGAGAAGCTAGCTGCTGTAACAGATAAATTCCAAATTCTCTCTGGCTTAACACAACAGAATGAACATTTATTTCTCAGTCTTTTCATAGACGACTGTAAATGTTCCTAATCCTAATGATTGGTTCACCTCCAAGAGGTTATTCAGGGATCTTCGTATCTTAGAGTTTCTCCATCATCAACACACAGCTCCCAAAGTTGCTGCAAAGAGAAAGAGACCTTGGGGAAGACACTTGCACTTCTTACTTTCTTTAGCCCAGGAGTAACCAGCATCTTTTCTGCTCATATTCTATTGGTGAGAACTGGTCACATGGCCCCTCTTAGGTCAAGAATGTGGTGAAATGTGAAATGTGGTCCTTGGCGGGCATTTGCTTCCCAGCATGCACTCACGCTGTAGAAGGGAGTATGAATCTCTGGTGGTCAGACAGCCGACTCTGCCACAGATGTTAGTGCCACCCATGCCGCACAGAGGGAGAGGAATGGAGTGAATGTTGGGGAGGCAACTAACCATGTCAACCACACCAGGGAACCTGGTCTTGATGTCAGGCACACGTTGATTTGTGCTGAAGCAGATGTGTGAACCCTCTATTGCCATTGGACTCACTGATGTGATCAAAAGTCCATATATTACTTAAAAATAACTTCAGAAAAACAGTTTAAACTAGTAAATAAATAATTTCTTGTTAGATGTGAGGGTCCCTGCCTCTTGAGGAGCAGGTGAGCGCTGAGGCTCAGGTGGGGTACGAGGTAGGGTGCTCTTTCTTGGGGTCATGGTAGTGGTTGCAGGAGACAGACACCACCAGTCACGTGTGGGAGGGCTGTTGGGGACGAAGTCAGGAGAATGTGTGCAAGAGGGTCACAAAGAAGGGCTATGAGCAGAGTGAGAACAATAGTATGCAGTCTGCATTGGAGGAGCCTTGAAGAATAAGACAAAGCCGAAGAGTAGAGAAGGCGAGTAGTTAGTTGCAAGGAGGCTTTAAGACACTCGAAAAATGAGTCCAAATTCCAGCAGAAGACTTTGAAGTGCCCTCAGAGCATAGACAAGTCAATGAAAAAAAAAAAAATACAGTTCACTCTAATTATCTAAGAGTCTTAACTCTCAAGTCCTTTAACCTATATAAAGTACTTTGGAACCTTTTCTTAGCCTTTAGGTTCAGATTAAATACTTCTTTTCCAAAGAGAACTTCCTTAGAATTTTCTCTGTTCTGCCATTGCTTCTTCATTACTGTACTCCATGTCAAAGTTGTAATCATTTGCTTACTTGTTTAGAGTCTATCTTTCTTACTGGATTGCAAACTCCATGAGAGCAGAGTCTGTCTCCTTTGACTCCAGTTGCATATCCATATCCTGTACTATGAATAATTTTGAATGAATGGCATTTTTAACATTTTATGAGCTCATGTTGTAAACATATAATGATTTGTTTAATTTGAAGAGTAGCTCCTCTAATCCAATCAAGATTCTACAAATTAGAGAAAAATTATTTCAGATTTTAAAATTTAAAGATCAGGGGCGCCTGGGTGGCTCAGTTGGTTGAGCGTCCGGCTTCGGCTCAGGTCATGATCTTGCAGTTTGTGAGTTCGAGCCCCGTGTCGGGCTCTGTGCTGACAGCTCAGAGCCTGGAGCCTGTTTCAAATTCTGTGTCTCGTTCTCTCTCTGCTCCTCCCCCACTCGTGCTCTCTCTTTCTCTCTCAAAAATAAATAAACATTAAAAAATTAAAATTTAAAGCTCACATGTAACGGAAACATGATTTATTGAATTTCGTTGAGTGTATTTGAAATATAGTAAGATTTTTGCTGTTGTGTGATATTCTCCAATAGTCTCTAGGACATAGTGTCAGAGAACTCATTTTTTCTGGTAGATCTTTATTTCAGAGTTTGAGGTCAATTGTTGCCCTTCGATATCTGAGGCCCAATGCAACGTGGCTGTAAGTCCTTAACTCCGGGGTCATCTTTGGCATTTCCTTCAATAAAGTAGATTTTGGCATCCACAATCTCCATCTTGGGCCCGCATCCAGTTATCTATTTCTGGGTAACAAAGCAACCCAAAACTTAGTGGCTTAAAACGAGTTTATTATTATTTCTTGCCATTCTGGGTGTTGACTGAGTTCAGCTGGGTGGTTCTTACTTGGAGTGTTGTGTAGTTGCAGTCGGCACGGTGGCTGGATTGCTGGCGGAGCATCCCAAGATGTAAGGCTTTTTATGACCTAGCATTAAAGTCATGCTCTGTCACTTCTGCTGTTTCCTGTTAGTCATATATCATATATCATATATCATATCATATATCATAGGGCTAGCCCAGATTCAAGGGGAGGGGACTACCCAAGGGCATGAATATCAAGGCTCATGGTTCATGGGGCAGCATTTTGGGAGACTAGTTACTGCTAGTCTATTTAAAAAGGAACAGATCACAGTCTAGAATGCTAGGCCAGGTCCGTTCACACAGGAGTGTTTGCTCCATCCAGAGGTTGTCTTTGTTTGCTCTGGATCATGGTGGGAGCAGGGAGATGCCTTTCTCAGTGGATGCAAGTCCTGAGGGAGGAATCTGGAATTGCGACTGAAGATTTTCTGAAATATCAGGAGACCGATGCCAGGAGACCTTAACTCTTCCTAGTTTGCTGTATGGCTCACCTAATATAATCTGGGAGGCCAACCAAGGGTAGGATTAAAAACTTTCGAAAGTCTAAAGGTTCCAGGAGCTGTACTCTCCTGCTCGGCAGTTATAAACTGCTAAGGAGTGGCTGTACTGTATTCGGAAGTTCTTCTGACCCTTCGATTCAATAGATATAAATATCCTAGACTGGTTGGGATTTCTGGGCTTCTTCCTATCACTGAATTGTGAGCCTTCCCAATTGGTGTCTCATTTTTTTTTTTATAGTTCATGAAAAATGTATCCAGGCATTGTTTTGGAGTATTAGAAAAGAGTGGTAATGTTTGTCACAGTAAAATAACCCCTTACTCTTAAGAGAAAAAGAGATTATTGCTAGGGGAGTTGTATAGGCATTGAAAACTTTGGTTTTAGGAAAGCATTTTATAAAGTTTCATTAAGTCTTTGTGGATAAGGTCATGAAAGTGGGATGGGTGAGTTAGACAGTTGATGAAATAAGCATATCTTGAGGTCTGTGGATCTGTCAGGCTGGGGAGACTCTTTAATTGATGGCTGCAATAATCTGTCCTTCTTCCTATATTATTTCACATTGGTATCCATGACGCAGATGGAATACTTTTCAGATGACTTCACTGGAAGATATAGCCAATGCAAAAGATAACAAAATATGTTCCAAATTATTTTGTCAAACTGGAACTCTGCCCTGGGACCTACAAGGTGCCACTCAGTGGACACAAATGTAAAGTTGTTCATTTCGAATTAAAAAATCAGTGGCATAATTATGTGAAGGTTTCAGTGAAGAATGTTTAGTGGAACAGAAGCTTGTATCAGCGATAGCATGCGGCTTCTCCAAAGCTGACATTATATTAGGGTGCAATAAAGAAATAAATTAGTTATGAAAATGACATGTCCCTTTATACTCTGGATTAGTCAGGGCATATTCAGAGTATTGTGCACAATGTTGGTTGCTGCTTTTGAAGGACATTGACAACCAGAGTATATGAAGAAGAGGGTGAAAAAGATTATAAAGGCTTTGGAAGCCACATCAGATGAGAAACAACAGAACTGACTCGAGGTTGAATTTTACACATTCAGTGAATATTTGGACATTCAAGCTAAGAGAATGGGCAGCATTTTAGAATGCTCTTGAAAGATGGATCTGCTTCTGATAGTTAGAAAGGTGGATGGGGGTGAAGCAGAGGAAATTTCATGAGCTGAATTGAGGAACTGTGAGCTGTGTCCAGGCAATGATGAACCATCTCTTTTGTTTCCAGCATATGGCACATGGCAGGCAGTAGCGGGAGATGAGGCTATAAAAGTAGGTTGGGGCAGATGGTTCAAACCTTGAATGCCGCACCAAGGGGTGTGTATTCAGTTTGGTAGGCAAACTGGAGTCATCCATGGTTTATAAACTAAGAATAATTACGGTAGTAAGAATAACGGTAACAATACTAATCTAAGCTCATAGGTGCTGTTCTAAGCTCTTATGGATAAGAACTCACTTAATCCTCACAATGGTCCTAGGAGTTAGACATTGCATATTATCCTCATTTCGTAGATGAGGAAATAGAGGCACAGACACACAGAAAGCTAAGTAACTTTCACAAAGTGATAGCATTCATAAATGGCCAAGTGGGAGCCTGGCCCCGGCCCAACGTGAGGCTCTTCCCATTCCTGGGAGCGATGCCCTGTGAGCCCACACAGGCCGATCTGCCTGCTCTTCGCTTCTGTGTCGTCCTCTCTTCCACACACAGCCCAGCCTGGACTAGCCTTTCACTCCTGACTTCTCCTTGGTCCTGCTCGACAGAAAAACAAGGTGCTAGTGATAGAGAAAGCAGATGATTTTAAAAAGTGATTAAGAAGCTGTGTTTACTTTTTGGGTTTCGAGGCCTTTCAAGTGTCGGGTTTGAATAGTGGGTCCTGGGTGGTGCATCCCTCCCGCCTCTGGTTTGCTGCCAAGAGTTGGGTGTGTCTAGCGCAGAGGAGTGATTTAAGAGTAATTTAAGCTTAAGTATTCCCAAATGAACATTACCCCAGTAGCACAAGGTTAAATTCTGGGTTTGCAAGGCCCCAAGCAGACGTTTAAAAAAGAGACCCTTTGGCCCTTTGCTCACATCCCACTGATGTCTGGCTGCCTTGCAATTTTGGTGCTACTTGGGTGGCATTGGGGTCTTGAGAGAGAGGAAGGTTGACTGGAGCTTGGACCCTTCTACCCTCCGCTCCAAGCCCTCCGTTACCCTTACCAGTGAGGCTTGGTTAACAGTAGCAAGCTAGAGAGTTTAGCTATTTAAACGAGAGTCTGGGTGAGTCGGCCAGGGGATGTGGGCTTCATAGTGACTCTGATAAACTTATTTGCATTGCTCTTTTATGAACACATTAGCTTAAAAACACTTCCTACAGCATGCCCTCAGAAACTCTGTAAATCGGGGATAAAACTTGTTCTATTAGCACTGACTGATAAACTTATGTTTTTTCCAGCAAAGTTGTGTGTGTGTGTGTGTGTGTGTGTGTGTGAGAGAGAGAGAGAGAGAGAGAGTGAGAGAGAGAGAGAGAGGGAGCACACATGCACATGTGTGTGTTTGTGCTGTAGACACTGGGAATATTTAGTGTAATGACTCAGGTCTATTTATTTTGGGAGGACTAAAGTTAATTCCGTCAGTAATGCAAATTTCCCCTCCTGTAATAACACTTAAGGAGTGTGTGCATTTATTTGCTCCTATTGTCCCTGTCCTGAAGCTGGCAGTGCTGTATAGGCCTACTAAATGGCCCTTTGAGTGGCGGATTCTCTCTCACCTGAACTGTCGTGTGGACACCTAGCCACACCTTTTCTCAGCCCCTTTTTGTCTATGGTCACAACTCTGTACCTCCTTCTTTCCTTTTCCTTTTTCTATCTTACCTTGTTTTCTTTCTGCCTGTTCAGTCTCCCCTTGTTTTATTCTGTTTCTTCATTTTCCTTTTGTCCCTTTGTTTTGATCCCCAACTTTTACCTCTCTTCCTGAGTTGACTGACCCAAAACAAGGTCACTTTACTCCAGGCACAGTAAGACCAGATCACTGGAAAAGGCGGATGAGGGTCCCCAACATTGGATGTTGGGATACTTTGGGGACTATCTTCCCAGTGGTTGATCTATACAGGGTGAGTGTGTGGATAATTTGCTCTGTGCTTCTTGTGGGACTGGGCAATGCCAAAACCTTGACAGGAATATAATCCATGTATGATGTTGCCCCCACTCTTCAAGCACCCTTTGTTTCTTAACCCCACTTCTGTGGGCTGACGTTTTAGTGAGGGTAGAGAGTAGCCCAACTACCGGCATTTTTTCTTCTTTCTAATTCATTTAACACACACGCACACGCACACATCTATCTTCTGCTAAGATGTACAAGTAGGAGATAAATGGCAACATAAGGATCATATTGTACTTGAGTTATATCATTGCTGACTTCCTGAGAAGCCCGTTCAAACGACCAGAGGATGTTAACTAAATTGACAATGTGTTTCTCTGAGGTGGAAGTGAGCAAAACATCTGCTTTTATAATAGTCTCCTTGCCTGGATAGGCATGTACTGTTTTGTTGTTCCAGAAGACTTTCAAGCAAATATACTGGTGAGTTTCAATGGCTTGGAACTTCCTGTTTTGTGATTTAAAAAAAATGCCTTTGCAGAATGGGTAATGTTCACAGAATTCTGTGTTACTACTTTAAATGTATCTTCAGTCCCCAGGTTATCACAGGAAAAGATTGATTAGGAAGCTGCATGGGCTAGAAAGCAGATGATAGGTCCATTGCCTTCCTCCTTTAGTGCGTAGCATTTGTTGATACTATTGTGCGATACAATGGGCCTAGTGTTAGAGATTTCAGGGCCAAGAAATACAGAACATCGGATGGCCAAGCATCCTACAAAATGTGCAGAAAGTGCATACAAGATTTTTCCTTTTGATTTACAACTTTTGTTCAGATAGGGCCTCAGAAAACCTAACCAAACAAAATAAACAGCTTTGGGATGAGCTAACTGAGATAGGTTAGCATGAATTCCATGAAGGATTTGAGGGACATAATATTTAACAATGATATTGGCAGAGAGAACAGCTTTTCTGGTGTTTGCACACGAGCGCTGTGATTCCAGCCAATCCACTGTTTAATTCAAAAGCATAAGCTTGGAGGGTCTGGAGCTGTACATCAACCCCTGTACATAGTCTTGGCCAATGGCTTTCACTTCTTTGGACTTCGAGTTAGCCCATCTGTAAAATGGAGCAATAAATATAATTTGTTTTTGGAAGGATTGCCTGATTGGTGGATGTTAGTTGGCAGGTGAGAGAGTGGAATATTTTGCATGAAGGACGCAGCGTCATTGAACTTATTAGCCCAGATTCCGCATAAATCTCATGTCAACTCTAAGAGGTCCTTACATTACTGTATTCTGAATATTGCCTCACCGGAATGCTTCTAGGGAAGTGAAAAGGAAGGAGTGAGGCAAGATGAAGGATGCATTTACTTGCTCTCCGTTCAAGTTGTGTCTGTACACTCCCCTCCTTTGCAAGCCAAGTGTGGGTGCAGACAAGGTCCCTGAACTCAAGCAACTTGTGGAATCTGTGCTAAGTTCATGACAGAGAAAGTGTCAACGTGCTATCACTCTCCCTAAGATAGGAAAAATGGAAACAAAACAACACAACAAAACCAGACACACTCAGCCTTATATTTCTGTATCCTTAGCATGAGGTTTCCTGAAGCGTGGGGTGTGCACTCGAACAAAGAATAGAGTGATTTTGGTGGTTCACAGACTAGCCTTGAAGCAAGAAGTGTGAGAGTCATTTCCTTTCAAGCTCTCTTAGTTCTTCTAACAACTGCAAGAATAAATGCAGTTTAATATATGCTAATTTCTCTATTCAACGAAAAGAGAGGCTTAGATGGGTAATAGAATTTAGCTTGGATTTAGTAACATTGTTTTGCTTTCATTCTTTTTACCATTCCCCCTATTATAGCAGAGGATAGTGGTTTTCCATGGAGTTGTTCTTTTTTTTTAAATGTTTATTTATTTTTGAGAGAGCACAAGTGGGGGAGGGGCAGAAAAACGGGGACCGAGGGTCTGAAGTAGACTTTCCTCATACAGCAGAGAGCCTGATGTGGGGCTTGAACTCAGGACCACGAGATCATGACCAGAGCTGAAGTCGGATGCTCAACTGACTGGGCCACCCAGTTGTTCCTTTAAAATGAATTAGAGGGATAGAAGTGAGTGCTTGAAGAAAATTATTAAGTACCCATTATCCAGGTGACACTGTCCAGGTGACAATGAAGGAGATACCAGGATAAGCAAAGTTTTGGAAGCACTTTAAAATATTTTTTTTTTGGTTGAAGTATAATTGGCATACAATATTATTATATTAGTTTCAGGTGTACAACATGGTGATTTAACATTTTATATACATTACGAAATGATCACCACAATAAGTCTACTTACCATCTGGCACCATACAAAGTTAATACCAGTATCATTGTCTCTATTCCCCATGAGGCACCTTACATCCTCATGACTTATTTGTTTTACAACCGGAAGTTTGTATTTCTTGATCCCCCTCACCCATTTTGCGCACCCCCAAATCCTCTCTCCTCTGACAACCATCTGTCTGTTCTCTGTACCTAGGAGTATGGTTTTGCTTTGCTTTGTTTATTTGTCTTGTTTTTTAGATTCCATATGTCAGTGAAATCATAGGTATTTGTCTTCCTCAGTCAGACTCATCTCACTTAGCATGATACCCTCTAGATCCACCCATGTTGTTGCAAATGGCAAGATTTCTTTCTTTTTTATGACTGAAGAGTATCCTATTGCGTACACAGACCGCATCTTCCTTATCCATTCACCTATTGGTGGACACTTAGGTTGCTTCCATATCTTGGCTGTTGTAAATAATGCTGTAATAAACACAGGTGGCAGACACCTTTTGAAAGTAGTATTTTCATTTTTCCTTTAAAAATGTTTGTAAGTTTATTTATTTATTTTTGAGAGCGAGAGAGAGAAAGAGAGAGAGACAGAGAGAGAACACACAAGCAGGGGAGGAGCAGAGGGAGACAGAATCTGAAGCAGGCTCCAGGTTCTGAGCTGTCAGCACAGAGCCCCATGCAGGGCTCGAACCCACTAACTGCTGTGAGATCATGACCCGAGCTGAAGTCGGATGCTTAACCGACTGAGCCACCTAGGCGCTCCGGTATTTTCGTTTTCTTCAGATAAATATCCAGAAGTGGAATTGCTGGATCATATGTTAATTCTATGTTTAATTTTTTGAGGAATCTCCATACTGTTTTCCAGAGTGGCTGCACTAATTTACAGTCCCACCAACAGTCCCCGAAGGTTTCCTTTTTTCCACATCCTCACCAACACTTGTTTCTTGTGTGTGTGTGTGTGTGTGTGTGTGTGTGTGTGTGTGTGTGTTTAAAAATAGCCATTCTGACAGGTGTGAAGTGAAGTGGCATCCCATTGTGTTTTTGGTTTGCAGTTCCTTGATGATTAGTGGTTTTGAGCATCTTTTCATGTATCTATTGACTATCTGTATGTCTTCTTTGGAAAAGTGTCCATTTAGGACCACGGCCTGTTTTTCTAATTAGGTTGTTTTTTGGTTTTGTTTTTTGTTTTTTTTGGTGTTGAATTGTAGGAGTTCTTTATATTTTTTGGATATTAACTCCTTATCATTTATATGATTTGCAAATATTTTCTCCCATTCAGAAGGTTGTCTTTTCATTTTGTTGATAGTTTCCTTTGCTGTGCAAACCCTTTTTAGTTTGAAGTAGTCCCATTTGCTTATTTTAGTTTTTGTCGCCCTTGCCTGTGAAGTCAGGTCCAAAAAAATATCACTAAGACAGAGGTCAAGGAGCTTACTGTGTATGTTTTCTTCTAGGAATTTTGTGGTTTCAAGTCTGACTTTCAAGTATTTAATTCATTTGAGTTAATTTTTGTATGTGGTATAAGATAGTGGTCCGGTTTCATTCTTTTGCATGTAGTTGTCCCGTTTTCCCAATACCATTTATTGAAGAGACTGTCTTTGCCCATTGTGTATTTTTGCCCCCTTTGTCATTGGTTAGTTGATTATATATGTGAAGGTTTGTTTCTGGGCTCTCTGTTCACATTGACCTATGTGCCTGTTTTTGTGCCAGTACCATGCTGTTTTGATTACTATAGCATTGTAGTATAGTTTGAGATCAGGGGGCATGTTGTCTACAGTTTTGTTTTTTCCTCCAGATTTCTTTGGCTGTTTGGGGTCTTTTGTGGTTCCATGCAAATTTTAGGATTCTTTGTTCTGGGAAAACGGCATTAGTGTTTTGATAGCTGTTGCATTGAATCTGTAGATTGCTTTGGGTAGTATGGACATTTTAACAACACTGATTCTTCCAATCTGTGAGCATGGAGTATCTTTCCATTTATTTGTGTCCTCTGCAATTTCTTTCATCAATGTCTTATAGTTTTTAGAGTATAGGTCTTCCACGTCCACAGTTAAGTTTATTCCTAGATATTTTATTCTTTCTGATGCAGTTGTGAATGGGATTGTTTTCTTACTTTCTCTTTCTCTCAGCACTTACAATCTTTAAGGGGCAAGGCTGGAATTTGAAGCCAGGGCACTGAGTCCAAACCTGAGATTGCTCTGTGGCATGCCTGTGTGTCTGTACAGATGTGTGTGTGGCCCACCTAGACAGGCGATGTGGAGGACATCAATATACTTCACAAAGATGGATTTGGGGGCCTAATTCCCTGACAGTATGTTCTCTTTCCCCATAACTTGTAGGAATTAAGAGAAGAATGCCCTAAACTGTATTTCCATGCCTCATTTGACAATTCCAGGTGACTTTCTAGGGAAGTCAGTCCCTGAGTCTGAGCAGACCCCCGAGCCTGTTTTTCCAGAATTTTCTGCACCTGTGCCATGAGCAAAAAGTTTTGTGTTTTTAGAAGAGCTTTCATTATCCAAGCGTTTGGCTGTCCCTCACCCTCAGGGGCACAGTAGCTGCTGATGACTTTGCAGTGGCATGAGGGTTATGGCAGAAAGTTGCTGTGTATTTTCCCTGCTGTGGAGAGAGGGGCAGGTCCTTCCTTCATTGCGTGGAGGGTATAACAAGCCACTCTCGCTCCATCTGCCAGTTGCGTTGAGGCTTGTGCAGATGGCCAGTGGAGGAGTAGGCAAGGACCCTCCCTTGGCAGGGCTCCAAGGAAGGGCTGGTAAAGGTGGGCTGGCAGGGGGAGCTGGCATTCTGCCGTTCTCGGGAGGCCCTGCTTTGATGGATAGCCGGGCAGCCTGAGCCACACAGACCACCCAGCAGTGGCTGAGGTGGCGAAGCGTGTCCCCGTTAACTCCACTCTGGGCAGTGAACTGAAGAGGGAGCAAAGCCCAGGAAATGGGCCTTAGTGGTAGTGGCGGAGGCGGAGTGACCGGCAGCACAGCTCTCCGCTTGTCCCCAGCCAGTCAGTAGTTCCAGAAGCAATGTGCTCAGAATTGTAGTAAAATAAGCCCGGAAAGGGAGACAAGCTTTCCAAGGAACATCACCTAGCTGTACGTTCTTGTACATACGTGGCCTTCTAAGTTTACCCTTCAGAACACTTTTTCTGTGTCGCTCCCCAAATGTGGAAAAATGTTCTTGTTCCAACAGTAGACTCACTTGCCTACGGAGAAGAGCTGTTAGTTATTAGTTTACTATTCAGTGTTAATTGAGTAAACATTTAGGAAGCACTGGGGAGCAAGGGTGGGTGTGAGAACTTGGGCTGGGGTGCATTTTTGCCCTGGTTTTACATTTGTGCCTGGCCTTGAAGTTAGTCTTGTCGGGTCTTCTCCAGATGAGGCTATGCACACTGAATCAGAGATGCGTGGGGGTTTGAACAAAGCTCATGGTAAAACTTTGAGCTCGTGTTCCATTACAAAACCATCCTGTCTAAATGGTATTGTGGCCTTAGAAAATGTGTAAATTGAAAAAAAAAAAAAGAGAGGGAGGGAGCCAAACCACAAGAGACTCTTAAAAACTGAGAATAAACTGAGGGTTGATGGGGGGTGGGAGGGAGGGGAAAGTGGGTCATGGGCATTGAGGAGGGCACCTGTTGGGATGAGCACTGGGTGTTGTACGGAAACCAATTTGACAATAAATTTCATATTAAAAAAAAGAAAATGTGTAAACTTTATATTTATATGCATTTTTACAATACAAAAAAGCATGTGTTTATTACCTGTACCCACGGCAAATATACCACGCTTTTTGTAAAGGCATTTTTGTCCTTCTTTTCCTCCTAATCCAGTCATCTCCAGAAACTTAGAAACAACAAAACAGACAGGCAGAGAAAACCAAAAACGGTAACCACGACCCAAAAAGCCAAACCTACAAAAAAGAAGTTCCAACCAGGAGGAAGAGAATGATGGGGAGAGGGTAGTGCTCTTTATGGATTAAGTGCTTTGGCAAGTGAAAGGCCGTGGGAATCCACTCTGCTTCTGCATACTGCTAGATATGTGTGCCAATAAGCTAGACTTTATCTACTAGTAGGATGTTCATCCAAGTGCAATGGCCAACAACGCCTGCTATGTGTTTCTGTAGTCTGGATTCTGCTCTTCAGGACCCAGATGCCAACTTTCTGGGGTGCCAGGGCGCCTGTGCATTCCAATCTCTGAACCTTTGCCTGTGTTGTGTCTCTAGCATGGGCCAGGAATGCTCCTCTCTTTGAGCCCCTTCTGAGAGCTCTGAATTATCCTTCAAGGCCCAGTAAACTTGTCACCTCTTCTTTGCAATCTTGCTGGATCACCTTCACAGCACAAACCCTGCGCTCCCACTGCACCATGGCAGGAATGGTTTTCCCCTGAGATGCTTAGGTGCTTTTTCCTGTACCTTGAGAATGTATACAGCCAGCTGTTTGTGTCTCACCAAGCCATGAGCTTCCTGTACAGGGCCACATCTTTTTCATCTTTGAATCCTTAGCCAAGTAGCTTGCAAAGGAAAGGTGCTCCATAAATGTTAAATCTAATTGAGTCCTTGAATAAAATGATGAGTGTAACCTCTAACACTATAAAAATTAAACAAAAACCCTCAGAAGCAACAATGTGCACTAAAAATTAATTTGAAAATTTCCTTCCCTATACTGTTAGCAAAGTACTTTACTTTTATAGGCCTCTCCTGTGCTATAAAACTCCTGAATGCTCTAAAAATATTTTAAAAATAGGCATTTAGAACCTCTTTAATGAACTACTTCCAAATGTGGCTTAGATGTTTGAGGCTTTCCCCGCAGCAGGTGTAAAACCAGCCGCTGGAGCTGAAGACCAGGAAGCTGGGAATTCCTGGACCAGAGATGGAAAGGTGGTACAGGTGTCAGGTGACACGGTTCTTGGGGGAGACTCCGGTTAAAGGGCTGAAAGCTCTCTCCGGGGGGGGGGGGCTCTTTGGTATGGAGAGCTGCTTCCCCAGCTCCTGCAAAGTGGTTGGTACATCTTGAATCGTCTTCTGACTCCAACTTGGTGTGTGTGCAGGCATCTTGCAGGCCGCCCACTCCACCTGCCATCCGACCACAGCGCTGCTCAACTCCGGAGGGTAAATCACGGCTTTCTCTACCGCCTCATAGAAATGTGCATTCATTCTCGTCCCCTCTCCTTATTTCCTAATGGCCCTTGTTTACAAGTGCTTTATGGTAAAGGGTGTTTGAGAAAGCCATTAGTCTGTCTCACAAGTTAACGGTCAAAAGAACAAAGGCCGCTGTAAAATAGAGCAGGAAACAAAAAATAAAGAGGTCCGTGTGGACCAAAAAGGAAAGACTAATTATTTTATTTGCTTCAGGAGTTTAGGTTGAAATGCTGCCGTTAGAATCTATTGTTATTAGGATCCCAATGTTACGTCCCAACTTCAATTGAGATTGTAATGCGTGCTTTTTTCTCATGTGAGGAATCACAGTTTTATATTTTATTAAAAAAAAATAACCACTTCATCTTTGGTTAATCTACAACTTATGTATGAATATCTAAGTATTCTTCTTATGCATGGCTCCTGCCAATGTGTATTGAATGCAGTGTGGAAAAGTGTTCATTAAGCTGTGAGGTAAGGTCACTCTGTATCAGTTTCAGGGATGACCATGTGAACAGTGAGAAGCCTGATAGCTGTGCTTGTATCTTGGCAGCAGATGGCTTTTCACTCTTGCCTCATTCCTCAGAGGTTCTGCAAAAGCCAACCACATAAAATGACTTTCACATCTCCTTTCAAACCTCACGATGCAATGCCATTTTTGTTGGGCCATGTACACCTGATTTCACTAGAATCCAGTCTCGTAAAACTGTCAATGCATCCTTTCACAAGAACACATTAGCATTGTTTAAAGGGTTGTGCGTCACTTTTTTGACCGCAGTAACTCGTTATAAGCAGAACGTAAAAGGGTTAATTGATCAGTCCTCCTTTAAGGTGATACAAATCCAGGTTGACATCAGCAATTTTAGTGACACCTTGAGCACTGTCATAACCCTCATGTAGCACTGTGCGGTGTGTGTGTGTGTGTGTGTGTGTGTGTGTACTTACAAGGGCAAGATGCTTATGGAGACATATTAAGAACTGAGAAAGGGAAAGCTCCAAATTATTTGGAAGATTGGGAGTGGGAGAAGTAGGGAAGTAGGGATAAGATGGGAGGGAAAAAATACGAAAGAAAC
Source organism: Leopardus geoffroyi (assembly GCF_018350155.1). NCBI lineage: Eukaryota > Metazoa > Chordata > Mammalia > Carnivora > Felidae > Leopardus > Leopardus geoffroyi. The sequence continues at coordinate 96,545,188 of NC_059333.1, forward strand.
CTTAAAATTCACATAGAATTGTTAAGGGGCAGAGAACAGACATCCAGAATCTTGGAGACTCTCAACATATCTGAGATAATCAGGTAAAGATGGAATTCCGAAGCCTTTTCCTGGAAAATAGGTGTTTTACACGTAAGAGAAAGGACAACTGTTTAATCCTTTAAAACTTGAAATTGCTGCTACCTGAGGTGGGGGGAGGGGAGGCTGGTGTGGAGGACTGTCACCGGGCAAACCTCCCAACCATCTCTGCAGGGCAGTTCAGTTCAGGGACCTAATGGGAACAGTCGAAGCCCTTTTTGTTGAGTGAGAGGGAGAGACACGGTTATAGATGTGACATTTTCTAAGACTTTGTGACTTGCCAAACTCTCCATTAGCTACTTTGAAGGTGAATGTGTCAACACAACAGGACATTCACTTATCCCCTGTACCCAATGATGGTGAACTTTTCAGTTGGGCAAAGTCAGCTTATAGCAGGCAGACAGAGACATTTATATGGAGTATACAACAGTACCACGGAAATTCTCTAATATAGTGTAAGCAATAAAAATAGAGATGAGTCTTCGGTTTGGGGAATTGAGGATCAGCTACACAAGTACAAGGAGATATAGCTAATGTTATAAACACAATCCTGTGTTTTATCCTATACTTTTTCATACTCCAATTTTGACCCAAGGACAAAAAATCTCAGGAAAATATTAAGAATGTTTTTGCTCTTTGTAACCATATTTTACATACATGAACTTATGAATAGAATGAGCTTTTAGAAGTAGAATTGATAACTGGCTGTTATATACCAAGTAATACCTAATGCTTTTTTTTCCCAGTATGCTACTTTTTGGATGGATAATTTTTTTGATAATCAGTTTGAATTGTCTGAAATGGGAAGTTCGTATTTATCCTATTCTCTGTGCTTCAGACTGTCCCTGCCAATGTGGGAATAGCCTCTGATTGCTTGTCCTGAAATTGCCTTGAAATTCTCAATGGAAATGAAGCTCACATTGCCAAATATTTTTACTGGGTCTAATGATAGATCACCTGAGTGTATCCTTCCTTAACAATTAACTTCAATTTAGAAGACATTTAGAGTCTTTTGGAAGACATTCAAGAGCGAGTGAAGTGATTTGTGGAAAGACTGTGAATTTCAGTCTTTCAGATGAAAGATGATAATGGGATTGAAGTCTTTCCTTCTGATTTATTATTCGTGTTCCCATTTCTCACACAGTGAAACTTCATGTTTTTCAGCGAGCTGAGCTTGCTTCAGTCCCACAGCTGGCACAATGATTAGAGGGTCCGGTGGCTTTATGGGCCCTAGGTTAAGACTTGTAAGTATATTTAGCATGTCATAGGTAAAGCCCAAGAGAAAACTGTTGTGGGAACAGCTTTAACCAGGCAAAGAGTAAGAGTGAGAAGAAGGCATTAAATAGGAGATATATATTTCATCATCTAGGATGAGTATCATTTCAGAGGAGGTGTGAAGAAAAAATAAGTTACGTGTAAGGTAAGGTAGTTGGAAAATAGAGAATCCCCAAATTAGAAAAAAAAAAAAAAATCCAAGTGAAACCATTGCTTTTCTAAAAAATAACCCCAGTATTAATTTGTTATGTGCCAAATGTTTGTGACTGCCTTTTGGGAACTATGTGTAGGCTTTGTTCACCACAGCGGTGAAGAAACCACACTACTGCCTCCTTAAGCCACAGTTCTTTTCAAGGATGGGCCTCCTCATCCCTGAGCTCTGGAACTTAGAAGGGTTGGGAGCCTCCGGGATGCTCAGAGATTTCAATCTTGATGAGAAATTCCTTGTCAGCGACAAGTTGCCATAAAACAGGGCAGTTTTCCCAGAGGGGGCTGGTAAAAAAAAAAAAAAAAACAAAAAGAAACGAAAAACAACATGCATTAGTGAAGCAGAGCAAGGGGAAGATACTGCTGGGTTGAGCTGTCCAGTCAGAAGTCGAAATGTTTGTGCACACCAGACAGTGTGTCTGGCTACCTCGTGGGAGGGTCTATGTTTGGTCTGGGAAAACAGTGCCCTGTTTACCACCAGGGAAGGCCTATGAGTGAGTAACAATGACCAGGCCCCGACAGCCGGAAGAGGCTCCTTTATAAATGGCTGTCTCATTTAGGTTGAGAGGGAGTGTTTTTCAGCTTTGAGGTAGAGCAGTCCAAACAGCTGCTTCTGTCAGAGGGTAGCGCACGGGTCTGCGAAGCCGTCCGCTTCCATGGCCTTACCTTGCGTCGGAAGGCGGCCCCCTTCTTGGTGGTGTTGCTGTGGCCATACATCAGTTGTCTTTCAGTTTCTTTTCCTGGGGCGTCCTCAGGGAACTCTCTGCCATCGTGGAGCGGTTGGCATATTCTGGAGGGCTGCCCCATCAATTCTCACTTTCCAACCAGAGACTTTTTGACACAAATATCAAAGAAGGAAGTGTGTCTTACTGTCCAGTTATATAAAAGCTGGTGCTGGTCAGCATGTCCATAATTAGTTATTTCAGCTTTCTGTAAAAGGAGGGGGGCATTTTCTTGAAGTCGAGCAGAGATCTGGCAGTTTCCCAGTTGTGAAATTCTATTGACAAAGGTGTTAAGCGAAGGGCAGAGTAACGTGGTCTGCTAGGCCCCTGCACCTTCATCTCTGACCTGGGCATGTGTCAGGCCCATGCTGAACTGACCAGAATGACTTTGATTTGATGGCCGTTAAAGGTCAGGCACATAATGGGATCAGATGTGTCAGTGGAGGTGAAGTACATAGCATAATAGATTGATGGTAATTAAGTAGTCGTGTTTAATAAGAGTCCTCAGAGTTAAAGGCAGTGTTGGACGGAGCAGCTTGGGAAAGGAACGAGAAGCCATGAAGAACGGCGGTGGGAAATATGTCAAGAAATAATCTTTTTGTTCCATAAAGGAAACACCAGAGGAAGTGTGTGTGTGTGTGTGTGTGTGTGTGTGTGTGTGTGTGTGTGTTTGCACGTGTGAACATTTGTGTTTTAGGAGACCCAGCATTTTTTTTTTAATTTATTTTTTTATAGAATTTGGACACATTTTAAAAAAAGTTTATTTATTATTTTTGAGAGAGAGAGAGAGAGTGAGAGAGCGAGAGCGGCAGAGAGAGAGAGAGGGGCACAGAGAATCCCAAGCAGGCTCTGTGCTGCCAGTGCAGAGCCCGATGGGGCTCAATCTAAAACCTGAGCTGAAATCAAGAGTCAGACACTTAACCCACTGAGCCACTCAGGCGCCCCTGGTATTTAATTTCTACATAAATCTTGAAAATCCTAGAATTAATTGTTTGTTCGATGAAAATTGTGTAGTTTTAGAAAGTGATAATTCTTCGATAATGCTTAATCCTATTACTGCGATGCATTTTCATTTAATGAGAGAGCACATTGAACTGGAATATATGAACTGAAGCAGTTTCTGAGTGTTATACTATCACACATTTTCAGTACGATTTTTGTCAGTTTGCACAAACCATCCACGGATTTATATGTGAATTATCCAGGTTCAGTGTAGAATGGCTAGGTGTTGAGAATGCAAGCTGCTAATCGGGACTGTGTTGACCACACCGCCTAGTAACGAAGAGGCCAGCTGAGGGGCCTCACAGCCAACCTGCACGGTGACTTGGCAAGTCTCAAGGGTGCAAGCTTCATTTGGTTTCCTCCCCAGTTCTCTGTGCCACAAATATATGTGGAAGAAGCATTCTGGATTTTAGGAGTTCTGACTTCACTCTTTCATTCGGTCTTTGGCTCAGCAAATGAACCCCATCTGGAAGCAGAGCCGAATTGGGAAAAGATTGTCAAGTAGGTATATTTTTTTTATGAGTCACCTGCCATCCCTCCTTCTGGTGACCATGACCTGGGCAGTCTGACCCCAGAGCCCGTGCTCTTAACCACTCCGTTATACTGTCTGAAAGTCCTCCAGAGTATGGCTTGGTTTCACGAGTGCTTGATCTTATCTTTGAAACTCTGGAGGCAGCACAGTGCCAGGTACACAATAGGAGCCCCATAAATGAAAGGTGATAGTCATTTAATCAGATTAGCTAATTCCCACTCATATTTAGCAAGACTATTCGTTCTGACAAAAATGTCTCAAGAATATGGTGATACGGTTTTTGCACATAGGTGGAAGTCGATATGTTGTATGAGCTGTATTGGGCTGGTGCCACACATAGCATCAGGCACAGAGCTGTCTACTTTTGCTTAGTCTGAAAGTATTCTCTTGGTAGCATATGGCCCCACAAGTAATCAGGGTTTTAGATACATTGCCTTGTGGCTGGAGGTGAGGTTGGGCCAGCCTTGCTTTTTTGAAAGAATGAACTGACTATTGGAAGAAGCCGAGCAGAGCCCCTTGGTGGGGGAGACCTGTTGTTGTGGGACAACTCAAAATATTTAGTATGGAGAAAGAAGGTTTGGAGCTCTTGAAACACAAATTGTCAGCGTTTAATTTTTTTTAATGTTATTTATTTTTGAGAGACAGAGATGCAGAGCATGAGTTGGGAAGGGACAGAGAGAGAGAGAGGGAGACACAGAATCCGAAGCAGGCTCCAGGCTCTGAGCTGTCAGCACAGAGCCCAACGTGGGGCTCGGACCGATGAACTGTGAGTCATGACTTGAGCCGAAGTCAGACACTCAACCGACTGAGCCATCCAGGCGCCCCACAAATTTTCAGCTTTTAAACATGATGGCCAGCGTCCCATCTCTTGTCAGCCTTAAGGAGGTTTCTTCTTTTTTGTTGGGTTTTGCTTTACCTCTGTGTCAGTGCCAGCAGGCGATGGTGGTATTTGTGACAATGCAGACCACACTGCAGATGTTTTAAGCACCTATTTATAAGCAATCCAAGAAGGGTAAATTAACATCTCCTACCTGAGCTTGTTTATTTTTCAAAAACCTTTATAAACAATCAAACGTATCAAACAGCTGTTCTGCCGGCAGCCACTACTGATGGCTCATGTTTATGGAGTAGTTACTCCATGTCAAGCATTGTGTTCCAGATTCACAGGTATTAATACACCTAATTCTCACAACAACTCAATTGTGTGGATGCTATTAATAGGCCCATACTGTGGGTTAGGAAACTGACATACCGAGAGCTTAAATAAAAATCTCAATTAACAGGTTAGGAAATGTCAAATGGAGTGAAGTTTTAAGTGAACAGGAAAACTCCTCCATTCTATCTGATATACTGGACTATTTTATCTATTTTAATTCCTTGACAAGGCCGAATCTTTAGCTGGAGTAGATACCTTAGGCTTTCTGAGCTGAAAAGGAATTTCGAAGGCAGTTGGCCCATGGCATCAGTTCGTACCTGTCTTCTGTATCAGGCTGTGTTTTTCATGTTAGTTTTCCATTTTCAAAATAGCACAAAATTATAGTGTGTAGTATGTTCTATCTCCTTCCATTTTACAGAAGTGAAAACAAAGACACTTCAAAAACATTATTTTAAATGGATCTCATGTCCTTGTCAAGTACTTATCGCTAGCATTGGCTGCCTTAGAATCCTTGGTGTCGGGGCCTGGACCTTTGCTAGTTCCCATGAGCCTGGAGTCTGGCTGCACCTTGATAAAGGTAATAATAGGTGTTATCAGCCTTTCATAGTCACCCTCACTAGGGCATTTTGGCTGTGGTTACTTCCTGAGCCCATGGAGACAACCTTGGCTGAATCATTTAAAGCACTTTTTAATCACAACCAAGCACCTTATTTCACCAAAATAACTCCTTTTAAAAGTGTCCCAACCTGATCAACAGACAAGCATCAAATGGTGATAGAAAAGCTGGAAACGGACATCGTAATTAGATTGGTAAACTGAAAGAACGGAATGATTTAGCAGTGACTGAACATTTGGCAAAGAATTCCTCATCAGGCTTCATCCCAACTCTTTCAACAGAGGAGGGAGGAATCTTCTGAGAACTGTTTGAAATAGTGGAACGGTAATTAAAGCCCTTCGTCATTCATAGATAGGAAGCAGAAATGAGTGTATTTGCCAAATATGTCTCTATGGGCGTTGGGAGCCAGAGGGTTGCAATGGAAACAGACCTGTTGAAAACCAAATAAGATGAACACTGGGGAATACAAAAGAAGGAAGGAAGATGACCATCACTCTGGCCCTCTGAGCCTTGTGTTAAATCGAGAATTCTGTCCCCTTCTAAGAATAAGTCTTCCAGTATTCACTCCAGGAAGTCCCATTGCTTCAGCTTGGATGGCTAATATGAAAAACAAAGCAATTGTTTGTTGACACGTTATTCTAGCAGGTGCAGTTCCATTTTAAACAAGAAGCTTCTATTGTTTTCAGGAATCATGTTGATGACTGTCTTAGAACATGAAGGGCTGGTTCTGTGGGGTGGGAGTTGGGGGGGGGGCGGGTGGAAACACCAGGGTGCTGTTTTTCACTTTAGCCTTTGGGTCTGATCGTTCTTATCTTCTGTACACTTATGACTAGCACCCCCTAGAGGTTTATGAAAGGTTTCAAAAAGGAAAACAAGTTCCTATTTATAAATAATTTTTAAAAGCCCGATTTTTGTGTTGGGAGGAAATTTCTTGGGCAGGAGGGGGCCAGTAGGGCTGTGTAGATGTTGGTTTGGTAACCAAGAGACACCTGGGGATGGAGGCTACACTCGATTTATCGCCTTTGGTTTGGAACAGGTCAGTCAGCAAAGGCGAGGGCCAAGTTGGCTAACAAGTGGGAAGTGACTTCGGCACTGCGGTCGGTGGTGACCGGACTTTGCTGAAATTACTAGATACCTGATGCCCAGTCTTCCCCGCAGGGCAAGCGAGGGCAGAGAGCGTGAAGGAAGAAGAGTGAGAGCAAATCTCGGGGTACTTCCTTGTTTTATGAGCACACAGGAGGGGAAGGGCCAGGAGGGCCAAAGGCATCCAGGTCTCTCCTTCCTTTTGTGTAGCAGTGACACATTGCCAGCCAGGCCTTATTTGTGAGTGTGGAACTGTGTGAGGAGCTCCGCGTGATTTATGGGCAGCATGGAGCAGTAATCCCTCCCCTGGCTCTTTCCTCGGCCTTCTCGGCACAGCGGCACTAAATATCCAGCCCGACTGGGGATGCGCTGCCGCTGGTGCACTCCTGAGCCGGGGCTGTGTTAGCCTCGCAATTTACTTTTTCTAAACCACGATAAATTCAGGCACAAATGGCAGCAAAATTAACTGTGAAAATGCCACTGTATTTTGCAGGCTAGTCGCTCTTGTTGGCTCAGATCTGGTTTGGATTTTAAAGCTGATTGTTTTAACTAGAGAAAGAATGGATCTCTTTTTTTTTTGTTCCCCCTCTTCTTTCCTTCCTTCCTTCCTTCCTTCCTTCCTTCCTTCCTTCCTTCCTTCCTTTCCTTCCTTCCTTCCTTCCTTCCTTCCTTCCTTCCTTCCTTCTTTCCTTTCCTTCCTTCTTTCTTTCTTTCTTTCTTTCTTTCTTTCTTTCTTTCTTTCTTTCGTCTTTTCGTCCTTTCGATGTTTAGGCGAGCGATGGCCATCTTTAACAAAATGCAGCTGCTAAGTGGAAGAAGCAAACCTTTTTCCTTGAGAGGACAGTGGCTTTTAATTAAAATATGTGAGCCCACTATATGGTCTGCGTTAGGTTTCATGATCTTCTGTGAGAAATGCTCATTTATTTATATGCACTGAACAAATATTTAATCGATGTCTGCTCTATGTCCCACATGCAGTGGGGGCGCAAAATGTAAATTCATATTATGAAACTGGGATTATTCTGATGTTTTTAGGTCAGTTACGTTTCCGTGGTTGTGAGCCATGCTGTAGTTTACTTATTAGCTGTTGCTTGAGGATCTAGTGCTATCAGCTATCTTTTATCCTTTCTGTTTTTGCTAACGTGAGATGAAGTAGTGACTGGTTAAGGTTGACAAATTATATAAAAAGCTACTGGGCTGTTGTTTTTGTCCACGTTGATGCCCACATGTCTTCAATGACTCCTCCCTTTCCCATTAGAGGATGACATGGTACACAGCAGTGTGGTACTCCAGACCATGCCACACACCAAAGATGACTTCCCATTCCCACCTCAATCTCCTATCTTGTCTCCCTTTTCCCTCAGGTTTTCTGTGAAGGTCATACAGACTCACCTGCAGTTCCCTGACTTACCAGCTGTGTCCATGCTCTGCCATACCCAAGGGCTGGTGGCTTTAGCAGAGAACTGAAGGGCTAGTTGGAGCAAACAAGATAATGGAAAGTATGTGTGTGTGTGTGTGTGTGTGTGTGTGTGTGTGCACGTGTGTAGTTCAGACTGGTCTTGTCATCTTCTTGACGGACTTTCATAGGCAAATCACTTACTGTTTCTGTGTTGAAATTTCTTTATTTGTAAAATGAGATTAATAATCTGCCATAGGCCCAATACGAAGGCTGAATGAGATGATAGATACGAAATTGGTTTCTCAATGAGATGGCACTGACCACGAAGGAAAGAGAGTTTCAGGAAGTGAAGAAGAAAAGCCATGGGGAGAGGAGTACTTTGGAGGACAGAGCCTAGAAAGAGCCCCATGTAGTGGAGCCCAGGGTCGAGAGGCAAGGGTACGGAGAATGAAAATCTATTCACCTTGTAGGAAAGGGGACATAGTTGTTTCAAGACGTGGCCTGGGGCCAGTAAAGTGTCAGCATTTCAGGGCTTGAAATATTGTGCATGAATCTAAACGGTTAGCCTCCATGCTGACGGCAGGTGGGCCGCTCCTTCTTAGGCTTGAACCATATACTGGGTAGGAAATCCCTTCTTTTCATAGTCCTGCTCCTCTCACTAGGCCTCGTTCTGGCCAATACAAGGTAGGTTCCAACCGACCAAAGTTGTTCAAAGAAGGGAAAAATCAATGACATTATAGCTCACATTCTATAAGCTATTTCAGCTTTCCTTGAATTCCGTCTTTGGTTGTTGCCTCTAAAATTTTGCGGTCAAGTTTATTAACCTCATTTGGCACAGGAGAAGGCACCAGGTGTAGCTTTTAATCTGATGAGCCCACACTCTTGTTACTCAAAGTGTGGCCCATGGATCAGCAGCATGTGCGTCACTTGGGAGCCTGTTAGAAATGCAGAATCTCAGGTCCACCCCAGACCTACTCAACCAGAATCTGCACCTTAGCAAGATGCACTGGTGATTTATGTAATCACTGACGTCGGTTCAAGAAGACAAACCTTACCCTGTGCACATGCACCCACACAGACACATATATATTCATTATGCAAACAATTAATTTTCATCATAAAGATTACAAAAAAATACAAAGATACATAAAAAAATTACCCAAGGTCTTGCCTCTGTTAATGTATCCCCACTTATCTTTGTCTTTTAATTGAAAAAGTCTAGACTTTTTTGCGAGGGCACAAGGAAACCCATTCCACTAGCAAGCCACTCCCACATCTTCAAAAAATACGGTGTTTGACTAATTGCGGCTTGTAATGGGGGAGGAGGAAGAAAATAAAATTAAAATAGAGACATAACTGTAATTTCTTTTGCATCATAGGCCTTTAAACCTTATAAGACATTGGAGAATCGAATTGATTAACTTCAAGCCTTTATACACTCATTTTAATTCTTAAATTTTGCCGAAGAGTGTCATAAACAGACTGGGTATCCCGGATAGACTCAGGGCTCTGTGCATCTGAGGTTCAACAAACTTATTTCATCTGTAAGAGGAAGTTGATGGGAAAACATGTACCAGAGTTTTCTTCCTCCTTTGAGCAGTCTACCTAAAAAGATTAATTGGCCCAACTCTAAAGGATGGCTTTGTAAGTGTGTGTGTGTGTGTGTGTGTGTGTGTGTGTGTGTGTGTTTTAAAGCAGGGATTGGGTAGTGTAAGTTGGAACAATATTTTCTTGTGTTGAAGCAGAATTCTTTGAACTTGAGAAAGGACTGATCTTGGTGCTGCTTTTCAGCTTCAAGGAATGAATTTCTTCTCTAAGCCCCCTATCTCTTCTTCTCCAAACTTCCTAATAATTTAATTCACCAAACCAGGATGACATGAAGCTTTCCTTGCTGCCTCCAAGCTCCCTTTGTACACTTTCGAGGTTTCGAGGTTTCTTAGCAATTGGCATCAAACAGACAGCATGCTTCGGGTGTCTGCCTTGCGAGCAGGAGCTGGTCCTGGGGGAGAACCAGCAAGTGTGCGACAACACTGAGCTCTTGAGTGACGGCAACCCACCCACCCTTGCCCGCCCTCCTCCAGCTTCAAGGGCTAGCAGGCTGGGCCATTCTAGAAGATTTGGAAAGGAGCCACCAACAGGAATTATTGAACAATTGCTCTGTGAAACTTAAGATAACACTTTGTTCCACCACAGTGGAATTGCTGTGTGACAGAAGGAAATTATCTGTTTAGTTCTTGATTAACATTTATGTGAGAAAAATAAAATTAAAGTTGATGGTATCTGGTCCAACAAATGCTTGTATTTACTTTAAAGAGCAAATATTAACTCAGCACTTTTGTAGGGTGAATGCAATCAACTTTGGAGGATTTATTGTTTGAGTTCCAATTGGAAAAAAACCACACCCAAACCCCCAAAACTAACAACACCCTTTAAGATGCCAGTGGAGTGCCTGCTGGCTTCCAAATTAAGTTCCCTGAAATCAAGATTTCTGGAAACAACAGGGTTATGAACATACTGGTATAAAATAGTCCATCTCTATGAATAGTTGGCAGGTAGGTATGTGTGGGGCGATTTTATGGATGTTTACTTATTTTTAACAAGTAGAAAAAGCTGAACAAGTCTTAGTGAGTTTGTTATAAATGCCCCAATCAAATTGATAAGGCAAACATCTTCCCACTAATATAAAAGTAATCTCAGTAGGGCTTGTAGTAAAAATGCTAGTATAAGTAACTTATAATCCAGTCTCAAAATAAAGAATGAAATTCATGTGTTCATTTATCTGGCTCATATTACCATGCCCTTCCCCGGGACACCGTGTATAGGCACCATCTTGGGCCAAATGGGAGATTCTGTGATGGATAAGACAGCGTTCCTGTCTTAACAACTGTAAAGTTTGCTAGGGGAGACATGAGCACAGTGAATACAAAGCATTTTGAGAAAGTGAAACCAAGGTAACAGCCGTATCTCTAGTCTGCCTTTGTTTTGTTTAAGTATAGGGTCAAGCATTTGTGGAAAGCCAATTTTTTTTTTAAGGTCTATTTTTGAGAGAGAGGGACAGAGAGTGTGAGTGGGGGAGGGGCAGAGAGAGAGAGAGAACAGAGGATCCAAAGTGGGCTCTACACTGACAAGAAGAGAGCCCAGTGCAGGGCTTGACCTCATGAACCGTGAGATCCTGACCTGAGCCGGAGTCGGACGCTTAACTGACTGAGCCACCCAGGTGCCCCAAAGCCAATGTGTTTTATAAACAGATATATATAGTGCTTGACACTTACATAGAACTTACACTATGGGCCAGAGACGTTCTAAAAACTTTGAAGATGTGAACTCATCTAATCTACGTTTATTGACCCCCCATTATACAGATAAGAAAATTGAGGCATGGAATAACATGCCAAACTCAGTGGCTGAGAAAGATTTGAACTTAGCAGCTTAGCTCCGGAAAACTCCGAAGCACCGTGCTATGCTGTGTTTCCAAAGTGGTTGCACACATCCGTATAAGCTAAAAAGAAGTGTGAAAAGCTCACTGCTTATTAGCTGGCAGATTTGTTTCCATCATTGAGGCCTGCACAGTTACAAAACACATGCTTGTACCTTACTTCTCAATGAGTGATATGCTCTTGAACCATGGAACTCAAACTGATATGAACATTTGAAAAGAAACATGGGGAAAAGTTATCCAAGGGAATCCAGCATTTGTAATGTGAAGACTGTCTTACAAAATAAGCACCAAGGGTTATGTTTATCTGTTTTAAAGTTTAGAGCTTTCTTTCTTTTTTCTAATTTTTATTTAAATAATTTTTTAATGTTTATTTAGTTTTGAGAGAGAGACACGGAGCACGAACAGGGCAGGGGCAGTGAGAGAGGGAGACAAAGAATCTGAAGTAGACTCCAGGCTCTGAGCTGTTGGCACAGAGCTTGACGTGGAGCTCGAACCCATGAACCGTGAGATCGTGACCTGAGCCAAAGTTGGACACTCAACCGACTGAGCTGGGCACCCCTTTCTTTTATTTATTTATTTATTTATTTATTTATTTATTTAATTAATTTTTATTTTTATTTTTAAAAATTTTTTTTTTCAACATTTATTTATTTTTGGGACAGAGAGAGACAGAGCATGAACGGGGGAGGGGCAGAGAGAGAGGGAGACACAGAATCGGAAACAGGCTCCAGGCTCCGAGCCATCAGCCCAGAGCCCGACGCGGGGCTCGAACTCCTGGACCGCGAGATCGTGACCTGGCTGAAGTCGGACGCTTAACCGACTGCGCCACCCAGGCGCCCCTCCCCTTTCTTTTTTTTAAACGTTAGGCATTTGTATCAATTTTATTGATTTGAAATAAAACCAGTGGTATTTATGCACAAGGGTAGTTCCTAACCTTGATTTTGGAGAAAGATTTACTACGGGAGGAAGAGCAAAACCTAAAGCTCCGTGTAAGTGGAGGAGGAATACTGGACAGGGATCTTCAATAATCTGGTGCTTCATTGAAGGCATGGGAGACGACTTATTTTTATCTTGAAGTTTTCTGAGTATTATACTCATCAGAAATTCCCATGCTTTAGTGTGTGTGTGTGTGTGTGTGTGTGTGTGAGAGAGAGAGAGAGAGAAAGAGAGAGAGAGAAAGAGAGAGAGAGGGAAGGAAAGGGAGGGGAACGGAAAATAAATGAAAAATCTTATGGCGGAATGAGATAAAGTAATGGATACATCAGTTCATCCCATTCTTATAAGTGAGAAAATCGCAAGCGCCATTAAAAAAAATCCCATTAGACATAAAAGGGAAAATAAGACCAACTTGTCTAGTTAGTCTTAAAAGAATATTTTAACCAAGTGTTGAGCTTAAGCCTCGTCCTAGTTTCTTGCCACCAAGTGCTCGATGTAATTCATTTTATCCTTAGTGCCAAGGACAGAGCCTGGCACAGAATAGGTGCCCAGCAAATGGCTGTGGAATGAATGACATGAGAGGCCCTGGCTTCAGCAGAAAGACCTCCAGACCTTCAGAAAGGAGACCTTCTCCTCACCTCAGATAGCTGTCACTGGCCAGATGCCACGTTGTCCTTGAAGTCGGGCTGCCCCACTGAACTCACCGGCTTTGAAGCACAGTGAAGCCTGTTCAGGAACCCAGCGGGAAGCCTTGTGTCTGTGACCTAGGCCCCCGTGAGTAGTGTCAGGAGATTAGAGTGTCCTTGCTCCAAGGCCAGAGATACAGGCCCAGATTACTCAGGGTCACAGGTCCACATTCTTGTATGCAACAGGACCATTAATTAGTGACAATTACCTATTGGAAAAAAGAAGTTGAGTCCTGAGTGCTCCTTCCAAAAAACTTAAAGACAGAAGGAAGCTTCTAACAATGGGTCAGGGGAGATGCATTTCCGCCCTGATGTTAAAAACAAGGTAGTGTCTAATTGATGAGTAGTAGGGGCTTGCAGAGACGCTTTGATGAGCCATCTCCTGCTTCCTGATATTGTGACCCCCTCAACAAACACTGACAAATAAAACCAGCATGCCTTCAATATAAATGAGGGCACACTATCTGAGGAGATGCTTCGTTCTCAGGATGTGGTTGAAATCCTGTTATGAATAAGGTTTACATCCTTGCCACTGAAATAATATTTTTGTTCTGTGGAAATCAATGGTAAGGAAAAAAACCGGACAGGTCATCTAAACTGTAAACAATTTAACTTTGATGTACTATCTTGCTTGCTGGATTTGGTCCTGGGGAAGGTCTAAGAACACGTTGCTCAGTTCATCTCTCTCTCCCCGTTTTTCTCTCTTCTTCCCATTTATCTTCTCTCATCTTTTCTTACCTACATAGCATTTTGATGATGAGTCCAACGCCACACAGGGATGTGTCAGAATTTCTTTCCAGCTTTCCTTATAGCTCTTTTTCTCCTGGAGTAATCCCTAAGGTATCTAGGAATTTGCTAACTGTGATTTAAAACAGAACCAAGAAATAGAAGGCACAGCACAGGGAACATAGTCAATGATATTGTCGTGGTGCTGTATGGTGACAGGTGGTAGCCACACTTGTGAGCATAGCATTAGGTATAGGGACGTTGAATCACTGTGTTATACACCTGAAACTAATGTAACATTGCGTGTCAACTCTACTCAAATAAAAAAACTCCTGCATGTGTGCTCACAACAAAATATGTAGCCAAAATGCCTTATGCTAATTACTAATTTATACTTCAATTCTGCTTTCAAGTTTTATTTTCGTAGCTATAACTGACTCAACTAAAAGTAATGGGAAATCAAGGAGCAGTCAGCTCCTGGGCTATAGATTCTGTAGACTTGCTTAGAAAATAAAATGTAACAAATCCGTGACAGTAGAGAAAAATTGTGCAAATATAATTAAAAGGCAGAGCGGTTTTATGCTTATTTGTAATATACAAGGCGAAATGTGTGAAACTCAGATATTTGTGATACTCCTTTGCTTTTGTGAATAAAACTTTCCACACTTCTGCTTTCTTATCTTAAAAAAAAAAAAAAAAAGAACCAAGAGAGATTTGGTCTGAGGGAAAGTGAGAGCATGTATTTTGCAAGTTGCAAACTTGTGGAGAATTTGTGGGTTCTATGTTTCAAACAGAACTCAAATCTTTTGAGGCTCAAGTTCCATTTGCTCTTGGCAAAACACAATTTCCTGGTTCAAAAGAAAATAAGCACATAAAAAAAGGCCCCTAGGCTTCTTGGACATCAAAGTTTAGGAGATACTCATAAAACAGCATTTTGATGATTTTTAGATTATAGGAACCAGGAACATACAGATTAAAACTACCCTTGAACTACCCTTAAGTTAAAAAAATCCAAGGGCAAAGATGTTGGCAAAGTGCATTACACTATGGATGTTTTTGCCAAAGTGAGACATTTTAGTTAGTCTTCCTGCTCTCCCTGTGACTGAATCTTTTGTAAACTCTCAGCTATGTCAGATTCCATTCCAGCTTCTTCCTGGTTTCCAGCAGATTCACACCTAAAAGGGTAGTCATGATCCTTTGGAATCAATGGTTTCTTGGAAAATTATATTCATATTTTCTTATGTAGTGTTCAAGCCACTTTACGGGTTAATATATTCTTGTACAAAAGTACCAGATACTGGGCAATCTATCAGTTAAAAAATACATTGCTTTAAAAGATTATTCTAGATTAGAGGTTCTCAACTAGGGGTGATTTTGATCGCCAGGGGACATTTGGCAATATCTGGAGGCATTTTTGATTATCATAGCTCTCAACCAGAGGGTGGGGTTGCTGTTGGCATCAAATGGATAGAGTTCAGAGGTCAACATTCTACAGTGCACAGGACCGTGCTCCACAACAACAAAAAATTACTTTGTTCAAAATTTCAATGCTGCTGAGGTTTAGAAACCTAGTTTTAGACTCTAGGGGAATCACAGACAGTATCTTCAACTGTGTACCTTTTCTCCTGATCAAGATGAATTTTCTTTACTGATTTCTGGTTATAGATTATTCGATTTGAGGAAGAGAAGAGAATAGAATGAGAAAAAGATAGGGAGTGATATCTACAAGGCTAAAGTAATCCTTTATATCCTGAGGTCACATTATCCATCCCATTATAATCAAGGAAAATAAAGCATTTTTAAAAGGTTATTTATGTATTTTTGAGAGAGAGAGAGAGACAGAGAGAGAGAGAGAGAGAGAGAATGCAGGCACCAGCAGGGGAGGGGCAGAGAGAGAGGGAGAACGAGAATCTCAAGCAGGCTTGGGGCTGTCAGTGCAGAGCTTGATGGGGGCTTGTTTCATGAACCATGAGATTGTGACCTGAGCTGAAATCAATAGTCAGATGCTTAACCAACTGAGCCACCCAGGCACCCTGAAAATAAAATATTTTTGAAAAGGTAAATAATGATTCTGAGGTCCAGAGATTATTAGTTGTTATAAGAATGTTCTTCAAGTCAGAAGGAAAGCAATGGAAACAGGATGTGTTCATGTATTTTCTTTGTCATTGTTTGTTTTTGTATGCTACCATGTGCAACCCCAAACTGAGGCTCATGAAACACTTCCGTTCTTCACAACTGCCAGGCTTGCTTGTCTTGCCCATGTTGGAATTTGTTCAGTCATTCATTCAGCGGACACTGATGCATCCTCAGAGAGGGCCGGAGTGGGGGAAGAAACATGTGAATGGAAGCTTTCCTAGGCATGATTGCGATTCACAGAATTCCGCAGAGAAGTCAGCTGAGTCAGAAGTGCAAGGCCCCAACCCCTGTTGCAACCCAGCATAATGCACAGGTTTTCTCGAAGAGATGGTGGCCTTGGCCTGAGAATGTGTTTGTTACTGTTGGGGAATTTGCAAATGTCTGTAATGGCCATGGGGATGGTGTCCCAAGAGACAGAATGAAATCCTTTGGGGAGGGTTTCTCAAGTTTAGAACCATCTGAAGCATCTGTCTCAAACCACAGCAGGAGCACATCAACAAAAACAGACCCCTGGGCCTCACCTCAGGTCACTGACCCAGAATCTCCAGGGAGAGGAGATTTTTTAATCGAGTGACACAGGTGATTGCTCTCATCAGGTAAGTTTGGGAAGGTGTCCCCGTAGGACCAGAAACCCAGAGACTCTCAGAGGGAACCTTTGTCCATAGTCCCATCTTTAGCTCTACTATCACCCCTAACATACTCATTCACTCATTCATTCACTCACTCATTCATCCAGTAACATCTGATGCATACCTGCTGTTCTAGATGCTGGGGATGTTGTGAACAAGACCAACAAGGTCTTTGCTCTTACCGAGCTTATATTCAGGTTCACAAACAAGAGCTGAAGAAAGAACTGGAGTGTTTTACCTGAGAAGTCCCTTCTCTAAAGCAGATCAGAAAGGTAGAAAGAAGCTTTGAATTATGGAGAAATGCATGGAGGTATCCCCTTTTTTGCACACGTACATGACAAACACACTTCTGGTGTTCAGAAATATCTATTATATTATTTCTGTGAGCTTAGGAAAACTGATTAATGGCTTTGTGCCCAGTATCCCTATTTATATATATATTACCCACCACACAGAGTTGTTGTGAAGAGTAAATTCACCAATGCTTTAAAGTCCGAAACCAATGCACGTCACAAGATAAATGCACAATAAATATTATTTGCATTATCACCTCATCCTCATCTTCATCATTATTATATTCTCTTCCTCTCGCTTTCAACCAAATCCCATGATTCCCAGCGCCACTGATAGAGAAAAACCATGTTTGGCAACCCTTGTAGACTGTATTCCTTTGTTTACTCAATCATCTATTCACATATGTGGACTTAGAACCTGCTAAATTCCGGGTCTGGAAGAGGAGATATAAAAATAAGTTAAGAGTGGAGGAGTTAGGCTCAGTCCACAAATACCTGTAGTTCAGGTAGAAAGTGATTAAGAGAGTCTAGATACAATGTTCTGATGGCTCAGAATAGAAAGTGATTTCTTCTAGCTTGGGGCTTGTGGGGAGAGAGGAAAATGGGATATTCTTCGGGGCAAATGTAGCAACCAGTATTCTGAGAAAATATAGGAGCATCCAAATAAATGTATGGAATTGTTGAATTTTCAATACATTTTCTATCTTCCTTCCAAGTAGTGTTGTACAGGTAGAGTAGAAATACCACATTGCAGAAACAGTGGGCTAAATAGGTCTTCTTGGGCTAGCCCAGGAACGTAATGGCTATTGATAGCGAAATTTCTGTGGGAAAACATGAATTCCAAACAACCGACATACATGTGATCTTTTGACTTGCTACTTGTTTATAAGTGAGGGTTGATCTGAATTCATTGTTGATTTGAAAGGAAAATGAGTGGTGCTTTAAATTGCTTATTTACATGAACCCTCATGTGTCACCTTCTTACGGACATATTTCAGATACGTCAAGACCTTTTACAGAAGCTTAAACAATGCTGTGCAGCTCTTGTTTTATTCCTTTCCCGCCAATTCACTTTTAGCTTATCTGGACTTTGGTATGTCATTTGGAAATTGGGCTATGTTTTCCTTGCTGAAATTGAAAAAAGCAATGATTAACTGAAATAACACTGCACATTACTCAGATTTAATTATGTTTGTAATACATCACCCAGTGATACGGGGCAACTTCTTACCGTTCACTTTCCATCATGCATTTCTCGTAACATATGGTCCTCGTGAAATAGTTTTGATTCAGAGTCCCCAGTAGCATATGGCAAAAAAAAAAAAAAAAAAAAAAAAAAAAGCCCCTCAAGTCAAATGCAAAGTAAAGGCCAGCCTCTGTGCCCCAGAGGAGCCTCCCTCGACTGCCAGCCAGCAAGCCCGGAATCTGAATTGGTGTCAGGGTTTCACTCATCATGAAGATTTTACATTTGGTTTGGGACTTTGGAGCATGAGGTTCTGGATGTAAAAGTCAGAAGAGATATGGCTTTTGTAATGTCTGCAGAGATTCCTGTGTCGATAAGGTCAGCAGAAAGTTAATAGATTTTTATCTTCTCATCACATGAACTTAATATAGTGCAACTGTTTGGTGGGGGTGGATGGCGGAATGGGATGGGAATCCCATCATGCTTCTCAGATTTTCACCAAGGACGTTTTTGGGTATCTAAGTGCATTTTTGGGTAAGTTAAAAAAAAATCTATCTTTCACATTTAAATAATAAAACTTTTAGACAAAAACCGTGTTTAAGTGCTGTGCAACAACTCTGACTAAAAACAATTATAGTCAGAGCAGAACATGTTTTTTCCTCTGTACTGGTTATTCGATTACATATGAGTAGGAAAAGCTTGCATTTATGGTGCTTTAACAGAATGTGAGCCAGTTCAACTTAAATGCCTTCAAGCAAATGCTCAGAGCCATAAGGCGGTTCCATTAGGGCTGTTTCATTCTTCCACCAGACTCTTAATGATTGCCATGTGCCTGCCCTGAAGGGAAGGCCCTTCTGCCAGGCCCTGGCACATGCCTGGAAACTTCAATTGAGGGAGGGTGGTATGTGTGAAGTTTGCCACCAAGACTAGCTTTCAGAGGAAATCTGGGGGTATGTGGGAGAAAAAAAAAATACCAGGCTGACTCCAGATGCCACCTTTGAAAATCTCTAGGCCATATTACTTTCAGACCAACCTGCTCACTTGAGATCTGCTTTTTTCATGGCCGCTCGGACCAGCTGCCCAAATCGGCAGCAAGAGTGGTTTCTGCAACCTGGGGAGGCTGGCCGTGGTATGCGGGAAAGCTGGGAGGCTGAAATGCAAGGCAAGTCCATGGAGGGACAGCACTGGGTCAGACTGACTAGCAGGCCTCAGCGATCAAACATGTCACACCTGTCTTGGCCACTGGTGCAGGTGTTCTAGGTCAGCTCTCACTGTGGTTATCAATCGCTGACAGTTGACAGTTTAATTTTACACCACAAGTACCTCATTACTTGTGTAGGCACTTGAAGAACATGTGGGCACTGGATCGGATCAGTGATCAATGACAAAGGTTGCATAGGGTGCAAATGGTAGCAGTAAAAGTGAAGGTCTCCGTGCATGAGTCGGCAGTGGTAGGGATACATGACAAGGAGAGTTTAACTGACAAACAGTCTGTCAGGTTGGAAAGGATGGAGATTTGCCAGTGAGCTGGCTGTAGATTATAAAACATATCTCTTGATTTGAGGGCAAGGAAGGGGGGAAAACCCCACCCCACAGAGAGCCCTCCTTTCTCGAAAGTGCTTACGCAAATTTAATGAACGTGCAGGACTGTAAATTCTTATTCTACAAGCGTTCATCGCACGACATAGGTCCAGTCAGGTGTTTAGGAATTTAAGATCGGTAGGATGCAGTGATGCTATTTATAAAGATGTGTGTATGTGTGTGTGTTTGCGTGTGCGTGTCATCCCAACTCTACCAAACCAGACCGTTGCTGTTTTAGATTGTCCTGCAGCAGCTCACTGTGGATATTCAAGTATAAGAAAGTCATTCCATATGAGCCCCTTTATTCTTATCAGTACAATTCATGGTCGACACTACCAAAATAGATTGCCTTATAGTGGTAGGAAAAAAATCCATTCTTTCAAGTGTCTTTTATAGTGGTATTTTAATACATTCCTTGCAATTTCCCTCTCCCCTCAACTTTTTCTTTTCTAAGAAGGACTTTCTGACATTTGTTTCCTTATAAAAAACCCTTCTGGTGGTATTGTTATTTTCTTAAAAGACATTGGCTGTAAGAAAAAGCCTACACGGCATGAGCTTTATTCCTTACTATGTGCCTTGCCAGCTGGAGTGAGATTAATTGGGTACATGGCACATTCCACATAGTGGAACGAAGATGACTTTTGAGGCAGATGGGCTTGAGTTTGAATTCCATCTCTGCAATTTCCCCGTGGTGCTTGGGCAAATTACTGACAGCCTCAGAGGCATTGTTCATAAAAAAAGTATTATAAGAGAGGATCGTTGAAAGGGCTAAATGAGGTACAATGACAGAGACTGCAAACTGCATCCTCAAATCAGTTTTTCTCTTGTCTCTTTTTAACAATACAACCACCTGAAACTTTGGCTAAGTATATGGCCATCCAGTTATAGGTTATATTTCCAGCCACCCCTGAAGTTAGACATGGCCATGCCAGTGAGGTTCTGTCCCATGGTATATGAGCAGAACTATGTTTAAATTATCTTAAATTTAGAAAAAAGAAGTTACGGCTCACCTTTTCCTCTCCCCCTGCCTTCCTATGAGTGGGAAAATAGATTGATGGTAGTGAGTAGCTCTGAATGTCACTAAGAAATGGCCAAGCGATAAGGTGGTAGGAATCGGGAACCCTGGGTCGCCTTGCAGAAAAGAGCTGCTTACCTGCCTGGGGTTGCCTGCCTCGCTTTGGACTTTTACGTGAGAAAGAAACATACTTCGCTCTCATTTAAGCCACTGTATTTTGACGTCCCTTTGTTATAGCAGCTTAGCCTATATGCTAACTAATACACTTAATGTATGAAAAGCACCAAACATTAGAGGACTGGTACGTAGTAATACATCACTATGTTTATTGTTTAAAACTATATCTATCTATCTATCTATCTATCTATCTATCTATCTATCTATCTGTCTATAGTTTGTTTAATTTCTAATCAAGGTAGTGAATACTACATGTAATACATCAAATATTAACCAGAAGGCATCTGCTTAGTGGCCAGGTTAAATAATCATTCTTTTTGTTCCCTCTAAACTGGTCCTACCAGTCAACTGTCACCTGTTTGGAAAATGTTCACCTTTTCAGGTTGCTCTGCTTTCTCTGCAGAATCATCTCTCTCATTCTATATTTCACTCAAGATTTGGAGAAATAAATGAACTTCACTTCTTCTTGCAGTATCAAGTGCACTATGTCACTTATAAAGTCTAATTTAGCATGGTTACTTCCCACACAATCTCCACACTCCTGCTTTAAAAAAATTGCATAAACTTTAGGATAAATGATCATTTCTTTTTTTTTTTTTTTTTTTTTTTTTTTTTTAAATTTTTTTTTTTCAACGTTTATTCATTTTTGGGGACAGAGAGAGACAGAGCATGAACGGGGGAGGGGCAGAGAGAGGGAGACACAGAATCGGAAACAGGCTCCAGGCTCTGAGCCATCAGCCCAGAGCCTGACGCGGGGCTCGAACTCACGGACCAGGAGATCGTGACCTGGCTGAAGTCGGACGCTTAACCGACTGCGCCACCCAGGCGCCCCTAAATGATCATTTCTAAGGAGAGGCATGGAGTTCCAGAAAACCAACCAGTACACTGATGATTTAGCACCCATTGGCATCTCAGGGTTACCAGTTAGTTCTTACTGGTGCTCTGCCTTCATCTGAACGCACAGCATTTTTTCCATTCTTCCTCACCACCCACCCCTGTTTCTGTGGGGACTCTTTCTGTCTTTCTCATTCTTATCATCTAGGAAAAAAACTGGCAGCCTCCAACATTGTGTAGTTTTTTTAAATATAATTTTTTAAAATGTTTATTTATTTTTGAGAGAGATAGAGAGACAGAACGTGAGTGGTGGAAAGCAGAGAGAAAGGGAGACACAGAATCCGAAGCAGGCTCCAGGCTCTGAGCTATCTGCACAGAGCCCGATGTGGGGCTTGAACTCACAAACTGTGAGAGTATGACATGAGCCAAAGTTGGAGGCTTAATTGACTGAGCCACCCCGGAGCCCCTGGACTGTGTAGTTTTAATTGTAGCATCTAGGGCTAAAGAGGTTACTGCCCGCCCCCCCCCCGCCCCCCCATCTCTGTGCTACAGAGAAACTTTTGTTACCTCTGCCCTCTTCTTCTAGAGTTGATGTCCATTACTCTATGCCCACAGAAAGAGAATAAAGGGTAGCACGTGTCCGAGTTTGAAAATATATAACTCTGCCTTTTTTCCCCTTTGTGTGGTTTCCTTTTAGTTAAAAGAAAGCTTAAGGGACATGATAGCTGCCATAAAGTAGCTGAAAGTGTTTGTTTTTTAGAGGTGGGACTCAACTCATTCTGTTGAGTACTCAAGGGTATGATGAGAAATTCCATGAGAGGCAATATATATCATCTTCTCTGCTTTAATGGTACTTTTGTGGCTGGGAATCAGAGAGCCACGTTCTCTCTTAGGCACTTCTGCAATTGGCTACTACTTAGTTTCTGACCTTCCATTCCTATCATGTTGCCTCTGCGAATTTATATATGCTTCACAGTGGTATCTGTAATTAAAGACCAGCATCTCTACTGTTACCCTTCAGATCATATCAAGCCGAAGGAGATACTAACTTCACGCTACCTGAATGATGGCTCATGCTGGGATAGATATGAGGACGTGTGGGGACCAGGGGGGAGGGAGATCCCCAAAGAGTACCGTTTGTGTATCCTCAGTGCCCCACAGCTTCATCTTCTATCATCACGTGCCCCTTTTTAGGGGCCTAGTGGTTTCTCTGTTACTATTTAAACTTCCTCTAGAGGGCAGCTCATGGAAGGATCCTCTGTAAGTCCCTCCTGCATCTCTTAAAATGTCGTAGGGGCTCTTCATCAGACATGGTAAATGAACTTGCTTCTGGTGGCATGGGGGAAACAAGTCCCACGCAGCTCAGGCTACTCCTTGGCCCCTTCCCAGGGTTTGGAGGGGCCAGCCCGGCACCCTGACATCTCCTTGGCCCCCTGTGCCTTCAGTTGTGTCCTGCCACCTCACTGCTCTCCTCTGCAGAAGCCCAGGCCTCCAGGCCAGTTTTCTGCCTGGCTGCCTCCACAGAGCTCAAGGGGCATGCATGCAAAGCAGTTCTAGCCAGAGTTGTTCTTCCAGCGCATCATTAACAAGGTGTGACCTTGGGCCAGTCACTTAACCTTTCCACGTTTCAGGTTTTTCATCTGTGAAATGAGAGGCATGAGCTAAATTGGTGGTTTTCAGATTGTTCCTCAGCAGATCCTCAAGGGAACTCGAGTGAGTGTGTGTGTGTATGTGTGTGTGTGTGAGACAGAGAGAGAGACAGAGAGAGAGAGAGAGAGAGAGAGAGAGAGGGAGGGAGGGAGATTTTCCCTTATTTCCCATGTATTTAAACTACTCAAAGCTTGATTAAGTTAAGCTATGTTGCAGGGAAAGCTTTCTCATACTTAGACACAAGTCCTCATTAACACCTTTCTCCTTTCAGCCTGCCTATTCCATATCATTCTCCTTTCCCTCAAGGAAATTTACCCTGAGAAAAAAGGCAATTGTACAAACTTCTTGAAGGTGAGATTGTATTTAGTGAAACGTGTAAATTTCATTTCATTTGTTATTAGCAGTGGATTTTTCTTTTGAGGCTAGTGACCGATCATGGATAAGACCAGAAACAGATGGAAAAGTTTGTCCTTGTCAATAAATATAACAGTGTTGTAGGGTACTTTTGACCTTTAACCTACACGTGGAATATTATCAATTAGATGTTGGAATTTGTATGGTTTTAATTAGAATTATTTGTGTCTTTTGCATATTTGCCACTCAGACAGACGGTTCATGTGGCTGAACACATGACTGGATCTGGCTCTTCCTTTTGGGATAGGGTTCCTATTCAAACCTTCTGATCATGACAGGCGCCTGTGGATGAAAAGCCAGTCTGTGAATAGCGAAGCTTTGTCAGTTCACAGACCCTTGGAGAACATTTTTTTTGCTCCGAGCTTGACACCCGGGTGAAGGTGTCCTGAGAGGGTTTAGTGGAGAACCTGCTTCATATCAAGGTGTTTTTTCTAGTCTGTGCAGGTCTACGGTTCTGGGACTCAACCATACCGCACCATCCAAAATTGCCGCGCGAAAGGCTTGGTGAATTACGCCCAACAATGCATTCCTTGTGGGAATGATGCATCCCTGGCTTTGGCGTCTCAGCTGCCTTCCATTTTTATAAACCCTAAAGGTGTTAGGGACTGCTGTAGAGAGTAGTTTTATATTTGGCAGAAACACCAGATTTTTTTTTTTTTTTTTTTTTTTTGGTTTTGAAAGAAATGGTTTTAAGCCCTAACCTACTCATCAACTCAGTTCCCTGCAGAGCTTTGCCCTGGACTATTTTAAGCTGGGGGTTGGCGCAGGGAAAGGGCTTGTAAAACTCGGAGGTTGGTTTGAATTTGGGGTTTGTGGCGGCACCTAAGTGTAGGTGCCCTGCCACCTGGCTTTTTGCTCCATTCTGAGAGTCTTCCTGGCTTTCATGGTACATGTAATTTTGACCACTAACAACTTTAGAAAAGTCTAATGCTGGAGCGATTATTGCATAAATCTCCAGATGTAGAAATGGTGTTTTTGAAGTTTGATTGCATATTCCTAGCTGCAGTCCTAGGATCCTGAACCACTGAATGAAAATATTGCAAAAGAACTTTAAAACGGAAGTACTGTAGAGTGTTTCTCAGGCTGGCCTTTCTACTCTACTTTCCAAATGAAGAAAATAATTAGTCTTTTTTCCCTATTTAAACATTTAGCCATTGTGTCTTGGAGCTCAGCCAAAAATAATCACCTGAAATTTTGTTTATGATTTGTTCACAAAAGTGGCCATACTTTTTAAAGGAGAGCAAAAAGAACATTTTTAAGAATGTGTGAGCTCATTATGAACCCAATATGTTTTAAAAACATTCAACTTGTAAACTCCTGAAATGCGGTTTATAATGGAAACACCAGCAGAGTTTCCTGGAGTGGGTCTGAGTCTCCTAACTTCCAAGCCTTTTACAGACCTGGTTCCTCTTGTAGGGAGAAAGTTATCATGGCCCCTGGCTAACTGGTGTTTCTTGTTTTGGGGCATCTATGTGCTACTTAGTACATGTTAGGGATATATGTACATGTGAATTATTTGTAGACATTATTCTTGCCTTCCTGCCTTCCTGTTATGTATTGAAATCCTCTTTTTTCATTCAAAAACTACAGTTAAATAATTCTTGACTTTCTCTGGTATCTTTGCTTGGATTTTAATCCCTTGATCAGCATTTATAATTTGCTGTGAGTTTGTGTTAAATCTAAATTTTTATTTCATTTTATTGTAAATCTGTATACAGTTATACAGAATATTATATATAAAATAAACTCCTAAATGACATCGTTGTTCATTATGATGTCTTTTAGTTGGAAAGTTTCTACATCTATAAGACAGAGAAAATCGTAATGATGTAGAGGCTTGCAAATTCTTAAATTTCTGTTTGAATGATCAAGGAATGATTAAATTACAATCAACATACTTACCATGTTGTGGTGTTAAGTGTGTTTGATAGATTCTCTTCTTCCTCCCTCACTCCCTCCCTCTCTTCCTTCCTCCCTTCTTTCCTCCATCCCACCCTCCCACCCACCCTCCCTCCATTCTCTCTCTCTTTCTCTCTCTCTCTCTTTCTTTCTAATTGCTAATTTATTTGTCATACAACATCTCATCAACTAAACCATTTTTCCACGTTTCCCAGTGAGAGAATTGATTATTCACATAACGATACATCTTCATGAAGCCTATACTGGGAGTCAACCTATTCCTGTTTGAAAGTTAAGCATATAAGAGCCTGTTCTTATGGTGCATTTTTCACAAGAAGATTTCATGGGCCAAACTGTAACTCTGGCTTCCCTGGATCCATACAGTGTTCTCCACTATTGATTGTAGCTCACTTGTGTTTCACTTGAGTAAAATTACATTTAAGGTATGAGGACCAGGTTTAACTGTCTTATTAGTGCCCTGAATGATGGAAATAGGGTATGAATTCATGTGCCCATGTCCATCACGCCAAATGCAAGAATTTGACGTAGCCTGTTTCTAAAGCTACATATGCATCGGCACTGACATTACTGGGTAGGCATATACCACATTCACTAAATCATAGGCTAAACTGTGATGTTTCCAAAGCTTCTCTCTTCTTTTTCCTTTGGCCTTTATGATTTTAATGCCTATTCTCATACCTACTTTCCTATCTGGCTCGTAAGATGTATTTTTGTCTCCTACTTTCATAAGACCCTTCTCTTTGCCAGCTAATTTAATTGACTAACCCATGATAATAATAATTTCAGTACCTAATACTTATTAAAGACGATTATAAACCAGCCACTGTGTGAATTGCTTTCCATACTATACTCTGATGAAGAATATCATTACCTCCCTTTCATGCATGAAGAATCTGCAACTCAGGATCCAGTGGCTAGTTCAAGGTGGAGGTAGAATTCAAAGCCATACTCCAGTCTCTGACCTGAGGCTGTTTTGGCTATGCTATTGGAAGATAGTCCTTCCACTTATTCCCCACCCCCTCCACACAAATTTTCTTTTGATTCTTGTATGAGATCGAACCTTTTTCATTTGGTTTACTGGCAGATGAGTATTTCTGACAACTTTTTGGATGGTTTTAGAACTTGCTGTTTATTTCACATGGTGGGAATTGTAGCCAAAAAAGATGCCATTTCAGATAAAAGTGCATCTAATGCTAATTTAAAATTAGCATCCAGTTTTAAAGTTTATTCAGGATGTTATTTGCTCGTTGGATACTTTTAAACACTTCAATTATTTTCATATTGGTAGCAGGGCAATTAGAACTGGTGAAGGAGAAAAATAAGCTCTTTGTCCCCTAACCAAGCATTTTAATGTTTTTATCCTAGTGGAACCAACCAGGCAACCATAGTTTGAAGTTCCGGAAAAGTTAATACTGGGTGTTTTTCTCTTATTTATGGTTTCCTGCAAGGGCAAGAACTTGGGCAACTCTGGCTACAGCTGGAAACACCCATGATCTGATGAGTTTGCTCCATTTCCAGCCTACGTTTCTGTAGATATCCTGGCTTTGGAGAAACCCTAGACCACCACCCATGGTTAGTGGGTATTTCTCTACTTAAAATTGCTAGCCTCTCTCGGTATGTCTCCAGGTTTCTTTTAATAACGACAGGCTCCTATTTCATCATTCTGGGATCGGAACTTCAGGGTGTTAAGGGCCTATGTGTAGACAGAGCCTCCTGGGCTGTTTTGCCAACTTCATCAAGAACTGAGAATCAGAGCCCCTGCCAGCCGGTGGGATCATGGTTTGAGCGGGGCAGTTAAGTCACTCAGAGTGGTCAAACGTCTGGGGATCAATCTAAGACTAGTAATGCAGTTTGAAATTGCAGTCTGCATATTTGCTTATTATATTTTTGGAAAGAAAAAATCCAACCTGATTCTTTAAAGACATCTGGTCTGTGCCCACTCAGATACTGCCTGAATATGGTGGTCATACATTTAGTAGTACAGGCATTGTCCTTTCTGCAGACCATGTGATTCAAAGTTCTCCACGGGTCCTGTGTACAAGGCTAGGCCTGTCTTCATTGGTTTTCCTGAGCAGCTCTCCTTCACCTCCCTGGTGTTGTTGCACAAAGACCCTTTTGTCAGGCAATATTGGACTCTCCTCAAAATCTAAGCACTTTCAGGAAAAGACTTGGAAGTCTATCTTCTCAGTTTCCACACCTCTTTGCCCTCTGCTCTGTCATTTAGTGTGACTGCTTGTTAAGTTCCCCACTCGGCTCCTTATCCAGTTTATTAGTGGATGGGATTATTGCTGTGTCTTTCTAAACCTATGTCGAACATCTCCGAACACATCCCTGTCTTCTGTTTTACTTAATCTTACACTTTGATGAGATCGAGGTTTTCAGGGATGTTACTTTTCCATGTCAGGCTGAAGTTCAGTGAGATATTTAATCTTTCCTTTACCTTAGCTTGGGGACGTCCTCCCCAGCCCCCGTCTCCCACACAAAACTTTCATTTTCCTGGGAAACATTTTCTTTTTAAACTAGTGTGATTTGATATGCTCTACTTGAATAAGAAAAAATGCTAATGCGTTTGACTAGTCCAATTTATATTCATAAAATACAGTCACAAAAGAAGAGGCATTTCATTAAACTAAGGTGTTTGTAACTATAAGAAATTTATATTGGAAAGTTTCTATTTAATATCAGAATACACTACAGTCATTTACATTTGTTGCCAGGCACAAACACTAATTAATTCTCTTTAACATTTTTTTTTTTTGGTTGTAATCTTGGGGGTTTTAATTTTATGTCAAATGGCATTTTAATTGTCTATGTGCTCTAGGGTAATCTACCTCCATCTATTTTGTGCTCTGTACATGGTAATCGGCACAGTGATTCACCGTTTCCCTAATACGTACACTGCGATATAATCACGTGTAAATGAAATAGATTTTCTGGCTACACATTTTGGAGATACTTTACTCATTCTGAATTCTGCTGAAAATAGTTTTCAAGGTAGAGATGCAATTATATAGTGGTCTACACGGAGGGACTAAACGAGGATTTCAATTAATAATGCACTCTCAGCCCTGAGAGATATTACATTCTGCTGGATCAAGGGTTATCCATCAATGCCTGTGCTGCGGCTGCCTCTCTGCCCTCCTCTCTCTGTGTTCTGTACATGCACTCATCAGTATGCCCTAGGATGGTAAGCTCTTGGCACAACAGTTTGCATTGAAGGTTTTTTTTTTTTTTCCTGAGGCCAGTGGCATTGTTTCCAGAGACTAAACTTGCTCAGCTTTCAGAAGGATAATATTGCAGAGTCCTATGTAACATGGTAATGAATTAAAGTATTTGCACCTCCTGAAAAAAATGGAGAAATTGTCAGTAGTATTTTCCATCCGATTATTAAGTTAGGATGGCTGGAATACCTAACTAATAACACTTTCAATTAACTAGTTTGTCAATTTATCTTGTATTATTTTTCAAACAACAGAAAAATAGAAACAAAACATTTTTTATGTTCTTCTTCTTCCTCTTGGTGAGCTAGTGTCTGATTGAAATGGCTGTATGAATAGAAGAGATCTATTTTTGAATTTGGATTTGAAGCTTTTTTTCTTCAACGTGCCAACAGTTATTTAAAATAATGTCTATTTTTTTAAAATATCCCCTCTCTGTTTTTGGCATTTGTGTTTCATATTGAAGAATGGAGTCCCCATGGTATACGTATCCTATAGCCAAGTAACTGCATTTATATTGTTATAAATTTTTGAGGTTGGAATCTCAAGTTTTTAAATTAAATAACTACAGTTAACTGTATTAAGTGTAAGGTTGAATTTGATCAAAAATAAGAAAAGCATTTATGACAACCCCTGTAAATGTTTAAATACTTTAGTTGTGTTTGTGAGCATTAAATTGTATTATAAGAAGCCAGCATTGAGTATACTGGTTCCTCTGGGACACATTTGACTTTTGGGAGATAAAAAAATCTTGCATTAATGAAATTCTGCAAGTTTTTGATTTAGTAGACAATGTTTCCAGTATATGTGAAACAATTTGAAAGTGTATATGTGTATAATTACTTGTAGAAACTGTTTAACTTTAATGGGGCATTTCTTGATCACATAATAGAAAAACTAACGGCTTTAATTAAGATTTATGAAGCATAGAGGTAATATATTCTGCTAAATTAGGTAGCCGTTGGTGGGTAGTGTGCTTTACAGATGAATTTTCTACATATACTTCACTTCCTTGTGCATTTTTTTTTTGGTTTAGAAATGTAACTTGTAACATTGGAATCCCTATATCCATTAGTAGAAAAAAACGAAGCTTCCTTTAAAGTTTTAATTAATAGCAATACTTTAGTGATGGACAGATACTGGTAAATATTTCTTTAATCATTGATTTCAGGTGGTTGCCATATGAGCGTGTCTTGAAGGAAGAAAGAAAATTCACCATTTCATTCAAACAACTGGTTAATTTGAAAACAAGTGCTTAGAAACTGGTAGTAGGACAGAAATCAACCAATTTATTTAAAGTAAACAATTTTGGCTGAATTAAACTATTCCTCCCCTTTTTCCCCTTCCATTAATGTTAGAATATAGATACAACTGTTAAAGCCAGACTGTGTTACGTTCATTTACGTGCCCTACCTACCCTGCTGTGTTGCCTTGTTCTTTAATATGTTGGTATGATTACCAGTTGATATTTATAGAGAAGCAACTTGGATCCTCAGGATAAGAGTCAATTTTGTCAATACCTGCAGATGGACTGGTGGAGGCAGCTGGGCCTGGGTCTCCTTTGCTAGACAGAAATCCATCTCTTCCTGTTTCCCCAAGGAGGAGGATGCGGCTGGAGAAGGACTGGTAGTAACTCCCTTTCTGTCAGTGTTCCCTTAGGGCAGTGGCTCTCAAACTCTAGTTTGCGCTAGAATTCTCGGGAAGGCCTGCTAAACCAAGGAGTGCTGGGCTCCACCCCCAGAGTTTCTGATTCTGTAGGTTCGGCCAAATAATTTACATTTTAAACGAGTTCCCAGGTACTGCTGATACAGTTCCAGGGACAACATTTTTAGAGAAGAGAAGTGGAAATTAGAAGGAAAAGAAGAAGGAGGGGAGAAAGAAAAGGGGGAGGAAGGGGAGGAGGGGGAAGAGAAAGAGAAGGAGAAAGGGAAGGAGAGTAGGGGAAAGGGGGAGGAAGAGGGGGAGGAGAAGGAGGCAGAGGAGAAGGAGGATGGTGGGGAGGAGAGGACAGAAGGCCTCAGCTCTAGGTAGATATAAAGAACTGGGACTAGGCCATCTCCAGAAAGCCACATATGATATTTTCCCCTTCAGTTTGAGCAAAGGGCCAGCTATTTTAAAGAGAACAGTGTTTATTTGGCAGAGGGTCTTGAGGTACTTAGGTGAGAAGTGCTTTTTTGAGTATAGAATTAATGAAGAAAATTGGATTCCTTGGTTAAACCTAATGACTTAATGATCAACTTCCAATTTCTCTTGCTGGCTCCCTGGGGATGAGAATTGCAAGTCTGTTAGTATCTGTCTAGCCTTTCCATTCTCAGCTGGGTATAGGACACAACCAATCGTTCTCAAATTGTGCTGTGCAGAGACTCAACTGGAGACCCTGGGGGAAATGCAGATTTGTGAGCCTAGCACAGAGAGTCAGAGTAGGTAGCTCTTTGGTGAGCTGAAGAATCCGAATTTTTAGTACTAACGCTGAAGGAGGTTTGCATGCTGGTAGTTGGTGGGCCATAGTGAACTATACCAATATGTAGACAATCTGCATTTTGCAGGGTATATTTGCCTGGAACCCCAAATGGTTGCTCTATTGGGAAATTTTCTCCTTCAGCTTTCTTGTCCAGCTGCAATCTCTTTGTGCCCCGGTGGAAATCTTTATGCTGTTTTCCTGTGGAATTTATGATAAAGTTTGTTAGTTGCTTCTCAAACCTTATACCCTGTTTCTACCAAGTTAAATCTTGAAAAAATTAATTTCCCTAAGTCTCATTTCCCCATTGATAGAGTACAGGGTGAGGCTAGAACATTTCTGAGATTTTCCCCCCAGCTTTAACACTCTATGCCGGTCATTTGACAAACACTTAATGACTATAAATAAATAAACAAATACACACACACACACACACGCACACACATATATATATGTCTCCAATGTTTTATACATACATATATATTGTAAGATTTTTATATAAACACATATACCATATTTCATACATATGTACACGTACATATTCTATGGTATGTGTACATAA
Source organism: Leopardus geoffroyi (assembly GCF_018350155.1). Lineage (NCBI taxonomy): Eukaryota > Metazoa > Chordata > Mammalia > Carnivora > Felidae > Leopardus > Leopardus geoffroyi. The sequence goes on from NC_059333.1 coordinate 96,577,115, forward strand.
ATACATATTATGTATATCTATCTATTGTGCACATAATGAAGCATATGTATATATGTTTTGTGTATGTATATATAACGTGAGACAGAAAGGCTGGGTACAAAGATGAGTAATACTTCACCCCTGCCTTCCAAACAGGAGCCTTCATTTTCACTCCTAGGTAATTCTGATCCTGACATAATAAGGTATGATCGGTGCTCTACAGGAGTTAGCTCAGAAAGCTGTGGGAGTAAGGAGGGAAGGAATTAAATGGACGAGGTAATGTGGAGGTGCAGGGAAAAGATCCACATAATAGTGTTAGTCAACAGACCCCACAAATTCTATGCTTAGGAACATTATGAGATACTTGCATTTTAAAATTATAGTGAAATTTCCAAATAGTAGATTTCTAGAATTAGTGTACATGTAATTGTGGAAAATGTTGGCAGCTGTCTGGTTTTAAGAACCTTGGTTGAGATGGAGGGTGTGCCAAGGAATTCTAAGACATGGGCTTTTAATCCAGCTGAATCAATCTGACTAGTACACATGAAGCAACTAGAGAAATTTAACTTCTTAATTCTGTGGGGCTAAGTGGTGAGAAATCTGGAATTTCAGGGCGGTAAGAAGCTAGTGTGCTTGGATGAAGCGACCTGGTAAAGATCAGACCCAGATAGGGCCTGGGGAAGGATTTAGAGGAACTAGAGAGGACAGGGAGAGGGTCACCTCAGAGGAAAGCAGAGAGCCTGGGAGGAGAGAATGGACGTCACCGAGTGGGACAGGGTAGGTGGGAGGAAGGAGCGGATTTAGGGGAAAGTGCAAGGAAGATAGTGTTGGACACATAAGCTGCAGCCGACCGTTGGATAGTGTGAAAGCCAGAGAGGAAGGCCTGGATCCGAGTCGACCTCACGGGTTGTTAGACTTGTGCACAGCCCAGTCCTGAAGCCCAGAGTTTTGCTGGTGAGCTCGCACGTTTCTGTGAACAGCAAACACCCTGGAATTTTTTTCATCCTGTGTTTTGTTTGGGTTTCTAGTGGAGTGTTTGGGAGTTATTTGGGTTTGTTTCTGGCTGGGTGACTCTGGAGTTTGCATTGTGAAGGATGAGGACTAAGAATGGTTGAACGGTAACTGCCAGTTGTTAGTAGAACAAAAGGGTGTGAGTCAAAGTTACTCGGCTTTCTGTTCTTCTGAAAGTGCAAACAGCCACATCACTTCAGTTGCTTGGTTTCTAGAAAGTGAAGGTGGAATGGGCAGAGGCTGGGGAAAAACAACACAATTGGTTTTACAAGAGTATTTGTTATGGAAAGTTATTCTCTATACTGTTGTTATGGGTCATCTGCTAGGACATTGAAAGTACTTGTTTTCAGTGGAATTTTCCTTTTAGGAAAGAATTTTATATTGTTGCTGGACAGCATGTTATTTGACCCATGGTTTTGAATCTTTGTGTTAAGGAACCTTACATATTATAACAGGTTCCTCTTTTATTTTATTTGTTTTTAGTATGAGATCACCTTCTCAAATCCACACATTGTTGTGTTGGTTCATTCAAGTGAAATAGGCGATTAGCACGGGTTAATGGCTATGTGTCATAATAGTGTGACGTAGCAGAAAGTGTGTAGGCTTTGGACTTGGCTAAATGAGGCCACTCATTCTTCCTTGTTTTATAAATAAGTGGATGTATAACATGGAACAGAAAACCCAAGGAGAAAGAAACCTTCAGTGGTGTTTGCTAAGCAGTACTCCTGATTTTTTCTGCCCACTTTGTGCATCAGACTCTTGACCCTGCAATGCTTCTGGGCATTTGTCAGTCCACAGGCTGCAGAATACCTCCAGGAGGTTACTATTGGTTTCACGAAGCCAACATTTCCTTGAGTCAGAGAATGACTAAACCTACATCATAAACTGGAGTAAAATAAGGTTTACTACGCGGTTAATTTAAGCATAATTACATGTAACAAAGCAAAACACGATGTACTAAGTGATTCTGTTATTCATTTCCAGACTCTCCCCACGCATAAGTGAGAGGGGCTGAGAGGATTGCCACAGTCCTGGGGGGGGGGTCCAGTGTTTTCTAGTTCTTAATGAAGTAGCGTCCCATGTCATTCTTGTCTTTTGTCTTTCCGTATGAGGAAGTTGCTATCCTGGCGGTGGACCATTTTGTCAGCATAAAACTCCCCATGTGTGCTTAGGTATTTGCTCAATTTCACGTTGGTTAGGGAATCTCTATCAACCGTAAACCAGATCGTTTTCTCTAGGAAATTCTGCAAAAGTCCTGCTCCTGGTTGTGGTTTTCCTTGCTGTGTTCCGCATCATGCTGTGCTGTGGGGTGGCAGGGATGCATTCTCTTTGGCCCTCTTCCGTGGAAATAGTTACTTACAGATTAGTATCTTAGCTAAAAACGGATCCCTTGTTGGGCAGACACATAAGCACCTTTTTACCTCTGGTTTAAAGTTATGAACTATTCCTTGTGGCTGCCGCAGCTCCATTATTTTAAGGTGCAGTCATTTCATCTCCACAGTCACGTGGCTGGGTGTGGCCTTTTGTAAGCTCGGTTTTTACTTATGTCATAGGGGAATAACAAGAAGCACCCTATTGATTTGTGAAGAGCCCGTGAAATAATGCACCTAAAAGTACCTAACACAATGCCTGACATCAGCAGATTGAAAAAATAATCCATCCCTCAGCCCTACATGATAGGCCCGAATCTCAAAGGAAAAGACCCTTGCTAACTTATTCTGACTCCTCGTTTCTCACCTTCTTAACAAATCATTCTCTGAAAACCATCCAGGGAAGGACATTCTGCACTAGCCATCGCTCTGTGGGAGCAGATTTTGCTAGGGATGCTCAGTCAGTGGCAAGAATGCTAGGATTCATCCTAATGGAGAGCAAATAACCCCAAATATTTGTTGTTGTTGCTGTTATTAAACTATTTTAGCTTTCTTATTCATCTCGGTATTTATTCCACTGCCTAAAACAGGCTTCCCAACCTTTCTACTTATTAAACCAATAGGTTTTCTTCTAGAAATGTGTCATGATAGAAAGATAAATGGGTAAAAACCGATGCTTACTTAGAGGATTTTTTTTTTTTGCCTTTGTTTATATAAAAACAAGCCAAAAACAAACTCTACTTGAGTTTGTTCTTATTCTGTTGTTTATCTGCCTCTGGTCTAGGTATAGAATAAGATGGAAAATGTGGAGATGAACAATTCTGAGTTTAAAGACACTGAGAAGAGATAGTGGTGAATAAAAGAGAAGGTGAAGAGGAAATGCCCAGATTTTAAGCAACCAGGGGCTTGTAAGTAGGCTAAATTTGTGTCTTTGGTGCCAAAACTGTTGCAGCGATTTCAAGGGTAGTCATGGGAAACAGCCTTAGAAACCTTAATTTTTCTTCAGAGATTGTATGTTAATATGGATATGTTAAAAGTAGGTAGATAGATGGATGGATTAAGCAAATAGATGGATAGATTTTTTGGGGGGTGGGGTATGTGAATCTGAATTGCAGCATAGTGATGAAGGTGGGAGATAATTTGGTTTAACTAATGCAAGACAGGCCGGGGTAAGCCCAGAGTTCACTACACCGGCTTGCTATTCAGCAATAAATCAGTGAAGGTTGGTAGTGGGGACAGTGGGGAACAGTGCCATATTACATGGCATAAGGTAGAATCATAAAATGCTAGAGCTGAGGGACTGTTAGAGAATGTCTTTTTCCATCCATATCATTTTATGAATGAGGAAGCAGAGGCCCTGCAAGGCGGATTTCCCAGGATCGGTAGTGACTGATAAAGTGGAGGGTAGAATCGAGGCCAGCATGGGAGCTTCTTGGTCTTTAGAGAAGTGTAGAGATATGGGATGGACAAATTTGGCCTATTGCCAATCAATGAGATTTTTCGGTCATTTCTTGTAGATAAGAGTACGTGGTGCCATTCATCTTTCTAGCTCTCATGGAGCAAAGAAAGCCCTGTCTCAATGGGAAGCTGACAGTCTAGGGTAATATCCAGGGCTTTCTCCTCCATCTGCATTTAATATTGACCAAAAGGGAAAACAGTCAACTAGTTAATAATATGGAGTTTATTTTTTCCCCCCCAAACTTGGAGATTTTGGAGGAAGAACAAGGAGGGTCATTTGTATTGGCAACTTCAAATGCTACTGCACAGCTATTGGAGTAGGGTTGATTCTCTGAATTTGCACAGTTGAGAGCACAAGATATGGCATACCTAAAAATCTAGGCATAAAACACTTGTACTTAGTCCACTTCCCCCCAATTGGGCATTGTGGTTCTTAAAGAAAGAAAAATGAACGCATGCATTTCATTTACATAAAAGATGCCCAAATTTACTTCTCTGTAGAACATATACTACACTTTTCTACTCTGAGGGTCCAGTGTTTTAAAATTAAAAGAAAAAAAAACATATCATATATAAATATCAAAGAATACCTTCTTTGACTCAATCCTTGCTTGCCAATGTGCCCTTTTATGAGATAGGGTCATTTGTCATGTGGGAAAGCAGGATTAATTAACTGTGGAAAACGTACCTAATATGGAAACTGTGAGTTCTAAAATGTTTCCACATAAAATACAGGAAAAGAAGTATAGATGAGCCTAGAAATCAGTGCGACTTTTTTTTTTTTTTTCTACAGAGGGCTTAAAAAAAAAATCTCTCCGTCACACAAATCAAACAGCCTATTATACACACAGTCTTCCCATATGTCTGACACAGAAACAAGCAAGGAATGTGCTTCATTTCCACATAAATTGTGTGGTTTTGAAATTCAGTTCTCTTCACCCCTGAACTCTGGTGAACATGTCACTTATGTGCCTAACGGGATGGCAGAACTTTTAATGGGAGGAATCATGAAAGGGGAGAGCCACATGATTTTGTAGCTCATGAAAGAATAAAAACAAAACAAAATAAAAATCTCCCACAAAATTTCTACGGAAAAATGAAAAACAAACAAACAAACAACAACAACATGCCAAAAGGAATTGCCGAAGAAAGGTATATAAGCCACTGCAGCCTTGGGGAAGGCATTATCTATGAGCAGTGAGTCACCCTATGTTTTTATGTTGCTATTTACTCTGCTGTTTGATGAAATGAGTGCTTATGTTGAAAACCGCAATATTATACAGAAGATAGAGCAACTGCTTCAAAGATGAAAGATACTCAGCACATTTAGGTGTCCTTATGTAATTTTATTTTGCTGAATATATATAAAGATCCTTTTCTATTCATGTGTAACTTTTTTCCTGGTTTCTGCAACTACAATAAAACTGATAGAGAGCAACAGTTTGAATTGTGCCAATTAAATCAACAAATTAATTTGGAAATGCATGGGTCTTATATTTATCCCTGGCTGCTTCTGGAACTGGACTTTAAGGCCAGTATTTAATTTTGGTGAAAGGGATTAATCTAAATGTGATATTTCTTCCTGGTAGGTGAATAATAGGACTCGGTAAACAAATAGCGAAGTGAATTTTTCAAAGAGAAAGGACAAGGAGATGCAGCAGAAAGGCTTTGTTCCATGAAGCCGTAAGCCACGATGGTATGCAATGTAATTCTTTGCAACCAGATTGATAAAGTCCCCAAGTGGCATTAGAAGCTGTATCTGGGGGCACCTGGGTGGCTCAGTCAGCTGAGCATCTGACTTTGGCTCAGGCTATGATCTCATGACTTGTGAGTTCAAGTCCCGCATCAGGCTCTGTGCTGTCAGTGCAGAGCCTGCTTGGGCTCTTCTGTCCCCCTCTCTCTCTGCCCCTCCCCCCCCCCTTGCATTCTCTCCCTCAAAACTAAATAAATCTTTTAAAAACAAAAGATGTATCTGTTGTCCTTACATTTTCCTCCTCAATATTTTATGGGCTCTAGAGTTGGGCCTTTGTATGTTTCCAGCACAGGATATTAAAAAGTTAAAAATGAGATTCAACAAGCATTTGGATCTCTTCTCCTCTCTCTTTTTGTTCCGCAAGGTGTCAAATAACTGGTTTGACTGATTTTCCCAACCTCATTGCACTTGCTGATTGTTTGAATTGACCAATTCAACAGGTGATTGTGTGTGGATGTGTGTCCGTGTGTGGGTTTCCATGTGATAACAAGCCACAATCTCTCTGGCAGAATCCATGCTGCATTTAACAATGTCAAGAAAGTCTGTACTACTATTTTCCCAGTATGTACTGTTTTAGGTAAGAGAAGCGATTTTTCAGAAAGCTTTGGGCAATTCCAGGTTTTTTGGGGGTACACATTGCTGATTTAAAATACAGGATGGTCATTGCTCTGCTCTAGGAAATGTTGGACAGTGAAAACATTGTTAAGTGCCTGACAAAAAATAAATGCTCAATAAATATGGGTCTCAGGCTGTGGACTGCCAATTCCACCTTTTATTCGTTGTGAAACTTTGGGCAATTAATTATCTAACCTCTTTTTGCCCCAGTTTCCATATGTGTAAAGGAAGGGATAATAATTGCACTTATGTTACAAGGTTACTGGGAAAGTTAAATGAGATAATATGTAAAAGGCGCTTAGAACAAGAACTATCATATAGCGTTCAATAAATTTTACCACTGCCACTGCTACAACTTCTTCTGCCACTCCTGCAGCAATGCCGATGACTGCTGGTGCTCAGTAAATGGGGAGCCGTTTTGAAAATCCAGGGTACAGAGAGTGTTGTCAGATCTTACTGCTTTAATAACTGAATAAGCCGAGTAATTTCACTTAATGTATCTGGTCAGATTGAGCCTTGGTGTGCTGTAGACATAGAGATCTAGAAAACAGATAAACAAATACAACTCAGCCTCCTGCCTGGTTGAGAGAAGAATCTAAATTGAAATATTGAAATGATATATTCTTCAGGGATCTTACGAGGCAAATGCTTTTTTTTTTTTTTTGAGATCTAGCGAAACACAAGATCTAGTGAAACAGTGAATTGACAAATGGTAAGTTAAAACTTTCTTGCAAATATGCTCTTCTTCAAGCCAGATTTTATTAGCCTGAGACTCAATATCAGTGTTCACCTACTCCTTAAGGAGGGTTGTGAAAATAATGCCAGTAAAGAGTTTCCAGAGGTACAATAGCCATGCAAAATAGTATTGTTATTTACATTACATTGCAAATCTGCGCCCAAGGCTATAAATAAATTATGCTAACCAGATGGAAAACTAATTTTTGGCATTGGGTGCTTAAAATATAAGGGTATGAGAACAATAAAAGGAGAAATTCAGATACACGGTATGGCTTACAATGTTAAAATTTTTAAGAATAAATAGTATATTTACAAAATTCTGTGGTTTTTCACAATGTCTTCCTCCTGGAGATCAAATATTCTCACTCCTATTTTACCTGCAGAGAAATGGACAGAGCACTGTAGCTTTGAGACTACTTGCTGATTTAGATAAATATTTGGAAATTTTTGAAATGAAAATATAAAAAAGTAGGACTTGAAGTAATTATTCTGTGTGGGACTATTTATTGGTTTTACTTAAACATTTTCTCTCTTCTGAAACACGATGGTGAAATTTGTTTGTTATACATGTTCTTACATAGGAATATAATAGGGAGAGGGAGGACAAAAAAAGTTAGAATTAGTGTGGGTTTGCATACAAGGATACAGAACCACCTGAGAATGTTCTTAACATTTTTTTTTCCTCTTTGGGTGAATTAAAAAAAAAACAACAACTGGTATTCCTAAACTGCACTCAACAAAGATATTGAATATCAGCAATTCATTTAACTAAGTACTGACCATATATCAGAAACTATTCTAGGTGTTGTGGATTTATTAGTGAACAAAGCAGATAAAACTTCCTGTTCTCATGAGATCTCACTCTCAGAAAGGGTTGGGTAGGGATGATATTCAAAATAGTTAACCTCTGGAGCCTAGGCACCAAACCAGTCAGACAGGACACGGCAGGTGCAACTTTACTGTGACTGTTGGTCTGATAGTAACACCTGGCTCTCAGCCCTGGTGTCAGGGACTCTGAGTAGGGGGTCGGGGGCTAGGGAGGGGAAACTAAAATGAATATATATGTCTCTTGCCTTCAAGAAGCTTATGGTTTGATAAAGGAAATGAACCATGTACACACATAAGTAAAATACAAAATAGAACTTCAACAAGCTTTTGTTTTTATGGAATTATTTTCTGTGGAGTTTTGGAGAAATTAAATGCTAGACTTATATTCCATCATCATCTGCTTCCATCCTTAAGTCTTCAATTCAACACTATTCCATTACCTACTCCATTCCCATGCATTAAACTTCAGGGGTAATGACATCAATCTCTGCGATAATAGAATCATACATTTGGTAATGATTCAGTATTTGGCCTCCAGGCAGGTAAAGACACAAACTGTAGAAGACAGATGGTCATTGCTCCCATTTTTAAAAAGATTTCTAGGTCTTCTAACCCATAACCTCTATTGGCCATCTATTCCAATATTTAATAACATTCTTGTATTTATTACTGTCAAGAAGATTTAAAAAATTTTTGGTCCATTTTGCCATTTCCTCTTACTCGATAATCCATGGAAATGAGGATAACCAGTCAGCATCACTGTAAGATCCTTTCACACTTGGTTCTTTATCCCTTTCTGGGGGTAAAAGCTAGAATTGCTTTTGTCTTTTCCTCTTAGGATCTATTTTTCATTCTGTTAGTGCTTCTTACTGTTCATTTCAGTTCATTTTCATTCTTTAAAATGTAAATACAATGTGGGGCTGTGTGGAGTACTTCACATGGTTCTTAGCATTACTGACTTTTAAGAGAAAGAGTGACTTCTCACTTGCTAATGTTTTGCCAGTTGTTAAATCCCACTTCCTTTAGAAATGGACAGCAGCTTACCAGTAGTATCTGCAAATTCAACAGGAAGTGTGCTCAAGTCCCTAAACTTCTTTTTGAGCTGTCTCAGGTTTCCCTAAACTTCCTTTCATTTTCTTCAATCTGACTCTATTAAACTTCATCTTTTGTTCTCAGAAACCAACTCTTCAATTTTTTTGTAGTCTATGCTAAAGTTCATTGTTGTCTTTCAATGTTAGCTTTGCTTTCTAGAATAAGAATATCTTCTGCATCTTTATTCTAGCAACCAATAACAAAATGTGCGTATGGGCTCAGGATCCTCATTAATATTATATTAAAGATGTTAAACGACATTAAAGTGAATATAATTTAACTTACTGACCTGCTAAGCATGAATCCATAGAGTAAATGCATATATATCTAGAATAATTTGGTTTGGGGTGACCAGAATTTGGCCAATTCTAATGACCGGAAAGTAACCATAATTGGTCAATTTTTTAAGAATTAGGCTACAGTAAAATATTTGTCAAAAAATTTGATTTTTAAAGTATTTGCTAATATTGAATATTATCAAGTGACAACTATGGGCCTTAGTTCTCAGTTTGTGCATCTTTAGAAGGAATAAATACAGGAGATAGGGCTGATAGGTACTGATCTAAGATGTGTGGAGATCTGAAATATGATGGTCGATTTGAAAAAGAGAGAGAGAGAGAGAGGGAGAGAATATGTGTCAGTTGTCAGTTGTTTGGATTTCAGGTTTTGGGGAGTAGAACATACAAGTGCAATGAGGTTAGTTTGTGGAATTATGTGTGTGTTCTATTCCTGCATGTTCAGCAGTAGGATTGTTTTCGATTGCTTTATGGAGAAACAGAATGTGAGAAATAGTTTCTTGAAGGGCAGACACAAGAAAGAGTATTTCTACTCCTACTTCATTCATTCATTCATTTATTCATTCTATCTTTCATTCATTCAGGGCACTCATGGAATGCGAGCTACTTTGCTGGTACTTTATAAGACGTAATCTTTTAATCTTCCACTTTGTGATTAAAGAAACTGAGGCTCAATGAAATTAATAAAATTTCCCAAGGTTGCAGAGCAACCAGAGCTGGTTCATTTCCAAGCTTGTGTGTATGCTTTTCTCTGTGCCAAACAACGTTTCTTTTATTCATTTGTTCTCTCGCTGCACGTGCGTATATCTGTAAATCATTTGTATTTCTTTTTATTTAAGTTTAGGGACATGTGATATTTAATTTTGTCATATACACCAGGTGAGCAAAATGACACCCCAAATAGATGTGCTGAAACTGACAAATCATAAAGAAAATCCCAAGTGTTTAAATCACGAATGACAAGCCACACAGGAGGAAGGCTCTAGAAGGGACTTGTGCAATGTGCCTCCTCGTGGCTGCTGCCTCTGCTACAGCTGATCGAATGGTGACGGGATTTCACTGAAAGCTTCTCCACGATGGAGGGAATTTTGAGCTACAGGAGAAAGGATAACCATCGGGGACTTAGGCCAGGTGACACAGAGTCCCCCGAGGGTGTGAAGCCCAGAATGTTGTCTGGTGGATGCTTAGCACTCTGTAAAGATAAATGGTGTACAGTTTTATAGGATAAACTGAACTAGAAATGGCAGCTTTTTCTTTCAGGCTTCTGTCTTTCAAAGCTTCCTTCCGTTCCCCATTTCCCTATGACCCTCACTCTGCGTTCATATTTCTATTCTCCCCCTTTCACCGTTTTTTTCCTGCTATTTCTCCTCTTTACATTTTTGAACGTAAATTCATGTTGCCTTCTTTTCTGTTTTGATCTTGTTTTGTCTCTTCTTTTTTGTCCCCCTTCCCTGGTTGCCCCTCCCCCTTTCTTCCATTTCTTCTCTGCTTACTCCCAGTTGATATTCCCTGCAAAGAGCTGTCTGGGTCCCTTGACCTCACAAGAAGCTCTCTGACGAAACGCTTAAGAAAAACAAGGTATTATGTATTATCCTACACATTCTGCAATCGCCCTAGCAATTTAGTAACTACAGTCCAATTTAAACCAGGCCTCAAGGCAACAAAAATTGCACCAAATGCCAACTAATTTACCAAACTTAGAGAAGGAATATTTGGGAGTCTCTTGCCTTCAAGCCATCTGATTCGTATTATTGACTCATTTAGAAAACAGAAAGTGAACAGAGACAAGTTTTTAAGGAGTTTGGTTTCATGCAAATGACTTGCAATTGCAGCCCATTATTTTTATACCACGACTTCATTAGTCATATCCCTGTCAGACCTGTGACCAGTGTCAAATGTTTTCAAAAAGCACACCAGGACAAGCATGGAACTCATCAGCCCATGTCAAAGGTCGCTCTCATTAAGGAGTCAAAATGAAAACTTTCAGTGTCCCTAACACATCACATAGCTCTCCCTGGTGCTCCCGCCCCCCACTCCTGAAACCCAGGGCCGGCTAAGCACCTCCAGCTCCCCAGACATTCAAATAAGATCAAGATGACAGGGCAAGAAAATGAATAGGGTTCTTACTCGGCTGGACTTCATAATCTGGTCCTGATTGAAACAACCAGAAAGCTGTTTGCCAGGTCTTATAGCACCATTTCCTGAGGTTAAACATAACATCTCAAAATGAAGCAATTAGGGATTTCTCTAAAACAGAAGTCTTCAGTAATTAAAAAGGGGGAAAATGGGGCAGAAAGAAAGAAAGAAGAAAATAAAGACTATCAGAGTAGGTGCTGATTAGGTCCATTAGGTAGGGTTTGATGTGGAGGCAATTTGCTTTTTTTTTTTTTTTTTTTTTCCACCTGGGAGGTCAACTTTTGATTATGGAAGCAGTAGGTGAAAAGGAGTTATCTATAACAGTGCTGGGAAATGAATTTTAAGGAATTTGAGGCCCAGAGATCATAAGAATAAAACCGTCTTTCCTGAGACTCATTTTCATAATATGAGAATAACAGTGATCTGCTGCTGCTTTTGTCTTTTATTTTGAATCACTACTGCTTTTCTGAAGAACTGTCCGGTAAGTGAGGATAACCACTGTGCTGTCACGCTATGTGGGATTTCCAAAGGGGTCTGGGTTTTTTCTCTCCCCCCTCGGAATTCTCTTTAGGTGTTGAATTTGGGTTCCCAGAAGTCTTAAAACATGGGTCACATCCTGCACCGCCATGTTTGGCTGGCTACAGTAGCTTTAACATCGACAAACAGATATTTCCAACGTCATGTGGGGTGAATGTCACGGAAGTCTCTAGATGTCAATATGACATTTTGCAAAAACCGAACAAAACAAAACACAATTTAACAATAGGAAATGTCAAAATGTGATGACTCTATATTGATTTCTAGAGAACACACAATCTGCTCTTAAATTTAGAAGTCATTTGGGACAACTTGATCTAATTCTGCGGTAATGTCTGTGACTTTCACTCTGCTTACTTACTCACTAACTTAATTAATTACTCACACTTGAATGAGAGTTTCTCCTGGCCTTTCCAGGAAAATAGGTACCATGCAAAAGCGTTTCGTTTTGTACTTGCTTTCCATAATCTTTGGTTGTAAATCTTGGGCCCACCTTCGATCAGTTTGATGCAGGGGTACTTTCAGGGTAATGGGAGATGAACATTATATTTCATGTGTTTATCTGTAGATATTTGATAGTTAGATAGATACCTTCAGGGTGAGCTGAAGGAAAAAGGAACAAGATGGTGAGTGGTCTACAAAACACATCTCTGGATTTCATGATGTGACAGCAGCGGTCTTATGTTTGCAGCTCAAATAAAAATATACACGTCCCAAACCGGAAGCATGGTTTTAAGCCACCACATTGACTCTAAAGTCCATTCATCAATTTATGTGCCACAAAGTGTAAGCAAAGATTTCTACTAATAAAGTGGCAAGCCTCCCACACGGAGTGAGGATAGTGCCAGACGTTGCCTATAAAATGGGATTCTGATGCTGGACTCCAGTTTAATATCCTTGTGGGTCACTTGCAAACCTGTAAGTTGCTCACTGTGGGCTCTGTGCCCAGGGCTTGGCAGAGAAGGACACTCCAAATTAATAATTGGGGTGTGGGGATTTTTGTGGAAGCCCCTGTTGAGTTGCAGAAGCTGGATATAAAAGGTGAGATGAGATGGTTCTGTTGTGTAAACACGCACTCACATTTTGGGTGGCATTGCTGTTGTGCCTGTCGAGCCGAATCTTCGCCTCCTACTCTCCAGACTGCTGTTTGCAAATCAGCTGATTTGGGACTTCGCTGAACCTCACCTGTGGATAGCAGTGGACTATCAGTAAAGTCAGAGGATCCCTAACATTTTTATTTGGGCCCTGCCAGGAAGAATTTAAGGGCTCTCGCTCATGAAAGGGCTGCTTTGTGCTTTTTTGTCTCTTTGGGAAGTTAACAATAATGGTTTACCCTTTTGGTTACTGGACTCAGCCCTTCACCTGTGGCCTCTCAGTTTCCCAACAGTGAAGCATCGTATCCTTGCTGTGAGTCTGTGATTGGTGCCCTTGGCCTAGGGGCTCCCTCTCACCGCTTCAGGAAGCAGGAGGGCTGGAGAGATAGTGCTGGAGCTTTCTTTCACAGCCCCAGCTCCCTAACTCTAATCACCTTCTGCTGTGGGAAAGAGATGAGATGAGGCCTAAAAACAGATCATTGTCCGCCTCCTAGATTAATGCAGAGAAAGCGGTATTGTCTGTTGAATGGATAAATCTTCCTGCTGTCACTCAAAACCTAAATTCAACGCTACTTCATTTCTAAGAGGCTTATCTTCCTTGAATAGACCCTTGCAGCTCAAGTAAGAGGCGATGTAATGAAGCGTGTTTTTTTCTTAAGTGAGAAAACCTGCTGCAAAGAAGAGAGAAGACTGTGCAGCTGTTCTAAAGGGGCTCTGCAGACTCTCGAGAGACTTGTCATTTATCTGGTCTTGCATGACATCAAATGATAGAAGATCAAGTTCAAAATCTGCCAGAGCAGCTCAAAAGGCCTTCTTCATCTGTTAATTAAATAATGGTTATTAACATACAATGTTGTGCAGCTGGGACTCGTATCCAACATTACAGGAAAAATATGGCCGGAGCTTTCAACACTTCCCCTCCGGTCTGTGTTTAGTAGGGGGCAAACATCTTGGGAAACAGCAATGGTTTTACCCAAATCCGAAGTTAATATTGATGCCGTGATATGTGATTAAGTGAAAACGCAACCTGACAGGTGGGTATCAGGCAGATGGGTGCGGAGATGGTTGAAGAGATCACTGAGATCATTGTACTCTTTTATGTGAGCTCGTAATTAATTCAGCGGTCCCCACAATGTGGGTTTACTGACTTCTTCTGGGAAGTTAAATACATGCAATACACACATACAATTGCTATAAATAATTGCTTATTTACTTTGGTCTAACTCAGGCTACTGTATTACGCTGAAGTTTAATTTGAACTTTGGAATAGATGTCAAGATTTTCATCGCTGCAATAAATTTTACTGGATAAGGATAATTTTAGCAGCATTTCATCATCCCCAGTCTTGAGTTTGTGGGTACAGGTTACAAAATTACATTTAAATATGTCTTGCTTTATTAGTCTGTGTGTAATTAAAAGGCACCACTTTTAAGCTTAGAGCTACAAAAAGAAGGCCATATCCCTCTAGAAAATAAGTGGTTGGGAAAGGTGTGAAAGCCTAAGAAAATTTCTGTGCTCCATAGTAATTTCCTCAAGTATCTTGAGTTGTATCACTGAAGTCGTTCTGATGAGTTTTTAATTTTCACTGGGTGACTGAGCTTCAAGAAAATACTGACAGTAAGGTCATTTAAAAAATTCGTACTTTGTGATTTCAAGTTCATATTGTGTATTTTTAAATTTTAAAAAAGCAATTATTATATACTTGTTAACGGGCAAGTCTTGTAGTTTAGAATGCCCTTAATTTATGGCAGTTAATTGTCTAAGCCCTTGATATTTATGACAATAAAATCAATATTAGAAAACAATAATCCTCCTTTCTTTGTACCCAGCATAGGCTCTGATTGTTCTCACTCCTACCGAAGCTTTGATTATTCATCCTAATTTGACTAAGGAATGCATTATCTATTGATGTTGACTGATAATCCCCCAAACTGAATCTAGTCATTAACTTTGACTTTTTCTGCAACTAAAACTATCATTTGCATGGGAAGCAACAGGCCCTATTACCTGATGTGACGTTTACTTCTTCTGTCTTCTCTGAGACCTCTGTAGAAATAGCAAGCAGAAAAATTTCCATTACAGAACGGGGAGGAAGTGGAAAGTACAGGGAAAATATACAAATTAGTCCATGTATTGTTGAGAGTTGCAGAGATTTCAACGAAGATTATGAATCCATAAATTGAACCCTCAGTTGCCTTCTGTGAACTTCTAAGCACTGTCTCATTGTTCAGTCATTCATAACACCTCCAAAGGGCCTAACACTACGGGTTTTGTCTTTTGTGAACCCTCAGCCCATCTGTCTGCAGTTCAGTGAAGGTGAGCCATGGAAAAGCCAACTTTGTGGAGTCTTTCTTAGCTAGTTGTCTTGTAGATTCCCTTAAGTTCATGATGGATTGAAGGGAGTTAGTTGGATGGCGAGTGTAAATCTGTTTTTACTCATAGAAAAGCATCTTGCAGCACATGGTTTATTCATGGAGTAACATTGTCTTTTTACCCAAAAAGCAGCACATTATCTGTTTCTCAGTGCTAGGACTTTAATGAGATTATAGCTTTTGAAGTACTTACTATGTACTGGGCACTGTGCTAAGCTTTTTCTCTACATGGACTCATTTTAGCCCCACGATAAGTCTGTGAAATAAATTACCGTTATTTTTCTCGTATCTTGTTAACAGATGAGGGACCTGAGGCACAGAAATAGTAATTAACTTGCTTAGAGGCACACAGCTAAGAATTGGTAGAACTCGAATTCAAACCCACAAAATCTGGCTCCAGAGTTCATGCTTTCAACCCTACACGAAAGCATGACTAAAGAAGCTTTAATAGGTGAAGTTGAGACCCTCAGCCTCTCTTTCTTGACCAAGCTAATGCTGTGTCTGCACATGTTCAATTGGTTATTTGATATTATGTTAACTCCAAACCCCCAAGATTGTGGATGGCATTTATCATTCTTCAACTCTGCGTGCGTGCGTGCGTGTGTGTGTGTGTGTGTGTGTGTGTGTTAGATGCAACTCTAGGAAAGTTGACAGTGGTTTCTGAGCATGGACTGTGGGTGAAATACTTAACCTTTCTGAGTTTCAGTAAAGTAAATAACTGCGTACCCAACTGTTTTACTGAGAAATGCATTTTAAATGCCTACCACGGTGCTTGATCCAGAGTATACCTATGTATTGGAGATGATGCAGAGGGTTGAGATTTAACCTGATAGTTAAGTAATTAATGCTTTGCCATTAGAGAATTCATTGTTTGTTGTAGAACATTACAAAGTCGAGGAAGGCCACGTTTAATCGTAAAGTATGCATAACCTCCCTTACTCTGAGTGAAAATTCTAATACCTTTTTTTTTGATATGTCATGCGGTACCAAGACTGCTCTGGGACCTGGGGTGCATTTCATCTTGAACCATGAATTGCAAAGATTTTTATTGTCTTCTGTCACAAACACAGCGTCCTTTTATTGTGTTTTTTGATGCGTTAAATATGTTTTTATGGCCCCCTATGTCTACTGTGCCTAGCATACTGTTGGTACTTAATAAACGTTAAATAATAATAATATATGTGCATATGAGATTTGTGGAAAGAAATGACATACTGTTTTAGGGACTGGAGATTGTTCTTCTGGTGCCCGGGGAAAACATACAGATGAGCATATTACTGGGAATAGATTAGAAGGAGCCATCAATAGCGATGTCATCTCCCTAAAATATGATGTGGCTCTGTCAGCACAAATCATAAACCCCATCTCCTTCCTTACATCACTGTGGAAGTCTAATGTAGAAAGTCAAATTTCTGGATTAATAGAAGTGGGTATACAGGCACCTTAGAATTTTGCAAATTAACAAATGACGCCATCTTTTCTTGCCCATCAGTAAATTTGTACAGTTTACAGGGAAATGCCAGAGCTGGACGGTTTCTTTTTAACTCTTTAGAGAACCTATCTAAGGAGGTGTTAGGGATGTTTTGCTTTATTTCCCAGGACAAGGATATTCCCAGATGCCGTCTTTTCAGGGACTGTTTCTCCCTTAACCGATATCTTTGTCAGTAAGGAGACACCTGCATCCGCACACTTCCACCAAGCTGAACTACACGCCATTTCACCAGATCCCTTCCTTTTTGAGCTGGATGTAACCCAGAGTATCAGGTTTCCACGTTGTGCCAAAAATCCTTCCAAGTCCAGTGCAGAGGTGTTTGTGTAAGATAAAAATGGGACAATGTGGCATCCCAGACGGCTCATCTGTTTACATGTGTCATTTGGCTCTGCCCTGATATTAGCTCATTAGCAAAGAAGGCAGGAAGACGTGTAATCAAGACTTTATGATTCATCACGTCTGTTCCTCTTTTGGGTACAATGTTGGTTTTCTCTGCCAGTCCTCCAAGAGTCTGTTTTTTTTTTTTTTTTCTTCAGTCTCTCAGGGAAGTGTTTAAATGTATTCAATACACCCTCCCCAGGACATACCTTCCCTGCTGAAAGATGAATGGGTTAGATTTAGAAAGTGAGTTACTGCTTTTAGTTGTTCTTTAAAAAATTTTTTTTTTTTGCTTTCAGAAAACATTTTGATGGAGCCAATATTAAGGTGAAGCTTTCCTACGGGCTGTGAGAACGAGGGTCTTTAATGTTTTTTTATGTTCAAAGGTTCTTTTTGGGAGGCTTTTGTGAGGACGTAAATTACGGGTAGCAACAGGTATATTTTTCCCTGAGTACAAAGGCCAAGTGTAAGTTTTTCGCAAGTTAAAAAGGATCTGTTCTTTTATTTTTGACCTTGATTTTTTCGTGATATTCTGCATTGCCCCTGCTTTGGTTGTATTATTCCCTGACCCATCCAATTACCATTTCTATCAGCGCTTCGGAAAGATTATGCTTTTTGGGTGTTCTGTAGATGTCTTTCCAGTGGCTTCACTTGATGAATGTGACAAGTTTTGTGTTTTCTCCCTCCCCTCATTGAATTGAAAAGTTTTTTTGATAAATACAGGCCAATAAGTGCCCAAAGGCAGTGTTTCAATGGCTGCTAAGTCTTTCAAGGTTAGGACTTAACCTCCGTTCTCCCTAATTCAACTCCAACCTTCAGTCTGAAGCCAATCAAGAATATCAGATGATACTTAAACAATGACGGACTTCTGATATTCAGGTACTGCCTCTGTTCAATAGGATTGCAAATTCTTTGTGTGAAGAAAGTCGGTTTTGCTCTAAAGTACTGTCACAAAAAGTGAAATTACCATTTGCTTGGAATGATGCCATTCATCATTGTCAGAACACTAAGCATTGTAAGTAGCTAGGCCTCTCCAAATTAATGCCTTGTTTTGCATCGGCTAAATTTCCCAAATCCTCGAGGATGGGTCATACAAAACTCATCTCACCGTTTTAATTTATCAATCCAGTATGGGGTCCGTGAAAGGGAGCTTCATTCAGTCTTAGCCTTTTTATTTACAGTCTAATTCTAAAAGAAAAGGAAATAAGATATGAAAATAAGTTGGAAAATAAGATAAATCTCTCAGTGAAATCACCAGATCTACTCAGTCCTGTAGCAAAACCTCCATAATTCATTTGTAGGTCAGCTCAAGGGATTAGCCATGACGTATTTGGAAATTCATTTATTTTTATTTTATTTTGCTGTTTCTTATGCATAAGGGTAATGCTGTCCCCAAGGCTTTTCAGGTAGCCCTCAAATCTTGACAACATTTGCTGTCTCTGAGGCCTAAGCCAAAATTAATTTTCAAATAAACAGCATAAAAATGTATGGAGTTGTATAAATTTGAATACAAAATGCATTTGTTTTGTTTGCTTACATACATACATACATACTGTCTGTTCAGCCAAAAACCATAATATGACATTGAAATTAATGGCCATATGCACATCATGAAAGTCAAAAAAGTTTTTCTTTGAGTTAAAAAATATACAACATGCAGCATTTTATTTCATTTCCATCTCAATGTGGTCTTTAACGTATTTTCAGAGGATGTTTTTAATTGTTATTATTTCCTGGAAGGAAATAAAAAATCTTCCATAGGGAAAAAAAACTTACAGTTTGGAATCAGTATGGCTTTTATTAGTTCAAAAGATTCTGTTGTCTTGGGAGATGCAAAGGTATTCTCTCCCAGAAAGTTTAAAAAAAAAAAGTAAAACACCATAGAACCATAGAATTAATTTTTTTTTTTTAATCTTTATTTATTTTTGAGAGAGACAGAGTGTGAGTGGGGCAGGAACAGAGAGAGACGGAGGCACAGAATCCAAAGCAGGCTGCAGGCTCTGAGCTGTCAGCACAGAGCCCAATGCGGGGCTCGAACTCATGAACCGTGAGATCACGACCTGAGCTGAAGTCGGCCGCTTAACCGACTGAGCCACCCAGGAACCCCATAAAAGGACCTTAGAGAAATCTGCCAAGATTTATGTTGGGGCCTTTTTTTTTTTTTTTTTGTGGCTATAAGGAAAAGGAAAAAAAAGGATTCTGTTATTGTGCAAAGATAGTCCAGGAGTCACGCAGTTTGGCCAGTGGTCCCTGGTGCCGAAGTCAGACACCTGCACGTACTCTTCTCATGGTGATCAGCCCACAGGGAGCCTAAAATATCATGAATGCCATCATTTCTCCCTCTCTGAGACTCAAGTCCTCAAATGGTTTTAAAATATACTTCCACAAGGGGGCTTTGTGTACATTTGCAAATTTTTTTGTTTGTATGTTTGTTAAAAATATTAAGAAATCAACTTCTGCAGAATAAGAATAGAAGTTCCATTCTTTGGCCTCTGGAAATCTTTATTATATAGAAAACAAGACCAGCTCCTCCCTCCTACCCAGTGGCCTCTGATTTGGAAGAG
This sequence comes from Leopardus geoffroyi, assembly GCF_018350155.1. Lineage (NCBI taxonomy): Eukaryota > Metazoa > Chordata > Mammalia > Carnivora > Felidae > Leopardus > Leopardus geoffroyi. The sequence continues at coordinate 96,596,828 of NC_059333.1, forward strand.
GTCTGTGAAAGCAGAGGCAGAGGGGGAGAAGGCTTGGAAGCCTGAGCTGGTGTCCAGGCCTGTGAGCCTTGCCCCAGGGTGTAGGCCCTTCAGCTCCAACGCCGCCCCTGGCATGAAAGCTTTGATGCTGTCCAGTTTTGATCACCCAGCTTAGAATGGCTTGTATATGTGATTGCCTTTTTTTATTTTGTTTGTTTTTAATTTTACCCACGTTCTAATTTTCTTCTGTGATGTTGGCTGAGTGCTCCTTACTTGTTTTCCAGATAATCATAGCACCTCTGAATACAGCCATTTTCGTAGCTGTGCACAGTTTAACTGTCTAAAATATATAAGAAATATGAAGTATTTTGGCAGTTAATAATTTTAGAAAACGAGACCAAATGGCTATATCTCTGCACATTTTTGTTAGGGCATCATGGAGAGAGCCCTGAGCTGAGAGTCTGTAGACTGGAGTCAGAACTCTCGCCCTGCCATCAGCTAGCTGGATTTTACTAGGAAAACCTTTTCATACTTCTGTGCCTCAATTTCTTTATTAATGATGATTTTCAAGGGCCTTCCTGTATCTGCCATTCCACGAAACTTGGGTTGCTTTATTCCTCTCTTTCTGTTATTTAGGGCAACAATACCAAATATAAATACTTAACAGCTAACGTTATAAACTCAGAGGTTTGTATATGTGTAGCATGATACTTGAACTTTGGGTTAAGAGAATCTTTGATACGAATGCACGTTCTGCTGTGTGCTAACTAGGGGAATGTGGGTGGTGGGAAAACGGTCAGGTCTGCTCTGAGCCTCAGTTTACGTCTTTAAAATGGGCAGTTGACTAGAACTTTTCCTGAGATTCTTTCCAGATGTATGTTTCTAGGATTTGTGAAGCACTTGGGCACTGGATGAGCCCCAGTGGCCCCTTTTATTAGTGTTGGTGTCTCTGAAAAATGACTCTGGCCCAGTCTTGGTTGGGATTTTGACTCTCCTGATTGACACTGTGTTCTTTATTGTGGTGGCCAAATGAACCTGAAAACTGAGGCAAAGACACAACACACAGTAAGAAGACCACTCTGATCTGTGTCAAATATGAGATAGCTGAATGCAGAGAAGTTCAGCTGATTTCAGTGCAGGATGGGATGAGAAAGCAGAGCCCGCCTCTAATTTAACTCAGGGTGTAAGTTCCTTTTCCTTACCATGTAGGATGCAAACTTAAGAAACACAGGGTATAGAAGTTTTACCCCCAGGGAGAGTGATCGGCTAGGTTTTTACCTGCACAAGTGGACAAGGGACAGTTATATAGGAGGGTTTCAAGTCCAAGCTGGAAAGAAGGTGGACCATGGCAGGGGCCTGGGTCGGACTCCTGAGCAGCCAGGGGGAGCTGTGGGCTGGCTGCATGGTGGAGTAGGGTCAGGATTGGCATCTGGCTCTTTCAATGGTGGAGGCTCATCATCAAACCTCTTTCCTATATTCTCATCTGTAAAATGGGGGAAATAACAGTACCATTGATGAAAGTTAGAATAGGTAAAGAACCTTGCAGGGTGCCTGGCAATTAGTAGCTATCAGCAAATTGCGGTTTTTGCTTTTGCTATTATTATTGTTATTTTAAAACTGGACTGACACCCAGTGCAGAGGGAGTACCTGGGAAGGTGCTTCCTGAAGCTCCCAGCAGTGGGGGCAAGGGGGAGGAGGGGGGCTGCAGGACTCTGTGGTGGAGGCTGGATGGGCCAGGCTCTGCCACGAGGCACATGTCCAGGCACTTCTTTCCACAGTCATTGTGTCTTTGCCTTCTGAAACCCTTCTTCAGGCTACTTGTGGCAGGCATACCAGAGGTGACCAACGTCTTCTGGTCCCATGTTAGAGAATACAAGCCCCTTATAGATATTTCTAATAACTAGATTCCAATTCTCTGTGTAAAACCCATCTGTGAAAGCAATGCAAGGAGTGATAGCCCAAGGGAACCACCCGAGCTATATTCGCATTTTGCTTCTTACAAATTGGAGGGATTTTGAATAACACTGTCAGTGGGGAGCCAGGATTCCTTGGGGCCCGGGGAATCCCAAATAGCTAAAGGATGGAAGCCACAGCTGGTCCACAACTCTGACGTCAGGCCAGTGCTTTTCTTTTCTTTTTTTCTTTTCTTTTCTTTTCTTTTCTTTTCTTTTCTTTTCTTTTCTTTTCTTTTCTTTTCTTTTCTTTTCTTTTCTTTTTTTTCTTTTCTTTTCTCTTCCCTTCCCTTCCCTTCCCTTCCCTTCCCTTCCCTTCCCTTCCCTTCCCTTCCCTTCTCTTCTCTTCTCTTCTCTTCTCTTCTTTCCTTTCCCTTTCTTTTCTTTTCTTTTCTTTTCTTTTCTTTTCTTTTTATTATTTCTTAAAAATGTTTATTTATTTTTAAAAGACAGAGAGAGAGAGAGCATGAGTGGGGGAGAGGCGGAACACGAGGGGGACACAGAATCTGAAGCAGGCTCTAGGCTTTGAGCTGTCAGCACAGAGCCCGATGTGGGGCTTGAACCCATGAATTGTGAGATCATGACCTGAGCTAAAGTCGGATGCTTAACAGTCTGAGCCACCCAGGCACCATATGGGCATAGCTACCAGCTCCACCAGCAAGTGGGGTGAGAAATGAGCAGTCTTGGACCCTGTCAAAGCTCGCAGCTACAGTGGGAGAGCAAATCCATGGTGGGCAGGTGGCCAGAGCTGGGGAGGGTAGTGGTGACAAAAAGGGCAGTAATGGAGATGAAGGGACAGCTGGAGCTATAAAAGATATGAATGATGAACTTACCCAGTTCACCCCACCCTGGGCTGACTGCTTGTCAGACGCATAGTGGCTTTCTGATGCCGGGTTTTAGACACACCTAAGTGGGGAGATCTTATGGTCAGATTCATTCAGCAAACATTTATCAGAAGCCTACCACACCCCAGGTGTTGTGCTAGGCACAGTTGTTCAGAATTGAAGGGTGATCCTATGCTCCAAGAGTTCAAACCCTGGCTCCCCCAACTCACTGGGCATGGGTGCCCACTTAGCCCAGCTAGCTCCCCTTTCTTCCTCTGCCCAATGGGGACAGCTGGGCGCACCTCATGGGGTGGCTGTAAAGACTATATATAATCGAATCTTAAAGGGAGAGGTACGTTTTTAAAAGATGCCCAATACACTGTCCCTTTGCTCTTCCCATTCTCTTGTACCAATCTTCTTCCAAGTCATTTTTCATATTCATTCCTCAGTAGAGTTCACCTGTCTGCAGGTGAAATCTCTCCAGGGATTAGGTGTGGGCTTTGTGTGTCTAGGTGTGATTCCCAAGTTGATTTGTTTGGTTTCCAAATGAGGTGACATTCAGATGGAGTGAAGAGCGTTTCTTGTATGAAACCTTATTATATCAGACATTTTAGTTTTCAGAGGAAAAAATGAAGTATTTAACAATACTATAATTCAAATAGAAAACTTGTTTTTTGGACTTATATAGCCAATACTCTTTTTAATGTAAGTAGCTTTCAGTAATAGATTTTTAGGGGACACTTGCATTACTCTTATCTTGTTTGGCTAACCTAACACGGTGGAAACCTGGGAGATCTATGTCTATATCTATATCTATATCTATATCTTTATCTATATCTATCTATATCTATAATATCTATCTATCTATCTATCTATCTATCTATCTATCATCTATACCTCTCATATATATATTAGATTTTGGAAATATATCTCTGACATATATAGCTTACTTGTGTTTTATATTCCAATAAGCATATGTGTATTGGTTTTCTTTAAGAGTTTTAACTGTTTTTTCCCCTATATTCTGATTCTTTACTCTGTTAATTTTAAGCAAGCATAGATAATGAGAATTAAGCTGAAGGCTTAAGCTTCTTCCATCTTTCTTCCTCCCTCCCTTCCTTCCTTCTTCCCTCCCCCTCCCTCTTTCTCTCCCTCTCTTTCTTTTCTTTTCTTTTCTTTTCTTTTCTTTCTTTTCTTTCTTTCTTTCTTTCTTTCTTTCTTTCTTTCTTTCTTTCTTTCTTTCTTTCTTTCTTTCTTTCTTTCTTTCTTCTCTCCCGTATGGCTAGGATCATTGCAACTTACTTTACAGTTTTTCTTCAAGTTTTCCAACACTACTAGTTACTTATTATTGGAAAAGCTACATTTCTTTTTCTTTTGAAATAATTGAATAGCTCATTCCTTACAAGACACATTTTTGTGCATTTTGCTAACCAATTTTAAGTGAACAACTAAGATTTTAGATGGGGCTCTTGGCCAGTCTTTGTTTTTCTGGGCCACTCCAAAGAGGGAAAGGGGGGCACTGGAAAAGGGAAAAGTGTTCTGAATGCCCTGAAGAGGGGCCTGTACTTGATGTTGAATGACTTCAATGACTATGATAACCGTAAGTAATTCTGGTTAATCTTATGATAGAAGGACCATTTTGAGAACTGACTTAACCTCCTTTTCTTTTATTCTGCCCTAAAAACACCTGCAACTCTTAGAGCCATCTATGAATCACTACGTCTGCTGTCCACTTATTGCCCTGTCCAGTGCCCTTCACACTGGAACTAATCAACTGCCTTGCATGAAGCATGATTTGCAAGCTGAATTCTGAAAAGCCCATGAAGTATTCAGGGAGGAGGGGGAACGATCTCTCAGCATGATTTGCGCCACATCCCAAATGTGCCCCACATGCAGACTAGATGGTCAAGGAGTCAAACAATACACATTTTGGACAGATTTGCTTTTACCATTTTTGCTTTTACCATTTCGAGAGTTGGCTTCAAGGGAGTGGTAGATCCAGACATGGGATATGTCAATACCTAAATCTCCTATTATCCAGATTGTTGGTTTGAATGGATGACCTGCTATTTTGGGGTTTGGAGACAGAGCAGGCCAGTGGCAATTGCACATGATGGCAGTATTGTTGTGAGCGAGTGAGATTGTCATTGTGCATTTGGTCACCATCCATGCCTGCTGGCCCTGTCTGTCAGGCCAGGACCAATGTGTGATGGGTGATATCTCCTGTGCCGGCTACCTTCAGATTCTAGCTTGTCTGATGGGGTGCCCCCCCTGCTGGAACAAAAGAATAATAGTTGCCTCCAAGAACAAGCAGGGACTTCACATTTGGCCCCTTTCAAAGCAGTCATCCTTCTTCCTCCTTAGCAGCAGGACTGTGGGATAAGCATGGATTTTAGAGTGTTGGAGGAGGTCTTTTTGTGACACTGAAGCTCCTAGCCCTCCCAAGCATAGCTCCTTTCTGGAGAGCTTGGGGTTCCTGGAAGCACCCATCATCTCCATGTCTTTGTGGGTAGGACAAATTCATATCTTTCAGGAGACAGAGAGGTTAAGGTACCAGACCCATGTTGTTACACAGTCAAACAGCAACTCATGTGGCCACAGCACTTTAAATGACAACCTAAGTGTTTTTGGCAATAAGCTTCCCCACCTTGGTGAACTGTGATTGTTTTTGGTGGGCTGCCCCTGCCTTACTTCCCTTGCCAAATACAAAGGCAGAAGCAGCATTTCTAAAAGGTCCTATACCACAGAGCAAGTGAAGCAGCACCAGAGAGACCGCGAAGGACTTTACTGAGCTGGATCATTCTCTATGAATCCAAGCTCTGTTGATTTCGTTTAGAGCTTTGGACTCTTGCAAGACAGTTCTCATTCTTTTGAATGAAGGGTCAGTTTTAGATGCTCATCATTGCTTTGCAGTATTTTATATTAAATATTCAGCCAAAAGAGAACAAAGGAATAGATACCTGAGTATCTGCAATATGTACCTGGTTGTCTCTAGTAATGCTTTACTTTGCTGACCCGGCTTCAAGTGATTTTCTCTTTTTTCTTTTCTTTTCTTTTCTTTTCTTTTCTTTTCTTTTCTTTTCTCTTCTCTTCTCTTCTCTTCTCCTTTTCTCTTCTCTTCTCTTCTCTCTTCTTTCTTTCTTTCTTTCTTTCTTTCTTTCTTTCTTTCTTTCTTTCTTGTGAAGCATTACAGATTAGAACTGAGGTCCTCTGGACCACCAGCCTCAAATCTCATTTGTATCTCTTCCTCTTCAGGGTTCTTCTCATTATCCTGAATTTGGTGTTTAGCTATCCCAAGCACATTTTTATACTACTGCTACAATATATGTGACTATAATATAGCATGATTTTGTCTCCTTTGAAAGTTTATTTGAATAGAACTGACTATTGATATTATTTTGAGCTCCTTTCTCCCCTCAGTATTATGTTTTTATGATTTACCTATGATGTTTCATATGGATTAACTTCATTCATTTTTATTGCTTTATAATATTCTATCATATGAAAATAGTGCAATTTATTTCCCCATTGATGGAAATGTAAATTGCTTAAAACTTTACTATTGGGGCGCCTGGGTGGCGCAGTCAGTTAAGCGTCCGACTTCAGCCAGGTCACGATCTCGCGGTCCGTGAGTTCGAGCCCCGCGTCGGGCTCTGGGCTGATGGCTCAGAGCCTGGAGCCTGTTTCCGATTCTGTGTCTCCCTCTCTCTCTGCCCCTCCCCCGTTCATGCTCTGTCTCTCTCTGTCCCAAAAATAAATAAACGTTGAAAAAAAAAATTAAAAAAAAATTTTTACTATTATGAACAATGCCATATGACCATTGTTGTAATGTTTGTGTGCAAGTGTGTAAAGTTTATATATGTCACATTTTCCAGTTTTATTGGATGTTCCAGATTGCTCTTCAAAGTGATTGCACTAATTTTTCCTCCTACCAGCCGTGTACGAAAGTTCCAATGTTTACACACCTCTACAATGAAATGTATAAAACTTAATTTTTTGTTCATATTGTGGACTAGAATTATATTTTGTTATTTTAACTTAAATTCCTCAGATTACCAGAAAATACTGAACATGTTTTCATTTTATATCTATTTAGGGTCCCTTTTCTGAGCTATCTGTACATATGCTTTCCCTTTAAAAAAAAATAAGGCTGTTTGAATTTTCTTAATGACTTGTGGGAATTCTTCCTAAATCATTAGATGCCAGGTTTTAGGAAATCTTTTTTTATTATAAAAAATAATATACCCACACCAGAGAAAACTGGAAAATATAGAAAAGAAAGAAGTCACTGCTAATTCCAGTACCCCTGGCCAAATATTGGTTCATTTGGCCCATTTATTGCTAGTCTGTTTTTTTTTTTCTTATGATATTTTTATGTAGTTATATTACACTGTATATACAGCTTATATTCTGCATTTCTTAGTTAATATATTACAAGCTTTTCTTTCTTTTCATTTCATTTCTTTCTTTCTTTCTTTTTGATGCAGTTGTATGGCTTTTGTAGCCATCGTTCTAAATTGGTATGTGATATGTCATTAAGTGTATCTATCATTTCCTTATTGTTGGAACTTCAGGTTGCTTTTTATTTTTCCACTTTATAAATAACATTATGATGAAATACATATGCCTAAAAAGTTTTTGATACATTTTAAATTATTTTCTTAGAATAGATTCATAGGAGTTAGGTTACTGGGCCAAAAAGGGTAGACATTTTTTTGAAAGTAAAATGCATTGTAAGAATATTGTTTAATCAGTGCTGGCAATCTAAAGAAAACAGGGTTCAAGAAGACTCAAGGGAGCCTGAAAGAAGTCTAAGTGTCTGGCTCACTTTGCTTGGCAGAGAGAAAACTTACAAGACTTTACTTTCTCCAGCCACCTTTCTGGACCGAAAACACCATTCATTATAGACATTTTCTATCTTGCTTGTGCAACGATTTGGCTTCGAGAGAAAAAGAGAATTTTCCAAGGCTAAAACATAATTCTTACAAGGATAATACTTACAAGTGAATTTTACTGATGCTTAAACACTGATAAAAGAAAGTGGTCTGTTTATTGTAGCGCATGAAACTGAATACACAAGTAAAGAGAATGTCTAATGGTGGAAATGCTGCCTTGAGTACGAGCTGACAATCTTATGGAACATGGACATCTCAGCATGTTTAGTGGGGCCTTTATGTTTAGATGATTTACTCTTTGGCATTATGGACAGAATAAAAGGTTCAGATTATCCCGTGTGAAAATACATTTATTTGGAAAGATGTAATACATGTAGTTCTTAATTTATGAGAAGACTATATTCTAAAAGTTCCTTTACAAGTCAGTTAATTAGAACTCAGAAAGCATTTTCCCTTAGAAGTAATATTGTAAGTGGTAGTGTGGTTTCCAGACTGGCACATAAAAGCCCATTTAATCTGTCATATATCTGTAAGATAGCCCTGGTTTCAAATCTAGTTTAGCTACAGTCTATTTGGGTGATCTTGAGAGCACTCATGTTACTTAAATTCCTCATCTGTAAAATGAGGAAAGGGTCTTTGTGAGGATTGCCTGAGAAAATGTATATGAAAATGTTTTTATGAACTGTAAGATGCCGTACGAAAGTAGCAGATCTATTGTTTTTTCACACCAGAAAAATAACTATCAAAGGGCAAAACAATGTATATCACTGGTGTTGCCAGGGAACTGGGGAGGCCCTGGGCCCTAGAGCCTTGACCCAGCCCATCCCAAAGGATCCGCTGAAAGTTCTTAGTCTTGTCCTGAGAAACAATTCAAGCACAGACACATGACTCAGTGGATAAGCAACACAAGCAGGGAAGTTTATTAAAGGGGAAGGGACCCTCTCAAGATGTAAGAGCAGGCAAGCTTTAGAGAGAGAAAGAAACAGCGCTACATACTGGGGTGGGGAGGGCAGTGTTAGGTTTCTATCTTTTATTGACGTCTATTAACTAAAGGGTGGAATATTCATTACTTGGGGTGAGGATGGTGATTTTTCTTCCTTGTTTGGTCAGGGGGTTCCTGTCATCTGCTGTCTTGGGCCTGTCTGGTTTGATCAGGCTTTGTGTCGACTGCTGCTGTAGCAGAGGCCTCTGACTTACCCCATACCTGGCCGCGACTTCCTCCTTGCTTGCCTCTAGGTATCCTGTTAGAACCTAACTGGGGTGCCTAGGTGACTCTGTCAGTTGAGCCTCTGACTTTGGCTCAGGTCATGATCTCAGTCATGATTTCATGGGTTTGTGAGTTCTAGCCTGGCATTGGGATTGCTGCTGTCAGCACAGAGCCTGCTTCAGATCCAGTGTTCCCCTCTTTCTCTGCCCCTCCCCTCCTCACTCTCTTTTTCTTTCTCAAAAAGAAAATAAAACATTAAAAAAAAAAATAACCTAACTAAATGCCTACTCCAATAACGGGACTTCAAAGTAGAACATGTATAAACCAGGGGTTGTGCGGGTGATCTGTTGGGGTATAGCAGGCATATACTTAGAATGCCTATGTACATTATTTCTTATCCTATCTTTGTGAATACACATCACAGTAGAATATTTTATCAATCCCTGTATCTATATATCTTTATATAAGTAATGGATATGCTCGTAATTTTAAAACACTTATTGTTTGACCCAGTTTAGAGTCCACTAGTCTATTCATACCTTTACCCTACGGCATATGGGACTTACGGAAGGTGATGTGAGCTAAGTAGATGAACTGAGTTTATATAATCTGCATATATAACATGATCTCTATGCAAAATGTACCTTATGTGACTCCAGTTTGGACAGTGGTGTCTCTTTGCTTCCTAACTTAGCTCCTGCCGGTGCTATGTTGACATTCCTCACTTTGCAGTCTCTATATAATATGCATATGTGTGTGTGTATGTGCACATGCATGCATGCATGCATGCATATATATATAGAGAGAATTGTAGGGCATCAATATCTCTCTACATTGGCATGAAAAATGACTGGGTCTGTCATCCATTATTATTATTTTTCTGGAGGTTTAGGAAGGGATGCTAGATGCTTTTCCCCCTAGGTTTAAAGAGTGCCAAGTTGAATACTTTTTACAATGATTTTTGGAGTCCTGAGGATGAGAGTAGAAGGATAAAGGGAACTGTAGCTGTTTCTTAGTAGCTAATGACTATAGACTCCTGAAATAGGAAAAGTAATTTTAAAAATCTATTAATCAAAACAGTATGCTGAAAACTGTCAGAAGGCCTCACTGGTATTTCATGTAAGTCAACTTTCTGGGCTGGGACCCCGAATGACTGAATTGATGTTGAGATACTTGCTGGATAGGTTTAATGATATGAAATTAATGCAACAAAGGAGATTTCTGCCAATTATTTCCAGAATGAAAAGCCAATAAAATACCTGAATGTTATCACATGCATTCATTTTGTCAGTGGGCACTTACACTTAGAGTTTTATATGAAAAGGTAAGCTGTGCCCTGAGATCCAAAAGAGAATGGGCATCTCATGGTGAGTGTTCTTCGATATGGAAAACACACAGAAAAACAGGAGAATGGAAGTGAATTATAACAGGGTTGACATAAATGAGCAAGACTAAATAAGTTTTGAAAGCAGTGGCCCATTCAGTTATTTCTTTTATTTTTCATATTTTTCCTCAACTCTGCAAAATAATAAGAAACAAAAGAAAAATCTGCTGAATGCCTAGTCATAGTTTATTGGAGCAGGAAAAAAAGCCATTCTGAACCGTTCTCTTATTTGCTGTGAGTGGCAGAATCATTCACCGTGGTGAATCATAGCAGGGAGAACCATTTGGAGTGATTATTTTCTGATGTTTAAATTGCAAATAGTGCGTGTGGAATCAACAAAGGTATGAATTATTTTTAAAAATCTTTAAAAAAATCCTCTTATTGAAAACGTGTATTTGTATGACCGGCTTATGACTTCATTTCACAATAGCCAAGCCAAGCCTTGAGTATATGTCTTTTTGTCTTCCTATTTGACTAATTGAAAGCTTTCCTAGTTAATATTTTTTTATGTCAAAAATAGTATATTATCCTAGAAGCTGCATGACAGTAGTAATGGTGGGAAAAAAATATATACATAAGTATTTGGTTCAACTGACTGGATTGAAGAAAACGTCAGAGTTTCCTGCCCTTTCCTTCAGTGAGTAAGAAACCTGTTGGCCGTTAAACAAAATAAACGGAGGGATTAACCCTGTCTGGGTGAAATTTGTTAATGACATGCAAATGATTTATCATTAATGTAATAATAGGCACTACTTAGTGTTAATCCTGTGAGAATCCCTGATGGAAAGGACAATATACTTGATGCTTAAGATGAAATATCATCTGCCTCCAGTAATCTGGTGCCTTGTTTTGGTTGAAAAGCTTCAGGTTGCCTGGCCCTTTAAGGCAAATCTCTGGTATTCAAATAGGTGAAGTAAAAAGGTATTTTATGCTCCAGTGTCTGCTTTGTGAGAGCACTTAATTTTAAGAGGGCAGAATGGAATGCTTCTATTTAAACTTAGGGGGACCGGCAGGGAGGGTAACCACATTCCATGAAGTCCCACTTCGGCTCCTGTTTTTCCTTCATAATGGGAGACAGCAGACTCTTAGCTGGGATTGGGGTTCAATGGTTGGCCTCAATTTTTAGTGGCCTTGAAAACTCTTTTTGACAAGGAAACTGGATGGTTCCTAAGGAGAAAGAAAATGAGCTTTTCAGAAGGGAAAGATCATCTTGCTCTCCTTAACATTTGGTATCCTGACCGCACACAGAGGGCGCTCACTGTATGCTTTGTGAGTGACTGTGTACAATTTAAGATAGGGCTGCAAGCACCTCAGCTCTGAGAGACTCAGCGGGGGAGGGGGAGGTGTGGGCACATTCTTGGCACCTATCCTGTCCCGGGGCTGGTTGTCTTTAAGCCCCTGTAATAATTACTGCTGTGTAACAAAATGTCCCCCAAATTTAACAGCTTAAAATATCAAGCATTTGTTATCTTTTCTGGTTACTGCAGGACATGGTGGGGTGGTTTTGGCTCAGGGTCTCTCATGAGGTTGTGGTGCAGAAGTTACCCTGGGAATGCAGTCATCAGAAGGCTGGGGAACATCCTAGGAGCTCAGCAGAGGAGAGTGTTGGCAGGAGCCCTCAGAACCACATCACATAGTCATCTCCACAGGGCTGCTCACACCATGGCAGTGACTTCCCCAACAGGGAATGATTGGAGGGGGCACATGCAGCCCTTTATGACCTTGTCTCTGACTTACACACTGTCACTTCTTATCCTCCCTGTTAGAAGTGAGTCACTGAGTCCGGCCCATACTCAGTTAATGAGAGGGGATTACAAAAGGGGTGTGAACACTGGAAGGGCCACCTTAGAGTCTGGCTACTTCTGCTCCATTCATGACATTAATTTTGTTCAGCTATCCCATGACTCAAGAGATTCTGGAGATCTGCTTGAACTAGTTTCGTTAAAGGAACTTTGGTTTACCTTGAGTTCACCTCCAATAAAGTCATTTGAGGATCTGTCCCAGCCCAGATCCAGTAGACCAATAGAGAGGGTCATATTCTAAACTTCATCAACATACCACCATGCATTGGCTGTAAGCCCCAAGTCAGTCTTGGGAGGAAATAAAATCATTCAGCTGAATTACATGAAATTAATGTGTTGGCTTCAGTCCAGTTCCCACTGGATACATGCCCTTGTCATAGGGAAAACTACTAGTAGTTTTAATTGACCAACCTAGGAAGGTGACAAGAAGAAAAGACATTCATAGACATGGCATGCTCAGTCTGAGACCTAGTCACTCCCCTGAAGAAAGTTTGAAGAATCTGTCATTTCACCAACCAAAAAGAATTATACCTATCATCCCAATTATAAAAGATACTTGCTTTCAGTAAGTCAAGTTAAAATATTAAAAAAACCCAAAAAGTATATATGGTTTAGATCAATGATGTTCATGACTTAGTCTTCAATTTTATTTTCTTTTTAAAAAATATTTATTTATTTATTTTGAGACACACACACACACACACACACACACACACACGGGGTGGGGGGAGGACACGAATGGGGGAGGGACAGAGAGAGAGGGAGAGAGAGAATCCCAAGTAGTCTCTGCACTATCAGTGCAGAGCTGGATGTGGGGCTCAATCTCAAGAACCATGAGATCATGACCTGAGCAGAGATCAAGAGTCAGACGCTTAACTGACTGAACCACTTAGGCGCTCCAATTTAATTTTCTTTTTAAAAAAGCCTTCTGTTTTCATAGGTCATTCAAGAGGCTATCATCCAGCTTAAGATGTTGGCTATGTAGTTGGGAGAAGACAAATGATAAATTGTTTCCATAAATGTGATTCAACAGGTAGGACATATATTCATGGAACCCGGAACCAGATACATTGGAAGTGGGGCCATATTAAAGGATTTGTGTCTTTGCACTTTAGTGAGAATCTTGGGAGCAGATTTAGCTGGGAGGAACTGGAAGTAACCAGAGAAAAATGGTGCCTCAGAAGCTTGAGAGATACTTTCTTAGGAAGTAAAACTGGGTCAGAAGCCAATATAGTCATCATTTTCAGGTTTATTCCGTTGCCAGCAGCAGCCCCACCCCCTAACTTTGCCCCTATCTGGTCCTCCAGGGTATAATGCACAGTGGTGAGCCAGGCAGTGGCTATACTGTATTCTGCAGTCAATCCTGGAGACACAGGCAGGAGAAAAAGTCAAGAGATGCAGTGTGGGTGTTCAGGACCTCCTGCTTTCCTTCTATGGCTCCCAAACTGGATTTCTTGATTTTTTCCCCCTTGTGCTTTTGAGTCTGCAGTGTGGTTACTTGACATTGTCAAAGTCCTGTTTGGATAAAAGCTTCTTTCTTTTAAAACAAAGTGTAGATGAATTCTATGTAATTTTGTCTTGCCCCTATTTTAATTTTCACCTCCATTTTCTATTGGCAAGGAGTTGATCATTTCCTTCTCTGTGTTCCTGGAGTACCTTGCCGTAATGCCGATATAACATTTACCGTATTTAAATTTGTGCTTTACTTCTCTTTCCTCCCCCAAATCTAAGATTGTGAAATCCTTGAGGAATTTCACTAGTTCACAAATCTCAACTCCTTAGCAGAGTGTCTGGCATCTTTTAGGCATGAATAATAATGCTGAATGAATGAACAAAGGAAGGACGGAAGGACGGAAGGAAGGAAGGAAGGAAGGAAGGAAGGAAGGAAGGAAGAAAGGAAGGAAGGAAAAAAGGGAGGGAGGGAGGGAGGGAGCAAGGAAGGAAGAAGGGAAGGAACAGAGAGGCTGCTGATTGTATTTTACCACTCAAGCTCTCAGTTATATTTCTAGGCTCCTAAAAGAAAATTTAGGTATGTTAGAATTGGTCAGATGCATCCATTACTGATACAAATGATATAGAATCATCATATTTCTTCCGGTAAACTTATTTAGAAATTAAAGGTCTGGCCACCTGCATTAGCAGCTCAGAAGGAAAAGTTTAGATTGGCATTTAGATTAGCCGGCTCTGTTATTCAGTGACTTTGCATGCTTGTTCAAGGGCACTGGAGTCAACCAATGTTTATTTTTGGATTCCCATTGCTCTTGGGATCACTGCATCGAAGAATGGTCCTTCCCCCACCCCATTACCTCCTTCACCTTGTTTGTTGTTCCTGGTCCAGGGAGTACTGAAGCCCAGATTTGGCCTGGCCAGCTACTTCTTGGTGCCCTGTTATTTTTAGCATAGGAACACAGCAGCAGTTGGCAATTCTGAGTTGGTGCATAAAAGCTGAGCTTTTGGGATGTTGAAACCATGGGTTTAAGAATTGGGGGAGTCTTTGGTTTATATGCCTTTGTATTATCTCATGATAAATAGTATGTTTAAGGCCTCAATCTGCCAATGTTTCCAGTGAAAACTTGTTTTAAGAGGCTTCTCTCTGGTTTGGGGTTCTGTATTTTATTTTATTTTGTTTTTATTATTTTTTTTAATGTTTATTTATTTTTGAGAGAGATAGAGAGAGAAAGAGAGGGAGAGAGAGAGAGAAGGGGAGGGGCAGAGAGAGAGGGAGACATGGCATCCAAAGAGGGCTCCAGACTCTGAGCCTGACACAGGGCTCAAACCCGTGAACCGCTAGATCACTACCTGAGCCAAAGTTGGATGCTTAACCGACTAAGCCACCCAGGTGCCCCTGGGGTTCTGTATTTTAGGATGGTAGTAACGAAATTAGGAAGAGAGGAGCATAAAAAATGATTGACATCTAGTTCTGTGAGGAAATCTTAAAAAAAAAAAAAGCTCTTTATCTTGAATAACAAGGTTACTAGGAAAGACTAAAGAGATTTGAAGGTGTAATGGAGGTTATATTGGTTAAGATAGGCTACTTCTATAATAAACAAATCCCAGTGTATGTTTATTTTCTTATATAATAGTCCAATGTATGCCTTTGTCAGGGAGGCACTGCTTCACCATTTTCAGGGACTCAGGCTCCTGGAGGCTTTGTCATGTTCACTTTGTAGCTTTCAGTGTCATTTTGGGTGTCAATATCCTGCCAGCAGATAGGGGGACAGCATGGACGATTATGTGTGGAGGTTTTTATGGATCAGACCAGGAATTGGCACATAGTACTTCTGCTCAAATTCCACTGGCTGCAGCCTTGTGACTACGTTTGTTTGTTTGTTTGTTTTTAAGTAAGCTCTCTCTATATCTGACATGGGGCTCGACCTCATGACTTGGAGATCAAGAGCCACATGCTTTACTGAGTCAGGCAGGTGCCCCACTGTGATTAGTTTTTATTTTTTAATTTTTTTTAATTCTCAGGTTAGCTAACATACAGTATCGTCTTGGCTTCAGGAGTAGAACCCAGTGATTCATCTCTTACATATGACACCCAGTGCTCATCCCAGCAAATGCCGACCTTAATGCCCATCACGCATTTAACCCACCCCCTGCATCAACCCTAGTTTTATTCTCTGTATTTAAGAGTCTCTTATGGTTTGCCTCCCTCTCTGGTTTTATCTTGTTTTTCCTTCCCTTCCCTTCCCCTATGTTCATCTGCTGAATTTCTCAAATTCCACATGTGAGTGAAATCGTATGATATCTGCCTTTCTCTGACTGACTTGTTTAGCATCATGCCCTCCAGTTCCATGCATGTTGTTGCAAATGGCAAGATTTCATTCTTTTTCATTGCTGAGTAGTATTCTACTGTGTGTGTGTATGTGTGTGTGTGTGCGTGTGTGCATGTGTGTGTGTGTGTATATATATATATATATATATACACACACACACACGCACGCACGCACGCATATACACACACACACACGCACACACACCACCTCTGTGACTAGTTTCTACCCACCTGCAAAGAAAGCTGGGAAATGTAATGTTATGGATGGAATTAATGTCCTTCCCAAATTCATATGGTGAAGTCCTAATCCCCAGGACCTCCAGTGTGACTGTATTGGAGAGAGAGCCTTTAATGAGATCGTTAAGTTAAAATGAGGCTGTTAGGGTAGACCTTAATTCGCTCTGTGTCCTTATAAGAAGAGGAGATTAGGGCATACAAAGAGACACCAGGGATGTGCATGCACAGAAGAAAGGTCATGTAAGGACACAGTAAGAAGTTAGTCATCTGCAAGCCAAGGAGATAGGCCTTAAGGGAAACCAAGCCTGCTGACATCTTGATCTTGGACTTTAGCTTACACACTGTAAGAAAATAAACTGATGTTTAAGCCATCCAGTGTGAGCTACTTTGTTATGGTAACTCTTGGAAACTAATACATGTAATCTAGCTATGAGCCCAGAAGAAAGTAGAAATTGCCTTAGTGATTAGCTAGCAGTCTCTGCCACAATGTGGAGAACACCATTTACTTATCATTTGTTCATTCATTCATTCATTCATTTATTCATTCATTCATTCGATATTTATTGAGTGCTCTTCTAGGCACTTGGTCTAAGGTGAACAAAATATACCAAAATCTCTGCTTATCTACAGACTAGGTTTTATCAGATATTGAAGCAACCAATTACCATTGAGTCACCCTGCCTTATTTTTTTTTAGCACCTGTCACCATCTGAAATTATCTTGTTTATTGATTTGTTGACTTGCTTATCATTATCTCCCTCCTCCCCTTCAAAAATGAGCTGCAGCCCTTTTTTGCCTTATTTCTTATTGTATCCTTAGTGCCTGAAAGATGCTTGGCAACAGGAGGTTTTCAGCATTTATCTGTTGAGGATTGAATGAAAGATATCATGGAATTATATTCCAGGAAGCAAAAACTATGTAATGAATGATTTTTTTTTTGATGATAAGGGACAGTGAACAGAATTTCCTTTTCTTATATTAGAAAAAAAAAGTGCCTGGTTACCAATCCTGTCCTTTATTCCCTGAAGCCTTTTCAGCTGTTTAATCCTAAACTTTCTAGTTGTTTTCTATAAAATACTATAAGCTCAAAGTTCCTGGTATACCCAGTATGCCCATCATAGAATATTTGCATCTGAATATTTCTTGGTTTCCCATTGATTTAGGTACAGACTTGCAGAGACTCAGAGTGGTTGGGGATGTGGAGAGGTGCTGCCCGGTATCCTCACTTTAGTGATCAGGAGACGCAGACCAAGAGATCAGGCTTGCAGAGCTTGTGTGTGAGAAAATATAGCCAAATCTCTAGATTAGGTCCTGCAGTGACTCCTCTAGCTCTAATACTTTTCCTATTTTTATTAAAGGTGGAATTGAATGGTGATTATGAGTGTCAGCTCTGGACCAGGCTGCCTGGGCTTGGATACTGGCTTCAAATTAACTAGCTGTGTGACCTTGGATAAGCCCTCTGTGCCTCAGTTTTCTATATAAAATGGAGATAAGAATAGTACCTTTAACTCTTTTAAGAGTTAATACATGTAAAGTACTAAGAACAGTGACTGGTAACATTTAATAATGCCATAGTAAGCATTTAAATTAAAGACTAAATATTGGTCTTTATTATTATTAATATTATTATTGTAATTATTGTTATTATGATTGCTATTATGATGAGATTAATTATATAATATAACAAATACTTGAAGAATGTTTAGTTTTTTTATATATATGAAGAATTCCAGTAAGTTTTCTAACATTTATTGACCAAAGAAAAAAGATACATGGAATATCAGTAGTTTTTATCACTCCTGAAGAACTAAACATAAATCCTAACTATAGTTTCTTCATTGAGGGGTTTTTCAAAATTTTTTTATTGAGATAAAATGGATATATCATAAAATTCATCCTTTTAAAGTATGCAGTTCTCCCCAAAAGTGACCCCATCCCTATTAACAGTCACTCCCCCATTCCCCCTTCCCCCAGCTCCTGGCAACCATGAACTGACTTTCTGTCTTTATGGATTGGCCTATTCTAGAAATTTCGGGTAAATGGAATCATACAGTAAGTGGCCTTTTGGCCATACAATATGTGGAATCAGACAGTATGTAGGTCTACCTTCTTTTACTTAATATGAGGCTTTTACGGTTCGTCCATATTGTGTCATATCACAAGTTCATTCTTTTTTATGGCTGAATAATTTTTCATTTTGTAGGTGCATTACATTTTGTTTATCCATTCATCTTGTTGATGGACATTTAGGTTGTTTCTATGTTTTTGATCATTATGAATGATAGAGCGGTGAACATTTGTGAACAAGCTTTTCTTTTACGTTTTTATATATTTATTTTGAGAGAGAGTGCAAGTGTGTGTGTGTGTGTGTGTGTGTGTGTGTGTGTGTGTGTACAGGGGAGGGGCAGACAGAGAGGCAGAGAGAGAGAATCCCAAGCAGGCTCCATGATGTCAGTACAGAGCCTGACGTAGCACTTAATCTCAAGAACTGTGAGATCATGACCTGAGCCAAAATCAAGAGTTGGGCACTTAACCGGCTGAGCCACCCACACAGGCACCCCATGTGAAAAAGTTTTATGTAGGCATGTTTTCACTTCTTTTGGCTATGTACCTAGGAGTTGAATTGGGTCATATAGTAACTGTAGGTTTAACTTTTTGAAAAATTGCCAAACTGTTTTCCAAAATGGCTGCACCATTGAAGATACAATATTTAAGATACAATACTTGGTGATTACTTCATTCTTATTCAATTGAAAAACAAAATGCAATCATTTGAACTTAGTATTCATAGTTGAGACTTAGAGTTGTCCACAAATATTTGAGACACTGTGTCTGAGGTACTGTGATTAGGCCTGCATAAAACAAAGCAAATGAGACTTGGTTTCTATTTTCCAGAGTTGATAGAAATTTTGACTTTTCAAAGTTGACCCTCACACCCCCGTTTTTAAATTATAGATGGCTGTTCTCCTCTATTACTTTTTTTTTTTTTTTTCTCTTTTGGCCACTACTATCAAACTGCTAGGGAGGACTTTCACTCAGTACTAGATTTGTCAAGACCAGAGGACAGAATGGAGCATGATGAGGTAGACATTGGATAGGGAGCCAAGACGTACAGGACCAAGGAACTCTCCAGTTGGGGGATTTGGGTGTAACTAATTGTCAACTAGTTCCATGACTGACAGTGGCCTTCCACCCCAGTATAGACATAATTTAAAAAGGAAAAACAAGCTATCTCTCATTTGTAGAGACTACATTTATTTTCCATGCCAAGAATCTGGTGGAAATTTTCATTTTTACAGAATTACTCTGTTGTTTTGGTTCAGGGTCTATGTAGTCATAAAATTTTGTGAGCTGTGGCGAATTGTATGTATAATTGTATCCACAGATCTCTTTGCTTTAAGAAGCAAGCTTCCAAGGATTTTGTTTGGTTGTGTCTACTGAGATGTATATTTCTTAAGGACAAGCAGATGGCACTTCCTTAGGTAGAACATGGAAATTTACCAGGAGCCATCTTGAGCTTCTTGTCTTGGGGCAGCCTGGTTCTGTTCCTTCACTCGGAGGGCTGATAGTCATACCCTGCCAGCACCTTTCAACCACTGTTTCACCTCATTGAAATGGGTGACAATTGCATTTCATCTTGAAGCAAAGGCTGTTTACCCTCTGTGTAAACAGCTGTGAAAGGAGGCAAATGTATTTGTGGAAGGTAAAGTGAGCTTTTAATGGTCCCATGTCAGAAATTTTCTTCTCATGAGCCTGTCAAGGAGGAGGTGAGTTAAGTACAGGGTGTAAACAGGGCATTTTGGCTTTTGGAAAAGACCCGTTAGCGACATCAGTGAATTTACTGGTTTTGTTTCGTATATCCTTCTCTCCCCACCACATAAGCTATACTAATTTTATATTGTCTTCAATACCAGTCATGCTTCCCCAACCTACTTCTGTCCCTACCCAAATCCCCGTCCTCAGCCTTCAAGTTCTCTCTCCAGCCAGGCCCTCCCTCCCACTTCTCCCATCTCTCCAGCCTATAGAGAATTCTCTTGTTTTCTGACAGAATTCTTGTCAGAAGGGTAAGAGTACAATTGTAGTTGCTTTGTGGTGGGTTGATGTGTTTTTTGCCCGCTAAACTGCAAGCTCTCTAAAGGCAAAAGCTCTTTCAGTGCCCTGCCTGGAGGGCTTCCTTAGTCAATACCCACTGGTTGGATTCATGAGCCCACAAGCATCAAGGTACCGGCACAGAAGCTATTGATTCTCATGAGAACACTTAGTTCAGGAAAACCATGCTGGAAAATTAGGCTTTACTGACCTTAAATAGGACATGTGATTGTTTTCTGTGCTCTCTCCTTCCCCACTAGGTAGGCCTCAAGCAGATGAGGGATAGAGAGAACATGGAAAATCTGGGCAAGCTGTGGCACTGTGACACCGGGGGAGTGTGCTTATCCTTCAGAACAATTTACCAGAGCCCACACCTGCCGCTTCGTGACTAGGGTTTCAAAGCTTTCAGAACTGGTGTATGCAAAGCTTGTCTTTTGATATCAGGATAAGTTTCAATGGATTTAACTCATGTTGCAGTCAGATTTCAGCACAGGAAGTTTTTTTCCTGTACCTACCATGAAACTCTCTCTCTCTAAGGCTGTTTGGTCAGCTACATATAAACGACTATGTCCAGTTTTCTCAGTCACTCCTGAATCCTTTCTTGTACGGTACCTCTCAATGTGCAAAGGAGAAGTTACAAGGAGGCAGGTGTCAGTTTTGTGTATTTATCACCCACCTATGTGTGACCCACGTTACTTAAGCCTTCTGAGCCTCGGTTAGTGCATTTGTAAATAACACAAATGACAATAACATCTCCTGCTTCAGAGGCACCGCGAGGAGCAAATGTTGTAATGCATGTAAAGTGCCTCTAACAGAGCAAGGAATCAAATTGTGTTTAATTAATGATACTTCCTGTCTCCTCTCCTTTTCTTTTTGGTCAGAATGCTGAAGGTTGTCTGTATTCATGCCAGAATATAAACCTTGCCCTCTCTTGCATCTGCATGTCTGCATTTGAACGGGATGCCTGTCTGTTTTCCCTTTCATATGACTGTAGTATGGCTTTCAGGTTATCAAGCTATTTACCTGAATCAAAGAAAAAACAAGAAAGGGGTGGAGGAGGTTTATTCTTTTCTGCAAAAGGGAGAATTTAAATTTGAGAGCATGTCTTCCAAGGAACTAACCATGCTTTGCCTTTGTTGTATTTATTAATTGCATCTGAATAAGTGAAATAGGGGTATATTTATGAAATATATATAAAACATACATATGGTATATATGAGATATGATAAATGATATATATATATATATATTTTTTTTTTTTATTTATACATCTGCTTTTCTTTCCTTTGCACATGGGAGATTAGGGAAATGGGAGGAAAAAGACCAGTGCCAAACAAGCTGGCCATGTCTGCTTGCTCACATGTTCTTGCTTGATTAACTAGAGAAAAAGGTGGAATTTTGAAAAGAAATGACTTCACGTTAGGTTTTCAAACCACAAAATCCACTTCATAGTATTTTAAAAGTTTTTTTCCATTGGTTTTTTGTTTGTTTGTTTTTGTGTCTTGCTTTGGTGTGTAAGCTCATTGTTAGTCGCCTCTCTAGGCCTTGAGTAAGGTCTGGCTCCCTGTTGTTCTTTCCATTAGAGTGTGCATCTTTTAGAGGAAATACAAAAGAAAAGAAAAAAAATTAAAAATAAGTGATATATATGTGTATATATATGTGTATATATATATATATACACACACATATATATGTATATATATATACACATATATATATGTATATATGTATACACATATATATCGTCTTTTCTCTAAAAGGAGATAACAAGTGAATGAAGTTGGATTGGAAAGGTGTTACTACATTGGTATTGAGCTCTCAAAGAAAATAGTAAATGAAGAGTAAATAAACGCAAAGGGAGAAGTATGCTGAATCTGTGGAATCTTTTGGCTTATGTGTCAGGCCACAGAAGGGATGGCAGTAGTCATCCAGGGGGACAGTGATGAGCTGGGACTGTGAGAACAGTGTCCGGCTGCCCAGCCCAGCCCTCTCTAGAGAGACGTATGTTGTGCTACCAGAGGGTTGAGGAGGCAAGGGCAACGTTAGGGAAGCCAGGCAGGCAGTTAGGAAGAAAAGCCCGGACCAAACAGGCTGGCACTGACATGTTCTGAGGAGGACCGGCCCTTCCTGGCAGGAGGAAGGAGGGAGGAGCTCCGGCCCTATAAGGATGCTCACTGGCCAGCCGGAGTCCACCGCAGGAGAGAACCTACAACATACCCATTCTCACTGACCGGTGGAGGAGAGCAGGTAAAGGAGCTTTCACTGAGTGTTGTGCTCCTTGCCTTCCCATCGTCTCATTGGACCTTCACGGCGACCCTGAGTAAATCTTGACTGTGAGTGTGTGGTTTCCTAGGACTGCCATAACCGATTACCATAAACCTGGTGGCTTAAAACAATACACACTTATTTTCTCATAGTTTTGGACGCCCAAACTGCGGTATTTGCAGGGCTGGTTCCCTCTGGAGGCCCTGAGGGCGAATCTGTTGTGTGTGTCTTTCCCAGCTGCCTTCCGTTGGCTGCAGGCAAATCATTGGCGTTTCTTGCCCTGGAGCTGCATGGTACCAATCTCTGCCTCTGTTGTTTCCTCTGGGCCTTTCCCTCTGGGTCTCTGGGTCTCAAATCTACTCTCCTACTTTTTATAAGGATATCAGTCATTGAATTTAGGACACACCCTAAAGATTTGGAAGTAGGACACACCAGAAACCCATTACAAACCCTTATTTATAATCAACCTAGGTTGAATTTTATCATTTTACCTTCCTTTCTTTCTTTTTCATTCCCTTTCTTTTCTTTCTTTCTTTCTTTCTTTCTTTCTTTCTTTCTTTCTTTCTTTCTTCATTTTTCCTTCCTTCTTTCCATCCTTCCTGCCTCCCCTCCCCTCCCCTCCCTTCACCCTCTCCTTTTTCCTTTCCTTTCCTTTCCTTTCCTTTCTATTCCTTCCTCCCTCCCTCCCTCTTCTCTTCCTCCCTCCTTCTCTCTCTCTTTCTTTCTTTCTTTCTTTCTTTCTTTCTTTCTTTCTTTCTTCATTTTTTCTTCCTTCTTTCCTTCCCCTCCCTTCCCCTCCCCTCCCCTCTCCTCTCCTCTCCTCTCCTCTCCTCTCTATTCCTTCCTCCCTCCCTCCCTCCTCTCTCTTCTTTCTTTCTTTCTTTCTTTCTTTCTTTCAAATTTGGAGATGGTGAAATAGAATACTTAATGGCTGGATCATAATAATTTGTCTCATGTCTGGTGTGTTTGGATCCAGTCCAAAACACCATCAGGAGAGCTGCATCTTGAGGTGGCCATGCCTTGTATCATTATTCTTTCCATGAAAGGTGTGACGTGTACAAACTCCATGGGTATGCCACCATCTGATATGTACACTTCGAAAGTCTCTTTGTTACTCCAAGTTTTACTTTCCTCATGTATTAGATGGAGGAGGTTGATATAGGAGATAAGATGTATTTTTAAATAGACCTGCTACCCAGCACATACTTGAACATTTGCAGAAGATTGTGTATTTTATAGTCATGTTGTAAAGTCATTAATACATTTTCA
Organism: Leopardus geoffroyi; assembly: GCF_018350155.1. Lineage (NCBI taxonomy): Eukaryota > Metazoa > Chordata > Mammalia > Carnivora > Felidae > Leopardus > Leopardus geoffroyi. The sequence goes on from NC_059333.1 coordinate 96,620,509, forward strand.
GGGAATATGTTAAAATATTCAGGGATTTTGTTCCTGTGTTATTCTTACTTAAAGTAAAATGATGGATGGATGGGAATTCCCCCCAATGCAGAAGAGTATATGCAGTGATATATAGCTGTGTTCTTGTATATAAAGTTTTAAAAGAATTAGAAACAAAAGCATTATAACAATGATACATGTGACAGTTAGAACAAATCTGTATTTTGGTAAGAAAACAAGTTGAATTCAACTGGAAAATAAGTTACTGGCTCAATTCAATATTGCATTTTCTTTTAAAATAATAACTTAATTTATTCTGCCCACAGTAAACCCTCTTACACATAGAGCTTCCTTCACCTGAAGCTTTACTTTTAAACATATTTTCACCAGGGTGAGAATTTTGATGTCCATGTATGTGTAAATTTCAAATCATTCCTGTTAGAGTAACTTAAAAAAGAAAAACAGGAGATTGGGAAAAGAAAGTAGAAGTAAAATAGTTTGTAGAGCAGGCACTAGGGTTGTGATAAAATCCAGGGTAGAAGAAGCTGGGGCACGGGAAGGGGTAGGAGATATGTTGGGGGGAAATGAAGAAGACACTTTCAGGCTGTGTCTCTGGCATGACTTGGGAGTCAGTACGGAGTCTCAGCCAGACAACACTCGTGTTGAACGGAGAACCAGAACAAGAAAAGAGTGGCTTCTCGTTACGCTGTTTGCAACACTGCAAAGTAAAATTTGAAATAGCTGGTTGAAACTGTGAAGCAGAAAGAGCTTGACGAGATTTGAACAAGGGAGAAAGATAAATTATTATTCATTTAATTATCACACATTGAGGATAGAAAGATTTTGTCACTATCTTGGTTTTGTGTTACTGTCTTAATTTGTGTTTGTTTAGTAAAGGCAAACATTTATAAGGCCTGTATATATGTATATATATTTTTTCCAAGATTTCCCTCTTTCCTTTGTTTCTTCTAGCCTTATCTTCCTTTTAGGATCTAAAGATTCTACCCTGGGGGCATTTAAATTGAGAGACTAATGTGTTTTATTATTATTACTTGTAACTTCAGCTCAGTTTGTCTATGTAGACGGAACCCTAATATAAGCTGTAGTAGACAGCCTACTGTGTAATAGGTGTTCAGTAAAGGGTTGACTTGCATGTGCACCAAAAAAATTTAGTAGCTATTAATAATTCTTTCATGTGCGGTTCTGTGTCACATATTAGGTTAAACTAGGAACCTATACCATTTTTTTTTTCATAAATGCAAGTCTATTTGACCACTTACTTGTCACTTTGATGCTGCTGCTGAAGGCAGCGAACATTTATTAGGTGCTTGCTATGTGCTAAGCGTTGCTTTAGCCACATTAAGATATTATCACATTTAATCTTGTAAACAACCCCAAATGGGTCAACTAGTTAGTAACCGAGTTACTCAAAATACTTAAACTATGTATAAACAAAGGTAGGTTGTTTAAAACACTCACACACACACACACACACACACACACATTTTAAGGATGCAGATACTTAAAGTTTAAAAAAACGAATAACACCAAAGGAAGAAAAATGTAAAGATATTGACTAGTGAGTGGATTGTAAAACTTGATTATGTTATTTAGGGGAGATTATAAACAAGAATAATTTAAGAAGACTGTATTTTCTCCATTTGTTAAACTATAAAATGAACACTGGGATAGAGTGGTGCATTGATTTTTTAATATGTCTGAATTTTTAAAAGTTGAAATTCAGTCAAATAATATATGTATACGAAGCCAGGATATTCCTATAGCAAATGGTAAATATTTGCTTGCACTTACAAGTCAGCTGGATGAGGCACAGAATAGTGACTCATTCAATGGCCAGAGCCAAGAATTGAACCCTGCAATTTGGTTTCTTGCTACTTTTTCTCTCTACTTGATTTCCTCTCCTTCCTTTTCTGTAAATATTAAAGAATGGGCACATTCTAGTCTTCATACTTAGTTGTTTTCCCAAGTTGAACTGTAGCTGAGAATGACCCCGATTTCAAATACCCCATGTTGGTTTTTAGAAACTAGAGAAACACCTAAGCGTGGTACCTTACAGGTTCACATTATCATGAATTCCAAGCTGCTGCAATTGTCAGTGGACCATTATGGCTTGCACAGGGTTTATTTGGTTTGGAGTTACTTCAACTTTCCAAAGACATAGTGGATTTGTAAAAACAGATCATTAATGATAACCCAGAACACTTATGTCTGAAATATTGGGTGGATGCGGCAGTTAGGATATTTTTTTTTTTCCTGATGGTTGTCTGTTCTTTAAAGGCATGGCTGTCTAGTTGCCACCGGATTGAATGCTTCTGAAGATTAGCCTTTCATTGTTTGAATGTTTTCATAGCATTGTTGTAATAAGCATCTTCATACTTCACAGTTGAGATCTTGACTTTTAGAATAAAAAAAAAGTCAGAGGCTAATCATAACAATTAGCTAATGTGTCAACAATTAGCACTTTCCATCAACCTGCTCTAAAAGGAGACTCTTCTTATCCACTAGCAGACAAAAATGCAATGATGTAGTTAAGAAAAGCACTGAAATTGGCTCCTAGAGTCCCCTGCTGTAGCCAGCTAAATCCCCAGGGCATTGTTTACCGTGATTATTCTGCCATTATGATGTTATTGCATAGGCGGAGGGGGGGGGGTGGGTGGGTAGTATGCTCAAAATAAGTTGGTTCTTTTTTTCTAAAAGACAAAACAAAGCTTTAAAAGAAAACAATCCCTTTCTGGCTGCTTTTGGAAAAGTAGAACAAAGCTGCTGTGAAAGGTCAGCCCGTTACAGTACTTTAGTGTTTAACTGGTAAATATTTTTTAAAAAGAGTATATTTAATATTTTACCGTTTGGAAAATTTTCAATGTGCTGCAAGTCCAGCACAACTCAATCAATGTAAGATTTCAGAGGTCTCTGGTGGGGATTTCTTGACAATGGATACATTATATTCTGTGGCCATCTATACCACTGCTTGGTTGAAATATGTTTTAACATCTTTTATATAATCCTTCTAGTAATACAAGAACATTTATACTGCATCTTTTATAAAGACCCACACAGTCCTTTACACAGGCCCATATATCTATGTAAATACCATGGGTTTATCTTTAAAACAGCCTTAAAACAACTTGTAAATCCCCAGTAGCATCTCAGAATTCTGTGGGTAGGAAACATTTTAACTAAAACTGGGATCGCCTTTCAGACGGCTCCTGTGAGTGCTTGCAGGCTACTGGCAGAGTGCAGAGGTTGTGGGCCGAGAGGAGAGGTGTGCTGGCCAGGCGGGGCAATGAGCCAGTGCCAAGGCCCCTCTCAATGGGGCAGGGTGGCTTGAAAAGTGACGCCCTGAATGGCAGCCAGGGCTGTTGCCTTAGAACATGGAGAGTTCAAGAGGAACTGAGCTGTCCTCTGCCGCTGATTCTTGGCAGGGAAGTCTGGGGGCCTGTGTCCATGCTAGAGATGACAAGGGAACACATTTGAGCCATCTGCAGAGTTGGAAACAAAGACAGGCATTGGGCTTTTGCAACAAGCAGAAGCTGGCGAATGAGCTCAGTTGGGGCTTCCCAGAAGATGTGTAGAATGCAGCGTGGGCTGTCTAACTGGGCAAAGTCCACAACGGTGGTGTTTCACCCCCGTATTTCAGGAAGCTGGTTGCTGTCAAGATGTCATGCAGACTTGATAGACAAGATGTGAAGCAGAACTATCTTTTGGTGTTTGCTTAATTTCCACGGGAATGGTTTCCCAGCCAGCTTCACTTTCTGGGTGTCCTGATCACTAAGTTCTAAAGCCTTGCTCCTCAAAGTAGGTATGGTCCTTAGGCTGGCTGCATCAGCATTCCCCTGGGAGCATGATAGAAATGCACATTCTTGGGACTCACCCCCGGCTTAATGAATCAGAATTGGTATTTTAACAAGACCCTCAGCTAATTCTAATGCACAGTATAGTTTGTGAACCCTTGCTCCTCTACAAGCCATAGTGGATCATATTGGTTCATTTATTTTTCAATTCATACGATTAGTGCAAAATGTGTGGAGGATGTGCACTAGAAAAAGATGATACTTTATTTTTGAAGGGCTGACAGTTTAGTGATGGAGACAGACAAATAAAAAGGAAGTACACGTGAGAGAGATGGGTTCAAAGTGGTTTGACATGTAGAGAAGGGAGTGTGTCTAACTGTGTCTGAGGAATTCCCACAGGCTCCGTAGAGGTTAAGTTTGAGTGTTGAGTCTACCGGGAGTGCAACTATGTCGGAGAGGAAGGAAAGAGTCTTTCAGCCAGTAGAGGTATTATATAAAAGTCTGAACAAACATGGGGCACGTAGAAAATGATGAGAGATTTCACGTTGCTAGAGGCCAGGTGTGTGCACGTGTGTGTGTGTGTGTGGTAGGTGTGATGTGTATTACAGCACTTGAGTGTGGGTCTTGATGAAGACATCGTTGTATTTTCTTCTTTATCTCCAGTGCCTAAAATACTGCTTGCTATAGACTCGGTACTCAATGAATATTTATAAGATGAATGAATGAAAAGAGTAAGACAGGAGAGGTAGTAGGATCTGATTATGAAGCTAATGAATGTGGACTCTGTCTTAAAGACACCGGAGACTTTTAAACAGGGCAATAACATGGCCACATTAAATGTGGATGGTAGCAAAGCAAATGATCAGAGTAGGGGAAGCGTGGAAGAAGGGGTGCAGGGAGGAGGCCAATAGCAGTAATGCAGAGGAGCTGCTGACGAGCGTTTGGGCAAAAGTCATGGCACTGGGCGTGGAGAACAGGTCCAATTATGGTTAGAAGGCAGAAGCGGGACAACTCCTTGACTGCTGTGGAGGTGAGGGGAAGGGAGAGGACGATCTCACAGGAATTTCATTTCTAGTTCAGGTGACTGGTGAGAGAGGCAACAGCAGAAGAAGGACTGGGGAGAGACCTTTGATTTGTTTTGGAATGCACCATTTTAGGCGCCTGGGGAACACCCTGGAGATATCCAAGAAGTGGTTGGAAAATTAGGCCTGAAGATACAGATTTGGGAGTTGTTGGCACCGAGAACAGGAAGAGAGAGAGTGCACATGAGAAGTGCAGTGTGATAAGGAAGAAACCCTGGCCTGCAGCCGATCAGGGGACATGCAGAGGGCTGCAGTACTTCAGCTGCGGAAGTAAAACGAGCACAATCGGAGGAGAAGAGCAGAGCAGTTTCGGAATCCCCACCTTTGAGACTCTCCTATCTCTTTGTTTCTTGGCACCTACATGGCTGTGGTTGCATATATTGGTGATTACTGATTTGACTGACTTACTGGATGCAATGAGAGAAGGGATCCTGTTTTATTTATTTATTTTTTATTTTTTATTTTTTTCAACGTTTATTTATTTTTGGGACAGAGAGAGACAGAGCATGAACGGGGGAGGGGCAGAGAGAGAGGGAGACACAGAATCGGAAACAGGCTCCAGGCTCTGAGCCATCAGCCCAGAGCCCGACGCGGGGCTCGAACTCCCGGACCGCGAGATCATGACCTGGCTGAAGTCGGACGCTTAACCGACTGTGCCACCCAGGCGCCCCAATCCTGTTTTAATTGTAGGGCTGGGAGCAAAGAAGCTACTCCTTGCCTTTTTTTTTTTTTTTTTTTTTTTTTTTTTTGCATAAAGGTAACAGGAGGGAGTTGTCCACACTGTCAAATGTCACAGAGATGGTTAGTAGGAGTCAATCTAGGAAAAGCCCATCAGATCGTCAGCTTTCACTGGCGACCTTCAGCGTTAACGGTTTCATTGGAGTGGTAGCCGAGGACCTCACATTTCTGTGGGTTGACAAGTGAGTAGGAGTGGAGCTGGGGCAGATAATAGAGGCCAGTCTTTAAGGACATTTGGCAGTGAAGGGAGGGGCAAGAAGAATGGAAAGGATAAGCTGCTGTGTGATGGAAGGAGTCAACCATTTACCAGAATGTTACTAGAACATAGAATGTCTACTATGTGCAAGTCGCTTGGTGCTGGGCACTGGTGATAGAGCAGTGAGTAAGGCAGACATAGTCCATAGATAAGGGGTAATTAACAAAACAATTAATCAAATAATTTTATGCATGCCAAGAGTTGTGGTATGTGAAACGCAGATCAAGTGCAGGATGAACGCTGTGTGAGAGTGTAATAGCAAGAGCAGAAACTGTGGGAGGTGAGGAAGGTGAGCTCTGAAGGATGAAGGGGGTGGAGAGCATTCCTGGCAGAGGGAACAGTATATGCAAGGCTCTCAGGTAAGAAGGAAGCTGAAGAATTGAAGAAGCTGTAGGTGAGGGGGACAGCAGCTCAGTGTGTGACTGGTGAGGCTTGGTTTGGGGAGAGGGGGTTTGGTTTTTCAGGACCTTGAAGACAGGGGTCTTTATTCTGAGAGCCCTGTGGAGTCACTGATGGGTCTTATGCAGGAAAATGCTATGATGTGATATGTTTTTGAAAGATCACTCTGGGGGTGCCTGGGTGGCTCAGTCGGTTGGTTGAGCGTCTGACTTCGGCTCAGGTCATGATCTCACAGTTCGTGAGTTCGAGCCCCATGTTGGGCTCTGTCTGTGCTGACAGCTCAGAGCCTGGAGCCTGCTTCCGGATTCTGTGTCTCCCTCTCTCTCAGCCCCTCCCCTGCTCACACTCTGTGTCTCTCTCTCTCTAAAACAAATAAACATTAAAAAAAAAAAAAAGATTACTCTGGCTGCTGTGGAGGAGATTGGGCTCTTACAGTATCGACAAGAGAGTGGATAGCTCTTTGGACTGGGGATAATGGAAATAGAGAGCAATGGATGAATTCACAACATTTTTAGGGGACAAAACCTTGGTGAGTGTTTGATTATGGAATAAAGAAGAAGCGGATGTAGAGTTAATTTCCTGGTTAGTGCAAATGAATGCATGATGGTGCCATTCATGAATATAAGAAATTATTGGAAGAGGAATAGCATGGTGGGAAGAGGTTGAATTTGATGCCCAGGAGGAGATATGTAAGAGGCAGTTGATCTGGAGTACAGAGGAGACTCTGAAATGTGAGGCTATGTGTAGAGAATTTGTAGAGCATGATTGGAAGTTCAGTGGGAATTCTAGAACTTGACATCCTAGAGGGAAGGGCTAAAGGAATCAGGCAAACGAGTCACAGCCATCTGAAAAGAGACTAGCACAGTCAGAATTTGGGTAAATTTGAGTTAAAATGACACAAAAAATAGGCTATGGGGTTGTTAACACTCATCTATTAATATATTTAAGGAATAGAGAGGTATACTGTATTTCTTTCCTGAACAGTATAATTTTATCTACATATAGAGGAATACCTAGAATAAATGAAGGGTTTACAGAGGAATGAATGAAATGGTTCTTCAGGGTGTCCTCCATTTCTGGGGTTTTGTGAGTCTCTGAAGTATTTCCTTCAGTGAAGATACAAATTCTGAAATAAAAGTCTAATTGACCAGATCTGAGTTTTCTCTAGAGTGTAAATACATTTATAGAACACATTTGTCTCAAAGGAGTAGCCATAGCTACTCTTCCCTGGTTATAAAATGTAAGCTCCATTTCTGTTCTTTTCTTGGTTTGGCTAAGAACTGAACAGGGCTCTTTCGGTGGCCTGGTGAAAGGAAACCTCAAATGTGTTTTAAATACCACCAATTAATTAACATCACTGCACCCACCAGCAGTTAGTTGCTCATCAGTCTGATATTAGAGAACTTCTTTAACATTGGGATAAAATCTGAGACTCAACAACTCTGATTTATTCCATTGCTCCATAGCTGAGTAAGCATAGGGTCAGAGAGGGATCATGATTTGCTAAAGGTTGCACAGCCAGTTAACAGCAGAGTTGTGATTCTAACCCAGACAGTGCTATACTACAGTCTTTCTGAGAATTTAAAATATGTCAAATATTATAACCTGTCTGTTTTATGTATTGAAGGTGTAGAATTCATAGTAATTTGCCTTAATTTAGTCATCAAGCCAGAAGTGAATCCTATGTCTTCCTAATCTACCATTTATGAACAAAAAAGACTGGTGTGATATTTTAAGGGATTATTCAATGAACTAATGTGTCAGTACTGAGAGAATTTTGAGTTGTCAGAAAAAAATTACACTAGGAGCCAAATCAGGCAAGATTAAGTGAATAATTAGGCCAGGATTGGACATAGCAGTTAGAATAAATGAGAAACAAATTTGGAAAGTGATTCATCTGAAGTTTTATTCAGCTGGGGGCAGGTACAACTATGAGTTCAGGACAGAGAAGTTCCTGAATCTCAGCAGGGGAACTGTCTGGAATGGTATTTCTAGCCCTGCACAGTTGCACAATGGATAAAGCTTGAGGTGTTTTAAAACCACTCCTGATGCCTAGACCCCACCTCTGACCAATTAGGTCAGAATTTCTAGGTGTGGGCTCTTAATTTTTGAAAAGCTAATTATTTAGACATTTCTAATACTAACACCTAAATCAGAGGTACAGGCAGGGAGCCCCAGCATTCTGCAGAATGGAATTATAACTGCAGGCACATTGGCTGGATGAGTCCTGAAGGGTGGCACTTGGGGAGATAATTCTCCTGGTTAGGGTGAAGTGTAGGCAATTGTTTTATATGTTTAGTATTGAGGTCTCCAGAAATGTTTGCAAGAACAGTCTCGCACATAGGAATTATAAGGGGTCAAAAGTTGAAAGATCTAGTGGAGAAGATATTGAAGCTACAAATACCTGGATTAGAATCCTCATTTCACTTCTCACTTGTTGTGGGGCCTTGGGTCCTAGCAACAATTTCTCGGAGCCTGTTTCCCCATCTACAAAATGGAGATAATGACAATGACAGTAATTATAGTTTGCTCTTAGGATTGTGAGATTTTAAAATAACCTTAGAAATAACAAATGGGAGGCATACAGTTCCTGCATATAGTGGTCACTCAAATTTGCAGTGCTTCCCCTACGTCTACTCCGTTAGTCATCATCCTCGAGAGAATGTCTAGTTTGGTCAGTGTTAAAGGTGGAAAGAGCTGAGGGCTGGAAGCATAGGGATGGGTAAGAATAACATCTCAGAAAGATCAGTTGGAAGGAGCTAATTCAATAGCACAAAGGTGGGTATGGATTTTTCCCTTTGAAAGTTGTCCTAGGACCTTTATGGAAAAACACACACACACACACACACACACACACACACACACACATACCACTTTTGCTATCCCCAAAACTCTACCTCAACTAAGAGGTGAGGTCTCACTATCTAGCTGGATATTGGACATGGCTTTTTTCCAGAGTATAATGTTCAGTTACAGTCTGGTTGTACTATTCAAGAGCTGTTCTAGATGCTTCTATCAGGAGGAGGCAGTGACAGGGTCTAAGGAAAGTCCTAGAGAAAGGAGCAAGTTGACTCTCCTCTCAGGTTATTAGTGGATGAGAGGCCATCGATGATATTACAGACATACCAAATGGAAATGTTTCACAAACAAAGCCAAAGAGCTCAACTCGATAACTCTTACACCAGACATGATTCTAATCCTAAAATAAATACTGTTTTCTCTTTTCTTATCAAAGGTAAAGCCAGTTCTAGAAGCTCCTGGTCTGCATTTCACTAGAGAGGGTTGGAGTTTGTTGTATGTCAGGAAATTGCAGTCTGGCTTTTCTTAGGAAATTCCAGAAAGAGAAACAGAACAAGGCAGGAGCCGTATAGTGGCTGAACCAGAATTCCTGTTGTGGTACCAGAAGGTGGGTGGTTCTGAACACATGGGCTATTATTAACTGAAATAATAGTGCACGGCACAGGGGCTGCATAATGAGTACTATATTGCTTACAACTCTTACCATTGTATTTGGACCTTTCCATGTACTGGGAGGTAGCCTCTATATTTGACATGTATTACCTCTTATTATCTGTTTTAATTTTCGCAACAACTCTATTATATATTATTATCATGGGACCCAGAGAGGTTAAGTAATTTGCCCAGGGTCACATAGCTACAGCTGTTCAAAGTTGTTCATTCGCCATTCATTTATTCAAGTAATTCTTATTGAGTACCTATTGCATGGAAGCCTCTGTCAGGAGCTGGGGATAAAGCAATGACCGAAGCAGACACAGTCCCTTCCCCCATGAGATGATTATTCAAGTGGGATGGGCTATACATAAAGGGATGAACATACATTATGTGGTGGTTAATGCTATTGAGGAAAATAAAATAGGGAAGGGGAAGGGGATGCTACAGGTCAAGGTAGAGGGTATGTTTCATGCAGGGATAGAGGAAGGTCTGTGTGATGACTCCTTTGCTCTGGAATAATTTAGGAGGCCATGATGGCACCTAGATGCTTGAGAGTAAGGACCTAGGCTATGTATTATCTCTTTCATGTCTACCTCCCATGGAAAGTTTCTGTGTACTAAGAATTACATGTAGAACTGGGGCAAAGTCCTTGATGTTGGTATGGGAGCAGACCTTGGCATAGGTAGGAACCTTGGGGGCATTGGGGGAAAATGCTTGGATCTGGTCAGGAGGGCTCATTTTGCTACTGGAACAGAAGATTCTCACCTACCTTCTGAACATCTACATGAGAATTTGTGAGGCAGGGATATGGACATGTGTTAGTTACGGTACAGGCTGATAGTGCCTCAAATGAGATAGGATATTTTTCTCATACATATGATCCTGAGGTGGCAGGCAATTGAGGGTGGGAAGGTGCTCTGCTCTGTGAGGCTGACCAAGGATCCCTTTATTTTGTGGCTTCTGCAACTCCTGGAATGTTGTCTCTGTATGTTCATCAGCACCACGTTTTATTTGGAGAGAATGAGGCAAGAAAGAGTGGGTGACAATGAGGTTCCTTTTTTGCAGGGGAGGTGGAGAGGTTGCCACGTTACTCTTCCCCCATCCCGTTGGCCAGCACTTGGTCACACTTGGAGGTAGTGGGTCAAGAGTGCAGACTCTGGAATTAGACTCTTGGGGTTCACATCCTAGCTCTGTCACTTGGTCAAGTTAGCTAACCTCTTAGTTTCCTCATCCATAAAATAGAGATGATGAAATAGCACCTAGCTCCTATGATGAGGATTAAGTGTGTTAATTTGTAGGGTACCTAGAACAGCACTATGTGGTTGTTTATCATGCAAATAACTGGCCACACTAGGCTGCAAGGAAAACTGGGGAATGCAGTTTTGACCCGGGCAGCCCGGTATCTCATCAAATACAACTTAGCAGGGGTTTTGTTACTAAAAGGAGGAAGAGGGGGATAGGTATGGGATAGTATGACTATATACTTTTCTTCTAAAACGGGCCACTTTTGAGAGTGACAAGATGCCACTATTACCAACGACACTGAGATAACAGGTTGTAAACAAGAACTATTCTGGAGAAAATGGTACATTGCAGTACCTCATCACGGGGGGTTATTAACTATCTCCACCGCAGCACATCTGATTGGCTTATTCAGGACTTTTTAAATTTAAGAATTACAATTTGTGGGGCACCTGGGTGGCTCAGTTGGTTGAGTCTCTGTCTCTTGGTTTTGGCTCAAGTCATGATCCATCCCTTGATTGTGGGATCAAGCCTTGCATTGTGCTGAACGTGGAGTCTGCTAGGGATTCTCTCTCTCTCTCTCTCTCTCTCTCTCTCTCTCTCTACCATTCCATCCCCTATTAAAATAAATAAACAAACTTAAAAAATTGCAATTTGAGAAGCTGACTTCTGTTTTCAGCAATAAGTGGACGGGTAGGTGGAGAGGGCATGAAGTATTAGTCCCATTTAAATTAAACCCCACAAATGGGACGTCTGGGTGGCTCAGTCCATTAAGCGCCTGACTTTGACTCAGCTCATGACCTTGCTATTTGTAGGTTTGAGCCCCACGTTGGGCTCTGTGCTGACAGCTCAGAGCCTGGAGATTGCTTCGGAGCCTCTGTCTCTCTGCCCCTCCCCTGCACATGTTCTGTCTCTCTCAAAAATAAACATTAAAAAATTTTAAATTAAACCCCAAACTACCAGACCTCTTGGAAAAGTATGCATATTAACAAAAGAAACTCTGGTTAAATGTGAAATCAATATTGAGAAGGCATTCACAGTGCCTAGCACTCTGCTAAGTGCATTAGGGAAAACCTAAAAAGGAGAAAGCACTCTGGGTGTTTTCATCTTCTGGTGGAAAAAAATAGTCTCGATTGGTTTGTGATTTGCTTTGGACAGAAGACCTAAATATCAGCCTTCAAATCAAACACTTCTCAGGTGTGAGCATCTCTGTTTATTTCATCTCCACCTTTTAAAAGTATCTTCAATATTGGCAAATGGATTCCTAACAGGCTTCAAAAGCTCTACCTTTTGCCAAGTTATTCTGAAGTGTTCTTAGAGTCTAAAGAAAAATTAGCCTTGCTCTGGGACTCCGAGAGAGAGGAGCCTTCGCTAAGTAATAAATAATGGATCCAGGTTGGAAAGGGAGGTGACCACCTACAGTGTGAGGCACAGAGAATTCAAAAACCTCCTTGAAGAACCTAACCAGCCTGCATTTTCTTTTTCTTTCTGAGAGACCTAATATGTTGTGGCAGATAAGGAGAAACAAATGGGAAATGAATGGGAACTCCAGGTTCCTAACAACATAAGAAAATGTAACAAAAAAACCACGTTGGGTTGAGAAGAGGAAAAAGGATAGCCAACCGTAAAAATCCATCCTCTACCCTACACACGCCTAACAAATAAACCAATGCATTTCAGCAAATGGTAAATAATGCTTAAAATGGCAGAAGCTAGAGTTGAACAAATAAGAACCAGGTGTTGGGAAGAAGGAAAATCAAAAAGAGCATACATTTTCCGTCAACAATCCCCACCATAAATCGTAGCAATGCCACCATCACGACCTGGAGCCCGCAGGGAAGAGACTGTTGTAAAAATGATAAATCAGAATCACTACACACTGGGTCTTGATAAAACAAAGAAAGTTGATTCCAGGGTCTGATATATATATATATATATATATATATATATATATATATATATAATCACAGAGAAACAACGCTTGATCAGGGAAGAGCCAAATGTGAGGAAATGCAGAGTTTGGAATCTGGTGGCTGCTTAATATTCCAACGGAGCTGAGCACGGGATAATACAGTGGGAACTGATGACTCAGTGGCAGCTGGCTGCAGCAAAATAGAGATATATTACAGACTCCTTCCCAGGAACAGAACAATATATATGCCAGTGCCTGTTCATCACACTTTTATGTATTCTTCATATCTGGAAACAAAAGAGAATATAGTGTCTATACCACCTTCATAAAATAGGGTTAATGTATTTTCTGGGATTTTGTTGTTGTACTTTTATTCCTTTCAAGAAGCAACACGCCCTTTAAGAAAAAAGGTTTATGTGTAAACATGAGCTATGGCCGGTGCATTTCTTAAATGATTTGCCCTAATTGCACTCCTGATAGACCCTCTGATTCTGCAAATTGTGTGTGTGTGTGTGTGTGTGTGTGTGTGTGTGTGCGCGCGCGATGGAACAACTGAGGTGCTAGTGATGCAGAAACCACATTGAGGGTGACTGGGTATTTGGTTGAGTACCCTCAATCAGACTGTGCTACTGGATCTCATAAGCACTAGATCACGTGCTCCCAAGGTCTTCTAGGGACTGTTAATAAGTCAGCAAGGTTTCTAGAAGGGGAGATGGGAGATCTGTGTGTAAGAATTTCAGAAGGATTTAAGTGAAAACACAGTTATCACAAGGAATTTTAGACAAAGTGCTTACTTAGCTCAGAGTCATCTGACCCTAATAAGTCCATGACACTGGTTCCATGAAGGAGAAAGGATTATGGTTGTCTTTAGCCTTCTGTTTTCTTAGCTGGCTTTGCTTGGGAATTGGTGATCAACATCTAGTAGCTTGGCATGGCCATTCTAGGCTTTAGGTTTTTATCCAGTGACTTCTTTCTCCATGACCACATGACCCTTGTCCTGCTTGACAGCAGTGGTTCCCAAGTTGTCGTCCCTGGACCCCGCAGCATCAGCATCAGGGAACTGATGGGGGGGAACTAGTTCATGGGGGGATCTAGTTAGGAATGCAAAGTCCCAGACCTGCTGAATCAGAAATGAGAGGATGGGGTAACTTAGCAAGCTGGGTTTTAACAAGCTCTCATGCACACGAAAGTTTGTAACATCAGTCTGGGGGAAGAGGCCTACAGTTGCTAAGGGCTTCTATGTGATTACTGAGTTAGATTTGTGGTATTTGTTGTCATACAATCATGCTTGAGTTTAGAGATGCTCATCCCATCTTAAGGATGAAAAAAGTCAGGGGCGCCTGGGTGGCTCAGTTGGTTGAGCGTCTGACATCGGCTCGGGTCATGATCTCGTGGTCCATGAGTTCAAGCCCCGTGTCGGGCTCTGTGCTGGAGCCTGCTTCAATTCTGTGTCTCCCTCTCTCTCTGCCCCTCACCTGCTCACACTCTCTCTCTCAAAAATAAATAAACATTAAAAAAAATTTTTTTTAAAAAAGGATGAAAAAAGTCAGACTCAGGATTTCGGCAATGTGCTCGAGATCATGTGACCAGCTGAGCGGCAGAGTTAGGATTGTGAACCTAGGTCCTTTTGATCCAAAACTTGTTCTTTCTACTCTACCATGGTGAATAGCTATGGCTTCATATCTGCTCCCAATTGGTACAGAAAGGAACCCAATTATTTCTTCAATGTCTTTAGAATTAATGACCTCTTCTTAAGTGATCGATACAGCTATTTGTTAGGCTGTTCTGCTATATGGGCTTTATTTTCATGTGATTCAAAACTTGTAATCTTTTACATGGAAGGGTTGAACCCGCGAACATTTATCGGCTTTCTGGATGAAGGTCAAAGTAAGCAGACATGAGAGGTGGTATGTAGAGAATAATGGAGAACATAAGTATCAGGAGTCAGAAGCCTGGGTTCACGTCTATAGTTCAGTGGCCGTATGACTAAATCACCTAGTTTCTCTGAAACTCAATATTTTCACATCTGTAAAATGGGAGGAAAGTCTTACCTCTCCCAGAGGTTATGGAGAGGGTCAAATGACAGAAGGTAGAGGAAAATGCCTTGAAACTCCATAGTGTCCTTGAAATTTAGAATCATACTATTGTTTATATAATGAGGAGGTAAGGATTTAAGATAAAGTTATCCATGCCCTCAGTGTCAGGGATGCTCTGTCTCCGCTTTGGATTGTTTATGCTGTAGGGATCAGGAACCTCATGAGACAGTCACTTAAGTGTATCTTTGGCAGATAAATTAATTGCTCTCAGGCACAGTGCCAATCCTCATAAATAATGGCTGCGGCACTGGGAGAGGTTTGGGATTATGTGTGATCAGGAGAGATAGAGCCTGTGAAAAATGGTCAGGTTCTGGTGGTGGTCACAGTGGCAAATAAACTATGTCAGACCAGGGAGCATCCAATTTGAGAAAGAGGCTGGAGCTCTGAGGCGGGACCCAGAAAATGGGAGAACAAGTCTGGGGGATCTGAAATGCTGATGGACAAGTGACTTTTAGGGATGCTCTGGTAACCTGCAGGGAGACTGAGTCATGGGGAAATTTTACATCTTCTCCATGTAGGCAAACTATGACTCTAAATCTGAACTATTTCTCTCTCTCTCTCTCTCTCTCTTTTATTTTCCCGAATTTTTAAATATATGTTAGATATTACAATTGTATTTTTATTAAAAATACTACACGTAAGATACTGAGATAGACATTACATGTGTATTAAACCATTTAATGTTTAGAACAACCTTGACCTTTTGGTGTTATTATTCCCATTTTGCAGAGGTAAAACTGAGGCCCAAGATGGTTAAATAACTTGCCAAGAGGACATAGTAAGTGGTAGAGCTGGGTCTGGGACATTGGGCTGTCTGGGCTCAGGCCAGTCTTCTTCCCCCCAGTCTTTGCTGTAGAGCTATGGACACCCAAGAGATCACAGCTGTAGAGACTGGATCCAGCCGTATATAGCTCTGATGGTGGCTCCTGGTGTCTGAAGCTTCCTAGAATCTCATTTTTAGGGCTTCACAGGTGCCCAGAAGTCTTGACAATGTCCCTCCAATACATAAAGCTAGTCAACTAGATCAGCCCACCCCCACCCCCACCTCCAATCCATGCTCTGTTCATCCTGAATTTCTTCTCATCCTGCAAATACCATGCACCTTTGTGACCCTGGTCAGCTGTTTCTCAATGTGTGACTGAGATCTACCAGCTGGTTAAAGATCCAAACTTCCGATCCCTGTGTTAGACCAGCAGAACCAGAATCCGAGAGTGAGACCCAGCAATTTGCATTTTAAGAAACATCCCCAAATGATTGCTTTGAAAAAGGCTGAGAACCACTCGTCTGCCTTTAACTGTGCTGTACTGCCTCCTCAGAATGCCTTTCTTCCTCTCCCTCTGCCTTTTCTACCACATGAATGCGTTTAAGGTGCTACCTCAGATGTTTCTTCTTCTGTGAACTGTTCTTGGTTCCACCTCAGCGTATTTATCAATCCCCACTTTTGTTCTCCCTACCAATTTGTTTCTGCCTCTATAAGAACATCTTGTAGCGTACTTATAATGTATCTCTGTTCTTATCTCTACTGTGAGCTGTTTGAGAGCAGGGACTGAGCCCTATTTATTCTCATTCTTCTTCCCAGTGCTTGGCACATTTCCTGACATCAAGTGGTACCCACCCAATGTTTGCATGCAGGAAGACAGAATACAGCCGGCTTTGGTCCTCGAGAAACTTGGGGAGTGGGCAAGTACAAAAACTAGGGTATGAAGCTGGGGATTTGCCCCATTGTAATGGGGAAGGCTAGCATTCAGCTTTTAAAACCCAAGGAAAAGTCACTGAAAATCAGGCCCTGCTACCTACCAGCTTAGGACTCTTTTCTCTCTTTCTCTCTCTTTCAAGTTTTTTTTTTTACTTATCTTGAGTTAGAGAGAGAGCATGCAAATCAGGGAGGAGCAGAGACAGAGGGAGAGAGAGAGAATCCCAAGCAGGCTCCGTGCTGTCAGCTTGGAGTCTGAAGCAGGGCTAGAACTCACCAACCATGAGATCATGACCTGAGCTGAAGTCAGATGCTTAACTAACTGAGCCACTCAGGCGCCCCTACCAGCTTATGACTCTTAAAATTCCTCATTGCTCTAATCAAGAATTGTTCTCAGACCTCCAAGTGGGGGTCATCTGCACCAATTGATTTTCAAATGCTGGGGAAGAGGAGGGAATCATTCTACTGCTTCTATGGATTAAGTTTGTGATGGTAAATGCTCTGAGATCTGGATGTGGGAAACTTTGTCAGTTAGTATCATGTTGGGGAGAGGGTTGTCTCAAATGTGGAGATGCCCCCACGCTGTTTTGCTCTGGGAGGGTAGGAGAGGTCCCTTCATCAAATTTGAGATGGAAGTGCCATTGTCCTGCTGGTGTTTGTGACTCACAGTCTTTTAAGAAAGATTTAACCAAGGTTGCATAGTTGTGTGGGTGCCCACAGGAGACTTGATATGACAGTTTCTATGGGACTATGAGCCTGTTAGACCCTAGGGCTTTGGTTCTCTGGCAGCTCCTTCTTCTGACCAGGACTAGGAGATGAGCCACCAAAATGGTGTCTGGATAAGGAGGAAGGTCCACTTTTTTTTTTTTTAAACTTTACTTTTTATTTTTATTTAGGCATTTCATTTCTGAAGTCTTCTTTTTTTACTCTGTTTACCATGTTATAAATTTACCTATAGCAATTTAGATGACGGAAAAATTAAGGTTCGGGTTTTCTTAAAAAATTATTTTTGTTTACCAGGAACCATTAAAAAGAGAGGCCATTAAAGATTATTTTGCTTCGGTCAAGTTCCCGTAGCAAATGCTAGAAGCACCAGTGAAAACCATAGCAATCCCATTCCTGGATAATTTGTTTCTGCCCTTGTTGGCCTGCATATGTTTTAAGACTTTCCAGGGTGGTTGTTTCTACTTAAGGCACATCATCTGCGGAATTCTGAAACACAAACCAGGTCTTTGAAATTTTTGATAAAGCTCAGTTCTTAATAATAGGACGGCTTCAAATGCCCTCAGAGCCACTTGGCCATCTGTAAATAAATGAAGCTCAATGAGGAAAATCGCATAAGGAAGCCGTTTTGGTTACCATTTGCATTTTGTTCATCACGTCATCAGATTGCAAGATGACAAATATGAAAAGAGTGTGAGAATGCTTTAAAAAATATTATGTTTTGAAACTTGGATCTGAGTTCAAACACTCAGTCTAAAGGAGACTTGTGATTCAAATGTGAGTTATTTATTGTCTTTGTCCATTTCCAGAAGTTAAATTTATGTTGGAATAAGGCAAATTCACGGCTACCTTTGAACAACAATGGTGTACATTCTTCCGTCTGAATTACTTATTCTTCAAGCGGAGGCGCTTACATTCTGTGTTGGAGACCATGGGCACCAGTCCTAGGTGGACATGGGTATTGTAGTCTCAGATTATTATTGTATCCCTCCTGAATGTATGCTTGATCACTGGGTTGCATTTATACCATGGGAAATGGAGGTAATTCTGATTTACAGCTCAAAATGTGGCTGACTAAGCTAAATGGTGAACATTCCATTATTTCAGTTTTATGGGTCGTGTCTGAAAGGGTTTGGGTAAAAAAATGGACCACTGCTCAAGAAGAGAAAGTCAGTTCGCATGAGGCACTAGGTATTGAGTCAGCAAATTATGGTATGTCCAGCCTGTGTC
Organism: Leopardus geoffroyi; assembly: GCF_018350155.1. Taxonomy (NCBI): domain Eukaryota; kingdom Metazoa; phylum Chordata; class Mammalia; order Carnivora; family Felidae; genus Leopardus; species Leopardus geoffroyi. The sequence goes on from NC_059333.1 coordinate 96,639,124, forward strand.
AGGCAGACCATATGTTGCAGCTGCCCCATTGGTACATATACACGTAAATATGCTCACCAAACACTCATAGACAGACAGGTAGGCAGACGGACAGGCAGACACCTAACATGAGGTAGCTAAGTCCTACTAGAGAAGAGAAAGGGAACATGCCACATGGGAGAGGGAGGCTTTGGCACGGAGTCTTGTGTTCATTCCTTGCCCACTCTCACGCACATCTTTTCTCTGTGCCAACAGCAATGCCGGCTGCAAGGGAGGAGAGAGGAGAGAGCAGAATGTGAGCGTGTGTGAGTCTGTGAGTGTGTGTCTTCCTTGACGATGAGGCTCTCAGAGCTTTATTCAATCTCTGGCACAATGCGGCCTCTGTAGAAAAGATATTAGGAACAAAAAACAAACTTGAAGATTCAGGAGCAGGCTGCCAGAATTATTAAGAAAAACATTCAGATGATGCCATTAAAAACATATGGGGATTCTATAAAGCTCTGAAAAGAAAATGTTTAATTATGCACCGTATGCAAAAGCCATCACGTTTAGATTAATACTAAAGACTGAGACTGTGTGGGGCTTAAGTGGTCCGCAGTGATGCATCAATCTTTTTACTCCTTTAAAAATAATGTTTTTCTTTCGCTGATGACAAATACCTTTCAAACTGTTGAGATCATGCTGCTATAGTGATGCATGGAGTTTAATGAAGTCCAAAGTCACTAACAAAAGTTTCCAAATTAACTTTTCAAGGTCCTTGAGTTAGATTTCTTTCCTTTCCTTTTCTCTTCTACAATTCCCACTCATTTCCCACCCCAACAGGAGTTCCCCCCCTTCCCCCTCTCCAACACACAAAGGTTGCCTATGCTGGTGGGTTGGTTAGAAATACCCAGTTTTGAGAAGGTTTCGCATTTTAAGACACTGTAATGTAATGATTCATTGCCCAACTTTTAAGTGTTAATAGTTACGATTTTGATTTCCATTCTCAATAGCTCACATTAGAAGCCTTAAGAAATATAGAGCTCTTGTCCCTTTTTAATAAATATGGAGACCCTTTTCTTTCATCTGAATCTGATGTGTTTTAGGGTCACCATCATTTCCTTTAGGTACTTGTAAATGTGAGGAATCATGATTTTCCATGGCTTTGTGTCTGAGGAGTGGCACAATGGGAAAACAAAATCAAACTTTGTAGCTAATAGAGCTTCTAAATGAGTATACTAGATGTGCTCTGAGTAAACAGAAGTCTAAATTGCAGAAAATAATTTGGCTTCAGTTATCTGATTACTGCATTCACTTTAGTATTCTTGCAAGCTTAAATATAGGAAAGGTCCATGTGTGGCTTCTCACAATTAAAAAAATAGTGTATAGACCTAAAAATGATATAAGCAGGATATATTTGTTTGAAAATCCTCACTCATCTTTAGGAGGTCAGAATGTATTCTGTCGGTGCTAGTTCACTGTAAGGAATTTTACGGACTTAAGCACTTGGGATTTTGATCCTCATTTATTGGGGTAGGCTTCTTTAAGTAAACATGTGGCTTATGAATTGGTGGACAGATTTGTTGCTCACACTTGAATGTGTCAAAACGTTTTGTGAAGTGTCAGTCAGGCTCCCTGCAATAAAAATATAAAACTCCCCCCGCCTTGTCTGTCATTTTCTATATTACATGTATGATTGAAAATTACAAATTACCCAGGCTGCAATTATTTTTAATAAAGGTGGCAGGCTCCAGGAACCTGACTGGCTTACTCAAATGCCTGTCTGGAGACAGGCTCACCCACTGCCCAGTGTGGAGGCTCTGGATTCAGGCACACTGAACATGCAGGGGTGATTTCAAATTCGATTTGCTCTTTGATTATGGAATCCCAAGTTACCCTTTGTTTCAAGGTTTTCCTCCCGTGTATTTGTTTTTGTGTGAGAAAATTTTACTTCTATTGGTTAATAGCCAGCTACTTTTTACAAAGAGCCACCTGTTTCTGAGTTTACACAGGATATGTTGGATTTATGTAATACAATAGGATCAATTTAATTACGCTTTTCCTTAAGTACAATGCTACCTGGAATTACTTCACTACCTGATACAGGCTCACTCTTTGGAGACCAAAAAAAAAACCCACACTAGCCCTGACTTAAGTTAGCTTTAAGGTATTTCATTACCCCAATTTCTTCTAATATGCATTAAAGGCTATATACTTTCAGTTTGAAAAAATGGCTGTTCTGAACTCCCCACAGTCCTTGTTATTTACAATGTTTCAAAGCTTTAGAATTACTACAAAAGATTTACTCATATAGCAGAGCATGTAAAATTTAAAATCAATAAAGTATATAAATTTTGCTTGTCTCCTTGAATTGATTCCCTACTCTAATAGCTCAATACTGTAATACTATATACTTTTTTATTTCCAATGTCATTACCCAATAATAATCTGTGGACTTTCCTGCCACAGCTCTGGGGCAGTTTGGAATTTCTGAGAACGATATTCTTCACAGACAGTTGTCACAGGCAATTGTTACTCCTTGCCCAGCTTCTAAAAACGAATAAACACATGAGAAATATTAGTTTGCTTCTGTGATATTAGAAGCTCAACTAATTTCTTTTGCTGTGGTAAATATAGCTGGTCATTTGATTTTGTGGGAGAATAGAGAAAAATTTAGTTGGGAATGCCTTAGCAGTGGTAGATTAATCCTGCAAGATGTCTTTTTTTTTTTTTTTTTTTAACAAGAGGCATGAGGTTCAGTTTTCTGTAATTTTCTAATAAGAGTTCTTCTATCACTTTGCTTGGAGTTAGAAAATAAGGCACATGCAAGAGGGAGCTAATGTTGGAAAGGTTAACTTTTCCCAACAATACACAATTTTTTAGTCTCCAAGTGTATTCTCAAGGATAAATTCGACCTCATCTCAGAACTTGCTAGTATTTTGTGAAGTGAAACACAGCTCTCCTTACTAGATTTAGAAGTTAAGACAGTCCTCAGCAAATGGAAGCATGTGAGGCAGTGAACGATTATGCCACCACTTACCTTTAAATTCACCAGTGTAGTTCTTTGCTTCAATCACGGTGGTGGCTGGGTCCCAGTGCAAAAAAGGGTTGAGCTGACCTTGGTTTCTTGAAATGCAAAATGTCGTCAAATCCAAACATGCCGGTGAAATCTAAACTCGCTTTCATTTCTTAATGGCCACTCTCAGCCTGTAAAGAACACAGACAGATGATTGCTTACTTAGGCACAAAAACAGAAAAGAGTGTCCATGCTCGGGCCAGGTATTTTTGCTTGCTAAAGCAATGCTTTCTAGCCAATCTCTTAAATTCTTCCTGCTCTTCTGTTTGTTTAGTGTCGTGATTGACAGAACCCCCTAGAAAAAACCGCCAGAGGATCTTAATTTGAATCCCAGCTCTTCTACGTTGCTTTGTAACCTTGTGCAATGCTTTAACTTAGAGTCTACACTCATAAAGTGGGGATTAAGGACTTTGGTCCTACCTCACAGAGAAGTTGTAAAGTAAAGCACGGTGCAATCTGCGGGACCCTGTACACATCAAAAAGTTCAGATTCTACATTCCCATATTCTTTTCAACTTGGCCTAATATTTAGCTCCAACATGGAGATTCCTCATTGATAGCTTTAGAGATAGGACTGTCAGATAAAAATACAGAATGCCCGGTCAAATTCGAATTTCAGATTTAAAAAATGTGTATATATTTGTATATACACTCGTAATGGGTATATAATATTTGTTGCTTATCTCAGATTCAAATTTGACTGGGGGCCTTGCATTTTTATTTGCTAATCTGACAATCTTCCTTAAGAGTTCTGGCTGGAATTGGGCGCCTGGGTGGCTCAGCCGGTTGAACCTTCGACTTCTGCTCAGGTCGCGATCTCGCAGCTCATGAGTTTGAGCCCCTCGTTGGGCTCTATGCTGACAGCTCAGAGCCTGGAGCCTGCTTTGGTTTCTGTATCTCCCTCTCTCTCTGTGCCCCTCCCCTGCTCGAGCTCTGTCTCTCTCTGTCTCTCAGAAGTAAGTAAACATTAAACAAATAAAAAAAAAAAAAAAAAAAAAGAGTTCTGGCCGGAATATTTTCTTACACAGTGTAGATAACAGACTAAAGAAGCTGGGAGTAGGCATGCTGGCGACCTTCAAGCTTCCAGCTTAATGGCTAAGGAAGTACTTAGCCCAGTGTGTTGGCTGCAAGTATTTGGTCTTCCATTACGCAAATTTGTAGTACAGAACTCAGTATCTGATCTGCAAAAGGGCAAATTAAGCCTGATTCTCCCTTCTCTTTAGAGGGAGATAGTCTCCCTTAGGGCAGAAGGGGATTACCTGCACTGGTGAGTGTTGATGGTAAATTTCCATTGGAATGCCATTGCTATACGCTGATCCTTCTTGAGGATTATCTTTCCTCCTATCCCTCACAACCAGGTTGTGAAATTTAGAGAAAGGGCAAGACCTATCTTTAGAGGATAGAGGCATTTTCCAGGACCCAGCACCCAGGTGTTTGTGTGGTCCCTGCTGGGGTCTTGCCTGGGCCTGTCTGGAAGGGAAGATTGCTTTTGGATGTCTTTCTACTTAGTAGTTTTACTGTCAAATTTTGTTTGTTAATTATCTGTTAAAAAAAAAAGATAAAAGAGCTCAGCTAGGCCGATTCTAATGTTAATTTTTCAAAGTGATGACCACTTAAAAAATTATCTGTAATATGATGTTATACTTGTCTCCTGACATCAGTTATGCTGGAAAAGCCTTGCAGCTAATCAAGGTTCTCTACATTTAAATCTTCAAATGCTGGCTCTGGCACTAAATACTGGATCTTTACAAGTACATAAAAGAGTAGGGTTATTTGTGTACTTCAATTACTAAAAACACTCACTATTTCAGAGCTCTAATAAAATCTGGCGAAGTCTAGGTAGTTGTCAAACGTATCAGAAGAAGATTGATTACATTATCTAAGCTTTCTTTTTAAATTTCTTTTGCCACAATGGTTTATACCAACTGCATCCATACTTTATACTATTGCCGTACCTTTCTCTTCTTGCATTCACATTGATATGATCACATGTGATCTGTAAATGCCCAGGACTAAGATGCCTGGAGAGTCTAGAAGGACCTGATTCTAGGACTTTTCTAGGGTTGCCTAGCACATATTGGCTATTGTACTTTGGAGCAGTAGGTTTGACCCCTGTAAACCATGGCGGATGGCTACTCAGTCTATCAGAATATCAAAAATGGGCCTGATAAAGATGCAGAATTCTTATGAACTCCACATACCCTCCAGAGGACAATCTACAGTTCTGACTGCCATGTGGAATGTGGTGGCCCTACCTGCAGCTGACCCTCATCCCTTAAGAAAAGAAACTAAAGTTGTTAAGGTACAGAGTGTAATCTTACTCATCTTTGCATTGTGTATATTTAGCAAATATTTTTTTTAATTTTTTTTTTAACATTTATTTATTTTTGAGACAGAGAGAGACAGAGCATGAACGGGGGAGGGTCAGAGAGAGGGAGACACAGAATCTGAAACAGGCTCCAGGCTCTGAGCTGTCAGCACAGAGCCCGATGCGGGACTTGAACTCACGGACCGCGAGATCATGACCTGAGCCGAAGTCGGCTGCTCAACCGACTGAGCCACCCAGGCGCCCCGCAAATATTTTTTAATAAGTTAGCCACAAGAAGAATAAAAATGAAGATGAATCATTGAGTTAGGTTGTAATTGTAATTTCCACTTGCCCTTCAACATGGTCATGCTAAAACTTTACTCACATGCCTTTTTAAAAACGAAGATACTAGATTCTGTGTGGTGCAGTGGTTCTCAAATTTTAGTGTGTATCGAAATCCCTGGAGCTCTAGCTGAAACCCAGATTCCTGGGTGTCACCCAGAGAGTTTCTGATTCAGTCGGTCTGGGAAAGGGCCTGAGGATTTGCATCTCTAACAACCTCCCAGGTGATGCCAATGCTACACTGGTCTGAACCACACCTCCCAGAGCATTAATCTCCATACTACTGGAGACACTAGGAGTGCTGGAGATATGTGAGAACATTTTGGGAGACAAACTTAATCACACAAAGACTCACAGGTCACTCTTCAGTGAAAAATAATATGCTCGTGGGCTTTGGATTTCTTATCCTTGGAAATGGACAGCAAAGAGTGGAGGCAACCCTTCCTTTAGGACAAGAGATTATCATGTTCAAATCACAGTGGGCATTCACAAAGTACTTCTTAAAGGTCAGACATACAAAAATAATCAAGACACATACCCTGAGCTTGAGGATCTCAAAGTCCAGTGTCTCAAAAAATATGAGGGGAGTAGGCAAAATATACATTATGAACAAAGAGTAGTACTACTATTTTTTTACCCTCTGACTCAAGGACTCTGGACCCAACCAGCCTAGACCTCACTAAATCTTTCCTGTCATAGTGATCTTTGGTCCCCTGTATCATCCTTCTAGCCCCATATACCTTTTAGACTTAACCCTATGGTCTCTGTGATTCTTAATAATACATAACAATGACCAATATTATCCCTTCCATTTATGGAACTTCACCTATTGTCAGACCCTGTGTATATGCTTTATTTCTTACAATCCAAAAAGTTGGGTGATTTTATCCCTGCTGAACATATCAGTAAATTGAGGCTCAGAGAGATTAAATATCTTGGCCAGAGGCACACAGCTTGGTTAGGTATAGAGCTGCAATTTTAAATTTATCTTGCCGGACATCTATGCCACTAAACTCCTACTTTTCTACATATTTTTTAATATCACTTAAGTTTTTTAACTTGTTTTATTTTTTATTTTTTAAAATTTACATCCAAATTAGTTAGCATAGAGTGCAACAATGATTTCAGGAGTAGATTCCTTAGTGCCCCTTACCCATTTAGCCCATCCCCCCTCCCACAACCCCTCCCATAACCCTTAGTTTGCTCTCCATATTTACGAGTCTTTTCTGTTTTGTCCCCCTCCCTGTTTTTATATTATTTTTGTTTCCCTTCCCTTATGTTCATCTGTTTTGTTTCTTAAAGTCCTCATATGAGTGAAGTCATATGATTTTTGTCTTTTCTCTGACTGGCTAATTTTACTTATACCCTCCAGTTCCTTCACTAATACCCTCCAGTTCCAACCACGTAGTTGCAATTGGCAAGATTTCATTCTTTTTGATTGCCGAATAATACTCCAGTGTGTGTGTGTGTGTGTGTGTGTGTGTGTGTGTGTGTGTATCACATCTTCTTTATCCATTCATCCATTGATGGACATTTGGGCTCTTTCCATACTTTGGCTATTGTTGATAGTGCTGCTGTAAACATTGGAAACATTGGGGGGCATGTGTCCCTTCGAAACAGCACACCTGTATCCTTTGGATAAGTGCCTAGTAGTGCAATTGCTGGGCCATAAGGTAGTTCTATTTTTAGTTTTTTGAGGAACCTCCATACTGTTTTCCAGAGTGGCTGCACCAGCTTGCATTCCCATACTTTTCTACGTATTTTTAATTAATTTTTTAAATTAAGATTTAAAATTTTTATGAAAATGGCTGGACAATTGCTATATACAAACCTTTTAGATGGTGACCCCTGTTTTTGTTTAACAAAATGGAAGAAGGGCGAAAGAAGAACCAAAATGAAGAATGAGAGAATTCTAGAATTTTTATCAAATAATGAAGTTTTATGTTTGAAAACATTATCTACTTACCAGAGTGCTTTTGTATTAATGACTTGTCTTGGGTCTCAAAACTTCAAGATAAGATTTATCTTAACATTGTTAGATAGGAAGATACAGCCTCCACCCCCTTTTTGTAGGAAATTGAGTCTTAGAGAGGTTGTGGCTCTAGGAAGTGGGACCCAGGACCAGAACTCAGGCCTCCTGGTGACCATTTCACTGTACTGGAAGGCCAACGAAGAGGAGATCGGGAAGGGTACAAGGTAGGGATGATGAGTTTATTGGTGTGGACACTTGTGTTTGCAAAAGATATAAATTCAATTTCAGTTTGCTTAAAAAAGAAAATAAAGACAAAGATTTTGCTGGAGCAGGTAACTGAAAAGTTGAGGGCAGGTGCTAAGCCCAGGGATTCAACAATGTCATCATGGCTCAGACTCTTTCCATCTCTCTTCTGCTTTCCTCTATGTTGGCTTCATTCTCAGGTTGTCTCCTTTCTTATTGTGGTTTCAGGAACCTCTCAGCTAGTAACAAGAAAAACTCTTCTCTTTCCCACTGTTCCCTATAAATGCTTTGGCTTGGGTCACATGCCTCACCTCAAACCAATCACTCTAGCCAAGGGATGAAATGATCCTATTGGCCATGCCTGGGTCATGTGCTCTATTTTGGAGTCTGGTGTGAAAGACCCCAGCTGAGCAACAGATCTATGAGTGGGAGAGGGAAACAGCAGCTATTACTGAAAAGACAGAGTGGATACTGAGCAGTCAAAAATCCTAAGTGTCTACGTCAGTGAGCAATAGAAAAAAAAAATGGGCAGAGTAGTTTTCCCAAACTTTTGCTTTTCAAAATCCAAGTAGCCTTAGGGTATTTTTCATCTAATTCAGCAGGTGTTTGTTGGGGCAAGAAGCCATGCTGGTTCTCTCTTCCCTTCCCCATCTTTCCTTATGATGGTCTCTTAATAAAAGTGGAGTCTCTGCTCAGAGCCAGGCACTGAATTGGGTGTTTCTCTTGGTATCACAACCACACTGCTTTCTGCGTAGAACTACTTTGTATCCCTGGCACTGAAGAGTAGTGATTTACCAGTTAATATGGTTGTGACTATATACAGCTGTGCTTTTGCAATTTGGTGTATTTAGATGGTTTCCATTCTTCTTGTGGTTCTGTGTCGAAGTTCATGTGCCTTTGAAATGTACTACATTCAGTGTCTCAAGGGTTAACTGATTGAGGCTCTCACAAATCAATAGCACATATCAGTTTCCTCATCTGTGAAATGAAGGGCTGGATGAGATACATTCTAAGATTTAACCCAAGTGTAGCATAATTTGATTCTCTGATTTTAAAATTCAGGTTAGATCATAGCAGTTGTTTTTAAAACTAGACAAACATTTTTCTACTTTTCTTTTTAAGATGAGCCTTGATTTGATTCTACCCTGAGAGAAGTGTTCTTATTTATTAAAAAAAAAATTATTAGTTGTAGAAAGGAAACGGAAAGAAAGTCAAGATTTTGTCCCTTTGGCTGTCAAGTTAAGATGGAACCATTCCCAGAGTTGCTATGAGGATGCCTATAAAATGTGAATCTGGCAAGGAAAAAAAAAACAGTAGAGAGTAAAATATATAGTACATATGTATCTATATATCCGGGGATTTGAATTTATGGGGCTAGTTTGCTATTTCAACTTGGTGACCAGACTCAACAATGAATCCAGTTGCCAGGATTGGAGGGTTAGGTCCAGAATTCCAGGAAAAATGCTTCTAAGGTTTATTTTCAAAAGCATTCTTTTGGGGGTGCTTTTGGATAATAGACATCTTATTGTTTCTCCCCTCACCCCATCAGGAATCTAGGCTCCTTTAAATTAAATTGGAGGGCACCAAAGCTTCACTTGTTAGCTGTTTTCTTAACACAGTTTTAATTAAATAGCTATGCATGATTTGATGGTCAGTGTCTTTCTTCTCTGTTGGAATATAAACTCCTCGAGGACAACGGCTATTTCGGTGTTTTTCATTGTTCAATCCCTAGTACCTGGCACAGAGCTTGACTGAATCCATGGATGGAAACCCTTGGGCTCACGTTGGGCTCTCATTGTTTTGGGAATGTCTTTGTGAGAAACAGTTTCCATCACTTGTGGCTTAGGTGTTCTTTTACTGTAATCTTTGAAAATAGCAGTAACTGTAGATATTTTTGTCTACATATTTTTGAAAAACTTTGGGGTTTGGAGGGTATTTTAGGCTGATTTGAAGACAGAGAAAGAGTTTATTTGTATAGGCCCAAGAGGACACTCCCTCCCCTTGATAACTGACCTGGGACAAATTAGCAATATCTTCTTTTCTCCCCCCTCATAACTGAAAATGTCTACATGCTTAGACATATATTGGGTAAGTCTTCACAAAGTTCAAAGATAAATCTGCTTGAAAGTAGTTGCAAAATTAGAATGCTTAGATACATCCATTGCTTTATAAATGAAACTAAAGGTTCATGAACCAAATGATTGGTAATTTCAAGCTGAAATCCAACATCTGGGCAAGATTTCTGAGCTCCATTTCCTCACTACGCCAAATAGCTCATCTGGAAATAGTCGGCCAAGATTTAAGAGGTGATAGTGGTCCCTTTACTCATTCAGTCCTTGGTCTCCCTGGAGCTTCTTGCCAGGGCAATGATGAGTGATAATTACTCCTGGGTTTTTGTAGTGTGGTTCTTGGTATTTTAGGTGTTCGCTTTGACCAGTAACTGATTTCATCTAGAACATTATCCATGATGACAATTGCTTACTTTCAACTGAATTTGAGTTGATTGGTGCCCTGAAGAGAAAGTTCCTATTGCTTATTCCATGAAGCAAATAACTTCCTACCATCCATATAGACCCTTTTCATTTAACTACACGTTGCAATATTTATCATCTGTTGTTGCTTATGTTTAAAAGAAAATTCAGGTTATGATTTCCAACCCTTTATCTGATCAAAAGCAACTAATGTCCAGATTTCCTTTGTGAGTCTACCCTTAAAGAATTGACCTAAGGAAAATATTAGTTTCCTAGGAAGATGTTCTTATCTACCTGACTTTGGAAATACAGATAAAAATATTGCACCCCCTTATGGTAAACAGATGATGGAAGAGGATTTGTGGCATAATGATTAAGAGCTTGGTTCTGGAATCAGACAAACCTGGGCTGGACTCCTGGACCTCCTGCTTATGGTTCTGACACAGAGGGTAAGATCTCTGAAAGCCGTAAGTTTCAGTCAAGAGAATGCATGCTGAGTGCTGGGATAAGCTTGCATAGGAAATGGTCTGTGGATGTTACCTTAAAAAAAGATGGACTTCAATCCTGAAAATGTACAGACTACAAGATCTTAAAAAAAGAGATAGAAGAAGTTAAGTATACTATTCATTAGTGTAAAAATCAGATATGATCCACGTAGAAGGAAAGTAGAATTGCATCTGAAACAAATTAAACTTTTTTAGATGCTGTGACTTTAGCCTTTGTCAAGAGTTAGTTTAAGCCACAGGAAAGTTTCTGTGTATTTTCTATAAAATAGTGGTAGAATCTTTTTCAGAGTTTCTTAAACTATAATCCACAGAAAGCCCTCTTCTTGGATAAGGAGAATTAAGCATAACCCATTTTTTTTTTCTTTTCACCTTGTTTTTCAAGAAGCTGAACACTAAATTCAGTGCTCAACTGGTAGCAGCCATATTAAGCTTGTTTGTTTTTTGTACTTCTCCATGAATTTTGGGCTTCAACTTGAATAGTTTTAGTGTTGATGTGTGTTTTATCTTGAGATGCCTACATTCTTTTGTGAAGAAGGAAGTTAAATTATTTAAGAGATACCTCCTAGAGTTTGTCTATAATACTAAAGCCCTTTTTTTCCCTCAAGCAGATACCAAAATTGGCATTTGAAAAATGCTTTGAACTCTTCCAGCGGAAAAATACTATGTAGTGCTAATATGATATATTTATTTTCACAAGTACAAGTAAAGCTTGTAAGATAGTCTTACAAAGAAGTTTCCCTCTTTAGTATATGGCAGAATGAATGACTTCTATGATGTTTGTTACTTTGTGATATTGCAGTTTTTTCAAACTTTAAGGTATTGGGCTTAAATTATTAGGCCATTATATACAAAGGATTTTAACTAAAAATGATGCTTAGTTTAACTATGGGAGAGAGTGCCTCTTTATATAACTGTATTCTCATTTGGAGTATGAACTTAACAAAAGGACTCTTAAGGCAGAGCAACGTGGTGAAAAAAATCTCACGTTTTAGAGTCAAACTGAGGTTCATATCCCGTCTATCACCTGCTAAATAAATTAGCCTTAACTTTCTCTCCCATAAAATTGTGATGCTAATATTTACTTTATAAGACTGTACTGAATATCTACTTTGTATCAGTCAGTGATGACTGTTGTTTGCCTAGGCTGCCGGCCCTCTGGGAGTTGGCCAGCTCCCAGCTGCTCAGAAACATGGGCAGACATATGGAGGGAGTGAGTTGGATTGTCACAGGAGCATAGCTAATGTTGTTCTTAAGAGTCTGGCCTATGGCACAAACTCCTAGCAGATCTCTCTCTTTTTCCTTCCACTCAAAGGCCCGTGGGAGGGCTGCCGCCATGGTGGAATGAAGGTGAGGCTGAATCTTTTGGGCAGGAGCTCTACTTGAGCCTCTTCCTGTCATGCTCAGAAGGTGTGACTGGTTGCCCAGTTGTGGGGTATGAGTGGAGCTGCTCTGGACAGCCCTGTTCTTGTTTTTCAAAGACAGAATTATCCATCACTGTTTGTATTGGGATTATGATTGCTTACCAGTGAGATAGCAAATTACATTCCTCATTTCCATTTGTTTTCTGAATTGAATTGTGTGGTATGGAAAAGTTGATTTACAAATATACTGGCTCTTAGATATTTTAAAGGGATTGCTTTAAAGGATCATGCATAGGGGGCACCAAGATAATATTCGAGCCTTTGCTGCATTCTCTCATCCATTCATGCATCCCATGTGCATTTACTGAGCATTGGCCTCATGCTGGATATTGTTCAAGGTGCCGAGGAGAGAACGAAGGTGGCACCCGGTCCTATCCTACACATGGTGCATCTTTACAATAAAATCTAGCGTTGTTTTACATTAACAATTATCTTGCTTTGGGTGCAGAAACCTGAATGAGAGGAAGGATTTTTGGCACTCCAGGTTCCAGTGGTCAGTGTGGGCAAAATTGATTCTCTAGCCCTCCTGATCATCTCTTAGTGGGCACTGAGTGTTCCTGTTTAATTCTGCACCCTCGAAGCCTCTGCTTCCACAGTCTCTGGACCGCTTGCATGTCAGACTTTTTAGCTACTCCCCTGTCCCCAACCATTCGCCGCTGAATAAGGTAGAAACAGCTTGGCAAGCTAAATTATTCTGTAAAATGATATCTTTTCTTTGAGTCTGTGCTTAAGAGTTATAGAATTTTCAGTTGTGTTTGTGTCTCTTTTCCTGTTTGGAAAAGTTGCATTTTATGAAATCCTGTGGTAAGATTCCTTGTAGTTGAATTAAACAGCTTATTGTGAGTGCACTAGGAATTTGGGAGTTCACTTAAGCACTGAACTTTCGCACACATATAAAGGTATGTACTAGATTACTGACATGGTTTCCTTATGACCCTCTCAGCTCTTTTCCCTCTAAAATTAGATTTTCTTGTTTGGGTTAGTAAAGCATGCGGTTGCAGACCCTTGTAGAGCTATTGTGAAATATTAGGTCTGTATTTCCGGAGGCGTTAGCCACTGGCTGTAACCCAATTCTGAGGGGAGTGCGGGTTGCGCATCTGACTGACATTACAAATGCAATGGACGTAGAACACCCCCCTGAAAAAAGAGCAGGCGGTTATTTTTAAGTGGTGGGAAGAAGTTGCAGGTGTGCCTGATGTTTTTAAAGCTCTTGATTATTGATCTCGTCTTAAGACTTACAAATAGAACCATTAATGTGTCAGTGGAACCCCGATAACAGATGATTATTGTCCATCTTTAAACTGTACTTAGCACTGAAATGTGTATGTAATGCACACAAAAAGGCCAGCTTTATCACAATTCCTCAAGGTTTTATAGGAAAGAATTCATTCTTTCATTCTTTTTCCCCTTGGCCCTCCTCCCTCTCTCCTGCCTGCCCCGACCCCACAGTTATTCCCTCTGCTAATTGATAGAAATTCCTACTAGGCATTCCAGCCACTAGCTGGCAGACATAACAAACACAAAATTTACAGCTCTACAATGAAAATGTCTTAGGATACAATGTTTTTAACCTTCGGTAACTACCACCTGCTGAACTATGTAGCTCATCACAATGAGTGAAACAAGTTAAAGTAGTATAACACCTAGGGAATTTTAGTTCAATTTCACTGTAACCTCAATTTTACTACCGTAAGTCAAGTTTGTCGTCAGAGAGCTCCATATTACATTTGATGGGCAGATTCATCTGCCTTTACTCTGTGCATGCGGTCGTTGCATGAGCAGCAAGGCAGTAATACATCTTTATTTAAGCCAAGTCTTGGATTCAGTCCCAAATGACATAATCTCCTGTAAGCTGGGAAATCTGGTCTAGACCACAGAATGTTATGGGGCGCACACCTGTTCAGAGGATCGTAGTCAAAGGATAGTTAACAGCATTTCATTGTCATCCTGGGGGAACAAAATAAGTCACTCTTGGCAGAAGTTGGACCTGGGCCTAGAGCTCCTTGACATATTTATATAACAAATTAGAATATTCAATAGGATTGTTGCAAGGAGTCTGTTTTTTAGGCAATACTGAGGCACCAGTTTTTGTATAGGACTACTATCTGTGCCCAGCCATGGTTAGGAGGGATTAGATGGAGAAACTAAGGCAGTCAAATCAACCATGGTTTGTAGTATTTCACACTCCTGGTGACAGAAGCTTTGAAAATGGCGATGGCTGTGAAGGGGGAAATGAAAAGGAAGAGCTGGGGTGGTGTGGAGAAAGAATTGACAAGACTCAGCGATTTCGCCCAGTTTGTCTGTTCATTCATTGCTTCTTTCATTTTGCTCCTTTAGCCATGTATCAGACATGAATAAGCACCTACTAAGTTTGAGGTACTGTGGCAGGTATTTTGGACAAAGCAGTTCACAAGACATGGTTCCTTACTACAGGGAAGCAGGTAGGACTGAGAAGAACTCTCAGAAGAAAAATCAGGGATCAAGAGAATGGTGTTTCTTCTGTCCAAAATGGGAGGGCTGGGAGGAAGACCCTAGAAATGATTCGTTCTTAGACTTACGGTGTTGGAGTTGGCGCTCTTGCTGTGTATGCCTCCAACAGAGATGAGGAAGAAAAGAGGTGAAGAGGCTTATAAGCCTAAGAAATTCATAGTAGCAAGAAATGGACACTCTAAGGCCAACTGAGGTTCTTGGGAGAGTGACTAAGCAGTAGGCCTGAAAGTGAGTCTTCGTGGCCTCGGGCGTGGGTGTGGCAGGGCAGGGTCGGTGACAAGGGAGGAGCTAGAGACAACAGGAGGCCATTTCTACAAAACAATGATGATCTAAAAAACCAATTATGACAAAGTTGCTAGAAATACAACTGGAACTTATCTCTACAAGGTATACATTTGTGGAGTAAGCCTCTTGGACAGAATGCAGCTCCCTGGACTCAGGTGAGAAAATGATCTAGACCTAGCACAGTAAAAGTCTTGATAATGTGGAAGAACCAATGGGTACCCAAGCAACTATAGAAGTGATCTGTGGAGTGCTTGCATGTGCGTTATTTCAAGACTAAGAGGGAATTTCAAGACTTAGAGGAGTGCTTCCAGAGAAGAACATTTAAAGCCATTTCTGTGTTGGAAGATAGGAACCTAAGATAAAAAGAATATAAGTTCTTTAGTTCTTTAGGAAAGAAGGCTGAAAGTACAAAATGAATAAGTTATTAAACACATATCTGGTATTAGATGCCAGACTCAGTAAGAATACTAAAAAAAAAAAAAAAGTGTTTGCTTCCCAAAAACCCTAGACTAGGTGTGGGAGATTCTAGCAATCAGTGTGCAGTAAGATCTAATTATGTTAAATAATTCAATCACATTGGGCCATTGTCTTCCCATTTATAAAATATAGAGATTGATGGCTGATCACTAAGGCCATAGCCTGAAAAAATTGATGAGGTATTATATTAATTACTGTTTAACTATTGAAGTTCAAAAATGCCCAGGTCTGATCTGATTGCTTTGAATAAAAGTCTGATGTGATAGGTACCTACCAATCTAATATGTAAAATGAATCTAAAGAGTGTTTTGCTTTAGAAATTTTGCTACTTTGCTACTTTTGCTCTTTTTAACTGGGTTCCATTTTTTAACTCTTGAATTTGTTTTTCTTGATTCAGTGGCAAAGGGTGACTACTGCCTTCCTGCTGAAGGTTTTTCCCAACACTTGCCATGTCTGCCCTCAGGGGATTTCAGATAACAAGCAGCACCAAGTTGGTCCTCTAAATTTGGCCCTCGGTCCCTGCCACAGTGCTTAGATTGGATGAAAATGTGTCCGCAGAGATTAGATATTCCAGTGACCACAGTGCATTTTTCTGCTCTGAAAGCTATCGCCCAAATCAGCCCTCTACCTCTGGTTTATCAGGAGGAGAGTACAGACAGATAACATCCTTGCGATGTGACCCTGACCTTTGTCAACCTTTGTTAAGGCTTCATCTGAAGTCAGGCCTAATGTTTGTAAACAGGATGTAATTAAGGCTGGGAACTGACAGGGTCTGACATTAAGACAATGCAGAGCTGGCAGGGAATGGTCTGTCAGATGTCAGCTCACATTGTGTTCTAAGTGCCTTCATAATAATTAGTGTCCTCTGTCTGAAGGAAGTTCACTCAACTTGGATTAATCTGTCACAGCGTGGAGGCCATCCTTGGGAGGGCAAGTGTTTCCTCTGATAAACCTTAGAACAAGTATGAGAAAAAAAGCAAAGAGACTCAAAAGAAAACTGTGAAAGTCAAGACTGTTGGTGACAGGTGCTGCCTGAAAATTAGAAACAGGAAGTAGGAAAAAAAAAAGGCTCCCCCTCCACATTCCAAGCATGAAGTGACTGCAGAAGTTCACTGTGAGCAGAATTGGCTACAGCCTCCCTGGGCCTGCTGGTCTGAATGCGTGAGTAGACACAGGAAGATGAGTGTTCCGAAAAGCCTGTGCATAAACACATTGTTTGGCTTTTGCCCTTAACTAGCACAATGCACGTGTCAGAGATTGCCTGCAGCCTATAAGAGGATTTAGGCTTAACATGTAATTGACCCAAAGAGGCTGAATCTGATTTCTGTTATTAGAAGATATTTGTTGAGCATCTTGTGGTTGTTGATATGGTACAAACTGAGTCAAGAGATGTCATACCTGTCTTCCTAACTTTCTAACCAAGGCACGTGAGCCCGATGCCAACAGGCTGCGATGCAAATAAATACTTGTACACTAATGTTCATAGCTGCATTACTACCAACAGCTAAAAGGTAGAAATAACCTAAATGCCCATCAACAGGTGAATGAATAAACAAAATGTGGTATATGCATACAGTGGAATGTCATTCAGTGTTAAGAAAGAATGAAATCCTGATACATGCATATTATGCTAAGTGAAATAAGCCAGACACCAAAGGACAAATCTGACAAATCGCCAGAATTGCTTCTGACAAATGGGCCATTCGCTTTTTAGTACAAAATTCAATTCTTACATAGGTGACTCTCTGCTACTCAGCCTTTTGGGGGGAGATGAAGTCCTGAGGCAAGTTAGTAGAAGTTCGCTTTGGTATTTATCAGAGTGTGGCATTTAGTGATGATTTGTATTTTATTTGGTAACTTTTAAAGGCCTATATTTGCATAAGACTCTTGTAGGTTTCTTTCAGCTTCATAACTTGGTGTTTCCATGACTGTATATAGGCTGGATGACTATAGGTTCAAGTTCATTTGGTAACTAAAAGTAAGACCTTCACTAAGGCATTAAGTTTTTCACTGGGTTCAGTAATAGTTTTTAAAGTTTCCTGATTATCAATGAGAAATAAAAGAAGCCATAAAATAGTTCGCAGTACAATGGTCAGAGAGGAGTATTATATCAAAAAGGCAACAACCTTGAATATATACTTTAGAAAGTTTTTAGGAAAAAATAATTTAATTTCACTATTCTTTTTTTTTTTTTTTTAAGTTGCATGGCTTTCTTAAATCAGAAGATGGTGTTGTTTATAGGAATAGTTTCCCCTCAGGTATCTTAAATAAAATCACCAAACTTATTTATAGGATTGACAGGTGTGGTAATGGATGTTAGGCAAAATGTGTGTGTGTGTGTGTGTGTGTGTGTGTGTGTGTGTGTGTGTGTGTGTGTTCTTCTTCTGCTCATTAACCTGAGAAAAATTTTTAGGAACTTAAACTTCAGAAAATAATTCTTTGTTCTTTTTTTTTCCCCTCCCTCCCTGCCTTTCTATTAAAGTGAATCTATTATCAAATTCCTCTTTGGGCCATTCATCGATTCACTGCGTCCCACCCCGCCCCCATGTCAGATTTTACTGAAGTTAATGTCATGTACACAGTGTTGAAGTGTAAGAGTGGGTGAAAAGGAGGAATATTCAAGAAAAAAATTCTGGGATGGTCTTCTCCAGGTCTTCCTGCCATATTTGGCAAGGTGTATAGAGGGCCGAATGGGGAGGAACCCTTCTTCAATTAACATCTGTGTCATATCACTAGTATTCAACATTCCTTAGGAGCAGCTATCATTTACTGAACACCTGCTATGTTCAAAATAATATTATTTCACTTTTTGGGGGGTAAATGTTCCTTAAAAGACTTACTGTCTCCATAGGTTGAACTGAAACTTAAGAGACCAAATAACTTTCCCATGGTTATTTATTAAGAAACAATAGAGTTGGGATTTAAACTAAAATCGGATTCTGCTCTTTCCATAATGGTAGGCCATTTATTCTTGAATATAGATGAAAAGAAAAGTAAGGGAAAGCCCTGTAGAACTTCTCTTTTCCTTTCCTACTCCTTTCTGAAAGATGACACCTTAATGTGGGGAAGTTAATTGAGGACTCAACTAATGAATCTCTAGTAGGAGGGAGGGCTCTCTAAGTAGATTGGCACGCAGGCAAGTAGAGAGTACCAGCCTCCGTCAGCCTGATGTCAGCAGTGTTTTCAAAGAAAAGATGAGGAAAAAGAAGTTATTTTTTCATTACTTTGAATTCAATTGCCCATTTCACCTATATGTGTTTGTGGGTTATATCTTTTTTTGAATCTCAATAATGTATGTATATATATTTATTTAATTTTTATTATTTAGGTGTAGTTGATATACTACGTTATATTCATTTCAGGTGCAGAACATAGTAATTAGATAATTTTATACATTATATAATGCTCACCACTGTAAGTACGTCTTAATCTCCTTCACTGATTTTGCCCATCCCCCACCCTCTTCCATTCTGGCAAAGAACAGTTTGTTCTCTGTATTTATAAATCTGTTTTTGTTTGCTTGTTTGTTCATTTGTTTTGTTTTTTGGATTACACATATGAGTGAAAGATGATGGTATTTGTCGTTCTCTATCGGCCTTATTTCATTTAGCATAATACCCTCTAGGTCCATCCATATTGTTGCAAATGACAAGATCTCAAACATCTTGTATAACTGGGTAATATGCCAGTTTGTGTATATACCACATCTTCTTTCTCCATTCATCTATCTATAGACACTTAGATTGCTTCCATATCTTGGTTATTGTTAACACTGCAGTGAGCATAAGGGTACATTTATCTTTTTTGAATTAGTGTTTTTGTTTTCATTGGATAAATACCTAGTAGTGGAATTATCAGATCATATAGTATTTCTATTTTTAATTTTCTGAGGAACCTTCACACTGTTTTCCACAGTGGTTGCACCAATGTACATTCCTACTAGAAGTGAATGAGTGTTCCCTTTTTACCACATCCTTGTCAACACTTGTTATTTCTTGACTTTTTGATTTTAGCCATTCTGGCTAGTGTGAGGTGATATTTTATTGTGATTTTGATTTTCATTTCTTTGGTGATTAGCATTGTCGAGCATCTTTTCATGTGTCTGTTGTCTATCAGTGTGTCTTCTTTGGAAAAATGTCTGTTCAGTTTCTCTGCCTGGTTTTTAGTTGGATTGTTTGTTTTTTGAGTTGAGTTGTTTATATAGTTCGAATATTAATGCCTTATCAAATATACCATTTGCAAATATCTTCTCCCATTTGGTAGGTTGCCTTTTTGTTTTGATGGTTCCTTTTGGTGTGAAAAAGCTTTTTATTTTTATGTAGTCCCAAGAGTTTAATTTTGTTTTTGTTTCCTTTGCCCAAGGAGACATATACATAAATATACTATTAAGGGCAATGTCTAAGAGATTGCTGCCTACGTTTTTTTATTAGGAGTTTCATGGTTTCAAGCCTCACATTTAATTCATTTTGAGTTTATTTTTGTTTTTGGTGTAAGAAAATGGTCCAGTTTTATCTTGTGTGTAGCTGACTAGTTTTCCCAGCACCATTTATTGAAGAGACGGTCTTTTTCCTATTGTATAGTCTTGTCTCCTTTATTTTAAATTAATTGACCATATAAATGTGAGTTTATTTCTGGGCTCTTCATCCTCTCATCATTCCATTGATCCATGTGTCTGTTTTTGTGCCAGTACCATACTGTGTTATTTACTACAGCTTTGTCGTGTATCTTGAAATCTGGAATTGTGATACCTCTGGCTTTGTTCTTCTTTCTCAAGATTGCTTTGGCTAGTCAAGGTCTTTTGTGGTTCCATGCAAATTTTAGGATTATTTGTTCTAGTTCCATGAAAAATGCTTTTGGAATTTTGATAAATATTGCATTTAATCTATAGATTTCTTTGGATAGTATGGACATTTTAACAATATTAATTTTTCCGATCCATGAGCATAGTATATCTTCTATCTCTTAGTGTTAGCTTTAATTTTTTTCATCGGTGGCTTATATTTTTCAGAGTATGGAGTATTTTTCATCTCCTTGGTTAAATTTATTTCTAGGTATTTGATTCTTTTTGGTGCAACTGTAAATGGATTTTTTAACGTTTCTTTTCTACTACTTTATTATTAGTGTATAGAAATGCTACCAATTTCTGGGTATTAATTTTGTATCCTGCAACTTTACTGAATTCGGTTACTACTTCTGATGTTTTTTTGGTGGAGTCTTTAGGATTTTCTATATGTAGTATCATGCCATCTGCAAATAGTGACAGTTTTGCTTCTTTCTTACTTATTTGGATGCCATTTATTTATTTATTTATTTATTTATTTATTTATTTATTATCTAATGACTGTGGCTAGGATTTCTAGTATTATGTTGAGTAGAAGTGGCAAAGTGGACATCCTTGTCTTGTTCCTGATCTTAAAGGATAAACTTGAATTTTTTTGCCATTGAATTTGATGTTACCTGTGGGTTTGTCACATAGGGCTTTTATTGTGTTGAGGTATGTTTCCTTCAAACCCACTTTTGTTGAGAGATTTTATCATGAATGGATGTTGAAATTTGTCAAATGCTTTTCTGTTTCTATTGAGATACTCATATGATTTTTATCCCTCATTTTGTAAAAGTGATGTATCATGTTGATTGATTTGTGGATATTGAACTATCCTTGCATCTCTGGAATAAATCCCACTTGATTGTGGTAAATGCTCCTTTTAATGTATTGTCGAATTCAGTTTGCTAATACTTTATTGAGGATTTTTGGATCTGTGTGCACCATGGATATTGGCTTATAAATTTATCTTGAAAACTATTATTAATTTAGGAGAAAGAGAAGTTTGCTTTAGTGGCTGGCAAGGGGACAGGTCTTTCAGAAGCACCATTTTAGCTGAGTTATAAGCCATTTTGTACAGGATGACTAACTCTAATGCTTACCCAATGTATAGAGTAGATATATGACCAACAGTTTGTATCACAGGCATTGTGATTGAGACACATTTTTGATATAATCCAGACAAAAAAGAGATATGTGTTTCTCATGATTAGTGAACAGAGAAGTTATTTTCTCCTTGACAAAAGACTAGACTTAAATATGTTTTGAGACCCATGAAGGACAGCTAAGTGGAAACACATGCAAAATTTAAAAATAAATAGCTTTCTTTAACTACTATAACCTAGAAGAAGGAGAAGAAAAGAGGCGTGGGGTATGGGTCTGCATACATACTGTCCACAGTTGGAGATACATGAATAAAATGAAGACCAAATCACCTCACTTAACGTAGGGAACTTTCTTAACTAAATACAGTATTATCTTTCCAGGGAGTATCCCCTATCCCCAAGGGTAGTTGCCATTTGTGGCTATTAGATGAAAGAGGAAAAGACAGAGAAGCATCTTACAGAATTAACTTTGATGCCCTACATACATTTTTTTTGGCATGTAAATAGAAAACCCCTAGAAGGGGGGAAAAAAAGCAGAGCATATAAGTAAGGCTTTTTTAAGATAGGTAAATCATTTTCTTTTTAAATGAAATTCAGTTTGACTGCATGAAATATGAACAGTAATTAAGTGCACAGTCTGTGGGCCTTCCATACTTTAAAGCACTTTCTTAAAAAAAAAACACACACAAAAAATGAATACTCACCTCAGACAGGCCAATTACCCAAGAATGATGAAGTCAAGAGGAAAGTCGCTAAATTTCTTTACTTGAGTGATCACAACCCTAGCCCGTGATTAGTCCCCACGGCACCAGCGGGGATGTGGCAGGGACACTCACATTGGAAGACTTCAAATAGTCATTTCCTTGGTTAAAATAAAATCTGACTGCACTAAATAGACAGTTTTTAATCTCACTTGGACATCTGAAGATTACTCAAGCCGTTGTTGGCTGCGGCAGAAACAAATTTTTCTGCTTTGTTGATTAAACCAGTGGTCTCCACCATTGCTTATCGGTCTGCAACGAGCTGTTCTTTTTAATTAAAAGTGAGCCACCACGAGAGAGCAATTAACAGCTAGTAATTACTGTGCTCTTCAGAACGGCAACATTTTGCCTTTCATTCCAATTATATAATGGACAAGTGGCTTTTTGATCTTCAAATTAGTGAGCTCTTGTCCTCCTTGTTTGGAGACAGAATTGGCAGGTTAATGATGGCCTGTGGGGGCACTCTTTCCTCTGACTGATGCGAGGTGAGAAACACTGGAAAAGAAGGCAGGGAAAGGTTTTCAAGAACTGCAGTTCCACCTTCATGATAAAGATAGAGAAAGAGCCCTTATTTTCAGGAGGTTGTGATGAAGAGGAAAAATAGGCTTACAAGGAGCTGACAAAAAGCATCATGGCTTCTCCTTCCTATCCTCCAGCAAATGATGATCCCATGTTTTAAAACGTGGAAAAGTAGAATTAAGACGTGATGCTTTGGTATGCCTTTGATAAGGACATGAAATATCACATGTTTGCAAAAAATACTTGCCCTCAGGTTAGAGACAGATTTGAACTTGATTTAAATTTGTTTTAATGACTATGAGAATTTCAGGGTATCATATCTTTTGATACAATTGAATCTTAATGGATAATTTATTACTAGCTCTAGTATAAACCCTGAGGTTATAAATAGAGGAAGTTAGATGTTATTGTTTTCCTGTATCTAAGCTCTGCTCTTCGTTTAACGGTACAGTATAGAGAGAGCTCTACCATATTACAGAACACTCATGAACCAATTGCTTCCCATGGGCATAGCCTCCATTTTGGACCAGTAATTTGTTGCAGATGCAAAAATGTAGGTGTGATCAGCCAGCTATGCTTCTTACTTATATATTCATGTTGAGAACGTGATAGTCATGGTAATTCTGTGGCCACAAATCACTACATGGGGCTGGTTGGTAATGGGGACAATTTTGTTGGGTATGGACTGAAAACAAATGGTGCAATAGGAAAGGTATTTGAAATCGTGAGTGTGGAATCTGGTTAATGAGCTCTTTCCAGTGATGTTACATGAAAATAGTATGCAATAGAATTATAGTATATGCCACATAATGGCCATGATGTAGTCTTTTAAGATACTTGAAAAGCCTTTTCTTAATGAGGAATAGAGCAGTTAACCAAATAGGAAAAATAATTACAATCATATATGTTTAAATCTCACCAAAGGACATCTTTATTAAGCACTTTGCTGATATAATTCTCAGTTGCTTGGTTTTAGCATCTTCATGGGGATGGAGCCCCAGTTGAAGTGAGTATAACCTACTCCTTGGCAGGTTGAATCTCTCTCCCCTAAACACCAAGTATGAGCAACTTTTCCATTAGGTCGTTCAGTCATTCAAGTGAGCTATTGTCACCTTTTCCCAGAAAAGGACATTATTGAGCCATCTTGAGTAAGGTGCGTCTTTTGATCCATTTTCAGAGATGGTTGTAAGCTTGAATCTGGTTAGTAACTTGTGGGATTCGTTTTTAGGATGGCTAGACATGAGTAGACGTTCAACATATAGCTTTAAACAGATTTTTACATATTGAAACAATTGATACTATTACAAGAACGATATTCACCACCATGCCTCATTAACACCTTGGCCTATGTTACAGCACTACTAGATGATGTTTTGAAATCACACATTTCTTCTTGCCAACACAAATACCATATACTTTGCTCATGAACTAAGGTTTTGGATCCAGATGGAAAAAATAAGCTTAGGTGTGTCTCTTTTTTCTTAACTGCTAAAGGTTTTAAAGAAACATTCTACATAACAATCATTTTGCATTTACTCTTAGGGTATGCATACTTGTGAAGGATGGGATATTGAGCTTGAGATGTATACATCTGTTAAAATGGAAATTTTGATTGATATAAGTGACACTTCTTGGAGAGAAATGTATCAGAAGAGTAAAGAAATTTAGGAGAGAAAGTGAAGGTCCCTTTGCCCTTGTAAACCTAAAAGAAGGATTTCTGGACTTTTTCAAAATGCAAGACTTTTCTGGCTCAGATGGGGGTATATTTGATCATTTCACTCATTGTAGTATTTGAATCCTCTATTTAACATATGTATCTTGTGATTTTCCAAATCCTGAATATAAATTCGGTTTTTTTGTTGATTATAATTCATGCAGTGCTAGTTATCACAGAGTCTATGATACAACCAAACTTTTCTTTGTCTGAGCCTTTGGAAATCCCAGTGCTTCTGAGAGAGTATATGGTATTCATGGAAAGAATATGGGCGTCAGATTGTAGTTTTATCATTTTTCAGTTTTGTGAACTTGGACAAGTTATTTAACATCTCTAAATCTCAATTCCCTCATTTTAAAGTGGGATGTTGGTACTGACCCTACAATGCTGTTCTGAAGACTTAATACCATAACTGTGCACAAAGCGGCCAATGAATTTGCTGGCACATGGTAGGTACTTAAATCATGGTAGCCATTATTGTTGTTGGTGTTCTCAATTCACTTACTTTGCAGTATCTTTTTTTAATATGAAATCTGAATTCAGGAAAAATATATTTGGGAAAGTCAGTCCGTCAATAGTAGGCACTGATAAACCAATATTTGAAGCACATGGTATATATTTTTTTCTTATAAGAATCTGAAAATATCACGGAAGGAAATAGATTTTTCTAACAGGTCAATGAACATACTTGTGACTATCCAAAATTAGATTATCCTTATTGTTTTTTTTTTTCCTGAAGGAATTTTACTCCTATAATGATTTTGTAATATACATATATTTTACATGTTTATTTATTTTTGAGAGAGTGAGAGCGAGCATAAGCAGGGGAGGGGCAGAGAGAGAGAGAGAGAGAGACAGAGGATTTGGAGCAGGCTTTGCGCTGAAAGTGGAGAGTGCAACTCAGGGCTCAAATTCATGAATCGTGAGATTATGACCTGAGCTGAAGTTGGACACTTAACCGATTTAGCCATCCAGGCACCCCTACTCGTATGGTGGTTTTGAATTTTAAAAGCATTTTCACCATTGGAAAATCAAGCTCCATTAAAAAAAAAATTGTTGGATGACCATCTTTATCTTTGTGGCAAAGTAGAAAGAACACTGGATTAGTAGTCTTGAGGTCACCACTCTCTTGCTTGTTGAGCAACCCTGGGAAAAATCATTTAACATTTCTGCATTATAGATGCTTCATGTGTAAAAGGACACTTCAGGGTTCTCTGGTTGCAAGCAACAGAAACTGGCTCTGGCTAACTTAGGCCACAGGACATTTCTTGGAATGGTGTGGGAGTACACAAAATTGAAGGAGGGCTGGAAAACCAGGCTTGGAAATGGGAGAGTAGTGAAGGTGTGTCCAAGAAGGTTGGAGAATTTTGATAGGTCATGTAGCTGAAAGAATCTGATCTGGATTTTACTGATGAAATGAAAGTCTCTAAATATTTCTAGTGTCTTTGATCCTCTGCTAAAGATTCATATTCACAGAAAGGACCCTAAAGATTGGCCTAACTTGGCCAACATGCCAACTTGTAGGAAGGGGATAGACTTTTGATTCCAGTTCCATGTCTGTGTCCAGTGGGTGAGGGGTAAATCCTCAAAAAGAAATCAGTGCACTCTCGGAAGGATAAGTGGATCCTGGGCTGCAAGAAAACAACAGATGTTAACTACACTGAAGATCATAAATGATGCTGCTTTTCCTGTAATTTGTGAATGTTACTTTAAGTATCATAGGTGGCAATGTTAAATAACATCTAAGGCACTGGGTAGTATTACTATTACCAGTTATTCCTTGTGGATTTTGTTCATATAATTTGTTAAGTAGCTGACCCAACAATCATATTGTGTAGTTTCTTCTGGACAGCATTATATCCTTAAACATAATTATACATTAAAAAACCCCAAAACTTGGGGCGCCTGGGTGGCACAGTCGGTTAAGTGTCCGACTTCAGCCAGGTCACGATCTCGCGGCCCGTGAGTTCGAGCCCCGCGTCAGGCTCTGGGCTGATGGCTCGGAGCCTGGAGCCTGTTTCCGATTCTGTGTCTCCCTCTCTCTCTGCCCCTCCCCCGTTCATGCTCTGTCTCTCTCTGTCCCAAAAATAAATAAACGTTGAAAAAAAAAATTTAAAAAAACAAAAACAAAAAAAAAAAACCCAAAACTTGAATATAATTATGGAACCCAGTCTTGCTAATTGAAATCTTGAATTCATTCTCTATTTGAGGATCAAAGAAACTCCAGTTAACCTTAATGAGAGCTAAGGTAGCCATGAGAAATGAATAAATTCTTTGTTAGATTTCATTTTTTCATTTTTATTTTTTATATTTTTATTTTAGTTCCGGTGAGTTAACATACAGTGTTATATTAGTTTCAGGTATACAATCTAGTGATTCAACAATTCCATATATCTACCTGGCGCTCATCAGGACAAGTGCATTCCTTAATCCCCATCACATATTTACTTTATTAGATTTTAAACAATGAATTTTGGTTAATAATCAGCCTCGTCATTAGAAATCTTGTCAGTGGCGTAAGTGGGGATGTGTTCATGTTGTTAACAATAGACCTGCTTCTTGAACCAAATAGAGTAATAGGAATTTACAGAAATGGCATTTAAAATATTTTATTTGCAATGTCCAAATGAGTATTCCAGAGTTCAGTAAAAACATGGCCTTCAGCGAGACTTTTTTTTTTTTTAAATCAGTGAGATTAAAAATATTAAGTAGAACACCACTATATCTTGAGTATAGAAAGCTTTCAGTAATGTATTAGGAAATTCAGTAGCCATGTTTTTCACATTTTTAATTTTTTTAAATTTAGGTATTTCTTTTCTGGTCTTTATCCCTAGTGGTATAATAAAATACAAATGAGATACAGGAAATAGGAAGTCTGTTAGTGTTCATTACATTATACAGAGTCAGGCAGAATGGAATGATTAATATGCTTGACTGAACCCAGGCATGCATATTCAAACTCTAAGCAAACCTCCAGATTACTCAGTTATTATTGGAAATTTGAGAATAACACTTTTGAATGAGTGTTTTTATTGAATCAGGAGGGGCTCAATTGTATAGATACTTTAATATAGGCCTTAACAGAAAGAGAAATGAGTTATATTCCGGAAGATTCCATGGACAAATGCATTGATTTTATAAAAGCCTGGAAAATGACCAAATTTAACTTAATTTCTGCTTCAATTAAGAACAAATTGATTTTCCTTGAACTTTTAGAACTTTTCTTTAGTCCCATTAGGATTTTACTATTTTAACAACTATTGTGATATGTGAGTGGAAGAGATTAGTTCATATAATCAGATTTAGGCCTGGTATTTTATAAACAACACGTTGTATGATTATACATGTAATGCTACACATTGACATTTGGTCAGGTAAATAATTAAACCTAATATCCACTGAACTAAAACTATTTCTGTATTTGATCAATTACTTAGGGTTTTGGAAGACTTCTTTAAAATTATATAATTGCTTATTAACTGAATCCTTATAAAGATAAATTTATGTGAAAATGCAAAAATTTAACACATTTGTTTTGCCTGATGATAAGGCAACACAAAATCATACATGTTGACTATAGAAAATATTAAAAAGATTGGAAAAGAAGATGTCACCCATAATCGTGTCACTAAGGGACAAGTACCATTATCGTTCTACAGTGTTTAAAATTCTAATTTTGAATTGTTTTTTTCTCTCTCTTTCTATGTCTATTTTAAACTATAGTTTTGTTTGTTACTTTAGACATGAACAGGTTTCATCTGTACACTTTATTCAGAAACTGAATAATAAAGGATTGAAAAATTAAAAAAAAATTTTTTGTTTATTTATTTTGAGAGAGAGAGAGAGAGAGAGAGAGAGAACAGGGGAGGGGCAGAGAGAGCGAGAGAGAGAGAATCCCAAGCAGGCTCCGCAGAGCCTGACTAGGGGCTTGAACGCATGAACTGTGAAATCATGACCTGAGCCGAAATCAAGAGTTGGACGGTTACTGACCAAGCCACCCAGGTGCCCCACAGGTTGAAAATTTTAAAAGAACATCATACTTAGAAAAGATAGAGGGGGGGTGTACCCATTAGATAGCCTAATCACTGCTATCATGAAATACACGGCCAGATGTTATCAGTGCTTTTTATTAAGTGTGATGTATCCACTTTTATTTCACTTTCAGATATGTCTTCTAACAGTTTCCACTGGTAGGCTTTAGTGATCTAATAAGTAGGCTCTATCTAATATTTTTATTCAGTTATTTTAAGCCTTGTTCCTTTATCCTACTAATTATTAAATATGATTTTAAGAAGTATAAAATGTAAGTGATTGAACAGAGTGCTGTGTGATCTGGAAATTCTAAACTCACCCCATTATTGACTGTAAAGCAAAGTTTGTAATTTTAACAAGATGTTTTTCTCTCTTCTGGAGATAATACATGGGGCTAGAAGTTCTTAAGGAAGAGAGCTTCAGAAAATGTTATCAAACTCTGTATTTTATTCCCACTTTTCCTCTACTGGCTACCTTTTACTTAACACATGTTACAATTTTTTATTTTTCTAAAAAAGTCTACAGTTTGTATTGCTAATTTCCTTCCATGAAAGACAAAGACTTTTAGGACAATTTAGAACATCCTTCTGATGTCTCTAATGCCCTAGTCATTAGCTCCCACCTCCCTTACTGTTTTCTAGAATTTTACTTGTAGCTTCTTTTAAAACTATCAATACTTCAGATGTTTCAGCCTGTTTAGCTGATTTATTTGCTCACCGTTGTTCCTTGTGTTCCTTGTGTTCCTTACCCACCCGCCCCTCCCCCCTCCGCCCCCGGCTGCAGGTTGAAGTATATAGTTTAATATCTCTTTTAGCAATAATTCATGAGTAATTAGCTTTGGTAGTCCTTGTAAGTCTGGAAATATCTATCTTTTGCCTTCTCTCTTGAATGAAGGTTTGAATGGATACGGAATCCTGGTTTGGTTATTTTTCCTTGGCACTTTGAAGATATTTCTCCATTCTTTTTTAGCAGCTCTGGTTGTTGAGGAGATAATTTTGTCATCCTGATTATTCTACTTTGTGGGTAAGCTTGTCTTTTCCTCTCTGAAGACGTTTAAGATTTTTCTCTTTAACCTTGACTTTTTGAAGTGTCACTATAATATCTCTGGGTTTGGATTTTTCTTTTTTGATACTGCTTGTGACTCTTAGGTCTCTCTCTTTCTCTCTACATATATATTTTATTGGAAACCTTTCACCCATGGTTCTTCAAATATTGCCTCTCTTCTATTCTCTTTAGAGTAAATATATATATACATATAAATATACATATTTGTATATTCATACATATATATTCTCACATATCTTAACTTCTCTTTATTTCTTTATCTCTTTACATTCTGTGTGGTTTATTCAGTTCCATCTTCAAGTTCGTTAATTTTCTCTTCAGCTCTGTCTAGTTTACTCCATATTGCATATTTCAAGATTTCCAATTGGTTCTCTTTCATAAATATTGTTGTTTCATGATCCTGCATTTGTTTCATTGATGCTAATCCTGCTTTTCCTCTTTGATAATTTTATTCTATTTTATTTTTTTATTTTTGGAGAGAGAGAGAGTGGGGGAGAGGGGCAGAGGGATAGAGAAAGAGAATCCTAAGCAGGCTCCACACTCAGCATGGAGCCCAATTCAGGGCTTAATTCCCCAACCTTGGGATCATGACATGAACTGAAAGCAAGAGTCCAACGCTCAACTGATTAAGCCACCCAGGTGCCCTGTCTCTGAGAATTTAAACATCATTATTCAAAAGTTCTTCTCAGGTTACTTAGTTACTTCTATTTTTTTAATAAGTTTTTCTTTCTATTGGGCTTATTGATTGTCTTTTACAGTGCAAATTCACTTTTGTGAATTTATTTTTTTAAGAGCTTATCTTGTATGGGAATGTTCTTCAACACCTTCTTTCCCGTATGGTAATTTAGTAGTTGTCTCAGTTGCCCCAGGTCTTATGATAATGTGAATAAAACAATTTTGCCCTCTGTACAGAGACAGGGAATACAGTTATAACTCTGACCTCATGCAGGGTGCTTGGTTCATGTGTGGGGCATGTTTAGGTCCTTTCTTATATGAGCACCGAAACATAATCCCTACTATTCATGTTTGGCCAGAACCCAGAAAAAGACCCTTTATTGTTGTAGATTAACTTTTCCTTTATAGACCATGGAAAACTCTCTTGCTTGCTTGTGAACGGGATTATACTTTCAAATGTTTTAAAAATAGTTATCCATTATTTCTTATTGAATAGAGGCAGTTTTGGCCTGTGCTTACACTACCATTTTTGTCTATTATCTTTCATGGAATTTAAATTTAAATTTTATTAAGCTTTTATTTTGGATAGACATTTTCCACAAAGGTAAAATGTGTTTTCACAATTTTTTTTTTTTTTTATTATTTCAGGGTATAATATGTTCAAATTACATTTAACTGAAGTGGAAAAAATAATTGGGAACATTGGGACAAATTGTGTATTTTGTCACCCTGGACTTCAGACTTCCTTAGAGTAAACATTCATGAAGAAGAATCAATAGAGAGAACATTCATATCTTAAGGAATAAAAATAAAGGGTATATTCAGTTGAAGTTTGAAGGGGTTTTAAAAAAACTGGAGAAGAGAAAACGTAAAATAGTAACTCCCCCTTTTCAGCTGATTTACCAGTCATAATTCAAATATTTCTGAGGCCGCAAACAGAATATATGGGAAACCTTGGCTTAAGACACAAAACCAAACCAAATCAAAACCTCTCTTTTGGACTTTATTCAGTAAATAGTGAGTTAGTTACTAAAGCCCGCATATGGGGCTTTTGTGCTCATTCACTCAACAAACATACTGGCCTCATATGAATTGAAGCTGAACTTTATTTAGACATAATGGAGAGCCATTGGAATGTCTGAAATGTGAAGAGATACAATCAGAATTACGCTTTAGGATGTTTAATTTGGCAAAGGTACGCAAGCTGAATTGTAACAGAGGAAAAATGGAAGATTTGGAGAGCTGGTTAGTGGGCTATTGCAAAAGAAGCACTGGGAGTTAATGGTAAGGACCTGGACTAGGCTGTGGCAATAGGAATCAGCAGGACTTGGTTGCTGACTGTATGTGGGAAGAAGGGAGGCGGGAGAAATAAAACGTGAATTGGTAGATGGGGAGAACAATGCTGGCCTGAAAGAAATTGCAAAATCGGACTGCAAATCTTTAAGGAGATAAAGACTCTGCCCATTTTGACAAGTGCATTTATAGACTCTTTGGTCGGGGGGTGGGGAGACAGTGGCAGGGAAAAGGAAAGAAATAGGGTAACAGTTTTAAGGGATAGGGGGCCAAAATCTTTCTTAAAGTTTATGCACAATTGACTGTGTTTTATGGAATATAATCTATTTTATGTGGGTTCCAAAGAAAAATTTTCAGTAGTCATCACAGCTACCTATAAATATGTATTCATTACTATATGTTTAGAAAATGGAATCAAGAAAATGCCATTATTTTCCTTCTGATTGTCACATGATTTGGGTTTTCCATCAAAATTCAACCAAAAGTCTGCTTGGGATCTTAGGCATGAACCAAGACATGGAACTGGTTAGGTCCAACCATGTTCTTGGGGAAGGCTTTATGATGGAGATGGAATTAGATACCCAATGAAAGAATTTGGAGTCATTGCAGGGTTATCTCCAGCCTGAGGGGAAATGGCCAGTCAGGAAGGGCACCTGGCACAAGAAAGCCAGAGCAGAGCTTGCTGATAACCCTCAGAAGAGCAGCTTTCTCTTTAAGGAAGTAACAGAATTGGCTTCCTGCAAAAACATGTTAACTTGACAATTCACTTGGTCTCAAATGAGGTGTGGATAACGGTGATCCTTAAAAAAAAAATGAGACAGTTTTAGCAAATTTGAGGAAATCCCTTTTTCTAGGTTACAAACACCACAAATGTTTTATAACTCAAGCCCTCAGCCAAGGGATAATAATAATTTCCACATGCATGTCTGGTTCTAACATGGGAATATATTTCCAAAGACGGGTGTGGTGTCTCTCTTCCAGGGAATCTTTAAGTCTCTTAGAGGCAACTGCTTATCTGCTGAATTCCAGTTGACTCCTGTTAGACTCTGCAGATACCTGATGTGTTTTTAGTGGTGCGATATTCTGCCATTGACCATGGCAGCTTTTTCTTTGCTCTTTACTTTTCCCAAAACCACTGTTCTTTCTCTTGTTTGAAAAGGCCCTGGTATAACAGTTGCATATATCCAGGGGGATAGATTTGCATGTCCCCGTTTGCTTTCCATGCTCATGATTTACAACTGTAGTCAACTCCTTTTCTGGCAGTGTCACTATGACACTATGTGCCTGGCCCTGTTCTCACCAAATGCTCACATCAGTTCTATGATGCAGTTCTATTATCATCTCAGAGGTTCAAAGAGGAGTCACAAGTTGCCGCAGGTTTCCAGCTTGTAAGTGGCTGGCCACCAATCACTGTCACTGTACCATGCTGCTTCTTATAAGTACAACCTGGCTAATGGTTTTGAAACTGCAGGGCTTCTGGGAACAATTGGCTCACAGTTCTCTGACTGTTGAGAGCAGTATCCAAACTACCAATATATTCAGGATCAGACCACTTAGCCTCACTTGGAAAGCCATAGAAAGAATAAGGGGCGCCTGGGTGGCTCAGTCCGTTGAGCGTCCCACTTCAGCTCAGGTCATGATCTCACAGGTTCGTGAGTTTGAGGCCCGCGTGGGGTTCTGTGCTGACAGCTCGGAGCCTGGAGCCTGCTTTGGATTCTGTGTCTCCCTCTCTCCCTGCCCCTCCCCCACTTGTGCTCTGTCACTCTCTCTCAAAAATAAAATAAATATTAAATCGGTTTTTAAGAATGAATGTTGGATATACGACAGACGTACTCTTGTTTCTCCATCTTTCATGGATACTTCTTTCATAGTGGCACTTCTTTGTAATTGGAAAGCTATTTCCACTCAAGAAACAACAAACCTTTTAAAAAAATGTAGTGTCTTCTCTCTGTTCCTTAAAAGAACCAGGCATGGATTGGCACTGAAAAGATGTCCATATAAAATAAAGACTAATTGTGGCTTAGAATATTTTAATGTGCTGTGTTTAGAAATAATTACAAAAAAATAAAAACTTAAGTGAATATTATATTAACATTGAAATTTCCCATACCACTGCCCCTTCATTCTTGCTCCTCCCCCCCCCCCCATATACATTTATAGTCTCTTGTGATGAGATTCTACCTTTTCTACCACCCAGGCTTATCAAAGCTATAAACCGGTCACATATTTCACAGAAGCTTAAAGATACGTGGAGAACTTGGATAGGGTCCAGAGGAGAGCAATGAAAATGATTAACGGGTTGGAAAACAGCGCTGATGAAAAAAGATGAATGGAATCAGGATTACGGGTATTGAGAAGGTTTAGAGGTGACTTAAGAACTGTCCTCAACTGTATGAAGGACTATGAAGAGAAGCATGGTGACCAAGTGTCTTCCAAATCCATCTCATAGAAGGGGAAAAGTGACTACGCTACAACAGAAGGGATTTAATCAAATGTGAGTTTCAAGTGGGATTTTCTTTCTTCTTTTTTTTTAATTTTCTTTAATGTTTATTTATTATTGAGAGACAGAGAGAGACAGAGCGCAGGTGGGGGAGGGACAAAGAGAGGGGGAGACACAGAATCCGAAGAAGGCTCCAGCCTCTGAGCTGTCAGCAGAGAGCCTGACATGGGGCTTGAACTCACAAACTGAGAGATCATGACTGGAGACGAAGTTGGATGCTTAACGGACTGAGCCACCCAGGGGCCCTTCAAATGGGATTTTCTTTTCCATCCTCACTATTGCCATCTATCAACTCTTTTACATTCCTTCTACCATCAATGAGAAAAATTTTAATGAGAAAATTGGAGATGAATGGCACCATGGGTGGGACTGTTTAATACATAAAGAAAAGCTTTCTTCCCAGTAAGGCAGTGATTCTCAGATGGAAATTTGGAGCAGCAGGAGGAATCAGAATTGCCAGATGTGGAGATTTTATAAAATACAGTTGCCTTAGGATCCATCACTAGCCTCCACCTTTCCTTGAAAAATAACTGCTTTATAGATTATGCTTTTACTTAGTTAATGCTGGTAGATGAAAGGAGGAAGATTTCAAGGGTATACAGTAAGACTTCAGGGATGAGTATATTCAGTGGGGTGTTCTGATTAGCTGGCCATTTTAGTTAGTTAAAGGCTAATTTATTTCAATGCTTATCCTTGAGAAAGTTTTGAAGACATTTTTTAATCTGTTCCCTGCTTTAATAGTGTCCTTAACAGTTAGAACTTGTGGCATCTGACTTCATGAGAAGCATTTTTGCAAGGCAGAGTGGCTTGGATTGAGTTTGGGGTGACTGGGTGGCTCAGTCAGTTGAGCATCCAACTCTTGATTTTGGCTCAGATCATGATCCCAGGGTCATCGGGTTCCCCGCTGAGCATGGAGCCTGCTTAGGATTCTTCCACTGCCCCTTCCCCCACTTGCCCTCCCCCCTCCCCCCCTCCATCTCTGTCTCAAATTGAAAAAAAAAAAGAGTGAAGCAAAGGGTGGGCTTTGTATTTTGGGAGGTACTATGCCTTTGGGAGCTTGAGAGGAAGAACTGAGCAGTGTTGACTCTCAACTTCTTAATTTTAGCAATAGGCTTGCTTTCTGAAGATGTTCCCTCTCAAAAATTCATCATTAAGAATCACAAGAACAAAATCACTTAAAATTAAATACACCATTTGGGCAGTAGGAACTGCTATTAGTCCCTGTTTTACACTGTAAAGTGGAGGAAATAAAATACAAGGAAATCAGAGAAGACTGTTATGCCACCAGTAGTCACGTTTTTGTGTTATGAGAAGGTTGTATAATCATCACAATTATTTTCTCTCAAAAACTCCACCTGGTTGGGCTATCTCAAACTTCCTACCTACCACCAAAGGTGATTGCTGCATAAATCTGTATGCTTTCCTACCGTTTAAGGCTATGGGTACTTTGATTAATTTAACCACATGTTACTGTCAGGTTGAACACATTCATCTTCTGTTCAAAGTGTATACTCGTCAATCTCTCTAGCGTTCCATCCCTTCAGGCCTTATTTCATCACATTTAAGGAGAGTCTTTCCTGCCTGTCTTTATCTTGTTAGGCTTTCAACAGCTGAAGTGGAATCTTCATTCTCTCATTCTTGCTGTCAAGCCTTCTTTAACATGCTTGCTCCTTTCCCTATTCATAAAATGTCAGGGTTGCCTCTGTTTCACACAGCATTATATACACAGTCAAATGTTACTACAGTTTAAATCATTTTCCATCTGAGGAGCTTACCCTGAATATATATATATATATATATATATATATATATATATATATATATTTTTTTTTTTTTTTTTTTTTTTTTTTTTTTTTGTAAGAATATGTTACACTGCTTAAAGCAGAGTGCAATGTTCATCATCAGATTCGAAGGGAGTTGCAGAGTGAAGGAGGCAGCTTGTGGTTTTGTTACTAGGGGGAGCTCCAGGTGCTGTCCCAGATGAGAGAAGCATCATTCAGGTCTTCTGAGAGATTGAAAGTTCAATTATTCATTTCAAAGGTGAAGAAAATAAGATGCATAGTGTTGCACAGATATTTAGAGTCAGGTTTTATACGGCATGCTACTTGATCAAATAAACTATAACGTATAACCTAACTGTGAGCTCTGTTTTTGAGCTCCAAATGTCCAGCTCCAATGTCTTTTTAAGTGAATGAATGAATGAATTGCATGGTATGGTTGCAAGCAAAGGAAAAGTGATAGGATCTGGTGCCTTAAACACATATTCGCAAAAGTTTCAATAGTTGAATAGCAAGATTGCACATTGTTCTGACTATTGCTTTCTACTCTATTAAAATATGAAAAGAGAGATGGGTATGCTTATGTTTCTAAATTTGGATAATTTTCAATGGTTACTCCATTTAATATTATTTCTCCAAAACTAGTATTATAGATAGGAAGTATTATATAATAGTAGTATTCAACACATATATGTTAGATAGCTCTATTTACCTTGATCTTTTACATCATTTTGTGATTCTGTGCTTATCACAAGTAGTTATTTTACATTTCCTATTTAGACCGAAAATACATCAAAGGCAGAGATTTTTATATGTGATTCCTGAGTGATCTTCTGTGGATGACAAAGCCTGAGACTGGCTAAACCTATATGGCTTTGAAATTGGGGGCACAGGAGTAAATAGAAAAGTGACCCGCTTATTCAACAGGTTGTGCTGTCATACAATCAATTTGACTGATGTTGTCACTGAATTTACTGACTCAGTGGTATTTTGCTTTTCATAAAGAGCTCATTTCTTGGGGCGCCTGGGTGGCTCAGTCGGTTGGGCGGCCGACTTCGGCTCAGGTTATGATCTCGCGGTCTGTGAGTTCAAGCCCCGCGTCGGGCTCTGTGCTGACAGCTCAGAGCCTGGAGCTTGTTTCAGATTCTGTGTCTCCCTCTCTCTGACCCTCCCCCGTTCATGCTCTGTCTCTGTCTCAAAAATAAATAAACGTTAAAAAAAATTAAAAAAAAAAGAGCTCCCTTTCTTGCCTCCCAACTTCTTCTTACCCCCACTTAGCTGCAAACCCCAAGTATCCTCATATATATTTTCAACATTATGCAACTCTTCCTTTCATATTCTCTTCCTTTCAAATAACTCTTCCTTTCAAATTCTTCTTCAAAGTTGGTGGAGTTATGCCACTGACCCCAGAAAACTGAAAGCATATCTGTGCTGAGGAGAATGGAAGACAATATTAATGCATCACATTGGAAAAATTAATAAGTATTTTTTTTTCAACGTTTATTTATTTTTGGGACAGAGAGAGACAGAGCATGAACGGGGGAGGGGCAGAGAGAGAGGGAGACACAGAATCGGAAACAGGCTCCAGGCTCTGAGCCATCAGCCCAGAGCCTGCCGCGGGGCTCGAACTCACGGACCGTGAGATCGTGACCTGGCTGAAGTCGGACGCTTAACCGACTGCGCCACCCAGGCGCCCCTTAATAAGTATTTTTAAGGATGCTAGTCCCAAATAAAAGTGTGGTTAAATGTTTAAATATGGTCTGTGTAACATCTACTGAGCTGCACAAAAGCAAGGCAAGGTATAGCAAAAACGGATGCAATTATATTACTTCTTGAACCAGCAAGAGAATAATAACTTTTTTTTCATAATTGACAGTCGATGAATGTGACGAGAGTCACAGCACATTGTCCTTTTAGTGTTGGACAGCTTCTCTTTCTCACTGGAACACGAAACTGGAAGAATTGGTGAAGAAAATGCAAAAGGTATCATGTAATCCCTGAAATGTACTTGAGGTCGCTGCCATTGTCGTCCCATAATGCTGGTTTTGTTGGTTGGCTAGGCTGTGGCTAGTAACTGAATGCCGAGGATGTTCCTAGACAAGTGTTCCCCAAACATTGGTGTATGGTCTCTTTCTGGTCTATTATTAGGAAGTTTTCACTGTTCTAAGGCAAAATGAGAAAGATGATAAAAACGTAGTTATTTATAAGATAAATTGATTTCATTTAAAAGACTTATTTATTCTGAGGATATTTTTAAATTTTTCTTTATAATGGTTTTTCTTTTGTGAGGTGATGTTAAGTGTGTGTGTGTGTGTGTGTGTGTGTGTGTGTGTGTGTGTATAATTTATTTATTGTAATTATTGATATTTGGAGTCCTGGTCTGGAAATCACCCCCTTGAAGGCTTTTTCTAGTATCATCCATAGTCCATACCCACAAAACCTGGAAGAAATGCCAGGTTCCTTGGTTAGGACGCTTGTCCTGGGTGGATCAACTTTGGCTGGCAAATGTCTGGAGTGGCTCTAAGGCTGAGTCTAGGAAACCATCAGGTGGGCAGGATTTTTCAGTGGAAATATCTGTTTTCTTTTCTCTTGGTATATATGTTAATAATTTGTTTTATTTTAAATTATGAATGCTTCAAGTACATGAAAAAGAATAGGATAGAATATGTATCCACATATTAAGATTTTGCATATTTTCTCTTAACAGAAATAAATAGAAACAAACAGATAGAAAGGACCAAATAGGAAGAAAAAAATAGAAAGAAATAAAACATAAGAGATGTAGTTAGAAACCTATTCTTCTCTAATATCCTGGAGTAGGTGTGAGGTATTTCCACTTTCATGTTTATACTTTCACTGCATATGCCTACAATAAACTATGTGTAACCTTTTGGTATGTTTAAAAAGTGTACATAAGTGGATCTGTGCATAATTTGCTTTTCATTTTGCTTTTTTTACTAAAACATTTTGTATTTGCTATTAATTCATGCTAATAAATGTCCAAAAGATTCATTCATTTTAACCGTTGTATAACACTCCATTCCATAAATACACCACAGGCGATTAATTTGTTCCTCTTATAAAGAGCTGCTTTTGCTGTTTCTGCTTTTCTGCTATCAAACCCAGCGTTGTACTGAGCATCTCTTTTGGACTGTCTTATGCAAATGTATGAAAATTTTTCTAGGGTAAATAAATACCTAGAAGATAAATTGCTGGGTCATGGTTTATGTGCGTCTTAAAATTTGCCAGCTAATCCCAGTTTGTGATTATACCTTTCACACTTCGAATAGCAGGCGATTGAGTTTCAGTTTAAAAAAAAAAATTGTGGGGCGCCTGGGTGGCTCAGTCGGTTAAGCGGCTGACTTCGGCTCAGGTCATGATCTCGCGGTCAGTGAGTTTGAGCCCCGCGTCGGGCTCTGCGCTGACAGCTCAGAGCCTGGAGCCTGTTTCGGATTCTGTGTCTCCCCCTTTCTCTGACCCTCCCCCGTTCATGCTCTGTCTCTCTCTGTCTCAAAAATAAATAAACGTTAAAAAAAATTAAAAAAAAATTGTGTATTAGGCGGGGATCCAATTTTATCCTTTTTTGTATGGCTAACTAATGTTCTGGGTCTATTTATGCAATAATTCATCTTTCATCCACTCATATTCTAGGTTCCCACAAGTGTGTGTGTCTGTTTCTGGGCT
The DNA here is from genome assembly GCF_018350155.1 of Leopardus geoffroyi. Taxonomy (NCBI): domain Eukaryota; kingdom Metazoa; phylum Chordata; class Mammalia; order Carnivora; family Felidae; genus Leopardus; species Leopardus geoffroyi. The sequence continues at coordinate 96,678,621 of NC_059333.1, forward strand.
CTCTATTCCCATCATTGGTCTCTTTCTTTGTTCTGATGCCATTAACACCGATTTTTCAAATTGCCACAGCTTTACAGTTAGTCTTGACATCTGTAAGGCAAATCTTTTTGTCTTCTCCACAATTGTCTTAGTCATTTGTACTTCCATATGAGTGTTAGGATCAGTTTGTCAGGCTTCACTAAAAATCCCATTATATTTTAAACGGATATGACTTGCTACTTTCTCCATCTGTTCTCCAGAATAGTTTTTGTAAGATGGGATTACTGGTACTTAAAGGTTAGTTAAAAACTCCTCTTTCATACTAGATTAATGTGTTTTGGGAACCAGTTACATATTACATTTAATTTGATTACAGACATTAAGTTTTTTATTGGGTACATTTGGATTTGCTTCTTTTTGAGTCAACTTTAGTAAGTTTTATTGGTCTAAGAAATTATTCTTTTGTCTAGGTTTTCAAATTTATTAGCATAAATTTGTTCATAGTATTTGGCTAAGCATTTAAAAATCTCTGTTTCTGTATGTCTCCTTTTAAATTACTATGTTTTTATTTTTGCCTCTTTCTTTTTTTATCAATCCAATGCCAAAATTTTGTGTTTTATTAGTTTTATAGGTATCTTCTCTTTTCTTTAAAAAAACCTATAATTTTTTTATTCCGCTGGCCTTTTCCTAAATTTTTAAATTGACTCCTTATGCATTGGTTTTCATTTGCTTCATTTCTAATATAAACATTTAAGACTATAAATTTCTTCTAATATTGGTTAAGCCACTTTCCACAAGTTTTGATATTTAATGTTCTCAATATTTTTAGTTTAAAATATTTTATAATTTCAAAATGATTTATCTTTGGACCCACATATTATATAATATGCTTTAAAAGGTTTCTAAGCATATGATATTTGTTAGATTTTTGTCACTGATGTTTATTATACTGTGCTTTTTGTGGGTAATGTGGCAAATCTTACAAATGCATCACAGGAGCTGGAAAAATAATTTTTGGGTACAGACTTTTCTATATATTCATTAGATCAAACGTCAACTATGCTGTTCAAATCTTATGTTCCTCATCACTTGTCTTTATTAATTATTGAGAGAGATGTGTTGAATTTTGCCATTGGGATTGTGAACTTAAAATTACTTATTGTAATTTTATCAATCTTTGCTTCATGCTTTTGGAGTTTAAGATATTAAGTACCTACAAATCCAAAATACGGTATTTTCCTGGCAGAGCTTTCCTTTTGTCATTTGTAATAATTAGGGAATATTGACTTTTGCTTTGAAGTTGACTTAGTTTTATGTTAATACAGCTACTTCAGCTTTCTTTTGGTTATATCTCTTTTTACCCACTTGCAAACTATCTGAGTCTTTTTTCTTTTTGCATGTATCTCTCTTAAGCAACATACAGTTGGATTTTGTTTCTTAAATAAAATCTGCCCTTTTTCTTTTTCTAGTCCATATATACCTATCGTGATTAGGGATCTGTTTGGATTTATTTCTTTCATTTTATTTTCTGTTGTAAAATTGCTTTGCTTTTGGCTCCTTCCTCCCTTCCTCCTTCCCTTCTTTCCCTCCCTCCCCGCTGCCTCTCTCTCTTCCTTCCTTCCTTCCTTCCTTCCTTCCTTCCTTCCTTCCTTCCTTCTTTTTTTCTGTCCTTCTCGTCTTTCTTTTTCTTTCTTTCCTCTACTTTTTTCTTCTCTCTTGCTCCCTATAGAATTGAGTTTTCTGGGGCGCCTGGGTGGCGCAGTCGGTTAAGCGTCCGACTTCAGCCAGGTCATGATCTCGCGGTCGTGAGTTCGAGCCCCGCGTCAGGCTCTGGGCTGATGGCTCAGAGCCTGGAGCCTGTTTCCGATTCTGTGTCTCCCTCTCTCTCTGCCCCTCCCCCGTTCATGCTCTGTCTCTCTCTGTCCCAAAGATAAATAAACGTTGAAAAAAAAAAAAAAAGAATTGAGTTTTCTTTATTTTTTTCTTCTTTCCTCTACTATATTCTATTTGCATTTTTTAAAATAGGCACTTTTAAATGTGCGTATTTAACAAAGTCTCACATTAAACAATATTGACCCTCTTTCTGAAAGGTGTGAGTGCTGCAGAACACAGTAACTCAGATTGTCCTCCTTGCCCCACAGTTTACAAGTTAATTGCTGCCTGAGGTTTTGGGGCCATCTTATGACCTCTGAACGAGTCATTGTTATTGATGCAATTAGTGATGATTTAGACTGATACATGTCATTTGCGAATTTATTTTTTCACTGTTGCTTCTTAGATCCTATTCCTTCTTTCTGGGTTCAGCATGATTTTTTTTTAAAGTATGTTCTTTGGTATTTTTTTTTAGCAATGTTTTGTGAGTAGTAAACTCCTTTGCCTTTGCCTGACTGAAAATGTCTTCATTTTCTTTCCATTTTTAAATAGTAGTTTTTCACAGTTCAAGGTTGACAGTTATTTCCTGTCAGCACACTGACTATATTATTCCATTTTTTTTTTATGCTTCTGCTGGGGTTGAGGATCTTGCCTTCTGTTATTGTAGTTTCTCTGTATTAACCTGCTTTTTGACTTTCTCTCTAATTACTTCTCTTTGTCTTTGGTGTCCCATAGTTTTACTATAATGTATCTAGATGTGGAATTATTTTGATTTTTCCTACATGGGTCTCCTGGTGATTCCTGAATCTGACAAGTCCTGTCTTTTATTACTTCAGAAAAATTTTCAGCCATTATCTCTTCAAATATCTTTTAACCCATTTTGGAAGTCCTAGTCATATGTTGGATGATTTTCTCCTGTCCTTGATATCTCTTAACTTTTCTTTGCTATTTTTCTTTTTGGCTTATTCAGGGGAGTTTTTGAGGTCTATATTGCATTGTGTTCCATTCTCTTCTCTTCAATTTAGGTGGTTTATTGATGTTTTCTTACAGTCACTATATTTTCAAACTCAAGAAATTGTTTCTTTAAAAAATTTGTCATTGGGATGCCTTGATGGTTCAATCAGTTGAGCATCTGACTTTTGATTTCGGCTCAGGTCGTGATCCCAGTGTCATGGGATCAAGCCCCACGTTGGGCTCCGTGCTGAGTGTAGAGTCTGCTTAAGATTCTTTCTCTCTCTTCCTCTGCCCCTCTCCCCTGCTTGTGCTTTCTCTCTCTCTCTCAAAAAAAAAATCTGTCATTAAAAAATCATGTTTTTTTTTTCTTTTGGCTTTAGATTCTTATTTTACATTTTAATTATTATTATTAATTATTAGTAGTAGTAGTAAGGAAATTTATTTTACAGTCTCTATCAGATTATTCTACAGGCTTATAGCTAATCCTGGAGTCCCTGTGTCTGCTTATTCTCTCCCTTGAAGGAATATTTCATTGTATGTTTTGTAATTTGGGGCAATGAGCTCATCTTCATAAGATTCTATCAGAGGGTATCTTGTAAAGGCTACGTTTAAGTTATGTTGCTTCAAGCAGTTTTACATTTGTTTCTACAGCATGGGAATTCCAGACTGAATTCATATTTGACTTTATAATCCTATTCTTCATTCTCTATTTCCAAGCCAAAGTCCCAGGAGATAGCTTTTTTTCTGTCTTTATAACCCAAATCTGTTAGTTATCCAGGCATTCTCTTTTCCCTCTTCGATGATCAAAAAATGTTTTCTACAGATTTTTATGTATCCAGGGTCATTTTCTTCTACATACCGTCAGCACTGATGTCAAATGATCATTCTTGAAGGAGATTTTGATCATATTAATCCTTGAGTGGCGTACCATAAAGCTGCAGAATAAACTCCAACCACTTGGAAAGATTCAGTCTTGCTTTGTCTTTTCTGACCTCTACTCTCACTTTTTTTCTCAAAGATACTTTATGTTTAAGTTGAGGAACTGGTCATTTCTGGAATATATCATGAGCTCTCTTGTTTTAGTGCTATTGCCTATTCTGCTTTATCGTTAACTACCTCCTTTCCTTGACTAACTTGTATTATTATTTAAGACTCAAGTTAGGCATCTGCTTTCAAGCTTCAGCTCAGTATCATTTTTGTTGTTGTTGTTCTTTATTTGTTTATTTTTTGCTTTTAAAGAATCATTAAAAAGCACAAAGGGAGAATTTATCATTTTGTATTCCTAGGCTCTTCCTCTTTCCATGCCTAAAATTACATTAAATTTAGTAGTATCTCTGGGACAGTATATATATATATATATATATATATATATATATATATATATATTCTTTGGAGAAAGAAGAATATATATATATTCTTTGGAGAAAGACTTAACTTATGCTTCTGTTGAAAATCTTACGTGTTTCAAAGTCACCTATGTTGGGGGATATTAGTGAAATACTGTATATTTGTAATATTGTATAGTTAACTGCCGAATTGCTTTTTGGAACATTTTGAGAAGTAAAGGAAGTAGATCTGATAACAGTACATCTTTTGTAAAATAGAACTGGATTCTCATTTTTTTGCTTCTGCTACTAATTAGCTGTGTATTTTCTTTTTTACTTTGGTTTCCCTCTTTATAATGTAAAGATGTTGGATGAGATGCTCTCCGTTTTGCTTTCACCTCCAAAACCCTTCTAGTGATTTGAAGGAGTGTCTCAGAAATCTGGAGGTGTTTCATTGTAACCCGTTCCTCTAAGTTATCTTCACTTTTTTTGGTTGGTAAATTTAAGCTAATGAATGGCGTAGAAGGCTTAGAAACTAGGTAATGTTTAAGATAAATTTGCATTTAAAAATATTTTATTGAATGGACAGTACTCAGCTAATATAGACACTAATCAGAAAGTTCTGGCTAATAGCACATTTTGAAAGGCAAAGACAGATGTTTTTAACCTTGTTTTGACTTGAAAGAGCAGCAATGAGGAGCAGAAATGCAGTGCGTCAGGAATGTGGACTCAAGGCCCAGCTAATGGGTAAAGCCCTCCCTGGGTAATATCAAATAGCTAATGTTTTCAGTCTTGATGCTTGCTTTACTGTGAATATATGTGGGCTTGAATACTGTAAAGATCAGTAACTCTTTTGATAGGCTTGTCAATGTCTAGTGTTAATGAACCTGTTCTTTTAAACAGCCTGTCTTCAAATGTTGGTGTGCCTTCATAGAAAGTAAAGAGTGACATAATTTCATACGAACCATCCACCTCTTAGTAATATTTAATTATTCTTCCCAGAATTACCTGAGATGACTCAATCCCTAAAAACTTTAATGAACTTGTCCTAAATTTACTGCGTAAAAAATATTTGCTCTAAATTTTCTTTGAGTTATTTATATAAGTTAATAGCTCTTTGCATTTTAGATTGTGAATGAAAAGCTAGAATATTTATGATGTTTAATTCATTAGAATTTGGGCAGAAGTATCTTTTTAAATGGAAGGCAATATTGGAAAGAAATAAATATCTTCTTACTGAAATTTACAAAAATACACAGCTAATCAGTGGTGATATTTTAATTTTGTTTCTCTCTGATTCTATTACCTTCTTCTCCTTACCATTTTAGTTTAGTTTAGTTTAGTTTAGTTTTTGTGTCTCTCCCAATTTTTCTCACCAAGTTCTTCTTTGGTTCTTTCAACTCTATTTCTTCTTTCTTTCTACCTTCTCTCTTCTTTTCTTTCTTCTTTTTAAATTTTTCTTTCCTTTCCCTTCTCTCTTCCTTTTTTTTTCCTCAGGTAAACATTGATCTAGATACAAACTCACCAGTAACTACAAACAGGAATGGGATTTATAAGCAAAGAAGCAAAGTGAGTTTTTTTCTTAATTGTGTCTTAGGCAAATCCAAAAATAATAGAATAACAACAGATTCTTTCATATTTCTTGTGACTGTAGGTTTTTTTCCATTAAGTGTATGAAACAATTCAGTGCTTTTTCACTCCATGTATTTATTTGGAGCATAAATTGGTCTGCAGGACTACATTTCTATATGTTAAGTTGTAGTTTTGGCTCCTAGTCGAATATGCCATGAATTAATAATCATTTGATATTGACTCAGTTGGGGTGAATACCAAGATTTATTGACCTGAGTGGAAAATATGGACCAGAGTGAAACCTCTGTCAATATTTACTTACTTTTACAGAGACAATTAATCTTGATACTTATTGAAGCAAGAAGTCGATATATGTATTGTTATGTACTTTTGGAGACTTCCATTAGAAATATTGGCAAGTCCTTAGTTCATGGTCATAGATTTAAAAGGCCTATCAATTTAAATGTTTCGGATATGAAGAGCTAAAACACGTAAAGTATCACAGTGCTATTCACCAGAAATAAGAAGAGTCTTCTCAGAGTGGGTTTATGTGAATTCCTCTTTTCAGTTCAGCTAATGCTTATTTAGTAATATGAACTGCCAAGGAGACAACCAGTACTGACTTCTCGATGAATGACTTCCTCTTGTTAGCAGATAGGTTAAACTCTCCTATGAGATAGTTTTGCACTGTCCTCCTGGTGGTGAATGACACTGGTGAGTAAACCCCCCCCCAGTGCATCTTAGTTGCTTCATGAGAGCTTCCTTTGTGAGCAGCCCATACCACTGAGAGAAGTACAGGCTATGAGATTTGGATCCTTTGTTTATTAGGCTTGTTTTTTTGTGTTGTTTTTTTCTCTTTTGGGATAAAATATTTGTGGAGGTAAGAGAAACTTTTACTGTACAGTTACTAGAAGTGTAATGAAGCACTTGACATGTATGTATGGAGTATTAAGGCTGAATTTCTACAGAGAGAGTATGTGTGTGTGAGAGAGAGAAAGAGCATATATTTTTTTTATAAATTCCCCATTCAGAACACGATTTCAAGAATTATACTTTAAAGTTTTCCTTCCCTCCAAAAAAACAACTACTTAAAGAACAAACAAACAAAAACAGTCACACTTTCACAGTGGAGGTAGAAATTTGAGATATGATAGTAGAGTGATTGACTTGTATTTAGTTTTCTCCATATAAATTTAGATTTAAGCTTACGTGTCGCAATGCATTATTCATTGCAGTAATATTCATGCTCTCTTATTTAATAGAGATAAGAGATTGTCCTACTTAGGGAAATGTCCAAAGAGCTAGTGAAAGGTGTTGAGGATACATATATATAGATATATATATAAATGTATATAATATGTGTATGTATATGTATATAATAAATGTATATAAATATATATAAATTAATTATATAATATACTATATACTATAGAATTTATATAATATCTTTATAAAATATAATATTATACATAAATTAATTTGCCATTGGGATAATAGGACATAATTATCATTATGCGTTTGGAATAGACATTATATTCTAGACATTGTGAATAGTTTTCAGGGTTTTTTAAGTGGCTGCTCTCAACATTATTTCAGAATTGTTTATAATATTCAGTATAACATAACATGATGATATATGGCTGAAAGTCATGAACTGGCTAATGCTCATGAACAATTAACACATTAGTAAATTTGTGTTTAGCTTTAAGTTCTCAACTTGTTTTTTTAACTGATGTTTCCTGTCGTCCTAGGGAAATGACTTTTTGGGGGGGATTTACATATTTTCATACAGTTTAATTGTTTTTGCCGGTTATAGCAGAAATGTGTTTGTTTTTCTGTTAAATTGTGAGGTACAGAAAAGTCTCTTGAGGAGTTGTACCATGAGTTGTTAATGAAGACAGCAAAACCCAAACCCAAACACAAACCACCAAATAACAAATGACACCCCCCTGCCCCTGCAAACGAAATCAGAAATACCAAGAAAGATGTAGTCCTTCAAGGTATTGGTAATTGACATTTGGCAGGTGGTAATAGTAAAAATGCATACATAAATATACCCCTTCATTTTCCAAAAAGCAGTCTCCTGGCACGTATAGGCTTCTGCGTGCATTGCAGAAATAGCTCATTTTCCTTTGCTTCTCCTTTTTGAAGAACAAGAACCGTCCACTCTTTCCATGCACAGTAGCCCTATCACTAACCAGCAGAGACAAGCATAGCAGAGAAACACTGCAGGCTCCTCTACTGTGATTGGTGGAAGGGAAATGGCCGGTGATGTCTATAAAAGGCTAGCTTACTTATATAAAGCCTCAGGGGTATGGGCAAAGTGACTGAAAAGATGGGGAAGGGAGTGGGAAGGGAATGGAGAGGAGTGGCAGCAGTGAGGTGAAGGGAGGGGGGTGATGAGTGGGCTGAGAGCAGATAAGAAAGAGGGGCCAGCAAGCTAGCTGTGTATATATCTGGAGCATCTTCTTACAGATAAAGGATCTTCCCTTATACTGAGAAGAATTCCAATATTCTCAAAGAATTCAGATTTCCATGTTGAAGGCAAGTTAGAGAGTAAAGATCAATAGTTTGGTGGAGGTTAGGATGGAAGATATTTATGGAACAGTGTATATGGCAGAGGACCCTTTTATTTAAAATAAAAGGAGGGGGGTGCCTGGGTGGCTCAGTCGGGTAAGTAGCCGACTTTGGCTCAGGTCATGATCTCACGGTCCATGAGTTCGAGCCCCGCGTCGGGCTCTGTGCTGACAGCTCAGAGCTTGGAGCCTGTTTCGGATTCTGTGTCTCCCTCTCTCTGACCCTCCCCCGTTCATGCTCTGTCTCTCTCTGTTGCAAAAATAAATAAACATTAAAAAAAATTTTTTTTAAATTAAAAAAAAACTATTTTTTTTTAATTAAAAAAAATAAAATAAAAGGAGGGAGGGGCGCCTGGGTGGCTCAATTAAGCATCTGACTTTGGCTCAGGTCATGACATCACAGTTTGTGGGTTCAAGCCCCACATCGGGCTCTCTGCTGTCAGCACTTAGCCTGCTTCATATCCTCTGTCCCTCTGTCTGCCCCTCCCCTACTTACTCCTCCCTCTCAAAAATAAACATTAAAAAATAAAATAAAATAAAATAAAATAATAAAATAAAATAAAAATAAAATAAAAGGAGGGGGAGGTACTTGCTTACCTGAA